>NC_142053.1:121817912-124488745 GCF_982192425.1 Myodes glareolus
TTTAATTCTCCTGTGTCTATTCCCTATTTCTCGGATTACAGGCATTTGTCACCACATTCAGTTTATGCGGTGCTAGAAATGAAACCCAGGACCTGGATCATGCTAGGTAAGCAGTCCCTCGGCTGAGCTATCCTCCAGCTTCATTGTTAATAATCTGTGCTGCTTTCTGGCAACCCTATATGAAGCATCTATTGTGTGCTAGACACTGATTAGTGCCCATAACAGTATTGTAGGAATTTTCAATGATGTGCCGGTAAATCAGATAGGGATAGGTTATCCTTGATTTGTAGAACTTTCTGCTTTCCAAAGATCAATGACTTCCCCTAAGGTTATCCCAATGGTTTTGTTCATTTGTTGGTTTTGTTTTTGTTTTGAGACAGGGTCTCCTTATGTATCGTAAGCGGGACTCAAGCTTGAGATTCTCTTGTCACAAGCCCCTAAGTACTAGGATTACAAGCATGCATCATCACACTGGGCTGGTATCAATAGCTTTAACTACAAAACATTGCAAAAATTTTCAGGATTGACTTTAACAATAAATTATTCCAAGTTACTAGGCATATACAACTGAATTTGGTCAATTTTAAATGATATTTAAATCTATTACTGTGTTGTATCTATATATGTGTAGGCATAACAGAGGATTTACTTACACTAGTTCGTTCTGGAATATATGGTGAGGCTTTGACGAAAGAAAAGAAAGAAAGGAAGGAAGGAAGAAAGGAAGGAAGGGGGAGGGACGGAGGGAGAGAGGGAGGGAAGAAGATGTGAGTCTTGAGATATAATTCAGGTTGTCAGACTTTCACAGGTCCTGGACCAACTTTAAAGTAAGTAAATGAAGGCTTAGAGAGGTTAAAAACTTGAATCCGCTGCATGTGGTAGAGATGCAGAGCGTCAAGCAGGCCTATGTTTCATCAAATGTGTGTTTTTCTGTCACCCCTCTGCCACTTGTCTTAACAGGAAGTTCTATACTGTTTGACCTCACACTGACTTTTTAAAAATCATGTTTTAAAGTTAGGATACAAAGTAATGGGTCTTATTATCACGTTTTCTTGTTCTACCTTCGTTTCTTTCTGTCTTTTTTGAAACAGGATCTCACTACATATTCCCAGAGGGCCTGGTGCTTCCTAAGTAGATCAGGCTGACCTTGAACTCACAGAGACTTACCTGTTTCTGCCATCGGAGTGCTTGGTATTATTAAAGGTATGTTTGACCACATCTAACTTATTATGTCCCTTTTAATATGTAAATATCACTATACTTTGTTCTTATCCATCCCTCATTCCCTCTCTCCACTTCCTCTTCCTGCTTCTTTCTTGTTAATCTCTCCTTCCCTGAAAATAGTCCCCCATAAGTATGAATGACCAAATATGTTTACCTTTCCTGACTGTAAGTATTCTAGGAAGTGGGGACCATGTTCCACAGTCTTTGCTTTCTCAAAGCCTCAATCTTTGCATTGCATGGTATTCATTTCATAAACATCTATTAAGTACACAAGACAAAGAAATCTGTTTTAGAAGGGAAGAGAGAGAGAAATCAAATTTAATATTATTCAATAGACTTCCATTTTAATATTCATAAGTCAATTAAAAGAAAACTTAAGAATTTTCCTCCCATCTTTCCTCCCTCACCCATCTTCCTTCACAGTTTCACTATATATTCCAGCTTAGGTTTGAACTTATATGAAGATCAAGCCTGTGGCAATCCTGACTCAACTTCCCAAGTGTTAGGATTATAGGTGTGCATTACCAGGCCTGACAAAAAAATCTAAAAAATTGTAGAATACTTCTTACATCTCAAATGTTACATGTGGATTTTGCCATTTAATCTCTTCTGCATAAGGTAGGTAGAGTATAGGGATGTAGAACTTCTATTTTATGAGGACAGAAGCAAGAGAGACTGGAGAGATGGCTCAGTTGTTAGGAGAATTTGATGCTCTTCCAGAGGACCTTCCCAGCATCCACACGATAGCTCACAACACTTCATAATTCCACATCTAAGAGATATCTAGCAATCTTCTGACTTATGAGTGTACTGCATGCACACAATACAGACAAGCTTGCAGGTTAAACACTTACTCACACAAAATAAAACTATGCATAAAGGAAGTTCAGCATCGTTAGCTACCAGGAAATGGAAATTAGAACTACTTTGAGAGCTTACCTCATATCAGTCAGAATAGCCAAGCTCAACAAAGTAAATGACAGTACATGTTGGTGAGCATGCAGAGAAAGTACGACAATTCTCCATTGCTGGTAGGAGTGCAAACTGTACAGTCACTATGAAAAGAAATGTAGCCAGACGGTGGTGGCACATGCCTTTAATTTCAGCACTAGGGAGGCAGAGGCAGGTGGATCTCTGTGAATATGAAGCCAGCCTGGTCTACAGAATGAGTTCCAGGACAGCTAGGGCTGTTACACAGAGAAACCCTATCTCAGAAAGCTAAATAAAGAAATAAAAATAAATAAATATTAAAAAAAGAAACATAGCTTTTCCTCAAGAAGATGTAACTTGATGTATTTCAAGATCCAGCTTTATCAATCTTGGGCATATAACCAAAGAGACCCTGCTTCACAGATACTTGTCCATCTATGTCCATTTCTGCTCCATTCGTAATAATAGCTAGAAATTGGAAACAACCAAGATGTCCATCAACTGATGAATGTATAATAAAAATGGTACATTTACATAATGAAATATTATTCAGTTGTGAAAGATGAAATTCATAGGTAAATGGGTGGGGTTAGAAAAGAATCATCCTGAGTGAGATAACTCAGGTCCCAAGAGACAGATATTGTATGTTTTCTTTTTTATGTAGTTTGCTTTTAAACCTCTGATAGGTGTGTTACAGATAGAATACTCACAGAGGTTAGGTATAGAGTAAGGGACTTGTGTGAGAGGGGAGGATCTCCGAAGGGAAAATAGAATATACTGAGAGACAAGGGGGAAACTAGAATGGGATTAAGTAGGGAGGGAGATAGAAGAGAAGTATAAAGTAGGAAATGTGGGGGAAGGATGACTAACACTGAAGGCCTTTTGAAAAGCCATATGGAAACCTAGTACTGTACAAACTTCTTAAAATACACACATAAATGAAAGGAATCTAAATAGAGTCACCAAATAAGAAGAGAGTTAATTCCTTAACCAGACATCTTATGCCACTGAGGAAAACTCCAATGCCGGGAGTAGATCACATGTGGTGGTTTTGGCCAAAGGGGTATATAGAACCTCCCAAACAGGCTATTGTCTAGGCTATTTGTTATACTTCACAACCTGATGGCAAGTCCCTAGTGCTGAGATGAATGCTCACTTAAGTTATCAATCATGGAGGAGTCCAGCTGGTGTCCAAGTAGAAGCTTCACCAATACTGACTAGCATTTATGGTGCCAGAAAATACTCCTACTTAAAGAGTAGAAGGAATGAGAATATGAG
Organism: Myodes glareolus; assembly: GCF_982192425.1. Taxonomy (NCBI): domain Eukaryota; kingdom Metazoa; phylum Chordata; class Mammalia; order Rodentia; family Cricetidae; genus Myodes; species Myodes glareolus. Next base: position 121,821,345 of record NC_142053.1, read on the forward strand.
TAAAGAGGTCAAGACCGTGGAGGGTTCATCTACTGAAACAGTTTACCTGAGCTAATGGGAGCTCACCAACTCCAACTGGACTGGGAAGGAACAAGCATAAGACCAAACTAGTCCCTCTATATGTGGTTGACAGTTGTATGGCTGGGGCAGACTGAGGGGCCACTGATGATGGCACTGGGATTTGTGTCTACTGCATGTACTGGCTTTTTTGGGATCCTATTCTCTTTGGATGGATACCTTGCTCAGCCTAGATGTAGCAGGGAGGGCTTTAGACCTTCCACAAAGCAATGTGCCTAACCCTCTCTTAGGATTAGAGGGGGTGGGGTGGGAGGGTGTGTGGAGGGAATGGGAATAAGGGAGGGAGTGGGAATTTGGATTGGTATTTTTTTTAAGAAAATCTAATAAAAAAAGTTAAAAAAAGAAAGTACTCTGAATGTTACATGAGGAGGAAGGAAATAATCAATATCTCCCTCTCCAATCCCTGTGACCTACAACAGTAACCTGCCCACAAGATAGCCTGGTTCAACAGTGGCACAGATGTTGTGGGAGCAATGAACCAGTTTATGATTGGGTACAAGGCCCAGTCCATGAGATTGAGCCCATACCTGATACTGCTTAAGTGGCCAAGAACCTAAGACTAAATAGATCATGGACCTAGGAGAAAATATAATACTATTATTCTGTTAAAGGAACATGGCAATAAAATGGTATCTAATGACATAATGCTATACCCACAGATTAGTGCCTCACTCAGCCATCATCACAGAAGCTTCCTCTTGGAGCAGATGGGAACTAACACAGAGACCCACAACTGGATAAGATGTAGAAAGTGAGAGTTTTGGAGCACTCAGTTCTAAGAGGAACGTCCTCATCAAAACCCTCCCCTCAAGCTCAGGAATCTATTTGGAAGATGAGGTAGAATATTGTAAGAATCGAATGCGATAGATGACTCCAAGGAAACAATGTCTTCTAGATACAAGAGAACTTATGCACATATGAACTCATAGGACTTATGTGACAGCATACACAGGGCCTGAACAGGTTCAAATCATACAGGAGCCCAGCACTGGAATGGGGGAAGTGGACATAGGCTCCCACCCCTAACCAAGATGCTATCTGTAATTGATACCCAATGGCAAAGGAAAAATCAGTATTCTCAAATGGAGTCTCACTGGGTATATCCTCAGCACAGGCCCCTTGTCTAAGAATTGTCAAAGCAAAATAAATTCAATGATATTTTTGTAGACCTTTTGTCTCATTTTGACTGGTTTTTGTATTTTTTGTCTTATCAGTCTTTTGGTTATTTATTTTTATTTTCAATTTTGTGGGGTTTTTGTGGGTGTTTCGTGTATGTTTCTTGTTTTGGCTTTTATCTGTTTTTAAGAGAGTACTTAAACCTGGTGGTGGTGGCACACACAGTTAATCCCAGCACTCGGGGAGCAGAGGCAGGTGAATCTCTGTGAGTTCCAGGCCAGTCTGGTCTACAAGAGCTAGTGTCAGGACAGGCTCCAAAGCTACAGAGAATCCCTGTCTCAAAAAACCAAAGAGAGAGAGAAAAGAGAGAGATAGAGAGAGTGAAAACATAAACTTGGACGGGTTTGGAGGTGAGAAGAATCTGTGGGGGGGGAGTTTGAGGAGGGGGAACATGAATAAAGGGCATTGCATGATCTTTTTCATTAAAACAAGTTAAAATTAATAAACAATAAATAAATAGCAACAATAGGAAAAGGGGTAGCAAGAATTAACATACACTTCAGGAATTAACCACTTGAATCCACAGTGGCCTTTTGTCAACAAGTACTGTTAGGGCTTTAGAGCTGAGACACATTCTTTGAAAAACTTTAGCTCATGTGTCACAAGGTTGGAGGCATCAGGTGGGATGTGAACTCCGTGCCTCCGTGTTTGTGGACTCTGTAAGAAAGTTTTAGTTTTCTGCTAAAGACTAGCTTCAGGGACAGATAAACAAACCATCCTACTTTGTGTTCATGTTCTTGAATTACATCTGAGTGTTGGTATTAGACACAAAATTTGGTTTTTTTTTTCAAAATAATCCACAAAATCCTCCAAAGAGTTAAAAAACAAAAATCATTTTTCCCTTTTCTCTGGCTTCAAGACTGATTTTCAACCAAGGTCCAACCCTAATAATCACCCAAATGCCTGTCAGTGAGATGGTTATTATGTACTCTGGCAGCCCTGAGGCAGTCTTGAGCAATGTTGTTATAGCGTTATGTTATAATTATCCTGGGCCTTGTTTCCTGCCCAGCTCACAAATGTTTATCCTCCACCAGGAGGATGTTAGCTGAGTATCACTCTGAACAAGCTTGGACAAAAGGATTAATAGTGGTAACTTCTGACAGAACATACAGCTAAAGTTCGAGAATATTCCACCAGTTAAATATTTTCTTAAAGGCCAGTTACATCAGGCTGAATTCTCAGCTTTTCCTATTCTGCCATTGATTTCTGTCCAGAACGATGCCAGTTACTTCTATAACTTTCAACATAAAGACTTATGGGCTTATGTTCATGGGTAGAACCATGTGCCAGGCCCTGGGGTTCAATTCAAAGTATCAAAAGAGAAAGAAGACTTTGAACTGCTGGGGAAAATTCTCCCAGCCCCGAACTCCCAGACAGGCTCCTAAATCCCATTCCACATCCCAGAGGAGAATGCTTAATCGTGTTCTCTCTCTCTCTCTCTCTCTCTCTCTCTCTCTCTCTCTCTCTCTCTCTCTCTCTCTTCATCTCCCCCTCTCTCCTCTCCTATTTTCCCACTGCTGTGGAGGTGGGGGGTCAGGGAGGCTATGCCATGGTCATAGACCTGGGGTCTTAGCCAGATCAAATGGAATGCTGAGGCAATGTTCCCACTGGAATCCAGGGAAGTGGAGAGGGGAAAACTCTGCAGAAAACAGTCTCCATTGGTAGGTCTGTAGACTGTGGCACTTTCCCTTGCAGGCCGTGTTTCCAAGCAGTTTTTCATTAACCTCCAGCTGAAACCTGCTAAACAAGTTTTTCAGACCATGTTATCTGTGTGGGTATTTTTCTGGATGTATTGTTCTAGGTTTGAATTTCATGGTTTATTATTCTTTTTAACTACAGCTCAGTGGGAAAACACAGTCAGTGTACCTTTTTAAATGTAGGGATTCCCTGCCAGTGACTTGGGAGAAAGAATATTTTACCAAGATTTGGACTAAGGGAAAGGAAGCAAGGTTTTAAAGCTGACATTTATGAGTAGCAAGGAAACAACAAAAGTTTTTTTTAAATTTCTTTTAATGAAATATCCACAATCTTTTGGTTCAGACAATAATTATTTGAGATTTACCTCTTAAAATTCTTATGTTTCAGCTTATATGGGGCAGATTTAGAACAGTTCATTTCTTTAGTCAATTCCATTAAGGATGACCTTGGAGAGTTTATGTTTAATGAGTCCCAAATGATCTTTCTGGAATAATAACCACAGAATACTATTCACTCTATCTTCCATGAAGGGGCCACTGAGAAAAAGCAGGATGTGGCTTGTCCTTATGCATCGTAACTATCACATAAGACTTCCCTATAAAAAAAAAGAAAAGTTAAACAAGAGAAAACCACAATATCATAATATTTTTGGATTTGAGGTTTAGGTTTTGTTGTTGTTTTCTTTTATTTTGCACTTTTAGACAGAGTCTCAAGTAACCAAAGCTGGCCTTAAACTTCTGATCCTCCTTCTTCAGCCTCCCAAATGTTGAGAACAAACATGTTTCAGTCAAGCTTTTTCATGTGAAAGAGATTGAGAATTGAAGACCCAAGGACATGAGGAAAACTACCTATTCTCTTTCTCTCCCTCTCCACTGTTTTTTTTTTTTTTTTGACAGAATCTCACTATGTAGCTCAGGCAGGCCTTGAACATGTAATCCTCTTGTTTTGTTCCAGCCCCACTCCAGTGTGGGGATTTATATGCATGTACCACAGCACAAGACCCATGTTTATGCTTAAATTAGATGACGCACAATAATATATAACTTAGTTGAACAAAAGTGATACAAGCTAATTGTAGATACTCTCATGAGGGACACCCCAACAAGACCTGTCATTTCAGATTTTTCTTGCTCTTTTTATCTAGTATGTTTTTCTTCCTGGGTACAGAGTAGGATCCCTTGTAGAATGGAAATTTTCTTTCTATCTATCTATCTATCTATCTATCTATCTATCTATCTATCTATCTATCTACCTACCTACCTACCTATCTACCTACCTATCTGTCTTTCAGGCAGGGTCTCACTGTGTAGTCTTTACTGGCCTGGAACTTGCTTTGTAGTCCAGTCTGGCCTTGAACTCAGAGATCTATCTGCCTCTGACTCCCTGAATGCTGAGATTAGATTCTTGTGTCACCATACCCAGCTTTACCTTCATTTGGTTTTGTTGAGGTGATGGAGTGGGGGTAGGGTGGAATCGTGGATGGGTTAGTGTGTATGTGCGGGACAGAGAACAACTTGTGGGCCCTTTCCTTCTAGCATGTAAATTTCAGGGCTCAAACTCAGGCTGTTAGACTTGGTAGGAAGCTCCCTTACTCTTCGAGTCATCTCACTAGCCCTAGAATGAGACTCTAATGGCCCTAGTGTTAGCCAAAATTATGTCATAGATTGTTTTCAATGCCATCTCTACCACAGAGAAGCAGGGATTTTAGAGTAACGTGTCTAGGTTTAATGGCTGCCTGTGTAGGAGATGGTTTTCATTTCTGTACCTTGCCTTGGAAAGGAGAGGTTCATGTTCTGCCTTAGAAGGGCAGAGTACAAGGAGAAAGACAGTCAAGAAATCATAAAGAGACTTTGCCTTTGAGGTCCTTCTGAGGCTCTTAGCTCTCAACTTAAGTGGCATAGTCTCACTTCCTTCATTGAACTTTTCCCAGCATGACCTGCTGATTACTTGTGAAATTCCCAGATAAACACCCATTCTGCTAGATGAGACAAACACGCCATGAAGTCAGGGATCATGTCAGTTTTATGGTAGGTGTGATGTCTCAGCAGATAAAAAAGGTGCTTGGTGTTGAGCCCAGTGACTTGAGTTCTGTCCCAAAGACCCATATAGTGGAATCATATACTTTAAAAAAAAGGAAGAAAGGAAGGTAGGTATAATTATGTCACTTTTAGGTCACAATTCTTTTATTCTAAGTTTTATTTATTTTTTAATGTATGTTTGCTTGCATGTTTATAGGTACACCATGTGAATGACTGGCACTGGTGGTCTGCTCTTCTTGAACTGGAGTTGTAAGTTCCCATGTGGGGGCTGGAACCAAACCCGGGTCCTCTGGAAGAACTGTGAGTAATCTTAACCACTGAGCCATCTCCCCAGCCTCCTAGGTCCTCATTTCTGTGATGAGCATGGAGAAAGCTAAATTTTCGCATAACTTTAAAAAATTTGGTTTGATACTTATTGGCTTATTTATACAGAGTCTCATATAGTTGAGGCTGGCCTTTAATTCACTATGTAACTTAGGCTGTCCTTGTACTATTGCTTCTCCTGCCTCAGCCTCCCAAGCACTGGAATTAGGTATATACAATACTGTTACCAGCTCCCAAAGGGAATTTTATATAGCCAAATTTATGTGAGAAGGGATATATAGTTAACGTATATATGAGAAAAAAAATGAATGTAACTGAATTAGTACAATCAATGCATTAAGGCGGGACTTCCATTTGGTGGTGTTAAGCCACATTCAGTGATGGAGAAGTTACTTTCTACGGTAGCTCCAAGCATTGTTACAAAGTTCTATTTATTAGTAGATTCGGTGAACTTCAGAGTTGAAAGCAGTCCCTATGTTGTTTCCATTCACACAGTCGTGCCCTTAATTCTAGGGGAATCCTTTCACCCATGGAGCTGGCTTATGATGATTCAAAGATAGACCTTCATTGACTGTTCATTAAATATAATTTCCTTTGACGAACTCCATTCCCTGTGCTTAATTGACTCCCCTTCCTTAGCTCTTAGCTCCCCCTCCCTTTCTTTAAACAATGTTTCACTGTGTAGCCCAGGCTGGGAGGAAACTTGTGGTCTTCCTGTCTCTGCCCTCCTGAGTACAAGGGTTACATGTGGATGCCGCTACACCCCGCTTAATTCTCAGTTTAATGTTACTTCCTGGACATCTAATGAGTCTCCCCCTTCACCCTTCTCTTCCTTTTTTTAATGGTGCTGAGAATGGAACCCAGAGCATCTTGCACACTAAGGGAAACCTCTCCCACTGAGGGCACATCCAGCCCCAGGGTTTCCATTTCTAAGAGGGAAAAGGAGGGAGTGCAGAGGCTCCAAAGCATAGCCTTTCCTCACACAGCAGTTTGCTTTTCAGTTGTGAAGTCTGTCATTGCTGAGCACGCTCACCTACATTTTACTGGCTGAAATGTCTTGTAATGCCGCTGTAAATAAGTCTGGGTATGCTAACATTTTGTTTTCTAGTGGAAGAAGCCAAAAGTGGAAAGTAAACAAAAGAACAAAACGTATATTCAAGAATTTGGGGTTGGGTGAGGTGACTCAGGAATTGAAGGCACCTGCTGACAAGCCTGCTGACCTGCATTCACCTCCCAGGACTGACTTCATGAGAAAACTAACTGACTCCTGTAAATTGAGAAATGCCCCGTAGCAAGTAAACTCCTTTCCTACTAAATGGAAAAAAAGAAATCCTCTTAAGAATGTAATTTGAGGAGCTGGCTGGGGAGATAGCTCAGTATGTAAAGTGTTTGCCATGCGAGAGTGATTACTGGAGTTTGGTTCCCCAGAACCCACAAAAATGCAGTTAGGTATAGTAGCCTGTCCGTAATCCCAGTGTTCAGGAGTCTAAGACTGGGATTTCCCACAGGTAAACTGGCTATCCACACTAGCCTACTTGGTGGAGTTCCAGGCCAATGGGAGATTCTGGCTCAAACCAAAGGTGAAAGGACACCTTCATCCTCTGAGGCAGGACTCCTGCCTGAGGATGTCTTCTGACCTACACACACACACACACACACACACACACACACACACACACACACTTTCATTCACATACACACATTCATATGAAGACCTGCGCATAGATGCACATACACACACACACACACATGCACAAACACATACAGACACACACTCTTCAAAGCTAAAGAGTGCTTTATATGACTGGGCATTTCCTTGTTGTTCAAAGTTTTCAATGACTTCTCTTCCTGCTTCTACTTCCTCCCAGTTTCAAAATGGGCAATGATTGTGACTTGCATTTTTTCTAATTAGTATGTGTGTACAACATTCATTCACTCCCCCTGTCAGCTATAGTCAGCATGGGCTCTGAGATCTTGACGGGGTGGGAGGCAGTGAATGAAACTCATTATGTTCCTTTAGCAATCTCCTGAGTGCTGGAAGTCAGAGATGTTTGTAATACATTTTAAATTGTGCTCGCACTGTTCCAGTTACACAACTTTATCTGGAAAGCAAGCTGAACTCCAGGTAAACTTAATTTATTTCTCATACCAGGCTTTTGATGTGGGATGCCCTTCTGTATGTGTGTTGCTTTTATTGGATGATTAAAGTTGTTTCAGCCAATGGCTTGGCAGAGCAAAGTCAGGTGGGAAATATGTACAGAGATAGAGAGAGAGAGTAGGTGGAATCAGAGAGATGCCATGTAGCTGCCAAATGAGAAAGACACAGCCGCCAGAACCTTACTGGTAGGCCACAAACTTGTGGTGATACACAGATTAATCGAAATAGATTAATTTAAGATGTAAGAGTTAGTTAAGAAGCCTGAGCTAAGAGGTCAAGCAGTGCTGTAATTAATATAGTTTCTGTGTTTAAGAAACTCAGTTAAACTCTCAGTTTAAGTCTGAGCAGTCTGGAAATAAGCAAGCAGTCTCTACCTGCAGACTTTCTCTGTGTAACAGTTCTAGCTGTCCTGGGAACTCACTCTCCAGAGCAGGCTGTCTGTCAACCTACCTCTGCCTCCCAAGTGCTGGGTAAATGAGTGCATTATGACGACTGGTTTAAACTTAATTTTTAAAATGGTTGTACACAAATGTCCATTTGACATTTGAGACAATTGAGTCAGCATGATTTCATCATCGAGTGAGCTCCCTTGTCTGCTTTGTGACACACCAGCAGTTCTGCTTTCCGTGAAGGAAAAAGAGTGGCAACAATGTTTACCTTTATTGTTCGACTACTGAGACAAACAAGGAACACATAAATTTGGAGAATACTATATCAAATATGTTTTCTGGATTATTCAGGGTGGGAAGGGGGTTATTTGTGCTGATTGAAAACACTTATTATCATTATTATTAATTTGTAGCATTGGTGATGAAAACCAGAGCCTGGCAAATGCTAAGAAAGCACTCTGAGCTATATCCATAGCTCCCAACTTTTTTTTTAAAGAAATGTTTTATTACATTATATTTATTTATTTTCCATTATATTTATTTACTTATTATTTGTGTGTGTGTCTGTGTGCCTGCATGTCTCTGTGTTCATGTGTCATGGCATTTGTGGAGGTCAGAGGGTAACTTTCTGGAGTTGATCTTTCCTTTCATCCTGCAGATTCTGGGGATTGAACTCAGGTCACTAGGTTTGGCAACAAGTGCTCTTACCAGCTGAACCAACCTGATTTTTTAAAAAATGAACTTGTTCATACACAATTCTTTTTGAATGGGGGTTAACTCATGTTGTTGGATTCTTGTGTACCTTTTTGTCCTCAATTACAGAACCCTACATCACAATCTATGTATTCCCATCTGTCATTAAAGAGCTGAGTCTGGGGTGGCTGCTAGGGGAACAAGTCCAGTGTTCTCAGCATGAGATTGTAAGTGACATCTGAATGACTTTTGTGGGAGGTCTTCATTGTTAGTATTTTCAACAAAGTCCCAAACAAATTGTGCTGATAACTCTTCAAGGCTTTGGGAGAGGAAAGACAAAGAGTTTTAAAGCTAAAATCACATGATTTGCAAGCAGGGCAAAAGGGCAGTGGAGTGCAGAAAGACAGCTGAGCTGTGAGAAGTCACAGAGGACAGGAGTGGCAGGACAGAGTTGAGCAACATGTGACTATGTCTTTATTATCGTCACAGAGATCAGCATGACTATTACCTTGAAGAATCTGTGGAGAGTTCAGGGCTGTCTGGATTTTGTATTGTTTGTTTGGTTTTTTCAATGTTCTGTCTGGAAAGAAAATAAGCAAAATGCCAAATGTCAGAGCCTGTAGTGGCTTGAGCCTGTGTCTAATATTTATCTTGCATTTTACATTTGCAAACCTTCCCTGCTGCCTGCCGAGTGTTCTAATAGTACAACTAGATGTGATGTTTTGCCGGTCTCCATAGCCATCTACTTGCAGCTCTTGACCCAGGTCTAGAGAACAGAGCAGCTAAGGAGTTCACAATTCCCACTGTTTCACCATATTCCTTCTCTTGACAGTGTACTTCCTGCTAAATGCGTCTGAAATGGGGTGCATTACGCTACCTCATTAAGATGCCATAAGGATTACTTTGACTGAGGGCATTGGAAAAACATCAGACACAAGAAGGCTCTTTCATTTCTGCTTTCTCCCTGGAAACAAGAGGAAAAAAAAAACTTAAGGTGAAAAGACACTTCCTGTTACAAGGAGAAAGATTTCCATTGGGAACCCTAGCCAGGGGATTCCTGAGGAAGCACACTTAAAATAATTACCTTCTTTCAGCCTCCCATATAATGTAGTGACTTTCCCATAAGAGCCTCTTTCTGTTCAACACAGTCCATGATCACATTGATTTTTTTTTTTTTTTACCACATCTCTAGGTATTTTGTTTCCTTCCAATTACCTCCATGTCATGTGAGAATTGTATCAGGATTGTATGCTCCTCTGTGGATTTATTACACATCAAGTTAATGCTCAGACCAAGCTGGGCACATAAGAAGAGAGAGTTTTGTCTCCCTCCCCTCTGCTATGAACATTGGTAGGAATCAGAGCTTAGTCAAGCCCTGTGTTAACTTCAAGGGGCCTTGTGATGTTTTTCCCGTCAGGAACTCTGATCTGTTCTAAGTCCTTTACCCCCTCCCCCAGTCCAAGGTTCCCTGAGGCCACAGTGATGCTTGTTAATTACCTGATGTTTATGCCGTGTGTGTGTGTGTGTGTGTGTGTGTGTGTGTGTGTGTGTGTGTGTGTGTGTGTGTATTCAAGTGGAGGGCAGATTTTAACAGGCATCTTTCCCTATGCCATCCTATTTTTTGGCTTAAGTGTCTTTCTGTGAACTCGGAGCTCACCAACTGAGCAAGATTAGCTATTGATTGAGCCTTTGGAGTCCTCATGTCTCTGCCTCTCCAGAATAAGAATCACCGATGTGTATCACCTTGCCTGACTTTTCACATGGGTACTAGAGGTCTGACCTCTGGTACTCCTGCCTTTTGGATGAGCACTTTACAAACTGAATCATCATCCCAGTCCCTCATACTTCTGACAGGATTGAATGGGTGTAACCTTTCTCCCCACCTGAGTCCTAAAAGAGCTCTCTGGCAGGGCACACCATGCTTTATTCTCTTTTTGTACAGTGCAAGCCTGGTATGTAGTTAATAAGGTACTACTAGATATGACTTGGTAAATTCAACCAAGCAGCACCCCCTCTCCTGTGTGTGTGTCTTTTTTCCTCTCTCCTCTTCCTCATTCTCCTTTTTCTTCTTGGACAGGGACTCATGTAGCCAAAGATGGCCTTGAACTCACTATGTAGCTGAGGATAATCTTGAACTTCTAATTCTCTGATCTTTACTTCCCAAGTGCTGAGGTCACAGGCATACAGCTCCATGCCCGGCTATTGGGGTGTTTAGTTTTTTCTTTTCAGACAGTATCCTCCTATGTACTTTGGGCTGGCCTCAAATGCTTTCCCTTCCTACTTCAGTATCTTCAGTCTTGGGATTATTTTCTTATAACAGAAAGTATAATAAAGCCAGACATTTTTTCCTGTAATACTTACTGGATGCCAAGCTGAGTGTTCTCAACTTGACTTTTAAAAAAGAAACTGAGGGAAGGATATTTCTGGACTGAAAAATACTACTGTGCCTTGGTGGTTGGGGTCAAAAGAGCTTTTCAATCTCTCTAAAGAAGATTATGTTCACTAATACGTTGCCAGAAAGCCCTTAAACAAAGAGCATAATTGAACAGCATTTACTATGTATATTTTGGTATCTCATTTAACCCATATAATCAACTTCTGAGTTTCAAGTTTATGATTCTGTAATTTTGACCTGAATTATGAATTTAAACAAAACATGTATTTCTGACTTCAGATTCCACACAAGGAAACAGTTGCCCATAACTTATCCTCTTTACCATTTCTTATCAACCAACAAGCAAACGTGTACCATGCAATATCTAGAATCTGGAGGATAAGGGGCATTCAAGTCAAAGCCTTACATGCTACAGAGCCTGGGCCAAAATCTTCATTTCATTTTCATCAAATCTATTTCCTAAGCAGCAAAATATGTTCTTTAACAGAGAAAAAGCTAACTATCAGTTCAGGGAGCAGCAGGTCAACCATGATATCTTGACCTGTGAAGGACAGCTTCCATTCAGGGCATAGGAGGTGCAAGGACAAGTTAGTTGGTGGACTAGGACCTTCCAAAATCACAGCTGTGGCCCCAAACAGGATGGTTGCCTGAGCCTTTCATTTACTTTATTTTATGTGTGCATTCAATTTCAAAGTGGAAAAAAAAACAGGAAATGAAGCCAGTTAACATTAAGGAGACCAGGAGGCAAACTGAAAAAAGAACAAAAAGAGTAAACACTCCAGTGAGTCACAACCGTTCAGGACTCGGCGTGGGAACCAGTAGACACCCCAAGGGAGAATAGAATTGGAGCACTTTGAAGAGTAGCAACTTCTATAGAAATGGGAAAGAGCAGTGATGTTCTGCAGTAAAGCCAGTCAGGATGGAAAAATGATTTTCTTTGTGGAAATTAACATGAGAATGGGAATGTGTTGTCTGGTAACTCATGTTTATTTTCTTCTTATTCTTTGTTTTTGAGAGAATGATCTTTAAGGGTCTTCTTTATTCTTAGGCTTAAGATGATGCAAATACTATAGAAAATATGGCACCTCAAGTTGGAATAAAAGTTTGTGTGTTGTTCTTGAGTAAAAATTGTAACTTAGCCAGGTATGGTGGTACACGTCTTTAAGCTCAGCTCTATGAACTGAAAGCTAGCCTTGTCTACAAAGTGAGCGCCATGTGAGCCAGGACTACATTAGTGAGACACTGTCTCAAAAACAAAAGAAAAATGGTAATTAAAAAATATTTGAGCCTATAATTACAACATTTCTCCCTCTCCTTTCCACTCTCCAAAGCCTCCCTGTTTTCTTCAAATCCATGGCCTCTTTTCACTAATTGTTACTGCATTCATAGATGCACATACACATATATTCCTAAATATAATCCGTTTAGTTCACATAATGTTACTTTTAATGTATGTTTCAAGGGCTAATTATTTGGTATTGGACAACCAATTGGTGTGCTCTTCCCTAGTGAAGGCCATCTCTTTAGCTCCCAACTTTCTTTAGTTGTCTCAAGTTCTTTGTATAGGGTTGAGGCTTCATCGGCCTTCCCTCCTCCAATTTAACATGTCTACTGGTGACTTCCTTGTTCAACTCAGGTTTGGGTAGTCATACTGATGACACTCTTTCAGAGTAGTGTTTGATGATGCTAAGTGACACAGCTCACAGTGAACTCCTAAATCTTTGGCTCTTACAATCTTTCCACCCAGTCTTCTGAAAAGAAAAAAAAAAGGTAAATTTTAAAATCATGATGTTGGGTCAATGGTAGAAAATAGTAGCAATTTTTTTCTTCTCTGAGGCTCAGTAATTCTCACACTTGGGATACTTGTGAAACTATTGATGCTCAGTCCCATCTCGAGATTCTCTTGCCATTCAGATAATCTGTGAATATCAGAATAAATATTTTATTTTATTATTTATTTATTCATTAGTTTTGGTGAGCCAAGATCTGATAATTTATTTTCTTACTCTTAAAGACTCTTTTTCAAATTGAAAATAGATTTTTTTTCATACAATATACTCTGATCATGGTTTCTCTTCTTCCATCTTCCAGATCATCCCAACTTCCAGACACAGAAAACAAAATTAGAAGCCATAACATATAAGCAAAAGATTTATAAAGAAAAATTCCTACACAAAGTGTTGTGAGTCAAAAAGCTCCAAAAAATGACATTGACTTTTGTTTTGCATTGGCCATCTATTACTGGCTATGTGGTCTGATCTTAACTCTTGTTTATATGTTTAGTGAAACTGCATTCAAGAAAACTAATTTTTCCTTTGTGAGTGCTCATCAATTGGAAAAAGGTTCAGGGTTACCAATAAGGGCCTGTGTCTACACTGCCTATCATCACTGGGACCCCATCTAGCTTAGTCCTGTGCAGACTCTGTGCATGCTGTCATAGTCTCTGTGAGTTCTTGTGAGTGTCAGTTCTGTTGTGTCTTAAAGGCCTTGTTTCCTTGGTGCCATCTATTCCCATTAGCTCTTACAGTCTTTCTGCCTCCTGCAGGGTTCCCTGAGCCCCGAAGAGAAGGATTTGATGGAGATATCCCATTTCTAATTGGGTATTCCAAGGTTTCTCACACTCTGCACATTGTCAAGTTGTAGTCTTTATTCTTATCTACTGTAGGAGGAAGTTTCTCTGATGATTGTCTATGATCTACGGATACAGCAGAAAGTCATTAGGAGTAATTTTATTGTTACATTAGCAGAATATTAGTATTTGGTTTCCACCTATATCCATGGCCTACCTAGTCCCACCTGAGCAATGTAGGTGTTGGGTTCCATTTCATGGAGTAGGACTTAATCTAATCAGATATTTGTTGGTTATTTTCACAACTTTGTACTACTCTTGCACTAGTACACATGTAGGTGTTTAACAATTCATAGTTTTGACTGAACTCAGACTTACAAGTAGAAGCTCTCAGTGTACAGGACACATGTCTCTTGGCAATCTGTTTATAGTGTTTTTCTTTGGCTTCCTTCATTTTCTTTATAAAAAATTTAGCATATTCTCTATCCTCCTTCTTTTTCTTAATGTGTTGTTTCTTCAGAGTAGTATGTTGGCATTTGTGTTTCAGGACATGTGTAAAAACAAGATGATGAATCTTGGGTGCTTTGGTCCTAGGCTTCTTATTCTCTTAATTCTGACAACATATAGTCAGACATCATCTTCTTCAGAGAGACTGAAAAGATTTTGGACTCTACCAATTCTTTTGGGCCTCAACCACTGAGGCATAGTAGTATCTTTTAGTTCAACTGACCAACTTGAGAACACATTGGCATCCTAAACAGACTTGTGCTTCTTTCCTCCTTGGTTTAGAACAAGAATGCTCCATCCTCAGCATCAGAAACGCTCTGATGTGGGTAAGGACACCTTGATCCATGGAAGAACCTTGTTTTTCATTCCCAGCACAGATTCAGGCCACACACAACCCTTCCATTCTTCTCCCAGGTTACCAGCAACTACAGTGACCCTGTGTTTCTCATAGAAAGTACAAAGCTTGTGTTCATTACTCCCCTCAATAAGTTGCTGACAGCTGGTGGCTGAGACAGAGATTTTCAGCTTCTTCTTAACACAACCTAAGATCTAGCAGGTACTATGACAAAGTAAGAACAGCTTTTAAAATTGCTTCAGAGGATTCAAATCTATCCAACCCACTCAAGAATGTGTTCTTTCAGTCAAGGAATCTAAACTTTAAATAGTACCACCTAATGTCCCCATTCTTTCTATGTTAGAAAACATAGAATTAAGAAAATTAAGAAAATGTCCATAGTTGTCATGAAAGTAGGTCCATATATCTTACTTTGTACAAAAATGAATTCAAGTTGGGAGTGGTAGCTCATGTTTATAGTCTTGGCACTTGAGTCAAGAGAATTGCTGTAAATGTGAGGGTAGCCTTGGCTACACAGTGACTATCAGGACAACTTGGGTATAAAACAAGCCTCTGCTTCAGTATCAGTATGTTTGAGTGGAGTTGCTTATGCGATGACTTAGCAAGTAAAGGCAACTTGTCATGAAGCCTGACAACTTGAGTGCTGTCTAGGAAACCCACAGAGTGAAAGAAAAACAGCGACACCTGAAAGTTATTCTCTGACCTCCACATGTGTACTGTGACTTGTCCGCATATACATACACATACAAAAATAAATAAATAAATAAATAAATGGCTAAAGCAATTTTAAAATATGTAGTTTTTAAAGGGATGTGCACATAGCTTACTGGAACATCACCTACCTAGAATATGCAAGGCCATAAGTTCCATCTCTGGCACTACAAAAAAAGATGGCAAGTTTTCTATTATGTGTTCTTTTGCCACAGCAAGAAAAAATTCTTGATTTTAAGAATCAGAAACAGAACCTTGGTATTTCCCTTGACTGGCTGTGACAAATCTCAGGTTTTCAAATTTCCTGAAAACACACACACACACACACACACACACACACACACACACACACACACACACACACGAGGAAGCACAATGTCAAAGGTTCAGGTGGGAGATGTAGCCTACTTTACTTTTTTTGGGATAGGAAAAGTCGTGCAGTCAAAAATTGTGAAACTGCTTGGCTGAGGGCTCATCAGTGTGCCTCAAAGATACTCGTTATTTTTATCCGAGCCTTTAAAAAATGATTTTGTTTCATTCTGTAGCCTTTGCTGGCCTGAAACTCATACAGAGACTAGGCTGGTCCTAAACTTAGATAGATTCTTCTGCCTCCGCATCCCAAGTGCAGGGGCTGGAGACATGCATCACCAAGCCCAACTTTAATTATGTAATTTTTTAAGTTTCTCTTTGATAGGAGCTAAAAACAAGGACTGATTCATAATGATTTCCCCCTAAGTTATACAAAGGGAAGTAATAATGCCAACTGTGAGAATTAAAGTAAAAACCAAATCTCAGCCCAACCTCCCTAACCAGTGGGAACAATGGACAATAACCATGACTCTGATAAAATTCAGTTCTCAGCTAAAGGCAATGAGCCGGTGTTTCTCTTGCTCTATTTTTAGTACTAAATCAAGCTTTGGGGAAACAGCTCCTGTCAGTTTGAAACAATGGATATTCATCCTGCATGCCATATATGTTCTGGATGTCAGTATGGTATAAATGTCATGACCTCCTTTCTTCCCCCACAAGTTATGACAGAGATTTCCTTTCTGTGAGGGTGTCACAGCAACCTTGGGACCGTCCATTGGTGGAGTCATATTAGGTGGCCCAAATCTGCCTTGAGATAGAAGCAGTACTGCTGAAGTATAAACTCTAAAGAAAGGCCCACATTTAGGAAATGGCTAAAATGTGCCTCTTGCAAGCTTAAGCCACCTGCAAATTGCAATGGAACTGATGACCAGGGAAGACAGACAGGGCACCCTTGTCTTCTTTGTGCAATAACTGCTATCTTTGGGAAGGTAACTTATTAAACAGGATGTGTGAGTACACATGATACAATCTACCACAAAGAGTGTGAGCCTACAGGAAATGTGTTTGAGTCAAGAAGCAGAAAGTCCATGGTGGTTCCAACTTTGACCATAATTAGATCTTGAGCTCTTCAGAGTTCAGGGACGAAACTCTATGCGAGCACACAGAATTTGTTTCTCAGTGAAAGAGATGAAAGGGAAAGGAGTCTTGGGAAGACTGAAATACTAGATACGTTCTACACTGTGGGATTTTGAAGACTGAAAGTCATGCCCGACTTACCTTTTGATCTCCAGTGTGATGGCTGGAACTCAGAAACTGTTTGTTGACTGAATAAGACAAATGCATTTGTTACCTATATACATGCACAGCAGTGAAGGAAGCTCTGGATTGTCTGCTAAAGTGAATTGGATTTCCCACTGAACAGGCCCTTGTTGGCTATCCCACTCTTGTGATACAGGCAGTAACTGCCTACCAAACATCTACTCTGAGGTGTCTTCTTAAAAGAATCCTAGGCTTTGCTCAGTATTTTGATTCCCAGTGAAATCAATACATTTGTCACTACAATCTGGCTAGGTTAAGTTACAGCCAAAGAGTAAACTGAAGTATTGGGTGGAATTTGGAAGACATCTTAGAGGGGAGATAACGTGTATTTCTTTCTTCCTTTCTTTCTCAATTCTTTTGCTTGGAAATAAGATGGAATGGCTAGATTTAAGCTTTAAGAATAAGGACCAACCCTGTAGATGACTTTGTGGGAAGCTAGGTGGAACTTGAGTCCTTTGTGTCTTTGGAAGCCTCATATTAGCTCTGGGTGGCATATTTATGAAGTTTTATTTAAAAGGCAAGTTTTTCTTTTTAACTTTTAGTTTTAGGGCTAGAGTGCTACACCTAACCATAATTCAATCAGATACAACTAGTGGAGATGTCTGAAACCCCAAAGTCCTTCTTTTATTTCCGTTTTTAAAGTTATCAGTCTAGAGGCTACAAGTTCTCTGTCTCTTCAAAGCATCCCAATTTACACTGTCTTCTTGCTAAATTCTCTTTCCTATCCTATTCTATCCTATCCTATCCTACCCTATCGTATCCTACCCTACCATACCCTATCCTCTCTTATCCTATCCTGTCCTATCCTATTCTACCCTATCCTACCCTACTCTAGTCCCTACCCTATTCTACCCTATCCTATCCTTTTCAATCCTATCCTACCCTATCCTACCCTATCCTACTCCCTACCCTATCCTATCCTATCCTATCCTGTCCTATCCTACCCTATCTCATCCTACTCTATCCTATCCTATCCTACCCTATCTCATTCTACCCTATCCTATCCTACCCTATCCCATCCCATCCCATCCCATCCCATCCCATCCCATCCCATCCCATCCTATCCTATCCTACCCTATCCTATCCCATCCTATCTTTTCCTATCCTCTCCTATCCTATCCTATCCTACCCTATCTCATCCTACTCTATCCTATCCTATCCTACCCTATCTCATCCTACTCTATCCTACCCTACCCTACTCCCTATCGTATCCTATCCTATCCTACCCTACACTACCCTATTCTACCCTATCCCATCCTATCCTATCCTATCCTATCCTATCCTATCCTATCCTATCCTATCCTATCCTATCCTATCCCATCCCATCCCATCCCATCCCATCCCATCCCATCCCATCCCATCCTATCCTATCCTATCCTATCCTATCCTATCTTATCCTTGTTGTGTGTTGTCCACTAGATATAACTTCCCAGACATGGGTTTAAGCCAATAGAAAGCCTTTATCAGCTTACTGGTGACTACACGGTATGTTTGGATCCCAGTGCAGCCCTGAGCCTTTCTCATGGTAACTTTTAGGTATAAAAACCCTTTTCCTGGGTTGACATGCTTCAGGTAACAAGAACAGTTAACCAAAGTGGAACTATAGAAGTCAAAAAGCAAGGTTGTTACAGTTAGAGATTTTTCCCAGAACTATGGACTTTGATGGATTGGGGCTTTGTTTTCATTTTAGCAGGTGATATAGTTGACAGGCTAAGTTTTATGGCCTGAATGGGACTTCTATCGTGGAATTAGTTGTGCTAATGTCTGGGGTCCTCTTAGATACTCACCTCTTCTCTCTTTCCTTCCTTTCTTTCTTTTCGTTTTTTTTTCTCTTGGTGCTTTGGTTGAAACCACAAGAGCCTTTCCCATAGTAAACAAATGTTTGGCTTCTGAGCTACATCCTCTTGTTATATTCTTACAGAATCATGATGGCAGTTTAACATGTCTGGCAATCTTCAGTGCCTGATTTTCTCTGCTGCTTCTAGAAACAGAAGCAGTGTCTCAATGCTTACCCACAATTCCCCTTTCTTGATTTCTTTTATTCCAGATATTCAGGCCTGACTTTCTCCATGTGGCAACATGGATGGTTAGAGATTTGAATGACTGCGAGGCTTAATCGGAGGTGTAAGGTAGGAGCACAAGCATTCTCTAAGTGTATAATTCAGAATCCATTCCAAGAAGACAGAATGCTTAGGGAGGTTTTTAAGATGTGAGTGGAACATGGAAAAATGACTTGTTGGGGTCACAGCAATTGGTAGGTAGAGATGAGACATCAATGCAGGCCTTATGGCAGATACCTTTGGCAGTTTCCTTCAAAACAGGTACCAACAAATCTAGAATTGCCACAGAAAGCAGAGAGAGAGAGAGAGAGAGAGAGAGAGAGAGAGAGAATGCTTTGTGTCTTTGGAGCCAACCTGAATTGGAATGTGTTGACAGAGCCAAAGATGCAGGAAGGTTCAGGAGGGGCAGCATTTGGTGATGTGCTGATGGCCTTGGGCTAAACTTTTTCTTTACTTTTAAAAAATTAATTGGCTGATAGATTCTGAGACAGAGTCTCACTACCTAACCCTGGCTGCTTTGGAACCCACTATATAAACCAGAGTAGCTTCAAACTCACAGAGATTCATTAATCTGCTTTTGCCTGCCTGGTGCTGGGATTAAAGGCATTGGTTACCATGCCTGGCTTATTTTTAAAGTGAGTGTCGAGGGGCATGTGTAGAAAGTGTGGTGTCTGCAGAGGCCAGAACAGGGTATTGAATCCCCTATAGCTTGACTTTAAAAGTGGCTCTGTGCTGCCTAATGTGGGTGCCAAGAACCAGAATTGGATCCTCTGCAAGAGTAGTATGGGTCTTTAGTCACTTAGCTGTCGCTCCAGCCCCCAAATGACTTCTAAGTGTGTAACATGAGGGGCCGGCTTGTTGGGGTTTCTGTTCCGCCTGGTACCCCACAACCGGCAAGTCTCAGAGAAAATTACACAGAGTCTACATTAGGTTATAAACTGATTGGCCCTTAGCTCTGGCTACTTACTAGCTCTTATAACACATATTACCCCATTATCCTTATCTACGTTAGCCATATGACTTGGTACCTTTTTCAGCTGTCAGCTCACATGTTGCTTCTCTGTGGTCTGGGCAGGAATGGCAGAGGGAGCTTCCTGCTTCCCAGAATACTCCTGTTCTCATTGCATCACCTCTACTTCCTGTTTGGTTTTCCCGTCTATACTTCCTGCTTGGCCAATCAGCATTTATTTAAAATATGATTGACAGATTATAGACAATTCTCCCACACCATAAGTGAATCAATAGAACAAATGTCCTTAGTGACTCTTCACTTCTAGTTCCTATCACAATAATGGTCAATGGGGTAACAAAGAATACACAGCTGTCACAATCGCTGCCTCAAAAGAATGCAAGTTGCATTATTTTAGAATACAAAAATATGGTTCCTGCTACTTTAATATCTAGAAAGTTGAATTCATGTATCAGAGCTGCATTTTGAACTCACGGGCTCTGAGCAGCATGTGATGGGAAAGAGAAGTGGTTCGCTGAGCACATGCCTTCTCTCCCTTTCATGGAAGGCTCATGAGGAAGAAAATGAAACTGGCTAGAAGGCATCGGTGTCGCTGCTTCAAGAGATGAGCTTTCTGGCATGGGTTTCATAACTTCTTAGTGAGATTTAGAAGTTACAAACTGTAAAAACTGGGGGTAGGGGAAGGCTCAGCGATTGAGCGCTTCTGGCTTCCATTTTAAAAGTAATATTTGAGAAAATAACTGAGATTTGTTATGCTAGGTGGTAAAAGTCACACAACCTAACATTTAACATTTAGTTACTTTTTGCTTGTTTTTTGACAAAGTGCAGTCCAAGCTAGCCTCAAATTCATAACCTTTCTGCTTCAGCCTCCTGAGTAATGGTATCACCACTATGTTTGGCCATTGTAATCACTTTTTAAAATAAAGCCAGTACTGAGGATTAAATTTAAAACTGTATTCATGCTAGTAAATTACTCCACTGATCTATATCCTTGGACATATAGTAACCACTATTTTTTAAAAGATTTATTTATTTTTATTTATGTGTAGGTATTCTTGCCAGCATGCATGTCTGTACACCATGTGCATGCAGTACCTGTGGAGGTTAGAAGATGGTGTAAGATCCTTTAGAGCTGGAGTTACAGAGAGTTGATAGCTAACACATGGGTACTTGGGACTTAACTTGGGTCCTCTGCAAGAGGAACAAGTGTTCTTTAACCCCTGATCTGTCTCTTCAGCACTCCCATAGTAAGCACTTTTCTTATTTATTAATTAAAAATTTTGATTTATTTTCTCGTCTCTCCTCTCCTCCCATTCCTTCCCCCTGCCTCCCTTCAGCCCTTCTCCTATTCACTTCCTCCCCTGTTTCTGTTCAGAAATGGGCATGCCTTCCATGGGTGTCAACAATGCATGGCATATCAAGTTGAGGTAGGACTAGGCTCCTCCCTTTGTTTTAAGGGTATAATTAAGTATATTCATATTAGTCTGTCTCATTGCATTCTGTCTCTTTTAAAAGATTGTGTCTTATATATCTAAGACTGGATTTGAACTCTTTATATAACCTTGAGTTTCTCCTCCCTAATCCCACCTTCCAAGTGCTGAGATCACAACTGTGCCAGGTTATGTGGTACTGGAGGTCATGGCTCCTAGCATACTATGGAAACTCTATACCAACCAAGGTGTACCGAGACTGCACTATTTCTCTTTCTGTCTTCATCAGTTTTACTACTCTAGGTTTCTCCTGTAAGTAGAATGATGGTATTTGTCCCTTCTACTTATTAATAATATGGCATTGTATGTTCACATGCAAATTATTTTCAGAGAAAAATACATACACACATGTTTATGCATGTGTGTGTAAAGGTAGGAAAATATATAGCAAAAGTTGTTAATTTTAACTGTATGATTTATGCTTAGACAGTTGATAGCCTTGTCACAGATCAGGTGGATGGAAATGTAGGTAATATAATGGGCCAGGGCCTACAAGAGAGCTCATGGCTTTCATACAAGATAGTAAACGCTACATTAGAACAAAAGAGAAGATAAATTCTCCCCACAAGGCATCAGAAAGATTGCTTTAAAGTTAATCTTTGACCAGATTATTAATAACAATAAAGACAGGAATATCTGGACTGGTGACCTCAGTGGCAGGGTGCAAACTCTCATAGGTGAAAAGGGAGTGGCTGATTACTACAACTGCATAACAAATTTTCCCCAGATTTGGAAGCAGAAATCTAACTCTCTCTGAACTGTCACTTATCACGTTTGTCATTCCAAAGACAGATGGGCATTTTTTCAGTTCTGTGAATTTCACTCAGTTGGTAGAGTACCCTAATGAAGCTCTAGGTTCAATTCCCAACACGTCATAAATGACATCATGGCATACTCCTGTAATCTTACTACTTGAAGTCAGGAGTTTAAGATCATCCTTGGCTATATAATGAATTCAGGGCGAGGCTGAGACCCTGTCTCAAAACTTTTCTGATGCTGGGAAATTGTGTCACAGTGTGGCAAAGGTAGTTTCACAGTACTCTGGTGGAAATCCAGAAGGCTCTGCACTACCAAAAGGAATATAACTACAAGATTCACTCAACTACATGGCAGATTTGTACACCACATAGGGATGACACACCTATGAGTATTTTTTTTCCTGTGGTCTGGCCTTACTCACAGCATGGTGGCTAAAATCAGAAAATACTAAGAAACAACTAGGTAAAAGGTTAGAGCCTCTGTTCAGAAGTCATATAGTGTTTCTTTTGGGTCTAATCCATTAGGATAATGGTTCTCAATCTTCCTAATGCTCCAATCCCTAATCATAAAATTACCTAATCATAAAATGACCCCTAATCATAAAATTACTTTCATTGCCACTTCATAACTGCATTTTTGCTACTATTATGAATGATAATGTACACATCTGATACGCAGAATATCTGACATATGTAAAAGGTTTATTTGACTCCAGTGGGGTTGTGACCCACAGGTTGAGAACCATTGCATTAGGAGGAAATTATTAAAGCCAATCTTAATAGCAAGGGGAGAAAGGGCTGGCAAGGTCTTAGAAAAACACACATGACTGGAATAATTGCTGTGGTCATTTTTAGTGCCAGCAGGTTTGGCAGTATGTCTCTGAGGTGGGAGGCAACTAAATATGGCATGGACTCTCTTTGGGATAATGACTGAGTATGTGAATACATCATGAATGGTAACTATAGCTACCTGCTCTTGCAGAGGCTAATTTTCAGTAGTGGTCAGATAATATAGCCACATCCATTTAGAACTGATTAATTCAGACCAAGTCAACTTCAGGTTCCTAAATACAATTTGGTGGCAAGTTGGGACTTAACAAAGGGCTGAACTACCTGCTAAATTGGCTCTCTGTGTATTTGAGCAATTAGTTTAATTATAGGAAAGTGACACTTACACCTCCAGGCTGGAGAAGGGTCACATTTACTATACTTTCAGTACACAATGTTTTGTAAGCCACCATTAGGCTAGAAACTTTGTAAGATTTGTCCAGCTTATCTGATTCCACAAAAGATTAATTATGAAAAAATAGCAAACAACCAGATGGCTTCCTGGAAAATTCTAGTATTTGTAATCACAAAACTCTTTATTTTGTCTCAATTAGGTCACGTTCTAGTTTCATGGCCTTAGATACGGCACTTAATTGTGATTAATTTTAGTATTCTCACTTCAGAATTATCAATAGGAACTTATTTTGTCCTGCGCATATTCCTGAGCATATTCCCTCCCCATAGCCCCTACCTTTACATTCCTGTCCCTTCCTTCTTCTTAGTCCTCTATATTTCCCTAAACACTTTTGTTATTCTTTTGGCCCTTTAAGGGGCAAGACACACCCACTCCCGGCGACCCCCCCCCCCCCCCCCCCCCCCCCCCCCCCCCCCCCCCCCGACCCCTGCCCCGCCATCTTGGATTCTCTCTTACTGTCCCCTCTTGGCGTGTACGTCTCTCTCTCTCTCTCTTTTTCTCTCCCTCTCCCTTTCTCTCTCTGTCCTCCTCCCTTTCCCCTACATAACCCCCTGAATAAATATTTAACATGTTGAGTCTGTTCATGTCTATGTCTCCTGTCTCCCGAACCCGCTGTGAGCTGTCTCTGCTGGCTCACTGCATGGCGAGCAGCCTGCCCTGCTGGGGACCTTGGAGCGAGCAGCTGGGGACCCGCTGGGCTCCCGCTGCTCTGTGAGCTCGCTGCCTGCTCACATGGCCTCCAGGGATCTTGCAGGGACCCACAGTCATCTCTGCCTTGGGACTGACTGCTCCCAGAGTCTGCTGCCTGCCTACAGCTGCCGCCTGGGGCATGCCAGCATTTTTTAAATCATAAAAACTTTCAGTTCTGCTTTTATGAGAATCTACTCAACCAAGGGTGGATTCAATTCATGACCCAGAAAAGAAGAGCCAGCCTTGAAAAGCCCCTGGGCTTAGACTCAGTATCCCTGACACTTGCAACTGGGTCATCTTTTGCTATGGGCTGTTCTGTGAATTCCTGGATGTTTGCCAGCCTTCCTGGGCTCTGCTGACAGGATGCCAATAGTGTTTTCTCCCAAACTGAGACAACTCCAAATTAAGATCACTGAGGAGGAGCCACCTCATTGAGAAGCAGCAGGCTCAGACAAAGGCATTACCCTAAGAATGAACAACAATTGCAAGGGAGAAAAGCCTAGGCAGTCCTGCTGAGCCCCAGCCCTCCCAAATGCCTCCATCTCCCTCTGAGTTTGTCTGGGAGGACAAATTGGTAAAATGGCAACAAAAGAGGAAGCCGGCTGGCCAAGGGAGTTGAATACTTCCTCATTCCAGAAAGGTCAGTTGCTGGCTGCCCCTCTTCATAGTCTGAACAGAACCAGACAGTTCAAGAATTCATTTGGGTATATAGTCAGGTTTCAGAAAATTACCAAATAAAATGAATTCAAACCCAGTTTATGTTATGTTGTATTCAAATGTCTCCACCAAATTCTAGAAAGAGGTTAATGAAATTAAATAAGCCATAATGAAATAGGCAATTGAGCAATATAGCTTGAAATCCCTAAGAAAATTTTGGTTACATTTGAAGTAAATCATTCCTTCTTGTTTGGGAGACTACCTACAATGACATATAAATAAAAAAGGGTGATGGTAGTGGTAGATGGGCCATGATTCAGGTAATGCAGGACATAGGGTTTCTGTGGTTCAAAAAAATAGGTGACATAAACTACATAAATATAACAACCTTTCTGAGGGGTGCACATCAAACCTAAGGCCCTGTGCCTACTAAGCATGCACTCCTAACCATTTTATGGTTTAGTTTAGTAGTATTAAAAATATTCCTGGACCTGAGAGATGGCTCAGGAATCAGTGGTTAAGAACATTTGTCACTTTTGTAGAGGTTGCTTATTTGATTTGATTTGATTCCCAGCATCCACAAGTTCTAGGATATCTGACATCCTCTTCTACCTCTGTGGGCACTGCCTGCTACTGGCATACAGACATACATATAGGCAAAATTCCCATACACACAAAGGAAAAATAAATAATTCTTTCTTAAAAATAATATTCGCAATGTCATACAACAGATTTTCGAAACTTTTCACTTTGTAAAATTAAAACTCTGTACTTAACAATTATTCTTCTGTGTCCCATATTTTGGTACCTAGAAACTACCAACTACTTTCAGTTTTTGTAAATTTGACAACTTTAAATAGATACCCCACTTCAGTGAAGTCATGGCAGCATTATTCCTTTTCTGACTTGGCATAATGTTCTTATGACTTATTCATTTTGTAATATGGAACAGGAATCCCTCCTGTCTTCAGATTAGTATTCTATTGTGAATGTGTCAATATGTTCACCTATTCATTTAAAACATTTTATTACACTTTGATTTACTTAATGTGTGTGTGTGTGTGTGTGTGTGTGTGTGTGTGTGTGTGTTTCTTTTCTCAGTATGTATTCTCATCTTGCTTCCTCTACATCTGGCTGGTGACTGACTCTCTGCCTTTCCGCTTTCCAGAATTTTCCTAGTCTGTTTGTTCTGCTTATACTTTCTGCCTGGATACTGGCCAATTAGTGTTTTATTAAACCGATATGAATGACAAATCTTTACAGTGTACAAGAGTGTTATCCCACATCACTATGCATTTGGACATCTGGCTTCTTTTCATCATTTAACTACAGCACCAGGAATACAAATCTATAAATAGGAAACTTTTTGATATAGAATTCAAATGCTACACAGTTTTTCACTTAAAGTATATAATTTATTTTTCAATATATTTAGAGACATACAATGACTGACCCCCCCTCCCCAAAAAAACTTAAAAAAGAATCTCTATCAGGGTGGTTGTAGCACCTACCTTTAATAGTATCACTCCCAAGAGGCGAATCTTTTAAGTTTGAGGCCATTCTGGCATACAGATTAGTTCTAGGACAGGCAGGTCTCTGAGAAACCCTGTCTCAAAAAAAAAAAACCACCCAAAAAGCCATTCCTCATTTTTGCTTCTTTATGATCAGTTCATGAATCAACTTGACCTCAGTTTTCAGGTATTCAATCAAACACTAATCTAGCCAGCCATGGTGATACCCAGTTTTCAGGTGGCTAATGAATGAGGATCATGTATTTGAGGATAGCCTGGGGTATACAGTGAGATTCCGTCCAAAAAACAAAGCAAACAAATAGACAAAAACAACCACAAAAATCAAAATATACAAAAAAAGAAACTTTGATCTCTGTACATCTAGGAAGGGTATCTTATAGTTGAGTTCCTCTAAGAGGGCCTGATTCAATTAGATGAAAGATTTTTCATAGAAATTCTGTCAGTAGACTGCAGTTTCAGCCTGAGAATCCTCCTCTCTCCTTTCTAATTACCTGGTCTATGGATTCAAGGTTGCCTAGACTGTCAAAAAAAGTCAAGTCTTTGCAGTAAACCTCTCAGTATAGGGCTTCTACCTAATCTTTTCTTTTCAGTTCTTCCATCCCATTCATTGATTGATTCAGGGTTTTTTTTGTGGGTGGGAGGAATGCCTGCCATAGCTCATTTGTGGAGGTAGGATTACAACTTTGAGGAGTTGTTTTTTGCCTTCCACAGTGTGGATTCTAGGGTTCAACTAACCACAGCTTGTCAGATTTAGTAGCAAGTACGTTTACTCACTGAGCCTTCTCACTAGACCTCATTGCTCTCTTTTTCTAAAGGAAGGAAAGAAGGAAGGGAGGATGGAAGTAAGGAAGGAAAAGAAAGAAAGAAAAAGGCTACGAGGGTGTAGCAGAGAATGATCTTGGAACTTTTTCATGACTTTACCTCTGGTGCACTGGGATTATATGCATCTGTACCACCACACATGGTTTATAACATGCCCCTTGTTCTGTTTCACTAGGTGAACTATTTAATATACTCTGTCCTCTTCATAACTCGGCCCGCCTTAGAGTCTTCAGTAACTGTTAGTCTCCTTTCTGTCCATATGGATTTGTCTGTTCTGGACGTTTCAAATGAATAGCTTCATACAGTCTCTGTAGTGCTTTTTGTTGTTTGTTTGTGTGTGTGTGTGTCTGACATCTTTCATTTTGGTTTTTAAAATGTTTTGAAGATGTGTTTATTATTTTAAATTATGCTTTTTTTATGTGGATGGGTATTTTGTCTGTATGTATATCTGTATACCATATGCATACAGTGTCTTCAGAGGTTAGAAGAGGAGCTTAGATTCATGGGGACTGGAGTTACAAATGGTTGTGAGCAGACAATGTAGGTGCTGGGACAAATCTGGGACCATTGAGTCCCCTGAGCCATCTCTCCAGCCCAATAGGATTATGTGTAGGTTGCATACCAGGCTGGTCTTGAACTCAGAGGTCTGTTTGCCTCTGCTTACTGTATACTGGGAATAAAGGTATGTGCCATCATACCTAGCCTTCATTTGGCATGTTTTAAATGTCATTGATGTAGCATATGTACTAGTGCTTTGTTCCTTGTATGAATAGTAATCTACTATATGGAAATGTTTAATTTGTCTATTTTCTTCAGTTAATGAATGTTTGGTTGTTTTTGCTATGTGACTGATGAGTACTTCTTGCTATGAATATTTAAATATAAGTTTTGGTGTTGAAAGACTCCAAATGCATTTGTAAGCCCCCTCAACCCTAAGACATTTTTCTAAAACCTTATACTCACTCTCTCTAGGAAACGGGACAGTCACACACACACACACACACACACACACATACACACACACACACACATGCTGGACAGCCTATCCTCCTGTGTCATTGTGAATAATCTTCAAACATAACTCCATTCTGGGAATTAAGGCAAAGACAACCCATAGATGTTGACTCAGTTCCTGATGTTTGATTTAGTCACTAGAACAAGGTCAGGAAGGCCACAGATGCTCCCTTTATCTCACCTGACCACACAGCTATTCTCCTGCCCTGAAATAGACCAATCACTGCTAGTAATCCTTTGAATAAGCCAATCCAATAAGTTGGAAACCAACCTAGAGGTTTCCCCCTTGTGTCTGTGGCTTTCTGCTTTAAAAGATGGATTGTAACAGCTATCAGATGTCCTTTATATCCCAAACCTGAAGGGCCCTGTCATGACAGAATAAAAATCCTCTTGCTTTTGCATCAATTGTGGTTATGAGAGTGGTGTCTGGAGCAACTCCTCCCTGATGTTTGGACTTCTAGTCCAACAGTGTAAACATAGTATTTTTTAGTTTTTTTATTTATTATTGTTATTATAAATGTGTATGATGTGTGTATGTGAACACAGGCATGCCTGTGAAGGTCAGAGACAGCTTATAGGAGTCAGTATTCTCCTTCTACCTTTACATAGGTTCCAGGAATCAAACTCAAGTATACAGGCTCGAATGCAAGTCCTTTCAGTCACCGATCCAAATTCCTAGCTCTGCTTTTGTTTTTCTTATTATTTACCTAAAACTAGAATTTCTGGTTTATAGACCTTAAGGCTTATCATTTAAAAATGTTTATTATTGTTAGGTCTTCTTTATGTTGCAAATGCATAAGTGTGTGTGTGGGTGTGTGCACTTATACCATGGCACATTCTTACACACTGAACCCTCTAGCTGGTACCATGCTTTAACATTTTGAGGAACTAGCAGACTAGTTCTCTAAAGCTCTTGAACAGTTGCTGTTCTTATTTTAGCTAACCTCAGGGTGTGAAATGACATGTCACTGTGGTTCATATACTTCTCCCTAATGAATAAAGATGGTATCTTTTTTTGTGTTGACTAGTTATTTGTGTATCTTTTTCTGAAAATAAAACTGTTCAAATTGTTTGTTCAGTTTTAATTTTTTTTAGTTGTTCAATTATCACCATTCAAATTCGTGCTTTGCTCCTTTCCTGAGATTTACCCTTACATTGTCTTCTGAGAATCTTGTCATTCCTGCTCTTCTGGCCAGGTGTATGACTTCACTTACACTTCTAAAGGTTACAGAATCATTAAAAAGAGGAAAAGCGGGAGAGAGAATCCAGTTTTTAAGAGCACTGACTGCCCTTGAAGATGACTGTTGCTCAATTGCCAGCACTGTCATGGACGCTCACAACCATCTTTAACTCCAGTTCCTGGCCATCTGATGCCCCTTTCTGTCTTCTGCAGGTACCAGGCACACCTAGAGTGCACAGACACACATGCAGGCAAAACACCCATACACATAAAATTTGAAAATTAGGGTTGGGAATATAGCTCTATTGGAAGGCATTTGTCGACCATGCATGAGATTCTGGATTCAATCTATACCACACACTCACACGAAAGAAAGAAAGAAAGAAAGAAAGAAAGAAAGAAAGAAAGAAAGAAAGAAAGAAAGAAAGAAAGAAAGAAGAAAAAAAAGAGATAATTATCCTATTGTGCTTAAAACAAAATGTGCAATGTGTACTCCTTTTGAATTCTGATCTAGGCTGAAAACAATATTTGAAATGAACCAGTGCTCACTCTGTAGGACAAACAGAGCTTTTATAAATATGTCACTCTTGAATGGAGTGCAGCTTATGACCTATTTACTTATAAAATAGCCCTAACAGCTTGCCTTCATGGTGTAGGGGAAAGGAGGAAAGATTTTACTGTGAGAATCAGGGCGAAAAAAATCTTCACAAAAAATTTAATTTGGTCTAAACAAGGGTGCTTAGAATTTTCTGTGTCTTTCAAACAATACTTTCTTTTTGTTAAAAGAGGCTGAATAAAACTGTCTTTTGATGTCTTGTGACCTGGAAATATTTAATGTAAATATAATAACTCTTTTATTTTTAGGAAAGGAAAGATGGTATAACTTACACAAGCCTCTTTGTACCAGGCTGTTTGTTAAATATAATTCACAGGACTAATTCTATAGCTGTATTCATGGCTTAGTTTCATTATAGCAAAAGGCACATAATGGGACCAGCACAGTAAAAATAACACAGGCTTTTTATTCTTTCTTTCTTTTGGTGATATTGTCTAGCCTGGTGGGGGTGGGGAGGCATAGCAACTTGTTCCTTTCTCTAGCAACAAAAACACAGGCACATGTCCAGTGGATCCGCTGATGCTACCTAGATTTTATTTTTATTTTATATTTTACATTTATTTATTTATATGTGAGCACACAGATTCACATGCATGCATGAGTGCATGTATGTATATATATTGTCGCTGTATACATGTGGCACTCAGAGAAAAAACTTGCAGGAATTAGTTCTCTCCTTCCACTACATAGGACCCTGGGTTCAAATCCAGGGCATTAGGCTCAGCAGCAAGCACAAAGCAACCACCTTTACATGCTGAATCCAAGACTCTGCCAGGACTGGTGGTCATATAGGTGTTGTGAAGTAATATTCACCAGATAAAATATTACATCCTGCAGGGATGGTTGGTACTGAAGCTCAGGAAGTAAACAAAAGCTTCAGGATGTCTCTAAAACTGACCAGATATAGTAGGCTCTTCTTTCTTCAAGAGACTATGACCTGTAAAAATGGCTGAGAGACAATCTCAAATCAGCCAAGCTGGCTGAAGATTATACAATGAGTTCCAGGTTGCCAGGTTTTGTGAGCTATTGCCCATGCTGGGGTGAGCTTGAAGTGATGTAGTTATCTTTGAGTCTATGTTCCTGTAAGTAATCGCTCACCCATACTCCTGTAAGCAATCCCAAATAAAACTCATTGGTTCACCAAGCTGGATTTTGGTAGTATCCTTACATTGATCCGATGCTACTTTCCTGTTTGGGGTGAGCAGACATTTGCTCACCTCTCCCCAGGAATAGCAATTCTGTCTAGCATTTGCCAAATGTACAGATGCCCAGAAGAAAGCCACATCTCTGACATAATTCATATCATATGTAACATGTATATGACCTGTTAGAGTAGGCATTGCTGCTTCAGCCTTATGAGCATAGACAAGCTTCATCTGAAAGCAGACTTTTAAAATTATTGATTTGTTTTGTGGGAGGGCCTCATGTATCTCAGACTGGCCTCAAGCTATGTAGTCAAGAATGGCCTAGGACTCTTGATTCCCAAGCTACATCTGGCCTTCATCTCCTGTCCAGTTCCCCCTTCTCTTCCTTTCTCCTCTGTACAATTAAGCCATAAAAATTGTTAAAATGTATTTGTACTCTTACTAAATGCACCACTACTTTTGACTTTCTGAAGAACTGATTTTTCTGATATGAGAACCCTTTTTATTTGAACCCCTATATCCCTTACTTAAGAGGTTCTAGGGTGTTTTCCTCTGCTCTTTCCCATGTGTTCTTTCATGAGGACCACCTCAGGATGACGCCAGAGGACAGGTATCTTTCTTGTCAGTATTCTCACAGTGCTGAGCTGATATCAGGGTGTGTACATTTCAAAGATCTGCCAAGGGAATACTTGGCAGAGTACAAAAGTGCTATGATTCAATTTCAACCAGAGTCTTTAGATACTAAATGTTAGAGGTGTTCTATAGATATGTGATCTGGATGATGGTCATCATGGTTAGAGTATGTCTCTGTGTTTCTAATTTCCAAATCACAATAGAGAAGCTTGATTTAAGTGTGTTTTAAGGACCTTCTAGCCCGTGTGACCTCCCCACCTCTGATCTGTTATAAAGGGAGGAGAAACGCCATTCATAACTTAAATTCGAATACTAAGTACATGAAACAGCATATTCACATGGAAGTACTGCCATAATGTAAGAGAACGACGTTTATAACAGAAAGAGGTTTCACGGTCGGGAAGATGGCTCATTAGTGAAAGGCCACTTGCTGTTCAAGTCTGGTGACCTAAGTTTGATCCCCAGATTCCATGGTGGAAGCAGACAACTAACTCTTGCAAATTGTCCCCTTACTTCCACACACACACACACACACACACACACTCTGTGACACAGGTCTCCCCCACCTCCATGCACATACATATGATTACAAATAAATTTTTAAAATTTTAAAAAGGGAAATGGTTTTAAACAGTGGTTTGTGGGAAATGATACTTAAGGAAATAAAAAAACTGAGTATAATTTAGTTGGGAAATATTTACTTATTTTGCATACAGTAGATTTAAAGTAAAGAACAGTAAGTAGGGAATACATACCTTGTAGGCAGATGGTGCTGGAATTGGAGGGATGGCTTTTCTGAGTTAAAGCTTCCTCAGGTTCTGTGTGTAGTTGATGTTTTTCCCTTGGAGTATCTTCTGTCTCTAACAGGTCCATGGCTAGGCATTTAGAAAATTTTTGATATATTCTCCTGGCTTACTCATTCATAAATATTAATGCTTGTAGTAAGGAGAGCAGGCTGCATCCCACCATCCAGCTAGCTTAACCCCCGAAATAACCACACAGAAATTGTATTAATTAAATTACTGCCTGGCCCATCATATCTAGGCTCTTTTTGGCCAACTCTCACATCCTGATCTAACCCATTTCTCTTAATCTTTGTATCACTACGAGGTCGTGACTTACCAGGAAAGATTCAGTGTCTCTGACCTGGTGACTTCATAGCGGTTCTCCCTGTCTGCCTTCCTCCCAGCATTCAGTTCTGTCTACTCTGTCTATCTAAGTTCTGCCCTATCAGGCCAAGCAGTTTCTTTATTGATTAACCAGTGAAAACAACACAAATACTGAAAGACCTCCTACACCATTTTCCCTTTTCTGTTTAAACAGAAAGAAAGGCTTTCACTTTAACATAGTAAAATTACATATAACAGGTATCAAGCAAGAATTACAGTTACAATATTTATATCTATTTTATCTTTTATCATAACAAAGGAGAACTATAACTATCTATCTATTCTTCAACTCCATCAAAGACTCCAGAAGTATATAATATTACCTAAGTAAACAAGAAGTAAGCAACTTCCAAAATCTAGAAATGACAGAGACATCTTGCTGCCTGGACAGTCACCCAAAATTATTCTGTACCGTTGGGGCATCCATCTTCAGCTTACAGGCCAATAGTATCCAGCAGACATTTCTATGAAGCAGGAAATTTTAAAGACAGTTCAGTCACTTTTTTCTGTGTTCTGCAGAATGTCTCGCAGGCTCTTTCATGAATCAGGAACCCAGAAGGATCATTTCACCTTTAGGCGAGTTTAGCACTCCTCTCTCTGCGGGTTCTTTGTGTCCAGTTTATGCAATAGTCCAGGAAAGAGCAGTTTCTTGCCCAAATGGCTAAGGAGCCTCTTTGATGCCCATCTTCCTCTTGAAGTAGCTGGTGCTGCCAGGAGCAGACATGTCTCATTGTCATGAAAAGCCCTAAGTTATTAAAACATTAAATGCCATATTCTGTAGTCTTTGAAATATATGAAGAATGCCTATCTAACTGAAATATATCTCTATATATCTAGAAAATCTAACTAACATGACTACAAGCCTGACTATTATCGATGATTATCCATTAACAACCTATATTTCCTAATTATACATTACATTTTTTAAATGAACTACACAATCCAATACCATAATCAAGATCAGAAATACATATACATACAACAAAACTGACCTTAAATTTATATCAACAAAGCAAAATTTATTACCAATGTAAATTATTCATATCTATATCAAATGCTATTGTATATAGAAAACAGTGTCATTACTTTTATATACTAATAGGAATTTGAGCACATAACTAATAAGCATAAACAGTATTGGTAAAATCTTTCATGTCTTAGATGAATTATCAGGGATATCCAATTTAGAATTATTATTAATTTTGTAACAAGGTATGTCACTGTGTTTGCATTCTTATACTCTCTCCTCCTCCTTCCTCTCCCCATCTCTCTCTGTTTCTCGTTTCCCACCTCTTCCTCTCAGTACAGAATCTCTGTCTGGGGATGTGGCTTAGTGGGTGGTGTGCTTGCCTAGTATTCATGAAGCTGATCCCCAGCATGGTTGTGCATGACTGTAATATCAGCATTTAGAAAGTGGAGGCAGGGAGGTTAGAGAGACTCAAATTTGGGGCTAGAGCCAAGCAAGTGGACAAACACTCTAATTCCAGTGCTTGGTAAGCAGAGGTGGGCAGATTTCTGAGTTCAAAGCCAGCCTGGTCTGGGGCTAGAGAGGCTAGTAGTTAAGAGTACTCTTTACTGTTGCAGAGACCTTGAGTTCAGTTACTACAAGTCACATTGGGCATCTTACAACCATCTAGAAGTCCAGATCCTGGGGATTTAACACCCTCTTCTGTTCTCTGAAAGCACCCACATACACGTACACACAAGTATATATACAAGCATGCACACACACACACACACACACACACACACACACACACACACACACACACTAATTCTAATCTAAAAAGAAAGAAACCCAAAGTCATCTTTGACTACATAGAGAGCTGTAGGCAGGTTGTACTACACGAGCCTTTACCTCAAAAAAGGGATTGTGGGTAGGTGGAGAGATGTCTTATCAGTTAAGAATGAGTATACTACTCTTTTAGAGGACCTGGGTTCAGTTCCCAGCACCCCAGGACCCAAGTTGGGTAGCTTACAACTGTCCGCAATTCCAGCTCAAGGGGATCTGATGCCCTTTTCTGGACTCTGTAGGCACCTACACACAAACAAATTTATAGTTCAAAAATAAAACAGATACTTTTTAAAGACAGGGCCTCACTATGAGCCTAGCCTCAAATCACCTCACTATCTTTCCAAAGCCTGAGGTTACAGACATGATTCACCAAAACTGGGTTTAAATATCTCTTAATGGCTATTAGTCTTAATTAAAAAAAATCATACCGAAGAGTCTGGCATGGTTCCCCATGCCTTTATTCCCACCCAGTACTCAAGAAGGGAAGGCAGGTGGATCTCTGTGAGTTTGAGGCCAATCTGGTCTATATAGTGAGTAGGCAAAGATATGTAATAGACTCTGTCTCAAACTTTAAAAAAATATATAGGAAAATATGTCATTCACTGAAATGTTGCAAATAATTACAAATTCAGAATATTAACTAAAATAATTCTGAAGCCAGTCATGGCAATATATATTTATAATCTCAGTACTCAGCAGGATAGGAAGTTAAAGGTTTCAGGGGTAAGAACAATCATATTCCTCAGTATTGTGTCCATTGGTATATTGCCCTCGCTTATGTAAATCACCCTTCACCTATGCTCAAGCAATTCTAATTAAATGCAGTTCTGTGAACTGGGAATAAGTACACACACACACACACACACACACACACACACACACACAGTGGAGGGACGTGGGAATAAGAGAGATTTTTTGGTTCTTTTATCTAAGAACAGTATGTATGAAATTATGAAATAATGAATAGCTTTTTTAATTTATTAGGTTTCTTAAAAAAATATCAATCCAAATTCCCACTCCCTTTTCTCCTCCCTAATGAATAGTTTTTAAAAGATCAACCTCGGCTACAGAATAGGCTACATTGCAAGATCCTATCTGAAAAAACAAAAGCAAATTCAAGTGTTTCTGTTGTTTTTCTGTTGGCTTAGTGGTCACACCTGAATCTACTGATATTTTAACTACCTTCTGGACTCTGCTGCTCAGACTGAGACCTGGTGAGATTTCTGGTTGACCGGCACCCGCTTGGCTTCTGCCACCAAATGTAGGTTTGACTAAGTCTTTATCATCCTATTTCTCAATAAAAACTGGGAAGTTAGATGTTGCCGTGAAAACCTGCTCCATCAGAGAAGCCAAGAAGCAACCAACTAACCTTCCTTTTTGGTCAGAGACCCAAAAAGAGAAGCATTTCTTCACTTGTCAGAAACCAAAAAGACCATGAATCTCTAAGTCCTTCCCTACTCCTTCCTGTGCATCTCTCTATACATATTTCTGTTTCCTCCATCTTTTCTATGGCTAATTCTTGTTGGTGGCTCTGCATCTTGAACCAAGATTAATTCTACTAACACAGTCTTGGAGTTTCACAGTGTGATCAAACATCCCGCAGAATGTTTCCGTAAGTAAACCTAAAATCTAAACTTACATGAATGGTGTGGTATCTATCTATACAGAAGAAACTTAATACAGTAGGACGAACCTGCTTTCTTTAGAAAGATTTTTAAAAAACCCACATTGAATACAGTAGGATGAATTGACTTTCTTTAGAAAGTCCTACGTGTCTCAAAAAGATTTTTTTTTAAAAAAAACCCACATTTCTCTCAATATGGAATCCAGATTTGTGTGCTTGTGTGTATGTTGGTCACTAAAGTAGATAGGAGACCATGAGAGGGGAGGAGGAGATATTAAGAGAGGAAGGAAGAGGGAAAAAAGAGGGCAGTAAAATTCATGGAAGCTGAAAGCAGAAAGTGGAAGGATGGAAACACATGAGGGGCAGGGAGTGGGAGAGGACAGTTGAAGAAGTGAATGAATAAGACAAAGTATGATAAGAGATGTTCATGTGAAAATGGCATAATAAAACCCAAAGTTTACATGCTGACCAGAAATAATAACAATAGGTTGGTGATATTTTTTAGTAAATTGTTTTCACAAATCTAAGATCCCAGAAACCAGATGTGGTAGTGTTTTCCTTTAATCCCAATATTGAGGGAGTGGAGAGAGTAGAATCAGGAGTCTGAGTTTAAGGCCATCCTGGGTACATGAGATTATGTCTCAAAACAAACAAGCAATAAAAAAACAAACAAAACCCCAAACAAAACACTGAATGAAAAGAGAATGAAGTGAAAATTGAAGTAGAATAAGATAGAAAAGACCAATTATTAGATACTGATTTATTAATTTGTTTAGTGATTTACTTAAAGCATTGTTTGTACTGCCTATTTGCCAAGCGTGGCATCACAAAATCATCTGGAGAAACAGCTGAAGCAATGGGAAGTTGCCCTTTACATCCTGCTGCTGGTCATGTAAGCTTCTGTAAAATCTCTCTTCCTCTTACCTTGTGGTTTCAGAGTATAAAATGAGAATTCAAACTGAACCCCATACCAAGGTCTTTGAGGAGCTATTGTGGCATCAGGTCTACCCGTGACAATTGCCTTCCACTCTCATTGGTGTCGGAGTATTTATTCCAGAGAGACTCTTGGAACAAAATGAAAGAAGGAAGCAAAAGCGGTGCAAGCTTTTCCAAGGTCTCACATCTTATCTATAAATGATTAAGAAGACAACAATTACAAACTAAAGTGTGTATTTCTTTACAGAAAATTCGGGAAATGAATCATGCATTTGACCCACAAAATGCCATAGACACAAAGACATGCTGTGACATTCTGAATTTTAAACCTAACACATAAGAAAAAAATTAGCAAGGGCTGGGGCTGTAGCTCAGTGACAGAGTATGTGTCTTGCATACATGAGGGTCTAGGTTTCATACGTAGGCACTGTTAAACAAAACACCTTTCCTCTTTCAAATACTTCTGCTCCACACAGAAATATCATTGACCATCACTTTCATAGGCATGAATAAGCCTGGGCTTTGTCATATCTGGAGAATGACCTGGAGTACCTTTAGTTGTCTGTGCTGGCTGATTACAGACATGGAGCTTGAACTGAGAGGAGTTAAAGTATCAGAGAGGAGGTTTAAAGGATTAAAGCCAAAAGCCTTAGCAAGATTATTTCTACCAGGGGGAAGCAAAACCATTGTCACAAATATTTACCTTTCATGAAAATTAAGGCTTTAAAGAATGTAGTCTCATAAATATTTGCTGGTTTTCCCAGTTCAAAAATGCCTTCTGCAATAGCCTGGGTAAGCACATTAACTAAGCAGTATGACTAGTGCTAACCATACAACAAAGCAAAGTGTTCTTTATATAATTTTTATTTAACTAATTTAAAATTTCATTTTGTTTTCAAAATTCCATTTATTGTTTGTTTGTTGGGAAGGGAGGCACACCTGTGACATGGTATGAGTGTGGAAGTCAGAGGACAACTTGCAGAAGCCAGTTCTCTTCTACCATGTGGGGACTGGGGACTCAAACTCAAGCTGTCAGATTGTACAGCAAGTGTCTTTACTAGCTGAGTCGTCTCACTAGCCTGCATGCTTGCTTTTTAAGATTAATTTTTATTTTTTATTTATGTGTGTTTCCTAACATAAATAAAGGCTGCCATTTGGGAATGTATGTTTAGGTGCCCATAGAGGACAGAAGGCAGCACTGGATCTTCCAGAGACTGAGTTACAGGCAGCTGTGAGCCACCTGATATGGGTGCTGGGAACTAAAACCATGTCCTCTGCAAGACCAGCAAACACTGTTAATTGCTGAGTCATCTCTACAATAGTTTAAAAATGTTAACATTTCCCCAAAACAACGATTGCAAAGTGTATGCATTGAACAGAAAAATGACAACATAATCTTATTTTTTTCTGAATTTAAAGGCTCTGGATTATTTTTTTATACTCAAATAAATAGGTAATACTTGGGATAACCAGATGGCTCAGTTGGCTAAAGGTGCCAGCTTGCTGTCAAGCCTGATAACTTGAGTGTCATCCTTGGGACCTACATGTGAAAGGAGGGATCCAATTTTTAAGAACTGCGCTCTGACCTCCACATGAATATGTGCATATGCACCAATATGTAGCCATGTTCAGAGCTTGCGTGTGTTGTTAACATGTACATTTGTGCTGCCATGTGACAGTAACTTGCACACATGTGATCACAGATGTAAGTGCTGATGTGATCATGTTCAGATCTTTCATGTGTGTCAACACATGTATATGCATGACATGAGACTATGTTCTGAGATGTTTGCATGTCAATTCATGCGCATGAACTAACATGTGACCACCACACTTGGAGCTTTGTCTCCTGTCAATCCATGTGTATGTACTAACATATGATCACTCTCAAAACATTCATGTGTACCAAAATGTGCTTACACAATAAACATGACCATGCTCATAACTTACACATGTATCAAATGCTAATTCAATATGTGACTACATTCAGAACTTGTACATGTGCCCATATATTCCTTTGTTCAGAAGTAGTAAGTATGCATGTGAATAAACTTGGAACTTGTAAACATGTCAACACTGACATATGTTATGACACTGACCATGCTTCAAAATTAGATGTATGTCAAAAGGCACATATGCACCTACATGAGACAATGCTAATAACTTTAATGCATGGAAAAATTTGCATATGTGAACTTTCTCAGAACTTCAGCTATGAAAAAATGTATATTTTCAATGTTATGTGTGCTTGGAACTGCATGTGTGTGAATGCATATAAATGTGCTGACCTGTGACTTCCCTTGGATGTTGCATATATATCATTAAACACAAATACACTGTCATGTGTTTGTTATCAGCACTTGTACCTGCATCAAAATGTGCATATGTACAGATATGTGACAAAACTCAGATCTTGCATCTGTGTCAATTTGCACATATGTGTTAGTATGTGACTATTCTTAGAAAGAAAAACTGCATGAAAACTTAACTCTAAATGTGTCAAAGACCTCAACATAAGACCATATACATTGAATCTGATAAAAGAGAAAATGAGGAATAGCTGTTTATTGCCACAGGAAGACTTTCTGAACAAGACATCAATAGAACAGGCACTAAGATCAACAATTAATAAATGGGACCTCATGAAACTGAGTAGGTCCTGTATGACAAAAGACACTATCACTCAGACAAAGCAGAAACCTAAAGAATGGGGAAACATATTCCCCAACAATTATACATCTAATAGAAGGTTAATATCTTTCTGTTTCTTTCTTTGTTTCTTTTTTTCTCCCTTCCTCCCTCCCTTTCTTCTTTTCTCTTTCTTTCTTTCTTTTTTTCTTTCTTTCTTTCTTTCTTTCTTTCTTTCTTTCTTTCTTTCTTTCTTCCTTCCTTCCTTCCTTCCTTCCTTCCTTCCTTCCTTTCTTTCTTTCTTTGTTTTTTTTGTTTATTTGTTTTTTTTCAAGACAGGGTTCATTTGTGTAACAGCCTTGGCTGTCCTGAGACAAGTTCTGTAGACCAGGCTGGCCTCAAGCTCACAGAGATCTGTCCACTTCTGCCTCTTGGGTGCTGGGATTAAAGGTGTGTATCACCACCACCCAGCAAGGGTTAATTTCTAAAATATATAAACAACAACAACAACAATAAAAAGACAAAAATTGAGAAACAGTTCTCAAAAGAGGAAATTCAAATGACTGAGAAACACTTAAAGAAATGTCCAAAATCCTTAGTCATCAGGGAAATACAAATCAAAACGACTTGAGATTTCATCTTACACTTGCCAGAATGGAAAGGATCAATAATACAAATAACAAGTCATATCAGCAATGATGTGGAATGAGAAGAATACTCATTCATTTCTGGTAGGACAACAAAATTGTACAGCCAAGGTGGAAACTAGTGTTTCCTCATGAAGCTTGGAATACACCAACCTCAAGAACCAACTACACCACTTTTGGGCATATACCCAAAGGACTCTATATCCTACTACAGAAACACTCACTCATCTCACTCATTCATGTTCATTGCTGCTGTATTTATAATAACCATCAATGGAAAACAGCTTAAGTGTCCATCAATGGATTAATCAATAGTGAAAATGTGGTATATTTATAAAATAGAATATTATTTAGCTGTTAAAATATCATGAAATTTTCACTTTAATGGATAATGTTAGAAAAAAGTCATTCTGAGTGAGGTAACGCAGACTCAAAAACACAAATACTATATGTTTTTAATTTTAGATGGATGATTACTTTTAAGCTTTTGGTGTTCATATTATAATCTGTGTGGTAGCAGATACTAGGTATAGAGTAAGGGACTATCTGGCAAGGATTGTGCACCCAAAGCAAGGGAAATAGAATATATAGTTATGGAAAGACAGCAAGGAGAAAAGAATGGGAGGATTAAATGGGAAAAGTTCTACAAGAGAGGTATAAGGGAGGAAATACATGTAGGAACAACAAACACTAAAGGCTATTTGAAGAGTCATATGGAACCTGACTTCTGTAAAATACATAAAATAAAAGTACATACATAGATGAGAGAGATTCTAATGGAGTTGCCAAATACTCAGAAAGACAATTTCCAACTGGACATCTTTTGCCACTAAGTGAAATGTACAGTACCATGGTTAGGTTACATCTAGTTGAGTGGCCCATGGAAACCATCAAACATCTTAGGTGGTTGTAAAGGCTATCAATTGCTCTCCCCAAACTGATAATAAGGTCCTATTGCTGAAGACATCACTTAAATTTTCATTGAATATGAAGAAGTTGAGCGAGTTCCTAACTAGAGCTTTCATCCATACTGACGAACGAGTGTCCATGGTACTGGAAGGTACTCTGCATTCTTCCAGAGGAGAAAGGCAAACATCAACCCAGGTACAAACCATGAAATCTACAATAGTGACTTCACCAAAAGATATACTGGTGCAACTATGGCACAAACGTTGTGCAAGTAACCAACCCCTCTCTTTTTGGATTTAAGGTCCACTAAATGAGATGGAACTCATGCCTGAAACTACTTGGGTGACCAAGAGCCTGAGACTGGATAGGCATGACCCTAGGGTAAAACCATATATTTTTGTTCTGCTTAAGGCACAGCAATAAAATGACTCCTAACTACATTTTACTATACATATAAATCAACATTTGATTCAGCCATCATTAGCATCAGAGACTTTTTTTTTGGTAGTATGTGGGAACTAACACAGAGACTCAGAACTGGACAATGTTTCGATCATGAGAGGTTTTGGATCACTAAGTGCTAAGTAGAATGTCTTCCTTAAACTCTTCACTCATAACTCAGATAGCTATGTAGAAGAGGAGGAAGAAAGATTGTAAGAGCCAGAGATGATGGATGACTCTGAAGAAACAGTGTTCTGCAGCTACAACAGGATTGATGCATATATGAATTTACAGAAAATGTGGCAGCATGCACTGGACCTGCACAGGTTCAAGCCAAAGAGGGTCCCAGCACTTAGAGGTATATACAGAAGCTCCCACCACTAACCGATAAGCTATCCCCATCTTGACAACCTTATGCTTTAATGGAAAACTTAGTTTTCTACAAGGAAGTTTCACTGAGTATATTAACTATGCTTAAGGGTAGACAACATGCCTAGCAGTAGACAACCAACACAAAACAAATTCAGAGAAGTTTTTGTAGACTTTTTCTCTCAGTGCTTTGTCTGGGGAATTTATTTTTTATTACTCCTCTAATTTGGTATATAATGGTTTCCAAATATGTGTTTTGTGGGTTTGTGTGTGTGTGTGTGTGTGTGTTGTGTCTTTTCTTTGTTTTTATTTGTTTGTTTTGTGGTTTTTCAAGACCGGGTTTCCCTGTGTAGCCCTGGCTGTCCAGGAACTCACTCTGTAGAGCAAGCTGGCCTCTAACAGAGTAATTCACCTATGTCTGCCTCCTGAGTGCTGGGATTAAATGTATGTGCCACCACCACTACCCGGCATTTCTGTTGTTTTTTAAAATCCTGGTTTGCTTGGATTTTTGATTGCTGTTTTCTTTTAAAAAAATGAGGAAGAAAGGAAATGGATTTGTGTGGGTGAGACTGTTGGAAGGTTCTATGAGGAGTTGATGGAGGGTAATCTGTGATCAGAATACTTTTTATGAAATTTTTTAAAATGAAAAGTACATTTTAACATGTGGCCATAATCATAATTGAACCATCATGTGACCACATTTGGAACTTGCATTCCTGTCAACCCATGCATAAGTGCATGTGATCACTCTCAGAATTTTCTCAAGTCAAAATGTGAATATGTGCTGATATGTGACCAGACTTAGAACTGCACATGTGTGAATATGCATATATGCTCTGACATTAAAGTGAGTAAAGGTAAAG
This sequence comes from Myodes glareolus, assembly GCF_982192425.1. Taxonomy (NCBI): domain Eukaryota; kingdom Metazoa; phylum Chordata; class Mammalia; order Rodentia; family Cricetidae; genus Myodes; species Myodes glareolus. Next base: position 121,864,257 of record NC_142053.1, read on the forward strand.
CCATATTACTCTGAACCTAGTTTGTATTTGTTTAGATACTTCTCAGCTCTCTCTGTCCCTGAAACAGTCACATCTGCTTGGTAACACGTTTGAGATTTTCATTACCTTGAGCATAGTAATAGTCATGTCTGCTTGGCAACACATTTAAGATTTTCATGACCTTGAGTATGGTCCTGATGCACTGACCAAAATAATTAATGTTTATAAAAACTTAGCATAATCTAAAATAAATGAAGAAGGTATAAGTTAAAAATAATTGTTATGTTATTTCTGACATAATCACTATGTTCTGCCAGAAATGAATCTTTCAAGGTGATTCTGATCATCATCTAACTTTGATGTAAATTATGGTCTTTGTGGGTTTTGTCTTTAAAAATGCTTAGGCACCAAGAGACTTTGAGGCATGGGCCTGCTCTTGCTCTCCAGTTAATAAAGGACTCATATACTTTTTAATTGACTTAATCAGTGTGGTTGCCTGTATCTTTCTTGGAGATACAAGAGATCCCACAAGCCTTACTGGACTCAGCCTCCCTCTGGGCCTTCCTGACTGGGAGTGGTTTCAGGAGAGCTGATATCTGATAAACATTCTGAAGTTCCACTCTTTGCTGAAGTCCAAAGAGTTTCAGAATGACATCTATACTTCCAGACACCAAAATAGATTGAGTTCTTTCTGACACTCCTAGGAGGTGAATTTGTATACTGAATGAAGTTCTGGTTGAGAAGGACAGGCCTCTAGAGGAGCCTTCATTGTGGAAGGAAACTTCCTTAGAGTTGAGGAGGATTTGACCCTTTGGGGAACTATCTTAGAAGGTTAGGGAAAAAAACTCATGGTGAAGAGCCTCCCCTCCTCATCCCATGCTAAATTGGGATGCCAATAGCAGAGAACCCTGTTCTTTATTCTACCTCATACGAGATCTGGTTTTGGGTTAATACGGATAAATGGCTGGCCAACCGTGTGCGTGACTGAGTACACACCCTACCAACCATGAGAGAAATGGACAGTAACTTAAAATAAAGAGGCCAGGGCTCTACCAGTGCAGGCCTCCAAGAGTTCTTGGTCACCCATTCAATAGGAGGCCACCTAGTTAAGTTCTTGGTCGGTACCAGAGCAAAGATTTCTATTTTTAAAACTCCAACGACGCCAGTTACAAATAAAAATTCCAGTTCAGCGGATTACAGGCATAGTTAAGGACCATTACCTCACATCTGAAAAGACTGTAAGCCTGGGCCACAAACAGGTGACCCACTCCTTTATGGTACCAACAATTTCTGAGTTCCCCTGGATGTGTTGTTTTTATAGTTTTCTGTGTAATGGACTCCAGGTTACAGGTGTCTTCAGAAGAGGGAGAATACTTAAGAAGTTTTCCAAGTTATGTTGTCTCACATGTACACACGCACACATGTACGCACATGTACACACACACACACACACACACACACACACACAGAGAGAGAGAGAGAGAGAGAGAGAGAGAGAGAGAGAGAGATTACGGAAAAGCTCTACCTAAAAATTTCTCCATAAGAACTCCAGCTGTGCCTGCTTGTTGCTAAATGCTAACAATCCTCTAAGAAAGGAGGAAATAGACGAGGAGGTCATTGAACCTTCACTTTGGTTTCCAGTAACTCCTGCTGGATGGTTGTGCAATTATATTCAAATTGCAAGAAACCTCAAAGTTTTCTGGAGAAACTAGGGGATACAGAGTAAAATCTAAGAACTGGGAGAAGGGCCACCTATGCACCCATATAATATAAGTTCTTACATCTTCTGAGTAAAGGCCCCAGATATTGCCTAACACCCGCCACATACATATTAGAGAAAATTTCTTACAACAAATGGTAAATTTGTTTGTTACTGATCTGTCACATGATATTGAAACATTTTAATCAAGAGAGATTTATGTACAGAAGTTAAAATGGTTAAATGCAACTACAGAGGTCTAACTCTCTGAACACCCTCTTCCCGGTTATTTTTTTACAAAAAAAAAAATGTGTCCCCATGAGTCGTAAATATCATTGAAGATCTTAGTGAAATATGAAATTTCTTACCCTTAGAATATGTAAGAATGTGTGTGTGTTAAAAAGTTATAACATTCCAAACAGAAAACGTTAGCTTAAAAATCACAAAAAATTAAAATCTGGGTACATGTAATCTTAATTTGCTATGTAATTTGAATTCAACTCTTGTTTACAGAAACAAAATAGAAAGAGTAAATAGGTATGAGAAAGATACTTAAAAAGATATAAAGTATGAAGCTATGTTTTTGGTAAGAAAGGTTAAACTATTTTTGACAAAGATAAATTTTATATGATGAAATGAGATTTTGTCCTAAGAATAAAAAAGAACAGATGAAGACAAAACTTCGAAATCGTAAAGTAAAGTTGTAAAAAAAAATATAAGTAAAAATCTAAGTTATAAAGACTTTAACGAAGAGTAGGACTTAAGGATGATATATATTTGATGATTAAGATTTATAAATTTCTAAGATTACAGTGGTCTAAACTGACTTAAAGCTATATTCACATATTTTTTGAGAACTTTGTTAAGCTTTTTTATTTGGAGACACTGAGTCATATAAAAATAACTATGTGGTAATGATGAGATGATTAGGTATCAGTTTCTCTATTTACTATATTTATGGTTTAAAATATATTTTGATATTGATAGAGCATCAATATACACCCATAGCAACCTCTATGAGTCACTTTCTAGAGACTACAGGGGACCAGCTTTTCAGCCTTGTTCATGTTAGAAATCCAGATGTCAACAGGCTATCACATACTAAAGCTTAAGAAATTCAACAGCAGATATTTGGAGTTAGGAATCATTAGCCATAATGCTTACTATAGAGCTAGACTCAATGGTTCCCTAAAATTAGACTATGACACAAAACATTACTAGCTCTGCTGTATCTAAAAATAACATGATTGTTAGAAAGTTATTTGATTTCTTTAATGAGTTATGTATGCCTCTGTATCCAAATACTGGATCCTTTTACATTAAGAAGGCAAACAATTCCTGCTTCCATAGTTTGATTTTATTTGAATCCATGATCAACTACCTTACACAGGTACCATGGTTCCTTTTGTTCTTCTCCTCTTAGGTCTAATGAGTGGGCCCTGCTTAATTACCTGATTGTTACTTATTACTTGCTCCTTCATAAAAATCAAGGATTTGAAAATAGCTAAGAAAAATGAGGGAATCAAGTTGACTAATGTCAACAGCCGTGTTTACCTTGGCAGCACATTTGAGATTTCCATGACCTTGACCATGGTCCAGATGTATTAACCAAATAATTAATGTTTATACAAAGTTAACATAAACTAAAATAAATGAAGAGGGTATAAGTAAAAAATAATTGTCATGTTATGTCTGAAATAATTACTATGTTCTGCCAGAAATGAATGTTTCAAGGTAACTCTGACCCTCACCTAACTTTGATGTAAATTACAGTCTTTGTAGTTTTTGCCCACTCTTGGTCATCAGCCAGTAAAGGACTCATATACTTTTAATTGGTTTAATCAGCATGGTTGTCTGTATCTTTCTTGAGTGGACTTTACATGTGACCATGTTCAAAATTTGCTTGTTTGTGAACACACTCAAATAAGTCACTATGTGAATGTGCTTAGAAATGAACATGTCTAAATACATGCAATTAAGTGGATATTTGACTGTAATCAAAACCACATGCTTTTTAGTATGCATATATGCAAGAACTTGTGAGTAGACATACAAGTCTTCTGTATTTGTGCATCAACTATACACATTATTGATTAACTACAGAGTTACCAATAACACATTGGTGTCATATTAAGGAAAGAAATAGATGCATTTCCCCTTGTAAAAATTCTGGATATGAATTCTCTACTTCATGCTCACTGTATCTCATGTCTCATTTCTGCTTTTAGCTTCAATCTGAATCTGCCTGGATGAAGAAGATTGTCCCATGAATCTATCCTTATGTCTGTGTCTATGTGTCTGTCATGTGACTGTGTTTGTCAATTTCTGACAAGGAGCTTCATTCTGTCTTTATTGAACTGCACAGAAAGCATCACATAGGGAAGTAATAGGATACTTTATGGAAATCTTTAACAGAGTTTTATGGAGGGTCCCCACTGATCCAGACAACAGTCCTTACTTACATCATTTATTAACTAACGACCATAGATGGATACCTTCAACCTTTATGACATATTTTAGGTTTTTTTCCCCCAACCTCTGTATTTGCTGTTTTTAGCAAATGATACATTTCTTCTTGGTCAGGGTCATGGAAGAATACATAACAAGATTACAACTATGCGTTATCTTTGGTTGTAAACGTTGAGAAATCCAAGGCAAGTAAGTTTGGCTATTATACTGTTCTCATAAAAGCAGGTTGACCAAACAGGCTGAGTACACAGGAGAATAGCAGTCTTAAGTCTTAAGCGATCTCAAGGTGTACTCTTAACTCTGGCTAAGAGATCCAGAAAATGTTACTGTCTTTTAGAAAGTAAGAGATATTTTTCTGAACATTGCATTGTCACAATTCCTCACTTTTTTGTTTTATTAAAGAAGCAGCATGGCTATGGAGGTGGTCACTGTGAAGAGCTGGTCAAGGCATAGTGTACTGTAGGGGCAGTCTGAATATGCATAATTTGTGGTTCTTTTGAAAAATTGGTAGTTACAATTTAAGAATTCAAGGAAGAGGCAGACAAATAGAATGGCTATTCCCACAAAAGACCACATCTTATGATTTAATCCTGAAAGTAAAAGTGTTGAGCCACTTGGTTTTGAAATACTATTTAAAGACATTTAGTTTGAAGACATGAATTTCAAGTTGTTGCAGTTTGGATAGACAGATAAGACTGTTGATGCTGTGGCAGTGATAATTGTGGTAGCTATGATAGCTGCAATAACCATTCCAATGAATCTTTATATATATATATATATATATATATATATATATATATATATATATATATATGTTTCAGGGTATAATTGAGTTGCTATGTAGCAGATTCCCTGTGCCCTGGATGAATCTTATTATCAGGAATTCATTTATGGACTTGTTGTCTAAGAATGGAAATCAGGAGATAAAAGTCACTGTGCAATGAGAAGTTTGGTAAATGGAGCAAGGATTGGAAGTGATATGTAGTTAATATGTAGTTGAAATTTAGGAACATGTACCTCTTTTTTACAAGCCTATCATCTTCTGGTGCCAGTTTATGGTACGGCTTTACCAATTCTGGTAAAATCCAGAAAAATCCTGGATTAGAATATTATTAGAATTATTAGAAAGTAATAGAAAAAAGCACAAATGAGTAGCCTAGGATCCAAGCTATCAAGGGAACAGGACTTGGACACTGGTTTTGTCCTTGAGGGAGTTTATATAAGATCATAAGTTTGGTTAAAACTTCTTTATTCTTGTGATATTTTTCTAAAGATACCAGGGTAAGATTGAGAGAAATGACTTTTTGAATCTTAAAGTATAAATTGCATTGGCACATTGGTCCTGAGAAGTTAAGACATTATACACCCATTTATTTTTTGTTTTAAGTATTTGTTTTTTCAGTTAAAAGCAAGTTCATACAATTCTGGCTTGCTCTTGGTAGTTATAGGGAATGCCATAAGAGACATGAATTTCCCAAAGTTGACAAAAGGAGATAGATGTTTTAAACATATAAGCAGAACCATTGACCGTGATGATCTGTTTTGGGACTCCCATTACAGAGAAAGCAATAAATGTTTGCAAATAGCTCAAACAGGCTCATGTGTTTGAGCAGCAGCATAGATAACCCATGAGAAGTTATCAACACAAACATGAACACATTTAAGACGATCAAAGAAATTTATGTGGGAGTCCCCTCTGTGTGCTGTGATTACCATTAATGAATAAAGAAACTGCCTTGGCATGTTGATGGGGCAGAACTTATGTAGGAAGGGAAGGCAGAACTGAATGCTGGGAGAAAGAGGGTGGAACAGAGAGATGCCGTGAGGCTGCTGGAGACAGACATGCTGAAACTTTTCTGGTAAGCTATGACCTCGTGTTGATTCTCTGATTAATGGAGATGGGTTAAAATAAGATGTGAGAGTTAGCCAATCAGTATCTAGAGCTAATGGGCTGAGCAATAATTTAATGAATACAGTTTCTGTGTGATTATTTTGTGGCTGAGCAGTCAGGAATGACCATGTAGCTTTCTTGCAACAAATTGGTGTTCATGTGGCCAACTAAATCCATGTAAAACCTGAGAGGGCTTCAAAAGGAATTCTAGACAAAATTTACAGAGTTTAACACAGCTTCTTTCTCTTTGCTGGTGGCATGCCACAGCTCTTTTAAGAGAGGTTTTCGTGACTCAGCAGCAGTAATGGGGAAAAAAAAAGCCATACCTTTTCAAATGCAGTCTTTTTGGGATGTACTGCCAGTGCCACCTCTGGCTCTTTTAGGAGACCAAGTATTTGGATGGGTTTTGAGAGAAGCATGTTACAGCTTGCTGCCTTGCTTAATGGCAATGTGGACCAGCTGTGTGCCTGCAAGTGGGATGGTGTGTGTGGCTCTCAAAGGCAGAGAGCAACTTCTCAATGTTGGATTGGGCACAGCAAGCAGGCAGTATCATTTGTAGCCTAATAATGTCATAGCTTAGATTCTTAAGCACTTAGCATTTTAAGAAGAACCTCTGGTCACAAAATAATTACAGATATGTAATAAAGATAAATCCATATGAGTCATAGTGTTGGATAAATGTACGTAGGCTTAAAAGAGAAAAAAAAGAATATAGAGATTCATAAAATAAAGTTAATGCTTTAAAAAGGGTAAAGTCTTTAAAGAGATAGAGTACAGATAGTCATAGATTAAAAGGAGAAAAGAAAAATGAGCCACATAAAGATGGAAAATGCACAGAGACTCTGGATTATGTATATTATTGTGTTTAATTTGAATTTTTTGACTGTGAAGGAGCTAAGTACAGAGAGACATTTAATTGTATGTACTCCTAAGTCAAACCAACATAAAGGTATTTTGACTTCAGAATTTGAGTTTAATAATATTTTGCTTTAGAAAAGAGGTTCTTATTTTGTCTCCACAGAGGATGAGAATCTGTGGATTCATTCCAGGCTAATATGGTTTGATGGATTGAAACCCCCTGAAAGGTTGCTGTAAACACCCCTCAAAGAAAATACTTTGCCCAATGAACAGCAGGAAGCAGTTTGGAGAAAAATAACTATGCCCATATTCCCAAATATTGTTTATAAATGTTTCTTTACATTTAAAGGGGGATATGCTATAGATTTGGATACTCTGCATTGGTATAAATCTTGGTTTATTGGTACAAATTTAAGGTCAATTTTGTTATATGTATATATATTTCTGCTCTTGATTAAGGTATTGTGACTGTGTAGCTCATTTAATAATGCAATGTATAATTAAGAAATATAAGTTAATAGATAATCATCTATAATATTCAAGCTTATAATCATGTTAGTTAGATTTTCTAGATGTACAGAGATATATTTCATATTAATAGGTCTTCTTCGAATCGGAGACCTTCAGAATATGGCATTTAAAATGTTTAAAAACTTAAGACTTTTCATGATAATGAGACACATCTGCTTCTGGCAGCACCAAGTTACTTCAAGAGAAAGATGGGCATCAAAGAGGCTCTTTATGGAGTTTGCTAACCATTTGGACAAGAAACGTCTCTTGCCTGGACTGTTTAACTTGACATGCAGGACCCACAAATAAATGACTGCTGAACTTGTCTAAAGGTGAGGCCATCCTTTGGGGTTCCTGCTTCATGAAAATGTCAGCCAGACATTCTGCAGGACACAGAAGAACGTGACTGACAATCTGCTAATATAGGCAAAACTGTCTTTGAATTTTCCTGATTCATGGAAAAGTCTGCTGGACACTATGGGCCTCTAGGCTGAAGATGAATTCCCTAGTGGTACAGAAGAACTTTGGTTGACTGTCCAGGTAGTGAGATTGCTCTGTCAATTCTAAACTTGTAGAAGTTGCTTGAAATGTACTTCCTGTTTACTTAGGTAATATTATATATATATATATAATATTACCTAAGTATAATATATATATATATATATCCTTGTGGAATCTTTGATGGAGTTGAAGAATTTATAATTATAGTTTTCCTTAGTTATGATAAAAGATAAAGTAGATGTAAATATTATAACTGTAATTCTTGCTTGATAACTGTTTTGTTATTTGTAATTTTACTATGTTAAAGTTAAAACCATCCATTTTATTTAATCAGAAAAGGGGAGGTGATATGGGAGTCCCCTCTGCGTGCTGTGATTACCCTTAATGAATAAAGAAACTATCTTGGCCTGTTGATAGGGCTGTACTTAGGTTGGCGAGGAAGATGGATCTGAATGCTGGGAGAAAGGGTGGAGCAGACACTATGGAGCTACTGAACACAGACATGCTAAAATTTGCTGGTAGGCCACTACCTCATGGTGATGCACTGATTAATGGAAATGGGTTTAAACTAAGATGTAAGAGTTAGTCAATAAGAAGCTTGAGCTAATGGGCTGAGCAATAATTTAATGAATAGTGTTTATGTGATTATTTCAGGGCTGAGCAACCGGGAATGACCAAGCAGCTTCCTTGCAACAGGTAACATCAATTTGCCAAAGATCATTAGAATCAAGACCATAGTGGTTGCCTCTTTTTGAGATGGTGGAATGCAGGGATTGATGGTAGGGACAGGATCAGATCATTTAGCTTCTTGATGAAAGAAGTTACGTGAAACAGCAGGCTGTTGAAAGGAGGGCATGACTGGTGGTCAGGATGACTTCTTTACGTGAGGTGCCAGGCAACTAACTCTACAATGGAGGCTTTGAGTGGAGGTACATGCTGATATCAGGAAGGAGTCTGATATGTGAGCCAGAAGGAGTCTGATGTGTGAGCCAGAAGGAGTCTGATGTGTGAGCAAAGGTGGCTTGAAACAACAATAGAATGTCTTGTGCCACTGAGTGAGAATGAGTTGGTAAGCTGGAGGAATGATCTAGGAACTTTTTGAAGGCAGAAGGGATAGTCATAAGTTCCACCCGCTTGAACTTGTTGAGGTATATTGGGCAGAAATAACCATTTTTAAATGACTAAAGAAGGAATTAAGTGTTCAATGGATGCAGAAAATAAAAGAGGGATGTTAAAGATAAAAACAAAACAAAAAAGAGACAAATTTAAGTTTGTGTGAGAGAACATTGTTGCTGCAATGCAAGAGGGGTTAATGTATGAGGCAAGGTCAAGTTAGTATCTACTTTCAAAGAGTAAAAACTGTAAGAAATAGTCACATTGGGGGATTCTCAGAAAATGTTTGAAGTCATTTGATAGTGCCTAAAATCTGTTGAAAAAATTATCTCTATTTTTTGGAAAAAAACAATTTTAATCACAGAAGTTTAATGGAAGAACAAATGACAAGGTATCCAAGATAGCTATATGGAACAGTAAGCTGAATTTTGTCTGAGGCAAACTATAAATGACAGTTTTATAATGAATCTTGCACCTCCTCTAAAATAAATAGATATCAATCTTAGTATAGGGGGCCAATAGGATACCATCCATAGAGAGAAATATGTAAGTAACAGGAAATTTTTGTCTAATAGGGTATATTGCCCCATTCACTCACCTTTTGCAGAAAGTCTGGCTATTGATAATTCATTGGAGAAGAATTTTTTCCATTGAAAATTAGATACAGGTGATTCATTATTGAAAGTAGGTACTGAAAAGGAAAATCTTTTGCCTTATCAGGAAGCAAAGGGGGAGTAAAAAGATGACCCTTTAAGTCAATAATAATATTGTAGTTTTGATGGACCATGGTAGGAGAGAACTCCAGGCTGAAGAGTACTGAAGGAATAAAGATGAATATTCACAGCATTGGGGCCTTTATTTGCCAGATGTTTTGGGAATATAAAAGATAGGTGCATTCCAGATGTTAAGGATGTTTCTATATGATCTGTCTGAAGTTGTTCTTAGATTAACTGATGCACATGTTTAAGTTTGTTCCCCTTAATTGGTGAGTGATTCACCCCAAAGGAGGTTTATTCCATCAAAGAAATTTGGGTAGGTATATTTCTATGGTTTCTAGGAAGGAGGATATTCAGGTATAGAGATATCACAACCCCATTGAGACAGACACAAATGCCATTTCTCTACCACAAAGGGCAAAAACAAGGGTAAAATACAGGGCTGAAAAATAGCATTTTGTTTTGGAACACGTAGTGTTTCTGAACTTTGTAGGGAACTACTTTGGCACCAACCCCTTAAATGTCTAAAACTGGGAAATGATTATGCCAATTAAAAGGCCAGGATTGTTTAGCTGTAATAGATACATCATATCATGTCTCTATAATGCCCTTTATGGGGAGATTACTGAAGGAAACTATAATATAAGATTTATCAAGAGATATTAACTCAATCTACTCTGAGTCCAAGAAGTCAAGTTTTTGATTTTGGTAACCATAATCAAGGATCTGTCAGATTGGATCAGGAATAATAAGCAATTCTACCAACTGAATTAAAGTTGGAATTGCATGCAGTAGATGGGAATAGACCATAATACGAATTTGACGATTAAAACATGAATCAATTACATCTGGGAAAATAAAGACTCCTTTTATAGTCCAATTTGATTTGCCTAATACCAAGGCAGGGTTTGTTGGAAGGGGTTTCCATAGATTTTGGGGGAGTCTCTAAATCCTAACTTTATGCCTTTTGTTATAGAGAAGTCTAATCCTGAATTACTTTTAGTGGAAGTAATCAAATCTCTTATTGTCTTTGGGTTAGGAGTGGAGCTGGGTGGAATGCTATGGACTTGGCAGTGTGTTTGAGTCTGCTGCTGCTGCTCCAGCTGCTGCTCCTGGGCCTGAGCATTGGTATTCCAAGCTGGGAGTGTACCAGGGCCTATTTGTGTTATCATGCTGCCCCCTGGCGTTCATTTCCCCATTTCCCCAAATTGGAATGCCTTTGGCATCAGCTCTAGGTTACAATAACTAGCCCAGTGAATACCCATTTTACATTTTGGGCATATTTTAAGGGGTGGGTGTCAACAGATAATTTAGAAATATTGAGGTTTATTAGCAAGTTTTTATTTACATTGCTTTTGGTGGTGGCCTCTTTTTCCACATTTGAAACACATAGTGGGCTGCAAGGCTGCTGCAAGAATCTGACTGAGCCTTATGAGTCTCTGTGTTAACATTTTCACATGCTTTTATTGTATCATCAATAGTGTGATAAAAGAGTAGCAACTGAAGAATGAAGGTTTTTTTTGTTTTGAAATTAGAAGTTGCATTTTCATAAGCTAATGAAAAAGATAAGATGACACCAGCATCTTTGTTGTCTATATGTCTTTCTATAGCTTGTGGTAGATGATCAACAAGGTTCATGAAGAGGTCTGAAGAGTTTTGTCTGACAGTGGAAAAGGACCTTGAAGGAGTGTAAAGATCAGAAACTGTATTCATGAGGGGCTCCTGCTTTTGGTTATGAGCCACAAACTATATTGAGTAGTGGTAAGAACTGGTTTTATAAGGCTTTATCAGTCGAAAGTCACTTTTCATATGCATTTGTGATAGCATTTCTTTCGTCCAGTGGAATGGCTTTGAACCTCATTCTCTGTATAATACTTTTTAAAAAGATCTTTATATGTGGTGAATAGGAACCCTTTATATGCAGGATTTGGTCTTACTTTTCGAATAACTGAAAGCACAGTTACAAATTCTCCTGCTTGAGAATCTTCTTTATGGCCTTTTTAAAAATCACCTTGTTGATGTGGATCATTTATTGTATTACCATTTGTCAGAGAACTAGGTGGCTAGAATTTAGTAGGTGGGAGCTTTTCTGGACCTTCCTTTTTATTTTGCTAAGGCTATAAGATTATCCTAACCTCATCCAAAGGACTAAACATTTTAGTTTAACTGGCCCTACAGAGCAGCACAATTGGACACCACCCCCACTGCCAGGATTCTGAATCAAGCATTACATGGTCAGGATACCAGGGACAATATTTATTTTTTTTATGTTTGAGATTATATTTTAATGACAAAATTTCTCCATTCACTTTCTTTCCTGCAAACCCTTCCCTATACCCTTCCCCACTCTTCTTCAAATTTATGGCCTATTTTTAACTAAGTATTACTTGTGCATATACAAATACACCATGTTAAGTTTATATAGTGCTACCTGTTTGTATGTTTTTATGGCTGACTGTTTGGCATTGTATAACCAATTGGCGTGCTCTTCCCTGGGGAAGACCACCTCTCCCATTCCTAGCCTTCCTCAATTGTCTATAGTTCTTGGGATTTTCTCCACCCATTTTGGAAAGTTCATTTTCATCATCTTTGTTCAGCTTGGACAGGGATAATATTCTTTAATTGCAGTCAGTAGTTTCCAAATTTGTTTTAATGACACTTGGACTCAAATTCCTTTAAGTGAAGTTTAAACTGCTGTGCCTGAGGGTAGTGGGTTTGAATGTACTTTGTCCCTATTGGCTCATTATTTGAAGGCTAGATCCCTAACTGGTTGAATGCTTTTGGGAAGGATTAGAAGATGTGTCATTGTTGGAGAAGGTATGCCAATAGGGGTTGGCTTTAAAAGCACATACCAGGCCCACAGTCTCACTCTTTCTGCCTCCAGCTCACAGATAAGTTGGAAACTCTCAGCTACTGTTCCAGTACCATGCCTGTCTGCCTGCTGCCATGCTCCCTACCATGATAGCAATGGACTCATCTTTGGAAACTGTGAGCAACCCCTCAATTAAATGCTTTTTTTCTGAGTTGACTTGGTTCTTGTGTTGTTTCACAGCAAAAGAACAGTAACTAATTCAGCAGGTGTGAACTGTGGGAGGAGACAGGGAATTCCCCATAGTGGGAGTAGTTTGAAAGCTGAAATGACATGAAACAGGTATGGGATGATTGACAGAGAGTCATGATTTTTCCTTGTGACAGAAGTTGAAACAGAATCAAACAGTACTTGATAAAGAAAGATAAACAAGGAAATAAAAGAGAGACTGAAGGGAGATTTTTGGGAATAGGATATGTCTTTCTGAGATCAATTTATCAGTTCTCCTGACTTAATACGTACAAATTTCCTTTTTCCTTGGATTTCACCACTACTGCAGACAGATAACCTGCGAGCCCTTTGGATATTCCCAAGCTCCTATCACTTTTGGTGACTAAGACTTTCAAAATGTACATCCAGACTAAGTAATACATCACCAACAAGGGATCTTCCAGATATGCTTGGGCGAGTTCAGTCTATACATTCTTCTCACCGAGTTTTCCAAAATGCTTCACTAAGGAATTTAAGATTTTTCACATGGGGAACAAAAGTGCATGGATTATACGCATTAGTAATTAACTCTAAGTTCCCCTAATACATTGGTGTTGTATTAAGGAAAGCAATAAAAACACTTTCCCTTGAAATCATCTAACCAAGAGAGACTTCAGATTTGAGTTCTCTCCTTCATGCTCCCCGTATCTTGTCTCCTGTGTGCTTGCTGCATAAGTCTGAATCTGTGTCTGTCTTGAAGAAGACTGTCTTGTGTTTTGCAATCTGTCCCTGTCTCTATCCCTGTGTCTATCTGTGAATCTGTTGTATGAATATGTGTGTCTGTCCCTGACGAAGGGCTTTGATCTGTCTTTATTGAACAGCACAGAAAGCATCACATGGGGAACGAAGATACTTCACAGAAATCTTTAACAGTTTTACAAGGGTTTAAGTCACTGATTCTAATTGATACCAACTAACCCAGTCAACAAGCAGTACTGCAAACATCATTGTTTATCAACCAATAACCAAAAATGGGTACTTTCAATGTTTATGGTAGATTTAGAATTTTGCTTTCAACTTATATATTTGCTTTTTTACAACAAATTATATATATAGTTCGATGCAAGGGCATTGAAATTACATAAGTTAAGATTACAGCTATGCATAAACTTAGGTTGTAATAGTTGACTATATCAAAAATCTAAGGCAAGTATTTAATTTATCCAAGGCAAGTCAGATTTTATATTGCTCATTTAAAAGTAAGTTAAACATAAAAATATAGTAGAAATCTTAAGTGACCTCAAGACATATTACTAACTTACATTGTGAGATCCAACAAAAGTTTCACACTTTTAGAATTTAAGAGGTATTTTCATTATATTTCATTGCCACACAGGTGAATGCATGCATATATGTACCCATATTTACTGTACTGGAAACTGAACTAGTGTGAGCATGTTATGTGTTGATAGGCAACAATACACATAACTTGAATGTGTGTTAATATGTTCTTAAACGCTGATATGTACCATGCTTAGAACTTCATATATGTGAACATACAAATATGCAATGACATTATGATTTGAACTTGCACACATCAAGTTACACATACGCACCAACAAGTGACCAAACTCATGATTTGGATGATTGGTTATATGTGCCAATGCACTGACCTGTGTTCACTCTTAGGAATTGCATGCATGTCAAAACACACATATATGCTTGTACATGATATAGCTTGGAACTTCACCCATAAAAATACTCACATTTAATAAGATGTGTTCATGCTCAGAACTGCATGCTTCTGAATGTATTCACATGTGCTGACATGTGACTTTGTTTGCATATTGCATGTAGTTCAATAAATGTATATGTACCAATATGTATTCATTCTTGGTACTTATACTCATTTCAATATATATAAGTGTTGACATATTACTACACTTGGAACTTGCATATGTGTCATAATGTTCATATGCATTGATATATGATCATGCTTAGATATTACATGTTTGTCAACATGGGCAAATGTATCAAAATGTGACTGTGTTCTAAGCTAGTACAGGTGTTAAAACATGTATATGTGCAGACATGTGACCATACATAAAAGTTTCAGACAACTAATCCCCCCATCTCCTGCTGTACTACAGCCAATCTCTAGATTTCTGTCAGGACATGCCTTACTTGCACCAAGCCATAGCACCCTTTGTACCACCTCCACCATCCCACTCCATAACTAAACTTCTTACATCCTCCTCAAGGGTCTAGACTAGACAGAACTCATCCAAGCTTTTTCTGCAGCCTACCAGATTTAGTCTTGGTCTCATAGTCAGGGCCCGAACCTAGTCTGGTCTTACTTGCCTTCACTATGGAGGTTCTTTGGGATTAGGCCAGTATTATCCTACCTATCCACAAAACCACAGAATTCTCCAATTTCATATTCAACCTTTCTACTCAGACCTATCTACCCCCACAATCTGATCTTGGTACAGGAAGTACATCCTGTATACTAACCCAGACCCCTCTGCCTACCTAACTTCATTCCACCGAAACAATTTCCAACCTCTAGACCCAACATGACTCACATCTTCTCTTCTCATCCAATCTTCTATATTAATAATAAACTCATAACTAAAAAATTAAGTTTACAAGCCCAGATCTAATCTCAGGGATACCAATAATATTAAATATCAAGCAGTATCTTCTCTCCAAAAGCTACTACTCCTGAAGAAATGTTTGACAGTGAGAATTACCTAGATGAACTCTAGAATACAGAAGATAAAAAAACAACCAAGAAGTTCATCAAAGAATTCAAGGAGTTTAAAGAAAGCACAAAGAAACAGGTCAGTGTAATCAGGGAGAAAAATTATACAGAGAATAAACTCCTGAGTGATGCCCAAGAAAACATATTAGCCTGGTGGAAATAAGGAAGATAATCCAAGATAAGGATGGAGTTCTGTTGGATGGAGTCAGGTTTTATGTGGATTTAGTCCACCATGTTAGCGCCAATTTGTTGGAGAGAGGGCCACTTGGTTGTTCCTGGCCGCTTAGCCCCAAAATAATCACACAGAAACTATATTATTTAAAATACTGCTGGACCCATTAGCTCTAGCTTCTTATTGGCTAACTCTTACATCTTAATTTAACCCATCTTTATTGATCTGTGCATCACCATGAGGTTGTGGCCTACCAGCAAAGTTTTAGCACGTCTGTCTCTGGTGGTGGCTCCATGGCTTCTCTCTGCCTCTGCCTCCTTTCTCCCAGCAATCAGTATAATCTTTCCCGCTTACCTAAGCTCTGCCCTGCTATAGGTCCAAAGTAGTTTTTTTAAAATTTATTAATGGTAATCACAGCATACAGAGGGAAATACCACATCAGAGTTCAATAAGAAGATAGAAACATTGAGGAGACTCATCTGAAATGAAATTGGAAATGGACAACCTAAGAACCCAGGTAGAAAATTTTAAGGAAAGCTTTACAAGTAGAATGAATTAGTCAGAAGACAGACTATCAGGCCTTGAAGATAGAATAGAGGATATAGACTAGCAGTTCTCAACTTGTAGGTCACAACTTCTTTGAGGGTTGCATATCAGATATCTACTAGGACACAAGGCCTTACTAATAAAAGCCAGAGCAGAAGGACCCAATATCTATAGTCACCTAGAAGTGGCTTCTTAAATTGATGGGATTCACTCCAGAAAGTATGACTCATTGTCTCAGATGATAGATTAGACTCCTCCTTTGCCTTAATTTTGTTTCCATCTTTTCCTATAGAAATAATGCTTTAAACCAGTGTTTCTCACCCTGTAGTTCATAGTCTCTGGAATGGAATGAATCTTTCACAGGTGTTGTCTAATATATTTACATTACAATTCATAACAATAGTAAAAATAGAGTTATGAAGTAGCAGTAAAATATTTTTGTGGTTAGGAGTCAGCACAACATGAGGAACACTAGAAAGGTTGAGAATCATTGATCTAGACTAAATAAGCAAGGAACATTAAAAACTTTAATAACACAGAAGGGAACATACAGGAAATGTGAGACAACATGAAAAAAGCCAATATAGATATAAATATAGATGAAAGAAAGAATCACAGGTCACCTGGATAGATAAAATCTTTAACAACATCAATAAAAGAAAACTTCCCCAAACTAAGGAAAAACATATCCATACAAATTCAAGAAGCACACAGAACACAGAATAGGCAAGACCAGAAAAAATCCACATGGAATAAAATAGTTAAAACACTGAGAATATATAATAAATAAGGAGTATTGAAGGCTGAAAGAGAAAAATGCAAGTTTCATTTGAAGGAAAACCCCTCATAATAATAATTGATTTCTGAATAGAAACTTTGAAATTCTGGAGCAATGCATTTCAAGTCCTAAAAGATTATGGCATGCAACTTGGACTAATGTGCCCAACAAACTATCTGCCATGTTTGGAAGAGAAAGAAAAATTTTACATGATATAAACAGCCTAAAACTTTTATATTCAATAAAGCAAATCTAATGAAAATACAGGAGGCATTATTTCAGATCAAGGAGAAGAATGAGCACAGCAGATAAACTATGGAAAGAAATACAAAGCCAAAATTATTAAAAAACAAAAATTCCACTTATTGAGAGCCTTTGGAGTCCAGCCCCAAGACCCTCTTCAGGGTTCAGAATGGATACAACAGCAAGCCAAAAGGACTTTTTCTGAGGGTGAATGAGAGCTGCTTCACAGTGTTTTCCTAAATCAGTTTCTTTATTGTTCTATTTTTATTATCCTGTCATTCTTTTAATTCCTCCTAGCTTCTTCTAGCTTCTCTCCTTTCACCTCAAAACTCTTCTTTTTATAGGAGCCTTGAAGCAATAAAAAAAATTTAAGAGTTATTGTTCATTGATTAAAAGCACATTCCTAGGGTGAGTGATAAGGAATTGAATCATTACCATAATAACACAAGGTTCTAAGGTTACAGGAATGAGGCCATAACCAGATGAGGGGGTGCACAGTATCCAGTGACAAACTTTGAGATTTGAGACATAGGTTTATTGTCATCAGACTGGCAAGTGAAGAATTGGCATGCTTTTCTTAGGGTGCTTTTTGTAGCAATCTGGTTAGACATCTGTGACTCTAACATTGTGGCTTGCTGTAAAGGTTTAAACTCATGATCTGTTTACAAAAAGCTTTTAGTTTAGTTTGAACTTTCTCTGAGGTAAAAATGTGCTAATTGTATGCAGCTGTCTTAGCAAAAGGAACAAGGCAGGCTTTTAAGTGTTGACAGCCCTCGTGGGACAAATAGATCTACTTATGAAGCATGTCCTAATACAACCAAAAGAAAAGTCATCTTCCTTATTACACACAGATATATGTGCCCATAAGATTGAGATGCAATCATGAGATTACATATATACATTACATGAAAATGCATGCTAATAGGGAGATATCATAGCTGTTACTGCACAAGTGAAATTACAGTTGAAATCAACAGTTTTCAGAGTCAGTGGTCTGTAAGCCTTGCTGATGGGGTACCTTATCAGGGAATATTTCCTCTGGTGGATTGATATCTGAATTATCAATTGCTATAAGCTATAATTGCATCACAACCCATAATAGCTCATGATAGCTCTCAAATCCACTGAGAACACAAACACCAAAAATCAGTAACATAATGACTAACACACACATTTTAGTAATAACTTGATAATAGCAAAGGTCTCAATTCTCCAATCAAAAGCCACAGACTGACAGAATAGATCAAGAAACAAATCCATCTATCTGCTGGTTGTAAGAATCACATTTTAGGTTGAAAGATGGGCCCTGCCTTAGAGTAAATGGGTAGGTAAAGTGCTCTAATCATAGGCAACCAGCAAATAAATTGACATCACTTTTCTAATACTTGACAAAATAGATTTCATATTAAACTAAACAGAAAAGATAAAGACAGACACTTTATTCTAGTGAAGGGAAAAGTTAACATAGAAGATATTACTATCCTAAACATATATGCAACCAAACTCAAGGGCACTCATTTTCATAAAAAAAATCTACTACTGGAATTAAAGACATGGATTAAGAACAATTTAGTAACAGTAGATTATTTCAATACCCATTTTCTCCAGTATACAGGTTATTTGGAGAAAAAACTACACCGAGAATCATCAGAATTAATATCCTTCATTAAATGGACTGAGCAGGTATCTACAGAATAGTCTATCCAAATACCAAAATATACACATTCTTCTCAGCAGCTCATGGATGGTTTTCTAAAATAGATCCCATTTTGGGGCACAAAATAAATCTTTACAAATTTAAAATGTTTGAAATGAGTTTTATCCTATCTAATGACAATGCAATAACACTTAAAACTGACAGCAAAGCAATATTGTAAATACACGAACTCATGGAATTTAAAGAACTGATTATTGAATGATGAGTGGATCAAAGAAGAAATCAAGAAAAAAATTTTAAAAAATCATTGATCTAAAAGAAAATGAAAACACATCACAATCCTCTGTGACACACAGAAGTGCTCCTAAAGAGGAAATTCATAGCTCAAAGTGCCCATATTAAAAAATACTCAAATAGAGTATAAGTAGATGATTTAATTATATTACTAAAAATGTAGGAAAAATAAGAACAAATCAAATCCAAATCCAGTTGACTGTAGAAAATAATAAATATCAAAGTCTAAATCAGTGACCTAGATAAAAACAAACAAAAACACCCAATATGAGAATCAACAAATTTAAGGGCTGGTTCTTAGGGAATGTAAACAATATTGACAAATCCATGACCCAACTAAACAAAAGAGAGAAAAAGAGTATACAAATTTATAGAATCAGAAATGAACAAGGAAATATTACAACCAACACCAAAGAAGTTAAAAGTATTCGGAAGTAGTTATTGAAAAGCCCATACCCATTAAGCTGGAAAACCTGAAAGAAATCTGAAAGAAATGAGTTTTTCTTTTTCTTTCTTTTATATTATTATTATTAAAAAAATTCCGCCTCCTCCCTACCTCCCATTTCCCTCCCCCTCCCTCTATTCCCTTTCCCCTCCCTCTCCAATCCAAAGAGCAGTCAGTTCCCTGCCTTGTGGGAAGCCCAAGATCCCCCACCCTTCATCCAGGTCCAGGAAGGTGCACAACCAAACAAACTAGGCTCCCCAAAAGCCAGTACATGCAGTAGAATCAAAACCCAGTGCCATTGTCCTTGGCTTCTCAGTCAGCCCTCATTGTCCGCCATGTTCAGAGAGTCCAGTTTGATCCCATGCTCTTTCAGTCCCAGTCCAGCTGGCCTTGGTGAGCTCCCATTAGATCAGCCCCACCATCCCAGTGGGTGGGGGCACCTCTCGCAGTTCTGACTTCTTTGCTCTTGTTGTCCCTCCTTCTGCTCCTCATTTGGGCCTTGGGAGTTCAGTCCAGTGTTCCAATGTGGGTCTCTGTCTCTATCTCCATCCATCGCCAGATGAAGCTTCTATGGTGATATGCAAGATATTCATCAGTGTGGCTATTGGGTAGGGCCACATCAGGCTCCCTCTCCTCAGCTGCCCAAGGAACTAGCTGGAGATCTCTCCTTGGACCTGGGAACCCCTCTAGAGTCAAGTCTCTTGCCAACCCTAAAATGACTTCCTTAATTAAGATATCTTCTTCCCTGCTTCCATATCCAACCTTCCTCCATCCCGACAATCCCATTCCCCCAGGGTCTCCCCATCATCCCCTCCTCACTTTTCTCTCCCCATGTCCCCTTAGCCCTACCCCACCCCCACCCCCAAGATACCAATTTTGTCTGGCAATCTAGTCTACTTTCAATATCCTCGAGGATAACTATGTTTTTCTTTGGGTTCACCTTCTTATTTAGCTTCTCTAGGACCACGAATTATAGGCTCAATGTCCTTTATTTATGGCTAGAATCCACTTATGAGTGAGTACATACCATATTCATCTTTTTGGGTCTGATTTACCTCACTCAGAATAGTGTTTTCTATTTCCATCCATTCGCATGCAAAATTCAAGATGTCATTGTTCTTTACCTCTGAGTAGTACTCTAATGTGTGTATATTTCACACTTTCTTTATCCATTCTTCCATTGAAGGGCATCTAGGTTGTTTCCAGGTTCTGGCTATTACAAATAATGTTGCTATGAACATAGTTGAACAAATGCTTTTGTAGTATCATTGGGCATCCCTTGGGTATACTCCCAAGAGTGGTACTGCTGGATCCTGGGGTAGGTTGATCCCAAATTTCCTGAGAAACCGCTGCACTGATTTCCAAAGTGGTTGCACAAGTTTACATTCCCACCAGCAATGGATGAGTGTACCTTTTACTCCACATCCTCTCCAGCAAAGGCTATCATTGGTGTTTCTGACTTTAGCTATTCTGGCAGGTGTAAGATGGTATCTCATAGTTGTTTTGATTTGCATTTTCATGATCGCTAAGGAGGTTAAGCATGACCTTAAGTATCTTTTGGCCATTTGAACATCTTCTGTTGAGAATTCTCTGTTCAGTTCAGTGCCCCATTTTTTAATTGGGTTAATTAGCATTTTAAAGTCTAGTTTCTTGAATTCTTTATATATTTTGGAGATCAGACCTTGGTCTATTGTGGAGTTGGTGAAGATCTTCTCCCAGTCCTTAGGTGGCCTTTTTGTCTTAATGACAGTGTCTTTGCTTTACAGAAGCCTCTCAGTTTCAAGAGGTCCCATTTATTCAATGTTACCCTTAATGTCTGTGCTGCTGGGGTTATACCTAGGAAGTGGTCTCCTGTGCCCATGGGTTGTAGAGTGCTTCCCACTTTCTCTTCTATCAGGTTCAGTGTGTTCAGATTGATATTGAGGTCTTTAACCCATTTGGACTTGAGTTTTGTGCATGGTGATAGATATGGATCTATTTTCATTCTTCTATAGGTTGATGTCCAGTTCCTCCAACACCATTTGTTGAAGATAGTTTCTTTCTTCCATTGTATACTTTTAGCTCCCTTGTTGAAAATCAGTTGTTCATAGGTTTGTGGGTTACTATCTGGGTCTTCTATTCGATTCCATAGGTCGACTTATCTGCTTTTTTTGCCAATACCAAGCTGTTCAGCTGTTTTCAATACAAACTCTGTAATAGAGTTTGAAGTAAGGGATGCTAATGCCTCCAGAAGTTTCTTTATTGTATAAGATTGTTTTAGCTATTCTGGGTTTTTTGTTTTTCCATATAAAGTTGATAATTGTTCTCTCAAAGTCTGTGAAGAATTTTGATGGGATTTTGATGGGGATTGCATTGAATCTATAGATTGCTTTTGGTAGAATTGCCATTTTTACTATGTTGATTCTCCCAATACAAGAGCAAGGGAAATCTTTCCATTATCTGGTATCCTCTTCAATTTCTTTCTTCAAAGACTTAAAGTTCTTGTCAAATAGGTCTTTCACTTCCTTGTTTAGAGTTACCTCAAGATATTTTATGCTATTTGTGGCTATAGTGAAAGGTGATGAATCTCTGATTTCCATCTCCGCTTCCTTATCCTTTGTGTATAGGAGGGCAACTGATTTTTTTGGAGTTGATCTTGTATTCTGCCACCGTACTAAAGGTGTTGATTAGCTGTAGGAGTTTTCTTGTAGAGTTTATGGGGTCGCTTATGTACACTACCACATCATCTGCAAATAATGAAAGTTTGACTTCTTCCTTTCCAATTTGAATCCCCTTGAACTCTTTATGCTGTCTTATTGCTAGAACTTCAAGCACTATACTGAAGAGGAGTGGAGAGAGTGAACAGCCTTGTCTTGTTCCTGATTTCAGTGGAATGGCTTTGAGTTTCTCTCCATTTAATTTAATGTTAGCTGTCGGCTTGCTGTATATTGCTTTTATTATATTTAGGGATGAACCTTGTATCCCTAATCTCTCCAAGACCTTTATCATAAAGGGGTGTTGAATTTTGCCAAATGCGTTTTCAGCATCTAATGAAATGATCATATGGTTTTTTCTTTCAGTTTATTTATATGATGGATTATATTGACATATTTTCTAAGGCTGAACCAGCCCTGCCTCTCTGGGATGAAGCCTACTTGATCATAATGGATAATTTTTCTAATGTGTTCTTGGATTCAGTTTGCCAGTATTTTATTGAGAATTTTTGTGTCGATGTTCATGAGTGACACTGGCCTGTAATTCTCTTTCTTGGTTGAGTCTTTGTGTGGCTTTGGTGTCAGGGTAACTGTAGCTTCATAAAAAGAATTTGGTTATGACTTTTCTGTTTCTATATTGTGAAGTACATTAAGGAGTATAGTTATTAGCTCTTCTTGCAAGTTCTGATAGAATTCTGCATTGAAACCATCTGGTCCTGGGCTTTTCTAGGTAGGGAGGTTTTTTATAACAGCTTCTAATTCTTTGCGACTAACAGGTCTATTTAGATTGTTCACCTGGTCTTGGTTCAACTTTGGTATATGGCACTTATCTACAAAAATGTCCATTTCATTACATTTTCCAATTTTGTGGCATACAGGCTTTTGTAGTAAGATCTAATGATTCTCTGAATTTCCTCTGTGTCTGTGGTTATGGCCTCCTTTTCATTTCTGATCTTATTAATTTGCGTGTTCTCTCTCTGTCGTTTGATTTGTTTGGATAGGGGTTTGTTGTAAGGAGCCGCCAGGATGTCACCTTGGCGAGATAGTGCCAGTGGTCCTACAGCCTGGAGGTATACAGATCCTTTGATGCTGCCGCACAGGCCAGAGTGCTTGGGGCCTGTGTTTTGCATTTCAGAGCCTTGGTTCCCTGACCTGTCCTGTGGTCTTGGGCCCTAGCAGAATGGCATCAACCAATCAGCATTCGAGCCTCTCACCCTAGAAAAGCGGCTGCCTTTGGGTTTTTTGCTCTCTCTCGTCATCCCTTTTACCCATTCCCCTTTTCAACCGAGTGCTCCAATAAATTGTGATTGAGAGGGATTCTTGATTTTGTGATCATTCCTTCTTGCTGGACAAGGAGTGTGTGTCACATTTTGGTGCTGAAAACTCGAGACGCCAGATTTGAACAAGCCGAGGAGGGAGCAGAATTTAGAACTTAACACAAGGAACGGTGACTGACGTCAGTGAAATCCTCCAGATGTATGCTGATTGCTAAGGCTGGTCCAGAGTGGTAATGTTTGCATTCGTTCTTCTCTGCTGCTTTGGGTTGCGCTGCGATTAAAAAGGTTGTGAGTGCCTTTGCTGTGGTGATCGCAGCTCTAGTCAAAAGTAAAACTAAGTCCTCAGTAGATCAAGCGGCATTTTTCTAAAGAGACTTCCTTGTAAGTAAAAAGGAGGTTTTTTCTTTAGCCCCGGGGTAAGTGCGCACCATGGGCAATTCTTATGGAGCCACCTCGAACCCCAGGGAGATTTATCGCTCAATCCAGGCACTTTTGCAACAGCGTGATTTAAAGATCTCTTCCAGCACTGTCGCTACAATCGTAAAAGACACTGTGAATGTCTCACCTTGGTTTGCAGCTTCAGGTGATCTAACTTTGCCATCTTGGAATAGGCTAGGCAGGGATTTGGAACAAGCAGAAAGAAAGATTGGGAGGGGCACACTTCCTTTTTGGAGGATGGTGCGGGACTGCTTGAAGGAAGAACGTAATATAGAGATATTAAAACAGGGTCGCAAGGCATTACAGAAACATCAAGACAGCTTTTCAGAATCAGATCAGAAGGAGGAACAAGAGGATAGGCCTAGAAAGAAGGAAAAATCAAAAGATCAGGATCCAGAAATAGAAAAAAGAGAAAAGGGGAAGAGAAGCCCCATAAGTTTAGTAGTGAAAGAATTTATAGATCTAGAGTTATCAGAGGAGGAAGAGCAGCTTGAGAAAGCAGCTGCTAAATCGGAGAAAGAGCGAGGTAGCCGGAGGCGGGGCAAGGATGATGTGTTTACTACGAAGGGCAGAAGAGACGAGGCACCCGTAGCTTCTGCTCCTCCCCCATCCGCCCCTCCACCCATGTACCTGCAGGTAGCTACAGAAGGCCACAGCTTCATAGGAAGGCAAACTTGGTCGCAATTGGCTGCTGCCTTTCCTGTTTTTGAAGAGCCACAGAATCATAATAGGTGGTATGAACCAGTCTCATACAGACAGCTTAAGGATCTGGTTGAAGCTATGAAAAATTATGGAGCAAATGCCAATTATACAACTGCATTATTGAGAAGGATTGCTACAGAAGTGCTGACTCCTACAGACTGGCAGGAGATTGCAAGGGCAGCTCTTCCAGCAGGGCAGTTCCTGGAATTTAAATCTATAGCCCAGGACAAGGCTCAGACCCAAGAGCGCATTAACATACAAGATGGCCACCCAGACTGGACGGCTGATATGCTTCTTGGATAGGGGGCATTTGCTGGATATCAGAATAATTATCCTTAGGAGGTATATCAGCAGGTTAGTGATATTCATTATAAAGCATGGAAATCACCCCCTAATAAAGGTGAAACAGCTGGTAACTTAACCAAGATTATTCAAGGTGCTACAGAGCCATTCTCTGATTATGTGGCTAGAATGACAGAGACAGCTGAAAGAATGTTTGGGAATTTAGACATTTCACTGCCTTTTGTCCAACAGATCATATTCGAGCAGAGCACCAAGGAATGTCAAAGAGCAATAGATCCCGTAAAGGGAAAGGGATTAGAAGCCTAGATCAAAGCCTGCCGTGAAGTTGGGGGTCCTCTAACCAATGCAGGGTTGGCGGCTGCTGTGCTTGCTGCTGCCGGAGGTGCCAGGAGAGATAAGGGAAAGGCATGCTTTAAATGTGGACAGTTGGGGCATCTCATAAAACAATGTCCCAATAGTCATAATGCCTCAGATTCTTCAGGGCTCTCAGCTGCAACATCACAGAGGCAGCCAGGCACTTGTCCCAGATGCAAGAAAGGGAAACATTGGGCTAATGAGTGCAGATCAGTTAGGGATATAAATGGACAACTTATTCCTCAGATTGTTCAGTCATTGTCAAAAAACGGATTGAGGGGCCCATGCACCCAGGGCCCAAAAACATAGGGGCAATTCAGAACTCGATGGCAGTCCCCGATATGACTCCATTGTCCCAACAAGAAGGGCAGCCAAAGGCTCCGGAGGGCTGGACCTCTGTGCCACCTCCGAACTGGTATTAACTCAGGATATGGGAGTTCAGGTCATAGAAACAAACGTGTCTGGACCATTAGAACAAGACACTGTTGGCATAGTCTTGGGATATTCATCCTCAATTATGAAAGACCTGATAGTCCATCCTGGAGTCATAGACCCTGCTTATGAAGGCTGCATTAAAATTCTTTGCCATTCTCCATATGGGGTAGTTTCCATCACCCCGGGAGACAGAGTAGCTCAGCTCTTAGTTCTGCCTTCAGGGCGTAATAAGCTTCCAGCAGAGGGGCTTGTCTCAAAGGACAAAGAAGGCCTTGCTCCCACAGGAGTAGATTTGGCTTGTTTATCCTTGGAGCTTGATCAGGGGCCAATCTTAAATTTAGAAATAGTCGGAAAGATTTTTTCAGGCCTGGTGGATACTGGAGCAGATAAAAGTATCATCAGATCCCAAGCATGACCAAAACGCTGGCCCTTACAACAGGCCTCCCAGTCCCTTCAAGGGCTAGGGTATACACAAACGCCGCATATAAGTGCTAAGGAGTTAGTCTGGAGAACAGAAGATCAGAAAGGGACTTTTCAGCCTTTTGTGGTTGATTTGCCCATCAACCTGTGGGGCAGGGATGTGCAGTCTCAAATGAGATTGAGACTTACAAATGATTACTCTGACACCAGTAAGCAAATGATGGCATGTCAGGGCTATGTTCCCAATAAGGGACTTGGTAAATGTCTCCAAGGTAGACAGAATCCTATTGAGACTGTCTCCAAGTTAGATAGAAAAGGCTTGGGTTTTTCATAGGGGCCACTGAAGCTGTAGCTTCCAGACAAAAGACAATGCCCATCCCTTGGCTAGTTGATAAGCCGGTATGGGTCCCTCAGTGGCCCCTTTCCTTGGAAAAGCTGGAAGCTGCAAAACAATTAGTACAAGAACAGTTAGAACTAGGGCATTTAGAACATTCTGTATCGCGTTGGAATACACCTATTTTTGTGATTAAAAAGGCTTCTGAAGGTTGGAGGTTACTGCATGACCTTAGGGCAGTCAATGCTCAGATGCAGGTCATGGGCCCAGCCCAGCATGGCCTCCCATTGCTTTCAGCAATACCAAAGAACTGGCCTGTAATTTCCTTGGACATCAAGGACTGTTTCTTTTCAATTCCCATGTGCCCTCAGGACCAGGAAAGGTTTGCATTTACTCTTCCATCTGTTAACAATGAACAACCCAATGCTCGGTTTCAATGGAAAACTTTGCCTCAGGGGATGGCCAATAGTGCGTTAATGTGTTAGTTATATGTAGATGCAGCATTGAGTCCTGTTAGGAGACAATTTCCTACTGTGAAAATTGTCCACTACATGGATGACTTATTGTTATCTGCCCCTCATCAGGAAACCCTGAAGGAAGTTTTCCAAAAGGTTACATCCCTTTTGGAGGAGCAAGGACTCCACATAGCCTCAAGTAAAGTACAAACATCTTCCATGGTGAAATTTTTGGGGACTATAATCACCCCTGAAAGCATCAGGCCTCAGAAAGTACTTATTCGCACCCATCACCTTAAAACTCTTAATGATTTCCAGCAGTTGCTGGGAGATGTAAATTGGATTAGAGGATATTTAAATATACCTCGATCTGAGCTCTTGCCTTTATTTTCCATCTTAGAAGGCAACCCTGATATCTGTTCACCTAGAGCCATGACCCCGGCTGCAATGCAGGTCCTTAAGAGGGTAGAGTCTGCTATTACTACAGCTCAATTACAGCGAGTGAATCCATCCTTACCAATCTTGCTGTGCATTCTCAAAACAAAGAATTATCCCACTGGAGTGTTATGGCAAGATGGGCCCCTCTGGTGGATGCATGGAAATTCCATAGGAGCAAGATCTGTTCAATATTATCCAGAATTGGTGGCTGGCCAAGCAATAATGGGAATAAAGCTTTGCTTAGTCCACTTTGCGAGAATGCCTGACAAATTGATAATTCCCTATATGAGGGAACAGGTAGAAGTTTTGACAGCCACGGTAGATGGCTGGGCTATCCTGCTTTGTGCATTCCCTAATGTTATTGACAATCATGTGCCAAGGCACCCCTTAATAAATTTTGTGGAGAAAAATTTGGTGTATTTTCCCAGGATTACCTCGCCCCACCCATTAGAAGGAGCCTTAACTATCTATACAGATGGCTCAACGACTGGAAAAGGGGCTTTGGTGGCAGGAAATGCTAAACCTGTGGTCTTTCAATTTCAGCCTGATTCCCCCCAAGTCACTGAGTGCTTGGTGGTTTTGGAGGTGTTTCAGAGATTTCTTGAGCCATTTAATTTAATTTCAGATTCACAAAATGTGGTCAATGCTGTGGCCTCTCTTGAGGGTGCAGCCTCAATTTGCAGCTCAAGTACAGTGTCTAATGTTCTTTTACAAATACAAAAACATATTTTAAAAAGAGAAAATCCCTTTTATGTTGCTCATATTCGAGCCCATTCTCTTTTGCCAGGACCTATGGCAGAGGCCAATGCTCAAGCTGATGGTGCTACTCGAGCACTCGCCCTTGTGGCTACAGATTCACTCTAGCTAGCTAGAGATTTCCATCAGCTTTATCATGTTCCAGCAAATACACTTCGCTTAAAGTTTAAGATCTCTAGGGAAAATGCCAGGAGGATAGTAAAAGCCTGTCCCTCCTGCATGACCATGTTACATCCCCCACATATTGGGGTAAATCCCAGGGGGTTAAAGCCAAACTCACTCTGGCAAATGGATGTGACTCACAGCTCGGAGTTTGGCAGACAAAAGTATGTTCATGTGTCGGTGGACACATGCTCTGGAATAATTCATGCCACCCCATTGGCAGGGGAAAAGGTAACTCATGTAAAAATGCATTGCTTAGAGGCCTGGGCAGCTTGGGGAAAGCCAAGTCATCTAAAACCCAACAATGGCCCAGCATATGCCTCACAGGGCTTTAAAGCCTTTTGCAAGCAATTACAAGTTGAACATACCACTGGCCTACCATACAATCCTCAAAGCCAGGGTATCGTAGAAAGAGCAAATAGAAATTTAAAGGAAATTTTACAAAAACAGAGAGGGGGGATAGCTGTAGCAGCTTCCCCCAGAGAAAGGATTTCTCTTGCACTCTTTACACTTAATTTTTTAATTCAAAATATTGCTGGAAAAGCAGCAGCAGACAGGCATGCCCTGTTTGATAGCTCTACGGAGCGAGATTTGGTCATGTGGAAAGATGTATTGATTAACAAATGGTGTGGACTGGATCCGGTAATTACCAGATCCAGGGGGGCAATCTCTGTTTTCCCTCAGAATTGTGAAGATCCAATCTGGGTGCCAGCGAGACTGACAAGAGAAATAAAGAAGAAAGATGACCCAGTGGATGCTGAATGTCCTGCTGTGGAAGAATCGTGCAGAGGCAGCAGAGATGACCCTCTGGGCGGTGTCAAGAGCAGCTGTTTCACACTATCATCTTGAGCAGCACCCTGTGCAGCCTCTTTCCTTTGAGCAATTTTCTGTCTGATTCTATTCTGCCTTTTTTCCTTCCTTAGGAATGGGTAGGAACAGAGATATTCTTGGCATGCTGTGTCTAGGTGGAAGTGCTGTATGTCTCTGATTGTGTGTGCCACCTGCTAGCCCAAAAGAGGAGGAATAAGGTCTTTGTGGCACAGGCCTTGACAGCCGTGGAATGTGAATCCTCACCCCAAGTTTGGCTCTCAGCCTTAAAGAGCTCATAGGCAATTAGCCATGCATAGCCTTTGCACCCTCAAGGGACCAGATAGTCCCACTGCACAGAGGAAGGTATGCATAGGTGGAGGGTGTGCAGACACAGCCCTCGCACTCCCAGGAAAGTAGTTGTCCCATTGCATGGGAAGGGTGTGTCTTGCTTTTCTTTCCTTTAATCGGTCCACACATCATGAGGTGGGGACCAGATTGGGAAATAGTTTTGCCTTATTGCTCTTAAAAACAAAAAGGAGGAGCTGTAAGGAGCCGCCAGGATGTCGCCTTGGTGAGATAGTGCCAGCGGTTCTACAGCCTGGAGGTATACAGATCCTTTGATGCTGCCGCACAGGCCAGAGTGCTTGGGGCCTGTGTTTTGCATTTCAGAGCCTTGGCTCCCTGACCTGTCCTGTGGCCTTGGGCCCTAGCAGAATGGCATCAACCAATCAGCATTCGAGCCTCTCACCCTAGAAAAGCAGCTGCCTTTGGGTTTTTCGCTCTCTCTCGTCATCCCTTTTACCCATTCCCCTTTTCAACCGAGTGCTCCAATAAATTATGATTGAGAAGGATTCTTGATTTTGTGATCGTTCATTCTTGCTGGACAATGAGTGCGTTTCACAGTTTGTCAATCTTGTTGATTTTCTCCAAGAACCAGCTTTTTGTTTCATTGATTCTTTGGATTGTTTTCTGTGTTTCTATTTTGTTGATTTCTGCCTTCAGTTTGATTATTTCCAGTCTTCTACTCCTCCTAGGTGAGTCTGCTTCTTATTTTTCTAGAGCTTTCAGGTGTGTTGTTAAGTCTCCAATGTGTGCTGTCTCCGTTTTCTTTAATTTTTCACTTAGTGCTATGAACTTTCCTCTTAGCACTGCTTTCATAGTGTCCCATAGGTTTGAGTATGTTGTGTCTTTATTTTCATTAAATTCAAGGAAGAATTTAATTTCTTTATTTTTTCCTTGACCCAGGGGTGATTCAGTAGTTAACAGTTCAGCTTCCATGAGTTTGTAGGCTTTCTGGGGGTAGCATTCTTGCTGAATTCTAACTTTAATCCATAATGATCCGACAAGACACAGGTTGTTACTAATATTATTTTGTATCTGTGGAAGTTTGCTTTGTTACTGAGTATCTGGTCAATTTTCGAGAAGTTTTCATGAGCTGCAGAGAAGAAGGTATATTCTTTCCTATATTGGTGGAATGTTCTATAGATGTCTGTTTTGATTCATTACCTCCATTAATTCTCTTATTTCTCTGTTAGGTTTCTGTCTGATTGACCTGTCCATTGGTGAGAGAGGTGTGTTGAAGTCTCCTACTATTAGTATGTGGGGTTTGATGACTGCCTTGAGTTCTAGAAGTTTTTCTTTTACATAAGTGGGTGCTTTTATATTAGGGGCATAGATATTCAGTATTGAGATTTCATCCTGATGAATTGTTCCTGTTATGAGTATAAAATGTCCATCTCCTTTTCTTCTGATTGATTTTAGTTTGAAGTCAATTTGTTAGAAGTTAGAATGGCCACACCCACTTGTTTCTTAGGTCCATTTGCTTGAACAACCTTTTCCCAACCTTTTACTCTGAGTAGATGTCTGTCTTTGTGGTTGAGGTGTGTTCCTTGTAAACAGCAGAATGTTGGGTCCTGTTTTTGTATCCAATCTCTTAGTCTGTGCCCTTTTATAGGTGAGTTGAGTCCATTAATATTAAGTGATATTAATGACCAGTGGTTGTTGATTCCAGTTATTTTGTTTATTTTTTATTTTTGGGTAGTAGGGTTTGTGTGTTTCCCTTCTTTGAATTGTGCTTGTTAAGGGTCACTAGATGTCTGAGTTATTGTAGGTAGTGTTGGCAATGCTGGATTCCTTGTGTTGCGATTTTCCTTCTATTACTTTCTGTAAGACTGGATTTGTGGCTACGTATTGTTTAAATTTGTTTTTATCCTGGAATACTTTGTTTTCTCCATTGATAGTGAACAAAGGCTTGGCTGGGTATAGTAGTCTGGGCTTGCATTCATGGTCTTTTAGTTTCTGCAGTACCTCTATCCAGGACCTTCTGGCTTTCATAGTTTCCATAGAGAAGTCCGGTGTAAGTCTGATAGGTTTACCTTTATAAGTTACTTGATCTTTTTCCTTTGCAGCTCTTAATATACTTTCTTTAAC
This sequence comes from Myodes glareolus, assembly GCF_982192425.1. Taxonomy (NCBI): domain Eukaryota; kingdom Metazoa; phylum Chordata; class Mammalia; order Rodentia; family Cricetidae; genus Myodes; species Myodes glareolus. The sequence continues at coordinate 121,895,918 of NC_142053.1, forward strand.
CTGTATGTTTTGTGTTTTGATTATTATATGGCGAGGGAATTTTTTTTGATCCAGTCTATTCAGTGTTCTGTATGCTTTTTGAACCTTCATAGGAACATCGTTCTTTTCATTGGGAAAGTTTTCATCTATAATTTTGTTGAATATATTTTCTGGTCCTTTGATCTGGAATTCTTCTCCTTCTTCTACCCCTATTATTCTTAGGTTTGTTCTTTTTCTTGTGTCCCAGAGTTCCTGTATGTTTTGTGATGCGAATTTGTTGGATTTGCTGTTTTCTTTGATCAGAGCGTTTATTTTCTTTATGGTGTCCTCAGAATCTGAGATTTATTCTTCTATCTCTTGTAGTCTATTGGTTATGCTTGTTTCTGTAGTCTCTGTTCATTTACCTAGATTTTCCATATCTAGCCGGCCCTCGGTTTGTGTTTTCTCATTGCCTCCATTTCAGTTTTCAATTCTTTAACTGTTTCCATTACCTGTTTGATTGTTTTTTTCTTGGTTTCCCAGGGTATCATTTACAGATTTACTCATTTCTTGAAACTTTTTGTTATACTTCTCATCCATTTCTTTAAGGGAGTTATTCATATCCTTTTTAAGGGACTCTATCGCTTTCATAATGTCACTTTTTTCCACTTCTTCTGGATTATGGTGTTCAAGTCCTTCTGTCATAAGATCGCTGAGTTCTGGTGTTTTCATGTTGTTTTTCAGATTGTTGGAGGAATTCTTGCCTTGGTGCCTGCCCATCTCTTCTTTTAAATGCTCTCCAATGGATCTTCTGGTCCAGGGTCAGGTTCTTTTGTTGGCCAGGGACCTCCCTGACAAAAGGCCTACCTTATTGCTGTCGGGCTATTGAAACAAAGGAACTCCCACCTGCCTCGTTGCACTCACCACCCCGTCCCAGCACCAAAACTGGCTGAGCTTGGGGATTTTATGGCCCCATATAAGGGAGGAAGAAGGGAATTGGTTCCTGGGTGAAAACTGGGATGGGATAGAAGGAGAGAGGGCATATCAGGGTGGAGCAGCCCCTGCAGAATGACCAAGGAGTTAAGGCAGTTGGGGAATGTCTGTGCTCCATTGCCGGGCTTCTACTGTGGGTCAGGAGCACACTCACCTCTCTGATGGATCTTCTGCTACAGGCTCAGTGCCCCTTGCTGGTCAGGGATCTCGCTGACAAAAGGCTTACCTTGCTGCAGGCAGGCTATTGAAACAAAGGGAAATGATTTTCTAGAGTCAGAAAAAACATCAAAATTAAAACAAGAAACCAGTGATCCTTAACAAATGAGGAAATTAAAAAACTAATGAAAAACCTTCCATCTTGAAACTGTCCAGAACCAGATGCATTCACAGCAGAATTCATTCAAAACTTCAAAGATCTACAGCTAGTCATTTTTAATTAACAATGTTGTTTACTTTCATAATAAAATAGAATAAAATGCAATAAAAACTAATACATCAGAGTTGCACAAGACAAACAGAAGGAAAAGAGCTCAAGAGAAAGAACAAGAAGCAAAGACCGACTTCTTCACACACTCAGAAATCCCATATGAACACTAAACTGGAAACCATAATATACCATGCACAGGCCTGGTATAGACCTGTGCATGCCCTGTGCATGCTTATTACATCTCTGTGAGTTCATATGAGCTTCGATACTGTTGGTTTTAGAGGGTCTTGTTCTTCATCCTTTCTGGCTCTTATACTCTTTTTTTGCCTCCTCTTTCTGGGTGTTTCTTGAGCCTAGAGGGGAGGGACTTGATAGAGGCATCCTTTTCAGGGCTGAGTATTCCAAAGTATCTCACTTTCTGCACAATGTCTGGCAGTGGGTCTCTGTATTTGTTCTATCTCCTGTAGCAGGAAGATTCTCCAGTGATGGCTGAGCAAGGTACATATCTATCAGTATAGCAGAATAATTTTATTGCTACATTTTTGTTTTTGTTTTGTTTTTCAGACCAGTAGTATTTTTTTTACCCTAGGTCTCTCGCTGGACTATCTAGTCTCTGGTTCTTGGTCACCTAAGCAGTGTCAGGTGTGGGTTCTATCTCACGAAGTGGGCTTTAAGTCAAATCAGATATTGGTTGAATATTTTCACAAATTTATACCACAATTGCACTAGCATATTTTTCAGAAAATATACCATTGGTGTCAAATGGTTTGTGGCTGGGTTGGTGTTTATATTTCTTTTTTGGTAGCATGTACCAAAGATGTGAGAATGTAGGGGTAAAGGCTCTATGTAGACACTAGCTTGGTTCCTCATGTTCAGTGTGTTGTGTAGGTGTCTTTAGCAATGGGATCTTGCCATCAGTTTGTGAAGAGCAACCTACAGCCTTGACAAAAGCCTGGGTAGTTTGGAGGTTCCGATGAGGTCCCTTTGACCACCAACTCAATTAAATCTAACCCAATTCTGATACTGGATATTTCATTTGGTAACAAGAAAAGGCCATATGGGTGTCTGTCTCCCCCATTTGATGATTTCATTGATATCACCTTCATATATGCATGTATTTTAGGGAGTTTCTACTGTATTTACATACTGCCCCTCAAATGGCATGTAATTTCAGCTGTCTATCTTTATATTTCTTCCCTCATCCCCCTGTTTCTTCCCAATCCCATCTTGACCCCCATTCTAGTCCCCCCATCACTTACAACCGTCTATTATGTTTCCCTTTCTTAAGTAGATCTATTTGCCTCCTCCTCCAGTTGTTTACTCTGTACCTAACCTCTATGATTCAACAGATTGTATCTTTGTCTTTTCTAACTTAACAGATAATATCCACATATAAGTGAAGACATGCCATATTTGTCTTTCTGGGTCTGGCTTACCTCATTCAGAATGATTCTTTTCTATTTCTATCCACTTACTTACAAATTTTATGAGTTCAGTTTATTTAAGTTTGAATAATACTCCACTGTGTAAATGTCCCACATTTTCTTCATCCATTCTTCTGTTGCGAATATCTAGGTGGTTTCCAATTGTTGCCTATTATGAATACAGCAGAAATGAACATGGGTGAACAAGTGTCCTTGTGATAGGGTGGAGCAACCTTTGGGTATATGCCCAAAAGTGAATCTTGAGGAAGTATAGTGATATGTTGTTTATGATCTAACAAATAAATCTTGCCTGAAGAAAGAGAAAAAAAACTAGCCACACTAGTCAGCCACACAGGGTAGGCAGTGTTGGCACACAACTTTAATTCCAGAAGCCACACTATTTAGCCATAGAATCCAGGAATTGTGGTACACACTGGAGAGGAATATACAGTGGTAAGAGATAGGAAGTCACTCCCTCATTTCAGTCTGAAGTTTTTGTAGAGGTTTAGTGGTTGGCTTCTTTGCTTTCTTGATCTTTTAGCTTGAATTCCAATATCTGTCCCTGGTTTTTTTTTAAGTTATACTATATCTGGTGCCCAACATTTGAAGTTTGAATTCACAAAAAAGCCATTTGCCTGTGGGTTTATAGCCACTGGCATACACCAGAGCTATATAGGTCACCAACCTACAAGCTATGTTTTCATTTCTTCTCTCCTGGTGGGCTTTCTCTAAACTCCTTTCTCAGGATGCTCCTCAATTAGGTGGCTGCCTTGAAATCCAGTTAGTCCTTTACTGTTATACACAGCAGCAATAAGCCTCACATCTTCATCATCATTGGCAGCAGATTTGGTAAAGAAATTGGGATTTTTAAGGGAAAAATTAGTTAAAAGAAAGAGTTTTTTTCATGTTAAAAATGGAAGACACAATTATGATAAAGTTAGGTCCTTGTATGATTATATAGTACATGATTTAAGAATGGATCAATTAAATGAAGGGATAATGAATTGACATACTGTTAGTTATCATTTTGGTAACCCTTGTTGTTGGTTTGAAAATTATTGAGTTATTTTTTAAAAAGTTGTTTGGTTTGACTTCCAAGATGCAGATCTTTGGAAAACTTAATATAACAGATAAAAGCTTCAACCCCAATATGGTGTAGGAAGTCCTTCTGTCCATGTATTGCTTCTTTGGTTAATAAATAAATCAATTTTGAATAGTGGCTAAGCAGAATACAGCAAGGTGGGAATTCCAAGAAGATAGAGGAAGAGAGAGTATGTGGGGTCAAAGAGATGCCATGAAGTCACCGGGAGGAGACAGACATGCCAGAACCTTGCTGGTAAGCCATAGTCACATGGCAAGACACAGTTTAACAGAAATGGATTAATTTAAGATGTAAGAGCTAGCCAATAAGAAGCTTGAGCTAATAAGCTAAGCAGTGATTTAATTAATACAATTTCTGTGTGATTATTTCAAGTCTTGACAATCAGGAACAAACAAACAGCCTCCAACAACAAATTGGCTCCCAATTTGGTCAAGTATATCCACATAAAACCTAAGAAAGTTTGGAAAGGAATTCTAGACACAAAAGACCAGAGTTAAGCATGGTTTTTTTTGGTAGCCACATTTTTTAGATAGGCTTTCTTTCCCTGGTGGCAAGCAGAGATGCAGTTCCTTTAAGAGGTTTCCTGACTCAGCTTTAGTGGCAAAAACTGCATGGTTTCTTTAAAAAATGGTTCATGCTGCCAGCACAAACATTGGTTCTTTCAGAAGGCAAAACACTTGAATGGGGTTTGTGAGCAGCATGTTATAAACTGCTTAATGGTGCCACATAGTCCCAGTGCACAACTGGAATTGAGACAGTGTACACAGCTCACAGAGGCAGTGAACATGCCTCCACCATGTAGGACTGGGTGGAGACAAGAGGCAAAGCAGCCTTAGTCCTAGCCATGTCCATTTAGCATTTTAAGAAGCAGTCCTGTTAGAAAATTATTGCATATACACATTAAAGACAGATTAAAATGAAAAAGACCTCTAATTGGGTCACAGTGTTGGATAAATGTATGTAGGCTTGAGCGAGAGAAGAAAAAGAATATAGACAGTTATAAATGGAAGTAAATGGTTATAAAACAGTCTTTAAAGAGTACAGACACTCATAGATAAAAAGAATAAAGTTGAAATATACACAGAGACTCTGGGTTATGTATACTATTGTGTTTTCTTTGAAATTTTGATGTGAATGAACTAAGTACAGAGAGATATTTCATTGTACAGACTGCTGAGCTAAATCAACATATATATCTTAAGCTATATTGACTTCAAAATTTGTGTCTAAATATATGCTGCTTTGGAAAAGAGGTTCTTCTTTTGTTTCCACATAGGATGAGAACCTGTGGAATTCTTCCGACTAATGTGGTTTGATGAACCAAGACCCTCTAAAATGTTTCTGATAACCTTTAAAATTACTTCACCCAACAAATAGCAGAAAGAGGTTTGGAGAGAAATACATCCAAATTCCCAAATACTGTTTATAAATGTTTGTTTACATTTAAATGGGAATAAGCTACAGAGATAAACACTTTGCGTTCGTATGAATCTTGGTCTATAGATATAAATTTAAGGTCATTTTTGTCATATGTGTATTTCTGCTCTTAACTAAGGTATTGTATTTATGCAGCTCATTTAAAAATGTATTGTATAATTAAGAAATACAGGTTAATAGATAGTCATCTTTAATAGTCAAATTTATAGTCATGTTAGCTAGGTTTTCTAGATATATAGAGATATATTTCAGTTGTATAGATAATCTTCAAACCTTTCAAAGATCTGTGGACTATCGAAGCATTTAAAATGCTTTATAAAGCTTTTAAAATGTTTTAAGAACTTAGGACTTTTCATCACAGAGAGACATATGTTTCTGGCAGCACCAATCTACTTCAAAAGGACAATGGACCCTGAAGAGGCTCCTCATAGAGTTTGTCAAACATTTGGGCAAGAAATTGCTCTTGCCTGAACTGCCTGACTAGATTTTCAGGAACCACAGAAAAATGACTGCTGAAATTGCCTAAAAAAGGTGAGACGGTTCTTTGGGGTTCTTGTTTCATGAAAGAGTCTGCTGGACATTCTGCAGGACACTGAAGAAAGTAACTGACAAACTGCCAATATAGGTAGAACTGTCTTTAAAATTTCCGGCTTCATGAAAAAGGTCTTCTGGATACTATGGGCCTTTAGGCTGAAGATGGGTGCCCCAATGTTACCGAAGAACTTTGGGTGACTATTCAGGCTGCAAGATATCTCTTTCAATTCTAGAGCTTTGGAAGTTGTTTACAATGTACTTCCTGTTTACTTAGGTAATATATCCTTCTGGAGTTAATGAGTGAAACAAACCCACACCAGTTTGGATTCAATGGGTTATTTATTTGAGGGGGAAAAAACTTACAGAACACCATACTATATGACAGCCAGGATAGGTCGCTGGAGCAAGAGAGTGAGCAGAGGGCTGCTGCTGCTTTTTAAAGAGAGACTATGCCTCAATGGGCTGGTATCTTAATGGCTATTGTCTGAAGGAGCAGAAGGAGTTCTTGCAGCACCTCCCTCTTTTGTTAAAGTAAGAGAGTGCTAAACATACTATGAAATTATATACAATAAGAACAAATATTCTATTCTAACTAGCTTAAGTCTTCTATAATAAATAACTCGGCCAAGTCATGAGAGGAATGTAACTACATTTATATAGTCTTCAACCCCATCAAAGATCTAAGAATGGAAATAATGTTACCTGAGTAATTAGGAAGTGCAATCAAATAACTTCCAAAATATGCAAAAAGTCACAGAGACAACTGGGCAATCACCCAAAGTCACATTTGCAGCGTTGAAGCAACCAATTTTGGCTAAGGCCTATAATAACTGACAGATTATTTTTAACAGGCAAGAAATTTTTCAAAACCATCTTAATCTATCTTGGCAAGATTTGACAGTTCTGCTTATCCATTTTCAGATACTATGCATTTTGTCAGTAGTTGAGGTATGGGCAGTTCCTTGACCAGAGGACAGTTTTGCCAAGAAGAAGAAAAGCTCCAAGTGGAGTGTCTTTGGTGCTCAACAATCTCTTGGGAATAGATCAGTGTTGCCAGGAGCGATTGTGTCTCACTACCACAGAACTCTAAGATTAAATTAAATGCCATTTTCTACAGCTCTTTGAAGAGGCTGAAGATTATTTATACAGAATATAATCTCTATGTATCTAAAGAACCTGATTAGTCTAACTACAAATATGACAAACATAGATGACTACTGATCTACAATTCTTTATACTTATCTAACTTAAAGACTAAGAGAATAAACAACTGTGCAATAAATGAGGACAATGACAAATGTAAACAGCATACGAGTATACATTGCAATATGATATATACATACATATTATATATTTCATAAATATATATATTACATAGACAATATGTAAGTATCTTAATCAGAGGTAGAAATGTACAGTGCAATATGGTAAATCTATCTATCTATCTATCTATCAATCAATCAATCTATCTATCTATCTCTATATATATCAATACAATATATATATCAATATATAAAAATATTTTAAACAGAGGTAGAAGCATGCATGCATACAATATTCAATATAATTTAGTTTTGTATCTATGTGCAAAAATTTATACCAATGTAATTATCTGCAAACAATAACTCATAAATCCCAGCATCCAGTTTTCCTTTTTTTTCCCCAAAAGATACCTGAGCTTATAAAATTCTTCCCCCAACCCTCAACTGTATACTAATTATACTCAACCCCTAAATGATGACCCTAAACCCGAGGACAAACTTTACTGGGAGAGGGGATGTCCTCCTCTAATATTACTTCCAGCTGTCATGGGGGTGACATTCTTTCTGGGGGATCCTGTGAAAGTAAAATGATGGTTAAATTTCAAGATTAATGTCTGGTAAGATTGCAAATAGTCTCTGAGTATTTTGTGGACGTCTGGCCAGAATGTTGTAAAAGATGTGCAACATTTCAGCTAACCAAGTTGGAACCATCTTGTGCAGCTGGCACACAAACAGGTCTTGGAGTAGCTCTATCAGTATCATGACATCTTAAAAACCAGGTGGAGTTGTTGTTACAGGGCCTCATCTTCCTCCTGGAAACTCCAAAGATTACTGCAGAAAAATTCACTGCTCATTGTGCAAAAATTATATAAACATATACAGACATACATATATTCAATGAAACGTATGATAGATACATTCAATGAAAAATATGATAGATATGAATAAAAGCAACGATGTTTTCTAAATTCCTTTTTTCCTTCTGTCATGGCTCTTGACATGAGACAGAAACTCTGGGTTTTTCTCTTAACAACAGGCTTGGAATTAGAGAGGGACGGAGCCAGAGTCCAACTCCAAAACCAGCTCTATATACTTATGAATATAAATAAACAAAAAATATTTGTAAACATTATTACTAATGGAACCTATTCGATTTTCTTGGTGATCCATTTTGGGTAGTAATTTTTTTCCATCTGTCAATATTCAAATATCCAGGGTTCCTTGAATTTTTTGAAGATGAGTGTTGTCTAGCAGGAATAAGAACAGAACCCTGCTCTCATTCTATATTTTTTCTTACCACCTGTATGATTATCATCATTGTGGATGAGCTGTCATTTCATCTTTCCAAGAGGTTTCTCCTCTTCAAATCGAACCTTTATGAATTTTGATGGTATCCACAATTTTTCTTCTCCTGTGGAAACAAGAGCAAAACCCCTTCCCCAACGTGGCACATATCCTGGCTTCCATTGAGAGGGCAGCACATCCTTGGTGTAAACCGGTTGATTTAAGTCAGCAGACTTTTCCATTATCCAACTCTTTCTGCTGCTGTTTTTCCTTTTTCATTATCGTTAAGAAAATTCAATGTTAACAAGGCATTATGTAATCTATTTCTGGGGGGCATTTTCCACTCCTTTCTGTTTATTTAACATATATATCCTTTATAGTTCGATTTGATCTTTCTATGACTGCTTGACCTGTAGAATTGTATGGTATACTTATAACATGCTTAATATTATTATAAGCAAAAAAACGTTTCATTTTCCTAGAGTCATAAGCTGGACCATTATCTGTTTTTATTTGTGCAGGTATACCCATGATGGCCATAACTTCTAATATATGTGTGATTACTGAGTCAGCTTTTTCTGAGCTTAAAACAGTTGCCCATTGAAAGCCTGAAGAAGTGTCAATGGTATGATGTACATATTTTTAATTTTCCAAATTCTGTAAGGTGGAACACATCCATATGCCAGATTTCATTCCATTGAGTAACCTTCGGGTTAGTCCCTGCAGGAAATGGTGTTTGTTTATATAAAGAGAAAGTAGGGCATCTAATTATAATCTTTTTATCTTGTTGACATGTAATGGAAAACTCTTTCTTTAAACCTTTGCTATTGACAGGATGTTTCTTATGATATTCTGAGGCCTGCAACATGCTACCAAACAATAATTGATCAATTTCTTCATTACCTTGTGCTAGAGGACCTGGCAGACCCATATGGGACCAGATGTGTGTTATGTACATCGGACAAAGCCTATTCCTGATTATGTCTTGTACCTGGATAAACAATGAAGTCAACTCTGTATCATCTGGTATAAATTCAGCAGTTTCAATATTCAAGATAACTCTTTCTGTATATTGTGAATCAGTAACTATATTGAGAGGTTCTTTAAAATCCCTTAGCACCATAAGAATGGCATATAATTCTGCCTTCTGGACAGAATTATAAGGGCTTTTTCCCACATTACTCAATTCATCTGATTTGTAACCTGCCTTCCCTGATTTATTAGCATCAGTATAAAATGCATGGGCTCCTGTTATTGGAGGATAACATACAATTCGAGGAAGAATCCAAGGAGTTCTCTTTATAAGCTTAAGTCTACTGCTTTTGGGATAGTTGTTATTAATTTCTCCCAGACAATTAGTACAAGCCCTTTGCCATGGTCCATTCTCTTCCCATAACTTTTTTATTTCATCAGTAGGGAAAAGCACTATAATTTCTGTTGTGTCTATACCTGCTAGTTGACAAAGTGTCAGTTTAACTTTTATAATTAATTCAGAGACCTTTTCTATATAAGCTTTTAATTTTTTACTTGGTTTGTGTGGTAAAAAGATCCATTCTAAAATAATAACTTCCCTCTGCATTAAAATTCCCTTAGGAGAAATTCTGGAAGGTAATATGACTAGAATACAACTAAGATTTGGATTCACCCTCTCCACATGTGCCTCCTGTAATTTTTCCTCAACCATCATCAGTTCCTATTGTGCCTCAGCTGTTCATTCTCTGGGACTATTCAAATCTTTGTCACCATCTAAGGTTTTAGTTAAATGAACTATTAGATCAGATGTTATCCCAACAGCCAGTCATAGAGTGGAAATGTCTCCTAACAATCTTTGAAAGTCGTTAAGAGTCTTACGGTCTCTCCTAATTTGTACCTTTTGTGTCCTAACTTTCTGTAAACCTATTCTGTAACCTAGGTAATTAACAGAATCTCCTCTTTGAATCTTTTTAGGAGCAATCTGTAATCCCCATTTAGGCAAAATTATCTTTATTTCCTCAAACATTCTTTCCAAAGTATCAATGTTTGAATCCCATAGCAAAATGGCAACCATGTAATGGTAAATTATAGACTTAGGGAATTGCTTACATATTATTTCCAACAGCTGACTTACAAAGTATTGACACAGGCTGGGGCTATTGAGCATTTCCTGTGGGAGGATAGTCCACTGGTATCTCCTAGTAGGTTGAGAATTATTATAAGTAGGTACTGTGAACTCAATTTTTTTCTATCCTTTTCTTGTAAAGGTATAGTGAAGAAGCAATCCTTTAAATCAATAACTATAAGTGGCCATCCTTTGGGTAACAGAGAAGGTAGAGGAAGTTCAGACTGTAGAGGACCCATAGGTTGAATTACTTTGTTGACAGCCCTTAGATCTGTCATCATTCTCCATTTGCCAGATTTCTTTTTTATAACAAACACATGAGAATTCCAAGGGCTAGTTGACTCCTCAATATGTCAAGCATGTAATTGCTCCTGTACCAATTGTTCTAAAGCCTGCAATTTATCTTCAGCTAGAGGACATTGCTTAATTGGCTTCTCAGTTAGCCATTTTAAAGGTAGGGCTGTTGGTACCTCTAAAGGTTTGTTAGTTGCTTTATGTTCTTGTACAGCCTGAATGGCTGGTGACTTTCATGTATAGTATCTTATTAATCGTTCCCAGAATTATGAGTTCCTGGGACTACAGGAATGTTAATCTGGGTATTCCATTGTTGTAGCAAGTCACAGCCCAATAAATTTATTGCAATATCTGCTACATATGGCCTTAGCTTTCCTTTTTGACCTTCTGGCCCAACATAGTCAACCCATCTCGTGCTTTGTTTAACTTGAGACATGGTTCCATTTTCTAGTAATTGAAAATCTGCCTCTTGAAGAGGCCAATTTGGATGCCAAGTTTCTGGAGTGGTGATACTCACATTTGCTCCTGTGTCTATCAAGCCAACAATCACAATTCTATTTATACGTACTCTCAGTTTTGGTCTCTGATCATTTATTTATAAAGGATTGCCAAAATATATGCGTCTCATTTCCCAATTGAATTTCTGACTTATCCTCCAAATTTGAGCCATCATTTAGAACCTTATGGTCTTGCACAGAAGCTTCTAGAGTTTTAAATTTTCCTGGTGTGACATGTCCTCCACGGTTACTGGGAATGACTGGGCCACTTTTGGCTTGGGGGCCTACGAGAGGCCCCTCAATGAGTTTCCTAATGGCATCGGGTTGCCTTGTTTTTCTATTGTTGATCTGCATTCATTCATCCAATGTCATCCTTTACCATACCTCCTACATGTACCTGAAGGCCAAGGTTTCCCATTCCTGCCATTCCCAGATTAAGTGTTATTCCTAGGAATTCCTTGCCTGTAATCCCTTTTTAGGTGTCCTAATTTACTACAATTAAAACATTTGACAGGCTAATGTCCCCTCATCCCTTTAAAAATCGCTTCTCCTACCCAATATTTGTCATCCTAATTAAAGGTCTGAAAATTCATCGTATGCCTGATCCATTCATCCATAGGTGCTGATCTAGACCTTAAAGGCCCAATTATCTTTTTGCAGTCTATGTTTGTATTTTCAAAAGCCAGCGATTCAAAAATTAGTCGTCTAGCTTCTGGGTCTGTTACTCCTGTGTTCAGAGCCTTAATTAATCTTTGCAAAAAGTCAATATAGGGTTCTCCCTGTCCCTCCTAACCCTGGTATATGACTCAGCCTTTCTCCCCGGTTCTGGTATTTTATCTCAGGCATTCAAGGCTGCATTGTGACATAGGGACAATAATTTTTCATCATAAATAGTTTGGACCTGTGGATCAGCATAGGCTCTTACACCAAGAATTTGATCCTGCGAATCCTCCACACCATTTGCTCTTTCTTACTGTTCAATTTGTTTGGATTCCTCTCTGAAATAAACTCAAAACATCAAGAAAAGTCCATCTTCTAATACCCCTGACGCTAAATGGGAGTAATCACGGGGCATAGCCCTGACATTAGAAGCCCAAGTTCTTATTTCCTTAACAAATGTAGAGTGCAAGTGATAATCAATGATGGCTTTCTTAATTTTCTTTAGTTCTTTCATTCCTACTGGCATCCATCTAGCTTCTTTGGTTCCCTTTGAGTCTTTAGAAGTTGAAGCTTTGTCAGAATAAATTACAGGGTGTGTCGCTAAAACCCTGGGTAAACTAGTTCTGACAGGTGGTGGTGGCATTGTATCCTGTCTTTGTATCTTCTCACCCGGTTCATCAGCTCCAATAATTTCTTCAATCATTTCAAATCTCTTAATCATTGTCTCATGAAAGGCCTGAATCTCTGTACCTGCAAAGGTTTCTAGTGATTTCCCTATGGTATTAATTTTCTGGTCTCCATTCTGCACCTGTGAGTCCAAGGTCTTAATGTTACCTTTCAAAGATAACCTCTCCTCCTTGAACTGCCCCTGGAAATCATGTAAGTTGCCATCCTGGGGGTGTATTCTGTCTGTTACCTTATCAAAACTCTGTGATAACTTCTGAAAGTCAAATTCAACAGCCTGGACCCTTTCAAGTAAGTTCCTAGTACCCTTAGATGAGGAGTCAGTTTTACCTATCATGGTATTAATCCTATACTTCCATAATGATATAATATGAAGAAGAAAACTGAAACCTAAAAACCAGTAAATCGAGGTATCTCCATAGGCATATAGGCCTCTTGTGATTTCTTCCAAAGTGGCAGCAAAAGCCACGGCTAGAGTTCCATTAAAACGAAACCTGCTATTTCACCTGTTAACCAGCAGATGGTGCTGTTTCCGAGTCACGACTGGAATCAATGTAATGGTATCAGGATAGATCCTGTGGTACTCGAGAAGTTAGATGTATAAAAATCCAGTGGCTGATAAACAACATGGCTCAACCTGGGTGCCCGTCATGCTCTGACCTGATACAGGGGGTGGTAACACAGATGCTGCAGGAAAGGCTGACTGCCCACCCAGCATCCCTATGCTGTTCTGCTGGGACAAATGTCATGGTACAAATGCAAATGCTGTGGCAGATATTTCAAGTAGCACTTCTGCTGGATGTGGCAACGGCTTGTGCTCTGACTTTTCCTGCCCAAGTGCTGCGCTTAAAACCTGCTTAGACTGTCCGGGCCCATGGATCCAGGAGGTGTGGAGTTTCCACGGCTGATGGAGGGTTTGTGCCAAGTCAAACTGGCCAAGCTGAGCTGGTGTCTGGCAGCCGAGCCGGAGGATGGGGAGGTGCGGGGTGGTTCTAAAACCAAACGTTGGGTGCCAGATAATGTGTGAAACAATCCCACACTAGTTTGGATTCAAAGGGTTATTTATTTGAGGGGAAAAAACACTGTCCTACACGACAGCCAGGAAAGGAGTTTAGTCGCTGGAGCAAGAGAGTGAGCAGAGGGCTACCACTGCTTTTTAAACAGAAAGAGACCACGCCCCAGTGGGCTGGTATCTCAGTGGCTATTGGCTGAAGGAGCGGAAGGAGCTTCCGCAGGATGGAGTCTTTGATGGAGTTGAAGAATAGATAGGTAGATAGTTATAATTATAGTTTTCTTTAGTTATGATAAAAGATAAAGTAGATATAAATATTGTAACTATAATCTTGCTTGATTCTTGTTTTGTTATATGTAATTTTACTATTTATTTAAACAGAAAAGTAGAAATGGTGTGGAAAGTCCTTTTGTCTATGTGTTGCTTTTATTGGTTAATGAATATATCTGTTTCATCCAGTGGCTTAGCAGAATAGGGAATGATGGGAATTCCAAGCAGACAGAAAAAGAGAGAGTAGGCAGAGTCAAGGAGACACCATGAAGCCACCAGGAGGAGACAGATATGCCAGAATCTTGACAGTAAGCCACAGCCACATGGTGATAGACAGGTTAATAGAAATGGGTTAATTTGACATGCAAGAACTAGCCAATAAGAAGTTAGAACTAATAGGCCAAGCAGTGATTCAATTAATACAGTTTCTGTGTGGTTATTTCAAATCTGGGCAATCAGAAATGAATGAACATCCTCCTACAACACCAGTATCTGTCTCTAGTTTTTTTTATCAGTTATTCTATAAAGTAGATCAATTTCCAACAGTCTGAGGAACAACTGTATTAGTTTCCGTAGTGGCTATATAGGTTTGCACTCCTACCAGCAATAAATTAGTGTTCTCTTAATTCATATTCTCATCAGCATGAGATGCCACTTGTTTTATTGATCTTAGCCATTCTAAAAGGTATAAGATGAAATATCAAAGTAGTTTTGACTTGAATTTCCCTGATGGCTAAGGTTGTTGGACATTTCTTTAAGTGTGCCTCAGTCATCTGAGGTAATTCTATAAAGAATTCTTTATTTATATCTGCATTCTATTTTTAAAAAATTTGCTTAGTTGTTTTCTTAATACTTGTTTTTTAAAATTCTTTATGCATTTGAGATATTAGTTCTTTATTGGCTGTGTAGTTGGTTAAGATACTTTTCAATTCTGTAGGCTTCCATTTTGAATGACACTGTCTTTCACATTCAGAATCTTCACAGTTTTATGAGGTTTCACTTATTAATTATTGATCTTAGTGCCTGTACTAATGATATTCTTTCCAGAAAGTATTTTCCTATGCCAAAGAATTTAAGACTATTTCTCTACTTTCTCTTATATCAGGTTCAGTATGCCCAGTTTTATGCTGAGGTCTTTGATATATTTGTAGTTGTTTTGTGCAGGGTAATAAGTATAGTTCTATTTTAATTTTACATGCAGCAACACATTTGACCAGGTCCACTGTTGCAAGTGTGGTTTTGTACAATACTAAGCTATATTTATTGATATGGCTCTGTAGTACAATTTGAATTCAGAGATGATATTTTCAGCAGTTTTTTTGATAGCTCAGGATTGTTTTATCTAACCTATTTGGGTGTGTGTGAATGTATGTGTATGTGTTTCCATATAAAGCTAAAAATTATCTTTTTGAGACCTGTGAGGAATTGTGACCAACCATTCTTAAATGGTTCAAAAAATAGATACATAATTATCACTCTCAAGCAACTTCTATGAAGCATGTATCATTTTAATGCACAAATAAGGTAAAGATATAACAAAAAGGAAACTATGGGACAACACGATGAACATATTCTCAAAAAAACAGTAAACGAAATGCTTGCAAACACAATATATTAATAAATCAAAAAGATTATCCATCATGGCCAAATTGTATTTATTCCTGAGATGCATGTGTGATTCAACTTATGCAAGTCATTAAATGTGATAATTTATATAAATGGAATTGAAGACAAAAGTTGCATAATCATCTCAATAGAAGCAGAGGAAGTTTTGACAGACTCCTGTAAACCTTTGCTATAAAATTCATAGAGAATGTAAAGGTGATATAGGAGGCTCTTCTGTATTTGTGTTGCTTTCATTGGTTATTAAAGAAACTAACATCATCCTTAGTGAAGAAAAGCTTGAATCAATGCAACTGAAGTCAAGAATGTAACAAGGGTGTCTACTACTTCCACTCCTTTTCAACACTGTGCTATGAGTATTTGCTAGAACAATAAAGAAAAATAAAGAATTTAATGGGCTACAGATAGGGAAAAAAGAAATCAAATTATCTCTGTTTACAGATGATATACTATATATTAGAGATCAACAAATTCTTCAAGGAATTTTCTAGAAATGATAATAAGTTCAGTATTGTGGCAGAGTATAGAATTAATTTGCAAAAATCAATAGCTCTTTATATATCACCAACAAACTTGCAGAGAAGGATATCATAAACACACTCCCATTCACTATAGCCTCAAAGAAAATAAAAACATCTAGGATAAATATAAAAGGGGAAGTAAAGGGCTTCTACACCAAAAACTTTAAATCTCAGAAGAAAGAGATTTGGAAAGGCAACAATAAATAGAAAGACACCATATACTCATGAATTCATAGTATTAACTTTGTGAAAATGACTATTCTACCAAAAACTGTGTACAGATTCAATGCAATCCTATTAAAATCCCAATTCAATTCTTCGCAGAATTAGAAAAAAAATTATCCTAAAATTCATATAGAATGACAAAAGAGTGTGGAAAGTCAAAAAATTCTGAGCAAAAATAACAATGCTTATGGGATTACATTTCCTGATCTTAAGGTATATTACTGAGCCATATTAATAAAAAATATTTTACTGGCACAATTCTTGGCATGCAAACCAATGGAGCTTTATTACTGACACCTACTTGGGCACAAGTGACTTCAGCACTTAATATTTGAGAAGGATGTCAAAAAATATGATGAAGAAATCATCATGAAAAAAAATGGTGTTGGGAAAACTGAATATCCACATGAAGGAAAACAAAATAAGGTCCATATCTTTCATGTTCTATAAAAACTAAGTCTAAGTGGATTAAATAGTAAGTTTAAAATCTCAAAGACTCAAACTGCTAGAATACAAAATAAGCAGTACCATACATGACACAGGTGTAGAAAAGTACTTTCTTAATAGGACTCTCTTGACCTAGAAATTGACAAGTGGGACTTCATAAAACTAAAAATCTCCTACACAGTTAAAGAAACAATAAACTGAGTAGGGAGAAAACCCACAAAATTAGAGAGGATATTTGCCAGCTAGACACTGGCAGATTATTAATATCCAGAATGTGCACATTACTCAAAAAACAAAGTCAAAAAGTGAAAAATAAAAACTAAAACTAAACAAATTCCAAATGACCCATTGAAAATATGGGACAACCCCTGAATACAGAAATTTAAAAATCAAGAAAAAAAATGGCTAAGAAATATCTCAAAAAAATGTTCAACATCCGTAGTAATTAGAATGTGTAAACAAAACAACTTTGCAATTTCATCTTACCCCAATTGGAATAGGATTATTCCAACAATAGCAATTATGGATGGGATCTGGGGAAATGGGAACCCTCATTCCCTGTTGATGGGACTGCAAACTGGTGTAGTCTCTATAAAAATCAATGTGGGGAATTATCAAAGAGCTAAATATATCTACTCCTTGGTAGGTACCTAAAAAACTCAACATCCTATTCCAGAGATACTTGTTCTTCCATGTTCATTACTGTTCTGTTCATAATAGACAGGAAATGGGAGTAACCTAAACGTCCTACAACCAACAAATGCACACTGAAAATGTGGTACATACACATTACAGAATACTATTTGACTGTAAGATAAATGAAATAATGAACATTGCATGTTGACAGAGGTTTCTGTTCCACCTGGTCCTGCAGCCGTTCAGTCCTAAGGAAACACACAGAGGTCTAAATCAATTATAAAGTAGTTGTCCTATTAGCTCAGGCTTCTTATTAATTTTTTACATCTTAAATTAGCCTATAATTCTTGTCTGTGTCAGTCATGTGGCTTGGTACTTTTTATCAGCGGGGCATTCTCACCTTGCTTTCTCAGCATCTGGGTGATGACTACAGACTGAATCTCTCCTCTTCCCCAAATTCTCCTGTTCTTGTCACTCCACCTCTACTTCCTGTCTGGTCTCCCCACCTCTACTTCCTGCCTGGCTACTAGTCAATCAGCGTTTTATTAAACCAATACAACAGACAAATATTTACAGGGTACAAGATCATTATAGCCCCATAGCAATTGCAGGTATATGAATGGAACCTGAAAAGATCCTGCCAAGTAAAGTAATTCACATCCAGAAAGAGAAACATAGTATGTTCTCTCTTATTGGAGGCTCCTAGCTCAAAATATTCAGATATGAGTACATAGCATGTAGTAACTAGAGTAATCAGGAAAGAAAAACTGGACCATTGCCAAGATAAAGTTTGGGGCTGGGGAACAGTACAGATTGGAATAACAGGGTATATGTGATCTAATCAGGGAAATGGAAAACAATGAAGATTCTGGGGGATGTGGAGGAAGGTAAATTCAAAAGAAGGTGGGAAGAGAATAAAGAGTAATAGCAGTAAACAAGTGATTTTAAAGCAGAAATTAGAAAGGGGAAGTGTTTTAGGAGGGTGTTAATATTAAAGAAGGTTAAAGCAAGGTAAATAACAAGTTACATGTAATCTGATATGGGAAATTGGAAAAATTTTGACTCTTCTTGGGTTGTGGAGCAAGGTAAATATAAGATAAAGAGAAAACCAGGCAAAATAAAATAAGGATTTCTATAAATCCCACCAGGAATCATAGTATTAACAATTTTTCTAAAAATACTATCATACTTGCCATCCAATTTACAAATATACACATATAGCTTTAATGAATTTTCTCATCTAGCCTCAGAGTGTTCCCCCCAAGAGTCAAAACCTGCCTAACAATAACCCCAACAGCAGACATGAGAAGCTCTCTTTTGAATTGTTGACAGGGACTAAGAGATTCCTCAAACATGCAGCCTATTGCTGCTGCCCTTGTTTACCCTCCATTGGTTGAAGGTAAATCTCTACTGCTGAAAAAAGTATTCACTTCAAAAACAGGGCTCAGAGGTCCCTGAGCTGGAGCTGACCTGAATGCCCCCTCCCTGAGGACCAGCTTTCCTGATACCAGAAGGCACCATACAAGCTTCTAAAGGAGGGAGACAACCAAGAATCCTACCCAGCTATGAGCTGTATGAACTACATCATTGACTAGTTTGGTGAGGTAACCCTATGGGTGCCATCATGGCATGCATAACACAGTGGTTCAATTTCTAATTGGATTTAAGACATGGTAAATAAAAGGTATATCATGCTTGGTATTGTAAACCTAACTATTAGGAGAAAGAAAGGAGAGGAGAAAGGAGAGAGTAAGGATGAGAATTAGAGAAAGATTCAGGAAGGAAGGAAACAAAAAGGAAAGAAGGAAGGAAGGAAGAATTTGGACTGAAGTTTTTGTGACCCCAATCCCATAGGCAGAGGCCACAATATCCAGAGTAGGGTGTGACTCCAGGCAATTGGAACTTCTGGGCATCCGGGCATTCTTCTACTTTCTGCTGAGGTGACAGGAGGATTCAAACCAGGAAAGTTTCCCATACCCTGGAGTCATGATGCAGATTCCTGGACAGTGAGCACTTTACATGCCTGCCAGACAGACTGCAACAGCATCTAGGAGTCTATTTTGCTTGTGCCTAAAAGGAGCCCTACCTACATCTGGCCCAGATTGCTGTGGGTCATATAGACCATAATGCCTTCAAGTCCTCCTAAAGCTTCAGGAATTCTCTGTCCTGTCCTGCAGTGACTAGAGTCCACTAGTATTTGTAAGTCCCAGTCTCGGGCCTCCATCTTTGGAGGCCCCACCCCTGAGCCCACCAAACCTTGACCCCTCCCCGGAAGATTGTCTGTCAAGGTGGCCTGCCAGCTTGGCCCCTCCTTGGAAGAGTGTCAAGCAGCTAGCCAAAAACTTGACACCTCCGCTGAGGAGTAACAAGGCAGCCCGCCAAAATCTTGACCACTCCCCCAGTCTATTTTAACTGCTCTCTAGGAAAGTTTCCTCATGGTCCCCTCTCCCGCCCCTCCCGTTATGGTTGCATTCGTGGCTTCCTGGTTCCCCTTGGGGCCACCTGAGAATTCAGGAATCCCATTAAACCTGGATATTTTTTAGTTTGGCTTGTTGTGATTTGGCTTGATTGGGATTTTTGCGTCGGCAGAGAGTTTGCATTAGGAATATTCCTATCAGCGTCCAGGCCCAGCCTAGAAATTCAAAGGGAAGCTTTGAGGACACTGTTGTCCTCCTTTTCTAAAACTGTTGCTGCCTTTTAATTGTTGCGGTCCTGTCAGCAACTGCAGCTCTGCCAGTATCAGCAGCGGTTCTGCTGCAAGAGCCACATCCTAAGGAAACTATGTTCCCCCAGGCACCAGCTCTTTCAAAGCTTCAAAGGGAACTTCTATAAATCTCTGTCCCTCTGAAAAACTCAAGATTCAAAAGTTGATGTGGAATTCTGCTTCTCAGAGAGGCTAAATAGCAAGTAGCTCACCTCCTCTCTTTATCATATCTCTCCAGAAGCATTCGTGCTTCTCCTCACTGTTTGTATTTCAGGCATCTGTACTGGCCTGACCTTGGGGTTCTGACAGGATACATCCTCAGCTGCAGCCACTAAGAGCAACTGTTGTGCACATTCACTACGTTCCCTTTTAAAAGCCTCCCCACCTCCCATCTCTCTCTCTGCCTCTCTTACCTTCTGCTGCTCCTGTCCCCAGAGGTCAGTTCCCCTCCTCCCCTCCCCCTTTTTACACTCCCTTTTCCCTAATGAAAACCCCTCCATGTGAACTATGCTGCTTGGCATCTTTCTCTCACACACTGCTTTTTGTAAAATTGCAACATTGGTTACCTGACTGGGAAAGGATCTCCTCGCTCATTCTCCTGACCACAGACAGTTTGAGGCACACAGGGATCCTGGAACAGTGTCCACACATGACAGCCTAGCTTCTCCTGACTGCTGGGTTCCTCCATTCCAAACTGGCCAATCAGTGGGCCCCTCCTTTGTCCCCCACCTCTGGCTATTTCCCATGAGTGCGGACTCATTTCTCGATCACGGCTTCTCACATTTTGGCCTCACTAAGTCCTTGTGCCTGACAACCATGGCTTTCTCAGGGTCAGAGCCCTCAGCCCTCACATACCTTTGTGGTGACAACTCAATGGGTGGCCTGTGAGCTTTGCCCTATGGCCCATTCCTTGAGTGATGACTCTCCAGGGCAGTTTGTGCCTTTCTTGCTTGATCCTGGCTTGACAAAAGCCATTGAATCTTGTTCTGTTTAACTCAAAGCCTACCAAAAATCTATATCCTGATATTTTATGTGATCTTTGCAGTATTCTGTCAGCGATCCTGATAGATAGAAGGAAGTCTCACCTGCTGGGCACATTCACCTTTTTAAAGGGCCCTGCCCACTTCCATCCCTTTCTCTCTCTCTTTCTCTCTGTCTGTCTTTGTCCTCCTCTCTCTCCTCTGCCTTTCTCTTCTCTTCTGCTGCTCCTGTCCCCAGAAGCTGGTAATGCCCTCCCCATCCTTTTTTTAAAAATGTTACTGTTCCCCTAATAAAACCCCCTCCACATGAACTCTGTTGCATGGCATCTTTCTCTTGTGTGCCACTTTTAAAAAATTGCACCATTTGCCCCTCCTCATAAAGCTTTTTCAACTTGGCTCTTCCCTACAATTTCCTGTCAGCTAGTTGCTGACGTGGAATTCCTACCACCAGTAGTCTTTAAGTTACTCACCCGTAGGTGAATTTTATCTAATCAGACACATCTTTGTATCATCAAACAAATATTCCAGAGCATAAAGAAAAGTAACATACTTTAAAATATCCTACAAAAGGATATTGACATGATAATTCCACTTCAAGGCAAGGCACTGTCACTAAGAATTCTAAGCTACCCTTGCCCAAAGCTCAGGCCCTCTGATGAACAAAATATCCTAACTACTTGCTTTTAAGAAGACTCCCTATTGGGCTATCCACTGACTTGACCACTTGTGGCCAGAGATGGGCCTCACAGCATCAAACAGAATACCTGGCTTTTGGACCAAAGAGCCCACTGTGTCATCATTTCCACTGTATTGAGACACTCCATTACTGGGAATGGTGCCCTCTTAAAGCACAGGGAACACATGTACAGGAATCCTATAGTAACTCATCTCTACCTGGAAATGTGGCCAGAAGCCTCAGTAACCGAAGCATGGATAATTGTTAGTTTGCTTTGTACTTTCTGGGACTATGGGAACCAGATTTCAGGAAGGCAGCTTCTCTCATGCTTGGTAATAGACAGTATCAACTACCCAGTTTTAGTGAGGTCACAGATCTTAGAAAATCGACCACAATCATTTCGCTAGACCAGCATTTCCTAACTACATTCTAAATGTTATCCTTATATCACACATATATATGACATTACTGTTCTTCATAAAAGAAATTTCTCTTTACAGTAAATGAAAACCATTACACAAAACCACAACTGAACCCAAGTCAGTGATCAATGGATGTGGGACATCATTTCCAATGGACACAAATATAACACAGTTCTGGCTTATATAATATGCTGAGGCAACTTGAAAATTAATAAGGGTACATAAAGGGACTGGAGGGAACAAAAGAAATGATAGAAGCAGTGTAATTACATTTGAATTAAAATGTGTTTTAAAATCAAGACATGTACTTAGAGAACAAGTAGCTTTTTTGTTGTTTGTTTTATTTTTTAAATATCTGCTAAAGTTGTGGTTCAGAGACAGGGGAAAAACACTGTAAACAGAAGGCCATGCTTGGCTTAAAGGCATTTCAAAGTCATTTTGAAAACATCAAAGCAAAAAAACCCAGAATAAAACAAAATAAGTACATCAGAGCAAGGGACTGAGCCCAGATACTCTCACTGTCCAGCAGTAATATTAAGACTTAGGTGTTGGTGCAGGACCCTCAGCTGGCACTTCAATCCCAGATCCAATAGTGACCTATAGATGGGCCAGGCCTAAAGAGGGTATCATGCTGTGGAGCCATCACACACTAAAGCTTTTAGAGACTTTAGGACATAGACGGACAATTGTCATAGGGGAGATAAGAATTGGTCTCAACCAGGACCTAGTTTCAGAAGTGGCTTTAAACCTAGCAAGAGATGACTCTGGTGTGAACACAGGAAAACATCACCTAGGTATGGGCACCTTTGAGGCCTACAGTTTCTCATGCCACAACCCATATTCTGAGGGAAAAAGACAATTGCCACCAAAACCATCAGTTTTGTTAAAATACCACAGCCTTTGCCAGAAGAACCTCACTATGTGTTCCTGTGCAAGCTGTATCTATCTTCCTTTGATTAGGACATGACTCTCTGGGAGAATTTCCAAACAGCACATGCTGAAGTAAATATTGTAGATCAGTGGTTCTCACCCTTCCTAATACTGCGACCCTTTAATACAGTTCCTCATGTTGTGGTGATCCACAACCATAAAATTATTTGTTGATACTTCATAACTGTAATTTTGTACTGTTATGAATCACAATGTAAATATCAGATATACAGGGTATGTCATGACCTATAGGTTGAAACCCACTGTTTTAGAGGATCCTGATCATAGGATAAGAAAAAAAAAATCAGAGGCGAAGTACTGCATCACAGCGGCTACTTCTGCTTGCCTGGTGCCCAGAATCATTTCCTTGCGATTGCCAGGCCACCATTGTGATCTCCCTGTCTCGTACAATCTTTCCACTGACCTAGTACCCAGCCCTATTCACACATGAGATATCAGCTTATTTTTGCTTATCTTTATTTCCTTAATTCAAAAGACCCCAAGTCCCTCTGGAAATTGTAATGTTTTTTCCCCTCTGTAGCTAATAAGAAATCTAAGGCTAGTGTCTAGCACATTCACATGAGAAGGCAATATGATGACATTCAAATAGTGTGGTGGGCAATTGGATCCATTAGGAAGAACCAGTTTCTCATGTCACTCACCAATATACCAAGAGCACACCCACATTCTGGATTACTCAGTCCCTTCCACTGAAGACTGAGCCTCCTTAAAGAGAAAAAAAGTCACAAAATATGTTTTTTTTCTCATCCCTACAGGAAAGCGTCAGTAGAGTTAGCAGGTGACTCTCTGTGCTTCCCACTGGCCTACGTGCACTCACACCATGGATATCCATAACTGACACCCCTTTCTGCAACCCACAGAATAGAAATTTTCACATGGAAAATGTACTTATCCATTTAACAGGAAATCTTACTCTCTTTAAGGAGAGTTTCCAGAAGATCACCTTTTCCAAGGTTAGTACTTCTGTACTGCAGGAAGGAAATGGACTGTTTTTCATGTGTCCTTGGGACAGCCCTGTCATCACCCCCCACTTTCCTCTATACCATTTACAGTCCAGGGTTTCTCTAATGTGGGCATCTGTGCTCATTGCGAAATCTGGAGTTATTACCAAGACCAGACCATGTATTCCAAAGGATGGACCTACTACATTTCACATGGTTCCCAGCGAATAGTATTGGTCAATTAGCCTCAACTCTAGGCACACATACCTAGCGTTATGGAAGCCTCTTCTCTGGAATCCATGCACTAATTGCCACCTGAATTCTCTTAGGTTCCTGAGGACTAAATCCCTAAAAAATTTTCCCCACAGGCAAACATCATTCCCTGTGTGAACGAAAGGTACATCTACAACACCTACTACATAAGAAGCATACTCTATCATTGTTTTGCATTCTTTTAGGTATTTATCCTTTCCAGGACAAGCAAAGAATATATGCTCCTCACTTGCAGTCACCACTACACGGAATTCCAGCTTGAGCAGTGTGCCATGTGCAAAAGTTATTTCTTATCCTACTCATTCTTCCATTTATGACAATAGCACAGTCAGATGCCTGGGGCCACTACACTTGGGAGAAGTGGGCTTGAAGAATGTCCTAACGTCTTAATCTTGGTTTGTTCTCCAAAGATCTTGAGCAAGGTAGCTATCTTATTTAGGATTACTGTAAATAGAGACTGTTCATTTGTTTCCCAGAAGGTCAGACCCAAATAATCACACAGAAACTATATTAATTACAACACTGCCTGGCCAATGACTTGGGTGTATTTCTATCTAGCACTTACATCTTGAATTAACCCATTTCTGTTAATATGTTTGTCACCATGAGGCTGTGTCTTACTGGGCAAAGTTCTGGCATCTTCTTCTTCAGCAGCTACATGGCATCTCTTTGACTCCACCTAATCTCTCTCTCTCTCTCTCTCTCTCTCTCTCTCTCTCTCTCTCTCTGTCTGTCTTCTTCCAGACTGGCTATATTCTCCACTACCATAGGCTGAAACAAATTCCTACAGAGGGGAATCCCACATCATGTTACTATTGCTGTGCTGAAACACCATTGACTGAAACAACTTGGGGAAGAAAGGTTTATCTGACTGACACTTCAATATCACTATTAATTACTGAAGGAATTCAGGGCAGGAATTCAAGCAGGACCGGAACCCAGTCAAGAGCTGATGCAGTAGCCATGGGGGTGCTGATTACTTTACTGGCTTCATCCTCCCAGCTTGCTCATCCTGGTTTCTTAGCGAACCCAGACCATCAGACATGGGATGGCACCACCACAATGGCCTGGAACCTCCCACATCAATCGCTAATTAAGAAAATACCCTACAGACATGTCTTTTTACAACCCAGCCTTCTGGAGATATTTATTTACTCAATTGAGAATCCCTTCTCTTAGATGATGATAATTTCTGTCAAGTTGACATAAAAACTAGCCAGCACAGTGACTGAGTAAGGAGATGCATCTAAGAGTTAAAATCTATGCATGAGTAAGTGCTACGGACCGGCTCAGGGGAGCCACTCAGCCCGTGAGGGAATCAGGGCGAAGGACGGAAGATTTCAGGATACGGCGGAGATATTGACAGACAGACCACTCTCAATGTATTTTTGAAAATGCTGCTGTGTTTTACTTTTTCAGTGCGAGGTTTTTATATTATTACAAACAAAGAACTTGGCAAAGGCATGCATCATCAGATCATAAAAAAGAGCCTAGAATAGTTTACAAAAAGAATCTTTGAAAATGCTTTGACTTGGGCACAAGGACTTTCGCCCAGTCTGTACCAGGCGGTTGGCAGGGCTAAGTGAACTTGTGCTCAGAATATCTTGGGGTGTGAGAGGAGAAGGCCACTATCTTCCTGGGAAAACTTTCTGCTAGAAAATTTTAGACATGATCTCAAACTTGTCTGAATCTGGTTTCATACCATAAATCTCAACTTTCTTCCCTCCCCGACTCTCAGGTTCAGATGTTGTAATTAGCCTAGGTTCATTCTGGCCATAATGAAGGCTTCATAGGCCTCCTGCACGTAATTCTCAGGCAAACATCTAGTGTTGCTGCAGCTGTTTTCCTACAGAAGGCTTCTAAGGTTTCTCCTGATAAGAGCAACTCCTTTTGCTCCACACCATTAAGGAACTATTTTAACGATGACTTCCCTATTTCCAGAACTGGCTATTTCTTTAAAGGCTTTAATGAATAGGGGCGCAAAACTCAAAAATGTCCTCAGCAGTCTTGTTTGTATCCGCAGCTGCCTGGAATAGTCTGATCTGTTAGCAATATGCAAGGATCACAAAGAACACACAGACAAGGGGCAAAGACAGACATATGGCTCCAAGGACAGCCAGGTCGAGTCAGTACTAATGGCGACTCAGGTAGCATTACACCACAATTGATTGACACGGGACAGGCCAGGACACAACTCCGAGAAGCGCGAATCCTGATCCTTCCGGCAATATTTGCCCATCCAGTCAGCATTTCTGCTACACTGGGGAGACAGCCGTGGATGTAGCAAGTAAGATGTACCTATCAGTTGATTTGATAGAGCATCCTTGGTTGGTGAATCTTGGCATTATGACACCGTTACTGCCACACTGTTTTTGGCTACACTCCACCTACAACTTCTGCTGCTTCTACTCAGAATCACCCAAAGGGAAGACAGCGTCTTCTACTGTTTGCTGCTGTCCATCCACAAGCTACACATTTTCAGGATGTCCTAGGTGCATGTCATCCTTTCAGTGTTTCTCATCATCTTTGCATATTGCTAGCAATTGGGTTGCCTTGCAGAACTTTAGTCTGACAGTAAGGGAATTCCTGAACTTCACCTGTAGATCTACCAAAAGAGAAGAAAGTGAAAAAAAAGAAAGGAGTGGTAGGAAGAAGAAACAGAAAGAAGGAGAATGGAAGAATAGATAAAGGCCAATGGAGAGGCATGCGGGGTGAGAAGTAGGGAGAAAGCAAAGAAGACAGAAAGGAAGGAAAGGATAAAAAATAAGAAGAAAGAGAAGATAAAAAACTTTGAGTAAAAGATTGTGTGTGTGTGTGTGTGTATGTGTGTGTGTGTGATTGTGTGTGTCTGTTTTCAACACCATACCAGGAATCCTAATATCCAGGACAGGCTGTGGCTTCAGAAATGAATTGTGGGTTGGATGGTAACCTCATAATGCTCCCAGGGATTCTGTCAGTGACATGTGTAATGGGACACTCTACTTTCTGTTAGGAGAGGAAGAAATCACAACAAACTTCCCTACCTCCCTCAGCCCCAGTTGCAAACTCCTAGGCAGTAAAAACCTTGCTTCCTGGGCTGACATGGTAGGTATATGACCTGGGAATGTATGCTTCCTCTTCTTCACAAGCTAGGAGCTCGTTAGCCCTATCTGAGTCAGGAGCTTGCACTGGCCTAGGTTGCCATGAAAATCCTAGGACACAGCTTCCCAAACTTACAGGAACCTCTCTGACCTGGCCTTTAGGGAAGAAGGTCCACATTTATAAATATTGCCAATACAAAAACTAGAGGGCCAAAGCAATCTTGAACAAAAGGGAGGGATTTCTAGTCCAGATTTAAAGATTTATTACAGAGGAATAGTAATAAAATCATTATGCTTCTTGCACATAAAGCAGACATATAGATTGATAGAAGAAAACAAAGAATCCATTAAGGAGTGCATGAACTATAGATCTCTGATATTTAAAAAAATAGCAAAAATAGCTGCTGAAGCAAATACAGCAACTTCAGCAAACAGTGCTGAAAACCTGGAGGTCTACAAACTGGAGAATGAATTTGGACAGCTTCTTATGGCAAAGTAGAGAATAAATTCAAGTGAAGAGGAAGTCCACAGATTTGGAAAGGATCTTTTCCAGCTATATATTTGATAAGGATTAGTATTCAACTATTCAGAGAGGACAAAAACAAAGAATCCAGAAAACAAAACCTCAATATAAAAAGGCTATGGATCCAAACAAAGTTCTTTTTTTATTGCTTTATAAATAATACCATTCAAAATTTCCACTTCTTCCCTTCCCCCCATTTCCCTCCCACTCACCCACTCCCCCCTTCAGTCCTAAGAGAGGGCAGGGTACCCTGCCCTGTGGGTGAAAACAAAGTTCTTAAAAGAAGATACTACAATAGCTATGAAACATCATATTTTTCAACATCCTTAGCAAATAGAAAAACACATACTAGTCTAAGGCCATACCACCCTGAATGTGCTCAATCTCATCTGATCTCGGAAGCTAAGCAGGGTTGGGCCTGGTTAGTACTTGGGTGGGAGAAAAATGAATACTAAAACAATTATGTTATTTCATCTTACCCAGCCAGAACGGCTAAGATCAAGGAAACAACTGGCAAATAGTGGTGAAAATGTGAGAAAAGAGAAACCCTTATTCGCTGTTGGTGTTATTGCAAACTGGGTCAGTAGTATTGAAGTCACTGTGAAAATTCTCAGAAAGTTAAAACTAGATCTACCACATGACCCCTACTCTGCCACTCCTTCTTATATGCTGCAAGGACTTGTCCTCCTATTTCACTGACACTTGCCCAACCATATTCATCACTACTCCGTTCAAATAACTAGAAAATCTACATGCCCATCAATTTATGAAAGCATAGTGAATCTGTTCATATTTCTGATGAATGAACTGACATTAATCTGCGAGTAATGATACCATGTCCTCTAATGCCACAATCTACATAGGAAAATGACTTTTCTAAAATGTAACCAACTAAAGTGACAGAGTTAGAAATCTTGCCTCAAAAACCGTTGTGGTACTCTCTCTGGAATAAGTACTCTGTTATCAGTGAGAGCGAAAGGGAGATGTTATCGATGGACAGAAGCCAGGATATGTCTTAAAGGCACTGGCTGGTCACAAACTGGGTCCAGTTTGCATTCTCACTTTATACTCTAAAACCACAAGGTGGGGTGAGCAACCAAGCGGGATTTTATTCAATCGTATGTGCCAGTCAGCCTTTTGTTTTTAAAAGAGCATATGTTATAATTGATGGGTGTTTGCCTTTGTGGTCCAGTTGATAAGGGCAATGAACCATTGTTTCTGTGATGTCTCTAGGTAATTTTGTGATGTCATGCTTTGCAATAATCAGTACAAGTAATGATTTAAGTGAATCACTAAATAAATCAATAAGCCAGTATCTAATAATTGTTTTTTCTACCTTATTCTACTTCAAAAGGAGAAACACAAAGATAGAAGACAGGTCTGAACAAGTTTAGGAGGGTCTTCACCAAGAGCAGAGAGGATCACTACTGAACACACCCCACCCCACAAATGCTGCACGAGAAAGGCCATACATAACTAAAGAAGGCAGAGAGCCTGACTGCATGGTTACCCCCCCTCAACTGTCACTGAACCCACACAGTATGGTTGAGAATGTGAAAGATGAGGTCACTGAGGGCTGATATTTGATGTCACAATAGAATTCTCAGAAATCTATAGTCAGCCAATAGAGATGCTAAGAACTCAAGGGTGGCCACAAAGCCAGTCACAAGTCTGGAAGAGCCAGCTGTGCTGGTCCAGATAACTACACATTCTTCCACATTATTGGTCAACAGTTCATTTGAAGGCAGAATCACTGGTTAGTAGAGGGTTTGTCTGTCTTTATTGTATACTCTGATTAATATGATTAATATGTATCAGGATTTCTCACTGACCTTTCTAGGTGTATGATCCCACGGCTATAAGTATATTCACAGGGATGTAGTGATTTCACCACTGTTAACCTCTCTCAGTTGAATTGTTGTACTTATTGAAAGCCATCTCCTCTTTCTCCCAGCCTTTGCTCCTATCAATAACCATTTTGCTATTTTGCTTTCTGTCTCAGTGGAGTTTACTTGGTCAGGGACCTCCTTAGTGGAATAACATTGTATTTAATTATTTGTGACAGGTATATTTCACTTAGTGTAAAGTCCTCAAACATCTTCCCATGTGCCATTCATGTGAAATTTTTTTATTCTTCCCAAGTCTATAAGTAGGAATATCCTATCACTTGAACAACTGTCTCCTAATTTACCTTTGAGTTATAAATTGTATCTGTCTTGTTCCCATAGAAGGCTCCTGTGTTAATTCATCAATTCACAGCTGATGGGTGGTGCTATCTTGAGTTGATCTGGACACTTAAGAAGGTGGGTGACTGGAGGAGAAAGTAGATTCCAGGGCTTATGTCTTTGAAGATGATACTTTGTCCCTGTTACCTTCTCTGCCTCTGATTTCTGACCACTCAGAGGTGGCTATCTTGAGTCACCTACTCCCATCACAGTGTCTCCATACACACAGAATCAACAGAAACAAGGGCTCTGGACTAACATATTTGTCACCAAACTAGTAATTACTCCGTCCTCTTTTTAAGTTGTTCTATTAGACCTTTGTCCACAGTTATGGAAACTAAGCAACAGCGATGTAATGGTCTAATGTCATTCGACTTCATTTTGGTGTTAAAAAAACAAAACAGACAAATGAATTAATGTGCTCAGTAAAAATTATACTTGAATTTTCAATTTAGAACTTTACGTGTTCCATTGTTGTCCCTAAAGATGATACTCTGTTCTGTAGCTCAGCTACCCATCAAGCCATGCTTGGAGATCCCCAAGTCTCGTATCAGTGACCTTTCCTCAGAAAGAATACAGTTTTCTGCATAAATAACACCCAGAATTACTCTGATTTTTGTATGTGATGTGATCTTTATGATAGCATATTCTAAGCAGCCTTATTGGTATAGTTTTAGTCTTTCTCACATCTAGGTGATGCCAATTCTGTGCTACTTTGTGATATGCACCTTGACTCTTCTTTCAGAACATCAGTAGGCATTTAACTCATGAAACATGTTATTCCTTTAGTGTTTTTGGCAGGGGAACTGAATCTAGAACACAAAGTTTATTGAATTTGCTGATGTCAGTAGGGCATGAATTGATTTCTCTAAGGAAATTTTTCACTCTAGGGAAAGAATCTGCTCTCTCTCCCATCTTACTTGACTCTGCACAGAGACAGCCAATGAATTTAATTCAAGCATTTGTATTTGTTCCCTTATAAATGAGATGGGAGGGTGAGATCACATAGTAGAAGTAGCAGTATACGGAGGGATACCTTTCACCAAAGACTTTGTAAAAGGTCATATGGAAAGCTACTACTCTAGAAGCATTCTAAAAAAGATATACTCATATACATATATCAAGAAAGTTTAAATGGAATTACTCTATAATAAGCTGTTTAAATAGGCATCACTCTATAATGCCTCCCCCAGATACTGTAGGTAATCAAATAAAAATCTCAGCTCCTGGAATAGGTTTCCTCATTTCAAGTTTTTGATTGGTGGAGTCCTCCCAGGCATTGCAGACACTTTCCATTACTTTTGAGTATGTTCCAGCACTTGAAAGTAAGACTTTATTGCTAAAATACCACAAACTTGCTCATAGGACTTGGGAAAATCAAGCTAATACTGGCCTAGAAACTTTACTCGTATTAGCTAGCTTTCCTCGTGCTGGGCGGTTCATACTTCTGGTACAAAAAAGTAATCAACAGTTTTACTCATCTGTCAACTATGTAAACCACAGTCACTGGTTTGGCAGGATAGATCCAGTGGTGCAAAAGTGGCACTAATGTTATAGGAGTAAACAATCGTTTTATAATCGAATCTAAAGTCTAACCCAAAAGATAGAACCCATGCATGGCACTGTTAACTGAACCAGAAACTTGTGTCTGGCTAAGTCATAGGCTCTAGGAGAGAACACAATACTACTATTTTACTAGGTGGATGCAGTAATAAACTGCTCCCTAATTTTATATCTTTGTTATTTATTCATATATTTATTCATAGATTAGTGCATCCCCTAACCTTCATCAGAGGAACTCCTGTATAAAGTAATGACTAATAGAGACCCATAACTAATCAACATACAGTGAATTAGTCTATGAGTGCTGCACTTTAGATGTGAGATCTATATCACGTCTCTTACTTGCAAGATTCGGGAATCATCATGGATGAGCATGGATTAGAAATGGGGGAGACTGTAAGAGCCAGAGATACTAAATGTCTGCAGCAAAACAGTGTTTTATGGACATGACAGGGCTGGTGCCTGCATGAACTCTAGGCAACTGTGTCTACACGCACAAGACCAACATGAAATGGAGCAAGACAAAATAACAGCATGGATGAGGGAGGAGCTCCCGAAGTCCTACCTACTCTTTGCTAAGAAGCTATTGATACTTGAAAAGTGCTGGGGGAAGGAGAGTCAGGTTTCTTCCTCCTTTTCTTTTGTTTTCTGGGGTATTATGCTCACAGAGAAGAAAACTGACAGAAATGCTTTGAGTCATACTGGTTCTGCTTCATCACAGGCTTAAAAATCATTATGTGAAAGAGTTAATATTCAAATAGGAACCATAATGTAATTTGTCATTAGAATCTTTATCTGTCACAAATCTACCCTAACCCTACATTTGTTTCTATTCTTTGCACGTTGTTTCCATGTTCAAGTCATGCTTTGGGGATGCAAATCTCTTGGCATAGACCACTTACTAAAGGATTAATGTAAATGCATTCAAATCATCCAGGTTACTCTAAATTTTTGTAATCTAACCTTTTATGAGACCATATTCTGAAGGGACTGAGATTCTTCTGGTCCCCCTGTCACACAGGAGGTGTCCTTTCTTCTCCTTTGAAATGGGCTTTAACTCTCTGCTACTCTTTTTTACTTGAACAGACATCTGAATTTGGCTGGAGATCTTAGTCTAGAACATGAAGTTTGGTGAATTTTCTGATGCTAAGTGAGACCCCAAACCCTTCTCTGACAGGAAATTGTGCACTAATGGCAGGGTCTACACTCCCTTATCTCACACATACCTGGATGACAAAGGCAGCCTATGGACTTTAAATTCAAGCATCATTATTCATTTTTTCTAAATGCTATTCTCATCAAAAGCATCAGATCAGCCTGGTGCAAGATATAGGAATACCACTTCAAGCGCTTTCTATCTACATACCAAGTAAGAGGCCCTGTATCAGATAAAGTAACTTAAGAGAAAAAGGGAAAAAATAACTTGTCATAGAAGCTGCAGTCTGACACAGTGAGTCACACAGCAAACCCTTTTGTCCATATGTCTTTACTTGCAAGTGTTCATTGCAAAGAGTCATTGGTCTGGTTTAAGGCACCTGGTTTACTACTACACTATTGATATACACTCTTAGATATTCTGTTGTTGCTCTGAGTTGTGGAGATCCTGAAGCTTTGGGTCTGTGGATCAGGCCCCATCACATGATCCAGCAGATCATAGATTGGGTGGATGTTGGGGTGGGCCAAGTCAGAAGCCTAATTCTGCACCTGCAGGGTTGGAATGCTCACGAGTTCAGTTCTCCCCTGTCCTCACCACCAGAGTGAACTCTCCAGCATTGCCTTGGCTAATTCACCTGTTGCAGCAATGAGCAAGCGGTGGGGCCAATTCTGCTGTTTTTCATGCTCTTAGGATTGGCTACACCACACCTACACCCTCACGATCATCTGTTGTGTTACAGCAGATGACAACTCTCTCCTGCCCATCAATGCCCCAGGCAGGTGGGAGAGCTGGCCCTGCACCTCTCCTGGAAAATGCAAAAGAGCCAACCCTGTTGGTGAAGGTGAAGGTGAGCCAGCCCTGAAGTAGTGAGCAAGGGAGAGCTGTCTCCATTTCCCATCTGTCTTGTAGTGGCATGGGCAGGGGAGAGTTGCCCTCCTCCACCCTCCTGCACACCAACACCTGAGTCAGGAGGAAGAACTGCTCTGAGTCACAAGAGCAGAGGAGCTGTCCCTGCCCCCTACACTAATCATCTGTCATGAGGTGGTATGGGTGGGGAAGAGATGCTCTCCTTATCCTTTGCCCCTTATCACCTACAATAGACTAGAGAGCTGACCCTCCCCTTTACTAGCTGCAACACTCAGGAAAGTTGGCCATGTTCCTCAACTAGGCAGCACAGCAGAGCTGGCCTGGTGGTCAGAGGAATGGATGACCCTGCCTCAATGTTAAGAGCAAGGGAGAGCTGTCCTCATTTCTCATCTGACATGTGGTGGCGTGGTTGGAGGAGAAATCCCCCCAATCAATACCTCAGAAAGATGGAGAAGCTGACCCTGGGGTCATAACAGCAGGAGGGCTATCCCTGCTCCCCACCAGCTGCAGCATTCTGGAGAGTGGCCTCTACATGGTACTTATAATAAAAGCTAGAAAACTCTAGATGGTCTTCACAGACTGAATCGGATATTTTCTCCCCATTTTTCACCTGAACTCCCACCTTGTACTCATTAGGCCCCAAGGTTAGACTGTAGTTTGGATTTGCCATTCAAGACACATCTCAGGTACGTGATGACATCATCTCTCCTCATTAATAACTGATTTCTCCTTTTGGTTGAATTAGGAGAAATATTCCTAAAGAATTTCTGTCCCCATATGACTTCATCTCTCCATATTATGCTTACTTCTAGAATGTTTTGATACAACATCCCGCATTGATTCCTGTGAGACAATAATTAGTAGCTGGCAGATAGGAGTCACATAGCAAAGACAATGTATGTAATAAACACAAGTTAATTATTTTAATGTCTTTTATTTTTTAAAATTAATGTACAGAAACATCATTTCCTCCTTCCCTCTCTTCCCTCCAACCCATACTGGGTAATTGTCTTGTTCTCTATCACATTCATGGTCTCTCACATATGTAAATTACAGCTACCTTATGATTTCAGGACTGACCACTTAGTATTGGATAAATAATTGGGAAACTCTTCCCTAGGATAGAATATTTCACTCAGTTTTAGTATTCCTTAGGTGCTCATAGTTGCTTGTCTAGGGATGAGGCCCCATGGAATTTCCTCATATTAGCATATTGATTGGTGCCATCCTTGATCAGGTATAGTTTAGGCGGTCATCTTGATGAACCTTCATGAGTATAGGTTCTCTGACATTTCTGTGAGATATAATTTCACAGAAAACTTCCTGTTTCTCTGGCTCTAGCAATACCTTTGCTCCTTCTTTCATAATGCTCCCTGAGCCTTAGGTGTAGCAGTTGTGTTGCAGATGTATCACTGGGAACTTGGTACCACATGACCTGCTGTCCTCTGCATTTTAATAGGTTACGTCTTTCTGCAATGGTCTCCATCTGTTACATAAAGAAGTTTCTTTGATGAGGAGTGTGAACTACACTTAACTGTGGCTATAAGAACAGATATTAGAATTTAGTTAGGAATTATGCTGGTGTTAATTTATCCTCTAAAATCCACACACTATTAACTCTTATTAGTTGGCTTGGCTTCCAATACCAGGCCTGATTTCCCTCTTGTGGAGTGGTCCTTAAATCCAGTTACAGAGCTGTGAACTTTTGCCAAAGTATAAATGTTACTATAGTTCTGTCAGGGATCTCATGCTATGCTGGTCATGATAGTTCAAAGGCATCATATCTGGGTAAGACAATGGTTGCTTCCCTCTCTTGGGAGATGGTATGGTATCTTCTTCTACCTGAAAGCTAGTGTTTATGGAGGAGATTTTCATGTTAGATCCAACTCAAGTCCACTGGATACTGTGTCTGAAGTACATGGTGTCTTTAGCAACAGGGACCCATCGCCAACCTCCAAGGGGTAACCAAGGAAATTAGCAATAGCAATAGCATACAGTATTTTAGGAGTCTTTTGAACAACTCTGACTAGCAACTCAAAAGGGGGTTTCTCATGCCTGGTGTTAGGGCTTTAGTTAGTCTATGGCTGTTGGGGAAAGCACTGTCAAATTTCAGTGATAAAATTTCAATTAAACTGTAAACGTTCGTGCATACACATACTTATATGTATTTTATGCAATTTTAGTCAAGTAGATAATAATATGACTCCATATGTCTTTTTCATGTAATCTTGCTTTTTTTAACCTTCCTTGCTGTCCTTCACTATTGAACTCCCTCCCTAATTAAAGCTCCTTCTTCAACTCTCTTCTACCTTGCTATTCCCCTCTCTATTGTTCTTTCTCCCCATTGTTCCCTTTTCCTTTCCTGCTTTCACCATCCATACAGACCAGGCAGTGGTAACACACACCTTTAATCCCAGTAGCCACACTAGTTGCCACAGAATTTAGGCAGTGCATGCCTTTAAATCCAGTGCTGCATGCCTCTAATCCCAGAGCTAGAGAGTCTTATAAAATGGGAGGAGACAACTTTCAGTCTCATTCTCATCTGAGATTCCTAGAGTCAGGTTTGCTATTTCAGACTGAAGTAGAGGTAAGAGCCAGTGACTGCTGCTTTGCTTTTCTGACCTTCAGGTTGAGTCCCAGTATCTGTCTTTGAGTTTTTATTAATCGTGCTTCATCAAGTAAAATAATTTTTTAATTATATGGTACGTTTATTTTTAGCTTAAACAAAGGAATATTAAATGGTATAATTGTGCCGCCACTTAAGTGCTGCTTCTTGGCCAATGACAATGGAGATGCCTGCAGGTCTCTGTTTCCAGGGATTATAATCTTGTGGGTAGTTGACACCAGGGACTAAATTCCTTTGGGTCCTTTTTTATAGAAATATTTTTTCTCTTCTGAAGATAAAACTTTTTTTTAATTTTATTAAATTAAAATAGTTTCCATTTCCGCCTCTCCTCCAAACACCCTCCTTCTCCCCCCACTCCCTCTCCTCCTCCCTCTCCATCCCTAAGAGCAGTGAGGGTTTCCTGCCCTGTGGGAAGTTCAAGTTCCTCCCCCCTCCCTCCAGGTCCAGGGAAGGTGAGTATCCAAACAGACTGGATCGCCAAAATCCAGTATATGTAGAGGAAGCAAGTCCCAGTGTCATTGTCAATGTCTTTTCAGAAAGGCTCCGGGCCAGCCACATTCAGAGAATCTGGTTGGATCACATCCTCGTTCAGTCCCAGTCCAACTGGCCTTGGTGAACTCTCATTATATCAGTCCCCTTGTGTCAGTGGGTGCTTGCATCCCTCGCGGTCCCGATTTCTTTTTTCATTTTCTTCATCCTTCTGCTCCTCATTTGGAACGTGGAGGGCTCATCTGGTGCTCCAATATGGGTCTCCGTCTGTATCGCCATACAACATCGGATGAAGGTTTCCTCTGCTCTTGCCTTCTTTGCTCACGTCCTCTTTCCTTCTGCCTCTCGTTTGGACATAGGGAGCTAGGTCCAGTGTTCCAACGTGGTTCTCGGCCTCCATCTCCATCCATCACCAGATGAGGGTTCTATGGTGATATGCAAAATATTCATCAGTATGGTTGTTGGCGAAGGCCGGTTCAGGTACCCTCTCCTCTGTCCAGAGAACAATCTGGGATCTCTCCTTGGACCTGGGTTCCCCTTTATAATCAAGTCTCTTGTAAACCCTAAAATGACTACCTTAGTTCAGGTATATACTTCCCTGATCCCATATCCATCCTTCCTCCCTCCCCCATCCCAGTCCCCCGATCTTTCCCCATTCCTCCCCTACTCCCTTCTCTCTAACCCTCTCCCCTTCCAACAGCCCCCTCACCCCCCCATGCACCCGAGGTTACCTGGCACTCTTGCCTATTTCCAATCTCCAGAAGGATAGCTACATAATTTTCATCATGTTCACCTTCTTATTTAGCTTCTCTAGGATCACGAATAATAGGCTCAAAGACCTTTAATTATGGTTAGAATCCACTTATGAGTGAATACATACCATATACCTCTTTTTGAGTCTGGGTTAACTCACTCAGTATAGCGTTTTCTATTTCCATCCATTTGCATGCAAAATTCAAGATGTCATTGTTTTTTACCACTGAGTAAAACTCTAATGTGTATATGTTCCACACCTTTTTTAACCATTCTTCTATTGAGGGGCACTTAGGTTGTTTCCAGGTTCTGGCTATTACAAATAGTGCTGCTATGAACATAGTTGAACAAATGCTTTTGTAGTATGTTAGGGCATCTCTTGGGTATATTCCCAAGAGTGGAATTGCTGGGTCCTGAGGGAGTTTGACTCCCGGTTTCCTGAGAAACCGCCACACTGATTTCCACAGTGGCTGTCCAAGTTTGCATTCCCACCAACAATGGATGAGTGTTCCCCTCATTCCACATCCTCTCCAGCGTTGGCTATCATTGGTGTTTTTGAGTTTGGTTATTCTGACAGGTGTAAGATGATATCTCAGAGTTGTTTTGATTTGCATTTCCCTGATCGCTAAGGAGTTTGAGCATGACCTTAAGTGCTTTTTAGCCATTAGAAGTTCATCTGTTGTGAATTCTCTGTTCAGTTCAGTACCCCATTTTTTAATTGGGTTAAATAGAGTTTTAGTGTCTAGTTTCTTGAGTTCTTTGTATATTTTGGAGATCAGACCTTTGTCTGTTGAGGGGTTTTTGAAGATCTTCTCCCAGTCAGAAGATATCCTTTTTGTCTTACTGACAGTGTCCTTTGCTTTACAGAAGCTTCTCAGTTTCAGTAGGTCCCATTTATTTATTATTTCTCTTATTGTCTGCGCTCCTGGGGTTCTGCTTAGGAAGTGGTCTCCTGTGCCTATAACTTGTAGACTACTTCCCACTTTCTCTTCTATCAGGTTCAAAGTGGTCAGATTACTGTTGATGTCTTTAATCCATTTGGACCTGAGTTTTGTGCATGGTGATAGTTATGGACCTATTTTCATTCTTCTACAGGTTGACATCCAGTTATGCCCGCACCATTTGTTAAAGATGCTATCCTTCTTCCATTGTATAGCTTTAGCTCCCTTGTCAAAAATCAGGTGTTCATAAGTTTGTGGGTTAATACCCAGGTCTTCTATAGTTCGACTTATCTGTTGTTATGCCAATACCAAGCTGTTTTCAGTACTGTTGCTCTGTAATAGAGTTTGAAGTCAGGGATGGTAATGCATCCCGAAGTTCCTTTATTGTATAAGATTGTTTTGGATATCCTGAGTTTTTTGTTTTTCCATATAAACTTGATTATTGTTCTCTCAAGTTCTGTGAAGAAGTTTGATGGGATTTTGATCGGAATTGCATTGAATCTATAGAATGCTTTTGGTAGAATTGCCATTTTTACTACAGTTGATAAACACCTTTAGTAATGTGGCAGGATACAAGATCAACTCCAAAAAATTGATTCTCCCAATCCAAGAGCAGGGAAGGTCTTTCCATTTTCTGGTATCCTCCTCAATTTCTTTCTTCAAGGACTTAAAGTTCTTGTCAAATAGGTCTTTCACTTCCTTGGTTAGAGTTACCCCAAGATATTTTATACTGTTTGTGGCTATCATGAAAGGTAATGTTTCTCTGATTTCCCTCTCTGCTTCTTTATCCTTTGTGTATAGGAGGGCAACCGATTTTTTGGAGTTGATCTTGTATCCTGCCACATTACTAAAGGTGTTTATCAACTGTAGGAGTTCTTTGGTAGAGTTTTTGGGGTCGCTTATGTACACTATCATATCGTCTGCAAATAACGAAAGTTTAATTTCATCCTTTCCAATTTGAATCCCCTTGATCCCCTTATGTTATCTTATTGCTATTGCTAGAACTTCAAGCACTATATTGAAGATGTATGGAGAGAGTGGACAGCCTTGTCGCGTTCCTGATTTTAGTGGAAAGGCTTTGAGTTTCTCTCCATTCAGTTTGATCTTAGCTGACAGCTTGCAGTATATTGCTTTTATTATATTTAGGTATGATTCTTGTATCCCCAGTCTCTTCAACACCTTTATCATAAATGGGTGTTGAATTTTGTCAAATGGTTTTTCAGCATCCAATGTTTATTTGTTTAATAGAGTTTGTATGTGTCCCTTCTTTGAGTTAAGCTCGTGAAGGGTCACTAGATGTCTGAGTTATTGTACGCAGAGTTGGCAACGCTGGATTCCTTGGGTTGCGATTTTCCTTCTATTACTTTCTGTAAGGCTGGGTTTGTGGCAACGAATTGTTTAAATTTGTTCTTATCGTGGAATATTTTGTTTTCTCCATTGATAGTGAACGATAGCTTGACTGGGTATAGTAGTCTGGGTTTGCATCCATGGTCTCTTAGTTTCTGCAGTACCTCTATCCAGGACCTTCTGGCTTTCATGGTTTCCATAGAGTAGTACGGTGTAAGTCTGATAGGTTTACCTTTATAAGTTACTTGACCGTTTTCCTTTGCAGCTCTAAATATTCTTTCTTTAATCTGTATGTTTTGTGTTTTGATTATTATATGGCGAGGGGATGTTTTTTTTTTTTTGATCAAGTCTATTTGGTGTTCTGTATGCTTCTTGAATCTTCATAGGAATATCATTCTTTAGGTTGGGAAAGTTTTCTTCTCTAATTTTGTTGAATATATTTTCTGGTCCTTTGATCTGCAGTTCTTCTCGTTCTTCAATCCCTATTATTCTTAGATTTGGTTTTTTTATTGTGTCCCAGATTTCTTGAATGTTTTGTGATGAGAATTTGTTGGATTTGCTGTTTTCTTTGATCAGAGCATTTATTTTCTCTATGGTATCTTCAGACTCTGAGATTCGTTCTTCCATCTCTTGTATCCTATTGGTTATGCTTGATTCTGTAGTCTCTGTTCATTTACCTAGATTTTCCATATCCAGCCGGTTCTCGGTTTGTGTTTTCTTCATTGCCTCCATTTCAGTTTTCAATTCTTGAACTGTTTCCATTACCTGTTTGATTGTTTTTTCTTGGTTTCCCAGTGTATCATTCATGGATTTACTCATTTCTTCGAACTTTTTGTTATATTTCTCATCCATTTCTTTACTCATTTCTTCAATCTTTTTGTTGTACTTCTCATCCAGTTCTTTAAGGGAGTCATTCATATCCTGTTTAAGGGACTCTATTGATTTCATAATGGCCTTTTTTTTCCCGCTTCTTCTGAGTTAAGAGGTTCAAGACCTTCTATTGTAGGGTCATTGGGATCTGGGTTTTTCATGTTGTTTTTTAAATTGTTGGAGGAGTTCTTGCCTTGGCCTCTGCCCATCTCTTCCTTCAAATGCTCTCTATTGGATCTTCTGGTACCAGGTCAGGTTCCCTTGTTGGGCAGGGACTTCACTGACAGAAGGCCTACCTTTCCTCAGGCAGTCTATTGAAACACAGGCACTCCCTCCTGTCGGGTTGTACTCACAACCCAGGCCCAACGTGCAAGGGAGTTGCTCTGGGGAGATCTTGTGGCCCCAGAGGGAAGGGGGGAAGAGAGGAAGGTGTGCCTGGATAAAGGCTGGGACGGGATTTGGGAGAGCTCCGTAGAGAGGAGCCGCCACTGCATGGTGACCAGAAAGTCAAGGGGAGCAGGGAAAGTCTGAATTCCTCCTAGCCAAAGCCCTCGGGCCAGGAGCAAATTCGCCCATCCTCCAATGGATGTCTGCTAGAAGTTCACTCTCCCTTGCTGGCCAGGAATGTGGCTGAGCTGAGACAGGGCTTGCCTGTCGTCAGGCAGACTCTCAAAGCACAGGAACTGCCCCTGCCGGACTGAGCCCAAAGCCCAGGCCCACTGTGCAAGGGAGCAGCTCTGGGGAGATCTTGTGGCCCCAGAGGGGAGGGGGGAAGAGAGGAAGGTGTACCTGGATAAAGGCTGGGACGGGATTTGGGAGAGCTCCACAGGGCTCCTTTGGGTCTTATCTTAAATTCTATCCCTCAGATTTTCTTCCTGGAGCACAAGAAAGCACATCTTTTTAAAAACATTTTTTTTAATTTCTTTTGATACTTTGAGAATTGTCACATCATGAATCCCGGTCCTGTTTCTCTTCCTGTCCCCTCACATCTACCCTCTGCCCATGCATGTCCCCAGAAAATAACACAAAACTTAAAAGAAAAATTGAAAAACCAAATAAGCCAAACAAAACAAAAGGAGAAGAATCTCACCATGTACTGCAGGGCCACTGGCAATGA
Organism: Myodes glareolus; assembly: GCF_982192425.1. Taxonomy (NCBI): domain Eukaryota; kingdom Metazoa; phylum Chordata; class Mammalia; order Rodentia; family Cricetidae; genus Myodes; species Myodes glareolus. The sequence continues at coordinate 121,937,810 of NC_142053.1, forward strand.
CACCAGGATTTATCCCTACTGCATGAATTGGATTTCAGGGAAGCCATTGCCTTTGGTAGAATACCTTGCTCAGCCTAGATATAGTAGGGAGGGCCTTGGACTTCCTCAAACTGATGTGCCTTACCCTCTCTGAGGAGTGAATGGGGGTGGGGTGGGGGAAAAGTGGAGAAGATTGGAGGAGGGGAGGGATGGGAACTAGGATTGATATGTAAAATGAAAAAGATAGTTTGTTTTCTTTTTTAAAAAAATAGATTAAAAAAAGAATCTTACCATGGAAGCTGCAATATGGTTCTCTGAATCATGCAATTCACCCTTTAGTCCTTTCATCTTCACTTGCAAGTGTTCATTCTCATGAGTCACTTGTCTGGTTCGAGGTTTGATTCTGCTACACCATTCATAATGGATTCTCACTGGAGCTCTTGGCTATCCTCTTATGATCCTGTGTCATGTACAGGACAGTTTTGCATCTGTAGGTGTGTCCCATTCTCATTCTCCAACAGTTCATAGACGAGGTGGATGTTGGGGTGGGACAACTCATCCCTGGGTGAGTCCTGGTTCTGGGCCTAGGTGATAGCTGCGTTTTTCAGCCCATCAGCTCTCCCTCATCATCACTGCCTGGTCAAGCTCCCTAGCACTGCCTTGGCTAGCTCACCAGCCTTCAGCAAGGAGCAGGGCCAGTTCTCCTGCTTTCATGTTCTCAAGTTTGGCTCACCCATGCTCATACCGCCAGGGCTGGCTCTACTGTTTTGTCCAGCTGAGGTGCAGGTCCCTCCCTCCCTATTGCTGTAGGGAGATGGGGAGGGCAGCTCTCCCACTCTCATACCCACAGAGCTGGCTCACTTGTACCCCCAACAACAGGGTTTGTTAGCTCTACTGTGCTACCCGGGCTGAGGGTAGGGCCCGTTATCCAGTGCACTACAACTGGCAAGGGTAAGGACTAGCTCTACCATTCTCATGACCTGGAGGCTGTTGACAGCAGTTTTCTGTCCTGCCTGATTTCAGCAGGAGGCCAGTTCTTTTGTCTGCTGCAGGTAGCAAGGTGGGTGTAGGCATCTTTTCCTCACCCCTGCCACCACATGGCAGATAAGGGGGGTGGACAGGATAAGCTCTGGTGCTCTCATGCTCTCAGGGATGATTCACCTGTACTCCAAGGGGGTCTTCTCTAGTGTATTGCCCAGGTGATGTGTGTGTCCATTGGTAAGGTGTGGCTAACTTTCACAAGTGTGGGGCAGTTATTCCCTGAGGGGCTGGATGAAATCTCCTCCTGAAGAATCCACAAGGTGCAGGGTCAGCTATGCCAGGGCCAGTGAAAGGTGAGGTCAGATTATCAGACCCTTAGACTCCAACATGCATATTTCATGATCGGCTAAATATAAATAAATAAATACTATGTGACTCAGTTTCTTTTTCTCTTGATATGACAAAATACTCTGAGAAAAGCAATGTAAAGGAAATGGTGATTATTGGGTTAATAATTCTGTCATTATGAGGAAAGCAAAAAGGTAAGAACATAAAGCAGCTAGTTACATTATAACCGCAATCTAGAAATGAGTCAATACATTAATGCTAGCACGCAAATTGCTTTCTCTACTCATAGTGCAGTGTTCTTCCAAGAGAATGGTGTACCAACACCCACACACCCCCAACCAGGGTAAATTTTCTTACCTCCCTTAACATCCCTCACAGATATGCCACAGAAAATCTAATCTAGACAAGTTGTTATGGAGACTCCTGTCCTAGATTATTTTATAAGAGGTCAAGTGAACAATAAAATCACCACACTAAGTGTATATTTATAATTTTCTCTATGTTTAACATCATGCCTGAAAGTGTAAATTATCCCTGGTAGTTAAATAGTGTTAATTCTGAACGTGTCAAACAGACCAGGGAATGGTTTGCATCAAGGTAATATGCATTATAAGAACTTGTTGTATACACCGCCCAGAATAAGTTAATTCTCTATTGATTTAGAACTTTTCACTCATTCATAATTTATTGGCATTGGTATATTAGATTTTTGAGATAATCAATGTGCTGTGGGATAATGCTCTTGTACCCTGTAAAGATTTATCACTTGTATTGGTTTAATAAAATGCTGATTTACCTGCAGCCAGGCAGGAAGTATAGTCAGGGTGACCAGACTAGGAGAAATCTGGAAGGAAGAAAGGTTCAGTATGCAGTTGCCAACCAGATGCAGAGGAAGCAAGATGAGAATCTGTACCTGAGTTAGGCACCAAGCCACATGACTAAACATAGATAAGACTTACAGGTTAATTTAAGTCGCAAGATCTAGTTAATAAATAAGTCTGAGAAAATAGATCAACCAGTTTATAATTAATATAAGCTTCTGTGTATTTCTTTGGGACTGAACAGTTGTGGGTCCGGGTAGGACAGAAACTTCTGTCTGCACCAATGTGAAAAAAGTTTTGTAGAATCTGGCTCCTCCATATCTACTACCCTGGGAGTATAAAATGGGGCAACCAGTAAGTAAAATAGTGTATTGAATTTTAAAGTATGAATATCACCTCCAAATTCTGCTCCTTAGTGTCTGCCTAAGAGAAAGAAGAATGCATATCAAGCCAAAGATGTATATATGCCTGATCATGCATATATAGTTCCTTATGGATTTGACTCAATGATAGCTAAAGCTCAGTATTAATCCAGATGTCAAAACTCAATGCTGGAGCAGAGAAACACAGGTCATTCATATCTTGAGGACAAACTGCTCACCCTGGCTATCCCATTGATGAAGTTTGATAACCCGACATTAGTTACCTTATGTGGCAGCTGCTGCCGCTAATACCAGCAGTTGAAAAGGAGAGGCAGCACTGGAAACATAGTTCTAGGCCAGCTTGGGATATAGAGCCATACAATGTTGCAAAAACAAATTTCCCCAAATACCAAAAAAGCAAAATAACAAACCACAAATATGTATACTAAGCCACAGATACCTATTCTAAATGTATGATTACACTTTTATGTTTAAGATTGGCATATAACACCGTGGTGTGGATACTGCGTAAATTATTCAACTGTCAGACTTGAAGTGACTCTCTATTTTCAGTATGAAATTTCATGCTATGATGACAATCTGGATGGCTAAATATTTGGAGCCAAACTTCACTGTGAGTCTGTAAGGGGTGTTAAAAAGGAAATCTTAGATTGTGTGTGGACTATCAACCTGCTAGTAAATGTTGCTGCAGAGCAAGCCCTTCTCAGTTTGATCAGAACACACTCCCTTCAGGAGATTGCCTGGTCAAAAGTCCATCTGCTCAACATAAGCTTTCTCCCCTGGCACTGACCCCACAGGGAATAATCTCCCAGTCCTGAAGAATCCATCCTCATGATGTCCTGTGTTTTTTTGCAGTTGCCAGGTGTTCAGTGTCACCTTTGTGATGGCCAGGAGGTGTGCCCACCGGCAGCTAGGAGGCTTTGCTCTGGGCACACTAGCATGGATCCTGTGTATCATCTCCATTGGCCTCCCTCAGTGGCGAGTGTGGTGTTTTCAGGAGCCCATGGATTCCAAGCCTAGACTGACTTTAGTGGGGATGTGGAAAGCCTGTGTTTACCACCAGGAAGACAGTTCCAACACTTCCAAAGTGTGTTACCAATATACCTACCAGGACACCTTCATCCCTTTGGATATTCGAATTTCTCAACACCTACTACTGATCTGCATCTTTCTTGGCCTGGTTGCAACAGTCTCCATCATTGTTGCTCTTTGGAAATTGTACTCAGGGAGAATTCGGAAGAAAACTACCTACAATCCATTCATCCTTCCTGGGATTCTCAATGTCATTGCTAGCAGTTTTGTCTTCCTCTCCATCTTGTACAACTATCTATCCATCATTCGCAAGGATGGGATTGCCTTCCCCCCATCTTTCCGCACACCGCCCATCCCAGATACCCAGAAAGTTGGCACTGCGCTGGCAATGGCAACCCTCTCTTCCTTTCTGTTTCTAGTGGGTGGCATAATTTCTCTTTCTTTTACTCTTCCCCGGCATTACAAAATATATTCTATCATTTAAATGTAAATTTTCAACTTACATACACTTGAAAATCCAAAATTACAAGGAACAATCACAACTATTCTTCAAATACCCCCTCCCTAATTTCCCAGTTTCAGAACCTTTCTCAAGAAGGACAGGTGGGCCTCCAGTTACATATCCTGTCTTGGCTGCTGAAGTTGACTTCATTGAGTGACTTATGGATTTTCATTAAATAAATTCTCGCACACTTCGTCTTATGAGTTCTGGATTTTAATTATTATTGCTAAAAGTAAATAATTTAGGAACATAGTATGTATGGAAGTGAGTGCTAGAATTTGTTAATTTCTCACATAAACTTCTAGTCCATAAAAAACAACCAAACAAAAACAAAATTAAAAAACTCATGATAGTGAGCCTGTTTCTCAAGTCATGATAATAACAATTCCCCTTTTTGTGAAATTTCCCCAAATTTTTGATGTTAAGAGACTTCCATAAGAAATCTCCCCATCCAGGATGAGAATTATTACTTTTGATGACTTTGCCATGTTTTCACGCTCTCTCATTCAGTCCTTTAAGTCCGGTTTTCTTTTCTCTAAGTCTTTTAAACTCGCCCTATCCTTCCATGCCCATATTCTCCCATACTATCTTGTAAAAAATGGGTATTTTCTTACATCTTCTAAGCATAATAAGTATCCCCTCTTAGTGCAGCTCAGGATTTTTCATGCCACTCCCTGTTGTATGACAGACACTTCTTGGGGATATGTGAGCAAAAATTACTTCAGAGAGGGTGTTTACAGCAACAAAGCTATTCTACTTAGATACAAGTTGGTGAACCAGTGAGATGACCTGTAGTGAAAGACTACTTTTAGGAGCAGGAACAACTCAAAGACAGCTCCATCACCGAAAAACCCACTCCAGTACTGTCCTCTGTTCATGAAAGTGACTCAACAGGTTTGGCAGTTTCCTTCCTTTCCCTGTCTGTCCTTACTGTATATGTAATTTTGGGGAATGAAGGCTCTGAAAATGATAAACTTCAGGGCCTCGTAAGACTTTTGAGTAAATTAAGTTTTGGGTCTCAAGAGTCTCCCTTCAAGTGGAACTATTCAACTCAGATTAATTTGTTCCACTGCATTCTCCCCACACATTTTCCTGCAATTTATTTGTTATATACAATATACTCATACTGCCTTTTGGGTCATAATTGTCAGTACATTTGCATCTAAGGATGCTTTTGTGCCATCCTTTCTGCTTCTTGTCCATGAAATTCTTCTTGGAGACAGGGTTTCTCTGTATCTTTGTCACCTGTCCTGTATCTAGTCTTGTAGACCAGGCTGGCCCCAAATTCACAGAGATCTGCCTGCCACTGCCTCCCGAGTGCACCACCATCACCCAGCTACATCAGTGAATTTTTAACAAAGTGGGTCAGTTATCCTGTTAGGTAATTAACTCAACCTGAGGTTTCCAAGGAAGACCTCTGTGGAGTCATATATTTTTCTCTGATTATGGTATACCGGGTGCCATATGGGGCCTATCATATTAGTGCTTCCAGGTTTGATGCATCAGTCTGTGGCTCCACGAAGGGAAAGCTTAATACCTCTAAACACCCTAATCTAATTATAACATAACACTCAGGTTTTGCCCAGATAACTAGTGGTTTCTTCTTCTAATGGCCCTCTTTTGTATCCATGATAGCGCTGGGATCCCAGGGTCACTTTCTAATGTGTTTCTATTTAGCTAAGAAGATTTTTACGCTTTTATCTAACTCAGCCTGGCTACTTGTTTACTTCACGGTTCAATGCCTGCAAAGAAGGCAGAGTCAGTGTTTAGTTCTTATAACAGTTAATTTGTAGAGTTAAGAGAAAACACAAATTAGTTGCTATGTTGTCCAGTACATTTTAACTCATTTTATTTCATGTTTTTCTTTTTTCTCTTTTCATCTAGTTCTTGATATTGAAGTCATGAAACACTCTCCATGGTATAAGTATATAAATGGTCAAGGGCTGAGGTGCTTTAACATAGATGGGAGCTTTCTCAGCATGTAGAAGGTCCTATGTTCTTCTCTTAAGTGTAAATCAATAACAAATAAATGCATTCCAAGTATAGGCTCTGCTTTTAGCACTAACAATGATCAATATATGGCCCATCATGATTTGCCTGTACCCTTTCTACCTGCCTAAAATCCAATGTTATATTGTTTGGCTGTCAATCTCTGAAAATGTGTTTTATCCACGTGAACTTCAATATACTTTGTTTGGTAATGTTTTCAGAATGCAGCATGAGAGCATGCTCAGTCCTTAGTGGCTGTTTTCTTCTTTGCAGTCACTTTGTTGCCTAGCTCCACTGGCTTTATATGGGTGGATATTTGTTCCCCTTTATTTTCTTGGAGGTCCAGTTGTTCTCTGAGACCTCACTCATTTCCACAGTGGACTACGCATACAGTGTGTTCTGGTTAATTTTTTTTTCAACTTGATACAAACTCAAGACACCTGTGAAGAGAACACCTGAAATTGAGGAATTGCCTCTGTCTGTCAGACTGGCTTGTGGCTATGTTTCTTAGTTAGGGTTCCTACTGTTGTGATGGAAAACCATAACCAAAAGCAACTTGGGGGAAGAAAGGGTTTATTTGGCTTACCCTTCCAGATCACTGTTCACCATCCAAGGAAGTAAGGACAGGAACTCAAACAGGGCAGGAACCTGGAGGTAGGAACTAATGGAGACACCATGGAGGAGTGCTGCTTACTGGCTTGCTTCCTCTGGCTTGTTCAGCCTGCTTTCTTATAGAACCCAGGACCGCAAGCCAAAGGATGACACTGCTGATAATAGATTGGGTTCACCTTCATGAATCAATAATTAAGAAAATGCTCTAGAAGCTTGCCTACCACCTGATGTTATGGAAACATTTTCTTAATTGAGACTCCGTCCTGTTTGATTACTCTAGCTTGTGTCAAGTTGAGAAAACTAGCCAGTATAGCATGTGTGTGATGCATTTTCTTAATAAATGATTGCTCTAGGAGTGCCCTGCTCATAATGGTGGTGGTAATGGGTTGTATAGGAAAGAAAGCTGAGCAAGATATGGAGTGAAAACCAGTTCAATTAGCGGCAGACCTGTAAAGTCCAAAATCCTTTCAGTAATGAGCCTAAGTGGAAAATACCATGTAGTAGAGAACCTCAGGGTTCCCAGAAAAGTGGTAACCCCTTGATCATCTGGTGTATAATCCTAACTTCTCATGCTGAATCTGCTAAATGGTACAAGGTGTTAGAAGTAAAAGATGCCTCTTTTTTCATTTCGTCCAACTCTGACTCATAGTAGCTTTTGCTTGGATATGTGAAATTGCTTTCATTGGAGTTCACCAGCAATGCATTTGGATAGTCCTTCAGAAAGGGTTCAGAGACAGTCCCTGCTTTTTATTAGTTTCTTTAAAAAAAATCTCATGGGCCTAACTTTGCCTTGGGAGTTATTATAACACATTATATTTACATGATATTTAGTATGTATACTATCAGAGTCAGAGTAGATGAAAATAGCATTAGAGCCTTAAACTTTCTGACCAGTTGAGGCTACTAGGTCTCCTAACAGAATTCTAGATAACATGAAAGAAAACACTATATCCAGGATATATTTTTTTGCCACAAAAGTATCCTCATCTCAAGTTATAGTCATCATTAAAGTATTTGACCCAAAGCAAGCGTTGATCCTTTCCAGAAATGAGTGGATATTACCAAGTACAGACTTCCAAACCTAGATCAATCTCAAAATACCTCTGTGAGGCCACTGAGTACCCAAACTCTGAGCTCTATAACTGGGATGATCAATTGAAATGATCCTTTCATCAGATAAAGTGGGAGTTCATGGAAGTCACAGCACTGAGTATGTCCAATATTCAGCAACTCTTCTGGTTATTTGTAGCAGGAGAAAAAAAATCCCGGGAATAAAACTGAAACGTATAGACTCTTTTGCAATGAATTTAATTTATTCACATCCTTGTGGCCCTTATAAGAGCTATAGTTGCCACAACGCTGATAATAGAAGGAAATTCTTAGCTTGCATTGGGGAAAAAATTAGAATCCTCAAATTCCATAAGATAAAAACCATACTAGAATTAAATGGGCTTTCATAACTAACTAGAAGTACAATAAGAAAATATCAAGCAACTCTCCCAGAAAGCTCAGATATAACTATAAAAAACATGGGGCACTCTACATTTAACCTCAATTGTGCCCTGGAAACTTCTGATCTGATGACTTGTGCACTGAGACCACCTTCTGCACCTCTTTGATCTTGGCTGATGTGAGTGAGTAGTCCCTAGTCAATGCAGAGGAGATGTGGTTTGCTAGTGAAGACAGTCGTGTTGTAAATGGATATGCAATGGTCAGCCCGCAAATAATGCCTGAAAGATTTTCATCACCCCCTTCTTCTGTCCAAAATGCCAAACAAATAGCCTTAACAATGGGACTTGTTCTGCGTAAAGGTGAAAAGATTTTTATGAAAATTAATTTGAAGTATGCTTTCATGATATTATTTACTCCTTGTGCCATCAGGAAAAAGTTACAACTATTAATAACCCACATCTCTGATTCTTTTGCCTGCTCTTTGGACCCTTTCCTACATTTGGGTCACCGCACCCAGTCTTTATATGAGAATGTATTTCTTGTCTTATCGCAACTTATTATGACATTTTCAATTGATACCCCTTGGAGGCCTGCTATTTTCTGAAGGGAACAGAGGAGAAGTGGATCTGGGGGAGGTGGGGGAAAGAACTGGGTGAAGTGGACAGAGGGAAGGTTGTGTTCAAGATGTAGTGCATAAGAGAAGAATAAATAGACAATATATGTAAACAAAATTTCTAAATTTCTTGGAAACTACTCAACTGTTTAAACAAGTGGCAGTCGTCACTAAGAACCATAAGAAGGCCCTAGATTAAGAGACAGACAAACAAAAAGACAGACTTACAGATTTTTCTGAGAGTTACCATTGTTCTCTCCAAAGATAGATGAGGTGTGGCTGTTCTTCATCTTGAGGTAGTATTGCCCTCCTTTGACCACAGCTTTTGTGTGTTGATCCATCTCTTATTGTCCTAATGAGTCACAGAAGATTTCATCTCAGTACTGTTGGTCTTATAGTAATCATAACTGTTCCTCAAACCTAAATCCTTCAGCTAGAACAAATTCTTAATCTGATAAATCACAGAAAGGATCTTTGCTTGCTTTTGAAATTTCACAATTCAGGTCTTCACTCTCAGCATTCTCATCTCCCACAATCCTACACAATAGCTCGTTAAGTTCATTCAACAGTTTTTTTTTCCTGCACCAACCTAAAAACAAAACAAAACAGTTCATCACAATTCTCTAATGATATAATCTAAAAGCATAAATATACATGTTGTCAGGTCCATTGCAGCAACATCATACTTTCGTTGTACCAGTTTCTGTTCTAGTTTCTTATCTGTCACTGTGATAAAACCCAAGATAGCTTGTAAATGAAAGGGTTTACTTCACTGGCACCTCCAGGTCACAGATCATTGTTGAAGGAAGTCAGGGCATGAACTCAAAACAGGAACTATGGAGAAACACTGTTTGCTACCTTCTTCTCTTACTCACTCACAATCTCATTTCTGACCAGGTTTTATCATACACTCCATGACTTGTTCTTGTTTTATTATTTACTTATTTTATTTTTTAAAGATTTATTTATGTACTATATATACAGTGTTCTGCCTGCCTGTATGCCTATGCGCCAGAAGAGGGCACCAGATCTCATTATAGATGGTTGTGAGCCACCATGTGGTTGCTGGAAATCGAACTCAGGGTATCTGGAAGAGCAGCCAGTGCTCTTAACCTCTGAGCAACCTCTCCAGCCTCATGACTTCTTTTTATTACCCAGTTTGTTCTTCATCTAATAGCCATGTTTATTCTGTCTCAATGTATATTGGAAAGACCTCTGTTTTTTAAAAAAGGAACTCATAGTTAAAGGACCCTGAACTTCTATGAAATTGAAATTGTTTATAACTATAGGAACTTAAATCCACTATAGGTGGATTGAATGCATTTTGTATTATGAGGTCCCATGAAGCTAAGGGGACAAAGGGGAAAGTTTATGATGTAAAACAAACTTGCGTCATTGTCAACTTGACAGTAGGTAGAGTTGGGTGCTTAGTTTTAATGATCAACTTGAAAATCTTTAATAATCTGGGAGGAGGACTCTGAGAATGTCTGAGAAGAAAATGAAAAAAGAATCTAAGACATGGCAATGTACAGAAGCAATTTTGTTGTCCCAAATGGAGAAGATGCTCACCTGGTGTGTGTGGCATCCTGTGATGCACAGATGATTCCCCACAGCAAAGAACTGTGGACCCAAAATTTGTCTGCTGTTGAAGCTGGGGAACTTCCTCTAAACATAAAGGTACTAGAGTAAAATCCTGTCATTTGGAATGTGTTAGTGAATCTAAAAGAAGATTAAATGTGAGCAAATCACATCTTATGACACAACAGATATGGCTGGTGACTTCCAGCTAGGCAGCACAAATAAGAATCATCTATATCCTTGAAAGAAACTATGTTGTCCATTCCACTGTGTAGTCTGGGAACTTAAAAATATATACATACTTATCTATTGAATGCATGGTTTTACATATCCCAGGATCAACTCACTATTGAGCAGAAGATGACCTTGAACTTCTTCAATAGACCCCCACCCTAGGAGGATAACAAGCATGTGTTGGGATAACGATAACAAGCATGTATCACCATAACTACTTGTATAATGTTGAACTCAGGGCTTCCTGCATGCTAGGTAAGCAGTAGTAGAACTTTTTTTTTTAAATCAGAATAACTCAGGAGAGAAAAGACATTGATAATGTTATTGTATCTTCAACAATGGTATTGACTCCACAGCTTTATGTTTGTGCCTGAGCTTTGTTTTAAAATTGTATTTTAATTAATAATCATGGTAATCTGGATAATTATTTACATATACCTAGGAGCATTTTTAGTACACATTTTCATACAATAATTTGAACACATTTCAAATTTGTGTTCTTCCTTACCACTTGTTTTATTTACCTCTCTCTTTCTCCTTAGGGATCTCCCATTTTACCATCTGATCATTTATATTCTGATATTCCCTCTTATCCTTGTTCTACCTTCTTCTGCATTTGTTTAGAAACCAGTGCTTCATAAGTAGTTCCTCTTTCCCCATTCCTCTTATGAGATCATTTCTATCCCACTAGTCTCCTTTAACATCTTACCTTCTTGCATATTTATCTGCCCCCCCTTCCCTATGGAGACCCCTTTCTGATTTCCATGATCAGATTACTTAAATCTTTGTATTCTCCTCTCTATTGCTCCTCCACCCCTCTATTCTGGCAATGGTCCATTTTACTTTCCTGGTTTCTGAAGTCTATATATAATCACATCTATATGCTATATTATCACATCTGAACATTTGAAGCTATAAGCCTCCAATAAGAAAGAACATGTGGCATTTCTCTTTCTAGTTCTAGGTCTTCTCCCTGAATATTTTTTTTAGTCATCCATTTACCTGCAAATTTCATGTTTTCATTTTTCTTTATGGATGAATAGGATTCCATATTTTATATGTACTACATTTTCACTATTCATTAGTTGGTTGAAGGACATATAGGTTGTTTTCATTTCTCAGCAATTATGAATAAACACCAGTGAATATATCTGAGCATATACCTGTGGAACATGCTGTCCAGTTCTCTGGGCATATGTCAAGACTGATACAGTTGTGTCATATAGTAGATTTATTTTCAGGCTTTTGGAAATACACACTGATTTATATAGTGGCTTCCACACTTCGAATTCCTACAAGCAGTGAATGAAGGTTCCTTTTATCCTGCAACCCCTCCAATATTTGTTGTCAGTTGTTCCATTCATCTTTTCCATTCTGATGAAGGTAAGATGAAATCTCAAATTTATATTGATTTGAATTTCCCTAATTGTTAGGGATGATGAACATGTCCGTTTTTATTTTTTATTCATTTTTTTTTACTTCTGGAAACTTTTTATTCAACTCCCAGGCCCACTTGTTGGATGAGTCATTTGTTGTTTTTGTTGTTGTTGCTTTGACTCTTGTTTTTTTTGAGTTTTTATAATATATCTCAATATTCAGTGTTGTAGAATTTCTACATTGGTATTTTTGTTCAGGAATATTTTGACTATTTGTTGTCTTTTGAGGGATCATAGGAATTTTAGGATAGTTCCTTTTTCTGCTTCTATGAGGGATGAGTTGGAGATTATAACTTTAGATAGCCGCATCATTTTCGCGATGTTAATTCTACCTATCCGTGAGTATGGGATATCTTTCTACTTTTCATGTTTTTACCTCTTTCTTTAGAAGCTTAAAATTTTTTTATTATAGCGGTCCAACACTTCTGTGATTAGGTTTATTTCTAGATGTTATATTTTCATCATGTTTATTGTTAATAGTGTGTAAATCTCTGTGTTTTATTGGTGTTTATAGAAAAGTTATGGGTATTGCACTTTGAGTAATCTATCACTTTCTTGAGTTTATCATTTCTACAAATTTTCTGGTAAATGTTTATGGATTTTGAAATCTTCATAATGTTTAATTTCATGCCATATGTAAACAGGGATAATTTTGCTACTTCTTTCCCTATTTGTATCCTTTTATTTCCATTCAGAAATTTACACTTCCACACCTCCTCCCATTCCCCTCCCGCTTCCACCCCCCCTCCTCATTCCCCCACCCTTCTTAAAAGAGGTCAGGGAACCCTGCCCTGTGGGAAGTCCAAGGACCTCCCCCCTATATCCAGGCCTAGGAAGCTTTGCATTCAAATAGACTAGGGTCCCAAGAAGTCAGGACATGCAGTAGAAACAAGTCCCAGTGCCTCTGTCAATGGCTTCTTAGTCAGCCCCCCTTGTCAGTCACATTCAGAGAGTATGTTTTGATCACATGCTCATTCAGTCCCAGTCCAGCTGGATTTGGTGAGCTCTCATTAGATAAGGCACACTGTTTCAGTGGGTGGACCAATCTCTTGCGGTCCAAACTCCCTTGCTCATCTTCTCCTTCCTTTTGCTCTTCAAGGGGACGTTGGGAGATAAGTCCATTGCTCTGATGAGGGTCTCTGTCTCTAAGTCCATCCATTGCCAGATGAAGATTCTATGGTGATATTCGAGATAATCATCGGTGTGATAGTGGGGCAAGACCAGTTCTGGGACCCTCTGCTCTACTGCCCAAGGACCTAGCTGGGGACATCCCCATGGATACCTGGGATCCCCTCTAGAGCCAAGTCTCTTGCCAACCCTAAAATGATGCCCTTAATGTAGATAGCTTCTTCCCTGCTCCTATATCCACCCTTCCTCCATCTCCACCCTCCCACTCTCCCAAGCTCTCTCCAGTCTTTCCTTTCTCACTTCTCTCTTTCCCTCTCATGTTCCCCAGTACCACCCCCCACCTCTACCCCCACCCCCATGCTACCAACTTTTGCCTGGTAATGTTGTTTGCTTCCAATATCCAGGAGGATCTATATATGCTTTTCTTTGGGTTCACCTTGTAGTTTGGCTTCTCTAGGCTTGAAAAATATTGGCTTAATGTCTTTTGTTTATGGCTAAAGTCCACTATTGAGTAAATACGTACCATTTGTTGAAGATGCGTTCTTTCTTCCATTATATGCTTTTAGCTCCATTATCGAAAATCAGGTGTTCATAGGTTTGTGGGTGAATATCTGGGTATTTGAGTCAATTCCATTGGTCAACGTCTCTGTTTTTATGACAATGCCAAGCTGTTTTTATTACTGTAGCTCTGTAATAGAGTATGAAGTTAGGGATGGTCATGCCTCCTGAAATTCCTTTATTGTATAGGAATGTTTTGGCTATCCAGGGTTTTTTGTTTTTCCATTTGAAGTTGATTATTGTTCTCTCAAGGTCTGTGAAGACCTTTGTTGGGATTTTGATAGGGATTGCATTGAACTTATAGACTGCCTTTGGTAGAATTGCCATTTTTGCTGTGTTGATCCTACCCATCCAAGAGCATGGGAGATCCTTCCGTTTTCTGGTGTCCTCTTCAATTTTTTCTTCAAAGCCTTAAAGTTCTGGACAAATACATCTTTCACTTCCTTGCTTAGTGTAACACCAAGATACTTTATGCTATTTGTGGCTATCATGAAAGGTAAATTTTCTCTGATTTCCCTCTCTGCTTCTCTACCCTTTGTGTATAGAAGGGTTACTGTTTTTTTTTTGAGTTGATCTTGTATACTGCCACATCACTGAAGTTATTTATTATCTGTAGGAGTTCTCTTGGAGACTTTTTGGGGTCACTGATGTACACAATCACATCATCTGCAAATAATGAAAGTTTGACTACTTCCTTTCTGAATCAAATCCCCTTGATTTCCTTATGTTGTCTTATTGCTATTGCTAGAACTTTAAGCACTATGTTGAAGAAATATGGGGAGAGTGGACAATCTTCTTTTGTTCCTGATTTTAGTGAAATGGCTTTGAGTTTCTCTCCATTTAATTTGATATTAGCTGTTGGTTTGCTGTATATTGCTTGTATTATATTTAGATATGTTCCTTGTATCCCTAATCTCTCCAAAGCCTTTATCATAAAGGGGTATTCAATTTTGTTAAATGCTTTTTCAGCATCTAATGAAATTATCATATGTTTTTTCTTTCAGTTTATTCTTATGCTGGATTACATGGGTAGATTTTCATATGTTGAACCAGCCCTGCATCTCTGGGATGAAGCCTACTTGATCATAATGGATTATTTTTTGATGTGTTCTTGAATTCTGTTTCCCAGTATTTTATTGAGAATTTTTGCATTGATGTTCATGAGTGAGATTGGTCTGTAATTATCTATATTGGTTGAGTCTTTGTGTGGTTTTGGTATCAGGGTAACTGTAGCTTTATAAAAAGAGTTTGTCAATGACTCTTCTGTTTATATAATGTAAAACACCTTAAGGAGTTTAGGTATCTGCTCTTCTTGGAATTTCTGGTGAAATTCTGCATTGAAACCGTCTGGTCCTGGACTTTCTTTGGTTGGGAGGTTTTTTATGACACCTATTTCCTCACAATTTATATATCTATTTATATTGTTTACTTGGTCTTGATTTAATTTTGGTATATGGTATTTATCTAAAAATTTCATTTACATTTTCCAACTTTGTGTCATATAGACCTTTGTAGTAAGACCTAATGATTCTCTGAATTTCCTCAGTGTCTGTTGTTATGTCCCCCTTTTCATTTCTGATCTTGTTAATTTGCACGCTCTCTCTCTACCTTTTGATTAGTTTGAATAGAGGCTTGTCAATCTTGTTGATTTTGTCAAAGAACAAGCTCTTTGTTTCATTGATTTGTTGGATTGTTTTCTGTGTTCCTATTTCATTGATTTAAGCCCTCAGTTTGATTAATTCCAGTCTTCTACTCCTCCTGGGTGAGTCTGCTTCTTTTTTCTGGAGCTTTCAGCTGTGCTGTTAAGTCTCTAATGTGAGATTTCTCCATTTTTTTTTTTTAGTAAATTTTATTAAATTATAAAAGTTTCCATTTCCACCCCCCCTCCCAACACCCTCCCACTCCCCCTACTCCCCCTCCTCCTCCCTCTTCGTCCCCCAGGGCAGTCAGGGTTTCCTGCCCTGTGGGAAGTTCCAGTTCCTTCCCCCTCCCTCCAGGTCCAGGAAGGTGAGTGTCCAAACAGACTGGATCCCCAAAATCCATTATATGTAGAGGAAACAGGTCCCAGTGTCATAGTCAATGGCTTTTCAGAAAGACTTCGGGTCAGCCACAGTCAGAGAATCCAGCCAAATTCGGAGAGTGTGGTTAGATCACGTCCTCTTTCAGTCCCAGTCCAACTGGCCTTGGTAAACTCTCATCAGATCCGTTCCCTTGTATCAGTGGGTGATAGCATCCCTCGCAGTACTGATTTCGTTTTTCATGTTCTTCCTCCTTCTGCTCCTCATTTGGACCTCGGGGGGCTCAGTCCGGTGCTGCAATATGGGTCACCGACTGTATCGCCGTCCTTCGTCAGATGCAGGATCTATGGTGATAAGCAAAATATACATCAGTATGGACATGGGCCACGGCCGATTCAGGCACCCACTCCTCTGTCCAGAGAGCAATCTGGGGGATCTCTCCTTGGACCTGGGATCCCATATATAATCAAGTCTCCTGTAAACCCTAAAATGGGTCCCTTAGTTGAAATATAATCTTCCCTGATCCCATATTCATCCTTCCTCCCTCCCCCCCCATCCCAGGCCACCAAGCTTTCCCCTTTCTTCCCCTACTCCCTTCTCTCTAACCTTCTCCCCTTCCATCGACCCTCCCTCCCCCCCATGCACCCGAGGTTACCTGGGACTCTTGTCTATTTCCTACCTCCTGGTGGATAGCTAAATAATCTTCATCAGGTTCATCTTCTTATTTAGCTTCTCTAGGATCACGAATAATAGGCTCAAAGACCTTTAATTATGGTTAGAATCCACTTATGAGTGAATACATACCGTGTTCCTCTTTTTGGGTCTGGCTTACCTCACTCAGTAAAGCGTTTTCTATTTCCATCCATTTGCATGCAAAATTCAAGATGTCATTGTTTTTTACCACTGAGTAAAACTCTAATGTGTATATGTTCCACACCTTTTTTAACCATTCTTCTATTGAGGGGCACCTAGGCTGTTTCCAGGTTCTGGCTATTACAAATAGTGCTGCTATGAACATAGTAGAACAAATGCCTTTGTAGTATGATCGGGAATCTTTAGGGTATATTCCCAAGAGTGGAATTGCTGGGTCCTGAGGGAGGTTGACTCCCAGTTTCCTGAGAAACCGCCACACTGATTTCCACAGTGGCTGCACGAGTTTGCATTCCCACCAACAATGGATGAGTGTTCCCCTCACCCCACATCCTCTCCAGCATAGGATATCATTGGTGTTTTTGACTTTAGCTATTCTGACAGGTGTAAGATGGTATCTCAAAGTGGTTTTGATTTGCATTTCCCTGATCGCTAAGGAGGTTGAGCATGACCTTAAGTGTCTTCTGGCCATTCGAAGTTCATCTGTTGTGAATTCTCTGTTCAGTTCAGTACCCCATTTTTTAATTGGGTTAATTAGAGTTTTAGTGCCTAGTTTCTTGAGTTCTTTGTATATTTTGGAGATCAGACCTTTGTCTGATGAGGGGTTGGTGAAGATCTTCTCCCAGTCAGAAGGCAGCCTTTTTGTCCTACTGACAGTGTCCTTTGCTTTACAGAAGCTTCCCAGTTTCAGTAGATCCCATTTATTCATTGTTTCTCTTATTGTCTGTGCTGCTGGGGTCCTGCTTAGGAAGAGGCCTCCTGTGCCTAAATCTTGTAGACTACTTCCCACTTTCTCTTCTATCAGGTTCAAAGTGGACGGATTAATGTTGATGTCTTTAATCCATTTGGACTTGATTTTTGTGCATGGTGATAGATATGAATCTACTTTCATTTTTTTACAGGTTGACATCCAGTTATGCCAGCAACATTTGTTAAAGATGCTTTCCTTCTTCCATTGTATACCTTTAGCTCCCTTGTCGAAAATTAGGTGTTCATAAGTTTGTGGGTTAATATCTGGGTCTTCTATTCGATTCCATAGGTCGACTTCTCTGTTCTTATGCCAATACCAAGCTGTTTTCAATACTGTAGCTCTATAATAGAGTTTGAAGTCAGGGATGGTAATGCCTCCAGAAGTTCTTTTATTATATAAGATTGTTTTGGCTATCCTGGGTTTTTTGTTTTGCCATTTAAACTTGATTATTGTTCTCTCAAGGTCTGTGAAGAAGTTTGATGGGATTTTGATGGGGATTGCATTGAATCTATAGTTTGCTTTTGGTAGAATTGCCATTTTTACTATGTTGATTCTCCCAATCCAAGAGTAGGGGAGGTCTTTCCATTTTCTGGTATCCTCCTCAATTTCTTTCTTCAAAGACTTAAAGTTTTTGTCAAATAGGTCTTTCACTTCCTTGGTTAGAGTAACCCCAAGATATTTTATGCTATTTGTGGCTATCATGAAAGGTGATGCTTCTCTGATTTCCCTCTCTGCTTCTTTTTCCTTTGTGTATAGGAGGGCCACTGATTTTTTGGAGTTGATCTTGTATCCTGCCACGTTACTAAAGGTGTTTATCAGCTGTAGGAGTTCTTTGGTAGAGTTTTTGGGGTCACTTATGTAAACTATCATATCGTCAGCAAATAACGAAAGTTTAACTTCATCCTTTCCAATTCGAATCCCCTTGATCTCCTTATGTTGTCTTATTGCTATTGCTAGAACTTCAAGCACTATATTGAAGAGGTATGGAGAGAGTGGACAGCCTTGTCGCGTTCCTGATTTTAGTGGAAAGGCTTTGAGTTTCTCTCCATTCAGTTTGATGTTAGCTGTCGGCTTGCTGTATATTGCTTTTATTATATTTAGGTATGATCCTTGTATCCCCAGTCTCTCCAACACCTTTATCATAAATGGGTGTTGAATATTGTCAAATGCTTTTTCAGCATCTAGTGAGATGATCATATGGTTTTTTTTCTTTCAGTTTATTTATATGATGGATTACATTGATAGATTTGCGTATGTTGAACCAGCCCTGCATCTCTGGAATGAAGCCGACTTGATCATAATGGATAATTTTTCTAATGTGCTCTTGGATTCGGTTTGCCAGTATTTTATTGAGAATTTTCGCGTCGATGTTCATGAGTGAGATTGGCCTGTAATTCTCTTTCTTGGTTGTGTCTTTGTGTGGTTTTGGTATTAGGGTAACTGTAGCTTCATAAAAGGAGTTAGGCAATGACTCTTCTGTTTCTATATTGTGGAATACGTTAAGGAGTATAGGTATTAGCTCTTCCTGGAAGTTCTGGTAGAATTCTGCATTGAAACCATCTGGTCCTGGGCTTTTTTTGGTAGGGAGATTTTTGATAACAGCTTCTAATTCTTCGCGACTAACAGGTCTCTTTAGATTGTTCACCTGTTCTTGGTTCAACTTTGGTATATGGTACTTATCTAAAAAAATGTCCATTTCTTTTACATTTTCCAACTTTGTGGCATATAAACTTTCATAGTAAGATCTAATGATTCTCTGAATTTCCTCTGTGTCTGTGGTTATGTCCCCCTTTTCATTTCTGATCTTATTAATTTGCATGTTCTCTCTCTGCCGTTTGATTAACTTGGCTAGGGGTTTGTCAATCTTGTTGATTTTCTCCAAGAACCAGCTTTTTGATTCATTGATTCTTTGGATTGTTTTCTCTGTTTCTATTTTGTTGATTTCAGCCCTCAGTTTGATTATTTCCAGTCTTCTAGACCTCCTGGGTGAATCAGCTTCTTTTTTTTCTAGATCTTTCAATTGTGCTGTTAATTCTCCAATGTGTGCTTTCTCCGCTTTCTTTAATTGGGCACTTAGTGCTATGAACTTTCCTCTTAGCACTGCTTTCATAGTGTCCCATAGGTTTGAGTATGTTGTATCTTTGTTTTCATTAAATTCAAGAAAGAGTTTAATTTCTTTCTTTATTTCTTCCTTGACCCAGGGGTGATTTAGTAGTTGACTGTTCAGTTTCCATGAGTTTGTTGGCTTCCTGGGGGGAGCATTGTTGTTGAATTCTAATTTTAGTCCATGGTGATCTGACAAGACACAGGTAGTTACTAATATTTTTTTGTATCTGTGGAAGTTTACTTTGTTACCGAGTATGTGGTCAATTTTCGAGAAGGTTCCATGAGCTGCAGAGAAAAAGGTATATTCTTTCCTATTTGGGTGGAGTGTTCTATAGATGTCTGTTAAGTCCATTTGATTCAATACCTCCAATAGGTCTCTCAATTCTCTGTTTGGTTTCTGTCTGATTGACCTGTCCATTGGTGAGAGAGGAGTGTTGAAGTCTCCTACTATTAGTGTGTGTGGTTTGATGACCGCCTTGAGTTCTAGAAGAGTTTCTTTTACATATGTGGGTGCCTTTATATTAGGAGCATAGATATTCAGGATTGAGACTTCCTTCTGATGAATTGTTCCAGTTATGAGTATGAAATGTCCATCTCCATTTCTTCTGATTGATTTTAGTTTGAAGTCGATTTTGTTAGATATTAGAATGGCCACGCCCGCTTGTTTCTTAGGTCCATTTGCTTGGAAAACCTTTTCCCAACCCTTTACTCTGAGTAGGTGTCTGTCTTTGTGGTTGAGGTGTGTTTCTTGTAAACAGCAGAATGTTGGATCCTGTTTTCGTATCCAATCTCTAAGTCTGTGCCTCTTTATAGGTGAATTGAGTCCATTGATATTAAGTGATATTAATGACCAGTGGTTGTTGACTCCGGGCATTTTTTGTTTTTTTGTTAGGTAGTAGAGTATATGTGTTTTTCTTCTTTAATTTGTGCTTGTGAATGGTCGCTAGATGTTCGAGTTATTGTAGGCCGTGTTGGAAATGTTGGATTCCTTCGGTAGTGATTTTCCTTCTAATATTCTCTGTAAGGCTGGATTAGTAGCTACGTATTGTTTAAATTTGTTTTTATCCTGGAATATTTTGTTTTCTCCGTTGATAGTGAACAGTAGCTTGGCAGGGTATATTAGTCTGGGTTTGCATCCATGGTCTCTTAGTTTCTGCAGTACCTCTATCCAGGATCTTCTGGCTTTCATGGTTTCCATAGAGAAATCCGGTGTAAGCCTGATAGGTTTACCTTTATAAGTTACTTGACCTTTTTCCTTTGCAGCTCTTAAAATTTTTTCTTTAATATTTATGTTTTGTGTTTTGATTATTATATGACGCGGGGATGTTTTTTTCTGATCCAATCTATTCGGTGTTCTGTATGCTTCTTGAACCTTCATAGGAATATCATTCTTTAGGTTGGGAAAGTTTTCTTCTATAATTTTGTTGAATATATTTTCTGGGCCTTTGATCTGCAGTTCTTCTCCTTCTTCAATCCCTATTATTCTTAGATTTGGTTTTTTTATTGTGTCCCAGATTTCCTGAATGTTTTGTGAAGAGAATTTGTTGGATTTGCCGTTTTCTCTGACCAGAGCATTTATTTTCTCTATGGTATCTTCAGAATCTGAGATTCGTTCTTCTATCTCTTGTATTCTATTGGTTATGCTTGATTCTGTAGTCTCCGCTCGTTTACCTAGGTTTTCCATATCCAGCCGGTTCTCGTTTTGTGTTTTCTTCATTGCCTCCATTTCAGTTTTCAATTCTTGGACTGTTTCCTTTACTTGTTTGATTGTTTTTTCTTGGTTTCTCAGGGTATCACTCACGGATTTACTTATTTCTTCAAACTTTTTGTTATATTTCTCATCCATTTCTATACTCATTTCTTCAAACTTTTTGTTATACTTCTCGACCAGTTCCTTAAGGGAGTTATTCATATCCTGTTTAAGGGACTCTATTGCTTTCATAATGGCACTTTTTTCCACTTCATCAGGGTTAGAGTGCTCAAATCCTTCTGTTGTAGGGTCGTTGGGATCTGATATTTTCATGTTGTTTTTCAGATTGTTGGAGGAGGTCTTGCCTTGGCGTCTGCCCATCTCTTCGATCCAATGCTCTCTATTGGAACTTCTGGTATCGGGTCAGGTTCCCTTGTTGGGCAGGGAGTTCACTGACAGAATGCCTACCTTTCCCCAGGCAGGGTATTGAAGCACAGGCACTCCCTCTTTCCGGGATGCCCCTACAGAGCAGGCCCAGTGTGCAAGGCAGCTGAACTGGGGAAATTTTATGGCCTCAGCGGGAGGGGAGAAATATAGAAATTTGTACCTGGATGGAAGCTGGGATGGCAGGCGGGAGAGCCTAGCAGTGTGGACACAGCACTGCAGGCTGACCTGTGAGTCTATGGGGTCGGAGAAAGTCCTAGCTCCTCCTCGCTGGGCCCCTGCCGCGGGCCCGAATCAACTCACCACTCGGAAGGCCCTCTGGATGGAAGCTGGGATGGCTGGTGGGAAGCTAGCAGGGTGGAGCAGGTAGAGCAGGCTGACCTGGGGGTCTATGGGGTCGGGGAAAGTCCTAGCTCCCCCTCGCCGGGCCCCTGCCGTGGCCCGAATCAACTCACCACTCGGAAGGCCCTCTGGATGGAAGCTGGGATGGCTGGCGGGAGGCTAGCAGGGTGGAGCCAGCAGGGCAGGCTGACCTGGGAGTCTATGGGGTCGGGGAAAGTCCTAGCTTCCCCTCGCCGGGGCCCCTGCCGTGGCCCGAATCAACTCACCACTCGGGAAGGCCCTCTGGATGGAAGCTGGGATGGCTGGCAGGAAGCTAGCAGGATGGAGCCAGCAGGGCAGGCTGACCTGGGTGTCTATGGGGTCGGGGAAAGTCCTAGCTCCCCCTCGCCGGGGCCCCTGCCGTGGCCCGAATCAACTCACCACTCGGAAGGCCCTCTGGATGGAAGCTGGGATGGCTGGCGGGAAGCTAGCAGGGTGGAGACAGCAGGGCAGGCTGACCTGGGAGTCTATGGGGTCGGGGAAAGTCCTAGCTCCCCCTCGCCGGGCCCCTGCCGTGGCCCGAATCAACTCACCACTCGGAAGGCCCTCTGGATGGAAGCTGGGATGGCTGGTGGGAAGCTAGCAGGGTGGAGCCAGCAGGGCAGGCTGACCTGGGAGTCTATGGGGTCGGGGAAAGTCCTAGCTCCTCCTTGCTGGGCCCCTGCCGCGGGCCCGAATCAACTCACCACTCCGAAGGCCCTCTGGATGGAAGCTGGGATGGCTGGCGGGAAGCTAGCAGGGTGGAGCAGGTAGAGCAGGCTGACCTGGGGGTCTATGGGGTCGGGGAAAGTCCCAGCTCCCCCTTGCCGGGCCCCTGCCGTGGCCCGAATCAACTCACCACTCGGAAGGCCCTCTGGATGGAAGCTGGGATGGCTGGCGGGAAGCTAGCAGGGTGGAGCCAGCAGGGCAGGCTGACCTGGGAGTCTATGGGGTCGGGGAAAGTCCTAGCTTCCCCTCCCCGGGGGCCCCTGCCGTGGCCCGAATCAACTCACCACTCGGAAGGCCCTCTGGATGGAAGCTGGGATGGCTGGTGGGAAGCTAGCACGGTGGAGCCAGCAGGGCAGGCTGACCTGGGAGTCTATGGGGTCGGGGAAAGTCCTAGCTCCTCCTTGCTGGGCCCCTGCCGCGGGCCCAAATCAACTCACCACTCCGAAGGCCCTCTGGATGGAAGCTGGGATGGCTGGCGGGAAGCTAGCAGGGTGGAGCAGGTAGAGCAGGCTGACCTGGGGGTCTATGGGGTCGGGGAAAGTCCCAGCTCCCCCTCGCCGGGCCCCTGCCGTGGCCCGAATCAACTCACCACTCGGAAGGCCCTCTGGATGGAAGCTGGGATGGCTGGCGGGAAGCTAGCAGGGTGGAGCCAGCAGGGCAGGCTGACCTGGGAGTCTATGGGGTCGGGGAAAGTCCTAGCTCCCCCTCGCCGGGGCCCCTGCCGTGGCCCGAATCAACTCACCACTCGGAAGGCCCTCTGGATGGAAGCTGGGATGGCTGGCGGGAAGTTAGCAGGGTGGAGCCAGCAGGGCAGGCTGACCTGGGAGTCTATCCATTTTTTTTTTTGATGTGGGCACTTAATGCTATGAATTTTCCTCTTAGCACTGCTTTCATAGTGTCCCATAGGTTTGGGTATGTTGTGCCTTCATTTTCCTTGAATTCAAGGAAGACTTTACTTTCTTTATTTCTTCCCTTACCCAGGAGTGTTTCAGTGGTTGACTGTTCAGTTTCCATGAGTTTGTCGGCTTTCTGGGACAAAATTTTTGTTAAATTCTAACTTTATTCCATGGTAATCTGATAAGGCATAGGTGGTTACTAAATATTTTGTATTTTTAGAAGTATGCTTTGTTAACTAGTCTGTGATCAATTTTCAAGAAGGTTCCATGAGATGCTGAGAAGAATGTATATTCTTTCCTGTTTGGGTGGAATGTTCTGTTAAGTCCATTTGATTCATTACCTCTGTTAGTTCTTTTATTTCTCTGTTAAGTTTCTGTCTGGTTGACCTGTCCATTGGTGAGAGAGGAGTGGTGAAGTCTCCTAAAATTAGTGTGTATGGTTTGATGTGTGCTTTGAGTTCTAGTAATATTTCTTTTACATATGTGCGTGCTTTTCTATTAGGGGCATAGATATTCAGGATTGAGACTTCATCCTGATGAATTGTTCCTGTTATGAGTAGAAAATGTCCATCTCCATCTCTGCTGATTGATTTTAGTTTGAATTCAATTTTGTTAAATATTAGTATAGCCACACCCACTTGTTTCTTTGGTTCATTTGGTTGAAAAACCTTTTCCCAACCCTTTACTCTGAGTAAATGTCTGTTTTTGTGGATGAGGTGTGTTTCTTGTAAGCAGCAGAATGTTGGATCCTGTTTTCGCGTCCATTCTCTTATTCTGTGCCTTTTTTTATAGGTTAATTGAGACCATTGTTATTAAGTGATATTAATGACCAGCGGTTGTTAGCTCCACTTATTTTTTTTTTTGGTGGTAGAGTTTGTGTGTTTCCCTTTTTTGTGTTGTGTTTGTGCACTGTTACTATATAACTAAGTCATTGTGGGTGTTGTTGGATTCCTTGGGTTGTGATTTTCTATTACATTCTGTAAGGCTTGGTTTGTGGCTACATATCGTTTAAATTTGTTTTTATCCTGGAATATCTTGTTTTCTCCATTAATGGTGAAAGAAAGCTTGGCTGGGTATAGTAGTCTGGGCTTGCACCCATGGTCTCTTAGTTTCTGTAGCACATCTCTCCAAGACCTTCTGGCTTTCATGGTTTCCATTGAGAAGTCAGGTGTAATTCTGATAGGTTTCCCTTCATATGTTACTTGAACTTTTTCCCTTTCAGCTCTTAATATTCTTTCTTTATTCTGCATGTTTTGTGTTTTTATTATTATTTGGCAAGGGGATTTTTTTGATCTAGTCTATTTGGTGTTCTGTATGCTTCTTGTACCTTCATAAGAATATCTTTCTTTAGGTTGGGATAAATTTCTTCTATAATTTTACTGATTATATTTTCTGGGTCTTTGAGTTGTAATTCTTTTCCTTCTTCTACACCTATTATTCTTAGGTTTGGTCTTTTCATGGTGCCCCAGATTTCCCAGATTGTGTTTAGAACTTGTTGGATTTGCTGTTTTCTTTGATCAATTAGTTTATTTCCTCTATAGTATCTTCAGCATCTGAGATTCTTTGCTCTATCACTTTTATTCTGTTGGTAATACTTGTCTTTGTAGTTCCTGTTCATTTACCCAAATTTTCCATATCCAACCATCCCTCAGTTTATGTTTTCTTCATAACCTCCATTATAGTTTTCAAGTCTTGAACTGTTTCCCTTATCTGTTTGGTTGCTTTCTCTTGGTTTTCTTGTTTTCCTTGGGTATCTTTGAGAGATTTATCCATTTCCTCTACTTTTTTGTTTGTCATCTCTATTTCTTTATGGCAGTCTTTCGCCTCCTGTTTAAGGTTCTCTAATATTTTCATAATGTTCCGTTTAAAGTCGATATCTTCTGGAGTAGGGTGTTCAGTTCTTCTTGTTTCATGATCCCTGGTTTCTGGTGATGTCATGTTACCTTTCAGGTTGTTGGAGGAATGTAAGGGACGTCCTTCCATGCCACCCACATCCCACGAGTTCCATATTGTCCTAGGGGTTAAAGCATAAGACGCACACACACAGATACAGAGTTCCAGTCATCCTCAAGAAGAGAATGCCCCTTTATTCAACTAAATCCAGGGTTAAAATACCTTTGGCCCCAGTAAACTCCTCCCACCCAGAGGGGGCTGGGGAAACTGGCCTCTGTGGGAGTTTTTCCCCAGGCAGGTGGTCGAGGGTTCAAGGCAATGTCAGACAGGTTAGATGGGCCTTGGCGCCTGAGCTTCTTTGAGGCAGGTTGAGAAATTACCATTTTAAAGTAAAATAGATCCCTCAGGCTAATGTACCAGGCTGTAGCAGAACCAAGGACAGAACTAGCAGGAAGCTTAGCTGGTTAGCGCAAACATTATTTGCATCCAGTATTTTGGTCTCAAGGATCAGGGAGGACAGGGTCCCACAGAGGAATTCTTGCATTGGCGCCTGCCCATCTCTTCCTTCAAATGGAGCCAGGAGAGTCTTGGTGTCTTGGTCCAGTCTTTGCTGTGACTGACTCTGGGTGGATCTCCTCAGTACAGGCGCAGGAACTGTTCCCCAGTTGGCCAGTCAGTCTGAGAGGTTGTCCTCAGCACAGGCACAAGACTCTTGGAGGTCAAAGGACCCCTCAGATAAAAGGGCAAACTCAGGGGGGAGGATAGTTGTGGAGAGCCAAGAAGCCTCTGCAACAGAGAGAGAGAGAGAGAGAGAGAGAGAGAGAGAGAGAGAGAGAGAGAGAGACCGAGCTTAATACATCTTTTTGCTGTTTGCTGATGGCATGACGCAGAGAGATTTTCCTGACGCAACAGTCGTAGCAGGAAAAAAGAGGTGGTTTTAAAATGTCGGCTTTGATCCCTGTGTCTGTGCTGAGGAGTTCCGTCCAGAAGGATGAGTATGTGCTATCCCAGGGTGGACTGTCCCAGAAGAGAGCACAGCCCTCCCCCCAGCTCCTGTTGCAGGGTCTTCTGTGTTCCACTCGACCCAGCCCTGCCCCCATGTTTGCCCTTTTGTCTGAGGTGTCCTTGGACTACCAGCTATACCTGTTCCAGTACTGAGGAGTTCCATCCAGAGAGGTGAATGTGTGCTATCCCGGGAAGACTATCCTGGAAGAGAGCACAGCCCCCCGCCCCTCAACTCCTGCTGCAGGGTCTTCTGTGTTCCACTGGACCCTGCCCTGCCCTGTGCTGCCCCCATGTTCGCCATTTTGTCTCCGGTTTCCTTGGACTACCAGCTATCCCTATTTCAGTGTTGACGAGTTCCATCCAGAGGGGTGAGTATTTGCAATCCTGGGCGGACTGTCCAGGAAGAGAGAACAGCCCCCCCCAACTCCTATTGCAGGGTCTTCTGTGTTCCACTCAACACGCTTTGCCCTGCCCCCATGTTCACCCTTCTGTCTCCAGTGTCCAAAGACTACCAGGAGACACTGTGTCTGTGCTGAGGAGTTCCATCCAGACAGGAACAGTTCCAGGTCCTGCACTGAAGAGATTCACCCAAAGTGTCAGTCACAGCAAAGACTGGACCAAGACACCAAGACTCTCCTGGCTCCATTTGAAGGAAGAGATGGGCAGGCACCAATGCAAGAATTACTCCAACAACCTGAAAGGCAAGATGGCATCACCAGAATCCAGGGATCACAAAACAAGAAGAATTGAACACCCTACTCCAGAAGAAATCGACTTTAAACGGAACTATAAGAAAATAATAGAGGAACTTAAACAAGAGGTGAAAAACTGTCATAAAGAAATGGAGATAACAAACAAAAAAGTAGATGAAATGAATAAATCTCTCAAAGATACCCAAGGAAAACAAGAAAACCAAGAAAAAGGAATCAAACAGGTAAGGGAAACAGTTCAAGACTTGAAAAATGAAATGGAGGAAATGATGAAAACACAAACCGAGGAAAAGCTGGATATGGAAAATCTGGGTAAATGAATAGGAACTGCAGAGACAACTATTGCCAACAGCATACAAGAGAAAAGAAGAAAGAATTTCAGAAACTCAAGATACTGTAGTGAAAATAAACTCACTGATGAAAGAATAAAACAAATCCAACAAATTCTTAACACAAAACATCCAGGAAATCTGGGACACAGTGAAAAGACCAAACCTAAGAATAATAGGTGTAGAAGAAGAAGATTTACAGCTCAAAGGCCCAGACAATATGTTCCCCAAAATTATTGAAGCAAACTTTCCCAACCTAAAGAAGGATATTCCTATGAAGGTACAAGAAGAATACAAAACACCAAATAGACTAGATCAAAAAAAAAACCCATCCCCTCACCATATAATAATCAAAACACAAAACATGCAGAATAAAGAACAAATATTAAGAGCTGAAAGGGAAAAAGGTCAAGTAACATATAAAGGGAAACCTATCAGAATTACACCTGACTTCTGAATGGAATCCATGAAAGCCAGAAGGTCTTGGATAGATGTGCTGCAGAAACAAAGAGACCAAGGATGCAAGCCCAAACTACTATACCCAGAAAAACTTGCATTCACCATCAATGGAGAAAACAAGATATTCCAGGACAAAAACAGATTTAAACAATATGTAGCCACAAACCCAGCCTTACAGAAAGTACTAGAAGGAAAATCACAAACCAAGGAAGCCAACAACAACCATAATAACACAAGCATCTGACAACCCTCCACCAGCACAACTCAAAGAAGGGAAACACACAAACACTACCACCAGAAAAAAAAAACTGGGGTCAACAACCACTGGTCATTAATATCACTTAATATCAATGGATTCAACTCACCTATAAAAAGGCACAGGTTAAGAGAATGGATACGAAATCAGGATCTAATACTCTGCTGCCTACAAGAAACACACCTCAAACACAAAGACAGACACTACCTCAGAGTAAAGGGTTGAGAAAAAGTTTTCCAAGCAAACAGACCAATGGAACAAGTGGGTGTGGCTATACTAATATCTAACAAAATAGATTTCAAACTTAAATCAATCAGAAGAGATGGAGATGGACACTTTATACTCATATCAGGAACAATTCATCAGGGGGAAGTCTCAATCCTGAATATTTATGCCCCTAATATAAAAGCACCCACATATGTAAAAGAAACATTACTAGAACTCAGAGCATACATCAAACCCCCCACTCTAATAGTGGGTGATTTCACCACTCCTCTCTCACCAATGGACAGGTCAACCAGACAGAAACTTAGCAGAGAAATAAGAGAAATAACAGAGGTAATGAACCCAATGGACCTAAGAGACATCTATAGGACATTCCACCTAAACAGAAATGAATATACCTTCTTCTCAACATTTCATGGAACCTTCTCAAAAATTGATCACATAATTGGTAGCAAAGCAAACATCCATAGATAAAAAGAAATTGTAGTATTCACCTGTGTACTATCAAATCACCATGGAATAAAGTTAGAATTCAACAACAGTTCTAACCCCAGAAAGCCTACAAACTCGTGGAAACTGAACAGTCAACTACTGAACCATCCCTGGGTCAAGGAAGAAATAAAGAAAGAAATTAAAGTCTTCCTTGAATTCAACGAAAATAAAGACACAACATACCCAAACCTATGGGACATTATGAAAGCAGTGCTAAGAGGAAAGTTCATAGCACTAAGTGCCCACATAAAGAAAACGGAGAAAGCACACATTAGAGACTTAACAGCACACCTGAAAGCTCTAGAAAAAAAGGAGCAGACTCACCCAGGAGGAGTAGAAGACTGGAAATAATCAAACTGAGGGCTGAAACCAACAAAATTGAAACACAGAAAACAGTCCAAAGAATCAATAAAACAAAAACTGGTTCCTAGAGAAAATCAACAGATTGACAAACCCCTATCCAACTAATCAAATGGCAGAGAGAGAACACAAAAATGAACAAGATCAGAAATGAAAAGGGGAACATAACCACAGATACAGAGGAAATTCAGAGAATAATTAGATCTTACTACAAAAGCCTGTATGCCACAATATTGGAAAATGTGGAAGAAATGGACACTTTTTAAAGATAAATACCATATACCAAAATTAAGTCAAGATCAGGTGAGCAGTTGAAATAGACATGTAAGTCATGAGCAAATGGAAGCTGTTATCAGAAAACTCCCTACCAAAAAAAGTCCTGAACCAGATGGTTTCAATGCAGAAATCTAACAGAATTTCCACGTAGAGTTAATACCTATATTCCTTAATGTGTTTCACAAAATAGAAACAGAAGAGTCATTGCCTAACTCCTTTTATGAAGCTACAGTCACCCTGATTCCAAAACCACACAAAGACTTTACCAAGAAAGAGAATTACAGACCAACCTCACTCATGAACATCGATGCAAAAATTCTCAATAAGATACTGGCAAACAGAATCCAAGAATGCATGCAAAAAATTATACATTATGATCAAGTAGGTTTCTTCCCAGAGAGGCAGGGCTAGTTTGACATATGAAAATCTATCAACGTAATTCATCATATAAATAAACAGAAGGAAAAAACCACATGATCATTTCATTAGAAGCTGAAAAAGCATTTGACAAAATTCAACACCTATTTATGATAAAGGTCTTGGAGAGATTAGGGATACAAAATCATTCCTAAATATAATAAAAGCAGTATACAGCAAGCTGACAGCTAACATTAAATTAAATGGAGAGAAACTCAACGCCATCCCACTAAAATCAGGAACAAAACAAAGCTGTCCACTCTCTCCACACTTCTTCAATATAGTGCTTGAAGTTCTAGCAATAATAATAAGACAGCATAAAGAGATCAAGGGGATTCAAATTGGAAAGGAAGAAGTCAAATTTTCATTATTTGCAGATGATATGATAGTGTACATAAGTGACCCCAAAAACTCTAACAGAGAACTCCTACAGCTGATCAACACCTTTAGTACAGTGGCAGGATACAAGATCAACTCCAAAAATCAGTTGCCCTCCTAAACACAAAGAACAAAGACACAGAGAGGGAAATCAGAGAAACATCACCTTTCATGAGAGCCACAAATAGCATAAAGTATCTTGGGGTAACTCTAACCAAGGGAGAGAAAGATCTATTTGTAAAGAACATTAAGGTTTTGAAGAAAGAAATTGAAGAGGATACCAGAAAATGGAAGAATCTCCCATGCTCTTGGATGGGTAGGATCAACATAGTAAAATGGGAATTCTACCAAAAGCAATCTATAGATTCAATGCAATCCCCATCAAAATCCCAACAAAATTTTTCACAAACCTTCAAAGAAAAATAATCAAGTTTATATGGGAAAACAAAAAAAAACCCAGGATAGAAAAAAAATTCCTATATGATAAAAGTACTTCCAGAGGCATTACCATCCCTGACTTCAAACTCTATTACAGAGCTACAGTAATGAAAACTGCTTGGCATTGGCACAAAAACAGAGATGTTGACGAACAGAATAGAATTGAAGACCCAGATCTTTATCCACAAACCTATGAACACCTGATTTTTGACAAAGGAGCTAAAAGTATCCAACGGAAGAAAGAAAGCATCTTTAACAAATGGTGCTGGCATAACTTGATGTCAACATGTAGAAGAATGAAAATAGATCCATATCTATCACCATACACAAAACTCAAGTCCAAATGGACTAAAGACCTCAATATTAATCTGACCACATTGAACGTGATAGAAGAGAAAGTGGGAAGTAGTCTACAAGACATGGACACAGGAGACCACTTCCTAGATAGAACCCCAGTAGCACAGACAATAAAAGCAACAGTGAGTAAATGGAACCTCCTGAAACTGAGAAGCTTCTGTAAAGCAAAGGACACTGTCAGTAAGACAAAAAGGCAACCTACTGATTGGGAGAAGATCTTCACTAACCCCTCATCAGACAAAGGTCTGATCTCCAAAATATGCAAAGAAAATGGAGTACTAAATTGAACAGAGAATTCTCAACAGAAGAACTTCGAATGGCCAAAAGACACTTAAGGTCATGCTCAACCTCCTTAGTGATCAGGGAAATGCAAATCAAAACAACTTTGAGATACCATCTTACACCTGTCAGAATAGCTAAAATCAAAAACACCAATGATAGCCTATGCTGGAGAAGATGTGAAGTAAGGGGAACACTCATCCATTGTTGGTGGGAATGCAAATATGTGCAGCCACTTTGGAAATCAGTGTGGTGGATTCTCAGGAAACTGGGAGTCAACCTACCTCAGGACCCAGAAATTCCACTTTTGGGAATATACACAAGAGATGCCCTATCATACTACAAAAGCATTTGTTCAACTACGTTCATAGCAGCACTATTTGTAATAGCCAGAACCTGGAAACAACCCAGGTGCCCCTTAATAGAAGAACGGTTAACGAAGGTGTGAAATATATACACTTTGGTGTTTTACTCAGTGGTAAAAACAATGACATCTTGAATTTTGCATGCAAATGGATGGAAATAGAAAACACTTTACTGAGTAAGGTAACCCAGACCCAAAAAGAGGAATATGGTATGTACTCACTCATAAGTGGATTCTTGTCATAATTAAAGGACATTGAGCCTATAATTCGTGATGCTAGAAAAGCTAATTAAGAAGGTGAAGCCCCCCAAAATCATGTAGTTATCCTCCTGGATATTGGAAGTAGACAAGATTGCCACGCAAAACTTGGGTGCACAGGGTGTGTGTGGGGTGCACAGGGGTGTGTGGGGGTGGATGTAAGGATAGATGAGTAGAGAGAAGGGAGAAGGGAAGGAATCAGGAGAGCTTGGGGAATGGGATGGGTGGGATAGAGGAAGGGTGGATATGGGAGCAGGGAAGTAAATATCTTAATTAAGGGAGTCCTTTTAGGGTTTGCTTGGGACTTCTCTCTAGAGGGTTTCCCAGGTTCAAGGAGAGGTCTTCACAGATTGTTCCTTGGGCAGCAGAGGAGAAGGTGCCTGAACTGGCCTTATCCTATAGCCACACTGATGAATATCTTGCATCATCATAGAACCTTCTTCTGGTGATAGATGGAGATAGAGACAGAGATCCACATTGGAGCACTGGACTTAGCTCCCAAGGTCCAAATGAGGAGCAGAAGGAAGGAGAACATGAGCAAGGAAGTCAGGACCACGAAGGGTGCGTCCACCCACTGACATGGTGGGACTGATCTAATCGGAGCTCACCAAGGCCAGCTAGACTAGGAGTGATGGAGCATGTGATCAAACTGGACACTCTGAATGTGGCTGGCAATGAAAGCTGACTGAGAAGCCATGGACAATGCACTGGATTTTGATTCTACTTCATTGACCGGCTTTGTGGGAGCCTGGTTCGTTTGGATTCTCACCTTTATAGACCTGGATGGAGGGGGGAGAACCCTGGACTTCCCACGGGCCAGGGAACCCTGACTGCTCTTAGGACTAGAGAGGGAGGGGGAGGTGGAGGGGGAGGGAAAAGGGAGACAGGGAGGAGGTGGAAAGTTTTAATCAATCAATCAATCAATAAATAAATAATAAATAAATAAAACTACAATGCTGGCTCTTTGAGCTTTGCTGCTAGTGTGACCTCTGGCTCTTTTGAGAGACCAAACATTTTGATGGAGCTTGTGAGTAAAGGGCAATGGCTTGCTTGATGGCAACATGGACTCCCTGTAGCCTGGAAGTGGTGAAGTGCATGAGGCTCAAAGGTATGTGCAGCTCCACCATTCTGGACTTGGTGGGGCAAGCAGGCATTGACATATTACCAGAGCAATGATGCAGCTTAAATTTTAAGAATTACTTAGCATTTTAAGAAGTATTTCTAGACTCTTAGGAATTACAGATTCACCGTAGGACAGATTCAGACATAAATGACCTCTAAATGGGTCACAGTATTGGATAAATATTTATAGGCTTGGGAGAGAGAGGAAAAAGAGTATAGAGAGTCATAAAATAAAGTTTAAAAAGGGTGAAGTACTTAAAGAGACAGAGTACAGACAGTCATAGATTAAAGGAGTAAAAATAATAAATATTAAAAAGTAACAGAGTAAAAAAACCACATATAAATGGAAAAGTCACAGAGATTCTGAATTATGCATATTGTGTTTTCTTTGAATTTTTGGAGTGTGAAGGAGCTAAGTACAGAGAGCCATTTCATTATATGGGATGCTAAGCTAAACCAGCATGTATATTATAAAGGTATCATGGCTTCAAAATTTGGGTCTAAAGATAAGTTGCTTTGGAAAAGAGGTTCTTATTTTGTTTTCACAGAAGATGAGAACCTGTGGATTGCTTCTAGACCAATCTTCTATACAATCTTCTATTGTATGATAGACCACGATCCTTGAAAGGTTGCTGTAAACATCCTCAAAAATTACTTCACACAACTCCTGATTGAGATGAATCTAGCATACAGGATACAGCATAAAAGACCTGATTAACAGCACCTCCACTCAGCAGGAAGCAATATGGACAGAACTGTGCCCATATTCCCAAGTATTGTCTATAAATGTTTATTCACACTTAAAGAAGGATATGATATAGATATAAATAATTTGCATTGGTAATGATCTTGATTTATTGATATAAATTTAAGGTCAATATTGTTATATGTATATTTCTGCTCTTGATAGAGACATTATGTTTCTGTAGTTCATTTAAAAATGTGAAGTATAACTAAAAATACAGGTTAATAGATAATCAACTATAATAGTCAAGCTTGTAGTCATGTTAGGTATTCTAAATATATAGAGATATATTTCAGTTAGATATTTTTCAAATCTTCCAGAGACCTTCAGAATGTGACCTTCAAAATGTTTTAATAACTTAGGACTTTTCATGATTATGAGACACATCTGCTTCTGGCAGCACAATCTACTTCAAGCAGAAACTGTTCAAGGAAGAGGCTCCTTATGGAGTTGGTTAGTCATTTGGACAAGAAACTGTTCTTGCCTTGAATGCTTAAATAAACATGTAGGACCTGCAGAAAAATGACTACTGAACTTATCTAAAGGTGAGATGATTCTTTGGAATGATTGCTTCATGAAAGAGTCTGTGAGACATTCTGCAGGATACAAAAGAAAGTGGCTGAAATGTCTTTGAAATTTTCTGCTTCATGACAAAGTCTTCTGGATACTATGGGCCTGAAGGTTGAATACGGATGCCCCAATGGTACAGAAATTCTTTGGGTGACTGTCCAGGCAGTGAGATATCTCTGTCATGTCTAGAGTATTGGAAGTTGAATAGAATGCATTTCATGTTTACTTAGGTAATAGCATATCCTTCTGGAATCTGTGATGGATTTGAAGAATTTACAGCCATAGTTATAGTTTTCCTTAGTTATGATAAATGATAAAGTAGATATAAATATTGTAACTGTAATTCCTGCTTGAAAACTGTTTTGTTACCAGCAAGGGAACCTGAGCCTGTACCAGAAGATCCATTGGAGGGGTGAATGTGTTCCTGACCCATAGCAGTAATCAGAACACAGACATTCCTCAACCCCCTAAACTTCCAGGTTAGTCTGCAGGAGCTTCTCTCCCCTGCTACTGACTCTCTCTTCCTATCCCATCCCAGCTTGTGCTCAGGCTCCCCTCCCTTCTTCCTCCCTTCTTCGGGGCCATAAAATCCCCCAGCTCAACCTGTTTGGGTGCTGGGACAGGGTGGTGAGTGCAACTGGGCTAGGTACCTTTGATTCAATAGCCTGCCAGCAACAAGGTAGGCCTTTTGTCTGTGAGGTCCCTGACCAGCAAGAGGACCTGAGCCTGTACCAGAAGATCCATCGGGGGGGGGGTGAGTGTGTTTCTGACCCGCAGCAGAAGTCCAGGAATTGGAGCACAGACATTCCTCAACCCCTAAACTTCCAGGTCAGTCTGCAGGGGATTCTGTCCCCTGCTGCTGCCTCTCTTTTCTTATCCCATCCCAGCTTGTGCCCAGGCTACCGCTCCCTTGTTCATCCCTTCTGTGGGGCCATAAGATTCCCCAGCTCAGCCTGTTTGGGTGTTGGGACAGAGTGGTGAGTGCAACCGGGCTGGAGGTCCTTTGTTTCAATAGCCTGCCTGCAGCAAGGTAGGCCTTTTGTCTGAGAGGTCCCTGGCCAACACGGGGACCTGATTCTGTACCAGAAGATCCATCATAGAGCGTTTGAAGGAAGAGATGGGCAGGTGCCAATGCAAGAATTCCTCCAACAATCTGAAAGGCAACATGAAAACACCAGAACACAGCAAACTTACCACAGGAGGACTTCAACACCCTAATCCAGAAGAAGTAGAAAAAAATTGACATTATGAAAGTGATAGAGTCCCTTAAGCAAGAGGAGAAAAACTCCCTTAAATAAATGGATGAGAAGAATAACAAAAAGTTTGAAGAAATGAGTAAATCCATAAAAGATACCTAAGGAAACCAAGAAAAAACAATCAAACAGATAATGGAAACAGTTCAAGACTTGGAAACTGAAATGGAGGCAAGGAAGAAAACATAAGCAGAGGACCGGCTGGATATGGAAAATCTAAGTAAATGATCAGACCCAACAGAGACAAGCATAACCAACAGAATACAAGAGATAAAAGATAGAATCTCAGATGCTGAAGACACCGTAGAGGAAATAAACACACTGATCAAGGAAAACAGCAAATCTAACAAATTCTTATCACAAAACATTCAGGAAATCTGGGACACAATAAAAAGACCAAACTTAAGAATAATAGGGGTAGAAGAAGGAAAAGAATTACAGCTCAACGGCCCAGAAAATATATTCAACAAAATTGTAGAAGAAAATTTCCCCAACCTAAAGAAAGATATTCCTATGAAGGTTCAAGAAGTATCAAGAACACCGAATAGACTGGATCAAAAAAAAAAACATTTCCTTGCCATATAATAATCAAAACAAAAAATATACAGAATAAAGAATGAATATTAAGACCTTCAAAGAATAAGGTCAAGTAACTTATAAAGGTAAAACTATCAGACTTATACCTGACTTCTCCATGGAAACCATGAAAGACAGAAGGTCCTGGATAGAGGTACTGCAGAAACTAAGAGACCATGGATGCAAGCCCAGAATACTATACCTAGCCAAGCTTTCATTCACTATCAAAGGAGAAAACAAGGTATTACAGGATGAAAAAAATTTAAACAATACGTAGCCACAAATCCAGCCTTACAGAAAGTAATAGAAGGAAAATCGCAACCCAAGGAATCCAACAATGGCTACAGAAACTCAGACATCTAGTGACCCTTCACCAGCACAACTCAAAGAAGGGAAACACACAAACTCTACTAACAACAACAACAACAAAACAACCAGAGTTAACAACCACTGGTCATTAATATCACTTAATATCAGTGGACACAATTCACCCATAAAAAGGCACAGACTTAGAGATTGGATAGGTAAACAGGATCCAACATTCTGCTGTTTACAAGAAACACAACTCAACCACTAAGACAGACATCTACTCAGCGTAAAGGGTTCGGAAAAGGTTTTTCAAGCAAATGGACCTAAGAAACAAGTGGTTGTGGCCATACTAATTTCTAACAAAATTGACTTCAATCTAAAATCAATCAGAAGAGATGGAGATGGACACTTTATACTCATAACAGGAACAATTCATCAGGATGAAGTCTCAATCCTGAATAACTATGCCCCTAATATAAAAGCACCCACATATGTAAAAGAAAGGTTACTGGAACACAAGGCAGACATCAAACCACACACACTAATAGTAGGAGACTTCAACACATCTCTCTCACCAATGGACAGGTCAATCAGACAGAATCCTAACAGGGAAATAAGAGAATTAATCGAGGTAATGAATCAAGTGGACTTAACAGACATCTATAGAACATTCCACCCAAATAGGAAAGAATATACCTTCTCCTCAACATCTCATGGAACCTTCTCAAAAATTGACCACATATTCAGTAACAAAGCAAACTTCCATAGATACAAAAAACATTAGTAAGCTACTGTGTCTTATCAGATCACCATGGAATAAGTTTAGATTTAAACAATAATTCTACCCCCAGAAAGCCTACAAACTCATGGAAGCTGAACATACAACTACTGATCCACCCCTGGGTCAGTGAAGAAATAAAGAAAGAAATTAAAGTCTTCCTTGAATTCCACAAAAATAAAGGCACTACATACCCAAACCTATGGGACACTAAGAAAGCAGTGTTAAAAAGAAAGTCCATAGCTATAAGTGCCCACATTAAAAAAAAAGAAACAGAGAAAGCTTACATTAGAGACTTAACAACACACCTGAAAGCTCTAGAAAAAAAAGAAGCAGGTTCACCCAGGAGGAGTAGATGACTGGAAATAATCAAACTGAGGGCTGAAATCAATGAAATAGAAACACAGAACAATCCAACAAATCAATGAAACAAAGAGCTTGTTCTCTGACAAATCAAAAAGATTGACAAGCCCCTATTCAATAAAATCAAAAGGCATAGAGAGAACATGCAAATTAACAAGATCAGAAATGAAAAGGGGGGCATAACAACAGATACAGAGGAAATTCAGAGAATCAATAGGTCTTACTACAAAAGCTTATATGCCACAAAGATGGAAAATGTAAAAGAAATGGACTTGTTTTTAGATAAGTACCATTTACCAAAATTAAATCAAGACCAGGAGAACAATTTAAATAGACCTCTAAGTCATGAGGAAATAGAAGCTGACATAAAAATCCTCCCAACCAAAAAAATTCCAGAACCTGACGGTTTTAGTGCATAATTTTATCAGAACTTCAAGAAGAGCTGATACCTATACTCCTTAATGTGTTTCACTTAGTAGAATCAGAAGAGTCATTGCCAAACTCTTTTTATGAAGCTACAGTCACCTTGATTCCAAAACCACACAAAGACCCAACCAAGAATAAGAATTACAGAGCAATCTTATTTATGAACATCGATGCAAAAATTCTCAATAAAATTCTGGCAAACAAAATTCAAGAACTTATTAAAAAAAATATCCATTATGATCAAGTAGGCTTCATCCCTGAGATGTAGGGCTGGCTCAACATACGAAAATCTTTCATATCATCCTATGAAATAAACTGAAAGAAAAAACAATATGATCATTTCATTAGATGCAGAAAAATAATTTGATAAAATTTAACACCCCTTATGATAAAGGTTTTGGAGAGGTTAGGGATACAAGGATCATACCTAAATATAAGAAAAGCAATATATAGCAAGTCAACAACTAATATCAAATTAAATGAAGAGAAACTCAAAGTCATTCCACTAAAATCAAGAACAAGACAAGGCTGTCCACTCTCACCGTATCTCTTCAACATAGTTTTTGAAGTTCTAACAATTGCAATAAGACATCATAAGGAGATCACGGGAATTTGAATTGGAAAGGAAGAAGTCAAACTTTCATTATTTGCAGATGATATGATAGTGTACATTAGTGACCCCCAAATCTCTACCAAAGAACTCCTACAGCTGATAAATAGCTTCAGTGAAGTGTCAGGTTACAAGATCAACTAAAAAAAATCAGTAGCCCTTCTATACCTAAAGGATAGAGAAGCAGAAAGTGAAATCAGAGAAACTTCACTTTTTATGATAGCCGCAAATAGTACAAAGTATCTTGAGATAAATCTAACCAAGGAAGTGAAAGATCTATTTGACAAGAACTTTAAAGCACTGAAGAAAGAAATTGAAGAGGACACCAGAAAATGGAAAGACCTCCCATGCTCTTGGATGGGTAGGATCAACATAGTAAAAATGGCAATTCTACCAAAGGCAATCTATAGATTCAATGCATTCCACATCAAAATTACAACAAAATTCTTCACAGACCTTGAGAGAACAATAATCAACTTCATTTCGAAAAACAAAAAACCCTGGATAGCCAAAACAATCTTATACAATAAAGGAACTTCTGGAGGCATTACCATCCCTGACTTCAAACTCTATTACAGAGCTACAGTAATGAAAACATCTTGGTATTGGCATAAAAAAAGAGAAGTCGACCAATGGAATTGAATAGAAGATGTAGATATTAATCCACAAACCTATGAACACCTGATTTTCGACAAAGGAGCTAAAAGTAATCAATCGAAGAAAGAAAGCATCTTCAACAAATGTTGTTGGCAGAACTGGATGTCAACTTGTAGAAGAATGAAAATAGATTCATATCTATCACCATACACAAAACTCAAGTCCAAATGGATTAAAGACCTCAATATCAATCTGAACACACTAAACCTGATAGAAGAGAGAGTGGGAAATAGTCTACAAGACATAGGCACAGGAGACCACTTCCTAGGTATAACCCCAGTAGCACAGACAATAAGGGGACCATTGAATAAATGGGACTTCCTAAAACTGAGAAGCTTCTGTAAAGCAAAGGACACTGTCATTAAGACAAAAAGGCAACCTACTGATTGGGAGATCTTCACTTACCCTGCAACAGACAATGGTCTGATCTTAAAATATATAAAGAATTCAAGAAACTAGACATTAAAATGCTAATTAATCCAATTAAAAAATGGGGCTCTGA
The DNA here is from genome assembly GCF_982192425.1 of Myodes glareolus. Classification (NCBI taxonomy): domain Eukaryota; kingdom Metazoa; phylum Chordata; class Mammalia; order Rodentia; family Cricetidae; genus Myodes; species Myodes glareolus. The sequence goes on from NC_142053.1 coordinate 121,977,727, forward strand.
ACTGAATAGAGAATTCTCAACTAAAGAAGTTAAAATGGCCAAAAGCCCCTTAAGGTCATGCTCAACATCCTTATCAATCAGGGAAATGCAAATCAGAACAACTCTGAGATACCACCTTACACCTGCAGAATGAATAAAATCAAAAACACCAATGATAGCCTATGCTGGAGACGATGTGTAGTAAGGGGAACATTCATCCATTGTTGGTGGGAATGCAAACTTGTGCAACCACTTGGAAATCAGTGTGGTGGTTTCTCAGGAAATTCAAGATCAACCTACCCCAGGATCCAGCAATACAACTCTTGGGAATATACCCAAGAGATACCCTATCATACTACAAAAGCATTTATTCAACTGTGTTAATAGCAGCATTATTTGTAATACCCAGAACCTGGAAACAACTTTGATGCCCCTCAGTGGAAGAATGGATAAAGAAAGTGTAGAATATATACACATTTTTCTAGTGGTAGAAAAAAAATGACATCTTGAATTTTGCATTCAAATGGATGGAAATAGAAAACACTATCCTGAGTGAGGTAACCCAGACCCAAAATTGATGAATATGGTATGTACTCACTCATTAGTGGATTCTAGACATTAATAAAGGACCTTGATCCTTTAATTCTTGATCCTAGAGATACTAAATAGGAAGGTGAATCCAAAGAAAAACATGTAGTTATCCTCCTGGATACTGGAACTAGACAAGATTGCTAGTCAAAATTTGAGAGCCTTGAGGGTGGGGGTGTGGTGGGGGTTAAGGGGAGATTGGTAGAGAGAAGTGAGAAGGGGAGGATGGGGAGAGCTTGGGGGAATGGGATGGAGGAAGAGTGGAAATGGGAGCAGGGAAGTATAGATATTAATTAAGGAGGGCATTTTAGGGTTGGCAAGAGACTGGACTCTAGAGGGGTTCCCAGGTGTCCAAGGAGATGTCCTCAACTTGTTCCTTGAGCAGCTGATGAGAGGGCACCTGAACTGGCCCTATCCTATAGCCACACTGATGAATATCTTGCATATCACCATAGAACCCTCTTCTGGCAATGGATGGAGATAGATACAGAGACCCACACTGGAGCATTCAACTGAGCTCCCAAGGTCCTTATGAGGAACAGAAGGAGGGACAACATGAACAAGGAAGTCAGGACCATGAGGGGTGTATCCACCCATGGAGACAGTGGGACTGATCTAATGGGAGCTCACCAAGGCCAGCTGAACTGGGACTGAATGAGCATGTGATCAAACTAGACTCTCTGAATGCTCACCTTCCTAGAACGGGATGGGGGGAGGACCTTGGACTTCCCACAGGGAAAGAAACCCTGACTGCTCTTTGGACTGGAGAGGGAGGGGGAGAGGGAAAGGAGGGAGGGGGAGGGAAATGGAACGAGGGGAGGAGGTGAAAATTTTTAATAATAATAATTTTAAAAACCTGAAAAAAAGAAATGCATATGTACACACATAGAAATGTATTCATATAAAAACCATTAATGACAAAAAGTGGAAATGAGTTTTAATGAGAGCAAGAAGGGTTATATGGGAGGATTTTTGAGTGAGAAAAGAGAAAATACTATAATTATATTATTATCTCAAAAATAAAAAAATGACTAAAAAAGAAAACTGTTTTGTTATATGCAATTTTACTATGTTAAAGCCTTCATTTTTGTTTAAACAGAAAAGGGAAAATGTTGTAGGAGGTCCTTCTGTTTATGTGTCACTTTCATTGGTTAATGAATAAAGCAACTGCCTTGGCCAATTGATAGGGCAGAACTTAGGTTAGTGAGGAAAACAGAACCGAATGTTGGGAGAAAGAAAGCAGAGAAAAAGAGAGAGAAAGCCATCATGGAGCTACCAGATTCAGAAATGCTGAATCTTTCCCAGTAAGCCACAGTCACGTGGAAATATACAGATTAATAGTAATGGGTTAAATCAAGATGTGAGAGTTACCCAATAAACAGCTAGAGCAAATGGGCCAAGCATTGTTTTAATTAATACAATTTCTGTGTGGTTATTTTGGGACTAAGATAGCCAGGCAGCCAGGATGAACAAGCGGACCCTCTCCTTGCAACAGAGCTCTGCATCCTACTATGTAGTCAGTTTAGGAGAAAGTTTCATGAGTGCCTGTAAATAAAGTTTATTCACAGATGTTTGTATGGAATGTTCTGTAGATGTCTGCTAGCTACACTTGCCCTGCTGCTGGTGCAATCTCCGGCTATGGAGCATTTCTGGGCACGGACGCTTGTGTGCCCACTCGGAGTCTGGAACAAAGTAGCTGAGACCATGCCCATGGTTCGGCTCTTCCTTCCTGAGTAGGCAGTGGGATCAGGTCTACTAGAAAGTGGTAGTTTTGAAATACCAGTTTCTAGGCTGTGCCGCCATTGCGATCTCTGTCTGGCTCCTGTGGGAGACAGAGCTTTTGAATGGAGCATTTGGAGTAAAGTGCTACGATTTGTTTGATGGCAAGTAGACTCACTGTGTGCCTAAAAGGGGGTCATTGCGTGCTTCGGCTCAGAGGCACAAGCGCCTCCGCCATGCTAGCAGTGCAATGTGCAAGGTTCAGAGACATGAGCGGCTCCACCATGTTGGGCTGGGTGGGGCAAGCAGGCAGTACCTGTTTTTGACCTAGGAATGTCCAGCTTAGATTCTTAAGCACTTAGCATTTTAAGAAGTGCTCCTGGATAGTAAAGAATTACAGATTCACAATAGGACAGATTCAGATATAAAAGAACTCTAAATGGGTCACAGTGTTGGATGAGTGTTTGTAGGCTTGGGAGAGAGAAGAAAAGGAATATAGAGAATAAAGTTAATGCCTTTTAAAAAAAAGGGTAAAGTCTTTAAAGAGACAGAGTATAGATAATTATAGATTAAAAGAAATAAAGAAAAATAAGCCACATAAAAATGGAAAATTCACAGAGAGTCTGAATTATGTATACTGTATTTTCTTTAAAATTTTTGACTGTGAAGGATCTAAATACAGAGAGACTTTTCATTGTGTGGGCTGCTATGCTGATCCAAAACGTATGTTCTAAAGGTATCATGACTTCCAAATTTAGGTCTAAGAATATGATGCTTTGGAGAGAGTCTTCTTTTGTTTTCACAGAGGATAAGACCCTGTGGATTGCTTCTATCCTAATATGGTATGATAGACCACGCCCTCCTGAAAGGTTGCCGTGAACACCTTCAGAAAATTACTTTGCTCAACTGCCAACTGAGATGAATCTAGCACACAGGTTATACCATGAAAAACCTGAATAACAGCGCCCCCATTCAGCATGAAGCAGTTTGGAGAGAAATAATTGCACCCATATTCCCAAATATTGCTTATAAATGTTCTTTTACATTTAAAGGGAGATATGATATAGATATGAATAATTTGCATTAGTATGGATTTTAAGGTCAATTTTGTTATACATATATGTATTTCTAATCTTGATTGAGGTATTGTGATTGTTTAGTTCATTTAAAAATATAATATATAATTAGGAAATATAGGTCATTAATGAATTATAATCAATAATAGTCAAGCTTGTAGTCATGTTAGATTTTCTAGATATATAGAGATATATTTTAGTTAAATAGGCATTCTTCATATCTTTCAAAGACTACAAAATATGGCATTTGATGTTTTAATAACTTAGGGCTTTTCATGACAATGAGACATGTCTGCTCCTGGCAGCACCAATCTACTTCAAGAGGAAGATGGGCATCAGAGAGGCTCCTTATGGAGTTTGATAGCCATTTGGGCAAGAAACTGCTCTTGCCTGGACTGATGCATAAACTGGACACAAAGAACCTGCAGAGAGAGGACTGCTAAACTTACCTAAAGGTGAGATGGTCTTTCGGGGTTCCTGATTTATGAAAGAGTCTGCGATACATTCTACAGGACACAGCAGATAGTGACTGAACTATATTTGAAATTTCCTGCTTCATGGAAACGTCTGCTGGATACTTTGGGTCTGTAGGCCAAAGATGGATTCCTCAATGGTACAGAAGAACTTTGGGTGACTGTACAGGCAGCGAGATGTCTCTGTCATTTCTAGAGTTTTAGAAGTTGCTTATTTCTTGCTTTATTAGGTAATATTATATCCTTCTGGAGTCTTTGATGGAGTTGAAGAATGGTTAGGTATAGTTTTCCTTAGTTATGATAAAATATAAAATAGATATAAATATTGTAACTGTAATTCTTGTTTGATAACTGTTTCATTATATGTAATTTTACTATGTTAAAGTTAAAGCCTTTCTTTTTTGTTTAAACAGAAAAAGGGAAAATGATGTTGGTCGGTCTTCTGTATTTCTGTTGCTTTCATTGCATAATTAATAAAGAAACTGCTTAGCCTGATAGGTCAGAACATAGGTGGGTGGAGTAGACAGAACAGAATGCTGGGAGGAAGAAGGCAGTGAAGCAGATGCCATAGCTTTCCTCTCCAAGATGGACACAGGTTAAGATCCTTCCTGGTAAGCCACCACCTCATGGTGCTACACTCATTAATAGAAATGGGTTAATCAAGATGTTAGAATTAGCCAATAAGAGGTTGAAACTAATGGGCCAGGCCGTGTTTAAAAGAATACAGCTTCCGTGTAACTATTTTGGGTGTAAGCTAGCTGGGATCCGGGTGGGAACACAGCCTGTCGCTCCTTTTACAGAAAGGGATTTTTCCTTTAATGAATAAGAGACATCCTTCCCTAGCTCTTTTGATTAGTACTGGTTTGAAATCTATTTTCTCAGATATATATCAAAAAATACCCATACTTACTTTTTTCTTGGATCCATTTTCTTATAATACTTTTTTCATTCCTTTCCCCAAAGTTAGTGATTATTCTTGATGATGAGGTACATTTCTTGGATGTTGAGAGATGGATTCTGTTTTCTAATTCATTCTGTTAGTATCTATCTTTAATTGGGGTATTGATACCTTTAATATAGAGATATTAATGATCATTTTTATGGGTTTCTGTTATTTTATTTTGTTGTTGGATTGTGCATGTTTTCCAGTTCTTTCATTTTATTCTTCTTGGACTCCTTATTCTTGATTTCCTCATGGACATAGTTAGCTTCTTCAGACTCAAGTTTTCCCTCTGTTACCTTTCATAGAGCTGGATTGCTTAATAGAAGTTGCTTAAATATGTATCCTTAATGAATTTTTTATTTCAATTGTGATAGATCCCTTTGCCAAGTATTTTTATAAAGTCTAGGCTGGTATCAGTGATCTATCAGTGCTTGGAGAACCTCTACCCTGGCCAATTCTAGTTCTCAAAGCCTACCTTGGAAAGTCAGATATTATTCAAATGGGCCTTTTTTATATGTGACTTAGTCTTTTCTCCTTGATGTGTTTAATATTTATTCTTTGTTCTGAACATTTATGTTTTGATTATTTATGTTCCATGGGAAGGGTTTTTTTTCTGCTCCTCAAGTATGCTCGTTATACCTTGATATCTTTACTTTGGAGAAATTTTCTTGTATGATTAAAAATGTTTTTAGCATCTTTGTATTGTCAGAAGGCTCTTTGTTTGCTCCTGGCTGCCCAGACCTAAAAGAATCACACAGAAACTATCAATCAAATCACTGCTTGGCCTATTAGTTCTAGCTTCTTATTGGCTAGCTTTTACATCCTAAACCAGCCCATCTCCATTAATCTGTGCATCACCATAAGGTCGTGGCCTACCAGGAAATTTTAGAGAGTGACTCACATCTTTCTCCTCTGGCAGTTTCACATGACTTGAACTTCTTTCTCCTGGCATTCAGTTTAGTTTTTCCACTTAGCTGTACTACACTATCACAGGCCAAGGAAGTTTCTTTATTCATTAAGCAATATGAACAGTACATATAGAAGGACTTCCTACATCATCTCCCCTTTTCTGTCTAAATGAATAGGAATGTTTTAACTTTAATGTAGCAAAATTACATAATACAAAGCAGGATTTAAACAAGAATTATGGTTACAATATTTATATCTACTTTATCTTTTGTCATAACTAAGGAAAACTATAACTATCTATTCTTCAACTCCATCAAAGACTCCCAAAGGATATAATATTACCTAAGAAAACAGGAAGTTCCTTGTAAGCAACTACCAACTCTCTAGAATTGACAGAGATATCTTACTGCCTGAACTGTCACACAAAGCTCTTCTGTAACATTGGGGTATCCAATATTCAGTCCACAGGCCCATAGTGTCCAGCAGACTTTTCCATGAGGTCAGAATTTCAAAGACAGTTCCACCTATATTTGGTAGTTTGCCAGTCAATTTTATCTGTGCCATACCGAATGTCAGGAAGACTTTTTCATGAAGCAGGAACCCTGTAGAACTGTCTCATTTTCTTTAGGCAACATCAGGAGTCATTTTTCTGTGGGTAGTACATGTCTAGTTCATCAAGTATTCCAGGAAAGAGCAGTTTCTTGCCCAAATGGCTAATAAACTCCATAAGGAGCCTTTTTAATGCCCATCAGTCTTATGAAATATTGCTGCCAGGAGCATATGAGCCTCATTGTTATGAAAAATTTTAAGATTTAAAACATTTTAAATGTCATATTTTGTTAGTCTTTGAAAGGTTTGAGTAATGACTATCCATATGAAATATATCTCTGCATATCTAGAAAATGTAACTAACATGACTACAAATTTTACTACAATAGATAACTATCTATTAACTTGTATTTCTTAATTATACATTACATTTTTAAATGAGCTGCATAAACACAATACCTTAATCAAGAGCAGAAATACACATATAACAAAATTTACCTAAAATTTACATCAATAGACCAAGATCCATACCAATACAAAGTATTCATCTCTAGGCATATCTCCCTTTAAATATAAACTAACTTTTATAAACAGTATTTGGGTTTTTGGGCATAGTTCCCTCCAAACTGTTTCCTGCTGTTTATTGGGCAAAGTAATTTTTGGGGTCTTCATGGTGATCTTTTTTTTTCAAAGTTTATTAAAATATAAAAGTTTCCATTTTCGCCCCTCCTCCCAACACCCTCCCACTCTCCCCACTCCCTCTCCTCTTCCCTCTCCATCCCTAAGAGCAGTCAGGGTTTCCTGCCCTGTGGATAGTTCAAGTTCCTCCCCGCTCCCTCCAGGACCAGGAAGGTGAGTATCCAATCAGACTGGATCCCCCAAAATCCAGACTATGCAGAGGCTACAAGTCCCAGAGTCATTGTCAATGGCTTTTTAGAAAGACTTCGGGCCAGCCACATTCAGAGAATCCAGCCTCCTCCAGAGAATCTGGTTGGATCAAGTGCTTCTTCAGTCCCAGTCAACTGGCTTTGGTGAACTCTCATTAGATCAGTCGCCTTGTATCAGTGGGTGATCGCTCCCCTTGCGGTTCTGATTTGCTTTTTCATGTTCTTCCTCCTTCTGCTCCTCCTTTGGACATTGGGGGTCTCAGTCCGGTGCTCCAATGTGGGTCTCCGTCCGCATCGCCATCCATCGCCGGATGAAGGTTCCCTGATCTTGCCCTCCCTGCTCACGTTCTTCTTCCTTCTGCTTCTTGGTTGGACCTAGGGAGTTAAGTCCAGTGTTCCCACGTGGGACCCCATCTCTATCTCCATCTATTGCCAGATGAAGGATCTATGGTGATAAGCAAAATATTCATCAGTATGGTTATGGGTCAAGGCCAGTTCAGGCACCCTCTCCTCTGTCCAGAGAACATTCTGGGGATCTCTCCTTGGACCTGGGATGCCATTTACAGTCAAGTCTCTAGTAAACCCTAAACTGACTTCCATAGTTGAGATATATTCTTCCCTGAACCCATATCTATCCTTCCTCCCTCCCCCCAGTCCCCTGAGCATTTCCCATTCCTCCCCTGCTCCCTTCTCTCTAACCTCCTGCCCTTCCAACTACCCTCCCAATCCCTCATGCACCCTTGGTTACCTGGAACTCTTGTCTATTTCCAATCTTCAGGAGGAAAACTACCTGAATTTTCTCCAGGTTCTTCATGGTGATCTTTTAGAGGGTCCTGTTCCATCACACCACAGTAGTCTGAAAGGAATTTATAAGTTCTCATCTTCTGTGGAAACAAACACAGAACTTCTTTTCCAAAGCAATAAATCTTTAGACCCAAATTCTGAAGTCAAGATACCTTTAAAATATTTATGTTTGTTTAGTTTAGAAGCCCATACAGTGAAATGGCTCCCTGTACTTAGCTGATTACCTTTTTTAAAAAAGTATTTACTTCTTTTTCTGTCTATATTCTTTTCCTCTCTTTCTCAAGCCTACGTATATTTATCCAACACCATGATCCATTTGAGGTCTTTGTCATCTGAATATGTCTTTATTTTGTATCTGTAATTATTTTCTGACCAGAAGCACCTTTTTAAAAAAATGCTTAATGGGTCATAGCTAGGGCCAACATGGCCTACCTGTTTTCTCAACATAGTCCAACATGACAGAGGCATGTTCTCTGCCTCTGAGAGTCATATACGTTACCCCATCTTTAGGTACACAGTGGTTCTGTTGCTATTAAGCAAGTTGTAGCACACTGATCACAGAACCCATTTAAATGCTCCATAGCTGAACCTCCTGAAAGAGCTGTTAGTGCTGGTGAACCAGAGAGCCTCCTTAGATCAGCCATGTGGTTTTTGCTGTTACCACTGAGTCTGGAAGCCTTCTCTTAAAGGAACAGTGCCTCTGCTTGCTTCTAGCAAATAGAGCCCACCCAAGAAAATGCTTCTATAAAAAGCCATGCTTCACTCTGTTCTTTTTTTTCTAGGATTCCTTTTTAAACATTCTCAGGCTCAGGTTTTACATGGATATTGTCGGCCATCTATTGGTGGAGCCTGCTTGTTCATTTCTGGATTCCCAGAACTGAAATAATCACACAGAAATTACATTATTGAAATATTGTTTGGCAATAGCTTAAGTGTGTTTCTGGCTAACTCTTATATTCTAAACTAACACATCTCTATTAATCTGTACATCACCACAAGGTTGTGGCCTACTGGCAAAATTCCAGCTAGTGGCTTATGTCTTTCTCCTTTGACAGTTCCATGACTTCTCATGACCTGACCTTTTTTCTCTCAGAATTCAGTTTAGTTTTTCCACCTAGCTCTACTCTGCAGGAGCAACACATGTACACAAGAACTTCCTATGTCACCTTTGGCCTGGATTTCTTCTCTTCCCTCTATACCTGTCATTTTCAAGCTTAATATTCTTTTAGTATCTCAGATTTTTTTCAATTTAACATTTTCTTTGATTTTGCTATCCATTTCTTTTATCTTGTTTTTAAGATCTGAACTTCTCTGTACCATGTATTATAACCTGTGTGTGAGGCTTTCCACTGATGGTTTTGTTTGAAATCCTAAGAGTTTTTTTTTAGGTTTTGTTTTCTTTGGTGGTTCTTTTTATTTGTTAAATTTGATTTTATGTCTTCAAATGCTTTCATTGTTTCATTCATTTTTTGTGTTCTCATGGTTATCATTAAAACATTTATTCATATCTTCCTTAAAGTCCTTGAACATATTCACAATTCCTATTTGGAAGTTTTTATTTTGTACTTTAACTAAATTACTTAAATCAGGTCCTATTGCAATTGGTTTTCTTACTTCTTGAAGAGGCATAATGACTTTTCTGTTTGCAATTTTATTTATGCACTTGGATTTAAGCATCTGGAGTTATAATATTTAGGGTGTCTGTTAGTGTTTTGTTATGAATGTTTTGTTTTGTGATTGCAGTTGCTCACCATGGATCCAAGGCTGGTGTTGTGGTTGTGGGATTGCTGATTCATATCCCAGAGTGATTACTCATAGATAGTGTTTCTGCATATTGATGTCTGATATAAAAGAACAGAGATGGGATAAAAAGTAAGGCTGAGTGGGTATAAGAAAAGAAAATAGAAGATTATTGGTCTGTATGAAAAGATTCTGCTGTGGTTTATATTTTAATTGACATCATTTACTCATCTTTCCATTTGTAGTATTCTTTGGGATCTAGAGAGAAAATGTCCCATTTTGTTAGTTTCTGCTTTAATAGAATCCTGCAGGCTGAATGGCATGGAAACTACTTGATTACAGATTTTGAGCATGGAAACTCAAGGTTAAAGACTAAAAGTGCCTAGTGACTAATGCCTCATAATCCTTTCATGGTTTCATCTTGAACTTGTCCCACATAGTAGAGGCCAGTGCCCTCTGTAAGATGACATTTAATTCAGGACCTTGAAGGCAACTTCCATGGCAATATCTTGTCCTTCCTACCACATGTCTAGCTGTATTTTGAAAGAACAGAACATACACAGGCAAAAGGCATTCCAAGGTCTCCCTTGAACACAAGCCTCTGCCAATGGAATACATATAAAACAGCTGGGACTAATTCAGAGTCAACACTGGACACCATCCTAGTTGTCCAAGTCTGTTATTCTAGGTACTTGGAAGTCTGGGTCACAAGTTACAAGTTCAAATCCTGCCTGGGTCAGAAAATGAGTTTAAGGCAAGGCATGGCAATTTTAGGTGTTTCTCTACCTGATGTGACTGTTTCAGTAGGACTGGTAGGCATCTGGATTACATGTAATGGGGCAATGTGGACAATTCCCAGTCTCTGCCTTGTCCTTTCACTTACTTATTTGACAGTGAATTTTTATGTAAAGTTGCATGTGGGAATGGGTCCTGGCAGTAATATTTGTTGGTGGGAATCTGTGAAAATCATAATTTCAGAGCCAAGCCCTTGTCTTAGTATAATGAGGCAAGTATATGGAAAACATCTCCACCTTGAAAATAGTTCCCATCAAAATTGATCGTTCAAACAGCTAGTCCAAGAGGAGAAGCACTAGAAACTGTAACCCTATCAAAGCCACCATCATTGCTTGCAGCAGGATCAGATCACTATGCTGACCAGAGAAAGACTGTTATATGTACTGGAAAATCGTACATAGATGTTCATGGTTGTATTGTGGACTAAATCAGGGATTTCTCATTGATTCCTAGTGCTTGGCATTTTCTTGGTCAAGGTTTAAAAGTAGAATGCATTCATTAGTAGCATGAAGCCTAGCAGAGACATGATCATGCATCAACTAAGTTGTATAGCCATGAACACACATAGTTCTCCATTCTCACAGAATGGAGATTCTAATTATATGCTATGTGCAGCCCCGTGAAACATTTGGCAGCATCCTGTGACAGTTTTGCTTGTCAAATTGGAACATGGGGGTATTCCTGACATCTAATAGAACTCACCATACTCCTGCCTCAGCCTCTTGAGTGCTGAAGCTAAAGGTGTGGCCCACTGCATCTGGCTGTCTTTTACTTTTATTCTTTTTTGTTAATGTTGGAGATTAAACCCAGACTCTGATGTAAGCTAAGCAAGTGTTTTGCCGCTTGGCTACATCTCCAGGCCATTTTCATTTTGAGGGAATATTTTGTTAAGTCATCCAGTCTGGCCTTAAACTCTAGATTAACTTGCTTTAACAAGTTTCTTAAATTCTGGGATTGTACATGTGCATCAATTAACAGCAACTGAAGTTCTGACCTCTGATCTACAGAGTAAGGTAAGGATCAGGCTGAGATAAAAAGCAAAACTCTATTAAAAAATGAAAAAGAAAACCAACTAAGTTTATTTAATTTATTGTTCTGAAGACCATGATCCAAATATCTAAATGTTGATTTCAGGCAAAAAAAAAAAAACCTTTGTGCTATATGGCAGAATCAGCAGTGAGAGGATAGGCACAGAGAGAGCTCCATGTTATCAAGTTCAGTATCTGAAAGGCTACCTATATTCTTTTATTGACTTTGATTCAAGTCAAATTCGGTTCATGGTTTCAAAGTAGAAAAGAATTTCTGGAGTAACCAGCATGATGAGATTTTATTAAAGATAATTCTGATATTGGTTTTAAGCAACTGACTAATGAAGCACGTGAGACATTGAAAAAAGTGGAAAATAGATTACAAGATGCCTTTCTGCAAAGGATTCAAGAGGGCCAAGACATTGTTTTGTGCATTCTGCCTTCATTTCATCAGCCTACAGGATTGCTATGGCAAAACGGGCCATTGCTTTGGATTTATCCCAAAATATCTCCAGTCAAAGCTCTTGAGCATTATCCTACTGCTGTGGCAACTTTAGCCTTGAAAGGGATTCAGCAGTGTTTACAATATTTTGGAACTGCCCCCACCTCCATTATAGTGCCTTATTCCAGCCATCAAGTTAAGATCTTGTGTGCTACAATAGATGATTGGGCTATTTTGCAGTGTGACTTTGATGGCAAAAGGGAGTGTTGGAATGGTTACATTTACCACACACACAGTCAAAATGTGCTCCTTACTTATTAGTAAAGGAAGACAAAGATTCAGAGAAATGTTTGGCTATGAACCAAAAATTATTGTGACACCATACAATAAAAATCAAGTAGATCAATTGATGCAACATAATGAGGACTGGATAGTGTCCCTACAAGATTTTGTGGGACAGATATCGTATCATTTTCCCAGACATCCTTTAGTGGAATTTACTAAGTGTGTGGAGGTCATTTTTCCTGTCAGAGTCTCTTTTGAGCCCCTAGACAGGGCCCTCTGTATTTTTACAGACGGTTCTTCTTCAGGAAGGGCTATGGTTTTCACACATAAGTGTGTTGTGTATGTGGAAACAGGAATCAGGTCATCTGCACAGCAAGCAGAAATTTAAGCTGGAATTTTAGCCTTCAAAAAATTCCCCCAGACATTTAATTTATATTCAGATTCTAAGTATGTGGTTACACTTTTTCCAACAATAGAAACATCTTTATTGTCTGGAAGATCTCCTATTCTCCCCTTGTTACAAGAGTTACAGCAGTTAATTCATCAGAGGACTCAGAAATTTTTTATAGGATACATTCAAGGACATAGCAATTTGCCTGGGCCTTTAGCTCATGACAATGCTATGACTGATTTTTATACACAGGAAGGTGTATTTACAATACAAGAAGCTCAACAGAGTCACGCTGTGCATCATCAAAATGCATTGGCTTTAAGAAGAATGTTTAAAATTACTAGAGAACAAGCAAGACACAATGTTAAACAATGTCAGCAGTATCCTCCTGTACATCATCCCTTAAAAATGGGAGTCAACCCCAGAGGGTTGAAACTTAATGTGCTGTGGCAAATGGATGTGACACATGTACTCTCCTTTGGAAGGTTATGCTATGTACATATGACTGTTGATACTTTTCCTCATTCCATAGTTGCCTCAGCACACACAGGAGAAGCTATTAAGGATGTTATTCAACATATCACTTTATGTTTTCAAATCATGGGAATGCCTTCACAGATAAAGACAAATAATGGGCCTAAAGGTTTTAAATGTATTAACTTCTGTTCCTAGTTTAAATTTGTTTCTACAGGTTTCCCCTTGGTTAGCAGACACAAACAAGCATTAATTGCTACCTACAACCTGCTCCAAATGACTGTGGACCATGGACTTGCTAAAAACTGATGTGGACTAGTCTAGCCGATAGGAATGCCCCCTGGCTTTTCAACAAAGTCCACAAACCAAATGTTCCTAAAATTTTCTCTTTTTGACTAGCATTTCACCTTTGTTAACCATTGACAACGTTGCCCCAAAGTCAGCAGGAAGCAGTTAAAAGAATACATCGCCCAATTATCCCTGGTTAAAATGCTAAATCAAAAGAAATATACTAAAAATCTATAATTATAAGAAACAATTTGTCCAAAGCTAACAAAGCCAGCTCATGATTGAGTTGACCCTTAAGACCAAGAGGATTGGGGAAATATAGGGCCCTCACCCCTTATTCTCAAAGGGACAGAAGAAATTCCTTAGCAGGATGTTTTCTATAATAATGTTAACAATTATTAACCAATTATAATGAAAACTTCTTTATAGCCACTTTTACAGATAATGGTCCTGCTTATGTTTCTAAAGCTTTTAAAACTTTTTGTGCACAATGGCACATTATGCAGGCATCCCATATAATCCCCAGAGCCAGGCAATTATTGAAAGAGCACATCAAATATTAAAATTACAGATTGAAAGGCTTCAGAGAGCACATGAGTATTTTGCTCCTCATCATTTATTATCACATACCTTATTTATATTAAATAACTTAAATACTAATGATAAAGGATTAACATCTGCAATGGTGCATTGAACCTATGAGTTTAACTCTGTCCTGCAAAAAGTCCTATAAAAAGATCTGTTGTCTGACCAATGGAGGGGACCAGACGTTCTAATAACATTGGGGCGAGGGTATGCTTGTGTATTTCCACAGGATGCCGACTCCCCCATCTGGATACCAGACAGGCTCGTCCGGCCGGCACCAGAAGAAGCAACAGCAAAGGAGGAAGCTACAGAGACGAACGGGACATCTGATGTGCCAAATGAAGAAAATGAAACTAACCCCATCGCGGGCTCCAGAAATCACCTGGACAAGAGTTAAACACCTCACCAAGGAAGCCAATAGTCTGCTCATTCAGCAGGGAAAACCCCTGAAACCCAGTCTGTACTTTCTTGCCTTTTTGGCTTTGATATCCGCTCCCCCCTACAGTACAGGGAATGGCATACTGGGCCTATGTTCCTAGTCCTCCGATTTTACAACCCGTTGGTTGGCTAGATCGGGAGCCCATCAGAATCTTAACCAATGACACTAGGAGATTGGGAGGTGCTCAGGACTCTGATGCAAAAATTAGTTCTTCCTCTTTAATAACCTTTGAGGGCCGTTCTGATTCCTTGCCGATTTGCATTGCGCTCTCCAGAACGGTATCAAGATTTTGTTTGAACTCAGGCTATAGAACTTTTCTTACTAACGGACCAGATAAGAAAATGCTGGTAAGAGATGGATTTGGGAAATTCAGATGCAGACCTTAGGAGAATTCAATTATACAGAAAAGTTTGAGCAGGTTTCATCCATGCCTATTGAACCATGTATTCAAAAATATCAGGATAAAGATCAGTTTTGGGACTCAGCTATTAATAAATTTCCTGCATGGTTAACTTGTGGCTTTCCAAATACGGCCACTAAATATCAGTCTAAGGATTCCTCCTATGAAATTTCTGATTATTCTATATCTTCAAGTCACCAATATTTTATGAAAATTATATAATCACTCATCAGGAAAAATTTTATCACTATAAATACGTAGGGGTAGGAGAGCCCTTGCAAGATGGTTTTCTCCAGGCTTTGTGGAGCCTACATGGTTTGCTAAAGAAAGGAATATTACTAGAAAGCACTCTGACCTGTATAGATTACTTGCTGCTGCTGATATGTTTTTGGAAAAAAGACCTAATCATACTAAGTCTGAGCTCATAGGACTCAGGGCATGTATTTCTTATCCTAATGCATTGTTATTAGCTCAACCAGCTTTTGTTAATATTACCAAAGTGAATAAGTCCTATCAAGTTGTTAGTCATTCCTGTAAGCTTACTAATTGCATTACTTCGGCTGAACAAAGAGATCTGAGTGTTTTGCTTGTTGTTAGACACCCACCTTTTGTTATGCTGCCTGTAGAATTGGGTGATGATCCCTGGTATGATAATTCTGCACTGCAAGTTTTGAATATGTTAAGGGATCTGGTGTGGCCTAGGAGGTTTGTGGCTGCACTTATTTTGGGCATAGCATCATTAATATCGATACTTACTACTTTCACTGTGGCTACAACAGCTTTAGTGCAAGAGATTCATACTGCTTATTATGTAAATACATTAAATAAGAACATTACAGCTGCATTGTTGAAACAAACAGACAGCGATTGACAATAAATTGGAGGCAAAAATTAATGTATTAGAAGAAGTGGTCCTTGCTCTAGGACAGGATATTGCTAATTTGAAAACTACCTTATCCACACGTTGTCATGGAAGCTTTATAGCAATTTGTGTCACACCATTGACTTATAATCGCTCAGAGCCATGGGACAAGGTAAAAGCACATTTACAGGGTGTTTGGCAGGATAATAGTATTACCCATGATTACATTACATTACAGAAAGATATTTCTGCTATTAGTCAGGCTCATTTATAAGTAAGAGGTCTACAGGATTTGGCTAATGAAATTGAGTCAGGAATTAAGGCTTTGAATCCATTAGATTGGGTGCAGTATTTTGTTCTCATTGGAATAGTCATTTTATTAGTACTGTTGGTGATTTTTCTGTTCCCCTGCCTCCTTAAGTGTCTTTTCAGTTCGGTGGCCCAAGTGATACAGGACGTATTCGAGTTGCATTTTAAAAAATAAAAAACGGGGACCTGCTACATCCACGGCTGTCACGCCAGTGTAGCAGAAATGCTGACTGGACAGACTGTTGCCGTAGGATTGGGATTTGCACTTCATGGAGCTACGTTCCAGGCGGTTCCCTGGCAATCAGCTATGGTCATGATGCCACCTGAAATTGCTACCTGCACTGACTCAACCTGGCTGTCCTTGGTGCCATATGTCTGTATTTCACCTTGTCTTTGTGTTCTTTGTGATCCTTGCATATTGCTAACAGATCAGACTATTCCAGGCAGTTGTGGATACAAACAAGACTCCTGAGGACATTTTTGAGCTCTGCCCCACTATTCATTAAAGCCTTTAAGGAAATAGCAAGTTCTGGAAATTGGGAGGTCATCGTTAAAATAATTCCTTAATGATGTGGAGCAAAAGGAGTTGCTCTTATCAGGAGAAACCTTAGAAGCCTTCTGTAGGAAAACAGCTGCAGCAACCTACTAGAATATTTGCCTGAGAAATACGTGCAGTTTAACAGGAGGCCTATGCAGCCTTCCTTATGGCCAGAATAAACCTAGGCTAATTACAACATCTGACCGTGAGAGTCAGGGAGGGAAGAAAGTTGAGATTAATGGTATGAGACCAGTTTCAGACAAGTTTGAGATCATGTCTTTAAAATTTCCTAGCAGAAAGTTTTCCCAGGAAGATAGTGGCCTTCTCCTCTCACACCTCAAGATATTCTGAGCACAAAGTCACTTAGCCCAGCCAGCCACCTGGTACAGACTGGGTGAAAGTCCTTGTGCCCAAGTCAAAGCATTTTTTAAAGATTCTTTTTGTAAACTGTTTTATGCTTTTTTATGATCTGATGATGTATGCCTTTGCCAAGTTCTTTGTTTGTAAAAATATAAAAGCCTCACACTGACAAAAGTAAAATTGCAGCAGCATTTTCAAATACATTGAGGGTGTCTGTCTGTCATTTCCTTGCTGGATTTCTGAATTCTCCTGAGCCTTTGCCCTGTTCTCCCACGGTCTGAGTGGCTCACCTGAGCCGATCCATGGCAATGGTCATAACTTCCAATAAATGTGTGATTACTGAATTAGCCTTCTCTGAGCTCAGGGCAGTTGCCCATTGAAAACCTGAATACGTGTCTATGGTGTGGTCTACATGTTTTAATTTACCAAATTCAATAAAGTGGAACATATCCATCTACCAGGTTTCATTCCTTTGAGTACCTTTTGGGTTTCTCCCTGCAGGCAATGGTGTTTGATTATAGAAAGAACAAATAGAACATCTCTTTATAATCTGCTTAGCTTGTTGCCATGTAATAGAAAACTATTTCTTTAAGCCTTTACTATTGATGTGATATTTTTATGAAATTCTGAGGCCTGCAACATGCTTCCAATCAATAATTGATCAATTTCAGCATTACCTTGTGCTAGAGGAACAGGCAGACACATATGGGATTGGATGAGTGTTATGTACATAGGACAAAACCTATTCCTAATTATGTCTTGCACCTGGATAAACAATGAAGTCAATTCTGTATCATCTAGTATAAATTCAGCAGTTTCAATATGCAAGATAATTTTTTCTGTATATTGTGAATCAGTAGCTATATTAAGATGTTCTTTAAAATTCCTTAGCACCATAAGAATGACATATAATTCTACCTTCTGGACAGAATTATAAGGGCTTTGTTCCACATTACTCAATTCCTCTGATTTGTAACCTGCTTTCCCTGATTTATTTGCATCAGTATAAAATGTGCAGGCTCCAGTTATTGTTACATCACATATAATTCAAGGAAGAATCCAAGAAGTTCTCTTTATCGGGGTTAGTCTATCGCTTTTGGGATAGTTGCTATTAATTTCTCCCCCAAAATTAGCACAAGCTCTTTGCCATGGTTCATTGTCTTCCCATAACGCTTTTATTTCATCAGTAGTGAAAGGCACTATAATTTCTGCTGGGTCTATACTTACTAATTGATGAAGTCTCAGTTTACCTTTTATAATTAATTCAGAGACCTTTTATGCATAAGTTTTTAATGCTTACTTGTTTGATGTGGTATAAATATTCATTCTAAAATAATATCTTCCCTCTGCATTAAAATCCCTGTAGGAGTAATTCTGGAAGGCATTATGACTAGGATGCAACTAAGATTTGAGTTTATCCTATCCACATGTGCCTCCTGTAAGTTTTCCTCAACCATTGTCAGTTCCTTTTCTGCTTCAGCTTTTAATTCTCTGGGACTGTTCAAATCCTTATCACCATCTAAAGTTTTGTTTAAAAAAACTATTAGATCTGGTCTTATCCCAACAGTTGGTCATAGACTGGAAATGTCTCCTAACAATCTTTGAAAGTCATTAAGAGTCCATAACTGGTCTCTCCTAATTTGTACCTTTTGTGTCCTAATTTTCTGTAAACCTATTCTGTAACCTAGGTAATTAACAGAATCTTCTCTTTGAATCTTTTCAGGAGTAATTTGTAATCCCCATTTAGGCAAGACTTTATTTACTTCTTCAAACATCCTTTCTAAGGTATCTTTATTTGAATCAGATAACAGAATGTCATCCATGTAATGATAAATTTAGTAAATTTCTTTTGAATTATTTCCAATGGGTGACTTACAAAATATTGGCACAATGTGGGACTACTGAGCATCCCCTATGGGAGGACAGTCCATTGATATCTCCTAGTAGGCTGAGAATGATTATAAGTAGGCACTGTAAAGGCAAATTTTTCTTTATCCTTTTCTTATAAAGATATAGTGAAAAAATAATCTTTCAAATCAATAATTATAAGAGGCCATCCTTTTGGTAATAGAGAAGGCAAAGTAATTCCAGATTGTAGAGGACCCAAAGGTTGAATTACCTTGTTGACAGCTCTTAGATCTGTCACCATTCTCCATTTACCAGATTTCTTTTTTGCAACAATCACAGGAGAATCCCAAGGGCTGGTTGATTCTTCAAAATGGTGAGCATCTAGTTGCTCTTGTACCAGCTGTTCCAAAGCCTGTAATCTATCTTCAGCTAGAGGCCTCTGCTTGATCCATATTATCTTCTCAGTTAACCATTTTAAAAGTAGAGCTCTTGGTACCTCTAAAGATTTTCTAGTTGCTGTATGTTTCTGTAGAGCCTGAATGTCTGGTGACCTTTTCCCATAATACCTCATTATATCCTTCCCAGAACTGTGAGTTCCTGACACAACAGGAATGTTAATCTGGGTATTCCATTGCTGTAGCAGGACACGGCCCCATAAATTTATTGAAATATTGGCTATATATAACCTTAGTCTCCCTATTTTCCCTTCAGGCCCTATGCATTCAACCCATCTCGTGCTTTGTTTTACATGAGATAGGGTTCCACTTCCCAGGAACTGAACATCTACCTCTTGAAGAGGTCAATTCAAATGCCAAGATTCTGGAGTAATGATACTTACATCCTCACCTGCATCTAATAAGCCTTCAATAAAAATGCCATTTATACAGACTCTTGGCTTTGGACTTTGATCATTAATAGAAGTCTGCCAAAATATATGTTTACACTGTCATACTGGACTTTTTTGAGTCATCCTCCACATTTAACCCATCATTTAGACCAATGTTGCTTTTCACAGCAGATATTGGAGTTTTTGATTTTTTTCATGAGAAATGTTCTCCAATGTAACTGGGAATGACTAGGCCACTTTTGGCTTGGGGGCCTATGAGAGTCCCCTCAAGTGGTTTCCCAATGATATTGGATTGCCTTGTCTGTCTGTTGATGACCTGCATTCATTGACCCATTGTCAGTCTTTACCACACCTCCTACCTGAAGACTGAGGTCTTCTATTTTTGTCATTCCTAGAGGAGATATTATTCCTAGAAATTCCTTGCCTGCAATCCCTTTTCAGATATCCTAATTTACCACAATTAAAACACTTAACAACAACCTTAAATACATGGGACAGGATTCAAGAACTCGTAAGAAGAATTGAATCATATATTCATGTTAAACAATGCCCAAGAGAACACTTTTAATGAGTTTTTTTTACAAAGATTTACTAAAGTTGTACAAATAGGAGTAACAAACCCAGAAGTTAGATGAGTACTTATTGAATATCTGGCTTTTGAAAATGCCAACTTAGATTGCAAAAAGATACATGGGCCATTAAAGGTGAGATGAGCACCAATGAATGAGTGGATCCTGTAAATAGTAAATTTTAGGGCTGTTAACTGAGCTTAGGTAGAAGAAGCGATTTCCAAAGGTATGAAGAGACATCACAATGCCAAATGTTTCAATTGTGGTATAACAGAACATCTGAGAAGGGGTTGTAGACAAGGCATTCCTAGAAATAATGTCTCATCTAGGAATGAAAAAATAGAAGGTCTTGATCTTTTGGATTATGTAGAAGAGATGGCAAAAGTCGACATTGAACCAGTGAATGTAGATCAGCAAGAGAAAAACAAGGCAACCCATTATCATTCAGAAACTCCTTAAGGGACCTTTTGCAGGCCCCCAGGTCAAACATGGTCCAGTCATTACCAGTCACTATGGAGGACATGTAACCCCAGGGAAATTAAAAAATCTAGTGCCTATTGTAAAAAACCATACTTCTCTGGATGACAGCATAAACATGGAGGTGAATCAATAATTCCAATAGAAAATAGGAAATGTATATTTTGGCAGACATCTAGAAATGATCAAAGACCAAAGCTGAGAATACAAATAAATAATATTGCAGTTGAAGGATTACTAGACATGGGTATGGGTGTGACTATTATTATTCCAGAATCTTGGCATCAGAATTGACCTAGTCAAGAGGCAGATGTTCAATTCTTAAGAATTGGAACCTGATCACAGAACAAGATGGGTTCAATGCATAGGGCCAGAGAGACAGAGAGGAAGGCTGAGGTCATATGTAGCTAATGTAGCAGTGAATTTGTGGGGTTGTGATCTACTGCAGCAATGCAGTACCCAGAATAAAATTCCTGCAGTCTCAGAAATGGAACATAAACCAACTCAGGTTTCTGAGAAGGATATTATAAGGTCCTACAAAAATCAGTTACCAGCCGTTCCGGCTGTACAAAAGCACAAAACAACTAGCAAACCTTCACATTTGGTCCTGCCTTTAAAATGGTTAACTGAGGAACCAATATGGATTAAACAATGACCTTTAACAGAAGATAAACTACAAGCTTTAAAACGGCTGGTGCAGGAGCAACTAGATGCTCACCATATTGAAGAATCAATTGGCCCTTGAAATTCTCCTGTATGTCTTGTCAAAAATAAAAAAGGAAAATGGAGAATGGTGGCAGATCTAAGAACTATCAATAAGGTAATTCAACCAATGGGCCCTCTACAATCTGGAATTTCTTTGCCTTCCTTATTACCTAAAGGAGGGCCTCTTACAGTTACTGATTTAAAAGATTGTTTATTCACTATACCTTACAAGAAAAGGATAGAGAAAAATTTGCCTTTACAGTGCCTACTTATAATAATTCTCAGCCTACTAGGAAATACCAATGGAGGGTCCTCCCACATGAAGTAGGAGGGCCTGCTGACTGTGTGTTGCTTTCACTGATTAAATAAAGAAACTGCATTGGCCTCTTTTTAAAGTTTATTAATTTATAAAAGTTTCCATTTCCCCCCTCCTCCCAACACCCTCCTACTTCCCCCTCCCTCTCCTCCTCCCTTTCCATCCCTAAGAACACTCAGGGTTTCCTGCCCTGTGGGAAGTTCAAGTTCCTCCCCCCTCCCTCCAGGTCCAGGAAGGTGAGGATTCAAACAGACTGGATCTCAAAAATCCAGTATATGCAGAGGAAACAAGTCCCAGTGTCATTGTCAATGGCTTTTCAGAAAGACCCCATGCAAGCCACATTCAGAGAATATGGTTGGATCAAGTGCTTATTCAGTCCCAGTACAACTGGCCTTGGTGAATTCTCATTAGATCAGTACCCTTGTATCAGTGGGTGAATGCACTGCTCACGGTCCTGCCTTTCTTGATCATGTTCTCCCTCCTTCTGCTTCTCATTTAGACCTTAGGGGGTCAGTCCAGTGCTTCAAAGTAGGTCTCTGTCTCAATCTCCATTCAACAACGTGTAAAGGTTCCCTCTGGTCTTGCCTTCTTTATTCATGTTCTCTTTCCTTCTGCTTCTCGTTTGGACATAGGGTGTTAAGTCCAGTGTTCCAATGTGGGTCTCTGTCTCTATCTCCATCCAACGCCAGATGAAGGTTCTATGGTGATATGAAAAATATTCATCAGTATGGTTATGGGCCAAGGCCGGTTCAGGCACCCTCTCCTCTGTCCAGAGAACAATCTGGTGATCTCTCCTTGGACTTGGGATCCCCTTTATAATCAAGTCTCTTGTAAACCCTAAAATGACTCCCTTAGTTGAGATATACTTCACTGATCCCATATCCATCCTTCATCCCTCACCCCATCCCAATCCCCTGAGCTTTCCCCATTCCTCCCTACTCCCTTCTCTCCAACCCTCTCCTCTTCCAACAACCCTCCCACCCACCCCCATGCACCCGAAGTTACCTGGTACTCTTATCTACTTCCAATCTCCAGGAGGATAACTACATGATTTTCTTCAGGTTCACCTTCTTATTTAGCAACTCTAGGATCATGAATAATAGGCTCAAAGACCTTTAATTATGTCTAGAATCCACTTATGAGTGAATACATACCATATTCCTCTTTTTGGATCTGGCTTACCTCATTCAGTATACCATTTTCTATGTCCATCTATTTGCAGGCAAAATTCAAGATGTCATTGTTTTTTTTACCGCTGAGTAAAACTCTACTGTATATATGTTCCACACCTTTTTAAACCATTCTTCTACTGAGGGGCACCTATGTTGTTTCCAGGTTCTGGCTATTATAGATAGTGCTGCTATGAACATAGTTGAACAAATGCGTTTGTGTTATGATAGGGCATCTCTTAGGTATACTCCCAAGAATGGAATTGCTGAGTCATGAGGGAGGTTGAATCCCAGTGTCCTGAGAAACCGCCACACTGATTTCCACAGTGGCTGCCCAAGTTTGCATTCCCACCAACAATGGATGAGTGTTCCCCTCTCTCCACATCCTCTCCAGCATAGGCTATCATTGGTGTTTTTGACTTTAGCTAATCTGACCTGTGAAAAATGGTATCTCATAGTTGTTTTGATTTACATTTCCCTGACCTCTAAGGATGTTGAGTATGACCTTAAGTGTCTTTTGGCCATTCGAAGTTCTTCTGTTGAGAATTCTCTGTTCGGATCAGGACCCCATTTTTTAATTGGGTTAATTATAGTTTTAGTGTCAAGTTTCTTGAGTTCTTTGTATATTTTGGAGATCAGACCTTTGTCTGATGAGAGGCTGGTGAAGATCTTCTCCCACTCAGAAGGTAGCCTTTTTGTTTTACTGATGGTGTCCTTTGTTTTACAGAAGCTTCTCAGTTTCAGGAGGTACCATATATTCATTGATTCTCTTATTGTCTGTGCTACTGGGGTCCTACTAAGGAAGTGAACTCCTGTGCCTATATTTTGTAGACTATTTCCCACTTTCTCTTCTATCAGGTTCAAAGTGGTCAGATTAATGTTGAGGTCTTTAATCCATTTGGACTTGATTTTTGTGCATGGTGATAGATATGGATCTACTTTCATTCTTCTACAATTTGACATCCAGTTATGCCAGCACCATTTGTTAAAGATGCTTTCCTTCTTCCATTGCATACCTTTAGCCCCCTTGTCAAAAATCAAGTGTTCATAGATTTGTGGGTTAATATCCAGGTCTTCTATTTGATTCTATAGATCTACTTCTCTGTTCTTATGCCAATACCAAGCTGTTTTCAATATTGTCGCTGAGTTTGAAGTCAGGGATGGTTATACCTCCAAAAGTTCCTTTATTATATAAGATTGTTTTGGCTGTCCTGGGTTTTATGTTTTTCCATATAAAATTGATTATTATTCTTTCAAGGTCTGTGAAAAATTTTGATAGGATTTTGATGGGGATTGCATTGAATCTATAGATTGCTTTTGGTAGAATTGCCATTTTTACAATGATGATCCTCCCAATCCAAGAGCAGAAGAGATTTTTCCATTTTCTGGTATCCTCCTCAATTTCTTTCTTCAAAGACTTAAAGTTCTTGTTAAATAGGTCTTTCACTTCCTTGGTCAGAGTTATCCCAAGATATTTTATGCTATTTGTGGATATCGTGAAAGGCGAAGTTTCTCTGATTTCCCTCCCTGCTTCTTTATCCTTTGTGTATAGGAGGGCAACTGATTTTTTGGAGTTGATCTTGTATCCTGCCACATTACTAAAGGTGTTTATCAGCTCTAGGAGTTCTTTGGTAGAGTTTTTGGGGTCGTTCATGTATACTATCATATCATCTGCAAATAACGAGAATTTAACTTCTTCCTTTCCAATTTGAATCCCCTTGATCCCCTTATGTTGTCTTATTGCTATTGCTAGAACTTCAAGCACTATATTGAAGAGGTATGTGGAGAGTGGACAGCCTTGTCGCGTTCCTGATTTCAATGGAATGGCTTTGAGTTTCTCTCCATTCAGTTTGATGTTAGCTGTTGGCTTGCTGTAAATAGCTTTTCTTATATTTAGGTATGATCCTTGTATCCCCAAACTCTTCAACACCTTTATCATAAAGGGATGTTGAATTTTGTCAAACGCTTTTTCAGTATCTAATGAAATGATCATAGGGTTTTTTTTCTTTCAGTTTATTTATATGATGGATTACATTGATAGATTTGCGTATGTTGAACCAGCCCTGCATCTCTGGGATGAAGCCTACTTGATCTTAATGAATAATTTTTCTAATGTGTTCTTGGTTTCTGTTTGCCAGGATTTTGTTGAGAATTTTTGTGTCGATGTTCATGAGTGAGATTGGCCTGTAATTCTCTTTCTTAGTTGTGTCTTTATGTGGTTTTGGTAGCAGGATAACTGTAGCTTCATAAAAAAGAGTTTGGCAATGACTCTTCTGTTTCTATATTGTGAAATACCTTAAGGAGTATAGGTATCAGCTCTTCTTGGAAGTTCTGGCAGAATTCTGCATTGAAACCATCTGGTCCTGGGCTTTTTTTGGTAGGGAAGTTTCTGATAACAGCTTCTAATTCTTCACGACTAACAGGTCTATTTAGATTGTTCATCTGGTCATGATTTAAATACCATCTGGTAAATGGTATTTATCTAAAAACCAATCCATTTCTTGTACATTTTCCAACTTTGTGGCATATAAACTTTCATAATAAGATCTAATAATTCTCTGAATTTCCTCTGTATCTGCTGTTATGTCCCCCTTTACATTTCTGATCTTAGTAATTTGAGTGTTCTCTCTCTGACGTTTGATTAATTTGGATAAGGGTTTTTCAATCTTGTTGATTTTTTCCAAGAACCAACTTTTTGTTTTGTCGATTGTTTGGATTGTTTTCTGCGTTTCTATTTTGTTGATTTCAACCCTTAGTTTGAGTATTTCCAGTCTTCTACTCCTCCTGGGAGAGTCTGCTTCTTTTTTTTTCCAGAGTTTTCAACTGTGCTGTTATGTCTCCAATGTGCGCTTTCTCCATTTTCTTTAATTGGGCACTTAGTGCTATGAACTTTCCTCTTAGAACTGCTTTCCTTGTGTCCCGTAGGTTTGAGTATGTTTTGTCTTTATTTTCATTAAATTCAAGGACGAATTCAATTTCTTTCTTTATTTCTTTCTTGATCCAGGGATGATTCAGTAGTTGACTGTTCAACTTCCACACATTTGTAGGCTTTCTGGTGTTCAAATTGTTATTGAATTCTAAATTTATTCCATGGTGATCCGACAAGACACAGGTGGTTACTAATATTTTTTTGTATCTGTGGAAATTTGTTTTGTTACCGAGTATGTGGTCAATTTTTGAGAAGGTTCCATGAGCTGCAGAGAAGAAGGTATATTCTTTCCTATTTGGGTGGAATGTTCTATAGATATCTGTTAAGTCCATATGTTTCATTACCTCTAATAATTCTCTCATTTCTCTGTTGAATTTCTCTCTGATTGGCCTGCCCATTGGTGAGAGAGGTGTGTTGAAGTCTCCTACTATTAGTGTGTGTGGTTTGTTGATTGCCTTGAGTTCTAAAAGTTTTTCTTTTACATAGTGGGTGCTTTTATATTAGGGGCATAGATATTGAGGATTGAGACTTCCTCCTGATGAATTGTTCCAGTTATGAGTATGAAATGTCCATCTCCATCTCTTCTGATTGATTTTAGTTTGAAGTCAATTTTGTTAGATATTAGAATGGCCACACCCGCTTGTTTCTTAGGTCCGTTTGCTTGGAAAACCTTTTCCCAACCCTTTACTCTGAGTAGATGTCTATCTTTGTGGTTGAGGTGTGTTTCTTGTAAACAGCAGAATATTGGATCCTGTTTACATATCCAATCTCTTAGTCTGTGCCTTTTTATAGGTGAGTTGAGTCCATTAATATTAAGTGATATTAATGACCAGTGGTTGTTGATTCCGGTTATTATTTTTGTGTGTGTATGTGTAGTAGAGCTTGTGTGTTTCTCTTCTTTGAGTTGTGGTTGTGAAGGGTCGCTAGATGTCTGGGTTATTGTAGGCAGTGTTGGCAATGTTGGATTCCTTGGGTTGCGATTTTCCTTCTATTACTTTCTGTAAGGCTGGATTTGTGGCTACGTATTGTTTAAATTTGTTTTTATCCTGGAATATTTTGTTTTCTCCATTGATAGTGAACGATAGCTTGGCTGGGTATAGTAGTCTGGGTTTGCATCCATGGTCTCTTTGTTTCTGCAGTACCTCTATCCAGGACCTTCTGGCTTTCATGGTTTCCATAGAGAAGTCTGGTGTAATCCTGATAGATTTACCTTTATAAGTCACTTGACCTTTTTCCTTTTTAGCTCTTAATATTCTTTCTTTAATCTGTATGTTTTGTGTTTTGATTATTATATGGAGAGGGGATTTTTTTTTGATCCAATCTATTCGGTGTTCTGTATGCTTCTTGAACCTTCATAGGAATATCATTCTTTAGATTGGGAAGTTTTCTTCTCTAATTTTGTTGAATATATTTTCTGGGCCTTTGATCTGCAGTTCTTCTTGTTCTTCAATCCCTATTATTCTTAGATTTGGTTTTTTTATTGTGTCCCAGATTTCTTGAATGTTTTGTGAAGAGAATTTGTTGGATTTGCCATTTTCTTTGACCAGAGCGTTTATTTTCTCTATGGTATCTTCAGAATCTGAGATTCATTCTTCTGTGTCTTGTATTCTATTGGTTATGCTTCATTTTGTAGTCTCCATTCGTTTACCTAGATTTTCCATATCCAGCCGGTTCTCAGTTTTTTTTTTCGTCATTGCCTCCATTTCAGTTTTCATTTCTTGGACTGTTTCCTTTACCTGTTTGATTGTTTTTTCTTTGTTTCTCAGGGTGTCATTCACGGATTTACTTATTTCTTCAAACTTTTTGTTATATTTGTCAACCATTTCTATACTCATTTCTTCAAACTTTTTGTTATACTTCTTATCCAATTCTTTAAGGGAGTTATTCATATCCTGTTTAAGGGACTCTATTGCTTTCATAGTGGCACTTTTTTCCACTTCTTCTGGGTTAGAGTGTTCAAGTCCTTCTATTGTAGTGTTGTTGGGATCTGGTGTTTTCATGTTGTTTTTCAGATTGTTGGAGGAGGTCTTGCCTTGGCGTCTGCCCATCTCTTCCTTCAAATGCTCTCTTTTGGAACTTCTGGTAGCGGGTCAGGTTCCCTTGTTGGGCAGGGAATTCACTGATAGAATGCCTACCTTTCCTCAGGCAGGCTATTGAAGCATAGGCACTCCGTCTTTCCGTGATGTGCCTACAGCACAGGCCCAGCGTGCAAGGCAGCTGAGCTGGGGAAATTTTATGGCCCCAGTGGGAAGGGAGAAATATAGGAATTTGTACCTGGATGGAAGCTGGGATGGCAGCAGGAGAGCTTAGCAGAGTGGAGCCAGCACTGCAGGGTGACTTGGGAGTCTATGGGGTTAGGGAAAGTCTGAGCTCCTCCTCGCAGGGCCCCTGCCGCAGGCCCAAACAAACTCACCCCTCCGATGGCCCTCTGGATTGAAGTTGGGATGACTGGCAGGAGAGCTTAGCAGGGTGGAGCCAGCACTGCAGGTTGACCTGGGAGTCTATGGGATTGGGGAAAGTCTGAGCTCCTCCTTGGAGGTCCCCTGCCACAGGCCCGAAGCAAACTCACCCCTCTGATGGCCCTCTGAATGGAAGCTGGGATGGCTGGTGGCCAGCCACTGGCTCTTACCTCAACCTCTAGTTTTCAGTTCTTGAACTGTTTCCTTTACCTGTTTGATTGTTTTTTCTTGGTTTCCCAGGGTATCATTCATGGATTTACTCCTTTCTTCAAACTTTTTGTTGTACTTCTCATCCATTTCTTTACTCATTTCTTCAAACTTTTTGTTATACTTCTCATCCAATTCTTTAAGGGAGTTATTCATATCCTGTTTAAGGGACTCTAATGCTTTCATAATGGCACTTTTTCCACTTCTTCTGGATTAAGGTGTTCATGTCCTTCTATTCTAGAGTCGTTGGGATCTGGTGTTTTCATGTTGTTTTTCAGATTGTTGGAGGAGTTCTTGCCTTGGCATCTGCCCATCTCTTCCTTCAAATGCTCTCTATTTGATCTTCTGGTACAGGGTCAGGTTCCCTTGTTGGGCAGGGACTTCACTGACAGAAGGCCTCCCTTTCCTCAGGCAGGCTATTGAAACACAGGCTCTACCTTCTTCCGGGTTGCACCTACAGCCCAGGCCCCGTGCACAAGGCAGCTAAGCTGGGGAAATTTTATGGCCCCAGGGGGAAGGGAGAAATATAGAAAGGTGTACCTGGATGGAAGCTGGGATGGCAGGCAGGAGAGCTTAGCAGGGTCCTGCCTTGCCTTTTTCATAGGGCAGAAATTAGGTAGGCAGAGTAAACCAAACAGAATGCTGGGAGAAAGAAGCAGAGTCAGGAAGACGCCATGGCTTTTCTCTCTGAGACAGACGTAGGTTAGACTCATCCCAGTAAGCCACAGTCATGTGGTGATATACATATTATTAGAAATGAGTTAATTAAGATGTGAGAGTTAGGCAAGAAGAGGCTAGAACTAATGGGCTAGGCAGTGTTTAAATGAATACAGATTCCATGTAATTATTTTGGGGATTGGCCTGGCAGCGAGGAACTGGGCAGTAAGCAGCCTGCTCACAGCTCATCTTTGCAACCCACAGGGAAAGTTAAATAGTCCCACCCTGTGCTAATAGTTTATAAGTCAGTCATTAGAAATAATATGTAAACAATTTCCTGAATTTATAATTTAACACTACATGAATGACATTTTGCTATCTGATTCAAATGCAGATACTTTAGAAAGAATGTTTGAAGAAGTAAATAATGTTTTGTCTATGTGGGGATCACAAATTGTTTCTG
This sequence comes from Myodes glareolus, assembly GCF_982192425.1. Classification (NCBI taxonomy): domain Eukaryota; kingdom Metazoa; phylum Chordata; class Mammalia; order Rodentia; family Cricetidae; genus Myodes; species Myodes glareolus. Next base: position 122,007,236 of record NC_142053.1, read on the forward strand.
AAAAAATACAAAGAGGAGATTCTATAAATTACCTTGGTTATAAGATAGCTTTACAGAAAATTAGAACACAAGATGTACAATTTAGGAGAAATTGATTGTGTGCTCTTAATAACTTTCAAAGATTTGTAGGAAACATTTCCATTCTATGACATGCTTCTGGGATAACACCTGACCTAATAATTCATTTAAACAAAACCTTAGTTGGTGACAAAGTCATAAACAGTTCTGAGAAATTAACAGCTGAGGTTGAGAAAGAATTAACTTTGATTTAAGAGAAATTACAGAAGTCACATATGGATCAGGTGGATCCAAATCTTAATTGCATTCAAGTCATATTATTCTTCAGAATTTCTACTACAGCAATTTTAATGCAGATGGAAGATATTATCTTAGAATGTATCTTTTTAACCACATAAACCAAATAAAATTTTTTTAAAATATGTGGAAAAGGTCTCTAAATTAATTATAAATAAGTGAGCCTTTATCAGTTGGCAGGAATAAACCCAGCAGAGATTATAGTAACTTTTAGTAGTAAAGAAATTACAAAATTATGGGAAGACAATGAACCCTGGCAGAAAGCTTGTTGAAGTTGAAGGATTTCCTATCACAAAAGCAATAGAACTAACCTTATAAAGAGAGCTACTTACATCCTTTCCCACATTGTACATGACACACCAATAACTGGAACCCATACATTCTATACTGATGCAATTAAATCAGGAAAGGCAGCTAAAAATCAGAAGATTTAAGTAAAGAGGAGCAAAACCCTTATAATACTCTCCAGGAAACATATATAATAATATAATAATCAGAATTATATGTTATTCTCCAAGTACTAAGGGATCTTAAAGAACCTCTCAATATAGTTGATGATTTGTAATATGCAGAAAGAGTTGTTTTACATATAGAAACCACTGAATTTACACCAGATGATACAGAATTTACTTTATTATTCTTTCAGGTTCAAGATAAAATTAGGAATATACTTTGTATCGTGTACATAAAACACATCAGATCCTATATTGGTCTTCCAGGTCCTCTAGCACAAAGTAATGCAGACATTGATTGATTATTGATTAGAAGTGTGCTGAAGGCCTCAGAATTTCATAGAAAACATAATGTCAATAGCAAAGGTTTTAAAAAAGTTTTCTATTGCAGGGCAACAAGCCAAGGAGAGTATAAGGAGATGTCCTACTTGTACTTTATATAATCAAACACCACAATCTGCCGGAAGTAACCCAAAGGGTGCTCAAAGAAATGAAATCTGGCAGGTAGATGCTGTGGGAACTCCTTCCACTCCTTCATCAGTATTCAGCTAATAGCCTTTAAGATACCAGCCCACTTGGGCATGGTCTCTTATACTTTAAATACAGTTGTAAAGTCTGTGCTCTCTCTCTCCTGTTTCTGGCTCTTACTTCTGGCTGCTAGACTCTCTATTCATGATCCCTTTTAGTACAGAGGAGTGTTATCTAGAACAGTAATCTGTAAGTCTCCTCTAAATAAATAACCCTTTAATTTTCATAATTCTGAACTAGTGTGGGATTATTTTGTGACCTCTGCCTTCATCTGGTGCCCCACATGGGACTCGAACTGATGACCCTGAGATTAAGAGTCTCATGCTCTACTGATCACAGAGCAAATGCCAGCCCAGACTACTATATCCAGCAATGTTTTCAATCACCACAGATAAAGAAAGCAAGATATTTTATGACAAAACCAGATTTAAACAATACCTATCCACAAATCCAGCCTATACAAAGTACTGGATGGAAACCTCCAAACCCAAGGAAGCAAACTACATCCAAAAAAACACAGACAATAGATACTTCCACACTAGGAAAACCAAAACAAACTAAACACACACACACACACACACACACACACACACACACACAATTCCAACAATAACAACACAAAAAGACCAGGCCCACATGGTATCAGTGCAGAGTTTTACCAGAATTTCAAAGAAGAACTAACCAATATTTCTCAAATTGTTCCACACAATAGAAACAGAAGGGGCACTGCCAAACACATTTTATGAAGCAACAATTACCCAGAAACCCAAACTACACAAAGATGCAAATAAGAGTTACAAACCAATCTCCTTCATGAATATTGATGCAAAAGTACTCAATATAAAACTGGCAAACTGAATCCAAGAACAATCAAAACAATCACTCACCATGATGAAGTAGGTTTCATCTCAGAAGTGCAGAGATGGTTCAATATACAAAAATACAAATAATTCACCATATAAACATGCTGAAAGAAAAAATCCACATGATCATCTCATTAGATGTGGAAAGAGCCTTTGAAAAAAAATCCAACACCTCTTCATTATAAAGGTCTTAGAGAGATCAGGGATACGAGGAACATACCTAGACATAATAAAGGCAATAAACAGCAAGCCAGTAGCCAACATCAAACTAAATGAAGAGAAACTCAAAGCAATTTCACTAAAATCAGGAACAAGAGAAGGCTTGTTGTCTCTCTGTATCTTTTTAAAACAGTATTTGAAGCTCTAGCTAGAGCAATAAGAAAACAAAAAAGATAAGGGAGATACAAATTGGAAAGCAAAATGTCAAAGTTTCCCTATTTGCAGATGACATGATAGTTTACATAACTGACCTGAAAAATTCTACCAGGGAACTCCTACAGCTGACAAACACCTTCAGTAACATGGCAGGATACAAGACTAACTAACAAAACTCAGTAACCCTCCTATATACAGATGATAAAAGGACAGAGAATGAAATCAGTGGGATATCACCCTTCACAATAGTCACAAATAAAATAAAATATATTGGAGTAACTCTAACCAAAAAGGTGAAAGACCTGTATGACATGAACTTTAAGTTCTATCATATCTATAGCCATATACAAAATTTAAATCCAAATGTATCAACATAAATCCAACCACCCTGAACCTCGTAGAAGAGAAATTTTGAAGTAGTCTTGAACACATAGGTGCAGGAGACCACTTCCTGAATATAAAAACAGCAGCACAGACACTGAGTTTGACAATTAATAAAATGGGACCTCCTGAAACTGAGAAGTTTCTGTAAGGCAAAGGGCACAGTCGGTAAGAAAAAGCGACAACCTACAGAATGGAAAAGAATCATAACTAACCCCACATGTGACAGAGGGTTGATCTCCAAAATATACATAGAACTTAAGAAAACAGATATCAAAATAACAAATTTTCTGAATTAAAATGTGGTACAGTTTTAAACAGAGAATCCTCAACAGAAGAATCGCAAATGGTCAAAAGGCACTTAAGGAACTGCCTAGCATCCTTAACCATCAGGGAAATGCATATCAAAACAACTCTGAGATTCCATCTTACACATGTCAGAATGGCTAAGATCAAAAACACTAAGGAAAAGTTATGCTGTAGAGGATGTGGAGTAAGAGAAATACTCCTTCATTGCTGGTGTAAGTGCAAATTGTACAGCCACTTTGTAAATCAGTATGATAATTTTTCAGAAAATTGGGAATCAGTCTACTTCAAGACCCAGAAATACAATTCTTGAGCATATACTCAAAGGATGCCTACTCATACTACAAGGACGTTTGCTCAACTATGTTCATAGTACCATTATTAGTTATAGCCAGATCCTGGTGAAACAACCTAGATGCCCCTCAACTGAAGAATCAATAAAGAAAATGTAGTACATTTACACTATGGAGTCCTACTCAGTGGTGAAAATTAATGACATCTTGAAACATGCAGACAAATGGATGGAACTAGAAAAAGCTACCCTGAGTGAGGGAGCTCAGACACAGAAAGAAAAACATTGCATGTTATCACGCATAAGTGGATATTAGACATAAAGCAAAGGATAACCATATTACAGTCCATAACCAAAAAGAAGATAGGAAACAAGGAGAACCCTGAGAGAGATACACATGGACCCTCAAGGAAGGGAAAGTAGACAAGATCGCCTTAGTAAACTGGCAGCATGGAGGAGGGTGGTAAGGGACTGGGGAGGGAGAAGAGGAGTAGGTAGAACATGAGGGATCAGGAAGGTCTAGTTGGAGGAAGAATAGAGAGGGAGAGCAAGGAAAGAGATACCTTGAAATAGGGATTCTTTATGGGGTTAGTGAGAAGCCAAGTGTTCTCATTTATAAAGAGGTGGTGGGGGACTGATCCCATGAGGGGCAGTGGTGGGTCACCTGAGTCCTTAGTGGGTCCCCTGGTGGGTGGCCAGAGGCCTTGGTGGGAGACAGACAGATAGATGTGCCAAACAGAAAGAGTTTGGGTATAGAGTTCATTTAGTGGGTTATGGAGGGAAAAGGAAGAGGAATGGTAGAAGAGGAGAAGGGGGAAAGAAGTGAGAGAGGAAGAAGCTGCCTCTCTAGAAGGACAAAAAGACAGAGACACAGAGAGAGATGGGGTATTGGAGAGGAGGAGGGAGATCTACTTGCCTCAGCAGAAATGGCGGAGGTTAAGAGTGGGTGAAGCTTGGCTCTTAAAGGGACAGGGTACCCATGTGACAGACCAGGCCAATAGATTACAATATTTTTTTCTTGTAATAAAAAGGCAGGGAATTAGGTATAGTAGGTTGAGGGAATTGGGAGGGTGAGTTCTCAAGACTGTTTCCTTTTTATTTGTGAGTGTCAAATATTTTCTTGGGGAGCAAAGTTAGCTGGGTAGTGGTCACATTTTGGGGTAGCTGATCACTTTACTCCTCTCCATGATTCATGGTATGGAACTGTCCATTGGACCTGGCAAGGTGTTGGCAGAGCAGAAGACAAAGATAAGTTTAGGAAGAAAAAAAATTTTCAGGACCAGGGAATTAACAGGTGTGTATCTTACCTGTTTAAGATAAATCCTTCAGTTTTGCTCTTTGGAACTCAAAAGAATTCTTTGAGTTTATGAAAACATAAGGTTTAGACACATACATTATATTAACAGTAGCATATTTATGTCAAAATGACAATGACAGATGTTTTTGTACAATGAAAAGTATCTTTAAGATTATGAAAGGCAGTATGAGAGAGAAATTTGATAACTTGTATTTGTCCTCACACCTTTATAAATTCACAGGTACACACCTTAATAACTTGCATTTGTATATCTTAAAACACCTTTTATTTAGAATATATTAAGAAGTCATACTGAAATTTATTTGGTGAGGTTGTCCTTTTAAACTGACAAAACATCTCAGTTGTCAAACTGTATCAAAGATCTTTGAAAGGAAAAATTTTTACTTGAGGTATTGATTTAAAAAATGACAGAAGACTTACTCTATTGGCTACATAGAGCCTCTCCTCAGCATCCTCCATGGTCATCAAGGGCAAGGGCATCAGGACTGTATTTGTCTTCTGCTGTTAGAAGCATGGCCTGCCAGACTTCAGAAGATCTTGTGGATTAGAAAATCTGTAGGAAGACGAGCCTATCTTGGCCTGAGAAGCTAAGACAGTTGATTCCACTTGATTCTTTGTCCACATATGGAGATCTTTGGTTTAGATGAAAGGCTGTTTGCTGAATAGTTAGTGATTTCATTTGATGAAGCAAATTGTGAATGGACGTTGTTCTATGCCCATCTGTCTTCTGTCTTCTTTGGAGGAAATAGAGTGCTGCTGCTAGGGGTCAACTTATCTCTGTGTAATGAAGTCTTTTAATAATTAAACATTTAAATGCAATGGTCCCCAGATCTCTGAGCATTTGAGAGCTGTTTATTGGGTATAAATCAGTTATGATTACAGTATTAAATCTGCCTGGAGAGCTGGGACCAAGCTTGACTTTACTAGTTTTTAACAGGTAAGATTTATACTTGTGAAAGATAAAGAAGAAAAAAATGTTTGCAATAAAAACTTAATGATAGAATTGACAATAGTGGAGGACAACTTAACCTATTTTAAAGCAGGGTTGGATTACATATACAGTGTTTTTAAAGAAATTTATGAGTACATACCAATTTAAAACATGTGACTTATTGTTTTCTTAGTCTGGAATGAGATACAGTGAACAGACCATTATAACATTTAACAGCAAGCAATACATTTATACATAGTTGAATTTAAGTTTTGTACACATATACAGAGTTAAAGCTAAATTATGTTAATACATAAAGTTAACTCAAAAGCTACATGTATACACACATTCATATATTAAACAGGAGTTGGGCAAAGTGGTTGTTTTGGTGGGCCCTACCGCAGCATGCCACTGCATAAAACACATATGTACTATGTAACAGAGTTAGTAAAAGGAATTTAGAGATAAAAGCATGAGTAAATCACGAGACTAGGCAAGGAATATAGTACAGATGGTGACTTGGTTACCTAACGTATTCTTAGTCAAGATGGAAGAACTTGGTCACCTGACCTGCCCTTAGACAAGATGGTGGTGAGGTCATTTGACCTGCCCTTAGTCAAAATGGTGGCAGTCACATGTTATACAGAGAAGCCACATTTTTAGAGCCATGGCAAGAATTTTAAACAGATATAAATAATAAGAGAGACTTAGAGGCCATGTAGAATGTGCACTTAAAAATTATATTTGTGTGGCCACGTCATTCACACATTCTTTCAGACATGAAATAGAAAGGAAAGTTACTCAGTGCTGCCAGACACTAGGCACCAGCCACCATGCCACCAGCCACTGTAGGGAGTGAAGGCTGGGACTGGAACAGCTGCCTTGGATCCAACCAATTTTGCAGGTTACTGCGGGACCAGCATCTGTAGTTGTGGCAGAGGCAGTAAAGAAGGAATTGTAGCAAGAACATGAATATGAGCAAGAAAAAGAACATTTAGAGGTGGATGGGGATACGCCTGTCCAGTAAAAGGAAAAGCATATGGGCATGAGTTGACAGCAGGACACCAACAGTGTGGAACATGGCTGGATAGAAACTTTTTATTCTGCCTGTTTGCTGATAGAAATTAGATAGCTCCAATTTTAGCTTGTTATTTAAGGGGTATGTAGGCTATTTATCAGTGCAAAGGTAGGTACGGCTAGGAATCTGTAAGTAAGGTAGAAGTTTCAGCATCTGTAAAAGATATACCAGAAGAAAGGTTAGACAGATAGATAGTTTTAGGTTTATTTCCCAAGGCAAGAGTGTAAGAAATGTGAGGACCCAAGGGCTCTTAACCAGAATATCTTCTGGATAATGCAAGAGTTGAGGAGTAGGTCAAGCCAATTTGAGATTGATTAGTACAGGAATTGGGGGCTAGATAGGACTACTCCTAGTGACCTGAGAGAGGACAAAAGTCTGAGTGGTGAGAAACCAAATCTCAGTCCTTAGCTGTGGGGAAAAATCAGAGATGAATGTCAGTGAAAGCTGACATGGAGAAGGGACTTTACCATTTACAGTGATGGAGAAGGCACAGGGTGTTGGAATGTGGTTTGAGTTTAGGGTTCCCATGTGTCCCCAGGGGCCTGACCACAGGCAGGAGGGAACGTGAAGAGAGACTGGCCAAATCATAAACCAATATTATCATTTATAAAGAGGTGGTGATGTACCGGTCCCATGAGGGGTGGCTGGGGTCAGCAGAGGCCCATACGGGTCCCCTAGCAGGGGCCTGAGACCATGATGGGAGAAAGCGAGATAGATACGCTATGCAGAGAGAGTTTGGGTGTAGAGTTTATTTGGTGGGTTATAGAGGGGAAAGGAAAGTAAAAGGGAAGAAGGGGTGAAGGGGAGAAGCGGGGAGAGACAGAAGCAGAGGATGACCCTCCAGAAGAAGGGCAGACAAAGACACAGAGACAGAGGTAGGTGGGGGAGACTGGAGAGGAGGAGGGAGATCCATTTGCCTCAGTGGAAAGGAGGATTGGGAGTAGGTGAAGCTGGGGAAACTGCATAAGACCAAACTAGGTCTTCTGAATGTGGTTGACAGATGTGTGACTAGGGCAGTTTGTGGGGCCACTGGCAGTGGATCCAGTGTTTATCTGAAGTGCATGAACTGGCTCTTTGGGGCTCATTCCCTATAGAGGGATACCTTCCTCAGCCTAGATACAGGGGGAGGCCTTGGTCCTGCCTCAAGTGTTGTGACAGACATGGGACCTCACCCTCTCAGAGGGGTGGATGTGGGATAGGGAGAAGGTATGTGGATCAGGAGGACAGGAGGTAGAAGGAACTGGGACTGGTATGTAATATATGATTATTTTTAAAATCAAAAACACAGACCAAGAGAATGGATGCAAAAACAGGAGCCAGTCTTCTGCTGCATCCAAGTACTATACCTAATATCAAGTGCAGACATCACCTCAGCATAAAAAGATAGAAAATGATATTCCAAGCAAAAAGACACAAGAAGCAAGCCCGTGACTTTTTTGAATCTAGAAAACCATTTCTTTTGTATATTCCTACTTCCTGCAGTATACAGGTTTTTAAAAAAAATATCCTCTATTAGTATTCTGAATGACTTTGGTATCTCTTATAATGCTTATCTGTTCATTTCTTACTATGTGTATTTGACTTCTCTCTTTTTTTCTTTTGGTTATTTGGGCCAACATTTTGTGAATATTGATTATTTTATCAAAAAATCATTTGCTTTGATAGATAGACTCCTTGCTTTGAGAGATAGATAGATAGATAGATAGATGAGTTTTGTTTATTGATGCATTCAGCCTATTTGTGTTTATTGGTTGGAGAATTGAGGCTGTTGATATTTAAACTTATCACTAAACATGTGTGTGTTAGTTTTGATCATTTTGTTGTTGATTTTTGGTAGTATTTGTGTTTATAGTGGTTTAGTTATATTTTAATAGATATTTATTCCACAGTCTCTCTCAATTTGGCCCAAAATAATGATTTCTTTCTCAATCAATCATGAAAAATAGTTTTGCAGGATATAGTTTTAGGCTGGCTGGTATGTCTGTATGTGTGTTTGTGTGTGTGTTTCCATATATTTTATTTCCCTTTTATTTTTGAAATCATAATATAATTGAGTGGAAAAATAGACTCCCCCAAGAAATATCACATGAATTTATCATCCAATAGCAAATTTTCAGCTCTGTATATTAACATAAGATAGCATTATTCAGACTGAGCATGCCATATTTGTGAATATTATGTATGTATGTTCATATACACATGGATGTAATACAAAAGGCACCTCTACCACCCCATTTTTTACCTAGACTTCTCAGGTTCTCTTCTAGGATCTAGACTGACAAGTAACCATGGCTTTCTCAACCATGCCTTTCCTGCAACCTGCATCCAGGTCTATACAATTTAGCCTACATCCCACAGCCAGTGTACCAAAACCTAGACTGCCAATTGTTTTTCTTCAATGCAGAGGAGCTCTATGCTTGGACCATTAGCCTCCCTACCTATCTACCATACAACATGATTCTCCCATGGCACATCAAATTGCACTCTGTATATCAGTCCAGTTCCCTCTGCCCACCTTACTTATTCCACCCCTGCAAGCCACTTGCAAACTTTCAACCCAACATTCCCCCACATCCTCTCTTTTCCCTTACTCTTCTCCATCCTCAAAAACTTAAAACTAACAAAAGAATTGTATGTGCCCAGATCTAATCACAGGAATCCCAACATAATGAAAGATCAGGTCAGTATCTTCTCTCAAAAAACCTACTTGTTCTGAAGAAATGCTACCCAATGAGAATTACCTGGATGAACTCTAGGATGAAGAAATTAAAGGAACAATCATAAACCTCCTGAAAAAATTCAAGGAATTAAAAAAAAGACAAAATGAAACAGCTCAGTGAAGTCAAGGAGGAAGAGCTTAAGGAGAAGGCACCGCCTTAGAGTAAGTGGAGAGGTAAAGATATTCCAATCAAATGATGTTGTGCCCACTGTGTGGAACACCCCCCCCCAAAAAAAAAACCGCCAAGAAACCAGATACCATCCAAAAGCAAATAGTCTTTTTAATTTACAAGTTAACTTGTTTTCTCCGACCAGCCAACACTGTGGATAGAGTAGGAGAGACCCTGAGATGCAGTGGGACAGGAAATATTTGGGGGTAGAACAAGGGGAGGTCTGGGGGTCTTCAAGTTGCATAGTAACAGTCTCAGGATTGGCACGCTTCAAGGCTGGGAGAGCCTGACTTAAGTTGATTGGTCAGCTGAAGCTATGGAAAGATTGCTATACCTGGAGGCCATGGGTGACAAGGTGTGGTGGGGGTGGTGGAGGTGGTTGTGGTTACTACATTCCACCATTATCAGTAAAGCACATCCAGAGCCCACCAGCTAACTTTTGATTGGTTCCTTACCACATGGTGTATACCTGGTTTTCCCCAATAATTAGGGCTAAGTCAGACCAGTTTAGGGGCTCTGCACATCCTGCTGAGTAAGGGGCTTACATCTTCCAGGGACTTTTCTACAGTCTGATTTGACTTACAAATTGAGGGGCTGAGTGAGGGTTTGGGCCCTTCAATGGGACCAGAAAACAGTTGAACATTTCTATCCTAATATCTTACAAAATAAACTTCCAATTAGAGTTAATCAGATGAGATAAAGAGAGGCATTTCATTCTAATCACAAGAACAGTAAACAGGGGAAACACATTACAATCCTAAATTTATGCTCCAAGGTGTTAGCATTCAGGCATCATGTTTGCCTGCCTCTTGTCACCTGGCAGGATGTGCTTTCCAGTACTCAGGCAGTACTCTGGCCTGCTCAGGGCCCTTGCTATTTGGTCTCTGTGCACGTGCACTACACCCCCTTTAAGAGATAAGCTCTCTGTCTGCCTCTCTGTTTCTCTCTCTGTCTCTCTTTCTCTTTCCTTTTTCCCCCATGCCTGTCTCCAGAGGCTAGTCTCCCCTCTACACTCCCTCTTTAACATTCCATTCCCCCAATAAAAACTCTCCACATGAGCTCACGGGAATGCTGTTTTTTTTTTCCATTTATAACATGAGGGGCACAAAGTTTCATACACACACACACACATGCATGCATGCAAATCTACTGCTGGAATTAAAGATACTGAATGACATTGTGCTGGCTAGTCTTATGTCAACCTGACACAAAGACTAGAGCTGTCTGAAAGGAGAGAACCACAATTGAGGAAATACCTCCATAAGATCCAACTGTAAGGCATTTTCTTAATTGGTGATTGATAGGGGAGGGCCCAGCCCACTATGGGTGGTTCCATCCCTGGGCTGTTGGTTCTGAGTTCTATAAGAAAGCAGGCTGATCAAGCCATGAGGAGCAAGCCAGAAAGCAGCACCTTTCAAATGACCTCTGCATCAACTCCAGTCTCCAGGTTCCTGCCCTGTTTGAGTTCCTGTCCAGGCTTCCTTTGCTGATGAATAGTGCTGTGGGAAGTGTAGGCAAAATAAACCCTCTCCTCTCCAACTTGCTTTTTGGTCATGGTATTTTATCACAGCAATAGAAATCCTAATTAAGACAAACATCAACCACTAATAGTGGGTGACTTTAGTACCCAATTTCTCATCTTCATCTTCATCTAGACAGAAAAAAGAAAATCATCAGAACTGAATGATACAATAAATCAAATGTCCTTAACTGATATCTACAGAATATTCTATCCAAACACCAAATAATTCACATTTTCTTTGGCATCACATAGAAACTTTTCTAAAGTAGACCACATTCTGAGACAGAAAGCAAATCATACAAATTCAAAAAGATAGAAATCACTCCTTGTACCTATATAACCACAACATAATAAAAACTAAAATTTACAGCAAAAAAACTTCTACTACAATAAAAATTGTGTAGATTAAACAATTCATTACTAAATTAAGAATGAATCAAATAAGAAACCAAGAAAACAATAAATAGAATAAAATAAAATAAAAATCTTAGAACTAAACAAAAATGAAGATGCATAATAGCAAAAACACTGTAACAAATTGAAAATAGTCCGTCTATTTGCCTAAATTAAAAAATCAGAAAGAGTACAAAAAGTGGCTTAATTAGGCAACTCAAAAATTGGAAGGAATAAAACAAATCAAAATACAGTCACCAAAAAAGAAATGGTAAAAATAAGACTAGAAATGAATAAAAAGAGAACAGCAAAAAGAATGAACAAACCTAAGAGCTAATTATTGAAAAGATAAACAAAACTGACAAACATGTGTTCCAAGTATAAAAAACAGAAAAATAGAGGTCTGATATTTACAAAGTAAAAACTGAACAGGAAAACATTATGACAGACACAAAAGAATTTCATAATATTATTAGGGAATATTTTAAAACATTGTACTCTGTAAAACTGGAATATCTAAAAGGAATGGATGATTTTCTAGGTTCAGCAAAACTATCAAAATTAAATCAAAAAGAAGTCAACAACTTAAATTGATCCATAAAAATGAGGAAATTTAAATAATAATAAAAATCCTTCCAGCCAAGAAAAATCCAGGAGCAGTTGTATTCACAGAATAACAGGCATTCAAAGAAGGCCTACACATAGTTCTTAAACTGTTCAAAGAAATCAAACAGAAGGCGCATCCCCAAACCCTCTCACAAAACCAGTATAACTCTAATATTCAAACCACAAAAATAAAAAAAACTACAAGTTAATATTTTTAATGAACATAGACTCAAAACTCCTCAATAAAATACTTACAATCAATATACAGACATGAATCCCAAAGTTTGTTCAACATGATCAAGTTGCATTTATCCCTGAAAAGTGGGCATGGTTCAATATATGCAAATTTATAAATGTAATAAGCCACATAAGTGAAATTAAAGACAAAAATCACATGATTCACTCAATAAACACAGAAAAGGGTCTTGGGCAAAATCCAAGTTGTTTTCATGATAAAAGTCTGACAATATGTATGATTACCAGGAGCATACCTCAATATAGTAAAATGTATATACAAGGAACCAACAGCCATTATCATTCTAAATCCATGGTTCTCAACATTCCTAATGTTGTGATCCTTTAATTCAGTTCCAACCATAAAATTGTTTTTGTTGCTACTTCATAACTGTAATTTTGCTAATGTTATGAATTATAATATAAATATCTATCTAATATGCAGGATGTCTGATATTTGACTCAAATAAAAGAGTCATTCAAGCCCCTTACCAAAAAGGGTCATGACCAACAGTTTGAGAACCTCTGTTAAATTTATTTAACTTATATCTTATAAATTCAACTTATAAATTTATAATTTATAAATTTAAATAATATAACTTATAAATTTATTTATTTATAAAGCAATCTAACTGAATTTAGGAACAAGACAGTGATATTCATTGTCCCTACTCCTTTTCAATACTGTATTCAAATTATTAGGTGGAGCAAAAGAAAGAAATTAAAAGGATATGACCAGAAGATCCTCCTTCCAGAGGGATGAGTGTGTGCCCAATTGGTGGCAGGCCAGATGTCCTGGAAAGGGAGCTCAGGTACCCTCCATTCCCCTAAACTTTCTGGTCATTCAGCGGGGGCTTGTCCCTGGCTTCGGCCTTTCTCTTCTTATCCCACCCCAGCTTGCCCCTCAAGCATGCCTTTCAATCTGTGGGGTCACAGGATCCCCAAACTCAGCCTGCTTCGGGGCTGAGGGTCTCGGGACAAAGTGGTCAGTGCAACTGCTACAGGAGTTTCTTTGTCCCACTGAGCCTGCAACCAGCAAGCCCTCCCTTTTGTCTGTGAGATCCCTGGCCAGCAAGTGGCTAGATCCTGTACCAGAAGTTCCATCGTTCAGGAGGAGTAAGTTGAGTGCCTGACCAACTGGTTGGAGGTAGTGGGACTAGAGCACAAGCACCCACCAATTCCCTAAACTTCTGACCATTCAGTGGGGTTTTTCCTTGGCTACTGCCTTTTTCTACTTATCCCATCCCAGCTGGCCCCCCAAGCAGTTCTTCCAATCTGTGGGGTCCTTAGATCCACCAACACAACCTACTCCAGGATGGAGAAGATCTGAGAAACTCCAGTGCTGAGGGGACTTAAGAGAGGGCAGACCAAGAAAAACCCTCAAGTACACAGGTAGCCACAGCAAAGATTAGACGAAGTCCCAAAGACTTTGCTAACAACATTTGAAGGAAGAGATAGGCAGGCACCAGTGAAAGAATTCCTCCAACAATCTGAAAAAAACTATAATAATACCAGAATCCCGCAAACATACAACAAGAAGAATTGAACACCCTGATCCAGAAGAAGTAGAAGAAATAAACTTTAAACATAACATTATAAAAGTGATAGAGTCCCTTAAACAGGATGTGAAAAACTCCCTTAAAGAAATGGATGAGAAGAATAACCAAAAGTTTGAAGAAATGAATAAGTCCCTCAAAGGTAGCCAAGAAAACCAAGAAAAAGTAATCAAACAGGTAATGGAAACAGTTCAAGACTTGAACACTGAAATGGAGGTAATAAAGAAAACACAAACCAAGGGATGGCTGGAAATGGAAAATCTGGGTAAATTAAGAGGGACTACAGAGACAAGTAATAACCAACAGAATACAAGATATAGAAGAAAGAAACTCAGACACTGAAGATACTATAGAGGAAATAAACTCTTTGATCAAAGAAAACAGCAAATCCATCAAATTCTTAATACAAAACATCCAGGAAATCTAGGGCACCATGAAAAGACCAAACCTAAGAATAATAGGGGTAGAAGAAGGAGAAGAATTACAGCTCAACGGCCCAGAAAACATATTCAGCAAAATTATTGAAGAAAACTTTCCCAACCTAAAGAAAGATGTTCCTATGAAGGTAAAAGAATCATACAGAACACCAAGTAGACAGAATCAAAAAAAAAATTCGCTCACCATATAATATTCAAAACACAAAACTTACAGAATAAAGAAAGAATATTAAAAGTGATAAATGAAAAAGATCAAGTAACAAATAAAGGTAAACATATCAGAATTAAACTTGACTTCTCTATGGAAACCATGAAAGCCAGAAGGTCCTGGACAGATGTACTGCAGAAACTAAGTGCAATGCATGGATGCAAGCCCAGACTACTATACCCAGTCAAGCTTTCCTACACCCTCAATGGAGAAAACAAGGTATTCCAGGATAAAAACGAATTTAAACAATACGTAGCCACAAACCCAGCCTTACAGAAAGTAATAGAAGGAAAATCACAACCAAAGGAACCCAACAACACCCACAATAATTTAGAAATCTAAGAATCCTCCACATCACAACCCGAAGAAAGGAAGCACACAAACTCTACCACCAAAAAAATAAATAAATAATAACTGGAGTTAACAACCACTGGTCATTAAAATCACTTAATATCAATGGACTCAATTCACCTATTAAAAGGCAGAGATTAAGAGAATTGATGGGAAAACAGGATCCAACATTATGCTACTTACAAGAAACACACCTCAACCACAAAGACAAATTTTACTCAGGGTAAAGGGTTAAGAAAAGGTTTTTTTCAATCAAGAAAAAACAAGTGGGTGTGGCTATACTAATATCTAACAAAATTGATTTCAAACTAAAATCAATCATAGGAGATGGAAATGGACATTTTATACTCATAAGAGGAACAATTCATCAGGATGAAGTCTCAATTCTGAATATCTATGCCCCTAATATAAAAGCACCCACATACATAAAAAAAAAACATTACTAGAACTCAAAGCACACATCAAACCCCACACACTAATAGTAGGAGACCTCAACACTCCTTTTTCACCAATGGACAGATCAACCAGACAGAAACCTAACAGAGAAATAAGAGAACTAAAGGAGATAATGAATCAAATGGACTTAACAGACATCTATAGAACATTCCACCCAAATAGGAAAGAATATACTTTCTTCTCAGCATCTCATGGAACCTTATCAAAAATTGATCACATACTCAGTAACAAAGCAAACTTCAACAGATACAAAAAAAATTGTAACTGCCTGTATCTTATTAGATCACCATGAAATAAACTTAGAATTTAACAACAATTCTACTCCCAGAAAGCCTACAATCTCAAAGAAACTGAATAGTCAACAAGTGAGCCACTCCTGGGTCAGGAAAAAAAATAATGAAAGAAATTAAAGTCTTCTTTGAATCCAAAGAAAATAAAGACACAACATACCCAAACTTATGGGACACAATGAAAGCAGTACTATGAGGAAAATGTATAGATCTAAGTGCCGACATTAAAAAAAAAAAAAAACAACAGAGAAAGCTCACATTAGAGACTTAACAGCAAAGCTGAAAGCTCTAGAAAAAAAGAAGCAGACTCACCCAGGAGGAGTAGAAGACTGGAAATAATCAAACTGAGGACTGAAATCAGCAAAATAGAAACACAGAAAACAATCCAAAGAATCAATGAAAAAAAAGATATTCTTTGAGAAAATCAACAAGATTGACAAGCCCCAATCCAAACTAATCAAAAGGCAGAGAGAGAAAATACAAATTAACAAGATCAGAAATGAAAAGGGGGACATAACAACAGACACTAAGGAAATTCAGAGAACCATTAGGTCTTACTGTGAAGGCCTATATGCCACAAAGTTGGAAAATGTAAAAGAAATGGACTTGTTTTTAGATAAGTACCATATATCAAAATTAGATCAAGACCAGGCAAACAATTTAAATAGACCGATAAGTCATTGTAACATGAGGCCCGGCTTGTTGAGGTTTCTGTCCCACCCGGTACCCCACAACTGGCAATTCCCAAAGAAAATAACACGGAGTCTACATTAGGTTATAAACTGATTGGCCCATTTGATCAGGCTACTTATTAGTTCTTATGACTTATCTTAACCCATTATTCTGATCTATGTTAGCCACACGGGCTCAGTACCTTTCTCAGTGTGACAGCTTACATGTTGCCTCTTCGGTGGTCTGCCCAGGAGTGGCAGAGGAACTTCCCTGCTTCCCAGAATTCTCCTGTTCTCATTGCTCCACCCCTACTTCCTGTCTGGCTTTCCTGCCTATACTGCCTGCCTGGCCAATCAGCATTTTATTAAAATATGATTGACAGAATACAGACAATTCTCCCACACCATTTCCCTCTTTTTTTTTAAACAAAGAAAAATACCCATAGTCCATTTGTTGGGAATGTGGGCGTAGTATTTCAGGCTACTTCTGCTGGTTGGGGGCGCTGATGATCTTATGGGGACCTAAAGAAAATTTAAAGTTATAATCAAGTCCTGACTGGAGTATCCTGTGAGTCTTGATCATCTCAGGCAGCAGTCTTGAATCTGTTCTGGATGTAGAACTCTGTCATCTGGGCCATCTCTTCCTACCGGAGATTGCTCAGGAGGTCTCCCTTGGCCAAAGATGATTTTTCTTAACTCTGAATAAATCCAAAGCCTCTCGTTTTCTGTGGAAACAAAAGCAAAATCTCTTCTCCAAAGTAACATACCTTTTGACTTCAATTTTGAAGCCAAGGTATTTTCAAAATACCTATCTTGGGTTAGTTCAGCAGCATTTATAAACAAAAGTCTTTCAGCAGCTGTTGCTCCTTCCTCAACATTCAAACAATTCAAAGAGAGCATAATTGCATACAGTATCAAGATTCTCTGTGTATTCTCCATCTTTATTTTAAACTCTATTTCTTTTATTTTTACTTTTACTTTTTGAGACAGGTTTTCTGTATATCTTTGTCCTGGAATAACACTGTAGACCAGGCTGTCCTTGAACTCACAGAGATCCACTCTCTCTGCCTCCCCAGTGCTAGGATTAAAGGTGTATGCTATCACACCTTGAACTCAGAGATGCTTCTGTCTCTGCCTCCCAGGCATTGGGATTAAAGGTGTGTACTACCACACCTTGAGGTCACAGAGGTCAATCCCTACCTCAGTCTCTTGAAGTCACAGAGGTCAATATGCCTCTACCTCCCAGGCATTGGGATTAAAGGTGTGTACCACCACACATAACCACTCTCTTTTTACTTTAAGAACTTTAACTTTTATCCTGCATTTATTTGTAACATACTATAAACCATTTAGAGGTTTTCTTCGTCGTTGAATCTCTCTTTAAGTATATCTCTCCTTTTTTCTGACCACATGAGTCTAAAACCGTGGCTTTGACGGCTGGATCTAGGCCATTTCTTAGCTTTCCAGCTTCATGGTAGATGTACCACTGGAGCCTTTTACTGCCACAACTCTATGGCATTTCAAGGTCCGTGCCAGCAAGCCAGCTGAAGCATTCTGCTCACAGACCACACTCAGTCAGACTGCCTGCCTGAAAGAGTCAGAGATTGCCCTGGCAGGACAGTCCAGAAAGCCGGCATTTTAAAACGGCGCAGCTTTTCTCCAGCTACGGCTGAAAACCGAAAAGCATGCGTTCAGCTTTACATCAACACCGTTTAAGTGTTTTGTGGCAGGACCTCTTAATGAGCTGCAAGGTTTTGCAGCTAAAGCTGAGTCAGGAAGCCTCTCTTAGATGAGAGCCTTGCTTGCCTCTAGCAAGCAAAGTAGACCCGAGAAATTGCTGCTACCAACAAAACATGCTTTACTCTATTCTTTCCCAAGCTTTCTCAAGCTTTCTGTGGATTTAGTTTTCCACGTCTGGGTGCCATATGTAGCATGAGGGCCGGTTTGTTGGGGTTTCTGTCCCTCCCAGTACCCCAACAGCCGGCAAGCAACAAAGAAAATCACACACAAGACTCCATAAGGTTATAAACTGATTGGCTCATTAGGTCAGGCTACTTGTTAACTCTTATAACTTATATTAACCCATTATTCTCATCTATGTTAGCCATAATGGCTCCGTACCTTTCTCAGCTGGGCAAGTTACATGCTGCCTCTTCAGTGATCTGTGCAGGAGTGGCGAGAGAGTTTCCTGTGTCCCAGAAAACTCCCAGTCTCTTTGCTCCACCCCTACTTCCTGTCTGGCTTTCCCGCCTATACTGCCTGACTGGCCAATCAGTGTTTTATTAAAATATGATTGACAGAATACAGACAATTCTCCCACACCAAGTCATGAGAAAATAGAAGCTGTCATAAAAAAAAACTCCCAACCAAAAAAAGTGCTGGACCAGTTGGTTTTAATGCAAAATTTTACCAGAAATTCCAAGAAAGGCTGATACCTAAGCTCCTTAAGGTGTTTCATATAATAGAAACAGAAGAGTCAATGCCAAACTCTTTTAATGAAGCTACAGTTACCCTGATACCAAAACCACACAAAGACTCAACCAAGATGGAGAATTATCTACCAATCTCGCTAATGAACATCTATGCAAAAATTCTCAATAAAATACTGCCAAACCGCATCCAAGAACACATCAAAAAAATAATCCATTATGATCAAGTAGGCTTCATCCCAGAGATGCAGGGCTGGTTCAACATATGAAAATCTATCAATGTAACCCAACATATAAATAAACTGAAAAAAAGCATATGATCATTTCATTAGATGCTGAAAAAGCATTTGAGAAAATTCAACACCCTTTTATGACAAGGGTCTTGGAGAGGTTACAGATACAAGAATCATATATAAATATAATACAAGCAATATACAGCAAACCAACAGCTATTATCAAATTAAATGGAAAGATACTCAAAGCCATCCCACTAAAATTAGGAACAAGACAAGACTGTCTACTCTCACAATATTTCTTCAACATAGTGCTTGAAGTTCTAGCAATAATAATAAGAAAACATAAGAAAATCAAGAGAATTTTAATTGGAAAGGAAGAAGTCAAACTTTCGTTATTTGCAGACAATATGATAGTGTACATCAGTGACCCAAAAACTCTACCAAAGAACTCCTACAGCTGATAAACACCTTCAGTGATGTGGCAGAATACAAGATCAACTCCAAGAAATCAGTTGCCCTCTTATCCACAAAGGATAGAGAAGCAGAGAGGGAAATCAGAGAAACCTTACCTTTCACGATAGTCACAAATAGCATAATGTATCTTGGTGTTACACTAATCAAGGAAGTGAAAGATTTATTTGACCACAACGTTAAGGCTTTGAAGAAAGAAATTGAAGAGGACACCAGAAAATGGAAGGACTCCCATGCTCTTGGATGGGTAGGATCAACATAGTAAAAATGACAGTTCTACCAAAAGAAATCTATAAATTCAACTCGATCACAAAAAAAATTTCACAGATCTTCAGAGAAAAATAAGCAACTTCATATAGAAAAACAAAAAACCCAGGATAGCCCTGCCTCCCATCCCAGCTTTCATTCAGGTACACCTTCCTCTCTTCATCCCATTTCCCTGGGGCCATAAGATCTCCCCAGCTCAGTTGCCTTGCGTGCTGGGCCTGGGCTGTGGGCACAACCCGGCAGGAGGCAGTTCCTGTGTTTCAATAGCCTGCCTGAGAACAGGTGGGCCCTGTATCAGCTCAGCGACATTCCTGGCCAGCAAGGGGCACTGATCTTCTAGCAGACATCCTTTGGAGGACAGGATTTCCCAAGCTCAGCTGCCTTGCGTGCTGGGCCTGAGTTGTGAGCACAATCGGGCAGGAGGGAGTGCCTGTGTTTCAATAGCCTGTCTGAGGAAAGGTAGGCCTTCTGTCAGTGAAGTCCCAGCCCAATAAGGGAACCTGACCCGGTATCAGAAGATCCAATAGAGAGCATTTGAAGGAAGAGATGGGCAGACGCCAAGGCAAGACCTCCTCCGACAATCTGAAATACAACATGAAAACACCAGATCCCAACGACCCTACAATAGAAGAACTTGAACACCTTAATTCAGAAGAAATGGAAAAAAGTGCCATTATGAAAGCAATAGAGTCCCTTAAATAGGATATGAATAACTCCCTTAAAGAATTGAATGAGAAGTATAACAAAAAGTTTGAAGAAATAAGTAAAGAAATGGATGAGAAGTATAACAAAAAGTTTGAAGACATGAGTAAATCTGTGAATGATACACTGGGAAACCAAGAAAAAACAATCAAAAAGGTAATGGAAATAGTTCAAGACTTGAAAACTGAAATGGAGGCAATGAAGAAAGCACAAACTGAGGGCCGGCTGGATATGGAAAATCTAGGTAAACAAACAGAGACTAGAGAATCAAGTATAACCAATAGAATACAAGAGATGGAAGAATGAATCTCAGATTCTGAAGATACCATAGAGAAAATAAATGCTCTGATCAAAGAAAACAGCAAATCCAACAAATTCTCATCACAAAACATTCAAGAAATCTGGGACACAATAAAAAAAAAACAAATCTAAGAATAATAGGGATTGAAGAGCAAGAAGAACTGCAGATCAAAGGCCCAGAAAATATATTCAACAAAATTAGAGAAGAAAACTTTCCCAACCTAAAGACCAATATTTCTATGAAGGTTCAAGAAGCATACAGAACACCAAATAGACTTGAGCAAAAAAAAAAATCCCCTCTCCATATAATATTCAAAACACAAAACATACAGATTAAAGAAAGAATATTAAGAGCTGCAAAGGAAAAAGGTCAAGTAACTTATAAAGGTAAACATATCAGACTTACACCAGGCTTCTCTATGAAAACCATGAAAGCCAGAAGGTCCTGGATAGAGGTACTGCAGAAACAAAGAGACCATGGATGCAAACCCAGACTACTATACCCAGTCAAGCTATCATTCACTATCAATGGAGAAAACAAAATATTCCAGGATAAAAATAAATTTAAACAATATGTAGCCACAAATCCGGCCTTACAGAAAGTAATAGAAGGAAAATCGCAACTCAAGAAATCCAACATTGCCAACACTGCCTACAATAACTCAGATATCTAGTGACCCATCACAAGAACAACTCAAAGAAGGGAAACATACAAACTCTACTACACAAAAATAAATAAATAAATAAAATAACCAGAGTCAACAACCACTGGTCATTAATATCACTTAATATTAATGGACTCAACTCACCTATAAAAAGGCACAGACTAAGAGATTGGATACGAAAACAGGATCCAACATTCTGTTGTTTACAAAAAACACACCTCAATCACAAAGACAGACATCTACTCAGAGTAAAGGGTTGGGAAAAGGTTTTTCAAGCAAACAGAGCTAAGAAACAAGCAGGTGTGGCCATTCTAATTTCCAACAAAACTGACTTCAAACTAAAATCAATCAGAAGAGATGGAGACGAACATTTCATACTCATAACAGGAACAATTCATCAGGAGGAAGTCTCAATCCTCAATATCTATGCTCCTAATATAAAAGCACCCACTTATGTAAAAGAAAAACTTTTAGAACTCAAGGCAGTCATCAAACCACACACACTAATAGTAGGAGACTTCAACACACCTCTCTCACCAATTGACAGGTCAATCAAACAGAAACTCAACAGAGAAATTAGAGAATTAATAGAGGTAATGAATCAAATGGACTTAACATGTATTAATAGAACATTCCACCCAAATAGGAAAGAATATCCCTTCTTCTCTGCAGCTCATGGAACCTTCTCGAAAATTGACGACATACTCATTAACAGAGCAAACTTCCATAGACTCAAAAAAAAAAAAATACTAGCAACCACCTGTTTCTTGTCAGATCACAATGGAATAAAGTTAGAATTCAAAAACAATTCTAACACCAGAAAGCCTACAAGCTCATGGCAGCTGAACAGTCAACTAATGAAAAACCCCTGGGTCAAGGAAGAAATAAAGAAAGAAATTAACGTCTTCCTTGAATTTAATGAACATAAAGAAACAACATACTCAAACCTATGGGACACAATGAAAGCAATGCTAAGAGGAAAGTTCATAGCACTAAGTGCCCAGTTAAAGAAAACGGAGAAAGCACACATTGGAGACTTAACAGCACACCTGAAAGCTCTAGGAAAAAAAAGAAGCAGACTCACCCAGGAGGAGTAGAAGACTGGAAATACTCAATCTGAGGGCTGAAATGAACAAAATAGAAACACAGGGAACAATCCAAAAAACCAACGAAACAAAAGGTGGTTCTTGGAGAAAATCAACAGATTGACAAACCCCTAGCACAACTAATCAAACTGCAGAGAAAGAACACTCAAATTAATAAGATCAGAAATGAAAAGGGGGACATAACAACAGACATAGAGGAAATTCAGAGAATCATTAGATCTTACTACGAGAGTTTATATGTCACAAAGTAGGAAAATGTACAAGAAATGGATTGGTTTTTAGATAAGTACCATTTAAAAAAGTTAAATAAAGACCAGGTGAACAATCTAAATAGACCTGTTAGTCGCGAAGAATTAGAAGCTGTTATCAAATCTTCCCTACCAAAAAAAGCCCAGGACCATACAGTTTCAATGTAGAATTCTACCAGAACATCCAAGAAGTGCTAATACGTATACTCCTTAATGTAATTCACAATATAAAAGCAGAAGAGTCATTGCCAAATTTGTTTTATGAAGCTACACTACCCTGATACCAAAACCACATAAAGACACAACTAAGAAAGAGAACTACAGGTCAGTCTCACTCCTGAACATCGACCCAAAAATTCTCAATAAAATCCTGGCAAACCGAATCCAAGAACACATTAGAAAAATTATCCATTATGATCAAGTAGGCTTCAGCCCAGAGATGCAGGACTGGTTCAACAAATGCAAACCTATCAATGTAATCCGTCATATAAATAAACTGAAAGAAAAAAAAACATATGATCACTTCATTAGATGCTGAAAAAGCATTTGACAAAATTCAACATCCCTTTATGATAAAGGTGTTGAATAGATTGGGGATACAAGGATCATACATAAATATAAGAAAAGCTATTTATAGCAAGCCGACAGCTAACATCAAACTGAAGGGAGAGAAACTCAAAGCCATTCCATTGAAATCAGGAACACCACAAGGCTGTCCACTCTCTCCATACCTCTTCAATATAGTGCTTGAAGTTCTAGCAATAGCAATACGATAACATAAGGGGATCAAGGGGATTTGAATTGGAAAGGAAGAGGTTAAACCCTTGTTATTTGCAGATGATATGATAGTGTAAATAAGCTACCCTAAAAACTCTACCAAAGAACTCCTACAGCTGATAAACTCCTTTAGTTATGTGGCAGGGTACAAGATCAACTCCAAAAAATTAGTTGCCCTCCTATACACCAAGGATAAAGAAGCAGGGAGGGAAATCAGAGAAACTTCACCTTTCAAAATAGCCACAAATAGCATGAAACATCTTGGGATAACTCTAATCAAGGAAGTGAAAGACATATTTGACAAAACTTTAAGTCTTTGAAGAAAGAAATTGAAGAGGATACCAGAAAATGGAAAGATCTCTCCTGCTCTTGGATTGGGAGGATCAACATAGTTAAAATGGCAATTCTACCAAAACCAATCTATAGATTCAATGCACTCCACATCAAAATTCCATCAAAATTCTTCACAGTCCTTGAGAGAATAATAGTCAACTTTATATGGAAAAACAAAAAACCCAGGACAGCCAAAACAATCTTATATAATAAAGGAACATCTGGAGGTATAACCTTCCCTGACTTCAAACTCTATTACAGAGCTACAGTATTGAAAACAGTTTGTTATTGGCATAAGAACAGAGAAGTCGACCTATGGAATCGAATAGAAGACCCAGATATTAACCTACAAACCTATGAACACTTGATTTTTGACAAGGGAGCTGAAGGTATGCAAGGGAAGAAGGAAAGCAACTTTAACAAATGGTGCTGGCATAACTGGATGTCAACCTGTAGAAGAATGAAAGTAGATCCATATCTATTACCATGCACAAAAATCAAGTCCAAATGGATTAAAGACCTCAACATTAATCTGACCACTTTGAACCAGATAGAAGAGAAAGTGGGAAGTAGTCTACAAGACATAGGCACAGGAGACAACTTCCTAGGTAGAATCCCAGTAGCACAGACAATAAGAGAATCAATGAATAAATGGGACCTCCTGAAACTGAGAAGCTTCTGTAAAGCAAAGGACACTGTCAGAAAGACAAAAAGGTTACCTTCAGACTGGGAGAAGATCTTCACCAACCCCTCACCAGATAAAGGTCTGATCTCCAAAATATACAAAGAACTCAAGAAACTAGACACTAAAACTCTAACTCAATTAAAAAATGGGGTACTGATCTGAAGAGAGAATTCTCAACAGAAGAACTTCGAATGGCCAGAAGACACTTAAGGTCATACTCAACATCCTTAGTGATCAGGGAAATGCAAATCAAAACAACTATGAGATACCATTTTGCACTGGTAAGATTAGCTAAACTCAAAAACACCAATGACACCCTATACTGGAGAGGATGTGGAGTGAGGGGAACACTCATCCAATGTTGGTGGGAATGCAAACTTGTGCAGGCACTGTGGAAATCAGTGTGGCGGTTTCTCAGGAAACTGGGAGTCAACCTCCCTCAGGACCCAGCAATTCCACTCTTGGGAATATACCCAAGAGATGCCCTATCATACTACAAAAGCATTTGTTCAACTGTGTTCATAGCAGCACTATTTGTAATAGCCAGAACCTGGAAACAACCTAGGTGCCCCTCAATAGAAGAATGGTTAAAGAAGGTGTGGAACTTATGTACATTAGAGTTTTACTCACCAGTAAAAAACAATGACATCTTGAATTTTGCATGCAAATGGATGGAAATAGAAAACGCTTTACTGAGTGAGGTAACCCAGACACAAAATGGTATATATTCACTCATAAGTGGATTTTAGCCGTAATTAAAGGTCTTTGAGCCTATTATTAGTGATCCTAGAGAAGCTAAATAAGAAGGTGAACCTGAAGAAAATCATGTAGTTTTCTTTCTGGAGATTGGAAGTAGACAAGAGTGCGAGGCATCCTTGGGCGCACGGGGACTGGAGTAGATGGAAGAGGAGAGGGTTAGAGATAAGGGAGAAGGGGAGGATTGGGGATAGCTTGGGAGATTGGAATGGTGGGAGTGAGGAATGATGGATATGGGAGCAGGGAAGTATATATCTCAACTAAGGGAGCCATTTTAGGGTTTACAAGAGACTTGATTCCAGAGGTGTTCCCAGGTCCAAGGAGAGATCCCCATATTGTTCCCTGGGCAGCAGAGGAGAGGGTGTCTGAACTGGCCTTGGCCCATAACCATACTGATGAATATTTGGCATATCACCATAGAACCTTTATTTGGCGATGGATGGAGATAGAGACAGAGACCCACATTGGAACACTGGACTTAACTCCCTAGGTCCAAATGAGAAGCAGAAGGAGGGAGAGCGTGAGCAAGGAAGGCAGGATCAGAGGGAACCTTCACCCGACGATGGATGGAGATAGAGAGAGAGACCCACGTTGGAGCATGGGACTGAGTCCCCAAGGTCCAAATGTGGAGCAAAAGGAGGGAGAACATGAACAAGGAAGTCAGGACCGTGAGGGGTGCGCTCACTCACTGATACAAGGGGACTGATCTAATGGAAGCTCACCAAGGCCAGCTGGACTGGGACTGAACAAGCATGTGATCAAACCGGATTCTCTGAATGTGGCTGACATGGAGGCTGACTGAGAAGCCATTGATAATGGCGCTGGGACTTGTTTCCTCTGCATGTACTGGACTTTTGAGATCCTAGTCTGTTTGGATGCTCACCTTCATAGACCTTGAGTGAGGGGGGAGGAACTTGAACTTCCCACAGGGCAGGAAACCCTGACTATTCTTATGGCTGGAGAGTGAGGAGGAGAGGGAGTGGGGGGAATGGGAGGGTATTGGGAGGAGGGGCGGAAGTGGAAACTTCTATAAATTAATAAAAAAAAGAAAAAAAACCCAGGATAGCCAAAACAATCCTATACAATAAAGGAACTTCTGGAGACATTACCATCCCTGACTTCAAACTCTATTACAGAGCTACAGTAATAAAAACCACTAGGTATTGGCATAAAAACAGAAATGTTGACCAATGGAATTGAATCAAGAACCTTATATTAACCCACAAACCTATGAACACCTGATATTTTACAAAGGATCTAAAACTATCCAATGGGGAAAAATCATCTTTAACAAATGGTGCTGGCATAACTAGATGCCAACCTGTAGAAGAATGAAAATTGATCCCTATCTATCACCAGACACAAAACTCAAGTTGAAGTGGATTAGAGACCTCAATATAAATCTGACCACACTGAACCTGATAGAGTAGAAATTGGGAAGTAGACTGCAACACTTGAGTAAAGGAGATCACTTCCTACATATAACCCCAGTAGAACAGACAACAAGAGAAACATTGAATAAATGGGACCTCCTGAATCTGAGAAGCTTCTGTAAAGCAAAGGATATTGTCATGAAGACAAAAAGTCATACTACTGAGTGGGAGAAGATCTTCACCAACCCCTCATCAGACAAAGGTCTGATCTCCAAAATATACAAAGAACTCACAAAACTAGACACTAAAACTCTAATTAACCCAATTAAAATTGGTGTACTGAAATGAAAAGAGAATTCTCATCTGACAAAGTTCAAATGGCAAAAGACACTTAAGGTCATGCTTAACCTCCTTAGCGATCAGGAAAATTCAAAACAAAGCAACTTTGAGATACCATCTTACACCTGGCAGAATAGCTAAAGTCAGAAACACCAATGATAGCCTATGCTGGAGAGGAGGTAGAGTGAGGGGAACGCTCATTCATTGTTGGTGGGAATGCAAACTTGTGCAGCCACTGTGGAAATCAGTGTGGTAGTTTCTCAGGAAACTGGTAGTCAATCTCCCTCAGGACCCAGCAATTCCACTCTTGGGAATATACACAAGAGATGCCCTATCATAGTACAAAAGCATTTGTTCAATTATGTTCATAGCTGCACTATTTGTAATAGCCAGAACCTAGAAATAACCTAGATTCCCCTCAATGGAATAATAAATAAATAAAGTGTGGAATATATGCACATTAGTGTAGTACTCAGCGGTAAAAAATAATGACATCTTGAATTTTTGCTTGCAAATGGATGGAAATAGAAAACACTATCCTGAGTGAGATAACCCAGACCCAAAAAGATGAATATGGTATATACTCACTCATTAGTCGACTCTAGCCATAAACAAAGGACATTAACCATTTTGTTCGCAAGCCTAGAGAAGCCAAATAACAAGGTGAGCCCAAAGGAAAACATATATAGATCCTCCTGGGAATTGGAAGCAAACAAGATTATCGGGCAAAAGTTGGGAGCATGGGGGGGGCATGGGTGTGGGTGGGGCTAGGGGAGGGGAGAGGGGGAGAGAGAAGGGAGAAAAGAAAGACTGGAGAGAGTTTTGGGGGACTGGAAGGGTATAGATGGAGGAAGCATGGATATAGGAGCAGGGAAGAAGATATCTTCATTAAGGGAGTCATATTAGGGTTGGCAAGAGACTTGGCTCTAGAGGGGATCCCAGGTGTCCATGGGGATGGATGTCCCCAGCTAGGTCCTCGGACAGCAGAGCAGAGGGTTCTTGAACTGGCCTTGCCCCCATTATCACACCGATGATTATCTTGAATATCACCATAGAATCTTTGTCTAGAGGTAGATGGAGATAGAGACAGAGACCCTCATCAGAGCAAGGGACTGAGCTCCCAAGGTCAAGTTCAAGTGCAGAAGGATAGAAGATGAGCAAGAAAGTCTGGACCGTAAGGAGTTGGTCCACCCACTGAGGCAGTGTGCCTGTTCTAATGGGGGCTCACCAAATCCAGCTGGACCAGGACTGAATGAGCATGCAAACAAACCAGACTCTGTAAATGTGACAGAAATGGGGGGCCAACTGAGAAGCCATTTATAGAGGCACTGGGACTTGTTTCTATGACTTTTGGGGACCCTAGTCTATTTGGATGCACAGCTTCCTAGGCCTGGATGTAGGGGGGAGGGCCTTGGACTTTCAACAGGGCAGGGTTCCCTGCCCTCTCTTGAGGAGGGAAGGGGAGGGAGGAGGGGGAGTTGGGAATCAGAAGGGGAATGGGAGGAGGGGAGGAAGAGTAAATTTTTGAATGAAAAAAATGGATACAAATAGAGACAGAAGTAGCAAAACTATCCCTGTTTATATATGGAATAATATTAAATATAATTAAGATTCCAAAATCCACAAACATTTTCCAGAAAATCTGTAGAAATGATAGACTCAAGAAAGTGATAGATTACTCAAAGTTCAATAACAATAGCTTTTCTATAAATGCCAATAAAATTACAGAGAAGTACACACTCCTCTTAACAATAGCCATGATGAAAATAAAATATCTAGAAATAAACCTAATCATAGAAATGTTGGACCTGTATATTAAAAAACTTTAGGCTTCTAAAGACAGAGATAAAGACATGAAAAGTAGAAAGATATCCCATACTCATGGATCGGTAGAATTAACATTGTGAAGATGATGAGGCTATCTAAAGTTATTTACAGATTCAATGCAATCCAAATCAAAATCTCCATCTCATCCCTCATAGAAACAGAAAAAGGAACTATCCCAAAATTCAAATGATATCTCAAAAGACAACAAAAAGTCAAAATATTCCAGAACAAAAATATCAATATAGAATTATTATAACACCAAACATTATGATATATTATAACAACTCAAAGAAACAGAGTCAAAACTACAACAAATGACTCATCCAACAAGTGGAACTGGGAATTGAATAAAAGGGAGTTGAATAAAATTTGACTAAGAAATATAAATAAACGTGCTCATCATTCCTAACAATTAGGGAAATTCAAATCAATACAAATTTGAGATTTCATCTTACCCCTGTCAGAATGTAAAAGATGAATGGAACAGACCGCAGGTCAGGTCAGGCGGTGAGTGCAAAGGGACGGGAGTCCCTTTGTTCTGATAGCCAGCCTGCAGCAAGCAAAGACTCCAGGCAGGGAGTCTTCTGACCAGCGAGGGGCTCTGATCCTGTGGAGGGGTAAGTGTGTTGACCGCCATACAAGTCCGGTTAGGAAACACACAATATTCCGGCCATCCTTATCTCCCTGGCTACTCCAAAGGGGCAGCTTCCCCCAGCTAATCCCTCTCTCATTCTATGCCATCCCAGCTTTCGGCCTGGAACCCCTCCCCTCCCCTTTCCCATTTTCGGGGCTTAAATTCCTCCATCTCAGCCGAGGTGGGCACCGCGGGTCGGGACAGGTGGTGAGTGCAAAGGGAAGGAAGTCCCTTGGTTCTAATAGCCTGCCTGCAGCAAGCTAAGACTGCAGGCAAAGTGATTCCCAGATAGCAAGGGGCACTAATCCAGTAGAAGAAGACCCAGCGGAGGGAAGAGCCATTGGAGAGCATCTGAAGGAAGAGATGGGCAGGTGTCAAAGCAAGAATTCCTCCAACAATCTGAAAAACAACATGAAAACACCAGATCCCAGCGATCTTACGACAGAAGGACTTGAACGCCCTTTTCCAGAAGAAGTGGAAAACAGTGTCATTATAAAAGCAATAGAGTCACTTAAACAGGGTATGAATAACTCACTTAAAGAAATAGAAGAGAAATATAACAAAAAGATGGAAAAAATGAGTAAAGAAATGGAAGACAAATATAACAAAAAGTTTGAAGAAATGAGTAAATTCGTAAATGATACCCTGGGAAACCAAGAAAAAACAATCAAACAGGTAATGGAATCAGTTCAGGAATTGAAAACTGAAATGGAGGCAGTGAAGAAAACACAAACCGAGGGCCGGCTGGATATGGAAAATCTAGGTAAACGAACGGAGACTACAGAATCAAGCATAACCAATAGAATACAAGAGATAGAAGAATGAATCTCAGATAATGAAGACACCATAGAGAAAATAAATGCCCTGACCAAAGAAAACAGCAAATCCAACAAATTCTCATCACAAAACATTCAGGAAATATGGGACATAATAAAAAAAACCAAATCTAAGAATAATAAGAATAGAAGAAGGAGAAGAATTGCAGATTAAAGGTCCAGAAGATATATTCAACAAAATTATAGAAGAAAACTTTCCCATCCTAAAGAGGGATATTCCTATGAAGATGCAAGAAGCATACAGAACAACGAATAGACTGGATCAGAAAAAAAACATCCCCTCGCCATATAATAATCAAAACACAAAGCAGTCAGATTAAAGAAAGGATATTAAGAGCTGCAAAGGAAAAAGGTCAAGTAACCTATAAAGGTAAACCTATCAGACTTACACCAGACTTCTCTATAGAAACCATGAAAGCCAGAAGGTCCTGGATAGAGGTACTGCAGAAATTAAGGGACCATGGATGCAAGCCCAGACTACTTTACCCAGCCAAGCTTTCGTTCACTATCAACGGAGAAAACAAAATATTCCAGGATAAAAACAAATTTAAACAATACGTAACCACTAATTCAGCCTTACAGAGAATATTAGAAGGAAAATTACATCCCAAGGAAGCCAACATTGCCAACACTGACTACAATAATTCAGACATCTAGCGACCCTTCACTAGCACAATTCAAAGAAGGAAAACACATACATTCTATTACCCCCCAAAAAATGACTGGAGTCAACAACCAATGGTCATTAATATCTCTTAATATCAATGGACTCAATTTACCTATAAAGAGGCACAGACTTAGAGATTGGATACGAAAACAGGATCCAACATTCTGCTGTTTACATGAAACACACCTCAACCACAAAGACAGACACCTACTCAGAGTAAAGGGTTGGGAAAAGGTTTTCCAAGAAAATGGACCTAAGAAACAAGCAGGAGTGGCCATTCTAATATCTAACAAAATTGACTTCAAACTAAAATCAATCAGAAGAGATGGAGATGGACATTTCATACTCATAACAGGAACAACTCATCAGAAAGAAATCTCAATCCTGAATATCTATGCCCCTAATGTAAAGGCACCAACATATGTAAAAGAAACTCTTCTAGAACTCAAGGCAGTCATCAAACCACACACGCTAATACTAGGAGACTTCAACACTCCTCTCTCACCAATGGACAGTTCAATCAGACAGAAACCAAACAGAGAATTAAGAGATTTATTGGAGGTATTGAATCAAATGGACTTAATAGACATCTATAGAACACTCCACCCAAATAGGAAAGAATATACCTTCTTCTCTGCAGCTCATGGAACCTTCTCGAAGATTGACCACATACCCGGTAACAAAGCAAACTCCCACAGATACAAAAAAATATTAGTAACCACCTGTGTCTTGTCAGATCACCATGGATTAAAATTAGAACTAAACAACAATGCTACCCCGAGGAAGTCAACAAACTCATGGAAGTTGAACAGTCAACTACTAAATCACCCCGGGGTCAAGGACGAAATTAAGAAAGAAATTAAAGTCTTCCTTGAATTTATTGAAAACAAAGACACAACATACTCAAACCTATGGGACACTATGAAAGCAGTGGTAAGAGGAAAGTTCATAGCAATAGGTGCCCAACTAAAGAAAACGGAGAAAGCACACATTGGAGACCTAACAGCACACTTGAAAGCTCTAGAAAAAAAAAGAAGCTGATTCACCCAGGAGGAGTAGAAGACTGGAAATAATCAAACTGAGGGCTGAAATCAACAAAATAGAAACAGAGAAAACATCCAAAGAATCAATGAATCAAACAGCTGGTTTTTGGAGAAAATCAACAAGATTGACAAACCACTATCCAAACTAATCAAAAGGCAGAGAGAGCACATGCAAATTAATAGGATCAGAAATCAAAAGGGAGATATAACCTCAGACACAGAGGAAATTCATAGAATCATTAGATCTTACTACAAAAGTTTATATGCCACAAAGTTGGAAAATGTAAAAGAAATGGACATTTTTTTTAGATAAGTACCATATACCAAAGTTGAACCAAGAACAGGTGAACAATCTAAATAGACCTGTTAGTCGTGAAGAATTAGAAGCTGTTATCAGAAATCTCCCTGCCAAAAAAAGCCCAGGACCAGATGGTTTCAATGCAGAATTCTACCAGAACTTCCAGGAAGAGCTAATACCTATACTCCTTAATGTATTCCATAATATAGAACCAGAAGAGTCATTGCCAAACTCCTTCTATGAAGCTACAGTTACCTTAATACCAAAACCACATAAAGACACAACCAAGAAAGAGAATTACAGGCCAATCTCACTCATGAACATCGACGCGAAAATTCTCAATAAAATCCTGGCAAACCAAATCCAGGAACACATTAGAAAAATTATTCATTATGATCGAGTAGGCTTCATCCCAGAGATGCAGGGCTGGTTCAACATACGCAAATCTATCAATGTAATCCATCATATAAATAAACTGAAAGAAAAAAACCATATGATCATTTCATTGGATGCTGAAAAAGCATTTGACAAAATTCAACACCCATTTATGATAAAGGTGTTGGAGAGACTGGGGATACAAGGATCATACCTAAATATAATAAAAGCAATATACAGCAAGCCGACAGCTAACATCAAATTGAATGGAGAGAAACTCAGAGCCATTCCACTAAAATCAGGAACACGACAAGGCTGTCCACTCACTCCATACCTCTTCAATATAGTGCTTGAAGTTCTAGCAATAGCAATAAGACAACATAAGGAGATCAAGGGGATTCGAATTGGAAAGGATGAAGTCAAACTTTCGTTATTTGCTGACAATATGATAGTGTACATAAGTGACCCCAAAAACTCTACCAAAGAACTCCTACAGCTGATAAACACCTTTAGTAATGTGGCAGGATACAAGATCAACTCCAAAAAATCAGTGGCCCTCCTATACACAAAGGATAAAGAAGCTGAGAGGGAAATCAGAGAAACATCACCTTTCACGATAGCCACAAATAGCATAAAATATCTTGGGGTTACTCTAACCAAGGAAGTGAAAGACCTATTTGACAAGAACTTTAAGTCTTTGAAGAAAGAAATTGAGGAGGATACCAGAAAATGGAAAGACCTCCCCTGCTCTTGGATTGGGAGAATCAACATAGTAAAAATGGCAATTCTACCAAAAGCAATCTATAGATTCAATGCAATCCCCATCAAAATCCCATCAAACTTCTTCACAGACCTTGAGAGAACAATAATCAAGTTTATATGGCAAAACAAAAAACCCAGGATAACCAAAACAATCTTATACAATAAAGGAACTTCAGGAGGCATTACCACCCCTGACTTCAAACTCTATTACAGAGCTACAGTATTGAAAACAGCTTGGTATTGGCATAAGAACAAAGAAATCGACCTTTGGAATCGAATAGAAGACCCGGATATTAACCCACAAACTTAAGAGCACCTAATTTTTTACAAGGGAGCTAAAGGTATACAATGGAAGAAGGAAAGCATCTTTAACAAATGGTGCTGGCATAACTGGATGTCAACCTGTAGAAGGATGAAAGTAGATCCATACCTATCACCATGCACAAAACTCAGGTTCAAATGGATTAAAGACATCAACATTAGTCTGTCCACTTTGAACCTGATAGAAGAGAAAGTGGGAAGTAGTCTACAAGATATAGGCACAGGAGGCCTCTTCCTAAGCAGGACCCCAGCTGCACAGACAATAAGAGAAACAATGAATAAATGGGATCTACTGAAACTGAGAAGCTTCTGTAAAGCAAAGGACACTGTCAGTAAGACAAAAAGGCTGCCTTCTGACTGGGAGAAGATCTTCACCAACCCCTCATCAGATAAAGGTCTGATCTCCAAAATATACAAAGAACTCAAGAAACTAGGCACTAAAACTCTAATTAACCCAATTAAAAAATGGGTACTGAACTGAACAGAGAATTCACAACAGATGAACTTCGAATGGCCAGAAGACACTTAAGGTCATGCTCAACCTCCTTAGCGATCAGGGAAATGCAAATTAAAACCACTTTGAGATACCATCTTACACCTGTCAGAATAGCTAAAGTCAAAAACACCAATGATAGCCTATGCTGGAGAGGATGTGGGGTGAGGGGAACACTCATCCATTGTTGGTGGGAATGCAAACTCGTGCAGCCACTGTGGAAATCAGTGTGGCGGTTTCTCAGGAAACTGGGAGTCAACCTCCCTCAGGACCCAGCAATTCAACTCTTGGGAATATATCCTAGAGGTTCCATAACATACTACAAAAGCATTTGTTCTACTATGTTCATAGCAGCACTATTTGTAATAGCCAGAACCTGGAAACAGCCTAGGTGCCCCTCAATAGAAGAATAGTTAAAAAAGGTGTGGAACATATACACATTAGAGTTTTACTCAGCGGTAAAAAACAATGATATCTTGAATTTTGCATGCAAATGGATGGAAATAGAAAACGCATTACTGAGTGAGGTAAGCCAGACCCAAAAAGAGGATCACGGTATGTATTCACTCATAAGTGGATTCTAACCATAATTAAAGGTCTTTGAGCCTATTATTCGTGATCCTAGAGAAGCTAAATAAGAAGATGAACCTGATGAAGATTATTTAGCTATCCACCAGGAGATAGGAAATAGACAAGAGTCCCAGGTAACCTCGGGTGCATGGGGGGGTGGGAGGGTTGATGGAAGGGGAGAGGGTTAGAGAGAAGGGAGTAGGGGAGAAATGGGGAAGGCTCGGTGGCCTGGGATGAGGCAGGAGGGAGGAAGGATGAATATGGGATCAGGGAAGGATATATTTCAACTAAGGGAGTCATTTTAGGGTTTACAAGAGACTTGATTATATATGGGATCCCAGGTCCAAGGAGAGATCCCCCAGATTGTTCTCTGGACAGATGAGAGGATGCCTGAATCGGCCATGGCCCATAACCATACTGATGTATATTTTGCTTGTCACCATAGATCCTTCATCTGGCAAAGGACAGCGATACAGATGGAGACCCACATTGGAGCACCGGACTGAGCCCCCCAAGGTCCAAATGAGGAGCAGGAGGAAGAACATGAAAAACAAAATCAGGATTGCGAGGGATGCTATCACCCACTGATACAAGGGAACGAATCTAATGAGAGTTTACCAAGGCCAGTTGGACTGGGACTGAAGGAGGAAGTGATCTAACCAGATTCTCGGAATTTGGCCGGATTCTCTGAATGTGGCTGGCCCGAAGTCTTTCTGAAAAGCCATTGACTATGATACTGGGACCTGTTTCCTCTGCATATACTGGATTTTGGGCATCCAGTCTGTTTGGATACTCACCTTCCTGGACCTGGAGGGAGGGGCGAGGAACTTGAACTTCCCACAGGGCAGGAAACCCTTACTGCCCTAAGGGACGAAGAGGGAGGAGGAGAGGGAGTGGGGGGAGTGGGAGGGTGTTGGGAAGAGGGGCAGAAATGGAAACTTTTATAATTTAATAAAATTTACTTTTAAAAAATAGTTGTAACTTTTTCCTGATGGCACAAGGAGTAAATAATATCATGAAAGCATACTTCAAATTAATTTTCATAAAAATCTTTTCACCTTTACGCAGAACAAGTCCCATTGTTAAGGCTATTTGTTTGGCATTTTGGACAGAAGAAGGGGGTGATGAAAATCTTTCAGGCATTATTTGCTGGCTGACCATTGCATATCCATTTAGAACACGACTGTCTTCACTAGCAAACCACATCTCCTCTGGATTGACTAGGGACTACTCACTCACATCAGCCAAGATCAAAGAGGTGCAGAAGGTGGTCTCAGTGCACAAATCATCAGATCAGAAGTTTCCAGGGCACAATTGAGGTTAAATGTAGAGTGCCTCTTGTTTTTTATAGTTATATCTGAGCTTTCTGGGAGGGTTGCTTGATATTTTCTTATTGTACTTCTAGTTAGTTATGAAAGCCCATTTAATTCTAGTATGGTTTTTATCTTATAGAATTTGAGGATTCTAATTTTTCCCCCAATGCAAGCTAAGAATTTCCTTCTATTATCAGCGTTGTGGCAACTATAGCTCTTATAAGGGCCACAAGGATGCGAATAAATTAAATTCATTGCAA
Source organism: Myodes glareolus (assembly GCF_982192425.1). Lineage (NCBI taxonomy): Eukaryota > Metazoa > Chordata > Mammalia > Rodentia > Cricetidae > Myodes > Myodes glareolus. Next base: position 122,043,773 of record NC_142053.1, read on the forward strand.
AAGAGTCTATACGTTTCAGTTTTATTCCTGGGATTTTTTTTCTCCTGCTACAAATAACCAGAAGAGTTGCTGAATATTGGACATGCTCAGTGCTGTGACTTCCATGAACTCCCACTTTATCTGATGAAAGGATCATTTCAATTGATCATCCCAGTTATAGAGCTCAGAGTTTGGGTACTCAGTGGCCTCACAGAGGTATTTTGAGATTGATCTAGGTTTGGAAGTCTGTACTTGGTAATATCCACTCATTTCTGGAAAGGATCAACGCTTGCTTTGGGTCAAATACTTTGGGTCAAAAAAATATAACTTGAGATGAGGATACTTTTGTGGCAAAAAATATATCCTGGATATAGTGTTTTCTTTCATGTTATCTAGAATTCTGTTAGGAGACCTAGTAGCCTCAACTGGTCAGAAAGTTTAAGGCTCTAATGCTATTTTCATCTACTCTGACTCTGATAGTATACATACTAAATATCATGTAAATATAATGTGTTATAATAACTCCCAAGGCAAAGTTAGGCCCATGAGATTTTTTTAAAGAAACTAATAAAAAGCAGGGACTGTCTCTGAACCCTTTCTGAAGGACTATCCAAATGCATTGCTGGTGAACTCCAATGAAAGCAATTTCACATATCCAAGCAAAAGCTACTATGAGTCAGAGTTGGACGAAATGAAAAAAAAAATGAGGCATCTTTTACTTCTAACACCTTGTACCATTTAGCAGATTCAGCGTGAGAAGTTAGGATTATACACCAGATGATCAAGGGGTTACCACTTTTCTGGGAACCCTGAGGTTCTCTACTACATGGTATTTTCCACTTAGGCTCATTACTGAAAGGATTTTGGACTTTACAGGTCTGCCGCTAATTGAACTGGTTTTCACTCCATATCTTGCTCAGCTTTCTTTCCTATACAACCCATTACCACCACCATTATGAGCAGGGCACTCCTAGAGCAATCATTTATTAAGAAAATGCATCACACACATGCTATACTGGCTAGTTTTCTCAACTTGACACAAGCTAGAGTAATCAAACAGGACGGAGTCTCAATTAAGAAAATGTTTCCATAACATCAGGTGGTAGGCAAGCTTCTAGAGCATTTTCTTAATTATTGATTCATGAAGGTGAGCCCAATCTATTATCGGCAGTGTCATCCTTTGGCTTGCAGTCCTGGGTTCTATAAGAAAGCAGGCTGAGGACTCCTCCCTGCGGAGCTCTCCTGAATCCCATCCCAGCCTTTATCCAGGAGAGAGTGAACTTCTAGCAGACTCCCATTGGAGGAGGGGTGAGTTTTCTCCTGGCCAGAGGGCTTCTGCTAGGAGGAATTCAGCCTTTCCCCGCCCCCTTGGACAATCTGGTCACCAGGCAGAGGCGACTCCTCCCTGCGGAGCTCTCCTGAATCCCGTCCCAGCCTTTATCCAGGAGAGAGTGAACTTCTAGCAGACTCCCATTGGAGGAGGGGTGAGTTTTCTCCTGGCCAGAGGGCTTCCTCTAGGAGGAATTCAGCCTTTCCCCGCCCCCCTCGACAATCTGGTCACCAGGCAGAGGCGACTCCTCCCTGCGGAGCTCTCCTGAATCCTGTCCCAGCCTTTATCCAGGTACACCTTCCTCTCTTCCCCCTTTCCCTCTGGGGCCACAAGATCTCCCCAGAGCAACTCCCTTGCTCGCTGGGCCTGGGTTGTGAGTGCAACCCGGTAGTAGAGAGTGCCTGTGTTTCAATAGACTGCCTGAGGAAAGGTAGGCCTTCTGTCAGTGAATTCCCTGCCCATCAAGGGAACCTGACCTGGTACTAGAAGATCCAGTAGAGAGAATTTGAAGGAAGAGATGGGCAGACGCCAAGGCAAGAACTCCTCCAACAATCTAAAAAGCAACATGAAAACACCAGAACCCAATGACCCTACAATAGAAGGACTTGAACCTCTTAATTCAGAAGAAGCGGGAAAAAATGCCCTTATGAAAGCAATAGAGTCCCTTAAACAGGATATGAATAACTCCCTTAAAGAACTGATGAGAAGTATAACAAAAAGATTGAAGAAATGAGTAAAGAAATGGATGGAAAATATAAAAAAAACATCGAAGAAATGAGAAAATCCATGAATGATATACTGGGAAACCAAGAAAAAACAATCAAACAGGTAATGGAAACAGTTCAAGAATTGAAAACTGAAATGGAGGCAATGAAGAAAACACAAAACGAGGGCCGGCTGGATATGGAAAATCTAGGTAAACGAACAAAGACCACAGAATCAAGCATAACCAACAGGATACAAGAGATGGAAGAACGAATCTCAGAGTCTGAAGATACCATAGAGAAAATAAATGCTCTGATCAAAGAAAACAACAAATCCAACAAATTCTCATCACAAAACATTCAAGAAATCTGGGACACAATAAAAAAACCAAATCTAAGAATAATAGGGATTGAAGAAGGAGAAGAACTGCAGATCAAAGGACCAGAAAATATATTCAACAAAATTAGAGAAGAAAACTTTCCCAATCTAAAGAATGATATCCCTATGAAGGTTCAAGAAGCATACAGAACACCGAATAGGCTTGATCAATAAAAAAACATCCCCTCGCCATATAATAATCAAAACACAAAACATACAGATTAAAGAAAGAATATTAAGAGCTGCAAAGGAAAAAGGGCAAGTAACTTATAAAGGTAAACCTATCAGACTTACACCGGACTTCTCTATGGAAATCATGGAAGCCAGAAGGTCCTGGATAGAGGTACTGCAGAAACTAAGAGACCATGGATGCAAGCCCAGACTAATATACCCAGCCAAGCTATCATTCACTATCAATGATAGAAGAGAAAGTGGGAAGTAGTCTACAAGATATAGGCACAGGAGACCACTTCCTAAGCAGAACCCCAGGAGCGCAGACAATAAGAGAAACAATAAATAAATGGGACCTACTGAAACTGAGAAGCTTCTGTAAAGCAAAGGGCACTGTCAGTAAGACAAAAAGGCTACCTTCTGACTGGGAAAAGATCTTCACAAACCCTTCAACAGATAAAGGTCTGATCTCCAAAATATACAAAGAACTCAAGAAACTAGACACTAAAACTCTAATTAACCCAATTAAAAAATGGGGTACTGAACTGAACAGAGAATTCACAACAGATGAACTTCGAATGGCTAAAAAGCACTTAAGGTCATGCTCAACCTCCTTAACGATCAGGGAAATGCAAATCAAAACAACTTTGAGATATCATCTTACACCTGTTAGAATAGCCAAACTCAAAAACACCAATGATAGCCTATGCTGGAGAGGATGTGGAATGAGGGGAACACTCATCCATTGTTGGTGGGAATGCAAACTTGTGCAGCCACTGTGGAAATCAGTGTGGCGGTTTCTCAGGAAACTGGGAGTCAACCTCCCTCAGGACCCAGCAATTCCACTCTTGGGAATATACCCTAGAGATTCCCTAACATACTACAAAAGCATTTGTTCTACTATGTTCATAGCAACACTATTTATAATAGCCAGAACCTGGAAACAGCCTAGGTGCCCCTCAATAGAAGAATGGTTAAAAAAGGTGTGGAACATATACACGGAAAGGGAGAGGGTTAGAGAGAAGGGAGTAGGGGAGGATTGGGGAAAGATCAGGGGACTGGGATGGGGGGGAGGGAGGAAGGATGGATATGGGATCAGGCAAGTATATACCTCAACTAAGGGAATCATTTTAGGGTTTACAAGAGACTTGATTATAAAGGGGATCCCCGGTCCAAGGAGAGATCCCCAGATGGTTCTCTGGACAGAGGAGAGGGTGCCTGAACCGGCCTTGGCCCACAACCATACTGATCAATATTTTGCATGTCACCATAGAACCCTCATCTGGCGATGGATGGAGATGGAGGCGGAGAACCACGTTGGAACACTGGACCTAGCTCCCTAGTTCCAAATGAGAGGCAGAAGGAAAGAGATCGTGAGCAAAGAAGGCAAGGGCACAGGAAGCCTTCATCCGACGTTGGATGGCGATACTGATGGAGACCCATATTGGAACACCGAACTGAGCATTCCACAGTCCAAAAGAGGAACAGAATGATGAAGAAAATAAAAAAAGTAATCAGGACTGCGAGGGATGCGAGCACCCACTGATACAAGGGGACTGATATAATGAGAGTTCACCAAGGCCTGTTGGACTGGGACTGAACAAGGACGTGATCCAACCAGATTCTCTGAATGTGGCTGGCCTGGAGCCTTTTTGAAAAGTCATTGACAATGACACTGGGACTTGCTTCCTCTGCATATACTGGATTTTGGCGCTCCAGTCTGTTTGGACTCTCACCTTCCCTGGACCTGGAGGGAGGGGGAGGAACTTGAACTTCCCACAGGGCAGGAAACCCTGACTGCTCTAGGGGATGGAGAGGGAGGGGGAGAGGGAGTTTGGGGAGTGGGAGGGTGTTGGGAGGAGGGGCTTAAATGGAAACTTTTATAATTTAATAAAAAAATAAAAAATAAAAAAAGCAGGCTGAACAAGCCAGAGGAAGCAAGCCAGTAAGCAGCACTCCTCCATGGTGTCTCCATTAGTTCCTACCTCCAGGTTCCTGCCCTGTTTGAGTTCCTGTCCTTACTTCCTTGGATGGTGAACAGTGATCTGGAAGGGTAAGCCAAATAAACCCTTTCTTCCCCCAAGTTGCTTTTGGTTATGGTTTTCCATCACAACAGTAGGAACCCTAACTAAGAAACATAGCCACAAGCCAGCCTGACAGACAGAGGCAATTCCTCAATTTCAGGTGTTCTCTTCACAGGTGTCTTGAGTTTGTATCAAGTTGAAAAAAAAAATTAACCAGAACACACTGTATGCGTAGTCCACTGTGGAACTGAGTGAGGTCTCAGAGAACAACTGGACCTCCAAGAAAATAAAGGGGGACAAATATCCACCCATATAAAGCCAGTGGAGCTAGGCAACAAAGTGACTGCCAAGAAGAAAACAGCCACTAAGGACTGAGCATGCTCTCATGCTGCATTCTGAAAACATTACCAAACAAAGTATATTGAAGTTCACGTGGATAAAACACATTTTCAGAGATTGACAGCCAAACAATATAACATTGGATTTTAGGCAGGTAGAAAGGGTACAGGCAAATCATGATGGGCCATATATTGATCATTGTTAGTGCTAAAAGCAGAGTCTATACTTGGAATGCATTTATTTGTTATTGATTTACACTTAAGAGAAGAACATAGGACCTTCTACATGCTGAGAAAGCTCCCATCTATGTTAAAGCACCTCAGCCCTTGACCATTTATATACTTATACCATGGAGAGTGTTTCATGACTTCAATATCAAGAACTAGATGAAAAGAGAAAAAAGAAAAACATGAAATAAAATGAGTTAAAATGTACTGGACAACATAGCAACTAATTTGTGTTTTCTCTTAACTCTACAAATTAACTGTTATAAGAACTAAACACTGACTCTGCCTTCTTTGCAGGCATTGAACCGTGAAGTAAACAAATAGCCAGGCTGAGTTAGATAAAAGCGTAAAAATCTTCTTAGCTAAATAGAAACACATTAGAAAGTGACCCTGGGATCCCAGCGCTATCATGGATACAAAAGAGGGCCATTAGAAGAAGAAACCACTAGTTATCTGGGCAAAACCTGAGTGTTATGTTATAATTAGATTAGGGTGTTTAGAGGTGTTAAGCTTTCCCTTCGTGGAGCCACAGACTGATGCATCAAACCTGGAAGCACCAATATGATAGGCCCCATATGGCACCCGGTATACCATAATCAGAGAAAAATATATGACTCCACAGAGGTCTTCCTTGGAAACCTCAGGTTGAGTTAATTACCTAACAGGATAACTGACCCACTTTGTTAAAAATTCATTGATGTAGCTGGGTGATGGTGGTGCACTCGGGAGGCAGTGGCAGGCAGATCTCTGTGAATTTGGGGCCAGCCTGGTCTACAAGACTAGATACAGGACAGGTTACAAAGATATAGAGAAACCCTGTCTCCAAGAAGAATTTCATGGACAAGAAGCAGAAAGGATGGCACAAAAGCATCCTTAGATGCAAATGTACTGACAATTATGACCCAAAAGGCAGTATGAGTATATTGTATATAACAAATAAATTGCAGGAAAATGTGTGGGGAGAATGCAGTGGAACAAATTAATCTGAGTTGAATAGTTCCACTTGAAGGGAGACTCTTGAGACCCAAAACTTAATTTACTCAAAAGTCTTACGAGGCCCTGAAGTTTATCATTTTCAGAGCCTTCATTCCCCAAAATTACATATACAGTAAGGACAGACAGGGAAAGGAAGGAAACTGCCAAACCTGTTGAGTCACTTTCATGAACAGAGGACAGTACTGGAGTGGGTTTTTCGGTGATGGAGCTGTCTTTGAGTTGTTCCTGCTCCTAAAAGTAGTCTTTCACTACAGGTCATCTCACTGGTTCACCAACTTGTATCTAAGTATAATAGCTTTGTTGCTGTAAACACCCTCTCTGAAGCAATTTTTGCTCACATATCCCCAAGAAGTGTCTGTCATACAACAGGGAGTGGCATGAAAAATCCTGAGCTGCACTAAGAGGGGATACTTATTATGCTTAGAAGATGTAAGAAAATACCCATTTTTTACAAGATAGTATGGGAGAATATGGGCATGGAAGGATAGGATGAGTTTAAAAGACTTAGAGAAAAGACAACCGGACTTAAAGGACTGAATGAGAGAGCGTGAAAACATGGCAAAGTCATCAAAAGTAATAATTCTCATCCTGGATGGGGAGATTTCTTATGGAAGTCTCTCAGCATCAACAATTTGGGGAAATTTCATAAAAAGGGGAATTGTTATTATCATGACTTGAGAAACAGGCTCACTATCATGAGTTTTTTAATTTTGTTTTTGTTTGGTTGTTTTTTATGGACTAGAAGTTTATGTGAGAAATTAACAAGTTCTAGCATTCATTTCCATACATACTATGTTCCTAAATTATTTACTTTTAGCAATAATAATTAAAATCCAGAACTCATAAGACGAAGTGTGCGAGAATTTATTTAATGAAAATCCATAAGTCACTCAATGAAGTCAACTTCAGCAGCCAAGACAGGATATGTAACTGGAGGCCCACCTGTCCTTCTTGAGAAAGGTTCTGAAACTGGGAAATTAGGGAGGGGGTATTTGAAGAATAGTTGTGATTGTTCCTTGTAATTTTGGATTTTCAAGTGTATGTAAGTTGAAAATTTACATTTAAATGATAGAATATATTTGGTAATGCCGGGGAAGAGTCAAAGAAAGAGAAATTATGCCACCTCCCACTAGAAACATAAAGGAAGAGAGGGTTGCCATTGCCAGCGCAGTGCCAACTTTCTGGGTATCTGGGATGGGCGGTGTGCGGAAAGATGGGGGGAGGGCAATCCCATCCTTGCGAATGATGGATAGATAGTTGTACAAGATGGAGAGGAAGACAAAACTGCTAGCAATGACATTGAGAATCCCAGCAAGGATGAATGGATTGTAGGTAGTTTTCTTCCAAATTCTCCCTGAGTACAATTTCCAAAGAACAACAATGAGGGAGACTGTTGCAACCAGGCCAAGAAAGATGCAGATCAGTAGTAGGTGTTGAGCAATTCGAATATCCAAAGGGATGAAGGTGTCCTGGTAGGTATATTTGTAACACACTTTGGAAGTGTTGGAACTGTCTTCCTGGTGGTAAACACAGGCTTTCCACATCCCCACTAAAGTCATTCTAGGCTTGGAATCCATGGGCTCCTGAAAACACCACACTTGCCACTGAGGGAGGCCAATGGAGATGATACACAGGATCCATGCTGGTGTGCCCAGAGCAAAGCCTCCTAGCTGCCGGCGGGCACACCTCCTGGCCATCACAAAGGTGACACTGAACACCTGGCAACTGCAAAGAAACACAGGACATCATGAGGATGGATTCTTCAGGACTGGGAGATTATTCCCTGTGGGGTCAGTGCCAGGGGAGAAAGGTTATGTTGAGCAGATGGACTTTTGACCAGGCAATCTCCTGAAGGGAGTGTGTTCTGATCAAACTGAGAAGGGCTTGCTCTGCAGCAACATTTACTAGCAGGTTGATAGTCCACACACAATCTAAGATTTCCTTTTTACACCCCTTACAGACTCACAGTGAAATATTTAGATGGCTCCAAATATTTAGCCATCCAGATTGTCATCATAGCATGAAATTTCATACTGAAAATAGAAAGCCACTTCAAGTCTGACAGTTGAATAATTTACGCAGTATCCACACCACGGTGTTATATGCCAATCTTAAATATAAAAGTGGAATCATACATTTAGAATAGGTATCTGTGGCTTAGTATACATATTTGTGGTTTGTTATTTTGCTTTTTTGGTATTTGGGGACATTTGTTTTTGCATCATTGTATGACCCTATATCCCAAGCTGGCCTAGAACTATGTTTCCAGTGCTGCCTCTCCTTTTCAACTGCTGGTATTAGCGGCAGCAGCTACCACATCAGGTAACTAATGTCGGGTTATCAAACTTCATCAATGGGATAGCCAGGGTGAGCAGTTTGTCCTCAAGATATGAATGACCTGTGTTTCTCTGCTCCAGCATTGAGTTTTGACATCTGGATTAATACTGAGCTTTAGCTATCATTGAGTCAAATCCATAAGGAACTATATATGCATGATCAGGCATATATACATCTTTGGCTTGATATGCAATCTTCTTTCTCTTAGGCAGACACTAAGGAGCAGAATTTGGGGGTGATATTCATACTTTAAAATTCAATACACTATTTTACTTACTGGTTGCCCCATGTTATACTCCCAGGGTAGTAGATATGGAGGAGCCAGATTCTACCAAACTTTTTTCACATTGGTGCAGACAGAAGTTTCTGTCCTACCCGGACCCACAGCTGTTCAGTCCCAAAGAAATACACAGAAGCTTATATTAATTATAAACTGGTTGATCTATTTTCTCAGACTTATTTATTAACTAGATCTTGTGACTTAAATTAACCTGTAAGTCTTATCTATGTTTAGTCATGTGGCTTGGTGCCTAACTCAGGTACATATTCTCATCTTGCTTTCTCTGCATCTGGTTGGCGACTGCATACTGAACCTTTCTTCCTTCCAGAATTCTCCTAGTCTGGTCACCCTGACTATACTTCCTGCCTGGCTGCAGGTAAATCAGCATTTTATTAAACCAATACAAGTGATAAATTTTTACAGGGTACAAGAGCATTATCCCACAGCACATTGATTATCTCAAAAATCTAATATACCAATGCCAATAAATTACGAATGAGTGAAAAGTTCTAAATCAATAGAGAATTAACTTATTCTGGGCAGTGCATACAACAAGTTCTTATAATGCATATTACCTTGATGCAAACCATTCCCTGGTCTGTTTGACACGTTCAGAATTAACACTATTTAACTACTAGGGATAATTTACACTTTCAGGCATTATGTAAAACACAGAGAAAATTATAAATATACACTTAGTGTGGTGATTTTATTGTTCACTTGACCTATTATAAAATAATCTAGGACAGGAGTCTCCATAACAACTTGTCTAGATTAGATTTTCTGTGGCATATCTGTGAGGGATGTTAAGGGAGGTAAGAAAATTTACCCTGGTTGGGGGTGTGTGGGTGTTGGTACACCATTCTCTTGGAAGAACACTGCACTATGAGTAGAGAAAGCAATTTGCGTGCTAGCATTAATGTATTGATTCATTTCTTGATTGCGGTTATAATGTAACTAGCTGCTTTATATTCTTACCTTCTTGCTTTCCTCACAATGACAGAATTATTAACCCAATAATCACTATTTCCTTTACATTGCTTTTCTCAGAGTATTTTGTCATATCAAGAGAAAAAGAAACTGAGTCACATAGTATTTATTTATTTATATTTAGCCGATCATGAAATATGCATGTTGGAGTCTAAGGGTCTGATAATCTGACCTCACCTTTCACTGGCCCTGGCATAGCTGACCCTGCACCTTGTGGATTCTTCAGGAGGAGATTTCATCCAGCCCCTCAGGGAATAGCTGCCCCACACTTGTGAAAGTTGGCCCCACACCTTACCAATGGACACACACATCACCTGGGCAATACACTAGAGAAGACCCCCTTGGAGTACAGGTGAATCATCCCTGAGAGCATGAGAGCACCAGAGCTTATCCTGTCCACCCCCCTTATCTGCCATGTGGTGACAGGGGTGAGGAAAAGATGCCTACCCCCACCTTGCTACCTGCAGCAGGCAAAAGAACTGGCCTCCTGCTGAAATCAGGCAGGACAGAAAGCTGCTGTCAACAGCCTCCAGGTCATGAGAATGGTAGAGCTAGTCCTTACCCTTGCCAGTTGTAGTGCACTGGATAACGGGCCTTACCCTCAGCCCGGGTAGCACAGTAGAGCTAACAAACCCTGTTGTTGGGGGCACAAGTGAGCCAGCTCTGTGGGTATGAGAGTGGGAGAGCTGCCCTCCCCATCTCCCTACAGCAATAGGGAGGGAGGGACCTGTACCTCAGCTGGACAAAACAGTAGAGCCGGCCCTGGCGGTATGAGCATGGGTGAGCCAAACTTGAGAACATGAAAGCAGGAGAACTGGCCCTGCTCCTTGCTGAAGGCTGGTGAGCTAGCCAAGGCAGTGCTAGGGAGCTTGCCCAGGCAGTGATGATGAGGGAGAGCTGATGGGCTGAAAAACGCAGCTATCACCTAGGCCCAGAACCAGGACTCACCCAGGGATGAGTTGTCCCACCCCAACATCCACCTCGTCTATGAACTGTTGGAGAATGAGAATGGGACACACCTACAGATGCAAAACTGTCCTGTACATGACACAGAATCATAAGAGGATAGCCAAGAGCTCCAGTGAGAGTCCATTATGAATGGTGTAGCAGAAGCAAACCTCGAACCAGACCGGTGACTCATGAGAATGAACACTTACACGTGAAGATGAAAGGACTAAAGGGTGAATCACATGATTCACAGAACCATATTGCAGCTTCCATGGTAAGATTCTTTTTTTTAATCTATTTTTTTAAAAAAGAAAACAAACTATCTTTTCCATTTTACATATCAATCCTAGTTCCCATCCCTCCCCTCCTCCAATCCTCTCCACTTTTCCCCCACCCCACCCCCATCCACTCCTCAGAGAGGGTAAGGCACATTGCTTTGAGGAAGGTCCAAGGCGCTCCCTACTATATCTAGGCTGAGCAAGGTATTCTTCCAAAGGCAATGGCTTCCCAGTAATCCAGTTCATGCAGTAGGGAAAAATCCTGGTGCCATTGCCAGTGGCCCTGCAGTGCATGGTGAGATTCTTCTCCTTTTGTTTTGTTTGGCTTATTTGGTTTTTCATTTTTTCTTTTAAATTTTGTGTTATTTTCGGGGGACTTGCATGGGCAGAGGGTAGATGTGAGGGGACAGGAAGAGAAACAGGATCGGGATTCATGATGTGACAATTCTCAAAGTATCAAAATAAATTCAACAAACATTTTTAAAAAGATGTGCTTTCCTGTGCTCCAGGAAGAAAATCTGAGGGATAGACTTTAAGGTAAGACCCAAAGGAATTTAGTCCCTGGTGAACTACCCACAAGATTATAATCCCTGGAAACAGAGGCCTGCAGGCATCTCCATTGTCATTGGCCAAGAAGCAGCACTTAAGTGGCGGCACAATTATACCATTTAATATTCCTTTGTTTAAGCTAAAAATAAACGTACCATATAATTAAAAAATTATTTTACTTGATGAAGCACGATTGACAAAAACTCAAAGAGAGATACTGGGACTCAACTTGAAGGTCAGAAAAGCAAAGCAGCAGTCACTGGCTCTTACCTCTACCTCAGTCTGAAATAACAAACCTGACTCTAGGAATCTCAGATGAGAATGAGACTGAAAGTTGTCTCCTCCCATTTTATAATACTCTCTAGTTCTGGGATTAAAGGCATGCAGCACTGGATTTAAAGGCATGCACTGCCTAAATTCTGTGGCAACTAGTGTGGCTACTGGGATTAAAGGTGTGTGTTACCAAGGCTTGGTCTGTACGACTGGTGAAGGCAGGAAAGGAAAAGGGAACGATGGAGAGAAAGAACAATAGAGAGGGAATAGCAAGGTAGAAGAGAGTTGAAGAAGGAGCTTTAATTAGGGAGGGAGTTCAATAGTGAAGGACAGCAAGGAAGGTTAAAAAAAAGAAAGATTGCATGAGAAAGACATAAGGAATCATATTATTATCTACTTGCCTAAAATTACATATAATACATATAAGTATGTGTATACACGAACATTTACAGTTTAATTGAAATTTATCCACTGAAATTTGACAGTGCTTTCCCCAACAGCCATAGACTAGCTAAAACCCTAACACCAGGCATGAGAAACCCCCTTTTGAGTTGCTAGTCAGAGTTGTCCAAAAGACTCCTAAAATACTGTATGTTATTGCTATTGCTAATTTCCTTGGTTACCCCTTGGAGGTTGGCGATGGGTCCCTGTTGCTAAAGACACCATGTACTTCAGACACAATATCCAGTGGACTTGAGTTGGATCTAACATGAAAATCTCCTCCATAAACACTAGCTTTCAGGTAGAAGAAGATACCATACCATCTCCCAAGAGAGGGAAGAAACCATTGTCTTACCCAGATATGATGCCTTTGAACTATCATGACCAGCATAGCATGAGAACCCTGACAGAACTATAGTAACATTTATACTTTGGCAAAAGTTCACAGCTCGGAAACTGGATTTAAGGACCACTCCACAAGAGGGAAATCAGGCCTGGTATTGGAAGCCAAGCCAACTAATAAGAGTTAATAGTGTGTGGATTTTAGAGGATAAATTAACTCCAGCATAATTCCTAACTAAATTCTAATATCTGTTCTTATAGCCACAGTTAAGTGTAGTTCACACTCCTCATCAAAGAAACTTCTTTATGTAACAGATGGAGACCATTGCAGAAAGACGTAACCTATTAAAATGCTGAGGACAGCAGGTCATGTGGTACCAAGTTCCCAGTGATACATCTGCAACACAACTGCTACACCTAAGGCTCAGGGAGCATTATGAAAGAGGGGGCAAAGATATTGCTAGAGCCAGAGAAACAGGAAGTTTTCTGTGAAATTATATCTCACAGAAATGTCAGAGAACCTATACTCATGAAGGTTTATCAAGATGACTGCCTAAACGATACCTGATCAAGGATGGCACCAATCAATATGCTAACATGAAGGAAATCCCATGGGGCCTCAACTCTAGACAAGCAACTATGAGCACCTAAGGAATACTAAAACTGAGTGAAATATTCTTTCCTAGGGAAGAGTTTCCCAATTATTTATCCAATACTAAGTGGTCAGTCCTGAAATCATAAGGTAGCTCTAATTTACATATTTGAGAGACCATGAATGTGATAGAGAACAAGACAGTTACCCAGTATGGGTTGGAGGGAAGAGAGGGAAGGAGGAAATGATGTTTTTGTACCTTAATTTTAAAAAATAAAAGACATTAAAATAATTAACTTGTGTTTATTGCATACATTGTCTTTGCTATGTGACTCCTATCTGCCAGCTACTAATTATTATCTCACAGGAGTCAATGCGGGATGTTGTATCAAAACATTCTAGAAGTAAGCATAATATGGAGAGATGAAGTCATATGGGGACAGAAATTCTTTAGGAATATATCTCCTAATTCAACCAAAAGGAGAAATCTGTTATAAATGAGGAGAGATGATGTCATCACGTACCTGAGATGTGTCTTGAATGGCAAATCCAAAATACATAGTCTAACCTTGGGGCCTAATGAGTACAAGGTGGGAGTTCGGGTGAAAAATGGGGAGGAAATATCCGATTCAGTCTGTGAAGACCATGTAGAGTTCTCTCGCTTTTAGTATAAGTACCATGTAGGGGCCACTCTCCAGAATGTTGCAGCTGGTGGGGAGCAGGGATAGCCCTTCTGCTGTTATGACCCCAGGGTCAGCTTCTCCATCTTTCTGAGGTATTGATTGGGGGGATTTCTCCTCCAACCACGCCACCACATGTCAGATGAGAAATGAGGACAGCTCTCCCTTGCTCTTAACATTGAGGCAGGGTCACCCATACCTCTGACCACAAGACCAGTTCTGTTGTGCTGCCTAGTTGAGGAACATGGCCAACTTTCCTGAGTGTTGCAGCTAGTAAAGGGGAGGGTCAGCTCTCTAGTCTATTGTAGGTGATAAGGGGCAAAGGATAAGGAGAGCATCTCTTCCCCACCCACGCCACCTCATGACAGATGAGTAGTGTAGGGGGCAGGGACAGCTCTTCTGCTCTTGTGACTCAGAGACAGTTCTTCCTCCTGACTCAGGTGTTGGTGTGCAGGAGGGTGGAGGAGGGCAACTCTCCCCTGCCCATGCCACTACAAGACAGATGGGAAATGGAGACAGCTCTCCCTTGCTCACTACTTCAGGGCTGGCTCACCTTCACCTTCACCAACAGGGTTGGCTCTTTTGCATTTTCCAGGAGAGGTGCAGGGCCAGCTCTCCCACCTGCCTCGGGCATTGATGGGCAGGAGAGAGTTGTCATCTGCTGTAACACAACAGATGGTCGTGAGGGTGTAGTTGTGGTGTAGCCAATCCTAAGAGCATGAAAAGCAGCAGAATTGGCCCCACCGCTTGCTCATTGCTGCAACAGGTGATTTAGCCAAGGCAATGCTGGAGAGTTCACTCTGGTGGTGAGGACAGGGGAGAACTGAACTCGTGAGCATTCCAACCCTGCAGCTTCCCAGGTGCAGAATTAGGCTTCTGACTTGGCCCACCCCAACATCCACCCAATCTATGATCTGCTGGATCATGTGATGGGGCCTGATCCACAGACCCAAAGCTTCAGGATCTCCACAACTCAGAGCAACAACAGAATATCTAAGAGTGTATATCAATAGTGTAGTAGTAAACCAGGTGCCTTAAACCAGACCAATGACTCTTTGCAATGAACACTTGCAAGTAAAGACATATGGACAAAAGGGTTTGCTGTGTGACTCACTGTGTCAGACTGCAGCTTCTATGACAAGTTATTTTTTCCCTTTTTCTCTTAAGTTACTTTATCTGATACAGGGCCTCTTACTTGGTATGGAGATAGAAAGCGCTTGAAGTGGTGTTCCTATATCTTGCACCAGGCTGATCTGATGCTTTGATGAGAATAGCATTTTGAAAAAATGAATAATGATGCTTGAATTTAAAGTCCATAGGCTGCCTTTGTCATCCAGGTATGTGTGAGATAAGGGAGTGTAGACCCTGCCATTAGTGCACAATTTCCTGTCAGAGAAGGGTTTGGGGTCTCACTTAGCATCAGAAAATTCACCAAACTTCATGTTCTAGACTAAGATCTCCAGCCAAATTCAGATGTCTGTTCAAGTAAAAAAGAGTAGCAGAGAGTTAAGGCCCATTTCAAAGGAGAAGAAAGGACACCTCCTGTGTGACAGGGGGACCAGAAGAATCTCAGTCCCTTCAGAATATGGTCTCATAAAAGGTTAGATTACAAAAATTTAGAGTAACCTGGATGATTTGAATGCATTTACATTAATCCTTTAGTAAGTGGTCTATGCCAAGAGATTTGCATCCCCAAAGCATGACTTGAACATGGAAACAACGTGCAAAGAATAGAAACAAATGTAGGGTTAGGGTAGATTTGTGACAGATAAAGATTCTAATGACAAATTACATTATGGTTCCTATTTGAATATTAACTCTTTCACATAATGATTTTTAAGCCTGTGATGAAGCAGAACCAGTATGACTCAAAGCATTTCTGTCAGTTTTCTTCTCTGTGAGCATAATACCCCAGAAAACAAAAGAAAAGGAAGAAGAAACCTGACTCTCCTTCCCCCAGCACTTTTCAAGTATCAATAGCTTCTTAGCAAAGAGTAGGTGGGACTTCGGAAGCTCCTCCCTCATCCATGCTGTTATTTTGTCTTGCTCCATTTCATGTTGGTCTTGTGCGTGTAGACACAGTTGCCTAGAGTTCATGCAGGCACCAGCCCTGTCATGTCCATAAAACACTGTTTTGCTGCAGACATTTAGTATCTCTGGCTCTTACAGTCTCCCCCATTTCTAATCCATGCTCATCCATGATGATTCCCGAATCTTGCAAGTAAGAGACGTGATATAGATCTCACATCTAAAGTGCAGCACTCATAGACTAATTCACTGTATGTTGATTAGTTATGGGTCTCTATTAGTCATTACTTTATACAGGAGTTCCTCTGATGAAGGTTAGGGGATGCACTAATCTATGAATAAATATATGAATAAATAACAAAGATATAAAATTAGGGAGCAGTTTATTACTGCATCCACCTAGTAAAATAGTAGTATTGTGTTCTCTCCTAGAGCCTATGACTTAGCCAGACACAAGTTTCTGGTTCAGTTAACAGTGCCATGCATGGGTTCTATCTTTTGGGTTAGACTTTAGATTCGATTATAAAACGATTGTTTACTCCTATAACATTAGTGCCACTTTTGCACCACTGGACCTATCCTGCCAAACCAGTGACTGTGGTTTACATAGTTGACAGATGAGTAAAACTGTTGATTACTTTTTTGTACCAGAAGTATGAACCTCCCAGCACGAGGAAAGCTAGCTAATACGAGTAAAGTTTCTAGGCCAGTATTAGCTTGATTTTCCCAAGTCCTATGAGCAAGTTTGTGGTATTTTAGCAATAAAGTCTTACTTTCAAGTGCTGGAACATACTCAAAAGTAATGGAAAGTGTCTGCAATGCCTGGGAGGACTCCACCAATCAAAAACTTGAAATGAGGAAACCTATTCCAGGAGCTGAGATTTTTATTTGATTACCTACAGTATCTGGGGGAGGCATTATAGAGTGATGCCTATTTAAACAGCTTATTATAGAGTAATTCCATTTAAACTTTCTTGATATATGTATATGAGTATATCTTTTTTAGAATGCTTCTAGAGTAGTAGCTTTCCATATGACCTTTTACAAAGTCTTTGGTGAAAGGTATCCCTCCGTATACTGCTACTTCTACTATGTGATCTCACCCTCCCATCTCATTTATAAGGGAACAAATACAAATGCTTGAATTAAATTCATTGGCTGTCTCTGTGCAGAGTCAAGTAAGATGGGAGAGAGAGCAGATTCTTTCCCTAGAGTGAAAAATTTCCTTAGAGAAATCAATTCATGCCCTACTGACATCAGCAAATTCAATAAACTTTGTGTTCTAGGTTCAGTTCCCCTGCCAAAAACACTAAAGGAATAACATGTTTCATGAGTTAAATGCCTACTGATGTTCTGAAAGAAGAGTCAAGGTGCATATCACAAAGTAGCACAGAAGTGGCATCACCTAGATGTGAGAAAGACTAAAACTATACCAATAAGGCTGCTTAGAATATGCTATCATAAAGATCACATCACATACAAAAATCAGAGTAATTCTGGGTGTTATTTATGCAGAAAATTGTATTCTTTCTGAGGAAAGGTCACTGATACGAGACTTGGGGATCTCCAAGCATGGCTTGATGGGTAGCTGAGCTACAGAACAGAGTATCATCTTTAGGGACAACAATGGAATACGTAAAGTTCTAAATTGAAAATTCAAGTATAATTTTTACTGAGCACATTAATTCATTTGTCTGTTTTGTTTTTTTAACACCAAAATGAAGTCGAATGACATTAGACCCTTACATCGCTGTTGCTTAGTTTCCATAACTGTGGACAAAGGTCTAATAGAACAACTTAAAAAGAGGACGGAGTAATTACTAGTTTGGTGACAAATATGTTAGTCCAGAGCCCTTGTTTCTGTTGATTCTGTGTGTATGGAGACACTGTGATGGGAGTAGGTGACTCAAGATAGCCACCTCTGAGTGGTCAGAAATCAGAGGCAGAGAAGGTAACAGGGACAAAGTATCATCTTCAAAGACATAAGCCCTGGAATCTACTTTCTCCTCCAGTCACCCACCTTCTTAAGTGTCCAGATCAACTCAAGATAGCACCACCTATCAGCTGTGAATCGATGAATTAACACAGGAGCCTTCTATGGGAACAAGACAGATACAATTTATAACTCAAAGGTAAATTAGGAGACAGTTGTTCAAGTGATAGGATATTCCTACTTATAGACTTGGGAAGAATAAAAAAATTTCACATGAATGGCACATGGGAAGATGTTTGAGGACTTTACACTAAGTGAAATATACCTGTCACAAATAATTAAATACAATGTTATTCCACTAAGGAGGTCCCTGACCAAGTAAACTCCACTGAGACAGAAAGCAAAATAGCAAAATGGTTATTGATAGGAGCAAAGGCTGGGAGAAAGAGGAGATGGCATTCAATAAGTACAACAATTCAACTGAGAGAGGTTAACAGTGGTGAAATCACTACATCCCTGTGAATATACTTATAGCCGTGGGATCATACACCTAGAAAGGTCAGTGAGAAATCCTGATACATATTAATCATATTAATCAGAGTATACAATAAAGACAGACAAACCCTCTACTAACCAGTGATTCTGCCTTCAAATGAACTGTTGACCAATAATGTGGAAGAATGTGTAGTTATCTGGACCAGCACAGCTGGCTCTTCCAGACTTGTGACTGGCTTTGTGGCCACCCTTGAGTTCTTAGCATCTCTATTGGCTGGCTATAGATTTCTGAGAATTCTATTGTGACATCAAATATCAGCCCTCAGTGACCTCATCTTTCACATTCTCAACCATACTGTGTGGGTTCAGTGACAGTTGAGGGAGGTAACCATGCAGTCAGGCTCTCTGCCTTCTTTAGTTATGTATGGCCTTTCTCGTGCAGCATTTGTGGGGTGGGGTGTGTTCAGTAGTGATCCTCTCTGCTCTTGGTGAAGACCCTCCTAAACTTGTTCAGACCTGTCTTCTATCTTTGTGTTTCTCCTTTTGAAGTAGAATAAGGTAGAAAAAGCAATTATTAGATACTGGCTTATTGATTTATTTAGTGATTCACTTAAATCATTACTTGTACTGATTATTGCAAAGCATGACATCACAAAATTACCTAGAGACATCACAGAAACAATGGTTCATTGCCCTTATCAACTGGACCACAAAGCCTCACACCCATCAATTATAACATATGCTCTTTTAAAAACAAAAGGCTGACTGGCACATACGATTGAATAAAATCCCGCTTGGTTGCTCACACCACCTTGTGGTTTTAGAGTATAAAGTGAGAATGCAAACTGGACCCAGTTTGTGACCAGCCAGTGCCTTTAAGACATATCCTGGCTTCTGTCCATCGGTAACATCTCTCTTTCTCTCTCACTGATAACAGAGTACTTATTCCAGAGAGAGTACCTCAACGGTTTTTGAGGCAAGATTTCTAACTCTGTCACTTTAGTTGGTTACATTTTAGAAAAGTCATTTTCCTATGTAGATTGTGGCATTAGCGGAGATGGTATAATTACTCGCAGATTAGTGTCAGTTCATTCATCAGAAATATGAAGAGATTCACTATGCTTTCATAAATTGGTGGGCATGTAGATTTTCTAATTATTTGAACGGAGTAGTGATGAATATGGTTGGGCAAGTGTCAGTGAAATAAGAGGACAAGTCCTTGCAGCATATAAGAAGGAGTGGCAGAGTAGGGTCATGTGGTAGATCTAATTTTAGCTTTCTGAGAATTTTTCACAATGACTTCAATAGTACTGACCCAGTTTGCAATAACACCAACAGCGAATAAGGGTTTCTCTTTTCTCACATTTTCACCACTATTTGCCAGTTGTTTCCCTGATCTTAGCCGTTCTGGCTGGGTAAGATGATAACATAATTGTTTTAGTATGCATTTTTCTCCCACCCAAGTACTAACCAGGCCGAACCCTGCTTAGCTTCCGAGATCAGATGAGATTGAGCACATTCAGGGTGGTATGGCCTTAGACTAGTATGTGTTTTTCTATTTGCTAAGGATGCTGAAAAATATGATGTTTCATAGCTATTGTAGTATCTTCTTTTAAGAACTTTGTTTTCACCCACAGGGCAGGGTACCCTGCCCTCTCTTAGGACTGAAGGGGGGAGTGGGTGAGTGGGAGGGAAATGGGGGGAAGGGAAGAAGTGGAAATTTTGAATGGTATTATTTATAAAGCAATAAAAAAAGAACTTTGTTTGGATCCATAGCCTTTTTATATTGAGGTTTTGTTTTCTGGATTCTTTGTTTTTGTTCTCTCTGAATAGTTGAATACTTATCCTTATCAAATATATAGCTGGAAAAGATCCTTTCCAAATCTGTGGACTTCCTCTTCACTTGAATTTATTCTCTACTTTGCCTTAAGAAGCTGTCCAAATTCATTCTCCAGTTTGTAGACATCCAGGATTTCGGCACTGTTTGCTGAAGTTTCTGTATTTGTTTCAGCAGCTATTTTTGCTATTTTTTTAAATATCAGAGATCCATAGTTCATGCACTCCTTAATGGATTCTTTGTTTTCTTCTATCAATCTATATGTGTGCTTTATATGCAAGAAGCATAATGATTTTATTACTATAGCCCTGTAATAAATCTTTAAATCTGGACTAGAAATCCCTCCCTTTTGTTCAGGATTGCTTTGGCCCTCTAGTTTTTGTATTGGCAATATTTATAAATGTGGACCTTCTTCCCTAAAGGCCAGGTCAGAGAGGTTCCTGTAAGTTTGGGAAGCTGTGTCCTAGGATTTTCATGGCAACCTAGGCCAGTGCAAGCTCCGGACTCAGATAGGGCTAACAAGCTCCTAGCTTGTGAAGAAGAGGAAGCATACATTCCCAGGTCATATACCTACCATGTCAGCCCAGGAAGCAAGGTTTTTACTGCCTAGGAGTTTGCAACTGGGGCTGAGGGAGGTAGGGAAGTTTGTTGTGATTTCTTCCTCTCCTAACAGAAAGTAGAGTGTCCCAGTATACATGTCACTGACAGAATCCCTGGGAGCATTATGAGGTTACCATCCAACCCACAATTCATTTCTGAAGCCACAGCCTGTCCTGGATATTAGGATTCCTGGTATGGTGTTGAAAACAGACACACACAATCACACACGCATGCACACACACACACACACACACATACACAAAATCTTTTACTCAGAGTTTTTTATCTTCTCTTTCTTCTTATTTTTTATCCTTTCCTTCCTTTCTGTCTTCTTTGCTTTCTCCCTACTTCTCACCCTGCACGGCTCTCCATTGGCCTTTATCTATTCTTCCATTCTCCTTCTTTCTGTTTCTTCTTCCTACCACTCCTTTCTTCTTTTTTCACTTTCTTCTCTTTTGGTAGATCTACAGGTGAAGTTCAGGAAACCCCTTACTGTCAGACTAGGGTTCTGCAAGGCAACCCAATTGCTAGCAATATGCAAAGATGATGAGAAACACTGAAAGGATGACATGCACCTAGGACATCCTGAAAATGTGTAGCTTGTGGATGGACAGCAGCAAACAGTAGAAGACGCTGTCTTCCCTTTGGGTGATTCTGAGTAGAAGCAGCAGAAGTAGTAGGTGGAGTGTAGCCAAAAACAGTGTGGCAGTAGCGGTGTCATAATGCCAAGATTCACCAACCAAGGATGCTCTATCAAATCAACTGATAGGTACATCTTACTTGCTACATCCACGGCTGTCTCCCCAGTGTAGCAGAAATGCTGACTGGATGGGCAAATATTGCCGGAAGGATCAGGATTCGCGCTTCTCGGAGTTGTGTCCTGGCCTGTCCCGTGTCAATCAATTGTGGTGTAATGCTACCTGAGTCGCCATTAGTACTGACTCGACCTGGCTGTCCTTGGAGCCATATGTCTGTCTTTGCCCCTTGTCTGTGTGTTCTTTGTGATCCTTGCATATTGCTAACAGATCAGACTATTCCAGGCAGCTGCGGATACAAACAAGACTGCTGAGGACATTTTTGAGTTTTGCGCCCCTATTCATTAAAGCCTTTAAAGAAATAGCCAGTTCTGGAAATAGGGAAGTCATCGTTAAAATAGTTCCTTAATGGTGTGGAGCAAAAGGAGTTGCTCTTATCAGGAGAAACCTTAGAAGCCTTCTGTAGGAAAACAGCTGCAGCAACACTAGATGTTTGCCTGAGAATTACGTGCAGGAGGCCTATGCAGCCTTCATTATGGCCAGAATAAACCTAGGCTAATTACAACATCTGACCCTGAGAGTCGGGGAGGGAAGAAAGTTGAGATTTATGGTATGAAACCAGATTCAGACAAGTTTGAGATCATGTCTAAAATTTTCTAGCAGAAAGTTTTCCCAGGAAGATAGTGGCCTTCTCCTCTCACACCCCAAGATATTCTGAGCACAAGTTCACTTAGCTCTGCCAACCGCCTGGTACAGACTGGGCAAAAGTCCTTGTGCCCAAGTCAAAGCATTTTCAAAGATTCTTTTTGTAAACTATTCTACGCTTTTTTTATGATCTGATGATGCATGCCTTTGCCAAGTTCTTTGTTTGTAATAATATAAAAACCTCGCACTGAAAAAGTAAAACACAGCAGCATTTTCAAAAATACATTGAGAGTGGTCTGTCTGTCAATTACTCCGCCGTATCCTGAAATCTTCCGTCCTTCGCCCTGATTCCCTCACGGGCTGAGTGGCTCCCCTGAGCCAGTCCGTAGCACTTACCCATGCATAGATTGTAACTCTTAGATACATCTCCTTACTCAGTCACTGTGCTGGCTAGTTTTTATGTCAACTTGACAGAAATTATCATCATCTAAGAGAAGGGATTCTCAATTGAGTAAATAAATATCTCCAGAAGGCTGGGTTGTAAACAGACATGTCTGTAGGGTATTTTCTTAATTAGCGATTGATGTGGGAGGTTCCAGGCCATTGTGGTGGTGCCATTCCATGTCTGATGGTCTGGGTTCGCTAAGAAATCAGGATGAGCAAGCTGGGAGGATGAAGCCAGTAAAGTAATCAGCACCCCCATGGCTACTGCATCAGCTCTTGACTGGGTTCCGGTCCTGCTTGAATTCCTGCCCTGAATTCCTTCAGTAATTAATAGTGATATTGAAGTGTCAGTCAGATAAACCTTTCTCCCCAAGTTGTTTCAGTCAATGGTGTTTCAGCACAGCAATAGTAACATGATGTGGGATTCCCCTCTGTAGGAATTTGTTTCAGCCTATGGTAGTGGAGAATATAGCCAGTCTGGAAGAAGACAGACAGAGAGAGAGAGAGAGAGAGAGAGAGAGAGAGAGAGAGAGAGAGAGAGATTAGGTGGAGTCAAAGAGATGCCATGTAGCTGCTGAAGAAGAAGATGCCAGAACTTTGCCCAGTAAGACACAGCCTCATGGTGACAAACATATTAACAGAAATGGGTTAATTCAAGATGTAAGTGCTAGATAGAAATACACCCAAGTCATTGGCCAGGCAGTGTTGTAATTAATATAGTGTCTGTGTGATTATTTGGGTCTGGCCAGCTGGGAAACGAATGAATAGTCTCTATTTACAGTAATCCTAAATAAGACAGCTGCCTTGCTCAAGATCTTTGGAGAACAAACCAAGATTAAGATGTTAGGACATTCTTCAAGCCCACCTCTTCCAAGTGTAGTGGCCCCAGGCATCTGACTGTGCTATTATCAAAAATGGAAGAATGAGTAGGATAAGAAATAACTTTTGCACACGGCACACTGCTCAAGCTGGAATTCCGTGTAGTGGTGACTGCAAGTGAGGAGCATATATTCTTTGCTTGTCCTGGAAAGGATAAATACCTAAACGAATGCAAAACAATGATAGAGTATGCTTCTTATGTAGTAGGTGTTGTAGATGTACCTTTCGTTCACACAGGGAATGATGTTTGCCTGTGGGGAAAATTTTTTAGGGATTTAGTCCTCAGGAACCTAAGAGAATTCAGGTGGCAATTAGTGCATGGATTCCAGAGAAGAGGCTTCCATAACGCTAGGTATGTGTGCCTAGAGTTGAGGCTAATTGACCAATACTATTCGCTGGGAACCATGTGAAATGTAGTAGGTCATCCTTTGGAATACATGGTCTGGTCTTGGTAATAACTCCAGATTTCGCAATGAGCACAGATGCCCACATTAGAGAAACCCTGGACTGGAAATGGTATAGAGGAAAGTGGGAGGTGATGACAGGGCTGTCCCAAGGACACATGAAAAACAGTCTATTTCCTTCCTGCAGTACAGAAGTACTAACCTTGGAAAAGGTGATCTTCTGGAAACTCTCCTTAAAGAGAGTAAGATTTCCTGTTAAATGGATAAGTACATTTTCCATGTGAAAATTTCTATTCTGTGGGAATGCAGAAAGGGGTGTCAGTTCTGGATATCCATGGTGTGAGTGCACGTAGGCCAGTGGGAAGCACAGAGAGTCACCTGCTAACTCTACTGACGCTTTCCTGTAGGGATGAGAAAAAAAAAAACAGATTTTGTGCTCCAGTGTGGGTCTCTGTCTGTATCGCCATCCTTCGCCAGATGAAGGATCTATGGTGATAAGCAAAATATTCATCAGTGTGGTTATGGGCCAAGGCCGGTTCAGGCACCCTCTGCTCTGTCCAGAGAACAATCTGGGGATCTCTCCTTGGACCTGGGATCCCATATATAATCAAGACTCCTGTAAACCCTAAAATGACTCCCTTCGTTGAAATATATTCTTCCCTGATCCCATATTCATCCTTCCTCCCTCCCCCCCATCCCGGTCCACCGAGCTTTCCCCATTCCTCCCCTACTCCCTTCTCTCTAACCCCATCCCGTTCCGACAACCCTCCACTCCCATGCACCCTAGGTTACCTGGGACTCTTGTCTATTTCCTACCTCCTGGCGGATTGCTAAATAATCTTCATCAGGTTCATCTTATTATTTAGCTTCTCTAGGATCACGAATAATAGGCTCAAAGACCTTTAATTATGGTTAGAATCCACTTATGAGTGAATACATACCGTGTTCCTCTTTTTGGTTTGGGTATGTTGTGTCTTTATTTTCGTTGAATTCAAGGAAGACTTTTATTTCTTTCTTTATTTCTTCCTTGACCCAGGGATGGTTCAGTAGTTGACTGTTCAGTTTCCACGACTTTGTAGGCTTTCTGGGGTTAGAACTGTTGTTGAATTCTCACTTTATTCCATGGTGATTTGATAGTACACAGGTGAATACTACAATTTCTTTTTATCTATGGATGTTTGCTTTGCTACCAATTATGTGATCAATTTTTGAGAAGGTTCCATGAAATGTTGAGAAGAAGGTATATTCATTTCTGTTTAGGTGGAATGTCCTATAGATGTCTCTTAGGTCCATTGGGTTCATTACCTCTGTTATTTCTCTTATTTCTCTGCTAAGATTCTGTCTGGTTGACCTGTCCATTGGTGAAAGAGGAGTGGTGAAATCACCCACTATTAGAGTGGGGGGTTTGATGTATGCTCTGAGTTCTAGTAATGTTTCTTTTACATATGTGGGTGCTTTTATATTAGGGGCATAAATATTCAGGATTGAGACTTCCCCCTGATGAATTGTTCCTGATATGAGTATAAAGTGTCCATCTCCATCTCTTCTGATTGATTTTAGTTTGAAATCTATTTTGTTAGATATTAGTATAGCCACACCCACTGGTTCCATTGGTCCGTTTGATTGGAAAACCTTTTCTCAACCCTTTTCTCTGAGGTAGTGTCTGTCTTTGTGTTTGAGGTGTGTTTCTTGTAGGCAGCAGAGTGTTAGATCCTGATTTCGTATCCATTCTCTTAACCTGTGCCTTTTTATAGGTGAGTTGAATCCACTGATATTAAGCGATATTAATGACCAGTGGTTGTTGACACCAGTTTTTTTTTTTCTGGTGGTAGTGTTTGTGTGTTTCCCTTCTTTGAGTTGTGCTGGTGGAGGGTTGTCAGATGCTTGTGTTATTATGGTTGTTGTTGGCTTCCTTGGTTTGTGATTTTCCTTCTAGTACTTTCTGTAAGGCTGGGTTTGTGGCTACATATTGTTTAAATCTGTTTTTGTCCTAGAATATCTTGATTTCTCCATTGATGGTGAATGCAAGTTTTTCTGGGTATAGTAGTCTGGGCTTGCATTTTTGGTCTCTTAGTTTCTGCAGCACATCTATCCAAGATCTTCTGGCTTT
Source organism: Myodes glareolus (assembly GCF_982192425.1). NCBI lineage: Eukaryota > Metazoa > Chordata > Mammalia > Rodentia > Cricetidae > Myodes > Myodes glareolus. Next base: position 122,069,762 of record NC_142053.1, read on the forward strand.
CATGGTTTCCATTGAGAAGTCAGGTGTAATTCTGATAGGTTTCCCTTTATATGTTACTTGACCTTTTTCCCTTTCAGCTCTTAATATTTGTTCTTTATTCTGCATGTTTTGATTATTATATGGTGAGGGGATGGGTTTTTTTTTGATCCAGTCTATTTGGTGTTTTGTATTCTTCTTGTACCTTCATAGGAATATCCTTCTTTAGGTTGGGAAAGTTTGCTTCAATAATTTTGGTGAACATATTGTCTGGGCCTTTGAGCTGTAAATCTTCTTCTTCTACACCTATTATTCTTAGGTTTGGTCTTTTTACGGTGTCCCAGATTTCCTGGATGTTTTGTGTTAAGAATTTGTTGGATTTGTTTTATTCTTTTATCAGTGAGTTTATTTTCACTACAGAATCTTAAGTGTCTGAAATTCTTTCTTCTTTTCTCTTGTATGCTGTTGGCAATAGTTGTCTCTGCAGTTCCTATTCATTTACCCAGATTTTCCATATCCAGCCTTTCCTCGATTTGTGTTTTCTTCATTTCCTCCATTTCATTTTTCAAGTCTTGAACTGTTTCCCTTACCTGTTTGATTCCTTTTTCTTGTTTTTCTTGTTTTTCTTGGGTATCTTTGAGAGATTTATTCATTTCATCTACTTTTTGTTTGTTATCTCCATTTCTTTATGACAGTTTTTCACCTCTTGTTTAAGTTCCTCTATTATTTTCGTATAGTTCCGTTTAAATTCCATTTCTTCTGGAGTAGGGTGTTCAATTCTTCTTGTTTTGTGATCCCTGGATTCTGGTGATGCCATCTTGCCTTTCAGGTTGTTGGAGGAATTCTTTCATTGGCGCCTGCCCATCTCTTCCTTCAAATGGAGCCAGGAGAGTCTTGGTGTTTTGGTCCAGTCTTTGCTGTGACTGACTCTTTGGGTGAATCTCTTCAGTGCAGGACCTGGAACTGTTCCTGTCTGGATGGAATTCCTCAGCACAGACACAGGGTCTCCTGGTAATCTTTGGACACTGGAGACAAAAGGGCGAACATGGGGGCAGGGCAAAGCGCATTGAGTGGAACACAGAAGACCCTGCAATAGGAGTTGGGGGGTGCTGTTCTCTCTTCCTGGACAGTCCGCCCAGGATCGCAAACACTCACCCCTCTGGATGGAACTCGTCAACACTGAAATAGGGATAGCTGGTAGTCCAAGGACACCGGAGACAAAATGGCGAACATGGGGGCAGGGCAGGGCAGGGTCCAATGGAACACAGAAGACCCTGCAGCAGGAGTTGAGGGGCAGGGGGCTGTGCTCTCTTCCAGGATAGTCTTCCCGGGATAGCACACATTCACCTCTCTGGATGGAACTCCTCAGTACTGAAACAGATATAGCTGGTAGTCCAAGGACACTTCAGACAAAAGGGCAAACATGGGGGCAGGGCTGGGTCGAGTGGAACACAGAAGACCCTGCAACAGGAGCTGGGGGGAGGGCTGTGCTCTCTTCTGGGACAGTCCACCCTGGGATAGCACATACTCATCCTTCTGGATGGAACTCCTCAGCACAGACACAGGGATCAAAGCTGACATTTTAAAACCACCTCTTTTTTTCTGCTATGACAGTTGCGTCAGGAAAATCTCTCTGCGTCATGCCATCATCAAACAGCAAAAAGATGTGTTAAGATCTCTCTCTCTCTCTCTCTCTCTCTCTCTCTCTCTCTCTCTCTCTTTCTCCCTCTCTGTTGCAGAGGCTTCTTGTTCTCTCCACAACTCTCCTCCCCCCTGAGTTCGCCCTTTTGTCTGAGGGGTCCTTTGACCTCCAAGAGTCTTGTGCCTTTGCTGAGGACAACCTATCAGACTGACTGGCCAACTGGGGAACAGTTCCTGCGCCTGCACTGAGGAGATCCACACAGAGTCAGTCACAGCAAAGACTGGACCAAGACACCAAGACTCTCTTGGCTCCATTTGAATGAAGAGATGGGCAGGCGCAAATGCAAGAATTCCTCCAACAACCTGAAAGGTAACATGACATCACCAGAAAACAGGGATCATGAAACAAGAAGAACTGAACACCCTACTCCAGAAGAAATCGACTTTAAACGGAACATTATGAAAATATTAGAGAACCTTAAACAGGAGGCGAAAGACTGCCATAAAGAAATAGAGATGACAAACAAAAAAGTAGAGGAAATGGATAAATCTCTCAAAGATACCCAAGAAAAACAAGAAAACCAAGAGAAAGCAACCAAACAGATAAGGGAAACAGTTCAAGACTTGAAAACTAAAATGGAGGTTATGAAGAAAACATAAACTGAGTGATGGTTGGATATGGAAAATTTGGGTAAATGAACAGGAACTACAAAGACAAGTATTACCAACAGAATAAAAGTGATAGAGCAAAGAATCTCAGATGCTGAAGATACTATAGAGGAAATAAACTAATTGATCAAAGAAAACAGCGAATCCAACAAGTTCTAAACACAATCTGGGGAAATCTGGGGCACCATGAAAAGACCAAACCTAAGAATAATAGGTGTAGAAGAAGGAAAAGAATTACAACTCAAAGACCCAGAAAATATAATCAGTAAAATTATAGAAGAAATTTATCCCAACCTAAAGAAAGATATTCTTATGAAGGTACAAGAAGCATACAGAACACCAAATAGACTAGATCAAAAAAATCCCCTTGCCAAATAATAATAAAAACACAAAACATGCAGAATAAAGAAAGAATATTAAGAGCTGAGAGGGAAAAAGTTCAAGTAACATATGAAGGGAAACCTATCAGAATTACACCTGACTTCTCAATGGAAACCATGAAAGCCAGAAGGTCTTGGAGAGATGTGCTACAGTTACTAAGAGACCATGGGTGCAAGCCCAGACTACTATACCCAGCCAAGCTTTCTTTCACCATTAATGGAGAAAACAAGATATTCCAGGATAAAAACAAATTTAAACGATATGTAGCCACAAACCAAGCCTTACAGAATGTAATAGAAAATCATAACCCAAGGAACCCAACAACACCCACAATGACTTAGTTATATAGTAACAGTGCACAAACACAACACAAAAAAGGGAAACACACAAACTCTACCACCAAAAAAAATAAGTGGAGCTAACAACTGCTGGTCATTAATATCACTTAATAACAATGGTCTCAATTAACCTATAAAAAAAGGCACAGAATAAGAGAATGGACGTGAAAACAGGATCCAACATTCTGCTGCTTACAAGAAACACACCTCATCCACAAAAACAGACATTTACTCAGAGTAAAGGGTTGGGAAAAGGTTTTTCAACCAAATGGACCAAAGAAACAAGTGGATGTGGCTATATTAATATTTAACAAAATTGAATTCAAACTAAAATCGATCAGAAAAGAAGGAGATGGACATTTTCTACTCATAACAGGAACAATTCATCAGGATGAAGTCTCAATCCTGAATATCTATGCCCCTAATAGAAAAGAACGCACATATGTAAAAGAAATATTACTACAACTCAAAGCACACATCAAACCCCACACACTAATTTTAGGAGACTTTACCACTCCTCTTTCACCAATGGACAGGTCAACCAGACAGAAACTAACAGAGAAATAAAAGAACTAACAGAGGTAAAGAATCAAATGGACTTAACAGAACATTCCACCCAAACAGGAAAGAATATACATTCTTCTCAGCATCTCATGGAACCTTCTTGAAAATTGATCACAGACTAGTTAACAAAGCATACTTCTAAAAATACAAAATATTTAGTAACCACCTATGCCTTATCAGATTACCATGGAATATAGTTAGAATTTAACAACAATTCTGCCCCAGAAAGCCGACAAACTCATGGAAACTGAGCAGTCAATCACTGAAACACTCCTGGGAAAGGGAAGAAATAAAGAAATAAAGTCTTCCTTGAATTCAATGAAAATAAAGGCACAACATACCCAAACCTATGGGAAACTATGAAAGCAGTGCTAAGAGGAAAGTTCATAGCATTAAGTGCCCACATTAAAAAAATGGAGAAATCTCACATTAGAGACTTAACAGCACAGCTGAAAGCTCTAGAAAAAAAGAAGCAGACTCACCCAGGAGGAGTAGAAGACTGGAAATAATCAAACTGAGGGCTTAAATCAACGAAATAGAAACACAGAAAACAATCCAACAAATCAATGAAACAAAGAGCTTGTTCTTTGACAAAATCAACAAGATTGACAAGCCCCTATTCAAACTAATCAAAAGGTAGAGAGAGAGTGTGCAAATTAACAAGATCAGAAATGAAAAGGGGGACATAACAACAGACACTGAGGAAATTCAGAGAATCATTAGGTCTTACTACAAAGGCCTATATGACACAAAGTTGGAAAATGTAAAAGAAATGGACTCATTTTTAGATAAATACCATATACCAAAATTAAATCAAGACCAAGTAAACAATATAAATAGATATATAAATCGTGAGGAAATAGGTGTCATAAAAAACCACCCAACCAAAGAAAGCCCAGGACCAGACGGTTTCAATGCAGAATTTCACCAGAGATTCCAAGAAGAGCTGATACCTAAACTCCTTAAGGTGTTTTACATTATATAAACAGAAGAGTCATTGACAAACTCTTTTTTTTTTAAAGTAATTTTATTAAATTATAAAAGTTTCCATTTATGCCCCTCTTCCCAATGCCCTCCCACTTCCCCCCTCCCTCTCCTCCTCCCTCTTTGTCCCTAAGCGCAGTCAGGGTTTCCTGCCCTGTGGGAAGTTCAAGTTCCTCCCCCCTCCCTCCAGGTCCAGGAAGGTGAGTATCCAAACAGACTGGATCCTAAAAATCCAGTATATGCAGAGTAAACTAGTCCCAGTGTCATTGTCAATGGCTTCTCAGAAAGACTCCAGGCCAGCCACATTCAGAGAATCCGGCCACATTCAGAGACTCTGGTTGGATCACGTGCTCGTTCAGTCGCAGTCCAACTGGCCTTGGTAAACTCTCATTAGATCTGACCCCTTGTATCAGTGGGTGATAGCATCCCTCGCAGTCAGAAGGTATACTCTTTCCTATTTGGGTGGAGTGTTCTATAGATGTCTGTTAAGTCCATTTGATTCAGTACCTCCAATAAATCTCTTATTTCTCTGTTAGGTTTCTGTCTGATTGACCTGTCCATTGGTGAGAGAGGAGTGTTGAAGTCTCCTACTATTAGTGTGTGTGGTTTGATGACTGCCTTGAGTTCTAGAAGAGTTTATTTTACATATGTGGGTGCCTTTATATTAGGGGCATAGATATTCAAGATTGAGACTTCTTCCTGATGAATTATTCCTGTTATGAGTATGATATCCATCTCCATCTCTTCTGATTGATTTTAGTTTGAAGTCGATTTTGTTAGATATTAGAATGGCCACACCCGCTTGTTTCTTAGGTCCATTTGCTTGGAAAACCTTTTCCCAACCCTTTACTCTGAGTAGGTGTCTGTCTTTGTGGTTGAGGTGTGTTTCTTGTAGACAGCAGAATGTTGGATCCTGTTTTCGTATCCAATCTCTAAGTCTGTGCCTCTTTATAGGTGAGTTGAGTCCATTGATATTAAGTGATATTAATGACCAGTGATCGATGACTCCGGTCATTTTTTGGGGTAGTAGAGTGTATGTGTATTCCTTCTTTGAGTTGTGCTTGTGAAGGGTGGCTAGATGTCTGAGTTAATGTAGGCAGTGTTGGGAATGTTGGATTCCTTGGGTTGTGACTTTCCTTCTAGTATTCTCTGTAAGGCTGGATTAGTAGCTACGTATTGTTTAAATTTGTTTTTATCCTGGAATATTTTGTTTTCTCCATTGATAGTGAACAATAGCTTGGCTGGGTAAAGTAGTCTGGGCTTGCATCCATTGTCTCTTAGTTTCTGCAGTACCTCTATCCAGACCTTCTGGCTTTCATGGTTTCCATCGAGACGTCTGGTGTAAGTCTGATAGGTTTACCTTTATAAGTTACTTGACCTTTTACCTTTGCAGCTCTCAATATCCTTTCTTTAGTCTGAATGCTTTGTGTTTTGATTATTATATGACGAGGGGATGTTTTTTTCTGACCCAGTCTATTCGGTGTTCTGTATGCTTCTTGAACCTTCATAGGAATATCGTTCTTTAGGATGGGAAAGTTTTCTTCTATAATTTTGTTGAGTATATTTTCTGAACCTTTGAAATGCAATTCTTCTCCTTCTTCTACTCCTATTATTCTTAGATTTGGTTTTTTTATTGTGTCCCACAGTTCCTGAAGGCTTTGTGATGAGAATTTGTTGGATTTGCTGTTTTCTTTGGTCAGAGTGTTTAATTTCTCTATGGTGTCCTCAGAGTTTGAGATTCTTTCTTCTATCTCTTGTATTCTATTGGTTAAGTTTGTTTCTGAAGTCTCTGTTCGTTTACCCAGATTTTCCATAGCCAGCCGGCCCTCGGTTTGTGATTTCTTCATTGACTCCATTTCAGTTTTCAAATCTTGAACTGTTTCTATTACCTGTTTGATTGTTTTTTCTTGGTTTCCCAGAATTTCATTTACGGATTTACTCATTGCTTCAAACTTTTTGGTATATTTCTCTTCCATTTCTTTACTCATTTCCTCAATTTTTTTGTTATACTTATCTTCCATTTCTTTATGGCAGATTTTCACCTCCTGTTTAAGTTCCTCTATTATTTTCATAAAGAAGCGCTTAGAGTCAATTTCTTCTATTTCTTCTAGAGTAGGGTGTTCAATTCTTCTAGTTTCGAGCTCCCTGGATTCTGGCGATGTCATGTTGCCTTTCAGGTTGTTGGAGGAATTCTTGCATTGGCGCCTGCCCATCTCCTCCACTCTGGATGAAACTCCTCAGCACTTTCTGGATAGAACTCCTCAGCACTCTCTGGGTAGGACTTCACAGCACTCTCTGGATAGAGCTCCTCAGCCCTCTCTGGGAAGAACTCCTCAGCAGTGCAACAGGGCTAGCTGGTCTTCCCAGGACCCAGGAGACAAAGGGCCCGCAGCAGTGGGGGGAGGGGAGGGGTCCCTTGGAACACCGAAGACCCTGCCGCAGAAGCTGAGGGGGGAAGGGCTGTGCTCCCTTCCCGGACAGGCAGGCAGGCTGCCCAGGCTAGCACCCACTCAGCTCTCTGGGAAGAGCGCCTCAGCAGTGCAACAGGGCTAGCTGGTCTTCCCAGGACCCGGGAGGCCAAGGGCCTGCAGCAGTGGGGGGGAGGGGAGGGGTCCCTTGGAACACCGAAGACCCTGCTGCAGAAGCTGGGGGGGGGGCTGTGCTCTCTTCCAGGGCAGGCAGGCTGCCCAGGTGAGCACCCACTCACCTCTCTGGGAAGAACTCCTAAGCAGTGCAACAGGGCTAGCTGGTCTTCCCAGGACCCGGGAGGCAAAGGGCCCACAGCAGTGTGGGGGAGGGAAGGGGTCCCTTGGAACACCGAAGACCCTGCTGCAGAAGCTGGGGGGGGGGCTGTGCTCTCTTCCCGGGCAGGCAGGCTGCCCAGGTGAGCACCCACTCACCTCTCTCGACAAATTCTTTTTATACAGCGACAGTTAACCTGATACCAAAACCACACAAAGACTCAACCAATATAGATAGTTACAGACCAATCTCACTCATGAACATCAATCCAAAAATTCTCAATAAAATACTGGGAAACAGGATTCAAGAACACATCAAAAAATAATCCATTATGATCAAGTAGGCTTCATCCCAGAGATGCAGGGCTGGTTCAACATATGAAAATCTACCCATGTAATCCAGCATAAGAATAAACTGAAAGAAAAAACATATGATAATTTCATTAGATGCTGAAAAAGCATTTAACAAAATGTAATACCCCTTTATGATAAAGGCTTTGGAGAGATTAGGGATACAAGGAACATATCTAAATATAATACAAGCAATATACAGCAAACCAACAGTTAATATCAAATTAAATGGAGAGAAACTCAAAGCCATTCCACTAAAATCAGGAACAAAAGAAGACTGTCCACTCTCCCCCTATTTCTTCAACATAGTGCTTAAAGTTCTAGCAATAGCAATAAGACAACATAAGGAAATCAAGGGGATGTGATTCAGAAAGGAAGCAGTCAAACTTTCATTATTTGCAGATGATGTGATTGTGTACATCAGTGACCCCAAAAAGTCTCCAAGAGAACTCCTACAGATAATAAATAACTTCAGTGATGTGGCAGTATACAAGATCAACTCAAAAAAAAAAAAACAGTAGCCCTTCTATACACAAAGGGTAGAGAAGCAGAGAGGGAAATCAGAGAAAATTTACCTTTCATGATAGCCACAAATAGCATAAAGTGTCTTGGTGTTACACTAAGCAAGGAAGTGAAAGATGTATTTGTCCAGAACTTTAAGGCTTTGAAGAAAAAAATTGAAGAGGACACCAGAAAATGGAAGGATCTCCCATGCTCTTGAATGGGTAGGATCAACACAGCAAAAATGGCAACTCTACCAAAGGCAGTCTATAAATTCAATGCAATCCCTATGAAAATCCCAACAAAGGTCTTCACAGACCTTGAGAGAACAATGATCAACTTCAAATGGAAAAACAAAAAACCCTGGATAGCCAAAACATTCCTAAACAATAAAGGAATTTCAGGAGGCATGACCATCCCTAACTTCATACTCTATTACAGAGCTACAGTAATAAAAACAGCTTGGCATTGTCATAAAAACAGAGACTTTGACCAATGGAATTGACTCAAATACCCAGATATTCACCCACAAACCTATGAACACCTGATTTTCGATAATGGAGCTAAAAGCATATAATGGAAGAAAGAACGCATCTTCAACAAATGGTACGTACTTACTCAATAGTGGACTTTAGCCATAAACAGTCTCTATTTACAGTAATCCAAATTAGACAGCTACCTTGCTCAAGATCTTTGGAGAAGATGAGCACAGATGCCCACATTAGCGAAACCCTGGACTGTAAATGGTATAGAGGAAAGTGGGGGGTGATGACAGGGCTATCCCAAGGACACATGAAAAACAGTCTATTTCCTTCCTGCAGTACAGAAGTACTAACCTTGGAAAAGGTGATCTTCTGGAAACTCTCCTTAAAGAGAGTAAGATTTCCTGTTAAATGGGTAAGTACATTTTCCATGTGAAAATTTCTATTCTGTGGGAATGCCGAAAGGGGTGTCAGTTATGGATATCCATGGTGTGAGTGCACGTAGGCCAGTGGGAAGCACAGAGAGTCACCTGCTAACTCTACTGACGCTTTCCTGTAGGGATGAGAAAAAAAAAAACAGATTTTGTGCTCCAATGTGGGTCTCCGTCTGTATCGCCATCCTTCGCCAGATGAAGGATCTATGGTGATAAGCAAAATATTCATCAGTATGGTTATGGGCCAAGGCCGGTTCAGGCACCCTCTCCTCTGTCCAGAGAACAATCTCGCGATTTCTCCTTGGACCTGGGATCCAATATATAATAAAGACTCCTGTAAACCCTAAAATGACTCCCTTAGTTGAAATATATTCTTCCCTGATCCCATATTCATCCTTCCTCCCTCCCCCCCATCCCGGTCCAACGAGCTTTCCCCATTCCTCCCCTACTCCCTTCTCTCTAACCCTCTCCCCTTCCGACAACCCTCCCCCCCCCATGTACCTTAGGTTACCTGGGACTCTTGTCTATTTCCTACCTCCTGGCGGATTGCTAAATAATCTTCTTCAGGTTCATCTTATTATTTAGCTTCTCAAGGATCACAAATAATAGGCTCAAAGACCTTTAATTATGGTTAGAATCCACTTATCAGTGAATACATACCGTGTTCCTCTTTTTGGGTCTGGCTTACCTCACTCAGTAAAGCGTTTTCTATTTCCATCCATTTGCATGCAAAATTCAAAATGTCATTGTTTTTTACCGCTGAGTAGAACTCTAATGTGTATATGTTCCACACCTTTTTTAACCATTCTTCTATTGAGGGGCACCTAGGCTGTTTCCAGGTTCTGGCTATTACAAATAGTGCTGCTATGAACATAGTAGAACAAATGCTTTTGTAGTATGTTAGGGCATCTCTTGAGTATATTTCCAAGAGTGGAATTGCTGGGTCCTGAGTGAGGTTGACTCCCAGTTTCCTGAGAAACCACTACACTGATTTCCACAGTGGCTGCACAAGTTTGCATTCCCACCAACAATGGATGAGTGTTCCCCTCACCCCATATCCTCTCCAGCATAGGCTATCATTGGTGTTTTTGACTTTAGCTATTCTGACAGGTGTAAGATGGTATCTCAAAGTGGTTTTGATTTGCATTTCCCTGATCGCTAAGGAGGTTGAGCATGACCTTAAGTGTCTTCTGGCCATTCGAAGTTCATCTGTTGTGAATTCTCTGTTCAGTTCAGTACCCCATTTTTTAATTGGGTTAATTAGAGTTTTAGTGTCTAGTTTCTTGAGTTCTTTGTATATTTTGGAGATCAGACCTTTGTCTGATGAGGGTTAGGTGAAGATCTTCTCCCAGTCTGATGGTAGCCTTTTTGTCTTACTGACAGTGTCCTTTGCTTTACAGAAGCTTCTCAGCTTCAGTAGATCCCATTTATTCATTGTTTCTCTTATTGTCTGTGCTGCTGGGGTCCTACTTAGGAAGAGGCCTCCTGTGCCTATATCTTGTATACTACTTCCCACTTTCTCTTCTATCAGGTTCAAAGTGGAAGGATTAATGTTGATGTCTTTAATCTATTTGGACTTGAGTTTTGTGCATGGTGATAGATATGGATCTACTTTCATTCTTTTACAGGTTGACATCCAGTTATGCCAGCACCATTTGTTAAAGATGCTTTCCTTCTTCCATTGTATACCTTTAGCTCCCTTGTCAAAAATTGGGTGTTCATAGGTTTGTGGGTTAATATCTGGGTCTTCTATTCGATTCCATAGGTCGACTTCTCTGTTCTTATGCCAATACCAAGCTGTTTTCAATACTGTAGCTCTGTAATAGAGTTTGTAGTCAGGGATGGTAATGCCTCCAGAAGTTCTTTTATTGTATAAGATTGTTTTGGCTATCCTGGGTTTTTTGTTTTTCCATATAAACTTGATTATTGTTCTCTCAAGTTCTGTGAAGAAGTTTGATGGGATTTTGATGGGGATTGCATTGAATCTATAGATTGCTTTTGGTAGAATTGCCATTTTTACTATGTTGATTCTCCCAATCCAAGAGCAGGGGAGGTCTTTCCATTTTCTGGTATCCTCCTCAAATTCTTTCTTCAAAGTCTTAAAGTTCTTGTCAAATAGGTCTTTCACTTCTTTGGTTAGAGTAACCCCAAGATATTTTATGCTATTTGTGGCTATTATGAAAGGTGATGTTTCTCTGATTTCCCTCTCAGCTTCTTTATCCTTTGTGTATAGGAGGGCCACTGATCTTTTGGAGTTGATCTTGTATCCTGCCACGTTACTAAAGGTGTTTATCAGCTGTAGGAGTTCTTTGGTAGAGTTTTTGGGGTCACTTATGTATACTATCATATCGTCAGCAAATAACGAAAGTTTAACTTCATCCTTTCCAATACGAATCCCCTTGATCTCCTTATGTTGTCTTATTGCTATTGCTAGAACTTCAAGCACTATATTGAAGAGGTATGGAAAGGCTTTAGTGGAAAGGCTTTGAGTTTCTCTCCATTCAGTTTGATGTTAGCTGTCGGCTTGCTGTATATTGCTTTTCTTATATTTAGGTATGATCCTTGTATCCCCAGTCTCTCCAACACCTCTATCATAAATGGGTGTTGAATTTTGTGAAATGCTTTTTCAGCATCTAGTGAGATGATCATATGGTTTTTTTTCTTTCAGTTTATTTATATGATGGATTACATTGATAGATTTGTGTATGTTGAACCAGCCCTGCATCTCTGGAATGAAGCCGACTTGATCATAATGGATAATTTTTCTAATGTGTTCTTGGATTCGGTTTGCCAGTATTTTATTGAGAATTTTCGCGTCGATGTTCATGAGTGAGATTGGCCTGTAATTCTCTTTCTTGTTTGTGTCTTTGTGTGGTTTTGGTATTAGGGTAACTGTAGCTTCATAAAAGGAGTTAGGCAATGACTCTTCTGTTTCCATATTGTGGAATACGTTAAGGAATATAGGTATTAGCTCTTCCTGGAAGTTCTGGTAGAATTCTGCATTGAAACCATCTGGTCCTGGGCTTTTTTTGGTAGGGAGATTTTTGATAACATCTTCTAATTTTTCGCGACTAACAGGTCTATTTAGATTGTTCACCTGTTCTTGGTTAAACTTTGGTATATGGTACTTATCTAAAAAATGTCCATTTCTTTTACATTTTCCAACTTTGTGGCATATAAACTTTCATAGTAAGATCTAATGATTCTCTGATTTTCCTCTGTGTCTGTGGTTATGCCCCCCTTCTCATTTCTGATCCTATTAATTTGCATGTTCTCTCTCTGCCGTTTGATTAATTTGGATAGGGGTTTTTCAGTCTTGTTGATTTTCTCCAAGAACCAGCTTTTTGATTCATTGAGTCTTTGGATTGTTTTCTGTGTTTCTATCTTGTTGATTTCAGCCCCCAGTTTGATTATTTCCAGTCTTCTAGACCTCCTGTTTGAATCAGCTTCTTTTTTTTCTAGAGCTTTCAAGTGTGCTGTTAAGTCTCCAATGTGTGCTTTCTCCGTTTTCTTTAATTGGGCACTTAGTGCTATGAACTTTCCTCTTAGCACTGCTTTCATAGTGTTCCATAGGTTTGAGTATGTTGTGTCTTTGTTTTCATTAAATTCAAGGAAGACTTCAATTTCTTTCTTTATTTCTTCCTTGACCCAGGGGTGATTTAGTAGTTGACTGTTCAACTTCCATGAGTTTGTTGGCTTCCTGGGGGAAGCATTGTTGTTTAATTCTAATTTTAATCCATGGTGATCTGACAAGACACAGGTAGTTACTAATATTTTTTTGTATCTGTGGAAGTTTGCTTTGTTATCGAGTATGTGGTCAATTTTCGAGAAGGTTCCATGAGCTGCAGAGAAAAAGGTATATTCTTTCCTATTTGGATGGAGTTTTCTATAGATGTCTGTTAAGTCCATTTGATTCAATACCTCCAATAATTATCGTATTTCCCTGTTAGGATTCTGTCTGCTTGACCTGTCCATTGGTGAGAGAGGTGTGTTGAAGTCTCCTACTATTAGTGTGTGTGGTTTGATGTCTGCCTTGTGTTCCAGTAATCTTTCTTTTACATATGTGGGTGCTTTTATATTAGGGGCATAGTTATTCAGGATTGAGACTTCATCCTGATGAATTGTTCCTGTTATGAGTATAAAATGTCCATCTCCATCTCTTCTGATTGATTTTAGTTTGAAGTCAATTTTGTTAGAAATTAGTATGGCCACAACCACTTGTTTCTTAGGTCCATTTGCTTGAAAAACCTTTCCGAATCCTTTACGCTGAGTAGATGTCTGTCTTTGTGGTTGAGTTGTGTTTCTTGTAAACAGCAGAATGTTGGATCCTGTCTCTAAGTCTGTGCCTTTTTATGGGTGAATTGTGTCCACTGATATTAAGTGATATTAATTACCAGTGGTTGTTAATTCTGGTTGTTTTGTCGTTGTTGTTGTTAGTAGAGTTTGTGTGTTTCCCTTCTTTGAGTTGTGCTGGTGAAGGGTCACTAGATGTCTGAGTTTCTATGGCCATTGTTGGATTCCTTGGGTTGCGATTTTCCTTCTATTACTTTCTGTAAGGCTGGATTTGTGGCTACGTATTGTTTAAATGTTTTTTTTTTATCCTGAAATACCTTGTTTTCTCCATTGATAGTGAATGAAAGCTTGGCTAGGTATAGTATTCTGGGCTTGCATCCATGGTCTCTTAGTTTCTGCAGTACCTCTATCCAGGACCTTCTGTCTTTCATGGTTTCCATGGAGAAGTCAGGTATAAGTCTGATAGGTTTACCTTTATAAGTTACTTGACCTTTTTCCTTTGAAGGTCTTAATATTCATTCTTTATTCTGTATGTTTTTTGTCTTGATTATTCTATGGCAAGGGAATGTTCTTTTTTTTTTGATCCAGTCTATTCGGTGTTCTTGATGCTTCTTGAACCTTCATAGGAATATCTTTCTTTAGGTTGGGGAAATTTTCTTCTATAATTTTGTTGAATATATTTTCTGGGCCGTTGAGCTGTAATTCTTTTCTTTCTTCTACCCCTATTATTCTTAGGTTTGGTCTTTTTATTGTGTCCCAGATTTCCTGAATGTTTTGTGATAAGAATTTGTTGGATTTGCTGTTTTCCTTGATCAGTACGTTTATTTTCTCTACGGTGTCTTCAGCATCTGAGATTCTATCTTTTATCTCTTGTATTCTGTTGGTTATGCTTGTCTCTGTTGTGTCTGATCATTTACTTAGATTTTTCATATCCAGCCGGTCCTCTGCTTATGTTTTCTTCCTTACCTCCATTTCAGTTTCCAAGTCTTGAACTGTTTCCATTATCTGTTTGATTGTTTTTTTCTTGGTTTCCTTAGGTATCTTTTATGGATTTACTCATTTCTTCAAACTTTTTGTTATTCTTCTCATCCATTTATTTAAGGGAGTTTTTCTCCTCCTGCTTAAGGGACTCTATCACTTTCATAATGTCAATTTTTTTCTACTTCTTCTGGATTAGGGTGTTGAAGTCCTCCTGTGGTAAGTTTGCTGTGTTCTGGTATTTTCATGTTGCCTTTCAGATTGTTGGAGGAATTCTTGCATTGGCACCTGCCCATCTCTTCCTTCAAACGCTCTATGATGGATCTTCTGGTACAGAATCAGGTCCCCGTGTTGGCCAGGGACCTCTCAGACAAAAGGCCTAACTTGCTGCAGGCAGGCTATTGAAACAAAGGACCTCCAGCCCGGTTGCACTCACCACGCTGTCCCAACACCCAAACAGGCTGAGCTGGGGAATCTTATGGCCCCACAGAAGGGATGAACAAGGGAGCGGTAGCCTGGGCACAAGCTGGGATGGGATAAGAAAAGAGGCAGCAGCAGGGGACAGAATCCCCTGCAGACTGACCTGGAAGTTTAGGGGTTGAGGAATGTCTGTGCTCCAATTCCTGGACTTCTGCTGTGGGTCAGAAACACACTCACCCCTCCGATGGATCTTCTGGTACAGGCTCAGGTCCTCTTGCTGGTCAGAGACCTCAAAGACAAAAGACCTACCTTGTTGCTGGCAGGCTATTGAATCAAAGGAACTCTAGCCCAGTAGCACTCACCACCCTGTCCCAGCACCCAAACAGGTTGAACTGGGGGATTTTATGGCCCCGAAGAAGGGAGGAAGAAGGGAGGGGAGCCTGAGCACAAGCTGGGATGGGATAGGAAGAGAGAGTCAGTAGCAGGGGAGAGAAGCTCCTGCAGACTAACCTGGAAGTTTAGGGGGTTGAGGAATGTCTGTGCTCTGATTACTGCTATGGGTCAGGAACACATTCACCCCTCCAATGGATCTTCTGGTACAGGCTCAGGTTCCCTTGCTGGTAACAAAACAGTTTTCAAGCAGGAATTACAGTTACAATATTTATATCTACTTTATCATTTATCATAACTAAGGAAAACTATAACTATGGCTGTAAATTCTTCAAATCCATCACAGATTCCAGAAGGATATGCTATTACCTAAGTAAACATGAAATGCATTCTATTCAACTTCCAATACTCTAGACATGACAGAGATATCTCACTGCCTGGACAGTCACCCAAAGAATTTCTGTACCATTGGGGCATCCGTATTCAACCTTCAGGCCCATAGTATCCAGAAGACTTTGTCATGAAGCAGAAAATTTCAAAGACATTTCAGCCACTTTCTTTTGTATCCTGCAGAATGTCTCACAGACTCTTTCATGAAGCAATCATTCCAAAGAATCATCTCACCTTTAGATAAGTTCAGTAGTCATTTTTCTGCAGGTCCTACATGTTTATTTAAGCATTCAAGGCAAGAACAGTTTCTTGTCCAAATGACTAACCAACTCCATAAGGAGCCTCTTCCTTGAACAGTTTCTGCTTGAAGTAGATTGTGCTGCCAGAAGCAGATGTGTCTCATAATCATGAAAAGTCCTAAGTTATTAAAACATTTTGAAGGTCACATTCTGAAGGTCTCTGGAAGATTTGAAAAATATCTAACTGAAATATATCTCTATATATTTAGAATACCTAACATGACTACAAGCTTGACTATTATAGTTGATTATCTATTAACCTGTATTTTTAGTTATACTTCACATTTTTAAATGAACTACAGAACCATAATATCTTTATCAAGAGCAGAAATATACATATAACAATATTGACCTTAAATTTGTATCAATAAATCAAGATCATTACCAATGCAAATTATTTATATCTATATCATATCCTTCTTTAAGTGTGAATAAACATTTATAGACAATACTTTGGAATATGGGCACAGTTCTGTCCATACTGCTTCCTGCTGAGTGGAGGTGCTGTTAATCAGGTCTTTTATGCTGTATCCTGTATGCTAGATTCATCTCAGTCAGGAGTTGTGTGAAGTAATTTTTGAGGATGTTTACAGCAACCTTTCAAGGATCGTGGTCTATCATACAATATTGGTCTAGAAGCAATCCACAGGTTCTCATCTTCTGTGAAAACAAAATAAGAACCTCTTTTCCAAAGCAACTTATCTTTAGACCCAAATTTTGAAGCCATGATACCTTTATAATATACATGCTGGTTTAGCTTAGCATCCCATATAATGAAATGGCTCTCTGTACTTAGCTCCTTCACACTCCAAAAATTCAAAGAAAACACAATATGCATAATTCAGAATCTCTGTGACTTTTCCATTTATATGTGGTTTTTTTACTCTGTTACTTTTTAATATTTATTATTTTTACTCCTTTAATTTATGACTGTCTGTACTCTGTCTCTTTAAGTACTTCACCCTTTTTAAACTTTATTTTATGACTCTCTATACTCTTTTTCCTCTCTCTCCCAAGCCTATAAATATCTATCCAATACTGTGACCCATTTAGAGGTCATTTATGTCTGAATCTGTCCTACGGTGAATCTGTAATTCCTAAGAGTCTAGAAATACTTCTTAAAATGCTAAGTAATTCTTAAAATTTAAGCTGCATCATTGCTCTGGTAATTTGTCAATGCCTGCTTGCCCCACCAAGTCCAGAATGGTGGAGCTGCACATGCCTTTGAGCCTCATGCACTTCACCACTTCCAGGCATACAGGGAGTCCATGTTGCCATCAAGCAAGCCATTGTCCTTTACTCACAAGCTCCATCAAAATGTTTGGTCTCTCAAAAGAGCCAGAGGTCACACTAGCAGCAAAGCTCAAAGAGCCAGCATTGTAGTTTTATTTATTTATTATTTATTGATTGATTGATTGATTTATTAAAACTTTCCACCTCCTCCCTGTCTCCCTTTTCCCTCCCCCTCCACCCCCCCTCCCTCTCTAGTCCTAAGAGCAGTCAGGGTTCCCTGGCCCGTGGGAAGTCCAGGGTTCTCCCCCCTCCATCCAGGTCTATAAAGGTGAGAATCCAAATGAACCAGGCTCCCACAAAGACGGTCAATGAAGTAGAATCAAAATCCAGTGCCATTGTCCATGGCTTCTCAGTCAGCTTTCATTGCCAGCTACATTCAGAGTGTCCAGTTTGATCACATGCTCCATCACTCCTAGTCTAGCTGGCCTTGGTGAGCTCCGATTAGATCAGTCCCACCATGTCAGTGGGTGGACGCACCCTTCGTGGTCCTGACTTCCTTGCTCATGTTCTCCTTCCTTCTGCTCCTCATTTGGACCTTGGGAGCTAAGTCCAGTGCTCCAATGTGGATCTCTGTCTCTATCTCCATTTATCACCAGAAGAAGGTTCTATGATGATGCAAGATATTCATCAGTATGGCTATAGGATAAGGCCAGTTCAGGCACCTTCTCCTCTGCTGCCCAAAGAACAATCTGTGAAGACCTCTCCTTGAACCTGGGAAACCCTCTAGAGAGAAGTCCCAAGCAAACCCTAAAAGGACTCCCTTAATTAAGATATTTACTTCCCTGCTCCCATATCCACCCTTCCTCTATCCCACCCATCCCATTCCCCAAGCTCTCCTGATTCCTTCCCTTCTCCCTTCTCTCTACTCATCTATCCTTACATCCACCCCCCCACACCCCTGTGCACCCAAGTTTTGCGTGGCAATCTTGTCTACTTCCAATATCCAGGAGGATAACTACATGATTTTGGGGGGGGTTCACCTTCTTAATTAGCTTTTCTAGCATCACGAATTATAGGCTCAATGTCCTTTAATTATGACAAGAATCCACATATGAGTGAGTACATACCATATTCCTCTTTTTGGGTCTGGGTTACCTTACTCAGTAAAGTGTTTTCTCTTTCCATCCATTTGCATGCAAAATTCAAGATAAGATATCATTGTTTTTACCACTGAGTAAAACACCAAAGTGTATATATTTCACACCTTCTTTAACTGTTCTTCTATTAAGGGGCACCTGGGTTGTTTCCAGGTTCTGGCTATTACAAATAGTGCTGCTATGAACGTAGTTGAACAAATGCTTTTGTAGTATGATAGGGCATCTCTTGTGTATATTCCCAAGAGTGGAATTTCTGGGTCCTGAGGTAGGTTGACTCGCAGTTTCCTGAGAATCCACCACACTGATTTCCAAAGTGGCTGCACATGTTTGTATTCCCACCAACAATGGATGAGTGTTCCCCTTACTTCACATCTTCTCCAGCATAGGCTATCATTGGTGTTTTTGATTTTAGCTATTCTGACAGGTGTAAGATGGTATCTCAAAGTGGTTTTGATTTGCATTTCCCTGATCACTAAGGAGGTTGAGCATGACCTTAAGTGTCTTTTGGCCATTCGAAGTTCTTCTGTTGAGAATTCTCTGTTCAATTTAGTACTCCATTTTTCTTTGTATATTTTGGAGATTAGACCTTTGTCTGATGAGGGGTTGGTGGAGATCTTCTCCCAGTCAGAAGGCAGTCTTTTTGTCTTACTGACAGTGTCCTTTGCTTTACAGAAGCTTCTCAGTTTCAGGAGGTTCCATTTATTCACTGTTGCTCTTATTGTCTGTGCTACTGGGGTTCTATCTAGGAAGTGGTCTCCTGTGTCCATGTCTTGTAACTACTTCCCACTTTCTCTTCTATCACGTTCAATGTGGTCAGATTAATATTGAGGTCTTTAGTCCATTTGGACATGAGTTTTGTGCATGGTGATAGATATGGATCTATTTTCATTCTTCTACATGTTGACATCAAGTTATGCCAGCACCATTTGTTAAAGATGCTTTCTTTCTTCCGTTGGATACTTTTAGCTCCTTTGTCGAAAATCAGGTGTTCATAGGTTTGTGGATAAAGATCTGGGTCTTCGATTCTATTCCGTTCGTCAACATCTCTGTTTTTGTGCCAATGCCAAGCAGTTTTCATTACTGTAGCTCTGTAATAGAGTTTGAAGTCAGGGATGGTAATGCCTCCGGAAGTACTTTTATCATATAGGATTTTTTTTCTATCCTGGGTTTTTTTTTTTTTTGTTTTGCCATATAAACTTGATTATTTTTCTCTGAAGGTTTGTGAAAAATTTTGTTGGGATTTTGATGGGGATTGCATTGAATCTATAGATTGCTTTTGGTAGAATTCCCATTTTACTATGTTGATCCTACCCATCCAAGAGCATGGGAGATTCTTCCATTTTCTGGTATCCTCTTCAATTTCTTTCTTCAAAACCTTAATGTTCTTTACAAATAGATCTTCTCTTCCTTGGTTAGAGTTACCCCAAGATACTTTATGCTATTTGTGGCTCTCATGAAAGGTGATGTTTCCCTGATTTCCCTCTCTGTGTCTTTGTTCTTTGTGTATAGGAGGGCAACTGATTTTTGGAGTTGATCTTGTATCCTGCCACTGTACTTAAGGTGTTGATCAGCTGTAGGAGTTCTCTGTTAGAGTTTTTGGGGTCACTTATGTACACTATCATATCATCTGCAAATAATGAAAATTTGACTTCTTCCTTTCCAATTTGAATCCCCTTGATCTCTTTATGCTGTCTTATTATGATTGCTAGAACTTCAAGCACTATATTGAAGAAGTGTGGAGAGAGTGGACAGCTTTGTTTTGTTCCTGATTTTAGTGGGATGGTGTTGAGTTTCTCTCCATTTAATTTAATGTTAGCTTTCAGCTTGCTGTATACTGCTTTTATTATATTTAGGAATGATTTTGTATCCCTAATCTCTCCAAGACCTTTATCATAAATAGGTGTTGAATTTTGTCAAATGCTTTTTCAGCTTCTAATGAAATGATCATGTGGTTTTTTCCTTCTGTTTATTTATATGATGAATTACGTTGATAGATTTTCATATGTCAAACTAGCCCTGCCTCTCTGGGAAGAAGCCTACTTGATCATAATGTATAATTTTTTGCATGCGTTCTTGGATTCTGTTTGCCAGTATCTTATTGAGAACTTTTGCATCGATGTTCATGAGTGAGGTTGGTCTGTAATTCTCTTTCTTGGTAAAGTCTTTGTGTGGTTTTGGAATCAGGGTGACTGTAGCTTCATAAAAGGAGTTAGGCAATGACTCTTCTGTTTCTATTTTGTGAAACACATTAAGGAATATAGGTATTAACTCTACGTGGAAATTCTGATAGATTTCTGCATTGAAACCATCTGGTTCAGGACTTATTTGGTAGGGAGTTTTCTGATAACAGCTTCCATTTGCTCATGACTTACATGTCTATTTCAACTGCTCACCTGATCTTGACTTAATTTTGGTATATGGTATTTATCTTTAAAAAGTGTCCATTTCTTCCACATTTTCCAATATTGTGGCATACAGGCTTTTGTAGTAAGATCTAATGATTCTCTGAATTTCCTCTGTATCTGTGGTTATGTTCCACTTTTCATTTCTGATCTTGCTCATTTTTGTGTTCTCTCTCTGCCATTTGATTAGTTGGATAGGGGTTTGTCAATCTGTTGATTTTCTCTAGGAACCAGTTTTTTTGTTTTATTGATTCTTTGGATTGTTTTCTGTGTTTCAATTTTGTTGGTTTCAGCCCTCATTTTGATTATTTCCAGTCTTCTACTCCTCCTGGGTGAGTCTGCTCCTTTTTTTCTAGAGCTTTCAGGTGTGCTGTTAAGTCTCTAATGTGTGCTTTCTCCGTTTTCTTTATGTGGGCACTTAGTGCTATGAACTTTCCTCTTAGGACTGCTTTCTTAATGTCCCATAGGTTTGGGTATGTTGTGTCTTTATTTTCGTTGAATTCAAGGAAGACTTTAATTTCTTTCTTTATTTCTTCCTTGACCCAGGGATGGTTCAGTAGTTGACTGTTCAGTTTCCACGACTTTGTAGGCTTTCTGGGGTTAGAACTGTTGTTGAATTCTTACTTTATTCCATGATGACTTGATAGTACACAGGTGAATACTACAATTTCTTTTTATCTATGGATACTTGCTTTGCTACCAATTATGTGATCATTTTTTGAGAAGGTTCCATGAAATGTTGAGAAGAAGGTATATTCATTTCTGTTTGGGTGGAATGTCCTATAGATGTCTTTTAGGTCCATTTGGTTCATTACCTCTGTTATTTCTCTTATTTCTCTGCTAAGTTTCTGTCTGGTTGACCTGTCCATTGGTGAGAGAGGAGTGGTGAAATCACCCACTATTAGAGTGGGGGGTTTGATGTATACTCTGAATTCTAGTAATGTTTCTTTTACATATTTGGGTGCTTTTATATTAGGGGCATAAATATTCAGGATTGAGACTTCCCCCTGATGAATTGTTCCTGATATGAGTATAAAGTGTCCATCTCCATCTCTTCTGATTGATTTTAGTTTGAAATCTATTTTGTTAGATATTAGTATAGCCACACCCACTTGTTCCATTGGTCCGTTTGATTGGAAAACCTTTTCTCAACCCTTTTCTCTGAGGTAGTGTCTGTCTTTGTGTTTGAGGTGTGTTTCTTGTATGCAGCAGAATGTAAGATCCTGATTTCGTATCCATTCTCTTAACCTGTGCCTTTTTATAGGTGAGTTGAATCCATTGATATTAAGTGATATTAATGACCAGTGGTTGTTGACCCCAGTTTTTTTTTCTGGTGGTAGTGTTTGTGTGTTTCCCTTCTTTGAGTTGTGCTGGTGGAGGGTTGCCAGATGCTTGTGTTATTATGGTTGTTGTTGGCTTCCTTGGTTTGTGATTTTCCTTCTAGAACTTTCTGTAAGGCTGGGTTTGTGGCTACATATTGTTTAAATCTGTTTTTGTCCTGGAATATCTTGTTTTCTCCATTGATGGTGAATGCAAGTTTTTCTGGGTATAGTAGTCTGGGCTTGCATCCTTGATCTCTTAGTTTCTACAGCACATCTATCCAAGACCTTCTGGCTTTCATGGTTTCCATTGAGAAGTCAGGTGTAATTCTGATAGGTTTCCCTTTATATGTTACTTGACCTTTTTCCCTTTCAGCTCTTAATATTTGTTCTTTATTCTGCATGTTTTGTGTTTTGATTATTATATGGTGAGGGGATGGGATTTTTTTTTGATCCAGTCTATTTGGTGTTTTGTATTCTTCTTGTACCTTCATAGGAATATCCTTCTTTAGGTTGGGAAAGTTTGCTTCAATAATTTTGGTGAACATATTGTCTGGGCCTTTGAGCTGTAAATCTTCTTCTTCTACACCTATTATTCTTAGGTTTGGTCTTTTCACTGTGTCCCAGATTTCCTGGATGTTTTGTGTTAAGAATATGTTGGATTTGTTTTATTCTTTCATCAGTGAGTTTATTTTCACTACAGTATCTTGAGTTTCTGAAATTCTTTCTTCTTTTCTCTTGTATGCTGTTGGCAATAGTTGTCTCTACAGTTCTTATTCATTTACCCAGATTTTCCATATCCAGCTTTTCCTCGGTTTGTGTTTTCTTCATTTCCTCCATTTCATTTTTCAAGTCTTGAACTGTTTCCCTTACCTGTTTGGTTCCTTTTTCTTGGTTTTCTTGTTTTTCTTGGGTATCTTTGAGAGATTTATTCATTTCATCTACTTTTTTGTTTGTTATCTCCATTTCTTTTTGACAGTTTTTCACCTCTTGTTTAAGTTCCTCTATTATTTTCGTATAGTTCCGTTTAAAGTCCATTTCTTCTGGAGTAGGGTGTTCAATTCTTCTTGTTTTGTGATCCCTGGATTCTGGTGATGCCATCTTGCCTTTCAGGTTGTTGGAGGAATTCTTGCATTGGCGCCTGCCCATCTCTTCCTTCAAATGGAGCCAGGAGAGTCTTGGTGTTTTGGTCCAGTCTTTGCTGTGACTGACTCTTTGGGTGAATCTCTTCAGTGCAGGAGCTGGAACTGTTCCTGTCTGGATGGAACTCCTCAGCACAGACACAGGGTCTCCTGGTAATCTTTGGACACTGGAGACAAAAGGGCGAACATGGGGGCAGGGCAAAGCGCTTTGAGTGGAACACAGAAGACCCTGCAATAGGAGTTGGGGGGTGCTGTTCTCTCTTCCTGGACAGTCCGCCCAGGATCGCAAACACTCACCCCTCTGGATGGAACTCGTCAACACTGAAATAGGGATAGCTGGTAGTCCAAGGACACCGGAGACAAAATGGCGAACATGGGGGCAGGGCAGTGTCCAATGGAACACAGAAGACCCTGCAGCAGGAGTTGAGGGGCGGGGGGCTGTGCTCTCTTCCAGGATAGTCTTCCCAGGATAGCACACATTCACCTCTCTGGATGGAACTCCTCAGTACTGAAACAGGTATAGCTGGTAGTCCAAGGACACCTCAGACAAAAGGGCAAACATGGGGGCAGGGCTGGGTCGAGTGGAACACAGAAGACCCTGCAACAGGAGCTGGGGGGAGGGCTGTGCTCTCTTCTGGGACAGTCCACCCTGGGATAGCACATACTCATCCTTCTGGATGGAACTCCTCAGCACAGACACAGGGATCAAAGCTGACATTTTAAAACCACCTCTTTTTTTCTGCTATGACAGTTGCGTCAGGAAAATCTCTCTGCGTCATGCCATCAGCAAACAGCAAAAAGATGTATTAAGCTCTCTCTCTCTCTCTCTCTCTCTCTCTCTCTCTCTCTCTCTCTCTCTCTTTCTCTGTTGCAGAGGCTTCTTGGCTCTCCACAACTCTCCTTCCCCCTGAGTTCGCCCTTTTGTCTGAGGGGTCCTTTGACCTCCAAGAGTCTTGTCCCTGTGCTGAGGACAACCTCTCAGACTGACTGGCCAACTGGGGAACAGTTCCTGCACCTGCACTGAGGAGATCCACCCAGAGTCAGTCACAGCAAAGACTGGACCAAGACACCAAGACTCTCCTGGCTCCATTTGAAGGAAGAGATGGGCAGGCGCCAATGCAACAATTCCTCCAACAACCTGAAAGGTAACATGACATCACCAGAAACCAGGGATCATGAAACAAGAAGAACTGAACACCCTACTCCAGAAGAAATCGACTTTAAACAGAACATTATGAAAATATTAGAGAACCTTAAACAGGAGGCAAAAAACTGCCATAAAGAAATAGAGATGACAAACAAAAAAGTAGAGGAAATGGATAAATCTCTCAAAGATACCCAAGAAAAACAAGAAAACCAAGAGAAAGCAACCAAACAGATAAGGGAAACAGTTCAAGACTTGAAAACTAAACTGGAGGTTATGAAGAAAGCATAAACGGAGGGATGGTTGGATATGGAAAATTTGGGTAAATGAACAGGAACTACAAAGACAAGTATTACCAACAGAATGAAAGTGATAGAGCAAAGAATCTCAGATGCTGAAGATACTATAGAGGAAATAAACTAATTGATCAAAGAAAACAGCGAATCCAACAAGTTCTAAACACAATCTGGGGAAATCTGGGGCACCATGAAAAGACCAAACCTAAGAATAATAGGTGTAGAAGAAGGAAAAGAATTACAACTCAAAGACCCAGAAAATATAATCAGTAAAATTATAGAAGAAATTTATCCCAACCTAAAGAAAGATATTCTTATGAAGGTACAAGAAGAATACAGAACACCAAATAAACTAGATCAAAAAAATCCCCTTGCCAAATAATAATAAAAACACAAAACATGCAGATTAAAGGAAGAATATTAAGAGCTGAAAGGGAAGAAGTTCAAGTAACATATGAAGGGAAACCTATCAGAATTACACCTGACTTCTCAATGGAAACCATGAAAGCCAGAAGGTCTTGGAGAGATGTGCTACAGTTACTAAGAGACCATGGGTGCAAGCCCAGACTACTATACCCAGCCAAGCTTTCTTTCACCATTAATGGAGAAAACAAGATATTCCAGGATAAAAACAAATTTAAACGATATGTAGCCACAAACCAAGCCTTACAGAATGTAATAGAAAATCACAACCCAAGGAACCCAACAACACCCACAATGACTTAGTTATATAGTAACAGTGCACAAACACAACACAAAAAAGGGAAACACACAAACTCTACCACCAAAAAAAAATAACTGGAGCTAACAACCGCTGGTCATTAATATCACTTAATAACAATGGTCTCAATTAACCTATAAAAAGGCACAGAATAAGAGAATGGACGCGAAAACAGGATCCAACATTCTGCTGCTTACAAGAAACACACCTCATCCACAAAAACAGACATTTACTCAGAGTAAAGGGTTGGGAAAAGGTTTTTCAACCAAATGGACCAAAGAAACAAGTGAGTGTGGCTATACTAATATTTAACAAAATTGAATTCAAACTAAAATCAATCAGCAGAGATGGAGATGGACATTTTCTACTCATAACAGGAACAATTCATCAGGATGAAGTCTCAATCCTGAATATCTATGCCCCTAATAGAAAAGCACACACATATGTAAAAGAAATATTACTAGAACTCAAAGCACACATCAAACCCCACACACTAATTTTAGGAGACTTCACCACTCCTCTCTCACCAATGGACAGGTCAACCAGACAGAAACTTAGCAGAGAAATAAAAGAACTAACAGAGGTAATGAATCAAATGGACTTAACAGAACATTCCACCCAAACAGGAAAGAATATACATTCTTCTCAGCATCTCATGGAACCTTCTTGAAAATTGATCACAGACTAGTTAACAAAGCATACTTCTAAAAATACAAAATATTTAGTAACCATCTATGCCTTTTCAGATTACCATGGAATAAAGTTAGAATTTAACAACAATTCTATCCCAGAAAGCCGACAAACTCATGGAAACTGAACAGTCAACCACTGAAACACTCCTGAGTAAGGGAAGAAATAAAGAAAGTAAAGTCTTCCTTGAACTCAATGAAAATAAAGGCACAACATACCCAAACCTATGGGACACTATGAAAGCAGTGCTAAGAAGAAAGTTCATAGCATTAAGTGCCCACATTAAAAAAAATGGAGAAATCTCACATTAGAGACTTAACAGCACAGCTGAAACCTCTAGAAAAAAGAAGCAGACTCACCCAGGAGGAGTAGAAGACTGGAAATAATCAAACTGAGGGCTTAAATCAACGAAATAGAAATACAGAAAACAATCCAACAAATCAATGAAACAAAGAGCTTGTTCTTTGACAAAATCAACAAGATTGACAAGCCCCTATTCAAACTAATCAAAAGGTAGAGAGAGAGTGTGCAAATTAACAAGATCAAAAATAAAAAGGGTGACATAACAACAGACACTGAGGAAATTCAGAGAATCATTAGGTCTTACTACAAAGGCCTATATGACACAAAGTTGGAAAATGTAAAAGAAATGGACTCGTTTTTAGATAAATACCATATACCAAAATTAAATCAAGACCAAGTAAACAATATAAATAGATATATAAATTGTGAGGAAATAGGTGTCATAAAAAACCTCCCAACCAAAGAAGGCCCAGGACCAGACGGTTTCAATGCAGAATTTCACCAGAAATTCCAAGAAGAGCTGATACCTAAACTCCTTAAGGTGTTTTACATTATATAAACAGAAGAGTCATTCACAAACTCTTTTTATAAAGCTACAGTTACCCTGATACCAAAACCACACAAAGACTCAACCAATATAGATAATTACAGACCAATCTCACTCATGAACATCAATCCAAAAATTCTCAGTAAAATACTGGGAAACAGGATTCAAGAACACATCAAAAAATAATCCATTATGATCAAGTAGGCTTCATCCCAGAGATGCAGGGCTGGTTCAACTTATGAAAATCTACCCATGTAATCCAGCATAAGAATAAACTGAAAGAAAAAACATATGATAATTTCATTAGATGCTGAAAAAGCATTTAACAAAATTTAATACCCCTTTATGATAAAGGCTTTGGAGAGATTAGGGATACAAGGAACATATCTAAATATAATACAAGCAATATACAGCAAACCAACAGCTAATATCAAATTAAATGGAGAGAAACTCAAAGCCATTCCACTAAAATCAGGAACAAAAGAAGACTGTCCACTCTCCCCCTATTTCTTCAACATAGTGCTTAAAGTTCTAGCAATAGCAATAAGACAACATAAGAAAATCAAGGGGATTTGATTCAGAAAGGAAGTAGTCAAACTTTCATTATTTGCAGATGATGTGATTGTGTACATCAGTGACCCCAAAAAGTCTCCAAGAGAACTCCTACAGCTAATAAATAACTTCAGTGATGTGGCAGTATACAAGATCAACTCAAAAAAAAAAACAGTAGCCCTTCTATACACAAAGGGTAGAGAAGCAGAGAGGGAAATCAGAGAAAATTTACCTTTCATGATAGCCACAAATAGCATAAAGTATCTTGGTGTTACACTAAGCAAGGAAGTGAAAGATGTATTTGTCCAGAACTTTAAGGCTTTGAAGAAAAAAATTGAAGAGGACACCAGAAAATGGAAGGATCTCCCATGCTCTTGGATGGGTAGGATCAACACAGCAAAAATGGCAATTCTACCAAAGGCAGTCTATAAATTCAATGCAATCCCTATCAAAATCCCAACAAAGGTCTTCACAGACCTTGAGAGAACAATAATCAACTTCAAATGGAAAAACAAAAAACCCTGGATAGCCAAAACATTCCTATACAATAAAGGAATTTCAGGAGGCATGACCATCCCTAACTTCATACTCTATTACAGAGCTACAGTAATAAAAACAGCTTGGCATTGGCATAAAAACAGAGACGTTGACCAATGGAATTGACTCAAATACCCAGATGTTCACCCACAAACCTATGAACACCTGATTTTCAATAATGGAGCTAAAGGCATATAATGGAAGAACGAACGCATCTTCAACAAATGGTACGTACTTACTCAATAGTGGACTTTAGCCATAAACAAAAGACATTACGCCAATATTTTGCAATCCTAGAGAAGCCAAATTACAAGGTGAACCCAAAGAAAAGCATATATAGATCCTCCTGGATATTGGAAGCAAACAACATTACCAGGCAAAAGTTGGTAGCATGGGGGTGGGGGTAGAGGTGGGGGGTGGTACTGGGGAACATGAGAGGGAAAGAGAGAAGTGAGAAAGGAAAGACTGGAGAGAGCTTGGGAGAGTGGGAGGGTGGAGATGGAGGAAGGGTGGATATAGGAGCAGGGAAGAAGATATCTACATTAAGGGCATCACTTTAGGGTTGGCAAGAGACTTGGCTCTAGAGGGGATCCCAGGTATCCATGGGGATGTCCCCAGCTTGGTCCTTGGGCAGTAGAGCAGAGGGTCCCAGAACTGGTCTTGCCCCACTATCTCACCGATGATTATCTCGAATATCACCATAGAATCTTCATCTGGCAATGGATGGACTTAGAGACAGAGACCCTCATCAGAGCAATGGACTTATCTCCCAACGTCCCCTTGAAGAGCAAAAGGAAGGAGAAGATGAGCAAGGGAGTCTGGACCGCAAGAGATTGGTCCACCCACTGAAACAGTGTGCCTTATCTAATGAGAGCTCACCAAATCCAGCTGGACTGGGACTGAATGAGCATGTGATCAAACCATACTCTCTGAATGTGACTGACAAGGGGGGCTGACTAAGAAGCCATTGATAGAGGCACTGGGACTTGTTTCTACTGCATGTCCTGACTTCTTGAGACCCTAGTCTATTTGAATGCAAAGCTTCCTAGGCCTGGATATAGGGGGGAGGGCCTTGGACTTCCCACAGGGCAGGGTTCCCTGCCCTCTTTTAAGAAGGGTGGGGGAATAAGGAGGGGGGGTGGAAGCGGGAGGGGAATGGGAGGAGGGGTGGAAGTGTAAATTTTTGAATGGAAATAAAAGGATACAAATAGGGAAAGAAGTAGCAAAGTTATCCCTGTTTACATATGGCATGAAATTAAACATTATGAAGATTTCAAAATCCATAAACACTTACCAGAAAATTTGTAGAAATGATAAACTCAAGAAAGTAATAGATTACTCAAAGTGCAATACCAATAACTTTTCTATAAACACCAATTAAATACAGAGATTTACACACTATTAACAATAGACATGATGAAAATATATCATCTAGAAATAAACCTAATCACAGAAGTGTGGGACCGCTATAATAAAAAAACTTTAAGCTTCTAAAGAAAGAGATAAAAACATGAAAAGTAGAAAGATATCCCATACTCACGGATAGGTAGAATTAACATTGTGAAAATGATGCGGCTATCTGAAGTTATAATCTCCAACTCATCCCTCATAGAAGCAGAAAAAGGAACTATCCTAAAATTCCTATGATCCCTCAAAAGACAACAAATAGTCAAAATATTCCTGAACAAAAATACCAATGTAGAATTTTTACAACACTGAATATTGAGATATATTATAAAAACTCAAAAAAAAACAAGAGTCAAAGCAACAACAACAACAACAACAAATGACTCATCCAACAAGTGGGCCTGGGAGTTGAATAAAAAGTTTCCAGAAGTAAAAAAAAATGAATGAAAAATAAAAACGGACATGCTCATCATCCCTAACAATTAGGGAAATTCAAATCAATACAAATTTTAGATTTCATCTTACCTTCATCAGAATGGAAAAGATGAATGGAACAACTGACAACAAATATTGGAGGGGTTGCAGGATAAAAGGAACCTTCATTCACTGCTTATAGGAATTCAAAGTGTAGAAGCCACTATATAAATCAGTGTGTATTTCCAAAAGCCTGAAAATAAATCTACTATATGACACAACTGTATCAGTCTTGACATATGCCCAGAGAACTGGACAGCATGTTCCACAGGTATATGCTCAGATATATTCACTGGTGTTTATTCATAATTGCTGAGAAATGAAAACAACCTATATGTCCTTCAACCAACTAATGAATAGTGAAAATGTAGTACATATAAAATATGGAATCCTATTCATCCATAAAGAAAAATGAAAACATGAAATTTGCAGGTAAATGGATGACTAAAGAAAAAAAATATTCAGGAATAAGACCTAGAACTAGAAAGAGAAATGCCACATGTTCTTTCTTATTGGAGGCTTATAGCTTCAAATGTTCAGATGTGATAATATAGCATATAGATGTAATTATATATATAGACTTCAGAAACCAGGAAAGTAAAATGGACCATTGCCAGAATAGAGGGGTGGAGGAGCAATAGAGAGGAGAATACAAAGATATAAGTAATCTGATCATGGAAATCAGAAAGGGGTCTCCATAGGGAAGGGGATGCAGATAAATATGCAAGAAGGTAAGATGTTAAAGGGGAATAGTGGGATAGAAGTGATCTCATAAGAGGGATGGGGAAAGAGGAACTACTTATGGAGTGCTGGTTTCTAAACAAATGCAGAAGAAGGTAGAACAAGGATAAGAGGGAATATCAGAATATAAATGATCAGATGGTAAAATGGGAGATCCCTAAGGAGAAAGAGAGAGGTAAATAAAACAAGTGGTAAGGAAGAACACAAATTTGAACTGGTAGAAATGGAGGAAGGATCTGGAAGAATTCTTTACACAGAGGTGTAAAGACTTTCAAAACATATTGTATGAAAATGTGTACTAAAAATGCTCCTAGGTATATGTAAATAATCATCCAGATTAGCATGATTATTAATTAAAATACAATTTTAAAACAAAGCTCAGGCACAAACATAAAGCTGTGGAGTCAATACCATTGTTGAAGATACAATAACATTATCAATGTCTTTTCTCTCCTGAGTTATTCTGATTTAAAAAAACGTTCTACTACTGCTTACCTAGCATGCAGGAAGCCCTGAGTTCAACATTATACAAGTAGTTATGGTGATACATGCTTGTTATCGTTATCCCAACACATGCTTGTTATCCTCCTAGGGTGGGGGTCTATTGAAGAAGTTCAAGGTCATCTTCTGCTCAATAGTGAGTTGATCCTGGGATATGTAAAACCATGCATTCAATAGATAAGTATGTATATATTTTTAAGTTCCCAGACTACACAGTGGAATGGACAACATAGCTTCTTTCAAGGATATAGATGATTCTTATTTGTGCTGCCTAGCTGGAAGTCACCAGCCATATCTGTTTGTGTCATAAGATGTGATTTGCTCACATTTAATCTTCTTTTAGATTCACCAACACATTCCAAATGACAAGTTTTTACTCTAGTACCTCTAGGTTTAGAGGAAGTTCCCCAGCTTCAACAGCACACATATTTTGGGTCCACAGTTCTTTGCTGTGGGGAATCATCTGTGCATCACAGGATGCCACACACACCAGGTGAGCAGCATCTTCTCCATTTGGGACAACAAAATTGCTTCTGTACATTGCCATGTCTTAGATTCTTTTTTCATTTTCTTCTCAGACATTCTCAGAGTCCTCCTCCCAGATTATTAAAGATTTTCAAGTTGATCATTAAAACTAAGCACCCAACTCTACCTACTGTCAATTTGACAATGACACATGTTTGTTTTACATCATAAACTTTCCCCTTTGTCCCCTTAGCTTCATGGGACCTCATAATACAAAATGCATTCAATCCACCTATAGTGGATTTAAGTTCCTATAGTTATAAACAATTTCAATTTCATAGAAG
Source organism: Myodes glareolus (assembly GCF_982192425.1). Taxonomy (NCBI): domain Eukaryota; kingdom Metazoa; phylum Chordata; class Mammalia; order Rodentia; family Cricetidae; genus Myodes; species Myodes glareolus. The sequence continues at coordinate 122,101,569 of NC_142053.1, forward strand.
TTCAGGGTCTTTTAACTATGAGTTCCTTTTTTAAAAAGCAGAGGTCTTTCCAATATACATTGAGACAGAATAAACATGGCTATTAGATGAAGAACAAACTGGGTAATAAAAAGAAGCCATGGGGCTGGAGAGGTGGCTCAAAGGTTAAGAGCACTGGCTGCTCTTCCAGATACCCTGAGTTCGATTTCCAGCAACCACATGGTGGCTCACAACCATCTATAATGAGATCTGGTGCCCTCTTCTGGCGCATAGGCATACAGGCAGGCAGAACACTGTATATATAGTAAATAAATAAATCTTTAAAAAATAAAATAAGTAAATAATAAAACATGAACAAGTCATGGAGTGTATGATAAAACCTGGTCAGAAATGAGATTGTGAGTGAGTAAGAGAAGAAGGTAGCAAACAGTGTTTCTCCATAGTTCCTGTTTTGAGTTCATGCCCTGACTTCCTTCAACAATGATCTGTGACCTGGAGGTGCCAGTGAAGTAAACCCTTTCATTTACAAGCTATCTTGGGTTTTATCACAGTGACAGATAAGAAACTAGAACAGAAACTGGTACAACGAAAGTATGATGTTGCTGCAATGGACCTGACAACATGTATATTTATGCTTTTAGATTATATCATTAGAGAATTGTGATGAACTGTTTTGTTTTGTTTTTAGGTTGGTGCAGAAAAAAAAACTGTTGAATGAACTTAATGAGCTATTGTGTAGGATTGTGGGAGATGAGAATGCTGAGAGTGGAGACCTGAATTGTGAAATTTCAAAAGGAAGCAAAGATCCTTTCTGTGATATATCAGATTAAGAATTTGTTCTAACTGAAGGATTTAGGTTTGAGGAACAGTTATGATTACTATAAGAACAACAGTACTGAGATGAAATCTTCTGTGACTCATTAGGACAATAAGAGATGGATCAACACACAAAAGCTGTGGTCAAAGGAGGGCAATACTACCTCAAGATGAAGAACAGCCACACCTCATCTATCTTTGGAGAGAACAATGGTAACTCTCAGAAAAATCTGTTAGTCTGTCTTTTTGTTTGTCTGTCTCTTAATCTAGGGCCTTCTTATGGTTCTTATTGACGACTGCCACTTGTTTAAACAGTTGAGTAGTTTCCAAGAAATTTAGAAATTTTGTTTACATATATTGTCTATTTATTCTTCTCTTATGCACTACATCTTGAACACAACCTTCCCTCTGTCCACTTCACCCAGTTCTTTCCCCCACCTCCCCCAGATCCACTTCTCCTCTGTTCCCTTCAGAAAATAGCAGGCCTCCAAGGGGTATCAATTGAAAATGTCATAATAAGTTGCGATAAGACAAGAAATACATTCTCATATAAAGACTGGGTGCGGTGACCCAAATGTAGGAAAGGGTCCAAAGAGCAGGCAAAAGAATCAGAGATGTGGGTTATTAATAGTTGTAACTTTTTCCTGATGGCACAAGGAGTAAATAATATCATGAAAGCATACTTCAAATTAATTTTCATAAAAATCTTTTCACCTTTACGCAGAACAAGTCCCATTGTTAAGGCTATTTGTTTGGCATTTTGGACAGAAGAAGGGGGTGATGAAAATCTTTCAGGCATTATTTGCTGGCTGACCATTGCATATCCATTTACAACACGACTGTCTTCACTAGCAAACCACATCTCCTCTGGATTGACTAGGGACTACTCACTCACATCAGCCAAGATCAAAGAGGTGCAGAAGGTGGTCTCAGTGCACAAGTCATCAGATCAGAAGTTTCCAGGGCACAATTGAGGTTAAATGTAGAGTGCCCCATGTTTTTTATAGTTATATCTGAGCTTGCTGGGAGAGTTGCTTGATATTTTCTTATTGTACTTCTAGCTAGTTATGAAAGCCCATTTAATTATAGTATGGTTTTTATCTTATGGAATTTGAGGATTCATTTGAGGGAAAAAAGGCCATTATGAAATCAATAGAGTCCCTTAAACAGGATATGAATGACTCCCTTAAAGAACTGGATGAGAAGTACAACAAAAAGATTGAAGAAATGAGTAAAGAAATGGATGAGAAATATAACAAAAAGTTCGAAGAGATGAGTAAATTCATGAATGATACACTGGGAAACCAAGAAAAAACAATCAAACAGGTAATGGAAACAGTTCAAGAATTGAAAACTGAAATGGAGGCAATGAAGAAAACACAAAACGAGGGCCGGCTGGATATGGAAAATCTAGGTAAACGAACAAAGACCACAGAATCAAGCATAACCAACAGGATACAAGAGATGGAAGAACGAATCTCAGAGTCTGAAGATACCATAGAGAAAATAAAAGCTCTGATCAAAGAAAACAACAAATCCAACAAATTCTCATCACAAAACATTCAAGAAATCTGGGACACAATAATAAAACCAAGTCTAAGAATAATAGGGATTGAAGAAGGAGAAGAACTGCAGATCAAAGGACCAGAAAATATATTCAACAAAATTATAGAAGAAAACTTTCCCAATCTAAAGAATGATATCCCTATGAAGGTTCAAGAAGCATACAGAACACCGAATAGGCTTGATCAATAAAAAAAATCCCCTCGCCATATAATAATCAAAACACAAAACATACAGATTAAAGAAAGAATATTAAGAGCTGCAAAGGAAAAAGGACAAGTAACTTATAAAGGTAAACCTATCAGACTTACACCGGACTTCTCTATGGAAATCATGAAAGCCAGAAGGTCCTGGATAGAGGTACTGCAGAAACTAAGAGACCATGGATGCAAGCCCAGACTAATATACCCAGCCAAGCTATCATTCACTATCAATGATAGAAGAGAAAGTGGGAAGTAGTCTACAAGATATAGGCACAGGAGACCACTTCCTAAGCAGAACCCCAGGAGTGCAGACAATAAGAGAAACAATAAATAAATGGGACCTACTGAAACTGAGAAGCTTCTGTAAAGCAAAGGACACTGTCAGTAAGACAAAAAGGCTACCTTCTGACTGGGAAAAGATCTTCACAAACCCTTCAACAGATAAAGGTCTGATCTCCAAAATATACAAAGAACTCAAGAAACTAGACACTAAAACTCTAATTAACCCAATTAAAAAATGGGGTACTGAACTGAACAGAGAATTCACAACAGATGAAATTCGAATGGCTAAAAAGCACTTAAGGTCATGCTCAACCTCCTTAACGATCAGGGAAATGCAAATCAAAACAACTTTGAGATATAATCTTACACCTGTCAGAATAGCCAAACTCAAAAACACCAATGATAGCCTATGCTGGAGAGGATGTGGAATGAGGGGAACACTCATCCATTGTTGGTGGGAATGCAAACTTGTGCAGCCACTGTGGAAATCAGTGTGGCGGTTTCTCAGGAAACTGGGAGTCAACCTCCCTCAGGACGCAGCAGTTCCACTCTTGGGAATATACCCTAGAGATTCCCTAACATACTACAAAAGCATTTGTTCTACTATGTTCATAGCAACACTATTTATAATAGCCAGAACCTGGAAACAGCCTAGGTGCCCCTCAATAGAAGAATGGTTAAAAAAGGTGTGGAACATATACATGGAAAGGGAGAGGGTTAGAGAGAAGGGAGTAGGGGAGGATTGGGGAAAGATCAGGGGACTGGGATGGGGGGGAGGGAGGAAGGATGGATATGGGATCAGGCAAGTATATACCTCAACTAAGGGAATCATTTTAGGGTTTACAAGAGACTTGATTATAAAGGGGATCCCCTGTCCAAGGAGAGATCCCCAGATGGTTCTCTGGACAGAGGAGAGGGTGCCTGAACCGGCCTTGGCCCACAACCATACTGATCAATATTTTGCATGTCACCATAGAACCCTCATCTGGCGATGGATGGAGATGGAGGCGGAGAACCACGTTGGAACACTGGACCTAGCTCCCTAGGTCCAAATGAGAGGCAGAAGGAAAGAGATCGTGAGCAAAGAAGGCAAGGGCACAGGAAGCCTTCATCCGACGTTGGATGGCGATACAGATGGAGACCCATATTGGAACACCGAACTGAGCACTCCACAGTCCAAAAGAGGAACAGAATGATGAAGAAAATAAAAAAAGTAATCAGGACTGCGAGGGATGCGAGCACCCACTGATACAAGGGGACTGATATAATGAGAGTTCACCAAGGCCTGTTGGACTGGGACTGAACGAGGACGTGATCCAACCAGATTCTCTGAATGTGGCTGGCCTGGAGCCTTTTTGAAAAGTCATTGACAATGACACTGGGACTTGCTTCCTCTGCATATACTGGATTTTGGCGCTCCAGTCTGTTTGGACTCTCACCTTCCCTGGACCTGGAGGGAGGGGGAGGAACTTGAACTTCCCACAGGGCAGGAAACCCTGACTGCTCTAGGGGATGGAGAGGGAGGGGGAGAGGGAGTTTGGGGAGTGGGAGGGTGTTGGGAGGAGGGGCTTAAATGGAAACTTTTATAATTTAATAAAAAAATAAAAAATAAAAAAAGCAGGCTGAACAAGCCAGAGGAAGCAAGCCAGTAAGCAGCACTCCTCCATGGTGTCTCCATTAGTTCCTACCTCCAGGTTCCTGCCCTGTTTGAGTTCCTGTCCTTACTTCCTTGGATGGTGAACAGTGATCTGGAAGGGTAAGCCAAATAAACCCTTTCTTCCCCCAAGTTGCTTTTGGTTATGGTTTTCCATCACAACAGTAGGAACCCTAACTAAGAAACATAGCCACAAGCCAGCCTGACAGACAGAGGCAATTCCTCAATTTCAGGTGTTCTCTTCACAGGTGTCTTGAGTTTGTATCAAGTTGAAAAAAAAAAATTAACCAGAACACACTGTATGCGTAGTCCACTGTGGAACTGAGTGAGGTCTCAGAGAACAACTGGACCTCCAAGAAAATAAAGGGGGACAAATATCCACCCATATAAAGCCAGTGGAGCTAGGCAACAAAGTGACTGCCAAGAAGAAAACAGCCACTAAGGACTGAGCATGCTCTCATGCTGCATTCTGAAAACATTACCAAACAAAGTATATTGAAGTTCACGTGGATAAAACACATTTTCAGAGATTGACAGCCAAACAATATAACATTGGATTTTAGGCAGGTAGAAAGGGTACAGGCAAATCATGATGGGCCATATATTGATCATTGTTAGTGCTAAAAGCAGAGTCTATACTTGGAATGCATTTATTTGTTATTGATTTACACTTAAGAGAAGAACATAGGACCTTCTACATGCTGAGAAAGCTCCCATCTATGTTAAAGCACCTCAGCCCTTGACCATTTATATACTTATACCATGGAGAGTGTTTCATGACTTCAATATCAAGAACTAGATGAAAAGAGAAAAAAGAAAAACATGAAATAAAATGAGTTAAAATGTACTGGACAACATAGCAACTAATTTGTGTTTTCTCTTAACTCTACAAATTAACTGTTATAAGAACTAAACACTGACTCTGCCTTCTTTGCAGGCATTGAACCGTGAAGTAAACAAGTAGCCAGGCTGAGTTAGATAAAAGCGTAAAAATCTTCTTAGCTAAATAGAAACACATTAGAAAGTGACCCTGGGATCCCAGCGCTATCATGGATACAAAAGAGGGCCATTAGAAGAAGAAACCACTAGTTATCTGGGCAAAACCTGAGTGTTATGTTATAATTAGATTAGGGTGTTTAGAGGTGTTAAGCTTTCCCTTCGTGGAGCCACAGACTGATGCATCAAACCTGGAAGCACCAATATGATAGGCCCCATATGGCACCCGGTATACCATAATCAGAGAAAAATATATGACTCCACAGAGGTCTTCCTTGGAAACCTCAGGTTGAGTTAATTACCTAACAGGATAACTGACCCACTTTGTTAAAAATTCACTGATGTAGCTGGGTGATGGTGGTGCACTCGGGAGGCAGTGGCAGGCAGATCTCTGTGAATTTGGGGCCAGCCTGGTCTACAAGACTAGATACAGGACAGGTTACAAAGATACAGAGAAACCCTGTCTCCAAGAAGAATTTCATGGACAAGAAGCAGAAAGGATGGCACAAAAGCATCCTTAGATGCAAATGTACTGACAATTATGACCCAAAAGGCAGTATGAGTATATTGTATATAACAAATAAATTGCAGGAAAATGTGTGGGGAGAATGCAGTGGAACAAATTAATCTGAGTTGAATAGTTCCACTTGAAGGGAGACTCTTGAGACCCAAAACTTAATTTACTCAAAAGTCTTACGAGGCCCTGAAGTTTATCATTTTCAGAGCCTTCATTCCCCAAAATTACATATACAGTAAGGACAGACAGGGAAAGGAAGGAAACTGCCAAACCTGTTGAGTCACTTTCATGAACAGAGGACAGTACTGGAGTGGGTTTTTCGGTGATGGAGCTGTCTTTGAGTTGTTCCTGCTCCTAAAAGTAGTCTTTCACTACAGGTCATCTCACTGGTTCACCAACTTGTATCTAAGTAGAATAGCTTTGTTGCTGTAAACACCCTCTCTGAAGTAAATTTTGCTCACATATCCCCAAGAAGTGTCTGTCATACAACAGGGAGTGGCATGAAAAATCCTGAGCTGCACTAAGAGGGGATACTTATTATGCTTAGAAGATGTAAGAAAATACCCATTTTTTACAAGATAGTATGGGAGAATATGGGCATGGAAGGATAGGACGAGTTTAAAAGACTTAGAGAAAAGACAACCGGACTTAAAGGACTGAATGAGAGAGCGTGAAAACATGGCAAAGTCATCAAAAGTAATAATTCTCATCCTGGATGGGGAGATTTCTTATGGAAGTCTCTCAGCATCAACAATTTGGGGAAATTTCATAAAAAGGGGAATTGTTATTATCATGACTTGAGAAACAGGCTCACTATCATGAGTTTTTTAATTTTGTTTTTGTTTGGTTGTTTTTTATGGACTAGAAGTTTATGTGAGAAATTAACAAGTTCTAGCATTCATTTCCATACATACTATGTTCCTAAATTATTTACTTTTAGCAATAATAATTAAAATCCAGAACTCATAAGACGAAGTGTGCGAGAATTTATTTAATGAAAATCCATAAGTCACTCAATGAAGTCAACTTCAGCAGCCAAGACAGGATATGTAACTGGAGGCCCACCTGTCCTTCTTGAGAAAGGTTCTGAAACTGGGAAATTAGGGAGGGGGTATTTGAAGAATAGTTGTGATTGTTCCTTGTAATTTTGGATTTTCAAGTGTATGTAAGTTGAAAATTTACATTTAAATGATAGAATATATTTGGTAATGCCGGGGAAGAGTCAAAGAAAGAGAAATTATGCCACCTCCCACTAGAAACATAAAGGAAGAGAGGGTTGCCATTGCCAGCGCAGTGCCAACTTTCTGGGTATCTGGGATGGGCGGTGTGCGGAAAGATGGGGGGAGGGCAATCCCATCCTTGCGAATGATGGATAGATAGTTGTACAAGATGGAGAGGAAGACAAAACTGCTAGCAATGACATTGAGAATCCCAGCAAGGATGAATGGATTGTAGGTAGTTTTCTTCCAAATTCTCCCTGAGTACAATTTCCAAAGAACAACAATGAGGGAGACTGTTGCAACCAGGCCAAGAAAGATGCAGATCAGTAGTAGGTGTTGAGCAATTCGAATATCCAAAGGGATGAAGGTGTCCTGGTAGGTATATTTGTAACACACTTTGGAAGTGTTGGAACTGTCTTCCTGGTGGTAAACACAGGCTTTCCACATCCCCACTAAAGTCATTCTAGGCTTGGAATCCATGGGCTCCTGAAAACACCACACTTGCCACTGAGGGAGGCCAATGGAGATGATACACAGGATCCATGCTGGTGTGCCCAGAGCAAAGCCTCCTAGCTGCCGGCGGGCACACCTCCTGGCCATCACAAAGGTGACACTGAACACCTGGCAACTGCAAAGAAACACAGGACATCATGAGGATGGATTCTTCAGGACTGGGAGATTATTCCCTGTGGGGTCAGTGCCAGGGGAGAAAGGTTATGTTGAGCAGATGGACTTTTGACCAGGCAATCTCCTGAAGGGAGTGTGTTCTGATCAAACTGAGAAGGGCTTGCTCTGCAGCAACATTTACTAGCAGGTTGATAGTCCACACACAATCTAAGATTTCCTTTTTACACCCCTTACAGACTCACAGTGAAATATTTAGATGGCTCCAAATATTTAGCCATCCAGATTGTCATCATAGCATGAAATTTCATACTGAAAATAGAAAGCCACTTCAAGTCTGACAGTTGAATAATTTACGCAGTATCCACACCACGGTGTTATATGCCAATCTTAAATATAAAAGTGGAATCATACATTTAGAATAGGTATCTGTGGCTTAGTATACATATTTGTGGTTTGTTATTTTGCTTTTTTGGTATTTGGGGACATTTGTTTTTGCATCATTGTATGGCTCTATATCCCAAGCTGGCCTAGAACTATGTTTCCAGTGCTGCCTCTCCTTTTCAACTGCTGGTATTAGCGGCAGCAGCTACCACATCAGGTAACTAATGTCGGGTTATCAAACTTCATCAATGGGATAGCCAGGGTGAGCAGTTTGTCCTCAAGATATGAATGACCTGTGTTTCTCTGCTCCAGCATTGAGTTTTGACATCTGGATTAATACTGAGCTTTAGCTATCATTGAGTCAAATCCATAAGGAACTATATATGCATGATCAGGCATATATACATCTTTGGCTTGATATGCAATCTTCTTTCTCTTAGGCAGACACTAAGGAGCAGAATTTGGGGGTGATATTCATACTTTAAAATTCAATACACTATTTTACTTACTGGTTGCCCCATGTTATACTCCCAGGGTAGTAGATATGGAGGAGCCAGATTCTACAAAACTTTTTTCACATTGGTGCAGACAGAAGTTTCTGTCCTACCCGGACCCACAGCTGTTCAGTCCCAAAGAAATACACAGAGGCTTATATTAATTATAAACTGGTTGATCTATTTTCTCAGACTTATTTATTAACTAGATCTTGTGACTTAAATTAACCTGTAAGTCTTATCTATGTTTAGTCATGTGGCTTGGTGCCTAACTCAGGTACATATTCTCATCTTGCTTTCTCTGCATCTGGTTGGCGACTGCATACTGAACCTTTCTTCCTTCCAGAATTCTCCTAGTCTGGTCACCCTGACTATACTTCCTGCCTGGCTGCAGGTAAATCAGCATTTTATTAAACCAATATAAGTGATAAATTTTTACAGGGTACAAGAGCATTATCCCACAGCACATTGATTATCTCAAAAATCTAATATACCAATGCCAATAAATTACGAATGAGTGAAAAGTTCTAAATCAATAGAGAATTAACTTATTCTGGGCAGTGCATACAACAAGTTCTTATAATGCATATTACCTTGATGCAAACCATTCCCTGGTCTGTTTGACACGTTCAGAATTAACACTATTTAACTACTAGGGATAATTTACACTTTCAGGCATTATGTAAAACACAGAGAAAATTATAAATATACACTTAGTGTGGTGATTTTATTGTTCACTTGACCTCTTATAAAATAATCTAGGACAGGAGTCTCCATAACAACTTGTCTAGATTAGATTTTCTGTGGCATATCTGTGAGGGATGTTAAGGGAGGTAAGAAAATTTACCCTGGTTGGGGGTGTGTGGGTGTTGGTACACCATTCTCTTGGAAGAACACTGCACTATGAGTAGAGAAAGCAATTTGCGTGCTAGCATTAATGTATTGATTCATTTCTTGATTGCGGTTATAATGTAACTAGCTGCTTTATATTCTTACCTTCTTGCTTTCCTCACAATGACAGAATTATTAACCCAATAATCACTATTTCCTTTACATTGCTTTTCTCAGAGTATTTTGTCATATCAAGAGAAAAAGAAACTGAGTCACATAGTATTTATTTATTTATATTTAGCCGATCATGAAATATGCATGTTGGAGTCTAAGGGTCTGATAATCTGACCTCACCTTTCACTGGCCCTGGCATAGCTGACCCTGCACCTTGTGGATTCTTCAGGAGGAGATTTCATCCAGCCCCTCAGGGAATAGCTGCCCCACACTTGTGAAAGTTGGCCCCACACCTTACCAATGGACACACACATCACCTGGGCAATACACTAGAGAAGATCCCCTTGGAGTACAGGTGAATCATCCCTGAGAGCATGAGAGCACCAGAGCTTATCCTGTCCACCCCCCTTATCTGCCATGTGGTGACAGGGGTGAGGAAAAGATGCCTACCCCCACCTTGCTACCTGCAGCAGGCAAAAGAACTGGCCTCCTGCTGAAATCAGGCAGGACAGAAAGCTGCTGTCAACAGCCTCCAGGTCATGAGAATGGTAGAGCTAGTCCTTACCCTTGCCAGTTGTAGTGCACTGGATAATGGGCCCTACCCTCAGCCCGGGTAGCACAGTAGAGCTAACAAACCCTGTTGTTGGGGGCACAAGTGAGCCAGCTCTGTGGGTATGAGAGTGGGAGAGCTGCCCTCCCCATCTCCCTACAGCAATAGGGAGGGAGGGACCTGTACCTCAGCTGGACAAAACAGTAGAGCCAGCCCTGGCGGTATGAGCATGGGTGAGCCAAACTTGAGAACATGAAAGCAGGAGAACTGGCCCTGCTCCTTGCTGAAGGCTGGTGAGCTAGCCAAGGCAGTGCTAGGGAGCTTGCCCAGGCAGTGATGATGAGGGAGAGCTGATGGGCTGAAAAACGCAGCTATCACCTAGGCCCAGAACCAGGACTCACCCAGGGATGAGTTGTCCCACCCCAACATCCACCTCGTCTATGAACTGTTGGAGAATGAGAATGGGACACACCTACAGATGCAAAACTGTCCTGTACATGACACAGAATCATAAGAGGATAGCCAAGAGCTCCAGTGAGAGTCCATTATGAATGGTGTAGCAGAAGCAAACCTCGAACCAGACCAGTGACTCATGAGAATGAACACTTGCAAGTGAAGATGAAAGGACTAAAGGGTGAATCACATGATTCACAGAACCATATTGCAGCTTCCATGGTAAGATTCTTTTTTTTAATCTATTTTTTTAAAAAAGAAAACAAACTATCTTTTCCATTTTACATATCAATCCTAGTTCCCATCCCTCCCCTCCTCCAATCCCCTCCACTTTTCCCCCACCCCACCCCCATCCACTCCTCAGAGAGGGTAAGGCACATTGCTTTGAGGAAGGTTCAAGGCGCTCCCTACTATATCTAGGCTGAGCAAGGTATTCTTCCAAAGGCAATGGCTTCCCAGTAATCCAGTTCATGCAGTAGGGAAAAATCCTGGTGCCATTGCCAGTGGCCCTGCAGTGCATGGTGAGATTCTTCTCCTTTTGTTTTGTTTGGCTTATTTGGTTTTTCATTTTTTCTTTTAAATTTTGTGTTATTTTCGGGGGACTTGCATGGGCAGAGGGTAGATGTGAGGGGACAGGAAGAGAAACAGGATCGGGATTCATGATGTGACAATTCTCAAAGTATCAAAATAAATTCAACAAACATTTTTAAAAAGATGTGCTTTCCTGTGCTCCAGGAAGAAAATCTGAGGGATAGACTTTAAGGTAAGACCCAAAGGAATTTAGTCCCTGGTGAACTACCCACAAGATTATAATCCCTGGAAACAGAGGCCTGCAGGCATCTCCATTGTCATTGGCCAAGAAGCAGCACTTAAGTGGCGGCACAATTATACCATTTAATATTCCTTTGTTTAAGCTAAAAATAAACGTACCATATAATTAAAAAAATATTTTACTTGATGAAGCACGATTGATAAAAACTCACAGAGAGATACTGGGACTCAACTTGAAGGTCAGAAAAGCAAAGCAGTAGTCACTGGCTCTTACCTCTACCTCAGTCTGAAATAACAAACCTGAATCTAGGAATCTCAGATGGGACTGAGACTGAAAGTTGTCTCCTCCCATTTTATAATACTCTCTAGTTCTGGGATTAAAGGCATGCAGCACTGGATTTAAAGGCATGCACTGCCTAAATTCTGTGGCAACTAGTGTGGCTACTGGGATTAAAGGTGTGTGTTACCAAGGCTTGGTCTGTACGACTGGTGAAGGCAGGAAAGGAAAAGGGAACGATGGAGAGAAAGAACAATAGAGAGGGAATAGCAAGGTAGAAGAGAGTTGAAGAAGGAGCTTTAATTAGGGAGGGAGTTCAATAGTGAAGGACAGCAAGGAAGGTTAAAAAAAAGAAAGATTGCATGAGAAAGACATAAGGAATCATATTATTATCTACTTGCCTAAAATTACATATAATACATATAAGTATGTGTATACACGAACATTTACAGTTTAATTGAAATTTATCCACTGAAATTTGACAGTGCTTTCCCCAACAGCCATAGACTAACTAAAACCCTAACACCAGGCATGAGAAACCCCCTTTTGAGTTGCTAGTCAGAGTTGTCCAAAAGACTCCTAAAATACTGTATGTTATTGCTATTGCTAATTTCCTTGGTTACCCCTTGGAGGTTGGCGATGGGTCCCTGTTGCTAAAGACACCATGTACTACAGACACAATATCCAGTGGACTTGAGTTGGATCTAACATGAAAATCTCCTCCATAAACACTAGCTTTCAGGTAGAAGAAGATACCATACCATCTCCCAAGAGAGGGAAGCAACCATTGTCTTACCCAGATATGATGCCTTTGAACTATCATGACCAGCATAGCATGAGAACCCTGACAGAACTATAGTAACATTTATACTTTGGCAAAAGTTCACAGCTCTGTAACTGGATTTAAGGACCACTCCACAAGAGGGAAATCAGGCCTGGTATTGGAAACCAAGCCAACTAATAAGAGTTAATAGTGTGTGGATTTTAGAGGATAAATTAACTCCAGCATAATTCCTAACTAAATTCTAATATCTGTTCTTATAGCCACAGTTCTTATGAGCCATAGTTCACACTCCTCATCAAAGAAACTTCTTTATGTAACAGATGGAGACCATTACAGAAAGACGTAACCTATTAAAATGCAGAGGACAGCAGGTCATGTGGTACCAAGTTCCCAGTGATACATCTGCAACACAACTGCTATACCTAAGGCTCAGGGAGCATTATGAAAGAGGGGGCAAAGATATTGCTAGAGCCAGAGAAACAGGAAGTTTTCTGTGAAATTATATCTCACAGAAATGTTAGAGAACCTATACTCATGAAGGTTCATCAAGATGACTGCCTAAACGATACCTGATCAAGGATGGCACCAATCAATATGCTAACATGAAGGAAATCCCATGGGGCCTCAACCCTAGACAAGCAACTATGAGCACCTAAGGAATACTAAAACTGAGTGAAATATTCTTTCCTAGGGAAGAGTTTCCCAATTATTTATCCAATACTAAGTGGTCAGTCCTGAAATCATAAGGTAGCTGTAATTTACAAATTTGAGAGACCATGAATGTGATAGAGAACAAGACAGTTACCCAGTATGGGTTGGAGGGAAGAGAGAGAAGGAGGAAATGATGTTTTTGTACCTTAATTTTAAAAAATAAAAGACATTAAAATAATTAACTTGTGTTTATTACATACATTGTCTTTGCTATGTGACTCCTATCTGCCAGCTACTAATTATTATCTCACAGGAGTCAATGCGGGATGTTGTATCAAAACATTCTAGAAGTAAGCATAATATGGAGAGATGAAGTCATATGGGGACAGAAATTCTTTAGGAATATTTCTCCTAATTCAACCAAAAGGAGAAATCTGTTATAAATGAGGAGAGATGATGTCATCACGTACCTGAGATGTGTCTTGAATGGCAAATCCAAAATACATAGTCTAACCTTGGGGCCTAATGAGTACAAGGTGGGAGTTCGGGTGAAAAATGGGGAGGAAATATCCAATTCAGTCTGTGAAGACCATGTAGAGTTCTCTCGCTTTTAGTATAAGTACCATGTAGGGGCCACTCTCCAGAATGTTGCAGCTGGTGGGGAGCAGGGATAGCCCTTCTGCTGTTATGACCCCAGGGTCAGCTTCTCCATCTTTCTGAGGTATTGATTGGGGGGATTTCTCCTCCAACCACGCCACCACATGTCAGATGAGAAATGAGGACAGCTCTCCCTTGCTCTTAACATTGAGGCAGGGTCACCCATACCTCTGACCACAAGGCCAGTTCTGTTGTGCTGCCTAGTTGAGTAACATGGCCAACTTTCCTGAGTGTTGCAGCTAGTAAAGGGGAGGGTCAGCTCTCTAGTCTATTGTAGGTGATAAGGGGCAAAGGATAAGGAGAGCATCTCTTCCCCACCCACACCACCTCATGACAGATGAGTAGTGTAGGGGGCAGGGACAGCTCTTCTGCTCTTGTGACTCAGAGACAGTTCTTCCTCCTGACTCAGGTGTTGATGTGCAGGAGGGTGGAGGAGGGCAACTCTCCCCTGCCCATGCCACTACAAGACAGATGGGAAATGGAGACAGCTCTCCCTTGCTCACTACTTCAGGGCTGGCTCACCTTCACCTTCACCAACAGGGTTGGCTCTTTTGCATTTTCCAGGAGAGGTGCAGGGCCAGCTCTCCCACCTGCCTCAGGCATTGATGGGCAGGAGAGAGTTGTCATCTGCTGTAACACAACAGATGGTCGTGAGGGTGTAGGTGTGGTGTAGCCAATCCTAAGAGCATGAAAAGCAGCAGAATTGGCCCCACCGCTTGCTCATTGCTGCAACAGGTGATTTAGCCAAGGCAATGCTGGAGAGTTCACTCTGGTGGTGAGGACAGGGAAGAACTGAACTCGTGAGCATTCCAACCCTGCAGCTTCCCAGGTGCAGAATTAGGCTTCTGACTTGGCCCACCCCAACATCCACCCAATCTATGATCTGCTGGATCATGTGATGGGGCCTGATCCACAGACCCAAAGCTTCAGGATCTCCACAACTCAGAGCAACAACAGAATATCTAAGAGTGTATATCAATAGTGTAGTAGTAAACCAGGTGCCTTAAACCAGACCAATGACTCTTTGCAATGAACACTTGCAAGTAAAGACATATGGACAAAAGGGTTTGCTGTGTGACTCACTGTGTCAGACTGCAGCTTCTATGACAAGTTATTTTTTCCCTTTTTCTCTTAAGTTACTTTATCTGATACAGGGCCTCTTACTTGGTATGGAGATAGAAAGCGCTTGAAGTGGTGTTCCTATATCTTGCACCAGGCTGATCT
This sequence comes from Myodes glareolus, assembly GCF_982192425.1. NCBI lineage: Eukaryota > Metazoa > Chordata > Mammalia > Rodentia > Cricetidae > Myodes > Myodes glareolus. The sequence continues at coordinate 122,116,673 of NC_142053.1, forward strand.
GATGCTTTGATGAGAATAGCATTTTGAAAAAATGAATAATGATGCTTGAATTTAAAGTCCATAGGCTGCCTTTGTCATCCAGGTATGTGTGAGATAAGGGAGTGTAGACCCTGCCATTAGTGCACAATTTCCTGTCAGAGAAGGGTTTGGGGTCTCACTTAGCATCAGAAAATTCACCAAACTTCATGTTCTAGACTAAGATCTCCAGCCAAATTCAGATGTCTGTTCAAGTAAAAAAGAGTAGCAGAGAGTTAAGGCCCATTTCAAAGGAGAAGAAAGGACACCTCCTGTGTGACAGGGGGACCAGAAGAATCTCAGTCCCTTCAGAATATGGTCTCATAAAAGGTTAGATTACAAAAATTTAGAGTAACCTGGATGATTTGAATGCATTTACATTAATCCTTTAGTAAGTGGTCTATGCCAAGAGATTTGCATCCCCAAAGCATGACTTGAACATGGAAACAACGTGCAAAGAATAGAAACAAATGTAGGGTTAGGGTAGATTTGTGACAGATAAAGATTCTAATGACAAATTACATTATGGTTCCTATTTGAATATTAACTCTTTCACATAATGATTTTTAAGCCTGTGATGAAGCAGAACCAGTATGACTCAAAGCATTTCTGTCAGTTTTCTTCTCTGTGAGCATAATACCCCAGAAAACAAAAGAAAAGGAAGAAGAAACCTGACTCTCCTTCCCCCAGCACTTTTCAAGTATCAATAGCTTCTTAGCAAAGAGTAGGTGGGACTTCGGAAGCTCCTCCCTCATCCATGCTGTTATTTTGTCTTGCTCCATTTCATGTTGGTCTTGTGCGTGTAGACACAGTTGCCTAGAGTTCATGCAGGCACCAGCCCTGTCATGTCCATAAAACACTGTTTTGCTGCAGACATTTAGTATCTCTGGCTCTTACAGTCTCCCCCATTTCTAATCCATGCTCATCCATGATGATTCCCGAATCTTGCAAGTAAGAGACGTGATATAGATCTCACATCTAAAGTGCAGCACTCATAGACTAATTCACTGTATGTTGATTAGTTATGGGTCTCTATTAGTCATTACTTTATACAGGAGTTCCTCTGATGAAGGTTAGGGGATGCACTAATCTATGAATAAATATATGAATAAATAACAAAGATATAAAATTAGGGAGCAGTTTATTACTGCATCCACCTAGTAAAATAGTAGTATTGTGTTCTCTCCTAGAGCCTATGACTTAGCCAGACACAAGTTTCTGGTTCAGTTAACAGTGCCATGCATGGGTTCTATCTTTTGGGTTAGACTTTAGATTCGATTATAAAACGATTGTTTACTCCTATAACATTAGTGCCACTTTTGCACCACTGGACCTATCCTGCCAAACCAGTGACTGTGGTTTACATAGTTGACAGATGAGTAAAACTGTTGATTACTTTTTTGTACCAGAAGTATGAACCTCCCAGCACGAGGAAAGCTAGCTAATACGAGTAAAGTTTCTAGGCCAGTATTAGCTTGATTTTCCCAAGTCCTATGAGCAAGTTTGTGGTATTTTAGCAATAAAGTCTTACTTTCAAGTGCTGGAACATACTCAAAAGTAATGGAAAGTGTCTGCAATGCCTGGGAGGACTCCACCAATCAAAAACTTGAAATGAGGAAACCTATTCCAGGAGCTGAGATTTTTATTTGATTACCTACAGTATCTGGGGGAGGCATTATAGAGTGATGCCTATTTAAACAGCTTATTATAGAGTAATTCCATTTAAACTTTCTTGATATATGTATATGAGTATATCTTTTTTAGAATGCTTCTAGAGTAGTAGCTTTCCATATGACCTTTTACAAAGTCTTTGGTGAAAGGTATCCCTCCGTATACTGCTACTTCTACTATGTGATCTCACCCTCCCATCTCATTTATAAGGGAACAAATACAAATGCTTGAATTAAATTCATTGGCTGTCTCTGTGCAGAGTCAAGTAAGATGGGAGAGAGAGCAGATTCTTTCCCTAGAGTGAAAAATTTCCTTAGAGAAATCAATTCATGCCCTACTGACATCAGCAAATTCAATAAACTTTGTGTTCTAGGTTCAGTTCCCCTGCCAAAAACACTAAAGGAATAACATGTTTCATGAGTTAAATGCCTACTGATGTTCTGAAAGAAGAGTCAAGGTGCATATCACAAAGTAGCACAGAAGTGGCATCACCTAGATGTGAGAAAGACTAAAACTATACCAATAAGGCTGCTTAGAATATGCTATCATAAAGATCACATCACATACAAAAATCAGAGTAATTCTGGGTGTTATTTATGCAGAAAATTGTATTCTTTCTGAGGAAAGGTCACTGATACGAGACTTGGGGATCTCCAAGCATGGCTTGATGGGTAGCTGAGCTACAGAACAGAGTATCATCTTTAGGGACAACAATGGAATACGTAAAGTTCTAAATTGAAAATTCAAGTATAATTTTTACTGAGCACATTAATTCATTTGTCTGTTTTGTTTTTTTAACACCAAAATGAAGTCGAATGACATTAGACCCTTACATCGCTGTTGCTTAGTTTCCATAACTGTGGACAAAGGTCTAATAGAACAACTTAAAAAGAGGACGGAGTAATTACTAGTTTGGTGACAAATATGTTAGTCCAGAGCCCTTGTTTCTGTTGATTCTGTGTGTATGGAGACACTGTGATGGGAGTAGGTGACTCAAGATAGCCACCTCTGAGTGGTCAGAAATCAGAGGCAGAGAAGGTAACAGGGACAAAGTATCATCTTCAAAGACATAAGCCCTGGAATCTACTTTCTCCTCCAGTCACCCACCTTCTTAAGTGTCCAGATCAACTCAAGATAGCACCACCTATCAGCTGTGAATCGATGAATTAACACAGGAGCCTTCTATGGGAACAAGACAGATACAATTTATAACTCAAAGGTAAATTAGGAGACAGTTGTTCAAGTGATAGGATATTCCTACTTATAGACTTGGGAAGAATAAAAAAATTTCACATGAATGGCACATGGGAAGATGTTTGAGGACTTTACACTAAGTGAAATATACCTGTCACAAATAATTAAATACAATGTTATTCCACTAAGGAGGTCCCTGACCAAGTAAACTCCACTGAGACAGAAAGCAAAATAGCAAAATGGTTATTGATAGGAGCAAAGGCTGGGAGAAAGAGGAGATGGCATTCAATAAGTACAACAATTCAACTGAGAGAGGTTAACAGTGGTGAAATCACTACATCCCTGTGAATATACTTATAGCCGTGGGATCATACACCTAGAAAGGTCAGTGAGAAATCCTGATACATATTAATCATATTAATCAGAGTATACAATAAAGACAGACAAACCCTCTACTAACCAGTGATTCTGCCTTCAAATGAACTGTTGACCAATAATGTGGAAGAATGTGTAGTTATCTGGACCAGCACAGCTGGCTCTTCCAGACTTGTGACTGGCTTTGTGGCCACCCTTGAGTTCTTAGCATCTCTATTGGCTGGCTATAGATTTCTGAGAATTCTATTGTGACATCAAATATCAGCCCTCAGTGACCTCATCTTTCACATTCTCAACCATACTGTGTGGGTTCAGTGACAGTTGAGGGAGGTAACCATGCAGTCAGGCTCTCTGCCTTCTTTAGTTATGTATGGCCTTTCTCGTGCAGCATTTGTGGGGTGGGGTGTGTTCAGTAGTGATCCTCTCTGCTCTTGGTGAAGACCCTCCTAAACTTGTTCAGACCTGTCTTCTATCTTTGTGTTTCTCCTTTTGAAGTAGAATAAGGTAGAAAAAGCAATTATTAGATACTGGCTTATTGATTTATTTAGTGATTCACTTAAATCATTACTTGTACTGATTATTGCAAAGCATGACATCACAAAATTACCTAGAGACATCACAGAAACAATGGTTCATTGCCCTTATCAACTGGACCACAAAGCCTCACACCCATCAATTATAACATATGCTCTTTTAAAAACAAAAGGCTGACTGGCACATACGATTGAATAAAATCCCGCTTGGTTGCTCACACCACCTTGTGGTTTTAGAGTATAAAGTGAGAATGCAAACTGGACCCAGTTTGTGACCAGCCAGTGCCTTTAAGACATATCCTGGCTTCTGTCCATCGGTAACATCTCTCTTTCTCTCTCACTGATAACAGAGTACTTATTCCAGAGAGAGTACCTCAACGGTTTTTGAGGCAAGATTTCTAACTCTGTCACTTTAGTTGGTTACATTTTAGAAAAGTCATTTTCCTATGTAGATTGTGGCATTAGCGGAGATGGTATAATTACTCGCAGATTAGTGTCAGTTCATTCATCAGAAATATGAAGAGATTCACTATGCTTTCATAAATTGGTGGGCATGTAGATTTTCTAATTATTTGAACGGAGTAGTGATGAATATGGTTGGGCAAGTGTCAGTGAAATAAGAGGACAAGTCCTTGCAGCATATAAGAAGGAGTGGCAGAGTAGGGTCATGTGGTAGATCTAATTTTAGCTTTCTGAGAATTTTTCACAATGACTTCAATAGTACTGACCCAGTTTGCAATAACACCAACAGCGAATAAGGGTTTCTCTTTTCTCACATTTTCACCACTATTTGCCAGTTGTTTCCCTGATCTTAGCCGTTCTGGCTGGGTAAGATGATAACATAATTGTTTTAGTATGCATTTTTCTCCCACCCAAGTACTAACCAGGCCGAACCCTGCTTAGCTTCCGAGATCAGATGAGATTGAGCACATTCAGGGTGGTATGGCCTTAGACTAGTATGTGTTTTTCTATTTGCTAAGGATGCTGAAAAATATGATGTTTCATAGCTATTGTAGTATCTTCTTTTAAGAACTTTGTTTTCACCCACAGGGCAGGGTACCCTGCCCTCTCTTAGGACTGAAGGGGGGAGTGGGTGAGTGGGAGGGAAATGGGGGGAAGGGAAGAAGTGGAAATTTTGAATGGTATTATTTATAAAGCAATAAAAAAAGAACTTTGTTTGGATCCATAGCCTTTTTATATTGAGGTTTTGTTTTCTGGATTCTTTGTTTTTGTTCTCTCTGAATAGTTGAATACTTATCCTTATCAAATATATAGCTGGAAAAGATCCTTTCCAAATCTGTGGACTTCCTCTTCACTTGAATTTATTCTCTACTTTGCCTTAAGAAGCTGTCCAAATTCATTCTCCAGTTTGTAGACATCCAGGATTTCGGCACTGTTTGCTGAAGTTTCTGTATTTGTTTCAGCAGCTATTTTTGCTATTTTTTTAAATATCAGAGATCCATAGTTCATGCACTCCTTAATGGATTCTTTGTTTTCTTCTATCAATCTATATGTGTGCTTTATATGCAAGAAGCATAATGATTTTATTACTATAGCCCTGTAATAAATCTTTAAATCTGGACTAGAAATCCCTCCCTTTTGTTCAGGATTGCTTTGGCCCTCTAGTTTTTGTATTGGCAATATTTATAAATGTGGACCTTCTTCCCTAAAGGCCAGGTCAGAGAGGTTCCTGTAAGTTTGGGAAGCTGTGTCCTAGGATTTTCATGGCAACCTAGGCCAGTGCAAGCTCCGGACTCAGATAGGGCTAACAAGCTCCTAGCTTGTGAAGAAGAGGAAGCATACATTCCCAGGTCATATACCTACCATGTCAGCCCAGGAAGCAAGGTTTTTACTGCCTAGGAGTTTGCAACTGGGGCTGAGGGAGGTAGGGAAGTTTGTTGTGATTTCTTCCTCTCCTAACAGAAAGTAGAGTGTCCCAGTATACATGTCACTGACAGAATCCCTGGGAGCATTATGAGGTTACCATCCAACCCACAATTCATTTCTGAAGCCACAGCCTGTCCTGGATATTAGGATTCCTGGTATGGTGTTGAAAACAGACACACACAATCACACACGCATGCACACACACACACACACACACATACACAAAATCTTTTACTCAGAGTTTTTTATCTTCTCTTTCTTCTTATTTTTTATCCTTTCCTTCCTTTCTGTCTTCTTTGCTTTCTCCCTACTTCTCACCCTGCACGGCTCTCCATTGGCCTTTATCTATTCTTCCATTCTCCTTCTTTCTGTTTCTTCTTCCTACCACTCCTTTCTTCTTTTTTCACTTTCTTCTCTTTTGGTAGATCTACAGGTGAAGTTCAGGAAACCCCTTACTGTCAGACTAGGGTTCTGCAAGGCAACCCAATTGCTAGCAATATGCAAAGATGATGAGAAACACTGAAAGGATGACATGCACCTAGGACATCCTGAAAATGTGTAGCTTGTGGATGGACAGCAGCAAACAGTAGAAGACGCTGTCTTCCCTTTGGGTGATTCTGAGTAGAAGCAGCAGAAGTTGTAGGTGGAGTGTAGCCAAAAACAGTGTGGCAGTAGCGGTGTCATAATGCCAAGATTCACCAACCAAGGATGCTCTATCAAATCAACTGATAGGTACATCTTACTTGCTACATCCACGGCTGTCTCCCCAGTGTAGCAGAAATGCTGACTGGATGGGCAAATATTGCCGGAAGGATCAGGATTCGCGCTTCTCGGAGTTGTGTCCTGGCCTGTCCCGTGTCAATCAATTGTGGTGTAATGCTACCTGAGTCGCCATTAGTACTGACTCGACCTGGCTGTCCTTGGAGCCATATGTCTGTCTTTGCCCCTTGTCTGTGTGTTCTTTGTGATCCTTGCATATTGCTAACAGATCAGACTATTCCAGGCAGCTGCGGATACAAACAAGACTGCTGAGGACATTTTTGAGTTTTGCGCCCCTATTCATTAAAGCCTTTAAAGAAATAGCCAGTTCTGGAAATAGGGAAGTCATCGTTAAAATAGTTCCTTAATGGTGTGGAGCAAAAGGAGTTGCTCTTATCAGGAGAAACCTTAGAAGCCTTCTGTAGGAAAACAGCTGCAGCAACACTAGATGTTTGCCTGAGAATTACGTGCAGGAGGCCTATGCAGCCTTCATTATGGCCAGAATAAACCTAGGCTAATTACAACATCTGACCCTGAGAGTCGGGGAGGGAAGAAAGTTGAGATTTATGGTATGAAACCAGATTCAGACAAGTTTGAGATCATGTCTAAAATTTTCTAGCAGAAAGTTTTCCCAGGAAGATAGTGGCCTTCTCCTCTCACACCCCAAGATATTCTGAGCACAAGTTCACCTAGCCCTGCCAACCGCCTGGTACAGACTGGGCAAAAGTCCTTGTGCCCAAGTCAAAGCATTTTCAAAGATTCTTTTTGTAAACTATTCTACGCTTTTTTTATGATCTGATGATGCATGCCTTTGCCAAGTTCTTTGTTTGTAATAATATAAAAACCTCGCACTGAAAAAGTAAAACACAGCAGCATTTTCAAAAATACATTGAGAGTGGTCTGTCTGTCAATTACTCCGCCGTATCCTGAAATCTTCCGTCCTTCGCCCTGATTCCCTCACGGGCTGAGTGGCTCCCCTGAGCCAGTCCGTAGCACTTACCCATGCATAGATTGTAACTCTTAGATACATCTCCTTACTCAGTCACTGTGCTGGCTAGTTTTTATGTCAACTTGACAGAAATTATCATCATCTAAGAGAAGGGATTCTCAATTGAGTAAATAAATATCTCCAGAAGGCTGGGTTGTAAACAGACATGTCTGTAGGGTATTTTCTTAATTAGCGATTGATGTGGGAGGTTCCAGGCCATTGTGGTGGTGCCATTCCATGTCTGATGGTCTGGGTTCGCTAAGAAATCAGGATGAGCAAGCTGGGAGGATGAAGCCAGTAAAGTAATCAGCACCCCCATGGCTACTGCATCAGCTCTTGACTGGGTTCCGGTCCTGCTTGAATTCCTGCCCTGAATTCCTTCAGTAATTAATAGTGATATTGAAGTGTCAGTCAGATAAACCTTTCTCCCCAAGTTGTTTCAGTCAATGGTGTTTCAGCACAGCAATAGTAACATGATGTGGGATTCCCCTCTGTAGGAATTTGTTTCAGCCTATGGTAGTGGAGAATATAGCCAGTCTGGAAGAAGACAGACAGAGAGAGAGAGAGAGAGAGAGAGAGAGAGAGAGAGAGAGATTAGGTGGAGTCAAAGAGATGCCATGTAGCTGCTGAAGAAGAAGATGCCAGAACTTTGCCCAGTAAGACACAGCCTCATGGTGACAAACATATTAACAGAAATGGGTTAATTCAAGATGTAAGTGCTAGATAGAAATACACCCAAGTCATTGGCCAGGCAGTGTTGTAATTAATATAGTGTCTGTGTGATTATTTGGGTCTGGCCAGCTGGGAAACGAATGAATAGTCTCTATTTACAGTAATCCTAAATAAGACAGCTGCCTTGCTCAAGATCTTTGGAGAACAAACCAAGATTAAGATGTTAGGACATTCTTCAAGCCCACCTCTTCCAAGTGTAGTGGCCCCAGGCATCTGACTGTGCTATTATCAAAAATGGAAGAATGAGTAGGATAAGAAATAACTTTTGCACACGGCACACTGCTCAAGCTGGAATTCCGTGTAGTGGTGACTGCAAGTGAGGAGCATATATTCTTTGCTTGTCCTGGAAAGGATAAATACCTAAACGAATGCAAAACAATGATAGAGTATGCTTCTTATGTAGTAGGTGTTGTAGATGTACCTTTCGTTCACACAGGGAATGATGTTTGCCTGTGGGGAAAATTTTTTAGGGATTTAGTCCTCAGGAACCTAAGAGAATTCAGGTGGCAATTAGTGCATGGATTCCAGAGAAGAGGCTTCCATAACGCTAGGTATGTGTGCCTAGAGTTGAGGCTAATTGACCAATACTATTCGCTGGGAACCATGTGAAATGTAGTAGGTCATCCTTTGGAATACATGGTCTGGTCTTGGTAATAACTCCAGATTTCGCAATGAGCACAGATGCCCACATTAGAGAAACCCTGGACTGGAAATGGTATAGAGGAAAGTGGGAGGTGATGACAGGGCTGTCCCAAGGACACATGAAAAACAGTCTATTTCCTTCCTGCAGTACAGAAGTACTAACCTTGGAAAAGGTGATCTTCTGGAAACTCTCCTTAAAGAGAGTAAGATTTCCTGTTAAATGGATAAGTACATTTTCCATGTGAAAATTTCTATTCTGTGGGAATGCAGAAAGGGGTGTCAGTTCTGGATATCCATGGTGTGAGTGCACGTAGGCCAGTGGGAAGCACAGAGAGTCACCTGCTAACTCTACTGACGCTTTCCTGTAGGGATGAGAAAAAAAAAAACAGATTTTGTGCTCCAGTGTGGGTCTCTGTCTGTATCGCCATCCTTCGCCAGATGAAGGATCTATGGTGATAAGCAAAATATTCATCAGTGTGGTTATGGGCCAAGGCCGGTTCAGGCACCCTCTGCTCTGTCCAGAGAACAATCTGGGGATCTCTCCTTGGACCTGGGATCCCATATATAATCAAGACTCCTGTAAACCCTAAAATGACTCCCTTCGTTGAAATATATTCTTCCCTGATCCCATATTCATCCTTCCTCCCTCCCCCCCATCCCGGTCCACCGAGCTTTCCCCATTCCTCCCCTACTCCCTTCTCTCTAACCCCATCCCGTTCCGACAACCCTCCACTCCCATGCACCCTAGGTTACCTGGGACTCTTGTCTATTTCCTACCTCCTGGCGGATTGCTAAATAATCTTCATCAGGTTCATCTTATTATTTAGCTTCTCTAGGATCACGAATAATAGGCTCAAAGACCTTTAATTATGGTTAGAATCCACTTATGAGTGAATACATACCGTGTTCCTCTTTTTGGTTTGGGTATGTTGTGTCTTTATTTTCGTTGAATTCAAGGAAGACTTTTATTTCTTTCTTTATTTCTTCCTTGACCCAGGGATGGTTCAGTAGTTGACTGTTCAGTTTCCACGACTTTGTAGGCTTTCTGGGGTTAGAACTGTTGTTGAATTCTCACTTTATTCCATGGTGATTTGATAGTACACAGGTGAATACTACAATTTCTTTTTATCTATGGATGTTTGCTTTGCTACCAATTATGTGATCAATTTTTGAGAAGGTTCCATGAAATGTTGAGAAGAAGGTATATTCATTTCTGTTTAGGTGGAATGTCCTATAGATGTCTCTTAGGTCCATTGGGTTCATTACCTCTGTTATTTCTCTTATTTCTCTGCTAAGATTCTGTCTGGTTGACCTGTCCATTGGTGAAAGAGGAGTGGTGAAATCACCCACTATTAGAGTGGGGGGTTTGATGTATGCTCTGAGTTCTAGTAATGTTTCTTTTACATATGTGGGTGCTTTTATATTAGGGGCATAAATATTCAGGATTGAGACTTCCCCCTGATGAATTGTTCCTGATATGAGTATAAAGTGTCCATCTCCATCTCTTCTGATTGATTTTAGTTTGAAATCTATTTTGTTAGATATTAGTATAGCCACACCCACTGGTTCCATTGGTCCGTTTGATTGGAAAACCTTTTCTCAACCCTTTTCTATGAGGTAGTGTCTGTCTTTGTGTTTGAGGTGTGTTTCTTGTAGGCAGCAGAGTGTTAGATCCTGATTTCGTATCCATTCTCTTAACCTGTGCCTTTTTATAGGTGAGTTGAATCCACTGATATTAAGCGATATTACTGACCAGTGGTTGTTGACACCAGTTTTTTTTTTCTGGTGGTAGTGTTTGTGTGTTTCCCTTCTTTGAGTTGTGCTGGTGGAGGGTTGTCAGATGCTTGTGTTATTATGGTTGTTGTTGGCTTCCTTGGTTTGTGATTTTCCTTCTAGTACTTTCTGTAAGGCTGGGTTTGTGGCTACATATTGTTTAAATCTGTTTTTGTCCTAGAATATCTTGATTTCTCCATTGATGGTGAATGCAAGTTTTTCTGGGTATAGTAGTCTGGGCTTGCATTTTTGGTCTCTTAGTTTCTGCAGCACATCTATCCAAGATCTTCTGGCTTTCATGGTTTCCATTGAGAAGTCAGGTGTAATTCTGATAGGTTTCCCTTTATATGTTACTTGACCTTTTTCCCTTTCAGCTCTTAATATTTGTTCTTTATTCTGCATGTTTTGATTATTATATGGTGAGGGGATGGGTTTTTTTTTGATCCAGTCTATTTGGTGTTTTGTATTCTTCTTGTACCTTCATAGGAATATCCTTCTTTAGGTTGGGAAAGTTTGCTTCAATAATTTTGGGGAACATATTGTCTGGGCCTTTGAGCTGTAAATCTTCTTCTTCTACACCTATTATTCTTAGGTTTGGTCTTTTTACGGTGTCCCAGATTTCCTGGATGTTTTGTGTTAAGAATTTGTTGGATTTGTTTTATTCTTTTATCAGTGAGTTTATTTTCACTACAGAATCTTAAGTGTCTGAAATTCTTTCTTCTTTTCTCTTGTATGCTGTTGGCAATAGTTGTCTCTGCAGTTCCTATTCATTTACCCAGATTTTCCATATCCAGCCTTTCCTCGATTTGTGTTTTCTTCATTTCCTCCATTTCATTTTTCAAGTCTTGAACTGTTTCCCTTACCTGTTTGATTCCTTTTTCTTGTTTTTCTTGTTTTTCTTGGGTATCTTTGAGAGATTTATTCATTTCATCTACTTTTTGTTTGTTATCTCCATTTCTTTATGACAGTTTTTCACCTCTTGTTTAAGTTCCTCTATTATTTTCGTATAGTTCCGTTTAAATTCCATTTCTTCTGGAGTAGGGTGTTCAATTCTTCTTGTTTTGTGATCCCTGGATTCTGGTGATGCCATCTTGCCTTTCAGGTTGTTGGAGGAATTCTTTCATTGGCGCCTGCCCATCTCTTCCTTCAAATGGAGCCAGGAGAGTCTTGGTGTTTTGGTCCAGTCTTTGCTGTGACTGACTCTTTGGGTGAATCTCTTCAGTGCAGGACCTGGAACTGTTCCTGTCTGGATGGAATTCCTCAGCACAGACACAGGGTCTCCTGGTAATCTTTGGACACTGGAGACAAAAGGGCGAACATGGGGGCAGGGCAAAGCGCATTGAGTGGAACACAGAAGACCCTGCAATAGGAGTTGGGGGGTGCTGTTCTCTCTTCCTGGACAGTCCGCCCAGGATCGCAAACACTCACCCCTCTGGATGGAACTCGTCAACACTGAAATAGGGATAGCTGGTAGTCCAAGGACACCGGAGACAAAATGGCGAACATGGGGGCAGGGCAGGGCAGGGTCCAATGGAACACAGAAGACCCTGCAGCAGGAGTTGAGGGGCAGGGGGCTGTGCTCTCTTCCAGGATAGTCTTCCCGGGATAGCACACATTCACCTCTCTGGATGGAACTCCTCAGTACTGAAACAGGTATAGCTGGTAGTCCAAGGACACTTCAGACAAAAGGGCAAACATGGGGGCAGGGCTGGGTCGAGTGGAACACAGAAGACCCTGCAACAGGAGCTGGGGGGAGGGCTGTGCTCTCTTCTGGGACAGTCCACCCTGGGATAGCACATACTCATCCTTCTGGATGGAACTCCTCAGCACAGACACAGGGATCAAAGCTGACATTTTAAAACCACCTCTTTTTTTCTGCTATGACAGTTGCGTCAGGAAAATCTCTCTGCGTCATGCCATCATCAAACAGCAAAAAGATGTGTTAAGATCTCTCTCTCTCTCTCTCTCTCTCTCTCTCTCTCTCTCTCTCTCTCTTTCTCTCTCTCTGTTGCAGAGGCTTCTTGTTCTCTCCACAACTCTCCTCCCCCCTGAGTTCGCCCTTTTGTCTGAGGGGTCCTTTGACCTCCAAGAGTCTTGTGCCTTTGCTGAGGACAACCTATCAGACTGACTGGCCAACTGGGGAACAGTTCCTGCGCCTGCACTGAGGAGATCCACACAGAGTCAGTCACAGCAAAGACTGGACCAAGACACCAAGACTCTCTTGGCTCCATTTGAATGAAGAGATGGGCAGGCGCAAATGCAAGAATTCCTCCAACAACCTGAAAGGTAACATGACATCACCAGAAAACAGGGATCATGAAACAAGAAGAACTGAACACCCTACTCCAGAAGAAATCGACTTTAAACGGAACATTATGAAAATATTAGAGAACCTTAAACAGGAGGCGAAAGACTGCCATAAAGAAATAGAGATGACAAACAAAAAAGTAGAGGAAATGGATAAATCTCTCAAAGATACCCAAGAAAAACAAGAAAACCAAGAGAAAGCAACCAAACAGATAAGGGAAACAGTTCAAGACTTGAAAACTAAACTGGAGGTTATGAAGAAAGCATAAACGGAGGGATGGTTGGATATGGAAAATTTGGGTAAATGAACAGGAACTACAAAGACAAGTATTACCAACAGAATAAAAGTGATAGAGCAAAGAATCTCAGATGCTGAAGATACTATAGAGGAAATAAACTAATTGATCAAAGAAAACAGCGAATCCAACAAGTTCTAAACACAATCTGGGGAAATCTGGGGCACCATGAAAAGACCAAACCTAAGAATAATAGGTGTAGAAGAAGGAAAAGAATTACAACTCAAAGACCCAGAAAATATAATCAGTAAAATTATAGAAGAAATTTATCCCAACCTAAAGAAAGATATTCTTATGAAGGTACAAGAAGCATACAGAACACCAAATAGACTAGATCAAAAAAATCCCCTTGCCAAATAATAATAAAAACACAAAACATGCAGAATAAAGAAAGAATATTAAGAGCTGAGAGGGAAAAAGTTCAAGTAACATATGAAGGGAAACCTATCAGAATTACACCTGACTTCTCAATGGAAACCATGAAAGCCAGAAGGTCTTGGAGAGATGTGCTACAGTTACTAAGAGACCATGGGTGCAAGCCCAGACTACTATACCCAGCCAAGCTTTCTTTCACCATTAATGGAGAAAACAAGATATTCCAGGATAAAAACAAATTTAAACGATATGTAGCCACAAACCAAGCCTTACAGAATGTAATAGAAAATCATAACCCAAGGAACCCAACAACACCCACAATGACTTAGTTATATAGTAACAGTGCACAAACACAACACAAAAAAGGGAAACACACAAACTCTACCACCAAAAAAAATAAGTGGAGCTAACAACTGCTGGTCATTAATATCACTTAATAACAATGGTCTCAATTAACCTATAAAAAAAGGCACAGAATAAGAGAATGGACGTGAAAACAGGATCCAACATTCTGCTGCTTACAAGAAACACACCTCATCCACAAAAACAGACATTTACTCAGAGTAAAGGGTTGGGAAAAGGTTTTTCAACCAAATGGACCAAAGAAACAAGTGGATGTGGCTATATTAATATTTAACAAAATTGAATTCAAACTAAAATCGATCAGAAAAGAAGGAGATGGACATTTTCTACTCATAACAGGAACAATTCATCAGGATGAAGTCTCAATCCTGAATATCTATGCCCCTAATAGAAAAGAACGCACATATGTAAAAGAAATATTACTACAACTCAAAGCACACATCAAACCCCACACACTAATTTTAGGAGACTTTACCACTCCTCTTTCACCAATGGACAGGTCAACCAGACAGAAACTAACAGAGAAATAAAAGAACTAACAGAGGTAAAGAATCAAATGGACTTAACAGAACATTCCACCCAAACAGGAAAGAATATACATTCTTCTCAGCATCTCATGGAACCTTCTTGAAAATTGATCACAGACTAGTTAACAAAGCATACTTCTAAAAATACAAAATATTTAGTAACCACCTATGCCTTATCAGATTACCATGGAATATAGTTAGAATTTAACAACAATTCTGCCCCAGAAAGCCGACAAACTCATGGAAACTGAACAGTCAATCACTGAAACACTCCTGGGAAAGGGAAGAAATAAAGAAATAAAGTCTTCCTTGAATTCAATGAAAATAAAGGCACAACATACCCAAACCTATGGGAAACTATGAAAGCAGTGCTAAGAGGAAAGTTCATAGCATTAAGTGCCCACATTAAAAAAATGGAGAAATCTCACATTAGAGACTTAACAGCACAGCTGAAAGCTCTAGAAAAAAAGAAGCAGACTCACCCAGGAGGAGTAGAAGACTGGAAATAATCAAACTGAGGGCTTAAATCAACGAAATAGAAACACAGAAAACAATCCAACAAATCAATGAAACAAAGAGCTTGTTCTTTGACAAAATCAACAAGATTGACAAGCCCCTATTCAAACTAATCAAAAGGTAGAGAGAGAGTGTGCAAATTAACAAGATCAGAAATGAAAAGGGGGACATAACAACAGACACTGAGGAAATTCAGAGAATCATTAGGTCTTACTACAAAGGCCTATATGACACAAAGTTGGAAAATGTAAAAGAAATGGACTCATTTTTAGATAAATACCATATACCAAAATTAAATCAAGACCAAGTAAACAATATAAATAGATATATAAATCGTGAGGAAATAGGTGTCATAAAAAACCACCCAACCAAAGAAAGCCCAGGACCAGACGGTTTCAATGCAGAATTTCACCAGAGATTCCAAGAAGAGCTGATACCTAAACTCCTTAAGGTGTTTTACATTATATAAACAGAAGAGTCATTGACAAACTCTTTTTTTTTAAAGTAATTTTATTAAATTATAAAAGTTTCCATTTATGCCCCTCTTCCCAATGCCCTCCCACTTCCCCCCTCCCTCTCCTCCTCCCTCTTTGTCCCTAAGCGCAGTCAGGGTTTCCTGCCCTGTGGGAAGTTCAAGTTCCTCCCCCCTCCCTCCAGGTCCAGGAAGGTGAGTATCCAAACAGACTGGATCCTAAAAATCCAGTATATGCAGAGTAAACTAGTCCCAGTGTCATTGTCAATGGCTTCTCAGAAAGACTCCAGGCCAGCCACATTCAGAGAATCCGGCCACATTCAGAGACTCTGGTTGGATCACGTGCTCGTTCAGTCGCAGTCCAACTGGCCTTGGTAAACTCTCATTAGATCTGACCCCTTGTATCAGTGGGTGATAGCATCCCTCGCAGTCAGAAGGTATACTCTTTCCTATTTGGGTGGAGTGTTCTATAGATGTCTGTTAAGTCCATTTGATTCAGTACCTCCAATAAATCTCTTATTTCTCTGTTAGGTTTCTGTCTGATTGACCTGTCCATTGGTGAGAGAGGAGTGTTGAAGTCTCCTACTATTAGTGTGTGTGGTTTGATGACTGCCTTGAGTTCTAGAAGAGTTTATTTTACATATGTGGGTGCCTTTATATTAGGGGCATAGATATTCAAGATTGAGACTTCTTCCTGATGAATTATTCCTGTTATGAGTATGATATCCATCTCCATCTCTTCTGATTGATTTTAGTTTGAAGTCGATTTTGTTAGATATTAGAATGGCCACACCCGCTTGTTTCTTAGGTCCATTTGCTTGGAAAACCTTTTCCCAACCCTTTACTCTGAGTAGGTGTCTGTCTTTGTGGTTGAGGTGTGTTTCTTGTAGACAGCAGAATGTTGGATCCTGTTTTCGTATCCAATCTCTAAGTCTGTGCCTCTTTATAGGTGAGTTGAGTCCATTGATATTAAGTGATATTAATGACCAGTGATCGATGACTCCGGTCATTTTTTGGGGTAGTAGAGTGTATGTGTATTCCTTCTTTGAGTTGTGCTTGTGAAGGGTGGCTAGATGTCTGAGTTAATGTAGGCAGTGTTGGGAATGTTGGATTCCTTGGGTTGTGACTTTCCTTCTAGTATTCTCTGTAAGGCTGGATTAGTAGCTACGTATTGTTTAAATTTGTTTTTATCCTGGAATATTTTGTTTTCTCCATTGATAGTGAACAATAGCTTGGCTGGGTAAAGTAGTCTGGGCTTGCATCCATTGTCTCTTAGTTTCTGCAGTACCTCTATCCAGACCTTCTGGCTTTCATGGTTTCCATCGAGACGTCTGGTGTAAGTCTGATAGGTTTACCTTTATAAGTTACTTGACCTTTTACCTTTGCAGCTCTCAATATCCTTTCTTTAGTCTGAATGCTTTGTGTTTTGATTATTATATGACGAGGGGATGTTTTTTTCTGACCCAGTCTATTCGGTGTTCTGTATGCTTCTTGAACCTTCATAGGAATATCGTTCTTTAGGATGGGAAAGTTTTCTTCTATAATTTTGTTGAGTATATTTTCTGAACCTTTGAAATGCAATTCTTCTCCTTCTTCTACTCCTATTATTCTTAGATTTGGTTTTTTTATTGTGTCCCACAGTTCCTGAAGGCTTTGTGATGAGAATTTGTTGGATTTGCTGTTTTCTTTGGTCAGAGTGTTTAATTTCTCTATGGTGTCCTCAGAGTTTGAGATTCTTTCTTCTATCTCTTGTATTCTATTGGTTAAGTTTGTTTCTGAAGTCTCTGTTCGTTTACCCAGATTTTCCATAGCCAGCCGGCCCTCGGTTTGTGATTTCTTCATTGACTCCATTTCAGTTTTCAAATCTTGAACTGTTTCTATTACCTGTTTGATTGTTTTTTCTTGGTTTCCCAGAATTTCATTTACGGATTTACTCATTGCTTCAAACTTTTTGGTATATTTCTCTTCCATTTCTTTACTCATTTCCTCAATTTTTTTGTTATACTTATCTTCCATTTCTTTATGGCAGATTTTCACCTCCTGTTTAAGTTCCTCTATTATTTTCATAAAGAAGCGCTTAGAGTCAATTTCTTCTATTTCTTCTAGAGTAGGGTGTTCAATTCTTCTAGTTTCGAGCTCCCTGGATTCTGGCGATGTCATGTTGCCTTTCAGGTTGTTGGAGGAATTCTTGCATTGGCGCCTGCCCATCTCCTCCACTCTGGATGAAACTCCTCAGCACTTTCTGGATAGAACTCCTCAGCACTCTCTGGGTAGGACTTCACAGCACTCTCTGGATAGAGCTCCTCAGCCCTCTCTGGGAAGAACTCCTCAGCAGTGCAACAGGGCTAGCTGGTCTTCCCAGGACCCAGGAGACAAAGGGCCCGCAGCAGTGGGGGGAGGGGAGGGGTCCCTTGGAACACCGAAGACCCTGCCGCAGAAGCTGAGGGGGGAAGGGCTGTGCTCCCTTCCCGGACAGGCAGGCAGGCTGCCCAGGCTAGCACCCACTCAGCTCTCTGGGAAGAGCGCCTCAGCAGTGCAACAGGGCTAGCTGGTCTTCCCAGGACCCGGGAGGCCAAGGGCCTGCAGCAGTGGGGGGGAGGGGAGGGGTCCCTTGGAACACCGAAGACCCTGCTGCAGAAGCTGGGGGGGGGGGCTGTGCTCTCTTCCAGGGCAGGCAGGCTGCCCAGGTGAGCACCCACTCACCTCTCTGGGAAGAACTCCTAAGCAGTGCAACAGGGCTAGCTGGTCTTCCCAGGACCCGGGAGGCAAAGGGCCCACAGCAGTGTGGGGGAGGGAAGGGGTCCCTTGGAACACCGAAGACCCTGCTGCAGAAGCTGGGGGGGGGCTGTGCTCTCTTCCCGGGCAGGCAGGCTGCCCAGGTGAGCACCCACTCACCTCTCTCGACAAATTCTTTTTATACAGCGACAGTTAACCTGATACCAAAACCACACAAAGACTCAACCAATATAGATAGTTACAGACCAATCTCACTCATGAACATCAATCCAAAAATTCTCAATAAAATACTGGGAAACAGGATTCAAGAACACATCAAAAAATAATCCATTATGATCAAGTAGGCTTCATCCCAGAGATGCAGGGCTGGTTCAACATATGAAAATCTACCCATGTAATCCAGCATAAGAATAAACTGAAAGAAAAAACATATGATAATTTCATTAGATGCTGAAAAAGCATTTAACAAAATTTAATACCCCTTTATGATAAAGGCTTTGGAGAGATTAGGGATACAAGGAACATATCTAAATATAATACAAGCAATATACAGCAAACCAACAGTTAATATCAAATTAAATGGAGAGAAACTCAAAGCCATTCCACTAAAATCAGGAACAAAAGAAGACTGTCCACTCTCCCCCTATTTCTTCAACATAGTGCTTAAAGTTCTAGCAATAGCAATAAGACAACATAAGGAAATCAAGGGGATGTGATTCAGAAAGGAAGCAGTCAAACTTTCATTATTTGCAGATGATGTGATTGTGTACATCAGTGACCCCAAAAAGTCTCCAAGAGAACTCCTACAGATAATAAATAACTTCAGTGATGTGGCAGTATACAAGATCAACTCAAAAAAAAAAAAACAGTAGCCCTTCTATACACAAAGGGTAGAGAAGCAGAGAGGGAAATCAGAGAAAATTTA
This sequence comes from Myodes glareolus, assembly GCF_982192425.1. NCBI lineage: Eukaryota > Metazoa > Chordata > Mammalia > Rodentia > Cricetidae > Myodes > Myodes glareolus. The sequence continues at coordinate 122,135,759 of NC_142053.1, forward strand.
CCTTTCATGATAGCCACAAATAGCATAAAGTGTCTTGGTGTTACACTAAGCAAGGAAGTGAAAGATGTATTTGTCCAGAACTTTAAGGCTTTGAAGAAAAAAATTGAAGAGGACACCAGAAAATGGAAGGATCTCCCATGCTCTTGAATGGGTAGGATCAACACAGCAAAAATGGCAACTCTACCAAAGGCAGTCTATAAATTCAATGCAATCCCTATGAAAATCCCAACAAAGGTCTTCACAGACCTTGAGAGAACAATGATCAACTTCAAATGGAAAAACAAAAAACCCTGGATAGCCAAAACATTCCTAAACAATAAAGGAATTTCAGGAGGCATGACCATCCCTAACTTCATACTCTATTACAGAGCTACAGTAATAAAAACAGCTTGGCATTGTCATAAAAACAGAGACTTTGACCAATGGAATTGACTCAAATACCCAGATATTCACCCACAAACCTATGAACACCTGATTTTCGATAATGGAGCTAAAAGCATATAATGGAAGAAAGAACGCATCTTCAACAAATGGTACGTACTTACTCAATAGTGGACTTTAGCCATAAACAGTCTCTATTTACAGTAATCCAAATTAGACAGCTACCTTGCTCAAGATCTTTGGAGAAGATGAGCACAGATGCCCACATTAGCGAAACCCTGGACTGTAAATGGTATAGAGGAAAGTGGGGGGTGATGACAGGGCTATCCCAAGGACACATGAAAAACAGTCTATTTCCTTCCTGCAGTACAGAAGTACTAACCTTGGAAAAGGTGATCTTCTGGAAACTCTCCTTAAAGAGAGTAAGATTTCCTGTTAAATGGGTAAGTACATTTTCCATGTGAAAATTTCTATTCTGTGGGAATGCCGAAAGGGGTGTCAGTTATGGATATCCATGGTGTGAGTGCACGTAGGCCAGTGGGAAGCACAGAGAGTCACCTGCTAACTCTACTGACGCTTTCCTGTAGGGATGAGAAAAAAAAAACAGATTTTGTGCTCCAATGTGGGTCTCCGTCTGTATCGCCATCCTTCGCCAGATGAAGGATCTATGGTGATAAGCAAAATATTCATCAGTATGGTTATGGGCCAAGGCCGGTTCAGGCACCCTCTCCTCTGTCCAGAGAACAATCTCGCGATTTCTCCTTGGACCTGGGATCCAATATATAATAAAGACTCCTGTAAACCCTAAAATGACTCCCTTAGTTGAAATATATTCTTCCCTGATCCCATATTCATCCTTCCTCCCTCCCCCCCATCCCGGTCCAACGAGCTTTCCCCATTCCTCCCCTACTCCCTTCTCTCTAACCCTCTCCCCTTCCGACAACCCTCCCCCCCCCATGTACCTTAGGTTACCTGGGACTCTTGTCTATTTCCTACCTCCTGGCGGATTGCTAAATAATCTTCTTCAGGTTCATCTTATTATTTAGCTTCTCAAGGATCACAAATAATAGGCTCAAAGACCTTTAATTATGGTTAGAATCCACTTATGAGTGAATACATACCGTGTTCCTCTTTTTGGGTCTGGCTTACCTCACTCAGTAAAGCGTTTTCTATTTCCATCCATTTGCATGCAAAATTCAAAATGTCATTGTTTTTTACCGCTGAGTAGAACTCTAATGTGTATATGTTCCACACCTTTTTTAACCATTCTTCTATTGAGGGGCACCTAGGCTGTTTCCAGGTTCTGGCTATTACAAATAGTGCTGCTATGAACATAGTAGAACAAATGCTTTTGTAGTATGTTAGGGCATCTCTTGAGTATATTTCCAAGAGTGGAATTGCTGGGTCCTGAGTGAGGTTGACTCCCAGTTTCCTGAGAAACCACCACACTGATTTCCACAGTGGCTGCACAAGTTTGCATTCCCACCAACAATGGATGAGTGTTCCCCTCACCCCATATCCTCTCCAGCATAGGCTATCATTGGTGTTTTTGACTTTAGCTATTCTGACAGGTGTAAGATGGTATCTCAAAGTGGTTTTGATTTGCATTTCCCTGATCGCTAAGGAGGTTGAGCATGACCTTAAGTGTCTTCTGGCCATTCGAAGTTCATCTGTTGTGAATTCTCTGTTCAGTTCAGTACCCCATTTTTTAATTGGGTTAATTAGAGTTTTAGTGTCTAGTTTCTTGAGTTCTTTGTATATTTTGGAGATCAGACCTTTGTCTGATGAGGGTTAGGTGAAGATCTTCTCCCAGTCTGATGGTAGCCTTTTTGTCTTACTGACAGTGTCCTTTGCTTTACAGAAGCTTCTCAGCTTCAGTAGATCCCATTTATTCATTGTTTCTCTTATTGTCTGTGCTGCTGGGGTCCTACTTAGGAAGAGGCCTCCTGTGCCTATATCTTGTATACTACTTCCCACTTTCTCTTCTATCAGGTTCAAAGTGGAAGGATTAATGTTGATGTCTTTAATCTATTTGGACTTGAGTTTTGTGCATGGTGATAGATATGGATCTACTTTCATTCTTTTACAGGTTGACATCCAGTTATGCCAGCACCATTTGTTAAAGATGCTTTCCTTCTTCCATTGTATACCTTTAGCTCCCTTGTCAAAAATTGGGTGTTCATAGGTTTGTGGGTTAATATCTGGGTCTTCTATTCGATTCCATAGGTCGACTTCTCTGTTCTTATGCCAATACCAAGCTGTTTTCAATACTGTAGCTCTGTAATAGAGTTTGTAGTCAGGGATGGTAATGCCTCCAGAAGTTCTTTTATTGTATAAGATTGTTTTGGCTATCCTGGGTTTTTTGTTTTTCCATATAAACTTGATTATTGTTCTCTCAAGTTCTGTGAAGAAGTTTGATGGGATTTTGATGGGGATTGCATTGAATCTATATATTGCTTTTGGTAGAATTGCCATTTTTACTATGTTGATTCTCCCAATCCAAGAGCAGGGGAGGTCTTTCCATTTTCTGGTATCCTCCTCAAATTCTTTCTTCAAAGTCTTAAAGTTCTTGTCAAATAGGTCTTTCACTTCTTTGGTTAGAGTAACCCCAAGATATTTTATGCTATTTGTGGCTATTATGAAAGGTGATGTTTCTCTGATTTCCCTCTCAGCTTCTTTATCCTTTGTGTATAGGAGGGCCACTGATCTTTTGGAGTTGATCTTGTATCCTGCCACGTTACTAAAGGTGTTTATCAGCTGTAGGAGTTCTTTGGTAGAGTTTTTGGGGTCACTTATGTATACTATCATATCGTCAGCAAATAACGAAAGTTTAACTTCATCCTTTCCAATACGAATCCCCTTGATCTCCTTATGTTGTCTTATTGCTATTGCTAGAACTTCAAGCACTATATTGAAGAGGTATGGAAAGGCTTTAGTGGAAAGGCTTTGAGTTTCTCTCCATTCAGTTTGATGTTAGCTGTCGGCTTGCTGTATATTGCTTTTCTTATATTTAGGTATGATCCTTGTATCCCCAGTCTCTCCAACACCTCTATCATAAATGGGTGTTGAATTTTGTCAAATGCTTTTTCAGCATCTAGTGAGATGATCATATGGTTTTTTTTCTTTCAGTTTATTTATATGATGGATTACATTGATAGATTTGTGTATGTTGAACCAGCCCTGCATCTCTGGAATGAAGCCGACTTGATCATAATGGATAATTTTTCTAATGTGTTCTTGGATTCGGTTTGCCAGTATTTTATTGAGAATTTTCGCGTCGATGTTCATGAGTGAGATTGGCCTGTAATTCTCTTTCTTGTTTGTGTCTTTGTGTGGTTTTGGTATTAGGGTAACTGTAGCTTCATAAAAGGAGTTAGGCAATGACTCTTCTGTTTCCATATTGTGGAATACGTTAAGGAATATAGGTATTAGCTCTTCCTGGAAGTTCTGGTAGAATTCTGCATTGAAACCATCTGGTCCTGGGCTTTTTTTGGTAGGGAGATTTTTGATAACATCTTCTAATTTTTCGCGACTAACAGGTCTATTTAGATTGTTCACCTGTTCTTGGTTAAACTTTGGTATATGGTACTTATCTAAAAAATGTCCATTTCTTTTACATTTTCCAACTTTGTGGCATATAAACTTTCATAGTAAGATCTAATGATTCTCTGATTTTCCTCTGTGTCTGTGGTTATGCCCCCCTTCTCATTTCTGATCCTATTAATTTGCATGTTCTCTCTCTGCCGTTTGATTAATTTGGATAGGGGTTTTTCAGTCTTGTTGATTTTCTCCAAGAACCAGCTTTTTGATTCATTGAGTCTTTGGATTGTTTTCTGTGTTTCTATCTTGTTGATTTCAGCCCCCAGTTTGATTATTTCCAGTCTTCTAGACCTCCTGTTTGAATCAGCTTCTTTTTTTTCTAGAGCTTTCAAGTGTGCTGTTAAGTCTCCAATGTGTGCTTTCTCCGTTTTCTTTAATTGGGCACTTAGTGCTATGAACTTTCCTCTTAGCACTGCTTTCATAGTGTTCCATAGGTTTGAGTATGTTGTGTCTTTGTTTTCATTAAATTCAAGGAAGACTTCAATTTCTTTCTTTATTTCTTCCTTGACCCAGGGGTGATTTAGTAGTTGACTGTTCAACTTCCATGAGTTTGTTGGCTTCCTGGGGGAAGCATTGTTGTTTAATTCTAATTTTAATCCATGGTGATCTGACAAGACACAGGTAGTTACTAATATTTTTTTGTATCTGTGGAAGTTTGCTTTGTTATCGAGTATGTGGTCAATTTTCGAGAAGGTTCCATGAGCTGCAGAGAAAAAGGTATATTCTTTCCTATTTGGATGGAGTTTTCTATAGATGTCTGTTAAGTCCATTTGATTCAATACCTCCAATAATTATCGTATTTCCCTGTTAGGATTCTGTCTGCTTGACCTGTCCATTGGTGAGAGAGGTGTGTTGAAGTCTCCTACTATTAGTGTGTGTGGTTTGATGTCTGCCTTGTGTTCCAGTAATCTTTCTTTTACATATGTGGGTGCTTTTATATTAGGGGCATAGTTATTCAGGATTGAGACTTCATCCTGATGAATTGTTCCTGTTATGAGTATAAAATGTCCATCTCCATCTCTTCTGATTGATTTTAGTTTGAAGTCAATTTTGTTAGAAATTAGTATGGCCACAACCACTTGTTTCTTAGGTCCATTTGCTTGAAAAACCTTTCCGAATCCTTTACGCTGAGTAGATGTCTGTCTTTGTGGTTGAGTTGTGTTTCTTGTAAACAGCAGAATGTTGGATCCTGTCTCTAAGTCTGTGCCTTTTTATGGGTGAATTGTGTCCACTGATATTAAGTGATATTAATTACCAGTGGTTGTTAATTCTGGTTGTTTTGTCGTTGTTGTTGTTAGTAGAGTTTGTGTGTTTCCCTTCTTTGAGTTGTGCTGGTGAAGGGTCACTAGATGTCTGAGTTTCTATGGCCATTGTTGGATTCCTTGGGTTGCGATTTTCCTTCTATTACTTTCTGTAAGGCTGGATTTGTGGCTACGTATTGTTTAAATGTTTTTTTTTTATCCTGAAATACCTTGTTTTCTCCATTGATAGTGAATGAAAGCTTGGCTAGGTATAGTATTCTGGGCTTGCATCCATGGTCTCTTAGTTTCTGCAGTACCTCTATCCAGGACCTTCTGTCTTTCATGGTTTCCATGGAGAAGTCAGGTATAAGTCTGATAGGTTTACCTTTATAAGTTACTTGACCTTTTTCCTTTGAAGGTCTTAATATTCATTCTTTATTCTGTATGTTTTTTGTCTTGATTATTCTATGGCAAGGGAATGTTCTTTTTTTTTTGATCCAGTCTATTCGGTGTTCTTGATGCTTCTTGAACCTTCATAGGAATATCTTTCTTTAGGTTGGGGAAATTTTCTTCTATAATTTTGTTGAATATATTTTCTGGGCCATTGAGCTGTAATTCTTTTCTTTCTTCTACCCCTATTATTCTTAGGTTTGGTCTTTTTATTGTGTCCCAGATTTCCTGAATGTTTTGTGATAAGAATTTGTTGGATTTGCTGTTTTCCTTGATCAGTACGTTTATTTTCTCTACGGTGTCTTCAGCATCTGAGATTCTATCTTTTATCTCTTGTATTCTGTTGGTTATGCTTGTCTCTGTTGTGTCTGATCATTTACTTAGATTTTTCATATCCAGCCGGTCCTCTGCTTATGTTTTCTTCCTTACCTCCATTTCAGTTTCCAAGTCTTGAACTGTTTCCATTATCTGTTTGATTGTTTTTTTCTTGGTTTCCTTAGGTATCTTTTATGGATTTACTCATTTCTTCAAACTTTTTGTTATTCTTCTCATCCATTTATTTAAGGGAGTTTTTCTCCTCCTGCTTAAGGGACTCTATCACTTTCATAATGTCAATTTTTTTCTACTTCTTCTGGATTAGGGTGTTGAAGTCCTCCTGTGGTAAGTTTGCTGTGTTCTGGTATTTTCATGTTGCCTTTCAGATTGTTGGAGGAATTCTTGCATTGGCACCTGCCCATCTCTTCCTTCAAACGCTCTATGATGGATCTTCTGGTACAGAATCAGGTCCCCGTGTTGGCCAGGGACCTCTCAGACAAAAGGCCTAACTTGCTGCAGGCAGGCTATTGAAACAAAGGACCTCCAGCCCGGTTGCACTCACCACGCTGTCCCAACACCCAAACAGGCTGAGCTGGGGAATCTTATGGCCCCACAGAAGGGATGAACAAGGGAGCGGTAGCCTGGGCACAAGCTGGGATGGGATAAGAAAAGAGGCAGCAGCAGGGGACAGAATCCCCTGCAGACTGACCTGGAAGTTTAGGGGTTGAGGAATGTCTGTGCTCCAATTCCTGGACTTCTGCTGTGGGTCAGAAACACACTCACCCCTCCGATGGATCTTCTGGTACAGGCTCAGGTCCTCTTGCTGGTCAGAGACCTCAAAGACAAAAGACCTACCTTGTTGCTGGCAGGCTATTGAATCAAAGGAACTCTAGCCCAGTAGCACTCACCACCCTGTCCCAGCACCCAAACAGGTTGAACTGGGGGATTTTATGGCCCCGAAGAAGGGAGGAAGAAGGGAGGGGAGCCTGAGCACAAGCTGGGATGGGATAGGAAGAGAGAGTCAGTAGCAGGGGAGAGAAGCTCCTGCAGACTAACCTGGATGTTTAGGGGGTTGAGGAATGTCTGTGCTCTGATTACTGCTATGGGTCAGGAACACATTCACCCCTCCAATGGATCTTCTGGTACAGGCTCAGGTTCCCTTGCTGGTAACAAAACAGTTTTCAAGCAGGAATTACAGTTACAATATTTATATCTACTTTATCATTTATCATAACTAAGGAAAACTATAACTATGGCTGTAAATTCTTCAAATCCATCACAGATTCCAGAAGGATATGCTATTACCTAAGTAAACATGAAATGCATTCTATTCAACTTCCAATACTCTAGACATGACAGAGATATCTCACTGCCTGGACAGTCACCCAAAGAATTTCTGTACCATTGGGGCATCCGTATTCAACCTTCAGGCCCATAGTATCCAGAAGACTTTGTCATGAAGCAGAAAATTTCAAAGACATTTCAGCCACTTTCTTTTGTATCCTGCAGAATGTCTCACAGACTCTTTCATGAAGCAATCATTCCAAAGAATCATCTCACCTTTAGATAAGTTCAGTAGTCATTTTTCTGCAGGTCCTACATGTTTATTTAAGCATTCAAGGCAAGAACAGTTTCTTGTCCAAATGACTAACCAACTCCATAAGGAGCCTCTTCCTTGAACAGTTTCTGCTTGAAGTAGATTGTGCTGCCAGAAGCAGATGTGTCTCATAATCATGAAAAGTCCTAAGTTATTAAAACATTTTGAAGGTCACATTCTGAAGGTCTCTGGAAGATTTGAAAAATATCTAACTGAAATATATCTCTATATATTTAGAATACCTAACATGACTACAAGCTTGACTATTATAGTTGATTATCTATTAACCTGTATTTTTAGTTATACTTCACATTTTTAAATGAACTACAGAACCATAATATCTTTATCAAGAGCAGAAATATACATATAACAATATTGACCTTAAATTTGTATCAATAAATCAAGATCATTACCAATGCAAATTATTTATATCTATATCATATCCTTCTTTAAGTGTGAATAAACATTTATAGACAATACTTTGGAATATGGGCACAGTTCTGTCCATACTGCTTCCTGCTGAGTGGAGGTGCTGTTAATCAGGTCTTTTATGCTGTATCCTGTATGCTAGATTCATCTCAGTCAGGAGTTGTGTGAAGTAATTTTTGAGGATGTTTACAGCAACCTTTCAAGGATCGTGGTCTATCATACAATATTGGTCTAGAAGCAATCCACAGGTTCTCATCTTCTGTGAAAACAAAATAAGAACCTCTTTTCCAAAGCAACTTATCTTTAGACCCAAATTTTGAAGCCATGATACCTTTATAATATACATGCTGGTTTAGCTTAGCATCCCATATAATGAAATGGCTCTCTGTACTTAGCTCCTTCACACTCCAAAAATTCAAAGAAAACACAATATGCATAATTCAGAATCTCTGTGACTTTTCCATTTATATGTGGTTTTTTTACTCTGTTACTTTTTAATATTTATTATTTTTACTCCTTTAATTTATGACTGTCTGTACTCTGTCTCTTTAAGTACTTCACCCTTTTTAAACTTTATTTTATGACTCTCTATACTCTTTTTCCTCTCTCTCCCAAGCCTATAAATATCTATCCAATACTGTGACCCATTTAGAGGTCATTTATGTCTGAATCTGTCCTACGGTGAATCTGTAATTCCTAAGAGTCTAGAAATACTTCTTAAAATGCTAAGTAATTCTTAAAATTTAAGCTGCATCATTGCTCTGGTAATTTGTCAATGCCTGCTTGCCCCACCAAGTCCAGAATGGTGGAGCTGCACATGCCTTTGAGCCTCATGCACTTCACCACTTCCAGGCATACAGGGAGTCCATGTTGCCATCAAGCAAGCCATTGTCCTTTACTCACAAGCTCCATCAAAATGTTTGGTCTCTCAAAAGAGCCAGAGGTCACACTAGCAGCAAAGCTCAAAGAGCCAGCATTGTAGTTTTATTTATTTATTATTTATTGATTGATTGATTGATTTATTAAAACTTTCCACCTCCTCCCTGTCTCCCTTTTCCCTCCCCCTCCACCCCCCCTCCCTCTCTAGTCCTAAGAGCAGTCAGGGTTCCCTGGCCCGTGGGAAGTCCAGGGTTCTCCCCCCTCCATCCAGGTCTATAAAGGTGAGAATCCAAATGAACCAGGCTCCCACAAAGACGGTCAATGAAGTAGAATCAAAATCCAGTGCCATTGTCCATGGCTTCTCAGTCAGCTTTCATTGCCAGCTACATTCAGAGTGTCCAGTTTGATCACATGCTCCATCACTCCTAGTCTAGCTGGCCTTGGTGAGCTCCGATTAGATCAGTCCCACCATGTCAGTGGGTGGACGCACCCTTCGTGGTCCTGACTTCCTTGCTCATGTTCTCCTTCCTTCTGCTCCTCATTTGGACCTTGGGAGCTAAGTCCAGTGCTCCAATGTGGATCTCTGTCTCTATCTCCATTTATCACCAGAAGAAGGTTCTATGATGATGCAAGATATTCATCAGTATGGCTATAGGATAAGGCCAGTTCAGGCACCTTCTCCTCTGCTGCCCAAAGAACAATCTGTGAAGACCTCTCCTTGAACCTGGGAAACCCTCTAGAGAGAAGTCCCAAGCAAACCCTAAAAGGACTCCCTTAATTAAGATATTTACTTCCCTGCTCCCATATCCACCCTTCCTCTATCCCACCCATCCCATTCCCCAAGCTCTCCTGATTCCTTCCCTTCTCCCTTCTCTCTACTCATCTATCCTTACATCCACCCCCCCACACCCCTGTGCACCCAAGTTTTGCGTGGCAATCTTGTCTACTTCCAATATCCAGGAGGATAACTACATGATTTTGGGGGGGGTTCACCTTCTTAATTAGCTTTTCTAGCATCACGAATTATAGGCTCAATGTCCTTTAATTATGACAAGAATCCACATATGAGTGAGTACATACCATATTCCTCTTTTTGGGTCTGGGTTACCTTACTCAGTAAAGTGTTTTCTCTTTCCATCCATTTGCATGCAAAATTCAAGATAAGATATCATTGTTTTTACCACTGAGTAAAACACCAAAGTGTATATATTTCACACCTTCTTTAACTGTTCTTCTATTAAGGGGCACCTGGGTTGTTTCCAGGTTCTGGCTATTACAAATAGTGCTGCTATGAACGTAGTTGAACAAATGCTTTTGTAGTATGATAGGGCATCTCTTGTGTATATTCCCAAGAGTGGAATTTCTGGGTCCTGAGGTAGGTTGACTCGCAGTTTCCTGAGAATCCACCACACTGATTTCCAAAGTGGCTGCACATGTTTGTATTCCCACCAACAATGGATGAGTGTTCCCCTTACTTCACATCTTCTCCAGCATAGGCTATCATTGGTGTTTTTGATTTTAGCTATTCTGACAGGTGTAAGATGGTATCTCAAAGTGGTTTTGATTTGCATTTCCCTGATCACTAAGGAGGTTGAGCATGACCTTAAGTGTCTTTTGGCCATTCGAAGTTCTTCTGTTGAGAATTCTCTGTTCAATTTAGTACTCCATTTTTCTTTGTATATTTTGGAGATTAGACCTTTGTCTGATGAGGGGTTGGTGGAGATCTTCTCCCAGTCAGAAGGCAGTCTTTTTGTCTTACTGACAGTGTCCTTTGCTTTACAGAAGCTTCTCAGTTTCAGGAGGTTCCATTTATTCACTGTTGCTCTTATTGTCTGTGCTACTGGGGTTCTATCTAGGAAGTGGTCTCCTGTGTCCATGTCTTGTAACTACTTCCCACTTTCTCTTCTATCACGTTCAATGTGGTCAGATTAATATTGAGGTCTTTAGTCCATTTGGACATGAGTTTTGTGCATGGTGATAGATATGGATCTATTTTCATTCTTCTACATGTTGACATCAAGTTATGCCAGCACCATTTGTTAAAGATGCTTTCTTTCTTCCGTTGGATACTTTTAGCTCCTTTGTCGAAAATCAGGTGTTCATAGGTTTGTGGATAAAGATCTGGGTCTTCGATTCTATTCCGTTCGTCAACATCTCTGTTTTTGTGCCAATGCCAAGCAGTTTTCATTACTGTAGCTCTGTAATAGAGTTTGAAGTCAGGGATGGTAATGCCTCTGGAAGTACTTTTATCATATAGGATTTTTTTTCTATCCTGGGTTTTTTTTTTTGTTTTGCCATATAAACTTGATTATTTTTCTCTGAAGGTTTGTGAAAAATTTTGTTGGGATTTTGATGGGGATTGCATTGAATCTATAGATTGCTTTTGGTAGAATTCCCATTTTACTATGTTGATCCTACCCATCCAAGAGCATGGGAGATTCTTCCATTTTCTGGTATCCTCTTCAATTTCTTTCTTCAAAACCTTAATGTTCTTTACAAATAGATCTTCTCTTCCTTGGTTAGAGTTACCCCAAGATACTTTATGCTATTTGTGGCTCTCATGAAAGGTGATGTTTCCCTGATTTCCCTCTCTGTGTCTTTGTTCTTTGTGTATAGGAGGGCAACTGATTTTTGGAGTTGATCTTGTATCCTGCCACTGTACTTAAGGTGTTGATCAGCTGTAGGAGTTCTCTGTTAGAGTTTTTGGGGTCACTTATGTACACTATCATATCATCTGCAAATAATGAAAATTTGACTTCTTCCTTTCCAATTTGAATCCCCTTGATCTCTTTATGCTGTCTTATTATGATTGCTAGAACTTCAAGCACTATATTGAAGAAGTGTGGAGAGAGTGGACAGCTTTGTTTTGTTCCTGATTTTAGTGGGATGGTGTTGAGTTTCTCTCCATTTAATTTAATGTTAGCTTTCAGCTTGCTGTATACTGCTTTTATTATATTTAGGAATGATTTTGTATCCCTAATCTCTCCAAGACCTTTATCATAAATAGGTGTTGAATTTTGTCAAATGCTTTTTCAGCTTCTAATGAAATGATCATGTGGTTTTTTCCTTCTGTTTATTTATATGATGAATTACGTTGATAGATTTTCATATGTCAAACTAGCCCTGCCTCTCTGGGAAGAAGCCTACTTGATCATAATGTATAATTTTTTGCATGTGTTCTTGGATTCTGTTTGCCAGTATCTTATTGAGAACTTTTGCATCGATGTTCATGAGTGAGGTTGGTCTGTAATTCTCTTTCTTGGTAAAGTCTTTGTGTGGTTTTGGAATCAGGGTGACTGTAGCTTCATAAAAGGAGTTAGGCAATGACTCTTCTGTTTCTATTTTGTGAAACACATTAAGGAATATAGGTATTAACTCTACGTGGAAATTCTGATAGATTTCTGCATTGAAACCATCTGGTTCAGGACTTATTTGGTAGGGAGTTTTCTGATAACAGCTTCCATTTCCTCATGACTTACATGTCTATTTCAACTGCTCACCTGATCTTGACTTAATTTTGGTATATGGTATTTATCTTTAAAAAGTGTCCATTTCTTCCACATTTTCCAATATTGTGGCATACAGGCTTTTGTAGTAAGATCTAATGATTCTCTGAATTTCCTCTGTATCTGTGGTTATGTTCCACTTTTCATTTCTGATCTTGCTCATTTTTGTGTTCTCTCTCTGCCATTTGATTAGTTGGATAGGGGTTTGTCAATCTGTTGATTTTCTCTAGGAACCAGTTTTTTGTTTTATTGATTCTTTGGATTGTTTTCTGTGTTTCAATTTTGTTGGTTTCAGCCCTCATTTTGATTATTTCCAGTCTTCTACTCCTCCTGGGTGAGTCTGCTCCTTTTTTTCTAGAGCTTTCAGGTGTGCTGTTAAGTCTCTAATGTGTGCTTTCTCCGTTTTCTTTATGTGGGCACTTAGTGCTATGAACTTTCCTCTTAGGACTGCTTTCTTAATGTCCCATAGGTTTGGGTATGTTGTGTCTTTATTTTCGTTGAATTCAAGGAAGACTTTAATTTCTTTCTTTATTTCTTCCTTGACCCAGGGATGGTTCAGTAGTTGACTGTTCAGTTTCCACGACTTTGTAGGCTTTCTGGGGTTAGAACTGTTGTTGAATTCTTACTTTATTCCATGATGACTTGATAGTACACAGGTGAATACTACAATTTCTTTTTATCTATGGATACTTGCTTTGCTACCAATTATGTGATCATTTTTTGAGAAGGTTCCATGAAATGTTGAGAAGAAGGTATATTCATTTCTGTTTGGGTGGAATGTCCTATAGATGTCTTTTAGGTCCATTTGGTTCATTACCTCTGTTATTTCTCTTATTTCTCTGCTAAGTTTCTGTCTGGTTGACCTGTCCATTGGTGAGAGAGGAGTGGTGAAATCACCCACTATTAGAGTGGGGGGTTTGATGTATACTCTGAATTCTAGTAATGTTTCTTTTACATATTTGGGTGCTTTTATATTAGGGGCATAAATATTCAGGATTGAGACTTCCCCCTGATGAATTGTTCCTGATATGAGTATAAAGTGTCCATCTCCATCTCTTCTGATTGATTTTAGTTTGAAATCTATTTTGTTAGATATTAGTATAGCCACACCCACTTGTTCCATTGGTCCGTTTGATTGGAAAACCTTTTCTCAACCCTTTTCTCTGAGGTAGTGTCTGTCTTTGTGTTTGAGGTGTGTTTCTTGTAGGCAGCAGAATGTAAGATCCTGATTTCGTATCCATTCTCTTAACCTGTGCCTTTTTATAGGTGAGTTGAATCCATTGATATTAAGTGATATTAATGACCAGTGGTTGTTGACCCCAGTTTTTTTTTCTGGTGGTAGTGTTTGTGTGTTTCCCTTCTTTGAGTTGTGCTGGTGGAGGGTTGCCAGATGCTTGTGTTATTATGGTTGTTGTTGGCTTCCTTGGTTTGTGATTTTCCTTCTAGAACTTTCTGTAAGGCTGGGTTTGTGGCTACATATTGTTTAAATCTGTTTTTGTCCTGGAATATCTTGTTTTCTCCATTGATGGTGAATGCAAGTTTTTCTGGGTATAGTAGTCTGGGCTTGCATCCTTGATCTCTTAGTTTCTACAGCACATCTATCCAAGACCTTCTGGCTTTCATGGTTTCCATTGAGAAGTCAGGTGTAATTCTGATAGGTTTCCCTTTATATGTTACTTGACCTTTTTCCCTTTCAGCTCTTAATATTTGTTCTTTATTCTGCATGTTTTGTGTTTTGATTATTATATGGTGAGGGGATGGGATTTTTTTTTGATCCAGTCTATTTGGTGTTTTGTATTCTTCTTGTACCTTCATAGGAATATCCTTCTTTAGGTTGGGAAAGTTTGCTTCAATAATTTTGGTGAACATATTGTCTGGGCCTTTGAGCTGTAAATCTTCTTCTTCTACACCTATTATTCTTAGGTTTGGTCTTTTCACTGTGTCCCAGATTTCCTGGATGTTTTGTGTTAAGAATATGTTGGATTTGTTTTATTCTTTCATCAGTGAGTTTATTTTCACTACAGTATCTTGAGTTTCTGAAATTCTTTCTTCTTTTCTCTTGTATGCTGTTGGCAATAGTTGTCTCTACAGTTCTTATTCATTTACCCAGATTTTCCATATCCAGCTTTTCCTCGGTTTGTGTTTTCTTCATTTCCTCCATTTCATTTTTCAAGTCTTGAACTGTTTCCCTTACCTGTTTGGTTCCTTTTTCTTGGTTTTCTTGTTTTTCTTGGGTATCTTTGAGAGATTTATTCATTTCATCTACTTTTTTGTTTGTTATCTCCATTTCTTTTTGACAGTTTTTCACCTCTTGTTTAAGTTCCTCTATTATTTTCGTATAGTTCCGTTTAAAGTCCATTTCTTCTGGAGTAGGGTGTTCAATTCTTCTTGTTTTGTGATCCCTGGATTCTGGTGATGCCATCTTGCCTTTCAGGTTGTTGGAGGAATTCTTGCATTGGCGCCTGCCCATCTCTTCCTTCAAATGGAGCCAGGAGAGTCTTGGTGTTTTGGTCCAGTCTTTGCTGTGACTGACTCTTTGGGTGAATCTCTTCAGTGCAGGAGCTGGAACTGTTCCTGTCTGGATGGAACTCCTCAGCACAGACACAGGGTCTCCTGGTAATCTTTGGACACTGGAGACAAAAGGGCGAACATGGGGGCAGGGCAAAGCGCTTTGAGTGGAACACAGAAGACCCTGCAATAGGAGTTGGGGGGTGCTGTTCTCTCTTCCTGGACAGTCCGCCCAGGATCGCAAACACTCACCCCTCTGGATGGAACTCGTCAACACTGAAATAGGGATAGCTGGTAGTCCAAGGACACCGGAGACAAAATGGCGAACATGGGGGCAGGGCAGTGTCCAATGGAACACAGAAGACCCTGCAGCAGGAGTTGAGGGGCGGGGGGCTGTGCTCTCTTCCAGGATAGTCTTCCCAGGATAGCACACATTCACCTCTCTGGATGGAACTCCTCAGTACTGAAACAGGTATAGCTGGTAGTCCAAGGACACCTCAGACAAAAGGGCAAACATGGGGGCAGGGCTGGGTCGAGTGGAACACAGAAGACCCTGCAACAGGAGCTGGGGGGAGGGCTGTGCTCTCTTCTGGGACAGTCCACCCTGGGATAGCACATACTCATCCTTCTGGATGGAACTCCTCAGCACAGACACAGGGATCAAAGCTGACATTTTAAAACCACCTCTTTTTTTCTGCTATGACAGTTGCGTCAGGAAAATCTCTCTGCGTCATGCCATCAGCAAACAGCAAAAAGATGTATTAAGCTCTCTCTCTCTCTCTCTCTCTCTCTCTCTCTCTCTCTCTCTCTCTCTTTCTCTGTTGCAGAGGCTTCTTGGCTCTCCACAACTCTCCTTCCCCCTGAGTTCGCCCTTTTGTCTGAGGGGTCCTTTGACCTCCAAGAGTCTTGTCCCTGTGCTGAGGACAACCTCTCAGACTGACTGGCCAACTGGGGAACAGTTCCTGCACCTGCACTGAGGAGATCCACCCAGAGTCAGTCACAGCAAAGACTGGACCAAGACACCAAGACTCTCCTGGCTCCATTTGAAGGAAGAGATGGGCAGGCGCCAATGCAACAATTCCTCCAACAACCTGAAAGGTAACATGACATCACCAGAAACCAGGGATCATGAAACAAGAAGAACTGAACACCCTACTCCAGAAGAAATCGACTTTAAACAGAACATTATGAAAATATTAGAGAACCTTAAACAGGAGGCAAAAAACTGCCATAAAGAAATAGAGATGACAAACAAAAAAGTAGAGGAAATGGATAAATCTCTCAAAGATACCCAAGAAAAACAAGAAAACCAAGAGAAAGCAACCAAACAGATAAGGGAAACAGTTCAAGACTTGAAAACTAAACTGGAGGTTATGAAGAAAGCATAAACGGAGGGATGGTTGGATATGGAAAATTTGGGTAAATGAACAGGAACTACAAAGACAAGTATTACCAACAGAATGAAAGTGATAGAGCAAAGAATCTCAGATGCTGAAGATACTATAGAGGAAATAAACTAATTGATCAAAGAAAACAGCGAATCCAACAAGTTCTAAACACAATCTGGGGAAATCTGGGGCACCATGAAAAGACCAAACCTAAGAATAATAGGTGTAGAAGAAGGAAAAGAATTACAACTCAAAGACCCAGAAAATATAATCAGTAAAATTATAGAAGAAATTTATCCCAACCTAAAGAAAGATATTCTTATGAAGGTACAAGAAGAATACAGAACACCAAATAAACTAGATCAAAAAAATCCCCTTGCCAAATAATAATAAAAACACAAAACATGCAGATTAAAGGAAGAATATTAAGAGCTGAAAGGGAAGAAGTTCAAGTAACATATGAAGGGAAACCTATCAGAATTACACCTGACTTCTCAATGGAAACCATGAAAGCCAGAAGGTCTTGGAGAGATGTGCTACAGTTACTAAGAGACCATGGGTGCAAGCCCAGACTACTATACCCAGCCAAGCTTTCTTTCACCATTAATGGAGAAAACAAGATATTCCAGGATAAAAACAAATTTAAACGATATGTAGCCACAAACCAAGCCTTACAGAATGTAATAGAAAATCACAACCCAAGGAACCCAACAACACCCACAATGACTTAGTTATATAGTAACAGTGCACAAACACAACACAAAAAAGGGAAACACACAAACTCTACCACCAAAAAAAAATAACTGGAGCTAACAACCGCTGGTCATTAATATCACTTAATAACAATGGTCTCAATTAACCTATAAAAAGGCACAGAATAAGAGAATGGACGCGAAAACAGGATCCAACATTCTGCTGCTTACAAGAAACACACCTCATCCACAAAAACAGACATTTACTCAGAGTAAAGGGTTGGGAAAAGGTTTTTCAACCAAATGGACCAAAGAAACAAGTGAGTGTGGCTATACTAATATTTAACAAAATTGAATTCAAACTAAAATCAATCAGCAGAGATGGAGATGGACATTTTCTACTCATAACAGGAACAATTCATCAGGATGAAGTCTCAATCCTGAATATCTATGCCCCTAATAGAAAAGCACACACATATGTAAAAGAAATATTACTAGAACTCAAAGCACACATCAAACCCCACACACTAATTTTAGGAGACTTCACCACTCCTCTCTCACCAATGGACAGGTCAACCAGACAGAAACTTAGCAGAGAAATAAAAGAACTAACAGAGGTAATGAATCAAATGGACTTAACAGAACATTCCACCCAAACAGGAAAGAATATACATTCTTCTCAGCATCTCATGGAACCTTCTTGAAAATTGATCACAGACTAGTTAACAAAGCATACTTCTAAAAATACAAAATATTTAGTAACCATCTATGCCTTTTCAGATTACCATGGAATAAAGTTAGAATTTAACAACAATTCTATCCCAGAAAGCCGACAAACTCATGGAAACTGAACAGTCAACCACTGAAACACTCCTGGGTAAGGGAAGAAATAAAGAAAGTAAAGTCTTCCTTGAACTCAATGAAAATAAAGGCACAACATACCCAAACCTATGGGACACTATGAAAGCAGTGCTAAGAAGAAAGTTCATAGCATTAAGTGCCCACATTAAAAAAAATGGAGAAATCTCACATTAGAGACTTAACAGCACAGCTGAAACCTCTAGAAAAAAGAAGCAGACTCACCCAGGAGGAGTAGAAGACTGGAAATAATCAAACTGAGGGCTTAAATCAACGAAATAGAAATACAGAAAACAATCCAACAAATCAATGAAACAAAGAGCTTGTTCTTTGACAAAATCAACAAGATTGACAAGCCCCTATTCAAACTAATCAAAAGGTAGAGAGAGAGTGTGCAAATTAACAAGATCAAAAATAAAAAGGGTGACATAACAACAGACACTGAGGAAATTCAGAGAATCATTAGGTCTTACTACAAAGGCCTATATGACACAAAGTTGGAAAATGTAAAAGAAATGGACTCGTTTTTAGATAAATACCATATACCAAAATTAAATCAAGACCAAGTAAACAATATAAATAGATATATAAATCGTGAGGAAATAGGTGTCATAAAAAACCTCCCAACCAAAGAAGGCCCAGGACCAGACGGTTTCAATGCAGAATTTCACCAGAAATTCCAAGAAGAGCTGATACCTAAACTCCTTAAGGTGTTTTACATTATATAAACAGAAGAGTCATTCACAAACTCTTTTTATAAAGCTACAGTTACCCTGATACCAAAACCACACAAAGACTCAACCAATATAGATAATTACAGACCAATCTCACTCATGAACATCAATCCAAAAATTCTCAGTAAAATACTGGGAAACAGGATTCAAGAACACATCAAAAAATAATCCATTATGATCAAGTAGGCTTCATCCCAGAGATGCAGGGCTGGTTCAACTTATGAAAATCTACCCATGTAATCCAGCATAAGAATAAACTGAAAGAAAAAACATATGATAATTTCATTAGATGCTGAAAAAGCATTTAACAAAATTTAATACCCCTTTATGATAAAGGCTTTGGAGAGATTAGGGATACAAGGAACATATCTAAATATAATACAAGCAATATACAGCAAACCAACAGCTAATATCAAATTAAATGGAGAGAAACTCAAAGCCATTCCACTAAAATCAGGAACAAAAGAAGACTGTCCACTCTCCCCCTATTTCTTCAACATAGTGCTTAAAGTTCTAGCAATAGCAATAAGACAACATAAGAAAATCAAGGGGATTTGATTCAGAAAGGAAGTAGTCAAACTTTCATTATTTGCAGATGATGTGATTGTGTACATCAGTGACCCCAAAAAGTCTCCAAGAGAACTCCTACAGCTAATAAATAACTTCAGTGATGTGGCAGTATACAAGATCAACTCAAAAAAAAAACAGTAGCCCTTCTATACACAAAGGGTAGAGAAGCAGAGAGGGAAATCAGAGAAAATTTACCTTTCATGATAGCCACAAATAGCATAAAGTATCTTGGTGTTACACTAAGCAAGGAAGTGAAAGATGTATTTGTCCAGAACTTTAAGGCTTTGAAGAAAAAAATTGAAGAGGACACCAGAAAATGGAAGGATCTCCCATGCTCTTGGATGGGTAGGATCAACACAGCAAAAATGGCAATTCTACCAAAGGCAGTCTATAAATTCAATGCAATCCCTATCAAAATCCCAACAAAGGTCTTCACAGACCTTGAGAGAACAATAATCAACTTCAAATGGAAAAACAAAAAACCCTGGATAGCCAAAACATTCCTATACAATAAAGGAATTTCAGGAGGCATGACCATCCCTAACTTCATACTCTATTACAGAGCTACAGTAATAAAAACAGCTTGGCATTGGCATAAAAACAGAGACGTTGACCAATGGAATTGACTCAAATACCCAGATGTTCACCCACAAACCTATGAACACCTGATTTTCAATAATGGAGCTAAAGGCATATAATGGAAGAACGAACGCATCTTCAACAAATGGTACGTACTTACTCAATAGTGGACTTTAGCCATAAACAAAAGACATTACGCCAATATTTTGCAATCCTAGAGAAGCCAAATTACAAGGTGAACCCAAAGAAAAGCATATATAGATCCTCCTGGATATTGGAAGCAAACAACATTACCAGGCAAAAGTTGGTAGCATGGGGGTGGGGGTAGAGGTGGGGGGTGGTACTGGGGAACATGAGAGGGAAAGAGAGAAGTGAGAAAGGAAAGACTGGAGAGAGCTTGGGAGAGTGGGAGGGTGGAGATGGAGGAAGGGTGGATATAGGAGCAGGGAAGAAGATATCTACATTAAGGGCATCACTTTAGGGTTGGCAAGAGACTTGGCTCTAGAGGGGATCCCAGGTATCCATGGGGATGTCCCCAGCTTGGTCCTTGGGCAGTAGAGCAGAGGGTCCCAGAACTGGTCTTGCCCCACTATCTCACCGATGATTATCTCGAATATCACCATAGAATCTTCATCTGGCAATGGATGGACTTAGAGACAGAGACCCTCATCAGAGCAATGGACTTATCTCCCAACGTCCCCTTGAAGAGCAAAAGGAAGGAGAAGATGAGCAAGGGAGTCTGGACCGCAAGAGATTGGTCCACCCACTGAAACAGTGTGCCTTATCTAATGAGAGCTCACCAAATCCAGCTGGACTGGGACTGAATGAGCATGTGATCAAACCATACTCTCTGAATGTGACTGACAAGGGGGGCTGACTAAGAAGCCATTGATAGAGGCACTGGGACTTGTTTCTACTGCATGTCCTGACTTCTTGAGACCCTAGTCTATTTGAATGCAAAGCTTCCTAGGCCTGGATATAGGGGGGAGGGCCTTGGACTTCCCACAGGGCAGGGTTCCCTGCCCTCTTTTAAGAAGGGTGGGGGAATAAGGAGGGGGGGTGGAAGCGGGAGGGGAATGGGAGGAGGGGTGGAAGTGTAAATTTTTGAATGGAAATAAAAGGATACAAATAGGGAAAGAAGTAGCAAAGTTATCCCTGTTTACATATGGCATGAAATTAAACATTATGAAGATTTCAAAATCCATAAACACTTACCAGAAAATTTGTAGAAATGATAAACTCAAGAAAGTAATAGATTACTCAAAGTGCAATACCAATAACTTTTCTATAAACACCAATTAAATACAGAGATTTACACACTATTAACAATAGACATGATGAAAATATATCATCTAGAAATAAACCTAATCATAGAAGTGTGGGACCGCTATAATAAAAAAACTTTAAGCTTCTAAAGAAAGAGATAAAAACATGAAAAGTAGAAAGATATCCCATACTCACGGATAGGTAGAATTAACATTGTGAAAATGATGCGGCTATCTGAAGTTATAATCTCCAACTCATCCCTCATAGAAGCAGAAAAAGGAACTATCCTAAAATTCCTATGATCCCTCAAAAGACAACAAATAGTCAAAATATTCCTGAACAAAAATACCAATGTAGAATTTTTACAACACTGAATATTGAGATATATTATAAAAACTCAAAAAAAAACAAGAGTCAAAGCAACAACAACAACAACAACAAATGACTCATCCAACAAGTGGGCCTGGGAGTTGAATAAAAAGTTTCCAGAAGTAAAAAAAAATGAATGAAAAATAAAAACGGACATGCTCATCATCCCTAACAATTAGGGAAATTCAAATCAATACAAATTTTAGATTTCATCTTACCTTCATCAGAATGGAAAAGATGAATGGAACAACTGACAACAAATATTGGAGGGGTTGCAGGATAAAAGGAACCTTCATTCACTGCTTATAGGAATTCAAAGTGTAGAAGCCACTATATAAATCAGTGTGTATTTCCAAAAGCCTGAAAATAAATCTACTATATGACACAACTGTATCAGTCTTGACATATGCCCAGAGAACTGGACAGCATGTTCCACAGGTATATGCTCAGATATATTCACTGGTGTTTATTCATAATTGCTGAGAAATGAAAACAACCTATATGTCCTTCAACCAACTAATGAATAGTGAAAATGTAGTACATATAAAATATGGAATCCTATTCATCCATAAAGAAAAATGAAAACATGAAATTTGCAGGTAAATGGATGACTAAAGAAAAAAAATATTCAGGAATAAGACCTAGAACTAGAAAGAGAAATGCCACATGTTCTTTCTTATTGGAGGCTTATAGCTTCAAATGTTCAGATGTGATAATATAGCATATAGATGTAATTATATATATAGACTTCAGAAACCAGGAAAGTAAAATGGACCATTGCCAGAATAGAGGGGTGGAGGAGCAATAGAGAGGAGAATACAAAGATATAAGTAATCTGATCATGGAAATCAGAAAGGGGTCTCCATAGGGAAGGGGATGCAGATAAATATGCAAGAAGGTAAGATGTTAAAGGGGAATAGTGGGATAGAAGTGATCTCATAAGAGGGATGGGGAAAGAGGAACTACTTATGGAGTGCTGGTTTCTAAACAAATGCAGAAGAAGGTAGAACAAGGATAAGAGGGAATATCAGAATATAAATGATCAGATGGTAAAATGGGAGATCCCTAAGGAGAAAGAGAGAGGTAAATAAAACAAGTGGTAAGGAAGAACACAAATTTGAACTGGTAGAAATGGAGGAAGGATCTGGAAGAATTCTTTACACAGAGGTGTAAAGACTTTCAAAACATATTGTATGAAAATGTGTACTAAAAATGCTCCTAGGTATATGTAAATAATCATCCAGATTAGCATGATTATTAATTAAAATACAATTTTAAAACAAAGCTCAGGCACAAACATAAAGCTGTGGAGTCAATACCATTGTTGAAGATACAATAACATTATCAATGTCTTTTCTCTCCTGAGTTATTCTGATTTAAAAAAACGTTCTACTACTGCTTACCTAGCATGCAGGAAGCCCTGAGTTCAACATTATACAAGTAGTTATGGTGATACATGCTTGTTATCGTTATCCCAACACATGCTTGTTATCCTCCTAGGGTGGGGGTCTATTGAAGAAGTTCAAGGTCATCTTCTGCTCAATAGTGAGTTGATCCTGGGATATGTAAAACCATGCATTCAATAGATAAGTATGTATATATTTTTAAGTTCCCAGACTACACAGTGGAATGGACAACATAGCTTCTTTCAAGGATATAGATGATTCTTATTTGTGCTGCCTAGCTGGAAGTCACCAGCCATATCTGTTTGTGTCATAAGATGTGATTTGCTCACATTTAATCTTCTTTTAGATTCACCAACACATTCCAAATGACAAGTTTTTACTCTAGTACCTCTAGGTTTAGAGGAAGTTCCCCAGCTTCAACAGCACACATATTTTGGGTCCACAGTTCTTTGCTGTGGGGAATCATCTGTGCATCACAGGATGCCACACACACCAGGTGAGCAGCATCTTCTCCATTTGGGACAACAAAATTGCTTCTGTACATTGCCATGTCTTAGATTCTTTTTTCATTTTCTTCTCAGACATTCTCAGAGTCCTCCTCCCAGATTATTAAAGATTTTCAAGTTGATCATTAAAACTAAGCACCCAACTCTACCTACTGTCAATTTGACAATGACACATGTTTGTTTTACATCATAAACTTTCCCCTTTGTCCCCTTAGCTTCATGGGACCTCATAATACAAAATGCATTCAATCCACCTATAGTGGATTTAAGTTCCTATAGTTATAAACAATTTCAATTTCATAGAAGTTCAGGGTCTTTTAACTATGAGTTCCTTTTTTAAAAAGCAGAGGTCTTTCCAATATACATTGAGACAGAATAAACATGGCTATTAGATGAAGAACAAACTGGGTAATAAAAAGAAGCCATGGGGCTGGAGAGGTGGCTCAAAGGTTAAGAGCACTGGCTGCTCTTCCAGATACCCTGAGTTCGATTTCCAGCAACCACATGGTGGCTCACAACCATCTATAATGAGATCTGGTGCCCTCTTCTGGCGCATAGGCATACAGGCAGGCAGAACACTGTATATATAGTAAATAAATAAATCTTTAAAAAATAAAATAAGTAAATAATAAAACATGAACAAGTCATGGAGTGTATGATAAAACCTGGTCAGAAATGAGATTGTGAGTGAGTAAGAGAAGAAGGTAGCAAACAGTGTTTCTCCATAGTTCCTGTTTTGAGTTCATGCCCTGACTTCCTTCAACAATGATCTGTGACCTGGAGGTGCCAGTGAAGTAAACCCTTTCATTTACAAGCTATCTTGGGTTTTATCACAGTGACAGATAAGAAACTAGAACAGAAACTGGTACAACGAAAGTATGATGTTGCTGCAATGGACCTGACAACATGTATATTTATGCTTTTAGATTATATCATTAGAGAATTGTGATGAACTGTTTTGTTTTGTTTTTAGGTTGGTGCAGAAAAAAAAACTGTTGAATGAACTTAATGAGCTATTGTGTAGGATTGTGGGAGATGAGAATGCTGAGAGTGGAGACCTGAATTGTGAAATTTCAAAAGGAAGCAAAGATCCTTTCTGTGATATATCAGATTAAGAATTTGTTCTAACTGAAGGATTTAGGTTTGAGGAACAGTTATGATTACTATAAGAACAACAGTACTGAGATGAAATCTTCTGTGACTCATTAGGACAATAAGAGATGGATCAACACACAAAAGCTGTGGTCAAAGGAGGGCAATACTACCTCAAGATGAAGAACAGCCACACCTCATCTATCTTTGGAGAGAACAATGGTAACTCTCAGAAAAATCTGTTAGTCTGTCTTTTTGTTTGTCTGTCTCTTAATCTAGGGCCTTCTTATGGTTCTTATTGACGACTGCCACTTGTTTAAACAGTTGAGTAGTTTCCAAGAAATTTAGAAATTTTGTTTACATATATTGTCTATTTATTCTTCTCTTATGCACTACATCTTGAACACAACCTTCCCTCTGTCCACTTCACCCAGTTCTTTCCCCCACCTCCCCCAGATCCACTTCTCCTCTGTTCCCTTCAGAAAATAGCAGGCCTCCAAGGGGTATCAATTGAAAATGTCATAATAAGTTGCGATAAGACAAGAAATACATTCTCATATAAAGACTGGGTGCGGTGACCCAAATGTAGGAAAGGGTCCAAAGAGCAGGCAAAAGAATCAGAGATGTGGGTTATTAATAGTTGTAACTTTTTCCTGATGGCACAAGGAGTAAATAATATCATGAAAGCATACTTCAAATTAATTTTCATAAAAATCTTTTCACCTTTACGCAGAACAAGTCCCATTGTTAAGGCTATTTGTTTGGCATTTTGGACAGAAGAAGGGGGTGATGAAAATCTTTCAGGCATTATTTGCTGGCTGACCATTGCATATCCATTTACAACACGACTGTCTTCACTAGCAAACCACATCTCCTCTGGATTGACTAGGGACTACTCACTCACATCAGCCAAGATCAAAGAGGTGCAGAAGGTGGTCTCAGTGCACAAGTCATCAGATCAGAAGTTTCCAGGGCACAATTGAGGTTAAATGTAGAGTGCCCCATGTTTTTTATAGTTATATCTGAGCTTGCTGGGAGAGTTGCTTGATATTTTCTTATTGTACTTCTAGCTAGTTATGAAAGCCCATTTAATTCTAGTAGGGTTTTTATCTTATGGAATTTGAGGATTCATTTGAGGGAAAAAAGGCCATTATGAAATCAATAGAGTCCCTTAAACAGGATATGAATGACTCCCTTAAAGAACTGGATGAGAAGTACAACAAAAAGATTGAAGAAATGAGTAAAGAAATGGATGAGAAATATAACAAAAAGTTCGAAGAGATGAGTAAATTCATGAATGATACACTGGGAAACCAAGAAAAAACAATCAAACAGGTAATGGAAACAGTTCAAGAATTGAAAACTGAAATGGAGGCAATGAAGAAAACACAAAACGAGGGCCGGCTGGATATGGAAAATCTAGGTAAACGAACAAAGACCACAGAATCAAGCATAACCAACAGGATACAAGAGATGGAAGAACGAATCTCAGAGTCTGAAGATACCATAGAGAAAATAAAAGCTCTGATCAAAGAAAACAACAAATCCAACAAATTCTCATCACAAAACATTCAAGAAATCTGGGACACAATAATAAAACCAAGTCTAAGAATAATAGGGATTGAAGAAGGAGAAGAACTGCAGATCAAAGGACCAGAAAATATATTCAACAAAATTATAGAAGAAAACTTTCCCAATCTAAAGAATGATATCCCTATGAAGGTTCAAGAAGCATACAGAACACCGAATAGGCTTGATCAATAAAAAAAATCCCCTCGCCATATAATAATCAAAACACAAAACATACAGATTAAAGAAAGAATATTAAGAGCTGCAAAGGAAAAAGGACAAGTAACTTATAAAGGTAAACCTATCAGACTTACACCGGACTTCTCTATGGAAATCATGAAAGCCAGAAGGTCCTGGATAGAGGTACTGCAGAAACTAAGAGACCATGGATGCAAGCCCAGACTAATATACCCAGCCAAGCTATCATTCACTATCAATGATAGAAGAGAAAGTGGGAAGTAGTCTACAAGATATAGGCACAGGAGACCACTTCCTAAGCAGAACCCCAGGAGTGCAGACAATAAGAGAAACAATAAATAAATGGGACCTACTGAAACTGAGAAGCTTCTGTAAAGCAAAGGACACTGTCAGTAAGACAAAAAGGCTACCTTCTGACTGGGAAAAGATCTTCACAAACCCTTCAACAGATAAAGGTCTGATCTCCAAAATATACAAAGAACTCAAGAAACTAGACACTAAAACTCTAATTAACCCAATTAAAAAATGGGGTACTGAACTGAACAGAGAATTCACAACAGATGAAATTCGAATGGCTAAAAAGCACTTAAGGTCATGCTCAACCTCCTTAACGATCAGGGAAATGCAAATCAAAACAACTTTGAGATATAATCTTACACCTGTCAGAATAGCCAAACTCAAAAACACCAATGATAGCCTATGCTGGAGAGGATGTGGAATGAGGGGAACACTCATCCATTGTTGGTGGGAATGCAAACTTGTGCAGCCACTGTGGAAATCAGTGTGGCGGTTTCTCAGGAAACTGGGAGTCAACCTCCCTCAGGACGCAGCAGTTCCACTCTTGGGAATATACCCTAGAGATTCCCTAACATACTACAAAAGCATTTGTTCTACTATGTTCATAGCAACACTATTTATAATAGCCAGAACCTGGAAACAGCCTAGGTGCCCCTCAATAGAAGAATGGTTAAAAAAGGTGTGGAACATATACATGGAAAGGGAGAGGGTTAGAGAGAAGGGAGTAGGGGAGGATTGGGGAAAGATCAGGGGACTGGGATGGGGGGGAGGGAGGAAGGATGGATATGGGATCAGGCAAGTATATACCTCAACTAAGGGAATCATTTTAGGGTTTACAAGAGACTTGATTATAAAGGGGATCCCCTGTCCAAGGAGAGATCCCCAGATGGTTCTCTGGACAGAGGAGAGGGTGCCTGAACCGGCCTTGGCCCACAACCATACTGATCAATATTTTGCATGTCACCATAGAACCCTCATCTGGCGATGGATGGAGATGGAGGCGGAGAACCACGTTGGAACACTGGACCTAGCTCCCTAGGTCCAAATGAGAGGCAGAAGGAAAGAGATCGTGAGCAAAGAAGGCAAGGGCACAGGAAGCCTTCATCCGACGTTGGATGGCGATACAGATGGAGACCCATATTGGAACACCGAACTGAGCACTCCACAGTCCAAAAGAGGAACAGAATGATGAAGAAAATAAAAAAAGTAATCAGGACTGCGAGGGATGCGAGCACCCACTGATACAAGGGGACTGATATAATGAGAGTTCACCAAGGCCTGTTGGACTGGGACTGAACGAGGACGTGATCCAACCAGATTCTCTGAATGTGGCTGGCCTGGAGCCTTTTTGAAAAGTCATTGACAATGACACTGGGACTTGCTTCCTCTGCATATACTGGATTTTGGCGCTCCAGTCTGTTTGGACTCTCACCTTCCCTGGACCTGGAGGGAGGGGGAGGAACTTGAACTTCCCACAGGGCAGGAAACCCTGACTGCTCTAGGGGATGGAGAGGGAGGGGGAGAGGGAGTTTGGGGAGTGGGAGGGTGTTGGGAGGAGGGGCTTAAATGGAAACTTTTATAATTTAATAAAAAAATAAAAAATAAAAAAAGCAGGCTGAACAAGCCAGAGGAAGCAAGCCAGTAAGCAGCACTCCTCCATGGTGTCTCCATTAGTTCCTACCTCCAGGTTCCTGCCCTGTTTGAGTTCCTGTCCTTACTTCCTTGGATGGTGAACAGTGATCTGGAAGGGTAAGCCAAATAAACCCTTTCTTCCCCCAAGTTGCTTTTGGTTATGGTTTTCCATCACAACAGTAGGAACCCTAACTAAGAAACATAGCCACAAGCCAGCCTGACAGACAGAGGCAATTCCTCAATTTCAGGTGTTCTCTTCACAGGTGTCTTGAGTTTGTATCAAGTTGAAAAAAAAAAATTAACCAGAACACACTGTATGCGTAGTCCACTGTGGAACTGAGTGAGGTCTCAGAGAACAACTGGACCTCCAAGAAAATAAAGGGGGACAAATATCCACCCATATAAAGCCAGTGGAGCTAGGCAACAAAGTGACTGCCAAGAAGAAAACAGCCACTAAGGACTGAGCATGCTCTCATGCTGCATTCTGAAAACATTACCAAACAAAGTATATTGAAGTTCACGTGGATAAAACACATTTTCAGAGATTGACAGCCAAACAATATAACATTGGATTTTAGGCAGGTAGAAAGGGTACAGGCAAATCATGATGGGCCATATATTGATCATTGTTAGTGCTAAAAGCAGAGTCTATACTTGGAATGCATTTATTTGTTATTGATTTACACTTAAGAGAAGAACATAGGACCTTCTACATGCTGAGAAAGCTCCCATCTATGTTAAAGCACCTCAGCCCTTGACCATTTATATACTTATACCATGGAGAGTGTTTCATGACTTCAATATCAAGAACTAGATGAAAAGAGAAAAAAGAAAAACATGAAATAAAATGAGTTAAAATGTACTGGACAACATAGCAACTAATTTGTGTTTTCTCTTAACTCTACAAATTAACTGTTATAAGAACTAAACACTGACTCTGCCTTCTTTGCAGGCATTGAACCGTGAAGTAAACAAGTAGCCAGGCTGAGTTAGATAAAAGCGTAAAAATCTTCTTAGCTAAATAGAAACACATTAGAAAGTGACCCTGGGATCCCAGCGCTATCATGGATACAAAAGAGGGCCATTAGAAGAAGAAACCACTAGTTATCTGGGCAAAACCTGAGTGTTATGTTATAATTAGATTAGGGTGTTTAGAGGTGTTAAGCTTTCCCTTCGTGGAGCCACAGACTGATGCATCAAACCTGGAAGCACCAATATGATAGGCCCCATATGGCACCCGGTATACCATAATCAGAGAAAAATATATGACTCCACAGAGGTCTTCCTTGGAAACCTCAGGTTGAGTTAATTACCTAACAGGATAACTGACCCACTTTGTTAAAAATTCACTGATGTAGCTGGGTGATGGTGGTGCACTCGGGAGGCAGTGGCAGGCAGATCTCTGTGAATTTGGGGCCAGCCTGGTCTACAAGACTAGATACAGGACAGGTTACAAAGATACAGAGAAACCCTGTCTCCAAGAAGAATTTCATGGACAAGAAGCAGAAAGGATGGCACAAAAGCATCCTTAGATGCAAATGTACTGACAATTATGACCCAAAAGGCAGTATGAGTATATTGTATATAACAAATAAATTGCAGGAAAATGTGTGGGGAGAATGCAGTGGAACAAATTAATCTGAGTTGAATAGTTCCACTTGAAGGGAGACTCTTGAGACCCAAAACTTAATTTACTCAAAAGTCTTACGAGGCCCTGAAGTTTATCATTTTCAGAGCCTTCATTCCCCAAAATTACATATACAGTAAGGACAGACAGGGAAAGGAAGGAAACTGCCAAACCTGTTGAGTCACTTTCATGAACAGAGGACAGTACTGGAGTGGGTTTTTCGGTGATGGAGCTGTCTTTGAGTTGTTCCTGCTCCTAAAAGTAGTCTTTCACTACAGGTCATCTCACTGGTTCACCAACTTGTATCTAAGTAGAATAGCTTTGTTGCTGTAAACACCCTCTCTGAAGTAATTTTTGCTCACATATCCCCAAGAAGTGTCTGTCATACAACAGGGAGTGGCATGAAAAATCCTGAGCTGCACTAAGAGGGGATACTTATTATGCTTAGAAGATGTAAGAAAATACCCATTTTTTACAAGATAGTATGGGAGAATATGGGCATGGAAGGATAGGACGAGTTTAAAAGACTTAGAGAAAAGACAACCGGACTTAAAGGACTGAATGAGAGAGCGTGAAAACATGGCAAAGTCATCAAAAGTAATAATTCTCATCCTGGATGGGGAGATTTCTTATGGAAGTCTCTCAGCATCAACAATTTGGGGAAATTTCATAAAAAGGGGAATTGTTATTATCATGACTTGAGAAACAGGCTCACTATCATGAGTTTTTTAATTTTGTTTTTGTTTGGTTGTTTTTTATGGACTAGAAGTTTATGTGAGAAATTAACAAGTTCTAGCATTCATTTCCATACATACTATGTTCCTAAATTATTTACTTTTAGCAATAATAATTAAAATCCAGAACTCATAAGACGAAGTGTGCGAGAATTTATTTAATGAAAATCCATAAGTCACTCAATGAAGTCAACTTCAGCAGCCAAGACAGGATATGTAACTGGAGGCCCACCTGTCCTTCTTGAGAAAGGTTCTGAAACTGGGAAATTAGGGAGGGGGTATTTGAAGAATAGTTGTGATTGTTCCTTGTAATTTTGGATTTTCAAGTGTATGTAAGTTGAAAATTTACATTTAAATGATAGAATATATTTGGTAATGCCGGGGAAGAGTCAAAGAAAGAGAAATTATGCCACCTCCCACTAGAAACATAAAGGAAGAGAGGGTTGCCATTGCCAGCGCAGTGCCAACTTTCTGGGTATCTGGGATGGGCGGTGTGCGGAAAGATGGGGGGAGGGCAATCCCATCCTTGCGAATGATGGATAGATAGTTGTACAAGATGGAGAGGAAGACAAAACTGCTAGCAATGACATTGAGAATCCCAGCAAGGATGAATGGATTGTAGGTAGTTTTCTTCCAAATTCTCCCTGAGTACAATTTCCAAAGAACAACAATGAGGGAGACTGTTGCAACCAGGCCAAGAAAGATGCAGATCAGTAGTAGGTGTTGAGCAATTCGAATATCCAAAGGGATGAAGGTGTCCTGGTAGGTATATTTGTAACACACTTTGGAAGTGTTGGAACTGTCTTCCTGGTGGTAAACACAGGCTTTCCACATCCCCACTAAAGTCATTCTAGGCTTGGAATCCATGGGCTCCTGAAAACACCACACTTGCCACTGAGGGAGGCCAATGGAGATGATACACAGGATCCATGCTGGTGTGCCCAGAGCAAAGCCTCCTAGCTGCCGGCGGGCACACCTCCTGGCCATCACAAAGGTGACACTGAACACCTGGCAACTGCAAAGAAACACAGGACATCATGAGGATGGATTCTTCAGGACTGGGAGATTATTCCCTGTGGGGTCAGTGCCAGGGGAGAAAGGTTATGTTGAGCAGATGGACTTTTGACCAGGCAATCTCCTGAAGGGAGTGTGTTCTGATCAAACTGAGAAGGGCTTGCTCTGCAGCAACATTTACTAGCAGGTTGATAGTCCACACACAATCTAAGATTTCCTTTTTACACCCCTTACAGACTCACAGTGAAATATTTAGATGGCTCCAAATATTTAGCCATCCAGATTGTCATCATAGCATGAAATTTCATACTGAAAATAGAAAGCCACTTCAAGTCTGACAGTTGAATAATTTACGCAGTATCCACACCACGGTGTTATATGCCAATCTTAAATATAAAAGTGGAATCATACATTTAGAATAGGTATCTGTGGCTTAGTATACATATTTGTGGTTTGTTATTTTGCTTTTTTGGTATTTGGGGACATTTGTTTTTGCATCATTGTATGGCTCTATATCCCAAGCTGGCCTAGAACTATGTTTCCAGTGCTGCCTCTCCTTTTCAACTGCTGGTATTAGCGGCAGCAGCTACCACATCAGGTAACTAATGTCGGGTTATCAAACTTCATCAATGGGATAGCCAGGGTGAGCAGTTTGTCCTCAAGATATGAATGACCTGTGTTTCTCTGCTCCAGCATTGAGTTTTGACATCTGGATTAATACTGAGCTTTAGCTATCATTGAGTCAAATCCATAAGGAACTATATATGCATGATCAGGCATATATACATCTTTGGCTTGATATGCAATCTTCTTTCTCTTAGGCAGACACTAAGGAGCAGAATTTGGGGGTGATATTCATACTTTAAAATTCAATACACTATTTTACTTACTGGTTGCCCCATGTTATACTCCCAGGGTAGTAGATATGGAGGAGCCAGATTCTACAAAACTTTTTTCACATTGGTGCAGACAGAAGTTTCTGTCCTACCCGGACCCACAGCTGTTCAGTCCCAAAGAAATACACAGAGGCTTATATTAATTATAAACTGGTTGATCTATTTTCTCAGACTTATTTATTAACTAGATCTTGTGACTTAAATTAACCTGTAAGTCTTATCTATGTTTAGTCATGTGGCTTGGTGCCTAACTCAGGTACATATTCTCATCTTGCTTTCTCTGCATCTGGTTGGCGACTGCATACTGAACCTTTCTTCCTTCCAGAATTCTCCTAGTCTGGTCACCCTGACTATACTTCCTGCCTGGCTGCAGGTAAATCAGCATTTTATTAAACCAATATAAGTGATAAATTTTTACAGGGTACAAGAGCATTATCCCAAAGCACATTGATTATCTCAAAAATCTAATATACCAATGCCAATAAATTACGAATGAGTGAAAAGTTCTAAATCAATAGAGAATTAACTTATTCTGGGCAGTGCATACAACAAGTTCTTATAATGCATATTACCTTGATGCAAACCATTCCCTGGTCTGTTTGACACGTTCAGAATTAACACTATTTAACTACTAGGGATAATTTACACTTTCAGGCATTATGTAAAACACAGAGAAAATTATAAATATACACTTAGTGTGGTGATTTTATTGTTCACTTGACCTCTTATAAAATAATCTAGGACAGGAGTCTCCATAACAACTTGTCTAGATTAGATTTTCTGTGGCATATCTGTGAGGGATGTTAAGGGAGGTAAGAAAATTTACCCTGGTTGGGGGTGTGTGGGTGTTGGTACACCATTCTCTTGGAAGAACACTGCACTATGAGTAGAGAAAGCAATTTGCGTGCTAGCATTAATGTATTGATTCATTTCTTGATTGCGGTTATAATGTAACTAGCTGCTTTATATTCTTACCTTCTTGCTTTCCTCACAATGACAGAATTATTAACCCAATAATCACTATTTCCTTTACATTGCTTTTCTCAGAGTATTTTGTCATATCAAGAGAAAAAGAAACTGAGTCACATAGTATTTATTTATTTATATTTAGCCGATCATGAAATATGCATGTTGGAGTCTAAGGGTCTGATAATCTGACCTCACCTTTCACTGGCCCTGGCATAGCTGACCCTGCACCTTGTGGATTCTTCAGGAGGAGATTTCATCCAGCCCCTCAGGGAATAGCTGCCCCACACTTGTGAAAGTTGGCCCCACACCTTACCAATGGACACACACATCACCTGGGCAATACACTAGAGAAGATCCCCTTGGAGTACAGGTGAATCATCCCTGAGAGCATGAGAGCACCAGAGCTTATCCTGTCCACCCCCCTTATCTGCCATGTGGTGACAGGGGTGAGGAAAAGATGCCTACCCCCACCTTGCTACCTGCAGCAGGCAAAAGAACTGGCCTCCTGCTGAAATCAGGCAGGACAGAAAGCTGCTGTCAACAGCCTCCAGGTCATGAGAATGGTAGAGCTAGTCCTTACCCTTGCCAGTTGTAGTGCACTGGATAATGGGCCCTACCCTCAGCCCGGGTAGCACAGTAGAGCTAACAAACCCTGTTGTTGGGGGCACAAGTGAGCCAGCTCTGTGGGTATGAGAGTGGGAGAGCTGCCCTCCCCATCTCCCTACAGCAATAGGGAGGGAGGGACCTGTACCTCAGCTGGACAAAACAGTAGAGCCAGCCCTGGCGGTATGAGCATGGGTGAGCCAAACTTGAGAACATGAAAGCAGGAGAACTGGCCCTGCTCCTTGCTGAAGGCTGGTGAGCTAGCCAAGGCAGTGCTAGGGAGCTTGCCCAGGCAGTGATGATGAGGGAGAGCTGATGGGCTGAAAAACGCAGCTATCACCTAGGCCCAGAACCAGGACTCACCCAGGGATGAGTTGTCCCACCCCAACATCCACCTCGTCTATGAACTGTTGGAGAATGAGAATGGGACACACCTACAGATGCAAAACTGTCCTGTACATGACACAGAATCATAAGAGGATAGCCAAGAGCTCCAGTGAGAGTCCATTATGAATGGTGTAGCAGAAGCAAACCTCGAACCAGACCAGTGACTCATGAGAATGAACACTTGCAAGTGAAGATGAAAGGACTAAAGGGTGAATCACATGATTCACAGAACCATATTGCAGCTTCCATGGTAAGATTCTTTTTTTTAATCTATTTTTTTAAAAAAGAAAACAAACTATCTTTTCCATTTTACATATCAATCCTAGTTCCCATCCCTCCCCTCCTCCAATCCCCTCCACTTTTCCCCCACCCCACCCCCATCCACTCCTCAGAGAGGGTAAGGCACATTGCTTTGAGGAAGGTTCAAGGCGCTCCCTACTATATCTAGGCTGAGCAAGGTATTCTTCCAAAGGCAATGGCTTCCCAGTAATCCAGTTCATGCAGTAGGGAAAAATCCTGGTGCCATTGCCAGTGGCCCTGCAGTGCATGGTGAGATTCTTCTCCTTTTGTTTTGTTTGGCTTATTTGGTTTTTCATTTTTTCTTTTAAATTTTGTGTTATTTTCGGGGGACTTGCATGGGCAGAGGGTAGATGTGAGGGGACAGGAAGAGAAACAGGATCGGGATTCATGATGTGACAATTCTCAAAGTATCAAAATAAATTCAACAAACATTTTTAAAAAGATGTGCTTTCCTGTGCTCCAGGAAGAAAATCTGAGGGATAGACTTTAAGGTAAGACCCAAAGGAATTTAGTCCCTGGTGAACTACCCACAAGATTATAATCCCTGGAAACAGAGGCCTGCAGGCATCTCCATTGTCATTGGCCAAGAAGCAGCACTTAAGTGGCGGCACAATTATACCATTTAATATTCCTTTGTTTAAGCTAAAAATAAACGTACCATATAATTAAAAAAATATTTTACTTGATGAAGCACGATTGATAAAAACTCACAGAGAGATACTGGGACTCAACTTGAAGGTCAGAAAAGCAAAGCAGTAGTCACTGGCTCTTACCTCTACCTCAGTCTGAAATAACAAACCTGAATCTAGGAATCTCAGATGGGACTGAGACTGAAAGTTGTCTCCTCCCATTTTATAATACTCTCTAGTTCTGGGATTAAAGGCATGCAGCACTGGATTTAAAGGCATGCACTGCCTAAATTCTGTGGCAACTAGTGTGGCTACTGGGATTAAAGGTGTGTGTTACCAAGGCTTGGTCTGTACGACTGGTGAAGGCAGGAAAGGAAAAGGGAACGATGGAGAGAAAGAACAATAGAGAGGGAATAGCAAGGTAGAAGAGAGTTGAAGAAGGAGCTTTAATTAGGGAGGGAGTTCAATAGTGAAGGACAGCAAGGAAGGTTAAAAAAAAGAAAGATTGCATGAGAAAGACATAAGGAATCATATTATTATCTACTTGCCTAAAATTACATATAATACATATAAGTATGTGTATACACGAACATTTACAGTTTAATTGAAATTTATCCACTGAAATTTGACAGTGCTTTCCCCAACAGCCATAGACTAACTAAAACCCTAACACCAGGCATGAGAAACCCCCTTTTGAGTTGCTAGTCAGAGTTGTCCAAAAGACTCCTAAAATACTGTATGTTATTGCTATTGCTAATTTCCTTGGTTACCCCTTGGAGGTTGGCGATGGGTCCCTGTTGCTAAAGACACCATGTACTACAGACACAATATCCAGTGGACTTGAGTTGGATCTAACATGAAAATCTCCTCCATAAACACTAGCTTTCAGGTAGAAGAAGATACCATACCATCTCCCAAGAGAGGGAAGCAACCATTGTCTTACCCAGATATGATGCCTTTGAACTATCATGACCAGCATAGCATGAGAACCCTGACAGAACTATAGTAACATTTATACTTTGGCAAAAGTTCACAGCTCTGTAACTGGATTTAAGGACCACTCCACAAGAGGGAAATCAGGCCTGGTATTGGAAACCAAGCCAACTAATAAGAGTTAATAGTGTGTGGATTTTAGAGGATAAATTAACTCCAGCATAATTCCTAACTAAATTCTAATATCTGTTCTTATAGCCACAGTTCTTATGAGCCATAGTTCACACTCCTCATCAAAGAAACTTCTTTATGTAACAGATGGAGACCATTACAGAAAGACGTAACCTATTAAAATGCAGAGGACAGCAGGTCATGTGGTACCAAGTTCCCAGTGATACATCTGCAACACAACTGCTATACCTAAGGCTCAGGGAGCATTATGAAAGAGGGGGCAAAGATATTGCTAGAGCCAGAGAAACAGGAAGTTTTCTGTGAAATTATATCTCACAGAAATGTCAGAGAACCTATACTCATGAAGGTTCATCAAGATGACTGCCTAAACGATACCTGATCAAGGATGGCACCAATCAATATGCTAACATGAAGGAAATCCCATGGGGCCTCAACCCTAGACAAGCAACTATGAGCACCTAAGGAATACTAAAACTGAGTGAAATATTCTTTCCTAGGGAAGAGTTTCCCAATTATTTATCCAATACTAAGTGGTCAGTCCTGAAATCATAAGGTAGCTGTAATTTACAAATTTGAGAGACCATGAATGTGATAGAGAACAAGACAGTTACCCAGTATGGGTTGGAGGGAAGAGAGGGAAGGAGGAAATGATGTTTTTGTACCTTAATTTTAAAAAATAAAAGACATTAAAATAATTAACTTGTGTTTATTACATACATTGTCTTTGCTATGTGACTCCTATCTGCCAGCTACTGATTATTATCTCACAGGAGTCAATGCGGGATGTTGTATCAAAACATTCTAGAAGTAAGCATAATATGGAGAGATGAAGTCATATGGGGACAGAAATTCTTTAGGAATATTTCTCCTAATTCAACCAAAAGGAGAAATCTGTTATAAATGAGGAGAGATGATGTCATCACGTACCTGAGATGTGTCTTGAATGGCAAATCCAAAATACATAGTCTAACCTTGGGGCCTAATGAGTACAAGGTGGGAGTTCGGGTGAAAAATGGGGAGGAAATATCCAATTCAGTCTGTGAAGACCATGTAGAGTTCTCTCGCTTTTAGTATAAGTACCATGTAGGGGCCACTCTCCAGAATGTTGCAGCTGGTGGGGAGCAGGGATAGCCCTTCTGCTGTTATGACCCCAGGGTCAGCTTCTCCATCTTTCTGAGGTATTGATTGGGGGGATTTCTCCTCCAACCACGCCACCACATGTCAGATGAGAAATGAGGACAGCTCTCCCTTGCTCTTAACATTGAGGCAGGGTCACCCATACCTCTGACCACAAGGCCAGTTCTGTTGTGCTGCCTAGTTGAGTAACATGGCCAACTTTCCTGAGTGTTGCAGCTAGTAAAGGGGAGGGTCAGCTCTCTAGTCTATTGTAGGTGATAAGGGGCAAAGGATAAGGAGAGCATCTCTTCCCCACCCACACCACCTCATGACAGATGAGTAGTGTAGGGGGCAGGGACAGCTCTTCTGCTCTTGTGACTCAGAGACAGTTCTTCCTCCTGACTCAGGTGTTGATGTGCAGGAGGGTGGAGGAGGGCAACTCTCCCCTGCCCATGCCACTACAAGACAGATGGGAAATGGAGACAGCTCTCCCTTGCTCACTACTTCAGGGCTGGCTCACCTTCACCTTCACCAACAGGGTTGGCTCTTTTGCATTTTCCAGGAGAGGTGCAGGGCCAGCTCTCCCACCTGCCTCAGGCATTGATGGGCAGGAGAGAGTTGTCATCTGCTGTAACACAACAGATGGTCGTGAGGGTGTAGGTGTGGTGTAGCCAATCCTAAGAGCATGAAAAGCAGCAGAATTGGCCCCACCGCTTGCTCATTGCTGCAACAGGTGATTTAGCCAAGGCAATGCTGGAGAGTTCACTCTGGTGGTGAGGACAGGGAAGAACTGAACTCGTGAGCATTCCAACCCTGCAGCTTCCCAGGTGCAGAATTAGGCTTCTGACTTGGCCCACCCCAACATCCACCCAATCTATGATCTGCTGGATCATGTGATGGGGCCTGATCCACAGACCCAAAGCTTCAGGATCTCCACAACTCAGAGCAACAACAGAATATCTAAGAGTGTATATCAATAGTGTAGTAGTAAACCAGGTGCCTTAAACCAGACCAATGACTCTTTGCAATGAACACTTGCAAGTAAAGACATATGGACAAAAGGGTTTGCTGTGTGACTCACTGTGTCAGACTGCAGCTTCTATGACAAGTTATTTTTCCCTTTTTCTCTTAAGTTACTTTATCTGATATAGCGCGTCTTACTTGGTATGGAGATAGAAAGCGCTTGAAGTGGTGTTCCTATATCTTGCACCAGGCTGATCTGATGCTTTGATGAGAATAGCATTTTGAAAAAATGAATAATGATGCTTGAATTTAAAGTCCATAGGCTGCCTTTGTCATCCAGGTATGTGTGAGATAAGGGAGTGTAGACCCTGCCATTAGTGCACAATTTCCTGTCAGAGAAGGTTTGGGGTCTCACTTAGCATCAGAAAATTCACCAAACTTCATGTTCTAGACTAAGATCTCCAGCCAAATTCAGATGTCTGTTCAAGTAAAAAAGAGTAGCAGAGAGTTAAGGCCCATTTCAGAGGAGAAGAAAGGACACCTCCTGTGTGACAGGGGGACCAGAAGAATCTCAGTCCCTTCAGAATATGGTCTCGTAAAAGGTTAGATTACAAAAATTTAGAGTAACCCTGGATGATTTGAATGCATTTACGTTAATCCTTCAGTAAGTGGTCTATGCCAAGAGATTTGCATCCCCAAAGCATGACTTGAACATGGAAACAACGTGCAAAGAATAGAAACAAATGTAGGGTTAGGGTAGATTTGTGACAGATAAAGATTCTAATGACAAATTACATTATGGTTCCTATTTGAATATTAACTCTTTCACATAATGATTCTTAAGCCTGTGATGAAGCAGAACCAGTATGACTCAAAGCATTTCTGTCAGTTTTCTTCTCTGTGAGAGCATAATACCCAAGAAAACAAAAGAAAAGGAGGAAGAAAACTGACTCTCCTTCCCCCAGCACTTTTCAAGTATCAATAGCTTCTTAGCAAAGAGTAGGTGGGACTTCGGGAGCTCCTCCCTCATCCATGCTGTTATTTTGTCTTGCTCCATTTCATGTTGGTCTTGTGCGTGTAGACACAGTTGCCTAGAGTTCATGCAGGCACCAGCCCTGTCATGTCCATAAAACACTGTTTTGCTGCAGACATTTAGTATCTCTGGCTCTTACAGTCTCCCCCATTTCTAATCCATGCTCATCCATGATGATTCCCGAGTCTTACAAGTAAGAGACGTGATATAGATCTCACATCTAAAGTGCAGCACTCATAGACTAATTCACTGTATGTTGATTAGTTATGGGTCTCTATTAGTCATTACTTTATACAGGAGTTTCTCTGATGAAGGTTGGGGGATGCACTAATCTATGAATAAATATATGAATAAATAACAAAGATATAAAATTAGGGAGCAGTTTATTACTACATCCACCCAGTAAAATAGTAGTATTGTGTTCTCTCCTAGAGCCTATGACTTAGCCAGACACAAGTTTCTGGTTCAGTTAACAGTGCCATGCATGGGTTCTATCTTTTGGGTTAGACTTTAGATTCGATTATAAAATGATTGTTTACTCCTATAACATTAGTGCCACTTTTGCACCACTGGACCTATCTTGCCAAACCAGTTACTGTGGTTTACATAGTTGACAGATGAGTAAAACTGTTGATTACTTTTTTGTACCAGAAGTATGAACCGCCCAGCACGAGGAAAGCTTGCTAATACGAGTAAAGTTTCTAGGCCAGTATTAGCTTGATTTTCCAACGTCCTATGAGCAAGTTTGTGGTATTTTAGCAATAAATTCTTACTTTCAAGTGCTGGAACATACTCAAAGGTAATGGAAAGTGTCTGCAATGCCTGGGAGGACTCCACCAATCAAAAACTTGAAATGAGGAAACCTATTCCAGGAGCTGAGATTTTTATTTGATTACCTACAGTATCTGGGGGAGGCATTATAGAGTGATGCCTATTTAAACAGCTTATTATAGAGTAATTCCATTTAAACTTTCTTGATATATGTATATGAGTATATTTTTTTAGAATGCTTCTAGAGTAGTAGCTTTCCATATGACCTTTTACAAAGTCTTTGGTGAAAGGTATCCCTCCGTATACTGCTACTTCTACTATGTGACCTCACCCTCCCATCTCATTTATAAGGGAACAAATACAAATGCTTGAATTAAATTCATTGGCTGTCTCTGTGCAGAGTCAAGTAAGATGGGAGAGAGAGCAGATTCTTTCCCTAGAGTGAAAAATTTCCTTAGAGAAATCAATTCATGCCCTACTGACATCAGCAAATTCAATAAACTTTGTGTTCTAGGTTCAGTTCCCCTGCCAAAAACACTAAAGGAATAACATGTTTCATGAGTTAAATGCCTACTGATGTTCTGAAAGAAGAGTCAAGGTGCATATCACAAAGTAGCACAGAAGTGGCATCACCTAGATGTGAGAAAGACTAAAACTATACCAATAAGGCTGCTTAGAATATGCTATCATAAAGATCACATCACATACAAAAATCAGAGTAATTCTGGGTGTTATTTATGCAGAAAATTGTATTCTTTCTGAGGAAAGGTCACTGATACGAGACTTGGGGATCTCCAAGCATGGCTTGATGGGTAGCTGAGCTACAGAACAGAGTATCATCTTTAGGGACAACAATGGAATACGTAAAGTTCTAAATTGAAAATTCAAGTATAATTTTTACTGAGCACATTAATTCATTTGTCTGTTTTGTTTTTTTAACACCAAAATGAAGTCGAATGACATTAGACCCTTACATCGCTGTTGCTTAGTTTCCATAACTGTGGACAAAGGTCTAATAGAACAACTTAAAAAGAGGACGGAGTAATTACTAGTTTGGTGACAAATATGTTAGTCCAGAGCCCTTGTTTCTGTTGATTCTGTGTGTATGGAGACACTGTGATGGGAGTAGGTGACTCAAGATAGCCACCTCTGAGTGGTCAGAAATCAGAGGCAGAGAAGGTAACAGGGACAAAGTATCATCTTCAAAGACATAAGCCCTGGAATCTACTTTCTCCTCCAGTCACCCACCTTCTTAAGTGTCCAGATCAACTCAAGATAGCACCACCCATCAGCTGTGAATCGATGAATTAACACAGGAGCCTTCTATGGGAACAAGACAGATACAATTTATAACTCAAAGGTAAATTAGGAGACAGTTGTTCAAGTGATAGGATATTCCTACTTATAGACTTGGGAAGAATAAAAAAATTTCACATGAATGGCACATGGGAAGATGTTTGAGGACTTTACACTAAGTGAAATATACCTGTCACAAATAATTAAATACAATGTTATTCCACTAAGGAGGTCCCTGACCAAGTAAACTCCACTGAGACAGAAAGTAAAATAGCAAAATGGTTATTGATAGGAGCAAAGGCTGGGAGAAAGAGGAGATGGCATTCAATAAGTACAACAATTCAACTGAGAGAGGTTAACAGTGGTGAAGTCACTACATCCCTGTGAATATACTTATAGCCGTGGGATCATACACCTAGAAAGGTCAGTGAGAAATCCTGATACATATTAATCATATTAATCAGAGTATACAATAAAGACAGACAAACCCTCTACTAACCAGTGATTCTGCCTTCAAATGAACTGTTGACCAAGAATGTGTAGTTATCTGGACCAGCACAGCTGGCTCTT
The DNA here is from genome assembly GCF_982192425.1 of Myodes glareolus. NCBI lineage: Eukaryota > Metazoa > Chordata > Mammalia > Rodentia > Cricetidae > Myodes > Myodes glareolus. The sequence continues at coordinate 122,177,854 of NC_142053.1, forward strand.
CCAGACTTGTGACTGGCTTTGTGGCCACCCTTGAGTTCTTAGCATCTCTATTGGCTGGCTATAGATTTCTGAGAATTCTATTGTGACATCAAATATCAGCCCTCAGTGACCTCATCTTTCACATTCTCAACCATACTGTGTGGGTTCAGTGACAGTTGAGGGGGGTTACCATGCAGTCAGGCTCTCTGCCTTCTTTAGTTATGTATGGCCTTTCTCGTGCAGCATTTGTGGGGTGGGGTGTGTTCAGTAGTGATCCTCTCTGCTCTTGGTGAAGACCCTCCTAAACTTGTTCAGACCTGTCTTCTATCTTTGTGTTTCTCCTTTTGAAGTAGAATAAGGTAGAAAAAGCAATTATTAGATACTGGCTTATTGATTTATTTAGTGATTCACTTAAATCATTACTTGTACTGATTATTGCAAAGCATGACATCACAAAATTACCTAGAGACATCACAGAAACAATGGTTCATTGCCCTTATCAACTGGACCACAAAGCCTCACACCCATCAATTATAACATATGCTCTTTTAAAAACAAAAGGCTGACTGGCACATACGATTGAATAAAATCCCGCTTGGTTGCTCACACCACCTTGTGGTTTTAGAGTATAAAGTGAGAATGCAAACTGGACCCAGTTTGTGACCAGCCAGTGCCTTTAAGACATATCCTGGCTTCTGTCCATCGGTAACATCTCTCTTTCGCTCTCACTGATAACAGAGTACTTATTCCAGAGAGAGTACCTCAACGGTTTTTGAGGCAAGATTTCTAACTCTGTCACTTTAGTTGGTTACATTTTAGAAAAGTCATTTTCCTATGTAGATTGCGGCATTAGCGGAGATGGTATGATTATTCGCAGATTAGTGTCAGTTCATTCATCAGAAATATGAAGAGATTCACTATGCTTTCATAAATTGGTGGGCATGTAGATTTTCTAATTATTTGAACGGAGTAGTGATGAATATGGTTGGGCAAGTGTCAGTGAAATAAGAGGACAAGTCCTTGCAGCATATAAGAAGGAGTGGCAGAGTAGGGTCATGTGGTAGATCTAATTTTAGCTTTCTGAGAATTTTTCACAATGACTTCAATAGTACTGACCCAGTTTGCAATAACACCAACAGCGAATAAGGGTTTCTCTTTTCTCACATTTTCACCACTATTTGCCAGTTGTTTCCCTGATCTTAGCCGTTCTGGCTTGGTAAGATGAAATAACATAATTGTTTTAGCATGCATTTTTCTCCCATCCAAGTACTAACCAGGCCGAACCCTGCTTAGCTTCCGAGATCAGATGAGATTGAGCACATTCAGGGTGGTATGGCCTTAGACTAGTATGTGTTTTTCTATTTGCTAAGGATGCTGAAAAATATGATGTTTCATAGCTATTGTAGTATCTTCTTTTAAGAACTTTGTTTTCACCCACAGGGCAGGGTACCCTGCCCTCTCTTAGGACTGAAGGGGGGAGTGGGTGAGTGGGAGGGAAATGGGGGGAAGGGAAGAAGTGGAAATTTTGAATGGTATTATTTATAAAGCAATAAAAAAAGAACTTTGTTTGGATCCATAGCCTTTTTATATTGAGGTTTTGTTTTCTGGATTCTTTGTTTTTGTTCTCTCTGAATAGTTGAATACTAATCCTTATCGAATATATAGCTGGAAAAGATCCTTTCCAAATCTGTGGACTTCCTCTTCACTTGAATTTATTCTCTACTTTGCCTTAAGAAGCTGTCCAAATTCATTCTCCAGTTTGTAGACATCCAGGTTTTCAGCACTGTTTGCTGAAGTTTCTGTATTTGTTTCAGCAGCTATTTTTGCTATTTTTTTAAATATCAGAGATCTATAGTTCATGCACTCCTTAATGGATTCTTTGTTTTCTTCTATCAATCTATATGTCTGCTTTATGTGCAAGAAGCATAATGATTTTATTACTATTCCTCTGTAATAAATCTTTAAATCTGGACTAGAAATCCCTCCCTTTTGTTCAAGATTGCTTTGGCCCTCCAGTTTTTATAAATGTGGACCTTCTTCCCTAAAGGCCAGGTCAGAGAGGTTCCTGTAAGTTTGGGAAGCTGTGTCCTAGGATTTTCATGGCAACCTAGGCCAGTGCAAGCTCCGGACTCAGATAGGGCTAACAAGCTCCTAGCTTGTGAAGAAGAGGAAGCATACATTCCCAGGTCATATACCTACCATGTCAGCCCAGGAAGCAAGGTTTTTAATGCCTAGGAGTTTGCAACTGGGGCTGAGGGAGGTAGGGAAGTTTGTTGTGATTTCTTCCTCTCCTAACAGAAAGTAGAGTGTCCCAGTATACATGTCACTGACAGAATCCCTGGGAGCATTATGAGGTTACCATCCAACCCACAATTCATTTCTGAAGCCACAGCCTGTCCTGGATATTAGGATTCCTGGTATGGTGTTGAAAACAGACACACACAATCACACACACATGCACACACACACATACACAAAATCTTTTACTCAAAGTTTTTTATCTTCTCTTTCTTCTTATTTTTTATCCTTTCCTTCCTTTCTGTCTTCTTTGCTTTCTCCCTACTTCTCACCCTGCATGGCTCTCCATTGGCCTTTATCTATTCTTCCATTCTCCTTCTTTCTGTTTCTTCTTCCTACCACTCCTTTCTTCTTTTTTCACTTTCTTCTCTTTTGGTAGATCTACAGGTGAAGTTCAGGAAACCCCTTACTGTCAGACTAGGGTTCTGCAAGGCAACCCAATTGCTAGCAATATGCAAAGATGATGAGAAACACTGAAAGGATGACATGCACCTAGGACATCCTGAAAATGTGTAGCTTGTGGATGGACAGCAGCAAACAGTAGAAGACGCTGTCTTCCCTTTGGGTGATTCTGAGTAGAAGCAGCAGAAGTTGTAGGTGGAGTGTAGCCAAAAACAGTGTGGCAGTAGCGGTGTCATAATGCCAAGATTCACCAACCAAGGATGCTCTATCAAATCAACTGATAGGTACATCTTACTTGCTACATCCACGGCTGTCTCCCCAGTGTAGCAGAAATGCTGACTGGATGGGCAAATATTGCCGGAAGGATCAGGATTCGCGCTTCTCGGAGTTGTGTCCTGGCCTGTCCCGTGTCAATCAATTGTGGTGTAATGCTACCTGAGTCGCCATTAGTACTGACTCGACCTGGCTGTCCTTGGAGCCATATGTCTGTCTTTGCCCCTTGTCTGTGTGTTCTTTGTGATCCTTGCATATTGCTAACAGATCAGACTATTCCAGGCAGCTGCGGATACAAACAAGACTGCTGAGGACATTTTTGAGTTTTGCGCCCCTATTCATTAAAGCCTTTAAAGAAATAGCCAGTTCTGGAAATAGGGAAGTCATCGTTAAAATAGTTCCTTAATGGTGTGGAGCAAAAGGAGTTGCTCTTATCAGGAGAAACCTTAGAAGCCTTCTGTAGGAAAACAGCTGCAGCAACACTAGATGTTTGCCTGAGAATTACGTGCAGGAGGCCTATGCAGCCTTCATTATGGCCAGAATAAACCTAGGCTAATTACAACATCTGACCCTGAGAGTCGGGGAGGGAAGAAAGTTGAGATTTATGGTATGAAACCAGATTCAGACAAGTTTGAGATCATGTCTAAAATTTTCTAGCAGAAAGTTTTCCCAGGAAGATAGTGGCCTTCTCCTCTCACACCCCAAGATATTCTGAGCACAAGTTCACCTAGCCCTGCCAACCGCCTGGTACAGACTGGGCGAAAGTCCTTGTGCCCAAGTCAAAGCATTTTCAAAGATTCTTTTTGTAAACTATTCTACGCTTTTTTTATGATCTGATGATGCATGCCTTTGCCAAGTTCTTTGTTTGTAATAATATAAAAACCTCGCACTGAAAAAGTAAAACACAGCAGCATTTTCAAAAATACATTGAGAGTGGTCTGTCTGTCAATATCTCCGCCGTATCCTGAAATCTTCCGTCCTTCGCCCTGATTCCCTCACGGGCTGAGTGGCTCCCCTGAGCCAGTCCGTAGCACTTACTCATGCATAGATTGTAACTCTTAGATACATCTCCTTACTCAGTCACTGTGCTGGCTAGTTTTTATGTCAACTTGACAGTAATTATCATCATCTAAGAGAAGGGATTCTCAATTGAGTAAATAAATATCTCCAGAAGGCTGGGTTGTAAACAGACATGTCTGTAGGGTATTTTCTTAATTAGCGATTGATGTGGGAGGTTCCAGGCCATTGTGGTGGTGCCATCCCATGTCTGATGGTCTGGGTTCGCTAAGAAATCAGGATGAGCAAGCTGGGTGGATGAAGCCAGTAAAGTAATCAGCACCCCCATGGCTACTGCATCAGCTCTTGTCTGGGTTCCGGTCCTGCTTTAATTTTGCCCTGAATTCCTTCAGTAATTAATAGTGATATTGAAGTGTCAGTCAGATAAACCTTTCTTCCCCAAGTTGTTTCAGTCAATGGTGTTTCAGCACAGCAATAGTAACATGATGTGGGATTCTCCTCTGTAGGAAGTTGTTTCAGCCTATGGTAGCGGAGAATATAGCCAGTCTGGAAGAAGACAGAGAGAGAGAGAGAGAGAGAGAGAGAGAGAGAGAGAGAGAGAGAGAGAGAGATTAGGTGGAGTCAAAGAGATGCCATGTAGCTGCTGAAGAAGAAGATGCCAGAACTTTGCCCAGTAAGACACAGCCTCATGGCGACAAACATATTAACAGAAATGGGTTAGTTCAAGATGTAAGCGCTAGATAGAAATACATCTAAGTCATTGGTCAGGCAGTGTTGTATTTAATATAGTTTCTGTGTGATTATTTGGGTCTGACCTTCTGGGAAACAAATGAACAGTCTCTATTTACAGTAATCCTAAATAAGATAGCTACCTTGCTCAAGATCTTTGGAGAACAAACCAAGATTAAGACGTTAGGACATTCTTCAAGCCCACTTCTCCCAAGTGTAGTGGCCCCAGGCATCTGACTGTGCTATTGTCATAAATGGAAGAATGAGTAGGATAAGAAATAACTTTTGCACATGGCACACTGCTCAAGCTGGAATTCCGTGTAGTGGTGACTGCAAGTGAGGAGCATATATTCTTTGCTTGTCCTGGAAAGGATAAATACCTAAAAGAATGCAAAACAATGATAGAGTATGCTTCTTATGTAGTAGGTGTTGTAGATGTACCTTTCGTTCACACAGGGAATGATGTTTGCCTGTGGGGAAAATTTTTTAGGGATTTAGTCCTCAGGAACCTAAGAGAATTCAGGTGGCAATTAGTGCATGGATTCCAGAGAAGAGGCTTCCATAACGCTAGGTATGTGTGCCTAGAGTTGAGGCTAATTGACCAATACTATTCGCTGGGAACCATGTGAAATGTAGTAGGTCCATCCTTTGGAATACATGGTCTGGTCTTGGTAATAACTCCAGATTTCGCAATGAGCACAGATGCCCACATTAGAGAAACCCTGGACTGTAAATGGTATAGAGGAAAGTGGGGGGTGATGACAGGGCTGTCCCAAGGACACATGAAAAACAGTCCATTTCCTTCCTGCAGTACAGAAGTACTAACCTTGGAAAAGGTGATCTTCTGGAAACTCTCCTTAAAGAGAGTAAGATTTCCTGTTAAATGGATAAGTACATTTTCCATGTGAAAATTTCTATTCTGTGGGTTGCAGAAAGGGGTGTCAGTTCTGGATATCCATGGTGTGAGTGCACGTAGGCCAGTGGGAAGCACAGAGAGTCACCTGCTAACTCTACTGACGCTTTCCTGTAGGGATGAGGAAAAAAAAAACAGATTTTGTGACTTTTTTTCTCTTTAAGGAGGCTCTGTCTTCAGTGGGAAGGAACTGAGTAATCCAGAATGTGGGTGTGCTGCTGGTATATTGGTGAGTGGCATGAGGAACTGGTTCTGCCTAATGGGTCTAATTGCCCACCACACTATTTGAATGTTATCATATTGCCTTCTCCTGTTTGAGGCTGTGAGGCCCATCTCTGGCCACAAGTGGTCATGACAGTGGATATCCCAATAGCGAGTCTTCTTAAAAGCAAGTAGTTAGGGTATTTTGTTCATCATTTTGTTTGCCTGGGCTTTGGGCAAGTGTAGCATAGAATTCTTAGTGACAGTGCCTTGCCTTGAAGTGGAACTATCATGTCAATGTCCTGTTATAGGATATTATTTCAAGGTGTGTTACTTTTTTATGCTCTGGAATATTTGTTTAATGATACAAAGATGTGTCTGATTAGATAAAATTCACCCATGGATGGGTAACTTAAAGACTTCTGGTGGTAGGAATTCCACATCAGTAACTAGTTGACAGGAAGTGGTAGGGAGGAGCCAGGTGGAAAATGGTTTATAAAGAGGGGTTTAAAAAGGGGGTTTATAAAGTGTTGCAATTTTTAAAAAGTGGCACACAAGAGAAAGATGCCACGCAACAGAGTTCACGTGGTGGGTTTTTTTAATTAATTAATTAATTAGTTTGTTTGTTTATAAAAATTTCCACTTCCTCCCCTCCTCCCCATACCCTCCCATTTTCCCCACTCCCTCTCCTCCCCCCACTCCCTCTCCTCCTCCCACGTGAAGGGGTTTTTATTAGGGGAAAAGTAACATTAACAAAAAAAGGATGGGGAGGGCATTACCAGCCTCTGGGGACAGGAGCAGCAGAAGAGAAGAGAAAGGCAGAGGAGAGATAGAAAGAGAGAGGAGGACAAAAAGAGACAGAGAGAAAGGGAGAGAGAGATGGAAGTTGCCAGGGCCCTTTTAAAAGGTGAATGTGCCCAGCAGGTGAGACTTCCTTCTATCTATCAGGATCGCTGGCAGAATACTGCAAAGGTCACATAAAATATCAGGATATAGATTTTTGGTAGGCTTATTCACTTTGAGTTAAACAGAACAAGATTCAATGGCTTTCATCAAGCCAGGATCAAGCAAGAAAGGCCCAAACTGCCCTGGAGAGTCATTACTCAAGGAAGAGGCCATAGGGCAAAGCTCACAGGCCACCCATTGAGTTGTCATCACAAAGGTGTGTGAGGGCTGAGGGCCCTGACCCTGAGAAAGCCATGGTTGCCAGGCACCAGGACTTAGTGAGGCCAAAATGTGAGAAACCGTGATCGAGAAATGAGTCCACACTCATGGGAAATAGCCAGAGGTGGGAGACAAAGGAGAGGCTCACCAATTGGCCAGTTTGGAATGGCCTTCCTCAGCATTCCCCGCTGGAGACTGTGCCTACTGTACTATACGCCCACGCAGCCCCGGCCATTGGCTCCCCTCCAGCTGGCCTGTGCGCCAGCTCCCAGCTCCCAGCTCTGCTCAATAGCAGCCTCGGTTGGAGCCAGGGCGGGGAGCCTTCTTCCAGAGATCAGATCCACTCCGCGCTGCTATCTTCCCAGCCAAGGAGCCAGCGCTCCCAGTGCCTTGGCCTGGCACGCCCAGTGCCGCTGTGTCCCAGTGCCCTCCTGCTTGGCTTTAGTTAAGTAATCCACTCAGCACACAGTCTGTGAGCTTAACCTCTCGATTTGAGTATATATATATATATATATATATATATATATATATATATATATATATATATATATATATAAAATCAGAATTTTTTCCGGTTCTGACTCGCCTGCCTTGCGGATTCACGTGCACCCCGCCACCTATTGGCAGGCAACAGTCATTACAGGTAAGATTTCTTTTGGTTGAAAAAAAATAAATACAAGTAAGATATTTTAATTACACTATGGCTGAGATTTTACAAGATGCTTATGATATTCCTCTTGTTTGGTTATTTCTGGGGCTCACTCTTTTTTGTTTTTGGTAGCCTCTTTATGATGAAGTCTTCAGACTGTATCCAGGATTCTTAGAAAAGAGGTCAAAAACTTAAGGAAGGGCATGACCATCTTGGATGGTAAGTTTCAGTCGGTTGAGGTAATTTCAAAAACAATTCAGACTGACTGAAACCAACCTCCTCAAGAAAGAGTTTGGAGTTCTTAAGGAGGAGAGTAGATCTTTGTCTAATATTACTTGATCAACTGAGCAAAATTTTGAGACGATACAGTCTAATATTAATTCATTGAAAGAGAGCTTCGCTGCTATGGAGGAGGGACCAGCTGATTTGGCTCGTAAAATCCAGTCCATGACTGTAAGTGCTGAAACATTAGCTGAGAGGATTAAAACCACTGAATGTATTAATCGGACATTATCAAAGGGGTATGATAGATTAATTGACAGAATTTCCATACAAGAAGGCAAAGTACATGCCATGAGCATTAAGTCCAAGGATGAGATAGTATCTCTAATGGACAAACTTCATGCCTTAGAATCCTCAATGAAGGCTTTGGAGCATAATACTGGAGAGGAGATTCAAGCCTTACAGAAGGCAATGGTAAACAGATTTGAAAAGATTGAGGAAAATATAAACTCTGATGAACAGGAGCAAAAGGTAGAAAGGCAAAATTTAACTCCAACAGTAAGTAAACTCTCCGGGATGGTTTCCGCAGAGTTATACCTACCTTTCCAGTAATAACATTAGAAAAGGTAACTGGCTCCAAAAACCCTAAGATCATTAAGGAACATACATGGGAGCTTGTACGTATGAGTGATGTGAAAGAAATTAAACAAACAATTGTTAATTACGGACTACATTCGTCCTTTGTTAGAGAGATGCTCAAAACCTGGCCTCTCAGTAACAAGGCCACAACTCACCATTGGGCTCAATTGACCTCAGATATACTAGAAAGCAGCCCTCAATTGCACTTTAGGTGCCTTTTCAAAGAAGAGACCAGACTTTTACAACAACAGAAAAGTGCGAAAGGAACTGAGATTTCCCTGGATCAAATTCTTGGAGAAAATCAACAACATCGAAAAACACCTGTCCAAACTAATCAAACGGCAGAGAGAGAACATGTAAATTAATAAGATCAGAAATGAAAACATGGACATAACCACAGACACAAAGGAAATTCAGAGAATCATTAGATCTTACTACAAAAGCCTGTATACCAAAAAATTAGAAAATGTAAAAGAAATGGACTTTTTAAAAGATAAGTACCATATACCAAAGTTGAACCAAGACCAGGTGAACAATTTAAATAGACCTGTTAGTCGTGAAGAATTAGAAGCTGTTATCAAAATCTCCCTACCAAAAAAAGGCCAGGACCAGATTGTTTCAATGCAGAATTCTACCAGAATTTCCAAGAAGAGTTAATTCCTATACTTCTTAATGTGTTTCACAAAATAGAAACAGAAGAGTCATTGCCTAACTCCTTTTACGAAGCTACAGTCACCCTGATACCAAAACCACACAAAGACACAACCAAGAAAGAGAATTACAGGCTAATCTCACTCATGAACATCGACGCAAAAATTCTCAATAAAATACTGGCAAACCGAATCCAAGAACACATTAGAAAAATTATCCATTATGATCAAATCGGCTTCATCCCAGAGATGCAGGGCTGGTTCAACATACACAAATCTATCAATGTAAACCATCATATAAATAAACTGAAAGAAAAAAACCATATGATTATCTCACTGGATGCCGAAAAAGCATTTGACAAAATTCAACACCCATTTATGATAAAGGTGTTGGAGCGATTGGGGATACAAGGATCATACCTAAATATAATAAAAGCTATTTACAGCAAGCCGACAGCTAACATCAAATTGAACGGAGAGAAATTCAAAGCCAATCTATTTAAATCAGGAACACGACAAGGCTGTCCACGCTCTCCATACCTTTTCAATAAAGTGTTTGAAGTTCTAGCAATAGCAATAAGACCACATAATGGGATCAAGGTGTTTCTAATAAGAAAGAATGAAGATAAACTTTTATTATTTGCAGATGATATGATAGTGTACATAAGCAACCCCAAAAACTCTACCAAAGAACTCCTACAGCTGATAAACACCTTTAGTAATGTGGGGGGATACAAGATCAACTCCAAAAAGTCGGTTGCCCTCCTATACACAAAGGATAAAGAAGCAGAGAGGGAAATCAGAGAAAGATCACCTTTCACGATAGTCACAAATAGCATAAAATATCTTGGGGTAACTCTAACCAAGGAAGTGAAAGACATATTTGACAAGAACTTTAGGTTTTTGAAGAAAGAAATTGAGGAGGATACCAGAAAATGGAATGATGATCTTTGCTCTTGAATTGGGAGAATCAACATAGTAAAAATGGCAATTCTACCAAAGGCAATATATAGATTCAATGCACTCCCCATCAAAATTCTTCACAGACCTTGAGAGAACAATAATCAAGTTTATATGGAAAAACAAAAACCCAGGATAGCCAAAACAATCTTATACAATAAAGGAACTTCTGGAGGCATTACCATCCCTGACTTCAAACTCTATTACAGAGCTACAGTATTGAAAACAGCTTTGTATTGGCATAACAACAGAGAAGTCGACCTATGGAATCAAATAGACGACCTGGATATTAACCCACAAACCTATGAAAACCAGATTTTCAACAAGGGAGCTAAAGGTATGCAGTGGAAGAAGGAAAGCATCTTTAACAAATGGTGCTGGCATAACTGGATGTCAACCTGTAGAAGAATGAAAGTAGATCCATATCTATCACCATGCACAAAACTCAAGTCTAAGTGGATTAAAGACATCAACATTAATCTGACCACTTTGAATCTGATAGAAGAGAAAGTGGGAAATAGTCTACAAGATATAGACACAGGAGACCACTTCCTAAGCAGAACCCCAGGAGTGCAGACAATAAGAGAAACAATAAATAAATGGGACCTACTGAAACTGAGAAGCTTCTGTAAAGCAAAGGACACTGTCAGTAAGACAAAAAGGATGCCTTCTGACTGGGAGAAGATCTTCACAAACCTCTCAACAGACAAAAGTCAGATCTCCAAAATATACAAAAACTCAAGAAACTAGGTACTAAAACTCTAATTAACCCAATTAAAAAATGGGGTAGTGAACTGAACAGAGAATTCACAACAGATGAACTTCAAATGACCAAAAGACAGTTAAGGTCATGCTCAACCTCCTTAGTGATCAGGGAAATGCAAATCAAAACCACTTTGAGATACCATCTTACACCTGTCAGAATAGCTAAACTCAAAAACACCAATGATAGCCTATGCTGGAGAGGATGTGGAGTGAGGGCAACACTCATCCATTGTTGGTGGGAATGCAAACTTGTGCAGCCACTGTGAAAATCAATGTGGTGGTTTCTCAAGAAACCCAGGTCCAAGCAGAGATCTCCAGTTTGTTCCCTGGGCAGCAGAGGAGAGGGTGCCTGAACTGGCCTTGGCCCATAACCATACTGATGAATATTTGGCATATCACCATAGAACCTTCATCTGGCGATGAATGGAGATAGAGACAGAGACCCACATTGGAACACTGGACTTAACTCCCTAGGTCCAAATGAGAAGCAGAAGGAGGGAGAACGTGAGCAAGGAAGGCAGGATCAGAGGGAACCTTCATCTGATGATGGATGGAGATCGAGACAGAGACCCACAATGGAGCACTGGAATGATCCCCCAAGGTCCAAATGAGGAGCAGAAGGAGGGAGAACATGAACAAGGAAATCAGGACCGTGAGGGGTGCATTTACACACTGATACAAGGGGACTGATCTTCTGAGAGTTCACCAAGGCCAGCTGGACTGGTAGTGAACAAGCATGTGATCAAACCGGATTCTCTGAATGTGGCTGACATGGGGATTGACTGAGAAGCCATTGATAATGGCAATGGGTCTTATTTTGTCTGCATGTACTGGCTTTTTGGGATCCTAGTCTGTTTGGATGCTCACCTTCCTAGACCTGGAGGGAGGGGGAGGAACTTGAACTTCCCACAGGGCAGGAAACCCTGACTGCTCTTAGGACTGGAGAGGGAGGAGAGGGAGGGGGGGAGTGGGAGGGTATTGGGAGGAGGTGAGGAAGTGGAAATTTTTATAAATAAATAAATAAATAAATTTAAAAAAATTCTATGTTATGGAATTTACTCTGATCCTCAGGAACATGCTCTTTATGATGACTACCTCTTATCCAATTTTGCCATAGCAGCTTTAAAGTCTTTGGACAGGGTTCAGGACCCAAGACAGAGAGTCGAAGCATATCTCAGGGTTAAACAGGGTCAGAGAGAACCCTTTAGTGACTTTTTACAAATACTAACTAAGGCTGTAAAAATAGGAATAAGTGACCCAGAAGCCAGATGTATAATAATTGAATCTTTGGCTTATGAGAATGCCAATGTAGAGTGCAAAAGGGGTCCTTAAAGATCAGATCAGAGCCCTTGGAGAAATGGGTCTTGAATACAATGAATGTTGATACATTTGACTATGGCACTGAAGCATGGGTAGAAGAAGTGATTTCCAATGATAAAAGAAGGCATCAATATACCAAATGTTTTAATTGTGGTAAAATGGGACAAATGAAAATGGAGTACAGACAATGGATTTCCAGGAATAATGCCTCTTCTAGAAATAACAGGAATAGGAGGACTCAGCATTTAGATTTATGTAGTGGGTGTGGCAAAGGCAGAGATTGGACGAATGAATGTAGATCAACAAGAGATAGACAAGGCAACCTGTTACCATCGGGAAACGCAATGGGGGGCCACTTGCATGCCCCCACGCGAATGTGGTCCAGGTATTTTTGGTTACTACAGAGAACATGCCTCGTCAGGAAAATTAAAAAGCCCCATGCCTGCTGTTAAAAAAAGTAGCAGCCTGAAGGATGAGTTAAATGTGGAGAATGTGTCAAGAAATCTGGTAGGACAGAGGAAACATATATTCTGGCAGATTTCTATTAATGAACAAAGACCAAAGCTAAGAGTGTGCATGAATGACATGTTTATTGAAGGCTTACTGGACACAGGTGTGGATGTAAGTATCATTACTTCAGAATCTTGGCATCAGAATTGGCCTCTTCAGGAGGTAGATATTCAGTTCCTGGGAATTGGAACCCTATCTTGAGTAAGACAAAGCACAAGATGGATTGAATGCATAGGGCCAGAAGGACAAATAAAAAAACTAAGGCCATATGTAGCCAATATTGCAGTGAATTTATGGGGTCATGACCTATTGCAGCAATGGAATACCCAGATTAACAGTCCTGCTGCTTCTAAAGCCTATATTTCTGAGGAAAATATTCAAAGATATTATAGACAGTGGAAACCGACCATTCGGGCTGTACAAAAACACAAAGCAATTGATGACCCTTCAGAGGTACCAACAGCCCTACCTCTAAAATGGTTGACTAAGAAACCAATATGGATCAAGCAATGACTTTTAGCTGAGGAAAAGTTGCTGGCTTTAGAACAGCTGGTACAAGAGCAATTAGATGCTCAACATATAGAAGCATCTACCAGCCCTTGGAATTATCCTATACTTGTTGATAAGAAAAAAATCTGGTAAACGGAGAATGGTGACAGATCTTAAGGCTATCAACAAGGTTATTCAACCTATGGGCTCTCTGTAATCTGGAATTCCTTTGCCCTCTCTGTTACCAAAGGGATGGCCTCTCATAGTTGTTGATTTAAAGGATTGTTTCTTCACTATACCTTTACAAGAAAAAGATAGAGAGAAATTTGCCTTCAATGAGACTACTTATAATAACTCTCAGCCTACTAGGAGGTACCAGTGGACTGTCCTCCCACAAGGAATGTTAAACATCCCCACATTGTGTCAATATTTTGTAAGTCAACCATTGGAAATAATATGCAAGCAATTTTCTAAGTCTATAATTTACCATTACATGGATGATATTTTGCTATCTTATTCAAACATAGATACCTTAGAGAGACAGTTTGAAGAAGTGAAGATAGTTTTACCTAAATGGGGATTGCAGATTTCTCCTGAGAAAATACAGAGAGGAGATTCTGTTAATTATTTAGGTTATAAAATAGGTTTACAAAAAATTAAGACACAAAAGGCACAAATTAGGAGAGATTGGTTACGGACTCTTAATGACTTTCAAAGATTGTTAGGAGATATCTCCAGCCTATGACCGGCTGTTGAGATAACACCTGATCTAATAATTCATTTAAACAAAACCTTGGATGGTGATAAAGACTTAAACAGTCCTAGAGAATTAGCAGCTGAAGTAGAAAAGGAACTGACAATGGTTGAAGAAAAATTACAGGAGGCACATGTGGACAGGGTAAATCCAAAGCTTAATTGTACTCTCATCATATTGCCTTCCAGGATTTCTCCTACAGGAATCTTAATGTAGAGAGATGATATTATCTTAGAATGGATCTTTTAACCACATAAATCAAGTAAAAACTTAAAAACTTATATGGAAAAAGTCTCTGAATTAATTATAAAAGGTAAATTGAGACTTTGTCAACTAGTAGGCATAGATCCAGCAGAAATTATAGTGCCTTTTACTACCGATGAGATAAAAAAATTATGGGAAGACAATGAACCATGGCAAAGAGTTTGTGCTAATTTTTTGGGAGAAATTAATAGCAACTATCCTAAAAGCAATAGGCTTAACTTTATAAAGATAACTTCTTGGATTCTTCCTTGAATCATCCGTGACACTCTGATAACCGGAGCCCGTACATTTTATACTGATGCTAATAAATCAGGGAAGGCAGGTTACAAATCAGAGCAATTGAGTAAGGTGAAACAAAGCCCTTATGATTCTGTCCAGAAGGCAGAATTATATGTCATTCTTATGGTGCTAAGGGATTTTAAAGAAACTCTTAATGCAGTTACTGACTCACAATATGCAGAAAGTTATCTTGCATATTGAAACTGCTGAATTTATACCAGACGATACAGAACTGACTTCATTGCTTATCCAGGTACAAGACATGATCAGGAATAGGTTTTGCCCTATGTATATAACACACATTCAATCCCATAATGGTCTGCTAGATCCTCTAGCACAAGGTAATGCAGACATTGATTAATTGTTGATTGTAGTGTGCTGCAGGCCTCTGAATTTCATAAAAAAACATAATGTCAACAGCAAAGGCTTGAAAAAAGAGTTTTCTATTACGTGGCAACAAGCTAAAGAGATTATAAAGAAATGCTCTACTTACTCTTTCTGTAACCAAACACCACTGCCTGCAGGGACTAATTCAAAGGGTACTCAAAGGAATGAAATCTGGCAGATGGATGTGTTCCATTTTGCAGAATTTGGCAAATTAATATTTGCCAAATTTTAATTGACACTTCTTCAGGTTTTCAATGGGCACCTGCTTTAAGCTCAGAAAAACCTGATTCAGTAATCACTCATTTATTAGAAGTTATGACCATCATGGGTTTACTTGCACAAATAAAGACAAATAATGGTCCAACTTATATCTCTAGGAAAATGAAATTTTTTTTTGTTTATTTAATATTAAGCATGTTACAGGTATACCATACAATCCTATAGGTCAAGTAGTCATAGAAAGATCAAATCGAACTATAAAGGATATGTTAAACAAACAGAAAGGGGTGGAAAATGCCCCCAGAAATAGGTTACATAATGCTGATTTATTAAACTTGAATTTTCTCAATGCTAATGAGAAGAGGACAACAGCCACAGAAAGACATTGAATAATAAGAAAGTCTGCTGAATTGTATCAATCAATTTATTTCAAGGATATGCTGACCTCTCAATGGAAGCCAGGAGATGTGCTGCGTTGGGGAAGGGGTTTTGCTCTTGTCTCCACAGGAGAGGAAAAATTGTGGATACCTTCAAAATTAATAAAGGTTTGGTTTGAAGTGGAGAAGCCTCTTGTGAAAGATTAATAACTATTCATTCACAAGAATAATAATCATACCAATAGTAAGAAAAATATATAGGTCGGGGGCAGGGTTCTCTTTTCTTTTTTTTTTATTTATTTTTTTTTAGTAAATTTTATTAAATTATAAAAGTTTCCATTTCCGCCCCCCCTCCCAACACCCTCCCACTCCCCCCACTCCCCCCCTCCTTCCCCTCCGTCCCCCAGGGCAGTCAGGGTTTCCTGCCCTGTGGGAAGCTCCAGCTCCCTCCCCCTCCCTCCAAGTCCAGGAAGGCGAGCGTCCAAACAGACTGGATCCCCAAAATCCAGCATATGCAGAGGAAACAGGTCCCAGTGTCATAGTCAATGGCTTTTCAGAAAGACCCCGGGCCAGCCACAGTCAGAGAATCTGGCCAAATTCCGAGAATCTGGCTAGATCACGTCCTCGTTCAGTCCCAGTCCGACTGGCCCTGGTAAATTCTCATCAGATCCGTTCCCTTGTATCAGTGGGTGATAGCATCCCTCGCAGTACTGATTTCGTCTTTCATGTTCCTCCTCCTTCCGCTCCCCCTCCGGACCTCGGGGGGGCTCAATCCGTTGCTCCAATGTGGGCCTCCGACTGCATAGCCATCCTTCTCCAGACAAAGGATCTATGGTGATAAGCAAAATATACATCAGTATGGTCATGGGCCACGGCCGATTCAGGCACCCTCTCCTCTGTCCAGAGAGCAATCTGGGGGATTTCTCCTTGGACCTGGGATCCCATATATAATCAAGTCTCCTGTAAACCCTAAAATGGCTCCCTTAGTTGAAATATATTGTTCCCTGATCCCATATTCATCCTACCTCCCTCACCCCCATCCCCGGTCACCAAGCTTTCCCCGTTCCTCCCCTACTCCCTTCTCTCTAGCCCTCTCCCCCTCCATCGACCCTCCCACCCCCCCATGCACCCGAGGTTACCTGGGACTCTTGTCTATTTCCTACCTCCTGGTGGATAGCTAAATAATCTTCATCAGGTTCATCTTCTTATTTAGCTTCTCTAGGATCACGAATAATAGGCTCAATGACCTTTAATTATGGTTAAAATCCACTTATGAGTGAATACATACCGTGTTCCTCTTTTTGGGTCTGGCTTACCTCACTCAGTAAAGCGTTTTCTATTTCCATCCATTTGCATGCAAAATTCAAGATGTCATTGTTTTTAACCGCCGAGTAAAACTCTAATGTATATATGTTCCACACCTTTTTTAACCATTCTTCTATTGAGGGGCACCTAGGTTGTTTCCATGTTCTGGCTATTACAAATAGTGCAGCTATGAACATAGTTGAACAAATGCTTTTGTAGTATGTTAGGGAATCTTTAGGGTATATTCCCAAGAGTGGTATTGCTGGGTCCTGAGGGAGGTGGACTCCCAGTTTCCTGAGAAACCGCCACACTGATTTCCACAGTGGCTGCACGAGTTTGCATTCCCACCAACAATGGATGAGTGTTCCCCTCACCCCACATCCTCTCCAGCATAGGCTATCGTTGGTGTTTTTGACTTTAGCTATTCTGACAGGTGTAAGATGGTATCTCAAAGTGGTTTTGATTTGCATTTCCCTGATCGCTAAGGAGGTTGAGCATGACCTTAAGTGTCTTCTGGCCATTCGAAGTTCATCTGTTGTGAATTCTCTGTTAAGTTCAGTACCCCATTTTTAATTGGGTTAATTAGAGTCTCTTTTCATCTTCACAGGAAAATACTCATCTTCAAAGAATTCAAGGGACCATGGATATTTGAATACTGATGGATGGAAACTAGTTACAACCCAATATGAATCAGCAAGAAGACTGAATAGGTTCAGTAAATACAATTATAATGTACACATTTTTAAATATGTATTAATATGCTTTTATTTGTATATATGTAGAGCTGGTTTTGAAGTTGGACTCTGGCTCAGTCCCTCTCCAATTCCAAGCCTGTTGATAAGAGATATCTCAGAGTTTCTGTCTCATATCAGGAGCAATGATCTGGGACAGAATAAGAATAATAATATTAATAATAATTGATAAACTTTCTTTGTCTTTCCTCATATCTGTTTCTGTCCTTATTATACCTTTCATTGAATATATATGTCTGTATATATCTTTGTAGATAATGTTATCTTTCCTATAAGAAACAATAAATTTTCCTGCCCTAATTTTTGAAGTTTCCAGGTTGAAGATGGGGCTTCACAAAATCAACTCCACCTGGTTGATATGACATCATGATGTTGATAGTGCTACTATTAGACCTGTTTTTTAGTACCAGCTGCACAAGACAGTTCCGAATAGTGCACATCTTTGGCAACACTCTGGTTGGACCTCCTCAAAACACTCAGAGACTATTTGCAATTTTCTCAGACCAAATATTAATTTTGGAATTTTACCGTCATTTACTTTCACAGGACTCCCTAAGAAGAATGACGCCCCCATGACACCTGGAAGCAATTTCAGAGGATGACATCCCCTCTCCCAGCAGAGTTTGCCCTCAGATTTAGGGACATCATTTAGGGGTTGGTTATAGGGTTGAGTGGATGGGGGAGGTGTTTTATAGGCTCAGGGGTGTTTATTTAAAAAAAGAGGGATTAATTGGTGATGGGATAGTAATATATTGATATTTGTGAGTTATTGTTTTTAGAAAATTATATTGGCACTGATTTTTGTATATTGATATAAAAGTTAAAGTATATTGGATATTGTATGTGACTATGCTTCTACCTCTGTTTAAAACATTTTATATATATATATATATGTACATTGCTTACATTTGGAGGTCATTGTCCTCATTTATTGCACAGTTGTTTATTTTCTTAGTCTTCAAGTTGTATTTATATTTAGGCCAATCAGTTTCTTTAGATACATAGAGATTCTATTTAGTATATATAGTATAATTTTCAACCTCTTCAAAGAGCTGTAGAAAATGGCCTTTAATCTAACCTAGAGTTCTGTGTTAGTGAGACACAATCACTCTTGGCAACACCGCTCTACTCCCGAGAGAATGTTGAGCACCAAAGATGCAGGTACACAAGCAGGGCAGAAACTCGGAGACAGGAAATGATACTGAGACAATGGAGAAATGCTGATTACTATTTGCTCCTTGTAGTTGCTTAGCATAATTTTTTTCAAGGCAGGCAGCCTCAAAGTGTCTGCAACTACAATAATGTGGGCTCTGCTATATCAAATATTAATAAAAATGCAACGTTGACTTGAACATAGACAAATTATATGGAGAATTTTTCTGAAATGAAGTGCCGTCTAACTTATGTCAAGTTAACATAAAACTGTTCATCACAGCCATACAATATGGATGGCAGGGAATACTGAAGAATATAAAATGGAGAGAACAATATAGGAAGTATAATGCATATATTCATTGCTCTCTTCTTTTTTCATGATTCTCAATAAACTATGATATGTGGTTATTAGTGGAAATGGTTTTTTTTAACCCTATTGAGAAAATGTTATAAATATCTTTGGGATGGGAGCTAAATAAAGTCTTGAGCCTTATGTGATACATAAAATGGTGTCTGTAAGCAAGGAGTGTTAACCCCAAATATTGATGGTGCTGAAATTGAGACATTTGCTGTAGGTATTCACCATGTAGTACAATAATAATCTGTCACTTGTTTTTCATTATGTGTGCACTAATAAAAATCAAACACATAATCTTCTACACCAGATACTACTTGTGGCTGCCATACCAGGTAGCTTAAGTGACAAATATGACTGTCTTGAAATCTATGCTTAAATTCCTGTTCTGAAATCTCAAAGTCTCTTTAAAAAATTATTAAGATAGTCTCATGATTCATAGGCTGAACTCAAATTGGTTGTATAGCTAAAGTTGATTTTGAATTTCTTATAATTCATCCTCCATTTTCTAAGTGTTAGGCTTTTGTGTATTTGCTATCACACACTAGATTTTGAAGTAGTACTGGGGAACGTATTGCAGATATTCATGCATTTCATTCATGATAAGGAAGCACTCTTTCAACAGGGCTAAATACTCTCCTTCTTAAACTTTTTCTATAAACTTCATAGTAACTTGTCCTTAAAGGTTTAAATTGATACTGTTGTTAGATCTCTAACATTGCTCAGTGGTATTGACATCACATTGTTAGGTGATTGCCTCAAGAATGTTTTTACTTTTTTATCACGAATGGTCTCACTTACCACTCACTTGGTACTACTTTTGGAGTTCTAATTTTTGTAAAAAGATTTTTTTGTTCTTTTTACCTGGATTTCTTCTTTCTATGTACTTACTATTCTAGGTTTTTATCTATTATAAAAAAACTTATTATATTATATAAGTAATAGTTTATAAAAAACTATCACTATGTTTTTATCATCTCAGAGTGTTACAGATTTCCTGGGTGTTTCATATCTTTCTTATATTTACCATTTTCTTTGACTGGTGGATCCATAACTTAATTTTACCCCATTTTTTCAAGTTTATTTTAAGTGCTTAGTAGAAAATAAGTTGGCATGCCACATAAATAATGGCAGATCCATGTCTATTACAACACTGTTCACTATATTGAAGTGAAAAAACTTAGCTGAGTGTCTCATCAATAGACATACACACAGATATGAATTTTATCTGTCTAGGAAGAGAAATGAGACAATGCAATTTTCAGAAAAATAGATCAAGCTAGGGATCATGCTAAGTGTAATAATCTTGACTCAGAAAAAACATTGACACAATAAAATCATTGTATGTTTTCTCTTATATATTGAGTCCAGATTTAAATATAAATATATGTGCATATGACATGTGTAAGTCATAATTGAAATGAGAAGAGCTCTGCCCCACCAAGGATGACATCCATTCCCTAAACAGGAACTCCTGAACTATATGAAGAGTAGAAAAATTGAGCCACATGCAAGGCAACATTCACTTACTCATCCTTCTCTGCTCTTAATTATATTAGTAATGGCATTGGTTTTATCAAGCTTCTGTCACAGGGACTTTCTTGTTTTGATAGCATGTGACCTATAACCATGAAGTAAAACAAATGCTTGTGTTAAGAAATTTGGTCATAGCCACAGGAAAATGAATTTAAGATACTCTCACCCATATTGTAATTTGTTTGACAGAACACTGAACCCTGAGAAAAATCAAAGAAAGAAGAAGAAAGTACAAAAGAGAACGTGGTGCTGACCACTGAACCCAAGATAAACTGGAGAAAGGACAAGTAGTACAAGAGAGACCACAAGTGATGACCGCTGAAGCCCAAGAAAAGCTGAAAAAGGATGGATGAGAATATGAAACTGATCCACAAACCCCAAAAAACAAGGAAGAAGTGATCAGATGTGAGGAACCTGCAAGAAAAAACTCGGTGAATATGTGAGTACTGTGTGCTTAGATAACAAAACTGGACAGTAATATCGGTAATAAAATTTGTAAATATAGAAATATGGGACAAGGAGAAAGCAATCAAATGGCTATGCAGTTGATTGAAGATATATTAAAAGACAGAGGAGAGAGAGTACAACAGCATCAGATACAAGAATTTTTAGAATTCATAGAGGAGATATGCCATTGGTTTTCCCAGAGTAGGATCTTAGACAAAGCCATATGGAAAGAAGTGGGAATGAGAATCCAACAACGTTATTGTAATTATGGACCAGAAAGCATCCCTGAAGATATGCCTTATTTCTGGATGCTAATACAGGAAAGGTTGGACTTTAATCCTGACCAGCAGGACATAGTTCTATCCACTCCACCTGAGAAGTTGCTAGATATCTTTCAGTACAGAGCAGTTACAACAGGTCAGAGACTAATGATTCAGGTCTTGAAAGGGAGTGTTCATCTCTCTCACTAACAGCAGCACTGAGAGACAAAGACATAAGGACAAGGTTCAGAAAGAAATAAAAGGCTTATAAAGAATGATAACCTAGTTATCACACAGATTAGAAACTATGGAGATACAGGACTCTTGTCAGAAGAACGATATTCTTCCTACTGCAATAGCAGTCCTAGATCCACCCATGGTTTAGAGTATACTGAACATAAAGCAGAGGCATAATGATAACAGTGAATCTCCTCTACAAGCCTGTATCATAGAAGCCACTAGCAGAGGGGAAGAGATGTAAGGATTTCAATTGTTTCCAGTAAAGGAGCAGAGAGATGTGCAAGGAAATCTGCTTAGAATACATACTCCTATATCATTTAAATTACCCAAAGAATTAAAAACTGCTTGTGCTCAATACAGTGCCATGGCATCCTTTACCCAGACACTGGTGTAGAATACAGCTGTAGAAGCTCTGCCACCAGTGGATTGGAAGCAGATAGGCAAGGCTTGTCTGTCAGGAGGAGATTATCTACTGTGGAAGGCCGAATTTACAGAACAATGTCAGACCACAGCTGAGAGAAACAGGACTCAGTAAATTCCTATTTCGTATGAGATACTGGCAGGTGAAGGAGCCTATATAGGAGCAAATCAGCAGTTAGAATATGATATGGTAGCAAATGTATAGATCAGTACAGCGGCAAGAAGGCCTGGAATAAGCTTCCATCATCAAAAGAACGGACTGAGGAGTTATCTAGTATGAGACAGGGACCAGATGAGTTATTTCAGGAGTTTGTATCCAGACTAACACAGACATCTAACAGTTTGTTTGGAGACTCAGACGCAGGACAGATAATAATTAAACAGTTGGAATTTGAGAATGTCAATGTTATATGCAAGGCGGCTATAAGACCTTTTAAGAAACAGGGTAATGTTCCAGATTATATTTGAATTTGCTCGGATTTTGACTAACCATATACACAAGGAATGGCATTAGCTCCTGCTTTACAGGGAAAGACAATTAATGATGTCTTATTGCAGCAGGGAAACCTAACCCCAGGGAAAATGCAAGCTACAGGAATACCTAGAGGCTGTTTTGGATGTGGTCTTATGGGACATCAGGTCAGACAATGCCCTGATAGGAGAGCAAGTCCTAAGACTGGTAAAGAACCAGGATTATGTAAGGAGATGCAGGAGATGAAAACATTAGACTAGTGAGTGCAGATCAAAAAGAGATGAACTAGGAAATCCCCTTTTGGGAAACAGATTTAGGGGCCAGCCTCAGACCCCATGCCAAATTTATGGGGCAATCCAGCAATCTGCACCCAACAAAGAAATCTATACAGGACCTTTTCAGAGTCACATGAGGTAGCATAGGGCTTGACTTCAGTTTAGCCATATACATGGTTCTATTACCTGAGATGGGAATGCAAGCTCTTCCCACAGGGGTCTATGGGCCTTTACCAAAAGGCATTTTAGGATTACTGCTAGGGAAAAGTAGCTCAACTATGCAAATGATCTTTGGGCCTCCTGGAGTAATTGATGCTGACTTTGATGGAGAGATCAAGATGATGATCCATTCACCAAATGGAGTTTCTGTAGTGAAAGCAGGTCAGAGGCTTGCACAATTAATTTTACTTCCAACTGTGCGGACCAATAATCAGAGTAAGAAAGAAAAGAGAGGAGAAGATGGATTTGGTTTGTCTGATGCATTTTGGGTACAGATAATAGGTCCTCAAAGACCAGAACTCACTTTGTTTATAAATGGAAAAAGATTTTCTGGCCTTCTAGATACTGTTATAACCACCAGCCAGTGGCCTTCTAAGTTTCAGGTGTTTCCCTAGCCCTGCATCCCCCAGAAAGAGAATATTAATGAGTATCCACTTTGGTTTACCTGGGGGATAAAAGGTGTTTTGTAAGAATAAACATGGGTAGATCTTCATGGTGGAGGAAGCCTTAGAGGCCCTTCTGACATGTGTGAACTGTGTCTCATTATTTCTCATGCCTACTTACCGGTCCAGTTAGGAGAAAAATAGTTTCTATGTTGGGGCATATGGGCCCTGATGAAAAAACAATCAAACATATGAAGTAAATTATTCAAGACTTGAAAACTGAAAGAAAGACAATAAATAAAACACAAGCTGAGAGAATTATTGAAACAGAATTCATAAGGAAATGATCAGGAACCACAAATGCAAACATAAACAGCAGTATACTAGAGATGGAAGAGAGAAACTTAGGCATTGAAGATACAATAGAGGAAATAGACTCATCAATTAAAACATTAAATCTAACAAAAGCTTAACCCAAAATATCCAGGAAATATGGGACACCATGAAAAGGCCAAACCTAAAAATAATAGGTATAGAAGGTACAGAAGAAGTTCAACTCAAAAGTACAATAAACATATTTAACAAAATCATAGAAGAAAACTTCCACAACCTAAAGAAAGACATGCCTATGAAGATGCAAGATGCTTACAGAACACCAAATAGACTGCCTCAAAGAAAGAACGTCCCTTTGCCACATAATAAACAAAACACTAAACATACAGAGTAAAGAAAAAATATTAAGAGCTGCAAATGAAAAAGGCCAAGTAACATATAAAGGCAGACCTATCAGAATTATACCTTAATTTTTGTTGGAGTAAATGGAAGCCAGAAGGTCATGGTCAAGGGTTATGCAGACGTTAAGAGAACATGGATGCCATCCCAGACTAGTATATCCAGAAAAACTTTCACCATAGAAGGACAAAACAAGATATTCCAAAACAAAGCTGGATTTAAGCAATACATATCTACAAACCCAGACCTACACAAAATACTAGAAGGAAAACTACAGCCCAAGGATGTTGACTACATTAACATATACACACACACACAATTGAATGGTTTCATAGCACCAAATCCCAAAGAAGGGGAAAACACACAAATTAACATCACCAACAATAAAAACTAAATTAACAGGAGATAGGGTCATTTATATCCCTTAATATAAATGGACTGTACTCAAGTCAACTTTAAAAAGCCACAAGTTAACAGATTGGATATGAAAACAAAATCCATCCTTCTTCTGCATACAAGAAGCAAATAATCTCAAAGACAGACATCATCTCAGAGTAAAGAGTTGGGAAAAATATTCCAACCAAATGGACCAAAGAAATAAGCAGATGTAGCTAGTGTAATATCAAATCAAATAGATTTTAAACAAAAATCAATTAAAAGAAGCAAAAAAGACATTTCATATTAGACACAGAAAAAATCCATCAAGAGGAAATCTCAACACTGAACATCCATGTTCCCAAATACAAGGGCACCCTCATATGTAACAGAAACAATTCTAAAGCGTAAACCATACATTAAAGCCCAACACACTAATAGTGGGAGACTTCAACACTCCACTCTCACCACTGAACAATTCAGACAAACAAAAAATGAACAGAGAAATAAGGGAACTAACAGATGTTATGACCCCATTGGACATAACAGACATCTATAGAATATTTAATCCAAACAGATCAGAATATACCTTCTTCTCAGCATCTCATGGAACCTTCTCAAAAATTAACCAGATACTCGGTAACAAAACAATACTCAACAAATACAAAAAAACTTGGAATAACTCCATGTATCTTATCAGATTACCATGGTTGAAAACAAGAAGTCAACAGCAATACTAATTCCAGAAAGCACATGGAAATTAAATTCACAGACACATGGAAATTAAACACTGTTCATCTGAATCATCAATGGGTCAAGGAAGAAATAAATAGAGAAATTAAAGACTTCCTAAAATTCAATGAAATTGACCATACAAAATATCCAAATATATAAAACACAATGAAAACAGTGTTAAGAGGAAAGTTTATAGCACTAAATACCTACACAAAGAAGCTGGAAAAATCCCACACTAGTGAACTAACAGAACATTTGAAAATTTAGAACAAAAATAAGCAAACTCACCCAAGAAAACTAGATGGCAGAAAGTAATGAAATTGAAAGCTGGTATCAACAAAATAGAAACAAAGAAAACAATACAAAGAATCAATGAGACAAAGAGTTGGTTCTTCAAGAAAATCAACAAAATAGACAAACCTTCATCCAAACTAACCAAAAGGCAGAGAGAGAATATCCAAATTAATAAAATCAGAAATGAAAAGGGGTCCATAACAAAAGACACAGAGGAAATACAGAAAATCATCAGGACATATTTCAAAAAACTGTACCTCACAAAATTTAAAAACTTAAAGGAAATAAACAACATTCTGGATAAATATCACTTACCAAAATTAAATTAAGAACAGATAAGAAAATTAAACAGACCTATAACTGTTGAAGAAATAGAAACAGTCATCAAAAGCCTCACAACAAAAAAGCCCAGGACCAGATGGTTTCAGCTCAAAATTTTACAAGACTTTCATAGAAGAACTAATACCAATACTAATCAAATTATTCAACACAATAGAAACAGTAAAAAACATTGCTAAACTCTATTTATGAGGTGACAACTACCCTGATACCCAAACCACAGAAAGATATTAGTAAGAAAGATAATTATAGACCAATCTCACTAATGAACACAGATGCAAAATATCCAATAAAATTCTGGCAAATCAGATCAAAGAACACATCAGAACTATCATCCACCATGATCAAGTTGGCTTTATCAGAGAGATGAAGAGATGATTCAATATATGAAAATCTGTCAATAATATCCACCATATAGTTATACTGAATAATAAAAACCATATGATCATCTTATTAGATACAAAAAAAATTTTTGAGAAAATACAAAATCCCTTCATGACTAAGGTCTTAGAGAGAGAATGGATTCAAGGAACATACCTATACATAATGAAGGCAATATAAAGCAAGCCAACAACCAACTTCAAACAAAATGGAGATAAACTTAAAGTGATTCCACAGAAATCAGAAATAAGACAAGGTTGTCCACTCTCTCCATACCTATTTAATATAGTTCTTTACGTCTCAGCTAGAGCAATAAGATACCAAAAGTAGATGAACGGGATAAAAATCAGAAAAGAAGTCAAACTCTCACTACTTGCTGATAGTGTACTTAAGCGATCCCAAAATTTCTACCGGGGAACTTCTGGAACTCATAAACACTTTCAGTAATGAAGCAGGAAACAAGATCAACTCAAAAAAAAACCCAGTAGTCCTCCCATACTCAGATGATTAAAGGACTGAGAAAGAAATCAGACAAACATCATCCATCCACAATAGTCAAAAGTCGCATAAAATATCCCGGAGTTACTCTAACCAAACAAGTGGAAGTCTTGTAAGACAAGAACTTTAAATCTTTGAAGAAAGAAACTGAAGAAGACCAGAAAGGGAAAAGATCTCCCATGCTCTCTGGTAGGTAGAATTAACATAGTAAAAATGGCAATCTTACCAAAAGCAATCTACAGATTCAATGATACACCTATCAATATTCCAGCATAATTCTTCACCAACCTTGAAAGAACTGTACTCAACTTCATATGGAAAATCAGAAAACCAAATAAAAGAACTTCTGGAGGCATCATATTCCCTGACTTCAAAGTGTACTACGGAGCTACAGCACTGAAAACAGCTTGGTATTGGCATAAGAACAGACAGGAGGACCGATAAAACCTAAACGAGGACACAGATATTAATCCACATATCTTTGAACACCTGATTTTTGACAAAGATGCAAAAAATATCAAATTGAAAAAAGAAAGCATATTTAGCAAATGGTGCTGACATAACTGGATATCAGCATGTAGAAGAATGAAAATAGACACTTGTCTACCACCATGCACAAAACTCAAGTCCAAATGGATCAAAGACTTCAACATAAAGCCAGCTACACTGAACCTTATAGAAGAGAAAGTGGGAAGTACACTTGAACGCATTGGCACAGGAGACCACTTCCTAAATTTAACCCCAGCAGCACAGACGCTGAGAGAAAAAAATAATAAATGAGAACTCTTGAAACTGAAAAGGTTCTGTAAAGCAAGGGACATGGTCAATAAGACAAAACCATAGCCTACAGAATAGGAAAAGATCTTATTAACCCCACATCAGACAGATGTCTAATCTCCAAAATAAAGAACTCAAGAAATAGATCATCAAAAGAACATACAATCCCATAAAAATGGAGATGGAGTACAGACCTAAACAGAGAACTCTCAACAGAGGAATCTAAAATGGTTGAAAGACACTTAAGGAAGTGTTCAACATCCTTAGTCATCAGAAAAATGCAAATCAAAACTCTGAGATTCCATCTTATACCTGTAAGAATGGCCAAGATCAAAAGCTCTGATGACAACTCATGCTGGAGAAGTTGTGGAGTAAAGGGAACACTCCTGCATTGCTGGTTAGAATGCAAGCTGGTACAACCCCTTTGGATGTCAATGTGGTGTTTTCTCAGAAAATTAGAAAACAACCTTCCTCAAGATCCAGTAAAACCACTTTTGGGTGTTTATCCAAAGGATTCTCCATCTAGCCACAAAGACATGTGTAGGTACACAGGTCTTTCCCCTGCTTCCTGGTGATTCGCAGGGCCAGGGCCTTTGACTTCTGGCTCCCTGGAGATTCTGCACTAGCACTGGCTTGAGGGGATAGCTTAGGAAGAATTTGGCTCTCTTTGTTATGGTGATTCCACCTGTAATCAAGGTTCTAGCAGTGGGACCCACACGCCTGGCCCCTCCCAGCTGATTCTGCCTGAGGTGCCTGGCACCTATAACCTCCTTATCCTGCTCCTGATGGGAGGAGGCCTTGTCCTTTTGAACTCCTTTGCCCACTGGTATAAATACCTGACTTAAGTTTAATAAAGTTGCCATTTACTCTTGGTAAGTGAGCAGGACTCTTTTGTGTGTGTCTGATTAAACCCTCAGGACAATCGTCCATTCTTGTGGGCCCGAGTTTGGGAAAGTGCACGCCTGGATCGGGTGTGGGTATCCACAGAAAAGGCGGGGTCTTACAGACATGTTCTCAACTATGTTCATAGTAGCATTGTTTGTCATAGCCAGAACCTGGAAAAAATCTAAATGCTCCTCGACCGAAGACTGAATAAGGAAAATGTGGTACATTTATACAATGATGTACTACACAAGAGAAAATAAAAGTGACATCATGAATTTTTCAGGCAAATGGATGGAGCTAGAAGACATCACCAGATACAGAAAGACAATTTTCACATGTACTCACTCATAAGTGGTTTTTAAACATAAAGCAAAGAGAGCCAGCCTACAAATCTGAGAACCTAGACAACACTGAGGACCCTAAGAGAGACAATCATCTATCCACTCTACATGGGAAGTAGGAAAATATAAGATCTCCTGAGTAAATTGGAAACATGGGGACTTTGGGGACAGGGTTAAAGGGGAGGGGACAGGTATGGAGGGGAACAGAGAAAAATGTAGAGCTCAATAAAAATAGAAAAAACACGTAATTATTTATTTTTAATTTTGAGATATGTTCTCACCATGTGGTTCTGACTGACCTTGAACCCACAGAGAAATATCTGCCTCTACCTACCTGTGATACCATGTCTGTCAAAATCAAAAATCAGTGCTTTATTAATAATTCAAAACTTAAATGGAAACAGTTGGGCACACATAAGGGATTTTGTTGATTAAATTTTTTTCTTTTTTTCTTTTTAAAGTAATTTTATTAAATTATAAAAGTTTCCATTTCCGCCCCTCTTCCCAACACCCTCCCACTCCCCCCCTCTCCTCCTCTCTCTTTGTCCCTAAGGGCAGTCAGGGTTTCCTGCCCTGTGGGAAGTTCAAGTTCCTCCCCCCTCCCTCCAGTTCCATGAAGGTGAGTATCCAAACAGACTGGATCCCAAAAATCCAGTATATGCAGAGGAAACTAGTCCCAGTGTCATTGTCAATGGCTTCTCAGAAAGACTCTGGGCCAGCCACATTCAGAGAATCCGGCCACATTCAGAGAATCTGGTTGGATCATGTGCTCGTTCAGTCGCAGTCCAACTGCCCTTGGTAAACTCTCATTAGATTCGACCCCTTGTATCAGTGGGTGATAGCATCCCTCGCAGTCCTTCGTCATTTTCTTCGTCCTTCTGCTCCTCATTTGGACCTTGGGGGGCTCAGTTCGGTGCTCCAATGTGGGTCTCCGTCTGTATCGCCATCCAACGCCAGATGAAGGATCTATGGTGATAAGCAAAATATTCATCAGTATGGTTATGGGCCAAGGCCGGTTC
Organism: Myodes glareolus; assembly: GCF_982192425.1. NCBI lineage: Eukaryota > Metazoa > Chordata > Mammalia > Rodentia > Cricetidae > Myodes > Myodes glareolus. Next base: position 122,207,509 of record NC_142053.1, read on the forward strand.
AGGCACCCTCTCCTCTGTCCAGAGAACAATCTGGGGATCTCTCCTTGGACCTGGGATCCCATATATAATCAAGTTTCCTGTATACCCTAAAACGACTCCCTTAGTTGAAATATATTCTTCCCTGCTCCCATATTCATCCTTCCTCCCTTCCCCCCATCCCGGTCAACCGAGCTTTCTCCATTCCTCCCCTACTCCCTTCTCTCTAACCCTCTCCCCTTTCAACAACCCTCCCACCCCCCCATGCACCCAAGGTTACCTGGGACTCTTGACTATTTCCTACCTCCTGGCGAATAGCTAAATAATCTTCATCAGGTTCGTCTTCTTATTTAGCTTCTCTAGGATCATGAATAATAGGCTCAAAGACCTTTAATTATGGTTAGAATCCACTTATGAGTGAATACATACCATGCTCCTCTTTTTGGGTCTGACATACTTCACTCAGTAAAGCGTTTTCTATTTCCATCCATTTGCATGTAAATTCAAGATGTCATTGTTTTTTACCGCTGAGTAAAACTCTAATGTGTATATGTTCCACACCTTTTTTAACCATTCTTCTATTGAGGGGCACCTAGGCTGTTTCCAGGTTCTGGCTATTACAAATAGTGCTGCTATGAACATAGTTGAACAAATGCTTTTGCAGTATGTTAGGGAATCTCTAGGGTATATTCCCAAGAGAGGAATTGCTGGGTCCTGAGGGAGGTGGACTCCCAGTTTCCTGAGAAACCTCCACACTGATTTCCACAGTGGCTGCACAAGTTTGCATTCCCACCAACAATGGATGAGTGTTCCCCTCACCCCACATCCTCTCCAGCATAGGCTATCATTGGTGTTTTTGACTTTAGCTATTCTGACAGGTGTAAGATGGTATCTCAAAGTGGTTTTGATTTGCATTTCCCTGATCACTAAGGAGGTTGAGCATGACCTTAAGTGTCTTCTGGCCATTCGAAGTTCCTCTGTTGTGAATTCTCTGTTCAGTTCAGTACCCCATTTTTTAATTGGGTTAATTAGAGTTTTAGTGCCTAGTTTCTTGAGTTCTTTGTATATTTTGGAGATCAGACCTTTGTCTGATGAGGGGTTGGTGAAGATCTTCTCCCAGTCAGAAGGCATCCTTTTTGTCTTACTGACAGTGTCCTTTGCTTTACAGAAGCTTCTCAGTTTCAGTAGATCCCATTTATTCATTGTTTCTCTTATTGTCTGTGCTGCTGGGGTCCTACTTAGGAAGAGGCCTCCTGTGCCTATATCTTGTAGACTACTTCCCACTTTCTCTTCTATCAGGTTCAGAGTGGACGGATTAATGTTGATATCTTTAATCCATTTGGACCTGAGTTTTGTGCATGGTGATAGGTATGGATCTACTTTCATCCTTCTACAGGTTGAAATCCAGTTATGCCAGCACCATTTGTTAAAGATGCTTTCCTTCTTCCATTGTATACCTTTAGGTCCCTTGTCAAAAATTAGGTGCTCATAGGTTTGTGGGTTAATATCCGGGTCTTCTATTCGATTCCAAAGGTCGATTACTCTGTTCTTATGCCAATACAAAGCTGTTTTCAATACTGTAGCTCTGTAATAGAGTTTGAAGTCAGGGATGGTAATGCCTCCTGAAATTCCTTTATTGTATAAGATTGTTTTGGCTATCCTGGGTTTTTTGTTTTGCCATATAAACTTGGTTATTGTTTTCTCAAGGTCTGTGAAGAAGTTTGATGGGATTTTGATGGGGATTGCATTGAATCTATAGATTGCTTTTGGTAGAATTGCCATTTTTACTATGTTGATCCTCCCAATCCAAGAACAAGGGAGATCTTTCCATTTTCTGGTATCCTGCTCAATTTCTTTCTTCAAAGACTTAAAGTTCTTGTCAAATAGGTCTTTCACTTCCTTGGTTAGAATAACCCCAAGATATTTTATGCTATTTGTGGCTATCGTGAAAGGTGATGTTTCTCTAATTTCCCTCTCTGCTTCTTTATCCTTTGTGTATAGGAGGGCCACTGATTTTTTGGAGTTGATCTTGTATCCTGCCACATTACTAAAGGTGTTTATCAGCTGTAGGAGTTCTTTGGTAGAGTTTTTGGGGTCACTTATGTACACTATCATATCGTCAGCAAATAACGAAAGTTTAACTTCATCCCTTCCAATTCGAATCCCCTTGGTCTCCTTATGTTGTCTTATTGCTATTGCTAGAACTTCAAGCACTATATTGAAGAGGTATGGAGAGAGTGGACAGCCTTGTCGTGTTCCTGATTTTAGTGGAAAGGCTTTGAGTTTCTCTCCATTCAATTTGTTAGCTATCGACTTGCTGTACATTGCTTTTATTATATTTAGGTATGATCTTTGTATCCCCAGTCTCTCCAACACCTTTATCATAAATGGGTGTTGAATTTTGTCAAATGCTTTTTCAGCATCCAATGAAATGATCATATGGTTTTTTTCTTTCAGTTTATTTATATGATGGATTACATTGATAGATTTGCATATGTTGAACCAGCCCTGCATCTCTGGGATGAAGCCTACTTGATCATAATGGATAATTTTTCTAAAGTGTTCTTGGATTCGGTTTGCCAGGATTTTATTGAGAATTTTTGCGTCGATGTTCATGAGTGAGATTGGCCTGTAATTCTCTTTCTTGGTTGTGTCTTTGTGTGGTTTTGGTATTAAGGTAACTGTAGCTTCATAAAAGGAGTTTGGCAATGACTCTTCTGTTTCTATATTATGGAATACATTAAGGAGTATAGGTATTAGCTCTTCCTGGAAGTTCTGGTAGAATTCTGCATTGAAACCATCTGGTCCTGGGCTTTTTTTGGCATGGAGATTTTTGATAACAGCTTCTAATTCTTAACCACTAACAGGTCTATTTAGATTGTTCACCTGTTCTTGGTTCAACTTTGGTATATGGTACTTATCTAAAAAAATGTCCATTTCTTTTACATTTTCCAACTTTGTGGCATATATACTTTCGTAGTAAGATCTAATGATTCTCTGTATTTCCTCTGTATCTGTAGTTATGTCCCCCTTTTCATTTCTGATCCTATTAATTTGCATGTGCTCTCTCTGCCGTTTGATTAGTTTGGATAGGGGTTTGTCGATCTTGTTGATTTTTTCAAAGAACCAGCTTTTTGTTTCATTGATTCTTTGGATTGTTTTCTGTGTTTCTATTTTGTTGATTTCAGCCCTCAGTTTGATTATTTCCAGTCTTCTACTCCTCCTGTGTGAATCAGCTTCTTTTTTTCTAGAGCTTTCAAGTGTGCTGTTAAGTCTCCAATGTGTGCTTTCTCCATTTTCTTTAATTGGGCACTTAGTGCTATGAACTTTCCTCTTAGCACTGCTTTCATAGTATCCCATAGGTTATCCCATAGTATCCCATAGTATCCCATAGGTTCAAAGTCCCAAGGAAGACTTTAATTTCTTTCTTTATTTCTTCCTTGACCCAGGGATGATTTAATAGTTGACATTTCAACTTCCATGAGTTTGTTGGCTTCCTGGGGGTAGAATTGTTGTTGAATTCTAACTTTAATCCATGGTGGTCTGACAAGACACAGGTGGTTGCTAATATTTTTTTGTATCTGTGGAAGTTTGCTTTGTTACCAAGTATGTGGTCAATTTTTGAGAAGTTTCCATGAGCTGCAGAGAAGAAGGTATATTCTTTCCTATTTTGGTGGAATGTTCTATAGATATCTGTGAAGTCCATTTGATTCAATACCTCCAATATTTCTCTTATTTCTCTGTTGGGTTTCTGTCTGTTTGATATGTCCATTGGTGAGAGATGTGTGCTGAAGTCTCCTACTATTAGTGTGTGTGGTTTGATGACTGCCTTGAGTTTTAGAAGTGTTTCTTTTACATAAGTGGGGGTCTTTATATTAGGGGCATAGATATTCAGGATTGAGACTTCCTCCTGATGAATTGTTCCTGTTATGAGTATGAAATGTCCATCTGTATCTCTTCTGATAGATTTTAGTTTGAAGTCAATTTTGTTAGATATTAGAATGGCCACACCTGCTTGTTTCTTAGGTCCATTTGCTTGGAAAACCTTTTCCCAGCCCTTTACTCTGAGTAGTTGTCTGTCTTTGTGGCTGAGGTGTGTTTCTTGTAAACAGCAGAATCTTGGATCATGTTTTCGTATCCAATCTCTATGTCTGTGCCTTTTTATAGGTGAATTGAGTCCATTGATATTAAGTGATATTAATGACCAGTGGTTGTTGACTCCATTTATTATTATTCTTTTTTTGGGGGGTAGTAGAGTGTAAGTTTTTCCCTTCTTTGAGTTGTCCTTGTGAAGGGTTGCTAGATGTCTGAGTTATTGTAGGCGGTGTTGGGAATGTTGGATTCCTTGGGTTGTGATTTGCCTTCTAATACTTTCTGTAAGGCAGGATTTGTAGCTATGTATTGTTTAAATTTGTTTTTATCCTGGAATATTTTGTTTTCTCCGTTGATAGTGAATGATAGCTTGGCTGGGTATAGTAGTCTGGGCTTGCATCCATGGTCCCTTAGTTTCTGCAATACCTCTATTCAGGACCTTCTGACTTTCATGGTTTCCATAGAGAAGTCCGGTGTAAGTCTGATAGGTTTACCTTTATAAGTTACTTGGCTTTTTTCCTTTGCAGCTCTTAATATTCTTTCTTTAATCTGAATGCTTTGTGTTTTGATTGTTATATGGCGAGGGGATTTTTTCTATTCAGTGTTCTGTATGCTTCTTAAACCTTCATAGGATTATCATTCTTTAGTTTGGGGAAGTTTTCTTCTATAATTTTTTTGAATATTTTGTCTGGACCATTGATCTGCAATTCTTCTCCTTCTTCCACCCCTATTATTCTTAGATTTGATTTTTTTATTGTGTCCCACATTTCCTGAATGTTTTGTGATGAGAATTTGTTGGATTTGCTGTTTTCTTTGTCAGAGCGTTTAATTTCTCTATGGTGTCTTCAGAGTCTGAGATTCGTTCTTCTATCTCTTGTATTCTGTTGGTTATGCTTGTTTCTGAAGTCTCTGTTCGTTTACCTAGATTTTCCATAGCCAGCCGGCCCTCAGTTTGTGATTTCTTCATTGAGTCCATTTCAGTTTTCAAATCTTGAACTGTTTCCATTACCTGTTTGATTGTTTTTTCTTGGTTTCCCAGAATTTCATTTACGGATTTAGTCATTTCTTCAAACTTTTTGGTATATTTCTCTTCCATTTCTTTACTCATTTCCTCAATCTTTTTGTTATACTCATCTTCCATTTCTTTATGGCAGATTTTCACCTCCTGTTTAAGTCCTCTATTATTTTCATAAAGATCCGCTTAGAGTCAATTTCTTCTATTTCTTCTGGAGTAGGGTGTTCAATTCTTCTAGTTTCGTGATCTCTGGATTCTGGAGATGTCATGTTGCCTTTCAGGTTGTTGGAGGATTTCTTGCATTGGCACCTGCCCATCTCCTCCTCTCTGGATAAAACTCCTCAGCACTTTCTGGATAGAACTCCTCAGCACTCTCTGGGTAGGACTTCACAGCACTCTCTGGATAGAGCTCCTTAGCCCTCTCTGGGAAGAACTCCTCAGCAGTGCAACAGGGCTAGCTGGTCTTCCCAGGACCCGGGAGACAAAGGGCCCGCAGCAGTGGGGGGAGGGGAGGGGTCCCGTGGAACGCCGAAGACCCTGCTGCAGAAGCTAAGACTAGTTGCTGGATTTTTAAAGGTTAGTTGTTTGAAAACCTTATACTGTTTCTCTCTATTATTATAATGCAATCCTAAAATTTGTTCTCCATTAAATTCTTCTGACTGTATTTGAACATGTCTGTGATTTGTTTTATTAATTTTTCCTAAAACTTATATCTTAGCACTCAGATTATCCAACTTTTTGTGATAAAACAAAAATTTTAAAAAGCTGGTAATGTTTACAATTGACATTATGTAAATCCCATCTAAATTACTTATCCTCTCATTTAATCACTCCATTTTCAAACTGCCCAGTGTATTATCATACAGAGATGCAAATTCTTTCATTGTAATGGTATTTTCCATTTTTAATGGGGGAAAATTCTCTCTTTTAAACTGTTTCTTCCCTTTAAGAATTCCAAATTGTCTTACCAAACCTGCTGTAGATGATGATAAAGATATGAGCTTTTCACTGCTGCATAGAACAGTAAAGCCTGACTGGATTTCAAGGAAGCTACCTAGTTTGTCAGCTGTCTGAGAAGGGAGCTCAGAAGAAAAGAAAGAGAAATCTAGTCAGTAGGGTGGTTACTCCAGGCAAGTATAACTTTTCCTTATTTCAGTGGCTGTAAAGTCACAGGCAAATGGCTATTTTGTGAATTTGTACCTCAAATGTTGGGCACCAAATGTATCTCAAATAATAAAAACCTAGAGAAAGATATTTGGGTTCATTCTGAGGATCAGAAAATCAAAGTGGCCTGCCACTAGCTCTTACCTCTACTTCATATCAAAATGGGTGATCCTGCCTCAACAAATCCTCAGACTGAGACTGAGACCTGCCTCCTCCCATCTTTTATTTCTCTCTAGTGTTGGGATTAAAGACATGCACCACCATTGCCCAGCCTCTACAGCTAACTAGTGTGACTGTTGGGGTTAAAGGTGTGTCCCCATTGCCTGATCTTTATGGCTGACTAGTGTGGCTACTTTGCCCTCTGATTTTCAGTCAACTTTATTTATTAAAACACAAATAATATATCACTATATATTCCATTATCCCTGCCCCCAACACCAGCAGGCATTTCCTTACAAACATTTAGCTGAACAGGAAAGAAGACCCAATCCTCAAGTCTATACCCCAGCACTATACCAGATGTTCTAGGATGACTTCTCTTCACTGTCTACCCACATTTTCAAGAAGATTAAAAATGTAGGTCCTGTCTGAACACTCCTCTCTCCTCCTACTATGGACCACTTCTGATCCCTAGACTAGACTCATACTTTAGTGTCAGCTCTCAGTAATCAGAAACACATTTTTCTGGGACCCCCAGTGGCCACAACAATTAAGTCCACAGAAAATTTCCTATCAAGAAATTTATACAGCTATCACACTCTCCTAAAATCTAGAAAAGGAAGCAGAAATCAAAGAACAAAGCACCCACCCAACAAAGAAAAAACAGAAACTAACACCTACACTTATAATCATCACAATCCCAGATGCCTAGGTGCTAGCATAAAAACATAGCAACAGTATTTGTGGGGGGCGGACAGTAATGATACATGCTATTAATCACAGAACTTGGCAGACACAGCCAGGCAGTTTGCAGTCAGTTCAAGGCCAGCCTAGTCTACAGAGAGAGTTTCCGGAGAGCCAGGGATGAAAAGAGAAACCATGTCTAAGAAAAAAACAACAACAGCAACAACAACTAAGACAAACAGTGGGAGGAAATAAATAAACCCCTTAAAGAAATTCAGGAGGAAAACAAAAAATAGTTGAAGAAAATAAAGAAAATTGTTCAAGACCTAAATGAGTAATGTGATATCTATTTCCTTATATTTGGATATTAGCCACTAAATAAATGGTAACAAAAGCTACAATCCACCATCCCTGAGAAGTTACTTATAGTAAAACAACTAGAGGAATATAAGGATCCTCCTAAAAGGAGATAATAGAATGGATTTTATGGATGAATTGAGATTAGTGGAAAAAGGAATCGGGGTAATCAGACGAGGAGGGGATATATAGAGCTGAGGTGAAGTATGTGGAGAGACAGAATTGAAGGTCATTCTAGGGGTGGTATAGAAATCTATTGCAGTGAAAATGCCCCCCAAAATATATGAAGGTGATCCTAATGAAATTGTCAAAAAAAAGAAAGAAAAGAAAGAAAGAAAGAAAGAAAGAAAAAAGAAAGGAGGGAGGGAGAAAGAGTCTCAACTAGACATCTCTGGTCACCAATCAAAGCTTCCAGTACCAGAACTTGGTTTCTACCAATTGTGTTGTCTGCCAAAGAGGATCTATTGAAATCCCAAATAACCCTGGCCATTCCCAAGATAATAGGTTGCTTTCTGCAAAAGAATAATACATATTATTCTGATTTATTATTATATTCTGAATTATTACTGAAGATATCTATACTACTCACTGAATATGGAAAGGTTGAGTTGCTTGCATAAATTCTTCTCTCCCATGCTTTAGTGTCTTTAGAGTGGGAAGGAACTTTGAAAGCTACCAAATGAGATTATGTAAACACCAACCCAGCCACCAACCACAAACATTTTGATCTACAGTCTTTCCTGCTTGCAAATATGCCAGTACAATAGTGGCTCAAAATTTGTGGGAATCCAACCAATGTCTAATTTGACTTAAGGCTCACATCATGAAATGGAACTCATAACTAATACTGTTTGGGTGATGAAGAAACTGATACTAGAAATCCCAGGTACCAAGAGGAAAACCAAATACTATTGCACTACTATTATAAAAGAAAAAGATAAGTAGCATTAAAATTACTTCTAAAGATACCCATAGATCCCTGCATTACTCAGTCATCATTAGAGATACTTCCTCCTGCAACATATGGGAACAAATAGAGAGATCCATAGCCAGGTATTATGCTGTAGCATGAATAATAAAAATCCAGAGACAGAAACTGGGGTTCAACATGAAAACTAGAAAAGCAAGGCAGCAAAGCCACTAGAAAAGTCTTACCTTTACCAAGGGTGGGTAACCACAAAACTAAGCAGACTAAGCATCTCTCTGCTCTCATTTTATATTCCCTCTAGTGGTCAGATTAAAAGCATGACTCCCTAGTACTGTGATTAATGGTAAATCCACTATCACCTGGTTCTGTTTCTGCTATTATTTTGTGTAGCCCAAGGTATCCTTGAACTCACAGAGATCCATCTGCCTCTGTCTCTAAAATCCTGGGATTAAAGGTGAGTATTGCCATTACCTGAACTCTAGTGCCTTTAACTTTGACTCTAGTCTTCATGCAATATTTATTTATTAAAATACAAATAATATACCCCTATATTACGCAAAGAGTTGAGAGACACTGAAATACTGAATCCTAAATGAGACGTCTTCATCAATTTCTTCCTACAGAGTTCAAGATACCTCAAGGAAGAAGAGGTAGAAATAATATAAGAGTCAAAGTGAATAGAAGACATCAAGAAAACAAAGCCCTCTAAATCAACATTTTCTCTGCACATGTGAGTTTTCAGAGACTAAAGCAACATGCACAAGGCCTGCAGGAGTCCACAAAATGGACACATACCCATACCTAAACCAATAGCTATCTCTAATTGATAGGCATTTGCAAATGAAAATTATTTTCTCCAAGAAAGTCTCACTAGTGAAGCAAACTACTCTAAAGGGTAAGCCACAAACCTAGTAGTAGAATTGTATATGTGACCAACAGAAATGAACTCAATGCAATCTTTGGGGGTTACTTGTCTCATACTGTTCTGTCAGGGATGGTTTTTAAATTCTATATATCTATCCACCCATATCCATCCATCCATCCATCTATCTATTCATTCTTCCTCTCACATATAACATCTAGACTACATTTTCCCCTTGCCTCTCTTCCCAGTTCCTCTGCATCACCTCTGCTTTCCCAAAGATCCCCGTCTCCTCCTCCATTTCCGATGTGCCTAGTCTTATTTTATATTTATTTGATTTTATTTATATTCTTTTTTTTCTCTTTTACTCTACAGGTCCTTTGTATATTATATTATGGCTTCCCATTTATTGTTTTTATGGGGTTCCTGAATCTGTAAATAAGTGAGTCACTGTTTGTTGTGCCTTCTCTTGGGCTCTTCTCTTTCGGTTTGTTTGTTTTGTCCAACTGTGATATATCAGCCTTTGGGTCACCATATTGTATTACATTATATTATATATCGGTGGTTTTCAACATGTAGGTTGCAAATCCATTAGGTGTCAAATGACAGTTATTAAATAGAAATGAAAAAAATTATGTTTGGGTGTCACCACAACATGAAGACATTACACTGTCCCTCAATTGCTTAGAAGATTTTATCTATCTGATAGGCATTTTTACATTTACCTTTTAAAACTGTAGCTACTAAAGTTAAAGGGACATAATTTATGTACATATGTGGTTCTCATTATTTCCAATACTGCTACTCTTTAATATAGTTCCTCATGTTGTGGTCACCCCAACCATAAGATTATTTTGTTGCTAATTTATACTGTGATTTTACTACTATTCTGAATTTTGTAATACAAATTTCTGTTAACCAATGATCTTACATGACCACTGTGAATGGGGAGAAAATGAGGGGAATAGAGATAAGGAAATCATAAGAACATATTATGTGGAAAAAAGTCTGTTTTCAACAAAAGAGGGGAGTATTATAAAGAATCTTATTACCTAGGGTTTCACTAAAGCAGTTTTGTCCACTTAAAAAATATCTTTGGACAGAACACATTCCATTTGTACTCACGGTTGAATAATTATTCATTAGTACTTACAAATATATCTTTCTGAAATTTTCATGCAATAGATACCTCAGTGTACATTGTAAGGATAAAAGGGCTAATAATGATAATAACTTGTATTTTATATATGTTGTAATGATAACAGAGATGAGCCTTAAAAGGAAGATTGGTGTTAAAGTGTTAAAGCCTATAACACTGAGGAAGATGAATAAGAATTTTGTCACAGGCTGTATGATAAACAGATGAGCCTAATGATTGTAGGAACAAGGCTCTAGGCCATAGGTAGGGGTTATCTCATTTCCTAACTCTCTTGCCAAACTTGAGTGAGACATTATTTTCTTTCACGTTTTTCCTTCCTACCTGTCACATTTCCTTTCACATAAATCAAGAGGATTTGAAGAAAGTCTCTAACTATTTCATTAGACTACCCCAGAACACCTTGTTTGCTGGAAATAGACATGAGATTGCTTCTATATCTTGTTATATGTGACTAATATAAGAGTATACTCTAAGGTAAAACCTCAAGCTGGTCCTGAAAATAAGAGAAAAAGGAGAATTTAGTATATTTAACAACACTCACTATCTATAAATTCAAAGGTAATACCATCAGTCAAGGACTAACATCTGTAGCTGGCAGACAGACAAACTCAATAACAGACAAGTCAAGAGCCTGACATGGACCAAACAGGGCTCCAAACACTAGAAATTGGGATGATAGTGTGCAATCATCCCCTAATTAAATCAGGGTAACTTTCAGGGAGTGTATGTTTCCATTGACTGGAACTATTAAATCCCATAGCAATTATCTTATGCATTATCTAGTTTCTTTCATGACCCCAAAAATTGCAAAGACAATAATTTTTTAGCATTTATTTCTTTGATAAATCTTCCCACACTCAGCATATTCTCTCCTTAGGTTCTCTCTTTTCCTCAATTTCACACTTTTCTGCAAGTTTCAATAAAGCTTGTTTAATCTTTGTATACTTCCAGGTCACTCTTCATCTTTATTTTTCATTGGATTGAGACAAGGGATTTGGAGCCATTGACCTTTTATGACCACTGCATTTCCATGATCTGGATCAAGGGCAACTGTGCAAAGGAAGATCCTGCTGTTCCAATAAAACTTGTAACAGTATTACTTCTCCCTGTATTTATACTTTGTACAGTTCAAGTAATAGTTTTTACAAATATTTCAGTAATGTGGAATGTCATATTTTTTGAATTTACCAGAAATTATGGTTACATAATAAATGTTTAATGAACAGTTAAATAACTTATATTTTCCATGAATATATGTATAAATATAAAAGCATACATCTATATCTATGTATTTTGACACTGTAATTTGTTTGTTAATACATTTATTGTGTCAGTATGTGACTGTATGTGATAGGTTTAGTAGAAAGCTCAGGTATGTCATAACAAATATGTGGAGGGGAAGAATACATTGTGAAAGTTACTTCTATCCCTTTACCATTAAAGTCCCACAGATCAAACTCATGTTGTGAGGTTCGGTGGATAACATGGTATATAGGAGAATTCTTACTTTAAGTATTACTTATAAGGCCAAGGACTTTTCTGATAAGTCATTACCAAAGTTACTGTTGCACTGCTGACTGAAGTATTTCCTGTGCTTTGCTTCTTATATTTTTGGTCTAGAAAGATGGTCAGAATTTGTGCTCTTGTAGAGGGCTTGGGTCTGGTTCTTAGCATTCACATCACAAAGCCATTTCAGTCCAGAGGATCCAAACCTCTATGGGCACCAAGCATTCTTTGGGGGCACATATGTACATGAAGGCAAAAGATTCATAAATTTATTTTACTGTATCATCAGTTGAAGCAGTCTATCCTGAAGTAAGACTCTTAAGATTTTTAATTTTTATTTTTCCTAGTGCTAAAAATATATAAATATTAATAAAAATTCCCATATATAATAGATATTTCATACAATATATCCTGATTTCAGTTTCACCTCCCTCTACTCCTTTTAGTTCATCTCCCACTTCTCCTTCCATATAAGGCCCCTTTCTTTATCTTGCTAAAACATGAACAGCCATTGAAGGGATAATAGCAATATAAGATAAAATAAAAACATAAATATCAGAATAGGATAAATAAAACAGACAGAAGAAAAGAGCCCAAGAAAAGACACAAGAAATTGTTATTGATTCAGGAACCCACTGGTTTACACACTCAGGAATTCCATAGAGACACATCACTGGAAGACATAATATGTATGTAAAGGACCAGTAGGGTAAGATATAAATAAATAATTAAAAATAAAAAGATAAAATTAAAAGAGAGAATTAAAGTAGAAATAAGAAAGAAAGAAAGAAAGAAAGAAAGAAAGAAAGAAAGAAAGGAAGGAAGGAAGGAAGGAAGGAAGGAAGAAAGGAAGAAAGGAAGAAAGGAAGAAAGGAAGAAAGGAAGAAAGGAAGAAAGAAAGAAAGAAAGAAAGAAAGAAAGAAAGAAAGAAAGAAAGAAAGAGAGAGAGAGAAAGAGTGATGCACAGGGCTGCATGGCCACACGTATGGGGTCCAGGCCACACAGTTGCCTTGGCAGCCTTGATAGAGACCAGCTGAAATACAGGTCTGAGTTTCAGTTTACTGTCAGGCAGCACCAGATTCCAGAAAAAGTCATAAGCTGACACCACCCAGGGAAGACTGGTATCTAGAGGGAAGTACCTGATGTTCCAACCATTAAATAAGGATAGATAAGATCACCAAATGTCCCTGAGCCCAGCACAAACTTATTCCCCTTTTGTGAAGATATGATACCCCTAGACAAATATCAGCCAATCAAGATTGCAGGAAGAAGCTTCTCTGATGATGGGTAAGCACTGATAACTGATCTATTAGTATAGCAGAGTACATTCAGGCAGGTGTGGTTCTGGAGAAGAAGTTGAGAACTACATCCAGATCCACAGGTGGAAGCAGAAGATTCTGGGCTTAACATGGGCATTTGAAACCTCAAATCTCTCCCCAGTGACACACTTTCTCTAATACGGCCACTTTTCCTGATCCTTCCAAATAATGCTCCCCCCTGGTAACTAAGAAGTCAATTCTAAGATCCTATGGGGGGCATTCTAATTCAAACCACCACATGGATACTGCATGGTTATTCCTACTGGATTTTGAGACCACTGCATTAGTGTATCTTGCATGCTGGACACCATTTTAGAACAAAGGTTTTGTAGCTGGATTGTTTTTTTCATTTCTCCTTTGACATTGTTCAGAGTACCTCCTAGTACCAATACTACAGTCCTATAGGGAGAAAGTTACAGGTTGACACCAGCTCCATGTCTCTCTCCATCTTCAATGGGTCGTGTATATTGTATTCAGAAATGGGGCCTTGCTGTTAGTTTGTGAAATGCACCTTTTGGACTTTGCAAAAGTCTAGGTTGTTTGGGGGTTTCTATTAAACCATTTTAGACAACAATTCTATTAGATGTAGCCTTATTTCTGGTACTGGAAACTTCATTCTGTGACAAGAGATCACCACCAGATTTGTGTTCCCTGTTATTTGCCAACTTCATTTAGATTACCTTTATATAATGTAAATATTTTAGGAAGCTTTCCCTGTATTAGGTTTCCATTGGTGTAGGAGTTCTTTCTGTTTATGTGCTGATTTTATTAGTTAATGAATAAAGAAACTGCTTTGAACCTATAGCAGGACAGAACTGAGCTAGGTGGGAAAAACTAAGCTGAATGCTGAGAGAGAGAGAATGGTAGAGTCAGAGAGAAGTCATAGAGCTATTGGAGACAGACTCTGGGAACATTCTCCAGTAAGCCACAGCCACATGATGATATACAGATTAATAGAAATGGGTTAAATTAATATGTAAGCGTCAGTCAATAAGAAACTAGAGCTAAGGGGCCAAGCGGTGGTTTAGCACAGTTTCTGTGTGATTTTTTGGGGGGGGTTTAAGCTAGCCAGGCAGCCGGGAAGAGCTAGCGGCCCCTTCCAACAAATTGACACCTATGTGGTCAACAAATATCCTATTGAAACCTGAGATAGCTAAATTCTAGACACAAAAATACAGGGTTTAACACAGCTTCTTGCTGTTTACTGGCATCATGCCACAGCTCTTTGAAGAGAGGTTTTCTTGACTCAGCCATAGCAGAAAAAAGTAGCCACTCTGTTTTCAAATGCTGGATTTCTGGGCCATGCTGCTGGCACAAATTCTCTTTTTGGAGGTCGGGCTAATGGACCACTTGAATGGAGTTTGTGGGCCCAGGTGTTAGTAGGCCCCCTTGGGAACACTATGCAGGAGAGCATGGTGGATTCTCGCCACCATACATAGAGATATTTCCAGGCTGTGCAGTGCTCTGCTTGTCAGATTTAGCTATTACTCAGATAAAAAGGGTTTATGTGCTGAACGCTCATTCTCAGGGTTAAAGTCTAAGTGCAGCTCCTATCTGGAGGCCCCAGAGCTGTCAGTAATGGTACACCGACCATTTTAAGAGTGGAGAGAGTTGGAGCCAGCATCCAGAGCAACTGAAACCAAGCTGCTTACTATTTTAAAAGCTCTTCAAGGCACTAAAGAATTACAGATAACACAATAAGGACAGATTCAGACATAAATGACCTCTAAATGAGTCACATTCTTAGATAAATGTTTGTTAGGCTTGGGAGAGAGAATAAAAAGAGTGCAGAGAGTTATAAAAAGAAGTAAATGTTTTTTTAAATAGTCTTTAAAGAGACAGAGTACAGAGAGTCATAGGTTAAAAGAAGTAAAGAAAAATAAGCCATGAAAAGATGGACTATACATAGAAAGTCTGGAGTATGTATATTATTGTATTTTCTTTGAATTTTTTGACTGTGAAGGAGCTAAGTACAGAGAGACATTTCATTGTATAGGGTGCAAAGCTAAACCAATGGAAAGGGAATATTGACTTTAAAATTTGAGTCTAAGTATAAGTTGCTTTGGAAAAGAGGTTCTTTTGTTTCCACAGAGGATGAGAACCTGTGGATTGCTTCCAGACTAGTATGGTTTGATGGAACAAGACCTCCTGAAAGGTCACCTTGAACTCCCTTCAAAAATTACTTTGTCCAATAAACAGCAGGAAGAAGTTTAGAAAGAACCATTACCATATTCCCAAATATTGTCTATAAATGTTTGTTTACATTTAAAGGAGTATATGCTATAGAGATGAATAATTTGCTTTAGTATAGATCTTGGTTTATTGATAAAAATTTAAGGTCAATTTTGTTATACCATGTATATGCTTTTATGATCTTGATTACAGTATTGTGATTGTATAGATCATTTTAAAATGTAATGTATAATTAAGAAATGCAAGTTAATAGATAATCATCTCTAATAGTCAAGCTTGTAGTCATGTTAATTAGATTTTCTAGATTACAGAAATATTTTTCAGTTAGACAGATATTCTTCAAATCTTTCAGAGACCTTCAAAATATAGCATTTATAATGTTGAAGAACTTAAAACTTTTCATGAAAGTCAGACACATCTGCTCCTTGCAGCACCCATTACTTCAAGAGGATGATGGGCATTGAAGAGGCTCCTTATTGAGTTTGCTAGCCATTCTGTCAAGAAACTGCACTTGCCAGGACTGCTTAACTTTACATGCAGGAGCCATAGAATGAATGAACTGAACTTGCCTAAAGGTGAAAAGGTCCTTCAAAGTTCTGGTTCCATAAAAGACTCTACTAGACATTCTGCAAGATACAAAAGAAAGTGACTGGCAAACTTCCAATATAGGTGGAACTGTCTTCAAAATTTCCTGCTTCATGAAAAAGGCTGCTGTATACTATGGGCCTGTAGGCTGAAGATGGATGCCCCAATGGTACAGAAGAACTTTGGGTGACTGTCCAGGCAATGAGATATCTCTATCAATTCTAGAGTTTTGGAAGTTGCTTATAATATACTTCCTGTTTACTTAGGTAATATCATATCCTTCTGGAGTCTTTGATGGAGTTGAAGAATTTATAGTTATAGTTCCTTAGTTATGATAAAATATAAAGTAGATATAAATATTGTAACTGTAATTCTTGCTTGATAACTGTTTTGTTATATGTAATTTTACTATGTTAAAGTTAAAGCCTTCCTCTTTGTTTAAACAGAAAAGAGGAAATGGTGTGGGAGATCCTACAGTGTATGTGTTGCTTTTATTGGTTAAGGAATAAGGAAACTGCTTTGGACCAATAGCAGTGCAGAACTTAGTTAAGCAGAAAAAAACTAAGTTGAATGCTGAGAGAAAGAAGGGCAGAGTCAGAGAGAAGCCATGGAGCCACCAGAGACAGAGGCTACAAACTTTACCTGGGAAGCCACAGCCACATGGTGATATACAGATTAATAGAAATGGGTTAAATTGATATGTAAGAGTTAGCCAATAAGATGCTAGAGTTAATGTGACAAGCAGTGATTTAATTAACACAGTTCTGTGTTAGTATTTTGGGTCTAAGTTAACTGGGTAGCCGAGAAGAACTAGTGGCCTCTTCCAACATTCCATACTACCACTTAAATGCCCCTTAATTTTAGGTATCTCTCCTCATATCCTTTCCCTTGAAACTCTTTTTCTCCTCCCAACTTGATATCCCCATTCCAATCTCCCTTTCCTCATCAATTCATAAATGTCTACTCAATTTTGTCTTCTTAGGAAAATCTATCTATCTCTTCAACCTAGTCCTTTCTCTATACCTAACCTCTGTGGTTCTATAGATTGCTGCTTGGTTTTCATGGGTTTAACAGCTAATATTTATATATAAGTGAATACATACCATATTTGTCTTTCTGGGTCTACATTATCTCACTCAGGAAGATTTTTTTTCTAATTTCATTATTTTCTTATAAATTTTATGGCTTCATTTTTGTTAACAGATGAGTAATATTCCATTGTGCTAATGTACCATATTTTCTTTATCCATTCCTCTGTTGAGGAGCATCTAAGTTGTTTCCAATGACCTGACCACCTGAGGTAATGGTTAAGACAGAGGGAAAATGTGCATTCACCTAGTGCAGTGGTTCTTGACTTGTGGTTCCTGACACTTTGGAGGTCAAAAGACCCTTTCACATGGTTCACATTCCAATTATTTATTTCATAATTCATAACGGTAGCAAAATTACAGTTATGAAATAACAACAAAGTAATTTTATAGTTGCAGGTCACCACAACATAGGGAACTTTACAAAGGGTCACAGCATTAGGAAGGTTGAGAACCACAGATCTAGAAGTAGAGTTCACTCTTTCCTATGAGACACTACAATCTCAAGAAATAATTATAAAATTATTTAACACTTGGAATAAAACTATGGAATAGATATCTGTCAATTACACCCTGAAAAATCTAGTGATCCAGTTTAATGCTGTTCAGTAGAAGAGATCAATTTCTGGACTGATTTTCTAGACCCTACCCTCATGTAAAGCCTTGAGATTGAGGTGCTCATTTAGGAGGTGTAGTATGGAAGTGCTGAGGGCTGTGTCCCCCTGCCCAGCTAGTTTAGCCCCTGAAATAACAACATGGAAATTGTATTAATTTAAATACTTCCTGGCCCATTATATCCAGCCCCTTATTGACTAACTCTTACATATTCACTTAATCCACCTCCATTAATGTGTATCACCACTTGACTGTGGTGAATGCACTTCAAGTTGTGATCCTCCAGATTCTTCTTGTACCTGGATATTAGGATATATTTATAAGAATAGAACTTAGAAGAAAATGAATACTAATTCTTGAATTACTTCATGAGATGCATGTGCTCTCCAGGGTTTGGTGAGGTAAAGGAATGCAGATGCTTTTTTTTTTTTAACAAAAAAAGCTCCAATCAGAAATTCTACTGAAAACAGTTTTAAAAACCTGCTGTATTTCCCTGGGCTCATCCTTCTCCTTACAACTCTAAATTATTCAAAAGTTTCTTGTATGTGGTCACCCTCAGAGAGTTCGGAATGGGGTTGTAGAATTTCCTAAGATAGAAGGTGTGGCAGGGCTGTTCATGTAAAGGAGATGAGAAGAACCAAAAGTACTCAGAACACAATGATAAAGAGAATGATGAGCTCTATGCAAGAGATTTAAAGTTTACAAATATGGTTTTCACAAGCAACACACTGGTAGAACAGACTAACAGGTCTAGGAGGCAGAGAAGAACAAATAAAGATCAAAGTTAAAAATCCAAGTATGGCTTCTA
This sequence comes from Myodes glareolus, assembly GCF_982192425.1. Lineage (NCBI taxonomy): Eukaryota > Metazoa > Chordata > Mammalia > Rodentia > Cricetidae > Myodes > Myodes glareolus. The sequence continues at coordinate 122,226,019 of NC_142053.1, forward strand.
TTAAGCACATTAACTCTTACATACAATATTGGTTTTGGGGTTTTATTGCTGATGTTGTTTTAAAAGCATGATGCTGTTGAAACACCATAACTTAGATTTTCTCTACTGGTTTTCTTCTAGTTATGACCATTATATGTCAGAGAAAAACTAAATGGGAGTATACCATTTCATTTATTTTACATTTTCAGATATTTCCATCTATAGACTGATGTGGGATGCCCCTCTGTATGCTATGAAAATGTTTTATTGCCATTAGTTAGTAAAGAAGCTTCTTTCAGCCAGTGGCTTAACAGAATATAGCCAGGCTGGAAATAATATATAGATAGAGTAGGCTGAGTTAGGAAGCTACCATATAGCCACTGAAGAAGACAGATGCCTAGGAACCTTAACAGGTAAACCACAAGCATCACGGTAAAATACAAAATAATATGAATGGGTTAATATAAATGTAAGAACTAGCTGAAAATAAGCTTAAACTATTGATCAAAGAGTATTGTAATTAATATACTTTTGTGTAATTATTTCAGGTCTGGACAGTCAGGAAATGAACAAGCAGCCTCTGTCTACAATAGACTTTTGATGTAGGAGGCCCTTCTGTATTTGTGTTGCTTTCACTGGTTAAATAAAGAAACTGCCTTGGCCTTTGATAGGATAGTACTTAGATAGGTAAGAAGACAGGAATGAAAGCTAGGTGAAGAAGGCAGACAGGGACAGCCACCATGGAGCCAACCACCAGGTCAGAGACATTGCATCTTCTCCAGTAAGCCACAACCTTGTGGTGATACACAGATTAACAGAAACAGGTTAGATCAGGATGTGAGAGTTGGCCAGGAAGAGGTCACATATAATGGGCCAGGCAGTGTTTAAATGAATATAGTTTTCTGTGTGATTATTTTGGGTATAAGCTAGTTGGGTGGCTGGAATAGAGGGCCAATGCTCCACTTGGGCAGCGGGACACAGTCTGCTGTGTCTTCTACAACAGACTTTGACTATGATTTTCATGGATGACAAAACAGAGCAGCTCTGTGATGGGATTAGGTGGCTGTGGCTACTTATCTTATAGTGGAAAGAAATAAAAGATGGAATAGGTTCTGGGGATGAGAGAAAATCCTCAAAGGCATTCCTTTTGAGCTTTACCTCCCCTACATATATACTCTCTCCTTATATTTACAGAATATTCTGAAATAGCACCATCATGTACAGTTCAAGGATTTAATATACGAAACTTTTATAGGAACAAGTCATAACCTACTAATCATGATACACAGTGTTAGTGTCCAGGCATACCTTGGTCCTACTCCTTGGAAACCTGGAAGAGTGCATCATGTCTGGTGCCCTTTGTCACATCTGTGTGCATGACAGAGAGTATCCTGTCCCTTTAAGAGACAAGCTGTATCATGAATTTAAAAAAAAAAACTCAGAAAAAGAAATTGGGCTTCAATCTGGAAACCAGAAAAACAAAGTAGCCAGCCCCATAGAGAAATCTTACCTCTAGCCCGGCTGGCTGACCTTAAACTAAGCAAACTAAGTCTCTCCTCCCATTTTATATTCCCTCTAGTGCTGGGATTAAAGGTGTGAGACACCACCACCTGGATATGTTTCTGCACTGGTCTCATGTAGTCCATGGTAGCCTAAAACTCACAGAGAACTATTTATCTCCATCTCCCAAGTCCTTGGATTAAAGGTGTATGTCACAATTGCCTGACCTATAGTAGGTTTAGGCAAGATTTATTTATCAAAATACTCATCTGGAGATGGATGGAGATGGAGGCGGAGAACCACGTTGGAACACTGGACCTAGCTCCCTAGGTCCAAATAAGAGGCAGAAGGAAAGAGAACGTGAGCAAAGAAGGCAAGGGCAGAGGAAACCTTCATCCGACGTTGGATGGCGATACAGATGGAGACCCATATTGGAACACCGAACTGAGCACTCCACGGTCCAAATGAGGAACAGAAAGATGAAGAAAACAAAAAAAGTAATCAGGACTGCGAGGGATGCGAGCACCCACTGATACAAGGGAACTGATATAATGAGAGTTCACCAAGGCCAGTTGGACTGGGACTGAACGAGGTCGTGATCCAACCAGATTCTCTGAATGTGGCTGGCCTGGAGCCTTTTTGAAAAGCCATTGACAATGACACTGGGACTTGCTTCCTCTGCATATACTGGATTTTGGCGCTCCAGTCTGTTTGGACTCTCACCTTTCCTGGACCTGGAGGGAGGGGGGAGGAACTTGAACTTCCCACAGGGCAGGAAACCCTGACTGCTCTAGGGGATGGAGAGGGAGGAGGAGAGGGAGTGGGGGGAGTGGGAGGGTGTTGGGAGGAGGGGCTGAAATGGAAACTTTTATAATTTAATAAAAAAAAAGATTTAAAAAAATACAAACAATATACCACTATATTTACCCTCTTTTGTCTAAAATAAAAACGGCTATAAATAATTTAAGAAAAACTACATACAAAGAGTAAAATGATAATATACAATATATAGAGGTAACGAAAAATCAACAAATGTCTAGATCATTTGCATTGGACATTCAGAGAAAATAGTCCACATCTATCCTATCTTCCTAAGTCCAAATTTTTTTATCTAATTTACTCTCTACTACAATTTACACTACCATCCAAAACTACTTTTTGATATCTCTCAATCTTATATACTTTACATTTCTTTAGTGAATTTCTTTTCTGAGTCTTATGAACAAGGGAAACTATAGTTATAATTTTCTAGTTTTCAACTACCTCAGAGACCCGAAAAGGAAATAATATTAACCGGGTAAGCAGGAAGTGCAAGCAAGCTACTTCCAAAATATGTGAGTAATGACAGAAATAACTGGTTGTTTAGATTGTCCCCCAAAGTTCCTCTGCAAAGTTGGGGTATCTCCATTTTTGGCCTACAGACCTAGCATATATGATAGCCCTTTTTGCGAATCAGAATTTCCTGAAGGGTTTTCTTTCCTTGTCTGAACTACATTTGGCGTCTCTTTCTTTTGTGTCATGATGCTTCAATTAGGGGACCATACTGTCCTCAGTAGAGACAAGAGCATTTTCTTTCCCAGTGGCTTACTTTTGCCACAAAGAATGTAAAGTACATATGTAGTTTCTTCAGTGCCCTTCTGTGAAGTAGATTGGTGTTGCCAGGAGTAGACATGTTTCATTTTCAAACAAAACAAAGAAGCTAGGCCATTAAAACATCTAAAATGCCATATTCTGTAGATCTCTGAAGTGTTTGAAGATGACTTATCTAAAATATATCCTTGTTGTACCTTTAAAACATACCTAATGTGACTACAAGTTTCATTATTAACCTGAATTTCCATATTATCCAAGTTGGTAATAAGAATTTTTGAGGACTATAAATTTGGACTACATTTTTAAATAAGTCATATTGGTACAATACCTTGAACAGCAGCAGAAATGTATGTACAATATGTTTAAACAAAATTAATATCAATATACAATGTTTGTATATATATATATATATATTATATATATATACAAAAGTTCAATCCAAATGTAAAACATTGAAAACTAGTAGTTGCTTTTAAAAGTAAAATCAGTAATCTACTTGTTTACCTTATCATATCTATATCCTTCCTTTTTTGTTGAGAGTAGATTCAATAATCTACTCTTTTATCCTATCATATCAATATTCCCCATTTTTTTCAAAAACAAGAACCTTTAATCTAATTTTCTCTGTTTAGCTTTTTTCTGACCATTACCCATAATAACTTGCAACTAGACCCCTTAAACAAGGACAATTATTCACAATCTATTGAAGGAGTAAAAACCCCACCTCTTGGGAAAGTGGGCATCATATTCTTAAATTTACTACCTGCTGTCTAGGGTTGATGGTATATTTAGGGGATCCTGAAAAGAAAAATTGGGGCATTTGTTGTCCAGTCTATGCTTAATGTGAATGTACAGAGCTTTCTGTCTCAAATGTATGTTCTAAATGGCCTCTATGCCTTTTTTGTTATTTGTATCTATTAAAAATTCCTGCCATGCCACAAACCCCTCAACAGACAAAGGTCTGATCTCCAAAATATACAAAGAACTCAAGAAACTAGACACTAAAACTCTAATTAACCCAATTAAAAAATGGGGTACTGAACTGAACAGAGAATTCACAACAGATGAACTTCGAATGGCTAAAAAGCACTTAAGGTCATGCTCAACCTCCTTAGCCATCAGGGAAATGCAAATCAAAACAACTTTGAGGTATCATCTTACACCTGTCAGAATACCCAAACTCAGAAACACCAATGATAGCCTATGCTGGAGAGGATGTGGAATGAGGGGAACACTCATCCATTGTTGGTGGGAATGCAAACTTGTGCAGCCACTGTGGAAATCAGTGTGGCGGTTTCTCAGGAAACTGGGAGTCAACCTCCCTCAGGACCCAGCAATTCCTCTCTTGGGAATATACCCAAGAGATGCCCTAACATATTACAAAAGCATTTGTTCAACTATGTTCATAGCAGCACTATTTGTAATAGCCAGAACCTGGAAACAACCTAGGTGCCCCTCAATAGAAGAATGGTTAAAAAAGGTGTGGAACATATATACATTAGAGTTTTACTCAGTGGTAAAAAACAATGACATCTTGACTTTTGCATGCAAATGGATGAAAATAGAAAACGCTTTACTGAGTGAGGTAAGCCAGACCCAAAAAGAGGAATATGGTATGTATTCACTCATAAGTGGATTCTAACCGTAATTAAAGGTCTTTGAGCCTATTATTCGTGATCCTAGAGAAGCTAAATAAGAAGGTGAACCTGACGAAAATCATGTAGCTATCCTCCTGGAGATTGGAAATAGACAAGAGTCCCAGGTAACCTCGGGTGCATGGGGGGTGGGGGGGCTGTGGGAAGGGGTGAGGGTTAGAGAGAAGGGAGTAGGGGAGGAATAGGGAAAGATTGGGGGACTGGGATGGGGGGGAGGGAGAATGGATAGATATGGGATCAGGGAAGTATATACCTCAACTAAGGGAGTCATTTTAGGGTTTACAAGAGACTTGAGTATAAAGGGGATCCCAGGTCCAAGGAGAGATCCCCAGATGGTTCTCTGGACAGAGGAGAGGGTGCCTGAACCGGCCTTGGCCCACAACCATAATGATGAACATTTTGCATATCACCATAGAACCCTCATCTGGCGATGGAGGGAGATGGAGGCGGAGACCCACGGCGAAACACTGGACCTAGCTCCCTAGGTCCAAAGGAGAGGCAGAAGGAAGGAGAACGTGAACAAAGAAGGCAAGAGCAGAGGAAACCTTCATCCGACGTTGGATGGCGATACAGACAGAGACCCATATTGGAGCACCGGAAGGAGCCCTCCACAGTCCAAATGAGGAGCAGAAGGATGAAGAAAATGAAAAAAGAAATCAGGACTGCGATGGGCGCCATCACCCACTGGTACAAGAGGACTGATCTAATGAGAGTTCACCAAGGCCAGCTGGAATGGAACTGAACGAGCACGTGATCTAACCAGATTCTCTGAATGTGGCCGGATTCTCTGGATGTGGCTGGCCTGGAGTCTTTCTGAAAAGCCATTGATAATGACACTGGGACTTGTTTCCTCTGCATATACTGGATTTTTGGGATTCAATCTGTTTGGATACTCACCTTCCTGGACCTGGAGGGAGGGGGGAGGAACTTGAACTTCCCACAGGGCAGGAAACCCTGACTACTCTTAGGGATGGAGAGGGAGGAGGAGAGGGAGTGGGGGAAGTGGGAGGGTGTTGGGAGGAGGGGCAGAAATGGAAACTTTTATAATTTAATAAACTTTAAAAAAAATTCCTGCCATGGTTCTGAAAACGTGGTTTCTTCCTGAAACACATGATTGCAACCATTTTGATCAAGAGCAAGTCAGATGAACTCACCACCATCTTGACTAAGGGCAGGTTAGGAAACCAATTCACCATCTTTTCTGAGGTATTGCTTGCCTAGTCTTGTGTTTTACTGATGTTTTTGTCTCTAAATTCTTCTTAATGACTCTGTTTCATAGTACACGTGTGTTTTGTGTAGTAGCATGCTTTCAGTAGGGCCCATGAAAGCATCCACTTTGCCCAACTCCTGTTTTATATATTGTTATGTGTGCATGCATGTGACTTTTGAGTTAATTTTATGCATAAAAATAAATTAGCTTTTGTGCTGTGTGTATATGTGTATAAAACTTAAATTCAACTGGGTACAAATGTACATATATACTGTTAAATGTTATAATGGTCTGTTCATTGTATCTTTTTCCAGACTAAGAAAACAATAAGTCATATGTTTTAAATTAGTATGTACTCTTAAATTTCTTATAAAAACACTGTATATGTAATCCAACACTGCTTTAGAATATGTCAAGCTATCCTCTTCTATTGTCAATTATATGGTAAGCTTCTACTGCAAATAATTTTTTCTTCTTTGTCTTTCACAAATGTAAATCTTATCTGTTAAAAGCCAGTACAATCAAGCTTGGACCCAGGTCTCCAGGCAGAACCTGTACTGTGGTTATAACTCATCTATACCCAATAAACAGCCGTAAAATGTTCAGAGATGTGGGAAATATGGTATTTAAATATTTAATTATTAAAATACTTTTCATAACAGAGAGACAGGTTGGTTCCAAGCAGCAGCACTCTATTTCCTCCAAAAAAGACAGAAGACAAATAGGCAAAGAACAACATCCACCTGCAATTCACTTTATCAAGTAAAAACACTAACCCCAGTGCAAAACTGCCTTTCATCTAAACTAAAGATCTCCAGACATAAACAAAGAATCAAATGGAATCTACTTGCCTAGCTACTCTGGTCAAGGTAGGCTTATCTTCAGAAAGATTTTCTAACTAGCAGGGTCTTCTGGAGCTTGGCAGACCCTGCATCTAACAGCAAACACAAATACAGTCCTGATGCCCTTGCCCTCAGCAACCATGTAGGACACTGAGGAGTGACTGTAGGTATCCAATAGAGTAAGTCTTCCATCATTTTCGAATCAATAACTCAAGTAAAATTTTATCCTTCTTAACAATCTTTGATGCAGTTTGACAGCTGAGAGGTTTTTTCAGTTTAAAAGGACAATCTCACCAAACTAATTTCAGTATAACTTCTTAATATGTTCTAAATAAAAAGTGTTTTAAGATATACAAATGCAAGTTATTAAGGTGTGTACCTGTAAATTATAAAGGTGCAAGGACAAATATAAGTTATCAAATTTCTCTCTCTCACGCTGCCTTCCATAGTCTTAAAGATACTTCTTGTTGTACAAAATATCTGTCATAGTCATTCTGACATAAATGTGCTGCTGTTTATATAAAGTATGTGTCTAAACCTTATGTTTTCACAAACTCAAAAAATTCTTGTGAGTTCCAGAGTGCCGAATTCAAGGATTCACTTTATATAGATCAGATATACCACTCTCAATTCCCTGGTGCTAAAATTTTTTTTTCTTTCTAAACTTAACTTTTTCCTCTGCTCTGCCAACACCTTGCCAGCCCCAAGAAACACCCGGACAGTTCCACACCACAAACCCTGGACAGGAGTAAAGTGGCCAGCTCGTCCAGTATGTGACTACAACCCAGCTTTCAGCCCATCTCAAGAAAATTTTTGATGCCCACAAATAAGCAGAAAGCAGTCTTGATAATCTGCTGTCTCAGTTCCTTCAACCTAATATGCCTAACTTCAACCTGTTTATTATAAGAGAAAGATGTGAATGTTGTAATCTGCTGGCCTGTTTTGTCACTTGTGTACCCTGTCCCTTTAAGGACGAAGCCCTGCCCACTTCCAACCTTCCCTCCTTCAGTCAAGGTGGATCTCCCACCTCCTCTCCAGTTTTCCCGCCCCCATCTGCCCTTGTTCTGGAGGCAGCTTCTGCCTCTCTCTCTTCTCCCTGCTTCTTCCCTTCCCCTCCATAACCCACTAAGTAACACTATGTCCAAAATCTCTCTGCAAGGCATACCTATCTGTCTGTCTCCTGTCCAGGCCTCAGACCACCCGCCAAGAAAAGTTCTGGACAAGGAGCCATAAGTAGTTTGCTAGTCCTGAAGTTTCTCATTTAGTCTGGTGCTCAGTGGTATAAAGAGGTTCAGTTACCAGCTGCTGCCTGTGGGTTAAAGTCAACTACCAGCTCCATTCACTAAGTTGAGCCTAGCAGGTGACTGACATAGTTTAAGATTTGTCTTATGAGACCAGAGAACCCTGAAGGTACTGAGTGAACTTTGATCCAGATGGAAAATTCCTCTAAACAGTTTACGGTGTGTTTAAAAGATATGCATAGGCTTAAAAAAAGAAAAAAAATGAGTATAGATGATCATAGAAAAATAGTTAATAAATAATAAGATAAAGTCTTTAAAGAGAATAAAATAGTATAAAAGAATAAGCTACTTGTAGATGGGAAATACACAGAGAGTCTAGATCCTACATGGTGTCTTGTTGATTAAATTTTTTGATTCCTGATGAGTGAACATCAGCTGCTAAGAGACACAGTAAAAGTGACTGCTGAATTAAACCAGCCTAAATATTTTAGGGATGCCTTAACTTTACAACAGAATTCAGAAAACACTGTGTTAGGGAAGAAGTTGTGTTTTTGTTTTCACAAGAAATGAAAGGCTTTGAATTCTTTCATGGTTAAAGACAATCAGTTTAGATTTGGAGGAGACCTCCTGAAAATCTTGACTACAGATATAAACAAATAATCCTATAAAAACTACAAGACAGGTGATATATAATTTGCCTACTCATATATAAAACAAAAAGTTGACTTTGGCTGGCTTGTGTACCACATACAGTCCATAACTTATGTTAATGAAAATATGTGTGTTACCTTTGAAAGTTGGTATATTCAGAGCAAGGGTTTCAGACCTGAATAAAAATGGATGACACAAGTGATCTAGCCCCTCATGGTGCCTCTGTTGCAGCTTTCTCAGAGTTCTGCATCCAAAATAGCTTGAGGGATGCTGGCTGAGATGGTGCAGTCTCAGAGACTATCCAGGACTGCAGATAAGCCTTGTGTTTTCCCATTGCATAGAAACTGGACAACAAATGTAATAACCAGCCTGCACAGAATGTTACCATTATCCGAATATTCTCAGGATCCCCCAAAGATGCCATTTTCCCTAGATAACATGAACTAGCCTAGAGAACATGATCCCCACATTCCCAAGAGGTTGGTGTTTGGTTGGAAGTATCATATCAGCTTCCTGAAACCCTTTACCCAAAGAGTCTTGAATATTTTATTGAGGGCTACATCCCAGTTCCTGGGCATCCATTTTGGAATGTTGGGTAGAAAGCCCATTTCAAGCCTCCTCCCCTGGGAGTTGTCTCAACCCAGACTCCACCTCCATGAAAGCCCACCAAATGGTGATCCCTCCCCAGAGAGGGTCAAGACCACTCCCACAGGCTATTTCAGATGACCCCGAGAGAATGAACACATGGTCTTTCCTTTTCCCTCTCCATGTCTTTTGTGGGGGTGCCTGGGAGTACTGATGTCTATTAAATCTGGGTTTCTAATTTGGTCTGATTTGGTTTGATTTTGATTATTGCATTGGCAGAGCAGTTTGTCGGTCCAGAGAAAAATTTAACATTTAAAGGTCCAACCTTTAAATGATGGGATTTTTTTCCTACTTACCCAGGGATACATGTTGGAAAATGCCCTTACCACCCATGCTCTCTGCCAGGCTAAGTTTGGCTTCATCTTGGTGAGTTCCTCCTTTTCGTGTACATGGCCATAGAGCCCCGGGCCTGTATGTTTGTTGGGCAGCGTGTTGGATTCATGGCCATGCCAGGCTCCTGATCCCACAAGCAGCGAGGCAGTCCTCAATGAGGTGGGATTGTGTGGTATGGATATGTCTGGCCACACATTTCTCACATCCCTCTGTTTTTGACTCAAGAGTCTTATCACAGTGGACACATTGTGGTAGAAATTGAGTCCTGAGAGTTGGCACAGACTTGTAAAAATGGGTACTTGCAATTCAAGACCTGATCTCCAAATGCCCTTGGGCTGCCTTTTACAAAAAAAAAAAACACTTTAAATTGAGACTATCTAACACCTAATATATAGCAAACAAGGTTCCTAATGCCCATGGTTTCTGGATGCTGTGCACCTGTTCCCACTCCTTTTTCCTGCTCCCCTCTCCACTTTTCTAGCTGTTTGCTGTTTGTCTCACACTAGGACTCTCTACAATGGATTCATTTCCCCTCGTCCTTCTACTCTAAAACTGTATAGGTGTTCTGTCCTTATGTTTCTGTTCCCTCTTTCAGTGCCTGCTCACCTGGTCTTTAATGGGACCACCTATGTGCTTTCCTGGCTTCTGACACAGGTTCTTAAAGTTTTGTTTGTTTGACTGTTAAATTAATGTGGTCACTATGGTTTTATGTCCATGTGTGTATGTATTTTTGTTTCCTTAATATGCTTGTCTTATTTCTCTGTATATATATATATATATATATATATATATATGTGTGTGTGTGTGTGTGTGTGTGTGTGTGTGTGCGTGTGCGTGTGCGTGTGTGTGTGTGTTTGTATGTATTAAAATCTCTAAAATGTATAACTCCAGATTACAACAGCTCTGGAAAAATACAAACACATGGGTAGCCACCAACAACTTTAATAAGAGTACATATGCTAGTATTCTTTAATTAATTAAAAATTTCCTTTTAATCTTCTTACACTTACTAACATTAGTAAACTGTAACTAATTGGTAAAAAACAAATCAAATTTAACTTATATGTCTAATTTAAATATAACTAACAGGTAATGGTACCCAATTCTCAAGTTCCTTCACAGATCTGAGGGTATGACATTTAACAAAAGAGCTTCTAACACAGAGACATGCCAGCTCCTGCAGCATCCTGTAGCTCCTCCAAAAAATACACGGTTACAAAAGACCTTCTGACTATGGGCTTTACAGCTGTGCTGGGAGAATATACTCCCATTCTGGACATAATATCTCTGCCCCATAAGTTCACAGGTAAATAAGAAATAATATATGGCATAAAAGTTCCTTCATGGCCTTTCTCATCTTTCCACTGCTGTTCATTACTACTCTGTTCAGGATTTCTAGTCTGACCAATTCCATGTAACTGTGTAATAGTCTCCATTTTTGGCCACTTAGAAGGCCACTGGCTGGCAGTTATAACTGAAATATCCATGCCAGTGTCTAGGAGACCAGAAAATCTCTTTCCATTTATAAACAAAGTGAGCTCTTGTCTCTGAGGACCTATTATCTGGACCCAAAATGCATCAGATGAACCAAATCCTCCTCCTCCTCTCTTTTCTTTTTTACTCTGATTATTGGTTTATACAGTTGGAAGTAAGATTAATTGTGCAAGCCTTTGACCTGCTTTTACTACAGAAACTCCATTTGGTAAATGAACCCTCATCTTGATCTCTCCCTCAAAGTTAGCCTTTATGACTCCAGGAGCCATTAAGATCCCTTGTATAGTTGAGCTACTTCTTCCTAGCAGTAATCCTACAGAGCCTTTTGGTAAAGGCCCATATAGCCCTGTGGGGAGAGCTTGTTTCCCTATCTCAGGCATTATAACTGTGTACATGGCTGAACTGCATTACCTGGTGTGGCTCTAAAAAAAGTCCTGTATAGATCTCCTTGTGGGGGTACAGATTTTTGGATTGTCCCATAAACTTGTCATGGGGCCTGAGGCTGACCCTTGAATCCGTTTCCAGAAAGGTGATTTCCTAAATCATCTCTTTTTGATCTGCACTTGCTTTCCCAATGCTTTTCTATCTTGCATCTCCCACACAATCTTGGTTCTCTTTTAGTTCTAGGGCTTGTTCTTCTATTAGGACATAGTCTGACTTGATGTCTCATAAGACCGCATCCAAAACAGCCTCCAGACATTTTTGTAGCTTGTGTTTATCCTGGGGCTAGGTCTCCCTGTTGGGATAATACATCATTAATTGTCTTTCCCTGTCAAGTAGCAGCTAATGTCATTTCTTGTGTATATGATTGGCCAATATCCAAGCAGATTCTGATATAATTTGCAACACTACCCTGTTGATGGAGGAGGGTCATCTGTCTATGTGTTACTTTCATTGGTTAATAAAGAAACTGCCTCGGCCTTTGATAGGACAACAGCTTAGATAGGTGGAGTAGACAGAACAGAATTGTGGGAGAAAGAAAGCAGAGACAGGCAGTCACCATAGCTCCACCTGGAGGCATGTGGCATGAAGCTGCCCACCACACTTGGCACCTCTTGCTTGATAACTGTTTTGTTATATGTAATTTTACTATGTTAAAGTTAAAGCCTTTCTTTTTTGTTTAAACAGAAAAAGGGGAAATGATGGAGGAGGGTCATCTGTCTATGTATTACTTTCATTGGTTAATAAAGAAACTGCCTCTGCCTTTGATAGGATAGCAGCTTAGATAGGTGGAGTAGACAGAACAGAATTGTGGGAAAAAGAAAGCAGAGGCAGGCAGTCACCATAGCTCTCCTCTCCAAGATGGACGCAGGTTAAGATCCTTCCTGGTAAGCCACCACCTCGTGGTGCTACACAGATTATTAGAAATGGGTTAGATCAATATGTAAGAGTCAGCCAATAAGAGGCTATAGATAATGGACCAGGCAGTGTCTAAATGAATACAGTTTCTGTGTAATTATTTTGGGTAAAGCTAGCCAGGAGGCAGGCAGCAGGAAGCAGCCCGCTGTTTCTTCTACACCCTGTTTCTTAAAAGGACTTATAGTCCTCTTGCATATAGTATTGGTGTTCTCAAATGCTAACTGTTTAATTATTATCTGTCCTGTTTTTGAGTCTCCAATCAACCTATTAGATGCTTGTGTCAGTCTGGAAACAAAGTCCTGAAATAACTCATCTGGTTCCTGTTTTATACTAGATAACTTCTCAGTCTGTTTTCTTGACGATGGAAGCTTATTTCAGGCCTTCTTGGCCACTTCATTGATCTAGACATATGTTACCATATCATATTTTAACTGTTGATTTGTTCCCATATAGGGTCCTTCACCTGCCAGCATCTTGTATGAAATAAGAATCTGTTGAGTTCTGTTTCTCTCAGTTGAGGTCTGACATGGTTTTGTAAATTCAGTTTTCTACAATAGATAATCTCCTCCTAACAGGCAAGCCTTGGCTATCTGTTTCCAATCCACTAGTGGCAGAGCTTTTACAGCTATATTTAGACCAGTGTTTGGGCAAAGGATGTCGTGGCACCTTATTGAGCACAAGTGGTTTTTAATTCTTTGAGTAACTTAAATGATATAGCAGTATGTACTCTAAGCAGATTTCCTTGCGCATCTCTCTGCTCCATTACTGGGAACAATTGAAATCCTTGTACCTCTTTTCCTCTGTTAATGGCTCCTCTGATACAAACTTGTAGAGGCAATTTACTGCTATTGTTATGTCTCTACTTTACCTTCGGTGTACTCTGAGCCGAGGGTGGATCTAAGTCTGCCATTGCTGTAGGAAGACTATTGTTCTTCTGACAAGAATCCTGTATCTGAATAATTCCTATTCTGCGCGATAGTGAGGTTACTATCCTTCTCAAGCCTTTTATTTTTTTCTGAATCCTGTCCTCGTGTCTCTGCCTCTTAGCACTACTGTTTGCTAGTGAGAGAGATGAAAACTCCCTTTCAAGGTCTGAATCATTAGTCTCTGGCCTGTTGTAACTGCTCTGTTCTGAAAGCATATTTAGCAACTCCTCAGATAGAATGGATGGAACTATCTCCTGCTGGTCAGGATCTGAGTCCAACCCCTCCTGTATCAGCATCCAAAAATAAGGCGTATGTTTTTTTTGATGGTATAATGCACATGTTTTATTTACCCAAACATGAAACTTATCCATTGTCCAAATTTCATTTTTTTGAGTAACTTTTGGGTTACTTCCTGTAACAGAGTTCAATTACATAAAAATAAGTGGGACATTTTGTTGGTTTGATGCCAAGTGCTAGAAAAATTTCTCTTCAAAACCTAGCTGTTAACATGGTGTCTTGTGAAATTCTGGAGATTCTACCACATTTCCAACCAATAACTAATCCATTATGTTGTTATCTTGTGCTAATGGGCCTGATAGACCCATATAAAATCTGATATGTGTTATATACAAGTGATAATTTATATTTTTGATTATATTTTCTATGTGAATAAATAAGTTAATTCTAAATATCTGGAAAAATTCAGAAGTTTACATAAAAGAAAACACTTTCTGCATATTGAGAGTTACTGCATTACAGGGTTCTGGAATCTAACAATACAATGAGAATAGCATATAATTCTGACTTTTGAACAGAACCATAAGGATTGTGGGTCACTACATTTTTTATTTGTTTCTTTCTTTGTTTCTTTCTTTATTAAAAAGTTCCACTTCCTCCCCTCCTCCCCTTTCCCTCCCACTTCCTCCACTCCCCCTCCCCCTCCCTCTCCAGTCCTAAGAGCAGTCAGGGTTCCCTGCCCTGTGGGAAGTCCAAGGTCCACCCCCCTCCATCCAGATCTAGGAAGGTGAGCATCCAAACAGACTAGGCACCCACAAAGCCAGTCCGTGCAGTAGAATCAAAACCCACTGCCATTGTTCTTGGTTTCTCTGTCAGTCCTCATTATCAGCCATATTCATTGAGTCCGGTTGCTCACATGCTCCATCAGTCCCAGTCCTGCTGGCCTTGGTGAGCTCCCATTAGATCAGTCCCACCGTCTCAGTGGGTGGATGCACCCCTTGCAGTCCTGACTTCCTTTCTCATGTTCTCCCTCCTTCTGCTCCCTATTTGGACCTTGGAAGCTTAGTCGAGTGCTCCAATGTGGGTCTCTGTCTCTATCTCCATCCATCACCAGATTCATCAGTCTGACTTCAGGGCAAGGCCAGTTCAGGCCCCCTCTCCTCTATTGATTAAGGTCTTAGCTGGGGTCATCCTTGTAGATTACTGGGAATTTCTCTAGAGCCAGGTTTCATGATAAGCCCACAATGGCCCCCTCAATCGAGATCTCTCTTTCCTTGCTCTCATCTGTGTCCTTCATCCATTTCTACTATTCCATTCCCCAAAGTTCTCCTTAACATTTTCCTTCTCCCCTCCTCTTCCCCTTCCACATTTCCTTCTGCTCCCTACCCACTTCCTTACAATTTTGTCAGACAACTTTTCTATTTCAACTTAACAGGTGTTTTTATTAGGGTTGACTGTATTACTTACCTTCACTATGAAGCTATATATGTTTTTATTAGGGTTTATATATATATATATATATATATATATCTTCAGCTATATATGTTTTTATTAGGGTTCACTTTATTACTTAACTTCTCTATGATCTTCAACTATAAGCTCAATATCCTTTGTTTATAGCTAGTATCAACTTATGAATGAGAACATACCATATTCATCTTTTTGAGTCTGGGTTATCTTAGTCAGGATAGTGTTTTCTAGTTCCATCTATTTTCATGCAAAATTCAAAATGTCATTGATTTTTTTACCACTGAGTAGTACTCTAATGTGTAAATGTGCCACATTTTCTTTATCCATCTTCTCTTGAGGGGCATCTAAGTTGTTTCCAAGTTCTGGCTATTACAAACAATGCAGCTATGATGATAGTTGAACAAATAAATGTCTTTGTAGAATGGCTAAGCATCTTTTGGGTATATACCCAAGAGTGGCATTGCTGGATTGTGAGGTAGGTTGATTCCCAATATTCTGAGAAACCACCATACTGATTTCCAAAGTGGTTGTACAAGTTTGCATTCCCACAAGCAATGAATGAGTATTCCCCTTACTCCACATCCTCTCCAGCATAAGCTATCATTTATGTTTTTGATCTGAGTCATTCTGACAGACATAAGATGGTATTTCAGAGTTGTTTTGAATTGCATTTCCCTGATGACTAAGGATGTTGAACATTTCCTTATGTGTCTTTCAACCATTTGAGATTCTTCTGCTGAGAATTCTCTGTTTAGAATCTTTATACATCAATTAATGGAAAAAGAGGCAGAGATTCGCATCAGAGCACAGGACTGAGCTCCCAAAGTCCAGTTGAAAAGTGGGAGGAATGAGAATATGAGCAAGAAGGTCAAGACCAAGATGGGTACACAAACTGAAACAGCCTACTTGAGCTAATGGGAGCTCACCAACACCAACCTGACTGGGAAAGAACAAGTATAGGACCAAACTAGTTCCTCTGAATGTGGTTGACAGTTGCATGGCTGGGGAAGACTGAGGGGGGTCACTGGTAATGGCACCAGGATTTATTTCTATTGTTTATACTGACTTTTTGGCACATATTCTGTTTGGACGAATTTCTTTCTCATCTTAGATATAGTAGGGAGGGCCTTGGACTGTCCCCAAAGCCATGTGCCTTACCTTCTCTGTGAGTGGATGGGGGTTGAATGGAGGTATGTGGAAGGAATGAAAGAAGGGAAGGGAGTAGGAACTTAGATTGATGTGAATAATGAAAAATGTTTGTTTTCTTTTCTTTAAAAAAGAAAACAAACAGCAACAACAACAAAGCCCCCCAAAACCCAAACTATGTCCTAAACAACAAAGATATTTTTGACATTAATGAAGCAAAGTAGTTTCTGAGATAATAGCGCAACCAGGCTAAGACTACCTGGATATCCAATCCTTCCCTTTATTTCTTTTTCCTTTACACTACTGAGACTGCTGAAAATTATTTCAAGACATAGTTGAAGATATTAAACCTCTGTCCATGTCAATGTGATCACAGTCAATAAAACTTCATTCCTACCTACAAAAATAATAGGTTGTAGTGCTTCATACTGAAGCCTAACAATCAAAAACATGCTATGTCTCTAATTTGTTTCCAGTGATGAAGTAGAAAGAAAGAACTGAGAAGCCAAGGGAAGCAGGAGTAAGTTGGGATTCTGGATACTTTTTATAATCATGTACGACGCATGGTGGTTTGAAAGAAATGGCCCCCAAAGGGAGTGGCATTATTAGGAGGTATGTCTTTGCTGGAATGTGTGTGGTCTCTTGTTGGAGGAAGTTACTCTGGAGGTGGGCTTTGAGGTCTGATTTATGCTGAAGTCATGCCCAGGAAGACAGATCCCTTCCTTTTGCCTTGAGACAAGATATAAGAACTTTCAGTTCCTTTTCTAGCACTATGTCTGCTTGCATGCTTCTTTGTTTCCTTTCATGACAATAATAATGTACTCTGTATTATAAGTGAGCTACCACAATTAAATATTTTCCTCTGTAAGTGTTTCTGTGGTCATGATGTCTCTTCACAGAAATAGAAATTATAAGATACTACATTCAGATATATTGGACAATATCCACACAGAGATGAAATGAAAAATCTAGGTTAGAGTTCTGTGGAAAATGTGTAGACATAGTAGAAGAATAATGTTTTCAAATTCTTTAACAAAGTAGTTAATAACTACTGACTTTGGAGTCACAGTGTCTTATCTACCAATCTACTCTGTCTTGGCAGTGTAAAAAGATCACAGATCAGAAGTGAATACTGGGTAATGTGTTCCCTCAAACTTGATTTATGAACACACTGATATTTAATTTCATGTAATATTCACATGCCAGCAATATTCTTTGGGACAGCTACAATTATAAAACAAATCCCATGAAGCCAAGTAACTAGTGTCCAAGATCATTTCTTCATAAAAACTCATAACCCAATCAATGAATTGATGCTGCAAATAAAGCAAAAGTTGTTCAAAGAAGTCACTTGGTCATTTTCTGCCATAAACAACCTCAGTAGGTCTTATATCCTTAGAAAACTCATGTAGACATCCCAATAACACTCTATAGAGGCAATAGGAATATTTCAATTGTGAAGTCATTCAAGGTATGGTTCCTAATTTTCTGTGAAATTACCACACTGATATTCAAAGGGGCTGTACCAGCTTGCATTCCCACCAGCAATGCAGAAGTGTTTCCTTTTCCCCATAACCTCTCCAACATAAGTTGTCATCAGTGATTTTGATCATGACCTCTTACAGGTGTAAGATGGAATCCCATAGTTGTTTCAGTTTGCATTTTTCTGATGACTAAGGATGTTAAACATTTCCTTAAGGGTCTTTCAACAATTTTATATTCCTCTGTTGAGAGTTCTCAGTTTTGGTCTGTATTCCATTTTTTATTGGATTATTTGTTCTTTTAATGATCAATTTCTTGAGTTCTTTGTATATTTTGGAGATCAGATCTCTGTCTTATTGGGGTTACTGAAGATCTTTTCCCATTCCATAGGCTATCATGGTGTGTTGTTGACAGTGTCCTTTGTTTTACAGAAGCTTTTTAGTTTCAGGAGGTCCCATTTATTAATTGTTTCTCTCAGTGTCTGTGTTTCTTCGGTTATATTTAGTAAATGGTCTCTTGTGCCAATGCATTCAAGTGTACTTCCCACTTTCTCTTCTATAATGTTCAGTGTGGTTGGCTTTACGTTGAGGTCTTTGATCCATTTGGACTTGAGTTTTCTGCATGGTGATTGATATGGGTCTATTTTCATCCTTCTACATGTTGATATCCAGTTATGCCAGCACCACTTTTTAAAAATGTTTTCTTTTTTCCATTTAATATTATTTGCTTCTTTGTCAAAAATCAGGTATTTGAAGGAGTGCTGTCCGAGTCTTCTATTGAGTCCCATTGGTCCTCCTGTCTGTTCTTATGCCAATACCAGTATGTTTTCAGTACTGTAGCTCTGTAGTAGAGTTGAAGTCAGGGATTATAAGGCCTCCAGAAGTTCTTTTATTGTGCAGGATTGTTTTGGTTATCCTGGGTTTTTTCTTTTCCGTATGACATTGAAAACTATTCTTTCCAGGTCTGCGAAGAATTTTGCTGGGATTTTGATGGGCATTGAATTGAATCTGTAGATTGTTTTTTGTAAGATTGCCATTTTTACTATGTTAATTCTGCCTACTCAAGAGCATGGGACATATTTCCACTTTCAGGTATCTTCTTCAGTTTCTTTCTTCAAAGATTGAAAGTTCTTGTCATACAAGTTTTCCACTTGTTTGGTTAGAGTTACTCCAAGATATTTTATGCTATTGTTCAGGGTGTTGTTTCTCTGATTTCTTCCCCAGCTCTTTTATTATCTGTGTACAAGAGGATTACTGACTTTTCTGAGTTAATCTTGTATTCTGCTACATTACTGAAAGTGTTTGAGTTGTAGAATTTCGTGGTAGAAGTTTTGCGAACACTTATGTAAGCTATCATATCATCACCCAACAGTGAGACTTTGACTTCTTATTTTCCAATTTCTATCTCCTTGATCTCCTTTTGGTGTCTTGTTGCTCTGGCTAGGACGTCAAGAACTATATTGAATGGATATGGAGAGAGTGAACAACCTTGCCTTGTTCCTGATTTCAGTGGAATTGCTGGGAGTTTCTCTCCATTTAGTTTGATATTGGCTGTTCGCTTGCTGTATATTGCCTTTATTACGCTTAGGTATGTTTCTTGTATCCCTCTCTCTCCACGACCTTTATCATAAAGGGTTGTTTATTTTATCAAAAGATTTTCCAGGATTTAATGAGATGATCTTGTGGTTTTAATACAACTTTTGGGTATATATCCAAAGGATGCTTAATCGTGCCACAAGGACATGTGCTCACTTATGTACATAGCAGCACTCTTTGTCTTAGCCAGAATCTGGAAACAACCTAAATGTCCTTCAACCGAAGAATGGATAAGGAAAATGTGGTACATTTACTCAATGGAGTACTATACAGCAGGAAAAAATGACATCTTGAAATTTGCCAGTAAATGGATGGAGCTAGAAAACATTATTTTGAGTGAGGCAACCCAGACACAGAAAGACAATTATCACATGTACTCACCCATAGGTGCTTTTTAAACATAAAGAAAAGAAAACCAGCCTACAAACCACAATTCCAGAGAACTTAGACAACAATGGGGACACTATGAGAGACTTATGTATATCTAATCTGCATGGGGAGTATGGGGACCTGGTGGAGGGTTGCAGTGGGGAGGGGAGAGACAAGGAGGTGAGCAGAGAAAAATGTAGAGTTCAATGAAAATCAATTAAAAATTATGTAAGTTAAATTTCAAATCTCAAGATGTACTTGGTTATCCAAATGAATACCATAACAATGAAAATGATACTGTTTAAAAAAACACAATAGCAGCTACAATTGTCATCACTGTATAATCTCCAGTTTCCTGAGTTACTGGATTGAAAGGCATAATAAAAGATGGTGAGTGAGACTTCCTTAGGCCCTCCGCATGTAGGTGACAGTTGTGTAGCATGATCTGTTTCTCAGGCTTCCAGCAGTGAGATCAAGACCTGTCCCTGGTGCTTGAAGTGACTTTTCAGGCTATGCTGGAATGACTCACCTAGCCTTGTCTCAATGAGATATATCATGCTTTTTTGACTCCCATGTGAGACCATCCCCTTCCTGAACAGAGAAGGAGTGGATGGTGTGGTAGATAAGAGGTGGTGGGAAGGAATGGAAGGAGAGGAGGTAGGAGAAACTGTGGTTGGCATGTAAAATAAATGGAAAAAAGTAAAGCTGAAGAGTGACCAAGACAAAAAAAAAGGTGGTCCTTACGCAGTATAGTGTGGCACAGTCAATAGCAAAGATATGTATAATCTTGGAAGAAATAATGAATTGTAAGAGACATTCTTCTTTAGCATGTTCCTGTTCATGTTCTGAAATGGTAAAATGCTTGAGACTTTTACAGTCAGCCCGAGAATGTTGGCAGGCAGCACTAGGACAAAGGAATAAAGGCATCATAATAGGTGCACCATTGACAGACTATGTGGTCACTGGAGTGTGCCATGGTTGTAAATGCAGGTTTTCCACATGCACACCAAGATTGTCACAAAAAGGAAAGCATGGATTCACCCAAGAACTATAGTTACCACTGTAGGATGTGCATGGAGATGCACAAATGATCTACACTACTGTGAACAAATTGAAGTCTGGGACATGGTGACTGACAATTGTGTTGAGGGACAGTACAGTGTCAGAAAACATTTGAGAAAAGGGAGAGGACTATATCTGGATGAGTTTTCTGGGCTCATGGCTGTGTCCATTGAAGCAGCAGTTCCAGAGGAATGGGTTATGTTTGAGAAGGTTGGACTTTGCTCTGATGATCTTCTCTGGTAGTGTGGTATGAACAAACTGAGGGCCCTGAGGCAATATTTCCTGTCAGATGGACAATTTACACATCCTGCTACTACTTCCACTTCTGACTATTGTTCAAAACACACAATCGGTATGGCCGGGTATTTAGCCCCCCAAAATGGTCATCTGTTATGGTGATCAGATGCTTAAAATAAATCCCACACTAGCTCAGAATTGAGAAATAGATAGTCATTTATTAAGTGTTCAATTCACAAATCAGAATTCTCCACTTGTTCTGTTGAATAATGCAATCCAAAGAAGCATATGGTGGGAATGGAGCAAGGGGAACAGGAGAGAAGGGGCAAACACACACATTTTCAGCTTCCCCATAAATAGTATAAGAGGCCATGCCCCAGTAGGCAGGCAAATACAAGCTGGACACTCTGAATGTGGCTGGCAATGAAGGCTGACTGAAAAGCCAAGGACAATGGCACTGGGTTTTGATTCTACTGCATGGACTGACTTTGTGGAAGCCTGGTTTGTTTGGATGCTCACCTTTATAGACATGAATGGAGGGAGGAGGACCTTGGACTTTCCACCGGGCAGGGAACCCTGACTGCTCTTAAGTCTAGAGAGGGAGGGGGAGGTGGGGAGGAGATGGAAATTTTAAATGAATAGAAAAATGAATGAATGAATGGATAAATAAATAAATAAATAAAAATACTTCCTACAGCAGTTATCAAAGGACCATTTGTAATATGATAAAATAGCAAACTAGTTCATGCATGACACTTGGATAGGTAATTTTTGTTAATTACGTAGCATGACGCTACATGCTCATGTGCATTATACAAGCATGTCATATATCCACAGTGTGTGTGATTATTTTGGGCTCAACTCTTGACACTTTCCATGATCAGTGTTTGCTTTTAGAAAGTGTATGACTATAAACTTTGAACTATATTCTTTTTTAAGATTTTTAAGGGCTGGAGAGATGGCTCAGAGGTTAAGAGCATTGCCTGCTCTTCCAAAGGTTCTGAGTTCAATTCCTAGCAACCACATGGTGCCTCACAACCATCTGTAATGAGGTCTAGTACCCTCTTCTAGACTGCAGAAATACACACAGACAGGATATTGTATACATAATAAATAAATATTTTAAAAAAGGTTTTAAAAGAAGCTGTAATATATTTTTAACATGTACATTATAGGAAACAAAACACAAGAAACCAAGTACAAAGATTCCCAGTCACAAGCATCTCAGCTTGATGTGTCCTTCTAGATCCTGCAAGTGTACACACATCTAGGTACCTGAGGTTATACAGTATGCACTATGCTTTCACCAATATTATAAATATTTGCCAACTAAAAACCCCATGATAAATGAATATTTTGATAATCAAAAATACACTATGCCATCTCAATCTTTCAGACAAAATTGTAACTCTATATTCCTTGTCAACAAAAATTTCATAGAAAGCAAAATTGACATCAGGTCTTTAGATAGAAGTACTGGTGAAGTTAGAATTACAATTTGGATTTCTCCCAATGCTCAGCTTACAAGAAAACACAAAGCAATAGGCAACACTAAGTACAGCATTCTGAAGTTTATCGTCATATCTATACACTAAAATTTGTGGAAGAAGTCACATTTCTGTTCAATAAATGTATTACTATGGAGCACATGGAAGATGCATCTACAGCAAATATTCTCAGGAATGCCAATCTCAGTCCAGTGCTGCATTTCTCACCGTGTGAACTTCCTTCTGCCCCTCCACAGTCAGCCTAGCAACATGAATTTACTCACACTGTCTAGACATGGCTCAACAAGTCTAAGTTCAAAAGGAACCTTTTCTTTATCATTTCTGCCATATTTATTCATTAGTTTTACTTTTAACCATAGACTCTCCTTTAGGACGTTTATAAAGTTCAGATGTTGTAGAATGAAACACAAAAAACACAAGTATCTTACCTGAAATGCACATGCGGATCCCTGGGTACAGTTGTAAACTGTCTTCTAGATGGGATAGCACTAGCAAAGGGCCCTTCCCCCAGTCATCCTCTTCGGTGAACAACTCCATTTCAGGATGATTCTAGTGACCGTATTATAAAGGCCATCCACAGAAGGCAGTCCTTCTAGAAGACTAGCAGGACATTTATAGTGATTATTTTGCTTCTAACTTCTAACATCGTTTGGGTACTGGGACTTATCCTCCAGTACCTAAGAACATTAACTGAAATGCTCACCTAAACAATAGATAGGCAAAGACAACCAACTACTATTCTTTCCACTACCCAACTCTACACCCTGGTAACAGCAGCTGCTCAAAGACAAGGCTTAACAGTTCCATTTCCCCAGTGTAACCATTCCTATGAAATAACAAAATTATCCTTAAAATGTGCTATTATCCCTCTATTTTACCATGTTGTACATATTTTACACTTATGAATTAGTGCATGCTCACATATACTTATGTAGAGTCTAAAAGACAAATGTTCAATCAGTTTTCTCTTTCTTTCTTTCTTTCTTTTTTTTTCTTTTTTCGAGACAGGATTTCTCTGTAGCTTTGGAGCCTGTCCTAGAACTCGCTCTGTAGACCAGGATGTCCTCAAATCACAGAGACGCACCTGCCTCTGCCTCCTGAGTGCTGGGATTAAAGGCATGCACCACAACTGCTTGGCTCAGTTTTCTCATTTTATCATGTGGATTCTGAAGAGTAAACTCAGATCACCCATTGGGTGGCAAGTGCTTTTACTTGCTGAGCCATCCTTCCTGTCCATTATGCACATTTTCTGTTTTGAGACAAAGTATATATAGCCCTGGTTGGCCTGGAACTAAGAGACTCACCTACCTCACTTAAGGATTAAAGGTGTTCTTTACTACAACAAGTCTATCATGCACTTAAATTCTACAGACTAGATATTTCCAATAATCACTTCCATCCCCCCAAATTATGTATGGTGCAGTAAATAAACTACACACATCTCAAAGGCTATAATCAGAAACTGTCTTCTAAATAGCAGTTTTCTGGTCTAGAACCTCTCCCATCTCTCTCAAGACAGGGGTCAGATATATGTAACTGTCAATTTTACTTCCTAAGTTGTTTTAGGAGTTTTTCATACCAATTTTAATGCAACCTTGAAACAATTCTTTTCACTGACTCTACTTTGTCACACACTGGTAGCCTTTTTAATATCTAAGAAGACTAGGTGCTGCATATTTGGAATTATCTGTCTTCTGTATACAATATACATTACAAAATGAATGTGCAGATAAAGGGGACAATTGTTGGCAGCCTAGTCTTGGATCAGCATATGAATACCTTGCCAATGGTTTGGTTTCCTTGGGGCAAGGTTGCACTCATGGAAACAGACTCTCACTTGGCAAAGATCAGTAGTTCACAGGACAGTGTAGGAATCTGCAAAATTCTTGCAATGTGCAGCCTCTTTCTCTCTCATTATATTGATGATTCTTTGGGTAGTTTGTCAGTCACACACACAATAGCTATAATTTCTCTTGGAAGTTCTGTTCTTTCTCAAATATTTTTCCTTAAGTTTCAGCAGCGGGCTAATGCTTCACAAATCTCTTATCTGGAATTACTAACTACAACTCCCAATTCTGGGAACTTTTCTGACTCAATAGAGACAAGTACATATGAGAAAAGAACACTGGAAACATTAACTGTGTCTCACAGTTCTGGAAAAGAAAGTAAGGCATGCATACACAGAATAGGTGAAAAGTCTCAGGAATACACATAGTGGCGACTGTTGAGAGCAGGTTCCCTGGTCATCAAACATGTGGAATTAATGATAGGATCTAGTATGATCTAATGGGTAAAATACAGTGTAAAATTAGGATGGAGATATCCATCTTTACCATACATAGGAACTTATATTGGTCAGCGAAGTATGGTATAATGAGACGGGAAAAATGCCCTATCAGAGTCTGCCTTTTACAGAGATATTGAAACATGGGACCCTCTTGTAGAAAAGGGAATTGTATAAAAGCATACTTTTCAGAAATAAAAGAATTGTTTGTGTTTGAATATTGTTGTCCTTAAAGCATTGTATCCAGTTATATTATTTTATAACTTTGTAAACTTCATAACTGCAGGTAACTACCAGCTGACGTAAATGCTGCAAGAGCGTAATGTGTCTGGGCCTAGAGTAAGGTTATGCAGGGGGTGGTAAAGTATAATTGGGGAAGCTTAAAGGGAACAATGGAGGTTCTTATAATGATTTTGATATGTTTCTGAAAATATGGGTTTTTTTAAGTCAAAAACAGAAGTCGCCGGGTAGTAGTGGCACACACCTTTAATCCCAGCACTCAGGAGGCAGAGACAGGTGAATCTTTGTGAGTTTGAGGCCAGCCTAGTCTACAAGAGTTAGTTCCAGGACAGGCTCCAAAGCTACAGAGAAACCCTGTCTTGAAAACAAAACAAAACAACACAACTACAATAACAGCAACAAAGCAGGAGTCGGTAATAAATATGTTCATGTAACCCTGGTTAAAAAAATTGTTTAAATATAAATAAAGATGCCTTGAGTTATTTGTGGCCACTTGAATGCAATCCATCTGGTGGTCAGAGTTCTTCCTTGCACAACCACCCCCTTCCCTGTCTCAGTACTTGAACTCAAAGCGAGGCTGGACCCCTGAAGACAATGACTAATCTTTCATTACCAAAACTTCCATTAGTGTTAGGCCATTCATATGCTTTCTTTCTTCCTCCTTCTCAAACCAGCACAAGTCTGTATTGGCCAGAAGTGGTTTTATCATTCCGTTTCCAAATGACAGCATTTTACCAGAAATTTAAATAGGAGAATCTACAACATGTATTGTGTACGACATCTATCTTTAACATACTTTGTGAATGTCAAAACACTTAGTAGGACTAGATGTTTTAGATGAGGACATAAAGTTCTCCCCTACAGAGCACTGTTGAAACCACTCACATATAACAATGGATCGATCTCAAAGTGTCTTCTGGTGAGAGCATTCTGGCCTCTGACTGTCTTCTCTCCTGTATTACGATGTGACAAAGGAACTTATCACTTGAATGATACACACTGACTTCTCTTTTCAGAAGACAACCTTGTCATGAATACACAGAATATACAAAAATGTTTCTTTACTAACTTTACTTTTGTCATACATTGGCAACCTATTTAATATCTAGAGACTACAAGTTGAATATTTTAGACATATTTGTCCATTATATATAGCACACATACAGCAAAACAAAAATGCAAATACGTGAAAATGGAATCTGAAAAGGTCCCCTAAAAACACACTAGTATAAGACCTTACTGCCTCCCAGTGTTTCCTACAACCACTGAGCAAGTACAGACAGCATTTCATGCAATTTAGCAGAAAGGTAATTACAAAGTGATATTATACTACTTTTACATTTAACATATGTTGGGCACTTCTAGTCATCTAGATGAATCAGATGTTTTAAGTAAGAACTGTTGTCCACTAGATACACAGTAGTCCCATAGATGGTACACATGCAGCAAGACTAATAATTAAAACATTTTAATACAAAAAGCACAAAATGTATTGTTCTACCACCTCTACTTTGTAATACACAGGCAACTTCTAACATTTAAGAGTGACTAGATATTGTAAATTACGACTCCTTTGTCCTTTATATACTATGTATATAACAAAGGCAAACAAAATGGGACAGTGGTTCCTTTTCCACACATATAGCACCATGGCTTAGAACTCTGCAGTTCTTTCTCCTGGGAACCAGGGCACAAGCACAATACGGTCTACTATGGAGGGGTTTGGCTCTTCCTCCCCAAACAGTATTTCAAATGAATCCTAACAAAAGTATATTTACATAATGTGTTGTTATACTACTATTTATAACATATGTCAGGCACTTTAAAGCATCTAGAAAGATATGTCCAAAAAGTACTTGGCATTCACACACACACACACACACACACACACACACACACACACACACACACACACACGAAAAGAAAAAGAAAAAAACTGGGTGGGTAGAAATGACGATTAAAATGTATAAACAATATAATAGCACACCAACAAACAAAAGGTCATTTCTTCATATGACCAATCTGGCTCTTGATCTCTTCTTCATTTTTCTGGGTCCTCTAACCTACTGAAAAAACAAGGATGAGTGCTGCTCCTGGTGTCTTTCTAGACATGACCTGAATACTTCCATTCCAACATCACTTCTAGAAGACATGTGTATGATGCTTTTTAAAAACAGCTGTGCACACATATGTGATTTTCTACCTTCACTTTACCCTGGGTCAGCAATCTCTGCAGCTAGATGTCCAGGATTAGCTAAAGGTCTCTTTAAAAGGGTCTGGGGAAAAGATGAGAGCAGTCTTTTCATATTATACACAAGGCCTTATACAGTAGCAGATAAATCTTCGCCAGCATTTCTGACTGGTGGCATGTAGATGTTGCATTCCAGCTTCTCTCTCTGGTTGAAGGAAGACCCTGACTATCCAGTCGATGGTTCCTCCCACTGCTGTACTTGGAGCTCCCCTCACCTTCCTCCTGGGTTCTCAAGGCCTCTGTTCATCCAGGACCCCGAAGATATACCGAGTCAGACTGCAGAGGCCCCGATGGGCCAATGTTGGACTTCATGTGGCCACCAATCTTCCTGCCATTTCATGCACGCTGACACCTGGAGAGCAGGGCACCAGCAGAGTATAGGAGGCCTGCACTGAGGCCTCCTCCATCGAGGTGTTTCGTTGATAGAGAAAGAATCGCTGCAAGATCTGGCTCAGGGTGGTGGTTGCTGCCAGAACTGTGGCTCTGACATAAACAAAGGCTACTTCCCAGGTCCCCAGCTCCCTGACCTAGGTGCCCCGGGAAAGGATGCTGTACTTGTTAGCTCGCTGCTTGAACTGTATTCTTATGCTGTCCTTGAACTTCTGACCATCCTTCCTTTCTCTCTCTGAAAAGTGCAGGGATTATAAGCATGAGTCCCCACATCCTATTAATAAAACAATGTTTTCAAGGTCTACCCATGCTATAACAGGTACGAATTTTTCCATTTTCATATAACTAGTTTTTGAGAGTATGTACCCCTACATTTTTTTTGGTCCCTAGGTAGGTTTACATATTTGGATTAGCTCTAAGCTTTACTAACCATGAACAGTATGGTACGAATGATAAGGCAAACAAATTTTGTTATTGATATATGTTCTCATATTTGTTATGCAGTTTCTCACTAGCTGAATTGGTTCACTAAATAGTTTCAAATTTTGCATTCACAGTTGTAAGATATTAAGGTAAACACTACCTTATAACTTCATTTACATTATTTGTTTTTTTCAAAAAATATTGTTCAGAGACAATCAGAAAGTGGACCAGGAATGCATTTAAATAACTCTGTCACTTAGGTTGGCCTTATATTTGCAATTCTTGCTCTTTGGACTCTGTGTCAGGCTGTTATTTTGCTTTTATCTATTTATATTTACTTTCGCTCTTTAAAACAACTTTTTAATTAAAAATATATTTTGATCACATTCTTCTTCTCTCCCAAGTTCTTCCTGATCCGCCCCTACCCAACTTTAAGTTATTTCTCAAAAAACAAACAAAACCTCAATATAACAACAGAATGCCCCAAAACAAAGAAAGCAAGCCACCCAAAAGAAAAAATAAAAACAACAGAAAATCACCCACAAACTGCAAACACACACACACACACACACACACACACACACACACACACACACACACACGTAGTTCATTATATGTTGAGTACCTATGCCTGAATAAGAGTCTTGTTTTGGTGTGGTTGGTGTACCCACTGTCACTCTAGTGGAGAAAACAGATTTTCCCTCTCTCAGCAACTATCTTTTGCTGCTAGGTACCCTGATGGGTAGGTTTTCATTCATTCACTATTCTCCAACACAATATTTTTATTGATTATTTGGGAATTTCTTACCATATATCCTGATCACACCTGCTTTCCCTTTCTGCCAGGATCTAATTTTCTGAGTTTTTTCCCAGGGTCTAGACTCTCTTATGTGTGCAGTGCTAGAGGCAGTTATGTAGGGATAACTTCTTTTGATTTGTATTATATACAGGGAACTTGAACTATTAGTATTAAAGTTTATTTGTGGTTGTTTTACTTTTGTGGTGATGTGGACTAAAGGTACAGCTTTGAGTATATTAGCAGACTGTTATGTTCTGGACCCACATAACAGTCCCAGTTTATTGTCTTTAAATAGTTCCTTGATGTCTACATGTTAGATTTTCTCTGTGATTATTTTCTAATAGAAAAACAATAAGAAGACTTCATTATAAAGTTATCAATATGGCCAGGAGGCAGAGATAGGGTGGAAAACTTCAGAGCCAGCATAGACTATGTAGTAAATTCTGAGCTAGATAAGACTATGCAGTGTAACTATGTTTCAGAACAAGAATATTATAAATATTTATAAACAACAGTTTTAAATAAAAGAGGATGAACTGATCTTGTAAGTTTATGCAGTCTAATACTTGAAATACATTAAACTAAAGGGGCCCCATTCACTAAAATACTCACCACTTGTCACACCAACACATTTAGGAACCTGGAATATCACCCAAAAGGAAGTCAACTAAATATTGAGTATATTGTAAGTAGATATGTTTAAAGTGCTATGTATAGAACCCAACCTATGTACATGCTAAGAAAATGTACTACTGGTGACCTAAATACCCATCCCAAAAATATGTTCATGGGATTTTACTTTCAGGTACTCTTCATATTTGTGTCCTTCTTGGTGTTATAGAAAGAAATTTTGAGATATAGATGGCAGAGGGAGCCCTATGGAACTTCACTTCCTTGAGTACCAATTTTCTACAAAATCAGTATTATATACATCATTCAAGCAAATCTGAAAACATCCTTTCAAATAAACACCCATTTATATTCAACATGGAGTTATCGTTTAATGCCCATTTGTTTAGTTCATAGCTTCTCTTATTTCATGAATCCTAAAGGTCAGATACTATAGATAGTCCCTCAGAATCTAATACAAAAACACACATGCTACAGGGTAGAAGAAAATGAATAGAGAAACGCAAATGACAAGAGAGGGATGAATGAAAATATTTAAGGATATTTCCCCTAACTCAACCAAACGAAGTTTTTTTTTTTTCTCATGGACAGAGTACACCCTAGTCACACAACCAGATATGGCTTCAATCTCATATCTAGCTGTTTGTTTATGGTATAACTGTGGTGTTCCCCTAAATAGCTAAGGCTTTCTTGAAGCCTCTTAATTTTTCTGAATAAATGATAGTGTGTATCTGGAAGTCTTTTCTTGGTCCCATCCAGTCCCACTGGATCATTTTATTTTCCACCTGCTGGTCCCCACAGCTGCTGATGAAGTAATTATTTTGAGGTTTAATATAATTATAATTGTTTGGTCTATGTTTTAAGCTTCTTACCGGATAGCTCTCTATATAAATTAACCCATTTCTAATCATTTGTCTATTGCCATGTGCCCCATGGCTTACCAGCAATGCTCTGGCATCTGGCTTCTTCAGCAGCTGTGCGCATCTCCCTGACTCTGCCTTTTTTCTTCCTGTCTCTCTGCTTGGATTTTTCACCTGGTTCCATTCTGCCTGGCTATTAGCCAAATCAGCATCTTTATTAACAAATGGTAATAAAACATATTCATAGCATACAGAGGGGGATCCCACAAGTTACTTGAGGGATTTAGGGGAATGAGCTATCCTCCTCCCAGTGGCCCAAAACCTTGTCTGTCCTTAAAAGACTGGGTCCTTCTTAAGACTTGGAAGAAAATATTCACAGAACAGTTGAGATCTCCATGAAATGTACCCTAGTAGATTGTTCTGAGCCACCTCATGGCTGTCAAACTGCTAGAAAACTGTGTTCAATTTTGAATTCCCAGGATAGAAACCAGGGACTTCAAATAACCCAATTCCACCTGAAGATGCAGAGGAAAACTGTAGACATAGGTGTCTGTCCCTCCAAGTCCCACACTTGTTCAGTCCCAAAGAAACACAAAAGGCTCATAATAATTATTAACTATTTGGTCTATCAGCTCATGCTTATTATTAACTATCTATTACAATTTAAATTAACTCATAATTCTTGTTTATGTTTAGCCATGTGGTTTGATACCTTTACTCAGTAAACCAATCTCACTTTCTTTCCTCTGCCTCTTGCTGATGACTGATTTCTGCCTTTACTCTTCCCAGAATTCCTCTAGTCTGGTTGCTCTGTCTGTACTTTCTGCCTGGCTACTGGTCAATCGACATTTTATTAAATAAATATGAGTAACAAATACAGTGTCAAAAATATTATCCTAAAACATTTTCCTTTTTTTTATTTTTAAAAGAAAATTTGAATCTAATTCTCTAGGTTTAACTTTTGTCCTGACCATTACCCATAACACCTTGTAGACATCACATTAAACAAAGACAAACATCCATAATCCATTTTGGGGGGGGGGAATGTGGGCATAGTTTTCTAGTTTGTTTCATGCTGACTGGGTACATTGGTAATCTTTTATTAACTTAAAGCAAACTTAGAATTATGGTCAAGTCCTGACTTGAATATTCTGTTAGGCTGGATAATCTCAGTCAGAAGCTTTGAAACTGCTCTGAATATAGAACTCAGTGGAAACTGTGACAGAGGTGCTCTATAAATGTTGGATTGTTTGGGTCATCTGAGATTTTTCAGGGCATCTTCCTAGATCATACCTTATTTTTCTTAAGCCAGAAAGAATTCACAGCCTCTCATCTCCTGCAGAAACAAAAGTAAAACCTCTTTTCCAAATTAACATATCTTTAGACTTAAATTTTGAAGTTAAGGCATTTTCAAAATACATATGTTGGATTAATCCAATAGCATTTATAATCAATTATCTTTTAGCAGCATTTGCTCTTTTCTCAACAGTCAAGCAATTAAAAAAAACACAATAGCATACAGACTTCAAACTTGCTGTGTATTTTCCATATTTACATGACTTTTTTCTTTACTCTATTTTTTATTCCTTTTTTTGGTTATTTGAGAAGTGTTTCTCTATGTATCTGTGGTTGTCTTGTGTCTCACTCTATAGATCAGGCTTCCCTCAAACTCACAAAGATATGCCTGCCTCTGCCTTGCAAGTGTTGGAATTAAAGGTGTGTGCCACCCTGCCTGACTACTCTATTTCTTTTTAATGGCTTTCTCTAATATTTTTCTTTTGTTTCCCAAGCCTATGTATATTTTTAAACATACTGTAAACCTTTTAGAGTTTTATCCCATATGAATTAGACCTTCATCTATATATCTATCTTTTTCTGAGCATATGAATCTTTAATCTCCTAAGTGGCATGACTAGGATTAAAGTGGCAGCTTTGTGGCTGGCTCTACCCATTCCTTGGCTTCCTGAGAGTCTAGTTTCATTGACGGGAGCCATGTTTATTGCCACAGCTCTTGGTGGTGGTCCATGCCACCACCAAGAAGCATGCTACTGGCTGCTCATAACACCATTTATGTGTTTGGTGACAGGGCCTCATAAAAGAGCCACCATGTGGTATTTGCTGTTAACACTGAATCAGGAAGCCTTTCTTAAAGGAACCAGGCCTCTGCTTGCTTCCAACCAACAGAATCTACCAGAGTAAAGACAGTTACCAAGATTCTGTACTTGACTCAGTTTTTATCTTCTAGAATTTGTTTTTAAAACTTTCTTAAGCTTTATGTGGAATTTCTTGCCAATTGTTTGTATACCACATGTAGACAGAAATTTCTGTCCCACCCAATCTCATAGCCATTCAGTCCCAAAGAAACACACAGAAGCTTATCATAATTATAAACTGTTTGGCCTATTAGCTCAGGCTTACTATTAACTAGTTATTACAATTGAAATTAACCCATAATTCTTGTCTATGTTTAGCTATGTGGCTTGTTACCTTTCTGTAGTAAGGCATTCTCATCTTGCTTCCTCTGTGTCTGGCTGGTGACTGACTCTGGTTTCTCTCTTCCCAGAATTCTCCTAATCTGGCTGTCCCACCTATACTTTCTGCCTGGCTACTGGTCACTCAACATTTCATTAAAGTAATATGAGTGACAAATCTTTACAGTGTTTAAGAGCTTATCTCACAGAAAACACCTCAAACTGATTATCTGAAAGCATCTCTTATGGAAGCATCTGACTTATCTTGGCTTCAGTTTCCCCCAGAGAAACAGACAAGTCTCCCCAGATTCTCTAGAAAGACAGATCAGCAAAGTGATGTCCTGTGAAAACATACTGTCTGTGTTCCCTATTTCCTAAGCTTCTTTCTGTAAATGAAGGCTTCATCATTTAGAGCTAGAGTCCTGCTAGAGACACATAGTTAGGTGCATCCTGGAACCCAGAATGAAGATGAAACAACCTTAGATCTTATGAAGAGACTCTTTCCCCATAGAAAAACCCTCTGTGGCAGAAACTCAGCAATGGAGGAGGAATCTACTACAGTATGTCCCTTCACCTAGAAGACAAATGAGTAGATGGAACATGTCTTTGTATATTGTTTCTTCTTCCCCTGTCCCTTAAAAAGCTGTACTCCATTTATCTTTTAAAAATGGGTGAATTTCTAGATCAAGCCAAGCCCCAAATTTTAAACTGATATGAAGTCAACAATCACAAATGAGGAGATTAAAATTCTAATATAAAGCTTTCCAACATAAAAAAAGAAAAGCCCAGGGTCCAACAGAATGACATGAGAATTCTATTAGATATTCAAATGAGATATACAGCCAGTCTTTCTTAAACTATTAAAAAGGACAGAAACAGAGAGAACTCCCAATCTCCCTTTATAACGTCACTATCATTGTAAACACAAATCAATTAGGACACAATAGAAAAAAATCCATAATTCAATGCCAATGATCAACATAGACTCTGAAATGCACACTAACATATTTGCAAACAGAATGCAGACATACAACAAAAAGATTATCCGTCATGACAAAGTTGGTTTTATTCTTGAAATACAGAGCTGCTTCAGTATATTCAAATCAATAAATTTAATAAGCTATGTAAACACATTAAATACAAAAATCATATGACTATTTCAACAAACACAGGAAAACTTTTGTCAAAATCAAAAATGCCTTCATATTAAAAGTTCTAGAAATGTAGAGCTAGAGGAAACATACCTCAACATGATAAAAGCCATAAATGTGAATTCCACAACCTGTATCATTCTGAATGGAGAAAAGCAAAAAACAATCTCACTGAAGTATGAAATGCTTCAGGAATGTCAACTATCATGATTCCTATTCAATACTGTGTCTGAAGTGCTGACTAGAGGGATAAAGCAACAAAACATTAAGTGGATATAAATATGAAAAAAAATCAAGCTATCCCCTATTTTCAGATGATGTGATAATATAGAGAGCTCAAAAATTCTACCCAAAAACTTATACAAATTATAAACAAATTCAACAATGCAGAAAGATATAGAATCAACTTACAAATATCAATAGATTAATTCTTACTGGAAACACTCAGATTAAGAGGTAATGAATACAATCACATTTACAATAATCTAATATTCACATATTATATAGTCTTAGGGTTTCTATTGTTGTGAAGAGACACCATGGCTATGGTTACTCTTCTAAAGTAAAATTTAGTTGTGGTAGCTGATGTAGGATTCCACTTTGTATGATGTGAATACCACTGGTGAATAAAGAAACTGTCTTGGCCTGTGAAAGGGCAAAAGTACAGAGCTAGGTGGGGAAAACTAAACTGCATGCCGGAGAAAGGAAGGTGGAGTTAGAAGCTATGGAGCTTTCCCCAGAGACAGACATGTTGAAACATTACCAGTAGGCTACGAGCCTCATGGTAAAATATAAAATAATAGAAATAAGTTAATTTTAGTTATGAGAACTAGCTAGCAAGACACTTAAGTAATTGGTCAGGCAGTGATTTAATTAATACAGTTTCTCTGTGGTTATTTCAGGAGTCTGAGTGGCCAGGAAATGAACAAGTGGAAGGTGGCTTCGCTACAGCAAATTGGCACTCCAATGTGGTCAACTGTATCCACGTTAAACCTAAGGAAACTTGGAAGGGAACTCTAGACATAATAAAACAAAGTTTACTCACATTTTTTCAGCTGTTGAGTTGCTGCATCTACCATAAGAGAGGTCTTCCTAATTCAACGCTTAAAAAAAAAAAGTGAGTTTTCAAAATGGCAGATTTCTCTGGCTCTTTTGGGGTGAGGGTTGGCTATAAATACTTGAATATGGTTTGTGGGCCCAGATGCTTGTATGCGCATTTGGGGTTAGGAGGAGAGTAGCTGAGACCATGCCTGCAGCACAGCACCCCTGACCATGTCAGGCAGTGGGTTCAGGCTAGAAGTGTACACGCAGGAGAACATCGTGGATTTCCACTACATTACACAGAGATATCCAGGCTGTGCAATGCTCTGCATGGCATATTTAGCTATTACTCAGATAAAAAGAATTTATGTGCCACAAGCTCATTCTCAGAGTTAAAGTTCTTAGCTCAGCTCCTACGTGGCAATCCCAGAGGAGGCAGGAATGGTACCTCCACCATTTTGAAAGTGGAGAGAGGTGGATCCAGCACCTAGGGCAGCTGCAGCCAAGTTGCTTACCGTTATAAAATCTCGTCAAGACAGAAAAGGATTACAGAAACACAATAAAGACAGATTCAGACAGGTGGAAGATGGTATCTCAAAGTTGTTTTGATTTGCACTTCCTTGATCGCTAAGGAGGTTGAGCGTGACCTTAAGTGTCTTTTGATCATTTGAACTTCTTCTGTTGAGAATTCTCTGTTCAGTTCAGTGCCCCATTTTTTAATTGGGTTAATTAGCATTTTAAAGTCTAGTTTCTTGAATTCTGTATATATTTTGGAGATCAGACCTTTGTCTGTTGTGGGGTTGGTGAAGATCTTCTCCCAATCAGTAGGTTGCCATTTTGTCTTAATGACAGTGTTTTTTGCTTTGAAAATTCTCAATTTCAGGAGGTCCCATTTATTCATTGTTGTTCTTGTTGCTAGTGCTATAGGGGTTCTACATAGAAAGTGGTCTCCTGTGCCCATGTATTGTAGACTACTTCCCACTTTCTCTTCTAACAGGTTCAGTGTGGTCAGATTAATATCTAAGTCTTTAATCCATTTGGACTTGAGTTTTGTGCAGGATGATATATATGGATCTATTTTCATTCTTCTACAGGTTGACATCCATTATGCCAGCACCATTTCTTAAAGTTGCTTTCTTTTTTACATTGTAAATTTTTAGCTCTTTGTTGAAAATCAGGTGTTCATAGGTTTGTTGATTAATATCTGGGTTTTTGTTTCGATTCCATTGGTCAATATCTATGTTTTCATGCCAATACCAAGCTGTTTTCATTACTGTAGCTCTGTAATGGAGTTTGAAGTCAGGGATGGTAATGCCTCCAGAGGTTCCTTTATTGTATAAGATTGTTTTGGCTATCCTGGGTTTTTTGTTTCTCCATATAAAGTTGATTATTGTTCTCTCAAAGTCTGTGAAGAATTTTGTTGGGATTTTGATGGGGATTGCATTGAATCTATAGATTGCTTTTGGTAGAATTATCATTCTTACTATGTTGATCCTCCTAGTCCAAGAGCATGGGAGATCCTTCCATTTTCTGGTATCCTCTTCAATTTCTTTCTTCAAAGACTCAAAATTCTTTTCAAATAGTTCTTTCACTTCCTTGGTTAGAGTTACCCCAAGATACTTTATGCTATTTGTGGCTATTGTGAAAGGTGATGTTTCTTTGATTTTCCTCTCTGCTTCTTTGTTCTTTGTGTAAAGGAAAGCAACTGACTTTTTGGAGTTGATCTTGTATCCTGCCACATTACTAAAGGTGATTATCAGATGTAGGAGTTCTGTTGTAGAGTTTTGGGGTTGCTTATGTACACTATCATATCATTTGCAAATAACGAAACTTTGACTTTTTCCTTTGCAAATTGAATCCCCTTGATCTCTTTATGCTGTCTTATTGATATTGCTAGAACTTCAAGCACTATATTGAAAAAGTGTGGAGAAAGTGGACAGCCTTTGAGATACCATCTTACACCTGTCAGAATGACTAAAATCAAAAACACCAACAATAGCCTTTGCTGGAGAGGATGTGGAGTAAGGGGAACACTCATCCATTGCTGGTGGGAATGTGAACTTATGCAACCACTTTGGAAATTAGTGTGGCGGTTTCTCAGGAAATTCGCAATCAACCTACCCCAGAATCCAGAAATGCCACTCTTGGGAATATACCCAAGAGATACCCTATCATACTACAAAAGCATTTGTTCAACTATGTTCATAGCTGCTTTATTTGTAATAGCCAGAACCTGGAAACAACCTAGATGCCCCTCAAAAGAAGAAGGGATAAAGAAAGTGTGAAATATAAATGCATTAGAGTACTACTCAGTGGTCAAAAAACAATGACATCTTGAATTTTGCATGCAAATGGATGGAAATAGAAAACAATATCCTTATTGAGGTAACCCAGACCCAAAAAGATGAATATGGTATGTACTCACTCATAAGTGGATTCTAGCCATAATTAAAGGTCTTTGAGCCTATAATTCGTGATCCTAGAGAAGCTAAATAAGAAGGTGAACTCACGAAAAATATATAGTTATCTTCTAGGATATTGGAAGTAAACAAGATTGCCAGGAAAAAATTGGAAAATTGGGGGTGGGGATGGGGTGGGGGTAAGAGGAGAGGGGAAGGGAGAAGGAAGAAGGGGAGGATGGGAAGAGCTTGGGGAAATGGAATGGTTGGGATGGAGGAAGAGTAGATATGGGAGCAGGGAAATTGATATCTTACTTAAGGGAGCCATTTTAGGGTTGGCAAGAGACTTGACTCTAGAGGGATTCCCAGGTATCCAAGGAGACGTCCCCAGCTTGTTCCTTGGGCAGCTGAGGAGAGGGCACCTGAACTGGCCCTATCCTATAGCCACATTGATGAATATCTTGCATATCACTATAGAACCTTCATCTGGCGATGGATGGAGATAGAGACAGAGACGCACATTGGAGGACTGGACTGAGCTCCCAAGATCCAAATGAGAAACAGAAGGAGGGAGAACACGGGCATGGAAGTCAGGACTGCGAGGGGTGCACTCACTCACTGATGGTGGGGCTGATCTAATGGGAGTTCACCAAGGCCAGCTCGACTGGGAGTGATGGAGCATGTGATCAACCTGGACTCTCTGAATGTGACTGACAATGAGGGCTGACTGAGAGGCCAAGGACAATGGCACTGGGTTTGATTCTACTGCATGTACTGGCTTTGTGGATCCCTAGTCTGTTTGTAAGCTTACCTTCCTAGACCTGGATGGAAGGCGGAGGACCTTGGACTTCCCACAGGGCAGGGAACCCTGACTGCTCTGTGGATTGGAAAGAGAAGAGAAAGGAGAATGGGGGGAGAGGGAGGGAAAGGAGAGGAGTTGGAAATTTTTAATAAAAAATAAAAATTTTTCTGAAAAAAAAGACAGATACAGATAAAAAAAGACCTCTAAATTGATCACAGTGTTGGATAAATGTACGTTGGTTTGGGAGAAAAAGAATATAGAGAGTTATAAAATAAAGTAAATGATTTATGAAACAGAAGACAGTCCTCAAAGAGACAGAGTACAGAGAGTCATTGATTAAAGGAGTAATGATAATCAAATAAATACTAAATTTTTTTTAAAAATGTAAAAAACAAATAAGTCACATAAAGTTGGAATATAAACAGAGAGTCTGCATTATGTATATTTTTGTGTTTTCTTTGAATTTTTTGACGGAAGCAGCTATGTACAGAGAGACATTTCCATGTATGGGCAGCTAAGTTAAACCAATCTATGTATTTTAAACGTATCTTGATTCCAAAATTTGTGTCTAAGAATTTGTTGCTTTGGAAAAGAGGTTCTTTTGTTTCCACAGAGAATGAGAATCTGTGGAATTCTTCCAGATTAATGTGGTTTGATGAACTCTGATCCCCAAAAGGTTGTTGTAAACACCCACTAAAAATTACTTTGCCCAACAGAAAGTAGAAAGCAGTATGGAGATAATGATTTAGAGATTTGCATTGGTATGGATTTTGGTTTATTGATACAAATTTTAGGTCAGTTTTATTATATGTGTATTTTGCTCTTTACTAAGGTATTGTGTTTGTGAAGCTCTTTTAAATATATAATGTATAATTAAAAATACAGGATATTAGATAGTCATCCATAAAGTAAAGCTTGTAGTCATGTTTGTTTGGTTTTCTAGATATATAAAGATGTATTTTAGTTAGATAGGTATTCTTCAAATCTTTCAGAGACCTTCAGAATATGGCATTTAAAATGTTTAAGAACTTAAAATTTTTCATGACAATGAGACACATATGCTACTGGAAGCACCAATCTACTTCAAGAGGAAGATTGGCATTGAAGAGGCTCTTCATGGATTTGGTTAGCCATTTGCGCAAGAAACTGCCCTTACCTAAACTGCTTGATGGTATGATATGTGAACTGGACATGCAGAACCCACAGAAATATGGATGCTGAACTTGCCTGAAGGTGAGACAGTCCTTCATCAGGGTTCCTGCATCATGAAAGAGTTTGTAAGACATTCTACAAGACACAGAAGAAAGTGGCTGACAAACTGCCAATATTGGCAGGACTGTCATTGAAATTTCCTGCTTCATCAAAAATTCTACTGGATACTATAGGCCTGAAGCCTGAAAAATGGATGCTCCAATGGTACAGAAGAACTTTGGGTGACTATACAGGCAGCAAGGTGTGTCTGTCATTTCTAGAGTTTTGGATGTTGCTTGCAATGCACTTTTTGTTAACTTAGGTAATATTCTATCCTTCTGGAGTCTTTGATGGAGCTGAAGAATAGTTATAATTTTCCTTAGTTGTGATATAAGATAAAGTAGGTATAAATATTGTAACTGTAATTTTTTTGCTTAATAACTGTTTTATTATATCTAATTTTTTTGTGCTAAAATTAAAATGATTCTTTTTATTTAAACAGATAAGGGGTGGTAATGTGGGATTCCCCTCCATATGGTGTATATACCATTGGTGAATAACAAAATTGTCTTGGCCTGTGATAGGGAAAAAGAGTAGAGCTAGGTGAGAAAAACTAAGCTGCATGCTGGGAGAAGGAAGGCAGAGATAGAGAGAAGCCATGGAGCCACTGCCAGAGACAGGCATGTTGTAACCTTGCCAGTAGGCCACATGCCTCATGGTAAAATACAAAATAATGGAGATGGGTGAATTCTATATATAAAAAGTAGCTCAAAGTACACTTAAGTGATTGACTAAGCAGTGATTTAATTAATACAGTTTCTATATGGTTATTTCGGGAGTCTGGGCAGCCAGAAAGAAAGCAAGTGGAGGGCAGCCGGGAGCTCACTAGTGGCCTCCCTATGACAGGTGGCAGCTTACATTCTGAGAAATTCAATCCATTATCATCATGATGGGACACGGTTGCATGCAGGCAGACATTGTACTACAGAGGTAGCTGAGAGTTCTACATCGTGCTGGTAATTGGAAGTAAACTGTGACATTGGAAGTAGCTTGAGCATAGGAGATCTCAAAGTCCACCCCAAAGTGGTATACTTACTCCAACAAAGCCACACCTCCTTATAGTGCCAAATACTTTGGAGACGACCACCACATTCCACTCCCTGCCCCCAAAGCCTTTTAGTCATATCATAATGCAAAAATGCTTTCAGTCCAACATCAAAATTCCCCTATAGAGATATATAATGGTCTGAAACTTATTTAAAAGTATAAAGTTCAAAGCTTCTTCTGAAAATCGTGTCATTTCCTAACTGTAATCTCTTGTAAAATCAAAGTAGAAAGCGAGATCACATTCTTCTAACATATAAGTGCACAGAATATACATTATCACTACAAAACATTGGAAAATGAGAATAGTGAGAAAATACTGGAACAAAGCAAAATCTTATGAGTGCTCAACCATTCACCAAATCTATAGGCCACTATGTAAAGCATGAAGCAACAGAGGTGCACCTTCCCAGGGAAGAACATATCAATTGTTGAGTGCCAAATAGGCAGCCCTGAGAAAATACTGTTGAAAACTATTATATTGATTAAACAGGTTATATTCGGGAAAATGTATGTATATACAAATAGATATGTGTGTGTAATAATTGATGAGCAAAAAGATATGAATTTGAGAACCTTATATATGCAAATACAATTTATTTTTGTTTGTGTGGTTTTTCAAGTTTCCCTGTGCAGCTCTGACTGTCCTAGAACTCACTCTGTCGATCAAACTGGCCTTGAGTTTAGAGATCCACCTGCTTTTGCCTCCTGAGCAAAAATTTAAGGCATGTATCATCACCTCCTAGCATGAAATTATATATAATAATTAGGCTTGGGTAGTCTTCCAGAGAAAGAGAAAAGACTGTATGAGAAAGAGGGGATGCAGAAAACCAGGAGAATGGCCCACTGAGCCATTTTTGCAGGGTTCACACAGTCTCACAGATACTGAAGCGATAAACATGGGGCCTGCAATGGTCTACACCAGGTCCTCTGTATATATGTTATGGCTGTTAGCTTGCTTTTTTGTGAGACTCATGAGAGGGGGAGTAGGTATATCTCTAACTCTTTTGCCTTCTATTGAGACTCTTTCATCCTATTAGGTTGCCTTGTCCAGTCTCCATATAGGCTTTTACCTTGTCATATTCTATCTTGTTTTGTTTGGTTTGGTTGTTGTCTCTTGGAGGCCTGCTCTTTTCTGAAGAGGAAACAGAAGAAAGAAGATCTGCAGAATAGGGAACATTGGGATGTACTAGGAGAGAAGAATCTATTTTTAATACTAAAAAAATATCATTGTGTTATAAAATGATTTTCCCCTTAAGACCAAAACTCTCAATTTAAAGAATATTCAAATGTATTAGAAGATATTTTAACTTCAAATACATTAATACTGAAAATGAAATTTATTTTTTTTGAAAGTAATTTTATTAAATTATAAAAGTTTCCATTTACGCCCCTCTTCCCAACACCCTCCCACTCCCCCCTCCCTCTCCTCCTCCCTCTTTGTCCCTAAGGGCAGTCAGGGTTTCCTGCCCTGTGGGAAGTTCAAGTTCCTCCCCCCTCCCTCCAGGTGCAGGAAGGTGAGTATCCAAACAGACTGGATCCCAAAAATCCAGTATATACAGAGGAAACTAGTCCCAGTGTCATTGTCAATGGCTTCTCAGAAAGACTCCAGGCCAGCCACATTCAGAGAATCCGGCCACATTCAGAGAATCTGGTTGGATCACGTGCTCGTTCAGTCGCAGTCCAACTGGCCTTGGTAAACTCTCATTAGATCCGACCCCTTGTATCAGTGGGTGATAGCATCCCTCGCAGTCCTTCGTCATTTTCTTCGTCCTTCTGCTTCTTATTTGGATCTTGGGGGGCTCAGTCCGGTGCTCCAATGTGGGTCTCCATCGGTATCACCATCCAACGCCAGATGAAGGATCTATGGTGATAAGCAAAATATTCATCAGTATGGTTATGGGACACGGCCGGTTCAGGCACCCTCTCCTCTGTCCAGAGAACAATCTGGGGATCTCTCCTTGGACCTTGGGATCCCATATATAATCAAGTTTCCTGTAAACCCTAAAATGACTCCCTTAGTTGAAATATATTCTTCCCTGATCCCATATTCATCCTTCCTCCCTTCCCCCCATCCCGGTCAACCGAGCTTTCTCCATTCCTCCCCTACTCCCTTCTCTCTAACCCTCTCCCCTTTCAACAACCCTCCCACCACCCCCCATGCACCCAAGGTTACCTGGGACTCTTGACTATTTCCTACCTCCTGGCGGATAGCTAAATAATCTTCATTAGGTTCATCTTCTTATTTAGCTTCTCTAGGATCACGAATAATAG
This sequence comes from Myodes glareolus, assembly GCF_982192425.1. NCBI lineage: Eukaryota > Metazoa > Chordata > Mammalia > Rodentia > Cricetidae > Myodes > Myodes glareolus. The sequence continues at coordinate 122,268,863 of NC_142053.1, forward strand.
GCTCAAAGACCTTTAATTATGGTTAGAATCCACTTATGAGTGAATACATACTGTGTTCCTCTTTTTGGGTCTGGCTTACCTCACTCAGTAAAGCGTTTTCTATGTCCATCCATTTGCATGCAAAATTCAAGATGTCATTATTTTTTACCGCTGAGTAAAACTAGTGTATATGTTCCACACCTTTTTTAACCATTCTTCTATTGAGGGGCACCTAGGCTGTTTCCAGGTTCTGGCTATTACAAATAGTGCTGCTATGAACATAGTTGAACAAATGCTTTTGTAGTATGCTCGGGAATCTCTAGGGTATATTCCCAAGAGAGGAATTGCTGGGTCCTGAGGGAGGTTGACTCCCAGTTTCCTGAGAAACCGCCACACTGATTTCCACAGTGGCTGCACAAGTTTGCATTCCCACAAACAATGGATGAGTGTTCCCCTCATTCCACATCCTCTCCAGCATAGGCTATCATTGGTGTTTTTGACTTTAGCTATTCTGACAGGTGTAAGATGGTATCTCAAAGTGGTTTTGATTTGCATTTCCCTGATCGCTAAGGAGGTTGAGCATGACCTTAAGTGTCTTCTGGCCATTTGAAGTTCATCTGTTGTGAATTCTCTGTTCAGATCAGTACCCCATTTTTTAATTGGGTTAATTAGAGTTTTAGTGTCTAGTTTCTTGAGTTCTTTGTATATTCTGGAGATCAGACCTTTGTCTGATGAGGGGTTGGTGAAGATCTTCTCCCAGTCAGAAGGCAGCCTTTTTGTCTTACTGACAGTGTCCTTTCCTTTACAGAAGCTTCTCAGTTTCAGCAGGTCCCATTTATTCATTGTTTCTCTTATTGTCTGTGCTGCTGGGGTCCTACTTAGGAAGTGGCCTCCTGTGCCTATATCTTGTAGACTACTTCCCACTTTCTCTTCTATCAGGTTCAAAGTGGACAGATTGATGTTGATGTCTTTAATCCATTTGGACTTGAGTTTTGTGCATGGTGATAGAGATGGATCTATTTTCATTCTTCTACAGGTTGACATCCAGTTATGCCAGCACCATTTGTTAAAGATGCTTTCCTTCTTCCATTGTATACCTTTAGCTCCCTTGTCAAAAATTAGTTGTTCATAGGTTTGAGGGTTAGTATCTGGGTCTTCTATTCGATTCCATAGGTCGACTTCTCTGTTCTTATGCCAATACCAGGCTGTTTTCAATACTGTAGCTCTGTAATAGAGTTTGAAGTCAGGGATAGTAATGCCTCCAGAAGTTCCTTTATTGTATAAGATTGTTTTGGCTATCCTGGGTTTTTTGTTTTTCCATATAAACTTGATTATTGTTCCCTCAAGGTCTGTGAAGAAGTTTGATGGGATTTTGATAGGGATTGCATTGAATCTATAGATTGCTTTTGGTAGAATTGCCATTTTTACTATGTTGATTCTCCCAATCCAAGAGCAGGGGAGGTCTTTCCATTTTCTGGTATCCTCCTCAATTTCTCTTTTCAAAGGCTTAAAGTTCTTGTCAAATAGGTCTTTCACATCCTTGGTTATAGTAACCCCAAGATATTTTATGCTATTTGTGGCTATCGTGAAAGGTGATGTTTCTCTGATTTCCCTCTCCGTTTCTTTATCCTTTGTGTATAGGAGTGCCACTGATTTTTTGGAGTTGATCTTGTATCCTGCCACATTACTAAAGGTGTTTATCAGCTGGTTGAGTTTTTGGGGTCGCTTATGTACACTATCATATCGTCTGCAAATAACGAAAGTTTAACTTCATCCTTTCCAATTCAAATCCCCTTGATCCACTTATGTTGTCTTATTACTATTGCTTGAACTTCAAGCACTATATTGAAGAGGTATGGAGAGAGTGGACAACCTTGTCGTGTTCCTGATTTTAGTGGAAAGGCTTTGAGTTTCTCTCCATTCAATTTGATGTTAGCTGTCGGCTTGCTGTATATTGCTTTTATTTTATTTAGGTATGATCCTTGTATCCCCAGTCTCTCCAACACCTTTATCATAAATGGGTGTTGAATTTTGTCAAATGCTTTTTCAGCATCCAATGAAATGATCATATAGTTTTTTTTCTTTCAGTTTATTTATATGATGGATTACATTGATAGATTTGCGTATGTTGAACCAGCCCTGCATCTCTGGGATGAAGCCTACTTAATCATAATGGATAATTTTTCTAATGTGTTCTTGGATTCGGTTTGCCAGTATTTTATTGAGAATTTTCGCATCGATGTTCATGAGTGAGATTGGCCTGTAATTCTCTTTCTTGGTTGTGTCTTTGTGTGGTTTTGGTATTAGGGTGACTGTAGCTTCATAAAAGGAGTTTGGCAGTGACTTTTCTTTTTCTATATTGTGGAATACATTAAGGAGTATAGGTATTAGCTCTTCCTGGAAGTTCTGGTAGAATTCTGCATTGAAACCATCTGGTCCTGGGCTTTTTTTGGTAGGGAGATTTTTGATAACAGCTTCTAGTTCTTCACGACTGACAGGTCTATTTAGATTGTTCACCTGTTCTTGGTACAACTTTGGTATATGGTACTTATCTAAAAAAATGTCCATTTCTTTTACATTTTCCAACTTTGTGGCATATAAACTTTCGTAGTAAGATCTAATGATTCTCTGAATTTCCTCTGTGTCTGTGGTTATGTCCCCCTTTTCATTTCTGATCCTATTAATTTGCAAGTTCTCTCTCTGCCGTTTGATTAGTTTGGATAAGGGTTTCTCAATCTTGTTAATTTTCTCCAAGAACCAGCTTTTTGCTTCATTGATTCTTTGAATTGTTTTCTGTGTTTCTATTTTTTTGATTTCAGCCCTCAGTTTGATTATTTCCAGTCTTCTACTCCTCCTGGGTAAATCAGCTTCTTTTTTTTTCTAGAGCTTGCAAGTGTGTTGTTAAGTCTCCAATGTGTGCTTTCTCCGTTTTCTTTAGGTGGGCACTTAGTGCTATGAACTTTCCTCTTAACACTGCTTTCATTGTGTCCCATAGGTTTGAATACATTGTGTCTTTGTTTTCATTAAATTCAAGGAAGACTTTAATTTCTTTCTTTATTTCTTCCTTGACCCAGGGGTGATTTAGTAGTTGACTGTTCAACTTCCATGAGTTTGTTGGCTTCCTGGGGGTACCATTGTTTTTGAATTCTAATTTTAATCCATGGTGATCTGACAAGACACAGGTGGTTACTAATATTTTTTTGTATCTGTGGAAGTTTGCTTTGTTACCAAGTATGTGGTCAATTTTCGAGAAGGTTCCATGAGCTACAGAGAAGAAGGTATACTCTTTCCTATTTGGGTGGAGTGTTCTATAGATGTCTGTTAAGTCCATTTGATTCAGTACCTCCAATAAATCTCTTATTTCTCTGTTATGTTTCTGTCTGATTGACCTGTCCAATGGTAAGAGAGGACTGTTGAAGTCTCCTACTATTAGTGTGTGTGGTTTGATGACTGCCTTGAGCTCTAGAAGAGTTTCTTTTACATATGTGGGTGCCTTTATATTAGGGGCATAGATATTCAAGATTGAGACTTCTTCCTGATGAATTGTTCCTGTTACGAGTATGAAATGTCCTTCTCCATCTCTTCTGATTGATTTTTGTTTGAAGTCGATTTTGTTAGATATTAGAATGGCCACACCCGCTTGTTTCTTAGGTCTATTTGCTTGGAAAACCTTTTCCCAACCCTTTACTCTGAGTAGGTGTCTGTCTTTGTGGTTGAGGTGTGTTTCTTGTAGACAGCAGAATGTTGGATCCTGTTTTCGTATCCAATCTCTAAGTCTGTGCCTCTTTATAGGTGAGTTGAGTCCATTGATATTAAGTGATATTAATGACCAGTGATCGACGACTCCGGTCATTTTTTTGGGTAGTAGATTGTATGTGTTTTCCTTCTTTGAGTTGTGCTTGTGAAGGGTCGCTAGATGTCTGAGTTAATGTAGGCAGTGTTGGGAATGTTGGATTCCTTGGGTTGTGATTTTCCTTCTAGTATTCTCTGTAAGGCTGGATTAGTAGCTACGTATTGTTTAAATTTGTTTTTATCCTGGAATATTTTGTTTTCTCCGTTGATAGTGAACAATAGCTTGGCTGGGTAAAGTAGTCTGGGCTTGCATCCATTGTCTCTTAGTTTCTGCAGTACCTCTATCCAGGACCTTCTGGCTTTCATGGTTTCCATCGAGAAGTCTGGTGTAAGTCTGATAGGTTTACCTTTATAAGTTACTTGACCTTTTTCCTTTGCAGCTCTCAATATCCTTTCTTTAGTCTGAGTGCTTTGTGTTTTGATTATTATATGATGAGGGGATGTTTTTTTTCTGATCCAGTCTATTCGGTGTTCTGTATGCTTCTTGAACCTTCATAGGAATATCGTTCTTTAGGATGGGAAAGTTTTCTTCTATAATTTTGTTGAGTATATTTTCTGGACCTTTGAAATGCAATTCTTCTCCTTCTTCTACTCCTATTATTCTTAGATTTGGTTTTTTTATTGTGTCCCACAGTTCCTGAATGTTTTGTGATGAGAATTTGTTGGATTTGCTGTTTTCTTTGTCAGAGTGTTTAATTTCTCTATGATGTCCTCAGAGTCTGAGATTCTTTCTTCTATCTCTTGTATTCTATTGGTTAAGCTTGTTTCTGAAGTTTCTGTTCGTTTACCCAGATTTTCCATAGCCAGCCGGCCCTCGGTTTGTGATTTCTTCATTGACTCCATTTCAGTTTTCAAATCTTGAACTGTTTCTATTACCTGTTTGATTGCTTTTTCTTGGTTTCCCAGAATTTCATTTACGGATTTAGTCATTTCTTCAAACTTTTTGGTATATTTCTCTTCTGTTTCTTTACTCATTTCCTCAATTTTTTGTTATACTTATCTTCCATTTCTTTATGGCAGATTTTCACCTCCTGTTTAAGTTCCTCTATTATTTTCATAAAGAAGCGCTTAGAGTCGATTTCTTCTATTTCTTCTGGAGTAGGGTGTTCAATTCTTCTAGTTTCAGGCTTCCTGGATTCTGGCGATGTCATGTTGCCTTTCAGGTTGTTGGAGGAATTCTTGCATTGGCGCCTGCCCATCTCCTCCACTCTGGATGAAACTCCTCAGCACTTTCTGGATAGAACTCCTCAGCACTCTCTGGGTAGGACTTCACAGCACTCTCTGGATAGAGCTCCTCAGCCCTCTCTGGGAAGAACTCCTCAGCAGTGCAACAGGGCTAGCTGGTCTTCCCAGGACCCGGGAGACAAAGGGCCCGCAGCAGTGGGGGGAGGGGAGGGGTCCCTTGGAACACTGAGGACCCTGCCACAGAAGCTGAGGGGGGAAGGGCTGTGCTCCCTTCCCGGACAGGCAGGCAGGCTGCCCAGGCTAGCACCCACTCAGCTTTCTGGGAAGAGCGCCTCAGCAGTGCAACAGGGCTAGCTGGTCTTCCCAGGACCCGGGAGGCAAAGGGCCCGCAGCAGTGGGAAAGAGGGGAGGGGTCCCTTGGAACACCGAAGACCCTGCTGCAGAAGCTGGGGGGGGGCTGTGCTCTCTTCCTGGGCAGGCAGGCTGCCCAGGTGAGCACCCACTCACCTCTCTGGGAAGAACTCCTAAGCAGTGCAACAGGGCTAGCTGATCTTCCCAGGACCCAGGAGACAAAGGGCCCGCAGCAGTCGGGGGAGGGGAAGGGTCCCTTGGAACACTGAAGACCCTGCCACAGAAGCTGATGGGGGAAGGGCTGTGCTCCCTTCCAGGACAGGCAGGCAGGCTGCCCAGGCTAGCACCCACTCAGCTCTCTGGGAAGAGCTCTTCAGCCAAATGAAATTTATTTAAAATGAAAATAATAATCCTTAAAATGGGTTGTATGATGTTGTCATGTAGAGTTAATTTTCATTGGTACCTCTGAGGTTGATAACAGGAATAAGGAAAGGATTCTTGGTGATGACCAACAGGAGTGGGAATGTGCTTCCTTCTATACTCCAACACAGTTACTGATGTTCAAATTTTGGGTTGGAGGTGTATCTCAAGGGTACTGTACTTACCCAGCATGAAAAAAAGGGCATGGAGTTCTACCCGAAGAACTACAAAAATGTAAAAGTCAAAATACTAAATGTTTTCTATTGTGTATTCTATTAAGTATGTGTTAAATTTGTACAAAATCATTGATATACAATATTCATTGTGGTCATTTAAATAAGAATTCTCCCAGTTGTCTTTTGTATTTGAACATTTTGCACCCAATTAATTGTTTTACCATTTGATGGAGATAGTTGTAGGAGGTGTGAACATGTTGGAAGAAGTATGATAATGCAGGAAATTTTAGCTCCTATAAAGCAATCGAATAAATGCACTGTTGCTAATGTGACTCATGGTGCCAGGATCCAATCCAAGCTGGCAGCAGAACTTGACAATTTCATCCACATGGTTAAGGTTTTAGAAGTGCAGAGGATATAAGAGATTCTTTTTCTACATCTTCAAAATGCAGCTGAGGTCAGGCAACTTTTGTCAGTAGAGGGTGCCTGAACTGGCCTTGACCCATAGCCACACTGATGAATATCTTGCATATCACCATAGAATCTTCATCTGGCAGTGGATGGAGATAGAGACAGAGACCCACATTGGAGCACTGGACTTAGCTCCCAAGGTCCAAATAAGGAGCAGAAGGAGGGAGAACATGAGCAAGTAAGTCAGGATCAGTCCTACTGAGAAGGTGGTACTGATCTAATGGGAGCTCACCAAGGCCAGCTGGACTGGGAGTTATGGAGCATGTAGTCAAATTGAATACTCTGAATGTGGCTGGCAATGAAGGTTGACTGAGAGGCCAGTGACAATGGCACTGGGTTTCAATTCTACTGCATGGACTGACTTTGTGGGAGCCTGGTTTGTTTGAATGCTTACCTTTATAGACCTGGATGGAGGGGGGAAGACCTTGGACTTCCCACGGGGCAGGGAAACCTGACTGCTCTTGGACTAGAGAGGGAGGGGAAGGTTAAGAGGGGTAGGGAAAAGGGAGTCTTGGAGGAGGTGTAAATTTTTTATAAATAAATATATAAATTTTAAAAAAGACAAAAAAATGAAAAATAAAATAAAGAAGGCCCAGAGAGGTAGGAAACCACAAGAAGCCATTGTATGAAGCTGTGGAAGTGAAACATGAGTTATGTGGAGATCCCAAGATGATCAAGATGCAAGTGCTATGAGATATCTGTAAAGGAGATGTGAAAACTGACAGGAAAAGCATCCAATGAGAGAAATGTATGTGTCAGACAGCAGCTCTAGAGTGACTGAGCCATTTCAGCCCCTTGACACTTGGCAAGGACTTACAGAATTTTGATGTAGGAATCCCCTCTGTATGCTGTGAATACCATTGGTTAAAGAATAAAACTGCTTTGGCCTACAGAAGGGCAGAATTGAGAAAGGCAGAAATTCTAAGCAGATAGAGGAGGAAAGAAGGCAGAATCAGAGAGATGCCATGTAGCTGCTAGAGCAGAAAAACACCAATGCTTGGGTATGGGTAAACCACGAGCCTAATGGTAAAGTATAAAATAATAGAAATGGATTGATTTAATATGTAAGAGCTAGCTAGAAACACACTTAAGCTATTAGCTCATGGGACATGTGGAACTAGGTGGAGAGTCTGGTCAGAGAAAGGGAAAAACATTTTGATATACCCCCCACCATTGGTATTCCATCCAACTTTTATGGTCCTTAGGCATGTTTTCACCCCAATGCTCTGCCTCCCCCAAAAGAAGGTAAGGAAAAGGTCACAGACTGGGAAAGTTCTAAAGAATCCAAAAAATAACCAACTGGCTAGAAGGACAGGGGCGAAGAAGACAGACAAGGAGCAGGAAAAGGTCAAAGATCAGGAGAGGTATGAAGAATCCAAAAGTAACCAATTGACCAAAAGAATGAGAGAAAAGGAGACAGACGAGGGGGAAGAATAAAAATGGGCACAATTTACTGAAGAGCTGTCCCCAGGTGAAGGAATAAGTCAGGCAGAGGCAAAGACAAAACAGAAAGTAGCTATTTTCTGTGATGAGGAGTGGCCTCCTCCTTATGTCCCCAGCTGCCCTGGTAAGGATAAACTGGGAGAGGGGAATTGGATGAATAAGGGGGCTCCATCCTTGACAGGAGGAAATGAATATACATTTGGGCAGGTCCGGATGGAAACAAGGGAAACTTCAGGTCTCTGATCCTCCCAGAGTTGTCTGCAAACCTCCTGGGACAAATTTGTTAGGATAAATGTATGTCGTTATTACCACTTGTTGGAGATGACTGCTTCTTTTGTTCCAAGCTACCTAGCCCCAAAATAATCACACAGAAACTCTATTAATTAAATGACTGCTTGGGCCATTAACTCTAGCTTCTTATTGGCTAACTCTTACATATTAATTTAACCCATTTCTTTTAATCTGTGTATGGTCACATGGTTGAGGCTTACTGGCCAAAGTTCCTGTGTCTGTCTCTGGCGGGACTACATGACATCTCTCTGGCTCTGCCCTTCTTTCTACCAGTATATAGCCTAGCTTTCTCCCACCTAGTTCTGTTCTTCCCTGCCATAGGATCAAAGCAATTCTTTATTCATAAACCAATAAAAGCAACATATAGACAGAAGGAGCCCCCATACCAACCACTGACCATGTAGCCTTTTATGATAATAAAACTGATCACGGTGTCATCAGGCAGACCCCTGACACCTGAATTCACCCCCAAAAGTAGAGGCCACTGCCCACATGCTCTCCCCATTACGTGGGCACCTGATAAGTCAGTATGGGTGTAGCAGTGGCCATTACTTGAACTTAAACTTAAAATGCTCAAGGAAAATATATGTTTGTGACCATAGACACATATTCTTATGCATGCTTGACTATGACTCACTCAAGGGAAAAGGCAGAGGCAGCCCATGCAAAAAGCCACTTCTTACAATGCTTTGCTATGTTGGGACTACCACAACAAGTCAAAACCAACAATGGCCCCTGTTTTATAAGTAAAACATTAAAAAAATTCTTCCAGAAAGGAAATATATCCCATGTCATCGGGATCCCATACAACCCTCAGGGTCAAGCAATTGTCGAAAAAAATCACCAATATCTCAAAGAGGTAATTATAAAACAAAAGGGGGAGAAGTCTCCCTCCATCTACAACTGTAAAAAGTGTTATTAACTGTTGATATTTTAAATTTTCAAAAATCAGATGAACCAAATAGATTCCAGAAACATTGGGGATCCCTACCAATGAGGCCCTGCCTAAAGATTAGGTAGAAGGATCCTCTCACTAACCAATGGAGGGGTCCAGATCTCTTGTTGACACAGGGCCAAGGTTATGGATGTATCTTCCCAAACCGAGGGGAAACACTTATATAGCTACCCACTCAAAACTTAAAATTTCTCCCTTCCCCTCAGGACGATGGGGAAGACCAAGATGGCCAATAATGAAAAAAAAGAGATTATGGTGGACAACCCTTAAATTCAAACACAAGAAAAAAAATAACTGCTGCCCAAGGGAGATTAACCCTTGAGGAAAGTTTTGCCTGTTTTATCTATTTTGGATGGCCCTACTGGAGATAATCATCCTAACTCTTCTCACAGGGATCAATCTCCAGGCCTCCACCAACCACAGGTGACATATATCTTGTCAAGTTCTGGCTCTGGAGCTATCCTAAACCAGACTTCTCAGATGACAACACACTGGACGTGGTGGCCTGACCTGATGTTTGACGTCTGTAATTTGTCATGTGGGAGATGGGATGTGGAAGACTGGATCGAAGGGAGACCTGAATACAGAAGCTCTCAGGATGTACCCTACCCCAGGCATCTTACACTAATGAACCTGGGTGTTCTCATGTACTTAGAAGACATGCCTTCCTTCAGACACCCTTTTATGTATGCCTAGGAAGCAACCAGACTGTCTCTGCTATTAGAAACTGCACATGTGTCAGGAGGTGGGGTGGGGGCACCAGATTACTATTGTTCTTCCTGGGAATGTGATCAGGCTTGGCTGGACATAATTAGAAAAGACAGAGATTGCATTACATTATTTACAAATGTCTTTGGATTCCTTAGCAAGGGTAGCCTTACAAAATAGGAGAGGCTTGGACTTGTTTTTTATGGAACAGGGAGTAATATGCAGGGCACTTGGGGAAAAATGTTGCTTCTATGCAGACCATTCCAGGATAATTACAAGAACCCTAGATGAGTTAAGAAAAGATATTAACTTATTTAATCAAGGACCCCTTATGAGACCTGGTTTAATTGGTCCCCATGACTTACCACATTCATTTTTCCCTAATTGGGCCAATGGCTATTTGTTTATTAATCTGTCTTTTTGTCCCATGCATTCTCCAAAGGCTGAAACAAGCATTCCAAAAGCAGATACAACAGGTACTACTCATGACACTTTGTGAATATTATGATAGGCTTGACATATCTCATCCCATGGATGAACTCTCGATCTGAGGGTATCCATGCTGAAAGTCTGGATAAGGGTGGCCCTGACTCATACTCTCTCTCTCCCTAGTGGGCTATTCTGGCTTGGTAACTGGGGTTGGGAGTGTGATATAAAACAAAAAAATGGGAAATGCTGGGTCAAAATTATCTTGACCTGTACCTCAAGGCCTGTAGGATAGAGAAAAACCTGGCTTGAGTTTGAGGTATAGTCTCAAAGCTACTGAGTGAGGATGAGACAACAAAATCTAGGTATACAACCCCTTTAACCAGAGGGAGGGCTTGGCTGTCTCTCATTGGCTGGAGGTACCTCCACATCACCCAATGTTACTTAAACTATATAAGCTGATGCTCACAGTAATAAACTGAGTTCCTGCTCTGACTTGACTCTCTATTGCATCTGATGTGTCGTGGGGCTACATAATGGGTGGATAGCACACTCACCTTTCTCTGGGAATAAGGCTAAGAAAGCCTGGCAATATTAGTTTTTATTTCTTTCTCTTCTGATGTTGTGTTGCTAAGGTATAAATGCATATATTGAAAAGAGATGGAGAGCGAGCACATCCATTTCTTGTTTCTGATATCATTGAGAATGCTATTAGTGTGTCTCTATGTAGTATGATTTTGGGTATAAATTTGTCATGGACAGCCTTTATTTTATTGACATATGCTACTCACACCCTAGCCAACTCTTCATGAACTTAATCATAAAGGAATGTTGTGGATTATCAAAGACTTTGTTTTTAACCTCTATTGTGTTTTCTTTTACTTTCTTTTCTTTTTTGAGACAGGACTGTTCTGGAAATTGTTCTGTAAACTAGACTGACTTCAAACTAAGATATCTGACTTCCTCTGCCTCCCAAGTGCTGTAATTAAAGGAGTGCATCATAACCACCCTGATTTCTGCTTCTGTTGCTGTTTGCATGTTCTCTGCCTGTTAATCCATTTATGTTAGAATTACATCTGCTTATATATCTATATTAAACTAGTCCTGCATCAGTATAATATAGAAAACTTAATCATGGTGAAAGATCTTTTCAATGTGATATTGAATTTAGATCACAAGTACATTTTTTGAGAATTTTTGCATTTTTGTTTATTAGGCAAATTAGTGTGTGTGTGTGTGTGTGTGTGTGTGTGTGTGTGTGTGTGTGTGCATGTATGTGCGATCTCTTTACCTGTTTTTAGTATCAGTAAAATATTGCCTTTACACAAAGATTTGACAGCATTTCCTCTTTTTCTACTTTGTAGAATAAGCTGAACATTCTTTCTTTCTTGAAGTTCTAGTAGAATTCTACAGTAAATACACCTGGTCCTGGACTTTATTTAGTTGGGAGTCTGATTATTATTGCTTCAATCTCATTGCTATTTATAGATATTTTTAGATTATTAATCTGGTCACAGTTCAAATTTGATATGCCATATTCATTTAGAGATATATTTATTTTTTAAAAAATTTTCATAGTAGTGGATTAGAGGCTTATAAATTATGTCCTGGTGATTGAATTTCATTGTTTTGTTCTGCAATATCTTCCTTATCATCTCTATTTTTAATAACATAGGACTTCTCTCTCCTTGGACAATTTTTTAAAGGTTTATCAATTTTATTAATTTTTTCAAAGAAAAATCTAGTTAGTCTCATTAGAGTATTCTGTACTTTTTTTCTTTATTTTCCTTGTATCAATAATTTCTGACCTGATATTGTTCATTTCTTCCAATCTACTCAAATGGGATTTGGCTTGTTTTGAGTTATGGTTCTCAGTAGGTATTATGCCATATCATGTATTTATTTATTTTATATCTGTTAAATTTTTTGATGTGGTAATTTAGAGCTAAATTATTTTTTCTTGAGACTTCCACCATTGCAGCAACTAGTTTTTGGCAAGCTGTGTCTTCACTGTCATTAATTGCTATGAAAATTTGTTTCCTTCTTGATTCCATGAAGAGTACATCATTCAGCAGTATGCTGTTTGAGCTCCATTAATTTAGGTACATTCTGTAGTTTCTATTGTTGTAGGTGACCAGTCTTTTTCCATTGTGGTCAGATGGAGTATAGAAAGTTATTTCAGTTTTCCTGTAATTATTGAGACTTGCATTTGTATCTTACATTATCAATTTGAGAGAAAGTTCCATCAGTTACTTGAAAAGGCATGAATTCTTTCTTTTACTAATTAAATTTACTCATTTATTTTGCATCCCAACCACAGTTTTCCTTTCCTCCTCCCATTCCTTTCAACAATCCACTCCTCCTGTTTCTATTCAGAAAGGGGCAGGCCTTTAATGGGTGTCAACAAAGCATGTTGAGGTAGGACTAAGCTCCTCCCCTGATATTAAGATTAGGCAAGGCAGCTCTCCTCCTACCTCATCCCTGCTTTCAGCCAGGAACCCCTTCCCATCCTCTCTCCCTTTTTCGGGGCATAAAATCCTCCAACTCAGCATGTGTGGGTGCCACCGGGACGGGGCGGTGAGTGCAAATGGGAGGGAGTTCCTTTGTTTTAATAGCCTGCCTGCAGCAAGGTAAGACTGCAGGCAGGGAGATTTCTGACCAGCAAGTGGCACTGATCCTGTAGCAGAAGATACAATGGAGGGGTAAGTGTTTTCCTGATCAGCCACACAAGCCCGGTAAGGGAACACACAATTTTCCCACCATCCTTACTTCCCTGGGTATTCCGAAGGGGTGGCTTCCCCCAGAAAAACCCTCTTTCCTCCTACCCCACCCCAGATTTCATCCAGGAACCCCTACCCTTCCTCTCTCCCTTTTCCGGGGCATAAAACCTTCCAAGTCAGCCTGTGTGGGCACCGCTGTGACAGCGTGCTGAGTACAAATGGGAGGGAGTTCCTTTGATTTAATAGCCTGCCTGCAGCAAGGTAGGACTGCAGGCAAAGTGATTCCTGGGCAGCAAGGGGCACTAATCGTGTAGCAGAAGACCCAACAGAGGGAAGAGCCACTGGAGAGCATCTGAAGGAAGAGTTGGGCAGGCGCCAAAACAAGAATTCCTCCAACAATCTGAAAAACAAAATGAAAACACCAGATCCCAGCGATCTTATGACAGGAAGACTTGAACAACCTATTCCGGAAGAAGTGGAAAAGTGTCATTATGAAAGCAATAGAGTCTCTTAAACAGGGTATGAATAACTCACTTAAAGAAATAGAAGAGAAATATAACAAAAGAACTGAAGAAATGAGTAAAGAAATGGAAGAGAAATATAATAAAAAAGTTTGAATAAATGAGTAAATCCATAAAAGATACCTCAGGAAACCAAGAAAAAACAATCAAACAGCAAATGGAATCAGTTCAAGAATTGAAAATTGAAATGGAGGCAATGAAGAAAACACAAACCGAGGGCTGGCTAGATATGGAAAATCAAGGTAAACAAACAGAGACTTCAGGAACAAGGATAACCAATAGAATACAAGAGATAGAAGAACGAATCTCAGATTATGAAGACACCATAGAGAAAATAAATGCTCTGACCAAAGAAAACAGAAAATCCAACAAATTCTCATCACAAAACATTCAGGAAATCTGGGACATAATAAAAAAAAAACCATATCTAAGAATAATAGGGGTAGAAGAAGAAGAATTGCAGATCAAAGGCCCAGAAAATATATTCAACAAAATTATAAAAGAAAACTTTCCCAACCCAAAGAACGATATTCCTATGAGGTTCAAGAAGCATACAGAACACCGAATAGACTGGATCAGAAAAAAAAACATCCCCTCGTCATATAACAATCAAAACACAAAGCACTCAGATTAAAGAAAGGATATTGAGAGCTGCAAAGGAAAAAGGTCAAGTAACTTATAAAAGTAAACCTATCAGACTTACACAAGACTTCTCTATGGAAACCATGAAAGCCAGAAGGTCCTGGATAGAGGTACTGCAGAAACTAAGAGACCATGGATGCCAGCCTAGACTACTATAACCAGGCAAGCTATCGTTCACTATAAACGGAGAAAACAAAATATTCCAGGATAAAAACAAATTTAAACAATACGTAGCTACAAATCCAGCCTTACAGAAGATATTAGAAGGAAAACCCAACCCAAGGAATCCAACATTCCCAACACTGCCTACAACAACTCAGATATCTAGCCACCCTTCACAAGCACAACTCAAAGAAGGAAAACACATACAATCTACTACCCCCCCCAAAAAAACCGGAGTGAACAACCACTGGTCATTAATATCACTTAATATCAATGGACTCAATTCACCTATAAAAAGGCACAGACTTAGAGATTGGATACAAAAACAGGATCCAACATTTTGCTGTTTACAAGAAACAAACCTCAACCACAAAGACAGATACCCACTCAGAGTAAAGGGCTGGGAAAAGGTTTTCCAAGCAAATGGACCTAAGAAACAAGCGGGTGTGGCCATTCTAATATCTAACAAAATCGATTTCAAACTAAAATCAATCAGAAGAGATGGAGATGGACATTTCATACTCATAAAAGGAACAATTCATCAGGAAGAAGTCTCAATCCTGAATATCTATGCCCCTAATATAAAGGCATCCACATATGTAAAAGAAACTCTTCTAGAACTCAAGGCAGTCATCAAACCACACACACTAATATTAGGAGACTTCAACACACTTCTCTCACCAATGGACAGGTCAATCAGACAGAAACTCAACAGAGAAATAAGAGAATTATTGGAGGTATTGAATCAAATGGACTTAACAGACATATATAGAACACTCCACCCAAATAGGAAAGAATATACCTTCTTCTCTTCAGCTCATGGAACCTTCTCGAAAAATGACCACATACTCGGTAACAAAGCAAACTTCCACAGATACAAAAAAATATTAGCAACCACCTGTGTCTTCTCAGATCACCATGGATTAAAGTTAGAATTTGACAACAATGCTACCCCCAGGAAGCCAACAAACTCATGGAAGTTGAACAGTCAACTACTAAATCACCCCTGGGTCAAGGAAGAAATAAAGAAAGAAATTAAAGTCTTCCTTGATTTTAATGAAAATAAAGATATAACATACTCATACCTATGAGAGACTATGAAAGCAGTGTTAAGAGGAATGTTCATAACACTAAGTGCCCAATTAAAAAAAATGGAGAAAGCACACATTGGAGACTTAACAGCACACTTGAAGCTCTAGGAAAAAAAAAGAAGCTGATTCACTCAGGAGGAGTAGAAGACTGGAAATAATCAAACTGAGGGCTGAAATCAACAAAATTGAAACCCAGAAAATAATCCAAAGAATCAATAAAACAAAAAACTGGTTCTTTGAGAAAATCAACAAGAGTGACAAACCCCTATCCAAACTAATAAATGGCAGAGAGAGAACATTCAAATTAATAAGACCAGAAATGAAAAGGGGGACATAACCACAAACACAGAGGAAATTCAGAGAATCATTAGATCTTGCTACTAAAGTTTATATGCAACAAAGTTGGAAAATGTAAAGAAATGGACATTTTTTTTAGATAATGATATATACCAAAGTTGAACCAAGAACAGGTGAACAATCTAAATAGGCCTGTTAGTTGTGAAGAATTAGAAGCTGTTATCAAAAATCCCCCTAATAAAAAAAGGCACAGGACCAGATAGTTTCAATACATAATACTACCAGAACTTCCAGGAAGAGCTAATACCTATACTCCTTAATGTATTTCACAATATAGAAACAGAAGAGTCATTGCCTAACTCCTTTTATGAAGCTACAGTTACTCTGATACCAAAACCACATAAAGACACAACCAAGAAAGAGAATTACAGGCCAATCTCACTCATGAACATTGACGTAAAAATTCTC
The DNA here is from genome assembly GCF_982192425.1 of Myodes glareolus. NCBI lineage: Eukaryota > Metazoa > Chordata > Mammalia > Rodentia > Cricetidae > Myodes > Myodes glareolus. Next base: position 122,285,021 of record NC_142053.1, read on the forward strand.
AACAAAATCCTGGCAAACCGAATCCAAGAACACATTAGAAAAATTATCCATTATGATCAAATAGGCTTCATCCCAGAGATGCAGGGCTGGTTCAACATATGCAAATCTATCAATGTAATCCATCATATAAATAAACTGAAAGAAAAAAAAACCATATGATCATTTCATTGGATATTGAAAAAGCATTTGACAAAATTCAACACCCATTTATGATAAAGGTGTTGGAGAGACTGGGGATACAAGGATCATACCTAAATAAAATAAAAGCAATATACAGCAAGCCGACAGCTAACATCAAATTGAATGGAGAGAAACTCAAAGCCTTTCCACTAAAATCAGGAACACGACAAGGTTGTCCACTCTCTCCATACCTCTTCAATATAGTGCTTGAAGTTCAAGCAATAGTAATAAGACAACATAAGAGGATCAAGGGGATTTGAATTAGAAAGGATGAAGTTAAACTTTCGTTATTTGCAGATGATATGATAGTGTACATAAGCGACCCCAAAAACTCAACCAGCTGATAAACACCTTTAGTAATGTGGCAGGATACAAGAGCAAATCCAAAAAATCAGTTGCCCTCCTATACACAAAACATAAAGAAGCAGAGAGGGAAATCAGAGAAACATCACCTTTCACGATAGCCACAAATAACATAAAATATCTTGGGGTTACTCTAACCAAGGAAGTGAAAGACCTATTTGACAAAAACTTTAAGTCTTTGAAGAACGAAATTAAGGAGGATACTAGAAAATGGAAAGACCTCCCCTGCTCTTGGATTGGGAGAATCAACATAGTAAAAATGGCAATTCTACCAAAAGTAATCTATAGATTTAATGCATTCACCATCAAAATCCCATCAAACTTCTTCACAGACCTTGAGAGAACAATAATCAAGTTTTTATGGAAAAACAAAAAACCCAGGATAGCCAAAACAATCTTATACAATAAAAGAACTTCTGGAGACATTACCATCCCTGACTTCAAACTCTATTACAGAGCTACAGTATTGAAAACAGCTTGGTATTGGCATAAGAACAGAGAACTCGACCTATGGAATTGAATAGGAGACCCGGATATTAACCCACAAACCTATGAATACCTAATTTTTGACAAGGGAGCTAAAGGTATACAATGGAAGAAGGAAAGCATCTTTAACAAATGGTACTGGCATAACTAGATGTCAACCTGTAGAAGAATGAAAGTAGATCCATATCTATCACCATGCACAAAAATCAAGTCCAAATGGATTAAAGACATCAACATTAATCAGTCCACTTTGAACCTGATAGAAGAGAAAGTGGGAAGTAGTCTACAAGATATAGGCACAGGAGTCCACTTCCTAAGTAGAACCCCAGTAGCACAGACAATAAGAGAATCAATGAATAAATGGGACCTCCTGAAACTGAGAAGCTTCTGTAAAGCAAAGGACACCGTCAGTAAGACAAAAAAGTTACCTTCTGACTGGGAGAAGATCTTCACCAACCCCTCATCAGACAAAGGTCTGATCTCCAAAATATACAATGAACTCAAGAAACTAGATATTCAATTAACCCAATTAAAAAATGGGGTAATGAAATGAATAGAGAATTCACAACAGATGAACGTCGAATGGCCAAAAGGCACTTAACGTCATGCTCAACATCCTTAGTGATCAGGGAAATGCAAATCAAAACAACTTTGAGATACCATTTTACACCTGTCAGAATAGCTAAACTCAAAAACACCAATGATAGCCTATGCTGGAGAGGATGTGGAGTGAGGGGAACACTCATCCATTGTTGGTGGGAATGCAATCTTGTGCAGCCACTGTGGAAATCAGTGTGGTGGTTTCTCAGGAAACTGGGAGTCAACCTCCCTCAGGACCTCGCAATTCCATTCTTGGGAATATACCCAAGAGATGCCCTATCATACCACAAAAGTATGTGTTCAACTATGTTCATACCAACACTATTTGTAATAGCCAGAACCTGGAAACAACCTAGGTGCCCCTCAATAGAAGAATGGTTTAAAAAGGTGTGGAACATATACACATTAGAGTTTTACTCAGTGGTAAAGAACAATGACATCTTGAATTTTGCATGAAAATGGATGGAAATAGAAAACGCTTTACTGAGTGAGGTAACCCAGACCCAAAAAGAGGAATATGGTATGTACTCATTCATAAGTGGATTCTAGCCATAGTTAAAGGTCTTTGAGTCTATAATTTGTGATTCTAGAGAAGCTAAATAAGAAGGTGGACCTAAAGAAAATCATATAGTTATCCTCCTGGATATTAGAATTAGACAAGATTGCCAGGCAAAATTGGGTGCATGGGGGGTGGGGGTGGAAAAAAGGGAAGATGGTTATGGAGAGGGGAGAGTGGGAGGATTGGGGATGGCTTGGGGAAATGGGAGAGGGGGAGGGAGAAAGGATGGTTATGGGAGCAGGGAAGTTTATATCTCAACTAAGAGTGCCATTTTAGGGTTTGCAAGAGACTTGATTCTGGAGGGGTTCCCAGGACCAAGGAGAGGTCCCCAGTTTTTTCCCTGGGCAGCAGAGGAGAGTGTGCCTGTATTGGCCTTGGCCCATAACCATACTGATGAATATTTTGCATGTCACCACAGAACCTTCATATGTCGAAGGATGGAGATAGAGACAGAGACACATATTGGAACACTGGATTTAACTCCCTAGGTCCAAATGAGAAGCAGAGGGAGTAAGATCGTGAGCAAGGAAAGCAGAATCAGAGGGAACCTTCATCCGACGATGGATGGAGATAGAGACAGAGACCCACATTGGAGCACTGGACTGAGCCCCCAATGTCCAAATGAAGAACATAAGGAAGGAGAACATGAAAAAGGAAGTCAGGACCGCGAAGGGTGCGTTCACCCACTGATACAAGGGGACTGATCTAATGAGAGCTCACCAAGGCCAGCTGGACTGGGACTGAACGAGCATGTGATCAAACCAGATTCTCTGAATGTGGCTGACATGGGGGCTGACTGAGAAGCCATTGACAATGGCACTGGGTCTTGTTTCGTCTGCATGGACTGGCTTTTTGGGATCCTGGTCTGTTTGGATGCTCACCTTCCTGGAGCTGGAGTGAGGGGGGAGGAACTTGGATTTCCCACAGGGCAGGAAACCCTGACTGCTCTTGGGAATGGTGAGGGTGCAGGAGAGGGAGTGGGGGGAGTGGAAGGGTATTGGGAGGAGGGGAGGAAGTGGAAATTCTTTAAATAAATAAATAAGGAAAAAAATGTCATCCAGGTAAAGGTAAATTATAGACTTAGGAAATTTTTCAAGTATTATTTCCAATGGCTACCTACAAAGTATTAGCATAGCGTAGGACTATTGAGAATTCCCTGTGGAAGGGCAGTCCACCAGTATCTCCTAGTAGGCTGAGAATTATTATAAGTAGGCACTCTGAAGGTAAATTTTTCTCAGTCCTTTACTTGTGAAGGTATAATGGAGAAACAATCTTTCAAATCATTTAACTCTAAGATGCCATTCTTTAGATAATAAAGAAGGCAGAGGAATTCCAAATTGTAGAGGGCCCATAGGTTGAATTACCCTGTTTACAGCTGTTAGAACTGTCACCGTTCTCCATTTACAGTATTTTTATAACAACCCATACAGGAGAATTTCAAGAGCTGGTTGTTCCTTCAATATGGTGAGCATCTAGTTGTTCCTGTATCAGGTGTTCTAAAGCCTGGAGTTTATCGTCTGTTAATGGACACTGTTTAACCCAAATTGGTTTCTCAGTTAACAATTTTAAAGGTAGGGCTGTTGGTACCTCTAAAGGTTTGCTAGTTGCTTTGTGCTCTTGTACAGCCTGAATAGCTGGTGACCTTTGTGTATAGTAACTTATAATATTCTTCCTAGAATTATGAGTTTCTGGGATAGCAGTGATGTAGGTGGGCATTCTGTTATATGTCATTTTCATTGGTTAATAAGGAAATTGTCTTGGCCCTCTGATAGTACAGAAAATTAGGTAGGCGGAGTAAACAGAACAGAATGCTGGGAAGAGGGCAATGAGGCAGATGCCATAGAGCCAGCCACCAGGTCAGACATGCTGAATCTTTCCCAGTAAGCCACCAGGTGGTGCTACACAGATTATTAGAAATGGATAAATCAAGATGTGAGAGTTAGCCATTAACTAACTATCTAGAGATAATGGGCCAGGCAGTGTTTAAATGAATACAATTTGTGTGTTGTTATTTCTGGGCCTAAGCTAGTTGTGTGGGAGCTGGGCGGGATGAAAAGCAGGCCTGCCCACTGCTCCCACTACAGGTGGCACCCACATGGATAACTGCATCCACAGAAAGCCTGAGAAAGTTTGGGAAAGAATAGAATAAAGAATGTTTTCTTGGTAGCAGCAATTTTTTGGGTCTGTTCTGCTTGCTAGAGGCAAGCAAATGCTCTCATCTAATTTTGTAGCTCATTAAGAGGCTCTGCCATGAAACACTTAGACGGTGTTGGTGAAAAGCTGAAAGCATGCTTTTCGGCTTTCAGCCGTACCAGGAAAAAAGCTGCACTGCTGTTTTAAAATGCTGGCTTTCTGGGCTGTCCTGCCAGAGCAGTCTCTGACTCTTTCAGGCAGGCAGTCCAACTGAGTGTGGTCTGTGAGCAGAATGCTGCAGCTTGCTTGTTTGCAGGGACCTTGAAAGGCCACAGAGTTGTGGCAATAATCATGGCTCCAGTGGTCCTCTGCCATGAGGTTGGAAAGCTAAAGAATGGGCTGTATCTAGCCATCAAAGCCACAGCTCTCCATATTGCTTAGTAAATTAAAGGCTCATGTGGTCAGAAAAAAGGAGAGATATACAGTAAAGAGAGATTCAAAGATGAAGAAAACCTCTAAATGGTTTACTATGTGTTAAAAATATATGCAGGCTAAAAGTTAAAGTTCTTAGAAGTAAAAAAGAAAAAAAGGAGTAGTTGGGTGTGGTGGTACACACCTTTAATTCCAATGCCTGGGAGGCAGAGACAGATGTATCTCTGTGATTTCAAGGTGTTGTAGTACACACCTTTAATCCCTGCACTGGGGACACAGAGATAAGTGGATCTCTGTGAGTTGAAGGACAGCCTGGTCTACATAGTTATTACAGGACAAAGATATACAAAGAACCTGTCTCAAAAGGTAAAAATAAACTAAATAGAGGTTAAAATAAAGCTGCACAAAGATGGAAAATACACAGAGAATCTTGATACTGTATGCTATTATTTTCTCTTTGAATTGTTTGAATGCTGAGGAAGGAGCAACAGCTGCTAAAAGATATTTGTTTATAAATGCTGCTGAAATAATCCAAGATAGATATTTTGAAAATACCTTGACTTCAAAATTTGGATCTAAGGTTATGATGCTTTGGAAAAGTACTTCTTTTGTTTTCACAGAGGATGAGACTCTGTGGATTGTTTCTATCCCAATATGGTATGATAGACCCCATCCTCCTGAAAGGTTGCTATGAACACCCTCACGAAATTATTTTGCTCAAATGCCAACTGAGATGAATCTAGCACACAGTTTATACCATGAAAGACCTGATTAACGGTGCCCCTATACAGCAGGAAGAAGTTTGGAGAGAAATAACTATGTCCATATTCCCAAATATTGCTTATAAATGTTCTTTTACATTTAAAGGGGGATATGATATAGATATGAATAATTTGCATTGGTATGGAATTTAAGGTCAATTTTGTTATATGTATATGTATTTCTGATCTTGATTAAGGTATTGTGATTGTGTAGTTCATTTTAAAAATGCAATGTATTAATAAAAATATAGGTTGTTAATGGATAATCATCGATAATAGTCAAGCTTGTATGACTAACTATCAAATGTTAGTTTGATTTTCTAGATGTGCATAGATATATTTCAGATAGGCATTCTTCATATCTTTCAAAGACTAGAGAATATGGCATTTAATGTTTTAATAACTTAGGGCTTTTCATGACAATGAGACACGTCTGCTCCTGGCAGCACTAATCTACTTCAAGAGGAGAATGGGCATCGAAGAGACTCCTTATGGAGTTGGTTAGCCATTTGGGCAAGAAACTGTTCTTGCCTAGACTGTCATACAAACTGGACACAGAGAACCCGCAGAGAAAGGACTGCTGAACTTGCCTAAAGGTGAGATGATCTTTCATGGTTCCTGATTCATGAAAGAGTCTGCGAGACATTCTGCAGGACACAGCAGATAGTGACTAAACTGCCTTTGAAATTTCCTGCTTCATGGAAATGTCTCTGGATACTATGGGCCTATAGGCTGAAGATGGATGCCTCAACGGTACAGAGGAACTTTGGGTGACTGTCCAGGCAGCAAGATGTCTCTGTCATTTCTAGAGTTTTGGAAGTTGCTTACTTCTTGTTTATTATAAGGTAATATTATATCCTTCTGGAGTCTTTGATGGAGTTGAAGAATAGTTAGTTATAGTTATAGTTTTCCATTATTATGATAAAGATAAAATAGATAAGAATATTGTAACTGTAATTCTTACTTGATAACTGTTTTGTTGTATGTAATTTTACTATGTTAAAGTGAAAGCCTTTCTTTTTTGTTTAAATAGAAAAAGGGGAAATGATGTAGGGCCTTCTGTTATGTGTTATTTTCATTGGTTAATAAATTGACTGCCTTGTCCCCCTGATAGGACAGAAAATTAGGTAGGCAGAGTAAACAGAACAGAATGCTGGGTATAGGGCAATGAGGCAGATGCCATGGAGCCAGCCACCAGGTCAGACATGCTGAATCTTTCCCGGTAAGCCACCACCTCATGGTGCTACACAGATTATTAGAAATGGGTTAATCAAGATGTGAGAGTTAGCCAGTAACTAACTCTCTAGAGATAATGGGCCAGGCAGTGTTTAAATGATAAAAAAGAGTGTAGTCCCAATGACCCAGACCAACCAACTCAACTACCACCCAGATCATATCCTGGGCCTTGGGTTGGCTCAACCTAACAGATGCTCCATCTTTGACCTCCAGGATTACACAAATGAACTAGTACTATGGAAAGATAACTGCAGAATCTCTATGACTTCGGACAACAACAGGTTATCTGAGAGGAGTTTCAATGAAGGCCCAGCCCAGAGATGATGAAATACCAGAAACCAGAGGCCTTGGACCAGACCAATGACACATTAAAGTGAACATTTTGTGGTGGAGTTTATTGGATAAAAGGTGTATACTACATGATACTCCACAGCTCCCAATGCCATTAGAATGAATGAAGAGGTGTTGGAAAGATGGTGGAGTGATATGAAACAATCTTTTTGCACCACGAATTGCTCCCATTGGTTAATAAAAAGCTAACTATCTTATAGCTACAAAAAGAAGAGATTGAGAGGGAGAGCCAGATTAGGAGGATTCTAGGAAGAAGGGTGGCGTCTCAGAGTGAGATGCAGAGAAACAGATGAGCATGTCATACTGAGATAAGGTACCGAGCCACATGGTAGAATATAGATAAAAATATGGGTTAGTTTATGTTGTAAGAGCTAGATAGGAACAAGCCTAAGTTGTTGGCTCATCATTTATAATTAATAGTAAGTCTCTTTGTGATTATTTGGAAGCTTTGAGCCAGGACAGAAAAAATCCACCTACAGAGGAGCAAGGTGGGTATTTTTTGTCATTTTGTTTTGTTATTAAATAATTGAGGTGTGTACTGAAGGGGTTAGTGGTAGATATGTAGGGACTGGGAAATGAGCAGGACTGGGGTACATGATGTAAAATTTCCAAAGAATCAATAAAGAATTATGTTTAAAAAATTAAACCAAACCCAAACAAAGCAAGCAAACAAATTAACAAACAAAAACAAGAACAAAATAAATCAAAAAACTCTTTGCTTCTTTTTCTTTCGCACCTCTCCAATACTTCTTCATTTATCCTGGTATCATTGGGAGCAGTGTGTCACATAGTACACCCTTTTGTCCCATCAGCTTTACTAGCAAATGTTCATTGCAATGAATCACTGGTCTGGTTCATATCCATTTTAATCTGTAGTAGTTAGATGAGATGCAGAGTGATATTTCTATTTTCTTGTATCTGTTGAGACTTGCTATATGTCTCAGTGTGGTCAGTTTTGAAGAATAATCTATGAGGTGCCCACAGAAGAAAGCATATTATTTTGCATTTATGTGAAATATTCTTGTAAATATCTGCTAGGTCCATTTGGTTAATAATGTATTTTAGCTCCAGCATTTCTTTATTCAATTTTTATCTGGACAACTTGGGTATTGATATCAGTGTGTGAGACTCAATATGCGATTTCAGCTCTAATTGTGTTTCTTTTACAAGCTTGGGTACCCTTGTGTTTGGAGCATAGATGGTAAGACATGAAATGTCATCTTGGTTGATTTTCCCCTTGGTGAGCATGAAGTGTGCTTCCCTATATTTTCTGAATAGTTTTGGTATGAAGTCTATTTTGTTACATATTAAAATGGCTACTCCTGCTTGTTTTTTAGGTCCCTTTACGTGTTATATCTTTTCCGTTCTTTTATCCTGAAGTAACATCTATCCTTGATGTTAAGGTGCATTTCTTGGATGCAGCAGAAGAATGGATTATGTTTTTGCATCTATTCTGATAGTCTAAGTCTTTTAATTGAGGAATTGAGGCCATTAATATTGAGAAATATCAATGACCAATGGTTGTTTGTTCCATTTATTTTGCTATTGTAGTTGTCATTGTTGTTCTTGTTGGTGGTGGTCGTGGTATGTGAGTGTATGTCTGTGTGTGTGTGTGTGTGTCTGAGAAACAGAGAGAGAGAGAGAGAGAGAGAGAGACTATGTTCTCATGAGTTTATTAACATCTTTAGGTACATTTATAGGCATCTCCTTCTTGAGGTTAAAAAATTTTGTTATATTTTTGTTGAGATATTTTATGGAATTTTGATTTGTGTTTCTTCTCTTTAATCTATTTCTATAACTCACTTGTTTTGTATTTTCATAATATTCCAGATTTTCTGAATGTTTTGTGTCAGGAGTTTCTTAGATTTAATATTTTCTTTGATCAATCTGTTTACTTCTTCTTTCATAACTTCAATGCCTAGGATTTCTCTTCCATTTTTTGTATTCTGTCAGTGAAGATTGGCTCTATAGTTCCTGTTCAAGTTCCCAAATATCTCATTTCCAAAAACTCCTCTTTATAATTCCAGAAATCCAGAAATAAAGAACATTTGGGCTTTCATTATTGATTCCAGTTCTTTTTTGTATCTTAAACAGTTTTAATAATTCATTTCAACTGTTTTTAATGGACTTCTTTCAGTGATTTATTCATTTCTTCCAATTGTTTGTGTTTTCCTGGATTTCTATAAGGTATTTACTAATTTACTCTCTAAGAAACTCTGTCATTTTCATTCAGGCTGCTTTAAGGCCTTTTTCTTGTTCTTCTGCTATGTTGGAATATTCAGAACCTGTTATGGTAGGGTTGCTGGGCTCTAGTGGATCCATATTTCACTGGCTGTTATTGATTGTGTTTTTATTCTGGCATCTTGGTTTCAGGGATAAGGATAATTATAGGTCTAGGTGCTGATTTGACACTTAGAAATGTGGATATGCTAAGTGTCTGAAGGGGTTCACAAGAGGGAGAAGAGAAGTGTGTTCAAGTGAGATCTATTTAGTCTCCATTGAATAGGGGTAACCAGTGAGTTTAGGTCCCCTCAGAAGGTGTGCTATAGCAGTGCAGATGAAACTACAGCCTTAGATCTGGAGGAAAAGGAGAGGGAAAGGTATACAGTCAGCCTACCAGCTTCCTTGGTAGAAGTGGCCCTTGGGTTAGTTGGAGGTGTTTGCTGGAGCTGGGGCCTCTCATAAAACAGTGAATGAGCGGGGGAGGTTGAAGGAAAAGGTCTGTGAGATCAATAAGAAATATGTGCTGATGTAGGGGAGGGGCTGCAGCAAGTATTCTCCTGAAGAGATGGGAATGAGACCAATCTGAATAACATTTAAAATGCTTTTAAGGTAAAAATAGAAGCATTACTTCAAGGTTATGGCTCTCAGAGATGGAAAGCAGGCTGAGCTGTTAAAGGTGCAGTTTTCTTCTCTTGAAGAAGACCTGGATTTCCCCCCAGCACCCACATAATGACTCACAGTCATCTGTAATTCCAATTTCGGGAGATCTGATGCTATCTTCTTAACTAATATAAAACAAGGCATGCACGTGGTGAATGTACATACATGAAGGCCATACACTCACACACAACATATTAAGTAAATGGAATTCACAGTGAATTAGTAAATAAAATCATTGTGGCTTTTCATAGCTTTAGTCATGTCGCACTTACTGATTCAAATTTCCTGAGGCATGCCACTTGGCCAAATGAAAACTGGTCAAAACCCCAGAACAAACACCCTTATGTATGACCCCTTTCACTTCCTAGCTGCATGGGTTTTGCAAGTGACTTTTCACTTTTGAGTGCCTATGCCTTCTTTATAATTGGCAGTAAACTATAGTTAAAAGAGTGTATGGGTCTTGGGATCACAGCTTAATAAAGACAGTGAGTCTAATTTGCAGGTACAGTTGTTTCCCTCTTTAAATGCATGCAATCTAGGACACAGTGACTACTGGAAACTGAAAAGTTTCTGCACCCCAATAAGCCTCTCCTATGACGATGAAGCAATTCGAATCAGACCAAATCAAACCAAACTAGAAAAAGCCCAGGTTCAAAGGATAAAAAATGCTTCTGGATGATTTCCAACCCCTCAGAGAGAAGACAGGAAATGAATACCTGAAAACCCCATGTCTGTTTTCTAGAGGGCAGTTTAAGTACCTTATGTAAGTAGTCTTGAGCATCTCTGGGGGCAGGATTTTGGCAGGCTTTCCAAGATGCAGCAGGGATTGGGGAGAGATGGGTTATGGGGCTTAGAATGGAGCTTCCTCCTGAACATTACAGGCTCTTTGGGATCTATAAGGATGCCAGAGGCTGGGATGAAGCTTCCACTAGAACAGAAACATCACATAGTATTGCAAATGTAGGGGGAGATTCATGTATCAGTGTTATTTTTTTCTATTCTTTTTTTTAAAAAAATCTATTTATTTATTTATTAAAAATTTCCACCTCTTCCCATCCTCCCATTTCCCTCCCACTCCCCCTTGCTCTCCAGTCCTAAAAGAAGTCATGTTCCCTGCCCTGTGGAAAGTCCAAGGCCCTCCATCCAGGTCTAGGAAGGTGTGCATGCAAACAGACTAGGCTCCCAAAAAGCAGTAGAATCAAAATCTGATGTCATTATCATTAGTTTCTCGGTCTGGCCTCATTGTCAGCCACATTCAGAGAGTCTGATTTGATCACATGCTCATTCAGTCCCATTCCAGCTGACCATGGGGAGTTCCCATTAGATCAGTCCCACCATCTCCATGAGTGGGCGCACCCCTCACGGTTCTGACTTCCTTGCTCATGTTCTCCCTCCTTCTGCTCTTCATCTGGGCCTTGGGAGCTCAGTTCAGTGCTCCAGTGTGGGTCTCTGTCTTTATCTCCATCCATCGGCAGATGAAGATTTTTTTTATCAATGGCTTCTCAATCAGCCCCCAATTTCAGCCACATTCAGAGAGTCAGATTTGGTTGCATGCTCATTCAGTCCCAGTCCAGCTGGATTTGGTGAGCTCCCATTAGAACAGGCACACTGTCTCAGTGGGTGGACCAACCCCTCACTGTCCAGACTTCCTTGTTCATCTTTTCCCTCCTTCTGCTCTTCAACTGGACCTTGGGAGCTCAGTCTGATGCTCTGATGAGGGACTTTGTCTCTATCCCCCTCCATCACCAGACGAAGATTCTATGGTGATATTCGAGAAAATCATCAATGTGTTAATGGGGCAAGGCTAATTCAGGCACCCTCTCCTCTGGTGCCCAAGGACCTAGCCGGGGACATCCCCGTGGACACCTGGGATCCACTCTAGAGCCAAGTCTCTTGCCAACCCTAAAATGACTCCTTAATGTAGATACCTTCTTCCCTGCTCATATATCCGCCGTTCCTCCATCTCCACCCTCCCACTCCCCCAAGCTCTCTTCATACTTTCCCTTCTCCCTCCTCTCTCCCCCTCTTCCCTTCCCCCACCGCCATGCTCCCAACTTTTGCCCAGCAATCTTGCTTGCTTCCAATTTCCAAGAGGATCTATATTTTTTTCTTTGAGTTCACCTTGTTATTTGGCTTATCTAGGCTTGCAAACTATAGGCTTAATGTCCTTTGTTTAAGGATAGAGTCCAGTAATGAGTGAGTACCTGCCATATTCATCTTTTTGGGTCTGAGTTACCTCACTCAGGGTAGTGTTTATGATTTCCATCCATTTGCAAGCAAAATTCAAAATGTCATTGTTTTTTTTACCGCTGCATAGTACTCTAATAATAATATATATTCCACACTTTCTTTATCCATTCTTCCATTGAGGGGCATCTAGGTTGTTTCCAGGATCTGACGATTACAAATAATGCTGCTATGAACATAGTTGAACAAATGCTTTTGTAGTATGATTGGGCATCTCTGGGGTATATTCTAAAGAATGGTATTGCAGAATCCTGAGGTAGATTGATTTCCAATTTCCTAAGAAATGGCCACACTGATTTCAAAAGCGGTTGCACAAGTTAGCATTCCCACCAACAAAGGGTGAGTGTTCCTGTTACTCCACATCCTCTCCAGCATTGGCTATCATTGGCGTTTTTGATTTTAGCCATTCTGACAGGTGTAAGATAGTACCTCAAAGTTGTTTTGATTTGCATTTCCCTGATGGCTAAGGATGTTGAACATGACCTTAAGTGTCTTTTGGCCATTTGAACTTTGTCTGCTGAGAATTCTCTGTTCAGTTCAGTACCCCATTTTTTAATTGGGTTAATTAGAATTTTCATTCCCAGTTTCTTGAGTTATTTATATATTTTGGAGATCAGACCTTTGTCTGATGCAGGGTTGGTGAAGATCTTCTCCCACTCAGTAGGATGCCTTTTTGTCTTAACGAAAGTGTCCTTTGTTTTACAGAAGCTTCTCAGGTTCAGGAGGTCCCATTTATTCACTGGTGCTCTTGTTGTCTGTGCTACTGGAGTTATACAAAGGCGGTGGTCTCCTGTGCTCAAGTGTTGCTGTCTACTTCTCACTTTCTCTTCTATCAGGTTCAGTGTGGTTGGATTTATATTGAGGTCTTTAATCCATTTAGACTTGAGTTTTGTGCATGGTGATAGATATGGATCTATTTTCATTCTTCTACAGGTTAACATCCAGTTATGCCAACACCACTTGTTGAAGATGCTTTCTTTCTTCCATTGTATACTTTTAGTTCCCTTGTCCAAAATTGGGTGTTCATAATTTTGTGGGTTAATATTCGAGTCTTCGATTTGATTCCATTGGGCAATGTCTCTGTTTTTATGCCAATACCAAGCTGTTTTCAATACTGTTGCTCTGTAATAGAGTTTGAAGTCAGGATGGTAATGCCTCCAGAGGTTCCTTTATTGTATAAGATTGTTTTGACTATCCTGGGTTATTTGTTTTTCCATATGAAGTTGATTATTGTTCTCTCAATGTCTGTGAAGAATTTTGTGGGATTTTGATTGGGATTGCACTGAATCTATAGATTGTTCTTGGTAGAATTGCCATTTTTACTATGTTGATCCTCCCTATCCAGGAGCATGGGAGATCCTTCCATTTTCTGGTGTCCTCTTCAATTTCTTTCTTCAAAGCCTTAAAGTTTTTGCTAAATAGATCTTTCACTTTTTTGGTTAAAGTTATCCCAAGATACTTCATGCTATTTGTGGCTATCGTGAAAGGTGAAGTTTCTCTGATTTCCCTCACTGCTTCTCTATCCTTTGTATATAGAATGGCTACTGATTTTTTTTGAGTTGATCATTTATCCTGTCACATCACTGAAGGTGTTTGTCAGCTGTAGGATGTAAAAGGAGCAGCAAGCAGGCCTGCTTTTTGGTCCACCCGGCTTCTGCATGGCTAGCTTTACACTTGAAATAACAACACACAAATTGGATTCATTTGTACCTGCCAGGCCCGTTAGCTGTAGCCACTTACTGGCTAACTCTCACATCTTGATTAACTCATTTCTATTAATGTGTGTAGCACCATGAGGTGGTGGCTTACGGGGAAGATTCTAACCTATGTCCATCTTGGACCAGAGCTTAATGGAGTCTCTGCCTGCCTTTGCTTTTTTTCTCCCACAATTCTCTTCTGTCTTCCCTGCCTACCTATGTTCTGACCTATGAGGCCAAGCAGTTTTCTTTATTAATTGACAATGAAAGCAACAGATAGATAGAAGACCCTCCTACATCAGTAGAAGTTCTTTGGAAGAGTTTTTGGGGTCACTGATGTGCACAATCATATCATCTGCAAATAATGAAAGTTTGGCTTCTTCCTTTCTGATTTGAATATCCTTGATCTCCTTATGTTGCCTTATTGCTATTGCTATAACTTCAAGCACTATATTGAAGAGGTATGGAGAGAGTGGACAGCCTTGTCATGTTCCTGATTTTGGTTGAATGACTTTGAGTTTCTCTTCATTTAATTTGATATTAGATGCTGGTTTGCTGTATATTGCTTTTATTATATTTAGATTTGATCCTTGTATCCCTACCCTCTAAAAGACCTTTATCATAAAGTGGTGTTGCATTTTGTCAAATGCTTTTTCAGCATCTAATGAAACGATCATATGGTTCTTTTTCTTTCAGTTTATTTATATGATGTATTACATTGATAGATTTTTGCATGTTGAACCAGCCCTGCATCTCTGGGATGAAGCCTACTTGATCATAATGGATTATTTTTTTTGATGTGTTCTTGGATTCTGTTTGTGAGTATTTTTTGAGAATTTTTGCATCGATGTTCATGAGTGAGACTGGTCTGTAATTCTCTATCTTGGCTATGTCTTTGTGTGGTTTTGGAATCAGGGTAACTGTAGCTGCCTAAAAAGAGTTTGGCAATGACTCTTCTGTTTCTATTATGTGAAACACTTCAAGGAGTATAGGTATCAGCTCTTCTTGGAATTTTTGGTAAAATTCTGCATTAAAACCATCTGGTCCTGGGCTTTTTTTGGTTGGGGGGTTTTTTTTGTGACAGCTTCTATTTCCTCACGACTTATAGGTCTATTTAAATTGTTCACCTGGTTTTGGTTTAACTTTGGTAACTTGTATTTATCTAAAAACAAGTCCATTTCTTTTACATTTTTCAACTTTTTGGCATATAAACTTTAGTAGTAAGATCTAATGATTCTCTGAATTTCCTCTGTGTCTGTTGTTATGTTCCCCTTTTTATTTCTGATCTTGTTGATTTGCGCATTCTCTCTCCACCTTTTGATTAGTTTGGATAGGTGCTTGTCAATCTTGTTGATTTTCTCCAAGAACCAGCTCTTCATTTCATTGATTCTTTGGATTGTTTTCTGTGTTTCTATTTTGTTGATTTTAGCCCTCAGTTTGATTATTTCCAGTCTTCTACTCCTCCTGGGTGAGTCTGCTTTTTTTTTCCAGAACTTTCAGCTGTGCTGTTAAGTCTCTAATGTGAGCTTTCTCTGTTTTCTTAATGTGGGCACTTAGTGCTATGAACTTTCCTCTTAGCACTGCTTTCATATTGTCCCATAGGTTTGGGTATGTTGTGTCTTTATTTTTGTTGAATTCAAAGAAGACTTTAATCTCTATTTTATTTCTTCCCTGACCAATGGGTGGTTCAGTAGTTGACTATTCAGTATCCATGAGTTTGTAGGCTTTCTGGGGTAGAATTATTGTTAAATTCTAACTTTATTCCATGGTGATCCGATAAAACATAGGTGGTTACTAAAATTTTTTTGAATCTGTGGAAGTTTGCTTTGTTACCAAGTATGTGATCAATTTTTGAGAAGGTTCCATGAGATGCTGAGAAGAAGGCATATTCTTTCCTATTTGGGTGCAATGTTCTATTGATGTCTATTAGGTCCATTTGGTTCATTACATCTGTTAGTTCCCTTATTTCTCTGTTAGGTTTCTGTCTGGTTGACCTGTCCATTGGTGAGAGAGGAGTGTTGAAATCACCCACTATTAGAGTGTGGGGTTTGATGTATGTTCTGAGTTCTAGTAATGTTTCTTTTACATATGTGGGTGCTTTTATATTAGGTGCATAGATAATCAGGATTGAGACTTCCTCCTGATGAATTGTTCCTGATATGAGTATAAAGTGTCCATCTCCGTCTCTTCTGATTGATTTTAGTTTGAAGTTGATTTTGTTAGATATTAGTATAGCCACACTCGCTTGTTTCTTAGTTCCATTTGATTGAAAAACCTTTTCCCAACCCTTTACTCTGAGTAAATGTCTGTCTTTGTGGTGGAGGTGTGTTTCTTGTAAATAGCAGAATTCTGGGTCCTGCTTTCACATCCATTCTCTTAACCTGTGTCTTTTTATAGGTGAATTGAGACCATTGATATTAAGTGATATTAATGACCAGTGGTTATGAACTCTGCTTATTTTTTTGGTGGTAGAGTCTGTGTGTTTCCCTTCTTTGGGTTGTGCTTGTGGAGGGTTGTTAAATGTCTAAGCTATTGTGGGTGTTGTTGGGTTCTTTGGGTTGAAGTTTTCCTTCTGTTACTTTCTGTAAGGCTGGGTTTGTGGCTACATATTGTTTAAATTTGTTTTTATTCTGTAATACTTTATTTTTCCATTTATGGTGAAAGAAAGCTTGGTTTGGTATAGTAGTCTGGGCTTGCATCCATGGTCTCTTAGTTTCTGCAGTACATCTATCCAACACCATCTTTCTTTCATGGTTTCCATAGAGAAGTCAGGTGTAAGTCTGATAGGTTTACCTTTATATGTTACCTTACCTTTTTCCTTTGCCACTCTTAATATTCTTTCTTTATTCGGTATGTTTTGTGTTTTGATTATTATATGGTGAGGGGATTTTTTTTTTGATCAAGTCTATTCGGTGTTCTGTATACTTCTTGTATCTTCATAGGAATATCCTTCTTTAGGTTGGGAAAGTTTTCTTCTATAATTTTGCTGAATATATTTTCTGAGCTTTGGAGCTGTAATTCTTCTCCTTCTTCTACCCCTATTATTCTTAGGTTTGGTCTTTTCATGGTGCCCCAGATTTCCTGGATGTTTTGTGTTAAGAATTTTTTGGATTTGCTGGTTTTTTCTCTTTCTTTTTCTTTTTTTTTGATCAATGAGTTTATTTCCTCTATAGTATCCTCAGTGTCTGAGATTCTTTCTTCTATCTCTTGTATTCTTTTGGTTATTGTAGAAGGAGCAGTGGGCCTCCCGCCTCCCAGCTAGCTTTACCCCTGAAATAATTATACAGAAACTGTATTCTTTTAAACATTTCTTGGTTCATTATCTGTAGCCTCTTATTAGCTAACTTTTATATATTGATCTAATCCATTTTTAATAATCTGTGTAGCACCACGAGGTGATGGCTTACCAGGAGGATTCTAACCTGCAGCTGTCTCGGAGAGGAGAGTCATGGCGACTGTCTGCCTCTGCCTTCTTCCTCCCAGCATTTTGTTCTGTCTCCTCCACCTGTATAAGCTGTTGTCCTATCAAAAGCCAAGGCAGTTTCTTTATTAACCAATGAAAGTAACACATAGACAGTTAACCCTCCTCCATTAGGTTATACTTGTCTCTGTGGTCCCTGTTCATTTACTCAGCTTTTCCATATCCAACCATCCCTCAGTTTTTGTTTTCTTTATTACCTCTATTTCAGTTTTTAAGTCTTGAACTGTTTCCATTATCTGTTTGATTGCTTTTTCTTGGTTTCCTAGGGTGTCATCGAGAGACTTATTCTTTTCTTCAAACTTTTTGTTATTCTTCTCATCCATTTTTTAAGGGAGCTTTTCACTTCAGCTTTAATGGACTCTATCACTTTCATAATGTTACGTTTAAAGTCTATTTCTTCTACGTCTTCTGAATTAGGGTGTTCAAGTCTTTCTGTTGTATGTTCGCTGGATTCTGGTGTTATGTTGTTTTTGAGATTGTTGGAGGAATTCTTGTATTGGTGTCTGCTTTTCTCTTCCTTCAAATGCCCCCCAGAAGGATGGATCTTCTGGTCCAGGATCTAGGCAAAGGATCTGATCCAGGATCCTTTGCCAGGATCGCAGGCAAAGGGGCATGCTTGCAAAGTTCAGGCTCAGTGGGACAAAGAAACTCCTGCAGCAGTTGCCCTCACCACTTTGTCCCCAGACCCTCAGCCCTGAAGCAGTCTGAGTTGGGAGATCCTATGACCCCACAGATGGGAAAGAGGTTCTTTTGGGGCAAACTGAGCTCCCTTTCCCGGGCTTCCAGCTGGCCACCAGTAGTGCGCACACTCACCGCTCTGGAAGGATAGATCTTCTGGTACAGGATCCTGGCCACTTGCAGGCCAGGGACCTCGCAGACAATTGGACGCCCTTGGTGGTTGCAGACTCAGTGAGACAAAGAATGTCCTGCAGCAGTTGCCTTCACCACTTTGACCCCAGACCCCCAACTCTGAAGCAGGCTGAGTTGGGGATTCCTATGACCCTGCAGATGGAGAGGGATGCTTGGGAGGAGAAGCTGGGATGGGGTAAGAAGAGCAAGGCAGCAGCCCACTGGGAGCCCCCACTGAATGACCAGAAAGTTTAGGGGGATGGGACGTGCCTGAGCTCCTGTTTCCTGGGTGTCAGGCCTGCTGCTGCTCTGGCACTCACTCAACCCTCAGAAAGGACAGATCTTCTGGTACAGGATCCGGGCCACTTGCTGGCCCAAGGACTTCACAGACTAAAGGGCGCCCTTGTTGGTTGCAGGCTCAGTGGGACAAAGAAACTCCTGCAGCGATTGCCTCACCACTTTGTCCCCAGACCCTCAGTCCCGCAGCAGGATGATTTGGGAGATCCTATGACCCTGCAGAAGGAAAGGGGTTCTTGGAGGGCAAGCCGAGCTCCCTTTCCCGGGCTTCCGGCTGGCCGCCATTAGGGCGCACACTTCCCCCTCTGGAAGGACAGAAATTCTTTTCTATTCTTTTTTAAAGTTATTTTAATTTCTTTTAAAATAATCTTTTCTCATTTTGCATAGCAATCCCAGTTCCCACTACCTCTCTTCCTCTTGCTCCCCCAACCATCCACCCATTGCACCTCCATCCATTCCCCAGGGAGGGTAAGACTTTCCATGGGTAGTCAACAAAGTGACAAATCACTCTGGGGTAGGACCAAGGCTCTACCCTCTATATCTTGGCTGAACAAGGTATCCCTCCAAAACCAGTGGACTCCAAAAACCCAGCTCAAGCAGTACAGATAAATCCTGTTCCCACTGTCAGTAGCCACACAGACTGGCTGAGCAACTCTCATATTCAGAGGATCTAGTTTGGGTCTATACAGGCTCCCCTGCTGTCAGTCCTGAGTCAGTGAGCTCTAATTAGCTCAGGTCAGCTGTTTCTGTTTCTGTTTCTCCTTGTTACCCAGCTTCTCTGGTTTTGAGGACTATAGGCTAGTTATTCCTTATTTCAAGACTTTAGGTTTTCTTTTTACTTAGTTTCTCTGGGGTCATGGACTATAATCTGATAATCCTTTGCTTTATGTCTAATATCAACTTATGAGTGAGTACATACCATGTTTGTCTTTTTGGGTCTGGATTAACTCACTCAGGATGTTCTTTTTCTAGTTCCATCCATTTGCATACAAATTTCAAGATGTTATTGTTTTTCCCCACTGAGAAGTACTCCACTGTGTATATGTACCATATTTTCTTTATCCATTCTTCAGTTGAAGAGCACCTAGGTTGTTTCCAGGTACTGGCTATTATAAATAATGCTGCTATGAGCATAGCTGAGCAAATGTCCTTGTGGTAACAAGGAGGATCCTAAGAGAGACACACATACATCCTGCTTGGCAGGAGAAATAGACAAGAACTCCTGAGAAAATTGGGAGCATTGGGGTGGGGGAGAGAACTGAGGGCCAAAGAAAAGGGGAAGAAGAAGAGGAGAGGAGAAGGGAAGTGGGGAGGAGAACATAAGGGAACAGGATGGCATCCTGTGAGTATATCCCCAAGAGTGGTATTGCTAGGTATTGAGGTAGATTGATTTCAGATTTTCTGAAAAACTGTCATACTTATTTCCAAAAAGGCCGTACAAGTTTGCACTCCTACCAGCAATGAAGGGGGTCTTCCCTTTACTCTGCATCTTGTCCCGTATAAGCTATCATTGGTGTGTTTGATCTTAGTCATTCTGTCTAGTGTAACATGGTCTCTCAGAGTCATTTTTATTTGCATTTCCCTGATGGCTAAGGATGTTGAGCAGTTCCTGAATTGTCTTTTGGCAATTTGATATTCCTCTGTTAAGAATTTTGTTGAGATATATATACCCCATTTTTTAAATTGGATTATTTGGTTTTTTGATGTCTAGTTTCTTGAGTTCTTTATGTATTTTGAAGATAATCCTCTGTCTGATGTGGGTTTGGTGAAGATCTTTTCCCATTCTGTAGGTTACCATTTTGTCTTATTGACTGTGTCCTCTGCCTTACAGAAGCTTCTTAGTTTCAAAAAGTACTATTCATTTATTGTTGCTCCAAGTGTCTGTGCTGCTGGTATTAGATTTATGAAGTGATTTCCTGTGCTAGTGCATTCAAGGCTACTTCCCACTTTCTGTTATATGAGGTTCAATATGGCTGGATTTATGTTGAGATGTTTGGTTATGTTATTTGTGGCTATTGTGAAGGGTGATGTTTCTCTGATTTCTTTCTCAGCTTCTTTATCATTTGTAAGTAGGAAGACTACTGACTTTTTTAGTTAATCTTGTTTCCTGCCACATTAATGAGGGCATCAATCAGCTAAAGGAGTTCTTTGGTAGAATTTTTGGGGTCACTTATGTGTGGTATTGTATCTTCTACAATTAACAAAAGTTTGACTTCTCCATTTTCAATTTTTATCCTCTTAATCTTTTTATTTTTCTCTTCTTATTGATATCCAATATTCATCATCAAAATATAGCTTTCTCTTCTTATTGATATCCAATGGTCATAATCAAAATAGAGGTCAATATATCACAGAATATTGAAGAACAAATATAATGATTATTAATCTCAAAATAAAATATTAGAGTTATGCAATTTTTAAAAGGGGAATGTTGATGCATACCTAAAATACCAATGCTTTGTAGTAGAACATGGCAGAACACAATCTCAAGATTACTGGGAAATATATGTTGAGACTGTTTCAAAAATCATGAAAAAAGATAAAGCAAACATTATATTGGTATTTATTCTATAATTTCCTGTCAGCCCTTGCATCATTTTCTATCCCATTCTTTTACCTTATAAACAAGAAGCCACAGAAGACTAAGAACATATTTTAAAGATTAGTTTTTTAAATATATATCTTATATGTATTAATGTGTTGACTGTATGCATGTCTATGCATCACTTGTTCCAGATACCCCTGAGGGCAAGAAGAGGGCAATGGATTCCTTTGAAATGGAAATACAGATATTTGTGAGATGCCACATGAGAGTTGTTGATTGAAACCAGATACCAAGGAAGAGAAGCAAGTGCTACTAACCACTGAGACATTTCTCTAGACTGCAAAAATTTAAACTTATGTGTATGTTTGATGACAGATGTGTATGCCATATCCAAGATCAGAAAAGAGAGTTGTGTATCTAAAAGCAAAAATTATAGGCAGTTTTGAGCCATGTGACATGGGTATTTGAAATTAAAATGGCAGCTTCCAAAAAAGAGTGGCAAATGTTTCTATTTTCTAAGGCATCTTTACAGTCCCACGGGGACACAATTTGAATACTGACTTTTTCCTAAGCAATATGGAAAGATTTCTTCTAGTGTATTTCAATATAGTACAAAGATGCTCCATAATACTCTGTACCAAAAACTGTAATTGTTATCTCATTGTAATTTGTAAATGTGTTCCAGGAGTTTCCCTCTCTCATTGCAGTTATAATCTCATTGGCTGTTGAATTCACCTAGGCCTTTGTACACATTGCTGATGAATTATTCAGATGCTTTCTTTGAGTGTTGATGCCGACAATTCTGTTATTCTACTAACTAGGGACAAAGCATTTCTACATATGAGCCTATGGTGGTCATTCTCATTCACACCACTAAATTCCACTCCCTGGCATCCATAAGTTTTCTAACAATATAATGAAGCAAAATGCATTACATTCAAATTTAAAAGTCCCTGTATTAATTTAAGGTTTCAACATGGTCTCAAAGTTTATAATCTTTTCTGATCTCAAGGCACTATCTTAACTCAATGTAAATTTTAAAAGCAAATTATTGGGGCCTGTGGATCCCCAGACCCTGAATTTCCTGTAAACAACTTGCTTACAGATGCTCTGAGCCAAACAACTTGTTTTCCTGTGTTTGCAGCTGCTCTGAGCACGAGACCCAGGTGGCATGGGAGTGATTTTTGGTGGTTGCAAATGAAAGATCCCGAGAGCTGGGGCATGGCTTGGACTATATAAGCTGCCCCTGAACACAATAAAATTGTCATTTTTGGCATTCTTGTATCAAGGATGACCCATGTCACTGTCTCTCTGTCTATCTCTGTGTGTATATTTTTAAGTCTCCAGATAGTTCCCAGATCACGTACCATTCCATAGTGCAGGCACTAAAGCAAATCACTCACTTCTAATATAAAATTCTTTTCTACATGGAAATGAAATTTTAAAAACATTACCACCTCCAATGACAGAGGATAGAAGCTACTCTTCAAAGAAGGAGAAAGCAGAAAGCAACTGATGTCAGGGTTGAATCAGTCAGGTGTATAATGACCATAAACAGAAAATTCCATTAGTAAATACCAAATAGTGCAAATGTTGAAAACAAAGGACAACACAAAAGAAAGTACAGACAATACCACAGTCTCCCCCGGCCCTATCAACAGTGTCAAGACTCAAACATTAATGACAAAAAACAAGTAGGTGAGATCAACTGAGACTTGGAATTTGATGACACAATAGAATTCTCAGAACTAGAAGCAGCCAATAATAGCTCAAGAGCTCAGAGCTCTCTGTGAAGCCAACAAAGAGCCTCAAAGGACAAGTGAGAGGAGCCAGTTCCTTGTCAGCTCTCCTGACCTACATAACTGGCTTTCCTGTCACTCACCTACCATTCGTTCACTTGACAGCAGCATCTCTGGTTAGTAAAGCTTCTATTCATTTTCATTGTTTGGTCTGTATAATATGACTAAAAACTCATTCATATCAAAATTCGGTATATAGTTCCACGCAGAAAGATCATTCACTGCTGTGTTGTGAAACCGTCGTGACTTTCCATTTTCTCTAACTAGCTCTGTACTTATCAACTGTCACCTCTTATTTCTCACTGCTCTGGGCACTAGCAACTATCACTATGGCTTTTTACTCTGTAGGGTTGAGCTGCCAGGGCCTTCCTTAGTGTAATCACATGGTATTTGAGATAACTCCTATTTTATTTAACATTCTATTTCTATGGAGACATTATGGTCAAGAGAACTCTTATGAATCTAACATTTAATTGGAGAGTTGTTTACAATTTTAGAGGGTTAGTGTAAGAGTCAGCACTTTCCAATGGATACCCACGCCCGACCCAGGCTGCGCGCTTCCTGAACTCGGGCCCACGAGAAGGGACGATTGTCCTGAGGGTTGAAAAAAGAGACACACACACAAAAGAAACCTGGCTCATCTACAAGAGTAAATGGCAACTTTATTAAGCATAAGTCGGGTATATATACTGTGGGGCAGAAAGACACCAGCCCCCCATCAGGAACAAGGAAAGAGAAAAGTCAGGGGGCCGCACCCAAGGTCGGAGAGCAGCTGAACAGAGAAAAGAGGAAGCCAGGTGGGCGTGCTCAGGCTCAGAGAAAAGCTGTCCTGGGAACCTTGCCTGCAGCGAGAACCTTGCTTGCAGGTGGAATTACCATAACAGTAAAGGGAGAGTTCTCTCTAAGCTACACCCTTGGGCCATAGGTGAAATTAACATAACAGGAGAGGGCAGTTCTATGCTACACCCTCAAGCTGATGCAGTGGAACCAGGAAGCAGAATAGCCCTGCAAAGCGCCTCGGGAAAAATGGGGAACCTGTGTACCTACAGGTTAGTCTGTAATATCATGGCAGGAAAAAATGAATCCATAGCTGAGATTCGTGTTAAGGGCTTTAATCCATTTGGACCTGAGTTTTGTGCATGGGGATAGATATGGATCTATTTGCATTCTTCTACACGGTGACATCCATTTATGCTAACACCACCTGTTGAAGATGCTTTCTTTTAGCATTGTATAATTTTATCTTCTTTGTCAAAAATTACATGCTCTTAGGTGTGTGGATCAATATCGCAGTCTTCAGTTCAATTCTGTTGTCCACTTATTGGATTTTCTGTCAATATCAAGCTGTTTTCATTACTGTATATCTATAGTAGAGCTTAATGTCAGGGATAGTGATGCTTCCAGAAGTTCTTTTATTGTACAGGATTGTTTTGGCTCTCCTGTATTTTTTGTTTTCCCAAATGAAAGTTTAATATTGTTCTTTCAAGGTCTGTGAAGAATTGTGCTGGGATTTTGATGGGGATTGTATTGAATATGGTGATTAATTTTGGTAGAAATGCCATTTTATTATGTTGATCTTACCTAACTAAGAGCATGTGAGATCTTTTGATTTTCTGATATCTTCTTCACATTCTTTCTTCAAAGACTTAAAAGTTCTTGTTGCATATAATAATATTTTTATCTATTTTTAATAAATAAAGCTTACCTGAAGATCAAAATGTAAAAATAAACCTATAGAAGCCATGCAGTGATATCACACACCTTTAATCCCAGGATTTGGGAGACAGAGGCAGATCGATCTTTGTGAGTTCAAGGCTCCCTGGCCAAAACGAGATTGACGCAGAAACAGATCCAGGTGGTGGTGGCTCACATCTTCAATCCCAGTACTAGGGAGTCACCCCATTAATCCCAACACTAAAGTGGAACATAAAATGGGAGGAGACAAAGGTTTAGCTCTCTGTCTACAGTTGCCCAGCCTTGGTAGAGGTAAGTCGTTTCTAGTGGCTTAGCTGTTTTGGTTTTCTAATCTTCAGCTTGAATCCCAATATCTGTCTTGGGTTATTATTACTCAGACATACAGGTATTTCACTTTTTTGTTTAGTGTTACCCCCAAGATATTTCATGTTATTTGTGTCTATTGTAAATGGTGATGTTTCTCTACTTTCTTTCTCAGCCCCTTTATCATTTGTATATAGGAGGACTACTGATATTTAGAGTTGATCTTGTATCTGGCCACATTACTGAAGGTGTTATCAGTTCTAGGAGTTTCCTCATAGAATTTTGGGGGCCACTTATATATACTATCATAGCAAAAGTTTGACCTCTCTCCTTCCCATTTGTATCCCCGTAATGTCCTTTTGTTGTCTTATTGGTCTAGATAGAACTTTGAGTACTATGTTGAATAGATATGGAGAGCGTGAACAACCTTGTCTTGTTCTTGATTTTAGTGGAATTTCTTTGAACTTCTGTCCATTTAATTTGATGCTGTCTGTCAGCTTGCTGTATACTGCCTTTATTATGTTTAGATACATTCCCTGTATCCCTGATCTCTCGAAAACCTTTATCATGAAGAAGTGTTGGATTTTGTCAAATGCTTTTTCAGCATCTAATGAGATGATCTTGTTTTTTTCAGTTTATGTATATTGTAGACTACATTGAGAAATCTTCATATGTTGAATCATTCATGAACTTCTGGGATGAAGACAACTTGATCTTGATGGACGATTTTTTATATGTTCTTGGATTCTGTTTGCCAGTATTTTATTGTGTATTTTTGCATCAATATTCATAAAGATGAATGGTCTATAATTCTCTTTCTTACTTGAGTTTTTGTGTGGTTTCAGTATCAGGGTAACTGTAGCCTCATAAAAATAGTTTGGCAATGTCCCTTTTGCTTCTATTTTGTGGAACAATTCGAGAATAGGTATTAGCACGTCTTTAGAGTTCTAGTAGAATTCTGCATTGAATTCTTCATTGGGTCCTGGACTACTTTTGGCTGGGAGACTATTACTGACTGGTTCTATTCCTTACAGGTTCTAAGTCTATTTAAATTGTTCATCTGGTTTTGGTATGTCGTACCTATCCAGAAAATTGTCCATTTCCAATTTTGTGAAGTACAGGTTTTGTAGTATGACCTAATGAGTCTCCAAATTTCCTTAGTATCTGTTGTTATGTCCCTCTTTTCCTTTCTGAATTGTTAATTTGGATGTTTTCTCTCTGCATTATAATTAGTTTGGATAAGGATTTGTCTAGCTTATTGATTTTCTCAAAGAACAAACTCTTTGTTTCATTGATTCTTTGAACTTTTTTGTTTCTATTCTTTTAATTTCTGCTCTCAATTTGATTATTTTCTGTTCTCTACTCCTGAGTGAATCAGCTTCTTTTTGTTCTAGAACTTTCAGGTTTGCTGGTAAATCACTAGTGTAAGATTTCTCTACTTTCTTTATGTCAGTACTTAGTGCTATGAACTTTCCTCTTAGCTCTGCTTTCTTCTTGTCTCATATGTTTGTGTATGTTGTGCCTTAATTTTCATTGAATTTTAGGAAGACTTTAATTTTTTTATTCCTTCTTAATCCAAGGGTGATTCAATTGAGCACTGTTCAATTTCCATGAGTTTGTAGGCTTTATGCAATTAGTGTTATTGAATTTTAACTTTAAGTCATGGATAAGATACAGAAGGTTATTCCATTCTTTTTTGTATCAGTTGAGGTTTGCTTTGTTACTGAATATATGTTCAGTTTTCGAGAAGGTTCCATGAGGTTCTGAGAAGGTATATTCTTTTGTGTTTGGGTGAAATGTTCTAAATATGTCTGTTAAGCCCATTTGAGTCATGACATCTGTTAGTTGTTTTATTTCTCTGTTAAGTTTTTGTCTGGCAGACCTGTCCTTTGGTGAGAGTGAGGTATAGAAGTCTCCTACTGTTAGTGTGTGGGATTTGATGTGTGATTTAAGGTTTAGTAATGTATCTTTTATATATGTGGGTGCCCTTCTATTTGGGGCATACATGTTCAGAATGAGACTTCATCTTGACAAAATTTTCTGTGATGAGTATGAAGTGTTCTTCTCCATCTTTTTTGATTAATTTAATTTGAAGTCTGTTTTCTTAGCTATTAGGATAACTACACCTGATTGCTTCTTAGGTCCATTTGATTGGAAAATATTTCCCAACCCTTTACTCTGAGGTAATGTTTGTCTTTGAGGTTGAGGTGTGTTTCTTGTATGCAGCATAAAAATGGATCCTCTTTTCATATCCTTTCTGTTAGCTTGTGTCGTTTTATAGGTGAATTGAGTCCATTGATATTAAGAGATGTCAATGGCCAGTGACTGTTAATTTTTGATATTTTTTGTGGCACTGTTTGTGTGTTTCCCTTGTTTAGGGTTTGCTAGTGTGAGGTTATCTGTTGTCTGTGTTTTGTGGGTCAGTTAATTACTTTGGGTTTGAGTTTTCTTTCTAGTGGTTTTTGTAGGGCTGGGTTTGTGGATAGGTATTGTTTAAAGCTGGTTTTTTGAGGGAATATCTTCTTTCTCAGGATATAATGATTGAAAGCTTTCCCTTGGATAACAGACTGAGCTTAGTGTCTGCAGCAATCTGTCCAGGAAACCTAACTTTCATGGTTTCCGTTGAGAAATCCATTGTAATTCTGATAGATTTGTCTTTATTTGTTACTTGGCCTTTTCCTTTGCAGCTCTTAATATTCTTTCTTTATTTTACATGTTTATATTGTTATATGGTGAGGAACTTTTTTTGGTTCAGTCTACTTAGTGTTCTATAAAGTTCTTGTACTTTCATAGGCCTGTCCATCTTTAGGTTGGAAAAGTTTATTTTTTTCTACGATTTTATTGAATATATTTTTTGTGCCTTTGATCTGGAGTTCTTCTTCTATCTCTATTATTCTTAGATTTGATTTTCTCATGGTCTCCCAGTTTTCCTGGGATGTTTGTGTTAATAATTTGTTGGATTTAACATTTCTTTGACCTATGAATCCCTTTCTTCTATCATATCTTCAATGCCTGAGATTCTTTCTTTCGTCTCTTGTATTCTGTTGGTTACGCTTGAGTCTATAGTTTCTGTTTGTTTAAACAGATTTTGCATTTCTAAAATTCCCTCAGTTTGTGTTTTCTTTATTGCTTCCTCTTCAGTTTTCAAGTCTTGATCTGTTTGCTTCACCTGTTTGATTGTTTTTTCTTGGTTTTCTTGGCTTTCTTTAAGAGATTTATTGATTTATTTCAATTATATGTTTGTCTTTTCCTCCATTTCTTTAAAGGAATTTTTCATTTTCTCCTTAAGGGTCTCTATCATCTTTATAAAGTTATATTTAAGGTCATTTTCTTCTGCTTCTTCTGGATTACTATGTTCAGGTCTTCCTGTTGTATTACCACAGGATTCTTGTGTTGTCATTTTCTTTTTAGGTTGCTGAATGCATTCTTGCATTGGTGCCTGCCCATCTTTTCCTCCAATTGGTGTGGCAGTGTCTTTACCTTATGTTTCAATCCTTGAAGTTGGTGTCTATGTCTCAGGGGTCCTCTCTTAGACTGATCATTGCAGTTGCTGTCAGTATTTTAGGGGACCACTCTTGGTCCTTTCTGTCTAGTCATTCTGTCTCAGGGAGATGCTGAGGTCCCAGGGATGAGTGTGTTTGAGAGTGGAATGGGTCAATCAGAGTACAGGGACTGATTTGTGTGGGGGAGCGGTTTGGAGCAGTAAGCTTGCCTGTTTACCAGCTTGTGAAGCTAAGGCATGTGGGAGAGTGGCCTGGGGTTTTGTCCTGGGTCCTAGGACTATAGACTGGGCTTTCCACTTGGGGAGCTGGTCACTCACCTCTTGGTCCACTCTGTGTAGTTGCAGTTTGTGCCTCATAAAGCCCTTGAGGGTGAGGTGGAGGAGTGGGTTTAGGGGCAAAGTGGGACCTGTAGATTATAGGGTCCAATTGATATGGGAGTGTTGGAGTCACCTGCCTGCAGTTTGCTTGCCTGCTGGCTGGCTAGTGAAGCTGAGGCAGGTGGCGGAGGTGCCTGGATGTTTTTCCCCAAGAACTAGAGAGTGGGCTCTCTGGTTGGGAGCTGGTCACTCACCTTTTGGTCCACTCTGTGCAGTAAATGTGCCTCAGAGAGCTGCTGAGGTCATGAGAAAAGAATGCAACTTTTAGATTTCAGGGTACAATTGATATGGAGGTGTTTGAATAGTCTGCCTGCATGTGAGTTGCCTGCTGCCTGGCTAGTGAAGCTGGTGCAGGTAGGGGAGGACCTGAGGTTAATCCCAGGGACTTAGGGCCTAGGGACTGGGCTGTCCAGTTGGGGAGTTGGTCACTCATCTCTTTGTTTACTCTGTGCAGTTGCAATCTGTGCCTCTGAGAACTGCTGAGGTTGTGGGAGATGGGTGTATTTGGGGAAAGAATGAGACTTGTAGATTACAAGGTATAATCGATATGGGGGTGTTGGCACAGCCTGCCTGATGGTGACTTGCCTTCTTTCTGTCTAGGCATAAAATGGTTTTTCTCCATCAGAAATTATTTCTGGTGGGTTGATACTGTGAATATTAATTGCAATAGGCTGTAATAAATAATAATGGCTCATCAACTTCTGAAACCTTTTGACCTGATCCTGTATACTCCACAATGCTCTAAGCACTACTATCTCCCAAGCTCCTAATAAAATGTCTCATTAAGACCTGCTTAATACATTCATCCACTTTTCTAATCCAAAGTCCAGACATCTTCCAAATTTCTCTACCAGCAGGGTAAGGCATTTCATAGAAATACCCCAACTCCTGATTTAGTCACTGTTCTAACACTGTGAAGAGCATTAGAACATAGAACATAGAAGACTATGACCAAGGCAGGTCTTATAGAAGAAAAGAACTCTTTAAGTGGTAGCTTAGTTTCAATTTTAGATGGTTACTCAATGATTATCATGACAAGAAGCAGATAGGTATTGTACTGGAGCAGCAGCTGAGAACTCATATCTGATTCAAACACTTCAGGCAGAGGGAGAGTGTGTGTGAAACTGGACTTGTCATGGACTTTTGAAACCTGAAATTCTACCCCATGTAACACACCTGCTTCAAAAATTCCATACTTCCTTCAACAAGGCCATACCTCCTCATGTATCCCAAGCAGTTCCACTAACTTGGGACCAAGCAATTAAGCATATGGGAGTATGGTGACCATTTTTTTATTCAGATCACCATATATGGGTAGGTGTAGTGGCACTTCATTTGTATTTTAATAAATAAATCTTGCCTGAGGATCAGAAAAATAAAATAGCCACACTGGACAGTCTTACAGACTAGGCATTAGTGGCACACACCTTTAATCCCAGTAGCCACACTAGTTTACTATAGAAACCAGGTAGTGGTGCATGCCCTTAATCCCAGAACTAGAGAGGATTATAAAAAGGAGGAGACAGCTCTCAGACATAGTCTCATTCTGAGATTTCTGGAGGCAGCATCACCATTTCCGACTGAAGTCTAAGTAAGCGCAAGTGGCTGACTGTTTTGCTTTTCTGACCTTCAGGTTGAGCCCCAATTGCTGTCTCTGTGTTTTTATTAATTGTGCTTCAGATTGTCTTATTTTAGTTAGCACACTTCTCAAGTATCATCCATGTTATCACCTGAGAATTTTTGTCCTTCTCAGGAATATAATTAGGAATAATCTATAATCAGTACACTTAATCTCCTGTGTGTTATGATATGGAGTGAGCAGATCCCTGGCAGGTGACCCCACATTGCCAGACAGATCTTAAGTGGGAAGTTTTATTGGGGGAAGGGAAGGGAATGGGAAAAGGAAGGGAGAGAGGGAAAGAGAAGAGAAAGAAAGGCAAAGAAAGAAAAAGAGAAGAGACAAGAAAAGTCCTGCCTGGGCCTTCAGAACATCAGTGGGAAAGAGAACAGGAATAGGTGGGACTTGTCTCTTAAAGGGATGGGGTATGGTCTGCCATGCACACAGGTGTGATGCAGGGTGCAGGGCATTATTCACCATGCCAGGTTCCCAAGGAGCAGGGCCAAGGTTGTCTGTATACTGTCATTCCTCTCTTAGATTTTTTTTAATAAATGGGTGAGGAGCTAGGCATGATAGGCTAAGAGAATGAGGATGTTGAGTTCTCTAGACTGCATCCTGCTGATTTGTGGATGTTGAAATCTGGGGGGGGATCTGAAAAAACTGGGATGCTGGCCATGTTCTGGGGTATCTTGTTGTTTTACTACTGTCCAGGCTCTGTGAAACTGTCTGATATCTCTTGTACCTGGTGAGGTGTTGGCAGAGCAGACAATAAGGTTAAGTTTAGGAAAAAGTATTTTTTTAGGTCCTGATGATTGGGTATGAAGGTGATAGGACCATGAAAAGGTGGAGAGGCTTAAGGTCTTAGGGCCTGGTAATTGAGGCAGTGATGCATTTGACCTGTTCAAGGTGAAGCCTTCAAGTTGGCTTCCTGAATTTTACGTGAATTCTTTGAGTTTGTAAAAACATAAGTTTTAGAGACATTAGCATTTTGTTATTTATAATCTGTACTGAAATTTACACTGTATTAACAGAAATATATTTAAGCCAGCAGTGACCGTGATATGTATTTTTATTTTTTTACAATGAAAAGTGTCTTTAAGGTCTACAGTTAAGAAATCACCAAAGGAAATTTAAAATCTTGATCTTAAGAGAGCTAGATTAATAACTTATGAGAATTTTATTGATTATTATTAAGACTATGAAAAATAGCATAATGAGAGAGAAATCTAATAACTTGCATTTGTACACCTTGTACCCTTAAGCATTCTTAGATCCTCATGTCTTAAGCTTTCATGTCTTTACATAAATAAACCTTAAAGCACCTGTATTTTCCCCATCATTATGACATTACCTTAACACTCAGGAGAAATCTGTTTTATTAGACTATCTCTTTTTTAAAGTCTGGTAATGAGGTAAACTTTTTTCTAGATTTAGCCTTGGCTCTTAGAGAGTGAAGCCTCTGACCTTAATTTTACACAGAGAACTGAGAAGGCAGCTGACAAAGCAAACTGTAATACGGAGCTTGAGAAGGATAAATTTCACCTGAGTTATTGAAGAAAAATGTCAGAGACTTACTTGATTGACAGCCCAGACAGCCACCCCAGGGCCCTCCATGGTCATTAAAGTCATAGGCTTCAGAACAACTTCCATTTTATGGCTGGCAGCATGTAGTCTGTCAGGCTTCAGAAGATTCTGTGGATTAGGAGTTTGTAGGAAGGACAGCCTACTTTGCCCTGGGCTATGTGAGGCAGTTGATTTCAGTGTCCCATCATCCACATCTGAAGAGGTTCTTAACAGCAGTTAAGGTGAAGGGCAGGTTTTTGCTCAGTGGCTAGTACTTTCATTTAGAAAGCAAGTTATTGATGGAAGTTCTGTTCCCATTCATCTTCTTTGGAGGAAATGAGGGTGGTGCAAGGAGTCAACCTGTCTCTCTATTACAAAACCCTTTTTAAATTAAATGTTTAAATGCTATACTCCCTAGACCTCTCAGCATTTGAGGCCTGTCTATGGGATATATATGAGTTATGACTATAATGACATTAGTGAAGGATTTTCCTGAAGAGCAGGATCCAAGCTGAGAGGTTGTGGAATAGAGTTTTACCCTGAGTCCTCCAGATTGACTATAATTGGTTTTTACTTAACATGTTTGATTTATGTTTGAGATTGTTAGAGTTTGTTCATCTAAAGTGACATTTATAACCTTACATTTTTATTACTTTGTAGAATATATTGAAGCAGAGTTAAATCACTTATACAGTATAAAGTGACAGATCTAACCATAGTGGGGGAAGGAAAGGGAGTGGGAAAAGGGAAGGGAGAGAGGGGAAGAGAAAAAAGAAAAAAAGAGACAAGACAGGAAAAGTCTTCCCTGTCCCTTCAGACAAGCAATGAGGTAGAGAGTGGGAGTAGGCAGGGTTTGTTGTAGTGGTATATCATTTGTATTTTGATAAATAAATTCTTCCTGAATACTAGAGGCAAAGCTAAAGCCACTAGACATCAGGCAATGGTTACACACACCTTTAAACTCAGGATTTGGGAGACAGAGTCACCTGTATCTCTGTGAGTTAAAGGCTACCCTGGACTGCACAAGATCAATGCAGAAACATATCCAGTTGGTGATGGATATCACACCTTTAAACCCAGCACTAGAGGAAATAGAAGCTGGGAGGAGAGAGAGAGGCTTATTCTGCTTAGTTTACAGTCGCCCAGCCTTGGTAGAGGTAAGACTTCTCTAGTGGCTTGGCTGCTTTCCTTTTCTGGTTTTTAGGTTGAACCCCAATTTCTGTCTCAGTGTTTTTTATTATTTATACTGTATTTGGTGTCAAATATTTGAGGTAGAAATTCATGAAAAATTCATTTGCCTGAAGCTTTTTAGCCACCAACAAAGCCCAGGGTTGTGCATGGGGCTCCAGCCCTATCCAGCAAGGTTCTCTCTCTCTCTCTCTCTCTCTCTCTCTCTCTCTCTCTCTCTCTCTCTCTCTCTCCATCATGGGTTGCAGACACTCCCTGAATTCTCTTCTCAGGCTGCTGCCAAACTAGGTGACTGCCATTAAATCCAGTCAGGCTTTTACTGTTCTGCATAGCAGAAATCAGCCTCACATCTACCTCAACATTGTTGGCAGATTTGGTAAGATAATTGGGAATTATTAAAGGGAGGAATTGGTTAAAAGAGAGAGATTTTTCATACAATAAAAATGGGAAAAACCATTATAAAAAAAGTGATTTTAGTCTCTGTTTAATGATATGCTAGATAGGTTAAAAATGGAATGATTGAGAAGATATCTGATTTAGATCGGATTTATGTAATGTCAATTATAAACATTATCAGCATCTTCACTTTTGTTGTATCACTTAAAAAGTTGATTAATCTGAGTGCTAAGATATAGGCCTTAGAATCATCTAATATAACAGATCACAGAGAAATTCAAACTCAGACAAGAAGAATTTAATGAAGAGCCAATTTCAGCCTTGCATTATAATAATGGAGAGGAAGAGCCTAAGGTTTACAGACAACCAACCATAATATTCCCAGCAACCTTACAAGAATTTCAAAATGACAGATGTTATGTTATAGCTAACTGTATCCCTGTGCCATTATTAGATTTAGAGATTCAAAGAAACAACCGTCTCATATTGCAAGCATTCACCTTTTGTGAAACAAATGTTATACTCATGGTCACTTTATAATAGAATTACCCCTAATGGCTAGAAAGATTTGGTTAATGTAGTTTTAGAGATCAGTATACAATTACAATGGAGTACCTGGTTCAGAGAAGAGGCTAAGATTATTGAACAATGAACTAAAGCTAGAGGTAGAGAAATCACCCAAGATCAAATTCTTGGAGAAAGAGACTATGCTACGATAGAAAGGTAGGTTTTATATGATATTCACAAACAGGATTTATGCCATGTATCAGCTTTGAATGCTTGGAACAAAATTGGAAAATTAGGAAAGAAAATTGAGACATTTAATACAGGGGCCAAAGGAAGCCTTTATGAAATTTTTACAAAGATTGACTTCAGCAGTAAATAAAATGATAAGAAATTCAGATGCTGGACAAGCAATAATTTAATATCTGGCTTTTGAGAATGCCAGTTCTCTACACAAAAGGATAATTAGGCCATTAAAGACAAGGTCAGCACCTTTGGAGGAATGGTTCCAAAAACCAATTAACACAGAAACCCATTGACACGATGATACATGGATAAGAGAGGTAATATCCAGAGGTTTGAAAGAAAATCAAAGTGCCAAATGTTATAACTGTGGTAAACAAGGTCACTGTAAAATGAATTGTATACAGGGTGTTCCTATAAACAATCTTTTTTTTCTTAAAATAATCCTTTCAGAATGTCCCTCCCTTCTGGACTTATGCAGAAGGTGTTACAAAGGCAGGTACTGAATTGATGAATGTAGGGCAATGACAAAAATTCAAGGTAATCCTTTGCCATTGGAAAACTCTTTGAAGGACTTCTCACAGGCCCCTAATCCAAATTTGACCCGTATGCTAAATCTAGTTCAATTGTTTCTTGCCATTATATAGGAAACCTCTTCCCAGAACAACTAAAGTACCTGTTGCCTATTGTAAGAAACCATACTGCTTTGGATAATAGAACGACTATAGAAGAGAGAACAAAGAAATTAAGGAGAAGCCATAAACTGAATATTTTGACAAACTTCTATAAATGAACAAAGATCAAAATTAAAAATTCAAATAAATGACATTGTTGTTGAAAGTCTGGTAGACACAGGTGAGGATAAAATAATAATTTCACCAGAATCTTGGCATCCAAATTAACCTCTCCATGACATAAATGTTCAGTTCTTAGGGATCAGAACTTTATCTCAGATAAAGTAGAGCAGGAGATGTGACAAATGTATAAATCCAGAAGGACAAGGAGGAACATTAAAACCATATGTAGCTAACATGGAAATGAATTTGTTGGGATGTGATTTGTTACAGCAATGGAATACTCAGATTAACATTTCCCAAATCATAGAACCAAAACATAAATTAACATATGTTCTGGGAACAATACTGGTTTTTATAAAGAGAAGTCACTGAACATTCAGGTTGTACAAGAAGAGGACACAAAGGCTGCTGATATTTCAAAGACACCAACAGGCTTACCTTTAAAATGGTTGACAGACAATCCTGTATGGGTTAAGTAATGGCCTTTAACAACAGAGAAATCACAGACTTTAGAATAGCTGATATAGGAGCAACTAGATGCTCACCATATTGAAGAATCAACTAGTCCTTGGAATTCTGTATTTGTTCTTAAAAACAAATCTGGAAAATGGAGAATGGTAACAGATTTCAGAGCTGTTAATAAGATGATTCAACCAATAGTCTCCCTAAAGTCTAACATCTCTTTGCCTTATCTATTGCCTGGAGGATGGCCTCTTATAGTTATTGATATTAAAGTTTTTTTCTTCACTATAACTTTACAAGAATAAGACAGAGAAAAATTTGCCATCACAGTGCCTACTTATAATAATTCTCAGAGTGCTAAGAGATATTAATGGAAGATTCTCCCACAGGGAATGTTAAATAACCCCACCTTGTACTAATGTTTTCTAAGTCAGCCATTTAAATGATACATAAGCAATTTCCTGAATCTATAGTTTACCATCACATGGATGACATTTTGTTATCTGATTCAAATGTAGATACTTTAGAATTTTTGAAGAAGTAAAGAAAATTTTGCCTTGTTGGGAATTACAAATTGCTCCTGAAAACACACAAAGAGGAGATTCTATTAATTAGTTAGGCTATAAAATTAGGTTACAGAAAATTAGACCCCAAAAGGTGCAAATTTGGAGAGATTGTTTACAGATGCTTACATCTAAATATTGCTAGGAGTCATCTCCTCACTAAGGCCCACTATTGGGATAAAACATAATGAAATAATTCATTAAAAAACCTTACATGATAACAAAGATTTAAATATTCTCAGAGAATTATAAACAGGTGAGAGAGAATTGATTTTGATTGAAGATCAATTGAAGAAGATACATGTGAATCTTGTGGATCTGAATCTTAACTGCATTCTGGTCATATTACCTTCCAAATAATCCCCTACAGGACTTTTAATGCAGAGGGAAGATATTTTCTTAGAATAGATCTTTTTACTACATACACTGAGTTAAAAATTAAAGACTTATGTAGAAAGGGTCTCTGGGTCAATTATAAAAAATTTAAGACTTCTTCAATTAGCAGGCATTGAGCCAGCAGAAATTATAGTACCTTTTACTAATGTTGAAATTAACAAATTATGGAAAGAGAGTGAACCATGGCAAAGAGCTTGCAGTAATTTTTTGGGAGAGATTATCAACAGCTATCCTAAAAACAAGAGAATTGTTCAACTTACAAAGAGAGGTAATTAGATCTTTCCTTGCATTGTATGGTACACACCAAAAACCAGAGGCCCTACATTATATAGTGATGCAAGTAAATCAGGAAAGGCATGTTACAAATAAGAAAATTTAAGTAAGTGAAACAAGGCCCTTATGATTCTGTCGAAAAGTCAGAATTATAAGCTATTCTCATGGTACTAAGGGATTTTGAAGGACCTCTCAACGTAGTTACTGATTCACAATATGCAGAGAGAGGTGTTTTGCATACTGAAACTGCTGAATTAATAACAGATGATACAGAATTGGCTTTATTATATATTCATGTACAAGATATAATCAAGAATAAGCATCATCCCATATACATAACACACATCCAATCCCATAAGGGTCTGCCAGGTCATCTAGCATCAGGTAATGCAGAAATTGTTTGATTGTAAATGTGCTTGAAGGCCTCAGAATTTTGTAAAAATCATTATATCAATAGCAGTGGTTTAAAAATGTACTTTACTATTACATGGCCACAAGCAAAGGAGATTTTAAGGAAACATTTTACTTGTTCTTTATACAAGCAAACAGCATTACCTGCAAGAAGTAACCAAAAAGATACTCAAAGAAATCAAATCTGGCAGATGGATATGTTCAATTTTGTAGAATTTGGAAAACTAAAATATGTATACCACACCATTAATAGCTATTCTGGTTTTCAAGGGGCAATGATTGAGTTTGAAAAAGGCTGATTCGGTAATCACACATTTGCTAGAAGTTATGTCCATCATGGGTACACCTATACAAATAAAGATATAATGCTTTGGCATATTTCACTAAGAAAATGAAATTTCTTTTTGCTTATTATGGTATAAAACATATTACATGTCTACCACACAATGTTACAGGCCAGGCAGTTACAGAAAGAGCAAATTAAACTATAAAGGATATGTTACATAAACAGACAGGAATGATAAATACCCCCATAAACAGGTTACGTAATGCTTTATTAACTTTTAATTTTCTAAATACTAATGAGAAAGGAACAATAGCTGTGGAGAGACATTGGATTGTAGAAAAATCTATGGAATTAAATCAGTCAATATACTTTAAAGATGTACTCACCTCATAATGGAAACCAGGACATGTGTTATGTTTGGGAAAGGATTTTGCTTTTCTTTCCACAGAAATTGATAAAGATTTGCTTTAAAAAGACATGCCTCTTAATTAGAAGAGATGATAAGTCATCTGAACTAGCAAATAAAACTAACAAATGCTTTTTATTTTTTATTACATATAACTTGCCAAATGAGAATCTCCCCCACAATTAGGGTTTTTGGTGAAAGTTTTTATTCCTGTCTTTTCAGGAGAATAAAGATATCCAGCTAGGGAATCCGAAGAAAAAGAACAAATCATCCATAAAAATGCCTCAAGAATAAGAATAAATTGGTCTATTGGTATATCACATTTCCAAAAAAGAAAAACTTCCATAAATCTTCCCAAATCTTTGTTTCTGTTGTCCCTACAGACATATAATACAAATGATCTTTTTGTAGTCCCCATCTAATTAAAGATTTAAGATGGCTCTGGAATTGGAGTGTGGCTCTCTCCTTCTCTAAACTCAAGCATGCTTATTAAAATGAAACTCAAATTATCTGTCTTATGTCAGAAGAGATATGCAATGGGACAAAAGAAAAACAGAAATTTAAGAACTATTTTATTGCTACTAGTTTCATAATCCTTTGGATTTTATATTGATACTTTGATAGCTTTTCTTAAGGTAAAATATTTATAATATTAATATGTATTAATATATTAATATATAATATATATTTTAATGTATTTTAAACTTTTGTCATGATATTAATGGTCATACAGAATACTAACTAATTCTAGAAAAAGTTTTACCTTCCTGTAAATGATTTCAAGTTTGAACCCCTTTCACTTTTCTACAGTGAATCATGAGCACACCTAACAATGATGTTAGATGTCTCCATGAGGTTGATGGGGCCCCACAATGATGACTCCTACAAGATTATGATAATACCACTAAGCTGAAAAGTATCGCCTAAGGTCAACTTTGCACTACAAACTTGTCAGAATAATTTTGAGGTGAATAGCTGAGATGATCCAGCCTAACAGACTACTCTAGCAAGGACTTTAGACAAGCTCTGTACTTTCACATTAGGCATACACTGGACAACAAATGCCCCAATTTTTCTTTTCAGGATCCCCTAAAGATACCATCAACCCTAGACAGCAGGAAGTAAATTTAAGAATATGATGTCCACATTCCCAAGAGGTAGGGTTTTTGGTCCTTCAATGGATTGTAAATAACTGTCCTTGTTTAGAGGGGCTAGTGGCAAGTTATTGTGGATAATGGTCAGGAAAAAAGCTAAGCAAAGAAAATTAGATTAAAGCTTCTTGTTTTTTTTTAAAAAGGTGGGATATTGATATGATAGTATAAAAGAGTAGATTATTGAATCTGCTCTCAAGAAAAATAGAGGATATAGCTATGATAAGGTAAAAAAGCAGACTACTGAATCTACTTTTAAAAGTAGCTACTAGTTTTAAATGTTTTATATTGGATTTAACTTTTGTATATTATATACAAATATTATATATTGAGAATGGTTTTGTTAAAACATACTATACATACATTTCTGCTGTTGTTCAAGGTATTGTACCAATATAAATTATTTAACAATGTAATTCAAATTTATAGCCCTCAAAAATTCTTATTACCAACCGAGATAATAAGAAAATGCAGGTTAATAGTTAATCACCTATTATAATCAAATTTGTAGTCACATTGGGTATGTTTTAAAGGTATAACAAAGATATATTTTAGATAGGTCATCTTCAAACACTTCAGAAATCTACAGAATATGTCATTTAAGATGTTTTAATGACCTAGGTTCTTCTTTTGTTTGACAATGAAACATATCTACTCCTGGCAACACCAGTCTACTTCAGAGAAGGGCATTGAAAAAAACTACATATGTAGTTTACTTTTTAAAATTTATTTATTAAGTATACAGTATTCTGTCTATGCGTATGTCTGAGGAGGGCACCAGACTTTATTACAGATGGTTGTGAGCCACCATGTGGTTGTTTTCACCACATGGTGAATTGAATTCAGGACCTTTGGAGGAGCAGGCAATGCTCTTAACCATTGAGCCATCTCTCCAGCCCCTGGAGTTTATTTTCTTTGTTGTGAAAGTAAGTCACTGGGAA
Source organism: Myodes glareolus (assembly GCF_982192425.1). Taxonomy (NCBI): domain Eukaryota; kingdom Metazoa; phylum Chordata; class Mammalia; order Rodentia; family Cricetidae; genus Myodes; species Myodes glareolus. The sequence goes on from NC_142053.1 coordinate 122,324,996, forward strand.
AAAAGAGAGGCCCTTGCCTCTACTGTTGATAGTATGCTGTCCTAATTGAAGCATTTAGACACAAAAGAAAGAGACGCCAAAGATAGTTGAGACAAGGAGAGCAAACCCTTAAGGAAATCCTGATTCTCAGAAAAAGTCTATCATATATGTTAGGTCTGTAGGAAAAAAATACCCCAACTTTGCAGAGGAACTTTGGGTGACTGTCTAGACAGCCAGATATTTCTGTCATTACTCACATTTTTTTGAAAGTAGCTTGCTTGCACTTCCTGCTTACCCAGTTAATATTATTTCCTTTTCAGGTCTCTGAGGTAGTTGAAGACTAGAAAATTATAACTATAGTTTCCCTTGTTCACGAGACTCAAAAAAGAAATTCACTAAAGAAATGAAAAGTATATAAGATTGAGAGATATCAAAAAGTAGTGTTGGATGGTAATGTAAATTGTAGTAGAGAGTAAATTAGGTACAAAAATTTGGACTCACCAATATAGGCTGGATATGGACTATTTTCTCTAAATGTCCAATGAAAATGAACTGGGCATTGTTGATGCATTCGTTGCCTGTATATATTGTATATAGTCATTTTACTTATTGAATGTAGTTTTTCTAAATTATTTATAACTATTTTTATTTTAAACAAAAGAGGGTAAATAAAGTGGTATATTATTTGTATTTTGATAAATAAACCTTGCCAAAACCCACTAGAGGTCAGGCAATTGTGACATATACCTTTAATCCAAGGACTTGGGTGACAGAGACAAATAGTTCTCTGTGAGTTTAAGGCCACCCTGGACTACACAAGACCAATGCAGAAATATATCCAGGTGGTGTTGGCTCACACCTTTAATCCCAGTACTAGAGGGAATATAAAATGGGAGGAGAGATCTAGGTTGCTTAGTTTAAGGTCAGCCAGCCTCGCTAGAGGTAAGAGTTCTCTAGTGTGTTGGCTGCTTTGTTTTTCTGGTTTCCAGGCTGAAGCCCAATTTCTATCTCTGAGTTTCTTTTATTAATTATTTGTGCTACAGCTTGTCTCTTAAAGGGACAGGGTACTGTCTGCTATGCACAGAGATGTGACACAGGGCACCAGACATGATGTACTGTTCCAGGTTTCCAAGGAGTAGGACCAAGGTACGCCTGGATACTAACACTCAGTATTGTGTTTAGTAGTGTTGTGCCTTGTTCCTACAAAAATTTCATATATTAAATCCTTGAACTGTCTGTCTTCCCACCTAAGTACTGTCCTATCAAAAGGCCAAGGCAATTTCTATATTTAACCAATGAAAGCAACACAAATACAGAAGTACCTCCTACACCACAAGTCTATTGTAGACAGAGGCTGCTTGTTCATTTTCTGACTGCCCAGATCTGAAATAATTACACAAAACTATATTAATTACAATATTCTTTGACCAATAGCTTAAGCATATTTCTAGCTAGCTCTTACATCTTAAATTAACCCATTTGTATTATTTTGTATTTTACCACGAAGTTCGTGGTTTACCTGGTAAGATTCCTGGGCATCTGTCTTCTTTGATGGCTACATGGTGTCTCCCTAACTCATCCTACTCTCTCTATATATATCTTTTCTAGCCTGGCTATATTCCGTTAAGCCACTGGCTGAAAGAAGCTTCTTTACTAACCAATGGCAATAAAACATATTCATAGCATGCAGAGGGGCATCCCACATCAGTCTATAGATGGAAATATCTTAAAATGTAAAATAAATGAAATGGCATACTCTCATTTAGTTTTCCTCTGAGATATAATGATCATAGCTAGATGATAATCAGTAGAGGAGATCTAAGTTATGGTGTTTCCACAGCAACATGCTGTTAAAACAACAACATCAGCAACGAAACCCAAAAACCAATATTGTATGTAAGAGTTAATGTGCTTAATAGAAACCATACTTGGATTTTTTACTTCGATCTTTACTTGTTCCTCTCTGCCCCCTAGAGCTGTTAGTCTGTTCTACTAGTATGTTACTTGTGAAAGCCATGTTTTTGAACTCCAAATCTCTTGCATAGAACTCATCATTTCCTTTATCATTGTGTTCTGAGCACTTCTGGTTCTTCTCATCTCCTTCATATGCACAGGGCTGTCCCACCTTCTATTTTAGGAAATTCTATAACTCCATTCTGAACTCTCTGAGGGTAACCATGTACAAGAACCTTTTGAATAAGTTAGGGTTATGAGGAGAAGGATGAACCCAGGGAAATTCAGCAGGTTTTTAAAACAATTTTTAGTCAAATCTCTGATTGGAGCATTTTTGCTAAAAAAAAAATCATCTGTATTCCTTTACCTCACCAAACCCTGGAGAGCACAGACAGCTTATGAAGTAATTCAAGAATTAGTATTCATTTTCTTCTAAGTTGTAGTCACATAAGTATATCCTAGTATCCAGGTACAGGAAGAATTTAGAGGATCACAACTTGAAGTACATTCTAGACTCCAGAAAGATCTTGAGGGCATTTAGGCCCATTCAATAAGGCCATTTCTAAGATCAGAAAAAAAACACCTAAGCAAAAAAAATGTATCCATGAACTACTCTTGGAAATAACTCATGCTTGTTCACCTTTCAAAATCATGTCTAATAAAAATAGTTCAGTGGCAGAGTGTTTTTCTAGTATCCATGATGCCCCAGATTTAATATTCAGCAACACAGAAAAATGCTTTTAGGATTATCAGGTCAATAAGAATGTTGGTTGTTAATAAGACCCTTTACAGAAAAGCTCTGGTTATAATTACAAATTCTGGCTTCCAGCTTCAAAAACCCCTTGCCTTATGTCACTGTCCAAAGTATTAATAAGAAAGACTCCTAGACACTCCCCAAATGTTTTCCAAAGATTGATTTGAATGACTTCTCTAGCCTCATTCTCTCCATTCACCTTCAACTACAAACGCCATTTGCCTGCACCCAAGACTAGACAGATAATTTGAGCCTTAATTTCAGAGCAGGTCTCAGGCACAATGTGGCATCCACTCTCCTCATATCTAACACTTTGTGTCCTCCATTTGATTCTTAGGGGAAATGTTCTTTAAGAACTTCTGCCCACATATGGTTCTGTCTCATTATCTTTTGATAAGTTAGATAATGTATTTACATATATACCCACACTCACTCCTAAAGAGACCATCATTAATAAGGAATGCCTAGAAACCATGCTACAAGTGCAATCTATGGTATTAACAAAGGATTAATAAACAGCAAATTCCTGTAGTTTCTAAGTACAGTTTCCTGTTCAATAAAAGATAAGATGCCTTTACTACTTGTTTCTAGTTATTAAGTTCTCCTTATGTAGTAGAGTGTTGACTTCAGGGAGCACAATGAAGGAACTCATATACAGACTTCCTGAAAATGTAGCCTGCGAAAAATGTTCTTCCAGTTATAGGAGTATAAATTCATGGTGGAACATTTCATTAGCTTGCAATAGTCTTGGGAATCTACCTCTAATACACACACACACACACACACACACACACACACATTGTAAGTGTTATCATCATTAAAAAATTCTTACACAAGTTATGAATAGTGATCAAGCACATAACTTTAGCACTCAGAGTCTGAGGAAGGCTTGTTTCATGTCTGAAACCAATGTGGACTACATATAAAGTTAGAAAAAGTTTGGTTTACATTGTAAGAGCCTGTCTACTATAAACAAAAAAATCAAACAAAAAAAATCAATGACAAAATAATGAGACAGACTTTTAGCTTAAAATAAAGGTAGACCAATCTGATTCCAAGGACTCAAGTTTATCATATTTAATGTCTACCTGGCATATTTGAAGACGGAAATAAATGCAAGCATGAATGAATCAATGCAATTACACTGTGTGTCTTAAGTTTTTCCTCTTTCTGGCATTAAATATTGTAAAATAAACTTATTGGAGAAAAGGGTTATTTGGCTCACATTTCTAGGTCAAGACCCATTAATCAGAAGAGGTCAGGGTGGCAAGATCCTGAAGCAGCTAGGCACAAGATAGCCGTCCTTCAGAAGAGGGGGAAATGAAGGAATACATTCCTTTTAGTATTTATATGCATTTCTATATGTACATTCAGCTCACATTACCCTTCCTAGGTAATGGTGCTACCCACACTGGGCAGGTCTTCCTTCTATAATTAACATTATCAAAATAATCCCTCACCGACATGCGTAAAAAACAACCAAATCCAGACTCTGTGAGACTGACTTCTCTGATCATTCTTATATTGTTTCAAGTAGACAATTACAATTAAACATAAAGCTATAAATGTACTTACAGTTTCTTTGTATTTTAAAGTTGCCTAGGGGTTAGGATGATCTGTGTTCACAAATTTTCTTAGAAATTGACATATTTTAAATAATAGAATGAAAAGGGTTGCTTTAAGATAATGTATAATATGTTTCATATTACATATTCCAGAGTAAGTTAATTTTCTATTGCCTTATGAGCTTCCATTCACTTACTCTCTTTCAGCTTTGGTGTGCTGGTGTATTGTATTCAGTCAGTGAGAAGCATGTTATAAAGAAACTGAAAACTTATGGATTTGCTACTAGGTATGTAAAATTCATGCAACTGGTATGAAATAGTTTTATAAATTTCACACTGAAAACTGTATAAACTTCACCCTCTTTCTCCTCAATGTTGAATGCCTTAGTATCAACTCAAGAGAAATGACAACACAATGTATGCACTCAAAATTTCATATTCCATGCTTATTCATATGGTGATGTTCATAACAGGCAAAGCTTTGAGCTAATCCAATGATCCAAGAACATTGAATGATGAGGCAATGTTTGACACATCACTAGGAAAAACTTTTAACACTTGCTAATCATGGGTGTCACTTGAAGATATTATGCAACTGATCAGATGTAGGGTCTCATGCCTCTCATACTAGTCCTTGGATAGGAGAAGCAGTGGGATTTCCACAAGTTTGTGGCAAATGTAGAATTATACAGTGTAGAGGGTGTGTTGATTAGATTATCTACCTGCCTGAACAGATTGACACAGGGGCCTTCTCAGGCTTTTCTCATGCCACATCCAAGTCAGCAGATCTCCATGCAAGGCCCACTCTCTCAAACATAACACTTTTCCCTTAGTACTTTAAATCTGAGTATACTGTCCTTGTCCTGAGTAACTGTCTTCATATTGTCCTGTATATCTTTGCAGTTCTCAAGTATTCACAGTCACCATCATGTTGAAGAAAACATACAATCGCCAAATGGGAGGTTTTGCTTTGACCTCAATGGCCTGTCTACTTTGCTGCATCTCTATGAGGCTTCCTCAGTGGCGAGTGTGGTACTATGAAGACCCTATAATTTTCAAGCCTACAATGGCTTTTGTGGGCATATGGAAAGCCTGTGTTTTCTTCAATGGCAACAACTCCAGCAACATGAAAATATGTCACCAATACAACTACCGTGACTCCTTCATTCCATTGTATATGCAAATAAACCAGCACCTGCTGCTGGTGGCTATCTCTTTCGTGCTTTTTGGGAAAATCACCACCATTATTACTCTTGGTAGTCTGTGCATGGGAAGATTGTGGAGGAATGTCTCAGGCAAACTATTCAGACTTTCAGGAATTCTGAAGATCATTGCTAGCATCTTTATTTTTTTTGCTGTTTTGCTCAATTACATATCCATCATATGTAAATGGGGGGTTGCCTTTCCACCGTCTTTTAATATGCCTTCTGACCCAGACACTCAGAAGATTGGTAGTGCCATGGTTCTTGCAACTATAGCTGCAGTTTCTTTCCTAATAAGTGGCAAAATTTGCATTTCTTCAAATTAAGCCATAGTCAAGACACCCTGTTCTAAAATTTGAAAGTAAATTTTTATCTTACACCACCTTGAAAATTCAGCAAAGATAGAAAACATTTGCTGTTGTGTCTACATAAATTTTGAAAGAGCCCAAAGTGACACCAAATGTGGCCTGTGCCAAAAGTGGTCAAGTTGACCTCCTGTTTTTTGTCTTGTTTTCTGCTTCCATAATTCATTATTTGGATTATGTGTTCTCATTAAATAAAATTTTATTTGAATTTTCAAATCTCATGTAAGATCTGTGTTTTATTTGCTGTCAACAAAAGTGAATAATAAACTTCCATATTGAAATGAGTGTCAAAGTACATTAATCTCCCATATTTCTCTTCAACCAAAGGATATAAACAGAACCCAGACTGTTTCCTCCTGCACTTTCAACCATCCAAATCTACCTACTCTAAGTCCCTTACTAGGGAAATTCATTCCTCCTCCCTGGTCCACTACTTTGTAGCTAACCTCTGGTTCCACAGATTGTAGCCTTCTTAATGAAGGCTCAACAACCAAATAAGCAATGTTTGTCTTTCTGTTTCCTCATGTTGATTATTTTCTAGTTCCATCCTTTTACCTAAAAATTTCATAATTTCATCCTTTAACAGCTGTATCAGTTTTCCACATCTTTTCCCATTCATCTGTTGACAGATATCTAGGTTACTTCCAATCAATGGACAGAGGAACAAGGAACATGATTGAACAATGTTTTCTTTAGTTGTGATTCAGAAGGATGGGACAACTTTTTGTCCTCTTTTGCTATTTTCTTTGGGATGCTGACCCAAGCTTACATGTGCTTTTACCACCCTATTTCTGTGGGCTTCCTTATCCTCTAAAGGTCCTCTCCTCACTGTCAGTGCCTTCTGCCCTTTAACTGAGGTAATCTTACCTCAAACTTTGTATTTTATTTTATTCCCTTCTCTTCCACACTTCCCTCCTCTAGGCAGCTGCAAGATTTATACCTTGCCTTTACCAGTATGATTATACTATTTTGAGCTATAGTTATTTGACTTTGAGCTTCAATTTTATTCTGTCCTTTATGTATTTTATTAATGAGTCTAAAAACCACAGGAGGGAATTTACATGGTGTTGTATGTTAACCCAACTGGATACTCTCTGATTCCACATAATACTTTCTTTCATGTCTTTTATTTCTGCAATGAGATGAGAAAATGACCTCTCCTTGCATGTTGAAACTTTTCCTAGGCTTTCTTGCAGAAGTTGTCCAAAGAGTCACACAAATTGAGATGTAACTTCTTCAATAACTATCCATGTTTTACAAGGAATGTACTGATTTTACAATTCTCAAGTCCAAACATAAAGTTCAAAGAAAAGATATAGAAGAATCCATTAAACAGATGATCTTATGAGATCAAAGAATTCCTATAGACTTTGATTTAAACATCAAAAATAAGTTATGTGTCTTCCATGCCTACAGTTTCTCTTCTAATGATTGTTACTATGATGTCTATCTCACCTCTGCATCTGCATACAGGGTAGTAATATCCTTTCCCTCTTACACATGGTTGTTACACAAATGGAACAGCTGATGTATTTTTGGTCCTTCAATAAGGGCCACAAATTGGTAACCCATGTACCACATCAACTACCCCAGATTCAGCAATTGTCCCAAATCCCTAAGTGACAGTTGTGGTTGCCTCCTCAGAAGGGTTGAATGTTGAGGATATAAGATAGAAATGATACAGATAGCTCAGGGCACTAAAGGCAATATCAGCAGTTCCAGAAATGTTCCCAGTTCTGAACACTGGAATTGCCAAAAGGGAATTCGAGTTTCTTATTACCTCCTAAATAAGCACGGCAATCTCAAGGCTTTACATGAGGGTATGGTCTAGAAAACTAGTCCAGAAATTGATTTCTTCTACTTAACAGCATTAGAACTGCATCACTAGATTTTTCAGGGTGTAATTGACAGATATCTATTCTGTAGCTTTACTCCAAGTCGTAAATAATTTTACAATTATTTCTTCAGATTGTACTGTCTCATAGGAAAGAGAGAACTCTACTTCTAGATCAGTGGTTCTCAACCTTCCTAATGCTGTGACCCTTTGTAAAGTTCCTCATGTTGTGGTGACCCCCAACTATAAAATTACTTTTGCTGTTATTATATAACTGTAATTTTGCTACTGTTATGAATTATGATATAAATAATTGGTATGTGAACCTTGTTAAAGGGTCTTTTGACCTCCAAAGTGCCAGGAACCACAAGTTGAAAAACACTGCACTAGGTGAATGCATGCTTTTCCTCTGTCTTAATCATTACCTCAGGTGGTAAGGTCATTGAAAACAACTTACATGCTCCTCAACAGAGGAATGGATAAAGAAAATATTGTACATGAACACAATGGAATATTACTCATCTTCTAACAAAAATGAAACCATAAAATTTATAAGAAAATAATGAAATTAGAATAAAATCTTCCCAAGTGAGGTAATATAGACCCAGAAAGACAAATACGGTATGTATTCACTTATATATAAATATTAGTTGTTAAACCCATGTTAACAAAGCAACAATCTATAGAACCATAGAGGTTAGGTATAGAGAAAGAACTAGGTTGAAGAGATAGATTTTCCTAAGAAGACAAAATTGAATAGAGAGTTATGAATTGATGAGAAAAAGAAGATTGGAATGGGAATATCAAGTTGAGAGGGGAGGAAGAGTTCCAAGGGAAAGAATATGAGGAAAGACACCTAAAATTAAAGGGCATTTAAGTGGTAGTAAGGAATGTTGGAAGAGGTCACTAGTTCTTCTTGGCTACCCAGCTAACTTAGACCAAAAATATTCACACAAAACTGTATTAATTAAATCACTGCTTGTCACATTAACTCTAGCTTTTTATTGGCTAACTCTTACATATTAATTAAACCCATTTCTATTAATCTGTATATCACCATGTGGCTGTGGCTTCCCAGGTAAAGTTTCGAGCATCTGTCTCTGGTGGCTCCATGGATTTGCTCTGACTCTGCGCTTCTTTCTCTCAGCATTCAACTTAGTTTTTTTTCAGTTTTTTTATTATTATTATTAAAAATTTTCACCTCCTCCCTTCCTCTCATTTCCCTCCCCCTCTCTCCTCTCCCTCTTCCCCTCCCTCTCCAGTCCAAAGAGCAGTCAGGATTTTCTACCCTGTGGGAAGTCCAAGGTCCTTCACCCCCAATTCAGTTCTAGGAAGGTGAGCACCCAAACAGACTATGTTCTCACAAAGACAGTACATGCAGTAGAATCAAAACCAAGTGCCATTGTCCTTGGCTTTTCAGTCAGCCCTCCTTGTCATCCATGTTCAGAGAGTCCGATTTGATCACATGCTCCATCAGTCCCAGTCCAGCTGGCCTTGGTGAGTTCCCATTACATCAGCCCCACCATCATAGTGGGTGGGTGCACCCCTCGTGGTCCTGACTTTCTTGCTCATGTTCTCTCTCCTTTTGCTCCTCCTAAGTTTTCTGCTTAGCTAAGGTCCAAAGGAGTTTCTTTATTCATTAACCAATAAAGGCAACACATACACAGTAGGACCTCCTACACCATTTCCCATTTTCTGTTTAAACAAGAAGGAAGGCTTTAACTTTAACATAGTAAAATTACATATAACAAAACAGTTATCAAGCAAGAATTACAGTTACAATATTTATATCTACTTTATATTTATCATAACAAAAAACTATAACTATAAATTCTTCAGCTCCATCAAAGACTCCAGAAGGATATGATATTATCTAAGTAAGCAGGAAGTACATTGCAAGTAACTTCAAAACTCTAGAATTGACAGAGACATCTCATTACCTGGACAGTCAACCAAAATTCTTCTGTACCATTGGGGCATCCATCTTCAACCTACAGGCCCATAGTATCCAACATTTTCATGAAGCAGGAAATTTCAAAGACAGTTTCACCTATATTGGCAGTTTGCTAGTCACTTTCTTTTGTATCTTGCAGAATGTTTAGTAGAGTCTTTTATGAAACAGGAACTCTGAAGGACTATCTCACATTTAAGCAAGTTCAGCAGTCATCTTTCTGTGGGTCCTGCATGTCTAGTTAAGCAGTCCAGGCAAGAGCAGTTTCTTGACCAAATGGCTAGCAAACTTCATAAGGAACCTCTTCAGTGCCCATCATTCTCTTGAAGTAATTGGTGCTGCCAGGAGCAGATGTGTCTCACGGTCATGAAAAGTTTTAAGTTCTTAAACATTATAAATGCCATATTCTGAAGGTCTCTGAAAGATTTGAAGAATAGCTATCTATCTGAAAAAAAACTCTGTAATCTAAAAAATCTAATTAACATGACCACAATCTTGAATATTATAGAGGATTATCTATTAACGTGTATTTCTTAATTACACATAACATTTTTGAATGATCTGTACAAACAAAATACTGTAATCAAGATCAGAAATACATAAACATGATATAATAAAACTGACCTTAAATTTTTATCAATAAACCAAAATCAATACTAAAGCAAATTATTCATCTCTATAGCATACACTCCTTTAAATGTAAACAACATTTATAGACAAAATTTGGGAATATGGGTGTAGTTATGTCTAAACTTCTTCCTGCTGTTTATTGAGTAAAGTAATTTTTGGAAGGGTGTTCAAGGCAACTTTTCAGGAGGTCTTAATCCACCAAACTATATTAATCTGGAAGTAATCCACAGGTTCTCATTCTCTGTGGAAACAAAAGAACCTCTTTTACGAAACAACTTATTCATAGACTAAAATTTTAAAATCAATATACCCTTACATTGGTTTAGCTTTTCAGCCAGTACAATGAAATGTCTCTCTGTACTTCTTTCCTTCACAGTCAAAAAATTCAAAGAAAATACAATAATATACATACTCCAGACTTTCTATGTATAGTCCATCTTAATATGGCTTATTTTTCTTTACTTCGCTTAACCTATGACTGTCTGTACTGTATCTCTTTAAAGACTCTTTTTTTCAGGTTTTATTATTATTATTATTAAAAATATTCACCTCCTCCCACTTCCCTCTCCCTTCCTCCATTTCCCCTCCCCCTCCCTCTCCAGTCCAAAGAGCAGTCAAGGTTCTCTAACCTGTGGGAAGTCCAAGGTCCTCCCTCCCAATCAACTTCTAGGAAGATGAGCATCAAAACAGACTAGGTTCTTACAAAGACAGTACATGCAGTACAATCAAAACGCAGTGCCATTGTCCTTGGCTTCTCAGTTAACCCTCCTTGTCAGCCATGTTCAGAGAATCCGATTTGATCACATGCACCATCAGTCCCAGTCCAGCTGGCTTGGGTGAGTTCCCATTACATCAGCCCCAACATCACAGTGGGTGGGCACACCCCTTGTGGTCCTGACTTCCTTGCTCATTTTCTCCCTCCTTCTTCTCCTCATAAGGACTTTGGGAGCTCCGTCCAGTGCTCCAATGTTGGTCTCTGTCTCTATCTCCATCCATTGCAAAATGAGGGTTCTATGGTGATACGCAAGATATTGATCAGTGTGGCTATAGGATAGAGCCAGTTCAGGTGTCATCTCCTCAGCTGCTCAAGGAACAAGCTAGGGACATTATCTTGGACACCTGGGAAACCCTCTAGAGTCAAGTCTCTTGAATACCCTAAAATGCCACCCATAATTAAGATCTATACTTCCCTGCTCTCATATCCACTCTTCCTCCATCACAACCATCCCATATCCCCAAGCATTCATCATCCTCCCCTTCTCACTTCTCTCTACCCAACTCCCCTTAACCCCACAACAACCCAACCCCCAAGGCTTTCAATTTTTTTCAAAGTTTTTTAATTTATAAAAGTTTCCATTTCAGAACCTCCTCCCAACAACCTCCCATTCCCCCCACTCCCTCTCCTCCTCCCTCTTCATCCCTAAGAGCAGTCAGGGTTTCCTGCACTGTGGGGAGTTCAAGTTCCTCCCTTCTCCCTCCAGGTCCAGGAAGGTGAACATACAAACAGACTGAATCCCAAAAATCCAGTAAATGCAGAGGAAACAAGTCCCAGTGTCATTGTCAATGGCTTTTCAGAAAGACCCCGTGCCAGCCACATTCAGAGAATCTGACCACATTTAGATAATCTGGTTGGATCACGTGCTCGTTCAGTCCCAGTCCAACTGGCCTTGGTGAACTCTCATTAGATCAGTCCCCTTGTATCAGTGGGTGATCGCACCCCTCGTGGTCCTGATTTTCTTCTTCATGTTCTTCCTCCTTCTGCTCCTCATTTGGAACTTGGGGGGGCTCAGTCCGGTGCTCCAATGTGGGTCTCGATCCATCGTCGGATGAAGATTCCCTCTGGTCTTGCCTTCTTAGCTCACGTTCTCTTTCCTTCTGCATCTCGTTTGGACCTAGGGAGTTAAGTCCAGTGTTCCAATGTGAGTCTCTGTCTCTATCTCCATCCATCACCAGATGAAAGTTCTATAGTGATATGCAAAATATTCATCAATATGATTATGGGCCATGGCCCGTTCAAGCATCTTCTCCTCTGTCCAGAAAACAATCTGGGGATCTCTTCTTGGACCTGGGATCCCCTTTATAATCAAGTCACTTGTAAACCCTAAAATGACTCCCTTAGTTGAGATATATACTTCCCTGATCCCATATCCATCCTTCCTCCCTCCCCCAATCCCAGTCCCCTGAGCTTTCCCCATTCCTCCCCTACTCCCTTCTCTCTAACCCGCTCCCCTTCCAACAACCCCCCCCCATGCACCCGAGTTTACCTGGGACTCTTCTCTATTTCCAATCTCCAGGAGGACAGCTACATGATTTTCATCAGGTTCACCTTCTTATTTAGCTTGTCTTATTTAGCTTATTATTAGGATCACGAGTAATAGGCTCAAAGACCTTTAATTATGGTTAGAATCCACTTATGAGTGAGAACATACCATATTCCTCTTTTGGGGTCTGGCTTACCTCACTCAGTAAAGCGTTTTCTATGTCCATCCATTTGCATGCAATATTCAAGATGTCATTGTTTTTTATCGCTGAGTAAAACTCTAATGTGTATATGTTCCACACCTTTTTTAACCATTCTTCTATTGAGGGGCACCTAGGTTATTTCCATGTTCTGGCTATTACAAATAGTGCTGCTATGAACATAGTATAACAAATGCTTTTGTAGTATGTTAGGGCATCTCTGGGGTATATTCCCAAGAGTGGACTTGCTGGGTCCTGAGGGAGGTTGACTCCCAGTTTCCTCAGAAACCGCCACACTGATTTCCACAGTGGCTGCACAAGTTTGCATTCCCACCAACAATGGATGAGTGTTCCCCTCACTCCACATCCTCTCCAGCATAGGCTATCATTGGTGTTTTTGAGTTTGGTTATTCTGACAGGTGTAATATGATATCTCAAAGTTGTTTTGATTTGCATTTCCCTGATCGCTAAGGAGGTTGAGCATGACTTAAAGTGCCTTTTGGCCATTCGAAGTTCATCTGTTGTGAATTCTCTGTTCAGTTCAGTACCCCATTTTAAATTGGGTTAATTAGAGTTTTAGTGTCTAGTTTCTTGAGTTCTTTGTATATTTTGGAGATCAGACCTTTGTCTGATGAGGGGTTGGTGAAGATCTTCTTCCAGTCAGAAGGTAGCCTTTTTGTCTTACTGACAGTGTCCTTTGCTTTACAGAAGCTTCTCAGTTTCAGGAGGTCCCATTTATTCATTGATTCTCTGATTGTCTGTGCTACTGGGGTTCTACTTAGGAAGTGGTCTCCTGTGCCTGTATCTTGTAGACTACTTCTCACTTTCTCTTCTATCAGGTTCAATGTGGACAGATTAATGTTGATGTCTTTAATCCATTTGGACTTGAGTTTTATGCATGGTGATAGATATGGATCTACTTTCATTCTTCTACAGGTTGACATCCAGTTATGCCAGTACCATTTGTTAAAGATGCTTTCCTTCTTCCATTGTATGCCTTGAGCTCCCTTGTCAAAAATCAAGTGTTCATAGGTTTGCGGGTTAATATCCGGGTCTTCTATTCGATTCCATAAGTCGACTTCTCTGATCTTATGCCAATACCAAGCTGTTTTCAATACTGTAGCTCTGGTATAGAGTTTGATGTCAGGGATGGTAGTGTCTCCAGAAGATCCTTTATTGTATAAGATTGTTTTGACTATCCTGGGTTTTTTGTTTTTCCATATAAACTTTATTATTGTTCTCTCAACGTCTGTGAAGAAGTTTGATGGGATTTTGATGGGACTGCATTGAATCTGTAGATTGCTTTTGGTAGAATTGCCATTTTTACTACGTTGATCCTCCCAATCCAAGAACAAGGAAGATCTTTCCATTTTCTGGCATCCTCCTCAATTTCTTTCTTCAAAGACTTAAAGTTCTTGTCAAATAGGTCTTTCACTTCCTTGATTAGAGTTACCCCAAGATATTTTATGCTATTTGCAGCTATCGTGAAAGGTGATGTTTCTCTGATTTCCCTCTCTGCTTCTTTATGATTTGTGTATAGGAGGGCAACCTTCTCGAAAATTGACCACATACTCGGTAACAAAGAAAACTTCCACAGATACAAAAACATACTAGTAACCACCTGTGTCTTGTCGGATCACCATGGAAAAAAGTTAGAATTCAATAACAATGTTACCCCCAGGAAGCCAACCAACTCATGGAAGCTGAACTGTCAACTACTGAATCTCCCCTGGATCAAGAAGAAATAAAGAAAGAAATTAAAGTCTTCCTTGAATTGAACGAAAATAAAGACACAACATACTCAAACCTATGCGACACAGTGAAAGCAGTGCTAAGAGGAAAGTGCATAGCACTAAGTGCCCAATTAAAGAAAACAGAGAAAGCACAAATTGGAGACTTAACAGCACACCTGAAAGCTCTAGAAAAAAAAGAAGCAGACTCACCCAGGAGGAGTAGAAGACTGGAAATAATCAAACTGAGGACTGAAATCAACAAAATAAAAACACAGAAAACAATCCAAAGAATCAACAAAACAAGAAGTTGGTTCTTGGAGAAAATCAACAAGATTGACAAATCCCTAGCCAAACTAATCAAACGGCAGAGAGAGAACACTCAAATTAATAAGATTAGAAATGAAAAGGGGGACATAACAACAGGCACAGAGGAAATTCAGAGAATCATTAGATCTTATTATGAAAGCTTCTATGCCACAAAGTTGGAAAATGTACAAGAAATGGACTGGTTTTTAGATAAGTACCATATACCAAAGTTAATCAAGACCAGATGAAGAATCTAAATAGACCTGTTAGTCGCGAAGAATTAGAAGCTGTTATCAAAAACCTCCCAACCAAAAAAAGCCAGGAGCTGATGGTTTCAATGAAGAATTCTACCAGAACTTCCAAGAAGTGCTGATACCTATACTCCTTAATGTATTTCACAATATAGAAACAGAAGAATCATTGCCAAATTCTTTTGTGAAGCTACAGTTACCCTGATACCAAAACCACATAGAGACACAACCAAGAAAGAGAATTACAGGCCAATCTTACTCGTGAACATCGACGCAGAATTTCTCAACAAAATCCTGGCAAACCCAAGAACACATTAGAAAAATTATACATTATGATCAAGTAGGCTTCATTCCAGAGATGCAGGGCTGGTTCAACATATGCAAATCTATCAATGTAATCAAGCATATAAATAAACTGAAAGAAAAATACCATATGATCATTTCATTAGATGCTGAAAAAACATTTGACAAAATCCAACATCCTTTTATGATAAAGGTGTTGAAGAGATTGGGGATACAAGGATCATACCTAAATATAATAAAAGCTATTTATAGCAAGCAGACAGCTAACAATAAATTGAATGGAGAGAAACTCAAACCCATTCCATTGAAATCAGGAACACAACAAGGCTGTCCACTCTCCCCATACCTCTTCAATACAGTGCTTGAAGTTCTAGCAATAGCAATGTGACAACATAAGGGGATCAAGGGGATTCAAATTGGGAAGGAAGGAGTTAAACTCTCGTTATTTGCAGATGATATGATAGTGTACATAAGCGATCCCAAAAACTCTACCAAAGAACTCCTACAGCTGATAAACACCTTTAGTAATATGGCAGGGTACAAGATCAACTCCAAAAAATCAGTTGCCCTCCTATACACAAAGGATAAAAAAGCAGGGAGGAAAATCAGAGAATATTCACATTTCACGATAGCCACAAATAACATAATATATCTTGGGGTAACTCTAACCAAGGAAGTGAAAGACCTATTTGACAAGAACTTTGAAGAACTAAATTGAAGAGGATACCAGATAATGGAAAGATCTCCCCTGCTCTTGTATTGGTAGGATCAACATAGTTAAAATGGCAATTCTACCAAAAGCAATCTATAGATTCAATGCAATCCCCATCAAAATCCCATCAAACTTCTTCACAGACCTTGAGAGAACAATAATCAACTTTATATGGAAAAACAAAAAACCCAGGATAGTTAAAACAATCTTATATAATAAAGGAACTTCTGGAGACATTACCATCCCGGACATCAAACTTCTATTACAGAGTTATAGTATTGAAAACAGCTTGGTATTGGCATAAGAACAGAGAAGTAGATGTATGGAATCGAATAGAAGACCCGGATATTAACCCACAAACCGATGGACACTTGATTTTTGAAAAGGAAGCTAAAGGTATGCAGTGGAAGAAGGAAAGCATCTTTAATAAGTGGTGCTGGCATAACTGGATGTCAACCTGTAGAAGAATGACCATGCACAAAAATAAAATCCAAGTGGATTAAAGACATCAAAATTAACTTGACCACTTTGAACCTGATAGAAGAGAAAGTGGGAAGTAGTCTACAAGACATAGGCACAGGAGATCACTTCCTAGGTAGAATCCAAGTAGCACAGACAATAAGAGAATCAATGAATAAATGGTACCTCCTGAAACTGAGAAGCTTCTGTAAAGCAAAGGACACTGTCAGTAAGACAAAAAGGCTACCTTCTGACTGGAAGAAGATCTTCACCAACCCCTCATCAGACAAAGGTCTGATCTCCAAAATATACAAAGAACTCAAGAAACTAGACACTAAAACTCTAATTAACCCAATTAAAGATGGGGTACTGATCTGAACAGAGAATTCACAACAGATGAGCTTCGAATGGCCAATAGACACTTAAGGTCATGCTCAACCTCCTTAGCGATCAGGGAAATGCAAATCAAAACAACTATGAGATACCTTTCTACACCGGTCAGAGTAGCTAAACTCAAAAACACCAATGATAGCCTATGCTGGAGAGGATGTGGAGTGAGGGAAACACTCATCCATTTTTTTGTGGGAATGCAAACTTGTGCAGCCACTGTGGAAATCAGTGTGGCGGTTTCTGAGGAAACTGGGAGTCAACCTCCCTCAGGACCCAGCAAGTCCACTCTTGGGAATATACCCAAAAGATGCCCTATCATACCACAAAAGTATTTGTTCAACTATGTTCATAGTAGCACTATTTGTAATAGCCAGAACCTGGAAACAACCTAGGTGCCCCTCAATAGAAGAATGGTTAAAAAAGGTGTGGAACAAATATACAATAGAGTTTTACTCAGTGGTAAAAAAACAATGACATCTTGAATGTTGCATGAAAATGGATGGAAATAGAAAACGCTTTACTGAGTGAGGTAACCCAGACCCAAAAAGAGGAATATGGTATGTACTCACTCATAAGTGGATTCTAACTATAATTAAAGGTCTTTGCACCTATTATTTGTGATCCTAGATAAGCTAAATAAGAAGGTGAACCTGAAGAAAATCATGTAGTTTTCCTCCTGGAGATTGGAAGTAGACAAGAGAGCCAGGCAACATTGGCTTCAAGGGTGGGAGTGGATGGAAGGGGAGAGGGTTAGTGAGAAGGTTTTTGGGGAGGGTTGGGGAAAGCTTGGGAGATTGGGATGGGGGAGGGAGGAAGGATGGATATGGGATCAGGAAAGTATATATCTCAACTAAGGGAGCCATTTTAGGGTTTACAAGAGACTTGATTCTAGAGGGGTTCCCAGGTCCAAGGAGAGATTCCAAGTTGTTCCCTGGACAGCAGAGGAGAGAGTGCCTGAACTGGCCTTGGCCCATAACCATACTGATGACTATTTTGCATATCACCATAGAATCTTCATCTGGCGACGAATGGAGATAGAGACAGAGACACACAATGGAACACTGGACTTAACTCCCTAGGTCCAAAGAAGAAGCAGAAGGAGGGAGAACATGAGAAAGGAAGGCAGAATCAGAGGGAGCCTTCACCCAAAGATGAATGGAGATTGAGACAAAGACCCACATTGGAGCACTGGACTGAGCCCCCAAGGTCCAAATGAGGAGCAGAAGGAGGGAGAACATGAACAAGAAAGGCAGGACCATGAGGAGTGCGATCACCCACTGATACAAGGGGACTGATCTAATGAGAGTTCACCAAGGCCAGCTGGACTGGGACTGAACGAGCACCTGATCAAACTGAATTCTCTGAATGTGGCCAGATTCTCTGAATGTAGCTGGCACGGGGACTGTCTGAGACTGTCTGAGAAGCCATTGATAATGGCACTGGGACTTGTTTCCTCTGCATGTTCTGGATTTTTGGGATCCTAGTCAGTTTGGAAGCTCATCTGCCTAGACCTGGAGGAAGGGGGAGGAACTTGAACTTCCCACAGGGCAGGAAACACTGACTGCTCTTAGGGCTGGAGAGGGAGGAGGAGGAGTGGGAGGAATGGGAGGGTATTGGGAGGAGGGGCGGAAGTGGAAACTTTTATAAATTAATAAAAAATTTAAAAAATAAAAAAGAAATGGAGATAACAAACAAAAAAGTAGATTAAATGAATAAATCTCTCAAAGATACCCAAGAAAAACAAGAAATCCAAGAAAAAGCAATCAAACAGGTAAGGGAAACAGTTCAAGACTTGAAAAATGAAATGAAGGTAATGAAGAAAACACAAACCAAGGGAAGGCTGCATATGGAATATGTGGGTAAATGAATAGGAACTGCAGAGTCAAGTATTACCAACAGAATACAAGAGATACAAGAAAGAATCTCAGACACTGAAGATACTGTAGAGAAAATAAACTCACTGATGAAAGAATAAAACAAATCCAACAAATTCTTAACACAAAATATCCAGGAAATCTGGGACACCATGAAAAAGCCAAACCTAAGAATAATAGGTGTAGAAGAAGGAGAAGATTTACAGCTTAAAGGCCCAGAAAATATATTCAACAAAATTATTGAAGAAAACTTTCCCAATCTAAAGAAGGAAATTCCTATGAAGGTACAAGAAGCATACAGAGCACCAAATAGACTGGATCAAAAAAATCCCCTTGCCATATAATAATCAAAACACAAAACATACTGAATAAAGAAAGAATATTAAGAGCTGCAAGGGAAAAAGGTCAAGTAACATATAAAGGAAAACCTATCATAATTACACCTGACTTTTCAATGGAAACCATGAAAGCCAGAAGGTCTTGGATAGATGTGCTGCAGAAACTAAGAGACCAAGAATGCAAGCCCAGACTACTATACCTAGCAAAGCTTGCATTTACCATCGATGGAGAAAACAAGACATTCCAGGACAAAAACAGATTTAAACAATACGTAGCCACAAACCCAGTCCTACAGAAAATATTAGAAGGAAAACCACAAACCAAGGAAGCCAACAACACTCATAATAATACAAGAATCTAGCAACCCTCCACCAGCACAACTCAAAGAAGGGAAACACACAAACAATAGCACCAGGGAAAATAAACGGACTCAACAATCACTGGTCATTAATATCGCTTAATATCAATGGACTCAACTCACCTATAAAAAGACACAGGTTAAGAGAATGGGTATGTAATCAGTATCCAACATTCTGCTGCCTACAAGAAACACACCTCAAACACAAAGACAGACACTACCTCAGAGTAAAGGGTTGGGAAAAGGTTTTCCAAACAAATGGACCAAAGAAACAAGCAGGTGTGGCTATACTAATATCTAACAAAATAGATTTCAAACTAAAATTTATCAGAAGAGACAGAGATGGACACTTTATACTCATATCAGGAACAATTCATCAGAAGGAAGTCTCAATCCTGAATATCTATGCACCTAATATAAAAGCACCCACATACGTAAAAGAAACATTACTAGAACTCAGAACATACATCAAACCCCACACTCTAATAGTGTGTGATTTCAACACTCCTCTCTCACCAATGGACAGGTCAACCAGACAGAAACCCAACAGAGAAATAAGAGAACTAACATATGTAATGAACCAAATGGACCTAACAGACATGTGTAGAACATTCCACCCAAACAGAAAAGAATATACATTCTTCTCAGCATCTCATGGAACCTTCTCAAAAATTGATCACCTTCCTGAACCTGTAAGGAGGGGGTAGGAACTTGAACTTCCCACAGGGCAGGAAACCCTGACTGCTCTTAGGGATGGAGAGGGAGGAAAAGAGGGAGTAGGGGGAGTGTGAGGGTGGTGGGAGGAGGGGTGGAAATGGAAACTTTTATAATTTAATAAAATTACTTTCAAAAAAATTGATCACATAATTGGTAACAAAGTAAACATCCATAGATATAAAGAAATTGTAGTAATCACCTGTGTACTATCAGATCACCATGGACTAAAGTTAGAATTCAACAATAATTCTAACCCCAGAAAGCCTACAAACTCATGGAAACTAAACAGTCAACTACTGAACCATCCCTGGGTCACAGAAGAAACAAAGAAAGAAATTAAAGCCTTCCTTGAATTCAACGAAAATAAAGACACAACATACCCAAACCTATGGGACACTATGAAAGCAGTGCTAAGAGGAAAGTTCATAGCACTAAGTGCCCAATTAAAGGAAACGGAGAAAGCACACATTGGAGACTTAACAGCATACCTGAAAGCCCTAGAAATAAAAGAATCAGACTCACCCAGGAGGAGTAGACGACTGGAAATAATCAAACTGAGGGCTGAAATCAACAAAATTGAAACACAGAAAACAATCCAAAGAATCAATGAAACAAAAAACTGGTTCTGGGAAAAAATCAACAAGATTGACAAACCCCTATCCAAACTAATCAAATGGCAGAGAGAGAACACACAAATTAGTAAGATCAGAAATGAAAAGGGGGACATAACCACAGACACAGAGGAAATTCAGAGAATCACTAGATCTTACTACAAAAGACTGTATGCCACAAAATTGGAAAATGTGGAAGAAATGGACACTTTTTTAAGATAAAAACAATTTATCAAAATTAAGTCAAGACCAAGTGAGCAGTCTAAACAAACCTGTAAGTCGTGAGGAAGTTGAAGCTGTCATCAGAAATCTCCCTAACAAAAAAAGCCCTGGCCCAGATGGTTTCAATGCAGAATTCTATCAGATCTTCCAAGTAGAGTTAATACCTATACTCCTTAATGTGTTTCACAAAATAGAAACAGTAGAGTCATTGCCTAACTCCTTTTATGAAGCTACAGTCACCCTGATACCCAAACCACACAATGACTTAACCAAGAAAGAATTATAGACCATTTTCACTCATGAACATTGACCCAAAAATTCTCAATAAAATACTGGCAAACAGAATCCAAGAACACATCCAAAAAATTATCCATTATGATCCAGTAGGCTTCATCCCAGCGAGGCAGGGCTGGTTCATCATACAAGAAAATCTATCAACGTAATCCATCATATAAATAAACAGAAGGAAAAAAATCCATATGATCATTTCATTAGATGCTGAAAAAGCATTTGACAAAATTCAACACCCCTTTATGATAAAGGTCTTGGAGGGATCAGGGATACAAGGTTTATTCCTAAATCTAAACACAGAGAAGTTGAACTGGTGCCTACCTAGAGTCTTTACTCCATAGACTAGTGTTTGTGGTATTGGAATGTACTCTGCATACTAACAAAGGAGAAATATAAACACCGATCAAATTACAAATTATAAATCTTTTGGTGATCTACCTACAAGATGCTCTGGTTTATTAGTGTCACAATGCTTGTGGGGCTAAACAACTAAAATCTGATTTAAGTAAATCTCTGTGAGATAAAATTCTTCTCTGACATTACAAACATAGCCAAGAATCTGAGTCTTGATAGGCCGGGGTCCTAGGGAATAGAAAAAGACTATTGTTCTATTAAAGGAACATAACAATAAAATGACTCCTAATGACATACTCATAGATCAGTGCTTTGTTCAAACAGTTAAAAAACCTTCATGAGGATGGAACTAATACAGAAACCCATAATTGAACAATGTACAGAGAGTGATATACCTCTGAATAATCAGGTTTAAATGGAATGTCTCCATAAAATCCATCTTAGGGTTCAGGGAATTCTGTTCAAGAGGAGGAAGAAAGAGTGTAAGAGTCAGTGAGTCTGAAGAACACCAAGGAAACAAGATCATCTAAATATAACAAGATTGATGCAATATAAACTCATAGAGACTGTGATAGCATATACCTACATGGTTCTGCACCTGATGAAGTGCAATCACTGAGATGAAAAGTGGACACACCCCCATCTTTAAATCTGAATATATTTCCAATTGATAACTGGTTACATATGAAAAATTAATTTTAACCAAGAGAGTCTCACTAGGAAAACAAATCACTCTTTTTTCTTTTGTATTATGTTTACTGAGCCATGTGCTTTTCTCCACTCCCTTCCCTTCCTCCCCCTTCTCATTCTAACCTTCCCCATGATCCCTACACTCCCAATTTCCTCAGCAAATGTTGTAATTTTCTACTTCCAATGTAGATTAGATAAGGCATGTATCTCTTAGGGTAATTTTTGTTGTCTAGGTTCTCTGGGATTGTGAATTTTAGGCTGGTTTTTCTTTGCTTTATGTCTAAAAGCCACTTTTGAGTGAGTACATATGATATTTGTCTTTCTGGATCTGAATTACCTCACTCAATATGATGTTTTCTAGATATATCCATTTGTTGACAAATGTAAAGATATCATTATTTTTTTCTGCTGTGTAGTACACCATTGTATAAATGTATCACATCTTTATCCATTCTTCAGTCAATGTTCATTTCGATTGCTTCTAGGTTCTTGTTAGAACAAGCAATGGTACTATGAATGTAGTTGAGCATTTGTCCTTGTGGTATGATTGAACATCCTTTGGGTATATACCTAAAAGTGGTATTGCTGGGTCTTGAGGTAGATTGTTTCCTAGTTTTCTGAGAAATCGCTATACTGATTTCTTGTGTAGGAGGTTCTTCTGTCTATGTTTTGCTTTCATTGGTTGAATAAAGAAAGTGTCTTTGCCTTTTGATAGGGCAGTATTCAGATAGGTAGAGTAGACCAAACTGAATGCTGGGAAGAAGGGCAGAATAGCAGACACCATGAAGCTCTTGCCTGAGACTGATGCTGGTTAGAATCTTTTCCAGTAAGCCATGACCTCATGCTGTTATACAGATGATTAGAAATGGGTTGAATAAAGATGTGAGAGTTAGCCAATAATAGGCTAGAGATAATGGACCAGGCAGAAATTTAATTAATACAATTTCTGTGTGGTTATTTTGGGTGTAAGCTAGCCAGGCAGGATGAAACAAAAGGACTCCCTCTCCCTACAGCAGATTTTCCAAAGCTGGTACAAAACTGGTACAAAGCAGCTGTACCAGTTTGCACATCCACCAGCATTGGAGGCGTATTCCAATTATGCCACATCCTCTTCAGCATAAGCTGAATATTTTTTATATTGGCCATTCTGGCAGGTACAAGATGAAATCTCAGAGGTTTTTTTATTTGCATTTCTCTAATGGCTAAGGATGTTGAGCATTTCCTTAAGTGACTTTCAGCTATTCTAGATTCATCTGTTGAGATTTCTCTGTTTAGTTTTATACCCCATTTTTTATTGGATTATTTGTTCTTTCAATTTCTTGAGTACTTTGCATATTTTGGAGATCAGCCGTCTGTCCGATGTGGGGTTGGTGAAGATATTTTCCCATTCTTGAGTCTGCCATTTTATCTTGTTGGCCATCTCCTTTGCTTTATACAAGCTTCTCAGTTTCAGGAGGTCCCATTGATTAATGGTTGCTCTCAGTGTCTGTGCTACTGGGGTTATATTTAAGAAGTGGTCTCCTATGCCAATGTGTTCATATATACTTCCCAATTTCTCTTCTATGAAGTTCAATATGGTTAGTTTTATGTTGAGGTCTTTGGTCCATTTGGACTTGAGGTTTGTGCATGGTGATATATTTGGATCTATTTTCATACTTCTACATGCTGATAACCAGTTATGTAAGCACCATTTGTTGAATACACTTAATTGTTTCTATTTTATATTTTTTGCTTCTTTATCAAAAATTAATTGTAAGATGTGTAGATTGATATCCTGGTCTTCAATTTGGTTCCATTGGTCTTCCTGACTGTTGTTATGCCAATACCAGTCTGTTTTCAGCAGTGTAGTTCTGCAGTAGAGTTTGAAGTCAGGTACTGTGAAGTCTCCTGAAGTTTCTTTATTGTACAGGATTGTTTTTGCTATCCTGAGGTTTTTGGTTTTCCATATGAAGTTGAGTATTGTTCTTTTGAGGTTTGCGAAGAATTTTCTATTACTTTATAAATCATACCATTCAAAATTTTCACTTCCTCCCTTCGTTCCATTTACCTCATCCCTCCCCCTCCAATCCTAAGAGAGGTCAGGGTACCCTGCCCTTTGGGAAGTCCAAGCCCCCCCTCATCCAGGCTTAGTAACTTTTGCATCCAAATAGAATATGATTCCAAAAAGCCAGTGCATGCAGTAGAGACAAATCCCAGTGACATTATAATTGGCTTCTCAGTCTGCCTCAATTGTAAGCCGCATTCAGAGAGTTCAATTTGATCCTATGCTCATTCAGTCCCAGTCCAGCTGGATTTGTTGAGCTCCCACTAGCTCAGGCACACTGTCTCAGTGGATGGACAAACCCCTCTCATTCCTGACTTCCTTGCTCATATTCTCCCTCCTTCTGCTCTTCAACTGGACCTTGGGACCATATGTTTGTGGGATTTCTGAAATTAATGTTGCTGTTGAATTTTAATTTTAAACCAGGGTGATCCAATGAGATCCATGAAGTTATACCATTTTTTGTGTCTGTTGAGGTTTGCTTTGTTTCCTAAT
Organism: Myodes glareolus; assembly: GCF_982192425.1. NCBI lineage: Eukaryota > Metazoa > Chordata > Mammalia > Rodentia > Cricetidae > Myodes > Myodes glareolus. The sequence goes on from NC_142053.1 coordinate 122,349,835, forward strand.
ATGTGGTCAATTTTTGAGAAGGTTCCAAGAGGTGCTGATATGAAAGTATATTCTTTTATGTTTCTATAGTCATCTGTTAAATCCATTTGAGTGATAACCTCTGTAAGTACTCTTATTTCTCTGTTAAGATTCTGTCTAGCAGACTTGCCCAGTGATGAGAATGGGGTATCGATGTTTCCCACTATTACTGTGTGGGATTTAAAGCACGATTAAGCTTTAGTAGTGTTTCTTTTACATATGAAGGTGCTCTTGTATTTGGGCCATATGGATTTTTCCTGTTACAAGTATGAAATGTCCTTTTTTGTCTCTTTTATTGATATTATTTTGAAGTTTATTTTGTTAGAAATTAGGATAGCTAAACCGACTTATTTCTTAGGTTAATTTGATTGGAAATATTATCCCAACCCTTTATTCTGAGGTGATAACTGTCTTTGAGGTTGAGGAGTGTTTCTTGTATGCAGCAGAAGGATGAATTCTGTTTTCATATCCAATCTGTCAGCCTGTGTCTTTTCATTGATGAGTTGAGTCCACTTATATTAAGGGATATTATTAAGCACTGATTGTCAATTTCTGTTATTTTAGTTTTCATTGTTGGTGATGTTATTGTGTGTTGTTTCTCCTTCTTTGGGATGAGTTGCTGTGAAATAATATATTGTCTGTACTTTTGTTAATGGAGCTAACATCCTTGGGTTAGAGTTTTCCTTCTAGTACTTTGTGTAGGGCTGGTTTAGTAGCTAGGTATTGGTTAAATCTGATTTTGCATGGAATATCTTGCTTTGTCCATCTATGGTGACTGAAAGTTTTGATGGGTATAGACATCTGGGCTGGCGTCTGTGGTTTCTTAATGTCTGAAAAATGCTTGACCAAGACCTTCTGGCTTTCATTGTTTCCATTGAGAAGCCAGGTTTAATTCTGATAGGTCTGCCTTTATATATTATTTTTCCTTTGAAGCTCTTGATAGTCTTTCTTTATTCTATATGTTTAGTATTTTGATTATTATGTGGTTAGGGGACTGTTTTGGTCCAGTCTATTTGGTGTTCTATAAGCTTCTTGTATCTTCATATGCATATCATTTTTTTGGTTTGGAAAGTTTCCTTCTACATGTTTTTTGAATATGTTTTTTGTGCTTTCGAGTTGGACTTCTCCTTCTTCTATCCCTATTATTCTTAGGATTGGCCTTTCCATGATATCCCATGTTTCCTGGATATTTTGTGTTAAGTTTTTGTCAGATTTAGTGTTTTCTTTGACCAGTGAGTCTATTTCCTCTATGGTATCATCAATGCTTAAGATTCTCTCTTTCATCTCTTATATTCTGCTGTTTATGCTTACATTTGTAGTTCTTGATCATTTCTCCATATTTTCCATTTCCAGAATTCCCTCAGTTTGTGTTTTCCTTATTGTCTCTATTTTAATTTTTAAGTCTTGAATAATTTCTTTCACCTGTTTGATTGCTTTTTCTTAGTTTTCTTTAAGGGATTTTTTGATTTCTTCCATTTTTTATTTTTTCATCCATTTCTTTGAGAGAATTTTTCATCTACTCTTTAAGGAATGCAAACATTCTCCTAAAGTTTCTGTTTTAGGTCATTTTCTTCTGTTTCATCTATATTGTATTCAATGTTGCTCTTTTAGAGCCTCTAGTTTTTGTTGGTTTCATGTTGCTCTTTATAGTATTAAGTGTGTTCTTACCTTGTCTACCCATCTTTTCCTCTTATTGGTGTAGTTGGGGATGTGTCTCTAGTAATCACTCTTCCAGGTGTCAGTGAATCAAAAACTCAGATGCTTGTTACTCATGGTGGAGTTAGGACCACTGTTCCAATCACCCCAGAGGTCACTCAGTGTTCCCGGTGGTCACTCAGCACTCCCAGAGGTTTCTATGCAATTCTGGAGGCTGTTGGTGTCTGCTCCCATGGATGTCATATGCTTGGGCCTACTCCTGTGGAGATCGCTGGCTTGGGCCTACTCTGGTGGAGGCTGCTTAATCAGGCCTGATCCGGTGGAGATTACTTGCTTGGGCCTGCTGCTATGAAGGTCACTGGCTCAGGCCTGCTTCCACAGAGGTCATTGTCCTGCACCTGGTCTCACAGAGTTTGCTGACTTGGGCCTGCTCTTGTAGGTCAATGGCTTGGACCTGCTCCGGTAAAGGTCGCTAGCTCAGGCTTGCTCTTGTGAAGGTCACTGGCTCAGGCCTAATCCTATAGAGGTTACTGTAACAGATCTGCTCCCATAGAGGTCACTGGCTCAGGCATGATCCCATGGAGGTCACAAATCACTCTTGATGGTAGGCCCCATGCCCAGCAGTAGATGGCCAACACAAAACAAACTCAACAGAACATTTGGAGGTTCTTTGTCTCATAATGTTGAATCAGGGCTTTTGCATTTTGCTTTGTTTTTGCCTTACATGTCCTTTGTGTATTCATTAAAGCTTCTGGTTTTGTGTTTTTATGGGATTCTTATGTGTGTGAGTGTTTGTGTTTCTGTGCCATTATATGTTTCTCATGCTTTTTCTTTGGTCTTTTTTCTTCTATTTATTTTGTCCTATTCTGATTTGTTTATTTTTGTTTTATCTCATTTTATTTTACTATTATTCTTTAAATTACTGTTTCATAAAGAGAGATAGGAAGGGTATACATCTGAATGTGAGGGAAGTTGCAGAGGAATTGGGAGAAATGGGGAAGGGCAAATTTTAATCAGAATATATTCTCTGAGAAAAATCTTTTGTCAATAAAAGAAAAAAGGAATATCCTGATAAAATTGCTTATGGGCAAATTTTCTCACATGAGGATCCCTCTTCCAAAGTGACTCTATCTATTATGAATGTGATGAAATACCATCCAACACATTCCTAATATCTTACTAATGTCGCTATCATTATGATGAAACTTCATGACCAAAAGCAACCTGGGGTGAAAAAAGTGTTTATGATTCTTACATGTATACATCATTCACTGTTTATTATTGAAGGTTGTTAGAACAGAAAGTCAAAGCCGGATGCTGTGGCTCTCCTGTATTAATCATCAATCAAGATGAAGTACCACAACTTTGTCTACATGTCAATTTAGTAGGCTTTTTTCAGTTGAGATTCCCTCTTCCAAAATTACTCTACCTTGTATCAAGTTGATATAAAAGTATTCAGGACATCCATTATACTTTAAATATATTAAATAGTACCAGTCTTCAAAACCAAAGCTATTCTATATTATTTCTAATAGGATAGACTATAAGAGGTAGCAAATGTTCATTTACCATAAATTTATAGGAGTTTGCCTGGAGAAAGAGAAAGACTGAGACAAATAAATCTGCTCCCAAGCTGTAAAATTTATAAAAGAAATTTCCATATTTCTAGGAGCTCTCAGGTATCATATGTCACCACCAGCTTTGGTGAATATCTTCCAGAATGCTCTTAACTGTTGTAGTTGAAATATCTTCTCTGTCTTAATTTCTTTGGTTATATTGAAAAAGAATAAAACTGGTGAAAGAGTTGGTGGTCTAAAAGAAAAACAGAAACACATGGAAATGGAAGAGCCAAGAGTAAATGGATCCACAAACATAGAAATTTTGGAGGGTCGATATGGAGTATTAGAAGTGTATTATGTGTGGGGATGAGAACATAAGCAATCAGGCTTGGGGTGGGAGATGAAGGGGTGAGAGTACTGAAAAAAAACTACTTGAAATGATGTAGTGCATTTCAAGGTTAGGTAAAAACATTGTGCAAGGGAATTTACCATGAATCTGCAAGGGTGATCCCAGCTAAGACTCCTAGCAATAGTGAGTAGGTAGCCTGAACTTGCCATCTCCTGTGACAGGCAAAACTTCAAGTGGAAGAGTGGGGAAACCAACCCAGTCACATAACCTTCAATCTACAGTCTATCCTTCCTGTGGAATGTGCTGAACTAAGGGTTGTTTAGAGATTGAGAGAGTGTATAACCAATGACTGGTCTAGCCTACATTCCATGCCAGGAGAGTAAGCACACTCATGATACTTCCTGGAGCACCAGGACCCACAGGCTGGATGACCCAGAGACCTAGGATAGAACCTAGAACCTACTGTGACTGAAGGAAAGAAAACAAGAAATTTTATGGGAACAATAAAACAGTTCCCATTAAGCGAGGGTCTCAGGGCTAGAAGTCTGCACAGGAGCTGTGAATTAGGAATTTAATGGGTTCCTGGGCCATCCTCATTCTGAATTCTCTCCCCTTCTTCCTAACTGCTCAGCTATATTCCTGGATATTTTACTCTTGCCTTGTGATTCAAAGTTTATAACAGTTCAATTTCCATTCAGTGTCCTCTGGGGAAGGAGAGAAACAACTATGGGATAAAGAAAAAATCCCTCTCAAAGTGTCCCATCCTGTTTTTCTGATTAATCTACGTTTTCCTGACACTATTCAGTATTCAAGCTTTCATGGCTAGGCATACAGTGAACAATCCTTATTTTCAGTCATCCACATACAAAAATAAAATAAACATACCTTTAAAAGTAAGAACTTCTCTTGCAACAAATGGAGGCCACCACAGAAAGACACAACCAACGAAAATGAAGAATCGTGATGCCTAGTTCCAATATACCTATCTACAAACCCTTCCTTCATATAAGGCTCAGAGAACATTGAGGAAACAAGGGCAGAAATATTGCTAAGAGTCAGAGGATCCGGGAGTTTTCTCTGAGATTGTGTTTTCTAGAAATAACAACATATACACTCAAAAGGTCTCCCCAACATAATTACCCAAAACATGATCTGAGTAAAGATGCCACCAATGGACTTGCTCAATTGAACAGGGAAAAGCCAACAAGGCCTTAACACTATACAAAGAACTACAGGCAACAGAGGAAAACTTGAAACAGGAGGGGAGGTTGTGTTGATTCAAATAAGAATGGACCCATAGGCTCACATACTTGAACATATGGTTCTCTGCTGATGGACTGTTTGGAAAGATTAAGAGGCACAACCTTACTGGATAAGGTCTGTCACTGAGGGTTGGGCTTGAAGGTTTTAAAGCCCTCACCATACAACAGAGCTCATGTGAGAGGTTTATTGGAGAAGGTGCAAAGGCAGCCTCTGAGTGAGAGCAGAAGGAGGTGAGGGTGGGTGAGGAGGGCTTGTTTTTACAAGGAAATATAGTGCATAGGGAGATTGCTTTACTTAGTAACTGCAGTAGCTAAAATGTAGTGATATTTTGTTTATGTTTTAACAAATAAAGTTCAGAGTTATGCCACTAGAAGCCAGGGAGTAGTGGCACATACCTTTAATCCAAGAACTCCAGAGACAAAGGCAGAGGGATCTCTGTTAGTTCAAGGTCAGAAGTCTGATTCAAGACTGCTGTCTGAGATGATCAAGCCTCACAGAATACTCCAGTGAGGTCTTGATCATAATTCTAAATTTTCTTTAGATTCCATAAGATTATCAGTGCACCCAGCAGCAGGAAGTAGCCTGGAAAACTATGCCCACATTCCAAAAAAATGGACTATGGATATTTTCCTTTGTTAGAATGTTGGTTACAAGTTGTTATGGAATGGTCAGGAGAAAAACTAAACATAACTCTTGCTTTAAATGAAAAGGGGGGTAATGCTGTGGGACAATGGAATTTTATCTTGTCATTTGTATTATTTTTAATAAAGTGCTGATTGGCCAGTAGCCAGGCAGAAAGTATAGGTGGGGGAATGGCAACCAGGTATGAAGTAGAGATGGGGCAATGATAATTATGGGAAGAGGGAAGTTTCAGTCTGCAGTCATGACCCAGTCATAGTGGAAGCAAGATGTAACTGCCTCGCTAAAAAAGGCACCAAGCCACATGGCTACCATAGATAAGAATTATGGGGTAATATAAGTTATAAGAGTTAATAAGAAGCCTGAGCTAATAGGCCAACCAGTCTATAATTAATGTAGACCTTTATGTGATTGTATGAGACTTAACTACTTCAGGACTGGGCAGCATAGAAACCTCATTCAACACATTTTAAAAAGTAAAAGTAAATTTCCACTTAACACAGCATTCAAAATCCAAAGTTATCTCTAATGATAGCAATATTCTTCATACATCTAAATAAAATTTTAAAGATTTCAAAACCATGTTCAATGTGGCTTGTAACAGTAAATGTCCAAGTTGTTCTCTTATCATCTCTTTATTTTCTTGTTGTTTCATTACTTCATTACTGGATATGGCCATTCAATAAATAAAAACTAATCCATCTTGTTTTGTCTAATCTGTGTTTTGTTTACTTTCAACAAAAGTAAAACAATAAATCTAGAACTTATTGAAATGAGTGTCAGTCAAAATATAATAACCTCTCACATTGCTCTATGTATCCAAGGCTAAAAATAGAATGTGAACTATTTACCATGCCATGATACTTTATGACATTTCTCAAAATGTGTGGATGTTGAGAAATTGCCATAAGAAATTCTTTGCTTTCGCAAAGGTCCCACTACATTCTTGGGAATTAAGTAACCAAAACCTTCCTACTTTCCTTTATTTCCTTCATCCTCTTTTATCACTAGTCAGACTCAAAATACTCTTAGGATAGTCACCAGCCAATGTGGAAAGAAACATACTCACCATCTGTGCTAGGAACCATGTGAGTTTCCTGTCCTATGGTGCTGGCTAGCCTAGCTTGGGGCTTGGTGCAATGATTTTACAAAAAGAATTGCTTTGCTGAGCTATGTTCACTTTGTGGGTTCCTCTGTGTGACACTGAGATTGCTCTGTTTCTCACAATTGCTATATGTTCTTAATACTGTTATCTAAAAATGAAAAATTCTGGTTGTCTTTAAAAGGTATGTAGTTTGGCAAGGTTGACCTATCCTCTTGAGTCTTCCTTTGGAAGGAAGGAATACTTCTTTGTCCTTTTCTTCTGTCAATATTTTTGAATGCTGACCAGAATCAATATATGCTTTTTCAAATCCCTAGTGTTATGGACTTCCTTACTCTTTGTCTCAAGCTCCTCACCAATGTGACTTCTTCCTGCCTCTGTACTGATGCCTCTCATCTCAAACAGTATGCTTTTTCCCTTCTGTTTTTCATTCTCACCTCTGGGAAACTGCTAGTTTTACACTTTGTCCACCTTGAGGGTTTTTTTTCAAACGCTAATAAGTTAACTTTGAGTTTCTATTATACTCTGTCTTTAAATCATTTTTATTAATAAGTCTAAAACCATGAGGGAATTTCGTTGGTATCAAACAGTGATACCACTGGGATACTCCAATACTCCCCATATTTTCCTTGCCTTTTATTTATGTAAAGAAAGGAGAAAGTAACCTGTTCTTGCAACTAGACAGCATCATTTGGAACTCACCCTGAAATTTATTGAAGAAACTCCAGGGTTACCTCAAACTGTGATTCTAACTTTAATAAGTACCAACATTCTTGAAAGTATATCTGGTTTTATTACTCTTGAGTACAAATACAATGCTCAAAGAAAAACTGAGGAAGACTACAGTAGGTGGATGTTCTTGTGAACTCAAGAAGATTCTATTGGACTTTGATTTGAACATTTAAAAATAACCTTTACTCTCACTTTTTCTGGTTCCATGAAAATGTCTTCTAATTATAACTCTTACCTTGACTTCCATCTCTATTTATCATATCTATTTAAATATCTATCATATCTAAATATTTAAATATTTAATATCTATCATATCAAATATCTATCATATCTAAATATTTAAATATTTAAATATGATAAATTTAAATATCTCTATTTAAACACAAAATAAGGATTTCTTTTCCATTCCACACCTGGTTGCTATATAAATAGAACTACTAATGTGACTGATTGGGTAACCCAGGTACCACATAGAAATATGATTTCTAGCTGTAAGATATCAGATTCAGTCACTGCCCCCAAACCCTAAATAGAAGTTGAGGTTGCATCTTTAGAAGAGAGGAATGAGACAGAAATAAGACAGGCAGCTCAGGTAAGGGGAGGCAAAATCTGCACTTCCAGAAATGTTCCTGGATCTGAGTCCTGAGTTGCCAGAAAGGGGACTTTAGTTTCTTATCACCTCCTAAATGAGCACCCATTTTGAAGGTTTTATATAATGGTGGGGAATCTAGAAAATCAGACCAGACATTGATCTCTTCTTCTGTACAACATTGGAGCTGCATTACTAGATTTTTCAGGGTCTAGATGAGGGATATCTATTCCTCAGTTTTACTCTACATCCTAAATAATTTTATGGTTAATTCTTAAGAGGGCAGAATGTTCAACAAAGAATGGACTCTACTCCTAGGTGACAGCATGCCTTTTCTCCTCTCAAAACAGTTTATCCAGGTAGGGAGGCCAAGCACACACTTAAGGGAGGAGCGAGTTCACCAATAGATAAGGTGCTTTTCTTTGCAGAATACCCAGTGCCCAGTGTATTCCCTGTGAGCTTCCATGAGGTTCAATGTATTTAGTAGCTCTCTAAGCCTAAAATCATACTTTTTCTTCTTTTCTGTCTTTTCCTTTTAGATGTTTACCAGAGTCTAAAGATGCTTTGAGCTTCCTAGTACTTTAGGTTTCCTGTGAACATAGGACAGCTAAGAGCTATGCATACTGTAGCAGAAGGTACAACCAATATAGATTTTGAAAAGATAAAGATTTTCCCCTTCTTCATTGACATTGTCACTATTAGAACAATTCATTTCTTCTCTCCATTCCTATTTTCCTTACTCTTGGGTTCATTTGTTGGTGATAAGTTTCAGTATGCCACCAAGTCTGACCTTAAACTTATGATCTACCTGTCTCAGCATCTTCAAATCATGGATTATAGGTATGTATCATTATTACTAGCAATAATCTCTTATTTACTCAAGCAAGCAGTATCCAAATTTATTTGGTTAAGTTATAAATTTCTCTTATTAAAGCCCTTGGAGAAATATAAGTGCTAAGAGCCTCACTCTAGGATGCACTATTTCAACTTACAATACTCAGTAAAATAAAAGAAGTGTATGCATCTTCTGCCTGCATGTATGTACATGGACCACATACATGCTGGGTGCCCAAAGATGCTCATAGATCCCCTGTAACTGAAATGACTGTGAGTTGTCATGTAATTGCTGGGAATCAAACCCAGGCCCTCTGCAAAAGCAACAAGAGCTCAATCATCTTTGTATAACCCAAAATATAAGAAACAATGCACAGAAATCTATTAATTTTGCATTGCACAGTAACTATGTATGTTTTTATACATGTGTATATATACACACACACATATATATATACATGTATGTGTATATATGTATGTATATGACAAGAACTTGGCTTTACCTAGTAATATTATGCAAGTTGATGGAATGGTGAGGATCAACTCCCATAGGTTACTGTCTGCCCTTCACATATGTGCTGTGACATGTCTGTGATCCCCACTTACCCCCAATACACACACACACATGCACGTACACACACACACACATATATATACATATATATCATACATACACATACATATATATATACTAAATACATAAACAAATTATAATATCAAAACAGACCTATACACAGATGTACATTTGAGTATATATTATCATAGGAAAACAGTATAAACTATTTAACTGTTCATTAACCACATATGATGCAACAATATTTATGATAGATTCAATCATTATGGCATTCTCCACTACTAAAATGTCTATAATCAATAGTTGCTTGAATTTACAAATACAAATTTATAATATATCATGAAACAAAATTGCTGCAAGCTTGTATGTTTGTTTCAGTACACACAGATTCTTTTGGTCACAGTTGCACTTGACTCAGTTCTAAGTTAGTGGTAGTTCACAAACTTCAAAGGCCAATCTGAGATAATTGCTCCTAATCCCTTGTCTCACACCAAGAGAAAATAATAGTTAGACTGACTTACAAGAATGTAAAAGGTAAACAAGTCTTATTAATAAATATTACAGGAAAGTGAGAAATTGAGTAGAAGAGAAAAACTAAGTAGAGGTGAAAGAAATTCTTGAAATTGAAAGGGGTTTCAAAGTGAGAAAGAAGTGCTAAACATTTGTTGTATTTGGAACTTTTAGTGCAATGCAAGAAAAAGCAAAATATGAATTATTTATTATTATTAATTTTCTGAGCTAACATGGTCCCAAACATTGGAGTACCACACATTCCATTTATGTCCCTCTGACCCAACCAGGAAGATAATCATATTCTGTCATTCATTTACTATTGCTTGGAACGCTGCTAGGTCCGTGTCAGGCTCCGAGCCTGTCAGTTATTGCTCTTGTATAAGACATAAGTATATATAGTAATAAATATTTATTGAAAAAGTGAGTGAAAACAGAATGTGTATGTTCATATATAGAGTACAGAAAACTGCTTTAGTGAAAGCCTATGTTGCAAGAAAATTTCAAATAATTTTTCTACATGATTTTTGTTCAAATATTTTTTAAAGTGTTGCAAAAGCAGGAGGAGAAAAATACAAGACACTTACAAAGGAAAACCAATCAGAAAAATAGCTTTTTTTTTCCCAAAGGAAATTTTGAAAGTCAGAAGAGCCTACAGAAATGCATTTCAGCCCCGACCCCATAGACTCCCAGGTGAGCCTGCTCTGCTGGCTCCACCTTGCTAGCTTCCCCGCCAGTCATCCCAGCTTCCATCCAGAGGGCCTTCGGAGTGGTGAGTTGAATCGGGCCCGCGACAGGGGCCCGGCGAGGGGAAGCTAGGACTCTCCCCGACCCCATAGACTCCCAGGTGAGCCTGCTCTGCTGGCTCCACCCTGCTAGCTTCCCCGCCAGCCATCCCAGCTTCCATCCAGAGGGCCTTCGGAGTGGTGAGTTGATTCGGGCCCCCGCGGGCCCGGCGAGGGGGAGCTAGGACTCTCCCCGACCCCATAGACTCCCAGGTCAGCCTGCTCTGCTGGCTCCACCCTGCTAGCTTCCCCGCCAGCCATCCCAGCTTCTATCCAGAGGGCCTTCGGAGTGGTGAGTTGATTCGGGTCCCCGCGGGCCCAGCGAGGGGGAGCTAGGACTCTCCCCGACCCCATAGACTCCCAGGTCAGCTTGCTCTGCTGGCTCCACCCTGCTAGCTTCCCCGCCAGCCATCCCAGCTTCCATCCAGAGGGCCTTCGGAGTGGTGAGTTGATTCGGGCCCGCAACAGGGGCCCTGCGAGGGGAAGCTAGGACTCTCCCCGACCCCATAGACTCCCAGGTCAGCCTGCTCTGCTGGCTCCACCCTGCTAGCTTCCCCGCCAGCCATCCCAGCTTCCATCCAGGTACAAATTTCTATATTTCTCCCCTCCCACTGAGCCCAAAAAATTTCCCCAGCTCAGCTGCCTTGCACACTGGGCCTGCTCTATAGGGGCATCCCGGAAAGAGACAGTGCCTGTGGTTCAATACCCTGCTTGGGGAAAGGTAGGCATTCTATCAGTGAACTCCCTGCCCAACAAGGGAACCTGACCCGATACCAGAAGTTCCAATAGAGAGCATTTGATCGAAGAGATGGGCAGACGCCAAGGCAAGACCTCCTCCAACAATCTGAAAAACAACATGAAAATATCAGATCCCAATGACCCTACAACAGAAGGATTTGAACACTCTAACCCAGATGAAGTGGAAAAAAGTGCCATTATGAAAGCAATAGAGTCCCTTAAACAGGATATGAATAACTCCCTTAAGGAACTGGTCGAGAAGTATAACAAAAAGTTTGAAGAAATGAGTATAGAAATGGATGAGAAATATAACAAAAAGTTTGAAGAAATAAGTAAATCCGTGAGTGATACCCTGAGAAACCAAGAAAAAACAATCAAACAAGTAAAGGAAACAGTCCAAGAATTGAAAACTGAAATGGAGGCAATGAAGAAAACACAAAACGAGAACCGGCTGGATATGGAAAACCTAGGTAAACGATCGGAGACTATAGAATCAAGCATAACCAATAGAATACAAGAGATAGAAGAACGAATCTCAGATTCTGAAGATACCATAGAGAAAATAAATGCTCTGGTCAGAGAAAACGGCAAATCCAACAAATTCTCTTCACAAAACATTCAGGAAATCTGGGACACAATAAAAAAACCAAATCTAAGAATAATAGGGATTGAAGAAGGAGAAGAACTGCAGATCAAAGGCCCAGAAAATATATTCAACAAAATTATAGAAGAAAACTTTCCCAACCTAAAGAACGATATTCCTATGAAGGTTCAAGAAGCATACAGAACACCGAATAGATTGGATCAGAAAAAAACATCCCCGCGTCATATAATAATCAAAACACAAAACATAAATATTAAAGAAAAAATTTTAAGAGCTGCAAAGGAAAAAGGTCAAGTAACTTATAAAGGTAAACCTATCAGGCTTACACCGGATTTCTCTATGGAAACCATGAAAGCCAGAAGATCCTGGATAGAGGTACTGCAGAAACTAAGAGACCATGGATGCAAACCCAGACTACTATACCCAGCCAAGCTATTGTTCACTATCAACGGAGAAAACAAAATATTCCAGGATAAAAACAAATTTAAACAATACGTAGCTACTAATCCAGCCTTACAGAGAATATTAGAAGGAAAATCACTACCGAAGGAATCCAACATTCCCAACACGATCTACAATAACTCGAACATCTAGCGACCATTCACAAGCACAAATCAAAGAAGAAAAACACATACACTCTACTACTTAAAAAAAAAAAATGACCGGAGTCAACAACCACTGGTCATTAATATCACTTAATATCAATGGACTCAATTCACCTATAAAGAGGCACAGACTTAGAGATTGGATACGAAAACAGGATCCAACATTCTGCTGTTTACAAGAAACACACCTCAACCACAAAGACAGACACTTACTCAGAGTAAAGGGTTGGGAAAAGGTTTTCCAAGCAAATGGACCTAAGAAACAAGCGGGCTTGGCCATTCTAATATCTAACAAAATCGACTTCAAACTAAAATCAATCAGAAGAAATGGAGATGGACATTTCATACTCATAACCGGAACAATTCATCAGGAGGAAGTCTCAATCCTGAATATCTATGCTCCTAATATAAAGGCACCCACATATGTAAAAGAAACTCTTCTAGAACTCAAGGCGGTCATCAAACCACACACACTAATAGTAGGAGACTTCAACACTCCTCTCTCACCAATGGACAGGTCAATCAGACAGAAACCAAACAGAGAATTGAGAGACCTATTGGAGGTATTGAATCAAATGGACTTAACAGACATCTATAGAACACTCCACCCAAATAAAAAAGAATATACCTTTTTCTCTGCAGCTCATGGAACCTTCTCGAAAATTGACCACATATTCGGTAACAAAGCAAACTTCCACAGATACAAAAAAATATTAGTAACTACCTGTGTCTTGTCAGATCACCATGGACTAAAATTAGAATTCAACAACAATGCTCCCCCCAGGAAGCCAACAAACTCATGGAAACTGAACAGTCAACTACTAAATCACCCCTGGGTCAAGGAAGAAATAAAGAAAGAAATTAATCTCTTCCTTGAATTTAATGAAAACAAAGACACAACATACTCAAACCTATGGGACACTATGAAAGCAGTGCTAAGAGGAAAGTTCATAGCACTAAGTGCCCAATTAAAGAAAGCGGAGAAAGCACACATTGGAGACTTAACAGCACACTTGAAAGATCTAGAAAAAAAAGAAGCTGATTCACCCAGGAGGTCTAGAAGACTGGAAATAATCAAACTGAGGGCTGAAATCAACAAAATAGAAACAGAGAAAACAATCCAAAGAATCAATGAATCAAAAAGCTGGTTCTTGGAGAAAGTCAACAAGATTGACAAACCCCTATCCAAGTTAATCAAACGGCAGAGAGAGAACATGCAAATTAATAAGATCAGAAATGAAAAGGGGGACATAACCACAGACACAGAGGAAATTCAGAGAATCATTAGATCTTACTATGAAAGTTTATATGCCACAAAGTTGGAAAATGTAAAAGAAATGGACATTTTTTTAGATAAATACCATATACCAAAGTTGAACCAAGAACATGTGAACAATCTAAATAGACCTGTTAGTCGCGAAGAGTTAGAAGCTGTTATCAAAAATCTCCCTACCAAAAAAAGCCCAGGACCAGATGGTTTCAATGCAGAATTCTACCAGAACTTCCAGGAAGAGCTAATACCTATACTCCTTAACGTATTCCACAATATAGAAACAGAAGAGTCACTGCCTAACTCCTTTTATGAAGCTACAGTTACCCTAATACCAAAACCACACAAAGACACAACCAAGAAAGAGAATTACAGGCCAATCTCACTCATGAACATCGACGCGAAAATTCTCAATAAAATACTGGCAAACCGAATCCAAGAGCACATTAGAAAAATTATCCATTATGATCAAGTCGGCTTCATTCCAGAGATGCAGGGCTGGTTCAACATACGCAAATCTATCAATGTAATCCATCATATAAATAAACTGAAAGAAAAAAACCATATGATCATCTCACTAGATGCTGAAAAAGCATTTCACAAAATTCAACACCCATTTATGATAAAGGTGTTGGAGAGACTGGGGATACAAGGATCATACCTAAATATAATAAAAGCAATATACACCAAGCCGACAGCTAACATCAAACTGAATGGAGAGAAACTCAAAGCCTTTCCACTAAAATCAGGAACGCGACAAGGCTGTCCACTCTCTCCATACCTCTTCAATATAGTGCTTGAAGTTCTAGCAATAGAAATAAGACAACATAAGGAGATCACGGGGATTCGAATTGGAAAGGATGAAGTTAAACTTTCGTTATTTGCTGACGATATGATAGTGTACATAAGCGACCCCAAAAACTCTACCAAAGAACTCCTACAGCTGATAAACACCTTTAGTAACGTGGCAGGATACAAGATCAACTCCAAAAAATCAGTGGCCTTCCTATACACAAAGGATAAAGAAGCAGAGAGGGAAATCAGAGAAGCATCACCTTTCATGATAGCCACAAATAGCATAAAATATCTTGGGGTTACTCTAACCAAGGAAGTGAAAGACCTATTTGACAAAAACTTTAAGTCGTTGAAGAAAGAAATTGAGGAGGATACCAGAAAATGGAAAGACCTCCCCTGCTCTTGGATTGGGAGAATCAACATAGTAAAAATGGCAATTCTACCAAAAGCAATCTATAGATTCAATGCAATCCCCATCAAAATCCCATCAAACTTCTTCACAGACCTTGAGAGAACAATAATCAAGTTTATATGGCAAAACAAAAAACCCAGGATAGCCAAAACAATCTTATACAATAAAAGAACTTCTGGAGGCATTACCATCCCTGACTTCAAACTCTATTATAGAGCTACAGTATTGAAAACAGCTTGGTATTGGCATAAGAACAGAGAAGTCGACATATGGAATCGAATAGAAGACCCAGATATTAACCCACAAACTTATGAACACCTAATTTTCGACAAGGGAGCTAAAGGTATACAATGGAAGAAGGAAAGCATCTTCAACAAATGGTGCTGGCATAACTGGATGTCAACCTGTAAAAAAATGAAAGTAGATCCATATCTATCACCATGCACAAAAATCAAGTCCAAATGGATTAAAGACATCAACATTAATCCGTCCACTTTGAACCTGATAGAAGAGAAAGTGGGAAGTAGTCTACAAGATTTAGGCACAGGAGGCCTCTTCCTAAGTAGGACCCCAGCAGCACAGACAATAAGAGAAACAATGAATAAATGGGATCTACTGAAACTGGGAAGCTTCTGTAAAGCAAAGGACACTGTCAGTAGGACAAAAAGGCTGCCTTCTGACTGGGAGAAGATCTTCACCAACCCCTCATCAGACAAAGGTCTGATCTCCAAAATATACAAAGAACTCAAGAAACTAGGCACTAAAACTCTAATTAACCCAATTAAAAAATGGGGTACTGAACTTAACAGAGAATTCACAACAGATGAACTTCGAATGGCCAGAAGACACTTAAGGTCATGCTCAACCTCCTTAGCGATCAGGGAAATGCAAATCAAAACCACTTTGAGATACCATCTTACACCTGTCAGAATAGCTAAAGTCAAAAACACCAACGATAGCCTATGCTGGAGAGGATGTGGGGTGAGGGGAACACTCATCCATTGTTGGTGGGAATGCAAACTCGTGCAGCCACTGTGGAAATCAGTGTGGCGGTTTCTCAGGAAACTGGGAGTCAACCTCCCTCAGGACCCAGCAATACCACTCTTGGGAATATACCCTAAAGATTCCCTAACATACTACAAAAGCATTTGTTCAACTATGTTCATAGCTGCACTATTTGTAATAGCCAGAACATGGAAACAACCTAGGTGCCCCTCAATAGAAGAATGGTTAAAAAAGGTGTGGAACATATATACATTAGAGTTTTACTCGGCGGTTAAAAACAATGACATCTTGAATTTTGCATGCAAATGGATGGAAATAGAAAACGCTTTACTGAGTGAGGTAAGCCAGACCCAAAAAGAGGAACACGGTATGTATTCACTCATAAGTGGATTCTAACCATAATTAAAGGTCTTTGAGCCTATTATTCGTGATCCTAGAGAAGCTAAATAAGAAGATGAACCTGATGAAGATTATTTAGCTATCCACCAGGAGGTAGGAAATAGACAAGAGTCCCAGGTAACCTCGGGTGCATGGGGGGGTGGGAGGGTCGATGGAGGGGGAGAGGGCTAGAGAGAAGGGAATAGGGGAGGAACGGGGAAAGCTTGGTGACCGGGGATGGGGGGGAGGGAGGTAGGATGAATATGGGATCAGGGAACAATATATTTCAACTAAGGGAGCCATTTTAGGGTTTACAGGAGACTTGATTATATATGGGATCCCAGGTCCAAGGAGAAATCCCCCAGATTGCTCTCTGGACAGAGGAGAGGGTGCCTGAATCGGCCGTGGCCCATGACCATACTGATGTATATTTTGCTTATCACCATAGATCCTTTGTCTGGAGAAGGACGACTATGCAGTCGGAGGCCCACATTGGAGAAACAGATTGAGCCCCCCGAGGTCCGGAGGGGGAGCGGAAGGAGGAGGAACATGAAAGACGAAATCAGTACTGCGAGGGATGCTATCACCCACTGATACAAGGGAACGGATCTGATGAGAATTTACCAGGGCCAGTCGGACTGGGACTGAACGAGGACGTGATCTAGCCAGATTCTCGGAATTTGGCCGGATTCTCTGACTGTGGCTGGCCCGGGGTCTTTCTGAAAAGCCATTGACTATGACACTGGGACCTGTTTCCTCTGCATATGCTGGATTTTGGGGATCCAGTCTGTTTGGACGCTCGCCTTCCTGGACTTGGAGGGAGGGGGAGGGAGCTGGAGCTTCCCACAGGGCAGGAAACCCTGACTACCCTGGGGGACGGAGGGGAGGGAGGGGGGGAGTGGGGGGAGTGGGAGGGTGTTGGGAGGGGGGGCGGAAATGGAAACTTTTATAATTTAATAAAATTTACTAAAAAAAAAAAAAAAAAGAAATGCATTTCAAGTCCTAAAAGTCTATGACAACCACCTTAATATAAAATATACTATGAAACTCTCTACCATTATTGAAGGAGAAAGAAAAATTTTCCATGACACAAACAGCAAAATTTTACACTCAACAAATCAAGCCTAAAGAAAATGCAAGACACAGTATTTCAGGCTAAGGGGTAGAATACACTTAGCATATGGACAATGAGAAAAAATAATAAACCATAATTATTAAAACACAAAGTATTACTGAGAAGAAAACAACACCAAAAATGAACAACAAAATGACTACAGTTGATAAAAAAAACATTTGAAAAATAGCTAAATATGCATACCTCAGCTTTCTAAGCAAAGGAGACAGGTTTGTTGGATGGATGAAGAGACAAAATCCATCTGTCTGCAGTCTTTGAGAAACACATATTAGTTTGTTTTTTCTTCTTAGTTTTACAATGTACCCAATGTCATAAAAATATATCACTGGATTTAAAGACACATGCTAACAGCCTGTTAATAGTGGATGATGGGAATACACCACTTTCTTCAATAGTCAGGTCATCTGAACAAAGAGTGAACAGGAAAAGATGATAATATATAAAAATAACAAATTAAATGAACTTAACAGATACCTACAAAATATTCCACTCAAACACCAAAAAACAATCATTCTGTTCTGCAGCACATACATACCTTCTTAAAACAGATCACATTATGGAACACAAAACAAATCTTTACAAATTCTAAAAGACTGAATTCACTCCTTTTATTCTAACTACAGTTCAATAAAACTAAAATTTGACAGCAAAATAATTCAGCAAACTCATACTCTCACAAAGATTAAATAACTCCTTTCTATATGATGAATGCCTCAACTAAGAAATAAAGAAGGAAATAAAAAAATTCCTGGAAATAATGAAAGTGAAAACGCAATATCTGGAGCACATTTTAAAAGTTATTATAGAAAAGAAATGTATGACTCCAGGTGTCTACTTTTAAAAAACAGAAAGAGCAATGTTCTATTTGTATCTTCCATCCCCTCTAACTCCTACAGTCACCCTACCACATCCTTTTCTTTCACATGGTCCCTGATATCTGAGGGAAGAGACCCAATGGAGAATTCTAATTTAGATTCTCTCTGTGATGGGAAAGGTCAGCCAATCACATCTGGCTTGGGTGTGGCCACCTGGAGCCAGGTAGATAGATAAAGGGGGTAGAGAGGTGCGCGGGCTCTCTGTGCACAGGGATCGTCTGGCCCATTTGGACTTTGGACTTTCTCCAGTAGCATGAGTTCCCCATTTTTGATTATTAAATTATATCTGTTGTTTTGAGCTTCCCTGGTTATTTTAGCGTAGCTATAGAATATGCCTTCACTTACATCTCTGCATAATTAATGTCTTGCTGTGGGTATCTGCATCTTGTCCTGTCTGCTGCCAGAGGAAGCCTCTTTGATCACGACTGGACAAGGTACCAATCTATGGCTTTAGAAGAATATCACTAGGAATAATTTCATTGAATTTTTATTTATTTACTTAGCCACTAGTATTTGGTTCTACCCTAGGTCTCTGGGCTGGCCATTCCTGTTCCAGGCCATTCAAGTAGTATAGGGCATAGACTCCCTCTTGTGAAGTGGGCCTCAAGTTAAACCAAAACATTGGTCGGTCACTTCCACACGTTCTGAGACATAATTACCATAACATATCTTATAGCAGGATAGATTGTGGGTCGAAGATTTTGTGGCTGGATTGTTATCCAGGTTTCTCTTTTTGTAGCTTGGAGAGTATTTTCCTGTCCCAAAGAAACTAGAACAAAGGGGTTAAGGTTCCAAGCACAAAGCAGATAAAGCTCTCTACATTCAGTGAGCTCACCAAATGGACTAAGCATGGACCACAGAGACTAAAGCAACAAACAGAGAGCTCGCATGGGTCTGCACCAGGTCCTTTGTGTGTGTGTTATAGCTGTTATCTTGGTGTTTTATGGGACTTCTAATATCTCTGACTTTTTTGCCTGCTCTTAAGACATTTTTCCTTCTATTGGGTTGCTTTGCCCAGCATTTAAATGAGGGCTTTCTCTTTCTCTTATTGTATCTTGTTTTGTAAATAAATGTTATATAATTAAAAATCATTAAAAATGAAAAGAAAAGGCAAAATGACTGACTTATCTTTATAACTCAGCATTAAATATTTAGATAGGTAAGAATAATCCTATTTGTAGGGTTTTATCCCTACAAATTACGTACATAAAATTATAAAAATAAAAAAGAGAAAAGAAATAAAATTAGTTCTGGGCTTGAAAGAAGGCTCAGCAGCTAACGGCACTTGTTTCTCTTACACAGGAACTGTGCTTGATTCCCAACACCCACAGACAGGTTTGTAACTTCCAATAACTTTAGTTCAAAAGGAATTGAGGTCCTTTTTTATTATTAAAAAATGACTTCTTTTACTTTGGTGATCATAATACACCATTTTCCCTTTTCTCCCTCGTAACCCTCCTATGTACATCTCCTTACATACATAAAAGTAGCATTTTCCAGACTATACATGTTATACTTAGAATATATGGATCTAAAATTAATAAATAAAGAGACCATAAATTTGACTCCCTTTTTTGTGAGGATTTGTGGTAAAGAATGGTCATCTAGAGAATTCAGCAAGCTTTCTCAGTGGGTCAAAGCATTGGACTTCTGGGAAATACAGGAAACTGAAATCAGAATGGAGGAAAAATTTCAAACATCAAGGAAGTGGAAGTGCTAGATGGTAGCATGAGGTCCACAGACAGAGAGAATGAGAAAACTCCAACTCCAGAGAGAGAGAGAGAGAGAGAGAGAGAGAGAGAGAGAGAGAGAGAGAAGGGAAGGGAAGGGAAGGGAAGGGAAGGGAAGGGAAGGGAAGGGAAGGGAAGGGAAGGGAAGGGAAGGGAAGAGAAGAGAAGAGAAGAGAAGAGAAGAGAAGAGAAGAGAAGAGAAGAGAAGAGAAGAGAAGAGAAGAGAAGAGAAGAGAAGAGAAGAGAAGAGAATGCAGAAACTAGTATGGTAACTGAATATTTGGGAACTGCAAAGAAATACAAAACAGGATATGGATGGTACAGGAAGAATATAATAAGGAATGTCATACTAGGAGTGTGACATGTATGCACACACAAGGGAATAGAAGGGGATCTAGAGATTCAGAAGCTCTGCCAAAGACATTTTATTGGCTCATTAATTCCTCCAGTTCTAGAATCCTTCTTGATTTGTCCACCTCACACTATATCCTTCCATGTCCTGTACTATCCTTCTGCCATGATAAGCAGTTTGTGCAGTTCCAGAAATTTCTAACAGTTCCAGTCATGTGGATAGGGTGGCAATTCTAGTACCAAGATTTAGTCTATCTATAGGGACCCATTACGTTTCCCTGACCATGGCACATTCATGTGTCCCTCATTCAGTACTTCCTTCTTGCAGATGGGCATGGTCTGTTTTGGGGAATTATGCAATGAAAATTGTGGCATTTTACTACTGATAGTGAATCGTGTTTCAGGGTGTTGATCACAGAGAGTAGGGCTCAGTGAGGTAGGTCTTTGGGTCTGATCCAGAAGTAACTGACAAAACTCATCTGACTGAATAGATCTCAAGTGCCTGACAGTCCTTCAATAACAGTGTACAATATGGGAGAACATAAAAAGAATAAAAATAACTATCATTGAAAATATGATTAAAATAAAATTAAGAACCTCTTTGTCCTTATTAGAGAAAGAGAACATGCAAGAAAATCAAAAGAAAAACTGATTATTTTATCACTGAGTGTCAGTGAACCTGATGATTTTCTTGGTTGGTATCTTTGTCCATTGCATGCCAGAGAAAAGACCCCTGGTTTTACAAGAAATTTTAGACATTTATCAGTAATCTACTCAAGCTCAGAAGTAGGCCACTAGATCTCTTCTATAACCAACTCATGAAGAACACTAAGATATAACATTAGCATAGATATCTCTTCTTTAATGTTTTTAATTTCATATATTTAATTATATTCTTATAACTCCTCTCATATCCTCTTCTACCTTCCTTTCAAACCATATTCCTGTTCTTTCTCTCTCTCTCTCTCTCTCTCTCTCTCTCTCTCTCTCTCTCTCTCTCTCTCTCAAAATTGCAAACAAAATGAAATAACAACAAAATTCATCAAACTATCAGGGAACCAGGTAGGCTAACTACAGATCTTTGTCTTTTTCTCTAATCCTCCAAATCCAAATCCTCAGTCTCATACCCATGACAGCAGATCTGGACTTTTCCTCCTGTTTCTTCTAATCTAATTCCCCACCTTCATCCCCAGTTCTATTGCACAGTGCCTGGTATGGCCTATTTTCACTCTCTGCTCCCATTCCCAGGAGACTAAACAATTCTTGGTGGACCACTCTGCTTCTTTCCCCCTGTGAACTCCCTCAGCTCCACTTCTAGCACACACCCATTCCTCAATACCAGCACCAAATACCTAGAAACACATTTTAACTGAAACCCTGATGGCAACACCTATCAGGATTCCAGAAGAATTTCCTATCAGACAACACACAACCACCACATTCCCCTAAGAACAAGAATGAAAACAGAAACCAAGAAGCAAAACACCCATCCAACAAAGACAAGACTAGATATAAGCATTTAAAATTACAGTCTTCTCAATCCTAGATATTTAGATGTCAGCATAAAAAATAGAATCAATAATAGTCAGGACAAAATCTCCACTAGAGACCAGCAGCCTTAGTACAGCAGACCCTGAATGCGCCAACACAGTTGAATCACTACAAAAAGACCTTAAAACAGCCTTTGTGAATATGATTGAAGACCTTAAAAAGGAAATTAATAAGTCCTTTAAAGAAATCCATGAAAACACAAACAAACAGTGAAAAGATATCAGTAAAAGAATTCAAAACCTGAAAATAAAAATAGAATAAATGAAGAAAACCTAAACTTGGTGAAATATGGAAATATAACATTTAGGAGATTGAGGAGAAACCTCAGAGGCAAGCCTTTCAAAGAGAATATAAGAATTGAGAGAGATTTTCAAGCATCAAATGTGTTTCCATATTTCATACAAAATATTTACGGGCAGACTCTCTGGCCATACTTAATCTCCAGGGCAACTGCAATCCTCCCAAGCAAGATAGCCACCAAGCAAGATAGGCCAGGATATATGGCTCCTCCTTTGTTAAAATGTAGATTACCTGGGGAGAGGTGTTGTTTCCAAAACTGGTGACTTAAGTTGCAGGGGTTTCACTAATCCTGTGTCCCCCAGAAAGAGAATATTAATGAGTTTACCTGGGGGATGAAAGGTGTTTTGAAGAATAAATGCTGGTAGATCTTCAGGAATCAATGAAGCCTGTGATGCCCTTCCAATATGGCTGTATGAACTGTGTCTCATTATTTCTTGTGCCTCTGTAATGGTTCAGTTAGGGGACAATAGTTTCTATGTTGAGGTCTATGGGCACAAACTGGGGAAGAAAAATAGTTTCTATGTTGGGGCTACGGGCCCTGACAATCAAAGAAGACAAGGTAGAAGAAACAGATACTTCAGTAAGAGAAAATGTTAAATCTAAAAATAGTTATGGCACAAAACACAATGGAAATATGGAATACTTTGTAGAGACCAAATCTACAAATAATAGGAACAGAGGAATAAAGAAAACCCAAGCCAAAGGCACAGAGAATATTTTCAGCAAAATAATGGAAGAAAAATTTCATAACCTAAAGAAGTAGATGCCTATCAAGGTACAAGAAGCATACAGAACATCAATTAGACTGGACCAGAAAAAAAAAACTGCCCTTGGTGCATAGTAATCAAAATACAAAATGCACAGAACAAAGAAATAATATTAAAAGCTTAAATAGAAAAAGGCAAAGTGACATATGAAACTAGAACTATTTGGATTACAACTGTCTTCTCAATGGGTACCTTAAAACACAGAAGGGAATAGAAAGATGTGCTGCAGACTCTAAGATACCACAGGTGATAGCCCAGATTACTGTATAAAGCAAAACTTTAATCATAGATAGAGAAAACAAGACATTCCGTAATGGAACCAAATTTATACAATATCTACCTAAACTTTTATCCCTAAAGAAGATGCTAGAAAGAGAACTCCAACCTAAAGAGGTTAATTAAACCAAAGAAAAAACAAGGAATAAATAGATCTAGGGCAGCTAGTAAAATAGGGGCACACACACACACACACACACACACATACAGCACTACTATAACCACCACAGCAACAACAAAATAAACAATGTAACAGGAATCAGGAATCAACAACCATTGGTCACTGATATCTCTCTACATTAATAATCTCAATTCTGTAATGAAAAGACACAGAATAATGAAATGATACAAAAAACAGGATCCATCCTTCTATTATATCCATGAAACTCACTTTAACATCAAGAATAGAAATTACCTCAGGGTAAAAGGATGGAGGGGTGGTTTGACAGAAAATGCCCCCCATAAGGAGTGGTATTATTAGGAGTTGGGGTTTTGTTGAAGTTGGTGTGAACTTTTGGAGGCTTTGTGTCACTGTACGGGTGGGCATTGAAGTCTCATAAGCTCAAGCTATGCACAGTGATACAGACTCCTTGTGCTGCTTGTGGATCAAGATGTAGAACTCTCAACTTCCTTTCCAGCAGCATGTCTGGCTGCACACCACCATGTCTCTTCATGATAAAATGGACTAAACCTCTGAAACTATAATCTAGCCCCAATTGAAAGTTTCCTTCATAAGAGTTGCCATAGTCATGGTGTCTCTTCACAGAAATAAAAACTCTAATTCAGACAGGAAAAGATATTCTAAGAAAATGGGTCTCAGAACCAAGCTGGTACGACCATTTTGCTATCTGAAAAAAATAGACTTCAAAGCAAAACTAATCAGAAGAAATAAAGAAGTACACTACACATTCATCTAAGAACAAATACACTAAAGAGAACATTGTAATTCTTGCCGTTTATGCACCAAACACAAGATCACTCAAGTTCATAAAAGAAATGTGACTACAGTTTAAATTACATATTGACTCTTATCTACTGGTGTGGGGACTTCAACATCATGCTCTCACCAAAAGACATGTTACCTAAGCAATAACTAAGTAGAAAAAATGTTAAAGTAACTGGTATTATAACCAAATAAACCTAACAGATATTACAGAACACTTCATCCAAACAGAAAAGAATATACTTTCCTCTCAGAAGGTCACACAACTTTCTCCAATATTGACCACATACTTGGACAGAAAGCAAATCTCAATAAAGACTGAAATATCATCCTAAATCATATCTAATTAACACAGATTAAAACCATATATCAAAAGCATAAACAATAGAAAGGTTACAAACGAAATGAAACAGAACAAATCCCTGTTGAATGAAAAAAATGTGTCGACAGAATTTAAAAAAGAATATAAAGCCTTTATAGAATTGAATGAAAATGAATATACAGCATACCCAAACTTATGAAACACAATGAAAGCTGTTCTAAGAGGCAAGTTCATAACACTAAATGTCTACATATAAATACTGGAGTGATCTCATACTTGTAACTACCATCAAACCTGAAAGTTCTAGAACAAAAAAAAATCACATGCAAATGGAGGATATGGAAAAATCAAACTCATGGCTGAAATAAATTATTTTCAAATTCTTTAAAACAAAACAAATCAATGAAACAAACAGTTGGTTCTTTGAGAAAATCTATAATATCTGCAAACACTTATCTAAATTAACTAAAAGTTGATGAGAGAATATTAAAAATGAACAAAATTAGAAATGAAAATAGGGATATAGCAACAGACACAATTAAATACAGAGAATCATAAGAACATAACTTAAAAACCTGTATTCAACTAAATTGGAAAATCTAAAAGAAATGGATAATTTTTTCAATAGCTACCACTTACCAAAGTTAAATCCAGATCAAATAAGAAGTTTAAACAGACGTAAAAACCTTAGTGAAATAAATTGTTCACTAAGAGGCTTTCAACCGAAAAAAAGCCCAGGACCCATTTTTTGGCACAGAATTCTACTACAGACTTCCTAAATAGAGTTAATGATAATACTCTTCAATATACTCCACCAAATAGAAATGGAGAAAATTACTTAATTCATTTTATGAGGTCATAGTTACCCTGACATCCAACCACATAAAGACACAGAAAGACAATTACAAACCAATTTCGCTTATGATCACAGGTGGAAAAATGATCAGTAAATTACTTGCAATCTAATCCAAGATAACATCAAAAAATCATCTACCATGATCAAGTAGGCTTCTTCCAAGAGGTTCATGGATGCTTCACCATATGTATGTCAATAAATGTAGTCAAACATATAAACAAATTCAAAGGAAAAACATCACAGTCATCTCATTAGATGCAGAAAAGACCTTTGATAAAATTTAAAACCCCTTCATGATAAAAGTCCCGGAGAGATTAGGAAGTAAAAGGTCATATATGAACTTAATTAATAAAGCCAATTTATAGCAAACCTATAGCCAACATGAAATGGAAAAGAGAAATAAAAAGGAAAGAAAAGGGCATCATTGACCCTAGGTATGGAAGAGAAGAAAGCATATTGTAGATAAAAGGGAGAACATTGGTAGAGGCAGGGACATCTGGGAAAGTACAGAGTAGACATGACCCAAACTGAGCTGAGCCCTATGGGAGGAGGGGAACTGGAGAGAGGGAAGCCAGGTGCAGCAGCCAGAAGGCCAAATGTACCAAAAGGAATGGTAACCAAAATGTCTGGATTGTATAGGAAAGAACTTCGGAAGGGGTAGCCCATCTCCTAAACTGAATAGTTCAGGGCAGAGGGTAGAGCATGGCAGCTGTACCCCGTAACAGGTGGAGAATGGGGATGCTGAAGGAATTTGAGGCCCAAGTATGATTTGATATGTTAAATAGGTACCTCAGGCATTTGTCCTTGGTTTGTAACTCAACTTCTCAGCCTTTTGTTGGTATTAAATCAAAGAAGAGTGTTGATGTAATCGTCTAAGACTACTTACTATTGATGTTAGGGTATTATTGTTGTGGAACCAAAAATCTGGAATGCTGGACAAGTCCAGAAAGAGTAGACTTTTTCACACACTGACAATGATCCACAGGCCCATCTGGAACCAAGAATGTGCAGGCAGCAGTTTGAACAATTTTCATTGTTTGTTTTGAAATCTACTAGAACAGATGTATATTAGTGGCAAGAGATAACATTAAGAAGTTTAGGGGCAGTTGTTTTTTTTTTTGGTGTACATTTGATACTTTTACGTCTTTCCATGGTCCTGGTAGTTGGGGAAAGTGAGTCCCAAAACCATCAAAGGGGGAAGAGGTCCCACCCTCAGTGTTGGAGTGAGAGAGCCCGCTTGATTGTCCCGGCCGCCCAGAACTGAAATAACAACACAGAAACTGTACTAATTAAATAATTGCTTGGTCCATTAGGTCTAGCTTCCGATTAGCTAACTCTTACATCTTAATTTAATCTATTTCTATTAATCTGTGCATCACCAACAGGTCGTGGCCTACCAGCAAAGTTCCAGCATATCTGACTCTGGTAGCGGCTCCATAGTGTCTCCTTGACTCTGCCCTTCTTTCTCCCAGCATTCAGTCCAGTCCTCCCTGCCCACCTAAATTCTGCCCTATCAACAGGCCAAGGCAGTTTCTTTATTCATTAATTGCAATTGCAGCACACAGAGGGGACTCCCACATCTCCTCAGGAATAGACAGGAGCAGAAACATACTGTTGATTGATAGTATTTATCTGGAGTTCATTTGACCTGTGAGAGATGGATTCAAGTTGATCCCTAGAATCGTACAATGATCTTTTTAAGTTTATAAAAAAGAAACAAAAGTTTTAGATATGCTAGTATTAACACTGTGTATAATCTGTACTAAAATACACATTGTAGAAAAGGCAGTAGACTCACACCATTGAGTAATTGTATAAGCTTGGGAACTCAGAAATGATTTTGGTTAAAAGTATTAAGATTCTTTTCTCCCTCCGAAGACTGGGTAGGGATGGATTAGACAGATATTTTTAGCACAATGAGAAATACTATTAAGTCTATACTTAGAAGATAACCAAAGGGAATTTAAAATCTCGAGCTTCTGACTATGATAATTATAGTAGTGCTTTACTGGAGTCAGATTAATACCTTATCAGAACTCCATTGATTAACTTTTAGACTCTGAACTTTGGAAGCTTTAATATAACAATAGCATTTGCACAATAAAGCAATCTGAAGCATATTTTAATTTTATATACCTTAAATTACTTTTTAAAATCAGTTGTTTACCATGAGACACATGTGGTTGATTACTGACAGTAGCCAATATAAAGCAACTTCCTTTAAATAAAGGAATGGTAAATGTTACATGGAGTTTATCTCCTTTTAGAGTCTGGTAGCAAGGTACACTTTTTTTCTCTTCTGGAGGTATGGGAAAGTGAGGCCTGAAGCCTAATTTTTACATATGAAGAGAAATGAGAAAGAAGCTGAAGACTTGGTTGCTGATATTAAACAAACAAAGCTATCACAAGCCTAGTTGTCAGCTCCACCAGAGATCTTAGAGGGATTACTTTCATCAGAGTAAGCAGAAAGTATGGACCGACCAAACAGCTTCCAAAACTATTAAAAATGACAGAGACATACCAGGTATATGGACAATCACCATAGGTTTCTCTGTGGTCACTGGGGGCAGAAGTCCCAAGGCAACATCATTCTCTGATCTCTGATAAAGAGAATTTAGGGGTGTGGATGAGAAGTGTCACCATAGGTTCATGTAGAAATGCTTTGTCCTTAATTAGTAGAAAAACAGACTTGGTATCAACACTCATAGAAAGCATCTGACTAATTCATCAGAGATGTGTACAGAGTTCCAGGTGAATCCTACAGCCAATGATATTATAGCTGCAATGAAGAGGGAAACTCCTCAAGCACATTTACAAATTACAATGTGTAAACAATTATAGTTTGTGGTACAGTGTATTATATTGCAACTTTGTACTATATTGAAATATACCAGAAGAAAGTTTTCAATATTGCTTAGTAAAAAGATGCTACAAACTACAACATTATATAGTAAGTACTCAGCAATCTTTTCATGAGGTCAATCTATAAGAACAATGTACTTTGTATAAAGGATTAAGCCACAATGCAAGGCATATTAGAATTATTACCTTGTGAATAATGTGACTGTTTGTTGCTGTAAGACTTCTTAATGTAGCTATTCTCCTCTTAAAAATTTGGTATTTTTCGCCCACAGTTCAGTACTATTTGAGCTATATGTAAAGAAAGTCACACAGTCAAGAAACCTGCTTCCCCCTACTAGGTCTTTGTTCCTTTCTCCTTTGTAAACATAGAGATCAGCTTTACTACAGATATCTTTATTGACATGCATTTGGTCAGTGTTTAGAGTCCAGGGAAAAGCATTCCATTTAAGACATTCACAGATATCCAAGAATATAGAATTACTACTTTCCCAAAGCTGTTGATTCATAGCTTCTCAGACAGAAAAAAACATGCATGCTCTGGTTTTAACTCACTTATAGATAAGAAAAGTGATGACCTAAAATTAACCTTGCATTAAAAAATTCTAGCGCCTCTCTACTCTTCTTGGGTTATGAGTAAAACAGAAAAAAATGCATCCAAAATAAAAATAAACTTAATAATGTTATTTGCCACATCAGTAGTGACACTGGCACATGAGTATTTCTGAAGTCATTTGGGTAGATCTATTGTCAGGAAACACTAGGCATTCATCATTGAAGATGATGATTTCTCCCTTTGGAGATTGGACATCATCCATTCTACAATCATTATGCTTTTCAGAGTGGAGAAAGCATGACGTTTTTGAAATCCACCAAGGGTATATTGATGTGGAATACCTTCCTGTTTTTTGTGAATATGTTTTTATTTCCTTTGGTTAATAAAGAAGCTGATTTGGCCAACAGCCAGTCAAAATGGTGCCAGACAGAAAATCCAAGCAAAGATAAAGGGGAAAGGATCGAGGGAAATGCCAGATGTCACTGGAAAAGATGTGAGGTAACAAACCATGAGTGTCAAGGTAAAATATAAAATATAAATGGGTTAATTTAAAAGTAAAAATTAGGTAATAATAAGCTTGAGTTAAAAGGTCAAACAGTTTGTAATTAATATTAAGCCTCAGAGTGGTTATGTGGAAACTGGCCAGAAGGAGAGAAGCCTCCAGTGGCAATTTGCTTTTCTATTGCCCTGGGTTTCCACAAGTTTGGCAAGGAGGGGCTCATTAGACTCTCCTTGGGAGGAATGAGAAGTTGAGGGAAGGATATCTACACAGATGAAACAAAATGTTGAAGTTAGTGATCTTTAAAATATATTTATGGCATAGTAGAAAAAGAATGTTGTTAAATTCATTCCAGTCAAAACCAGGTAGGTAATCACTATTGTTTTGAAGTCATAATGTCCTGTTCAATATTCTATTCCGTCCTGGCAAAGGAAAGGACTCCCAGAGCAGGAGTGAATGCTCAGTAATGCTGTGTTCCCTCAAAAATTGATTTATAGACACTGATACTAAAATCATGTCATAGTCTTATGTCAACAATATTCTTTGAGCCAACAGCAATTAAAGAACAAATTGCATAAAATCAACTAGCAAGTGACTGAGACTATTTCTGAATGAAAACCCACAGCCCAATCAGTAAAATAATGTTGCATAATAAAACAAAAGTTTCCTGAAAGAGTTATTTGTTCATTTCCTATCACAGAACATCTTGGTCTGCTTCAAATCCTTGGGAAACTTTTAAGGATATCATAATAATATTGTATACAGTCCCTGGGAGTATTTCATTTTTGAAACCATTTAAGATAGAATTTGATTTTCAAATTGCAGAATGTACTTTAATATCCAAAGGAATATTATGAAAATAGAAATCATGCTACTTATAAAAACACAACAGCAGCTACAATTGTCATTACTATGTAATCTCTAGTTTCCTGAGTATCTGGCTGGAAAGATACATTAAAAGATGATGAGAAAGTCATCACCTCCCTATATGGCAGTGTGGTAAATACAATATTTACACAGAAGAGTATGGCACAGTCAATAGCAACCATGTGTATAATCTTTGAAAGAACTAATGGACTGTCAGTGGCATTATTCTTTAGCATCCCCTTGAACATGTTCACAAATGGTAAAATGCTTGAGACTTTCCCAACCAGCAAAAGGATGTTGGCAGACAGCACTAAGATAAATGAAGAAAAGTATCATAATCATACTAGGTGTACAACATACTATGTGGTTATTGTAATTGTTTCGATGGTGGTAAAAGAAAATTTTTCGCATTCATACAAAGATGGTCCTCAGACAGAAAAGCATGGTATCATGCAAAAACTACAGTTACTACTATAGGATGCACATAGAGATATGCAAAGGACTCATGCTACTAAGAACAAAGTGACATCTGTGATTTTGTTAAGGAAGAACATGGTGTCAAAAAAACATTGAGGAAAAGGTAGAAGACTATATCAGGCTCTTTGGACCTATGACAGTGTACCTTGAAGGAGCAGTTCCAGAAGAGAAGAACTGATTATGTTTGAGAAGGTTGGACTTGTCACAGACATCTTCTGATGAGAGTATGATCTGAGAAAACTTTCAGGGCCCTGAGGCGACATTACTGACATCCTGACAATTTGCATACCCTACTATTGCTTCTACTTCTACCTATTGGTCCAGACAAACTATTAGTATTGCCATTATATTTAGACACAGAGGGCTATCAATGCACCATTTGTCATACAAAAAAAAATGGCAAACTACTTCATGTCTGATAATTCTATAACTATATTTATGGTAAGTATACACCATGAGCTATATGCCAACATTAATTACACAAGTGGGTCATATACACAATGTATGACATTTTGGGCTCAACATTACACTTTCATGAGTGATTTCTTTTGGATTTGGTTTTATACAGACAGTGTGATTATGTCTTCAGAATTGGCTTTGGCTATGTTCTTAAGCTTCCAAATCCTCCTGCCTCTTCTGGACAAGTGCTAGGATTGGAGGCATGAGCTACAACATCCCGTTAGTAAAATAATATTTTCAAAGTCTTCCCATACTAGAGCATGTATGTGAAGTTATTTTCTCTTTCATACAAACTAATGTTCCAGGATATGGACCGCTACATATTCTTGCTCACTACGCAGTTTTCAACATTTGCAGTAGCTCTAAGCTTTACATAACATGACCTGTGTTGTATAAACAGAAAAAGCATATATTAAATTTTGTATTAAATATGATCTCATTTCTATTTGGTTGATCAAAGGTAGCTGAATTGCACTACACAATAGATTTTAAAATGTGTACTTGAAGCCACAGTATAAAAATGTTCAAACTTCAGTAAAGCTTTTCTTACATTGCAATTTTAAGACCCTTTTTAGAGACAGAGTTTCACCAAGTTGTCTAAGTGGGTCTTGAAATCACTATGTCACTCATTCTCTCCTGAAATTAGCAATCCTTCTTTAGCCTCTTGAGTAACTAGAATTATAACATATTCCAATCTGTATTGTCATTTTATTGTTAATACCAACTTTTATGTAGTCCACGAGGCTCTGGACATTCTTGTAAAATCTAGTATGACTTGGAATGTACAATCACCTTGAATTATTATCCTAAGTGTTCAAATCCCAGACATGAGTGACTGTGCCAAATTTTTCTTTTTCTCTTTCTTTCTTTCTTTCTTTCTTCCTTCCTTCCTTCTTAAATATCATTGTGATTATATATAACTCAGAGGAAATTGTTTGAAATTTATTGAATATAACTTGCCTAGAACAAAATAGTTTGGATAATGCAACCATGGCTGTGAACTAAATTGAAAGGCTATTCAGTAAGTTGTTAAGTTGAATTTTAATAGAGATTGAAGAATTTTCATTTCCTTTTTAAAGTTATTAGTTTGTGAAATTATGTCATGCACAGGAACAACATAAAATTTTATAATAAAGCTTAAACTAGCAGTAAATAAACATCTATACTCTAGCTCCTCTTTAAAATGACATTAGAGACTGTAGGTTTGCGTTGGATTTTAAGAGCACAATTTGTACTCATAAAGAATACCAGTTAATTTCGAATGATCCATATCAGGGAGTTTGTAACTACCTGTAAATTCAGCTCCAAGCAAGCTGAAAGGAGACCCTTGTACTGCAGAACTTGCCACATGTCAAAGAAGACAATACAGCAACCGAATGACCATAGACTCATAGGCGAAAAAATTAAAATAATTGCAAAGAGATCAAAGACATACATCCAAATGGTTATGCAGCATGACCAAGTGGGCTTTATTCCTGAAATGCAGTCGTGGTTCAATATGTGCAAATCAGTATATAGAACTTACAACAAGAATCACATAATAACTCAATGGATGCAGGAAAAAGGTTTTTAAAAATCTACATGACTTCATGATAAAAGTGTTAAGGAATGTATCAATCAAGGGAATTTACTTCAATATAATAAAAATTGTATGCAAGAAATCCACAGCCAAAATCATCCTAAATGAAAAAAATAAGCTTGAAGAAATCCAAATGAAGTCAAGAACAGGACAGTGATTTTCACTATCCTCACACCTTTTCAACATTATACTTGAAGGACTAGCTGGAAAAAGAAGGCAACAAAAGGCAATTAAATTGATAAAATTTAATTGAGAAAGAAAAACTCAATGAACATATCACTATTTGCAGATAACAAGATAAATATACAACAATTATAAAAAATATGCTCGAAAACTTCTCAAAATCATGAATTCAACAGTCTGGTAGGATACACAACTGGCACACTCCTATTCGCAGCAACCTCAGAAAAAATAAAATATTTGTGAATAAAATTAGCTGTAAATCTGCATGACCCCCACAATGAAAGATTTAAACCTGTGGAAGATATAGATGATATTATAAAATGAAAAGACATCCCATGCTTGTGTTTTGGAATAATTAGTGTGGCAAAATATCATTTTATCAAAAGCTATTGAGATATTCAATGCAATCCCCATCAATAACCTATGTTTCTCTCAGAACTAGAAAGAAACTATTTTAAAATATACGTAAAACTACGTGCAAAAAATTAAAGAAAACAAAATAAATGCTTGAGGGATTATAATTTTAGATGTGAAGATATATTACAGACCAATAGTAATTAAGACAATGTAATATTGGCAAAAAAACAGACATGTAGAACAATTGAACCATATCAAAGATCCAAATGTTACTCAACTTTATATGAAAACACAAAAAAAATCAAGGATAGCTAAAATAGTCTTGAATAATAAAAGAACTGCTGGGGGTATCATCAACCCAGATTTCAAGCTTTATTACAGATCTATTGTAATGAAAACAGTGAGAGGACAGCACCTCCACCTCCTGCTTCAGGGGCTTCATAGCTCCTCACAACTCTCCCCTCATCCACCCCCAAGTTCACCCTTTTGTCTGAAGTGCTCTTCAACCTCCAGGAGTCCTATCCCTGTGCTTAGGAAAACCATTCAGACTGGGGAACAATTCCTGTTCCTGCACTGAGGAAATCCACTCAGAGTCAGTCACAGCAAAGATTGGACCAAGACACCAAGACTCTTCTGGCTGCATTTGAAGGAAGAGATGGGCAGGCACCAATGCAAGAATTCCTCCAACAACCTGAAAGGCAACATGACATCACCAGAATCCAGGGATCACAAAACAAAAAGAATTGAACACCCTACTCCAGAAGAAATAGAAGAAATCAACATTAAATGGAACATTATGAAAATAATAGAGGAACTTAAACAAGAGGTGAAAAACTGCCATAAAGAAATGGAGATGACAAACAAAAAGGTAGATCAAATGAATAAATATCTAAAAGATTCCCAAGAAAACCAAGAAAAAACAATCAAACAGGTAAGGGAAACAGTTTAAGACATGAAGAATGAAATGAAGGTAATGAAGAAAACACAAAATAGGGAAGGCTGGATATGGAAAATTTGGGTAAATGAACAGGAACTACAGAGACAAGTATTACCAACAGAATACAAGAGATAGAAAAAAGAATGTCAGACACTGAAGATACTACAGAGGAAATAAGCTCACTGAGGAAACAAGACAAATCCAACAAATTCTTAACACAAAACATCCAGGAAATCTGGGACATCATGAAAAGACCAAACCTAAGAATAATAGGGGTAGAAGAAGTAGAAGATTTACAGCTCAAAGGCCCAGAAAATATATTCACCTAAATTACAGAAGAAAACTTTCCCAACCTAAAGAAGGATGTTCCTATGAAGGTACAAGAAGCATACAGAAAACCAAATAGACTGGATCAAAAAAAGCATCCCCTTGCAATATAATAATAAAAACACAAAACATACAGAATAAAGAATGAATATTAAGAGCTGCAAGGGAAAAAGGTCAAGTAACATATAAAGGGAAACCTATCAGAATTACACCTGACTTCTCAATGGAAACCATGAAAGCCAGAAGGTCTCGGATAGATGTGTTGCAGAAACTAAGAGACCATGAATGCAAACCCAGACTACTATACCCAGCAAAGCTTGCATTTACCATCGATGGAGAAAACAAGATATTCCAGGACAAAAACAGGTTTAAACAATACGTAGCCACAAACCCAGTCCTACAGAAAATACTAGAAGGAAAATTATAAACCAAGGAAGCCAACAACACTCACAATAACACAAGCATCTGACAACCCTCCAACAGTACAACTCAAAGAGAAACACACAAACACTACCACCAGGAAAAATAACCGGAGTTAACAACCACTGGTTATCAATATCAATTAGTATCAATGGACTCAAATCACCTATAAAAAAAGCACAGGGTAAGAGAATGGATGCAAAATCAGGCTCCAACAATCTGCTGCCTTACAAGAAACACACCTCAAACTCAAAGACAGACACTACCTCAGAGTAAAGGGTTGGGAAAATATTTTCCAATCAAATGGACCAAAGAAACAAGTGGGTGTTGTTAAACTAATACCTAACAAAATTGATTTCAAACTAAAATCAATCAGAAGAGATGGAGAAGGACATTTTATACTCATATCAGGAACAATTGATCAGGAGGAAGTCTCAGTCCTGAATATCTATGCCCCTAATATAAACACACCCACATATGTAAAAGAAACATTACTAGAATTCAAAGCATACATCAAATCCCACACTCTAATAGTGGGTGATTTCAACACTTCTCTCTCATCAAAGGACAAGTCAACCACACAGAAACTTAACAGAGAAATAAGAGAACTAACAGATGCATTGAACCAAATGGACCTAACAGATATTTTTGAATATTCCACCCAAACAGAAAAGAATATACCTTCTTCTCAACATGTCATGGAACCTTCTCAAAAATTGATCACATAATTGGTAACAAAGCAAACATACATAGATATAAAGAAATTGAAGTAACCACCTGTGTACTATTGGATCACCATGGAGTAAAGTTAGAATTCAACAACAATTCTAACCCCAGAAAGCCTACAAACTCATGGAAACTGAACAGTCAACTACTGAACCATCCCTGGGTCAAGGAAGAAATAAAGAAAGAAATTAAAGTCTTCATTGAATTCAACGAAAATAAAGACAAAACATACCCAAACCTAGGGGACACTATGAACGCAGTGCTAAGAGGAAAGTTCATAGCACTTAATGCCCAATTAAAGAAAATTGAGAAAGCACACATTGGAGACTTAACAGCACACCTGAAAGCCCTAGGAAAACAAAGAAGCAGATTCACCCAGGAGGAGTAGAAGACTGGAAATAATCAAACTGAGGGCTGAAATCAACAAAATTGAAACACAGAAAACAATCCAAGGAATCAATGAGACAAAAAGCCAGTTCCTGGAGAAAATCAACAAGATTGACAAACCCCTATCCAAACTAATCAAACGCCAGAGAGAGAACACACAAATTAACAAGACCAGAAATGAAAAGGGGGACATAACCACAGACACAGAGGAAATTCAGAGAATGATTAGTTCTTACTACAAAAGCCTATATGCCACAAAATTGGAAAATGTGGAAGAAATGGACATATTTTTAGATAAATACCATATACCAAAATTAAGTCAAGACCATGTGAGCAGTTTATATAAACCTGTAAGTCACGAGGAAATAGAAGCTATCATCAGAAACCTCCCTACCAAAAAATAAAAGCCCTGGCCCAGATGGTTTCAGTGCAGAATTCTACCAAAACATCCAAGAAGAGTTAATACCTATACGCCTTAATGTGTTTCACAGAATAGAAACAGAAGAGTCATTGCCTAACTCCTTCTTTGAAACTACAGTCACCCTGATACCATAACCACACAAAGACTTAACCAAGAAAGAGAATTACAGACCAATCTCACTCATGAACATCAATGCAAAATTCTCAATAAAACACTGGCAAATCGAATCCAAGAACACATCCAAAAAATTATCCATTATGATCAAGTAGGCTTCATCCCAGAGATGCAGGGCTGGTTCAACATATGAAAATTTATCAGTGTAATCTATCATGTAAATAAACTGAAGCAAAAAAACCATATTATCATTTCATTAAGATGCTGAAAAACATTTGACAAAATTCAACACCCCTTTATAATAAAGGTCTTGGAAAATTAGGGATACAAGGTTCATTCCTAAATACAATAAAAGCAATATACAGCAAGCTGACAGCTAACATCAAATTTAATGGAGAGAAACTCAAAGCCATTCTACTAAAATCAGGAACAAGACAAGGTTGTCCACTCCCTCTATACCTCTTCAATATAGTGCTTGAGGTTCTCAAGCACTTATTCTTATTAGCAATAAGACAA
This sequence comes from Myodes glareolus, assembly GCF_982192425.1. Taxonomy (NCBI): domain Eukaryota; kingdom Metazoa; phylum Chordata; class Mammalia; order Rodentia; family Cricetidae; genus Myodes; species Myodes glareolus. The sequence continues at coordinate 122,387,042 of NC_142053.1, forward strand.
CATACGGAGATCAAGGGGATTCTAATTGGAAAGGAAGAAATCAAACTTTCATTATTTGCAGATGATATGATAGTGTACATAAGAGACCCCAAAAACTCTACCAAAGAACTCCTACAGCTGATAAACACCTTTAATAATGTGGCAGGATACAAGATCAACTCCAAAAAATCAGTTGCCCTCCTATACACAAAGAACAAAGAAGCACAGAGTGAAATCAGAGAAACATCACCTTTCATGATAGCTACAAATAGCATAAAGTATCTTGGAGTATCTTTAACCAAGGAAGTAAAAGAGCTATTTGACAAGAACTTTAAGAAAGAAACTGATGAGGACAACAGAAAATGGAAGGGTCTTCCATGCTCTTTGATTGGAGGGATCAACATAGTAAAAATGGAAATTTTACCAAAAGCAATCTATGCATTCAATGCAATCCCCATCAAAATCCCAACAAAATTCTTCACAGAACTTGAGGGAACAATAATCAACTTTATATGGAGAAACAAAAATCCCAGGGTATCCAAAATAATCCTATACAATAAAGGAACCTCTTGAGGCATTACCATCCCCGACTACAAACTCTATTACAGAGCTACAGTATTGAAAACTGCTTGGTATTGAAACAAAAAGAGAGATGTTGACCAATGGAATCGAATTGAAGACCCAGATATTAATCTACCAAACTATGAACACCTGATTTTCGACAAAGGAGCTAAAATTATACAATGGAAGAAAGAAAGCATCTTTAACAAATGGTGTTAGCATAACTGGATGTCAACCTGTAGAAGAATGAGAATAGATCCATATCTATCACCATACACAAAACTCAAGTCCAAATGGATTAAAGACCTCAATATTAATCTGATCACATTGACCTGATAGAAGAGAAAGTGGGAAGTAGTCTGCAACACATAGGCACAGGAGACCACTTCCTAGGTAGAACCCCAGTAGCACAGACAATAAGAACAACAATGAATAAATGGTACCTCCTGAAACTGAGAAGTTTCTGTAAAGCAAAGGACACTGTCAGTAAGACAAAAAGGCAACCTACTGATTGGGAAAAGATCTTTACCAACCACTCATCAGACAAAGGTCTGATCTCCAAAGTATACAAAAAAACTCAAGAAGCTAGACACTAAAACTCTAATTAACTCAATTAAAAAATGGGGCACTGAACTTAACAGAGAATTCTCAACAAAAGAAGTTCAAATGGCTAAAAGACACTTAAGGTCATGCTTAACCTCCTTAGCGATCAGGGAAATGCAAAACAAAACAATTCTGAGATACCATCTTACACTTGTCAGAATGGCTAAACTCAAAAACACCAATGATAGCCTATGCTGGAGAGGATGTGGAGTGAGGGGAACACTCATCCATTGTTGGTGGGAATGCAAACTTGTGCAGCCACTTTGGAAATCAGTGTGGCGGTTTCTCAGGAAACTGGGAGTCAACCTACCTCAGGACCCAGCAATTCCACTCTTGGGAATATACCCAAAAGAAGCTCAATCATACTACAAAAGCATTTGTTCAACTATGTTCATAGCAGCACTATTTGTAATAGCCAGAACCTGGAAACAACCTAGGTGCCCCTCAATAGAAGAATGGTTAAAGAAGGTGTGGCACATATACACTTTAGAGTCCTACTCAGCGGTAAAAAACAATGGCATCTTGAATTTTGCTTGCAAATGGATGGAAATAGAAAACGCTTTACTGAATGAGGTAACCCTCACTCATATGGTATGTACTCACTCATAAGTGGATTCTAGCCACCATTAAAGGACATTGAGCCTATAATTCTTTTTTTATAAAGAATATAAACATTCTTTATTTAACTTTTTTATTTTATGTGCATTGGTATGAAGGTGTAAGATCCCCTGGAACTGTATCTTCAGACAGTTGTGAGCTGCCATGTGGGTGCTGGGAATTGAACCTCAGTCCTCTGGAAGAGGAGTCAGTGCTCTTAACCACTGAGCCATCTCTCCAGCCTTGAGCCTATAATTCTTGATCCTAGAGAAGCTAAATAAGAAGGTGAACCTATAGAAAATCATATTGTTATCCTCCTGGATATTGGAAGTAGACAAGATTGCCAGGCAAAACTTGGGTGCAGGGGAAACTTAAACATTATTCATATAGATACATTCAACAAAAAGTGCCATAGAGACAATGATAGATATGGGTACAAGTAAAAATTTTTGAAAGTAGAGTTTTGATAATAGTGGTTCCCAAATTTTACCTTCCTTCTGACCCATACAAGGTGGCCCCTGATATGAGGCAGTAACTATAAATTTTTCTGATTATGCTTGGATTTAGAGATGGATAGCCACTGTCCAACTCCAAGGAAGTTGAAACGTGTGCAAGGAAGTCAGGATCAGAGGGAACCTTCATCCGACGATGGATGGAGATTGAGACAGAGACCCACATTGGAGCACTGGACTGAGCCCCCAATGTCCAAATGAGGAGCAGAAGGAGGGAGAACATGAAAAAGGAAGTCAGAACCGCGAGGGGTGCGTTCACCCACTGCTACAAGGGGACTGATCTAATGAGAGATCACCAAGGCCAGGTGGACTGGTACTGAACGAGCATGTGATCAAACTGGATTCTCTCAATGTGGCTGACATGGGGGCTGTCTGAGAAGCCATTGATAATGGCACTGGGACTTGTTTCGTCTGCATGTACCGGCTTTTTGGAATCCTAGTCTGTTTGGATGCTCACCTTCCTAGACCTGGAGGGAGGGGAGAGGAACTTGAACTTCCCACAGGGCAGGAAACCCTGACTGCTCTTAGGGCTGGAGAGGGAGGAGGAGAGGGAGTGGGGGGAGTGGGAGGGTATTGGGAGCAAGGGAGGAAGTGGAAATTTTTATAAATAAAAAAAAAACTCAAAAGAAGAAAAAAAAGCCAGATTTGATTTTTAATAAATGAAGACTACTTTTATATGTATATAGATAAGATCTTATTCTACAAGAGATACTGATATCACAAATCAAATTTTATCTTTGATTAGTTATTCTTTTTTTGAGCATCTAGATGTGTAAAGTCTCCGGACTTTTCAAAGATGTGTTTTCCTGCAAAGACATGAACAGAACCCTGCCCCAACCCATATGAGTTTTCCTTACAATTAGTAGGATTGTCACCTCTATGGATGAGATATAATTTCTCTTTATTAAGAGATTTCTCCTTTTCAAACCAAATCTTGATTAATATTGATGATATTCATTGCTTTTTTTTTCTTCTGTGGAAATAAGCGTGAAACCCCTTCCCCAAAATGTAGCACATCTCCTGGTTTCCATTCTGATTTCAACACATCCTTGAAATACACCGACTGACTTAATTTAGAAGTTTTTTTATTGTGCAATGTTGCTCTGCTGCCATTATTTTTTTGTCATTAGGATTAAAAAATGCAAAGTTAATAAAACATTATGCAATCTATTTCTGGGGGTACTTTTCATCCCATTCTGTTTATTATATCTTTTATAATTAAATTTAATCTTTCTATAACTGCCTGACTGACCTGTAGGTTTGTGTGGTATACCTATAATATATTTTATATTATAATAAGATAAACAGTTTTGGCTTCTTAAAAACATGCTGGACCATTGTCTGACTTTATTTGGGCAGGTATACCCATGATGGCCATAACTTCGAGTAAATATGTTATTACTGAATCAGCCTTTTCCAAACACAAAGCAGTTTCCATTTGAAAACCTGAATTGGTGTTAATGGTGTGGTGTACATATTTTAATTTTTCAAATTATACAAAGTGGAACACATCCATCTTCCAGATTTCATTTCTTTGAGTACTCTTTGAGTTACTTCTTGTAGGTAGTGATGTTTGGTTATATAAGGAACAAGTAGGACATCGCCTTGTAATCTCCTTAGCTTGTTGCCGTGTAATACAAAAGTCCTTTTTTCTAAATCTTTGCTATTGACATAATGTTTTTATGGAATTATGAGATCTTCATCACATTTTCAATCAATAACTGATCAATTTCTGCATTACCTTGTGCTAAAAGACGTGGCAGACCCGTATGTGATTGGATGTGTGCTATGTATATGGGATACATTCTATTCCTGATTATATCTTGAACCTGAATAAATAATGAAATCAATTCTGTATCATGTGGTATAAATTCAGTGGTTTTAACATGCAAAAGAGCTCTTTTTCCATAATGTGAATCTGTAACTATATTGAGAGATTCTTCAAAATCCCTTAGTACTATGAAAAGAGTATATAGTTCTGACTTTTTGACAGAATGGACAGAATCATAAGGTCATTGTTTCACTTTACTTAAATATTCTGACTTGTAACCTGCCTTTCCAGATTATTTTCACCATTATAGAATATAGGGGCTCTAGTTATTGGTATGTCATATATAATGAGTGGAAGGATCCAATTAACTCTCTTTATAAGGTTAATTCTATTGTTTTTGGAATAGTTGTTATTAATCTCTCCCCAAAATAGTACAAGCTCTTTGCCGGGGTACATTGTCTTCCCATAATTTTTTAAAATTTCATCATTAGTAAAGGTGCTATAATTTCTGCTGAGTATATTCCTTTCATAATTATTTCAGAGAACTTTTCCACATAAATTTTGAATTTTTTACTCAATTTATGTGGTACTAATATCCATTCTAAGATAATATCTTCCCTCTGCATTAAAATTCCTGTAGGGGAATATTTGGAGGATAATATGACCAGAATGTAGTTAAAATTTAGACCCACATGATCCACATGTGCCTCCTGTAATTTCTTTCTAGTCAAAGTCAATTCTTTCTCTGCTTCAGCTGTTAACTCTCTGCAACTATTTGAGTATTTGTCACCATCCAAGGTTTTGTTTAAATGAAATATTTGATCAGGTTTTATTCCATAAGTGGGACTTAGGTTGAAAATGCCTCCTAGAAATCTTTGGAAGTCATTAACAGTCTGCAATCAATTTTTCTTAATTGTTGCCTTCTGTGTCCTAATTTTCTGTAAACATATTTTATAACCTAGATAATTGATAGAATCTCCTCTTTGTATTTTTTTTTCAGGAGCAATTTGTAATCCTCATTTAGGCAAAGCTTTCCTTACTTTTTCAAACATTCTTTGTAAAATATCTACATTTAATTCAGATAGCAGAGTAAGGATAAATTACAGAATCAGGAAATTGCTTACATATCATTTCCAATTGCCAGCTTAAAAATGTTGGCACAGGATGTGGCTCATTCCCACATTCTCTGTGGGAGGATCCTCTATTGATACCTTTTAGTAGGCTGAATATTATTATAAGTAGACACTGTGAAGGTCATTTTGTATATGGAGACTACTCATTCACTTCCCAACTACTGTGACCTGAATTATCAACTGTCTCTACCCTTTTATATTATAACTGTCTATATTATTTTTTCTCTCTCTCCCAAGCCTACATACATTTATATAACAATTTATAAATTGTTTATTATAAATTTATAATTTATAAATTTATAATTTATTAATAACATTTATATAACATTTAGAGGTCTTTTCTCATCTGAACTTTTCTTTATTTTGTTCATATCTGTAACTCCCAGGCCCTGCTGTTGACTCTGCCCAGTTCAACATGGTGGAGGCATGCTTAGTGCCTCTGAGAGCCATGTACATTGCCCTAGTTCCAGGGTTGCAGAATGCTCACAGACCCCATTTAAGTGCTTCCTAGGCTAGAAAAGGATTGCAGATACACAATAGGACAGATTCAGACTAAAAAGAACTCTAAATGAGTCACGCTGTGTTTAAAAAAATGTACATAGGCTTGGGAGAGAGAAGAAATAGAGTAAAGAGACAGTAAATGTAATATAAAAGTACCAACAGTCATAGATTAAAGAAGTAAAGATAATAAAATAAATATTAAACTAGTAGAAAAAGTAATAGAGTAAGAAAAATAAGTCACATAAAGATAAAATATACAGAGAGTCTAGATTATGTATATTATTATGGTTTTTTGAATTGTTTGTGTTGGATCTGAGTACAGAGAGACATTTCATTGTACATGCTGCTAAGTAAAATCAACATATATGTTTTAGCGGTATCTTGATTTCAGAATTTGGGTCTAAGGATTTGTTGCTGTGGAAAAGAGGTTCTTTTTTGTTTCCACAGAGAATGAGAACCTGTAGATTCCTTTCAGACTAATGTGGTTTGATGTAAAAAGACCCCCTGTAAGGTCTCTGTAAACCCCTAAAATTACTTCATTCAAGGAAAATCAGGAATCAGTTTGGAAAGAACTACACCCAAATTTCCAAATACTGTTTATAATTGTTTGTTTTCATTTAAAGGGGGATATGCTATCGAGATGAATACTTTGCATTGGTATGGATCTTTGTCAATTAATACAAATTTAAAGTCAATTTAATTATATATATTTCTGTTCTTTTTAAATTTTTATTTTTTTATTAAAAATTTCCACCTCCTCCCCTCCTCCCACTTCCCTCTCCTCCCCTCCCCTTCTCCTCCTCCCTCTCCCCTTCCTTCTCCAGGCCAAAGAGCAGTCAGGGATCTCTACCCTATGGGAAGTCCAAAGTCCACCTTGTTCCCCCCAGGTCCAGAAGTGAACATCCAAGCAGACAAGGCTCCCACAAAGTCCGCCCATGCAGTAGAATCAAAGCCCAGCGCCATTGTCCTTGGCTTCTCAGTCAGCCTCCACCATTAGGCACATTCAGAGAGTCCAGGTTGATCACATGCTCTATCAGTCCCATTCCAACTGGCCTTGATGATCTCCCATTAGATCTGTCCCACCGTCTCAGTGGGTGAACGTACCCCTTGCAGTCCTGATTTCCTTGCTCATGTTCTCCCTCTTTTTGCTCCTCATTAGGACCTTGGAAGCTCAGTCCAGTGCTCCAACATGGGTCTCTGTCTCTATCTCCATCCATCACCAGATGAAGGTTCTATGGTAATATGCAAGATATTCATCAGTGTGGCTATAGGACAAGGCCAGTTCAGGCACCCTTTCCTCTGCTGCTCAAGAAACAAGCTGGGGACATCTCATTGGACACCTGGGAACCCCTCTAGAGTCAAGTCTCTTGTCAACCCTAAAATGGTTCCCTTAATTAAGATATATACTTGCTTGCTCCCACATCCACCCCTACTTCATCGCAATTATCCCATTCCCTCAACCTCTCCCCATCCTCCCCTTTTCCCTTCTTTTCCCATCTTCCCTTATCCCCACCTCACCCCCACCCCCGTGCTCCCAACCCCTGCCTGGCAATTTTGTCAACTTCCAATATCCAGGAGGATAACTATATGTTTTCCTTTAGGTTCACCTTTTTATTTAGCTTCTCTAGGATCATGAATTATAGGCTCAATGGTCTTTCTTTATGACTAGAATCCACTTATGAGTGAGTACATACCATATTCCTCTTTTTTGGATCAAACCGGACTCTCTGAATGTGGTTGACATGGGGGTTGCTTCCCCCTGCTCACTGTGTCCAGTAAACATGATATAGTGAACCAGTGTGATTTTTTTTCTATAAGAAACAGACAACCAAGATCCTTTCAAACTGTTATGACATGTGGCTGGAGGGTTAATATATCCTTGAAGTAAAACTGTAAAGGCATACTGTTGCCTTTGCAATCTGAAAACAAATTGCTTCTGGTGGTCCTTGTGGACATTATTGAGAAAAGGGCCTTTGCTAGATCAATACCTACACAGAGTGAACCACAAGTACGTCTACTCATGTAAGGATGTAATATCTGGTACAGCAGCTACAAATGGAGATTAAGTTTGCAATAGTCAACTGTCATTCCCCACTATCCATTTGTCCTCTTTCAATATGCAAAGGGCATATAGGAAAGTTAAGTGAGATATGGTAGGAACCACCCACCACCTCTGCATCTTTCAAGATACTGATAGTGGCAATAACTTCTGAAATTCCTTAAAGCAGTGGTTCTCAACTTTCTTAATGTTGAAATCCTTTAAGATAGTTCCTCCTGTGGTGGCCCCTATCCATAAAATTATTTCATAATTTTAATTTTGATACTCTTATTAATCATAAATATCTTTGTTTTCTAATGGTGTTATGCAACTCTTGTGAAAGGATCATGCAACCAATCAAAGGGATCGCAACATACAGGTTAAGAGCTGCTGTCTTAAGGGATCCAATATTGACTTTGGTTAACTATTTACCCTGCTGTAGGCAACTGCAAGGACTTCTGTTTGACCTTTTAATCATAGAATTCTCACACCACAGGAAAGGGAACTACTGTGATAATTCTGCAAACTTTTAAGAATATTGATCTCAATTATGCATCCTCGAGCTATAGAAAATGTCACAGAATGTGTTCAGGGACTTGATGTACCCACTATAGGTTGGATTTCAGTTAAAAGTCTTGACTTCCATAAACCCCTACTTTAGCACAATGGTGGGGTTTTTTGCAATATTTTATCATTGTACATAGCTATCCCCATTCCCACTCCCTTCCCTCCTCCTGCTTCCTCCACATTTCTCCCACCTCACCTCTTCATCTACTCCTCAGGAAGGGTAAGGCTTCCCATGGGGAGTCAAAAAGTCTGACACTTCACTTCAAGGCAAGACCAAGGCCCTCCACCCTATATTTAGGCTGAACAAGGTATCCCTCCAAAACAATGTGCTCCTAGATTCCAGTTCAAGCACTAGGGATAAATTCTGGTCCTACTTCCAGTGGCCCCACAGACTGCCCAAGTCTCAAAACTGCCCCCTCTCCCACGTTAGGGAGTGGATAGGCCTAATTTAGTCCTATGCAGATCTACCTGCTGTCAGTCCAGAGTCAGTGAGTTATCACTAGTTTAGGTCAGGTATTTCTGTGGGTATCACCATCTTGGTCTTGACCCCTTTGCTCATATTATCTCTCCTCCACTCTTGGGCTCTTTCAGGTAGCTTAGCCCAGTTCTTCGCTGTAGATCTCTGTATCCACTTTCATCAGTTGGTGATTGAAGATTCTATGATGACAATTAAGGTAGTTATCAGTCTGATTAAAAAGAAAGGCCAATATAGGTGTCCTATTCACTGTTGCTTAGAGTCTCAGCTGGGGTCATCTTTTAGGATTCTTGGGATTTTACCTACTTTTATGTTTCTTGATAGCCCTTTAATGACTCCCTCAATCAAGATATCTCTTCCCTTTCTCTCCCTCACTATCCTTCCCCCCTTCTTGAGCATTCCATTTCCTCATGTTTTTCTCCTCCCTTCCCTTCTCCCCTCCCTGTTCCATATCACTCTACCTTCTCCCACCTCCAAATTTTCTCAGGAGGTCTCATCTGTCATTCTTTCCCAGGGGGATCCATATATGTCTCTCTTAGTGTTCTTCTTGTTACCTAACTTCTCTGGGATCATGGATTATAGGCTGGTTATCCCTTTCTTTAGGTGTAATATCCACTTATGAGTGAGTATATGCCATGTTTGACTATCTGGGTCTGAGTTACCTAACTCGGGATTTTTTTTTAGTTTCACTCATTTGCATGCAAATTTTTAGTGTCATTGTTTTTGACCCTTGAGTAGTACTCCAGTGTGTAAATGTACCATATTTTCTTTATCTATCCTTCAGTTGAGGGGCATCTAGGTTGTTTCCAGGTTATTAAAAATAATGCTGTTATGAACACAGTTGAGCAAATGTTCTTGTGGTATGAGTGTACATCCTTCGGGTATATGCATTCTTCTGGTTTAACTTGTCAAAGGTGTTCCTCAGTAATACAGGGTTGTAAAGAGTGTGCTGACAATGTAGGACTTTAGCAAAACCAAACTAATATACAGCCTAGGACCCAGAAGGAGTAGGTTGATGCAACAGTGAAAATATGCATGCACCTTATCTGGAATGAAGGCCCATGTATAACTTCAAACCAGGAAGAAGACTGCTCTTCGGTGGACAAAGGGGAAAGATCACCCAGATTTATCTACCTTTGAAGGCTTTTAGTATAAGAACTTGTGTCCTCAGTGCATGGGCAGATGCCTGTATATCCAGGAATGGGTGTGTCATTGTGGGGCTCCATCCTCCTATTGGAGACTTCAAAGGTTGGTGTTAGGCATTGTCTTGGTTCACTGCAGAAAACAAACATCTTAAATGTCATATACAACAGATCTCAAAGAGACTAAAGGATAAATATTTGTTATATACATCCAGAGTAAAAAAAACTTAATTCTTAGCTACCTGATAGAGACTCAGACCTGAAATCATGTACAGAAACCTAGATGAAGCTTTTTTCTAGAGTTAGTACTCTATAGAACCATTAATATCAGGACAAAACTTAAAAATATATTTTAACCTTATAAATTTGGGGATAATATATATGTCTAAAAATCGTTAGAGTCAAAAAAAATCAAAGGATTATGAGATTGGTGGGAATACCATAGTCTCTTAATTTTTGTTTTTCTTCTGTCCCATATCAGGTGACTCATCTGACATAAGACAAATATTTTGGAGCTTTCCTTTTAATGAGCATGCTTGGGTTTGGAGAAGGAAAGAACCATATTCCAACTCCAAAGGCAGCTTTAATTTTTAACTGGACTGGGGCTACAAAAAGGTCATTTGCATTATATGTCTGTAGAGAACTGCAGAAACAAACAGTCAACTTTTTGGACCACCTAGGCACAAGCATAGATTCAACGTGCAACCTGTGCATACTCAGTGCTAAGTCCCTAAATTTTCTCCACTAGATTATAGCCATTCTTTCTTCCTCCACACCTGTTACACATGTGCAAACATCCTTTCCTATTGAACACAGGACAGTCCTCCTATGCCTGCTGTACCTTTGACATACTCAGCCAAGGTTTCTGTACTGTCTGGGGCTTTTGTTCTTATCCAGAATACAAACACAAAATGCAAACTCCTTAGATTGTTCACTTGTTCTTGGTTCAACTTTGGTATATGGTATTTATCTAAAAAAAATGTCCATTTCTTTTACATTTTCCAACTTTGTGGCATATAAACTTTCGTAGTAAGATCTAATGATTCTCTGAATTTCCTCTGTTTCTGTGGTTATGTCCCCTTTTTCATTTCTGATCCTATTAATTTGCATGTTCTCTCTCTGCCGTTTGATTAGTTTGGATAGGGGTTTGTCAATCTTGTTGATTTTCTCCAAGAACCAGTTTTTTGTTTCATTGATTCTTTGAATTGTTTTCTGTATTTCTATTTTGTTGATTTCAGCCCTCAGTTTGATTATTTCCAGTCTTCTACTAGTCCTGGGTGAATCAGCTTTCTTTTTTTCTAGAGCTTTCAAGTGTGCTGTTAAGTCTCCAATGTGTGCTTTCTCAATTTTCTTTAATTGGGCACTTAGTGCTATGAACTTTCCTCTTAGCACTGCTTTCATAGTATCCCATAGGTTTGAATACGTTGTGTCTTTGTTTTCATTAAATTCAAGGAAGAGTTTAATTTCTTTCTTTATTTCTTCCTTGACCCAGGGGTGATTTAGTAGTTGACTGTTCAACTTCCATGAGTTTGTTGGCTTCCTGGGGGTACCATTGTTGTTGAATTCTAATTTTAATCCATGGTGATCTGACAAGACACAGGTGTTACTAATATTTTTTTGTATCTGTGGAAGTTTGCTTTGTTACCGAGTATGTGGTCAATTTTCGAGAAGGTTCCATGAGCTGCAGAGAAGAAGGTATATTCTTTCCTATTTGGGTGGAGTGTTCTATAGATGTCTGTTAAGTTCATTTGATTCAATACCTCCAATAAATCTCTTATTTCTCTGTTAGGTTTCTGTCTGATTGACCTGTCTATTGGTGAGAGAGGAGTGTTGAAGTCTCCTACTATTAGTGTGTGTGGTTTGATGACTGCCTTGAGTTCTAGAAGAGTTTCTTTTACATATGTGGGTGCCTTTATGTTAGGGGCATAGATATTCAAGATTGAGACTTCTTCCTGATGAATTGTTCCTGTTATGAGTATGAAATGTCCATCTCCATCTCTTCTGATTGATTTTAGTTTGAAGTCGATTTTGTTAGATATTAGAATGGCCACACCCGCTTGTTTCTTAGGTCCATTTGCTTGGAAAACCTTTTCCCAACCCTTTACTCTGAGTAGGTGTCTGTCTTTGTGGTTGAGGTGTGTTTCTTGTAAACAGCAGAATGTTGGATCCTGTTTTCGTATCCAATCTCTAAGTCTGTGCCTCTTTATAGGTGAGTTGAGTCCATTGATATTAAGTGATATTAATGATCAGTGATTGATGACTCCGGTCATTTTTTTGGGTAGTAGAGTGTATGTGTTTTCCTTCTGGGTCCTATGCTGTATATTAGTTTGGTTTTGCTAAAGTCCTACATTGTCAGCACACTCTTTACAACCCTGTATTACTGAGGAACACCTTTGACAAGTTAAACCAGAAGAATGCATATACCCGGAAGATGTACACTCATACCACAAGAACATTTGCTCCCAGAGAACTTAGACAACAATGAGGACACTAAGAGAGACTTATAGAGATATAATCTATATGGGAAGTTGAAAGTAGAAAAAGACAAGATCTCCTGAGTAAATTGGGAGCATGGGGAAATTGGGAGAGGATTGAAGCGGGAGGGGAGAGGCAGGGAGGGGAGCAGAGAAAAATTAAGAGCTCAATAAATATAAAAATGGGCAGGCAGGGGCACCTCTGACCAGCGAGGGGCTCTGTTCCTGTGGAGGGGTAAGTGTATTGTTCCTGACCGCCACACAAGGCCGGTTAGGGAACACACAATACTCCCGCCACCCTTATCTCCCTGACTACTCCAAAGGGGCAGCTTCCCCAGCTAATCCCTCTCTCCTGCAACGCCATCCCAGCTTTCTGCCTGGAACCCATACCCTCCCCTCTCCTTTTTTCGGGGCTTAAATTCCTCCATCTCAGCCGGGGTGGGCACCGCGGGCCAGGTTAGGCGGTGAGTGCAAAGGGGCTGGAGTCCCTTTGTTCCAAAAGCCGGCCTGCAGCAAGCCAAGACTGCAGGCAGGGGCACCTCTGACCAGCGAGGGGCTCTGTTCCTGTGGAGGGGTAAGTGTATTGTTCCTGACCGCCACACAAGGCCGGTTAGGGAACACACAATACTCCCGCCACCCTTATCTCCCTGACTACTCCAAAGGGGCAGCTTCCCCAGCTAATCCCTCTCTCCTGCAACGCCATCCCAGCTTTCTGCCTGGAACCCATACCCTTCCCTCTCCTTTTTTCAGGGCTTAAATTCCTCCATCTCAGCCGGGGTGGGCACCGCGGGCCAGGTTAGGCGGTGAGTGCAAAGGGGCTGGAGTCCCTTTGTTCCAAAAGCCGGCCTGCAGCAAGCCAAGACTGCAGGCAGGGGCACCTCTGACCAGCGAGGGGCTCTGTTCCTGTGGAGGGGTAAGTGTATTGTTCCTGACCGCCACACAAGGCCGGTTAGGGAACACACAATACTCCCGCCACCCTTATCTCCCTGACTACTCCAAAGGGGCAGCTTCCCCAGCTAATCCCTCTCTCCGGCAACACCATCCCAGCTTTCTGCCTGGAACCCATACCCTCCCCTCTCCTTTTTTCGGGGCTTAAATTCCTCCATCTCAGCCGGGGTGGGCACCGTGGGACGTACAGGCGGTGAGTGCAAAGGGACGGAAATCCCTTTGTTCTAAAGCCTGCCTGCAGCAACCTAAGGCTGCAGGCAAAGTGATTCCTGGATAGCAAGGGGCATTAATCCAGTAGCAAAAGACCCAGCGGAGGGAAGAGCCATTGGAGAGCATCTGAAGGAAGAGATGGGCAGGCGCCAAGGCAAGAATTCCTCCAACAATCTGAAAAACAACACGAAAACACCAGATCCCAGCGATCTTATGACAAAAGGACTTGAACACCCTATACCGGAAGAAGTGGAAAACAGTGTCATTATAAAAGCAATAGAGTCTCTTAAACAGGGTATGAATAACTCACTTAAAGAAATAGAAGAGAAATATAACAAAAAGATGGAAGAAATGAGTAAAGAAATGGAAGACAAATATAACAAAAAGTTTGAAGAAATAAGTAAATTCGTAAATGATACCCTGGGAAACCAAGAAAAAATAATCAAACAGGTAATGGAATCAGTTCAAGAATTGAAAACTGAAATGGAGGCAGTGAAGAAAACACAAACCGAGGACCGGCTGGATATGGAAAATCTAGGTAAACAAACAGAGACTTCAGGAACAAGCATAACCAATAGAATACAAGAGATAGAAGAACGAATCTCAGATTATGAAGACACCATAGAGAAAATAAATGCCCTGACCAAAGAAAACAGCAAATCCAACAAATTCACATCACAAAACATTCAGGAAATATGGGACATAATAAAAAAACCAAATCTAAGAATAATAGGAGTAGAAGAAGGAGAAGAATTGCAGTCCAAAGGTCCAGAAAATATATTCAACAAAATTATAGAAGAAAACTTTGCCATCCTAAAGAGTGATATTCCTATGAAGGTGCAAGAAGCATACAGAACACCGAATAGACTGGATCAGAAAAAAACATCCCCTCGCCATATAATAATCAAAACACAAAGCATTCAGATTAAAGAAAGGATATTAAGAGCTGCAAAGGAAAAAGGTCAAGTAACCTATAAAGGTAAACCTATCAGACTTACACCAGACTTCTCTATAGAAACCATGAAAGCCAGAAGGTCCTGGATAGAGGTACTGCAGAAACTAAGGGACCATGGATGCAAGCCCAGATTAATATACCCAGCCAAGCTTTCATTCACTATCAACGGAGAAAACAAAATATTCCAGGATAAAAACAAATTTAAACAATACGTAACTACTAATCCAGCCTTACAGAGAATATTAGAAGGAAAATTACATCCCAAGGAATCCAACATTGCCAACACTGACTACAATAACTCAGACATCTAGCGACCCTTCACTAGCACAACCCAAAGAAGGAAAACACATACACTCTACTACCTAAAAAAAAAAAAAAATGACTCGAGTCAACAACCACTGGTCATTAATATCTCTTAATATCAATGGACTCAATTCACCTATAAAGAGGCACAGACTTAGAGATTGGATACGAAAACAGGATCCAACATTCTGCTGTTTACAAGAAACACACCTCAACCACAAAGACAGACACCTACTCAGAGTAAAGGGTTGGGAAAAGGTTTTCCAAGCAAATGGACCTAAGAAACAAGCGGGTGTGGCCATTCTAATATCTAACAAAATCGACATCAAACTAAAATCAATCAGAAGAGATGGAGATGGACATTTCATACTCATAACAGGAACAATTCATCAGGAAGAAGTCTCAAGCCTGAATATCTATGCCCCTAATATAAAGGCACCCACTTATATGAAACAAACTCTTCTAGAACTCAAGGCAGTCATCAAACCACACACACTAATAGTAGGAGACTTCAACGCTCCTCTCTCACCAATGGACAGGTCAATCACACAGAAACCAAACAGAGAATTAAGAGATTTATTGGAGGTATTGAATCAAATGGACTTAACAGACATCTATAGAACACTCCACCCAAATAGGAAAGAATATACCTTCTTCTCTGCAGTTCATGGAACCTTCTCGAAGATTGACCACATACTCGGTAACAAAGCAAACTTCCACAGATGCAAAAAAATATTAGTAACCACATGTGTCTTGTCAGATCACCATGGATTAAAATTAGAATTCAACAACAATGCTAACCCCAGGAAGTCAACAAACTCATGGAAGTTGAACAGTCAACTACTAAATCACCCCTGGGTCAAGGACGAAATTAAGAAAGAAATTAAAGACTTCCTTGAATTTAATGAAAACAAAGACACAACATACTCAAACCTATGGGACACTATGAAAGCAGTGCTAAGAGGAAAGTTCATAGCAATAGGTGCCCAAATAAAGAAAACGGAGAAAGCACACATTGGAGACCTAACAGCACACTTGGAAGCTCTAGAAAAAAAAGAAGCTGATTCACCCAGGAGGAGTAGAAGACTGGAAATAATCAAACTGAGGGCTGAAATCAACAAAATAGAAACAGAGAAAACAATCCAAAGAATCAATGAATCAAAAAGCTGGTTCTTGGAGAAAATCAACAAGATTGACAAACCCCTATCCAAACTAATCAAACGGCAGAGAGAGAACGTGCAAATTAATAGGATCAGAAATGAAAAGGGGGACATAACCACAGACACAGAGGAAATTCAGAGAATCATTAGATCTTACTACGAAAGTTTATATGCCACAAAGTTGGAAAATGTAAAAGAAATGGACATTTTTTTAGATAAGTACCATATACCAAAGTTGAACCAAGAACAGGTGAACAATCTAAATAGACCTGTTAGTCGCGAAGAATTAGAAGCTGTTATCAAAAATCTCCCTACCAAAAAAAGCCCAGGACCAGATGGTTTCAATGCAGAATTCTACCAGAACTTCCAGGAAGAGCTAATACCTATACTCCTTGACGTATTCCACAATATAGAAACAGAAGAGTCACTGCCTAACTCCTTTTATGAAGCTAGAGTTACTCTAATACCAAAACCACATAAAGACACAACCAAGAAAGAGAATTACAGGCCAATCTCACTCATGAACATTGACGCGAAAATTCTCAATAAAATACTGGCAAACCGTATCCAAGAGCACATTAGAAAAATTATCCATTATGATCAAGTCGGCTTCATTCCAGAGATGCAGGGCTGGTTCCACATTCGCAAATCTATCAATGTAATCCATCATATAAATAAACTAAAAGAAAAAAACCATATGATCATCTCACTAGATGCTGAAAAAGCATTTGACAAAATTCAACACCCATTTATGATAAAGGTGTTGGAGAGACTGGGGATACAAGGATCATACCTAAATATAATAAAAGCAATATACAGCAAGCCGACAGCTAACATCAAATTGAATGGAGAGAAACTCAAAGCCTTTCCACTAAAATCAGGAACGCGACAAGGCTGTCCACTCTCTCCATAACTCTTCAATATAGTGCTTGAAGTTCTAGCAATAGCAATAAGACAACATAAGGAGATCAAGGGGATTCAAATTGGAAAGGATGAAGTCAAACTTTCGTTATTTTCTGACGATATGATAGTTTACATAAGTGACCCCAAAAACTCTATCAAAGAACTCCTACAGCTGATAAACACCTTTAGTAACGTGGCAGGATACAAGATCAACTCCAAAAAATCAGTGGCCTTCCTATACACAAAGGATAAAGAAGCAGAGAGGGAAATCAGAGAAGCATCACCTTTCATGATAGCCACAAATAGCATAAAATATCTTGGGGTTACTCTAACCAAGGAAGTGAAAGACCTATTTGACAAAAACTTTAAGTCTTTGAAGAAAGAAATTGAGGAGGATACCAGAAAATGGAAAGACCTCCCCTGCTCTTGGATTGGGAGAATCAACATAGTAAAAATGGCAATTCTACCAAAAGCAATCTATAGATTCAATGCAATCCCCATCAAAATCCCATCAAACTTCTTCACAGACCTTGAGAGAACAATAATCAAGTTTATATGGCAAAACAAAAAACCCAGGATAGCCAAAACAATCTTATACAATAAAGGAACTTCAGGAGGCATTACCATCCCTGACTTCAAACTCTATTATAGAGCTACAGTATTGAAAACAGCTTGGTATTGGCATAAGAACAGAGAAATCGACCTTTGGAATCGAATAGAAGACCCGGATATTAACCCACAAACCTATGAGCACCTAATTTTTGACAAGGGAGCTAAAGGTATACAATGGAAGAAGGAAAGCATCTTTAACAAATGGTGCTGGCATAACTGGATGTCAACCTGTAAAAAAATGAAAGTAGATCCATATCTATCACCATGCACAAAAATCAAGTCCAAATGGATTAAAGACATCAACATTAATCCGTCCACTCTGAACCTGATAGAAGAGAAAGTGGGAAGTAGTCTACAAGATATAGGCACAGGAGTCCTCTTCCTAAGTAGGACCCCAGCAGCACAGACAATAAGAGAAACAATGAATAAATGGGATCTACTGAAACTGAGAAGCTTCTGTAAAGCAAAGGACACTGTCAGTAAGACAAAAAGGCTGCCTTCTGACTGGGAGAAGATCTTCACCAACCCCTCATCAGACAAAGGTCTGATCTCCAGAATATACAAAGAACTCAAGAAACTAGACACTAAAACTCTAATTAACCCAATTAAAAAATGGGGTACTGATCTGAACAGAGAATTCACAACAGATGAACTTCGAATGGCCAGAAGACACTTAAGGTCATGCTCAACCTCCTTAGCGATCAGGGAAATGCAAATCAAAACCACTTTGAGATACCATCTTACACCTGTCAGAATAGCTAAAGTTAAAAACACCAATGATAGCCTATGCTGGAGGGGATGTGGAATGAGGGGAACACTCATCCATTGTTGGTGGGAATGCAAACTTGTGCAGCCACTTTGGAAATCAGTGTGGCGGTTTCTCAGGAAACTGGGAGTCAACCTCCCTCAGGACCCAGCAATTCCTCTCTTGGGAATATACCCTAGAGATGCCCAAACATACTACAAAAGCGTTTGTTCAACTATGTTCATAGCAGCACTATTTGTAATAGCCAGAACCTGGAAACAGCCTAGGTGCCCCTCAATAGAAGAATGGTTAAAAAAGGTGTGGAACATATACACATTAGAGTTTTACTCAGCGGTAAAAAATAATGACATCTTGAATTTTGCATGCAAATGGATGGACATAGAAAACGCTTTACTGAGTGAGGTAAGCCAGACCCAAAAAGAGGAACACGGTATGTATTCACTCATAAGTGGATTCTAACCATAATTAAAGGTCTTTGAGCCTATTATTCGTGATCCTAGAGAAGCTAAATAAGAAGATGAACCTGATGAAGATTATTTACCTATCCGCCAGGAGGTAGGAAATAGTCAAGAGTCCCAGGTAACCTTGGGTGCATGGGGGGGGTGGGAGGGTTGTTGGAAGGGGAGAGGGTTAGAGAGAAGGGAGTAGGGGAGGAATGGAGAAAGCTCGGTTGACCGGGATGGGGGGAAGGGAGGAAGAATGAATGTGGGATCAGGGAAGAATATATTTCAACTAAGGGAGTCATATTAGAGTTTACAGGAAACTTGATTATATATGGGATCCCAGGTCCAAGGAGAGATCCCCAGATTGTTCTCTGGACAGAGGAGGGTTGCCTGAACCAGCCTTGGCCCGTGACCATACTGATGAATATTTTGCTTATCACCATAGATCCCTCACCTGGCGTTGGATGACGATACAGATGGAGCCCCGCGTTGGAGCACCGAACTGAGCCCCCCAAGTTCCAAACGAGGAGCAAAAGGAGGAAGAAAATGACGAAGGACTGCGAGGGATACTATCACCCACTGATACAAGGGGTCGGATCTAATGAGAGTTTACCAAGGCCAGATGGACCGTGACTGAACGAGCATGTGATCCAACCAGATTCTCTGAATGTGGTTGGATTTTCTGAATGTGGCTGGCCTGCAGTCTTTCCGAGAAGCCATTGACAATGACACTGGGACTGGTTTCCTCTGCATATACTGGATTTTTGGGATCCAGTCTGTTTGGATGCTCACCTTCCTGGACCTGGAGTGAGGGGGGAGGAACTTGGACTTCCCACAGGGCAGGAGACCCTGACTTCCCTTGGGGACAAAGAGGGAGGAGGAGAGGGAGGGGGGGAGTGGGAGGGCGTTGGGAGGAGGGGAGTAAATGGAAACTTTTTATAATTTAATAAAATTACTAAAAGAAAAATAAATAAATAAATAAATATAAAAATGTATTTAAAAAGGTACCCTGAGGCATTGAATCACCTGGGCCATCCATTTTTGATTGGTATTTGGTCCCCTTGCTCTGAAAATGTATAAACCTTCAAAGATAATATACATACCTGCATTAATACAAGTATGGAATGTATTGTGTGTGCAAGTCAGTCAAATGATTTTCTATTTTCTGTTTGAGCAGGTAAAATATCCATCACCTGTTTTGTAGTTTTTCTAGGTTTATTTTTATTTCTGTAGCCAGGGTTTCAGTGGGTCTTTCCCGATCAAATCTGACCTGTATTAATTTGGAAAGAATTTATAACCTTCCATTTCCTGTGGAAATAAAAATATATAAAAAACTTTCCCAATGTAATGCATTTTTACTTAAATTTTAAAGTTAAAGCATTTTTAAAGTATATAGGCTGGTTTGATTTAGCAGAGCCTTTCACAATGCAATCTATCTCAGCAACTGTTGTTTTTCTATAGCATTTAAAAAATTAAAATTATCAAGATACCATAGAGGTTTCAGACTCCCTTATATTTTCCATCAATACATGGCTTATTTTTTATTTATTACTTTCTCTTTAAAGACTTTATTATTTTTAAGCTGTTTTCTATGACTATACCCATTTTTCCTTAAGCCTATGCACATTGTTGAACACACTGTAACATGTTTAGAGCATTTTTCTCCCCTAACCTGCATTACTGTATCTGTAACTTACTCTGCTTACATAAACAAAGCACTAAACCCACAATGTGTCTTAGCTCATGGTGCACTGGTGGCTCAAACACACAGGCAGATGTCAGGAATCTTGTCTTTGTACTGTGGCTAGCATGAGAGACATGAGACTAGGAAACTATATTTGGCTCCATTTTTGTGTGTTTAGAATGTTTTATAAAACTTTCTCATGTCTTATATGGCTAAAAGTGACTGGATGTTGGGCAGCATTTAAGGGTGGATTTTTCTGTCCCCCTTTCCAGCTCCCAAAGCATGACACAGTGGCATTGATCAAGGAAGGGAATTTCTTCCATGTTTGGTCAGTAATGTATGAATTAACTACTGCATGTAATAGGTTATGATGAGTGATGATGGGTAAAACCCAACTGCAAGAAACATTCTCCTATGTTGCCTTTTGGTAATCCTTCAGTTATTGAAAAAAAATGTTTATCCTCTACACAAATTCACCTTGAGGAAGGACACATATCACATATTTTGAAGTGCTTCCAAAAACACTTGGATTAGGCTAGGAATGGTATTGTCTTTAAGAGCCATTGTTTGATAGGTAGGGGATGCCTGAATTCCACCTGCAATTCTTTCAAGGGTGAAAAAAGCAATAAATGATTGAAATAAAAAGAAATTACCCTAATTCTGATAGAAGAGAAATTAGGAAATAGACTTGAACTCATTGGCACAGTAACTAAGTTTCTGAATATAATATCAATAGCACAGGCATTAAGACCAACAGATAATAAACAGAACCCTATGAAGCTAAAAAGCTCCTGTAACACCATTTGTGTAAAGCAGCACCCTACAGAACAAGGAAAAAAAACCTTTACTAATTATATTTCTGTTAGTAAGTTAGTATCTAGAAAACACAAGGAACTAAATACATGAACATAAAAAAGCAAATAGCCCAATTAAAATGAACTGTAAAGCAACAGAGAAGTATCAAGAGAGATAACACAATAGGCTGAGAAGCAGATCAAATTTTCAACATCCTTAGCTATGAGAGGAATGCAAATTAAAACTACTCTGAGATTTCAGCTTGCCCTGGTCAGAATGGCCAAGACTAATAAAGCAAATGACAGTACATGCTGGTGAGGATGAGAGTAAACGGGAACACTTATTCTCTATGCGTAACAGTACAAAACAGTATAACCAATATGGAAATCAGTATGGAGGCTCCCTAAAAAGCTACAAATTGAATATATATACCCAAAGGACTCAGACACTTACTACAGAGATCCTTCTCCATGTTCATTGCTGCTCTAGTCATAATAGGTAGAAACTGGAGATCCTTAGATATTCATCAACTGATGAGTGAATAATAAAAATGTAATAAATTTAAACAATGAAATATAATTATGCTATTTAGAAACATGACATGATGGAATTTACAAGTACATGGATGGAGAAGCCACCATAATGAGTGAAGTAACCCATATCCCAAAAGACAAGTACTGCATTTTTTCTCATATGAGGGTGTCTTTTTCCAATTTGGGGATATGTATGCTTCAATCATTATAACCACAGAAGTTAGGTAGTTAGTAAGGGACCAGGTTGAAGAGGGGGTATTGTACAATAAGTAGAAAATAGAACACAATGTTCTACAAAGATAAAGTAGTATAGGAGGATAGGGAAGGAGATGGGAGTGCAAGGTAAAGAAAGTAATATGGGTATGGGCAACTAACATTAAAGGATGTGTTAAAGCCATATAGAAATATATTATTGCTGTAGAAGTTTGCTAAAATTTATATAGATGAAGGGGGGATAAGGAATTTATTGAAGTTACCATATAATCGGTAAGATAATACAGCAACTCAACATTTTATGCCACAAAGTCAAACTTCTATTACCAGGCATGATAAGTAATAACATTGAACCATTGACTAAAGGGGTCCCATGGACTCCCAGAACATCACAAGAATACTGACAATGCTTTTGGTAACCCTCTAAAACCTGACAGTAAGGCCCTATTGCTAAAGATACCATTTAGATGATTAAGCATAGAAAAATCAAGCTAGTTCCTATTTATTATATACTGACAGGCATTTATGGTACTAGATAATGCTTTTACCTCCCATCCCTGTGAGTCATGAATGCCAAAGGATTTCTAAGCCTGGGCTTCCTTTTTATGCATATCAAAGAACTCCAGAGCCCTACCTAATTTGGGAACTTTCACTGATGCAGGCTAAGTCCTGGTTATTCTTCTGACAGACTACCAACAAACTGAAACCTGGTTGTTCTGTTTTTTAGACTATCAGCATATACATTCTGGAAAACAGGCTATTGGTTCAAGTATAGTTGTCTATCCATCTTCCACAGTTTCAAACATAGCATGTTGATATGCATATCCACCAGCATCTGCTGATACGAGTAGTTGTATAAGATCCTAATCTTGAGACCTTAAATTATTCAAAGAAGAAACAATACATCCCAGCTGCTATCTTCCTGGCCCTGCACATAGGCATAGACATAGAACACTGACCATCTCCTCCAAAGTGACAAACAACCATTATCATCTCATTATCTGTCAAAAATCCCTCCCACTCCTTGCAGAAACACCCCATCCTACCAATCCCTCTCCCATCAGCATATTTCTATTTCCTCTCAAATAAGAAGGGAATTGAACTTTATTGTCTGCACCAGTACAGATACCTAATACTACAGGCCAGTAGTAACACAAAGTGCACACATTCCAGAGACCCCAGTCCTCTTATTTCCAGACAGGATGCCAGCATCATACTTAATGCCCTACCTCACTTCCTACCATAATCTTGGCATTCCAAAAGCAGAAAAAAACAAACAAACTCAAAACACACACAAACACTCTTCATACAATTTTCTCTCACCAAGTTGTATTGCATTAGTAAAAGTCAAATTCAGTGGGTATGCCAGGTGAATTAATAGGTTATCCATCAATCTATGCGTGTGTGTGCTCACAGAGAGGGGGATGGCACAGAGAGATACACATGCAAAACACATATTGTCATGTTTATATAGAGTCCTTGCTTCAGGTATAAAGGATAGGTAGTTTCTCTTGATTCATACATAATTACATTCTCACTTTGGAAATGCTCTTTTATTACCTATCAAGAGTTCTTTGTCTCCTTGTGTCCTTAAGGACTGAGTTTCCTTCTGCTCCTCCCTCTTGGAATAAAAATGTATTAGACATTTGGATTATGGCAGCCCAGTTAAGAGACATGGAATACTTCAGAAGATTGGATATTTTGGAGAGACAAGTTTTAAGGGGACTTTGGAGTTTCAAAGAAATTGAATTTATTTTTTGTCATTTTAAACACTGTGGGACTTACATAATTTATAAAATGTTACATTTAAGTACTAATAGGTCATCTTGAGTACAAAAGTAAAAGAAAATGCTATAGTTCATTAATAGCGATTTATTTATCAAGTTAATAGTGGGACAATTTTCCTTTCTTACTTTTCTTTTTCTTTCTTTTCACTTTATTTATTTATTTTTTGATTAAATTGACACAGCTAGAGTTCTCTTAGAATAGGAGACTCAATTCAGAAGTGCCTCTATCAAATTGCCTGTATGAAAATCTGTAGGACTTTTTTTATTAATGGTTAATATGGGTGATCCCAATCTCCTTAAGGCAGTGCCATGACCAAACTCATGGTCCTGGATGGTATAAGAGATCAAACTGAATAAGCAATGAAAAGCAAACCAGTAAGCAGCACCCCTTCAAGTTCTTTGTTTTTGCTAAATGCAGGTTTGTGCCCTACTTGAATTCTTGGCCTTGTTTCCCTCAGTGATGGAGCTGTAAGACAAAATAAACCCTTTGTTCCTCAAGTTGCTTTTGCTCATTTATTGCTGTTTTATCACCGCAACAAAAATCCTAATTAATACACCGCTATTGTAATGTTTTAAAACATCCCTTGATTAGTCTGGGAAGACATTTGCTTGCAGAACCATTGTATGACAGACAACTGTTAGCAGAAATCTGCATACAGCTCCCCCAAAGGAGAAGACAATTATTACCAAAGTCAAAAATAATAAATGAGAGGCAGAAAAGAGAAAGCAAAGAGAGAAGAAAGGAGTAAGTAATTGGGAGACAGGCAATGTTAGAACCAGGAAGGAAAGACAAAAGGAAGGGAATGAGGTAGGAATGTAGGACAGATAAACGTTGTTAGATTGTAACATCCATGTGTTCCCATGCCCATGGTTGAGGAAAGAATATACAGAGCAGATTGGGACTCCATCAAATGAACTGTGGGTGGGAGGGGGAGCCCATAAAAGAGCCAGACAGACTGTAAAAGGTCCTGTGTACTTGTGCCCTTTCCCGCTGTCAGCTAAGAGAACATCAAGGGAATTGAGACGATTTCCTCATATCCCTGTGTCCCAGATAAAGACTCATTGGCAAGGAATACCTGCCATGCAATCCATTAGGATGTCACAAGAGTATCTATCCTCTATCCACAAGGCAGCCATGCCTGACAAGGTCATGACAACAATATATACTCATGCCACACCAAAGCTACTGGAAACAATAGTGTACAGAAATAAAGTGAGAAAGAAGCATCAGCCTCAGTTGAGGCATTGGCCCAGCAATACCTTCAAATCCAGCATAAGCCAGTTCCCAAGGGGACCTAGAGAAAACCTCACAAAAGTGTGTGCGTACCTCTGAGGCCTACAGTTTCTAAGGGCAAAGTCCAAAATCCATTGGAAGTGCACAGCTGCCTTTGGTCATCTTATCTTCAGAATTTCACCTGTTTTGTCAGGGAGTTCTGCTTATAGATTTGAGTCCAATCTGCATGCTATCTTTAATAAATCTGGTCATAACTGGTCAGGGAAAATCACTTATCACTATATGATCAAGAGATTTGGCAGGACTCTGATCTGCAGAAAATAACACACACACACACACACGCATGTGCACATGCACACACACATACACACACACACACACACCGCATGCACAGGAACACTGTATCTTAGCTATTACCTGCCTTCTTAACCCCGGTTATATACATGGGCATGACCCAAGTCATCTCCTTGTGGTTGGTAGGAAATCATTATAATCATTAGGTGTCTCAATGTCTCCCCTCTCTTTACTCTAGTGATGTAACATGAGGGCCAGCTTGATTGGGTATCTGTTCCTGCCCAGTATCCCACAGCCAGCAATTCCCAAGGAAAAATCACACACAGGACTCCATAAGATTATAAACTGATTGGCCCATTAGGTCAGGCTACTTATTAGCTCTTATAACTTATGTTACCCCATTATCCTTATCTACATTAGCCACATGGCTCCGTACCTTTCTCAGCTGGGCAAGTTACATGCTGCCTCTTCGGTGGTCTATGCAGGAATGGAGAGGGAGCTTCCTGCTTCCTAGAATACTCCCGTTCTCTTTGCTCCACCTCTACTTTCTGTCTGACTTTCCCGCCTATACTGCCTGCCTGGCCAATCAGCATTTTATTAAAATATGATTGACAGAATACAGATAATTCTCCCACACCATAGTGAAACACAACACCGTGATCCATAAAGCCCTTCATACCATGCTTTTCTGTGTGAACAGAGAGTACTTATCCCATACTCGATACAGAAGAGACAGGTTCTACTGTTGTACTGAACTCTCTGAAGTATTCCTTTGTATCTAGTACATATTCTCATTACATGTTCCCTTCCTTGCTCACATTACTACAGAAGCCCAACCTCTAAAATGTATGACAGCTATGTCCTACCCTATCCAGTTTTTTTCATTTGTAATGCTAAATCAACCTAGATGATAGGTATGCCTTGACTTGGGAGATGTGTGTTAGAGGACATTCCTATCAACCTTCAGTGTTTTTCCAGTATCTCCAGCAAGGTGTGTGAATAAGGAGGTGACACCAAATGCCATCAGCTACACATTGATTACTTATTGAAGACAATGAGTTTGGTAACAGAGCTATGGGCACTTAATCTGGCTACATTTCACTGAACTTGCCCTACCCCATATGGGCACTATTGGATCCATTAATGACTGGCACTACTTCTACTCAGATTCACACTATGGAAAGATACCTCATTCTGTACCTTTATAATGCATGCAAACTAGCTATATGCATATTATATTCCCTATCTGTATGCAACCCTTTCAATGCCACCACACACTCTTTGATTGGCCTGCAGATGAAGTTGATGTGAGAGTCCCCTCTGTGTGCTGTGATTACCGTTAATGAATAGAGATGCACAGATTGATGGAGATAGGTTAAATTAATATGTAAGAGTTAGCCATTAACTAGAGCTAATGGGCCAAGCAGTGACTTAAATAATATAGTTCCTGTGTGATTATTTCAGGGCTGATCAGCCAGGAACCAATAAGCATCTCATTCTCCAACAAATTGGTGCACCAACATGGTGAACTAAATCTATGTAAAACCTGAGAGGGCTTGAAAAGAAATTCTAGACACACCAAAAAGAAAAAGAAAAAAAGTTTAGCCACATTTATTTTTCTGCTTGTGGCTTGCCACAGCTCCATTAAGTGAGGTCTTACTGATTCAGTGGTAGCAGCCATACTGTTTCAAAATGGCAGCTTCCTGGCCATGGGCCATGCTGTTGGCATAAACTCTGGCTCTTTCAGGAGACCAAGCATTTGGATGGGCTCTGAGCATAGAGATGGGGCAGTATGTTTGGCAAGAACTCAGCCATGCTGGACTGTGTGGAACAAGAAGAAAGTACCATATATACCCTAGTGATGGCACAGCTTAAGTTTTAAGAAGAGCTTAGTGTTTAAAAAAGTACTCATGTACATTAAAGAATTGCAATAAAGACAAATCCAGATACATCATAGTGCTGGATAAATGTATGTAGGCTTAGAAGAGAGAAGAAAAAGAGTATAGAAAGTCATAAAATAAAGTTAATGCTTAAAAGGGTAAAATCTTTAAAGAGACAGTACAGATAATCATAAATTGAAAGGAGTAAAGAAAAATAAGCCATATAAAAATGGAAAATTCACAGAGAGTCTGGATTATGTGTATTTTTGCATAATTTTTGAAACTTTTGACTGTGATGAGCTAATTACAGAGAGACATTTCATTGCATGGACTGCTTAGCTAAAACAGCATATATATTATAAACGTATAGCAACTTCCAAATTTGGGTCTAAGGATATGTTGCTTTGAAAAAGAGGTTCTTCTCTTGTTTCCACAGAGAATGAGAACCTATGTATTACTTCCAGACTGGTGTGGTTTGATGGAATAAGATCCCCTGAAGGTCACGATAAACACCCCTAAAGATTACTATGCCCAACAATCAGCAGGAGGCAGTATGGAGAAAACTATGCCACATTCCCAAATATTGTCTATAAATGTTTGTTTACATTTAAAGGGGGATAAGATGTAGACATGAACAGCTTGCATTGGTATAGATCTTGGTTTATTTACACAAATTTAAGGTCAATCTTGTTATATGTATATTTCTTCTTCTGATTAAGGTGTTGTGATTATGTAGTTCATTTAGAAAATATAATATATAATTAAGAAATATAGGTTAATGGATAATTATATTCATTTATAATAGTCAAGCTTGTAGTCATGTTAGATAGATTTTCTAAGATGTAGAGATATATTTCAGTTAGATAGGTATTCTTCAAATCTTTCAGAGACTTTTAGAATATTGCATTTAAAATGTTTTAATAACTTAAGACTTTTCACGACAGTGAGACACATCTGTGCCTGGCAGCACCAGTTACTTCAAGAGGAAGATGAGTATTGAAGAGGCTCCTTACTAAGTTTGTTAGCCATCTGGCAAGAAACTGCTCTTGCCTGGAATGCTTAACTGGACATGCAGGACCCACAAAGAAATGACTGCTGAATTTGTCTAAAGGTGAGATGGTCCTTCAGGGTTCCTGCTACAGGAAAGCGTGTGCTAGACATTCTGCAGGACACAGAAGAAAGTGACTGACAAACTGCCAATGTAGGCAGAACTGTCTTTGAAGTTTCCTGATTTGTGGAAATGTCTGCTGGACACTATGGGCCAGTAGGCTGAAGATGGATGTCCAAATGATACAAAAGAACTTTGGGTGACTGTCCAGGCAGTGAGATGTCTTTGTCAATTCTAGAGTTTTGGTAGTTTCTAACAATGTACTTCCTGTTTTCTTAGGTAATGTTATATCCTTCTAGAGTCTTTGATGGAGCTGAAGAATAAATAATAATATAATTTTCCTTAGTTATGATAAAATATAAAATAGATGTAACTGTAATTCTTGCTTGAAAACTTTTTTATGAAATGTTACTATGTGAAAGTTTAAACCTTCCTTTTTATATAAACAGAAAATGGTAGGTGATATGGGAATCCCCTCTGTGTGCAGTGATTAATGAATAAAGAAACTGCTTTGGGCCTATAGCAAGGCAAAACTTAGATAGGTGGGGAAAACTGGACTGAATGCTGGGATAAGGAAGGTGGAGAGAAGATGCCATGGAACTGTCACCACTCTCAGACATTCGGAAAATTTGCCAGTAAGCCACTGCCACTTGGCAATACACAGATTAATGGAGATGGGTTAAATTAATATGTAAGAGTTAGCCATTAAGAAGCTAGAGCTAATGAGCCAAGCAGTGATTTAAATATTACAGTTTCTGTGTGATTACTTTGGGACTGAGCAGCCAGGAACCAACAAGCAGCTCACTCCCTCCAACATGAAGTTTTCTTGCAGAACCCTTGTCTCCTAGGTAGGTGGTCCCTGAACTTTGAATGCAACTCTACAAAATGAGAATAAAAGTAAAAACTGACCAAAAAGAAAGTAAAATATAGAAAGACAGAGACATAAAATTGTTAAAGAAAGAAGGTAAAAGAGGGAGAGAGGATGGTTAATGATTAGAAATGTAGGGTAACATGCAGAGAGTAAGGGGAGAAGATATATGGAAGAGAGAGAGGTGTGGAGGCAGAAAAGAAGGACATATAAACAATGGGGTAGATGGTCTGTGTGCCACCAACCCCATGGACAGAGACCGGAATATCTGTAGTAATCTTTTGCTCTATGAAATACAGGCAGGAACTGTTCATTAGTACACATACTCCTTTCTGCTAGTTGAACAGGAAGGGAAGTTCCATAATTTTCCTACATATTTGAGCCCCAGTTGTAGACTCCTAGGCAAGGAGCACCTCACATTACTACCAGACATGGTAGGCTCAGGATATGAGAGTACTGCTCCCAATGTCTTTCAGGTCAAGTTCTCTGAAGCACTGCCTGCCAATTGGCAGAAATCAGAGTTTACCACTCATAAGTATGGATAAGAAAACCAGAGGTAAGTATTAGGGGCATTAACAAGACAATCTTTAAGACAGCTCCAAAAATGCCAAGCTACCATTCCTCTAACTCTACCACTGGACCCTCTGCAGTGAAAACCATACCAACCAATTGCCTATTATCAGACTCAGTTGGATATGCACTTTCCTGGCCCACATCTGGCCAGCTATGGCATTCACAGGCTGAATCAGGAAATCTGGCATGTGAGTCAAAGAAACCACAGGGTTCTCATTTCCACTAGACTGATACAGTACACTAGCAAAGCAACAGGACCATGCATACAAGAATTATAAAGGATCTACATTCCTAATCAGAAGAGAAATCAGAAAGCTTTGAACACCAGTTACAGAGTTATAGTTTAATATCAGGCATCTTATTGTGAAGCCTCAATGCTGAGTTGACTATGACACTGGAACTTGTTTCCTCTGCATATATTGGATTTTGGGGATCCAGTCTGTTTGGAAACTCACCTTCCTGGACCTGGAGGGAGGGGGGAGGAACTTGAACTTCCCACAGGGCAGGAAACCCTGACTGCCCTAAGGGACGAAGAGGGAGGAGGAGAGGGAGTGGGGGGAGTGGGAGGGTGTTGGCAAGAGGGTCGAAAATGGAAACCTTTATAATTTAATAAAATTTCTTTAAAAAAAATAAAAAAATAAAAATAATCAGAAATGAAAAGAGGGACATAACAGCAGACACTGAGGAAATCCAGAGAATCATTAGGTTGTACTCCAAAAATCTGTACTCCACAAAATTGGAAAATATAAAAGAAATGCACAATTTTCTGAAAAGGAACCACATACCAAAATTAAATCAAGACCATGTGAACAATTTGCATAGACCTATAAAATGCAAGGAAATAGAAGCATTCATTCATCAAAAGACCCACTCCCTGCAAAAACATCCCAGGACTGGATGATTTCAATGCAGAATTCTGTCAGAACTTCAAAGAAGAGCTCATACCTATACTCCTCAAAGTGTTCCACAGAGTAGAAACAGAAGGACCATTGCCAAAAATCTTTTCTGAGGCTACAGTTACCCTGATACCAAAACCACACAAAGACTCAACAAATAAAAAGAATTACAGCCCAATCTCACTTCTGAGCATAGATGAAAAAATACTCAATAAAAATTAGCAAACCAAATCTAAGAACATATCAAAAAATCATCCATTATGATCAAGTCAGCTTCATCCTAGGGATGCAGGGATGGATCAACATATGAAAATCTATCTATGTAATCTACCATATAAATAAACTGAAAGGAAAAACCATATGATCATCTCATTAGATGCTGAAAAGGAATTTGACAAATCCAACACCCCTTTATGATAAAGTGGTGTGGGAGAATTGTCTGTATTCTGTCAATCATATTTTAATAAAACGCTGATTGGCCAGGCAGGCAGGATAGGTGGGAAAACCAGACAGGAAGTAGAGGTGGAGCAAAGAGACTGGGAGCATTCTGGGAAGCAGGAAGCTCCCTCCGCAGTTCTGCACAGACCACAGAAGAGGCAGCATGTAACTTGCCCAGCTGAGAAAGGTACGGAGCCATGAGGCTAATGTGGATAAGGATAATGGGGTAACATAAGTTATAAGAGCTAATAAGTAGCCTGATCTAATGGGTCAATCAGTTTATAACCTCATGGAGTCTTGTGTGTGATTTTTCTTGGGAGTTGCCGGCTGTGGGGTACCGGGCGGGACAGAAACCCCAACAAGCCGGCCCCTCATGTTACATATGACACCCAAGGACTTGGAGAGATCAGGAATACAAGGAACATATCTAAATATAATAAAAGCAATATGCAGCAAGCTGACAGCTAACATCAACTTAAATGGAGAGAAACTCAAAGCAATTCCAAAAAAATGAGGAATAAGACAAATCTGTCCACTCTGTCCATATATATGTAACATAGTTCTTGAAGTTCCGACTAGAGCAATAAGACAACAGAAGGAGGTCAAGGGGATTCAAATTGGAAAGGAAGAAGTCAAACTTTTGTTATTTGAAGATGATATGATAGTATATAAAAGTGATGCCAAAAACCCTACTAGGGACCTCCTACAGCTGATAAATACCTTCAATAATGTGGTATGATACATGATCAACTAAAAATACTTAGTAGCCCTCCTATATACAAATGTTAAGGAAGCTGAGAAAGAAACCAGAGAAACATTACCCTTCACAATAGCAAAAAATATCATAAAATTTCTTGGGGTAACACTGACCAAAGAAGCGAAAATCATGTTTGAAAAGAACATTAAGTTTTTGAAGAAAGAACTGAAGAAGATACCAGAAAATGGAAAGATCTCCCAATCTCTTGCATAGATAGGATTGACATAATGAAATTAGCAATCCTACCAAAAGCGATCTAGAGATTTAATAAAATCCTCATCAATATCCCAACATAATCCTTCACAGACCTTGAAAGAATAATACTCAACTTCATAAAGAACAACAAAAAATCCAGGATAGCCCAAAACAATTTTGTAAAATAAAGGAACTTCTAGAGGAATCACCATCCCTGACATCCTACTCTATTATAGAGCTGCAGTAATAAAAACAGTTTGGCATAAGAACAGACAGGTTGGTCAGTGGAATCAAATTGAAGACCCAGATATTAATACACACACCTCTGAACACCTAATTTTTTGACAAAAGGATAAAATTGTACAATGAAAAAAGAAAGCATCTTCAACAAATGGTTCTGGCATAACTGGATATCAACATGTAGAAAAATGAAAATAGATCCATATCTATACCTATGCACAAAACTCAAGTCCAAATGGATTAAAAACCTCATTTTAAACCTAACCACACTGAACCTGATAGAAGAGAAAATGGGAAATAGCCTTCAATGCATGGACAGAGGAGACCACTTCTTAGATATAACACCAGCAGCAGACACTGAAGGCAACAATAAATAAATTTGACCTCCTGAAACTGAGAAGCTTCTTCAAAACAAAGGACACAGTCAGTAAGACAAAAAGGCAGTCTACTGTATGGGAAAAGACATTCACTAACTCCACACCAGAGGACTGATCTCCAAAATATATAAAGAATTCAAGAAATCAGATATCAGAATGCCAAATAATCAAATTAGAAAATGAGGTAAAGAACTAAACAAAGAATTCTCAACAGAAGAATCTCAAATGCCCAAACGACATTTAAGAAAATGTACAACATCCTTAGCCATTGGGGAAATGCAAATCAAAATTACTCTGAGACACCATCTTACACCAGTCAGAATGGCTCCAAAACACCATTGAGAGCTTATGTTGGAAAGGATGTGGAGTAAGGGGAACACTCCTCCATTGTTGGTGGGAATGTAAACTTATACAATCACTCTGAAATTCTGTATGGCAGTTTCTCAGAAAATTGGGACTCAAATTACTTCATGACCCAGCAATACCACTCTTGGGCATATACCCAAAGGATGCTCAGTCATACTGCAAGTACATCTGTTCAACGATGTTCATAGCAGCATTATTTGTAATAGCCAGAACCTGGAAACAGCCTAGACGCCCCTCAACCAAAGAATGAATAAGGAAAATATGGCACATTTACACATTGGATTACTACTCAGCAGTAAAAAAAATGACATCTTGAAATTTTCATGCAAATGGATGGAACTAGAAAAATCCTGAGTGAGATAACCCAGACCCAGAAAGATGAACATGGTACGTGCCTACTCATAAGTGGATACTAGCTGTAAATCAAGGATAACGAGCCTATAGTTCATGACCCTAGAGAAGCTAAGTAACAAGGTGAACCCTAAGAAAAGCATAGATTGATTCACCTGGAAAGGGGAAATAGAGAAGATCACCTGACAAAATTGGGAGCATGGGGTTTGGGGGAGAAGGGAGGGAGGAAGGGGATGAGGAGTTGAGAAAGGATGGGGAAGGACAATTTGCGGGAATGGAATAGTCAAGATGGAGGAAAGACGGAGATGAGAACAAGGAAAGAGATAATTTGATTGAGGAAGCCATTATGGGACTAGCAAGAAACCTGGCACTAGAAAAATTCCCAGGAACCCACTGACAGTGGCACCAGGATTTATTTCTATTGCTTGTACTGATTTTTAGAAAACCCATTCTCTTTGGATGGATACCTTGCTCAGCCTAGATACAGGGAGGACATGGGTCCTTCCCCAAATCAATGTGCTTTAACCTCTCTGAGGAACGGATGGGGATGGGGTCGGGAGGTATTGGAAGTGAATAGAAGGCAGGGAGGGAGAGGGAACTGGGATTGGTATGTAAATGAAAAAAGACTGTTTTCTTTTTTAAAAAGAAAAATAAAATAAATTTAAATGAAAAAGGGAAGAAGGAGAAGGAGAGGAGGAAGAGGAGGAGTAGCAGGAGGAGGAGGAGGAGGAGGAAAAGAAGAAAAAGAAGAGGAGGAGGAGGAGGAGGAGGAGGAGAAAAAAGAAAAGAAAAATTAAAACATGGTTGGCAGAAAGTACAAAGAAGTCCCATAGATCCCTTTGCACCTCCTCCCATCCTTCCAGTTTCCCTACCAAGTGGCATGCATTACTGTGCTGCATTTGTTACAATTCACAAAACACTCTTAGGCAATATTATGAACTAAAGCTCATAGTTCCCATTAGGAATTACTCTTATAATCTAGAGCCTGTGAATTTGAAGAAATATATATCATAAGGTAGCCATGACAGTATCGTATGCAATTTTTTAACTGCTTAATAAATACCATTTTCTGCTTGAATTCAGATTTATTTCTATCTCACTCAAACACCCCTGTAACAAGTTATTAAACCTCTCTCTATAGTTTTTTCTTTTACTAAATGTCATATGACTATGATCATACAATATTTAGCCTTTTCTTTCATTTCGGTTTTCTTACCTTTTGCAAGAGAGATATTTTCATTTTAATAAAATCCAATTTATTTTTTTCATTCATGGATTAAGCCTTACTGTAACTAAATACTGGTAACCACATTAAAGGTGATCTACATGTTCACAAAAAAGAGCTTTGAACTTTCAATGCAAAGTCTGTATGCCTCAACCCCATGGGAAAAGGTCAGACTATCTAGGATAAACTGGAGATCCTGAAAAATGGCTGTGGTTTGGAATTGGGAGGACAGGAAAAAAGGTAGATACACTATATTAGACCCTGTGTACTTGGTCTTAATATTGATTTCTACTAGGAGGGAAATAAGGGGAATGGAGGTAATATCCCTATGTCCCTGAGCTCCAGATGAAGTCTTTTGACCAGGGAGCAACTTGCATCCCTGCAATTAGAATGACAGAGGTCCTGGGAAACTTTAGTGCTACGGAATGACTGGCAAGGAAATTTAACGCCCTGTCTGCATCAGACCCAGGTTGCCATAGGTTGCGTAGACCCTGGATCCTCACTCCAGGCAATCAAAGATCGCAGGAGAACCCAACAATGTCTTCCACAGAGGGACCACATTTCTTTTACTCTTAAGAACTGTAATGAAAGCCACAAGGAAGTACTGGGGCACATGCAAGACAATTTAACTTTAGGAAATTGTTGTAACTCAGATATCAAGCTATCCTTACTTAAAGTTCACCCCCCAATCCCTTTACTGAGAAAAACATTCAAACTAGTTGTCACTTGACTCCCAGGTGATGACACACTATGTAAGCTACTTATTACAAGATATGGACCTTCTATAATGGGTCAGGGGATTCAGACCAGGTGCCAGTGACCCTGTATGGTCCACATTTCCAATGGACTGACTAGTAGGAATGCTGCACCAAGGCACAGGGGGCACACATGCATAAATCATACAGGAACTACATCCTCAGATGAAATGTTAGTCAGAAGACTCAGAAACAAAAATATTGCCACTGAATTAAAGCCTGAGACCCAGACATTCTCATTCTGAAGAAGCAACACTCTGACCTTAGTCTTCATTTTGGCCCCTGGATCAAGTGTTACCATCAGGACCATCTGTAATAACAAAGATGTGCTGGCACCATGCAGCCATGCTATAAGCAAGATTATAGAGACAAGCATAGAAATATGTGAACAGCTGCCATGGGGGAGAAAAACACTTACCTCAACAGGGGTCTTAGTCCAGAAGTAGCTTCAAACCTGACAGAAGATTCTTTTAGAGTGGACAAAAGGAAAAATTCACCCAGATGTGTATATCTCTGGGGGATCTAGCTTGTCACACTATGCCCAGAGTCTGGAGGAGAGACCAGTTGATGATGAAACATTGGGTCATCTGGTCCATAAGGAACAACCTGTACCATCAGATATTCTGGTCAAGAGATGGAGTACAAATTGCCAGTCATCAGCTAAAGTGAGAGTTAGGTCTTGACTGGGAGTATCCCCAACTAACATGTACTGATATGTTATACAGAACCCTTCTTAGGGGATCAGAAAGTTTCCAAAGAAGCAATAATGTATTCCAGGTTCTACCTTCCTGTTTAGTTAGCCCTTAGTATAAGTGTGGACTCTAAAGCAAGTTTTGGAAATTGCCAAAAAAAACAATTATGATCTAGATTTCTGTCAAAATCTGTCTTATCATTTTTCCCACCACCAATGCCCACATACTCATGGCCCATGAGAATATTTCCATATCCTTTCTTCAAAGGCTTCCAAATTCTGATATTTTTCAATTTCTTTTTTGACTATGGTGACTCGGCTACCTGTGGCTCGAGCCTGTCACACCAACAATAGAAGGTACTTTGTTACCATTCAAGATGGCTGACACACACCTAGATTCATTCCAGACACCCCAGTGTTCATGCCTCCTATAAAGATGTAAAAATAACAATTGCACCATTGTCACACTCAATCCCTTCCCACTACAGTTGCAGCAAAACCAAAGACATCCCACAAATATACTTCAGTTTTGTAGTGGTATATCACTGTATCTTAATAAATAAAACTTGCCTGAAAATCAGAGAGTAAAACAGCCACACTGGACAGCCTTACAGACAAGGCAGTGGTGACACACACCTTTAATCCCAGTAGCCATACTAGCTGGCCATAGAAACTAGGTGGTAGTGGTGCATGCCTAAAATTCAACCACTAGAGAGGGATATAAAATGGGAGGAGAGAGCTCTCAGTCACAGTCTCATTCTTAGGTTTCCTGGAGGCAGGATCACCATTTCAGACTGAGGTCCAGGTAAGAGCCAATGACTGGCTGCTTTGCTTTTCGGATCTTCAGGCTGAACCCCAGTGTCTGTCCCTGAGCTCTTATTAATTGGGCTTCAGAGTTTCATCTTACCGAGTTATACTCCACTGGCTCAGGACAAAATGGATGGAAGTGGCACATGAATGAATTAGATTCCCACCAGATTGACCTTAGTACACTTAAACAGTTGGTACAGAAATGTGCACACACTCAGAGAGAGAGAGAGAGAGAGAGAGAGAGAGAGAGAGAGAGAGGAGCACAATAAGCTAGCATGCAAAGAGAGAGCACACAGAGAGCAAAAGAGACAGAGACAGAGAGAGACAAACAAACATACTCACACAGAGTACTTGATGCAGGTACCCAGGGCAGATGGATGCCTGCCTTGGATTGCTAGGGAATTAATATTTTCACTTGGAAACTGCTTTTTACTATCTAACAGAGAGTCTTACTTTACTTTAAGATTAAATCATCAGAGAACTACCTCCTCATTTTTGAGATCTTTTGTGCTGCCCAGAAGGAAAAGAATACTTTCTGGGACCTGTAGAAAGCCTCATCATTGATTTCCCACACTCACTCTCCAAAAGCCGAACCAACAGCAACCCGATTCTAATTTTATCAGTTGAGTTCCCTAGGAGGCAGTTTGCTATCATTTCTCACCAGCACCAGGTCACATACAACAATGAACTAATCTGCCACAGCACACATGACTCCCAACCAATGGTGTGGGTCATCTAGCTGCAAAACAATCCTCTACTGTGAGATCCAAGAACTTCCGGCTACCTGTTCCCACCTGCGATCCAACAGAGCACCGACTCTATAAAAGGCTTCACCTACAGACCAACAGTCCTTCCCGTGTCAACTTAAGGCTGTCCTTCCACGACTATTACATGTACAGTGTACTGTGTCAGGGAATCAACTCTCTGAGGCCTTTCTAACTATCCAGAGGACAGAGGACACAGAGAACCGCATACGTGCACATGCACACACACACACACACACACACACACACACACACACACACATATCCCACTCATCAGCCTGATAAAAACCAGTCTATTCTGGTTAGATAGCACCAAAGTTAATCCCTGTCCTACAAATTCTTCAACCTGTGATCACACAGCAGCTTGACACAGAAGGCTATCTTAATTTAGAAGAGGAGAGTAGGAGGTTTCTCCTAAACTTAACCCTGGATATTCTCTTGGTATCTTGAGCAACATGACCAAGTATGAACTTGCTTCCAAAGTCACTGCCACTGGATCATTGGTTCTCAACATGTGGGCCTCGACCACTATGGGGTAGAATGACCCTTTCATAGGGGTCACGCATGAGATATCCTGTATATTAGATATTTACATTACAGATCATAACAGCAGAGAATTATAGTTATGAAGTAGCAATAAAAACAATTTTATGTTTGGGAGTCACTGCAACATGAGAAACTGTATTAAAGGTTGCAGCATTAGGAAAATTGAGAACCACTGCACCAGCTATTTCTGGGTCAATTCTTTTTTAAAACTTTCTTTTTATTTATTCTTTGTGTCTTTCACATCATGCATTTCAATCATCTTCATTTCTCATCCCTGTATATCCACTCTCTTCCCAAAGAAATGAAAAAAAGAGAGAAAAATCTCATCATGGAGGCTGTAGTGTGACACAGTGAGTAACGCAGTAAATCCTTTTACCCACACATCTTTACTTACAAGTGATCATTGCAAAGAGTCATTGGTCTGGTTTGAGGCCTCTGGTTTCTGCTACACTATGTTGGGCCCTCATGGAACTCCTCTTGGTTGTCCTGTTATCACCCTGTGTTGTGAAAATTCTGCAGATTTTGGATCTATAGGACCAGTCCCTTCATGTGATTCAGCAGATCACAGACTGGGTGGATGTTGGGGTGGACCAACACATAACCCTGGTTCTGGGCAGCTGGAGTATTTGCAGAGTTGGTCAGCTGACCCACTCTCCCTTTTCCTTACCACTAGGGTGAGATCTCCTGCATTGTCTGGCAAGTATATTCCTTGCAGGGGGCAGGACCAACTCTCTTGCCCTCAGGACTTTAGGGTCAGATGTCCCTTATCTATACCTTCAGGGCCAGCTCTCCCACCTGTCTCAAGCACTGATGGGTGGGGGGAGGATATCTCTCCCCTGTCCACACTGCCTTAGGCAGATGAGCAATAGGGGCAGTTCTACCAGGTTCAAACCTTCAGGGCTGGCTCACCTACACCTCTGCCAATAGAATTGGCTCTATTGTGCTACCCAGGTGAAGTGCAGGGCCTGCTCTCCTCAGTGTTGCATCTGGGGGTGGGCAGGAGAAGATTTCCTGCCCTTCTAACTTTAGGGCCATCTCTTCTGTCTGCCTCAGGCATTGATGGGCTAGGGACGGGGAGGGTATCTCTTCCTGGCCTATACCACCACATGACAGATAAGTAACGGGTGGGTCAATTCTTTTTTTTTCTTAGTCACTATTTATTGGTTGCATGATGTAAAATATGTAGTTCTTGGGAAACAGCCAAAGAATTGACTAAATGCTTAGCATTTTAAAAGGAATTTTGCTAGCAGATAGACACAGTAAAACTTATCATCATTGCCCACAATATAAAAGGAAGAATAAAACACCAAAATATGACAAAGGTGTTACTCAACACCTGTCACTCAAAATCAACTTTAATACTCACATTATTTTCTTACTGTCAAGCTAAGTCCATTGCATTTACATACGGCAATGATTACTACAACTGGGGCTTATTTAATGGTTAGAAGACCAATCCAGTCAAATAAAACTCTGTAATTAGAGGGGGTTTACACTTAATTTGATGCCTGCTTTACTTTTGCAGTGCCAGAATTTGGAATAATACTTGAATAGGAGACCCATGTTTTTATTTTAGATGGAGCCCACCAATTATGTAGTGAATCCTGACTACAAGGAGTCCTCTTTCTACTATACTGAGATACTTCACATGCGGTAACAGAGTGCTATCATGGCACAGGGACCATATATGCATAAATTCAAGGATACCTAAATGACCTAAAAAGAGGTTGGACACTTGAAACAAATCCATTGACATGGGGCCCAGCGGCTGAGTCCAGGTTATCTCATTGCACAGTAGTAAAATTTAGTCCTAGGCATTGACCCTGGACCCTCAGTCTTCATCTTGACCCCAAGGTCAAGTATAAACTACTGGTTGCCCATGCATGCTAAGGGTGAACTGGCACTGTGGACCCATACTACAACAAAGCTATTACAGGCCATAGAGGAAGTGGTGCAGTTACCATGGGGGAGATAAGATTTGATTCAGCTGGGGTCTGAGACTAGCAATGTAATGTGCGAAACAATCCCACACCAGTTTAGATTTAAAGGGGTATTTATTTTAGGGGAAAAATGTACAGAACACCGACAGCCAGAAAAGGAGTCTAATTGCTGGAACAAGAGCTGGAACCAAGAGAGTGAGCAGAGGGCTGCTGTTCTTTTTTAAAGAGAAATAGACCGTGCCCCAGTGGGCTGGTATTTCAGTGGCTATTGGCCAAAGGAGCGGAAGGTGCTCCCGCAGCCGAAATGGCTGAAAATCTGACAGAAGGCAGATCTGGGGTGAAGAGGGAGATAAATTTCCCCAGCTACATGTGTTTCTGAGGGCTACAGTTCCTCAGGCCTGAGACCAAAGTGAAGAGGGGAGGATAGCTGACTCCAAAATCTTTTGCCCATCTTTTCCACAGAACATAGCCTGAGTTTTTAGGTAACATGGCCATGGAATCTAGTGTAAACTGATGGTCACCTTCCACAGCTTGGCCACAGCTCAGCAGGGAACCTCCCTAACTAACATCTACTTAAATGATAGGTTTCATAAAACCTTGATCTGTGGACAAGAAAATATCCAAAGAAGACATAATACATGGTCTCAGATATGGGCATGAGCCCTCCATCATTTCCTTGGCATTGCCAGGCTACCATTATAATGTCACTTTCTGTCACAATCTCTTTTCTCTTCTCATCCCGCTGCCATATTCCAGCCACACTGAAGCTCCTCAGAATGCTTTTATATCCTTTCAACAGAGAACCCCAAATTCCTCTGGCACTTGCATCTTTGTTCCTACTTAGACAACCCAGCTACTATGAGGGAAGTCCAGAGTAAACACAAAGGAAGCAGCTCTGCTCTCATTCAATGAACACATGAGTTCATGTCTGCCACAGGATGCCAGGATCAAAGTCACACTACTGTCATACTCAGTCCAGTTCCATCACAGAACTGCCATTCTCAAAAGAAACCTACTACATTTATATAATTTTCCTTCAGGGAGCTGGACACTCTGGACGAGGGACAAAAATCATTAGATGTAGCAGCTGAACAAATGTGTTTTGCACCAGTCTATTACCATTCAGTTCATATGCCTGCTCACCTTCCTCTCTCTGTCCCCCTCACAGAGTCCCTGCCGCAGTTAGACATGGTCAATAGCTCTTGAATTTATGAAGAATTACCACTTTACTTAGGAAATACTTTTCAAAAACCCAACGGGAAGCCTTCCTCTACTTAAGGACAGAGCCTCCAAAGAGCCACACCCTCTGGACTTCTCAGAGGGAAAAGGCTATTAATCTTCCTGTGACCTAAAGAGAGAAGCCTAGAAACAGCTCCAGCCATACTTCTCAATTCTCCTTTTTTATCAAGCCTCACCTGGAGAGTCCCTCTGCTGCTGGCAAATGAGTTCCCTTGGAGTTACCCTGCTCTGCATTCTTACCATCACCAGGATGTCCACTCCAATAGACTGGCCTTTCACAGTCCAGACAGTTCGCTGTCAATGGTCTGGGCTGCCTAGTCACATGTAGAGGCACCCATTTCTACGGAGACAGAATGAAACTGTTACAAAATGGCTGGCAGGGGCAAAGAGCCTGATAGAGCGAGAATAGTCTGAGCAGAACACATCAGGGAAAAGAGGTAATCTGGACAGAAGGCACCCAGAAACTCATATGAAAATCCAGTTTATGCCTCCAAGCAGACTCCCACCACAGGACACCTACCTCCCTTTACACTTATGGGAGCTCTTGGTCGGTTCTAGAAAAGTTTTTCAGTTTTTTTATTCTTTTCTTTCACTCTGTGGGGCTGGTCTTTTACTGTGTCAATATGTAGCTTACTTCCACTCCATCAGTTGTCATCAGGAGCTAGAACTTGCTCTGTGTAAATGATACTCAAGAGCTCTAATTTTACTCCAGGCTCTAGTGTTTGCTTTAGCAAACTGCCTCAGATCTCTAATTGTCCCTTTGTGGACAGGACCCTAGGGGCCTCTACTTCCACTCTCATGATGCTGCCATTTTAAGCCCCCACCACCACCACCACACACCTTGGTCCTTAACTATAACTTTCTGTTCAGGAACTTCATAATTTGTTACTTTCATTCTTAGTGGCTTCTGCTTTCGTGTTCGCTGCCTCAGATCTCTGGCTATCATAGTCAGTAGCTCATCTCTCACTTTCCCCAACTCTCATTTCATTTTCCTTTCTGACTGGCTCTTCTTTTCAGAATGTGCAATTCTTTTCCAGTCCCATGGAATGAGCTGGCTTATCCCTAAATGATTATGCACAATTTAAGACCCATTACATTTGTTGGGACTACCCTAGATTTGAAGATCCTTTCCCACTGAGATTTGAATAGTCCATGCCAGAATTTGAAAAGCTCTACTTATGGTCAGTATAAATAAAATAACAATGAAGGCTCAAGGATAACAGAAACAATACAGTGCCCAAGCAAGCTGGTGAAAGACAACACCCTTTTATTTGCTTTAGTGATCAGGAAGAGTTGGGGTCTATTCTTTTGGAAACAAAGGCCCTTTATGTTCAGACAACTAAATAGAGATTTACACTCACAATTGGTGGGAAATAGAGTGGGATTTTATACTGTAAGCCTTGTGTAAAGGTCATATCCCTGTGGGTCAGAGAAGGGTATGTTTCCCTAACTCATCCAGTTATCCTCATGGACTCAATGAAGCCTGAGTAACATTCTTTATGGAAGTCTGGCCAAGGTATATGAATGATATACACTACTTCATTGAACACCTTCTAGTAGTCTTTCCAGACACCTCCAACTGCTCTTTGTGTAGTAGTTTTTCTCCTAGATCATTCTTCAGTTATCAGACTCCCATTTTCCCCATTCTCCCTTTCATCATGTCCATTACACACTTCACCAGAATTAATATTTTGGCAGGACCACATCACTAGATTAGTTGATAGCATTATGACAAGTAATCATCAAAACCACAAGAGATGCATTATGTTTGAGAGCCAATGACAGTGTAATCATTTTTTTTTTCCTGAAAGAGACACTTCTTGGACCAGAGAAGGATCATTTCAAATTTGCCTCTTGGAGCCTTTTCTTCCTTATGGGAAAATCTTGTGCTTTGAAAGATGGCACAAGGACTTGATCCTGAAGATTCATAGACTGAAGAGGACAAGAGACGAATATGTTAGGAGCCAAGCTGTGGGTGAAAATGTGAGTTTGCCTACTCGGTCTGGAATCACCCTGGGGTAAACTACCATACTAACTGTCCCTCTTTAAACACTTGAGTCACTTCTTCCAGCAGCTGGTAGGGAAGGATCATCCCCACTTCTCTTTCCTCCTACTAGCTGCAGATGGTACATACCAATTATAAGATCCCTTTGAGATCACCACATGATTCCTCTGCATATTTTGGGTAGAACTAGATGTCCAAATCCTTAAGAAAAAGAGTTTGAGTCTTTTCTATTAGGGTCAGTGGGTGACTTCACTACCCCCTGGGTGATAATGAAAAATGGTCCTCCAGGGAAGTCTCTATTATAATACTGTCTTCCAACTAGATGGATCTTGAAAAAGGAAAGGATAGTTCCTCTTTTTACAGGTACCTCTTAAGCAATTGGCTATGTCAGGATGAAACTGAATACCTCCTTTCTAGCCACAGGCTACCAGAAGCTCACTGATGTGGATGATGTACACAAGATTTGTATTTTCTATAAGAAGTAAATGGCCAGAGAAATAGCTGCTGATGTTATGAATGTAGAGTGGCAGGATTATATGGATGAAACCAGTAGTGGGAATGACAAATATGTTTTCTCCTGATGAAAGATGTCCCACACATGACAGAGTATGACTGATGTTGAGTAAGGAGTATTTATGTTAACAAACAAACAAACAAAAGAACAAGGATAATTGGAGAAAAGCAGAATAAGTTCAGGAATGCAATGTGTATTCTAGCTTGATTGTTTCTTCTAAGACTGAGTTCAATCAACAAACAGTAAGAGTACCAAATTGATAATAAATCCTCAAAAATAAAAAAGTAAAGAAAAAATGGTCAACTCTTATGTTTTACCAAACAGGGAACCCTGCATTAGCCAAGGTGTGCTAACTAGACCATGGTAAGCTAACTGTCATATGCGTGATGATTGAACTTTTCTTCTTTAAAGGTCAAGTATCTTATCCCAACATACTCATAATTTCTCCCTAAGCTTACCCCCTGCCCAGACTTTAAATCCACCTAAGTCTCTATAACTCACCTTACTTCCTTTGGAGATGTGTTCACCATGTATGTAGGGGCCCTCAAGGAGATTAATAAAAGCCATGTAGATCCTTCCTGAGTTATTAAGGATAGGTCTTTTTCAGGGAGAAAATACATTTCATATATAAATTAATCAGTTTATAGAATAAATAATGATACATTTATATGTGTGTGCTATAAATTTACATATATTTATATATTTATATGCATATACTTATATGCACATATAAATA
This sequence comes from Myodes glareolus, assembly GCF_982192425.1. Classification (NCBI taxonomy): domain Eukaryota; kingdom Metazoa; phylum Chordata; class Mammalia; order Rodentia; family Cricetidae; genus Myodes; species Myodes glareolus. Next base: position 122,431,509 of record NC_142053.1, read on the forward strand.
TATCTAAAGATATATCTCTTTATATTTAGACATATTTATATATAAATATCTTTATATAAATAAATATTTGCATCTTTAGATTTATTTGTATGGAGAGATATATCTATATCATTTGCATGTAGATAGCGTTGATGAATTGTTACATGCTGCTTAAGCATACTGAGAAGCTAGATCTTGAGATGTTTTATTGGTTCACCAACTTCAGTCCCTAATAGGTTTGTCTCAAAATGTGCTCCAAAGTCTTGTTATAACTCAAGATTGTCCTCCAACTCTGTCCCAGGGAAAGAAGTATTATTAAGTGCAAATTGTTCTCTCTGGACTCCTGGACCATTGTCATTTTCTCTTAGGAAATGTTTTTCACTATCTAATAGGAATCCCTCCTTTTCTGAGAGACTGAGCCTCCAGATGCCCACTTCCTCAATGTCGAGTCCTTCCGTCCTAGCCAGAAAATTAGTCTTCTTTATATATTGCCTGAGATAGCCTTATCATTACTTTCCTACTCTGACTCTCTACAAGGCTGAGCCCACAATGCTGGTAACTAAGCTCCCTAGAAGATGACCTGTTCTGAATTCACACTAGCACCAGAACATGTTTTCCAATGGACTGACTTGCCACTGTCCACAGGGTTCCAAGTCTGGGATGCCTAGCCACTAGCACAGATGCCCACCCCTTGACAAGACCTATGCATCTCCTCTGGGATTCATCAATACTTGCTTAATGTGATCTTCCCTATATGGATTTCACCATAGACCAGCTGTAATGTCCTGGATGAAGTGGGGCTGTTCTTTATATTTACTACATGAACTGTGTGTTATGCCATGGCTTATGGACTCTCTGACGCCGTGATTCTTCTCTAAGTGACACAAAAAAAATGTGTGCCTACTCACCTGCCCATAGACCCACTAAATACCAGAATAAGTGATGTGCCAAAATTAGGCCCTGACCTGCATATTTTTCCATCTGTTGTTACAAAGTAGTTTGTCACTAGGGGCTTCCTTAACTTAGGCATTGCCACAAGACACTTAGCAGTTATTTTGACCCCAGGAAAGCCAGGCTGCCAGGGTTGTGTGTACACTCTGCTGTGATACTGCAATCATAGAGACAATAGGGCATTGAAGAAGAAAAGCAGCTTACATGTGGTAGACTTTCAAATATGGCCAATGCACAGAAGTGGACCAAAACTAGCAAAGGGTGCCTCTGATTAGGACAGAGTGAAAAATTCACCCAGGAGTATACTCCAGTTTTTCAGGCCCAAATATAGAGTCTGAAAGGAGATTACAGCCACTGTTGAAACCCTTTGGTCATTTTGTTCAGAGATGCCAGTCTGTCCAGGTATCCTGGCTATAGGCTTAAGAGCACATTACAGGCCATCTTTTATAAATTATTTTATGGTTTGTCAGAGAACATGCCCAAACATCAGCTGAAATTCACAGGTTGTATAGAATCATGATCTGGGAGGAAATATTTATAGAAAAAACACTGTGCTATGTGTCTGTATGATTCTGGGTAAGGGCAAGGTACCCAAGTCACTCCTTGAAATTGTCAGGAAACCAAAATAATATTTCTGCCAATCACAGTCACTCCTCTGTCCTCATGTTACTACCACAAACCCAGTCACAGCCACTCTGGATATTTTTTCTGTCCATTCTCTTAAGAACCTCTGGGACTTGAAATATTTTGTCTCTTCTATGGTGAACCACAAACCCATGGTTGTAGCCTGGCCACTGTATGATGAAAGGCTCTCTGATGCAAATAGTCTCAAAGGCACCTAGCCAAATTCAATAACCCCAGTCATCATGACTTCAGCTTCACATCACAGTCCCAAAGTCCTCAAAGAAAACACATTGCCTCCTTTCAACTTTCTCTTACAGAAATGAACCTCCTTGGGCAACTGATAAAGGTAATGAAGGTGTCAATTAAAGGAAGGAGACTCCTATGAGTCTATGTATATTCACACACAAATACACAGATAAAGATATACACATACTGACACAGATACACACACACATACAGAACAAGACCCCCAATTCCAGTGGCATTCCCACCCCCGCTTATATAAGCTGTTTGTATATTCTGTTTGTTGTCTCACTTCATATCTATACCTATGACTCTGTTTTCAGGACCTTGAGGTTCTCTACTTTAAGGTTTGGCTGCTTTTGTATGCTCTAACTCAGAATTACTGTCTGACAATAACTGCTTTCCCTCTCCAATTGTCATTTTAATTTCCATTCTGAGTAAGTCTTTCACCAGGGTATATAATTCCCTGTCTATTTCATGGAATGAACTCTGTGGTATAACTAAATGATGATCCCACACCCAAGATCCCTAAAGCACGTCTACTTAGACTAACCCTGAGAAATGGCGCTCCTTTCTGCTCCTTTCAGTTTCATACTCAGCTCCATACATCCAGGACACCACAGTAAGTTTCCACTCTTGTGGTGCTTGTCATCTCTATTCTATTGTTCTGGAAAGTGCTTCTTTTGCAGAACTCTTGTCTCATAGATATTGGGTCCTTGAGTTTTATCCACAGTTCTCCCAAAGGAGAAAAGTAACACAATGAGTGAATGTAATGATAAGAGAACAAAGGAGTAGATGAAGAGGAAAAGGCAAGAAGAGGGGAAAAAAAGATGAGAAATGGAGAGGAAGATAAGTGAAAGTCTGGAAGTTGAATATTTATCTGCCGCATCCCCATGCACAGGGGACAGAATATCCAGGACAAGGAGTGGTTTCAGATTATTATGATGTGGGTGGGGGTAGAGAGCCCAAATTATAGCTTGGAGCAATGTAGAACACCCTGAACCCTTGGAAGTGCTCCTTTTCTCTGCTGTGAAGACAGCAAGGGAGCCCAGGCAAGTCCTACACATCCTTGTTTAAGAGTTGAAAGCTTCTGAACAAAAAGGACTCCACATCCCTCTCAGCAATGGTTACCGCAGAACTTGGAATCATGTGCTTCTTGTATCTACCAGACCCTGAAATTGGAGGTCTGCCAAGTCTACTGGTCATGCAGAACCTGAGTCCCTACAGGTCTCCCAAGCCTGCATGAGCAACTTTGCCTGACCTACAGGATTCATCTTTTCCCTCTTTTTTTAAACAACTCTAAGAAAGTCACAGGGAAGTATAGGGTCATCCTGAAGACAATTTCACTTTAGTGCATTATTGCACCAAGAACATCAAGGTCCACTCATCCTTGACCCACTCCCTAGGCCCTCTAAAGACCTCAATCATAAGTATTCCACCAGACTTCTAGCAATATGTCAAGTATTTTGGTCACTTCTAGCCATTTATGGGGTTCCTAGAATGAGTAACATTATCCTGCATTGGGTTCAAAGACCTCGAGGATTTTATTTTTTCCTGGATTGAGAAGTTCCACTAGGAGGGATGTCATTACTTGTCTTCATTATTTTTTATTGCTGTACTAAAATACCATGAACAAACCAATTTACAAAAGAAAGTGGATTACAGTTTCATTTGCTTAGAGTCCAGATGGTGGAATGAAGGAACAGCTGAAAACTGTCATCTTGATCCCTAACCACAATGGAGAGAGAGCTCTGAGAATTGGATTATTCTTTTGAAACTTTAAAGCCTGTCACCAATGACACACATCCTCCAAGAAGGTCAAAACTCTTAATCCTTTTCAAATAATTCCACTATCTGGGCATCAAATACCCAAATATATAAGTATATATATGCATACATGTATATGTGAGATAGATAGACAGACAGACAGATAGATAGATAGATAGATAGAAGATGACATTCTTCTAATCAACATACCCCGCTAGACACTAGGGACCATACATGCATGAATCCCAAAGGAAGTATATCCCTGGCTGAAATAGAAGTCGGAAGCCAAAGAAACAAATCAATAGACAATAGACTGGGGGACTGAACCTATGTAGCAGCCTAATACTGACTCAAGTATTGACCCAGGACCTTCAGCTGTCATCTTGACTCCAGGATCAAAGGTGACCTATCAGGTGAGCAAACCAACCAAAGGTGTGCTAATACTGTGAAACAATGCCACAAACACATTTCTATAGGCCATAGGGCATAGCATAAGTTGGGAAAGAGTCATAGGTAAAACAATAGCATGTTTTATATTGGGTTCTGACCCATAAACAGCCTCAAACCTGGTAGAAGTTGGGCCCAAGGTAAACAAAGGGAAAAATTCACACAGGTTTGTACATCTCTCAGGAGTCCAGTTCTTCGACATAGCGTCCAAGGAGGAGAGGTAACCACCCTTTGGTCATCTTATCCACAGGCCTCAGACTATGCTATGTGTTCAAGTGAGGAAACAACAGGTTGTATGGGATCCTGACTTGAGGATGAGGAAAGTAAGAACTGCAGGCCATCTTCCACAGACTGGGCCATGGCTTGTCTGTGAGTTGTCTCAACTAATCTCTACTGAAATGACGTATAAAAATCTGAACTACGAGCAAGAAAATATTCACAGAAGAGACATCTCATCCCAACAGCATAGGATTGCCAGGCAACCATCAGTTTCTCACTGTAGCAATCACTCCCAATTACTCAGCCTTGTACCCACTCCACCAAAATGCCCGGCAGGATATTTTTATTCCCTGTGTGGATCAGCATCTGCAGGAAAACTAGCACCAGCCTCAACCAAGTATTAGGCCCACAGTTGACTTTGAGCTTGGCAGACTATAATGCTGGAGTGGACACAGGAACAAAAGCTTCCCAAAGTGTGTGCAGTTCTGAGGCCTCCGATTTCAAAGTCGGAGACCAAAGTAAATGGAAAGAGGACAGCTATTGTCAAAAGCATTTGCTCATCTTCTTTAACCCAAAACTATGCCATCAGGTACCCTGGATGTGGGTTCAAATGTAAGCTGCTGAAAATTTTTCACAGCTTGGAGGGCAGTATACCCAGCCAACATCTGATGAAACAAGTCGCATGGGAGTCTCACGAGGATGAGAAAAATATATAAAGAAGAAACACTGTACACCAGATGCTGTCTGGTCCCTGGTCCTGGAGATGGGCATGAGCACACAACAATCTATTTGGTTTTGTTGGACAGCCAGTATGAGCTTGTTGTTTACCACAATATCTCCAAATCCACACTATTAAACTATTGCCACCACCTCATGATCCTTTGATCCACTTGATATACTGCGGAGTATTGTATTCCTAAAGGGATTCCACCAAAGAATAACAGTCATTCAGTGAACGTGAACTTAGTGCTGTCCTTCCACATCTGCCACACATGTGGTGAGCTCTCTCATGACTTTTGGACTCCCTGAGGCTTTATTCCCTCTCCAAGGAAAACACAACGAATGCACATCCTCTGCACTGTTAATCAGCCTCCTCCTAACTCCAGATTCTGCCATGTGCCAATATTAGGTCAGAACTATACATACTTCCACTTGGGATGAAAAAGCACCTTAGCAATTATGGGTTCCTTGATGTTGGTGACGAGAGTTGGAAGGAATTTATAACCTTGTTCTCGTGTATTCTTAAGCAAGGTGGAAACATCTATCCCCAAGAGCAGAACTTATGAATGGGTCAGCTACTGCAGGGAGTTGGTTTACTAGTGGAGCTCAAATCAGGAAAACCTAGCCTTATGACACAGGTGCTTCATTTCACAGAAACCATCTGTCTAGGCATGCGTGCTGCTGCTTATTCTTGGATTCATCCTGAGGAAAGACGTTGCCTTGCATTCCTTGCTGTTGAACACCCACTAACTACATATCTTCACTATGTACCAGCTATATACCACCCATGCAGTGCTTCCTAACACCCTGGGCATTTAGGTGTCCCACACAACTCTTCCCTGATAGGTATGTCATTTGTGAACTCCACCTGAAACATTCAGCAAGTAGAATAAAATTAAAAATGAAGCAGAAAGCTCACAAAGATCAAAGGAGGGGCGGAAAGGAAGATGAGAAGGACGAAGAATGGAGGAAGGCATGTTTCAAATAGGAAGGAAGAGAAGGAGGGAGGGAGGGAAGGAGGGAGGGAGGGAGGGAAGGAAGGAGGAAGGGAAGGAGGGAGGGAGGAAGAGGGACGGGAAGATTAAAAAATAAAACTATGGATGGAAATTATGTCTATCCAAGACCGTGTGCAGAAACAAGATGATCCACGACAAGATATGACTCATGGAAAGGAGCTACGGTATTGACTGGCATTCAGAAAAAAGCAATTCACTGGGGCTTAGGTATTTAGTTGGCCACATTTGTGCTCTTTTGCTAGGCAAGCAGGAAGGGAAGTCAAAAAATGTTCTATATGGTCATGTCCTGGCAGACTCCTAGCATCTGATCATCTATAATTCATCCCTGGCATAAGTGGTTGCCTCAGGACCTGGGATGTCATGTTTCTAACAGACCACAAACTTTGGAGCCCTGTGTGCCTTATATGTATTCACAGGTAAAGACCAATGTGGGTCAATTGTACCCTGGCTCCCTTGGGTATTCCACTCTGTAAGAGTTCAGCGTCTTGTCCTGTAGGAATCCAACTAGTCTTTCAAGTCCTGATTTTTTATGTTCTTTTTTATTTTTTATTATTGATATTTTTTGCTTCTTTGTCAAGAATCAGCTGTTCAAAGGTGTGTGGATTAATATCTGGGTCTTTGATTCAGTTTCATTGGGTCCTCCTGTCTGCTCTTATGCCAATACGAAGCTGTTTTCAGTACTGTAGCCCTGTATAGTAGAGTTTGAAGTCAGGGATTGTGATGCCTCCAGAAGTTCCTTTATTGTACAGAATTGTTTTGGCTATCCTGGGTTTTTTGCTTTTCCATATGAAGTTGAGTACCATTCTTTCGAGGTCTGTGAAGAATTTTGCTGGGATTTTGATGGGCATTGCATTGAATCTGTAGAGCAATAAGACACCAGAAGGAGATCAAGGGGATACAAATTGGAAAAGAAGTCAAACTCTCACTATTTGCTGATTATATGATAGTTTACATAAGCAACCCAAAAATTATACCAAGGAACTTCTACAAGTCATAAACACTTTCAATAATGTAGCAGAATACAAGTTTAACTAAAAAAATTCAGTAGTCCTCCTGTACACAGATGATAAAAGGGCTGAGAAAAAAAATCAGAGAAACATCGCCCTTCACAATAGTCACAAATAGCATAAAATACCTCGGAGTAACTCTAACCAAATAAGAGGAAGATGTGTATGAGAAGTACTTTAAATCTTTGAAGAAAGAAATTGAAGAAGACACCAGAAAATGGAAAGATCTCCTATGCTCCTTTTTTGTTTTGTTTATTTTTAAAGAAGAAAATATTTTGGAAACATCAAGACAATTTTACCTCAGGGGACTATTATACCAAAACACCAAGTCAACAAGGTCCCAGGAAAATTCCCTGTGTCCTCTGTTGAGCGAAACACCCAAATTAGTTGCTTTCCACCAGACTCAGTGAACAGAATGAACTTCACAACCTAAGTCAAGGTCTCTATCTTGAGGAATCGGTGGAACCCAAAGTATCCTTATTTGCATTACACTGAGACAAATCAGTAGAAGGAATGAAGTATCGTAGACACTGGAACCAGACACACTATACAAACCACATTCATAGCAAGAAGAGAGATCAAAATCCTAAGAAATAAAACCACAGACACTAGGCCCGTGGGTAAGCCCAGGTCCCCTCACTATGAAGAATCAACATTTTGACTTGGATGTTAACACTGGACCCTTGGCTGTCATTTTTATTCCAGTCTGGAGGAATAACCACAGATGAGTTAGGCCTGCCATGTGTGTGCATGTACCATGAAGCCATGCCACATTCAAATTTCAAGAGACTATATGGAAAAGAAGAAGGTGGACAGCTACCAAGGGGCAAATAAGCACTCACCTCAACTGAGATGTTGGTTTTTTACATTTTTGTTATTTTGGGGACCCACCACCCAGCTCCCAAATAAATCACACACAATGGTTTATTCTCACTTATGAATGCACAGCCTTAGCTTAGCTTGTTTCTTGCTAGCTTTTCTTAAACTATCCCGACTACCTTTTTGCCTCTGGGCTTTTACCTTTTCCAATTTCTGTATACCTTTCTTTTTTCTCTATGGCTTGCTGTGTAGCTGGGTGGCTGGTCCCTGATGCCCTCTTCTTCTTGTTCTCTTGCTCCTCCCCTTCCTTGTTTCTCCTTCTATTTATAGTCTCTTCTGGCCAACCCCACCTATCCTTGCTTCTGCATTGCTATTGGCTGTTCAACTCTTTATTAGACCTTCAGGTGTTTTAGACAAAGAATCACAGCTTCATAGAGTTAAGCAAAAGTAACATAAACAAAAGTAACACACATTAATATAATATTCCCCAGCACACACACACACACACACACACACACACACACACACACACACGTGCGCGCTTTTCTGCTCTTCTTTTCTACATAGCATAGCTCAAGGAGCCTATTCGATGCTGGAAAATGAGCTGTATTCTAGCTAGACTACTCTGAGTTCTAAATAGTACCAGCCATGGATGTCAAGAAATTGAACAGCCACAGTCCATACATATCCTGGCTAGTTTTTAATGCTCACTTAACACAAACTAGAGTTGAGTGGGAATGGGGAATCTCAACTGAGAAAATGCCCTCATGTGAATGTCCTGTGATGTAGGAGGACCCAGTATACTGGACTAGTGGTCCTGACATTACAGGAAAACAGTGTGAGAAATCAATGAGAAGCAAGCCAGTAAGTTGCATCCTTCCAAAGTTTCTGCTTCAGGTTCAGATATCACGTCCCTATCCTCCTTGATTCCCTGCCATAACTTTCTTTAATGATGGCCTGTGATATGGAACTGTAAGCTGAAAGCTAAAACAAACCCTTCCTCTCCAAGTTTTTGTTCGCTTGTTTGCTTTGCTTTATTTTTGCCATGGTGTTTTAACACTGCAGTAGAAAACCTAAGGTAGAAGTTGGTACCAGTTCATGGGGTATTTCTCTTGACAGTCTTAACCAGGTATTCAGGGAGACTGTAGAGGAATTTTAAATTTAGGATACGAGAAGCCATTGAATGTTCAGAGTTTAATGGGTGTGAATTCTCTTCAGGACAGATGGCAAGGGTCTATCCTACAAAAACAACTGTGGTGCCTTTAGGAGAGCTATCCATCACCCAAGACTTTAACTCAGACTCAACCTGAGGAAAGACAGGGACTTCAACTCCTTCTGCTGTATAATCACTAGCTGCATAGATCTGGGGTGCCCTTCAACAGCCTTTGAGTGGACTATAACTGTGGTTCTCCTATAAAATCCTGTTGACCGGTAGGGGCCGCTATTCTCCACCTCCAGAGTGTTGAAAGAAGAAAAGCAGATGTAGGAAGTCAAAGAGAAGGAAAAGGGCAACTGAGAGGGAGAGAAGAGGAGAAGGGAGGACTGATAAAAGAGCATTGGGTGGAAATTCTGTGTGCCTCCAACTTCCTGGGGAGAGAAAAGGTTAATGTTTGGTTCTATTAAATGAGTTTGGGGGGGGATTGTAACCCAGAACACAGCTAGAGAACTTTTGGGGAACTCTGTGGACTGGAGCACTCTCCTGCTCTCTGCTAAGACAACAGAGAGATAGACAAGTTCACCAACTCGCTGAGCCCCATCTGCAGTCTTCTGAGAGGCTGCATTCTATATTCTTTTCAAACACTACTGGTTAGCTGAGCTGAGAGCCTCAGCAGTTTAAACAAGGACAAAAGATCTGGGGCCTTGTCTGACTCTGGAGCTGGGTCAAATGGAAACTGATTTTCCCAAAGCTTCCCAAGTCTAACAAACTACATTTGCCCTGGGTTCACTGTTTGGGTCTTCTGCTGAACAAAACATTTCACTTGCCTGAAATCAGACCTTAGATAGCAACCCACAATTTTGGCCACTTTATGTCAGATGTTAGCTTCCCAGCCTGTGTCATAGAATCTAACATGGAGATCAAATACCCCACAGGGTACTAATTTTCACCAGACTTAGAAACTCCACTGCAGAGTTAAGATACAGTGGGAGAGGGACCTTTGTGGTGTCCCATAGTGGGTTGGGTCCAAACCATGACGGGTGACAAAATATGCCATACAGAGAGAGTTTGAGTGTGTAGTTTATTTGAGATAAAGAGAATAGGAAGGGAAGAGAGAACGGGAAAGACAGAGAGACAGAGAGGAAGGGAGGAGGGAGGAGGAGAGGCAGATACGTGACTCTTCAGAAGAATAGTGGCCTCTTCAGAAGAATGGTTACCCCATTAAGGTAGTGGGACCATACATGCATACATATATACAACAACATTCTGACTTTGGTATATGAACATGAATTTCAGTTGTCATCTTGAACCCAGAGTCAAGGGTTAGCCACATGACAGCTAGGCCTGTCAAGGATTTGCTAACACTGATCAGCCAAGTCACAGTGAATCTTCTAGAGACAATAAAGCATAGAAGAAGGCTAGTAATGGTTACAGGCGGGAAATCACCTTCCTCAAATGGGATCTTGATCTTGAAATCGTTTCAAACCAGCAGAAGGTGTGTACACCTAGAAGGGATTTAGTTTCTCAGACCAGATTCCTGAGTTTGAATGGAAAGGGCAGACACCCCAAAAGTACTATTGTGACATATACAAAGATGTACACACACACACACAGAGAGAGAGAGAGAGAGAGAGAGAGAGAGAGAGAGAGAGAGAGAGAGAGATACACTCACACACACCCGTACTCACATAGAATCCCTGACACAGGTATTCAGAACACCGAGTTCTCTCTGAATTCCTGAGGTTTCACCATATTCACTTGGGAGTATGGTGCCTTCCTCTCCTCAAGGACTGAACTTCCAGAAGTCCATGTCTCATTCTTGAAATCGCTCTCCATGTGGTTCACAGTAAGCCACATCATTACTTTCCAACTCTCCCTCTCTACAAAACCCTCTGATGTTGGCAACTGATGTCCCTAGAAATAACCTGATCTAAATTCTCATCAACACTGGGTCACACATTCCAATTATCTGACCTGACACAGAGCACGTGACTCCAAGCAAATCATCTGTGTTGCCACGAAATTAAGATAGACCCACTCCATTACAAGACAGATGCCTCTCCATAAGTATGCTAGCTCTAATTACCAATTGTGTCTACTTGTGCTCCTTCTGGGGTCAGGATCCTCAAAGGCTTTCAGCACAGACCATTGTTATCATCCCGTGGCAACTTAAGGCTGTCCTTCCACAGCTGATGCACATGTGGTATGCTTTGCTATGGCTTCTGTACTCTCTGAGGTCTTGCTCCCTCTCAATCAAACACACAGAGAAAGCACAACCATTCTGTTCTCCAGCACACTGAATCCTAACCTCTACCACATGCCAAACTGAGGCCTTGTCCTATCCTTCATTCCACCTGTGATGACAGAAAAGCTTTGACAGAGTGATATTTAAATGGGGGATGATGGCAGGGTGATTTTTGTAACCCTGGCACTGTATGCATTCCAGGGATATTCAGCAAGGTGGACAAATAAGGGTGAAGGGCTTCATGTGCCTGAAGCTAGGCACAGGTCAGCTCTTAAAATTTTATGTTTGCTAGTAGAGCTAAGGGCAGTGAAACATAGCCACAGAGCAATGATCTTGCCTCACCTCTGCTAGGCACCTTTCCATCCATGGGCAACTAATACTCTTCCTTAAGCAGGTACAGGGGAATGTGGACTGATCTAGGGAGTAGGAACTGACCACTTTAAGAAGGGCCTCCCCTTTCGCCCCTTGCCCTAGTGGTTGCTTCCAAACCAGAAGATATTTGCAACTATCAAAATGGCATGCAGGAAAAAGAGAGATTATCTGACTGTGAATAAGCAGAGCAGTACCAATCACATAGGTATGAGAATCTCTAGGAGAGAATATACTGCATAGCTTATACAAAGTCTGATCTAGAGGCCCCAAGCTAATTCCTATCTATGTGGTCTCTCCCATCACCATGATGGGAGCTGTTCTAATAAAGTTGACATTTTTGTTCTTTTTCTTTCTGTGGCTTGTGTTTTTCTGTTCTGGTGTCACTCTATAATTAGTTTCAGTCTGTCAGCTGCCCCCAGCATCTGAAACTGTCACTTTGCATCCAGGTCCCTTGCGATCTCTGCTTTCATTCTGCAAATGATTGGGTCATTACTCAACTGGGAGCAACCACAACCAACATCTGCTGAAAAGACAGCTTGTACAGAACCCTGATTCGTGGGCAAGAAAATATGCAAAGAATAAACAATGCATACCAGCTGTTACATATCTGAATAGCCCTGGACTTGGGCCCTAAACTGTCTCCTTGAGATTTCCAGGCAACCATTATGAGCTCATGTTTGGCACAACCTCTGACAATTCCTCAGTTTTCCACCTCACTCCATCAAACCATGACCCCTTGGAATATTATAATTACATCTCTCCAAAGGAATACAAGTTTCTCTTGGACTTGTGCTTTCTTTTTTCTCCAGGGCCCACCCAGCTACCCATAACTGTAGTCTGAAACAGTTGCAAAGGAAGGCATTCTGGTGCCATTCAAATATACTGACAGGCAGCTAGACACATTCAAGCAAGCCCAGTCCTCATGCCTCCAACCAGAATTCCAGCACTATACCTTTGACAATTTGGGGGCGAGGAGACGTTTAGAGACACGGTTTTTCTGTGTAAAAGTTTTGGTTGTCTTGGAATTCACTTTGTAGACTAGGCTTGTCTCAAACTCACAGAGATCTGCGTACCTATGCCTCCCACGTATTAGGATTAAAGATATGTACCACCACCACCCAAGTACCATTTCTTATTATTTTCCCAGCATACTCAAAGAAAAACAAGTTTCTTTCAGCCAATTTTTTTTCACGCAACTTGCTCCTTTGAGTAAGGGACAAAGTCAGTAGATGTGGCAGGTGAAGGAATGGATTTCCCATCAGAACACACACACACACACACACACACACATACACACACACACACACACGCAGGTCTACAACTACAGGTATCTAGAGCAGATATTCCTCCCTAGATTCATGGGATATTGCCTTTTCACTTAGGAAATGTTTTTCACTATGCCATAGAAACTTTTTTTCTTAATTGACTGAGCTCCCTGAGGCTCAGCTCCTCACTGACAAGACCTTCTAAGCTTCCCAGAGGAAACAGATCAAATAGGTCATTCTCTCTGTGGCCTGGAGACAAATCCATCTCTGCTTCCCATTTTCCTTTACCAAATCTAGACAAGGAAAAGACTATGATACTGGAAACTGAGCACCCTAGGAGCCGGCCAACTCTGACTTCTCACCAGCATCAAGACACACATTCCAGTAGACTGATCCACAACAGTCTATATGGTTCCATGTGTATTGTCTTGGCCGCCTTTTTACCCTTTTTATTTGGAGGGTGCACAAGGCCAGAGAGAATGCTAAGGGATAATTAGGATCAAGATACATGATGCAAAAGACACACAGAATAAATAAATTTTAAAAAGAATCTCCTAGGTATTCCCAGGCAACCATTGTGATCTCACTGCCTGTCCCTTGATATTGCCAGCCAATTATTAGGATCTCTCCTCTGACTCTACCTTGTCACCAAATTCCACTTACCCACCCCTTTTTACAAGGGATCCCAGGGCCCTTGAGGACCTGCATTTTTAATTTGCTGCTATAGCCTCCCACATATCCATGACTACCTTCTGACACACACACAAAATAAGGCACTCTGATGACATTCAAGTAGAGTGACTTGCACCTAGGCACATCCAGAGATACTTGGCCTATCTCCATCCGTGATCCATCACACACTCTCATTCCTGCATCACAACATCTGCTTCCTGGAGGACACACATAAGTTCCATTCTTCTTGTTTTCTCTCAGAGAGCTTAAACCCATGATCAAGGGACAAAGTCATGGTAGAAGATGGGTGAAAGAATGTGTTTCCCACTAGTACCTGTGCATTCACACTCAAAATGCTCAAAACCACTGAAAGACCACCAGACAATTCCAGTCTCTCCCCTCTCTCTCTCTCTCTCTCTCTCTCTCTCTCTCTCTCTCTCTCTCTCTCTCTCACTCTTTCACACACACACACACACACACACACACACACACACAGAGACAGAGAGATACAGGATAGAGACAGAGACAAAGACAGAGATGAGAGAGACTGGCCTACAGACAGCCACATCATTGCTTTCCCACTCTCCCTCTCTACCAAATCCAGGCAATCAAGCCCTTCTGTTACTAGCAACTGAACTGCCTCACAGCCAACATATTCGGAGTTCTGAGCAGTATCAGGCCACATATTCCAATAGACTGATGTGCCATAGAACTCAGATTTTAACAAACTGCCTAGCCTGCCCATTCACAAGGATTGATGTTCATCATGTGTCAAGACCTAATGTCTCACCTTTGGCTACCAACACTACTTGCCACGTATGCCTACCATATCTCACTTCTGGGATTCCGGCACTACTTGCCACCTGTGCCCACCTGGACTCCAGCTGAGGACTAAGTCCCTATAGTGTCTCTACTATTTACCAACAATCCTTGTCGATGTGGACTTAGGGCTGAACGAAGAACTTAGGGTGATGCTCAGCCTCAAAATAATCACACAGAAACTATATTATTTAAATCACTGCTTGACCCATTAACTCTAGCTTCTTATTGGCTAACTCTTACATCTTAATTTAATCTATATCCATTAATCTGTGCATCACCACAAGGTCGTGGCCTACCAGTAAAGTTTCAGCGCATCTGTCTCTGGAGGCAGCTCTATGGTTTCTCTTGACTCTGCCTTCTTTCCCCCAGGGTTCAGCTTAGGTTTCCCCACCTAGCTCTGTTCCCCTATAGCTCTGCTATAGGCCCAAAGCAGTTCCTTTATTTATCAATGGTAATCACAGCATACAAAGGGAAATCCCACATCGCCTGCCCTTTTCTATTTAAATGAAAAGGAAGGTTTTAACTTTAACATAGTAAAATTACATATAACAAAACAGTTATCAAGAAAGAATTACAGTTACAATATTTATATATACTTTATCTTTTATCATAACTAAGGAAAACTTTAACTATAATTATAAATTCTTCAACTCCATCAAAGACTCCAGAAGGATGCAATATTACCTAAGTAAACAGTAAGTTCATTGTAAGCAACTTAGAAAACTCTAGAATTGACAGAGATATCTCACTGCCTTGACAGACACCCAACATTTTTCTGTACCATTGGGGCATTCATCTCCAACCTAATGGTCCATAGTATCCAGCAGACTTTTCCATGAAGAAGGAAATTCCAAAGACAGCTCCGCCTATATTGGGCGTTTGTCAATCACTTTCTTCTGTGTCGTGCAGAATGTCTAGTAGTCTCTTTAATGAAGCAGGAACCCTGAAGGACAGTCTCACTTTTAGGCAAATTCAGCAGTCATATCTCTGTGGGTTCTGCATATCCAGTTCATAAAGCAATCCAGGCAAAAATAGTTTCTTGCCTAAATGGTTAACCAACTCCATAAGAAGCCTCTTTGATGCCCATCTTCCTCTTGAAGTAATTAATTGGTGCTGCCAGGAGCAGATATGTCTCACTGTCCTAAATTCTTAAAACACTTTAAATGCCATATTCTGTAGTCTTTGAAAGATTTGAAGAATCCCTATCTAAATGAAATATATCTCTATATATCTAGAAAACCTAACATGACTACAAACTTAACTATTATAAATGATTCTCTATTAACCTATAGTTCTTAATTATACATTACATTTTTAAATGTGCTGCAAAATATATACATATAACAAAATTGACCTAAAATTTTTATCAGTAAACCAAGATCCATACCAAAACAAATCTCTATAGCATATCCCCCTTTGAATGTAAAGAAACCTTTATAAACAGTATTTGGGAATATGGGTGTAGGTTTTCTCCAAACTTCTTCCCGCTGTTTATTGGGTGAAATTGTTTTTTTTTTTTGAGGAGTGTTCAAAATGACCTTTCAAGTGGTCTTGGTCCATCAAACCACATTAGCCTAGAAGAAATTCACAGGTCCTCATCTTCTGTGGAAACAAAAGCAGAACCTCTTTTCCAAAGCAACATATCTTTAGATCCAAATTTTGAAGACAAAATACCTTTAAAGTATATATGTTGGCTACTTAGCTCCTTCATAGTCAAAAAAAACAAAGAAAACACAATCATATGCATAATCCACACTCTCTGTGTATAGTTTATCTTTATGAGGCTTTCCTATTACTTTTTAATATTTATTTTATTATCTTTACTCCTTTAATCTGTGGCTGTCTGTACTCTGTCTCTTTAAAGACTTTGTTTTTGAACCATTTATTTCTTTTTATGACTCTCTATACTCTTTTTCTTCTCTATCCCGAGCCTATGTACATTTATCCAACACTGTGACTCATTTAGAGGTCTTTTATATCTGAATCTGTCCTATTATGTATCTGTAATTATTTACTGTCCAGGAGTGCTTCTTAAAATGCTAAGCGCGTTTTAAAAACTTAAGTGGTACCATTGCTAGGGGAAATATGGCACTATCTGTTTGTCCTGACCAGTCCAGCATTGCGGAGCTGCTTGCTTCCTCATCTCTAGGCACACAGCCAGCCCATGTTGCCACTAAGCAAGCCACAGCACATTACTCACAAACCCCATTCAAATGCTCGGTCTCCTGAAAGAGCCAGAGGTTGTTCTGACATCATGGCCCAGAGAGCCGGCATTTCATAACGGCTACAGCTTTTTTCTGTTACCACTGAACCAGGAAAACCTATCTTAAGGGAGCTGCAGCATGCCACCAGCAAGTAAAGCCCATTCAGGGAAGAAAATGAGGCTAAACTTTGTTTTGTTTTTTTGTGTGTGTGTGTCTAGAATTCCTTTTCAAGCCTTCTAAGATTTTAAGTAGATTTTAGTTGGCCATGTGGGCACCAATTTTTTGTAAGGATGCTTCTTGTTAGTTCCCATCTGCTTAGTCCCAAAATAATCACGAAGCAGCTGTATGAATTAAATCACCACTTGGCCCATTAGCTCGAGCTTCTTAATGGCTAACTCTTACATCTTAATTTTACTCATTTCTAGTAATCTGTGTATCACCATGTGACTATGGTTTACTGGTTAAAGTTCTGGTGTCTGTGTCCAGCGGGGCTACATGGCTTCTTCCTGACTCTGCTTCCTTTCTCCCAGAATTCAGTTTAGGTTTCCCCACCTAGCTATAGGGGAACAGCATATAGAGGGGAACCCCATATCACTTTTTCTTATTTCCACTGTAGCAACTAAACTACCCATGAACATAACACAGCACACAGGAAACAAGAAGACACCATGAGGCAATTCAAGTAGTTAAACAAGCACTTTAGACAATTAGGGAGACCACAGTCCTCATGTCTTCCCCTAGGACAACAGCACCATATTTGAAAACCTACCTTACCTAGTCCCTTCCCACTGCAGTCCCAGCATTATCAAAGGAAATCCACAAGTTATCTGACTCTGTTTTTTTTTTCTCACAGAACGGGCCTACAAGGACAAGGGATAAAGTCAGTAGAGTAGCAGTTGAACAAGTGGGACACACATACACTTACATACAAGACCTTTGTAATTTTCACAGAGTTACATGGAGATTTGAAGAACTCTGCTAATGGTCAGTTTAATTGACTGAAAAATATAATAGAAAATTCCATGATGGTCATAGTCATTAGATTCCCTGAGCAACTGTGTGGAGTGAGGTGACCCAAACATGGTCACTATTAGCATATCAACTTCATCAGTCAACAACCCTTATATTATTTTGTGGCAAGGAAGAGTAGTGCCTAATATTTGAAGTATACTAGCTTTGATCTCACACAGATAAAAGGAGATTTGTCCCATAATAGGGGTAAACCAGGGCAAGAGTTTATATTGGCACTGCTAAGCTAACAGGCATTGTCTGCTATCCTTGAGGAAAGGCTACTCTAATCTCTGGTGGGAGAGGTTTATGTTACTCCTAACATATTCAATCAACCTCTTGGTCTCCATGGCACATGGTGACTTTCTCTGTGTAAGTATGGGCAAAATGTTTGAATAATGCACATTCTTTCATTGAATATCTTTAAGTAACTCCACCACACACTCCCAACTCCTTTTCTCCTGGTTGTTTTCTCAGTATCAGTCTCTCTTTTTCCAATTCATCTCTTTCATTTCTGCTGTCACATATTTTACTAGAATAGAGATATAGGGAGGTTACAGTCATTATAAGAGATGATAGGGTTCTAACAGGTAATCTTTGAAACTGCCAGAGATCCATTATTTTTGAGAAGGATGCATGCCCTCGATCCCAGAAGCTAACACCAATTTATAACCACTTGCAAATGAAAATTTAATTAAATTTTCTAAAAATAAACCTGTAAGCTCGGTTCTAATATGCCCACTTTACAGTCAGATACCTGACAGGTGAACCTGGAAGTTTGCAGTGCAAGTCATGAAATTCTTCATTCAGGGTTTCAGCAATAAACTTTGTCTATTCCCATGGCCCACTCATTAGCCAATGCTTTATTCTACAACTGGATATTTTTCTCCTTGTGAAAGGAAATGTAGGCATAAGCTATATATAAAAGTTTGGAAGAAATTAAAGCTTACAATCTATAAGGAACTCTCCCTCTCTGTCTACCCCCCATCCCCCTATCTTTCTGATAGTGAAAGGCCATTTCAGATACACTTCAACCATCTGATCAATAGGGTACCATTCCAAACTGGTCTCTGGTCCTGAGAATAGCAACAAAGACTGAATTACACTCCATGCTCTTCAATTCAGTCACTAGAAATCATTTCTGTTCATATCTGGACATATGAAAACAAAATAACAGAGAAAACCCAGCTAGGGACAACCTCCTATGTTGTTTGAAGAAGGTTCAGGTTGGTGACCGATGTCCCCTAAATTCAATACAAGATAAGGGAACTCTGTACACTGACAACACCTTCGAAGGTGAAGAGCAGTGCTGGGAACTTCCTTCACTGAAGACAGTAGCAAGGACAGTCACCTTCAGCCGAAAGGTTTATGGCATTTTCCGCCTCAGTCCAAGGAAGTTCCAACCTGCACTTTTGCCCAGTAGAGCCTCACTTCTGTCCTTTTAACTAAGATTACATTAGAGATAATTGCTGTTACCAATATAGCCAGGAAAATATATTTGCATCCAGTGAGACCACATACATTCAACCTTTTACATCACAGAACAGAAGTAAGAAAGTTGAAACTAAAATTCAAGCCATCTGCCTAAAAGCTGGTAGTCAAATATGCAGTGTTCTCATCTTTCATTTATAGACCTCCCCAGCTCAAGACAGCCTTGAGGTGGACAACCAACCACTCATCTTGTTGGAAAGTATTCTGGTTGCTGTTCATACTCTCCAAACAGTAGTGGGAACTAGGGAAAACAGAGCCATACCATTCTTTTACTACCCAAAAAGGTAAGATAAGTTTTGACCTTCTACACAATGCAGTAACTGGATCTTGCTATTTGGTCAAAGGTGGCCAGGCACTTTCCCCTCTAAACAAGGAAGTTCAGGAATTCACCTTTGCTCAGGATGATCTGACTTATTCCCTCTGAAACTTCTCAAACTGTCACTCTTCTTGGGGAAACAGTTTCCCATTTTGAAGAACTGTCATCAGAGTTTCCCCTTGGTGAAAACTGGGCTTTGGACCTTTAACCTCCTACAGACAGTACTCCAGACATTCCATATTTGTCTAAGGATTCAGAATTTGTCTTTTGCTCAAAGGAAATTAACACTTGCCCCTGTGATCTAAAGGATCTCAGGGCATCCCTTTCTGTCCGTGTGAACCTCAGACTCATATCACTATTGGAGGGATTCAGAGCTTTACCCTCTAACTGAGGCCATTAGAAAAATACCATAGTGACCAAAGGGACATCAGACAACTCTAAGGTGCCAGAGTCCACAATTTAGGTCATCTGCCTTCATACTAGCCACCAACATAGAGGCTCCATGCTTCATGCATACACCTGTATAACTGATCATATGCTTCAAGAGGACATAGAGCCTGAGACTGCCATCTTGACTGCTGAACAATGCTCAGATTGGTGCCAGGTCTGGCATGGTGTGCCTGATTATGAGAGTGGTCTAAACTGTAATGAAGGTTTGGAAGCTGATTAGGAATTTTCAGGCTCTCTCTCCACTCCACAAAGTAGCCTGAGACACTTACTTTCAGCCCTTAATGGTATAGAACCTTGATAATCTCTCTAATTATGCCTCTGTCTTCTATTCCTAAATATTATTGCTTTGACAATCATTTCTGGAAAATTAGACATCAGATGCACTCTCCCTAATGAAGGGAACCTTATATGTAACCTATCTGACTAAGATGCCTGAAACTATCTCAACCTGTCCAAGGTCTCAGACCTTTCACCTCCAGCCAAAATAGCCAACAAAAATTACCTTTTCTGACCAGGGTCTATTCAGATGGAGTGTGTGTGTGTGTGTGTGTGTGTGTGTGTTAAAGGAAGGCTTAGATTTTTCACTTCTGCCTAAATGTGCCCCAAATCCACCACTGTTTCTAAAAGAGATACCAGAACAATTCTTTTTGTTCCCTTGATTCTCAAAGAGAGGCACTATGGCGAAGAGGTCTGCAATTTCATTTCTTTATTAAGGAGATATTTAGACTCTCTACCTCTACCCACGGAAACCTCAGACATTGCACTTCCATTCAAAGAGAACTTAGTCTTTTTCCCTCAAAGTGGCCAGGAAACCTAATGCCCAAGTTAGCCAAAAACCTTCTTTCGCCCAAGTGGACCTCAGACCTACCAGCTCTGTATAATAAGGCTGTTGATATTGTTCCATTGACCATAGCAGCCTCAGATATTCACACCTGTCTATATTGCTTCCAGCCTTCTACATAATACCAATCATGTAAGGCATTTTCCCTATGAACAAACAGGCCTCGGGATTACTTCGTCTGACCAAGGGCTTCTCAAACCTTCCCTTTCTACCAAATTAGGGCTCCTACCTACCTCTTCTAACAAATGGAGCCACAATCCTTTCTACTCTGACCAAGGAATTGTGAGACCAAGGTGACTTTGGGCCACTCTGGTTTACAAAACCTGAGCACCAGAGTCACAAGTAGATCCTGAAAGTCAGGCCATCTCCCTTTAATTCAAGCACTAGAAATAAAATGGCCCTATCCTTCCTGCCCATGCCTAGATGGTGAACAAAATTTTGTGGAGGGGATCAAACTGAAGATAACCATTTAACCTTGTGGAAGAATGCACAGATTTCTGCCTTGCCTCCCACACAGTCCACACAAGATATAGATATTCAAAACGGTGAATGGTTCGAAGCTGATCAAGCAGTCCTAGGACATTCCTCAGCTCCACAAAGTATTTGGTCTCTGTCCAAGAGAAAATGAACCTTTTTATTGTGCTGAATATAGGCAGAGACTGTATCCCTCTGATAAAATATCTCAGAAGTTCCACTCATGGTCAGAGTACTTCAATGCTTCCGATTATGTCCAAGTGGTCTGTTACTTTGCCTCTTTGATTAAAAGGATGTCAGACTTTCTCCTGCCCAAAAGGTGCTTCAGTCCTTCCCTCATCATATTTAGAGATATTCAGACATTTACCTCTAATAAAGAAGGTCTCATATGTGGCCTGTGTGATCAAGCAAATATCATATATTCAGATATTCAGACCTAATAGATTTCAAGCCTAAACCTCTAACATATATGGCATGGAAAGTACTCTTCTGACCAAAGAAAATTTAAAAACAAGGTCTCAAGTACATGAGAGTGGGGTGAGGGTAATTCAGGTTACTGCCTTTATTCTGGTCACCTAAAATGGAAAAATCCTGTCTTGTATCTTGAGAACCAAAAAGATGAGTATATACATGAGGAGAATAGAGGCAGAGACCATCATCATGCCTGCCATGGACATTCAGAAGATATGTGTGTTATACACTGATTTTTTAGTTGGAAACTGATAAAAGAGTGTATGAACCTTCCTGTATTTCTAAAAGTATCCTGGGCATTCATCTTCTGCCTAACAGGTCCTCACACATATGACCAAAACAAGCTGAGACTATTGAAATCAGTTCTAGGGGAGCTCATACCTTCTCCTTCTACCTTAGAGGACCCCTAATCTATTACTTCTTCCCAAAGAGGAATCAGAAACTCTTCTGTACACAAAGAAATTAGAGATACCCAATATACCCAAAGAAGTCTAAGGGTATCCTCCTTTACTGAAGGGGGTTGGAGTTTATTCCCTCTTCCCAAGTATTCATCATTCCTCTTCTGAAGAAAAAATTGGACCTCGGACCTGCCTGCTCTGGTAAGAGGGCTGTAGTTCTTCAATATCCAGACCTTCCCTGCATGCACATGTATGAGTTGGCTTACCAGCTCCATGTAATTGAACCTTGTCTCTTTCTATTTTGACCAAGGGGACTCCCATTCACTGCCTCTTTTTAAGAAGGGTGTCTCAGACCATTTCCCTCTGCCCAAGTGGTCTACTGACAAAGGAGGTATTTCCATTATCCTCATCAGATTCAAAGGCCTCAGAAATATCTATTGGAAATAGAGATCCTAGGACACATCCAAAGAAGCCTCAGACAACCCAGGTTCAAACTACTGCAATCCAAGAATAGAAAGTAGAGCCAAGAACATAAGGAACACTGCCTCAAGAGAGAAACTAAAATGGTATGGTCTTCATCACTCAGACTTAATATCCTGTTTGATGGAAGTTTCTGTCCTACCAAGTCCCATAGCTGTTTGGTCCCGAATAAATACACAGAGGTTTATATTAATTATAAACTGTTTGGCCTAATGTTCAGGCTTATCACTAACTAGCTCTTACAACTTAAATTAACCCATAATTCTTAACTATGTTTAGCCATGTTGCTTGGGTTCTCTTATCAGTGAAGTATTCTCATCTTGTTTCTATTGCATCTGAATGGTGACTGCATCTCTACCTTTCCTCTTTCCAGAATTCTCCTAGTCTGGTAGCCTTGTCTATACTTCCTGACTGGCTACTGGCCAATCAATGTTTCGTTAAACCAATATGAGTGACAAATCTTTATGATGTACAAGAGTACTATTCTATAACATTTCCCCTTTTTTATTTTCAAAACAAGAATCTTGAAACTATTATCATTTATTTGGCTTTTTTCCTGACCATTATCAATAACAACTTGTAATCAATGCCCCTAAACAATGATAAATATCCATGTGATATTTTGTTTGTGATCTAACAAATAAAGATTGCCTGAAAATCAAAGTGCAGAGCTAAGCCACTAGTTAGCCATAGAGACCAGGCAGTGGTGACACACACCTTTAATCCCAGCACTCAGGAGACAGTGGCAGATGTATCTCTGTGAGTTCAAGAAAACCCTGGGCTATATGAGATTGAATCGGACTAAAAGAGAAATAGAGCTCACAAAAAGATGATTCTAGTACTTGGGATCACATGCCTTTAATCCTAGCACTAGGGAAGTAGAGACAGGAGTAATATGACTGGGCAGAGAGAAGAATATAAGGCAGGAGGCAGGAGCTCAGAAGCAGTCTGAAAATTCAGTCTGAGCATGCAGTTTGAGGTTCTTAGAGAGAGCATTCAATCTGAGGACTCAGTCTGAGGTTTCATAGAGACAAGAGTCAGTCTAAGGGTTCATAGAGATGAATGCAGTCTGAGAATTCATAGAGGCAGGATCACCCTCTCAGTTAGAGCATTGGTAGAGGTAAGAACTCTATAGTGGTTTACTGCTCTGCTTCTCTGATCATTCAGCATTAACCCCTATATCTGATTCTGGATTTTTATTATTAAGAGCAATTAGAATTTGTGACACAACCTTGAGCAGCTGAACATATGCTTGAAAAGATACTTATCTGAGGACTGTCATTAGAACCTTTATAAGAATACTATGAGTATTGTGTAGCCTACTATACATTCACTGCAACGCACAGATACTCTAGTCTCTGATGAAGAGTTGGAAACTGACAAGGCAGTGCCTAGAATTCACTGTGCTGTATAAGATGATATGGGACCTTTATTCTGTGGCAAAGAAGGGACATGGAACATTCTAACTCTACCCACTCAGACATAGTAGTTTCCATCTATAAAGAGTCCTCAGATCTTCACCCTCTGCCCAAGAGGCCCTCAAATATTTCTCTTCTAACACTGATGCTTTGTATTTTCCCCCATGGTTCACAGTGGCTCACTCCTTCCCCATCTCTGTAGGCATGCCTCAGACTTCTCACTTCTGAGCCATGGAGTCCTAGACTTACATTTCTGACTATGGGGATTATAGATATCAGACTTTGCTTACAAGAGGAACCTCAATATTGTCCCTCCAGGACAAGGATTCCTCAGACATACTTGTTTTGACTGATAGGGCCTCAGACTTCCACCTATGACACAAGGGGCCTCAGAACTATTCTATTTGTGGCTTGTTAGTCTTGTCATCCCCATCTATGATTTTTCTCTGATTTTTCCTTCTGATCAAGGGTGCCTCGAAACTTCCCAATCTACTCAAATAGATCTTCTATTTACCCACTGTGACCAATGTGAAATTGGACATTTTCCTTCTTACCATCTTAATCAACCATTCCCCTATGGTTAGAGGCTACAGTCCAAAAGTAGCAAGAAAACCTAGAACAAAAGTCATCAGAATTCTATCCAATCATCAGAAACTGAACCATCCCATTATTTGCATCCAAACTAAATGATGCACTAAACACACTTTGAAGATGACATAGATGATACGGATATTCTTTTGCTGTTATGGTTATTATGACTGTTTCTGTCTTCCTGTTGATTAACTTTAGAAGAGAAACTTGAGATCAGGTAGTGGTAGTTTAATCCCAGTACTCGGGAAGCAGAGGTAGGTGGATCTCTGTGAGTTCGAGGCCAGCCTGGTCTATAAGAGCTAGTTCCAGGACAGGATCCAAAGCTACCGAGAAACCCTGTCTCAAAGAAAAACTTGAGATTGAGGTTTTCTTGTTATGTTAATCATCTCTTGGTATTATAAATCAGCAATCAGTTCTAAAGAGAATTCACATTTCCTACTCTCTATGGCAATCAATTGTACACATATATTTTAACCTATTGTTTCAGAGAAATATCACTATGCATTTTCTATTTTTCACATTTAGATGTAGATGAAAAGTAATCAGATCATGAGCAAAGATATGCTTCCTGTGGTGTCTTGTTTTCCCCTGGATCCCCATTTCCTTTGACAACAGTTGGAAGATCCATCTTGACCGACATATCTTAGAAAGATAGATTTAAAAACTGATAGATCTGAAAACAGCATAAATAGTTTTAATACCATTAGGAGCTAGTGTATTATGATTCTAAATTTCAATTACTCAATAATAACTGGAGTAATATAAAAGTACTAGTAAGAGTTTCAGGATTTAATACCTGAAATAGCTAGAAAAAAACAGAAAGAATATTTACTAATGAAAAAGAAAATCTATGTACTTCTAATGGACACTTACTGAAAAAATATTGTGTGTGTGTGTGTGTGTGTGTGTGTGTGTGTGTGTATAAGTATGGGTGTGTTTGTGCTTCAGATTTTTATACCTTAAGTGGAGGTAGTAAACTATGTGCTTTTTTCCCTAAGGTAGATATTAGAAGTGAAAGACACTATTTTCACCTTTTAGTTTGTTACATTTGTTTGTTTATTGTGTGGGTACATGTCATAGCACACAAGCCCAAGTCAGACGACAATGCTATGGGGTCTTTTTTCCCCTTCTGTAATGTAGATCTTGAGGATAAAACTCAAGCTATCAGGCTTGGTGGCAAACACCCTTTCCTGCTGAGTCATCTTACCAGGCCCAATACTGTATTTAAGTTCAGTTAAAGAATTATGTGAAGTCTTATTTCCCAAATGCATTTGATATCATCACTATTGTCTCTGTTATGTTTTAATTGCATAACCTTTAGTGCATACATCAGAAATTTGATCCACAATGCTGTGGTGTTGGGAGCAATGGAAAGAAGGCCTAATGGAAAGGAAGTTATGAAGACACAGTCTCAGGAAGAGAATACTACTGCTACCAATAGAGTAGGTTCTGTCACTGGGTTTTTTTTTCTGGCTTTCTGTCTCACTCTTTTGCCCATCTGTTTTCTGTCACTGACTTTGCTAGGAAGCTATACTCTGATTCTATTTTTTAAAAAAATATTTATATTAAGATTGCTTTCAGAAAATTTTACCCCTGTAAGCAATGAATAATGACCCCTGCCATTGTCCAACACCCCAGGGTGTCTCATTCACTCACCTTCACCATAAAGTTTTCTCACATTCATGAGTATTTTTCTTTTGTGACCATTGTTATTAACCAGGGCTATCTGTGTGACCATACGTTTAGAAGTATATTTTGGAGCCTGGTGGACTCAACAATGGATACACAACTGAAGATAGTAGTTCCCCTCACCCAGAGTCCATAAAAAGCCAGGAGTTAGAGTTCAAATAGGGTCTTTATACTTAACTCATTACTGGTGTTTGTTTTGTATCAGCCTAACACAGTAATTAAAGTTGTGAGTTAGTAATGTTAATAGTTGCATTGAATCTGTAGAATGGGGTTCCATACTCCTTCACCACTTTTCTGGCTCTTATATACTTCTGTCCCCTCTGCTACAATGCTACAATGCTCCCTGAGCATTAGAAGAGTGTTTAAAATGTCTTGTTCAAAGATGAGCAAAGAACCATTGCTTTTCCCCTACATCTTGAGCAGCCATGATTCTCTGCATTCACTGTTATTCATAGTAACACAAGCCTTTTCTGATTAAGGCTAGAGGCATCTTTACTCGATGACAGTGCTTCTCAGCATTCCTAAGGCTGAGACCCTTTAAAACAATTCCACAAATTGTGGTAACTCCCAACCACAAACATATTTTCTTGCTACTTCATAACTGTAAATTTGCTACTGTTGTGAATCATAATATAAATATTTGATATGCATGTTATCAGATATGCGACCCCTTTGGGGGTCATGACCCATAGGTTGAGAACTGTTGCTCTTTGGGGAATAATCACTTTGCTGTGGGACAGGACTGGCTTAGTTCTTGGTGGAAGCTGAATGATGTTAGATTTCTGAGGCAGCAGAAAGAGACAGAAAGCAGAAAGAGACAGGAGTCTGACCTTCAACAGATAGGACTGTGTTTATTAGCACACTCAGTGGAGAGCAGCGTCTCTTTTGTGGGAAATTGGGTCTGTCAAGGGGAAAAGCTGGCTATTACCTTTTATGGAGTGGGGTGAGGAGCTTGAGAATGAGGAAATTCTTGAAACTGTAACCTGCATTTCTCTCCTGCAGTCTCTCCTTCCTGAAATTCTTTGCCTGAGGCAAGACAGGCTACCTTGGGAGACTGGGAGTTGGCCTGTCTGCACTGACATTCCTTTCTGTGCTGACTAATAAGGCTGAGCACAGTCATCTGTAATCTCATGGGAATCCTGTTTTTCCATAAAGACACTCTGTCCACTGAGATCATGGGCATGAGCACCACGTGAAAAAATGCTGAGGTAGAACCACTGAGGCAGAACAAACGGAGAAAGGAGAGAAGGGTCAGGCTTGATGAAGCAAAAAAATCCCTGAGGTACCAGAACCTCTTGGAAGGCTGCTGACATGAATTCAGAGGTTGAGCAGGACTGGCCACCATCCCAGAAGGCGTGGAAAGAACTTACTTGGGCATTGAGACTGTGTAGAGATGTGATGAAGGAAACCAGGATGTGGTTTGATAGGCAGAGTCTTGGCAAGGGAAGGAGGCATAGGGTCTGCTTGGATAGTGTGGCAGAATCAACAGGCCAGAGTCTAACCAGCAGCAAGAAACTCACTAAACCACAGCAGTTCTCAACTTTCCTAATGTTGTGACTCTTTAAAACAGTCCCTTACGTGGTGACCCCCAACCACACAATTATTTTGTTGCTACTTCATAATGTTGCTACTGCTATGACTCATAATATAAATATTGGATATAAAGGATATCTGATAGTAACCCCCAAAAGGGGCTGCAACCCACAGGTTGAAAATGGCTGCACTAAAGTATAAGGAGCCCATGGTGTGATGCTTAAAATGTGGACAGCCTATACTGCCAAGGAGAGTTAGGAGTTGAGGTGGCAGCCTCCAGATCTTCTGTCAATATACAAACCCTCACCTTCTGCCCAAAATCGTATGGTCATATAAGAATTTCTGAATGATATAGCAAAGCCAGGAAATTTCCCCAATTATAAGGTGATTCAGACCTAAACTTTTACCTGAATACTTTGGTATTTCAACATGTGGCAGGTCTCAGATTTTTCCTTTCTATCCAAGGGGCCTATCTTATCTCCTCTTTGATTAACTTATGTCAGACTTCTATCAAGGAGTGCCTTGGAATAATACTTTCAACACAAAGGTATATCAGACTTTCCTCTTGTGTTCAGGGACACAAAATAAATCTCTAAAAGAGGCACAGCACAATTTCCATCTTTACTCAAAGAACCTCCATCCTTGACTTTCCCTAGGGACTTCAGGGATTCTCCCAGGCCATGTGAGTCCTCAAGCCTTCCCATCTTGTCCAAGGGACCTTTTTTCCTCTCGCCACAGGAGCTTCAGAACTTACTCCACAACCAAAAAGACTCAGCATTCCCCATCTGACCAAGATTCAGGATTAACTCCTATAATCTAAAGGGGCCAAAGATTTACTCCTTGTGACAGCAGGGTCTAGGAATATTCTTCTCTAATCAGCAAATCTGGTTTGAGGTCTGCATTGCTAAGTTTATAAATTGGAGCTCAGAATCTGTTAAGTCACCAGAAATGGAGTGTTGCCCCATCTTTCATGTTCAGAAATGGGCAGCTGAGCATACTTGAAAGGGAGACATAGCTAGAGTATCATCCATCCCATTGGAAGAAAGCTTAGACAACTTCCTGATCTGCTGCTAAGTAGATACAGATATGAATATTCCACACTCAACCAAGCATTTCACAATAAGAAATCAGCACTTAGACCTTTCTTCACTGTGGAAGGTAGCATGGTACCTTCAACTTTCACCCACGGGTTCCTGAGGTCTTCTTACTGTATGTATAGATTGAAGCTCTGATGCCTCCTTAGTCAGAAACAGCATGTCAAAGGCCATCTTTTATAGATTGTAAAAGTCAGAAGAGAAAAATCTAAAGCCACATTGGACAGAGGGAATAAAGTCTGAGAGCACCTTAGTCAAAGAGTATAGGCCAGAGGCTACATCCTATAAAAAGAGGGAGAAGTCTGAGGCCCCTTGCTCTCTGATGACCTTCAAGGAAGTAACCCTGGATTTGATGACTTCTGGGGAAATCGAAGTTCAAAGTCCCCCTTAAGTAAATGGAAAGGGTGTATGGTCCCATGGTTTATTTATTTTGTTCTGTTTTTTGAGACAGGGTTTCTCTGTGTAGCCCTGGCCATTCTGGAACTTGCTCTGTAGACCAAGCTGGCCTCGAGCTCTTCACCTTCCTCTGCATCCCAAGTGCTGTGATTAAAGATGTACACTATCACTTCCTGGAAAGACCCCATGATTTAATGCAGAAAGTTTGAAGGACCATGGGTCTCAGCCTGTTGGACAGAGGTCCCTATTACATCTCTATTTTTCTATTGCTTCCTTGTTAAGAGTGAATAGGTCTGAGTTCCCCATTGGTTTTAGTAGGAAGATGTGGGACCCATTATGTCAATAAAGCATAGTATATAAGGACCCCTTGATTGGATGGAGAGTGTCTGAGTCCCTTTAGAGCAGAGAGGGGTGATCATTGGACAGATGGGAAGGTTTGAGGCCCAATTTGTCAGAAGGAGTATAACCAAGACTCCCAGGGTCTGAAACACCTTTGAGCAGAGGAAAATTTCTGAAGATCCCATGGATAGAGAGGAAAATGTCCAAGATCTTCTTGGTAATGGGAGAAAGTTGAAGACCCCCCCAAGAAAGAAAGAGAAGGTTTGAGGCCCCCTTGAGCATAGGGGTAAAGGACTGAGGAAGTATTAGTCACAGGATGTAGGTCTTAGATCTCGTGGCAAATGGGAAGGTCTGGGTGCCTTAAATTATAGAAGGAAGGTCTTGGGACCTTCACAGCTGATAGAAAAGATATATGGCCCTTTCAGGTAGAAGGGAGAGGTCTAAGGTCCTACTGGTCACAAGGGGCAGGTCTCAGACTCCTTGGACTTAGGTACATGCCTAAGTCCCTTTTGTGAGAGTCGGGAGGTCTGAGGTTTCCTAGGGCAAAGGGAAGTTTTTGGACCCTTCTTACTCTGCCCAGCTCACCCTGGAACTATCCACATTGTGATACTTTCCCTTTACAAAACAGGACCTCAGACAATCTTCTTCTGTTCAGTGGGGCCTCAGACAATATTTGTCAAATAAAGACCCCCCTCTGACAGGGTGGGCTTCAGATCTTGTACCCCAAACATATGCTAAGTAATTGGACTTCTGATTAAGGGAACCACAAATCTACACCCTCTGAGTTTTTTGGATGATGGGGTTGGGCAGTTTGGTTCAGTAAATAGGTGTTTTCCCACTCTTGTAAAGTTTTTGTAATTTTTAAATTCTATTTGTCAGGGTGTTTTGCTTCCATGCATCTCTGTGTACCATGTACGTGTCTGGTGTCTGTGGAGGCCAGAAGATGTCATCAGATTCTTCAGGGACTGGAGTCACAGATGTCAGCCACAATGTAGGTGCTGGGAATCAAGTCTAGGTCCTCTGAAAGAAAAGCTGGTGCTCTTAAGTGATGAGCCATCTCTTCAGTCCCTTCTAATTCCCTTTGAAATGATTCCCTAGACAGCTGACTAGAGATCAGTCCAGGCCCTTTGTAAAGCTATCTGTGGTTTTCCATCTTTTATAATCCCAAAGTGTTTTTTATTGATATTTATTGAGCTCTACATTTTTCTCTGCTCTTCTCCCCTCCTCTCCCCTCCCCCTTTCTGCCTTCCCCCATAGTCCCCATGCTCCCAATTTACTCAGGAGATCTTGTCTTTTTCTACTTCCCATGTAGGTTAGATCTATGTAAGTCTCTCTTAGTGTCCTCATTGTTGTCTAGGTTCTCTGGGATTGTGGTTTGTAGGCTGGTTTTCTTTGCTTTATGTTTAAAAACCACCTATGAGTGAGTACATGTGATAACTGTCTTTCTGTGTTTTGACCTGCACGTTTTCAAGTTCAATAAACTTGCCAGTCCTTGACTTAAAAGTACTTTAATTGTCCTTTCCAACCATTGAGGTAATTGCACATTAATTTGATGCAATGAAATCAATGAAAAATGAAAAAAGAAATGTATTGCCAGACTGAAAATATGACTTGCCTTCATAGACAGTGATGATGCAAAGGTCCTTCAAGAATATTAAATTTGAATGTTTGCTAAGTCAAATTTAAGCTACATTTATAACCCTCTTCCTTTGAGAAATAAAAGCATTTGCCTATACCTAAAACCCTTCTCTGATCTTTTTCTTGCAGTAGTTGGAAACTAATGCAGACACTCACAATTGGACAAAGTGCAGTGAGTTAGTACTTTGGAGTATTCAGTCCTCAATGGGGTGTCTCCATCAAATCCTTCAGGGCGCAGGAAGCTGTGCAGAAGAGGAGATAGAAAGATTATAAAAGCCAGAAAAGATGGATGACTCCCAGGAAAATGGTACTTTCCAGGCACAACAGGAATGATGCACATATGAATTCATGGTCACTGTGGCTGCACATACAGGCTTATATTGGTAGAAGCCAGATGGGATCCTGCCACTGAGAGGGAAAAGTGAACCAAGGGTCTCACCCCTCACCAAGAAGCTATTTTCAGTTGATATCTGCTGGAAAAGGGAAACCAGTTTTCTCTAATGGGGTATCACTATGTGTATCACCCACACTTCTGAGCAGATCCATGTTTTTGGTTTCATTTTGGTTTGGTATTTTTTGTGCTGTTAGTTTTTTGTTTGTTTTACTTTTCATTTTGTGGATATTTTAAGATGGAGAGAAATAACATGAAGTTGGGTGGACAGAGAAATGGGGAGGATCTGGGAGAAGTAGAGCAGGAAAAAATATCATCAAAACATATTATACAGAAAATTTTTTTTGAAAGTAATTTTATTAAATTATAAAAGTTTCCATTTACGCCCCTCTTCCCAACACTCTCCCACTCCCCCCCTCCCTCTCCTCCTCCCTCTTTGTCCCTAAGGGCAGTCAGGGTTTCCTGCCCTGTGGGAAGTTCAAGTTCCTCCCCCCTCCCTCCAGGTCCAGAAAGGTGAGTATCCAAACAGACTGGATCCCAAAAATCCAGTATATGCAGAGGAAACTAGTCCCAGTGTCATTGTCAATGGCTTCTCAGAAAGACTCCAGGCCAGCCACATTCAGAGAATCTGGCCACATTCAGAGAATCTGGTTGGATCACGTGCTCGTTCAGTCGCAGTCCAACTGGCCTTGGTAAACTCTCATTAGATCCGACCCCTTGTATCAGTGGGTGATAGCATCCCTCGGTGTCCTTCGTCATTTTCTTCGTCCTTCTGCTCCTCATTTGGACCTTGGGGGGCTCAGTCCGGTGCTCCAATGTGGGTCTCCGTCTGTATCGCCATCCAACGCCAGATGAAGGATCTATGGTGATAAGCAAAATATTCATCAGTATGGTTATGGGCCAAGGCCGGTTCAGGCACCCTCTCCTCTGTCCAGAGAACAATCTAAACCCTAAATATACAGAAAATTTTTAAGGAAA
This sequence comes from Myodes glareolus, assembly GCF_982192425.1. Taxonomy (NCBI): domain Eukaryota; kingdom Metazoa; phylum Chordata; class Mammalia; order Rodentia; family Cricetidae; genus Myodes; species Myodes glareolus. The sequence goes on from NC_142053.1 coordinate 122,464,033, forward strand.
AAAACCTCTGCTTAGAAAGACTTCAAGGGTTAAAAGAATTCATTTCAATTCTTTCTCCAGGGCAATGAAGTAATGTTTAAGCAGTGTGACACAAGGTGGCAGTGTTCACCTGTAGTTCTCATATACACACAGGCATATAGAATACACCCACACACCCATACCAGACTTTCCACTGGATGACAAAGTTAGCTTAGGGGAACATTAAAATTTGTATTGATAACAAGCATAAGATGATTATATCAGAGGATTCTCTACAGGATTTAAGTGTGTAACCCATTTTTCTCACTCATAATAGTCCATATTTTTCTTTTCCTTATGTATTGAAACAGAGCCGCTTGATTAGAAAAATTATGTCCACTCTGACAAAGAGAACCAGTCATTTTTTAATGAGTATTAGAATGTTAAAATTACCATGTAAGATTGGTAAATCGCAGTTTTGTGCAACATGTTCTTTGCTTATACAATAAATTATTCCCTAGTATCCAAGTCCTATCACTTGACATGGATGAACAGAATATGCTAATAACACTCTATGTGGAAATCCACATAACTCGCAAACAAAAGATAACAATGGTTTCAAACACATTAAAAAAATCTTGGACACACCCCTTTAGTCTTGAAAATTAAACCACAAAGAATTGTTTCTATTCAAAACCCATCTCCAGAGCTTTAGATCTATGCAGCTAGTTAGACCTGTTTCTTCGAAGTCGTAAGAATTATGTAGACTTAAAAATACATGTGTGCTCCTTTCAGAGCTCTGCAAACCCTATGGAAGAGGAAGCTGAAAGGGTATAAGAGCCAGAGAGCTTGGAGGACACCAAGGAAACAAGATCGTCTAGACACAACAGGACAGAAACACATCTGAACTCCCAGAGACTGAGGCAGCACGTACAAGGCCTGCACAGGTCTGCACCAGATCAGGTCCTAGCGCTGAGAGGAGACGTGGGCATACGCCCCATCCCTGACCCAGAATCTATCTCTAATTGGTAACCACTTGCAAACTAAAACTTAATTTTCTCCAAGAGTTTCACTGGTAAATAAACTACTCTTAAGGGTCAGCCACAGGATTAGATGACCCCAGGAAGCAAACTCAATGGCGTCTTTGCAGGTTCCTTGTCTCATAATGTCAAGACAGTGCTCTAAAAATTATCTGTTTTTTATTTTACTCTCTCTCTCTCTCTCTCTCTCCCTCCCTCCCTCCCTCCCTCCCTCTTGTCTACAGGTCCTTTGCATATATATTATGGCTTCCAGTTTTGAGTTTTTAAGGGATTCCTGAATGGGTGATCAAGTGGGCCTCTGTGAGTCTCTGCATCTATATCTATTTCCTGTGCCTTTTTTGGAGGTTTTCTTCCTTCTGTTTGTTTTTTCCTATGCTGATAGGTTGGCTTTTGCTTTATCATACCATACTATATTGCATTGCATTATATTGCATTATTATTCTGTAGAAGCCTGTTTTGTTTCTATTGAGAGACAGAAAGGGGATAGATCCAAATGGGAGAGAAGATGGAGAGGAACTGGGAGGCAGTGGGGGAAGGAAAATCATAATCAGGTTATATGAGAAAAAAATCTATTTTCAATAAAAGGAAAAATACATATGTGAAAATTTCATGATTTCATTTTTCTTTGCAGCTGAATAGTATTCCATGAAAAATGTGTGCTACCACATTTTCATGATCCAATTGATAGTTAAAGGGCATTGAGGTTATTTTCAATTCCTCATTATTATGAAGGGAGTGTTTATCAGTGGAGTAGAATTTCAAGTCCTTTGGGCACATGGTAAGGAGTGGTATTTCTGAGCCATATGGTAGATTTATTTTTAGGTTATCAAATTATGACCAGCTTAGGCTTGGTCATAATGAAAGAAGGCACAGGAAGACTGTAGGAGCCTGAGGAACAGAAAATTTTCTGTGAGACTGAGATTCCTAGAAATGACAGAGAAGCTACAACTATGAAAGATTATCGACATGGCTGCCTAAACAAAACAGATCAAGGATAACACCTTGATAGATATGCTAACATGAAAGGAAGAAATCTCTCAGGGTTCTAGCACTAGACAACAAAATACAGGCACCCTGCCGAGAGTGAGGGAAGTAGTCTTCTCCAGGAAAGAGCCCCACAATTGCCTATTTAATACCAAGTGCTCAGTTCTGATGCCATGAGCATACAAGTAATTTTACATGGACTGAGCAAGTTGTATTTATATATTTATAAATGTGATTATATATATATATACATATATATATATGAAGACGGAGGGAGGAATGGGAAGGGAAATTATGTAATATTTTAATTTCAAAAATTTAAAAGTTTTAAAAGAAATAGGAAACATAAAGTGTAATAATAAGTAATGAGACTGAGTTCAAATGTACTGTTCATGTTTGTGGGTGATGGTGGTGGTGGTGGTGTGTGTCCGTGATTCAACTACTTATACTTTTAAAACAGATTAAATTCTGGATTCTGATTCTGGAGAATAAACAACGGACAGGATAAAACTGCCTAAGTATGTGCATTTGAGGCATAGCAAGATTTTCAGAAAATACCAGTAGTAATCACTGACTGGTCATTGCTGCTTGTGAATTCTTGATTGGCCATACATTCATTTATTTTGTATATGAGCACAAGCATGCATGAGGGCAGCTTGGGAGGATACATGTGCCAACATGTATGGAGGTCAGAGGACAAATCAAGGAAGTTAATTCTCTCCTTTTACCATGTGGGGCCTGGGAATGGAATTTAGGTTTTAAAGCTTGAAAGTAAACACCTTCATCACTAAGACATCTCCTGACTCTAGAGAATTCTGATCCCTTTTAAACATAGTATACCGACCAGGAAGCTTCTAAATCTAAAAGCCTTTTCTGTTCACTGCCATCACATGTCAAATGGAATACTGAGTCAATTATTGTCCTGTTTTCACCTTTTGTATCCATTATCTCTCACATCATAGATTGTATATACCTTATTATTATCAAATAAAAAAGAAAATATAATTTTAGGTCATGCATCCCTTGCTTTCAGTACTTCATTCAGTCTCTAAAACAAATCTATAAACTTTAATATGCCCACTTTACAATCAGAGACTTGGCCGTTGGACTAAGAAGACTGCAGAGCAGGCCATGAAATCCTTATTTGGGGATGCTATATCTAGATACTTTTCAACTTGTTCTAGGAAATATAGGCACAAGCTATGCATAGAAGTTTGGGAGCAGCCTACTAGTAGCTAAAGCTCACAACTCTCTCTCTCTCTCTCTCTCTCTCTCTCTCTCTCTCTCTCTCTCTCTCTCTGTCTCTCCCCCCCCCCCTCTCTCTCTCTCTCATAGTGAAAAGGCCATTTCAGGTTAATTTCTCCTAGCTCTTAGCTAGATTCACTTCACAAAGCAGAAATAGATCTTTAAGTTCCCTATTTATTTGAGTTATTTGTTTTATTTATGATGAAACTCCAACATGGAATTTAGAGATACTGTCTAATCTATTGTTGTCCCATTACTATCTTCTTCATAATGACCACCATCACAAATATCACTATCACGATCATTATCATTTTATCAATCTTCATGATCATCACATTCCTCATATTCCATCAGCATTAGTTTCATTCATCTCATCATTATCATCATCATCATCATCATCATCATCAGAATCATGCCACCATGTTCCTTATCACAATTATCACCACCATCATCTTGTTAACCTTTACCATTATCACAGTCATTATATTTATCTCCATTCTATTCATCACCACCATGACAATCACAATCACCACCATTTATCATCACATTATTGACTTTCACCATCATCAGTCACTGTGCTTAATTACCATCATCTCCCACTTTTTAACCATCTTTAAAATCACCACCATTAAAATAATCATCATTAACACCATAATCATTTTTATCTTCCAGCATTATCTTTATCACCATCATCACCTGTATCACTATTATCACTGTCATCATCCTCATCACTACTATTACCATCATTGTATCATCATCAACATTATCTTCATTATTATCATCAATAGACTTCTTTCTTGATCCCTCTGAAGCCAAACTCTAGCTGTGCTTCCTTGAAAGTCATTATGGAAAAGAGCCATATTCTATTACATTTATTGAACTTTGTTGTCAAAAGAAAATAAATCAAAGATAGCTATGCTTAATAAATGACCAGAGTCCCCACAGTTCTTCTCCCAGGGTTCTGTTGGCTTCAATGAATAGTTCATATCAATTACATTCCCTCTGGCCTGTTTCTGATCGAATAGTTTATGAATCATTTTGCACCTGAAATAGATTTGATGTCCTAGATTCCTAGTTAGTGTATTTATATGGGAATGGAAGTTATCAAAAGACAGGGAGCAGAGACATCTTAATGGCTACAGGGATCAATCTGAAGAGGCCAGAGGACAAGTCCCTTCTACTCATGCCAATGAGGACTGCAACACAAGAATGTTGAATGGAGAAAGGTGGCAAGCCTGCAAATCCTAATTCTAGATGAGGCATCTTCTGCAAACTTCTTTTGTCTTGTGAGGTGACTCTTTGTCATTCTTAGAGCTTTATTTTTCCCTTGGCTATTATCTTATTCACATTTAAGTGACCCTAAAGAATTTGTCAAAGTCCATACACTATCAACTTATATTCAATAGTGAAGTAAAAATATTTGGAGACTGACAACTTTTTCATACTACTGTGTTTTGTCTTGTTTTTATTCTTTTTGTGTGCACATGTGGAAGTACATGTGTGAATATATATGTGTATGTGTATAAGGGCCTGTGTGTATGAGTACGTTTGTGTAAACATGTGCAGACCTTCACCAATTACTCTTCTATCTTAATCTCTGGGCAGGGTCTCTTAGTCAAACCCAGATCTCACTGATACAACTAGTCTTTCAGGTTTACCCCATGGATACCTTGTCTCTGCCTTCTGAGATTGAGATTGCGGAGTTACAGCCATGCTTATCTGGCATTTGTTTTGATTCTAGGTATCCAAACTCTAGTCATCTTACTTGATTAACAAGCTCTATTGATGAGCATTTTTTATTGTAAACTAGGTATTTTGTGTCTTCTTTAGAATAAATAATCCAACCATTGACCAAATATTACTTGAGAGCTTTCCTAATGTTTGTCTAAAAACTGACAAACACTAGATGACATGCAGTGTAGTATTGTGTCCCGCGCTACCGTCTCGCCAGCAAGAACCACGCGGAACACTAGGATCCTTCTGCAGAAAAGCTTTATGTCTCTTGGGAGCTAGAGCATAAGCCACATGGCGGAGACCCAGATAAGATGGAACCCATCCCTTATATAGGAAACAGACCCTGCTTTGGACGTGTCATTCTTGGATTGGTCAACTGCTCCCAGTCCCAGGTGATACCTTGGGAGTAGTGGAAAAATACCAACACGTGTGAGCTTTCTAGCTCACCTGGCGGTGCAGCGCCATCTATGGTGGAGAGTGTGGTTGCAGCCTTCTACATCTCCCCCTAATTTACTTCTTTGCAGAAAGGCAACTCCCTAGGAAGGTAAAGATAGAGGTCGCACTTCCCAAAATGAAAACATTAAAATGGGCTTACACGGAATCTGTCCCTAGGCTCATGACACCTGGAACCTATCCGGCCTGCCCTCTGCCAATTTTCTGGGAAAGGGAATATACGGCAGGAAACCCTTAAGCAGAGCGACTTATCTCTCAGAGAGGGCCATTCTCTGTGCGATGCTTTTCAGCTCGACAACCTTCAGGGCTAGCTAAGCCAAGCACTCCACCCTGTGCAATGGACCATAGTCCTAGGGGTGTAGGAGCTGGTTGGCTTAAACCTTACTGCTTTAACATAAATAACCACGTATCAGAAGAGGCTCCCTGTTCTAGGGCAGCCAGCGCTGAGCAAAAACCACTTTGTCCCTATGGCTTTGGGATTTGAGTCAGCAGACCATCCAGAGGAGAAACACTATTCCATAGCAGGACCGTTCCAAAACATTTCCACCCCCACCCATTCTTTGAAGTAGGGGATGAAGGACACAATCCAGGACTGGAATCCTTTGGCCAGGCTTATGTCCACTCGCGTGGAGTTGATTGTCACGATGGACCATCTCAAGGAGGACAGCAAATCATCAAAATTCTCCTGCAAGATACAAAGACAATTCTCGGGACAAGTTAGCCACTTTTATAAAGTTCTCATATGGTACACTGGTCACACATAAGGCTGGAGTTTTCCATTCACAGCCCAATTGGGCAAGCTGCCATAAGCTATCCACCTGTTCTTGCATTAGGTCAATTATTTGATTAAGAACCATTATTTCACCTCTAATAGATGTATCTATGGTAGCCTGCTGATCCAGGGCCGTAGCCACTGTGGTAGATAACTGATTGAGGGTCTCTGTTTTTCATGGTATAGGCCATGCTGTCCCAGTGGCGCCTAGGAAAAACCCAGGCCCTGTTTGTTGATATTAGATTTAAGATTTATTTGCTCCGGTATTCCTTGCCGGTACGGTGGCCTTGGGTTCCAGAGCCCGCCCGCCATCCAAGGGCTGTGTGCAGCCCTGGGCCTGCTTGCTGCGCGGCTCTGCGTGTCCCAGGCCAGGAAGTAGCGGCTCCACCCCCAGGCGCCCCTGCCTTCCCCGCGGGGCTAGCCTAGTTCTCTGAGGCTGTGTTGGTGGCGGAGTGTGGCGGGAGCCGACACTCAGACCGAGGAGGCACAGGCAGGTCCGCGCCAGAGCTGCTGCAGCTCAAGGGGCCGATGGGAAAGGCGGCGAACAGGGCCGCTTTCCTACTAACCAACTCTCAACACCTGTGCCACAGCAAAAGCGGCTGTAAACTCTCACAGATCCAGCCAACTACCCAATCACCCCAAAATCCAAGGGCCCTTCGCATCCACCTCCCTGCAGATCCTGAAACACCAGACAAGCCAAGCATATACACAGCAATCTTTCAGGAGGACTTGAGTTCTTAAAATGCTAAGCAGTTCTTAAAAACTTAAGTTGCACTATGTAGATGTAATACGGTACTGCCTGTTTACTACATCTAAACCTTAATTGCGCTTTTATTATGATAAATACGACCAGCCCTGCCTGAAGTCAGCATCGTTTAGCGTAGCCAAATGGAACCAGAGCCATTTTACCCTCAGAGACCCTCACAGTTTTAGGTACATTGTAAGCTTTTGGCCCGGCTGCCTGTGGCATCGCTCTCATTCTCGGTACAGCTGTGATACCCTCCAGGCCAGGCACCAACTGAGCCTGCGCAACGTGCTCCCCACCATAGCCACAGAGTAAAGCTCCATTCCAGCCGCCCTCCAGCCCCAGCTGCACCCACTCCGCGCCCAAACCTGTGTACGGAGCAAAGCGGAACTCAGAGAAGCAGGCTTGCAGATCTGCGATCACTGAAAGGACCTCATTTAATCTTTTAGGGAATTTGGGCGTCGTTTAGTCTCTTTGGCTGCTTCCTGCTGTTATTGGGCCGCTGTATTTTAGGGATATACACTATAACATTTCAGGAGGTCTCGGTGATTCAAACCACATAAATCCCAAGTACACCCTTAGGCTCTCCTTTTCTGTGGAGACGAAAACAGAACCTCTTTCCCAAAACATCATATCCTTAGCAGTTTCTAAGTTTAAATATCTTTCTCCTATCCAGTACACAACAGACAACACACATAACATAACATAAAGCTTCTGACCTTGTAAATCAGCCTTCTCCCCCATTTTTACTTTTTTAAAATCACTGGGGGGTCCTTTTTAACTTATTTTCTTTTCTGTCTCCCCCATTCTTTACCGGAGGATCATTTTTTAACTTATCTGGGTGCGCGCACAACCTCCCACTGCTGCTCAGTTTCTGATATGCTCTCTGGACTTTAGAGCGTACCTCTCTAAGCATGCATGCCTGCAGTTCTGAATCCTCCTTGTGTCCAAGGGGTCTCCAGCGGTGCAAAGTTCTTCTTCTTCTTCTTCTTCTTCCCGGGTATGGCACCAGATGTCCCGCGCTACCGTCTCGCCAGCAAGAACCACGCGGAACACTAGGATCCTTCTGCAGAAAAGCTTTATGTCTCTTGGGAGCTAGAGCATAAGCCACATGGCGGAGACCCAGATAAGATGGAACCCATCCCTTATATAGGAAACAGACCCTGCTTTGGACGTGTCATTCTTGGATTGGTCAACTGCTCCCAGTCCCAGGTGATACCTTGGGAGTAGTGGAAAAATACCAACACGTGTGAGCTTTCTAGCTCACCTGGCGGTGCAGCGCCATCTATGGTGGAGAGTGTGGTTGCAGCCTTCTACAGTATTGGAGGGTTGGGGTCTCTTTCTATTACAAATTTGCCCAGAATGTTTGTATGAAAACTGACAAATAATTAGATGGTGTGCAATGTAGTATTGGAGGGTTGGGTTTCTTTATATTCCAAATTTGCCATGACATTTGGAATTTCCTCCAATAAACTTTCCATGGAAACATTATCAGCATCCCATGACAGTTACCTTGATCTAAGATGTCATGAATTCTCATTGTAACATTCCTCATTTATTAGTGTGAATATTCTACCACTATCAGATTTCCAAACAGAAAGGGAAATATGAATCTGTGCTATTTTTCCTTTTTATCTATTTCAAAACAAATAACTGGTCTTTCAAACCCCTGCAAAAGGTGACCAGTGAAGCCTTGGGGGTATAGATTTTGACTTTACATCAATATATTTTAGCACATGTATAACTTTGATATATTTCCATCATTCCTACTTTGCTACAGATGCACACATGTATTGAATATTCTGCTGGAGTTTTATTTTGAGCCCCAACCACGCAAATTTGTAAGCACTTGTGAATCTGTGGCACATTATCCTTCTGTTTTCTTCACTGGAAAAGCTTTGCTTATTTCAGTTTTGGTCTGGAATGTCCCCTGGAGGCTTATGTATTTGAGGTTTGATCTCCTTTTGTAGCTTTATGATTGTTGCTGTAATAGTATGTGCTGACAAAAGCAACTCAGGGGTGAAAAGGGTTTTATAGCAGCTTACAATCCCAGGATTCGATCCAACAATGTGGGCAAGTCAAGACAGGAACTTTAAACAGCCACTTTACAACCTTTGTCAGTAACGGAGAGAAACACATACAGGCTTGCTTAGTTGCGCTGAGCTCAGTTTCTCCACTGTTGTACACTCCATGATCCTAGGGAATGGTACTACCCACAATAGGCTGGGTCTTTTGACAGTAATTAACTTAATTGAAACAATTCTATAGATATACCCACAGGTCAAATAAATGTAAACAATCTGTTATTGATACTCAAATCAGGTGGTTCTTGACTATGCCAAGCTAACAAAGCTAACTGTTACAGCCCCTAAGGTAGCAGTATTCAGGTGGAGCCTTTGAAGGTTACCAGATGGTAAGGAATCTGACCTCTGTATTGATTGGTTTATAAGTAGATGGTCTGTTGGGGGGTGATTAAAAACGTAGTAGGTGAAACTTAGCTACTGGAACCCTAAGAGCTGTATCTTCTCCTCTTCCTCCCTCTCTCCTTCCCTTCCCCTATCCAATCTCTGTCCTTGACCCTTGTCCTCCAGCCATGATATCCTGCCTCACTATAGGTCACAGAACACCAGAACCAAGTTAGTAGGGATGAAATTGCTAAAATTCCTCTAATATTTGCAAGCACTTGTTTACAGTGAGGGGGTGTCTGCCTAACACAAGGGGTGATCATGGGGAAGATAGTGAGCTTGGGGAAAGTAAGTAATAAACTCGTATAAACATGCCTGTTTATTTCTGCCTCTCCAGCGCTCCTATTCTTAGTCCTTGAACTTTGACTTCCTGCAGGCCTGCTTTTCTATCCACTGCCACACCACACACTGTGTGTCCAAGCCTCTGTTTTCCAGATCTTTTAAAAACTTATTCTCACAGCTACGTGAAACCTCCCATAGGAGAAGAAAATCCATGAACTAATTTGTACCAAAGAAAATGTCCATAATTACAAAGGTTCAATATGTTCACTGTCTTCCTAACCGACTTCTCTGTATTCAGATTCAAATTTTAAACTCAATTTTGAGATCCATGGAAACCTGGGTTTAATTGCTTTATTTCAAAAAATGTATTAAGCTTCTTTCTTTTCTAAAGATTTTCTGTATTCTTTTCAAACCTCTTGGACTATGTCTTCAATATTGTTGGAACAATCCTTTGCTTCGCAGTTTTTAAATTCTATTTCCTTTCTCAAAGAATTTACATTACTTTGGAACTCATGGAGTTACTATCACCAAATAAATTTTGAAAATGTATTTTATATTGTTTTTAACTCTTGTTTAAGCAGATTTACTGATCTAAAGTAAGATTTTTCTACTAAATTGTACATTGAAAGGATAGATATGATTTATATTTTACATATTACTGAGGCAGGTGTACACAAAGTATATTGTATCAAAAGCAAAATACTGATGGATTTTTCAAATGAGAATAAGGGTCTGGGAGACAACTAAAAATTATTCTGGAACATTCCATGAGCCAAATGATTGATAAGCATTTACACCGACCCCTGCTCAGGATTATTTCCTTCTGTACCGAAGTGTCTGTTGTTTAACCTTCCATGCAGTAACTCAATGTGTCTGGTGAGACCAGCCATCACATCACTGTGCCTGTCTTTGGGAAGTTTATATTTTCCATCATTCCTTCTGCTGTGCGTGGATTACCAGCTGCACATACTGTTCATATATCTTTTAGCTGTCTAACAAAGAATGTACCTAATCTCTTCAGGAAAATTAAAATCTTGGCTCTTTTCTAAGTTAAATTAAGTATTGGATGCTGCAGCAACATTATGTTAGGTGAAAAGATGTCTTGACAGCAAATAATTACCTAAACTAAATTTAAAACTTATCTACTTCTCTATTGCCAAATTTTATGCAAGATCCTTTCTGGATTCAGTAAAAATGCTTCATCCATTCATGAGATATTATGCTTTCAGAATAAAATTTTGCCGTAATTATAGATGGTAGCCTCTAAACTCTGAGCAGAATTATAAACTGGCTTGCATGGTTTTCTTGAGAATAAATGAGAATATGTCTATTAATCCGTGGAAGAGCTATAATATATTAATTGTGTCTAGTACTCTAGTCTAATTAGTGAGCCACTGACTTTATTAGGGTCAGAGGCACACAATCCAGTCACCTTCAGATGCCCCACTTCAGAACACTACTGCACTGGGGACTGTGATTATTCGCTTTGTTAACTTGACACAATCAAGAATCACCTGAATAGAGAGTCACAATGAGAGGTGGTCTCCATTGGTTATTGCTGTGAGCTTGTCTGTTAGATTTTTTTTAAAATTAAAGGACTCAAAGTCAGCTGCGTCAACAGTTGAGATGACCCAAAGTGGATAAAGATTCATGAGACCTACATCCTTGAGGCTCCTTGCCTAAATTGCAGGTAGTGCCACCAAAGAACCTCATCTCCCCTAGCAATTGTTTACTGCCTACTGCCCTGGAGAGGGGGCTGAAGAGTACTTTCACTTTCTGAGCTTGGTGAGTCTTCTAACTTCATAAGGTTCCTGAGCCTTTTTAATTTCATTAATTTTCTGAGTCCTAGGAACCTCCCTTCTTCCAACAGGAGAAGATACTTAAGCTGAGAATAAATAGGTATACTACAGTGACCCTAATCTTCTGGCATTCTTGCCACTATTAACCTAGTTTTCCAGGAGGGAGAATAAGATAGAGGCACAGAAAGAGCAAAGGCATGAGTAGTAAGAGAGAAAGCAGGTAAATTAGATCACTTTTATTTCATACTAATAATCATAGGATACAGGGTGCAGTCATTTCTAGTCTCAAAGTGTTTATCACACTCTGGAAGGGATTGTTATACTCTCTGCTTTAGGCACATGTGTCTAGTTTAAATTATGGCCATAATCTGTACGGCTTGTTTATGCTAGCTTATCTCTGTGTTTTATTCAGTGCTTCCTAATGAAGGGGATGGAGGGAAGCAGCAGAGCTTTCATAATACTAACTTTGGAATATATCCTTTAACTTTATTTCATTCAGAACCACTGTCTTTTGAACATCATGGGTTCAAGTGATGGTAGACATCTTGCTGATCCTTAAGGACGTCATTCACACTGTAAGAAGGCATTTGCTCTGTCTGCAAAGCTGCCCCCATCCTCCTTCCACTCGGTGATGAACTTGACTCAGTGTTCAAAAATCTCTCCAACTTTGGCATCATGGACTACCTCAACCCCAAACTAGAATAATGGTTTTCTCTTGTTTTTTTTCTGTTGTGCTACATAAGCCACAGTCTTTTAGTAGAATCATGATATTGTGATAAATTTCTGATACTATAACAAATTATTAAGATAATCAATGTATAGTGAGGAAAGGTTGAGTTTTGCTCATAGTTGAATGGTTCACCCATCCTTGGTTAACACTGTGGTTTCAGAGGACTTTAGTAAACTCTAGTGTACTTAAATTTTTTCACTGTATGGCTAGGAATCAAAAAAAATGAAAGAAGTAGAGCCTGGAGTCCCTCTTTCTTCAGAGTTGTTCCGTTGGGTACCTAATGACTTCTCACTAGAGTCCATCCCCTAAGTGTTCTATATCTATCAATAGCACAGTATTAGGGATGAAACACATGAGTTTCTAAAAGCCACTAAATTTGAGTAGATCATATGCCATCCCTCACTGTAAGTTCCTTGCAAATGGATCCATTTATTCACCATTATGCAAGATACATAACAAGATTGTCTTGCCAACAATTCCATACTAAATGCATTACGCTGTTCTGATCTTAGATATTGTGAATATAATAGTGAACACAGTACATACTTTGCTCCTAAAAACTATCAAGTCAAGTAATCCATCCATGCCTATTTAATCTTTTAACATATATCATGTTTGACTGTCTTACAAACTAACTCAGATCATGAAGATTACCTGCAACAAATTCTCTTCATTTGTAGCTACAGGGATCTTTGGTTTAGGGGGAAAGGCAGTTTGTGATTTTGCACGGATCCTTATCCATACAAGACCTGACAAAATCTTTCCCATCATGTATGGCTGAGGTAATTGATCTTCCCTCTTGGGGTTGCTAGAAGGATGACTTCCTAATACCCATTATGTCTCAAACAGGGAGAGCATAAAGGAGAATTCTGAAGGACCTAAGACAAAATATACAGAATTGGTACATTGGTTATTGCAAACTGAAATGCCACTGGGAAACTGTAACATCAGAAGTGCCATAGCTTTGCTGTGTCAATCTTCCATCTGTCCAAGTGACTAGACATGCAGTCTAGTGCCTCTCCTTAAATTTTCAAAGTGTAACCTGAGGCCAGGACCTGAAAGAAATTAAAGAATGAACACATATGTCAAATGCATAAGCCCAATATGTATAAATTAGTAAAATCCTCTATTCATGGCTAGCTCCTCTTTGGGTATTAGCCAAAGATAGATGCATGTTATTATTTTTTAAAAAAGCTTCTGTCGTATATTAATCTCTTAGCATGTAGTGTGATTTCTCACTTGGAAGGTATATATTAATTGTAGAACAAATTTTTTGACAACTAGATACAACTTTGATGCTTTTTTTCTTGATAATCAGTTCCTACATTAACTGAGTCCTAGATCCAGCTAAAAAGACTGCATAAGAAGGTAGAAAGTATGTAGTCTTCTCATCTCCAGTCCCAACCACACACTCTCACACAATGTCTCAAAAATCTGACCTCTGATGCTATGGAAGATTGCACCCTTGGAGAAGTACTTTCCACTATGAAAGAGGAGTATACTCAATGCTTTTTCAAAGTTAACTTGATGATCACTCTGATGACATCTTTTTAGCCTTTATTAGGCAACTGACAAATAAGGTATCCATTATAAAAGATGCTATTCTTCTTTCATCAGGTTGATTCTAGTTTTGAGTGTTAATGGGAAACATCCTTAGCTATTAGTTTGTCCTTTGAAGCAATGCCTTAATACCAGAGACAAGTACAGGGAAAGGAAACACACAGAGAAACTGTCCTACCTCTTTTCAAGAGCACCTCTTTTACAGGGCATTTTCTGCTTTTTTAAAGCTATTATGATGGCTAATGTTGATTGTCATGTTGAAAGTGTCTGGAATCATCCAGGAAGTAACCTTTTTGGCATGTCTGTTAGAGAGTTTCTAGACAAGGTTAATTAATGTGGGCCCTAAGTGTGGAAGGTATATTCCCACGTATGTGGGTGTCCCAGACTTGAAGGAAGAGGGAGAGGAGGAGAGAAAGAGAAAGAGAAAGAGTGCTGAGCAGAAGCATTCATCTCTCTTTGGTTTCTGACTGTGGATGCAGTGTAACCAATATAACTGCCTCATACTTCTGATACTATTCTTTATTCACCATTATGGACTATAGCCTCATCTTTCTAAAGATGCTTTGATCACAGCAAGGAGAAAAGTACTGACATAACTGTGCTATATCTATTGAAATCAGTTATTTCCACTATGATGATATTTGTTGCTCAGAACAACAAGGTCAACCCTTAATACTGTGAAATAAACAATCCAATGTAACAGTTGCTGTTGAGGGAGGAATAAGGTCTTGTTTCTCTGTATTCTTGACTTTGCCTATACTGGTCTCTGAAACAAAATAATTTCTAAAATCTATCATCTTTCAGGAGAAGCTGTCTGTTATTAACACTGACAACTGGAACAACTTGTCTGGGGGAAGAACAGCATACCTGTAATGAATATCCTATTTATTGGATACATAAATACAGCATACCTGTAATAAATATCCTATTTATTGGACCTTCTGTTTGTGTACATAAAGTAGCCATTTCTGGAAATAAGAACAATAGGAAAATAGATACACAATTCTCAAATAAGGAAATCAAAGAAGGAGAAACTACGGTGGACCACAGTGGATACTTTATAGGCCTTAAAGATCTATTATCTTCTGTAGTCTAAACTTCTTATGCTGATTAGCAAAAGGATGAATAAACTCTTCTTTGTAGAGGTCTCAACTCCATTCACAACCAATTGCTTGATTAACACACTAAGCCCCAAAAAACCACTTTTCTCTGCTCCTCCCCAGGCATTCCCAGGAAGAAAAATGAGGATAGGGAATGGGAAGAATGACAGATAGATGGAAAGTTATTGTTGGAATTTGATGCAAGACTTGGTCACATTCAGTTAGAAAGATAGAGAGTTTTAAATTGTGCAAGGTTACAAGAAGGTGAAGAGTGTCTTAGGATCACACAAAGACTTTGTCTTGTTGAAAGGAAAGTACTAGAGGATGTTGACAGCTTGCATACTCTACACAAAAGAGCAGTTGTGATGAGAGTTTATTACTACAAAAGATGAAACCGACAGTGACAACTACAGAGAACAATTCAGAATGCCTGGGCCATCAACCCTTCAGCATAGTCTTTTAATAGACCCATCTCCCTGCCCCCTGGGGCAAATCAGCTTCACCAAATCTCACTATTGTCAAATTTGCAGTAATCACATGCAAGATGGAAACAGGAAGTACAAAATAGCACATTAATATGCAGCACTCTGTCTCCAGAAGGGAGCCTCAAAAGCAGAGTGAGACATTAATATTTGTCCTGAGATTCTTACTTCTGGCCTTGAATCCAACAGCAGGATTCTATCACAATAATAAGCACAGTGCTTCAGCTTCTAATATTGGAAATGGACCGTGGATATCCAGAAAATGAATTTTCAAAGATTCTTATGTCTGTTTCTCGAAAGATAACAGGGTGATGCCTGCCTCTCTCCAAGACACGCACATGTAATTAGGACTTCAAACTGTCTGTTCATTTTCTATCCCAGAGCCTTGATCATTTATAGAATGCACTGAATGAATCTGTGGGGGTTGCTATGTCCATGATTATCTTTTATTTCTGAATATGGAAAGGAAATAATTTTCTATTCATATAGTTTAAATTCTCCCATCCATCTAAATTCTAGAGACTTCATTTTATTTTGTATTCTAACCACACACACACACGTGCATGCACACACACACACACACACACACACACACACACACACATCGGATACTCACAGAACCCATGCAGGAAACTGCCAGCCCAGTAGTCCTCTACTGTGGTACTTAATACAGGCTTTGGAGAAGGATGTTATTTTCTCTCCTGGAGATATTAATATGTGATGGCATGTCAATTTGATTATGTTTAAATGTCTGTGGTCACAGAGAGGAACAAGAATACCCAAATTTTATTTTGAAGCAAGGGCATGGAAGTTTGCCTTAACTCCTAAGAAACTGGAATTTCCCATAAAATACAATGCTGACTGACAGTTTTCACAGAGACAGAACCTAGGTTTACAGTGAGAGAGGGTAACTTGCTGTTTAATAGTCATAGAGTTTTCTGACTGTAAGAACATTTAAGTATGGTAATGAAAGATACATAGAAACATAAATATAATCAATGCCACTTATGTGTTTCATTTTAATATGCTCAAAGGCCACATACACGCACGCACACACACACACACATGCACTCATGCACATATACACACACATACAACATTAGCAAAATGTTTGTAATTTCTAGCACTCATAATGAGAGAGAATACCAATCTGCAGAATGGTGATTGTTGGTCTGTTGTTGCAGGCACTACTAGGATACACAAGTCTCCATGTATAAACACTGTATTAATTTTAATGCTCTCTGTTATTGGAGATCAAGACTCATACAATGGAAACTAATCTTTTCTAGCAATGTGACTAAGGACAAGAGTTATCTCAGAATGTGATCATGGGGAAAACGGAGGAGCACAGAACTAATTCTTCACTCCATGGTCAGGTGTGTTCACAAAATTCTATCACCATTGTTTAATATTTGACACACAATAATTAAATATTTACTATTTTCAAGGTAGCATTCCTATGAGGCTGCGTCATTTTCATACCAGTGCCTTATGCAGACATATCCCTACTGACTGATAACAAAAGTATTTCCAGCTGCATGACGATGAAGACACAAGGTGTCTGTCTTGTTCCTTAGATGGATGACAGAGACTCAGGGTGAGCTCTTTTAAGGTTTTATACTCATCTCTCAAGGTCTAACTCTGTCTGGAAGGATGGTCTTAAAGGGAAAAGGTAAAAAGACACTGTATGCTGGGTAAGAATTCCAACAGGAAAGAGGAAGGCTATTATTTGGGGGGAGGAAAGAGGCTGTGGAAAAAATACTGAATTTATACTACTAGTAAAAATTTCAATGAGAAAGGAAATAAAGCTAAGAAGCATCAAAAGTAATCATGACACACACTACTGTATTCTATAAAAATAAAGTACAGCGGGTGATATAAACCTAGAAAGAGTAACATGGGGGTTGGCTGGCAACTCCCAAGCCAAGCTTGATCAGTACTGGTACATAAAGAAGCAATGAGTAAAGAGCATCAGTAGGCAGAGTCTTCTGTATCTCAACCCTCCTTTACACATTCTCCTGATTACAAAACACAAAGGAAAATATGAAAGGAGTAGGGTTTTTTTTTGTTTTTTTTTCTTTTATTAAATTATAAAAGTTTCCATTTCAGCCCCTCCTCCCAACACCCTCCCACTCCCCCCACTCCCTCTCCTCCTCCCTCTCCATCCCCTAGAGCAGTCAGGGTTTCCTGCCCTGTGGGAAGTTCAAGTTTCTCCCCCCTCCCTCCAGGTCCAGGGAAGGTGAGAGTCCAAACAGACTGGATCGCCAAAATCCAGTATATGCAGAGGAAGCAAGTCCCAGTGTCATTGTCAATGGCTTTTCAGAAAGGCTTGAAAGGAGTAGTTTTACCTCTTTTTCTCCTCATTATATCTCCCACACCTGGATGAAAATCTACTCTGCCAGTGGATCTCTAAAAAATATTTCTGCATGACAAGTAAGTATGAAAACTGATTTTATGCATTTTTGAAAGTGACTTTATCAGTCAGTCTCATGATACTAAATGAATTGCTAAGTTAAGAAGTTAAGTGATCTATACAGAGAAAGATTTATTTAGCTGACTGGTAGTTTTGAGCTTCATTGGCATGCTTCCTGCATTGGCTCAGTTCTCAGAAAAGCAGTGGATGCTGATGTATCACAGTGACATGTGTCAGGTAAAGGAGTGATGTCTGAGGTAAGGAAAGCAAAGAAGAAAAAAGAATGTTGTGAAGGAGAAGGAAAAGGAAAAGGAGGGAGAAAGGGTAGTGATTCACAATCATTTTGGAGAACATATCTTCAAATGAATCAAACGGCTCCCAGTAATTTCTAGCCCCTAGCCTATCACCTCCCAATGACAGGGCCTGGGGATCAAGCCTTTAGCATAACAGGGTATTTTGAACATTAAATCAAACTACTAAGTAATGCTCATGCCATCCAAGCAACTCACATAGAAGGTTAAGATGTTACAACCAGGCCACCTCTATGAAAATTTGTGGAATACAAAGAATTCTTTGTTCATCTTTTGTTCTGGGTTCTGAAACTTTATAAAGACATACCAATATCTAACCTAGTCAACTCTTTATCTTATTTCAACTTTACCATCAAAGAGACCCTGTGCTTTGCTTCACATCTGACAGGCTTTAAAACAGATAGCAAGCTGACAGAAACATAATAAGTTTAAGAATACTTAGTCTTCAGAACCTAGCATAATCATCATCAGAGAGGATTTATCCAGCAACTGACGGGGCTCAGAGAGTTTGGGCCTACAATCAGGGAGCCTGTATGGGTCTGAACGAGGTCTTCTGCATATATAATATGGTTCTGTAGTTGGTATTCCTGTAGAACTCCTAGCAGTGGAGGCTCTGACTGTTTTGCCTGCTCTTGGAACACTTTTCCTCTTACTGGGTTCCCTCATCCAGCCTTACTATGAGAGGATGTGCCTAGTTTTACTATATCTTGACATGACATGTTTGGTTGATATCCCTGGGAGGTCTGCCCTTTTCTGGAGGGAAAGGAGGATCTGGGAGAGAAGGGATATGGTGGGGGAGAGTGGGAGGAGAGGAAGGAGGAGAAACAGCAATCAGGATGCAATGTATGAGTGAAGAATTTTTTAATGTAGAGAAAAACAACAAGAATAATGAGGTGTAATGGGGGATATGGAGCCTGAAAAGTCATCTTCTGTAAGTAGGCAAAACCTCAAGTGGAGGGATTGAGTCACCAACCCAGTCACAAAACCTTCAGCCTACAATTTGTCCTGCCTGCAAAGAGTTCTGGGAGTAGAGTCTAGCAGAATCCTCATCAAAAAAGGCCAGAGAAACTTCATCCAGCACCTGATGGGAGCAGATGCAGAGTATCACAGTCAAACATTAGGTGAAGCTCACGGAGTCCTGTGGAGGAGGGGGAGGAAGGATTGGAGGAACCAGAGGGGACAGGGATACCAAGAGAACATAACTCACAGAATCAACTGGCTGGGATTTAGGGGGGTTCCCAGATATTAGAGAGCCTTCAGGGATATGACCTAGGTACTCTGCATATATGTTATCGCTGAGAAGCTTGGTGGTCTTGTGAGATTCCTAACAATGGGAATGGCGGGGAGGGGGTGTTGTCTGTAACCCTTTTGCCTACTTGTGGGACCCTTTCCTCCTACTGGGTTACCTCACCCAATCTTGATAAGATCGATCATAGGTTTCTGATTTTATTTAGCATATTATGACATCTTTGATTGATGTCCCTGGGAGGCCTGCTCTTTTCTGAGGGAAGATGGGGGTGGGGATGGATCTGGGGAAGAGAAGAGATAGGGAAGACTGGGGGAGGGGAGGGAGTGGAAAGTGCAACCAGAATGTTATATATGAGAGAAAAATAATAAAAGAATGTTTAATCTTGATTGATATTGGAACAAAACAATAAATGAAATGGAGGTGGATAAATTCATTAAAGGATATATAAAATTATGATCTTGAAATGTTCTTTTCAATCTACATAGAACATGAACTTGTGCTTCTGTATGTGAACTTTTGAATAATTGTTTAGGAAAAAAGTTTGCTGTGGCAGTGGATGGTTCTAAATCCTTATATATTAGTGGAATACCCTGATATGAATGTGAAATGGGGACAACTCATCTGACTGACAAGGATTGCAACTAACTCTGTGAAAGGCACTCATCATAACTTTAGAGGTAATATCTCTATTAATTTGATCCAGTTCATATAATGGCTTTACCTTATAAGCTTATGGAGGAGAAGGGAGTATTTTTAGTTTAAAATGTAGCACCATTATTTAAGAAATATACAGTCCCAGAAGGTGACCATCAGTTCATTTAATGAGTTCAACATTCTGGTTTTGATTGAAAGTCTTAACTATTATTTGACAGGAAGGTGGGGAAATTCAGTGATTAGGTGTAGAACAGATTTAGACTTGTGCTTTTGTTACTTGTTATAATGGATTCAGGGTCATTGGTGTCCAATAAGAAAATGTCAAAAAGAATGAGAACATATGACAAGTTTGCTTGAGAGGTGTTTTTTGTTTGTTTGTTTGTTTTTGTTTTTGTTTTTTTTTGGGGGGGTTGGTTTTGGGAGCCTTGCAACTGCATGCTGTCATTTCTGGTGTGCGTATGTGGAAGCCAGAGGGAAACCTCAGATATCATTCCTCAGGTCCTGTGCACTTTTTTGACACAGGTCTTTGCACTGGCCTGGAAATCACCAAGTAGGCTAGGATAGCCAGTGAATTTCGGTGTTCTTTCTCCATAGTTCTGAAATTACAACTATGTACCATCACACCTTTTCTACTTATTCATTCATTTATGTATTTATTTATTTATTTATTTGATTGCTTATCTGTTTGTTTACTTTGGTTTTTATACAGAATTTCTCTGTATAACATCTCTGGCTGACCTGGAACACACTCTGCAGACCAGGCTGGCCTGAACACAGAGATCTACCTGTCTCTGCCTCTCAAGTGCTGGGAATAAAGGCCTGTTCCATCACCACCCAACTAGCACACCTGTTTTGTTTGTTTGTTTTAAAAATGTAGGTTCTTGGAATCAAACTCAGATCCTCTGCTTGTCAGACAAGCACATAACCTACTGAGAGAGCTGAGGCTGAAATTGTATGGTGCTGCAGCAAGTTTAGGATTGTAAACTATGCATGCTTAAATATGGTATTGAGAAACAGGAAAATTCCTAACACTCATTTGAAGAACTTGGCAGCCCTGTATCTGTTGCACAGGCTTTTGCTGCAGCATTTCTTGAACAGGCAGTTTTATCATGGGGCCAGAGTCAAGTCACCTAGAGAAATGCAATCACCTATGCTTACATTTTCTTGAAACTGCCGGATATGGAAGCCTATTGTTGCATTTTTCAGCTGCATAGATAGCTATCATTTGGTCCTAAAGCCCTCTTGAAGAGTTTTTAATGCATACGAAAATGACTCTGAAGATGGCAGAATTGCTTCAAAGGCAAGACTTTCTTACTTTTGGCCTCTCCCCCAATCTTTCACTTCAGCTGGAAATCATGGTTTGTCTCCTGGAACAGCCATTTCCACTTGAAATAGCCAATTGAAATGGTATTTCATTTTGTTGAGCTTAAACATCAAAAAAAAAGTGAACTTGGAAAGTATTAAACAGACAGAGGTTTTCTCTGCATTGTTGTCATTTAAACAAAGCCTTTTAGCTAATAGCAAGCCCTATCATATAACTAAAATGACTGTGCATTTACAATGTTCAGTTATAAAATCCTTTCCCATTTCTGGCACACAGCTCTTGCATAGCCTGGTGTGGGGACTAGTCACCCTGGTTTATCAGTATGGGTCAATTTTTGTTCTTATCTTCATCTTTCCATTTCTATTGTATTTCTTGTATGCCAACTTTAAGTTAATTCTGCTACTATGCAGAGTGTCATCTACCATGCCTACAATAAAATTAAATTTTTCATAGTTCATAAAATTAGTTTTTGTAAAATTGAAAATTGCAATGTCTTAACAGAAATAGCAGATTACAATATTTTAGAACTTGATTATATCCTACTAGCCCCCAAATAAGCTACATTTTTGGTCTGCTAATTTTTTCCAATAAAAGGACTATACAAGAGTGTTCAAATATCTGGGAATATAGCCAAATTTCCATCAAGACAACTGCAATTTTATGGTAGTTAATCCATGTGCTGTTAAGCAGTAGCTTGGTGAGGACTAAACCACAGCTGGGCCCAGCTTTGCATAGGTTCTGATGATCCAAATTTGTGTCTTCATGTTTGCAAAAAAAAGCACCTTACCCACTGAGCAATATTCCAAGCCTGTGCACACTCCTTTTAAATTTTGTTCAGCAATGCCTATCTCTAAAAGACTTTTCTTTATAAATATGTGTAGACTTACAGAACGAAGACTTCATCTTCCTGCATTCACCCAGATGGTGCTGTGGAAGTGATTCTTCTTGCCTACTATAAGGCATTTCGTTCTGCTCTTCTTTCTTGATCTTGCTTGGTTTAGACTCTACACTCAGCCAAAGGAACACCCATTGTGTTCACTTTCACCATTGCTAGCTTTGCAAATAGCTGGAGTCACAAGCCTGGGAATGCTAGAAGTTGGGCAGAGCCCCAAATGAACATCAGTTAGTATCAGAAAGGAAGAGAATTCTGTCAACAGTTCGCACAAATCTAGAAGTGAGTAGAAGTGAGGTTTTTTTTTTTTTCAGAACCTTTCAGTAGAGTCCGACTCTGAACCTTAGTTTGACTGAGAACCTTGAGAATATTCTATTAAAGAACTAGGAGGAGATGTGTGTCATGTAATAAAATGGACTGTCTTAAACTGCTACATTTGGAGCAACTTTTCACACCAGCACTAATAGGTATGTGTTGTCTTAGGGTTACTATTGCTGTGAACAACACCATGATCAAAGCAACTTAGAGAGGAAAGGGTTTATTCAGTTTATGCTTTCACATCACAGTTCATCATCAAAGGACATCAGGATAAGAAATCAAACAGGGCAAGAACCTGGAGGCAGGAGGTGCGGCAGAGGCCATGGAGGGGTGCTGCTTACTGTCTTATTCCTGTGGTTTTTCTCAGTGTACTTTCTTATAGAACCTAGGACCACCATCCCATGGATGACTCCTCCCACAATGGGTTGAGTCCTCTCCCATTAATCACTAATTAAGAAAATGCCCTATAGGCTTGCCTATATTCTGATCTTACGAAGGCATTTTCTCATTGAAATTCCTTCATCTGATGACTCTAGCTTGTGTCAGGCTGATATAAAATTAAGCAGCATAAGTGTTCTCAACATGACTTACACCAGGTCCTGTAAATCTTCATTCTGAAACACTGTCAGTTGCAAAGGTTGGGATTTTCAGGAAGGAAACATTACTACATTCATTCAGATCAAGCTTTCTGAAACAAAAGGTAGTTAAAAAGTGAGTCTGTCCAGGGCTATAGAGATGGCTCAGCACACCCACAGTTGTGTACTGTTCGTGCACAGAACCTTAGTTCTATTTTCAGGACCCAGGTCAAGCAGCTCACAACTTACTATAATCCAGCTTCAGGGAATCTGACCTCCTCTTCTAGCCCATGCAGGCAATTAAAATATAAATGCATAAATAGTCTATTTTCAAGCTGAAGAACCACGTTGTTTATTGATGCTGAAACTGGTAGAATATCCAAGTTTACTTAAAAATACAGGCTTTTCTAGTCCCTTGAAAGATAAATACTTTAATCTATTTCTATACTGCTCCCAGACATTTCAGAAATGAATGCATAATTAAGCTGACTGCCAATATTTGCTTCTCTCTGTCTGCCTGCACTGTGGTTAAAGGTCGAAAGCTCTGCCAAGTTTATCACTCTTCAGGTGATTGCATAGCATACTCCCCACGCAGGAAGAATGCTGGAGACTTAAGGCAGAATGAACACATGGTAAACAAACAATTTCAAGATTGTTGAAAGGAACGATTCTCCTGTGATTTGAAGTAATCCTCAAAATTGCAACTTGTAACAATCTAAGACTGGTACTGTAGCTTTTTCTTATGCAATGCACTCGTGATGTTTCTCACATGGAAAGTAATATATAATTCACCTGCTCATTTTATCACAAGTTGCCAGGAGCCAGGAACTGCTCCTTGTTCAAAATTCAATCTTTCTCCAATTAGATTGTGAAATAGCAGCTGTTACTATAAGTGGGTAAGGATTGGCTTTTGCTTGATTTTCTAAGGAATGTATAAAATTCTGCTGACTTCCACACCTTCTGACATAGTCCATATATATGCATCTAAGTTAACAAAAGGTAAACAACTCCTGAAATTTGCAGCATAAAAGATAACTTCTGAATTTAAACAATTGTGCCAGTTTTTTTTGGGGGGGTGTTTTTTCTGAACTTACTGAGGAATGGTGGTTGAAGGATTGAATACCCTGTTCCAAAATCAGGCAACATCTGTTAACACAAAACCAGTGAAAACTGATGAGTTAGAAAGTTTTGGGATTCTGAAGTACAAAGTGTTTAAAACTGTGCTGTGTGTGAGAGAAGGGCAGGGGTGCATGGTACACAATTGTTCAGTATGTTTGCAAAGATCTGCAAATTTTGCACGCAGAGGATGTGTCCAAAGTTGAGGATGAGCTATAGCATCCACTGCCCTGGAAAACATTAACTGAATAAAGCATAAGATTATGGAGTAGTATTTCTAGAGAACCTTCTCTGAGATCTCTATTCAATAATAACCTGAGTTCAAACATTGTTTGAATATACACTTTGATTAAAAATAAATGAGAAGAAATTCTTTTCTGTTGGCTTTAGCAGTCAGCTCACTCTGAAGATTTTTGCTCATTACATGAATCTAGGATAGAGTAGGATCTCTGATGAAGGTAGCTGGGATGGCTCATCTCAATTCAACTTGCAGAGGTCTGGAATCTACAAGCTGTTGGACAGACCTGTGAGGAATTTTCTTGATCAGCTTAAGTGGGCTGATCCACGTTCAATGTGAGTGGTTCATTCCAGTGGCAGCACAGCCCAGATAAAAGGAGGTCCAAGAGGAAATTCTTTGCCTTTTGTCTCACTGTCTTTGCCTCTCACCAATGAAGTCATTTACACAGTTGCTGACACCAGAACCCAGCTTTTTCATGTTTCTTATGTGTACTAAATACCAGTGGCTCTCCAGATACGCTCCAGGCTTTCAGAGCCAGAGAGGGACTTCTGAGGCACAAAGTCATGTGGAGTGAGAACTTACAGGATTCTTAGCCTCTCTAGTGTAATAACAGCCACTGTTGGACTAGTCAGCAAGAATCGTGTAATCCTAACCAATAAGTTCATCTTTAATATACATTCACTCTCTTGGTTCTGTTTCTCTAGAGAAGCCTGACTAATGCAGTAATTTAAGGAAAAATTTTCCCTTATCATGGCTGCTTATGTTTCCATGGGTTTCCTGGAAATAACTGATGATTTCTTTTTGATACACTATACTAGCTTTGTCAAGTCCCTTTTTTCCATCATTGGCCATTCTTGCTCCAAAGCATCAGCACCATTATCATATATGCTATTTTACCTCTCTACCTAAGATGAAAGACCTAAAGAAATAAATTTCTAAGTGTGTTAGTCCGGTTCTGTGAGGTTGTAGCATGCCACTTTCAGGTTCTGTTTAATCCAGCATCATCTGAGGTCTACCCTTAACATCACCTCTTCTAGAATGGAATGCAAACTGCATATTACACTGTGCAAAGACACTGTGGTCACTCCTACATGTTCCATCATCCTGTGTTTCTGCTATCCGCAGTAATCCCAGTTAAACTTGGTTTTTGCTGTGGTCAAAATATCATAAGGCTCTCTACAAGGTTCCAAACCCATATTAAAAATGTCTATATCCTGGGACTGGAGAGATGGTTCAAAGATTCAGAGCACTTGCTGCTTTTGCACAGGATCTAGGTTCTAGGTTCAGTTCCCAGCACCCACAGGTTTACTCAGAAACGTCTATAACTCCAATTCCAGGAAATTCAATGCCCTCTTCTGACCACCATAAGCAGCAGGCATGTATGTGATATACAGTCATATATGAAGGCAAGATAGTCATACCCAAAAATTAAAAATATAGAAAAATTAAAAGGCTTGTATCCTAAAATAAACTATTTATTGAGAAACACATTTGCAATTTTTTTCAAAGTTTATTAAATTATAAAAGTTTCCATTTCCACACCTCCTCCCAACACCCTCCCACTCCCCCCACTCCCTCTCCTCCTCCCTCTCCATCCCTAAGAGCAGTCAGGGTTTCCTGCCCTGTGGGAAATTCAAGTTCTTCCCCCCTCCCTCCAGGTCCAGGAAGGTGAGTATCCAAACAGACTGGATCCCGAAAATCCAGTATATGCAGAGGAAACAAGTCCCAGTGTCATTGCAAACACATTTGCAATTTTTTAACTACAAAAATCCAATGTCTTGTCATAAACAATTTTACAATATTCTTTACTGTATTTTTATATAAAAACAATTTTACAACTATTTTTGTACATCTGTTTGGCTTATTTATTTCTTTTTATTTCTTATTTTAAAGCAATCATATTTTATATACCAATCCCAGTTCCCTCCACCTCCCATTCTTCCACTCTCCCCATCTTCTCCCACCCCACCCCCACAACCACTACTCAGAGAGGGTGACACCTCCCATGGGGAGTCAGCAAAGTCTGGCACATCACTTGAAGCAGGATCAAGACCCTTCCTCCGTATCTAGGCTGATCAAGGTATCCCTCCACAGGGAATAGGCTCCAAAAAAATGAATTAATGCACTAGATATAAATATTGGTCCACTGCCAGTGGCCCCACAAACTGCTCAAACCACACAACTGTAACTCACATTCAGAGGGTCTGGTTTGATCCTATACAGGTTCCCCAGCTGTCAGTCTGATGTCAGTGAGCTCCCTAACTTAAGCCAGCTGTTTCTGTAGGTTTCCTCATCATGGTCTGGACCTCTTTGCTCATAATATCACTCCTCCCTCTTTGTGGCTGTACTCCAGGAGTTCAGCCCTGTGCTTAACTGTGGATCTCTACATCTGCTTCTATCAGATACTGGATGAAGGTTCTATGCTGACAATTAAGGTAGTCATCTGATGTGGGATTTCCCTCTGTATGCTGTGAATACCATTAGTTAATAAAGAAACTGTCTTGACCTGTGATAGGGCAAAAGCGTAGAGCTAGGCAGGAAAAACTAAACTGAATGTTGGAAGAAAGAAGGGTGGAGTTAGAGAGAAGCCCTGGAGCGCTGCTGAAGACAGAAATACAGGCCAGGTTTAGCCTTGTGGTAAAATATAAAATAATGAAAATGGGTTAAATTAAGATGTAAAAGCTAGCCAATTAGAAGTTAGAGCTAATAGGCCAAGCAGTAATTTAATTAATACAGTTTCTGTTTAGTTATTTTGGGAGTGGGGGTGGTAAGGAAACAAACAAGTGGCCTCCTACTACAGTCTATCTGATTACTGGGGAAGGGCATTTTAGGTACCTTTTCCAATATTGTTTAGATTTTTAGCTGGGGTCATCCTTGTGGATTCCTGGGAATTTCCCTAGTGCCTGGTTTCTTGCTAACCCCATAATGGCTCTCTTTTTCAAGGCATATCTTTCCTTGCTCTCCCTCTCTGTCTTTCACCCAACTCGACCTTCCTGATCTCTCATGGTCTCCTCCCTATTCCCTTTCTCCCCTCCACACTCCCGTACCAACTTCCCCCATCCTACCATGCTACCACTTTACTAAAGAGACCTTCTCTACTCCCCTTCCCAATGGGATCTTTGTATTTCACTCTTAGGGGGTCTCCTTGTTTCCTGTCTTTTGGACTGTAGGCTGATTATCCTTTGATTTATGTCTAATATCCACTTATGAGTCAATACAAACTGTGTTTGTTTGAGTCTGGGTTAGTTCACTCAGGATGTTTTTTTCTAGTTTCATCCATTTGTCTGCTAATTTCAAGATGTCATTATTATTTTTTATGCTGAGTAGTACTACATTGTATAAATGTACCACATTTTCTTTATCCATTTTTCAGTTGAAGGACAACTAGGTTGTTTCCAGGTTCTGGCTATTATGATTAATGCTACTATAAACAGAGTTGAGCAAATGTCCTTGGAGTATGGGTCTGTATCCTTTGAGTATATGCCCAAGAGTGGTATTGCTGGCTCTTGAGGCAAATTGATTCCCAATTTTCTGAGAAACCGCCGTACTGATTTCCAAAGTGGTTGTACAAGTTTGTACTCCCCCAGCAAAGCAGTGTTCCCCTTGCTCCACATCTTCTTCAGCATAAGCAATCATTGGTGTTTTTTATCTTAGCTATTCTGATAAGTATAATATGGTATCTCAGAGTCATTTTGATTTGCATTTCCCTGGTGGCTAAGGATGTTGAGCAGTTCCTTAAGTGCCTTTCAGCCACTTGAGATTCCTCTGTTGATAATTCTGTTTAGAACTGTGCCCCATTTTTTATTATTATTAATTATTAAAAAATTTCCGCCTCCTCCCTACCTCCCATTTCCCTCCCCTCCCCCCACTCCCCTCCCCCCCTCTCCAATCCAAAGAGCAGTCAGGGTTCCCTGCCCTGTGGGAAGTCCAAGGTCCTCCCCACTCCATCCAGGTTCAGGAAGGTGCACAACCAAACAGACTAGGCTCCCACAAAGCCAGTACATGCAGTAGGATCAAAACCCAGTGCCATTGTCCTTGGCTTCTCAGTCAGCCCTCATTGTCCGCCACGTTCAGAGAGTCCGGTTTGATCCCAGGCTTTTTCAGTCCCAGTCCAGCTGGCCTTGGTGAGCTACCATTAGCTCAGGCACACTGTCTCAGTGGGTGGGCGCACCCCTCGCGGTCCTGACTTCCTTGCTCATATTCTCCCTCCTTCTGCTCCTCATTTGGTCCTTGGGAGTTCAGTCCAGTGCTCTAATGTGGGTCTCTGTCTCTATCTCCATCCATCGCCAGATGAAGCTTCTATGGTGATATGAAGATATTCCTCAAGTGTGGTCCTAGAGAAGCTAAATAAGAAGGTGAACCCAAAGGGAAACATATAGTTATCCTCCTGGATATTGGATGTGCTCCCATTTTTAATTGGATTATTTGATATTTTCATTTCTAGTTTTTTGAGTTACTTGTATATTTTGGAAATCAGCCCTCTGTCTGATGTGGGGTTGTTGAAGAATTTTTTCCAGTTCTGTAGGTTGCCATTTTGTCTTGATGACTTGTAAAAAAAAAAAAAAAAAAAAAAAAAGACTGCTTGCTCATTTCCTAACCAACCAAGACTCAAATAATTACACAGAAACTATATTAATTACAACACTGTTTGGCCTATCAGCTCAGGCTTCTTGTTAAATAACTCTTACATCTTACTTTAATCCATTTTTATTAATATATGTATCACCACAAGTCTTTGGCCTACTGTTAAGTTTGTGGCAACTGTCTCCTTCGGCAGCAACATGGCATGTCTCTGACTCTCCCTTCTTTCCTCCTCTTTCTCTGCTTGGAATTCCTGCCTTGCTATATTCTGCCCTGCTGTCAGTCAAAGCAGCTCCTTTTTTAACCAATGGTAATAAAACATATTCACAGCATACAGAGGGGAATTTCACATCAGTGACTGTGTCCTTTGACACAAAAGTTTCTCAGTTTCAGGTCTCATTTATTAATTGTTGATCTCAGTGTCTGAGTTACTGGTGTTATATTCAGGAAGTAGTATCCTGTGCCATGCATTCAAGTCTACAATCCACTTTCTTTTCTATCAGGTTCAGTGTGGCTGGATTTATGTTGAGGTTTTTACTCTATCTGGACTTGAGTTCTGTGCATTGGGGATAGATATGAATCTATTTGCATTCTTCTACATGCTGACATCCAGTTATACCAGCACCATTTGCTGAAGATCTTTCATTTTTTTCATTGTGTAGTTTTACCTTCTTTGTCAAAAATCAGGTGTTCATAAGTGTGCGAACTAATATCAGGGTCTTCGATTTGATTCCATTGGTTCACCTGTCTGTTTTTTATGCCAATACCAAGCTGTTTTCATTAAAATAGCTCTATAGTAGAGGTTAAAGTCAGGGATTGTGATGCCTCCAGAAGTTCCTTTATTGTACAGGATTGTTTTGGCTCTCCTGGGTTTTTTGTTTTTCTATATGAAGTTGATTACTGTTCTTTCAAGATCTGTGAAGAATTTTGCTGGAATTTTGATGAGGATTGCATTGCATCTGTAGACTGCTTTTGGTAAAATTGCCATTTTTACTATATTGACACTACCTATCCAAGAACATGGGAGATGTTTCCACTTTCTGGTGTCTTCTTCAATTTCTTTCTTCAAAGACATAAATTCTTGTCATACAGGTCCTTCACTTGTTTAGTTAGAGTTACCCCCAAGATATTTTATGTTGTTTGTGGCTATTGTGAAGCATGAAGTTTCTATGATTTCTTTCTCAGACTGTTTATCATCTATATATAGGAAGGCTGCTGATTTATTTTTGTTGAGTTAGTCTTGTATTCTGACATATTACTGAAGGTGTTTATCACATGTAACAATTCTCTGGTAGAATTTTTTCAGGTCACTTATATAAACTATCATATCTGCAAATAGTGAAAGTTTGACTTCTTCTTTTCCAATTTGTATTGTCTTGATCTCCTTTGTTGCCTTATTTCTCTAGCTAAAATCTCAAGTACTATACTAAATAGATGTATAGAGAGTGGATCACCTTGTCTTGTTCTTGATTTTAGTGGAATTTCTTTGGGTTTCTCTTCAATTAGTTTGATATTGACTGATGGCTTGCTGCATATTGCTTTTATTATGTTTAGGTATGTTCCTTTTTTCCCTGATCTCTCCAAGACCTTTATCATGAAAGAATGTTGGATTTTGTCAATGGCTTTTTAAGCATCTAATGAGATGATCATGTGGATTTTTTTCTTCCAGTTTGTTAATATGGTAGAATTACATAGATAGATTTTCATATGTTGAACCATCCTTGCATCTTTTGGATGAAGCCAACATGATCATGGTGGATGATTTTTCTGATGTGTTCTTGAATTTGGTTTGCCAGTTTTATATTGAATAAACGGTTTTATATTGAATATTTTTGTATCAATGTTCATGGGGGAGACTGGATTCTAATTCTCTTTTTTAGTTGCATATATTTGTGGTTTGGGTACCAGGGTAATTGTCACCTTGTATAAAGAGTATCACAATGTCCCTTCTGTTTCTATTGTGTGGAAAAATTTTAGGAGTATTGGTATTAGCTCTTTGAAAATCTGGTAGAATTCTGCACTGAAACAATCTGGGCCTGGTTTTTTGTTTGTTTGTTTGTTTGTTTGTTTGTTTGTTTTTGCCAGGAGACTTTTGATTACTGTTTCTATTTCCTTAAAGATTATATGTCTATTTAAATTGTTGATCTGTTCTTGATTTAACTTTAGTATGTGGTAACTATCCTGAAAATTGTCCATTTCTTTTAAATTTTCCATTTTTGTGAAGTACAGGTTTTTGAAGTATGACCTCATGATTCCCTAAATGTCCTCACAGCTTATTGTTATGATTCCTTTTCAATTCTGATTTTGTTAATTTGCATATTCTGTCTTTTGGTTAGTTTGCCTATCTTGTTTGATTTTTTCAAAGAACCAACTCTTTGTCTCATTAATTCTTGCTTTTTTGTTTCTATTTTATTAATTTCAGCCTTTAATTTGATTATTTCCTGGCATCTACTCCTCTTTGGTGAGTTTACTTATTTTGTTTAGAGCTTTCAGGTGTGCTGTTATGTTGCTAGTGTGAGATTTTCCCAGGTTCTTTATGTAGGCATTTAGTGCTATGAACTTTCCTCTTAGCACTGTTTTCAAAGTGTTCCATAGGTTTGTGTATGCTGTGCATTCATTTTCATTGAATGTTAGGAAGTCTTTAATTCCTCTCTTCATTTGTTCCTTGACACAGGGGTGATTCAGATGAACATTGTTCAATTTCCATGCATTTGTGGGATTTCTTCAATTAGTCCTGTTTTTGAAGTATAACTTTAAGCCATGGTGATCCAATAAAATACAGGGGATTAGCTGGGTGGTGTTGGAGCATACCTTTAATCCCAGAACTCGGGAGGCAGAGGCAGGCGGATCTCTGTGAGTTCTAAGCTATCCTGGTCTACAATAGCTACTTCCAGGACAGGCTCCAAAGCTACAGAGAAACCCTGTCTCGAAACAAACAGACAAACAAAAAATACATGGTGTTATTACGTTTTTTAAAAAACTGTTGAGATTTGCTTTGTTACTGAATATGTGGTCAGTTTTTTGAGAGGTCCTATAAAATACTAAGAAGAAAGTATATTCTTTTGTGTTTTGGGAGAATGTTCCATAGATCTCTGTTAAATCCCTTTTAGTCATAACTTCTGTTAGTTCCTTTATTTCTGTTAAGTTTCTGTCTGACAGTCCTGTACAGTGGTGAGAGTGGGGTGATGACAGTCCTGTACAGTGGTGAGAGTGGGGTGATTAAGTCTCCCCTTATTAGTGTGTGAGGTTTGATGTGTGATTTGAGCTTTGGCAATGTTTTTTGTTTGTTTGGGATTTGTTTTTTACAAATATAGGTGCCCTTGTACTTGGAGCACTGATGTTCAGAATTAAGACTTCATCTTGATGATTTTTTTCCTCTGACAAATATGAAATGCTCATCTTTGTCTCTTTTAATTAATTTTAGTTTGAAATCTATTTTGTTGGATACTAGAATAGTTACACTAGTTTGTTTCTTAGGTCCATTTTATTGGAAAATCATTTTCCAACCCTTTATTCTGAGGTAGTGTCTGTCTTTGAGGTTGAGGTGTGTTTCTTGTATACAGCAGAAGGCTGGATCTTGCTTTTGTATCCATTCTCTTAGCATATGTCTTTTTACAAGTGAATTGAGACCATTGATATTAAGAACTATTAATGATTACTGACTGTTAGTATCTGTTATTTTTGGTTTTGTTGGTGGTGGTGGTATTGTGTGAGTGTTTTTCTTCTTTGGGTTTTGCTTTGCGGGATTATCTATTGCCTATATTTTGTGGGTGTAGTAGCTTTCTTGGGTTGGAGTTTTCCTTTTAGTACTTTCTGTAGGGCTGCATTTGTGGATAGGTATTATTTAAATCTGGTTTTGTCATGGAATATCTCGTTTTCTCCATCTATGGCAACTGAAAGCTTTGCTGGATATCTGGGCTGGCATTCATGGTCTCTTAGTGTCTGAAGAACTTCATTCTAGGACCTTCTGGATTTCCATTCTGAGTTTCCATTAAGAAGTCAGGTGGAATTTTTATAGATCTGCCTTTATATTTTACTTGATCTTTATTCTTTGCAGTTCTTAGTATTTGTTCTTTATTCCATATGCTTAGTGATTTGATTATTATGTGGTAAGGGAACTTTATTTTGGTCCAATCAATTTGGTGTTCTGTAAACTTCTTGTACTTTCATAGGCATATCCTCCTTTAGATTGGGAATGATTTTGTCTATAATTTTGTTGAATATATTTTCTGTGTCTTTAAGCTAGATTTTTCTCCTTCTTCTACCCCTATTTTTCTTAGGTTTGGTCTTTTCATGGTGTCCCAGATTTTCTGGATATTTTGTGTTAAAATTTTGTTGGATTTAATATTTTCTCTGATCAATCTCCTCTATATATCTCCTCTATCATATCTTCAACACCCGAGATTCTCTCGTCCATCTCTTGTATTCTGTTGGCGATGCTTGCATCTGTAGTTCCTGATTTTATCCAGATTTTCCATTTCCAGAATTCCCTTGATTTGTGTTTTCTTTATTGCCTCTATTTCACTTTTCAAATCTGGAACCATTTCATTCACCTGTTCAATTGTTTTTTTCTTGACTTTCTTTTCTTTCTTTAAGAGATTTGTTGATTTCTTCCATTTTTGCTTGTCTTTTTCTTTATTTCTTTAAGGGAATTTTTCATTTTCTCTTTAAGATTCTCTGATGTGGAAGATGATGTGTGCTGTGAATATGTTTTATTGCTGTTGATTAATAAAGAAGCTGCTTTAGGCCAATGGCTTCTTAACAGAATATATATATATATATATATATATATATATATATATATATATATATATATATATAGAGAGAGAGAGAGAGAGAGAGAGAGAGAGAGAGAGAGAGAGAAGGCAGAGTCAGGAGTCAGTGAGACACCGAGTAGCTGCTGCCAAGGACAGAGGCACCAGAACTTTACCCGGTAAACCACAGCCACGGGGCGATACACAGATTAATAGAAATGGGTTAATTCTAGATGTAATAGATAGCTAATAATACACTTAAGCGATTGACTTACCAGTATTTCAAATAATATAGTTTCTGAGTGATTATTTCGTGGTCTGGGCAGCCAGGAACAAACAAGTGACCTTCTACTACAGGTCTCTATCATCTTCATAAGGTTATTTTTAAGGTCATTTTCTTCTGTTTTATCTGTGTTGGGATGTTCAGGTCTTGCTAGTGTAGAATCATTAGTTTGTGGTGATTCCATATTGCTCTTTATGCTATTGAATGTGTTCTTACACTGACTGCTGTCTGCCCATCTTTTCCTCTAGTGGGTGAAGATGGGGTGTGTGCTTCAGGGGTCTCTCTCCAATTGGTGCTGGTGGGACTTGTGGCTTAGGTAGTCACTCCTCTTCCAGATGCAGGTGGGTCAGTACCTCTGGTGGATACTGGTATGGCTCTGAAGCTTCTCCAGGTATAGGTGGAGCAAAGGGTTCAAATGACACAGACGCCGTAGGGGATGGTTGAGAGTGTGAGGAGGCTGCTTCCAGGTTTCTGGGGCTTCTCTGTTTGTGGGTAGGACAAAGTCTGTGCCTCCAGGGGCTAGGGTCTAAAGAGTAGGGTCCTCCACCTGGGGACCCAAATACTCTCCTCCCCAGGTGCATTCCGGGCCCAGGCTCTGGTGGACACAGACGTCATGGGGGATCGTTGGGGTTCTGTGGAGGCTGTTCTCAGTTCTGCAGGGATAGGAGTGCAGCACAAAATGTGTCTCTGGATTCTAGAGCCTAGAGAGTAGTCCAGTGTCTAGGACCTAAAGAGTAGGGTTCTCCAGTAGGGAACCCAGAAACTCATCTCTCCAAGTATAGGCAGGGCCAAGACTCTGGTGGTCTCAGATGCTGTGGGGAGGTGGTTAGGCGTGTGAGGAGCCTGGTCCCTGATCTCTGATGGGTGGGGGTGGGCACTGAATGTGCCTCCAGGTTCTGTGGCCTAGAGAGTAGGGCCCTCTAGTTGGATAGTCACCTCTCCAGGTAGGGGTGGGACCAAGACTCTGGTGGTCACGGATACCATGAGAGGTCACTGGAGGTGTGGAGAGGCTGCTCCCAGGTCTCTGGGACTTTGCTTGGTGGAGGTAAGGTGTTGCCTGCACTTTTCTGTGAATACCCAGATCTCCAAACAAGCCCACGAGAATGGATGAATATCCTAAGGGTTGAAGCACAAAGACACAAAGAGACCTTGCTCATTCACCAAAGAGTAAATGGCAACTTTATTAAACTCAATTCGGGTATATATACTAGGGAGCTAGGGAGCAAAAGGGCAAAGCCCCCTCCCATCAGGAGCAGTGGAAGAGGATGACAGGTACCCTGCGCCCAAGGCCAGGAGCAGCTGTGGTGGCAGGCACCTGAGGCCCGAGGCTGGAATCTTGTTTACAGGTGAAATTACCATAACAAAAGAGGGCCAAGTTCTTTCTAAGCTAAACCCTCAGGCCCGGTCCAAGAGCAGAAAAGCCAGGGAGTCATTGTTTTTTACCGCTGAGTAAAACTCTAATGTGTATATGTTCCACACCTTTTTTAACCATTCTTCTATTGAGGGGCACCTAGGCTGTTTCCAGGTTCTGGCTATAACAAATAGTGCTGCTATGAACATAGTAGAACAAATGCTTTTGTAGTATGATCGGGAATCTTTAGGGTATATTCCCAAGAGTGGAATTGCTGGGTCCTGAGGGAGGTTGACTCCCAGTTTCCTGAGAAACCGCCACACTGATTTCCACAGTGGCTGCACGAGTTTGCACTCCCACCAACAATGGATGAGTGTTCCCCTCACCCCACATCCTCTCCAGCATAGGCTATCATTGGTGTTTTTGACTTTAGCTATTCTGACAGGTGTAAGATGGCATGCAAATGGATGGAAATAGAAAACGCTTTACTGAGTGAGGTAAGCCAGACCCAAAAAGAGGAACACGGTATGTATTCACTCATAAGTGGATTCTAACCATAATTAAAGGTCTTTGAGCCTATTATTCGTGATCCTAGAGAAGCTAAATAAGAAGATGAACCTGATGAAGATTATTTAGCTATCCACCAGGAGGTAGGAAATAGACAAGAGTCCCAGGTAACCTCGGGTGCATGGGGGGGAGGGAGGGTCGATGGAAGGGGAGAAGGTTAGAGAGAAGGGAGTAGGGGAAGAAAGGGGAAAGCTTGGTGGCCTGGGATGGGGGGGAGGGAGGAAGGATGTACAAGGGATCAGGGAAGATTATATTTCAACTAAGGGAGCCATTTTAGGGTTTACAGGAGACTTGAGTATATATGGGATCCCAGGTCCAAGGAGAGATCCCCCAGATTGCTCTCTGGACAGAGGAGTGGGTGCCTGAATCGGCCGTGGCCCATGTCCATACTGATGTATATTTTGCTTATCACCATAGATCCTGCATCTGACGAAGGATGGCGATACAGTCGGAAACCCACATTGCAGCACGGGACTGAGCCCCCCGAGGTCCAAATGAGGAGCAGAAGGAGGAAGAACATGAAAAACGAAGTCAGTACTGCGAGGGATGCCATCACCCACTGATACAAGGGAACGGATCTGATGAGAGTTTACCAAGGCCAGTTGGACTGGGACTGAAAGAGGACGTGATCTAACCAGACTCTCCGAATTTGGCCGGATTCTCTGACTGTGGCTGACCCGAAGTCTTTCTGAAAAGCCATTGACTATGACACTGGGACCTGTTTCCTCTACATATAATGGATTTTGGGGATCCAGTCTGTTTGGACACTCACCTTCCTGGACCTGGAGGGAGGGGGAAGGAACTGGAACTTCCCACAGGGCAGGAAACCCTGACCGCCCTGGGGGACGAAGAGGGAGGAGGAGGGGGAGTAGGGGGAGTGGGAGGGTGTTGGGAGGGGGGGTGGAAATGGAAACTTTTATAATTTAATAAAATTTACTAAAAAAAAAAAAAAAAAAAAAAAAAAAGCCAGGGAGTCAGAGGTAAAATGGCCCTGCAAATCGCCATGAACAAAAGGGGAAGAAACCTGGGTACCTACAGTAAGGCATGTAATGTGCCCCTAGGGAATAGAGCCTAGAGAGTAGGGCACTCCAGCTGGGGACACAGACACTCACCTCTCCAAGTGGGGACAAGGCCAAAGCTCTGGTGGTCTCAGATGTCCTGGAGAGTGGTTTGGGGTATCAGAAGACTGTTCCCTGGTCTTTGGGGCTCTGGTGGATGGAAGCAAGGCATGGGATGTACCTTCAGGGACTATGGCATAGAAAATAGGGCTTTTCAGCTAGGGAGCCAGATACTCACCTCTCCAGGTAGGGGACCTAAAATAAAATATTATGCTGTTGAATATTAGTTGTGCTTGTTTATGCCGTGAATATTTGTTTAATGATGCAAAGATGTACTGCATTTCTTTATGTTGCACTTGTCTAACTCTGTAAAGTTATGCTACTTTGCCTGCCTAAAACACCTTATAGCTCTAATAAAGAGCTGAACAACCAATAGCTAGGCAGGAGAAAGGATAGGCATGACTGGCATGCAGAGAAAATAAATAGTAGGAGAAAACTAGGAAAGAGGGTAGAGTGAGAAAAGGAGGAGAGGACACCAGGGGTCAGTCAGCCTCTCAGCCACCCAACCACACAACCAGCCACAGAGTAAGAAGGGAAAAAGTCATGTTCAATAAAGAAGGGTAAAAAGCCCAGAGGCAAAACAGAAAGGAGAGACTGGTTAATTTAAGTTTAAAAAGTGGGCTAGAAACAAACCAAGCTAAGGCTGGGCATTTCACAAGTAAGAATAAGTCTCCATGTGTTTATTTGGGAAATGGGTGGCAGGTCCCCAGAGATTAACAGAATCTACTACAGTATTATTTGCGAATTGTAAAGATGAGACTATATTATTTCAAGGAAAAGAGATTTATAGGTACAAACAAGAGCATTCATCCCAAAAGTCTATTTTTATTTTCAAAATAATCATATGCTATGTGGGTATGTGTAGATTCAGATTTCCTAGGAGCAGATCTTGAGATAAGCATTTATATATATTTATATGCAGTCTGTATACCTTTATTTGCAGAAGGCAGTGAGTGAAATCGTGATGGACACTGACGCTAAGATAGGGTGCAATTCCAATATGGCCCTCCCTCGGAGAGGCAGTCATGAGTGTATTTTATATTTTCAGGAAGCCTGAGAGTTAGATTCCTTCCTATCTCAAGGTTTTGCAACTGTCTATAAATGATCAATGGTCTTGAGGGAGGGGAAAACAGTAGTGCCTCTATATTGTATTCTAGGTATTGAGACTTTTCATGGCAAAGAGAAAATCTGGGCACTCTGATTGTAGTGCCAACCTTGTTCTATATATAATGATGCCTATATAATGTTCTCTATACACTGGTTCTATATAATGCCTGCTGATCATTTTCTCAACACATTTTTAAAAGTTGAGACAGGGTCAAGTTATATAGTTTAGGCTGACCTCTAATTCATGATCTTCCTGCTGTATCTTCCAGAATGCTCCAGTTACAAGTGAACACTACTGTGTCTGGCTCACTTAATTCCTTGAGACATACTTCCTGTTCACAACTAGAGACCCAGGGCAATAGCTCCACTCATTTCTCTAGAGCAGTGGTTCTTAACCTGTGGGTTCTTAACCTTTGGCAAACCTCTATCTCAAAAATATTTATACTATGATTCATAGCAGTAGCAAAATTCCATTCATAAAGTATCAATGAAAATAATTTTATGATTGAGGTCATCACAACATAAGGAACTGTATTAAACAGTCACAGCATTAGAAAGGTTGAGAACTAGTGGTCTAGAGCACCACTGTTGTCTGTCATCAATGATGTCAAATCTCAAGTTCATGTGCATCAATAAATGGGTAAATTTACCTCCTATGAATACAAATAACTACAAAAAGATATTTTCAAGATTAAGTAGAACGGTTGTAGGCATGTGGAACTAGGTCAATCAGTGAAACAATTGGTATACAGTATGTATGCAAGAAAACTTAAAGTCTAGTCTTACACCAGAAAGTTGATACCAAATTTGAATGCCTGCCCTATTGATTTCCTTTTAATTCCTGTATTGTTGAAAGTAAACATTGTTACTGTTCTCTCATCACACATTCACACTCTTCCTCCTCTTCTTCCATCTTTCAGTCATCTTCCTCCTCCCTTCCTCTTCGCATCGTTCTGATTCTTCTATCACTTTTTTCCACCTCCTTTCTTCTTTTCTCATCTTCTTCTTTTCTCATCTTCCTCCTTTATTCTTCCTAGTCTTTCTCTTCTTGGTATCCCCATCTTCATCCTTTTTCTCCTTCCTTATCTTCCAACTCATCCTACTTTCTCTCTGTTTCTTCCATCCTCCCTGTCTTCATATAAATCTAAATCTAATTGTTCTTTTAATTCTAATTGTTCTCCATTCCTAATTTGCTTTTTTCTATCCCCACCTTCTTCCCATATTATTTCTTTCTCTTTTATTCCCATAGATATGAGATACATTTTGTATGATCGAATGAACATTAAAAAATATTAGGCCACTTTTCAAGTCTGTCTGGCTCTATAAAATTCATGCTGTTGCAGCAAAATATATCTCCCTCCTCATCTGACTCATCACACATGGTGGACAACTAGACACTATTAGGTCTGTAAATGGGAAAAGAGAGGTGATGAGTCCAAATCCTTCCTGTTTCCACTGCCAGCTTAACTCACTATGGCCATTTCAAAAATAAGTCTTCAAGTACAATGTTGGAAAGAGGAAGCCAATTTTATTGAACTACTGCTGAGAAAAGGGTAATGGGTGGAAAACTGGCTGGAGAACTAAACACACGAACAAACCTATATGGAGCACTTAATATATGTCATGCAACTTACTGAGTATTGCCTATATCCAGAGACAGCTCTATTCTTTGAATGAACTTTTTCACCTTTGAGGCAGAGTGCTATGTTTTGCTTTGCCTTAATGCAGTGCTGGAGATGCAGCCCAGGGTCTCATGCCTGCAAAGCAAGTGCTCTACCTTGGAGTTACATCTTTAACCCCTGAATGAGCATCACAGATTTAAAAAGAAATTTTTTATTCTTGGTTGAAAGTTCTCCTCCAACTCCTCCTGTGTGTGTGTGTGTGTGTGTGTGAGAGAGAGAGAGAGAGAGAGAGAGAGAGAGAGAGAGAGAGAGAGAGGTAGTGTTGGGGTTGTACACCATGGAGTACTCATAGATGTAAGAGGACAACTTTGCAAAAGTCATACTCTCCTCCTACCTTTACATGGTTTCAGCTTTTCATGGCAAGTGCCTTTTTTCTGGCACTGGGTTCTTGTGGTTTAATGTATTTAATGTGGCAATCAAATTCTCTTGTAGATCTGTCTCTCTGTCTCCCTTCCTCCCTTTCTTCCTTTCTTTTTCTTTCCTTCTCTCCTCACTATCTTTCTTTCATCTGTCCTTCCTTTCTGCATTCTTCCCTTCCTTGATTGCTTCCTTCTTTTTTTTTAGATTCCAGGCTGCCCTCACAATTACAGTCTTCTGAATCTTAGGGTTGCAAGCGTACATCACCATACTATGTGACTTTTATAGATTCATTTTCTGTCTGAGAGTACATGAGACGAACCATCAACCTTTGGATCTTAATCTAGAGCCCTGGACATATCCTTATCTTCTAGTTCCATTTGGAAGGCTAAAATGGATCTGACAACTGCCATGTTCATTGTTTTCATGCTATGTA
Organism: Myodes glareolus; assembly: GCF_982192425.1. NCBI lineage: Eukaryota > Metazoa > Chordata > Mammalia > Rodentia > Cricetidae > Myodes > Myodes glareolus. Next base: position 122,504,708 of record NC_142053.1, read on the forward strand.
ACATCTATAGCATACTTGATTTTGTTTCTTATACTTTTAGAACACCTTTGGTCTACTCAATTCAGTCTTGTCATTGTTATTCTTAGATTTTTCTAAGGACTGTTTGAGACAACCTCTTCCCTGCTGCTGTAATTTGATAGCTTCAAAACTGACAATCTTCTATTTCTTTCCTTGGTTCTGGTAACCCAGATCTTGGATTCCAGTGGAGTTCTTCTGTATCTCGTTGTATTTGTATTTTAAAATCCACATCTTGTTTCCAGAATTCCATTTGTCAGACAGTGTCTAAGTATAAACATTTCAAAACCTGGACTCGTTATCCTATAGAATATGACAATAATTCTCCTTCCAGCAATTCCAATGACTCAAGCTCCTCTGTTGAAAAGTATTGTTTTAATGAGTTCCCTATTAGTCTCATTTAAATTACGTTACCAAGAATGATACATAAAAGAGTCTTTTTCACTATCTCAAACTGAATTTCTCAATGCATGTGACAGCTAAGTGCTGTCATTGACTTTTAAGGGAATTAAATAGGCTTGATTGCAGTGACTGATCATCCAGTGCTGGAACTATGCATTTTTCTACTACAGTAGAGGAAATAATTTAATTAGTGGGTTATTGTAAATGTTCTGATTCTAATGCATTAACTCCTGTGGCCTGAGGCTGATAGGAAAGAAATTAACACTGACTCTTTCTGACTGTGGGAATGAATTGGTCTTTCTAGGGCAAGAAAATTAATTATAAATGCTCTCAAGTTTAAGACTGCCAGATTTTTTATGATAAATTATGTAATTATGAGATGTCAAGTATACAAATAGTCATGCTTCGACATTTCAGCTTATTAATTCCAACATTTCCCCATTATATAGGGCACAGTCATCACATTTAACTGCTCAGTAAAGGGAAGGAAAAATCATTGTTCTCTCCACTCTCCCCATGATTTCCAGTCAGTAAATTTCAGGAGACAATGAATGCTAATGCACGGAAGCTCCTCTGACAGTCTCATGTTTCATTTTGAGCCAAGACCAAAATAAACAGAAAAAAATGACCCAGGGGAGGTATGCTAATGCTGTAAGACTTGAAACAACTTTTTAATTAATTTTTAAAAATTATAGCTGTGCATGTGCTTACATGCATTGGCATACTTGCCACAACCCTCTTGTGGAAGACAGAGGATAACTGTGGAGTCAGTTCTCTTCTTCCACCATTATATGGATGCTGTAGAACAAGCACAAGCTACCAGGTTTGCATGGCAGGGGCCTTTAAGCACTAAGCCATCTTATTGTCCTTGAGTTAATGTTAGACGAGGTGTGAAATTTGTCTTTAGTTACTTCACATTTATCCATTCACCCTCTCTCTTTTGCTCATTTGCAGGCAGATAAATGTTCAGTACCTTGATACAGAGTTCTTTTTGGTATCAGGAGATTTGAACTTACCTAAAAAAAAATGTCCTCTCTCCATTGTCTCTCATAGTTCCTATATTTCCTGGCATCATGACAATTGAAATTTTTCTTTTATTGAAAATAGATTTTTTTCATACAATATATTATGATATGGTTTCATCACACCTTACTCCTCCTAGCTCTTCCCCACGTCCCCTCCCATTGAAATCTATACCCTTTCTGCCTCTTGTTAGAAACCAAATAGGAATAATGATAATATTAATAATATAAAATAAAATTAAAATAAACAAATTTGAATTTGACAAAATAACCAAACAAGAAAAAGCACAAGAAATGCATATAGATGCATAGACAAACATATTAATACACACAGGAATTCTATAAAAATACAAATATATGTATGTGTGTACATATATACATACATACATGCAAAGGAACTCTAAGTTTTAAAACAAACTGTCCTGTCTTAATATTTTGAGAAAAGGAACCTCCAAACATGCCCTTGAGTTCATTTTCTTTTGTCCATCTACTGCTGGGAATGGTACCTTCCCTTTACACTATTTTGTCTGCCCAGTGAGTCAAACTAATTTTGGAGAAAACTAATTTTTCATTTGAAAGTGTTTATCATTTGAAGATTGCTTCTGGGTTATGAATGAAAGCATGTGTTCACTTTTCCTTTCAGTTCTAGGACCCCATTAGGTACAGACCCTTGCAAGCCTCATGCATACTACTCCAGTCTCTGTGAGTTCATATGTGTACCAGCCCTCTTCTGTCTAGGTCTTGATTCCTTGGAGCCCTCCATACCCTCTGCTTCTTACACTCTTTCACCTCCTTTTCTCCAGGGTTCCCTAAGCCCTTATGGGAGGGATCTGATGGAGACATCACATTTATGGCTGTGTGTTCCAGGGTCTTTCACACTGCATATTCTCTGGCTATGAGTCTTTATTCCCATCTGTTGCAGGAGGAGGCTTTTTTGAAAGCTGACCAAGGCACTGATCTATAAATAGAGCAGAATATCTTCATGGGTCGTTTTATTGCTACATTCTTCTAACAGTACAGTAGTATTTGATTTTCCCCTAGGGATCTGACCTATATAGTCTCAAGTTCTTGGTGACCCAAGCAGTGTCAGATTGGGTTCCATTTCATGGAGTGGGTTTTAAGTCAAATCACATATTTGCTGGTTAATTCCACAAGTTTTGTGTCACTATTGCAACAGCATATTATGCAGGTTGGTCACTCTTGTAGATAAACGGATTTGTACCTGGGTTGGCATTTACCTTTCTCCTTTTGTAGCAGGCAGAGGACCTTTCAGTACATAAATACTAGTCTGTAGGGGTGAAGGAACTAGGTAGGCACCAGCTCAACTTCTCTGGTCAATGAGTTGTATAGGTGTTCTCTTCAGCAACAGGACATTACCATCAGCTTATGATGAGCCACTAGTAGCCTTGGCAATAGCCTGGGTTGTTTGGGTATTCCTGTGGGACCACTTTGTCTAAGAACTGATTATATGTAACCCATTCTTGGTAGTGAAAATTTCTTCCGGTGATGAGAGATGTACTGTTAAGGCTCTGTCTCCCCTGTTATTTGTCAATTTCATTTAGATCACCTTCATATATGTATATATTATGGGAAACTTCTGCTGTATTACATTTCCATATGATCCCTCAAGTGGCCCTTAGTTTTAATTGTTCCTCATCTCATTCCCTGCCTCCCCCTTCTTTCCTCTCCTCTCTATTTGACCCCCCATTTCAGTTCCACCCCTGCCTATGCATAACTACCTATTCTATTCTATCTCCCTTCCTAGGGAATTCCATCCCTCCACCATAATTCCTTACCCTCTATCTAAACTCTGTGGTTATATGGATTGTAGCTTGCTTATTAATGACTTAAGAGCTAACATCTACATATAAGCAGATATATACCATATTTGTCTTTCTGATTCTAAGTTATCTCACCCAAGAATATTTTTTTTCTAGTTTTACTCATTTACCTGTGAATTTCTTGATTTCAATTTTTAACATCTGAGTAATATAGATGAGATTGAAATCTATGGCCAGTTGATTTTAAAGAAGGGGCCAGATTCCATTCAGTGGACATGGCCAAATCACAAAGGCCTCTGAACGATAATGGTAAGAGGTTCTACAGAGTAAAAGAAGTTGTAGAGGTGGAGCTTGAAGTTTAAGCATCACCTTTTTGGGAAAAAAGTATCAATGAAGTGAAAAGTGTTGTCAGCCTCTGGAAGCTGGCTCAGGCATGATAATGGACAACCTTATAGAACATACACCAATTGCTAGTCCATTGAGGTCCTTCTGATTCCTAACTCTGAGGATTGGTAAGCATAAATTTTGCTTGTTTTAAGCCATCAGTATGTAACAAATTGTTAATGTGACAAGAGAAATTAAATGTACCACCAAACATATTTCAAATATTATTAGCAAATATATATATATTGGGCTGTTTATACATAGAGTTGTGTAAAAATTGATTCAACAGCAGAAGGATAATCCATGGGTTACAGGGACTATATTTGCACTAAACTTGTAAAAGTGCTATTTTCTTTCTTGTAATTTTCCCCAAGCAATGCAGTATAATTATTTATATATCACTTAAAAGTAATGTCCTTTACATTGATATTTTCAGTAACCTAGAGATTATGTAATGTATAGGGGGTGGTGTGCATAAGTTATATGAAAATACTACACTGTCTTACAGAAGAAACTTGAATATCCACGTTTTTTTTGTGTGTTACAGGTCAGGAATACCTGGAAGCAATCTTCCATACACTCATGGATTGATGTCAATACACACAAAGCCTCACAATAACCTGCTGCACCTGTAGAAGTGCAGTTCACACTCAGTAACATCAACCAAAGAAGGTAAGTCCCTACCTGGTAATGATTCCTTTTGGTCTTTACTGTATTTTCTCCACTTGGCATAGCAGTTTTTAACCTGTCAGTTGTGACCCTTTTGAAGGAGGTTGAAGGACCTTTTCACAGGGGTCACCTAATATCAGAAGACACCAATATTTACATTATGATTCATAACAGTAGCAAGATTTCAGTCATGAAGCAGCAGCAAAGTAATTTTATATTTGTGGCCATCACGACATAAGGAACTATATTAAAGGGCTGCAGTGTTACGAAGGTTGAGAACTACTGATGTAAAAATCCATCTTATTTGTCCTTCAGGCACTTATATCATTTTCTACCCTTATATCTTACCTATGGCAGGCAGAACTCTTTAGATGTGTCCTAGAATTCTGAAATACAAGTAAGTGTGCCTTGTAGCTCCTTCCATGAGCATAGGTGGGATGAGTAAGAACAGATGTCACTCTAAGGACTAAGACCCTCATCAGGTGACTTTGAATTAATCAAAAGGAAGCTTACTTTTGTTTCTTACTCACTTATTTCCCGCTCCCTGCTCAAAATTGACAAGTAGTGGGGCTAGGGGTAGCTCAGTTGGTAAAATACTGGGTATGCATGACAACCTGAGTTTGAGCCCCAGAACACATATCAAATAGCCAGGTGTGACACATTTTTATAATCTCAGCACTATAGAAGTGGAGATTGGCAGATCCCTAAGGCTTGATATCCATTCAGTAAAGCCAAGCCTAATTGGCCACGCCAGGCCAGTGAGATACTCTAAAAAACAAAGTCAACTAAAGCTGAAGAATAACACCTGAGTTTGACCTCTGGCCTCCATACATGCATGCACATGCAGTAACATACACAAGTCCACACCAAACTACACACACCCACATATACAAATGACAAGAAACAATAGCAGCTCTCATAGTCCATGGAGGAAGGAACCAGATACTTTCTTATCAACTTCCTGTGTGGGCTTGTAACAAGGCCTTCACTAACTCCTAGTATTTGCAAGTGGCCTAGGCAGGCAGCCAACAGAAAAAAAAAAGCCCAAACACAAAGACACAGATGTAAGGAAATGATTTCTGCCAACAGCTTGTGAGTGTAGATGGAAGCCTAGGATGGAGAATGGAATACAGGTCAGAAGCCACATGATGATTTCAACCTGAAGAGGCACACACACACAAGTGACCCAGCTATCCCACATCCATATCTGTGACTAATAGAAACTAGTAACATACAAGCTTATATTGTTAAACACTATTAAGCTTTTGGTCATTGGTTCTACAACCACAGCAAATAAATATGCCTCCCTGCAGCAAGCATTCTTTAGTAAACTATTATGAAGTGCCCACAACTAATTCAAAGCACATCATTGATAGTTATTATTTTTCTTGTTTTTATTACTACTTTGAGAATATATATATATATACATATATATATATTATTTATTAAAAATTTCCACCTCCTCCCATTTTCCTTCCACTCTTACTCCTCCCCCTCCCTTTCCAGTCCTAAGAGCAGTCAGGGTTCCCTGCCTTGTGGGAAGTCCAAGGTCTTCCCCCCTCCATCAAGGTCTAAGAAGGTGAGCATCCAGAGTGAGATAATCCAAACCCAAAAAGAGAATTTTTTATAATGCATTTTAATTATATTTAATCCCTAGTACTTTTAGATACTTTCCCCATACCCTACTTACTCAATGTTGTGCATTCTTTTTTGAAAACTCATCAAGCATTGTTGTTGCTGTCTATAGACCCTTAGACGTGTGCCCTTCCAGTGAAGTATGATCACTGCTAATGGGTATATTATTAAACTGACTACTAATGATTTATTGTTATACCCATAGATCAGTGCATCTCTAAATATCAAAGAAACCCCTATTTTCAGTAGATAGTGTTAAACACAGAGAGACCCACAAGTGGTCACTGTTCAGAGACTAAAGCACTGTAGAATTCTCAGAGAACATTAATACATCTCTTCCTCTGAATACTCAGAGATCATGGCAAAGCAGGAGGCAGTAAGATTTTTTGTTTGTTTGTTTTTTGAGATAAGTTTCTCTGTAGTTTTGGAGTCTGACTTGGAACTAGCTCTTGTAGACCAGGCTGGCCTTGAATTCACAGCCTTCTGCCCACCTCTACCTCCCAAGTACTAGGATTAAAGGCGTGTGCCACCACCACCCAGCTCATTTTTTTGTTTTGTTTTGTTGTTGTTATTTGTCTGTCTGTTTCTGAGACAAAAGCTCTCTACCCATGCCCTGGTTGTCTTGGAACTCACTGTGTAGACCAAGACAGCTTGGAACTTATAAAGATCTGCCTGTCTCTGCCTCCTAGGTGCTTAGATTAAAGAAGTGCCCCACCACACCCATCTTAGAGAAAGATTTTTTAAGAGCCAAAAGTGGCGAATGACAAGTTACCTGTTTTCTAGACAGTTTATCATGATAAGTGTGTCATTCCCAGCAGAAAGGTTGCACTTTCTTTTGAGTGTCCTAAGTTCAATGATCTGGTGTGTGCAAGTTATATGCAAATTTTTAATTGCCTTAGAGAAGGAATACTAGCATATGTAGGGTTTTGTATTTGCTAACCTGGACTGCTGGATCCAGTAAAGTAGGAAACAGCTATGCCATTCTTTCTATTATTCTGCTCCTCACTTTGGGTCCCACATGAATCAGGCATGTTCATAATGATAGCTTCCCCATATCTGCTTTTGGGGCTGCAATTATTCCATAGCCCAACATGGATCTGCACACTACTAAAGCTCTCAGCACAGGAAGAAGGACACAAAAGTTCTATCTCACATTCTGGATTTCCCCCTGCTCTCTGCACCTCTCATAGCAACTTTTCTTCTTTCTCTCTCCACCAACAAAAGGGAAGTCATAACACAAAACACTTGAAGGGATTTGTTAACATACATGTATTTATCCAAAAGTCACTTCATGCAACCTTCCAACTAAGCATTCTATAAATGACTGATACCCTCATCAAAGAAGCATGGCATCATATATAATAGTTGAAGTGGTACCATTTACCACTTCAAAATGATAGAATGTAAACATTCAACTTTGTATCCTGGAAGGAGCTGAAGCAACCAGACATTTGTGAGTTGCTGGTGTACAATCGACTGACGGCAATATTTCTTGACAGGATATTATATTAAAATGAAGCTTCTAAGACTCCCTAAAGAGAAGGTAGAGATTTCCCTCACCATGAGGTGCTTGGTTTACCTCATATACTAAACTTCACAATGGATGGCTTATAATGGGCATAAGCCCAAGGATGAGAAAAACATAGCGGCAGTTAAGAAGGCTGCTCACACAAGACTGCAATGGAAGAATTTCCCTTCCACCCAGAAAATTCCACTCAGTAGACCTAATTAAGAAAACCCACACCCATGTAATGCAAGTGAGAACAAACTCATTCCTGGGAGATTCTTGATCCCACTTAAGCTGCATTATTCTAGGTTATGTAAAGACCAATGGGCTTCTAGATAAACCTGCCTTGACAAACATTTCCCAGCAAATGATAGCAGCCTAATGCTTGTTGGAAGGTTAATGCCCTACATTCCAGTTGCTTTTGAGGAAACTTCAATTCAGTTTCAATTCAATATTCAATGAATATTTTGTGTTATTCCCTTGAACCATGATTATATTGCAAATTTCGTGATGTTTATTTTTCTGACTCAAAACAATATCCCACATGATAAATCCCAAGAATCATGCAGAAGCTATGGCAAAACTTCTACAAGGAAAATGATTGTGGAAGTTATATTTGGCACAAAGCAGAGTAGGTATTGATCCAGTGCTTGGAGCTCATGGAACAGCGTTAAATGAAGCATGGAATAACTATTGAGGTTCTACGCTATTGTCTTAAATGCATCAGTATACAATCCTAAATGTTGGTATGTGAGAAAACATGATTCAGAAGAACTAAAGTTCAATATGGCAAAAATGGTGCATGGTTTAAAAAATTACATCAATCCCCAGATTAATCCTATTGCAGCATACTGAGAACTCTTGAAACCTGGAACATAGAAACGTCATTAGATAATAGTGAGCAAAAGTTCAAACATCTTGGAAGACTTCAGTTTTTAAAGGGGGAGTGGAGTACCTATTCAGGAAAGCACCTGCTCTTTTTTATTTCTAGTATCACATCAATTTCTGGTTATATTTTTAAAAGGAAATATAAATGAATGGAATAAATAGATAAATGGAAATAGAAGATAGTATACAGATGATAGAGACAAATAGGTGATTGATAGATAATAGATATGATACAGTTGAACATAATGGATTGACAGAAAGTAATAGAGGAGATAGATAGACAGATAGATAGATAGATAGATAGATAAGATAATAGATAGATAGATAGATAGATAGATATATAGATAGATAGATAGACAGATAGATAGAATAGATGGGTGGAGGAAATTGATCCCAAAATAGATCTAATAGATGAAAGAGGATAGAAAAGACAGAACATATATATTATATTATATTATATTATATTATATTATATTATATTATATTATATATAAATTCTGTGTGTTTATGTGTGTGTACACGCAGGTACAAACATAAGTACTTATTTTAAACAGTTGGCTCATTTCTGGGGCTTGAAATCAGCAATGTGAGCTGAGGCTCAGGTAGAACTCAGTGGGTGCTACAATCTTGGATCTGGAGTATGGAAACTCAAGCAAGGTATCCATGCTACAGAAGTATTTCTCTGTGAAACCTCAGTCTTTGTTCTTACGATTCTCAACTGAATGGCATACTATGTGTTGTCAGGTGATCTAATTTCCATAAAATCCACCAATTTCAATGCAATCAAATTTCAGAAGTATTCCCACAGTAACATCTGTATCAGTGTTAGGACAAAAAGCTAGTTCCCAAAGTCTGGTCAAGCTGCCTCATAAAACTAATCATGTCAATAAAGTTAAGGTGGGCCATAAAATGGAAATGATTCATACGAGACCGATATCAGCAAAAAGGGTTGATATTAGGTAAAGTCCATTTTCTCATAATGAAATGATGCTTATCTAGTCAGTTAATAGTTATTGAATGCCTAAGAGGAATGGACAGAAGTTATAGGTCCTATGGAGAAATAAACAACCAGATATAGTCTTTGTCCTGATGGAGTAGACAGGCTAGAGCAGAGATCAATAAAAATAACCCAGAGGTCAAGTCTAGCCTACCACCTATCTATATTAGTCAAGTTTGATGGGAGCTCAAACTCACTGCTTACTTAAGAATTACGATGCCAGGGAAGGTAGCACTGAGGAAAAGACTGCTATGACCTCCTTGGAGAGATAATGGCTTTTCAACTGTTCTCTTGGTGTAGGCATTTTCATGGCAGGACAATGAAACCTGAAGCACGATCCTATTGATAGATGTCAGGGATGGATGGACTGCACTCCAGAATTAAGTAAAGAGAAATTTAGCATGTAGCTTTCAAAGCTCAAGCAAAGGAATGTCCTGTAACAAAAATATTTATCACAGAAATAAGGAAATGTAACAAATGGCATTTGATGTTGGAACACAGTAGAAAAGTATTCATAGGGAAAGGCGAGAGTAAAGGAAAAAAGATCTAGTGACTCTTTTCTGGAGTGCCTCCTAGGTAGTTGGCTACATCAAGATGAAAGAATTGTTTCTTCTCAGCCAGCAGCTATCAGAAACTCACTGAAGTAGACAACACAATATTTGTACTTTCTATGAGAAAAGAATGGCCATAGAAGCAGCTGATGATAGTCTGGTTGAAGAACAACAAGCTTGTGTGATCTAAATCAGTGATGGGAAGGACAAACAAAGTTTCACCCTGAAACATGCCAGAGTGCACCTGTTGTTGAGTAAGGGACATTCTTGTTACAGACCAAGAACAAGTCTGCCTAGAGAGGCATTGCTAATGCCAATCTGAGTGTTCTTGACTTAGTTATTGTAAAGAAAGGAGAGAAGTATATTCCTGGACTGACAGACACTATTGTACCTCAGTGGTTGAGACCTAAAAAAGCTAGAAGAATCTGAAAGTTTTTCAACATCTTTAAAGGAAATAATGCCCACTAATTTGTTGTCATAAAGCTCTTAAACAAAGAAGGTAAGAAGCCCAGGACCAGAAAACCAAATATTCAGTGTCTTACACATCTGCGTCTCCTGAAACACAAACACCAATATATTGCTCTGAAGAAAAGATATACTAAGAAAATTAAGGGGAATAAGCTAAACTTTTGTCTGAGAGACTGAAGGAATCCAAAGAGCAATGTGAGGACCAGATTGGCAGATTGCAGCTTCTCCTCTCTGAGAGCTTCGACTTCTAAGTCTGCATCCAGTAAAAATCTAAAGTCTTTAAAAGTAACAAATTAAAAATTTCCACCTCCTCCCCTCCTCCCCTCCTCCCATTTCCCTTCCCCTCCCCCTCCCCCCCTCCTCCTCCCTCTCTAGTCCTAAGAGCAGTCAGGGTTCCCTGCCCTATGGGAAGTCCAGGAGGTGGAAATTTTTTATTATAAATAAATAAATAATAAAAATGCTTGGAAATGGAAAAAACTAACAAATTATTTTGTTGACCATGTCCTTTGCTTTACAGAAGCTTTCAAGTTTCAGGAGGTCCCTTTTATTAATTGTTTTTTTCAGTGTCTGTGCCACTGGAGTTATATTTAGGAAGTGGTCTCCTGTGCCAAAGCATTCTTCTATGAGGTTCAGTGTGGCTGGCTTTATGTTGAGGTCTTTGATCCATTTGGACTTGAGTATTGTGCGTGGTGATAGATATGGATCTATTTTCATTCTTCTATATGTTGATATCTAGTTATGCCAGGACCGTTTGTTAAATATGATTTCCTTTTATCGATTTAATTTTTTTTTGCTTTTTTGTTAAAAATCAGGTGTTCAAAAGTATGTGGATTAATATCCAGGTCTTCGGTTTGGTTCCATTGGTCCTCCTGTCTGTTTTTATGCCAATATCAGGCTGTTTTCAGTACCATAGCTCTGTAGTAGAATTTGAAGTCAGGGATTGTGATGCCTCCAGAAGTTCTTTTATTGTACAGGATTGTTTTGGCTATCCTGGATTTTTTGCTTTTCCATATGAAGTTGAGTACCATTCTTTCAAGTTCTGTGAAGGAGTTTGCTAGGATTTTGATGGGCATTGCATTGAATCTGTAGGTTGCTTTTCAGAATGGGAAAAGATCTTCACTAACCCCACATCAGACAGAGGTCTGATCGCCAAAATATACAAAGAACTCAAGACATTGGTCATCAAAAGAACAAATAATCCAATTAAAAATGGAGTACAGATCTAAACAGAGAACTCTCAACATAGGAATCTAAAATGGCTGAAAGACACTTAAAGAAATGCTCAACATCCTTAGTTATCAAAGAAATGCAAATCAAAACAACTCTGAGATTCCATCTTATACCTGTAAGAATGACCAAGATCAAAAATACTGATTACAACTTATATTGGAGAGGTTGTGGGGTAAAGGGAACACTCCTGCATTGCTGGTGGGAATGCAAGCTGGTACAGCCCCTTTGCATGTCAGTGTGGTGATTTCTCAGAAAATTAGGAAACAACGTTCCTCAAGACCCAGTATTACCACTTTTGGGTATATATCCAAAGGATGCTCAATTGTATCACAAGGACATGTGCTCAACTATGTTCATAGCAACATTGTTTGTCATAGCCAGAACCTGAAAACAACCTAAATGCCCCTCAATCAAAGAATGGATAAGGAAAATGTGGCACATTTACACAATAGAGCACTACACAGCAGAAAAAAATAACATCTTGAATTTTTCAGGCAAATGGATGGAGCTAGAAAACATCATTTTGAGTGAGGTAACCCAGACCCAGAATGATAATTATCACATATACACACTCATAAAGGTTTTTAAACATAAAAAAAGAAAACCAGCCCACAAATCACAATCCCAGAGAACCAAGGCAACAATAAGGACCCTAAGAGAGACATACATAGATCCAATCTACATGGGAAGTAGAAAAAGACAAGAGCTCCTGAGTAAATTGAGAGCATGGGGACCTTGGGAGAGGGTTGAAGGGGAGGGGAGAGGTGGGGGGAGCGTATAAAAGTGTTGAACTCAATAAAAAATCAACAAAAAAGTAACAAATAAATGATCAGATCTTGAAAAGAAAAAAAAACCTAACAGCAAATGTAAACTTCAGCCAACATGAAAAAAAAAACCAGTTCAGTATTTTACACCACATTGTCTTCAAAGAAATCAAAATTATAAAAGCAGTTGATTCTGAACTAAATAGCAGATTAACACTTTACAAAGAAAAAAATTAAATCAATTAGGTGAATAAAAAACCCACAGCTCTAGTAAAGATGCAGAGAAAAGGAATGGAGAAGTAAAACACTGAGAAATAGCGCACATTCGAGAAACACAAATGACAAGGAAAGATACCAGTTTAAACAAATGGATTTTTTTCAGAAAACCACCAGAATGATTGAGAAAGAAGAAATTAAAATAAGTTTATTAAATAACTTATAATCTATGCAGTGTGATAAGAATTTTGCATCTATCAACTCTAATTCTTGCAATAATTCTTTAAGTTACAAACTAATTTAAGTTTTATTTATGAATAAAAAATGAAATAATGGTGGGAAGCCAATACATTAGGCATAAAATCAGCTAGAAATTAATGAAACAGGTATTAAATCTAGGGTTAGCTAATTTCAACACCCAAATTTCATATTTCCAATGCCAAAAAAAACCAGTCAAAATTATATGGAAGGGGAAAAAAGATCCAGCTTTGTACATAATAACAGCTTCCCTTCATTCCATTATGAACATAGCAATGAAGGGTGATTCAAATATCACATTTGTGCAAGACAGAAAAAAAAAATCATACCTTTGGGGATGACTTAAAGTACACTAAATCCTACTCATAAGGTGTGCAAAATCAAATGATGTCATTATATTGGTGAAAGAAAAGCAATAGAGTTCTACATCCAATAGGCCACATGTAAAATAATGATGAGTTGTGGGAGCTATTTTTATTCACATCTTTATTAACATATATTAACTGTGCAAAATAATATGCTACATCATAACATTTTCTACATGTATAATAGCTTTGGTCATATTGCAGCTATTGCCCTCTTTCATCATCCTTTTCCTAATTTCTTATGTCCTTCCTCTTCCTAATTGTCCCCTTTGCACTTTTATGTCTAATTTTTCAGATTATGGAGATATTTTAAAGATAATTTTATTTTATATCCTTTAATCCTATGTATACATGTGAGTCTGTAGAAGAGTATGTGTTCTTATTCTTAAGTGCATGTTCTAGAAAAAAACAGAAGAGGGCATCTGATATCCCTGGAGATAAAGTTATAAGAGGACAGGAGCAACCTAACATGGGTGCTGGAACCTAAATTCTGGTTCTCTAGAAGAGCAGAAAGAGATGCTGAGCCATCTCTCCAAAGCCCTGCCACCCATATTTAAGGATAGATGACAACTAGGTGAACAAATTCTTAGGAACCAAGTGCTGAGAATAACCCTGCAAGGAGGTCTTGACTTACACTGGTAGAAAATCAAGTTACATAGGCATATCAGGCATATGTGTACTTTTTAGTGACAATGTACTGTGATCCAGTGGCTCAAATTGAAGCTGGACTTGTGCTGTGTACTTACAAAATCAAAGCCACACTTCCTATACTGCTGCATGTACCATGTTCAAATGGTACTCCAAGAGTGAAAATAATTCCTCATCTGGAATATTAGAGACAGCTATATTTGGTCTTTGTTATTGTTTCCTGTGGTCCATACAGTATGTGGTCCATTTCACTCATTATTGTAATTTCTGAACTCCCCAACTATTTCAACCATTACTGTCATCTGGGAATTGCTCTTTCATAAAATTTGCACAAAAGAATAGTCCTAATCTAAGTAACTCTCTAAGCTTCTTTGAATGGCCCTGCAAAGGATTTTTCAGATGATTATAATTGCCAGGAAAAAGCTTAGCCCAACAAAAAAAATAAGCTCTTAACGAATCAAAGGAAATAAATGCATTGGCACATGGTTTCATAATTGATGCTATTGTTGATTAAGTAATGCAAAGGAATCAAATAGACCACATTACAAGTTTTGTTCAGAATATGCAAAATTAATGACAGTTTTAGGAATGTCCATTAATGTCAATTATAATACATTACTAAAGCTCCAATGTCAGATTAAAAAGAAGACATATTCATGTGTCCAACACTTTTCTTTCTAGTCTCATGATTATAGTGGTTTTATCACCAGTTCATGATTTGATGCAACTTGGGAAGAGAAACCACAATCAAAATGCCACTTGTTGTTGGTATGAGATGACATTCTGAAATAGTCTTCACTTATGTATCAAATTTTACTAGTGGTAACTATTTGATACTTTTGCTAAGATCTGCATTCATGTTCTAAATGGTTTTACATGATCTTTTAGTTCCTCTTCTTATGATTCCTGGGGAAGGGATTCAGAGGGTGCCTGAACTGGCCTTGCCTGGTAGTCAGACTGATGACTATCTTGAATATCACCATAGAACTTTGATCTGGCAACAGATGGAGACAGAGACAGAGGCCCACATCGGACCACTGGACTGTGTTCCCAAGGTCCAGTTGAAGAGCAGAAGGAGGGAGAATATGAGCAAGGAAGTCAGGACCACGAGGGGTTGGTTCACCCACTGAGATAGTGTGTCTGAGTTAATGGTAGCCCACCAACTCCAGTTGGACTGGTACTGAACAAGCATGGGATCAAACTGGACCTTCTGAATGTGGTTGACAGTTGGGGCAGATGGAGGGGCCAATGATAATGGCATTGGGATTTGTCTCTACTGCATGTACTGGCTTTTTGGGATCCTATTCTCCTTGGATCCACACCTTCCTAAGCCTGGATGTAGGGGGGAGGGCCTTGGACTTCCCACAGGGCAGGGTACCCTGCCCTCTCTTAGAACTGCAGGATGTGGAGGGAGAGTGGGGGTAGTGGGAGGGAAGTGGGAGAAGGGGAGGAGGGGAGGAGGTGGGAATTTTTATTGGTAATATTTATAAAATGATAAAAATCTGATTAATTAAAAATATAAATAAATAAAATATTTTTAAAGATAAAGAAAAGGATATGGGCTAGAAGCTCAAGAGTTTGAACATCTCAACTACCAAAGAATAATCATATTGCTTGTTGTCTTCTAAACCAACTTTTAGTTTCTTAATGAAAGACAAAAATATGAAGAGCAAACCCTGAGTGAGCTTTCCAAAGTGTAAAAAGTTTTATATTGCACATCCAGGGATGAGAGTTATAGTTTGGTTATAAAACTATAGCCAAATGTACAGTGACATGGTTTTAGTTCTAGCACTGAAACGAAAATGTGCATAATAGCCTTGAAATTAGTGCTGTGGTTCTCTTCAATCCTCTTTGGTGAGGTTGTTAAAGATCTGCCCCCACCCACCTGTTTTCTTACCTTACTCCTCAAAGGTAAATGTGGGTGACACTGAAGAAGATTGTAAACATGTATTATGTGATTCTTCGTTTGGGATTTTGACTTTGCACAGCTTCCCTGACAGGAAAAGACTGTCTCAAATATGAGACCTATGACAAAAATGGCTTCCTTCCTTTCTCAGAAATGATCAAAGCAATTTCATTGAGAAAGAGACATTGGAATTATTGGGAGGCAGATGTACTCAAATCTCTGCTCACAAGATGCGTTAATGGTTAAAAGGTCTTTCATTTTGAAACTTATAACTTCAATAAAAACACAGAAAAATATCTAATACATTTAGTTTAAGAAGTAATCAGTAGAATGCAAAAAATCAAAATAATTTCTAACTCAGTTTAGCAAGAAATCCCATTAACCCCATGATGTACCTTCAGGCATGTACAAACTCAGATATTGTTAACTGAAGATATCATCTACAAAGATCACTCATTCTTTTGGGATAAAACTATTTAATAATAATAACATGTGTATATGTATATATTTGCTAGCTCTCACAGGGAAACAGATATTGAAATTGAAGCATGATTTTTCAGTTATAATATTTCACAGATAATATTATCTGCATATCTCTTTTGAATTCCAACCCCAAGTTACATTTTGAAAAATTAAATGACTTTGAAACAATGGAAATTTTACAAAGCAAAGATACTGCCACTTTTATCTCTAAAGAAAGTCAAAATGGGAAGGTTAATACTGTAATAGTGCTGTCACAATTATACAAAGATCACACTTGAGAACAGTACAATCCAGTTACTTTAAAAATATCACAACATTTTAAGTAATTTGTGATTTGTGGTTGTGGTACATTCATAGCTATCTTTAGCTCTCTCGTCTGATGACAAGAACACAGTAAAATATCTCACATGGGTACACTGATCAAGTTTGGGATCAGAAGGCATGAAATTTCCCTGATTTTCACATCTTAATCAAGTAAAATGCAAAGAACTTATTCACCCTCAAACTGAAGAAACTTCATTGGGGATAAGAAAACCTAAATACAGCAAACTAAGCATTAACTTGTGCATTAGCCAAATTCAAGACACAAAACCTCTGAGAATTACAAAGATAGTTGTCATAGTTAAGTTTCTATAGATGTGATAAAACGCCATGACCAAAAGCAACTTAAGGAGAAAAGGTATTTACTTCATTTTACACTTTTAGGTAACAGTCCATTTCTGAGGGAAGTCAGGCTGGAACTCAGTTCAGGAGCCTAGAAGAAGAAACTAAAGCAGAAGTCTTGCAGGAATGCTACTTACTGGCTTGTACTCCATGACTTTCCAAGTTGATTTCTAAAGTACCCCAGGATCATCTGCCCAAGGGGAGAACTGCCTACACTGACATGGGCCCTCCCACATTAATCATTCATTAATCAAGAAAATACTCCATAATCTTGGTAACAGGCCAATCTGGTTGGGGTGTTTTCTTGATTGAAGTTCCCTCTTCCCAGATGACTCTAGTGTGTGTCAAATTGATTTAAAAAATTTTTAAAACAACCGATACAATAATCATTTCATCAGTGTGGATTACTATCTAAAGATTCAGACACTAGATGACATAACCACCACAATCAAATTGATTTAAAAAAATTTAAAACAACCAGCACAATAATCACTTCATCAGTGGGGATTACTATCTAAAGATTCAGACACTAGATGACATAACCACCACAATCACCAAAGTTGTGTAATTATAGAAACACACAAGTTGCCATGGAAGCATATAGGTAAGACAGAGTAATAGCACATCATAATGCTGTTGCTAAGATTTCTCTCTCTGAGGGTGTACATAGTAAATGCCTATAACGATATCAAAACATTCTCATCTGTGTATTCTTTTAGTACTTTTATTTTAGGTTTAGAGCTAACTCTGACAGAATATAGAATGGTTTTCAATGAAAGAAAAATATGTTACTGTTCAACTTCATACTTTGTAAAAATATAAGCAGAAAGAGATATCAGATTTAAGGTTGTATGAAAAGTAGATAATTTCAATCAGGTATATACTTATAACTATGGTACACAAAATACCTGTATATATAGAGAAATTGTTTCATATTGTGTTTTTACTTTTCATGGTTGTGACAAATCCCTGATATTGGGGGAGGCTGCTTGTTTGTTCCCAGCTGTGCAGAACTGAAATAATCACACAGAAACTATATTATTTGCAATATTGTTTGTCAAATAGCTTAAGCATATTGCTAGCTAGCTCTTATATCCTAAACTAACCCATCTCCATTAATTTGTTCATTACCACAAGGTCGTGGCCCACTAGCAAAGTTTTGGTGGGCTCCAGCAGAGGATTCTGTCTCTGGTGGCAGCTTCCTGGCTTCTCCATAACTCTGACTACTCTATCTATATATCTCTTTCAACTTGGCTTTACTCTGTTAAGCCATTGGCCAAAAGCAGCTTCTTTATTAACCAATGGCAATTAAACATATTCACTGTGTACATCACCTCCCATATCACCTCCCCTTTTCTGTCTAAATAAAAAAGAAGGTTTTGACTTTAACATAGCAAGGTTACATATAACAAAACAGACATCAAGCAAGAATTACAGTTACAATATTTATATCTACTTTATCTTTTATTATAAGTAAGGAAAACTATATTAATAACTATCTATTCAGCAACTCCATCAAAGACCCCAGAAGGATATAATATTACCTAAGTTAACAGGAAGTGCATTGTAAGCAACTTCCAAAACTCTAGAATTAACAGAGACATCTCACTGCCTGAACAGTAACCCAAAGTTCTTCTGTATCATTGGAGCATCCATCCTCAGCCTACAGGCCCATAGCATCTGGCAGACATTTCCAAGAAGCAGGAAATTTGAAGATCTTTTATGCCTTATATTGGTAAAGTTCATCAGTTTCTTTCTTCTGGGTACTGCAGAATGTCTGGCAGACAATTTGATGAAGCAGAAAACTTGAAAATGGTCTCACCTTTAGGCAACTTTAGCAGTAATTTTTCTGTGGGTCCTACAAGTCCAGCCAAACAGTTCAGGCATTCTTGCCCAAATGACTAACAAACTCCATGAGGAACCTCTTAAATGCCCATCATCCTCTTGAAGTTGATTGGTGCTACCAAGAGCAGATGTGCCTCAAGTCATGAAAAGTCCAAAGTTCTTAAAACATTTTAAATGCCATATTCTATAAGTCTTTGAAAGGTTTGAAGAATACCCATCTAGCTCAAATATATCTCTATATATCTAGAAAACCTAACATGACTATAAGCTTAACTATTATATTTGATTATCTATTAACCTATATTTCTTAATTATACATTACATTTCTAAATGAGCTGCACAAACACAATACCTTAATCAGGAACAGAAATATACATTTAACAAAATTGATCTTAAATTTGTATCAATAGATCAAGATCCATACCAATGCAAATTTCTATAGCATATCCCCCTTTAAATGTAAACAGACATTTATAAACACTATTTAGGGAATTTAGGCATCATTTTCTCCAAACTGTTTCCTGTTCTTTGCTGGGTTTCGGAATGTTCACAACGACCTTTCAGGGGCTCTTGTTCTACCAAACCACATTAGTCTTAAAGGAATCCACAGGTTTTCATCCTCTGTGGAAACAAAAGAAAAACCTCTTTTCTAAAACAGCAAATCCTTAGACCCAAATTTTGTTTTTTCAAAGCTTCATTGCCTTTATTGAATTATCATACTGTAGACCATAAATATTTACAAATATCATTTCATCTAATCTGTTTTTTTCCATTCAAAAAATTCCTCCCCTCCTCCCATTCCCCTCCTGCTACCCCACTCACTCTCCTCCCTCCCCCTCCCTCCTTGAGAGAGGTCAGGGAACCCTGCCCTGTGGGAAGTCCAAGGCCCTCCCCCTACATCCAGGCCTAGGAAGCTTTGTATCCAAAAAGACTAGGGTCCCAAAAAGCCAGTACCTGTAGTAGAAACAAGTCCCAGTGCCTTTATCAATGGCTTCTCAGTCAGCTCCCATTGTCAGCTGCATTCAGAGAGTACAGTTTGATTGTATGCTCATTCAGTCTCGGTCCAGCTAAATTTGGTGAGCTCCCATTAGAACAGGCACACTGTTTCAGTGGGTGGACCAACCCCTTGCAGTCCAGACTTCCTTGCTCATCTTCTCCCTCCTTCTGCTTTTCACTTAGACCCAAATTTTGAAGTCAAGATACCTTTAAAATGTATATGCTGCTTTAGCTTAGCAGCCCATACAGTGAAATGTCTCTCTGTACTTAGCTTTTTTACAGTCAAAAAATTCAAAGAAAACATAATAATATACATAATTCAGACTCTCTGTGTATACCCCATCTTTAAGTGGCTTATTTGCTTTACTCCTTTAATCCATAACTGTCTGTACTCTGTCTCTTTAAAGATTTTGTTTTATTTATTTTTTAAACCATTTACTTATAACTATTTCTTCTCTCTCCCAAGCCTATGTACATTTATTTAACACTGTGACCCATTTAGAGGTCTTTTTAAAAAATCTGAATCTGTCTTCATTGTGTATCTGTAATTATTTTCTGACCAGAAGAGCCTTTTTTATTGCTAAGCAGGTGTGGCTAGAACCAACTTGGCCCTGCCTGTTGGCTCCACCCAGTCCAACATGGCAGAGGCATGTTTACTGCCTCTGAGTTTGCCAAATGAGAACCACGCTCATCACCTCAACTCTGGTAATCAGTTGGCCCATGATACCACCAAGTAAATTGCAGCACACTGTGCACAAACCCCAATCAATTGCTCAGTCTCCTGAAAGAGCCAGAGTTTGTGCTGGCAGCATACGCCAAGAAGTTGTTGTTTAGAAACTGTCCTTTTTATTTTGTTCTTGTTTTGTTTGTATTTTCTGCTAAAGCTGAATCAGGAATATCTCTCTTAAAGCAGCCATGGTGTTCCTACTCGCCGCAAGCAAACAGAGCCCATCTGAAAAAATGCTCTCTCAGTATCTCAGGTTTTATGGATATAGCTACCCATGTTGGCACCAATTTGCTGAGGGAGGCTGCTTGCTTGTTCCCAGTTACCCAGAATCAAAATAATCACTCAGAAACTATATTATTTGCAATACTGTTTGGCCAATAGTTTAAGCATATTTCTAGCTAGCTGGTATATCCTAAACTAATCCATCTCCAGTAATCGGTGCATCACCATGAAGTCGTGGCCTACCAGCAAAGTTTCAATGGGCTCTGACAGAGGTATCTGTCTCCAGTGGGGCTACATGGCTTCTCTATGACTCCACCTACTCTATATATCTTTTTCAGCTTGGCTTTACTCTGTTAAACCATTGGCCAAAAGCAGCTTCTTTATTAACCAATGGCAATAAAATATATTCACAGCATACATCACCTCCCACATCACCCTCAAAAACAATTTAAGGGGTGAATACTTTGTTTGAATCACAATTTCAGAAGGCTCACCTCACTTGTTGTTTAGTCCCATTCTCATATGAATAATCTATAGCATTGTTTGGGATATTTATTAAATACATGTTAGTAGCTTGTTTTTATCTAAGTATATTCATAGCTGTAAGTATTAGAGAAGTTCTATGGGACAATGATAAGGAATAAGGCAGTATGACACAATAAAAAATATAATTATAAGCAGCACTTCTTTGATTGATATCACTGAGTACTGGGAACCATGATGGAAGGATAAGCTCTCATGATTTTAAACCTTTAAAGTGGATTTCTTACTTTTTATTTATCTGAAGTTCAGTTTTTTTTCTCTCTGATCTTCCCCTGATATGAGTATTGATAGATTTTATTATAGTGTGAGTCTCAAAGTTTTGTTCTTGTACACCCAAGATATGGGTTTTTAACATAGTATTTATTGCTTAATCTTATTGCTAGTTCAAGAGAAAAGAGATAATCTCCTCTTCATTCCCACTACAGAAAAGAAATAGACCAGAATACTAAACAAGAATTATGAATACCTCCTTGAATTCTGTTCCCAAGGCCCTTATAGGGTGACATTCTTTAAAGATTATAGGAATCAAAGAACCTCAATGAAACAGTCATTTACCAGCAATGTTGTGGAAAATTCTGCAGTGTCTTGATAGTACAGGACTGAGAGGATTGTAGTCATACTGGGAACAATTAGCACTTAGGGTGACATTTCCAGAAAGAGGGAAAAGTCCCCCAGCAGGCTAGGAAAAACACATTAGCATACAGACATATGGTAGTACAAAAAAACAAAGGTAAGAAATGCATTAAGTCAGATAGAAAATCTGTTGAGAACTCGACCTTGGTGTCTGTGGTCTGGTGTCTATACTAAAAGCACTGGGAAGCAATAGGGAGCAATACTAAGTATTGTACACTCAGAATATAATTCACCCCAGATTTTAGAATGGTGTAGAAACACAAGTTAGAAGGCCTTGTGCAAGTAAAAAAAAAATGCTTCAATGATAGTTTTGACAACAATCCAGGAAGCACATGGACACATCTGGCCCTGGAGATGAGTGGACTTGAGAACTATTCTGAAGGCCAGGTTCAAAGAGCTTGGGAAAGGAATAAGAACAAAAATCTTGGATGCCTAGCCTAACACAGATGCCTCAAGTCTACACAAAAGAGCTTTCACGAACTGTGAGAAGAACCACCAATCTCAACAGGATGTATATAAACATAGTCAGGAACGGCAGCCACAGAGTCAGGCTAGTACCTGACAACTGAGTGGTCATTTTCAGCATGTTTAAGCAATATTTGCAGAATGGTGCAAGCATAGGAAAATCAGAATCATGCTTCATTTTGTTTTGGTGTGTGTTTATTTTTCTAAACAGAAACTAAGATAGATTGTCATTCCTGTCAATCACTTTCTCCACTTGGAGAGGAGTCTGCTCAGCTAGATAAGCGCACATATTTTGGCTATGCTTATCTCTGGAAAGCTGTACTTTCCTTGGCTTGGGAAATGATTGAATTAAATATAGGGACTACACGGAATGCCTACTTCCAGCTGTGTTCCTCAACATCTGGCTGATGTTTGTGACATGCTGTTGTCCAAATGCATACAGTGCCTCCAGTTGGAGACTGTCAAGTGCCTCCTGCCTTGGAATGAAACGGGGCAACCACCAGCACTCCATGTGTTCTGAATACATTGCTTATTCATGGAGGAGACTGTCATTCTGCCACCCTATGTGCTCAATCAAGGTGACGTTATTCTATGAAATAGTTTCCTAAGGACACTGCTGATTTGACAACTTACAAAAACAG
Source organism: Myodes glareolus (assembly GCF_982192425.1). NCBI lineage: Eukaryota > Metazoa > Chordata > Mammalia > Rodentia > Cricetidae > Myodes > Myodes glareolus. The sequence goes on from NC_142053.1 coordinate 122,527,632, forward strand.
AAATATCAGTTGTATAGCCATAGAGGTTAGAAGTCCAAAGTGTAAGTATCAGTGGAGCTACATTCCATCTCAAGGCTTATGGGAAGATGCCATCCTTGGTCCTTTATAGTTTCTGAGCTCTATCATCAGTCTTTGAGGTTAATTGCACTGAAGTTCTATCCCTTCAAACTACACCTCCACTGTCACTCAGTATTATGTCTCTATTTAAATTTGTTCTCCTCAACTAAACATCCAAGCCAGTGGATTATTACTTCAGTGACTTCATCTTGATATAACTGCATCTTCAAAGAGTCTGTTTTTAGATAATATGATAGGTACTGGTGGTTAGGATTGAGCATCTCTTTTGAGGAGACACTAAACATATATTACACCAAAACTTTCCTGATTGTGATCACTAATCTTGGTTGACATCTTGACACTTCTGGAAAGAGGACCCTTGACTTGAAATTATCCTGTGGACATGTCTTTAGGTCACTGTCTTGATTGACAGCAGATGTGGGAGGTCATCTATGGGCAGTGCCATTTTTGGGTAGGTAGGCCTGGGGTCTATAAGAAAGTTAGTGAGAATCCAGGAGAAGCATGCTAGTAAACAGTATTGCTCCATGACCTTTGCTTCAGTTCCCACCTTCAGATTCCTACCTTTGGTTCCTGTTTGAGCTTCCTTCAATGACAGACTATAAACTATGCTAAAAATAAGCCCTTTCATCCCAAGTAGGTTTTGGTTAGTATTTTATTACAGATAAAAGAAAGAAAGCTAGAACAGTGATGTTTGTGGATATTTCTTCTTTAGAAACTTTTCCTAAAAGCCCTGGTATGAATAAAAAATAAAAACAAAAACAAAAAAGTCCATTAGACACTGACCTCTATCTTAAAAACAGATTCTTTTGCTAATGACTACACATGATTTAACTGAAATGTATCTGGTTATAATAACTATTAGATCATGTGCCTTATTCCATCATTGATTTGAAGGTGAGTTCTCTTAAAACGTGAATCGATAAGCTATACCTGTGTCATTTATTACATAAAGTATAGGTGTTATTTTACCTTAGAGTTCAATGCCTGTCATATGAATGGACCTCAATAAATATTTGCCGAGTGAGAGAAAGAAAATGATGAGAAAGATTAAAAAAGAAGAAAGAAAGAAAGAAAGAAAGAAAGAAAGAAAGAAAGAAAGAAAGAAAGAAAGCAAGCTTGATCAACTTTCCAGCTTTATATTCAGTCTCCACTGCCAACCAGCTTTACTCCCCTTCCCACTTAACCTTTTCTAATGGCCTCCATCTATCTCCCTCTCTGGCCTTGCAAGGCTTCAAACTCATCCTCATTCATTAGTGATAAGCTGAGAAGGGAGTGATAAAGAGTGATGGCTAGGATATTAATCTGGCTCCAATTTGCAGACAGGACAGATTAAGTCTGTGACTGAAGACCTATGATTCAGCTAATAGAGACTGATGTGGGGAAAGTCTGTTTGTATGGCCAGGAGTGCTACTGCAAGAACAGCTGCCCGTCATAGATGGCACCCCCAAATTACTACAAATTAGAGTTAGTTACTCACAATTGTGTCTTAAATCCCTCACAAGCAGGAGGGGTTCTATTTGCACAACTCTATAGCCAACCACATGTTGTATTGAAATCATACTGCCACACACCTATATGGCCAAATCTTAACAACGTAAAACAAACCACAGTTCACCTCAGCTTCTGAGGGTCAGGAAATAAGATCACAGTACAGCTGGGTTAAAGGTTGAGAAAATATTTGGGCATTCCTTATGAGGTTATATGATTGTTGGTGGAATTGCTGGGTTTTTTTTTTTTTCGGCTCCTGACAAGAAGGTACTCTCAACATTAAAGGGTTAGTTGCTTTAGTTTCTCTTAAATTCTGGGTTTTGCATGGCTACTTCACTGAAGTGAGCAGGGGAAAGAGATCCTCTTCCAAAACTGGAGGTCAGTCTTAGGGAATAAAAAGCATAAGAGTTATGTGCCATAATTCTCCTTAAGCTCATCGTAATCTACAAGTAATCACAAATCTCAGATCCTGACCACACTGGGAGCAGGGACTCCACACAGGTCTGAAAACCAGGACAAGGATAATGAGAGCCATATTGAGTCTGATTATTGACTTCCTGGTTCTAGTTAGAACTTTTCATTAAAACTTACATGGGATAGACTTTCACGGATACCATGATACAAGGGTCTGTATAAACCTAACATAGAAATACCTAGATACTATGTCTGGTTACTACAAACTGGTTGTGTATTCTCAAAATGTGGAAATTGTGATACAATGATGACAGAAGGTGGGGTTGTAGGGAGATAAGCAATATGTGTTTGTAAGCTGAGCAGTTTAATTACATTTTATTATGGAAGCCCAAGTAGATTAAGACAATGATAAATTAGCCCCTGACCAGTGCAGTGGAATGAATAGCTATCTGCCCTGCCCCCTCAATTCCTGTTGAATTCTTAACTCCAGGATGATAGTGTTAGAAGGTGGATTCATACAGGCATGATGAGGTCATGAGGGTGGAGTCTCATGAATGGGATTAATGTTCTTAATAAAAGAGATCTCAGAGGGTTCCCTGACCCTTCTACCATGTGAGGAAACAGTGATAAGGCATCATGTGTGAACCAAGAAACAGTCCTCAGACTCCAAATCTGATATTATTCAGACTCCCAGCCAACTGAACTGCGAGCAATGCATCTTTCTCATTTATACACCAGCATTTTGTTACAGCAAACACAATTGGATAAATACATCGTTAGTGAATGTTTTATCTCAAACTGAAACTGTTCTTCCACTTTGCTGATTCAATGCACATTTACTAAGCACACATTAAAATTTTAGTTGTCAAAGGAAACTAATTTGTGTATCTTAAAGCAATTAAGGGACTTTTTATTTCAAAAAAAACATTTTTGTTATGAAAAACCTACCTATTCAAATATGATAATATATATCTTCAGGATAATGGCTACACTAACAAACAAATAAGTGAAGCCTAGATATGATAGGAAAGAATAACAGGCAAGGCTATAACATGGTTAACAGTAGCTACTACCTGCTGGCCTTCTGGAGGCAGCCCACACTGAAGAATCCTGTAGAAAACACACTTCAAGAGTGGGCACTTCACTGGAAAGTAAACATGTCTCTGATCTTGATTTAGACAGAGAAAGACAGACAACAATCCCTGGAAATTCCTGAATTACTGTTTTTCATGTTTGTTCTTTGAGAATGAAGGTATAGTGTTGGTAAATGCCACCCCCCCCCGAAAAAAGAAGCACCTTCTAGCCTTTAATCTTAATTAAAAGTGCCTTATATCTGCCTTACCAAACCACATCTGAAAAATCTTCACATGCTAAAATTTTCTCATTCTTACTTGCTATGTGCATGTGTCTCAAATAATATTTGCTTCTGATACATAGAAAGGGAATTTCTAGAAATTGATATTACTGTGTAACCACCTGGTGTATGATCATTTGTAATGTGTCTTAAGTTTTTATAAACATTAATAACATTTGAAAATAATTGTGATTGCTTCTTTATTTCTAAATTTTACATTTTATTTTTTTCTTTATTTTGTTTTCCTTTTTATACTAACTATAACTATTAAGACACTGTGAATAATAATAGCTGGGGATTGACTTAATTGTTTTTGTTCTCCTCCCAGTTTGAAAGTGGGATTCCGGATCCAGTCTGTTTGGACACTCACCTTCCTGGACCTGGAAGGAGGGGGAAGGAACTGGAACTTCCCACAGGGCAGGAAACCCTGACTACCCTAAGGGACGAAGAGGGAGGAGGAGAGGGAGTGGGGGGAGTGGGAGGGTGTTGGGAAGAGGGGCGGAAATGGAAACTTTTATAATTTAATAAAATTTACTTTAAAAAAAAAAGTGGGATTCCCTGAGTATAATGTACTGTTACACTTTAAAACTATTTATTAACCCAGGGTGCTCTTCTCACTCCTACTTTTTCTGAGGGATATTTTTTAAAGCAAACATTCACTTCATTAACCATTCTTTAAAGTTATCAACAAACTTACTGTACTAGTTATTTTAAATTTTGATATGACAAATTACCCAAATGAAGCAACTTAGGGTACAAAGGATTTATTCTGGCTTATAGTTCTAATGGGAAACAGTTCCTCATGGCAGGGAAGGTGTAACAGCAGAAGCATGTAGATTAGATGATCATATTTCATACATAGTTGGGAAGTACAAAGAGAATGGGAAGTAGGGCCATTTTTAAACCCTCAAGGCCCCTCCTCAGTGACATGCTTTCTAAATGTTTCACAGTGTTCCAAAGCAGAAGCACCAACTAGGGGCCAAATATCCAAACACAGAAGCCAGTGAAAGATATTTCACATTCAAACCATAGCACTTATCCAGAAGTCCCTCCATAGATATATTAATCAAGTAAATTTTAGACATCCTTACCTTGAAGAAGATAACTCCATAAACATTAGCAATTAAAACTGTGGCCAGATGGTGGTGGTACATACATTTTAATCTCAGCACTCAGGAGGCAGAGGCAAGTGGATCTCCGTGAGTTTGAGGTCAGCCTAACCTACAGAGAGAATTCCAGGACAGCCATGGCTATTACACAGAGAAACCATGTCTCAAAAAAAATAAGAGAAAGAAAGAAAAACAATATACATGCCAAAATGTGTATACAATACAATAAATACTTGACAAACATTGTCTAAATCAATAACAGAATACCTATGATAGTTATCTTGACAGTCAACTTTAAAGTACTTAGAATAGCCTAGGAAATTCATCTCCCACTGCATCTATGAGGACGTTTCCAAAGAGGCTTAACTAATATGTGGCACCATCCCATGAGCTGTGGTTCTTAACTAAATACAAGCAGGTGAAATGCCAGCATTCATTACACTCTGCTTCCTGACTATGGATGCAATGTGACCAGTTGCCTAAAGCTCTAGCAGCCATGCCTTCCCCACCATGATGAGCTGTACCATAAAACACTGAACTAAAACAAACTCATGCTACCTAAGTTGCTTCATATTCGTTAGCTGGTACAACATTATGTTAACAAATAAGTGGTAGTGATAATTCTATTAAATAAAACTTATTGATCATCAAAAAGTCATATGCAAAACTTTCTCCAATCTACGTCCTAACCAGACCCCACCATGCTTAACTTCAAAATCAGACAACAGTGCATACATTTTGGGTGGTGTGGCTACCATGATATTTGAGAGACAAAATATATAAGGTATGGAACTGTCACAGTAAAACCCATCATTTTGCATACTTAACATATGTTAACAAAGGAAATTTAAAATACAATATCCAATAAACATTTGGTCTTGATTGTTAGGCCTCATTTTTATTCTTGGGATCATTTACAAGTTGGAGAAGTTAGATAGAAGATGCAATTTTATTTTCCAATCTTATCCTAGGTCCCATCTCTCTAAATTATTCTTGAAAATTATCTTGTTCCATTCCTAGCTCATACTTTTTTGTATTCTGCACAGTTCAAGTGTACCAACTGACAATTTCAACATTCCTTTCACTTTGCAGAAAGGGGAGCATTTAAGAGGGCTGGGATGACTATATAAAATGCTATTATTATTAATGAGCAGATACACATATAGAATATTTCAATAACTATGAATGTTTTTAGCCAGAAAGAATGCATGAAAGTGTAAAGAAGGATAATTCCTCTAGATAGGGTGCCACCTACTAAGGATTTTATAAATCAAAGTCTGATCTAAAAAAAAAGTTGTCTTGAGTTCCAGCACAAGTTCAACACTCTATACAAGTACAATGGCACATGCAGAGGCCCTTTGGAACACATGTGTCTGCTGTGCTAAATCATCATAGAGGAGAGTTACATGAGTAAATAGTTCTGTGAATTCACTGGCTGTGCACACTCTGTAAATGACAAAAAAATCACATAAAATTTGCCTCATGTTAGCCAGTACTTAGTGCATGATTTGGGTTGCTTGAGTTGATCAAAATTGTGCTTTTGTAGATGACAGGTGGAAAATGATCCTGGCCTCTGCAACCCTAGGTCAGAATATGAGGGTGTCACTCTTACTTTTCAGTGCAGTGACATAAAGGATTTAAAATGAGAGACATAAACAACTTGAAAGGAAGAGATATGTATTTTGGCTCACAGTTTCTGATGTTTCAATCCACAGACAGATAACTCCACTTGTATGAGCCTGCTGTGTAGCAGAGCCCTGTGGTGAGGAAAAAGTGATAAAGACTGAAAAATGAGGGAAAGAAAGAGTAGTGGGTTGGAAGCACGATATAATTCCCCAAAATTTAACTTTAGTGACCTCCAACTGAGACCCTCCTCCAATATTATGACATTTTTCCTTAATGCCACCATTTTATACCTACCACTGGGTTAAGCCAGTGATGAAAGTGGATCCCTCATGATGTAAGCACTTCCCCAAATCATGATTTAACAATGAAGCTCTGAACATATAAGCCTTAAAGGGATATTTCAGGTTCAAAGTATAACAACATAGTTAGCAAAGTTTATACCAATGACTTAACCTTTCCACTCTCTGCTCCATATTGCTCTTTGTATGTGTTGTATCATTCAAGAGCCCTTTCATGCTTCAAATGGATGGCTTTCCTACCTGGGCCAACCCTATACAAATAGCATTGACATTCAAAGATTAATCCACACAGTGGTCTCAACCCTTCTAATGCTACAACCCTTAAATGCAGCTTCTCATATTGTAGTGACCCTCAACCATAAAATTATTTTCATTGCTACCTCATAACTGTAATTTTGTTACTGTTATGGATCATCATGTAAATATTTCTGGAGACAGAGGTTTAGAAGAGAGGTCCCAACCCACATGTTGAGAACCACTGATCTAAATACTCAAGTTCTGCTGTGAGGCATTGCCTGAAACATAGATTTCAGGCTACATAAAACACCTCCATACATATAAAACAGGTTACATATAAACACCTTCCACTTTACCAAATGTTTGTCCTTTAAAGGAAAACCCCAAGATGCACATGTATCAACTGTATAATATGTTTAGGCTTTACAGCCACAATTGACACAGAATCCCTGCCACCCCTATATAATCCAGATAATTCAGTACAGAGTCATGAGACTATTAATAAATGTTCATTAAAAGAAAACATTAGAAGGGGCTAGAGAGATAGCTTAGTGCATAAGTTGCTTACTGCATAAGCAAGAGGACCTGACTTCAGATATCCAACACTCATGTAAAAAAAAAAAAAAAACCAGCTGAACTGATAAGCACATGGAATCCTAGTCTTAGGGTAGTAGAGACAAGAAGATTTCAGAAGTTCAAAAAGGCAGCTCTCGGTTCATTATGAGACCCTGTCTCAAAAAATAAGATAAAGTGTAGCTGAAGAAACGGCTCAGCAGTTAGGAGCATATTGTGTTCTTTTAGATGACCAGAGTTGAATTTCAAGCACCCACGTCGGATGGCTCACAACCACTTGTAACTCCAGTTCCAAGGTCTATGATTTAAAACCCTCTTGAGGCTTCCATGGGCACCTGCACTCACATGCATATGCCCCCCAACACACACATGCATATGTAGCAAAAATAACTAAAATATAAAATGGAGAACACTACAGGAAGACATCCTGCATTTACCTCTAGCCTCCACTCATGCATGCATGATCCACACACTCTCCCTCCCCCACCCCACACACACACTGCGTGGGAGAGACAGGAGAACAATAGATCAGAAAAGTGAGAACAGTTTCTCAGCAATATTCAGTCTATTCTGGGACTTGCAGAGTGGGAAATTTACATATGTGCTCTTTCTGTAATCTTTCTCCCCTTCCCACACTAGATGTCACTGTGTAGCTCATTATTAAGGAGGCTAAGCAAAACCTTCTCAGAGAAATGGAAACTGTAAAAAAAAAAAAAAAAAAAAAAAAAAAACATAGATTCCCCAAGCCATCCTCACATGGCAGCACTGAGAGCAAGCACTCTGCTTACCCTACTCACAGAGACAGGAGACAGCTCACTCTCTGCACTACACAGAAGGTGAGCCTGCCCTCGCGGAATGCCACAAAGACTTAACAACACCTCAAAATATGTTTTGCTGTCTTTTCCCCATTTGCATACCTGTCAACCTGATAAAAAGTGAGAATTTGGGAAATGCAAATAGCTTACTCATGAAATTTAATGAAGTGTGCATATGCTCTAGTTTTGAAGCCTTGCAAAAATATACCATTCCCTTGATGCTTAAAAAAATTACTTTCATGAAGATAATGGAGCTTGGAATAAAATAAGGACACCTCCCACATTCTTTGTCTCGTTTTGATGTTAAGGAAATTTTTTTTCACATAATCCTTGAAGTCAGATATGTGTTTAATCAGGAATGTGTTTGTTACTCTTTCCTTTGATAGAATGACTTGGGACGATTTTTTAAATTTTTTAAAAAAATATCTCTTCTCATTTTACATACCAATCCTAGTTCCTATGTGGCAGGGGAAGATTGTTTTTTAAAGACAGATTCTTACTATGTAGCCCTAGCTGGCCTGGACCTAGCTTTACATACCTGGCTGACTTTGAACTCATGGAAATCTATTTGTTACTTCCTCCAAAGTTCTGGATAAAAAAGTACCACCATGCCTAATCTGACTCAGAAGAATTTTAAAGCCATGAAAATCAATCAAAATCCTAGATGTGAAACATATCCAAATTAGCTACCTTGCTATGCCAGAGCCCAGAACCCCACTGAAAAAGTACATTGTACATACACAGATCCCTCATTTCTTGTGTCTAGGAACAAAGACAAGACAATGAAGGTTACTCAGCTTACAAGACTTTTAAATTCCATCAAAATTATGAGTATACAATCATTACTAATTTAAAGAAATGTACTAAATAAGAAAAGTATTTTCCAGGGTCTCTCTAGAGATGAAATCATTGTTCATGTCTAAAGTTAAAGCAAGATTAATCACAAAAATAATATAATTGAACAGTATCTCAGGGTGCAAAGAAGTAGCCAGGTTCTTTTCTTTTTATTTTTTAATGTTTTATTGTTTTTTATTATTTTCATTCTTATTAAAAATTTCCACCTCCTCCCCTCTCCCATTTTCCCCCCACTCCCCCTCTCTCACTCCCTTCTCCCTCTCCAGTCCTAATAGAAGGCAGGGTGCCCTGCCCTGTGGGAAGTCCAAGGCCCTCCCTCCTCCATCCAGGTCTAGGAAGGTGTTCATCCAAACAAACTAGGACCCCCAAAAAGCCAGTACATGCCATAGAATCAAATCCCAGTGCCATTATCATTGGCTTCTCAGTCAGACCCCATTGTCAGCCACATTCAGAGAGTCCTCTTTGATCACATGCTTGTTCAGTCCCAGTCCAGCTGGCCTTGGTGAGCTCCCATTAGATCAGTCACACCATCTCAGTAGGTGGACGCACCCCTTGCGGTCCTGACTTCCTTGCTCATGTTCTCCCTCCTTCTGCTCCTCATCTGGACCTTGGAAGCTCAGTCCAGTGCTCCAATGTGGGTCTCTGTCTCTATCTCCATCCATCGCCAGATGAAGGTTCTATGGTGATATTCAAGATATTCATCACTGTGGCTATGGAACAAGGATGCAAATGGATGGAAATAGAAAACACTTTACTGAGATAACCCAGACCCAAAAAGATAAAAATGGTATGTACTCACTCATTAGTGGATTCTTGCCATAAACAAAGGACATTGCACGTATAGTTCATGATCCTAGAGAAGCTAAATAATAAGGTGAACCCAAAGAAAAACATATATTTATCCTCCTGGAAATTGGAAGTAAACAAGATCGCCAGGCAAAAGTTGGGAGCATGAGGGTGGGGATGGGGTAGGGGAAAAGGGAGAGGGGGAGAGAGAAAGGAGTAGAGGAGGATTGGGGAGAGCTTGGGGGAGTGGGACGGTTGAGATGGAGGAAGGGTGGGTATTGGAGCAGAGAAGAAGATATCTTAAGTAAGGGAGCCATTTTAGGGTTGGCAAGAAGCTTGGCTCTATAGGGGTTCTCAGGTGTCTAAGGGGATGTCCCCAGCTAGGTCCTTGGATAGTAGAGAAGAAGGTGCCAGGTTCTTTTCAAAGTTAAATATTATATTGATTGAGTCATGATAATATTAGCTGAGAAGGTTGCACTTTTCTTTTAAAACAAAAAGGAGTTAATAATACATTGTGTGTGTGTGTGTGTCTATGTGTCTGTGTGTGTCTGTGTATGTGTTCAGGAGATCAAACCCAAATCTCCTATGCCCTTGGCAAGTGCCCTACCACTGAGCAACATCGCCACTCTCTGACTCATTGATCTAAGAGGCAACACACACAGTTGGTGACAATGAATTCAAAGCTATGTTCTTATGTGAATATAAAATAAAACTTGGGGGAAAATCACATTTTATTAGTTAGTTTATTAGTTTATTGATTGTTATAACCAAATACTTGAGGAAAGCAATTTAAGAAATAATTTATTTTTTATCACAATCTCAGAGGGTTCAATTTACAGACATATGGCTCCTTGTTTCTGGATTGAATATCATAGCCATGAAAGGGGGTGGCAGAGTTATTTATTCCTAGTGGACAAAAACAAAAAGAGAAAATTCAAGGGAGAAAAAGACAGCCCCAATGGCCGTTTCCAATGCTGAGGTCTCACCTCCCAAATGTCCAGAATCTCCCAAAATGACACCAATAGCTAGTGATCAACTGTTCAGCCTATGAGACTATTAGAGTCTTTTCATATTCCAACCATAATAATTGTTTTCTCCAATGAAGAGCAAATCAACCATTGTTCTATTACTATAAGGAATTGATGATGGTGGTAGTGATGATAGTGAGTGTTATGGTGAGGAAAAGGATGATGATAATGATCATGATCATGATGGAAATGGTAATGATAATAAATAAGGTGGTGATTTCACCAACTTAATTTTCATTCCTTAGCTTTGAGAAATATATTTTCACCTCTATCTTATTGACAGGGAAATTAGAGTTCATTCTTGTTCTATTTTTTTTTTAAGATAAGATGATGAAAACTGACTTTGAAATTCTGTCTCTTGAAAATAATTGACAGAACTCTTCTGCAGCACTCTTCATTGTGTCCAAGGGACCGGGTAGATTCAGTCAATACCAAGGTCCTAATCAAGACCTGCTACACTTAGGATCCATTTTTCTGAGTAGAGACTATAATTATTAGCTAAGTACCATCCCAATTACGAAGACCTAGCTTTTAGCTTTCATCTTAAATTTCTTCTTCTAAAGAGTATGGTTAAGAAGAACTTGTAAATAAGAATTCAGTCCATACTAATACTGCTCTCTTCAGAATTATCAAGCAGATAAAAAAAATTAAAAATAATCATGTAGCATTTATGTCCAGTTTCCCCCCAAAAAAATACTGAAGAAAGTTTATAAGAGTGATTATTTTTAAAGTGTTAGAGAGAATGTTGCATGTGATCCCTGGGGTTAGAACCACAGGTAAATAACAACCACTTCTAACTTTAAATGACAGTGGATAGGCAGAGAAACCAGAATTCTGTACTCACTGGGTCTCCAGGCTGGTTTCCTGCCTCCTGCCAGTCTCTACCAGATGATGACCTCTGACAGTGACAAGATGTCAAGAAGAATCCCTCCTCTTCCACTCTCACTTTTCCACTGTCTCTAAAGCAGCACTTCCCCACCCCCGGATCCCCCCACTTAGATCTATCTTCCCTGTATGCAACTTTCAGCTGTATCTCACTGAGCCTGAGCCTTAAAATAGAAAATGTGCAAATACAGAATTTGGCAGTTCTTTCTCAGCACTGTGATTTGATTCCCAAGGCTACATTCTTATTGCAAAACCCTCTGTTTGCCATTGGCATTCAAACACGGCTGTGGCTGTGATAGACTCCTTTCCTTTCTTCTGTAAAAGAGCAGACTTCCACCTACTTGCTCAACTCTGTCCAGGTGGAGCAGTCTGTAGAAACAACTGTATTTTCAAAGGGAAAAGAGAAACAAACGGAGGAAGGAGTGGTTTCATAATATCTCTTGCTCTATGAAACACCCAACTGCCAAGCATTATCGCTGTGTCAGTTGAAAAACAAACTCAATGTCCTTAGGCAACTTGTGGCCTGAGTCAGCACTTCGAAAATGCAGCCAAACATTCAAAATCACTGTGGGAGCCTAAGACACAGATTCCCCAATACCATTCATGCTCAGAACTTTGTGACTGAGATGGAGATGATAGCTATGATGCCAACAGCATGGGGATGCTGATGTTGTTTGTCTAGTAGTGGACATACAATGCAAGCTCACTTACAAAAATGCTTATAGAAAGCATGATGGCATTGAGTGAGTGGAGGAAGCAGGTAGCTCTAGACAAGAAGTATAGAGACAACCTGTGTCAATGAAAAATGTGAGGTGTGGATTTCATTGTGAGAATACAGGGTAAAGCATGATTTGGACAGCAGTCAACACCAGGACTGAGGATAGAAAGTAGGGAGAAGAAAATAAATGAATTCTTATGTCAGGCGATTCAATCTAGGTCTGAGATACAGATTCAGACTAAGGAAGACACGAAAAGGGGAGACTTGAGGATTGGCACCCTGTGCAGGGCAGTCTAAGAGTGTTGAATGTAGACTTGAGAGAGTGGCCTGTAGTCTATAGGCATTACGTACAGTCTGGGGAAGCTGGGTACTAGATAGAGCCACAGGAAGTTAGATACAGATGAAGGGAACAGGAAATAGTGTAAGGAATCCTCATATCGATTATCTAGGCACCATGTACCTGAATGCTAAAGGCAGGAGCTGTAGATGATACCTTCTCTTTTACAGCCCCACATTTCATTTCTGAAAGCCCAAGTTGGCTGCATCCAGAAGCCATCTTGACATGTCACTGAATTAAAGAACCATGCAAATTTCTATTTTACTAGAAACCACAGAAATATAATCTACTTCCTCTAGGAGGCCAGACCCCTAGTGTTTCTGGAAGCTTAAGAGATAGAAGCAGATTAACAACTGCCAATACTATACTTCAGTATAGCAGTGCAGGCAGGTCTTATTTTACCAAGATTGAGTTGCCACACTGGAAGTATAATTTTTAAAAATTTATTTCATTCATTCAGTAACAATTTCATCTATGCATATAATGTATTTTGGCCATTTTGACATCCCATTACCTTCTGTCATCCCCTCTTACTCCTGCTGAACCCTTTTTCATCAGAAGTTTCTTCTTACTTTTCATGTGTGTGTGGTTTCATTTATTAGAGCATACAGAATTATCCAGGGGCTACACAACTAAAGAAAACGTCTCCTAATCCACTAGCAACAGATGTATGCCAATAGCTCCTCAAGGAAAGGTGGCATTTCCTAAGCTCTCCTTCATCCATGAGGGAATGTTAGAAAGTCGCAGCTTGTCCTTGTGAAAACACCAGAGTTGCTGTGGGTTCATTAGTGCAATGACAATACTGAATCCAGAAAATATTTTACAGAATGCCTTTCTCTCCTCTAGCTCTTACATCCCACTCCATCTTCAGGTGGGAATACAAATACCTTAATGAATCATGTAGCCACATAAAGGGAAAGCCCACATTCTGCTATCATTTGTAGAAACTGAACACAATGAGGAGTCATACTATTCTTCACATGAATATGAAAAAAATTCAACTGCACAGAGCAGGGCTGAGGCACTAGAAACTATTCAGACAATTGGTAGCAATGAAAGGATTCACTGCTCTTTCCAGAAAATACTAGAGATGAGTCCTCAGTTCTCATCAGTAGCCTAAAACGAAGACCCAAGAAATGGCAGGAGGCCAGGACTTGGGTAGGGATAGGATGAAGCAGGCAGATTTGTGGAAGCTTAATACAGCATATACAATGTATTCATGAGTTACAGTCAATTCATTTATAGTGGATTCACCTTTTTAGTGCAAATTTATCCAGGATATGGTTGAGGATAGAACTGTAGACTTAGATTCATACAGTATAAGCATTTGGGAAGGCTAGCTAGAGTTATAGACAGCTTTGTTTACACTGTCTATAGCCACGATGGTAACTATAGCCATAAATGTGTACATAGGTTTAGGTGTGTGTTTAGAAGTCAGCACAAATATATTGCTAACTAGTAATGTGTTGGTATGGGTATATAATATGCTTTGCATATGTGTTTCTTCCCAACATTTCTTTGTGGAAATTCTCACTCCTCTCCAAGGTGGTGGTATATTAAGAGCTTCCTGAGACTTGTGAGTTTTTACTTCCTGAGTCCTAAGAGCCCCAGGATGTCAGGATTTCAATTTCTAGCATATTGCTACACAACACTTTCAAGCAGCACTGATAAAACCTAACCACCAGTGCCATAATCTTTGCTAGCAAATATGACCTTATTTTTTACAGGCAGTAAATAAATCTTTACATTAAAGCATAATTTGACCTAGACATTGAGCTCATGGTCCCAATTCTACCAGTTATGATTGTTCATAATCTCCATGTTATGAGAAAATTTTCTCTTGTGCAAGTTTCCAGAACTATGTAAATAAGAATCATTTTAAAATATATTAAAAATCAGGCAGCCATGGCAACCAGTTGTCATCATACAAGATGTGCTTATATAGTTCCTGGGCAAAGAACTTTCCAATTCTCTTGGCTTGTTAAATGATTCCATCACGGTCTGCCATGTTTACTCAGTGTTCACTTTAAAACTGAAGTTTGAATTTTCCTGGTTTCTGTGTATGTTAATATACATAGATATGATTATATAAAATAAAATCTACACATTTGTTTCACATCACTGATGTCAGTAAATCGAGTTAAGATGATATTTGAACTATAAATCAAAATAAAAATATAAATAATCCTAGCATTATTGTAGCTTGTTATGCCCTGTTTAGTTGATATCCCTGGGAGGCCTGTTCTTTTCTGAAAGAAAATGAAGGGGGATTGATATGGGGAAGGCAGGAGGGGTGTAGAAGCACTGGGAGGAATGCAGGGAAGAAGTGAAACTGTGGTTGAAATGTAATGTATGAGGGAAGAATAAATATTTTTAAAAGAAAATGCAAAAAAGTAATAACCCAAATTTCTAGCAGAGGATAAAATGTACCCTCCATATTTTGCTTAAATAAATAGAACTGAATATGTAGACTCTTGCTTGGTTTATGCCCTGCTTCAGTATTCTGGGTTTTCTTAATTAATTCTAAAAAATTCAATTGTTATCTAATTTATGTTTTAACACTTGGGTACTTGTTGTGATTGGAATGTATTATCTAAATGTTATGTGTTGAAACTTAATTGCCAAATGTGATATTAAGAAGTGATTAAGTCATAACAGGTTATAAGGAACTGGCATATGGGTGGTCTTTTGTCTTCTGCCTGCTCCCTGAAATATGAGGACACAGATTCATTCCCCTCAAGAAGAGTCAGAACCATCTCGGAGATAAAGAGGTCCAGACTTTACTAAGCATTGAATGCACAGACACTTTGTAAGTAAATTATCTACCATCAGACATTTTATTATAGCAGCAAACTGATGTACTGGAAAAACAGAAATTTACCATTCATATTGCACATGAATGCATGCAAACATGAGCACACTGAAGATAAAACCCAAGGCTTTGCCCATACTAAGCAAGTATTCTATCACTGAAGTTCATTATTTAGCCCCTTATTTTCTGTTTTTAATAAGCATCCAGTACAAATTTTGTAATATCAAAAGCTGGGAATCATGGATACGCCAGTGAAGACAGTGATGTGGATGGAGAAAGTTTTGCAGGATTCCATCTCTAGATGAAGAATTACAGACTACTGAGGGAGAGAATGTTTATCTTCTCCAGGGATAAGCACTCTAATAGGTTATCCAATCCCAAGTGATCACCCCTAAATACATACAGATATGAGCAAAGTGGATAAACACTAAATAGATTCAATAGATTTTTTGTGTGCGTATGCGTGTGTGTGTGTGTGTGTGTGTGTGTGTGTGTGTGTGTGTGTGTGTAACAATAGTATTTATAAAAGATATGGTCACAAATTTGAGAGGGAGTGGGAGGATAATGCCAGAGGAGTTGAATGGGAACAGTGAGGGATTGAAATCATGTAAATACAGTATATTCTAGTATTAGATTCTCAAAAACATAAAAAAGCTAGAATTTTTAAAAGATGTGGTAATAATTGGAGGCCATCCTAGGAGATGCTTGCCACTGTATGTGTCCATATATTTTCATGTATATATGTATATATGTGTTTATATCTCTGAAATAAATCAGAATAAGGCTGAGTACTTCATCTTAACATTCACTCTTTTTACATGAAACCTGATTATGGTATTCTTACATATCAGTAAAACATATCCTGTTTTCAGGTCGTTACCATAGAGTATGAATGTTTCTTACAATATGGAAAAAGACAACATCTCTTCCTTAAATGGGAATGAGTTTATTCTGGAGCCAAAAAATGAGTGACCATGGCCCAGGAACACAGATTCAGGCTACTTCAAATACCATGTTCCAACATGGCAACAGTTTCATCAAGTTTTTATAGTAACTGAATAAAGAAAGTCAGAAATCAAGAAAATTTCCAAATACATTGGTGGGTACATCAGATGTGGAGGATCTAGAAAAATGAGGAAACCTCTGCTATAGGTCTCAGGTGCTGTCTGTTGACATTATTAACTTACGAGTTAGGAAAAAATCTTGGAGTCTGTAAATACATTGCAAAAGAGTTGACCTGATATTAACAAAGATCTTAGTTCACATATAAAGGTATGAAATGAATTAAGGGGGCTAACAATAGCCCAAGATAATTTACCTCTGTACCTGTAATGTTCCAACCTCTCCACAATTACTGAAATTCTATTCAGTCTAGTCAGCCTCATGGACTATATAACACAGACACTGGTTTCTTTTTAAGATCTCCAGTTCACACCCCCAAAACACTGCAGCAGCCTGAATGACACAGACAATAAATGAGGTAGAGAAAAATCCAACCAGGATAGCATCTCTCAGTAGTAGACTATCCAAAAGAGAAAAAAAATCAATTTCCCTGCAATCAGTACCAAATCAGATCCAGAATCAACATTGGTCTCAAACATTAATACTCACAAAATAAAAATACATGCAATTTAGGCCAAAAAAAAATCATTGCCTTCCTTTTCTTGAGTCTGTATGTTATAAAGTCAGATTTAAAATTACCATCTTAATAGCTCTTATGGAGTCAGTTGCAACCCTATTCCTGTAAAAAAGAGAAAATGTTAATGAGGAGAAAATGTGAGTGATTAATAAATGTGATTTAATGAAATGACCTTTATTTATTCACTGAGTAATTAAAGTAATTAGGGGAGACCCAACTGCGATGAGAATGTCACAAAACAGAACTCAATGCAATCACCTATCCTCTTTGTTGAGGGAGAAAAAGTCCACCTCATACATATTTTTAGACAAAGGAATACTTCTAACACTGGCTTTTTGAGTGAATACAAGAGTTTTGCAAAGTGTCAAGAAAATTACCCCACTTTTAGGCAATCCTATAAATATACTCTAATGAAAAAATACATCCCCCATGAGAGAATAAAATAGCATGCAAAGATTTAACTTTTATAGCCCCACATAGCCTTTGAATTCCAATTAGAAGTCCTCCTTGGCTCATGGGCAGTATCAGTCAGGAAACAGAAAACAGCTCAGCAGCACCAGAGCATATTAAGTCTCTGTCATGGTTCACTGGGAGAAAGTATGGACAGAGAGTACATTTTCCCTAAAAAGTCTTTTCCTCTATTTTTTTTTTTTTGGGCAGAGGAGGAAAAGCAATTCTGCCCAAAAGGCTGAGAAGAAAATCAATCCATACTAGAGAGTAAGCAATAACTTTTTCCTCTATTAAACCAATGAGGAACATCAGAGCATTGCTGCTTTTATTCCAAGGCATAAAGAAATACAATAGATCCCATTGTCGTGCCCAAGTTCACTTTTCTCTCCCTTCTCAGAACACACTAACCAGATGTTGAGGATATGGTACTGTAAGGTGCTTGTTGTAAAAGCCTGAAGACCTCAATTTGATCCTTAATGCCCACATTAAAAGCCAAGTCGATGCCATGATAACCCTAAGGATGAAACAGTGGCATGCATAACTTGGTAGTAACCAATATCTTTCTTAGTTTTTTCTTTTTATTGATTTTATTGAACTATATATTTTCTCTGCTCCCCTTCCTTCCTACCCCTCCCATTCTACTGTCTCCCATGATCCCCACACTCCCAATTTACTCAGGAGATCTTGTCTTTTTTCTACCTCCCATGTAGATTAGATCCATATATACCTCTCTTAGGGCCCTCTTTGTTGTCTAAATTCTCTGGGGTTGTGAATTATAGGTTGGTTTTTCTTTGTTTTATGTCTAAACGCCACTCACGAGTGAGAACATATTATATTTGTCTTTCTGGGTCTGGGTTACCTCACTCAAAATGATATTTTCTAGCTCCATTCATTTTCTCGTAAATTTCAAGGTGTCACTATTTTTTTTCTGCTACATAGTACTCCATTGTGTGAATGTACCACATATTCTTTATCCATTCTTTGGTCAAGAGGCATTTAGGTTGTTTCCAGGTTCTGGTATGACAAATAATGCTGCTATGAACATAGTTGAGCACATGACCTTTTGGTATGATTGAGCATCCTTTGGGTATATACCCAAAAGTAGTATTGCTGGGTCTTGAAGTAGGTTGTTTCCTAATTTTCTGAGAAATCGCTATAGTGAATTCCAAAGCTGTTGTACCAGTTTGGACTCCCACTAGCAATGGAGAAGTGATCCCATTACCCCACATCCTCTTCAGCATAAGCTGTCATCAGTGTTTTTGATCTTGGCCATTCTTACAGATGTAAGATGGCATCTCAGAATTGTTCTGATTTGTACTTCTCTGATGATTAAGGATGTTGAATATTTCCTTAGATGTCTTTCAGTTGTTTCAGATTCATCAGTTGAGAGTTCTCTGTTTAGGTCTGTACCCCATTTTTAATTGAATTATTTGCCCTTTTGATGACCAGTTTCTTGACTTTTTGTATATTTTGGAGATTCACCAATATGGGATTGGTGAAGATCTTTTCCCGTTCTGTAGGCTGTCATTTTATTTTGTTGGTCATGTTCTTTGCTCTACAGAAGCTTCTCAGTGTCTGTGCTACTGGGGTTCTATTTAGCAAGGGGTCTCCTGTGCCAATGCATTCAAGTGTACTTCCCACTTTCCCTTCTAAGAGGCTCAGTATGGTTGGTTTTATGTTGGGGGTCTTTGATCCATTTGGACTTGAGTTTTGCATATGGCAATACATATGGTTCTATTTTAATTTTTTTACATGTTGATATCCAGTTATGCCAACACCATTTGTTGAATATCCATTTTATATTTTTTGATTCTTTCTCAAAACTCAGGGCTTCATGGTGTGTGGATTGGTATCAGGGTCTTTGATTCAGTTTTGTTGGTCCTCCTGTCTGATTATATGCCAATACCAGGCTGTTTTCAGTACTATAACTCTGTAGTAGAGTTTGAAGTCAAGGATTGTGATGTCTCCAGAAGTTCCTTAATTGTACAGGATTGTTCTGATTATCCTGGGCTTTTTGCTTTTTCATATGAAGTTGAGTATTGTTCTTTCAAGGTTTGTTAAGAATTTTGCTGGGATTTTGATGGGCATTGCATCAAATCCATAGATTGCTTTTGGTAAGATTGGCATTTTTACTATGTTAATACAACCTACCCAAGAGCATGGAAGATCTTTCCATTTTCTGGTGCCTTATTCAATTTCTTTCTTCAAAGATTTATAAAGTTCTTGTCATACAAGTCTTCTATTTGTTTGGTTAGAGTTACTCCAAGATATTTTATGCTATTTGCTGCTATTGTGAAAGGTGATGTTTCTCTGATTTCTATCTCGGTTTGTTTATCATAGGGCTACTGATATTTTTGAGTTAATCTTGTATCATTCTTCATTACTAAAGGTGTTTATGGGTTGTAGAAATTCCTTGGTAGAATTTTTGGGGTTACATATTATCATATCAACAGTTTTTATATGTTACCTGGTATTTTAATCTCAAAAAAACAAGGGAAGTGACTTTTAAAAGATATTCTTAAAATAGCCAGGCAGAGTGGCAGAAATCTGTAACCCCAACATGGGAGATTTGGACAGACATAGGCTGACTGTGAATAATGAACTTAGCTTCATTATTTCAAATAAATATTTCAAATATTTTCAAAAAAAAGATCTTGTTTCAAAAAGTAAAGTAAAGTCAAGGAAGACTTCCGACTTCACAAAGAAGGCAAATGATGTCAACTGATTCCTCCATGCATGTGCATGTATTGAGACCTGCAAAACACACACACACACACACACACTTACACACACACCACATCAGAAACTGTCAGGACTCCAATAGGTATCCCCCATTCGAGATGAGATAGAATTTCAGCAGCACAGTACCTAGGAACTGACCCATGTGATACACTCTATCTCCATCTTTGCAGAGATGGTCAACTTGCTTACCCCACTGACCCTCACACTCCTCATCCTTTCATTCATGATTGTGCATGGAAATGCTTCTTATATTAAGATTTCAAATATATCAACACTATAGCAAGCATTTATATACATCTCACTGCTTGCAAGCCTCTACATGTCAAGAAAATAACTTTAGCCTCCCTGAGAATGCTTCCTTATCTATATAATTGAAATAATAATAATAATAATAATAAGCAATAATAATACTTTTTATATCTACTGTAATTAGATAGATCAATAGATAAACAATATCTAATATGTACTGAGGAACCATCTCTATCTATATATTGGCTTTTCTAATTGATTGGCTCTGCTCTGAACCCCATATCATGAAAACTAGGTTGAAAGATTGACAACTATACAATGATGTTATTATCATAGAATTAGATATTGCCACATATAGTCAGTTCCTACCCTGTGGTAATTCAACTAATTTTCAATTTTATAGTAATAAGAAAACAGTGGAAACCAAGATTTCTGTTAAGGTTGGGATCTTAATTATTTGCTAAAGACCCATGTGCCAAAGCTTGTACCCCAGTTTGTGATGTTGTTGAGGAGGTAGTAGAGTCTTTAAGAGGTAGAGTCTAGTGGGTGGAAGTTAAGTCAGTGCAAGTGTAGGACTGGGGAGGATATTGAAATTTCAGGTTTCTTTCTTGCTCTGCTCCTTGACTGTCACAAGACAAGCAGCTGTAATCAACTACATGTTCCTGACATGATGTTTTACCATACCACAGACCCAAAACAATGGAGTCAAGTGACCATAGACTGAAAATTCTGATCATGAGCAAACATAAACCTTCCTTTCCTGTTTATATGCAGTTATTCTGTCATAGCAACAAAAACTAAACAAGATGCTTCATTTTGAATTTTTATCTTTTCATATACTAATATTACACAGGTGGTATTGGGATTATTCTAAGTTAGAATCAAACAAAAGATTGTACAGAGAAGATTTTGTCTTGGCATGTTTGGCACTTCTCCTTTTGATGTTTTATTAGGCAAAAATTGCTTTTATACAATATATTCTGATCATACTTTTCCCTTCTTTCAACTTGTCCCAGATTCTGCTTAGTTCTGTACTTCATTTTTAAAATTGGGTTATGTGATTTCTGTGTGTTCAGTTTTAATTACTTCTTTATATTTTTTAGATTCTAAGCGTCTATAAGATGTGCAATTGGTAAAAATCTTTTCCCACATATGTTTTTCTTAAGGTTCAGCTTGTTACTTAGCTTCTCTACGGTCATGGACTATAGGCTTGTTATTCTTTGCTTTACAGCTAGTATCCACTTATGAGTGAGTGCATATCATGTTCATCTTTCTGGGTCTGGGTTACCTCACTCAGGATGATTTTTTTCTAGTTCCATCTATTTGCATGCAAATTTTGGGAATCCGTTCTCTTTGGATGGATACCTTGCTCAGTCTAGATATAGTAGGCAAGGCCTTGAACCTTCCCCAAAGCAATGTGCCTTATCCTCTCTGAGGAGTGGATGGGGTGGGGGTAAGTGGAGGGAATGGGAGGAGAGGAGGGAGTGGGAACTTGGATTGGGTATGTATGAAGGAAAAAAAGATAGTTTGTTAGCTTTTAAAAAAACACATAAAAGAAAAATATTTTCCCATTCTATAGTTTGCCACTTTGTCCCTTACAGAAGCATTTCTGCTTCATGAGGTCCCACTTATTAATTGTTGATCTTGGTGCCTGTGCTATCAGTGTCCTGTTCAGAAAGTCATCTCCTGTACCAAAGGGTTCAAGGATATTCCCCACTTTTGCTTTTATCAGATTCAGTTTATCTGGTATTATGTTGAGATCTTTAAACAATTTGGAGTTGAGTTTTGTGCAAGGTAATAGATAAGAATCTATTTGCATTCTTCTAAATTCAGGTTGTCCAGTACCATTTGTTGAAGATGTCATCTTTTCTTCCATATGAACTTATTGCTTCTTCATCAAAAATCATGTGCCCATAATGTGTGTGTGGGCTTATATCTGGTTTTCAATTAGATTCCATTGATCAACATGTCTTTTTTATGATAAGACTGTGTTGTTTTCATTACTATAGCTTTGTAGTACAACTTGAAGTCTGGAATGGTGAAACCTTCAGCAGTTCTTTTATTAATCAGGGTTGTTTTTCTGTATCCTTGGAGGGTGTGTGTGTGTTTTTCCATATGAAGCTGTAAATTGTCCTTTCAATTTCTCTGAAGAATTATGTTGGAATTTTGGTGGGGATTGCATTGAATCTGAAGATCAATTTTGGTATATTGGCCATTTTCACAATATTAATAGTACAGGTTCATGAGCATGACTGGTCTTTTCATCTTCTGATGTCTCCTTCATTTTATTTCTTCAGTGTCTTAAAGTTGTATTATACAAGCCTTTCACTTACTTGGTTAGTTATTCAAAAGTAATTTTTGAGGCTGTTGAGAAAGGTACTGTTTCCCTGATTTCTTTCTCAGCCTGTTTATTTATTTATAGGAAGATTACTGATTTGGGGGCACTAACTTTGCATTATGCTACTTTTATAAAGGTGTTTATCAGCTATAAATGTTTCTAAGTGGAGTTTTTAGAATCTTTTACTATAAAATCGTATCATCTGCAAATAGATACTTTGACTTCTTCAATTTCCATTTTGCATCCCCTTAATCTCTTTCAGTTGTCTTTTTGCTCTAGCTAAGATTGTTAGTACTATATTGAATAGGTCTGGAAAGAGCAGACAACCTTGTCTTGTTCCTGATTTTAGTGGAATTGCTTTGAGATCTCCCCATTTAAGTTGACACTGGGTATGGGCTTGCTGTAAACTGACTTATTATGTTTAGGCATATCTCCTGTATCTCTAATGCATGGGACTTTCTGTACATGAAGTTAAAGGATCTAAGGTGCAGATATCTTAACAGTGAGCTTGAAAAAGCAGAAAGTACTCTAAATTTTTGTTTGATTTGCCTCATGTGAAGCCATGATGATTCTTCATTTTATTTTCATTCATGATAAGTTAAGTCAACCCATAAGGAGAGCTACATGGCTCAGGAACAACTGTTCACACAGCCAAGCCCACTAACCACTAAGATATTCAGCAAGTACCTGTATTAACACACCTTCAAAGTTGTTCTTCCTTTTTCTATCACCTAAAACCCTTTGGAGACATTTGCAGAGAACTAGAAAAGGTCACAAATCAAAGCTAACATATTCTTTTAGACAACCTCAGGAAACTTGTCTCATTTAATAGTGGAGTCTGTGTTTGTAGATTCTTTCATATCTACCATTTTTAATTACCCTAAACAGAACATGCCCAGTAGTGCTCATGTCTATGACCCTTAACTGAGCACTCCCAATAGTATTAACTTCCATCATCTTTATGAACTTTAACTGTGAACCAAAAGTATTTATCTCTACAATCTTTATAATCCTGAATTAAGCATTCCCAGAAAATGTCAAGTTATCATCCTACATTTTTAACACATGCTCTATGACCATCATCTGAACACGCCTAAAACTATATTTTTGTTGTAAACCTTGACTTTCAGTGAAGCATATCAAGAAATGTATGCCTTAAACTGAGCATCATCAGAAATGATGCCTGTTTGTAAAGTACTTTCCTATATGAATATGCCTAGGCTTCTCAGACAAATCTACCATGGTTACGTTGCTGAAAGGGTTATGTTTGAAAAATAGCTATAGTGAATGTTCATAGCAGCACTATTTGTAATAGCCAGAACCTGGAAACAACCTAGGTGCCCCTCAATAGAAGAATGGTTAAAGAAGGTGTGGAACATATACACATTGGAGTTTTACTCAGCGGTAAAAAACAATGACATCTTGAATTTTGCATGCAAATGGATGGAAATAGAAAACGCTTTACTGAGTGAGGTAACCCAGACCCAAAAAGAGGAATATGGTATGTACTTACTCATAAGTGGATTCTAGCCATAATTAAAGGACATTGGGCCTATAATTCATGATCCTAGAGAAGCTAAATAAGAAGGTGAACCTGAAGAAAATCATATAGTTATCCTCCTGGATATTGGAAGTAGACAAGATTGCCAGGCAAAACTTGGGTGCACGGGGGTGTGGGGGGTGGACGTAAGGGGAGATGGGTAGAGAGAAGGGAGAAGGGGAGGATTCGGGAGAGCTTGGGGGAATGGAATGGGTGGGATGGAGGAAGGGTGGATATGGGAGCAGGGAAGTAAATATCTTAATTAAGGAAGCCATTTTAGCGTTTGCAAGATACTTGATTCTAGAGGGGTTCCCAGGTCCAAGGAGAGATCCCCAGATTGTCCCCTGGGCAGCAGAGGAAAGGGTGCCTGAACTGGCCTTGTCCCATAGCCACTTGCATATCATCATAGAACCTTCATCTGGCGATGGATGGAGATAGAGACAGAGACCCACATTGGAACACTGGACTTAACTCCCTAGGTCCAAATGAGACGCAGAAGGAGGGAAAACATGATCAAGGAAGTCAGAATCACGAGTGGTACGTCCAACCACTGAGACAGTAGGACTGATCTAATGGGAGCTCAGCAAGGCCAGATGGACTGGGAATGATGGAGCATGTGATCAAACTGGACCCTCTGAATGTGGCTGTCAATGAGGGCTGACTGAGAAACCAAGGACAATGGTATTGGATTTTGATTCTACTGCATGGACTGACTTTGTGGGAGCTTGGTTTGTTTGGATGCTCACCTTTATAGATCTGGATGCAGGGGGGAGGCCTTGGACTCTCCACGGGGCAGGGAACCCTGACTGCTCTTAGGACTAGAGGGAAAGAGGGGAGGGGAGAGGGAGGGAAAAGGGAGGCAGGGAGGAGTTGGAAATTTTTAATATATAAATAAATAAAAATAGCTATCGTGGTCTTTGTATTTGTGGTAATTAGTACATCTATGTCCAGTCTGTCATTTCCTGGTTGATCTCTTTGGCCTTATATTCACCAAGATTTGCCCTCATTACATTCCAATACCTGAATACAGACAGAAAATTAATTATTTCAAAGAACAAAGGCAGAAGAAGCAAAATTGAACAGGTCGTATTTCTAGATTTTCTTGTGATAGCCTTCTGATAAAATTGAGGCAAAATCATGTATATGTTAAAAACAATGAGCATATTTCAGTCATGTTTTGTAGTGCTTGTAAAATTAATTCAACAAGTATCTGCTGAGTCCCTGAGTGCATAATGATTGTTAAATTATGAGAATAAAATCTACATTTTTGCCTTGATGTAAACAGTTGAGGGAGTAAGGCATGTTAAGAAAAAAATCAAACTCTTTAGAAAAGACTTAGTTGTGGTTTGAAATAGTTAAATACAAATAATTTGGTAGCTTTGTTACATGACATTTCATTTTTAATTAGTTTTTTGTTGTTGTTTGATTGATTGCTTTTTTTGTTTTTTGTTTTTTCGGTGTTTTTTTTTTTTTTTGAGACAAGGTTTCTCTGTAGCTTTGGTGACTGTCCTGGAACTAGCTCTTGTAGACCAAGTTTGCCTCGAACTCACAGAGGTCCGCCTGCCTCTCCCTCCTGGGTGCTGGGATTAAAGGCGTGTGCCACCACCACCCGGCTGATTACTTTGTTTTGGGGCACTGCTATTAAATGGAATATCTATGGTAATTTTAATGTAAATTGTTACTTTGCCTTTCACAAATGTCCAAGTAAATTCAGCGTGTTTAAGTCATACCTCTTAATTCCAAAGAACAGTGGTAAGTTCCCTGTGTTATGGCAGCCCTGACAGAAATGGGTGTAAAGACTTCCTTGACTTTGAATGGGATTATGTCCCAGTTAGCTCAGCACATTCATCAAGTTCTGCCTTCCTAGGACCCAGGCTTAAGAACACAGAATAGTGTGGTTGCTCCATGCTTGTAATCCATTGCAAATGGGTAAAACTAATCTCTTTTCAAAGCATTACTTTTAGACAATGTTTTACTGTATAACCTACGTTGGACTGTAACTCACTATGCAACCCTGGCTATCATTCACCTATAATGTTGTTCCAGAAAAAGATCAAAACTCCAAGTGCAATTTCTGCTGAATGTGAATTGCTTTCATGTCCTAAAGCTTCAAAATTCGTAAGTTAGAGTTTGGAGAGATAATAGTTAAGAGTGCTTGCTGCTCTTGCAGAGGGACCTGACTTCCACTCCCAGAACACTTCAGGTAACTCATATCTGCTTGGAACTTCAGCTCCAGAGGATCTAAAGCCTCCTTTTTGCTTCTGCTGGTACCTTTCCTCACATGCACATAGCATATGTTAACAGACCATATAATACCAAATAAATCTTTTGGGGGGGGTTTCAAGACATGGTTTCTTTGTGTAACAGTTCTAGCTGTCCTGGAACTCACTTTGTAGATCAAGCTGGCCTAGAACTCACTGAGATCTGCCTGCTTCTGCCTCTCAAGTGCTGTGATAAAAGGCATGTGCCATCACTGCCCAGTGAAATAAATCTTTTTTTTAAAAAAATCAATAAATTTAAGTTGTGAGTTAAGGAGCATTTACCTTGGGTTATTGTTCTTGCAGTTAGGAAACCAATTTGGCTTTTAGAAACCGCTCAACCAGCTACAGTAGCTTGAGTAGAATACACATTCCTGGGCTCCAGCTTTCCCCTCTGTGTATATTAGATCCATCTGACTCTTCTTTATAGTCCTTAATTCCCAAAGAGCCTTGAAAATGCTCAGTTTACTCTTCTCCATGAGAGATTCGACTTGACCTCAGTTAGAACTCATTCACTCAACATAACTAAAGCCAAAATATGACACCATGCAGCCATTGGATAGCTTTTAAAAATAAAAGTACTCAGTTCTCCACTCACAGGTGGCCATAAACCCCAGAGTGACTTTCAGCTAACTCAACATGTGTAAAGGTGTTCATGTCCACTAGTAAGCCATCTGGAGACACTTGTGTATACCTTTTGACTCTCCTGACAAGCAAGCCATCTCTCATTACTATTGTGGTGAAGGCTCTCCAGCCTCCATTCCAGTGGAGAAGCTATAGAAAGCAAGCAGAATGTATGTTGGCTCATCTTCTTATCTGCCTCACATATATTCGAATGAACTTTCTCTTTTGACATTGAATTCAAACATGTTTTTATTATTTTGAAGAGAATGGTTTGGCTGAAAAGAAACCAGAGCTCAAAGACAACTTGAAATTGTCCACATAATTTCTGGTTTTTGTTGGTTGTGGTGGTAAAGTTGTATGCTTGTTGGAGGGTGTCGGGGGAGCACATGGGAGTTCTCAGGATCTAAACTTGGGTTCTCACATTTATACAACAAATACTTTAACCACTGAGCCATTGCCACAGTCCTTGAACCCTGTTCCAGTTAGCCGATCATTTTGAAACTGTTTTGATGATTTTCCAAAATAAATAAATAAATTGCTAGAGTTCACTTGATACATCAAATGTACATCAATAGAGCTGGAGTGGTGGTACACACCTGTGACTCTAACGCTTGAGAAACTGAAAAAGGATACTGAGTTCCAGGTCAGTCCAGGCTGCGTTATAAGTTTCAATCCAGTCTGAGTTTTAGAGCAAGACCTGTCTCAAATTAGAAAATTAGCTGAGTACACTGCTCAGCAGCATAGGACTTTCCTAAATCCCTAAAAATCAATGTACTTTTTAAGCACTTGGGGTCACAGAAATATTAGATGTAGTAGCATATGCTTCTAATACCAGCACTGGAGAGATGAAGATAGGAGGATCAGAGGTTCAAGATCATGCTCAGCCAAATACTTAGTTCAAGGTTAACCTAGGTTACATGAGATCCAGTCTTAAAATATGTTTTTTGTTTTTTTAATTTATAAAAGTTTATTAATTTATAAAAGTTTCCATTTCCGCCCCTCCTCCCAACACCCTTCCACTCCCCCCACTCCCTCTCCTCCTCCCTCTCCATCCCTAAGAGCAGTCAGGGTTTCCTGCCCTGTGGGAAGTTCAAGTTCCTCCCCCCTCCCTCCAGGTTCAGGAAGGTGAGCATCCAAACAGACTGGATCCCAAAAATCCAGTATATGCAGAGGAAACAAGTCCCAGTGTCATTGTCAATGGTTTTTCAGAAAGACCCCGTGCCAGCCACATTCAGAGAATCCGGCCACATTCAGAGAATATGGTTGGATCACATGCTCGTTCAGTCCCAGTCCAACTGGCCTTGGTGAGCTCTCATTAGATCAGTCCCCTTGTATCAGTGGGTGAACGCACTCCTCACGGTCCTGGCTTTCTTGTTCATGTTCTCCCTCCTTCTGCTCCTCATTTAGACCTTGGGGAGACCCACATTGGAACACTGGACTTAACTCCCTAGGACCCAAACGAGAAGCAGAAGGAAAGAGAACATGAGCAAAGAAGGCAAGATCAGAGGGAACCTTCACCCGTTGATGGATGGAGATTGAGACAGAGACCCACATTGGAGCACTGGACTGAGCCCCCAAGGTTTAAAATATGTTTTTTGTGTGTCTAGGTTACACCATCCTATTGGCTGTACTAAAGTTTACCTTTGTAGACAGAATAATTCCTATGTAATGTACATAGGCTTCATTCAGTCAATTAAAGAATGAGTACAACAAAAATACCAGCTCTATCCTTAGTAGATGCTTCCTCCATTTTCCTATCTGTGGGATCTTATCCACATAACACCTCTTCCTGAGTGTTTTTCCTACTGTCCTTCTTATTGAAACTACTGTATCAGGTACATTGTACAGACCCTCGAACTTCTTATGCTTCATAATTACACAAGCCAGTTCTTTTTTTCTTTTTTTTCCTTATTTATTTATTTAAAGAATTTCCACTTCCTCCCCTCCTCCCAATACCCTCCCGCTCCCGCTCCCCCCACTCCCTCTCCTCCTCCCTCCCCATTCCCAAGAGCAGTCAGGGTTTCCTGCCCTGTGGGAAATCCAAGTTCCTCCCCCCTCCCTCCAGGTCCCGGAGCATCCAAACAGGCCAGGATCCCAAAAATCCAGTCCATGCAAACGAATCAAGACCCAGTGCCATTGTCAATCACAAGCCAGTTCTTTATAGTAAATTTCTTTGTATTTTCTTGGACACCCTAAGTTATGTTTCTCTGAAGAACTATACAAAAACAAAACAACAACAACAAAACCCTTATCACTGTGAGAATCCTTAGAGTTAATTGTTGCCATAATAAATACCTTGGATAATCATATAATATAAATAATATAATATAAAAAGGAATGGATTTGTAGGATTTAATCTGTGATTATTTGGCCCTGTTATTTGGACCTGGAGTTAGACAGCACATCACAGATGAGACACAAAAGAATCAAAAGAAGATAGGAATCCCATAATCTTCTCATCAACATGTTCCCAATTATATTACCAACCTTCTTTCCACTAGGGCTCATCCCTTAGGACTTCCTAATGACACTAACCTGCACCAGAAACAAATCTTTTCTTGCAAAGCTTGGGGTGTTAAAGTGTCATTTATTACATCATAATTTTATATGAAAGAAAACCAGAGGAAAAGTTGGACAGCAATTTCTGCTATTGCTAATTGAGTTCTTTATCAGACACTGTGAATATTGTAGGAAGATCGGGGAATTCATTAGGTTTTTGAAGAAATCTAAATTCTAATATTTGGATTCCAGATACTAGAGTAGTTACAAAAATCCGGTATCAGGATGCTTATTTTACTTTGGCAAAGATTTGCTAGAATTTGTTTTCAGTGATCCTCATTATTAATTACACTCACTCTGAATGTTGATAGCCACTTTTCCACCCTTCTCAGGAGCTGGGGGAACAAAATCTCTTTTCATCTCTATTTACTAATGTTGGAGTGGGTTTCAGATGGATACAATGGCATGTACACAAACACATCTACTTCATAATGCTTAGCATTGTAGTATGACATGGCAAGAAAAAAAAGGTCTCCACAGCTGAAACTAAGTTAAGGGCTTTGAGATATTAAAATAGCCCCAAAGGCAAGAGAAATGGTCCAGCAGTTAAGAGAAATTTCTGCTCTTCCTGGAGACTGAGTTCAGTTCTCAGTACCCACATTAAGCAGCTCATGACCAGCTGTAAGTCAAGATCTAAGAGTTATGTCGGTTGGCATCTGCAGGTACATGCAAATAAATAAAAATAAAAGTCTTCATCATGGAAAAGATTATGACAAGATTGAAGTTCTGGAGTTCAGGGAGAACTAGGACAAAGCAGTATCTTCTGGACATGGCAGAACTGATTCTCTCATGAACTCATAGCAGCTGTGGTTACTTGTATACACAAGATCAAGCTAGTATTCTATCACGCAGTGGGTAGCGATTAGTTAGTCCTCGCCTCCCACTAAGGAACTATGGTGTGGTTCTGGGAGAGGGCACAAGTGATGTGTTCTGGGAGAGTGAGAGTCAGTTTTCTTTGAGGGTGTGGTTCCTAGTAGGTCAAGCATGCTCTAGTGGATAGTTTCATACATAAGAGTATATAAGCAGCACAAATTGGAGCGGATTTTTTAATGACATGAAATAAGAGGTGAGAGAGATATAGGGGTGGTAGGGGTGGATCTTGAAAGAGGTAGGGGGAGGATTTGGGGTGAATACAAAACTCTTAAAATTAATCTTAAAAAATATGGTTCCAAAAACTCCAGGAAGGCTCAAGGTTACACATGGATCCTTGTAAGAGGAAAATATAATGGTCAATGTGAAAGGGGGAAGCATGAAAACAGTGTAGAAGCCAGACACATGCACATGCATCCAGACCATCTAAGCAATGGGAAAGAATCAGAAAAACACTTGCAGCATCTGCTATGATATCCCTGTAATAAAACACATCCTGCATGTCCTTCTAGCCCAGGGATACTAGAGAATCTGGTTATAAAAGAATTTCCAAGAAGTTGAGAAAGAATAAATGTACTACTTTACTACCTGAGCTTTTCCTGAAGATTTGACTGTTTGCACTCAGACACCATTCTAAAGAAAATCATTTGGCTGCACTACACAGATTGGACTCATTGTGTGGAAAGTATTTAAAATGGTCAGTAATGGAAACAAGATTAAAATGAATGTCGTATCTGTCTGATTTCTGCTTGAACTGTGGTTACACTAATCACAGTGGATCAAACTTTCTTGTATGCTCCTTGTTAACACATCATTCTGTGTCGTATGTATCTCCTTTTAGTACAGTAAGGTGACAATTATTCTTGACATTTCATGATGATTCTAGTTTTAATCTTACTCTTAATGGAATAACAGCAATTCAAACACTTGAAAGCCAACATGATCAAATTTGGGATTAGGTTATAAGGGAGGGAGCTTAGTTTCTTCCACACTATTAACCATTTATTCTCCCTTTGGTTTGAATGTTTAGTTATGTATACAGGGGCACATATGTGTGCATGTATGTATACCCAAGATTGCTGTTGAATGCGTTATATAGCACCCACATTTTTTAACAGGATTTCTCATTAAGCCTGGTGTCACTAATTCACAAAGACTGGCTGGACAGCAAGACCCCAGAATCTGCCTGTCTCCACCCTGCTCCCACAGCCTCACAGGGCTGAGATGGCAAATGTGAGCTTCAGCTATTTACATGGGTATTGAGGTTCCAAATTCAGGTTTTTCTGTTTGTACAGCAAGAGCTTTACCCACTAAGACACCTCCCCTGCTCCACACAATGGTCTAACTCTAAACTGACAGCCCAAGGACTCATATGCTAAAAGCATGATTGCCAACTAGTGGGCTAAGCTGCTGGACTAAATCATTTCTCTCAGGTATCTTGCTGTAATAACAAAAGGTGAATGAATAATTTAACACCAAAATGAGTTAACTGATTTTTAAAATCTCTGAAAAAAGGAAGAGATAAAGAGAGAGACAGAGAGAGAGAGAGAGACAGAGACAGAGACAGAGAGAGAAGAGATTAAGGTTCTTGCCATGCAGAGAAAATTGAGCTAGAGAGAAACTAAGTATAAAATACGTACTTTTTTTCCCCTCAAAACTGGATACAGTTTTTACTTGCAAAAGAACATTCAACAAAGTGGAAAACATTCTGTATAAAAAATCTCAGCTTCTTCATAATTGTAATTTTAATTGCTAAGATGAATGTGGAACCTGATTTAGCACCAAAATGATAATTGACCATCATTTTTTCTCTTGTTTTCATCATCATTCTTGCAATACTGAATATAGCTTAAAAGTTATTTCCCCACATGATGTAAGATGAGTTGAAATATACCCACACACATACACCCAAAGAAATGCTGAAGTCTTACCATGAAGTACCTATAAATATTTGCAAATAGGGTTTTTGCAGCTAATGAAGATTAGGTTGTTAAAGTTGGACTTCAATGTGGTAGCTAATATTGCCAATTTGGCAGGATATAAAATAGCTAACTGTCTATAAGGCATTTTCTATATTGTATTAATACAGATGGGAAGATCCACCCTGAGTATGGGTAGCAGCACTCCATGATTTGGGGTCCTAGACTGAAGAAAATATAAAGAGAGTGAGCTGAGTATTAGCATGCACCCCCTTTCACTTCCTGACTGTAGCTACAATGTGACGGGCTGCCTCATCAATGATAGCCCCTTGAACTGTGAGCCAAAATTAATCCTTCCTTAAGTTGCTTTTTGCAGGTCTGTTGTCACATCAAGGAGAGTGCTAATTAATGTGATTCAATGTGATTGGTGCCCTTTGTGAAAATTGAGTACTTAGGTGTGACACATATGCACAAGAGGGGAAAATGGGGTGAAGATGTAAGGAGTTTGCCATGTGAAATCTAATACATATCTGACTATTTGCAAAACTAGGAGCAAAGCGTAGAGCAGAAACTAATTAGGAACTGACCCTACTGACAAGACAGTGATCTTATGCTTTCAGCCTTCAGAAATGCAAAAAGAACTTCTGTTAGGTCAGTGCACAGTTTGTAGTACTTTGTCATGGCAGCCCTAGAAGCCTAATGCAGATGTGTTTGTTCTCTGTCCTTGATACTTTATACTGGTATCAAGGTACTGGTAATTCTGTTAACTGTCTCAGCCAAAATTTTCAGTCCTTGTCTCTAAATGTACTTGGCAATTTTGCTGTGCCTCACCATGGATTTTTTATTATCTCTATGTGGTTTATGTGTATGAATGTGTTCATATACATGTTTGTATGTACGTACAGGTGTGTGTAGTCCCAGATCAACACAAAACATCTTCTGTAATTAATCACCTTATTTTTTAAGACAGATATCTCACTGAATTTTGAACTCACTGATTGACCAGACAGTGAGCTTCAGAAATTAGATAACATTTGCCTCACAATAACTGAGATTACAGATGTGCACTGCCATGCCTTGGTTTTTTGTTGCTGTTGCTTTTGTTTTTGTTTTGTTTTTCATTTTTTGAGACAGATTTTCTCGGTGAAGCTTTGGAGCCTGTGCTGAAACTCTCTCTGTAGACCAGGCTAGCCTCAAACTCAGAGATCTACCTGCCTCTGCCTCCCAAATGCTGGGATTAAAGGCATGCACCACCACTGCCTGGCCACGCCTTGATTTTTAATTAACATGTGTGCCAGGAACTTAAACTTGTACTCTCAAATTTACTCAACAAGCACAACGTCAATGAAGCTCCCCCACTTCATCTGTGTTTTCCTTTTATCTCTTGTCTAAACCTGCCCACAGCAACGTCTCTACCATCTTGGCAGCAAAAGCAAAGAATCATTTAAGTCATTGTGTTATCTGTCAAGAGCAACCTGTACCTGTCACTTATAATGTTGTATTATGATGCCACCAATAGACACATTCTCTATTGCCACTTTCTAGTTACTACAGCAATGTTGGGTAATTACAAAAGAGCTCGGCATGATGACTTATGTGTGCACGATCCTGGCACTCCAAAAGCTGAGGTAGATAGAAGGGTTGAGTTTAATACCAATCTGGGCTACATTGTCAGGGCATATTTAAAACAAAAAAAAATTATGTGGTCTACAGACAAAAATATTTAAACTCTGATACTCTGCAAAAAAAAAACAAAAACAAAAAACAAAAAAAACCCATCTAAATCAGGTCATAAAACCATAAAGTTTCTTTCTCAATAAAAACAGAAATAAACAAATAATTTTCACATTGGGTTTATATTCTACTTGACCTTTATAGAACATAACTATAAAAGTAAATAGCAATGGTGTGATAGTGTCTATACCACATATTTTACACCAAAATAAGCAAAAATTTCATGTTCAACTTGCATCCATGTGTACAGGTTGGAAGAAGACATT
Organism: Myodes glareolus; assembly: GCF_982192425.1. Classification (NCBI taxonomy): domain Eukaryota; kingdom Metazoa; phylum Chordata; class Mammalia; order Rodentia; family Cricetidae; genus Myodes; species Myodes glareolus. The sequence goes on from NC_142053.1 coordinate 122,562,234, forward strand.
TTGGTAGATGGACTGGAGTCACCTATATTCATGTATATTATGGTTTAAAAATAAAATGGCTTCCCAAAGACTTACGCATAGAAAGCATGGTCCTCAATGCAACTTCATTCATCCCGAGGTAGTATATCAGGAGATGAGCACATCATGAGGGCTGTGACCTCATCAGTGGATTTACCTATAGGCAGCCTACAACATAAAAGGCTATTGAAAGCTGGCAGAAATGTTTAGGAGCCAGATCTTATTTCAAGGAAGCAAGAGGAACTAAGTTGTCCTTCACTATGAATATTTTGTCCCAGGTATATGTGTCTGTATCTGGGTCTTTCTCCTTCTCTCCTCCGTTATAGATACAATAGGGTGAGCAGCTTTGTTACAAGTTGTACTCCCAACCATCATGCAATAAATCCATAGAGAATGGAGCCCAGTGCGTACAGACTGACTCCTCTGAATCAGCAAGCCAAAATAAATTTTCCTTGAAAAGAGGCTGTTTTCTTAGGGTATTTTGTTGTGCTAGCAGAAGCTAACATGATAAAAATGTACGTATTTAGTACTTCTTTCTACATAAGTATCTATATAAGTATATGTCTACCTTGGCTCCTATTTATTTGTGTTCTTATAATCTGAGCTATTGTTTTCAGAGATTCAAGCTGTCAGTTTATTCCCAAACCTTAATGCTAGACAGACATATTTTTGTAATGTCAGTTTCCAGCATGGCCCTAAAATGGCAATTCTTTGCTAAGGAGCAATTTGGATGCCATTGTCACTAAATTCAAACCTTCACAGTGGAATTGTTATAAACAATGGTATTTTTTTCTTACTCTCTGTAATTAATCTTTCCATTTTCCAACTCCAGCAGCTGTTCCTGCCTCTAGATAGATGAAACAGACTCATACCCACACTTCTCATGTCCTCCTCCAGGGGCTTCCCCAGTGAGTCTCCCTGACCTCTCCATCAAACAGTTTCTAAAACCTGCCAGATGTAGTTGAGGCTACACAATCAGTGCCCTTTCCCAGTCTGACCATGCCTGCCTACACCACAGCCTACATCTAGGCTTTTGACAGGACCCACCCTACCTGCAACCACTCATGGGTCCTTTCTACCCCACTTGCAACTACCCCGCTAAGTACCCAGACTTCCCAGATCCTTCTCAGGATCTGGTGAGGCACCCTGTGAGGCACCCTGACACCTCCATCCACACCTTTTTTGCAATTCACCAGATCTTGCCTGGGGTCCTCAACCAGTACACAAGCCTAATCAATCCTCCCCAGACTACACCAGCCAAAGAACTCTAGACTTCACTCAGAACCTTCCCTACTTATCCTCCAATGCATAGGACCATCCTATGCCAAATGCAACCTTTCTAGCTAGTTGGATCTACTCCCACACTCCAGGGTTGAACCAGGACACGTATACTGTACATTAGCCCAATTCCTTCTGTCTAGCTGACTTCATTTTACCTAGGCCAATTTCAACCTCTATGATCAATATTCCCACACATCCTCTCTTCTATCCCAAGCTTCTCTGCCCAAAATAGACACAGAACTAACAAAGTAGTTCATATGCCTAGATTTCAACCTTAAAATACCAACAATATGAAAGACCAAGCAAGCATCTTCTCTAAAAACTACTAGCCTTGTAGAAATGTTAACCAATGAGAATTTACCTAGTTGAACTCCAGGACATTAAATTTAAAAGAATAATAATAAACATCATCAATAAATTCATAGAGTTTAAATAATATATGAGGAAACAGTTCAATGAAATCAAGGAGAAAGAGATTAAAGAGAATAAATGCCCCACCTGTAACCTTAACAAATGGTTCTGTACTGCCTGTTCCAGGAAATGGCAACCATGCCTTTGTTTCAAAAAGTTGTTATAACCATCTTGCAGCCCTACCTTTGTTTCAAAAGGTTGTTATGATTATCTTGTTAAGATTACCTGTTGCTATGACTACCTTATTACAACCACCTTGTAATCTTGTCTTTGTATCAGCAGGTCATTATGGCATTATGCTTATGTTCTACCCCTGTAACCCTGTCTGTTTGACAAATCCCCCATTTGGAAACCCCTATTCCTGAGTTATAAAAACCTTGTCTTCCTCTTGAACTTAACTTTTGAGGAGAGACTGCCTGTGTGCACAATTTGGGGTAGGGGAGTTGCGAGACGGAGTTTCTCTGTGGAGCTTTGAAGCCTGTCCTGGAACTCACTCTGTAGACCAGGCTGGCCCCAAACTCACAGAGATCCATCTGTCTCTGCCTCCTAAGTGCTGGAATTAAAGGTGTGTGCTACCACTGCCCAACACGGTATACAAGATTTTGAAAAGCTCGGTTTAATTAATTTGGCCATGATAATTTCGGTCAGTAGCCTTTCTCCTCAAATCTTTGAGATTAGCATAATCAAAAGGCTTATCTACCATGACCATGTTAGCTTTATCCCTGTAATGCAGAGATGATTCAACATACACACATCAATAAATAAGCCACTTAAATGGAGTAGAGGGGCTCAGTGGTTCTGGATACTTCCTTTTGAGCATCCAGGGAGAGCCTTGTCTGAAAGAAAATACCATTTAAAGAGCCTCAACTCCACACCCAGAATCTTGGGTGTCTGTCCATGTATGTGCCTCACAAGATTGTTAAGGAAATCAATTCATTTATTCACATAAATACAATTGCAGATGATAAAATGTGTGGAAATGTACTCAAGACTGTCATATCAATACTGTTTTCATGTCTTTATGAAATAAAGAAGAAATACGGAGAAATGATCAACTTAACCCACATGTGTTAAAGACATTATACTTAAGGGGGGAGTACACACATTTCAGGGAGCCAGGAAATGCAGAATTGTAGGGGGATTATAAAAATATTCTAGTAACAATTTTGTACAAATGAGACTACTGTTATTAATAATACTTTTTTCTAAAGATAACTCTTCCAAACCAAAACTTATATTACCAAGGATAGTTTTCAATCAGTGTCTCTTCACATATCTTTGGCCAGCCATTATATAAAAAATATCTAGACGATGATTTTCTGTAGCTCCTAACAGGATCTTCAATAGTTTGTTGAGATGAAAAAGTCTCCAGGCAGTGGTGGCACACAACTCTATCGCAGTACTTGGGAGGCAGAGGTAGGTGGATCTCTGTGAATTCAAAGTGAGTCTAGTCTATAGAGTGAGTTCCAGGACAACCAGAACTACATAGAGAAACCTTATCTTGAAAAGAACAAGCCTCCAGGCTTCAGAAGCCAAAGTGCCTTAAGCATCCCTATCCTTTGCTCCCTTCCATTCTTCTAGTCCCAGAAGACACAGTCTTCTGGCCTCCATGAGCCTTCACACATATAGTGCAAGGCATACATAAACATAAAATTCAAATTACCCACACACATAAAATAAATAGCCATTTCAAAAACAATTTATGTCTAAATTCTTTTGTGCTTTAATGTGGAAAACCTATCATTAGTGATAGTTGGTTTCCTATTGATACTGTGATGCACACATTAGAACCTTAGGAATCCAGTCTTTAATATCATAACACCTCCCAAAGCTGAGCGAATGAAGGGGATGAAAGATTCTAAGAGTCACAGGTCAAGGAGGACATCAAGAAGCACTGTCTTCTAAACACTACAAGCAACTGCACTCATTAATTCTCTACAGCCCTGATTGCCTATACAAGGCCTGCACTTAACCAATCTGGTCAATTTTCCAGCATGATTGGGGGATGGGCTTACAATGCCCCATCCCTAATTGAGACACTACAGGCAGTTGAGGAATGTCCAGAAGAAAAAGACAATTTTCTACAGTGATGGGATTTCTATTAGGTTTTCCATGCTACAATGGACATCTCTACTCCTAACATCTGTGGGCAACATTAATTGGACTGAGTAGACTATAGACAGATAAACAGAAAGATAGATAGAATGTGTGTGTGTGTGTGTGTGTGTGTGTGTGTGTGTGTGTGTGTGTAGAGGGAGAGAGAGAGAGAGAATTAAGAAAAAAACAGGATATGAAGCTTGGAGATGTATGTGAGTAAAGGAACCAAGGGGATTTGCAGTTGGTAAATAAGGGTAGATTTTTATCAACATAAAACATGCTCATGTATGAAAAAAATGTACATGCAAAGAAACCAAAATAAGATTTTTTGAACTATAGCAATTGCATGGAAAAACAGTTTAGTAAAAATGGAAAATGAATTCTCAATAACTCTGCAGTAGAAATTCTGCAGTCCAGTGGCAAGAGTGCTTTAGATATTAGTGACATTTAAATACAATAACTTTATAAAACACATCCACACTAACAACTTTGCGTGCTTCCTGCAGTGATTCTGCAGGCTGTTTTACCCTAAATAAAATAGTAGAAATAAAGGCATGGAAATAAATGTGATACTGCACCTAAGTTTAAATGGAATAGATTAAAATTATAATTTTCAATGTCAGTTATTTTCCACTTATCTGTATTGAAAATACAATTATGAAAGCATCTGCATTTGCTGAGTTGATAACAAGAGAAGCAATAATCTATTGCACCATGAACTAAAAAATCAGAGCTATTCTTCTTCATTATTTGGAAAATAATTTTTATTTCTTCTGTGAAAGTACACTTCAAAAGTACTTTTAAACTGATATATAAAAACAAAATTGAGTGTAATAATGAAATGTCACCTGGTGCTTTGATGTGTGTATTTGTTGCGTAATATTTGAATCAAGTTAAACACATCTACAACCTCATACATTTACCATTTCTTGGGCTGCAGCAGTAGTTAAATTGATAAAGCACTGACCTTGCAAACATGAAGACCTAAGTTTAAGCCACAGTATCCACATTAAAAAGAAAAAAAGCTGGGTGTGGTGATTCACACTTCTAATATTGGTACCTGCTAGGCAAAAACCAGTCAGTTTCCTTGGGTATCATTGGTCAGTCAGCCCAACCTACTTGATGATTTATACACACACACACACACACACATACATACATACATACACGCCAATTTTATCATTGCTTTCTTATGAAAATACTCAGAATCTTTTATATATATTTTGATGATACCCATGCGTGTGTGGCGGGGGGGGGGAACATGTCCAGTATCCACTATTTTTTCATTTGTTTGTTTTACTTTCCAGAGATCAATTTTTCTGAACTTTGAAGTTCTCTTCTATTGTTTGGAAATAAGATTGAGTTACCATAAGAAGCGATTATACAATAAAACATAAAAACAACTTTTTGAGGGATAAAAGTATCCAAACTAGCGTAATTACAATTATCATAGATGACATAGGGCTGAGCATTGTAGGGCCATAGTCCATAATAGGTTATCATACTTCCATCAAACAATATAATGTAAAAAATCAACATAAAAAAAGCATGATCTTTGGAAGCTATTCTGCTCAGTTGTAAGAAAGTATGGGTACACATGGGACATGGATATCTGCTTGCCCTGCAGTTAGAATCCTACATGGCCTTTGAACGAGATGCGGCACCTCAGCTGACCACCATCGAGCTGAGGTTCCAGAATTCACTGCTGACTATATAAGAAAGCTATCTTAGAGTAGAACAATAAGAACCCACTGTAACTTGCACCACAGCCAACATTACTGAAAACAAAAGAACCACCCAACTGAGCCCATCCAACCTATAGAATCATGAGAACAACCAAATGTTGTTTTGTAAATCACCAAGTTTGGGATGACATATAATGCAATGAAATAGTGTGAAAATACTTGATTTGTAAAAGAGTTATATTGCAATACACTTTAACAGACATTTATTTGGGATGTCAAATAAAAGTAGATCTCTATTTTATAGATTTGTTTCTACCAGAACATTCCATTTATTGATTCTTAAAAAGTACAGATATATTATAGAGAGTGTTCTTACCCAAAATAAGACCTGATGTTATGATTCCAAGATGCAAATGGGAATTTCAATAATAAATATAAAATAACATATTACAAAGGTGTCCTTTAAGCATGTAGTTTTTCCTCTTAGAATGCGTGTAGTACACCAACCTAAAATAAAGTAGCTTGGAAAATTAGATTAACTGCACATTGGGGAAGATGTTATCATTCTCTGATTTAATTCACCCAAGAAAATAATTGTTCTGTCTGATCCTCAAACAGGTTCTTTTACTAAAGTATCAATTTCTCTCTGACATAAATGTCTTAAAGAAGAAATATGTGGTAGTTATGTTCCAGGAAATGTGTTTTATACAAAATATGACTTTCTTGTAAGAAAAGGAGAATTAAAGTGGTATTGATTTCTCAGCTGCAGAGTTGTTGTCTGGTGTTTAATAGAATCGACAACAAGAATCCTAGTGAGTGAATTCTAAGTAGTGTCATTTATAGGCATAAAATCTTTTAGAAAGGAAATGCATAAACTCTATGGTACATTGATGAGTAATTGAAATTACAGTCTAAACTAAAATGTTATTGTTCTTTACTCAGGCCTGAATGAGTCAGAAGGTCACAAAAAGGACACATTCATCAGAGCCAAATAGAGCCTTCAACTCTGAGAATGGAGGGACAAGTAGTGATTTCCAGAAAGTAGGAGGAATATAGGCCCCATTCTGTCCTATATTAAGTGGCAGTAAGAAAAAAAAATATATCTGTAAGGTTTCTAACATTTTAGGGCTTAAGGTAAGAAGGATTTATGACTGTTAGGTTTCAAACCCAAGACAAATGGCTGAAGTACCTATTTAATATATCAAAGTGGACACTTACCACCAGACCAGGTTCTCCCTACTTATTACAGGGTATGACTGGCATACCCCATCACCTACTGTGGGACAAAGACTTTGTACCCTGTAAAGATTTGTCACTTACATTGGTTTAAGAAAACACTGATTGACCGGTAGTCAGGCAGGAAGTACAGGCAGGCATGCAGATTAAGAGAATTTTGGGAAGAGAAAAGACTCAGTCTGCAGTCATCACCCAGACACAGAGGAGCAAGATGAGAATGTCTCACTGATAAAAGGTGCCAAGCCACATGGCTAACACAGACAAACATTATGGATTAATTTAAGATATAAGAGTTACCTAAAATATGCCTAAGCTAATAAGCTAAGCAGTGTTGTAATTAATATAGTTTCTGTGTGATTATTTCTGAGTGGCTAAGAACAAACAAAAACAGCTTCAAAACTGACTCTCAAATAACCCTTCCCTCAACTGGCTAATAAACAAGTCAATGCAATCACTCAAGAGTCATAGTCTGCCACAAAGGCTCAAATTATGTAAGTAAACAAATAAATAAATAAAAGTCCTTGATATTAAGGCACACTCCAGGTCTTCTTCCACAAGAAGACAAAACCGTACAAAACCCTTTATGTCCTTTACAAATTTAATGGTCTTCTATGACAAGCTATAAAAAGACACATAATAGATTGCTAACACTTTATTCCTTTTCTTGACTTATGAAAATACAAATTCTGACTAGGCCTCTAAATGTTTCAAATGTGAAAGTCAGGCCTTGCTTTTCTCTAGAGCTGACAGGCTTCTACTGTGATAGAAAAACTCACAAGCAGGTTTCATTGGGAAATCCAACTCCAAACTTCCATGCTGTTGTTCCTGACTTAAAAATTGCTGTTTACTGCTCCTTTATGCTCTAATGACAATTTTAAAAGACTTGATTTTTCAGATACTATTTTTAGTAATCAATCACCTATGTCTCATGGCACTAAGGAGAAAAAGTAGTAAATAAAAATGTTAAATGGATATAAAGATAGAAAGATTTTAATAATTGTATATGAAATTAAAATGAAAAACATAAAAAGTACATTATGCAAGTTTTAAAGAAGGTTAAAATGTATGGCTATGTCTGGATAGAAAAGAAAGAAGAGGTTTAAATAGGTTGTGATGAAGATTAATATAGCTGCATGTTTCCAGAGTGGAAAGGCAAAATAGAATGCCAGCTGTGAGGGTCTGAGGAAGTCACTTAATTCATGTGAAAGATGAGACTTAAAGACAATACCTAAGATGTTAAAACTTCAAAGTTTAATACATAGATGTTAAACCTCCACTTAACTCAATATAATTCTCTTATGTTATTAATCTACAGTTGGTAGTAGTTATAAATACTGGCTAACAAACCTTTAAAAATAATAAATTATCGGAGTTACAGTCTCAAAAGAATTCACTCTCCTTTGGTCATCTTAAATGTGTTCATATTTGTGTTGGTAACTTCTCACAGATTAAGAGTAACTTTCTATGCTGCTGCTCAAACACACGAGCCTGCTCGAGCTGTTTGCAGATACTGACTGACTTCTTTCTGTGTAATGGTGTCCTGAAACACATCAACACAGACAATGGTTCTGCTTATATGTTTAAAACATTTATCTCATTTTGTCAACTTCAGGAAATTCATGTTAATCATGGCATTCCCTAAAGGGCAAACATGGCACTGACAAGTTTTGTCCTCTTCTCCCATTGCTAAAACCATTCCGAGATTGTATCCCCCAAACTAGAGAAAGCTAGCCCCAAGCTCCATTCCTTTATATAGCCACTGATCCATTCTTGAGACAAAACACCAAGGTCCAACAACCAAAATTCATTATTTGGTTAATTTGTCCAATCATGATTTACCAGCTCACCCTAGCACAGACTTCCCCTTTTCCCCCTTAAAAGCCCACAAAAACAAACAAACAGAAGCACCTGCTTCTGGTGCTGCTTGCTATCTGCCTTTTCCCAATCCAGAGGCAGCCCTCCCTCTATCATTTGCCCCTCTAGGATAATAAATCTCCTTTGTGCTTAGATACAAATCTCCTTGTGCTTAGAACATAGTATCTGGGTGTGTCATATACCAACTCCAAAGGGCTTCCCTAATCTATATTTCCTACAACTGCCATAAACAAGACACAATTGAACACTCTCACTTATTACTAAGAAATCAAATACATAAAAAGGGGGACTGGGAGAATAAAGGAATAACAATCAGAAGCTATTTGCCAAAGCAACATATATTTTAAATTTTAAAAATCGCTTCCCTCAAGATTACCCTAACATCTCAAAAAAAAATCACAAGAAAGCAAAAAGTTTATCTGAAGGGTTAACAACCTAAAAGATTCAGATGTACTAAGAAGCTCCAGACAGCAAAGTTGAGTTCACTGATAGCACCTGGGTTGTTAGATGGGGGAAGCCTCAGATAAGAGGGTCAATATACCCCTTTGAGTGGCATCTATCACTGCAGTGCAACTGACTTGCAGATAGAGTCTTCCACCCTCAAAGTTCCCCCTCTTTCCGATCATATAAATACCCATGCCCTCAGCAACACCTGCACACAGTCTTCACTGTGTGACTGTGGCCCTTCAGTTGTTCTGAATTCTGTTTCTGGAGATGTTTCTATTTCTTTTTTCCTTTATTTTTTAAAATTTTTTTCCAGCAATTTTTTTATTTTTTATTAAAAATTTCCACCTCCCATTTCCCTCCCCCTCCCCCCACCCCCTCCCTCTCCAGTCCAAAGAGCAGTCATTCCAAGTTGCCTTCATCAATATCTATGTAACACTATCCAAATTCATGGTTTCATATAAACCCCCTCAAGGGCCTAGCCTGTTCCCTTCATAAATTGGAGTTAAGGCTCCACATCTGTGCTTTTTTCTATAGGCTTTCTCTGGATTCCAACAGGATTAGTAAATCTATATCGTGAATGGGCACCAGAAGACAACAAAAGAAGGACATTTTACTGCATTAAACTGCATGCTGCTTCTAATTTTTAGCCCATTTACCCAACTTCTTCTCATTATACTGTAAATTTATCTCCTAACTTTCATTCTTAAATAAATCCATTCCTGGATTCCTGTTCATCTCACTCATCCATGGCATGGAGAACCTGCTTTAAAAGAGCTTAACTGCGCCCTGGATCATATAGGTATAAAAGGACTCACTGGGATTATTATTGAAGCTACCATAGCTGCTACCATCACCCCTGCCATAGCGCAGTAGCCTTGTATCAGTTTGTCCACAATGCAGCAAATGTCAATTCCTGTCTTCAAAGTATCACTAACAAATTACAAGAACAAACTCATATTGACCAACAAATCCCTAAGAGATTCGATGTTCCTGAAACTGCTGTCATGTGACTTGATGAACATCAAGAAGTCCTTTGGTTCTGCCAGTAACTTCAGCATGACGCAGGTTTTCACTGTATGTGTGTGACTCTGTTCCCTGTTAACTACACTCAGAGGTGGAATAACATTTATAAACACTACACAAAGATGTTTAGTTCCCCTTTAGATCAAGATATTTCTGCCTTAGATTAACATTATTCCCTCCAAATAAAGAAACTCAGAGAACAAGCACAAAATACATTTTTGTCCATACTGAAAGAGGTATTTAACTGCCTCTAATTGGTTTTCAGGATTAAGTCTTAATATGTGGTCCCTTACAAGAATATCCATTATGTTTGTCTGTCTCATTCTACCAGGCATTTACCAATGTTTGTAAAGGACCACCAAGAGATGATGTTGATTCAGGCTATCCCTGTTCTTCACCAATCGACACACTTCTTTAATAAAACAACAAAAAGGAGAAACTGTGATGATGCAGTGTTCTGAAAAATCTACGAGACAGGAACATTTTCTGGACCTCACAGCCAGAGTTAATAATCCCCTTGAGGTCACTTAAGACTGCTATCCTACTGTGCACTCAAACTGTTTATTTAACCTGCCTTTAAGAGAACAGTGTAGCAATCAACCTTACTTGCAGTGGATTTCCCATGTAATCAACCTTAAAAACCTAAGATAATGGATAGCTGTAGTCTTCTTAAATTATGTACTCTTTTATGTCCCCGAGTCAGAATGTGTATTGTATGTATGCATATGTATCATTTGTTAAAAGCAGAAAATCCAGAATTTGAAAGCAATTTTCTAAAATCTACCCTAAAAGTTGAAAACAACCACTTATCAATATCAGTTGATAAAAAATAATGTTTGTTATATGGCTCAGTTGGGATCAGTTGGAATTAGTGACTTAACTCCTTGTAAAATCCTGTTATAGATTTCTGTAAAGTATCCTATTCCTTCCCCATGTGATGCTTTCTGTGTTGTTCAATAAATGCACATAAAAGCCTGTTGTTAAATACATAAGGCTCATATGACAGACAGACAGACACAGTCACACAACAGACACACAAAGACAGAGCAGATTCACAAGACAGCCTTCAGGCAGACACACTCAGATTTATACAACAGACAGAGGATGAACGACATATGGAGCATGAAGTAAAGAATTCAGATCTAGACATGCTCTTGGTTAAATGGCCCCAAGGGGGAGTGTTTTTATTTCTTTCTTTAATGGTACACGAACGCGTCATTGATGACTTGGTGTTAATCCCTAACATATGTAATTAACACAACTTCTGTTGCTGGGGTGAAATATTCTGAGAAAAAGAAGCTTGGGCGGAAGGAGGTTGATCTCACTTTACTATTTCAGGTGATACTCTATACTGCAGAGAAGTCAAGGTAACAAGTCCTTGAAACAACTAGTCATATCAAGAGCAGAAAGAAAATACATGCATACGAGTGTACTTGCTTATACTTAGTTTAGTTTCTCTAGTTTTATATAGTTCAGGACCCCCTGACTAATGACTGGTACCACCCAGAGTGGGCTATGACTTCCCACACCAATTAAGTTAAGACAATTGCCCAACAGACATGCTCACAGATACTCTCCCTCATTGAGATTATCTTCCTGTGTGATTCTAGGACATACCACATTAAGAGTTAAAACTAACCATCATAGATACACAAGAGAAGGCTAAATCATAATTCCCTGCCTCTGAGCACACACTTCTTTGAGACACACATCACTAAACCCAGATGGTGGGAAGGAGCTATTTCTTCATCTTGCTGGAGGTATGTCTACAGAATAGCAAAGAGGCCATAAGTTGAGCAAAGAAAGAAAAAGAGACAATTTTATGGGTGAATAAAACATCTAAATGGAGAATCTCCAGAGAATAATTATGTTTTTTTAAATAGCACTGTAATGGGAATTGCAGGATATGGCAGTGTCAATATGTGGTCTTAATAACTGTGGGTATGTGTATTCAATGAGGTAGAAGCAAAGGGAAGGTTTTGAAATGAAAGTAAAAAAATATTACATCAGTTAATTTGAATCAATCACCTTTGGCCACAATTATTAATAATACAGATGACATCAGTTCAACCAGCAGCTAGGCAGATGTCCTTGTAAGAAGCACTTCTTATACAAGGTTGTGCTGGTTTCCATGGAAGCTTGTAATTCTGGAAGGATTTGTGACAGTTACTGCCATGTGTTAGAATTCTCTCTTCATAACCTCCTGCTTCGGTTTCACTTTTTTCCATAGAGTTTGAACAAGGGACTTCATTCTGATCCTGATGACTTTGGCACATTTTTAAAAACACAAAATATCACATTTTACACAAAATAGCAAGAAAATAAGCCTGAGAATGAGGTCGGACTGCACACAGTCTCCTACGCACTAATAAAAGGTATGCTTTTAACTTCAGCTGAGGAGTTAGAAAAAAAGAAACTACATAATCATTTTAAATTTTTGTACATGTGTGTGTGTGTCTGCATGCATATAAATATATGTGGTATATGAACCTGTCTATACGTGTAGAAACCAAAGGAGAACACACCACCCTCTACTAGCCCCCCCCCCCCCGCCTTATTCCTTTGAGAAAGAGTCTCTGACTGAACCTGAAGCTAGCCTGGCAGCCAGCAAGTACTACTGATCTCGTTATCTATGCCCACTTCCCTTAAGCACTGGTATTACAAGACTGTGCGCCACACTTGGCTTTATTCATGGGTTGGGCCTCTGAACTTGGGTCCTCAGAAACTTGCTAAACAAGCACTCTTATCTGCTGACCCATCCGCAGAATCCTCAAAGATAGATAGACAGACAGATAGATAGATAGATAGATAGATAGATAGATAGATAGATAGATAGATAGATAATAGATATATAGATAGAGAGAGATTGAGATAGAGATAGAGATATAGAGAGATGGAGATAGAGATATATTGCAGGCCTTGCTGGTAGCTGTATTTCACATGCACAAAAGAGACAAAGATAAGGGTTTTCCTATCATTCTGATGAGGGAATGGATGGACTGGAGACATTCATCAGAATTAGATGTGGAGTGTATGTGCTTCTGTGGGGGATAGGACTGGGAGAAAGTAAGGGAAAGAAAGAGGGGGAGACAAGGGAGGAAGTGTGAGAAGGGAGAGAGAAAGAATGATCAAAATGTTTACTCTAAGCAAATAAAGAATTATGTCATCAGGAAAATATCTTCCACTCTTTTAACTCACCACAGCTCTATAAATTGTCACATACTGACTTAGCAATGCTTCAAGGAGAGATTTTTTCCCCTCCTACTGAAACCCCTGCCCATAACCCTTATGACTCACTCCTAGATAGATTTTATCTAGTCTGTATTTGCTATGTGAGAACCGACCTTCTTGCACCTAGCAGCCTTAGACAGGAAGAACTCCAGCCATGCTTGCATTCTTACTCTCTGTTTCTAATAGCCCCGCAAGTCTAATTTGTGCTGCCCATATACTCATTGGTGTGGTACCATCTGTTAGAGTATGGTCTACTTACCAAGGGATACACTATTAAAGAAATCTGAGTCTCTCCCTGAAGAAGCCATCAAGTATTAAAAGTTTCTCAGCTAGGGATGGAGATGCATACACCCCTTCCCTCCTCCATGTTCGAATGTTTACTGTCAGGATCTTCTACAAGTATGTGTAGGCAGCTATAGCTACTGTGAGCTCACGAGTGCAGCAGGCCTGTTATGTCCAGAAGATCCTGTTTTGTCCTTGTCCTCCCCAACCTCTGACTTTTACGATCTTTCTGCCTGCCCTTCTTCAATATCTCCTGAACCTTGGCGAAGGGATGATTAAATGTCCCATTCATGATTTAACATTGATTATTATTTATTCTCTGCACTTTGACCACTTTTGAGTTTCTGATTTACCAACCATCGACAACTCAAAGATGTTTCTCAGATAAGGACTGACAGCTGCACTAATGTATGGATGTAAAGATAAAAGTTTCAAAGGCAGGTTGATACTGTTGTCCATTTAACAATAGTGTAGGTTCACCTCTTGGGCCTATACGCTCCCCAGCCATTGGGAACCATTAGAATTGCAAAGTCCTTCAAAAGATGTGTCACTGTATATATTATGAAAGGGACACTTGTTGACAGCAGGAGGGATGAATCAAGGAGATACGCTGTTGGCTTATTGGGACATCAGCTGGAGACGTGCTCTAAGGGTGACTCAGATTTATCAAAACTGTATGTATGTGCAAAAATTTCCACCAAAAAGCACTGCAAGCATTGCTCTGGTGGTGATGAGGAAGGGGAATAAGGAAAAGAAATTTGCAAACGCAATTTGAAACTATGGAATCTACAAAGGATGAAGACTGGCTGATCATGTGGAGCATTGTGATGGCTAGTTTGAAAGACACATGGTAATATACAGTACGGAAAGGATAATTAAAAAAATAGGAAATAAAAGAATTCACAGAGATGCCCTGTCATTAATTTATCACTTATGTATTTAGATGAAGACTGATTGACTTGTTCTCTAAAATGCTCTATGCAGGTCTGGCAATGGTGGTGCATGCTTTTAATCTCAGCATTCAGGAGGTTGAAACAGGCGGATCTTTGTGGCACAGAGAAATCCTGCCTGGAAAAAAAAAAAAAAGACTGAAGTGAGATCCGGCAAGAATTATCTTGGCAGGGAGATCAGGTAAGAATTATCTTGACTAGGTGTGGTGGCATACACCTTTAATCCCCGCATTTGAGAGGCAGAGGCAGGCAGATCTCTGTGAGTTTAAGGCTAGTCTGGTCTACAAAAAGAGTTCCAGGACAGTCAGAGCTGTTACATAGAGAAACCTTGTCTCGAAAAAACAAAAACAAGAAACCTTCTATGCAGAAATCATATACAAATAGGTAGATGCAGCATGTACCTGCTGTTAGTGATGATTCTCATGTGGTCATGGTATCTGAGACAGAATATAGAGACATAGAAAAGATGGTGAGGGAAACAGGCAGTTTGTGCTGAAACATTCTGGCTGAGTCAAACCCTTTGGGAGATATGTGCAGCAATGGTATGATTAACCTGTAGTTTCTCAAAACAATCTGAGAACCTCAATTTCATTTGTAGGAAAAGATATAGGCATATCAGGACAGGCATGGTGGCACACAACTGGTATCTGAGTATTTAGGAGTGTGGGTAGTTCAAAGCCAACCTGGGCTACACAGTGAGTTCCAGGTCAGCCTGAACTAAAAGATATGACCCTGTCTCAAAATTTAATTTTAAAAGCTTCTAGTAACTTAAATTTGGGTTTATTTATTTAAGACAGGAGCTAGCTCTGTATTTCATGCTGGCATGAACAGAGGATCCTCCTGCCTCATCTGATGTGGGATTTCTCTCTGTATGCTGTGATTACCATTATTGAATAAAGAAACTGCCTTGGCCTGTTGATAGGGCAGAACTTAGGTAGGCAGAGGAAACTGGACTGAATGCTGGGAGGAAGAGGGCAGAGTCAGGGAGACGCCATGAAGCCGCCAGAGTCAGACATGCCGAATCTTTGCCAGTAAGCCACTGACACATGGTGATATACAGATTGATAGAATGGGTTAAATTAATATAAGAGCTATCCAATAAGAAGCTAGAGCTAATGGGCCAAGCAGTGTTTTAATTAATACAATTTTTGTGTAATTATTTTGCTTCTGGGTGGCCAGGACGAACAAGCAGCTCCTCCTACACTCATCTTCCTGAATGTGGGATTATATACATGTACCATCATTCCCTGCAACAGATCCAATGGTTTCTGTTTTCTTTCTTTGTGTATCTGTGAATGTGTGAAAGAGTAGATGTGCATGTTCATGTGTGTTGACATGTGAATACAGATGTGGAGGCCAGAGGATACTGTCAAGTATCTTCTTCAGTCACTCTCCACCTAATTTTATGAGACAAGGTCTCTCATTGAAATTAAAACTCACCAATTTTGCTAGGCTGACTGACCCATAGGCTAGGATGCCCTCCTGTCTTTATCTCCTCAGCAAGCATGAACCTGAGCACTTGGATTTTCCATGTTGATACTAGAGGCTGAACTGAGATCTCAATGTTATTGTGGCAAGCCCTTCATTGAAAAAGTCATCTCCCCAGTCCCAAGTCACTCCATTTCTAAAAATACTATAGGACATATGTTTTAATAGTATAATGTTTTTAATTGTGGTATGTGTCTGTGGTATAGCATGTGAATATAAAAACACATTTTGAAAAGCCTCAGTGGGTTGGTGCTTTAGGAGTAATGGAAAACGACACTGACCTTCATTGCAGTCTTATCTCTCCTTTGATCTGCACTCATATATGGCAGAGATGAAAGGGTTACAAGTTAGATATCATTAGTGAGTAAATAGACATATTTAAGAGTTCAAATTGACCAAAGAGGAGAATGTGTAGAGTGTGTATGTGTGTGTGTGTGTGTGTGTGTGCTGTTCAATCTATATAATGTTAACTTATCTGTGAATGATTATTTAGTATTGGATAACCAATTGGAATGCTCTTCCCTAAAGAAGACTATTTCTTCCATTCTCATTATTCCTTAGTTGCATGTAGTTCTTTGGGCAGGGTGGAGGCATGGTCTTTCCCCCCATCCACTTTGGCATGTCTATTGTTGTCCTTGTTCAAATCATGTTTAGGCAGTCATACTGGGGAGACATTATGTGTATAGCTTCTGACGTGACTGGGAGGCACAATCTCACATCAATCTCTCTGGTCCTCTGTCTCTTACAATCTTTCTTTCCCCTCTTCTGCAATGTTCTTTGAGCCTTTGATGCAGGAGTGTTCTGTAGATGTATTCATTGAGACTGTGCTCCACAACTCTACATATTGATTGGTTGTGGTTTTCTGTAGTGGCCTCTATCTATTGCAAAGACAAGTTTCCTCAACAAGGAGTAAAGACTGTACTTATCTGAATATAGAACAATAAATATTAAGAATGTAGTTATGGATTACACTGCTTTACTAAAGAGTCAGTTATGGGTTCTCCAAGATCCTTGACTTTACCAGCTATGGATAATTGAATAGATTTCTAGCACCAGGTATGATTTCCCTCTTGTTGGGTGGGTTTTAAGTTTAATTAGAGAGCTGGAAGCTACTGCCAAGATATATGTGCAGTTACTGCAGCATTAGTGTTATTATGCAAAGTTGGTCATTACTGTAGTTAGTAGATGTCCTCGCTGGGTAGGACTGTTGGTTGCTTCCCTTCTTTGGAAACTTTCATGACACCTTCTGATACCATGAAAACTAGTCCTCGGGGAAGAAGCATTCAGGTCAATATGGTGGGTAGAGTGGAGTCACTTGTTGGAGAGACAGCTCAGTGCTTAAGAGAATTTGGAGAGAATTTGGATGGGTTTTGGTTCGCAGTGTGGCTCCAGGGGGACCTGTCTCCCTCTTCTGGTCTCTGTGAATACTGCACTTGTATTCACATATACGAGTATATTCATTCAGACGCTCATGTGGATAAACAAAAAACAAATAAAACTTTAAAATAAAAAGAATATGCAGTTGGAGAAATGGCTGAGTGCTTAAGAGAACTGATTGCTTTTTCAGAGAACCCTGGCTTAATTCCCAGCACCCACATGGCTGCTCATAACCATTTGTAATTCCAAAACCAGGGGAGCCACATGGCAGCTGGAGAGTCAATGCCCTCTTCTGCTATTCACAGGCACCAAACATACATGTGATGCACATAAATATATGCAGGCAATGTACCTATACCGATAAAATAAAAAATACAAAATAATAGTATATCAATCAGTGACCAAGAGACAGAAAACAAATATTCTGGCAAGAAGAAGCCACAAATATCATTGTATGAGAGAAATGCAATTATGTAGGAAAGACGTTTTGAAAATAATTTTTACAATTCACAGCAGAGTTCTAGGATGCAAACATTTTGACACATGACAGTATATTCAGTGTTTTTTAATTCATTTATTTTTTATTTTTAACTCTGTGTGTGTGTGTGTGTGCGTGTGTGTGTGTGCGTGTGTGTGTGCGTGTGTATGCACATGTGTTCAGGTACTCACAGAGGTCAGAAATTGATGTTGGATCTCCTGGAGCTAGAGTATAAGTGGTCATACGCCACCTCACATGGGTACTGAGAACCAATTCCAAACCACTGGAAAAGTAGCACATAACACATAGTCTTAACTGCTCAGTCATGTCTCCAGCCCCTTCTTCGTTGTTTTGATTTTATTACTTGGTCTTGGAAAAGATGAGGAGATGCTAGATTAAAGGTTGGGGTGGAGCTACGAATACAGCTTCAGACATACATTTCTATCTCTGTAACAAAATACCTTAGTTAAACAGCTTATGAGGAAGAAGGGTTTATTTTTCATTTTAATTCACAAGGTCCAGCTCATGGTTGACCCTGTTGCTTCTGGCTCTTTGCTGAGATGATTCACCATAGTGGGAAATGTGTGGTAGAACCAGCTGTTCACTTCACGACAGCCAAGAAACAAAGAAAAGCCTGAATATCTTTCACCAATATACCCTTCCCAACGCATGATGAATGACTTAACTTCCTCCCACTATGCCCCACCTCTTAAAGGTTTCACAACCTTCTAATAACCAGACAAATTGATGACCCAATCTTCAACATACAGGCTTTGTGGAAAACTTATCCAAGTCATGGCAAGTAGAAAAATAAATATCCTATGAAGAGAGAAGCTCTAGAAAATTTCAATCAGCTGGCTATATATATATATCCTAAGCGTTGGCATATAGCTACAATCCTGTATAAGCTTAAGGCATTTCTACAAGATCCCAACTCTCTACATAACAGAGGATGTCTTTTCAAGCTAATTACTTTAAAGATTTGTTTGTTTATTTATGACTTTCTGTGTATGGACATTTGCCTACATATGCCATGTACTAGCTGCACTACTTGTATGCCTAGTGCTCATGAAGGTCTAAAGAAGTTATGGGATCCCCTGGAGCTAGAATTATAGCTGATTGTGGATCTCTGTGTGAGTTGTAGAAATAGATCCCAGGTATTTTACAATAGCAGAAAGCACTCTTCACAGCAAAGTACCCACCACTTCAAGCAGCGAAATTTTGATAAGCACACAGCCTCCTGTAATGGTTCTCATCTTAATGCCGCTTTACAGCTCCCAAGGTCTCTTCACACATGGAGGTCATACACAATCATCCAAAGGCAATTTTCCCAACCATCCATATTTCCCTGCCACTCTGCAATCGCCTTGCTTCTGGGCATTTCACTGCATCCCACTGCTTTTGTAGCACTGTGAAGAAAGAGGAAGCCTGAGGGACTCATGTTTGTCATGCATTAGTGATCCTCACAAGAGGCAGAGGTAGGATAAACTTATAATGCAGTGGCGATTCTAGATTTGTGGATTAGTTTCCCATCATGCCTTCTTTTGATCCTCTGAATATAAAGGAAGAAAGCATTTCTGATCCGTTCCTCCATTATGTCAGAGTTCAAATAAGCACCAGTCACTGCAAAGATCAGTGTGCTTCAGTCCACACCTACATTCATATGGAATGGGACATCTTGACATCTCTGCTGTTTAGACCTCACAAAATCACCTTGATTCCCCACTCAATTTTACTTTCTATAATACTTTGGTCCCTTAATCCCTCCTAAAGGAAAGTTCTAGGATTTTCACTCAGTCATATTACTAGAAAGAAAACCCATTATACACCCACCACGACTAGATGCTAAGACGTTATTGCTAAATACACAGACAAATCAACCTTGAACTAACCAGGAAACTTCCTCCCTGTTGGCTAGCTTTCATAGTCAGGAGGATCTATGAAGGCTGCTGGGAGACAAATGACATCAATGACCTTAGCCAGGAATAAATCCTGTGTGATCTAATATTGACCTGCCAAGTATGATGTACACACTGGTACAATAGTGAAGACTATGGAGGTGTCTTAGTTGGGGTGTCTATTGACGTGGCGGGATACCATAACCATAGCAACTCTTATAAATGAAAAACATTTCATTGGAGTGGCTTACATTTTCAGAGGTTCAGTTCATTACAATCATGGCAGGATATAACAGCATACAGGCAGACATGGTGCTGGCTACATCTTGATCAGAAGTCAACAGGAAGTAGACTGTGACACTAGGTGGTATCTTGAGAATATATGAGACCTCAAAGCCTGCCTCCACAGTGATATACTTCCTCCAACAAGCCCATATTTATTCCAACAAAGCCACAGCTCCCAATAGTGTCACTCCCTTTCAGGGCCTTTTCTTTCAAATCACCACAGGGAGTAACCAACCACTCTATTGATTAGATTTAAGCCCTACTCTGCAGAAGGGAATTCAAGCCTGGCACTGTAAACATGGTTAAACTCCATGGCTTGCAAGGTCCTAGGCTCTATAGGAGAACCTTTTGATGTTGTTTAGCTGAATGGTCATGTTGTCATATATACCATATATATGTGATAGATAGATAGATAGATAGATAGACAGACAGACAGACAGACAGGGAGATGTGTGCTGTTCAACCTTGATCATAGAAGTCTCTTACTGAAGTGGTTACTGGTTACTGGACAGATGCATCACTGTTCAAAGGGTTGTACATAAGCTACTGTGAGTGGTCAACCATAGATATGGTATCTATATCAAACATACTCCAACACCAAGGCTCAAGAACTATCATAGAATACAAGGTAGAAAGATCCAGAGGGTGGGAAGAAGTGATGTGAAATACTGTCAATGGTATATGACACAGCTGTTGTACACCTAAATTCATAGATGGTACAGTTACCTCCACAAGACCTGGACAAGATGTGAGCATTGGAGAGGGGAATGGAGGATAGATATGATCAAGGCCCTAAGGAGGAACATACTACTGTTGTTGGACTACATGCCTATCTTACAAATCCCCCTTCTAAATATTTTCAGTAAACAGAAATGGTGGGTAGAGAATATGAAGCAACAATAGTTTGAAACCAGGCCAACTCATTTCTAGGAATAGAATGACTGTTTTAGTCACCATCTCTCCCTAGTCCCACCTCTGGCTCCTCTTCCTCTTCTTTATTTACATTGATTTTAGTGGGTAAGGTACATGTACCAAGACATAAGTGTGGAGACAGAAGAAGAACCCGTGGTTGTTGGTTCTCTCCGACTACCTCATGGTTTTGAACTTAGTTGTTAGACTTAGTAGCAGATGTTCCCCCTTCCTTCCATTTTTCCCCTTCTAATCCTCCCACTTTCTTTTCTTTTCTCTATCTTTTCATTTAATATCTTTTCCTAGCTTGTGAAAGGAAATTTCTTTTCCTTTTTGTTGGGAGCCACCTGGAGGCACAGGTGGTCCTGCAGTTTGGAGGTAGCCATGTGGGGCTGAGCACCCCTGCCTGCACCCTTGCTTACACATGCTCAGACCAGCAGAATGGCATTAACCAATCAGGACAGCGTTCAAGCCTCTTCACCGTTTAAAAGCAGCTGCCTCGGGGCCCAACGCTCTCTCTCTAAGCTTTCTCTCGTCCCTGCTCTATCTTCCCTTCCCCCAATTTTCCTCAAGGGAATGCTCCAAATAAAGATGTGACCAGAGAAGGAATTCTCGTTTTTGGTGGGGTTCATTCCTGCTGGACAGGATGTGCCCCACAACTGGTGCTCGAAACCCCGGGATGCTGAGGGACCCTTACAACTACGCCGGGGGACCCTGAGAAGGAAGCGCCCAGCAACGTGCTGTAAGCCCGGGAGAAAAAAAGCTGAAATCAGACACCAGGACAGAGAGCCGTGAATTTCAGAACTCTGAGAACGTGGAGCGGTGAGTGACGTCAGTTGAATTCCTCCAGAAAGGGGGGGAAAAGGAATTTCAAAGGATAGGCCTAAAAAGAAAAGAAAATACAAAAAAAAATCAAAGTTAAGGTATCTGAAAGAAGGTACAGAAAGCAACGGGGAAGAAAAATTCCTTAAGTTCAGTGTAGGAGGAATGTGAACAGCAGCAAAAAAGGCGAGGTAACTAAGGCGGGACTATGAGGACGATGGGGTACGGGAGACCGCGGCTTCCGCTCCCTCTCCGTCCACCTGCGTACTCGCTGTTAGAGACGGAGGCAACAGTCTCGTAGGGAGGCGAGTTTGATCGTGTTCTAAGACTGCCTTCCCTGTTCTTAAAGAGCCACAGAGCTTTTGGAGGTGATTTTCGCCTAATTTTGTTAAGAGAGCTCAGTCTCTGGCTCTCACGTACAGAAAACTTGAACTTTGTTTGAGGAAGTAGCCGGCGGTGGTGGCGCACGCCTTTAATCCCAGCACTCGGGAGGCAGAGGCGGAAGCTGCGTGGTGAGCTGCAGCACCGCTAAAGACCTAAAGACGGAGAGGGGCCAAACTCTGAACTGTGTTTCCATAGCAACATGGGCGGGCGGAGATGAGTTCCCAGAGAACGGGGCTCCGCGCGTGGGCAGACCGGGCAGGAGAAGCCCCCCCACGGGTGGGCGGATGCCCCCCTCGCCGGAGCTTGGCGGTGCGAATTCAATGCCTGAGGTGAGGCTGAGGTACAGTTCGCAGTTACGGGATAAACGGCGAGCCCGCGCACGGCCCGGGGCGGAGCCATGCCTTTGGGCCATGCGGAGCGCGCCACAATGGGCCTCAGAGGCGGGGCAACCGCCGCTGTCTGCTGCTGCCGCTGCCGCTCAGCCACAGCCGCCAAGAATTTAGTCAGATAAAAACATTTGTCGCCAAGAATTCAGTCAGATAAAAACATTTATCCCCCAAACATCGCCCCTTTGTCAGCAGGAAGTAGTCAGATGATCGATGGTCTACGCCCATTCTCCCTCAAAGAACTGGTCCTAATTATCATAATAAAGGCGTGTCTACCTGGTTACCGTATCCTAGGTAACAAAGAAAGGCGGACCTATTGCCTGAGGCAACAGGTGGAATTAAACAATGCTACCTAGAGGGTTTTTTTCATCTGAATAGGGGAGCTGGAGAGATGGCTCAGAGGTTAAGAGCACTGACTGCTCTTCCAAAGGTCCTGAGTTCAATTCCCAGTGACAACTGCTTTGGTTTTTAGACATAAGAGGGGGACTACACTACCAGTGACAGCTTCCCCCAGAGAAAGGATTTCTCTTGCATTCTTTACACTTAATTTTTAATTCAAAATTTTGCTGGAAAAACTGCATCAGACAGAGATGCTCTGTTTGAAAGCAATTCCGTTTAATTCTAAGGCCTGCTTTGATGGCACAGGCAAACAAGATTTGCTTTTTGAAGCAGAGACCTACAGGTCTCTAAGTTCAAAACCAGCCTACTTCCAGTACTGATTGTGCTGAATTTTTACACTGAGAGTTTTTAATACTCTTAAATGTTTATTTGGGAGGAGAGTTTTGTTTATGTTTTTCTAGGAATGCTGACATACATCTGGATGCCAGCAAGACTGACAAGGGAAATAAAGAAGAGAGATGACCCAGTGGATGCTGAGTGTCCTGCTGTGGAAGATTCGTGCGGAGACAGCAGAGATGACCTTCTGGGCGATGCCAAGAGCAGCTGTTTCACACCATCGACTTGAGCAACACCCTGTGCAACCTCTTATCTCTTAACAATTTTCTGACTGACTCTATTTTGCCTTTTCCTTCCTTAGGAATGGGTGGGAGCAGAGATATTCCTGGCATGCTGTGTATAGGTGGAAGTGCTGTATGTCTTTGATTGGTGTGCTACCTGCTAGCCCAAGTGAGGTGGGGACCAGATTGAAGAATAGTTTTGCCTTATTGCTCTTATTAACAAGAGAAGAGGGAGATGTTGGGAGCCACCTGGAGGCACAGGTGGTCCTGCAGTTTGGAGGTAGCCATGTGGGGCTGAGCACCCCTGCCTGCACCCTTGCTTGCACATGCTCAGACCAGCAGAATGGCATTAACCAATCAGGACAGCGTTCAAGCCTCTTCACCGTTTAAAAGCAGCTGCCTCGGGGCCCAACGCTCTCTCTCTAAGCTTTCTCTCGTCCCTGCTCTATCTTCCCTTCCCCCAATTTTCCTCAAGGGAATGCTCCAAATAAAGATGTGACCAGAGAAGGAATTCTCGTTTTTGGTGGGGTTCATTCCTGCTGGACAGGATGCGCCCCGCACCTTTTCTTCTTGCATACCACATAGTTCACTGGACTGAACCTTGAGGCAACACTTGATAGAACAAAGTAGAACTGTTTAGAAATCTCAGTTCAGTTACTGCTGCATATATGCATTTACTTCAGGATTCTTTGAACTCCATCTCCCCTGCTAGTATATCAAATATTCTTTTTATTTATAAAGATGTATGAATATGAGTTATCTGTCTCTGGAGTCTAGTGAAGCAGAATGCTGACCTTTAAATGTTTATGAAGCATATGGCATGAGCAACTTAGTACTAGATGTTTCTCATACACAGAGCACATTGGGTGTATTATGATTATGCTAAGGGTTAAGTATTTCTTAGAAAACTCACAGGGAATTTTATTGCCATTATCATGATTTTGGGATGTAGAACCCTTAGTAACTAATTACGTCATAGGGATTCTGGCCTCATGAGTGGATCCTCGGTGATAACACAGAAAGAGTACGTTGACTTAGGTGTGGCTTTGTTATAAACTACCATTCATATTCTCTTCTTTTCCTCATCCATCCTTCTCCCCCTCTCTCCCCTTACCTTTCTCTATTACCTCATGAGTACCCCTTTTCTCTGTGTGCCTCACTCCCTCATCCATCCTTTCTCCCCTGTCTCACTCCCTCTATTCATGCTTCTCCTTCCTCTCTGCTATCTTATGAGTACCTTTGTTCTTTGTTTCATTCCCTCCACACACACACTCTCCCTCCACTTCTCTAGCTCTTCTCTCCCCCTCACTCTTATTCTCACTCTCATTTTCACAATAATCCCATGGTTTAGCTCTAAAGTGTCCTCAAAAGTCAACGATAAAGGCTCACTCTCCGATAATGATGGCATTACTGGGAGGTGATAAACACTTTAGGCAGAGGGGAATAGGTGGAAGAAGGTGGTATTTAGAGGTGCCTTTGAAATTTGCCTTGTTTCTTTTCCTCGTCTCTCTGGTGTTCTCTGATTTCTGGTCCCCAGTAAATGAGCTGAACCATGCTGGCACCATCTTAATGCTCTGCCTTCCACATGCCTGTCCACAAGCAATGGAGCTGAGTAATCATGGCCCGAGACTTCTAATACCATGAACTAAAACAAATATTTCCCCTATTGTTGTTTTGCTGAGCTGTTTTCCACAGTGACAGAACCTATTTGTCATGTTTTGTTTTTCTGTTTGTTTGTTCTGTTGGTTTGGTTTGTTCATTTTTTTTAAAGAAAGGAATCACTGTGTAGTCCTAACTGTCCTGTCTGCTCCACAGAACTAGTTGGCCTGTAACTCACAGAGATCCACCTACATCTGTCTCCCAAGGTCTGGGATTAAAGGCATGTGCCACCACCACCCTGCTCTTTGTCATGTTGTACTGCAGCACCACTATGTATTACCATCTCATCATGGGTACCCTAGGGTACTGCCCAAGTATTGCCTCTGTCTGACATAGTGGAGCTACAGAGTAGGTTCATTCATTCCTGACATTGTTTAAATACCGATGTGGCCAAGAGAAATTGATGTCAGGCTTTTGTCTGAACATGTGAAAGAAAGGAGCAGTTAACAAAAATTCTGCATGCACTAGGAAATATGTGCTGACAGCTATGTCTCTGTAATACAAAAGTGGACAGAAAAGGAAGAATGCAACCAGGTCAGTGGGGTTTATGCATCTGCTGATGAAGCAGGTGATGTTTAAATTCCTATGTTTTCATCACAATTCAGTGTTTGTGCATACTGGCAAAATGACTAGAGAAACAATTTGGCCCTATACATTCTTGGTACACTTGGTTCCCCATACATAAAACAGGAACTACAAACATAAATACTAGACAGCAGGTGCAGCTTCACAGAGACACCTGATGGGAATTAAGTGATAATTGCGGAAGCATGTTTACAGCGTTCGCAGGATGGTATGGAGTACATATGCGACTCTAAACATCAGATTTTCCAGTTCTTCAAGAATTGCTGAAAATTTATTTTTAGATGTGTAATATTTGTGTGTGTGTTCATGTCTATGTATATACACACACACGGTGCGTGCAGGCACATATCTGTGTGTGGTAGCACATATGGAGGCTGGAGGATAACACTAGGTCCTCTTCTATCACGCTATGCTTTATTTTTGAGCCAGGGTCACTCAGTGAACCCATCAGCTAGAATAAATAGCCAGGGAGCTCCAGGGAACTGCCTGTCTCTGCCTACACCTCTAGACATGAGCTCCCATGCCCAACTTGTTCATGAGTTCTGGCGATCTGAGTTCAGGTATTCATGTTTTCAATGTAGAAATTTTACTCTATCAGTCACCACTCACCCCACCCCCAGGCTCCTATATATGATATTTTTGAGAGAAAGAGAGAGGGGGTGGTTTCATGCTGACCTCAAATTCACTATGTAGCTCAGGCCGGCTTTGAAGTCTCAATAATCCTGACTCCATCTTTTAAGTGCTGTGAGTTGAATCAAATGCAGCAGGCATAATAGAAAAGCACTCTACCAAAAGAGTTCCCAGAAAAACATTCTTATTTTAAATGTTAATAGGATGTCAAGAATTTTAGAGTACTGAAACCCAAACAAATGACCTTATACCTAAGTTCCATAATAATAGTCAAAGGAAGACACAATTAAGGCTTAGTTACAGCATGTACACTATGATTTGCGAGAATTGAATGTACTTTATCTCATAAAATGGAAACAGAATTTTTGCTCTCCAAAAAAAACATGATGTCTTGTCAGCTAAGATTGATTTAATTTTGTTTTTGCTTTAAAATGATTCTCCAACTCAGCTGATGGAAGTAACCTTCGGTTGCCAGGAGAAGGTAATCAAATTTTGTCTGATAACTCTTCATTAAAAATAACTGCCTTGTCCTCCGCTGACTTGTTCCTGTTGGTCAGTGTGTCTTGGTTCTGTGTGAGTGTTTGTATATGGCATGTATATATGGATTTGCATATAATATGTATAAAGAGAGTGGATACTGGGTAGGCAATGGGAAGAAAACAAAATTAAGAGACATTAACCCATTCAGACTGCTTTAAAAGAACTCCGTAAACTGAGTAACTTACAAACAATAGACAATGGTTGCAGATGGTCCTGCAGACTGGCAATCCAAGGTCAAGGCATAAAAGATTTAGTGTCTTATGAGGGCTGTTTTCTAAATCACAAGTGAGCTTTGTCCATGTGTTTTCATAGGTTACATGGGACAGGGAGGTCTCTGCAGTCTTTGATAAGGACATGAATTCCATCCATGAAGGTTCACCCTTATGACATCATCTCACAGAGGCTCCACCTTCCAACAACATCACCATGAGGGTGAGGCTTTAACACAGAAGTATTTGCTTGACAAATATACATTTGTTCTTTAATATAAATTAAAATGTGCTAACAATGTCTCAGGAGAAAATTACTAATTTTAATATTCAATGTTTAAAGCCTGCAGACGTATGAGTTTAAAATAAAATATGATACAAGTAAAATTGAGAAGTTCAGTCAAACAGTTGGGAGGATCTATTCAGCAGAAAAGAACACTGGTGTTGTGTTTTCTCTTCTGTTGATTGAGCTGTGTAGGTCTCTTCGCCATCAGGCATTAAAAGTCAGAAAGCGTGGAAGTTCCCAAGAGGGCTATTTATGTCACCATTACTTTCATAAAGAATGAACGAAATGCATTTTCCAGGTAAGCAAACTGCTGGGTAATAAATGTGCTGAGCAACATGCTTACATAAACTTCCAGGGAGTTGATTTACTCAAAAATAGAATTAAATGTAATCAGGGGAGATCGTTGGGGAAAAGTTCATGTTGACAGTCACTTGGAAATGTGTCCCTAAATGTCTTCAGAGGTCAGGATTTCAATGGACTGACAGGTACTCTTCCAGTGTAGAGTCTTTTGAATCTGCAGACAAAGCTGTTGTTTCCAGAACTGTGCAATACCAGAACCTGTGGGGTGCCGAATGATGCTCCCCTAGAAAAAATATCACCTTCAACTTGGTGGACCTCCATTCTCACCACTTTATGTTGCCAAGGATGGTAAATTGAGGCCTGCACATCTCCACTTATCTGCAGAATTCTCCATGTAAAGAGTTTTAACCTTTTAGTATCGGTAGAATTTTACTCTAAAAAAAAATGTCTTGTTAGCTAAGATTGATTTTATTTTGTTTTTGCTTTTAAATGATTCTCCAACTCAGCTGATGGAAGTAACCTTCAGTTGCCAGGAGAAGGTAATCAAATTTTGTCTGATAACTCTTCATTAAAAATAACTGCCTTATTCTCTGCTGACTTGTTCCTGTTGGTCAGTGTGTCTTGGTTCTGTGTGAGTGTTTGTATATGGTATGCATATATGGATTTGCATATAGTATGTATAAAGAAAGTGGATACTGGATAGGTAATGGGAAGAAAACAAACTAAAACTCAGTTAGAAGAGCATTCATTTATTCAATAAACTGGATTTAAAGATACAAGTACTTTATGACTAATTAGCTTTAATGCCACAAATATTCTTCAACCAAACAATAAATATTTAATGTAAAGCTAAGTCCACCATGAAAGGAACCCATGACGTTCTCACATTTGACGTGCTCTTCCTGTCTGCTCATGGGACTGGATCAGGACTTGATAGATACCATGTTGAAGGCTGTGCTGACAGAACTGTAAGCACCCTTCTTTCAGCTGGCTCTCCAACTGGCACCGCCCATAACTTGGTCTCCCAAAGAGAGTGTTTGCAATCATTCCTACGCTCCCAGGCAGAGCCATGGGAACATTCCCCCACCAAAAGTTATTGTGGGATTGGAGCCCATTCATCTGCGGTTGCCAGGAATGCAAAGAATCCATGCCACTGTTCACCAATTGTAATCAGCTTCACTGTGACTGACAAGGTAATTTATTGGCTTCACTATGACTGACAAGGTAATTTAGAGGGTGCCTAAATTCTACCTCTTACTACTCAACTTAAAGAAAATGGGACATAGCTACTTAATCTTTCTTTCCAAGTTGATAACAATAGTTGAAACACTTGGCTACTCTTCCTTCTCCAACTTACCCTCCTCTCGAAATCCTGGGCTCTTCTCTTTTCCAAAGTGTCATGTTGCTGTTATTAGCATAAACTGTGACCCTACAAGGTGAAATCTCCAGGCTACACACCAGATAATGTCAGGCAGTTATAGCTTCTATTTATAGAATTGCTGTCACTGTAAATGAAGCAGGCAGGCAAGAGTTTGCACTGTGTGTTGATTCTGTTTGTATTTAGATAAAACACAGGGTAGAATGTATGTAGCCAGACTCAAATGATCTGACATCTTTTGACATAAATTTATGACATAATATGTCCATTAAAAATGCAACCTGGAGACCAGGAAGATAAATCAGTAAAGTACTTGCTGTGTAAATGTAAGGAACTAAGCTTGAGCCTCAACATCTATGTAAAATGCTGGTTATGGTTGTGCAAGCCTATAATCTAAGTTCTGGGGAGGTAGAGACAGATGAATCCTTTGAGCTCTTGACTAACCAACCTAGATAGATTAGTAAATCCCAGATCCCAGTGAGATTCAAATGACAACTCTAAGGAAGAATCAGAATCAGGGTTAATATCTGCTCCTACACACACACACACACACACACACACACACACACACACCCATTAGTGCACCCACACTTACAAACATGGGTACATAATAAAAATTTAAATTGTATAATGATAGGCATTAAAGTTCATATGCAAATATGACCACACACACACACACACACACACACACAAACATAAACATGCACACACAGAAAGACCTTTGGTATTAAATACCTGATTATTAGCAATCAAACTCCTCAATTATGTCATCAAAAAAGTATATTTGTTTACTTGGTTCTTTATTATGGTGTGGCGAGAACCCAGTGACTCACACATGCTTTTTATGCACAGTGTTACTGAGGTGCAGTCCCAAGCCATAAAAGAAACTTTTAAATAAATGTAAAATAACATGACAAAAATTTTACAGCTACACATAACTGTATTTTTAAATTTACAGGTATCTTTTTCCTTTAGGTTTCCTGTGTTAACTATAACACAATTTTGTTAACTAATGTTACTTTTCAAATTATATAAAGTTTGAAGGAATAACTGTCCATCCTTCAATTTAAAATATTTTATTTAATCTCCTTTTTATTTTGTTGATTGTAACTTACCCATAATGTTTCTTCTCCTTTCTCCCTCCAAACTCTCTTGTATATCCCTCCCAATCTCCTTCAAATTGATAGTCTCTTTTTCATTGTTATTGCAAGCATATATGTATTTTAAATTTCTAAACATAACCTGCTTAGGCCATATAACATTACTTTCATGTCTGCTTTCAGAACTGATCATTTAGTATTGGATATCCAACTGGTATGTTCTTCCCTGGGGATGATGCCACCCCCATCCCAGCTTTACTCAGTTGGCTTTATTTCTTTGTATAGAGTTGAGGCTTCATTTTCCTTGGATAGAACTTTAACAACAATGGCCAAGAACTAAAATATATGTTTTTCTTTAGTAAAAAGCAATTAATGTCAGAAAGTAATGGTTTGATTTTCAACCCTGTTAATGATGACATGTGGTTCTGTGTAAGACTGAATAGTTCTTAGAGACTGGTGATTTGAAAGAAACTGACCTCCAAAGGGAGTGACACTATTAAGTGGTGTGACCTTGTTGGAGTAAAGTGTGGCCTTGTTGGAAGAAGTGTGTCACTGTGGAGGTGAACTTAGAGGTCTCATATATCCTCAAGCCACACCTAGTAAGACAGACCATTTCCCATTGCCCGTGAGTTAAGATGTAGAAATTTCAGTTACATCTCTATTACCATGTCTGCCTGCATGCTGCCTTCCTTCATGCAATGACGACAATGGACTAAAACTCGAAGTTGTGAGAAAGCCACCACAATTAAATGTTTTCCTTTATGTAAGTTTTCATGGTCATGGTGTCTCTTCACAGCAATAGAAACTCTAAGAACTATATAATCCTGAATTGAAGGCAGTGGTCACACCTTTTTCTTTTCATGTATGTGGGTGTTTTGCATATGTGTATGCCTCTGTACCATATATGTGTGCCTGGTGCTTTGGAGACCAGAAGAAGGTCAGGGCATTTTCGTCCCTAGAACTACAGTTACACATGGTTTTTATCCACCATAGAGGTTCTGAGAATGGAATCTGGGTCATCTGTAAGAACTGTCAGGGCTCTTAATCAATGAACCATCTCACCAGTCCCATGTTCTATCATTTTGCTATAATCTTTGTAGCTTGTAATAGGATGGCCTTGCCTAAAACAATCATGTGTAATTCTCAACGAAGTCATACAATGTCAATTATACTTTTTTATAATTAGTGTACAAATGAATGCCATTAACACATTTTCTTATATATATCATAAACTTAGCTCACACTCACTCCATTTCTTTTGCTTGTCTTTCCTCCCTTCTCCTACTGGTGTCCTTTCTTATCCAAATAGAATTGTTTTATTTCTATTTTCGTTATATATAATATATATGTGCATGTATAATCAAATTGTCCTTTGAAGTCAGAACAGGATGTTGTATCTCCTGGAACTGAAGTTAACAGATGGTTGTGAGCCACCTGATTTGGGTTCTGGGAACTGAACTCTGCAGGGGCTGCAAGTGAAGATGCTGCATATGTGTTTCTTTGTCTGAAATACATTTCATTTAATATTATTATTTCCAGTTATTATTTTTACGACTGATAAAACTTCATTGTATATGAATACTGAATTTCCTTTATCCATGCATCTGTAGATGTATATATATATATATATATATATATATATATATATAGCCTGATTCCATAGCTTCACTGCCATGAACAATTACATGATAAGCATAGATCTGAGCACTTAGATTTCATCAGACATGAACAGGGAGTTTGTATAGCTGCACCATGTGGGAGTTCTATTTCTAGTTGTTTGCAGAACCTTCAAACTTGTTTCCATAGTGTCTACAGCAGTTTGCATTCATAATTGTTCTTATCACCCCTCCCCAATATCCTCACTAGCATTTATTGTTGTTTGTGAAAAGATTGTGCTTAGAAACTAAAAAATGGACATTTAGGAATTATCCCAGCTTGAAAACTGCAAAGGAAGATATTGGGTAGTTACAATATCTAAGAAAGTGTAGACAGAAGTTTCTGTCCTGCCCAGTCATGTAGCCATTCAATCCCAACAAAACACACCAAGGTTTATATTAATCATAAACTAGTTGGACTTTTAGCTCAGGCTTATTATTAACTAGCTCTTACAACTTAAACTAAACCATAATTTTTATCTATGTTTAGCCACATGGCTGACTACAGGCCAGTCAGCATTCTATTAAACCAATACAAGTGACAAAACTTTATAGGGTACAAGAGCATTATCCCACAGCAGAAATGCTTAAAATATCACAAGACAGAAGTTAAATATAGCAGGAAGAATGCTGATGTGTTTACAGTTTAGAGTCCTATACGTAGAAATCATTTGAATCCCCTATATTTCTCACATCTTCATGAAGCTGAGCACTTCCCCACAGCCTGGTTTCCAAGTAGATTTTTGCTTGGCCAATCTTTATATAGCCAAAAACTTGGAAATGTTTTTATCACATCCTAACCTTTCAATGACAAGCCAGCTGGGATATAGAGCTTTGTGGTTCAAAGTCATTTAAAAATATTATCCTGACTTTATGTTGACATTAATAATTATGAGTTTGATTTTAGTCTTGTTATTTTGGAGTCAGTGCTTTATTTCTTGCATTTCTCATGTTCCATTGGTTTTGGTATTTTAATTTTTCATTCAACTGTGCAATAGTGAGATTTGTTGTTTTTGTTCTGATTTATCATTTTGAAAACTCTCTGGATCATTTATATGTATAATTTAAGATAATTTTTCCTTTTTCCCTTTTTATGATAGAGAATTTTCTTCTCTCCTCTTCTTTCTTCTTCTATTAAGTAAACAAAATCTCCTTTCTGTTGGTTTTTTCTTAGTTTTCTGGGTCTTCTCTATTTGCTGCCAATTACTCTTCTGTTCCCCAGTCTATATTATTTCTATGACAAATCCTATTATTTTTAGCTTTTCAAATTATTTACAAGTAGTCTTGAAATCTTCCTCACAGCTCACTCATTTGCTCTTCTGCATTCATTCTGTGGTCCTAACACCTGTGCTCTTCATTCTATTGATCACAGATTTTTCTGACTACTACTTCAGCCTGACATATTTATAGGATTCAAGGCTTAGTACTCTATCTTCCAACAGACTTGCCAAGCCTATTCCTTAATGTCTATTCTGGCTCCATTTCTTTCTGTAATTCAGCTTCCACAGAGATATGTTTTTCAGTTTGCTTCCCTTTGAGTGTCTGAACCACTACTTATTTTAGTGTACTGGTATATGCTACTTAAGGACAGGGTTCTTACTTAGTAGCCACAGGGCCTCTCAAGAGATGCCTGGTTTTACAGGAGTTATTTTTGATTGTCACATCTGGGTCACTGAAGAAGCTGTGTCACCTGGTAGGTGAGGACCAAGGATGTTATATTCAATGCAGCAGTCCACACCAATTACATGCAACTAACAATTATCTGGCCCATAACTGTCACAATTGCTGAGACTTGAGTATACCTTAACTAGCAGTCCTTGCTGTTCTATATATGCGACAATTCAAAGTTTAGTCCCAATGGTAAACACCACCTCCTGGCATTATGGAAGCAGACACCTTTTTACTCTAGCATTGTACCAGGAAGCTCACCAGGTAGGCAAATAAATCTCCAAAGGCTAGACGAATTCCCCAAATCCAAACAAGAAAGGAGAGAATTTTTTCCTGCCACTTCTCTACATACTGACTGGACAGACTGGCCCCAGATTAAAGAGAGCATCCCTGCCCCCACCCCATCACTTGCAAAAGAGAGATAAGGTGAGAAGCTAGCTCTCTGTGGCAGTCACTGCTACAGGCAGGAGGCAGCAGCTCTCATATTGTAGCAGCATCACAAGATAACCCTCCACCCTTTAAAACTAAAATAACACTGAGTGCTTTATGAAAACTGAGACACCGAAGTGTCTCTTTAAATTCTATTCTTCATTAATGGATGACGTAATAGATATTTGTAAGTTTCAATGGCATGAAATATATTTATGACTTGCTCTTTTCCCCTCTTTTGAATGGAAAATTGTTTTTCTTCAAACTCTGACAGTTGCCATACACATAAATATCTAGATAAGGAAAAAAACAGTCTTTTCACCTTCCTGGCTTCTATTGAACAGTGTTGAACACCACAGGTCCGGTTTGCTATCTCGGTGAGCAGAATCACATTCCTATCCACTAATAACATTAATCAAAGTCGTCTTTTGTGACATTTAAATAAATGGATTTTTCTTTATGCACACAAGGACAATATAGACGATCTGTAGAGAAGGGATATTTATCACAGTGATGCATTTCTGTTATCGCATTGCTATTATTTAACCATTGATCCAAAGAAAGGCAACTGCTGAGGGTACCAAGATACTGTGATGGTAACAGAGAGGAATAAAAAGGGCTGAGAAAAGTCAAAGATGGCTTTTATGGGCCACTTCCTGTGCTGTCTTTAGAGATTCAGTACATGATTTATGCCCAAGATACAGACTTCAAATGAATAATATGTTCCCATGGTAAAGCACTTCTTCATATTTAAGCAAGATACACAATTCTAAAACATTTTAGAAAACAAATCTCATATAACCTTAAGCTCAATTTCTGAAAACCAGGTTTGTATATATTTGGGTGCTGAAGGGGGAAACGACTTTAATTTTAAATATAATGTTTATATCTATTAATTTTCTCTCTTTCAGTAACTTGACATAGAACAATTTTCCATCTCATTGAGATCAAATAGCAAAGCAAAACCAGTTATTTATCAGACGCTTGAAATAACACTGCATGTAAACTCTATTCTAACTACAAGCATTGCTGAGCAGAAAGAAAAAATGAACTTGGCGGAAGCTGCATAAATATTATCATTAGTTGCTCAAGAGCAACCCAAATGACTTGCTTATCATCATATACATTAACTTACATTCATATAAGTTTTCTATAAAGTATATTTTGGATTATAAAACAACTATGCAATGCTTTTGCATTCCCTGAGCATGTTAGCTCTGTAGTCATTCTGTCATATTACCTCACAGAAGCAGCATAGAGAGGAAGGATTTCTTTTGGCTCACAGTTTTGAAGGGAACAGTCTACCAAAGGGATATAATCACAGTAGGAGCACATCCCACCAAGGCAGAGAGACTCAAAACAGCAGGATGAGCCAGGCTAAAACCCTCATAGACTCACTCTCAGTGACACACCCAAAATGTCTCAAAACAGCACCACCAGCTGCGAACCAAGTTCAAGTGTAAGCCCATAGCACACATTTCATATTTACACAGTAACACAAGATAACACAAAAACAATTTACATAAAAATGCTTTCTAAATCATATTTTTTCTTCTCCCATTTTAGAATTGAAGGCCAGAAAACTAGTACTTTCAAGTAACATCTGACTCCTTGTGTTTTGTTTTGTTTATAAACAAAGTATTACTGGAATGCAAATATGCCCATTTTTAATGCACTATGTGTTTGTGCTCATACCTAAGAAGGATAGAGGTTGGCCAACATCAGTTACTTTTCTCTTTACTCACTCTGCTCTTTAATTTTTTGAGACAGGGTCTCTCACTGAACCTGAAGGCCAGTGACTTGGCGAGCCCTTCCTGGACAGCAAGTCTCAGGAATCCTCCTGTCTTTATTTCACCAGGGTTGTGATTACAGGTGTGTGCTGATTACAATTGCCTTTTTATGAGAGGGATCTGGGTCTGAATTCAGGTCTTCATGCTTCCCAATCACAATTGGTCTGTGCAGAGATCAGCTCATAATCTCCAGGAGGATGAACTCATTCGTCTCTCTTACTGCTCTGTGCTAGAAGGGCCAGGGTTCTCTGCCCCTGAAGCTGGTTATAGAAGCTTCCAAATGATCTTATATACTTTGGTGACTCACGCATTCTGGAAATTATCACTATCCCCTTTAAGTTAGACAAGTAGCAGTGATTCATACTTTTGTTGGCAGAATGAGAACCTTGGTTAGAATCAATAATCAAATAGCTGCTGCTGTCAAGTAAAAATGCTTCCAGCCAACCTCCTGTAGTAATGATGTCCAAATGGATATGGCCTTGATTTATTAGGGAATAGATGGATGCATGGTAAAAGGTATCGATCTGCATGCACCCCAGACCCCCAGATCCTGGTAGTGGACTATTGATTTAGCATGTCATTAGTGTTGTTTCTGTACTAAGCATTTCTTAATTGCTACCGTTATTTCTTCTAGAGTAAATGAGTTATTCTGGCCTGGTTTTAAATTCCCAGAAATATGGAGCTTCACTAACTAAATTTTGCTGGTTTCTAAGTTATTACTTTGTTATCTTCTCTATATCTGGGCTGGGAGTTTAAGTTTTAATGTATCATTGGACTTCTGAGCACCATTACCTGAATTTTCTACCTACTTTCTTGTGCTTGGCTATTTTAATCTGTTGTTTAATTAAATACAAATCAGGAGTAATAACACTCCATCTTTCAGCCCCTAAAACACAGTTTAGTTTAGTAAAATCACATGGTATCTATCTCAAGATCACCAAAAGACAGATCTATCAAGAGGATATAACAAAATGATATATTGTACACCTTAGACTCTAGAAAGAACAGCTGACAGAACTGTCAATAGACATGTGCACACTGGTCATCATTTTAGGATCTTAGCACTTTTTCTTTTCAGTAGTTTTCCCTTGACTATATTTTAGCTATACCATTTGCATATAACTGGACTTTTACAGGGTGAATTTATCTTTACCTATGGCAATGTGATTACTTCCATACCAAGCATTATTTCCACTGTTTCATCAAGACTGTCCTATGTTATCAAAGTTTTACCCCTTTTTACTTTTATTTTTCTTCTCCCTTTTATGATGATTAATTGTCAGAGGCCATGGAAATATACAGCATATGGCAATCGATAATTCAGATATCAACTCACCAGAGAAGTGACTTTGATGGCAATTAATCTTGTCCAGACAAGGCCTGCAGACCATCAACTGGAAACTGTTGCTCACTTTTGCTAAAGCAGCTTGGTGTTTCCCCAATACCTGCTTTGTAGTGTGTAATTCCATGTGATATGTTTATGTAATATCATGATTACATCTCAATCTTATGGGCACATATATCCATGGGTGGTCAGGAATATGATATTTTACTTAGCTATGTAATTTTGATGTATAGGCTACATGCTTCATAACTAGATCAATTTGTCCCACAAGGACTGAAGACAGTTAAAAGCCTGCTTTGTTCCTTTTTGCTCAGACTAACTACACACAATTAGCTCATTTTCACCTCAAAGCAAGTTCAAACTAGACTAAAGCCTTTTTGTAACTGGACCATAAGTTTAAAACCTTACAGCTATGCACAAGGCCAAAGTAACAGATATCTAACCAGGTTGCTACAGAAGTGCCCTAAGAAAAGCATGTCAATTCTTCACTTGCCAGTCTGCTAACAATAGACCTATGCCTCAAAGTTTGTTACGGGGCACTGTTTCCCACCTATCTGGTCACAGTCTTACTCCTGTAACCTTGGAACCTTGTGTTGTCATGGCAATGGCTCAGCTCCCTTTTGCCTACTCTAGGAATGTGCTTTTGACCAATGAGAAGTACCTCTTCTAATGTTTTATTGCTTCAAGGCAATAAAACAAGACAGAGAGTTTTTAGGCTAGAGATAGAGAGGAGAAAAAAAAAGAGGAGAAGCTAGGAGGAATTAGAGGTAGGACAGGACAATTAGAATAGAAGCAGAACAATTAAGAGACACATTCAGAGAAGCTCAGAATAAGAGAGTTCATTTGTTCTCCCACAGATACCCACAGAAAAATGTCCTTTTCACTTGCTGTTGTGTCCAATCTAAACCCTAAAGAGAGTCTTGGGACTGGACCCCAAAGGCTCTTGATAAGTTAATATAAATTGTCAATTTGACAGAATCTAGAAACACCTAGGAGAGAAATCTATAGGTATGTCTATGAGGCTTCTTTAGATTATATTAATTGAGGTAAGAATACCCACTCCAAATGTGAATGGCACCATTCCATGGGCTGGCACAGTAAACTGAATAAATAGTCAAAAGGGAGCTAAGGACCTGCTTTCTTCTATGTCTTGTTCCTGACTTCACATACAGTGTGAGCTGCTGCCTCAGGCTCCAGCAACTATGCCCTCCCCAACCACGATATACTGTACCCTAGAACTGAGAGACAAACTAAACCCTTTCTTACATTATTTTTCAGGTATTTCATCACAGTAACAAGAAAAGGGACTAACATACCTTTTTAAAATTTATTTTTAATTACCTTTTATATTGTCTCAAATTTGGCTATTTATCACATCTCTATAATTATGCTTGTTACTCTAGTCACCATATACACTGAATATTAATTTGTTTAATGAAATCTGAAGTCATTCTATAATTGTATTTCTCCTCTAAATATGACATTTATATCTTCTTATTTACAGGGTTTTAAGTTTTAATGTAAAATTGTTATTTCATCTCAGCATTTAACTAAATTAAGTGGCATTATGTCATCAGCTTGTGTTTACTAATTTTTATGAGTATCAAGTCTCCCAAAGTAGGCTCATGTTCTGAATGCTAAGATCATAGACATGCCTCATAAGCAAGCCCTCCCTCCTGCTTTCTCTTATATATTCATGGTGAGACTTGTATTTGACTATCCCTTTGGGTGCTATGTCTATGATGTGTGTAGATTATCTATTTCTGAAAAAAAAAATGTGTCTTTATTTTATGTTTGGGCATTGTTAGCAGTTGCTTTGCTTCCCACCTAAGTTTCCTAGAAATAAATACAGCTATCATTTCCATCTCCTTGTAGTTAATCCCTGTTTCTCTGTGGTATCTTAAGAATGTCTCCGTGATCTGAACACTGTGTGGCCACTTATGATGGAATGACTTTATGCTTATTTACATTTCCATATCACAGTGTGCATTGTTTACGAGATGACTTCATTTCTAAATAATGTGGGATACTATTCCATTCTGAATGAAAAACATTAGCTGTGATTTCTTTAAATACTGTTTCTATGCACCTGCACCATGCTCTGAGACATTTTCCTTTTATGGAAGTAGTCTGATACCATCTCAGGCAGGCCTCCCAAACCCAAGACTTCTCTTTCTTCTTTCTATTTAAATCTCCTTTTCTTTCTAATCCTTTTCTTTCTCCATCTATTCTAATGTTGTACTCAAAGTACTTAAAGAACATTACAAGACACACTTTGTCATAAAAGGCCTTTCTACACCACAATGAACACTATGAAATCATTATTTCTACAAACACAATCTGCCCCCAGATTTGGAGTTAAACACAATATGGTGGATGATAGAGTGACATTGATGTAAAGACAGCAATAGAGAAGAATGAAGGACGTCTGTAACATAATAGAGCTTCAGGGAAAGGAGTTAGAACTCTCAACTGAAGGAAGTTTAAAAGCTGTCTTACTGTGAACTTGGCACTGAAAGGTAAGTTGTGATATAAGCAGAAAATGGGCAGATGCAAGGGACAACAAAGACAAAAAAACTAATGAGCAAAGGACAATTAAGAATAAAGCAACCAGAGGCCATATTGATGTCTATGACCCTCGTTATCACCTAAGGCAATGGGAACGTCCATGGTCTGTGCTGCCACCTAAAACCACGTTGATCTTCATAGGTTGTGCTACCACACAAGGCCATGCTGATATGGGTGGCCTATGCAGCCACCTGGGGCCATGTGGATGTCTGTGGCCTGGCTGTGGTCTATGCTGCCACCTGAGGCCATGTTGATATCCATGGGTCAGGAAGCTACTGAGGTCCAAACTGGTGTCTGTAGTCCCTGTAACTCTAGAGGCCATGTTGATATCCTTGTCCTCTGCTGTTACTGGAGACCAAGAAAAGGTCCTTGGCATATGTTGGTACTGGAGACCATGTGGATGTTCCTGGTTCATGCTGTGGCAATGCATGCAAAAAACCATGATCTGTGCTCCTGATGACTGTTAAGGGCAAGGAAGCTACTTTTGCAGTGGTATAGATGACTGCAGATGCCCAGTTAAAAAGGAGGGACATAGAGGGTTTTGTGATAGCCTTTATTCCTACTCCAATCCCCCCCAAAAATGTAACGGCCTAAAAAAGAAGCCATCAAAGAAAATTCTTAAAATTTTTGATAAAGATGCTAAAGTGTAGATCTTCACAATTAATGGCTTCTAGCAGGGGTGCGGGTGGAGAAGGACTCAGTTTTCTTTAAGGGGCTGGTCACTGGGAGATGCTTCAATGAGTATATGTACAACACAAATTGGACTCATTTCCCCCCTTTTTTCTTTCTTTTTCCTTTTTTTGGGGAGAGAGGAAGTTACAAACGTGGGAGAGATGACATGGGAGGACCAGGAAGTGAGTGTGATCAGGGTGCAAGGAGCTAAATTCCCAAATAATAAAATATTATCATGAAAGAAAAAAGAAGAATCTCAACATAGATACTGTAAATAGATGGCTCCTCTATCTAGGACAACAGTAAGAATAAATGATGCAGATATAATTATCATTGAAGATAGATAAATGGAAGACAAAGAAATAAAATATGAGTTCTCACATAAAAATGCCATAGTTAGATAAAAATAAGAAATAAAGGCTAGTAACATTTCTGAATCATAAGAATAAGTAGTATCAACCAGGCATGGTGACACACACATATAATCCCAGAGCTTAGGAGGTAGAAGCTAGAGGATAAAGAATTCAAGGTTATCCTCAGCTACATATTGAATTTTGAGGCCAACCTGAGTATCATTTGACTCTGCCTAAAAAAAAATAAAGCCATAGTAAACAAAAGATTAAAAGTTTTAACTAGCATCTAAATCAGTGGTTCTCAAACTTGCTAGTGTTGTGACCCTTTAATACAATACCTCATGTTGTGGTGACCCTTAACCATAAAATTATTTTTGTTGCTACTTCATAACACTAATTTACTACTGCTATGAATCATAATGTAGGTATCTGATATGTAGGATATATCTACTATGTGACCCCTGTGAAAAGGCAGTTCAATCCCCAAGGTTCTTGAGTCCCTAGTTGAGAACCACTGATCTAAGCAAATCCATGTGTTGTTTTACTAGGAAATAAATAATGGACTAATTGCAGATTTTTTCACTAAAATATTTAATTTGCAATGACAAAAAATAAACATGCAAATTTGAGTGAAAATGCTTTAAAACATAAATTTTGTAATCAAGGCTTCATTCAAATATAAAAGCAAAAGAAATTTATTCTCATGTATGCCTGCCCTCAAATAATACTCAGAAGCTCTTTTGAAAGATGATTCTGGAAAATGGACTCTAATCAGTGGAAATTACCTGAACTGGAAAAATTAAAACACTTGGTGATTTGTGAGACATGTGCTCATAAATTTGTAATAGCCAGAACCTGGAAACAACCTAGGTGCCCCTCAATAGAAGAATGGTTAAAGAAGGTGTGGAGCATATACACATTGGAGTTTTACTCAGCGGTAAAAAACAATGACATCTTGAATTTTGCATGCAAATGGATAGAAACAGAAAACACTTTACTGAGTGAGATAACCAAGACCCAAAAAGAGGAATATGGTATATACTCACTCATAAGTGGATTCTAGCCTTAAATAAAGGACATTGAGCCTATAATTCATGATCCTAGAGAAGCTAAATAAGAAGGTGAACCTGAAGAAAATCATATAGTTATCCTCCTGGATATTGGAAGTAGACAAGATTGCCAGGCAAAACTTGGGTGCATGGGGTGGTGTAAGGGGATATGGGTAGATAGAAGGGAGAAGGGGAGGATTGGGGAGAGCTGGGGGGAATGGGATGGGGGGATGGAGGAAGGGTGGATATGGGAGCAAAGAAGTAGATATCTTAATTAAGGGAGCCATTTTAGGGTTGGCAAGAGACTTGACTCTAGAGGGGTTCCCAGGTCCAAGGTGATGTCCCCAGCTTGTTTTTTGGGCAACAGAGGAGAGGGTGCCTGCACTGGCCTTGTCCCATAGTCACACTGATGAATATCTTGCATATCACCATAGAACCTTCATCTGGAGATGGATGGAAATAGAGACAGAGACCCACATTGGAGCACTGGACTGAGCTCCCAAGGTCCAAATGAGGAGCAGAAGGAGGGAGAACATGAGCAAGGAAGTCAGGACTACGAGTGGTGCGTTCACCCACTGAGACAGTAGGACTGATCTAATGGGAGCTCACCAAGGCCAGCTGGACTGGGAGTGATGGAGCATGTGATCAAACCAGACTCTCTGAATGTGACTGTCAATGAGGGCTGACTGAGAAGCCAAGGACAATGGCACTGGGTTTTGATTCTAATGCATGGATTGACTTTGTGGGAGCCTGGTTTGTTTGGATGCTCACCTTCCTAGACCTGGACGGAGTGGGGAGGACCTTGGACTTCCCACAGGGCAGGGAACCCTGACTGCTCTTAGGACTGGAGAGGTAGGGGGAGTGGGAAGAGTGGGAAGGAAATGGGAGTTGGGGAGGAGGTGGAAATTTTAAATAAATAAATAAATTGATTAATTAAAAAAGATTGGATGAATAACATAAGGGAAATAGAAAAGTAATGCCAAAATAACTTTTCAAAAGGAATAAAAATCATAGACCACCTCAGGGTCCTTGAAAGCTGTATAATTTCTATATATATTCATTTTTCAGGCAGATTCCTTTGTTTTCTTTGATTTTATTTGCTATGTGTTGGTATGGTGACATCATGAACCTCAGAAGCACCACACATCCCCCTTGATCCAAGAAGCCTGCAAACTTTGTTCCTGAGCTAGGTGAGCATCAAAATGAATGGCTCCCATTCTCTGTGTGGTTATACAATTCACTCTTCTAGAAACTATCAGCATGTCTTCTGTGCCACTCCAAGATGCCTATGTAGAAAAAAAAGTCCAATGTGCTTGGAGGAGTATTCAAACAACTTCTTCATGAACAAGAAAACACATTCAGTGGGAAATAGCAGATGACATGACATCAATCAATACATTTAAACTGGATTGTTTTTTAACAGAGTAAAAGACTTGACCACATAACAAAGAAATTATAGACAAAGGTGGCAGAAAATGTGAAAGTTAGAGAAATCTATTCTGCCCATAATGACATGAGACATGAAAATAGGCATGGGATCCAGCCTCTACAGGTCTGGGTTAGTCTTTCAGGTAAAGTAGATTGAGTAGATAGATAGACTTGTTCTATTAGAAGGTAAGAATAGGACAAGATCCTTGTATCAAGAGTATCATAGCAGGAAACTGCATCTTTCCTATATGATTGCATGTCAGCACTTAGAACTGTGGGAGGTCTGATTCACATGATTGATGCTGTGTGTAGTAAAGATAGATACAAGGAACAAAGAGAACAAGGCTTTGCGAGATAGCAAGGGAAGAACAGTCTTGGAAAGAGTCTTTCTTGAACTTTTCAGAGTTTCTTGAACATTTCAGAATGTTTCAC
This sequence comes from Myodes glareolus, assembly GCF_982192425.1. NCBI lineage: Eukaryota > Metazoa > Chordata > Mammalia > Rodentia > Cricetidae > Myodes > Myodes glareolus. Next base: position 122,605,829 of record NC_142053.1, read on the forward strand.
TTATCACATACATGCTTACATTAAATGAAGGTACCCAATACACAGTAAACCCTTTGTATGCCCACTTCCACACATCCCATCAATGGGTGATGGATTAGGCTTGTTTGACTGTGCATATGATGAGCATATACAAAGGATTTTTTTGTAGCATTCCCTAATTGCTACAGTATGAAACATGAGCATTTATGGACATGAGTATGGTGAGGGAGAAGTCCTGGAACAAGACCTCCAAGTCTCCAAGGATAACATGAGATGACTGTGTTCCTGAGGAGGCTGATGGAAGAACAAATTTTAAAGAAATATCTGAGGCAATGGTAAATGAACTCAAAGCCAGAAAAGGAGAGATGTAGAAGTCAAAAGTGATAAACAGTAAGGAAATCATGTCCTTAGACATCACTAACTATCACTTCTCAATAAATGGTGGCTATAGTCAACATCTCTTGCTCCATTCTGACATCTGTGTTACTTCTCCAGAATCACCAATGAACAGCAATAAATTGAATGCCACACAAATAGGGGAACTCACCCTCTTCCAGTTCTAATGACTAAGTCTAACATCAGTTGCTGGCATTGTTGGTTCTTTTGTGGAGCAAAGATCTGTGTACAGCCTCACATTTAGATTCTAGGAGATGACAAAAGTCCTTGCCACTGTTAGTCTTCACTATGCAGCATCAACATTCCAGTCTCTTTAGTCACATAGATACCTCCCTTCCCTCTCTATGTATGTCTCATCACAGGACTCCAGTTCCAATGAATTAAGGGTCTGTTCTACTCCACTATAAATGTGTTATAATTTAACTAATTATATCCACACAAGTCATACTCTTGCGTTCTAAAAAGGAGAGGATTCTTGATTTCCCCACACATACTACAAGAAGTTGAGGGAAAGGCAAGTGAGGCACCTGATGCAGGTGTTTTAAGTCACAGACTCAACCAGTAATCAAGAAGATGGATCACTTCAGCTCTGTCCTCCCCTGCATCCTTCAGCCCTTGTAACTGACTTGCAAATATCTTGGAACTGATCCTCTATCAGTTCATTCTATTGGCCTATTCTATAGGTTGTTCACTTAAAATTAGTTTATCATCCCCCCCACGGAAATCCATATCTTTAATGGCTGACATAAATTTCCACCTATCTCACAAATGTAAATGTCAGCTGAATCCAGACCAGTCTTAGACCATCATTGGTTCCCACTAAATATTTGCTGTATAGTATACTGGCTTTTCTTCATCCTGAATAGTCTCATTCCCTGGGCACTTATTACCCAAGTGCAAATTGTACCTTTGAGTCTTGATAGCTCCATAGTATGTTTTACCATAAATATTTGATTGACAGAAAATTTGTTTGAGAGCCTATGTGCATATTTACACACAGGTATGGTGTATGTGTGAACGATGTATATGTATTTGTGAGACTTTTGTGCATGCATATATAAGTGTATAAAGATACAAAGTACTTTGTTGTACAAAAATAAGACTGGTCTACAGAGTCCCTCACTCAGCAACTTGCCAAGTGGGAGGAACTGCATGAAGCCTTCCTCATACTTCTGAGTCAGATCATGAAGGTCTAATTTTAATGGTGGCTTTTCTTGTCAGTCTTACTGTGGTGGGTGGCAAAAGGCAAGGACTTTTGTTTCTTAAGTCTAAGGGTTGAAAAGATGGCACAGACAGTAAGTAGTCTGCTTGTCCTGCAACTATGAGTATCTGTGTGCAATTCTCTACACCAATTCAAGAAGTTGACCCCAACAGGTAGCTGTATACCTATAACCTAACACTGAGGGTGGTTGAAACCAGAGACAGTCAGATCCTGGCAGCTCATTATGTAACCAGTCTCCCCAAAATGGTGAGTTCTGTATAACATGAACGGCCAGCTTGTTGGGGTTTCCGTCCCGCCCGGTACCCCACAACTGGCAAATCACAAAGAAAATCACACAAAGTCTACATTAGGTTATAAACTGATTGACCCATTAAGTCAGGCTACTTATTAGCTCTTATAACTTATGTTACCCCATTATCCTTATCTACGTTAGCCACATGGCTCAGTACCTTTTCTAGCTGAGCAGCTCACATGTTGCTTCTTCGGTGATCTGGGCAGGAGTGGCAGAGGGAGCTTCCTCCTCCCTAGCCTTCTCCTATTCTCATTGCCCCGCCTCTGCTTCCTGTCTGGTTGACCCGCCTCTACTTCCTGCCTGGCCAATCAGCGTTTTATTAACATACATGATTGACAGAATACAGACAATTCTCCCACTGGCAGGGACCTTGAAATGCCACAGAATGGTGGCAATAATAATGGTTCCAGCAGTACCTCTGCCATGAGGCTGGAAAGCTAAGGAATGGGCTAGATCCAGCCGTTAAAACCACTGTTTTAGACTCATGTAGTCAGAAAAAGAGAGATATACAGTAAAGAGAGATTCAAAGATGAAGAAAACCTCTAAATGGTTTACAGTGTGTTAAAAAATATATGCAGGCTAAAAGTCAAAGTTCTTAAAGTAAAAAAAAAGAAAGAGAGTAGTTGGGTGTAGTGGTACACACCTTTAATCCCAATGCCTAGGAGCCAGAGGTAGATGATCTCTGTGACTTCAAGGGGCAGAGGTAGGTTGACCTCTGTAACTTCAAGGTGTGGTAGCACACACCTTTAAACCCAATTCCTGGGAGGCAGAGACAGATGGAACTCTGTGACTTCAAGGTGTGGTAGCACACACCTTTAATCCTAGCACTGGGGAGGCAGAGACAGATGGATCTCTGTGAGTTCAAGGACAGCCTGGTCTATACAGTTATTCCAGGACAAAGATATAAAGAGAACCTGTCTCAAAAAGTAAAAGTAAAAATAAAAGAAATAGAGATTAAAATAAAGTCACATAAAGATGGAAAATACACAGAGAATCTTGATACTGTATGTTATTATGCTCTCTTTGAATTATTTGAATGCTGAGAAAGGAGCAACAGCTGCTAAAAGATATTTGTTTATAAATGCTGCTGAATTAATTCAAGATAGATATTTTGAAAATACCTTGGCTTCAAAATTGAAGTCAAAAGGTATGCTACTTTGGAGAAGAGATTGTGCTTTTGTTTCCACAGGAAATGAGAGGTTGTGGATTCATTCTGAGCTAAGAAAAATGAGATTTGATCAAGGAAGACCACCCGAGAAATCTCCGGTAGGAACAGATGGCCTGAATGTCCGAATTCTACATCCAGAACAGATTCAAGACTGCTGCCTGAGATGATCAAGACTCACAGGATACTCCAGTCAGGACTTGATTATAACTCTAAATTTTCTTTAGGTCCCCATAAGATTATCAGCGTCCCCACCCAGCAGGAAGTAGCCTGAAATACTATGCCCACGTTCCCAAAAAATGGACTATGGGTATTTTCCTTTGTTTAAAAAAAAAAAAGAGGGAAATGGTGCGGGAGAATTGTCTGTATTCTGTCAATCATGTATGTTAATAAAACGCTGATTGGCCAGGCAGGAAGTAGAGGCGGGTCAACCAGATAGGAAGCAGAGGCGGGGCAATGAGAATAGGAGAAGACTAGGGAGGAGGAAGCTCCCTCTGCCATTCCTGTCCAGATCACCGAAGAAGCAACATGTGAGCTTCCCAGCTAGAAAAGGTACTGAGCCATGTGGCTAACATAGATAAGGATAATGGGGTAACATAAGTTATAAGAGCTAATAAGTAGCCTGACTTAATGGGTCAATCAGTTTATAACCTAATGTAGACTTTGTGTGATTTTCTTTGGGATTTGCCGGCTGTGAGGTACTGGGCGGGATGGAAAGCAGGCCTGCCCGCAGCTCCTCACTACAGTTCTGGGTTCAGTGAGAAACCCTATCTCAAGAAATATGAGCTATCAAGAAAATCATCTGATGTCAACCTCATACATAAATAAGTACAATTGTGCACACATATGTATACACACACACACACACACACACACACACACACACACACACGTACCACAAAGTTTCAGCCATTTTGACTTTTATTTGTTTCTGGATTGAATTACGAATTTTGCCTATGTTTGGGAAAAAGCATGCTTTCTCTTACTGAGAATTTGAATGCATGATTAAATGAAAAACAAATTTAAGAGTACCCTGTAGAAACTTTTCCCACACACTCTAATCAGGGATCAGTAGGGCTTAGGGAAGACTGAGCAATCTGATGTACCCACAAAGGCTTGATGAGATTAATGTGATTCCCATTGTTCAGCATTCCTCGTTGTACTGGATGTGAGACCCAACCCTCCAGGTTGTAGCATCCTGTTCAAGTAAGAACTACATCTCCAAGTCATTAGACAATAACCAGAGTGAGCTGCCCAGCCCCTTCAGGTCTGCACATACTAACACACAGCTTTAGAAACAGTCTTCAAGGACTGTGGAACCAGCCCCTGAAAAGATGTGCAGTATAAGAAACAAAGACGGCGGAAATCAATTCCAGGCAAACAAGTGTGTCAATGTTATTTAATTTTTCAGACAGATTGAAAAGAGAGGCCAAAGGGATTACATTAGAGACATTTGAATGTCCCAAGCAAATCAACAGGTTCTCAAAATAATCTCTAATTGATACTTCTGTACACTAACCTCTCAGTGATTTTCCACAAGTCACATCTGTGAATTTATACTGAAGTCAATACAAGACTTATAATCTCTTAGAGGTCGTGGTAGGGGTAAAAGAAATGCTTTCCATATCTTTTTGCAAATTTTTAATTTAAAGAGGGAAACATTAGCAAAAACAAAATGTCAGTGGAGAAGGGAGAGGTTCCTAATAAGAAAAGACTGAAAGCGTTAATGCATCATTAACTAGCATTTTCTGACATAGTTCGCTGTTTTCTCAAGATAATAACTGCAGTACTTGGCTTCCAAGGAAGAGGGGGCGGTGTGCACCTATAACCCCAGCACTTGGGAGGCTGAAGTCTTTTGTAAACTGAATGTATTCAGAAGCAGGGAGCCCAGCTTTCATAAAAGATCCTGTTTCAAAAGAAAGAGAGGGGGTGAAAGACAAAAGGAGGGAGGGAAGAAAGAGGGGAGAGAGGGGGATGAAAGGAAGGAGGAAATTGCAGAAAACTGTGTTGTAGCAACTATGATTTTGCTTCCCAATTTAACACAGTCAAGCTCAGGAAAACAGCCCAGGGCTCTGGAGAGAGATAAACAGAATAGCAAATCCAAGCTTTCCAATTACTTCACTATCATAGCCTTGAATTAATTTGCATAGATGCTAATAAATCCCAAATATTAAGATATAATACCAAAAGTTATTTTGTAAGTTAAATCAGTTTGCAAGTTCAGATCCAAGGAGAGATGTATGATGGCAGGACCTTCAAGGAGAAACACATTCTGAGTCCATTATAGGACACCAATGATGGATAAGAGCTGGATTTGACAAAGCCAGAAAGAAGTAGGGGATGTCCTCTGTCTAGACACTTGTGAAAATATATTTGAACAAATGAAGAATAAAATGTTTCAACTTGGGCTGGGGTGCACCTTAGTGGTAGAGTGTTTGTATAGCATGCATCAAACCTTAGGCTATTTGCCAGCCTCACAATAATAATAATAAAGACAGAAAGGACCATGCATCAAGCCTAGGCTAGTGGCGAGTCTCACAATAAAAATAATAAATACAGAGAGGCTATAACCTGAAGAATAGAAAGTGCATTTTAGAATCTCTTCCCCAGCATAGAGAATGAACTGTCTTCTTTAAGAAGCACCAAGGGCAGTCCACATATTATCCAGCTTTCCATCACTGTAAGAAAACACCCGAGGCAATTAATATACAAAATGGTTTATTATTTTGACTCATGATTTTATATGTTCTAGTTCATGATCAGATGGCCTCATTGCTTTGTGTACATCAGAATGAGATGGTATGGAAGAGCAAAACCACTCACCTTATTAAAAGAGAAAGAAGGGGCGATAGCCCCTCAAGCCACTTCATAAACAGTTTCCCAATGATCTAATTTTTTCCCTTCCTGTCCCACCTCTTAAAACCCCACTGTCTCCCAATGGCACTATACTAGAAATCAAACCTTTATTAATGGGCTTTTGTAAATCATCCTCAATTTGTAGTGCATAACACTCCACTATATGAACTGGAACAAATATATCCAGGATCCACAATGGTATGAGATCTCAGGCACAAACCCATAGGGAACTCCCAAAACAGCAGCAGGTCTTTGTGTGTGTGTGTGTGTGTGTGTGTGTGTGTGTGTGAGAGAGAGAGAGAGAGAGAGAGAGAGAGAGAGAGAGAGAGAGAGATTGTGCATTTTCACATGTGTTCAGGTAGGTGCACATGTATGTGTTCAAGTACATGTACATATGTGTGCAGATATCAGGGTTAATGTCAGATGTCTTCATCAATTACTTTGCATATTATTTTTAACAGGGTCTCTTGGTGAGCTTCAAGTTTACTGATGTGGCTAAACAAGCTGACCAGAAGAGCCAAGAGATCCTCCTGTTTCCAGCTCGCTGGTGTTGGTGTTACAGGCACATGTGCTGCACCTGACACTTTTATGTGAGTGCTGGGGACCAGCTCACTTCCTTGTGCTTAGGTTGCAAGCATTTTATCAATTGAGTCATCTTGCCAACCTGAAAGACCCTGATTTCACATCCTGATGTCTGTGAGCCCTCTGGATGTATGACCCACATCTGTGCCCTTTCCTGAGGTTAACACATGACTGCTGTCTGAAAGGTAAACAAACCTTTGTGTGCTCAGCTGAGTACCACCAGTTCAGGGAATTCTGACCTCATCTATTTATTTTGTGACTATCTAGAAACTAAGAAATATCAAACATGAACTTTTTCTATCAAATACTCTATACCTTGTGTTTCAGATAGGGAATTCAAATCTTTTTATCTCCTCACCTTGTAAGACTTTCATGCAAATGTTTTATCCCCTGCCACCACCCAGAAACCTTTGTTTACCCAAAGGCTCACTGCTATATTCCTGGATTTACCTTTCCTTTATTGTTTGTGCACCAATTCTTTTCAGACTAGCCAACTTAATTAGGACTATGAGATCAGACCCCAGCTAATGGAGAATAGATGCAGTTAACACCTGAGTTAGAGTAAAAAACAAATAAACCAAATGTACTTTTGTCTGAAGGTGTTCACTCTTCTGAGACTACCCACTTGATCAAGAATAAAGTTTGCTTTGCCCAGACACTTCAATTGGAGTGGTGGCCTCTTTGTGACCCTAAATGGATTTCTAACAAAATCCACAACAAAATAATAGCAACAAATGACGGTGAAATTCATGGTCTGCTTTGTGTTCCTCCACATATATTAGTTGTGGTATCCAGTTCAAGATGCCTGTAAAGGTGAACTACGCTAACACAATTGATTTTTCTGAGAATCTGTCTCCATCAGCATGAGAAAGGCAAGTAAGTCTCAAGCAGCTAAGGATTGCCTTCACAATTCCCAGGGAAGTTTCCAGCCACGGGTCTTCAATATGATCTGCTGTTGTTCTCTCTTCAATTTCTCCCAGGTTTATTTAATTTGCTGCAATGTGCTGTTCTGTGTGTTCACATGAGTCATACTGTCCTTTTATAATCATGTGTAGGTAAAAAATGCACAAAGGGGTTGTCAGCCAGTGTCTGAGAGAAGTCCAAGTCACCAGCCTGAGAAGTTGCATAACACAATCATTCATAAGCATTCTTGTTTTGATGAGGGTCTTCCATTATATAATGGTTCAGAGTTGGAGTGTTCCTTTTTGGTGCAACACCTATCCTTGAATCTGTTCCCTAAAGGTTGGTCTTTATCCCTGAATTTGTACTTCAAATCTCAGTGCAGAGATCTAGGTGTTGTTGCTGTTTCCAAAACTCAATTTCTACTAGAGTTGACTCCGCCCCAACTCCTGGCTCTAAAGCCACCTCCTCCAAGTAAGCTTCTCTTATGCTAAAAATCCCAGGACTCTTCCCTAGTCCTGCAAAAAACAGGGTCACCTTTTCCTTTAGCTACATATTTGTCATTTTCAATCAAATCCTAGTTAAGCAATTCTATTCCATAGCACAGAATGACTCTTTGTGATTCTAAGCTTATCCACACCCTCTAGTCTCAAGTACGGGTGAATTACAATACCACTGCATCCTAATTATTATCCTGCCCTTCAAAAGCAGGTTGTCTCTAAGAAATACATCTTGATATCATCTGCAGCAAGATTTGAAGTTTTATATACCAAGAAATAGATCTTCCTCTTCCAGCATCACAAATTAGAAATTCCAAGATAAGAGATTTATGTTCCATTAGGCATTATTAGTCTCTCAACACACTGATGGTCTTAAGAAAATTATGTCCCTTTTGTTTGCATGTTGTGTTAATCACATTTTTTAAGATGTGGCCTCACAGAGCACAGACTGGCCTCAAATTCTTTATGTAGCTGAAGATGATCTTGGTCTTCTCATCCTTTTGCATTTACCTCCCAAGAGAATGGGGAAAAATGAAATGAAATAAAAGAAGGAGGATATGACTACTCCTAAAGTATGGAGAAGAGTTTTTATTGTAGATATATGGGAGAAGGCAGGCAGAAGAATCCAGGCTGAACTTAGCCAGCAGAGAGGAGAGGAGGTGGAGAGCAAGATGGCAGCAGCTGATCCACCAAGCAGGCCCCCTGGCCAAGAAGTCAAGAGGCCAAGAGACCAAGGAACCAGAAGACCAAAAGACCAAGGGACCTGTTGAAATAGGGATCAGGTGAGGTCAGAGAAGCAGAAGCCCAGACCCTGAGAGTGAGGGGTTTAGGGTAAGGGACCACATAAAAAGTCGGGAGGTGGTGGTGCATGCCTTTAATCCCAGCACTTGGGAGGCAGAGGCAGGAGGATCTCCGTGAGTTCAAGGACAGCCTGGTCTACAAGAGCTAGTTCCAGGACAGGCTCCAAAGCTACAGAGAAACTCTGTCTCGAAAAACCAAAAGAAGAGAAGAAGAAGAAGAAGAAGAAGAAGAAGAAGAAGAAGAAGAAGAAGAGGAGGAGGAGGAGGAGGAGGAGGAGGAGGAGGAGGAGGAGGAGGAGGAGGAGGAGGAGGAGGAGGAGGAGGAGGAGGAAGCGGAAGAAGAAGAAGAAGAAGAAGAAGAAGAAGAAGAAGAAGAAGAAGAAGAAGAAGAAGAAGAAGAAGAAGAAGAAGAAGAAGAAGAAGAAGAAGTAGTACTGGAAGGAGCCACAGGTACTGAGGGTACCTGGGAGTTCTGGCTGGTGTCCTCTTTGATATGTTAATAGCACACCTCAGTTAGTCATTTGTCCCTGGTCTCTGAGACCTAACACCAAGTTATGAGATTTCAGGCTTATGCAATCACCTGGTTTATATAGCCCCGGAACTAGAGCCTAGGACATCATGCATGGAAAGCAAGCCTTTTGCTTACTGAGCCACAGCCACAGCCCCATTGTATGTGTTTGCTTCTTTGTTTTTGTTTTCTGGGACTAAGGGAGATATGGGATAGAAAAGAGGAAGTATTGACTGCTTAGTGGTGAAGAGAAAACATAAGTAAATAGATCAGAAGTAAACATAGAAAGAGCTAAACCAATGGTAGTCATGGGTATGACTCCCCACCCACCTACCCAGACCTAGCTTTGCAGGTAACAATAATGATCTTAGAAGTTTCCTTTTTGGAGGTAGTTAGAGTCTCCTACGGTCTTGCCACTGCTCCATGTTTCCTGTATAATGTGTTTAAGAACATCACAGATGATGACATCACCTATTAGTAGAGTGGTTCCTTTGTATGGTTGAGCATTTTCACCTTCTAAACTGACCTGGACCAACAAACAGGTCATTCTTCAGTGACAGGATCCAAAGCAAGAGTACCAGGGGATGTGAAGATAAATAAGACAGAAAATCATGGTGTGTGTGGAGGGGGTTGCATGAGCTGACAACTTATGTCCAAAAAAGCTTATTAAATGCTAGGTTTCAAACCCAGGACAAAGGGCTGAAGTTCCTATTTAATATATCAAACCAGACTGGTCTCCAGACATTTTGGTTACCTATACTTTTTGTAACATTGAACCCGTGGTTGTTGTACCTGGTTCCCTCTCTCTCCACTCCCTTTCTTCCTACTTGGCCCAGTTACGTCTGGTCATGTCCACTCTGGACTCTCCCAGAAGTGTCTGCCTCTGGCTATGTTCCCCTTTTATCTAAAATAAACTTTCTCTTCCACTGTATCTAGGAGCAGTCATGTCCTTTTCCTTTCCTTTTTATTTCTTTTTTTTTCATTCATTAAGAAGTACAGCATCTTTTATATTTCCAGGGGAGAAATGGGAAAGCATCTCTGGAAAGCTTTCACCCAACAAGATGAAGTCAGTGGGAAGGCAATCAAAAAGTATTGCACAAAGGGAACACAGAATATCTCAAGGATGTCAGAGATCAGCACATTGTGGCCTTGAGACTGGTAACAATATCTCCTTAGCATGGGGAGAGCTGGACTCTCAGGATCCAAGGTCAAACTCCCCCAGAATCCTGGCCCCAGGCCATTACTGACTCTAGCAAATGGATTCCTGGTTGAAGAGAGAGAACTATACTACTCCATATATTTTAGGGCCTCAGGGAAATCTGTGGATCAGACCAACTCTGAGCACTAAATATCTGTTTATGTGCATAAGGCTCCTGGAAGGCTTAATCAGAGAGGCCCCTCATTGCAGTGAATGAAAGTGAATGTAGAAAGCTGTGGTTGTAAAAGAGGCTGAGACTAAAAGGATGGTTGAGGGCTCAGGCTTAAGGAACACATTTATAGAACCTTCTTAAGATTATGGAAAACAATGAGAAAGAGAGAGCAGAAAGAATATAAGAGCCAGAAGGTTGCAAAATGCTGAGAAATGTCAACTTCTAAGAACAACACAGCCATAGCAACAATAAACTCAGCAGCTGCGCCTACTGGCATTGGACCCACACAATCCACTCTGCCCAATAGTCTCACCAGGCCCTGGTGCAGGACAATTGTCTATAGTCTATCAATTATGTTTTAAATAAATGCTGATTGGCCAGCAGTCAGGCAGGAAGTATAGGCATGACAACCAGACAGGAAGTAGAGGTGGGTCAATGAGAACAGGGGAATTCTGGGAAGGAGGAAGCCCATTCCTCCCAAGTCCTGTCCCAACCACAGAAGAAGGAAGAAGTGATTGCCCCGCTGAAAAAGGTACTGGGCCATGTGGCTAACATAGATAAGACTAATGGATTAATATAAGTTATAAGAGTTAATAAGAAATATGAGCTAACAGGCCAATATTTTTATCATTAATATAGACATCTGTGTGATTTCTTTGGGGCTAAACGGCTGTGGAACCTGGTGGGAGGACAGAAAACAGGCAGGACAGAAACCCAGACAACAAGGCCCTACTGTTAAACTATGGCATCTAAGAGATTCTTAGGGAGAGGGAGGCATATACAGTTGCATAGAAAATAGTGACTATACCAACTCTTCACAGATAGTTCCAAACCCAGGGTCACACAGAGATCCCTAGTTAATCTCAATGGGACACAATACAAAGTAATAGATATGGGAAACGAATTTGTAAGAAGAGGAGGCGCTATCAGGGGTATGAGAAAAATAAGAGAGAGATGGGGGAAAACAATCAATGAGTTATACATCTGTATGAAACAAACTTGATTTTTAAAAAGTCTCATATTTTCTGTTGTTTTTGAAAGTGAGATTTCTCTTAGCCCATGAAAAACCACTACTGATTTCAATTTTTAAGTTTGTTCTTCCTTCCCACTGGTTTTGTTTTCATGTCCTATATAATCAGACTGACTGTATGTATTCCTAACTCTTCCCTAGACTGTGTTGTTCACTAGAAGATGAAATGTCTGCCACAGGAGAAATAAATTTGACAACCCAAATTGACCCTGCTGCAGGGTTTACTTGGCTAAGCAGATACAAGTAGCATATTTTTAAATTTTCTGCCTTGTGTGCTTTTGTTCATGAAAGACATCAATTAGTGACTGTCATGAGGAATAGGAGCTTCTCAGACTTCAAGGACTTTCTTCACTTTAGGACAATTAGGACAAAGGAAAATAATTGCACAAAATGTTCTTTGCTACATGCAGAGCAGAAACCTGGAACTTTGCCACACATAGCTAGCTGGCTGGCCAGTGACCTCTAAGAATCAGCCTGGATCCTCCTCCTGTTGTAATTACAACCACACAAACCATCATGCTCAGCTTCTCTTTCATGGGTTCTGGGATTTGAGCTCAGGTCCTCATGCATTCAAGGCAGGCCATCTTCTCATCCTCAAGGCCCTGTCTCCTAATATTACTTTGTCAATTAAGTTACAGCATATGCATTTTAGAAGAACACATACATTCAAGTCTTAGCATTAGTAACAGCTGCTCCACTGGTATTTGTTGTATGTGGTGTATGTGGTGGAGACCACTAACCCTATCCCCTATTGCTAAATGCAAAGAAAGACTCATAGAGTTCTGCTTCTGCTCACTGAGCTCTGCTTCTGCAACAATTATAATGGTTCAATTTTGCCCCAGCCATTATCTGCTGATTCAATTCCAAATTGGAACTCCACATAGCAGATTATCATCTGGAATCTTGTGGATGTCACAATACTCTAGGAATCCCTAACTTGCATCATCATCATTATCATCATCACTATATGATATGCTGTCTTAACAAAGGATCTAGTCATTCCAAGATGTATCTATCTACCAGCACTTTATTCTTAGCTTTGTGGTCTCTGAACAAACAACTATATTTGAATATGTTTCTGAATGCCTTTATCAGGAACTCACTCCATGTCATCTCTTCATTTCTTCAGCCTTTTTCTTCAATAAATTCCTGATGCTATCTCCCTATCTTATCATTCCCTATGAAGAAAATGCCACCACTGTTTACTCTTTCTTTGTATACTACTCTAAGTCACACAAGCTTAATGGGATATACTTGGTGTTGGGGGGGATATGTTCATGTGTATTCGTGTGTGTGTGTGTACATGTGAAGGTCACAGAACAACTTCAAATGTCATTCTTCAGAATCCAGGAGTCATTCACCTTGTTTATTGAGGGAGAGACTGGGGTCAGGCCAGATGGCCAAGAAACCATAGTAATCCACCTGCCTCTGTCTCCTCAGCTCTAGGATGACAATTATGTGCAATCACTAACATTTTTTAAGATTAGTATAATTACAACATCTCTCCCTTCGCTTTACTCCCTCCAAACTCTCTCATATACCCCTACACCCTCTCCTTCAAATTCATGATCTCTAACAATTTCACTAAATGTATAACATGCATATGTTTTATATTGCATATAAGTTCCTAAGTATAACCTACTCAGTCAATATAACTGTCAGGGTTGACCATTTAGTGCTATGCAACCAATTAGGAGTGCTCTTCCCCAGGGAAGACCCACCTCCACTGCTCTCAACTCTCCTCAGTTGCCTACAGTTCTCTGTGTGGAGTTGAGGCTAGTGAGAGCTTTCCAGCCCACTTACAACTTTTTTACATGAGTTCTGGTGCTGAAACTCAGATACTTGTGAAGCAAGCACTTTCTTGACTGAGCTATCACCTCAGCCTCCTTCAATATGCTGCTTCATTATCCATGTGAGATATGCAAGGGCATTCCTTTGCATTCCTTCACTGAATAATTAAAAATAGTTCCTCTAATTGACATCCATGACTTCTAGACTCTCCTTCCAATTCATTCCCCCACAGAGCTGCAGACTCTCCTTCTGAAGCTGAATTCTAATCCTGTTATATCACTATTTAATATTGCACACTGACTCTGCTCTCTTTCCAGTAGAAACCAGGCACTATCCTATGCTAAAATAGCATGGAGAGATACCTGGCCAACTTCCTACTACAGAGATCATAGCAGATCAAGTGCTTCATCTTGAGAATTTATCCCTGAATCACAAGCTGCACCACGATGAACCTTCTCATGAGTTACTCCCATGATTTACGAAACTCAGTAGCAGTGCTAACATGGACACATTCTGAGAGACATGGGTTGCTATTTTGTTTTTGCTTTGTTTTACTTTTTAAAACGTCGAGACCCAGCAATACCACTTTTGGATATATGCCCAAAGGATGCTCAATCATACCACAAGGATATGTGCTCAATTATGTTCATAGCAGCATTATTTGTCATAGCTGGAAACAACCTAAATGCCCCTTGACCAAAGAATGGATAAGAAAAATGTGGTACATTTACACAATGGGTACTACACAGGAGAAAAAATAATGATATCTTTAAATTTGCGGGGAAATGGATAGATCTAGAAAACATCATATTGAGAGAAGTAACCCAGACCCAGAAAGACAAATATAATATGTACTCCTCTCATAAGTGGCTTTTAGAAATATAGCAAAGAAAAACCAGTCTACAATTCACAATCCCAAAGAACCTAGACAACCAAGAGGACCCTAAGGACATGGATCTAATCTACATGGGAAGTAGAAAAAGACAAGATATCCTCAGTAAATTGGGAGCATGGGTGATGTAGTATTCCCCTTTGTATGCTGTGAATGCCATCGGTTAAGAAAGAATCTGCTTTAGGCCTATTGCAGTTCAGAATAGGGCAAGGTGGGAATTCTAAGCAGAGAGAGGAGGAGAGAGTAGGTAGAGTCATGTACCCGCTGGAGGAGAAAGACTGAGCCGACCACTGGGAACCTTACTGGTAAACCACAAGCCTCGTTGTAAAATATAAAATAATAGAAACGGGTTAATTTAAGATAAAAGATCTAGCTAGTAATACTCTTAAGCTATTTACCAAACAGTATTGCAATTAATATAATTTCTGTGTGATTATTTTGGGTCTGGGAAGCTGGGAAATGAACAAGCAGTCTCCGTCAACACATGGGGATTATGGGAGAGGGTAGAAGGTGAGGGAAGAAAAAAGGGGAGTGGAGAAAAATATATAGTTCAATAAAAAGAATTTTAAAAATATCGAGATGATAAATAAGAGTGTATCAATTTTTCCCTTTCCTCTTCCCTTTCCTCCCTCCAAACCCTTTCATGTATCCTTCATTGCTCTCTTTCAAATTCATGGCCTCCTTTTTCATTAATAATTATACATGCTTCATTCATTAATTATTATACATACTACATAGATATATCCTTCATTGTTCTCTTTAAAATTCATGGCCTCCTTTTTCATTAATTATTATACATACTACATACAAATTATATATATATTATAGTAATATAGTATATATTATATTACATATAATATATTGTAAAATATAGCCTTCTTAGTATATATTATGTCATTTGCATGTGTGTTTTCTGGGCTGATCACTTAGTATTGGATAACCAATTGGTGTACTCTCTCCTGGGAAAAACTTTTTCTTCCAATCTCAACATTCCTTAGTAACCTGTAAGTCTTTGCATAGGGTTGAGGCCTCGCAGTTTTTTTCTTGTCCACTTTGGCGGGTCTATGGGTATCATCCTTGATCAGCAGTCATGTTCATGGGCAGTAATGTTCTTGAGAATTTATGGGTGTAGTTTTTGACATGTCTAGAAGACACAATCTCATCACAAATTCCCTAATCTTATAATCTCCCTGCCCCTTCTTCTCCAATGTTCCCTAAGCCTTAGTTGTGGGAGTGTTTTGTAATTTGGGACTGGGCTCCAGAACTCTGTATTTTGATTGGCCATGGGTTTCTGTAGTGGTGTCTTTCTATTGCAAAGAAATGATTCATTGGCATTGGTGGGGGTGAAGACTACACTTATCTTCTGGTAAAAGGACACATATTTGGATTGTTGTTAGGGATTATTATGGTTTACTAAAGTGTTGGTTATTAGATTATCCTCCAAACTCCACAAGAAACTCTGAGTATTTAGCTAAGTTCCCAATACCATACATGTTTTCCATTTTGTTGAGTGAATAAATCCAATTAGAAGGTTCATGGTTATTGCCAATGTATGCATGCTACTATTGTACCTAAGGGTTATCATGTCATGCTGATTGTTGATGTGGTTAATAGACATCTGAATTCGTTGCCTTCATATTTTGGAAGGTACCATGAAAGCTAGCCCTCAGGAAGCAAACATTCAAGTCAGTTTCAGCTCAGGGGTCTTGTTTCTGAAAAATATGGTGTCTTCAAAAATAGGGACTTACATTTTCACCTTTGGGGAAGGGCGACAGCAATAGGCTGTATGTTTTGGTAGTTTTTTGGAAAGTCATGGCCAACAACTCAAAAGCAGTCATGCCTGGTATTGGCATTTTCTTAGGTGGTCTTTGGGCCTTGGAGGGAGCATTGTCATCCCAGATGAGAAGAGTTCATCAAAATTATATATGTATATTTATGCAGAATTTTGTGTATTATAGGATTTTTAGGTAAATAGGTAATAGTATGATTCCTCATAGCTTTTTCAGATTTTTTAAAGGGTGAGTTTATCTTCATTTTTTTATTTAAACTCTTTTGGAGTTTCATATCATATACCCCAATTCTACTCGCCTCCTGCTTTCCCATATCTTTCCCTCATCCCTGAAGTACCCGCCAAAAGAAATATAATGAAGTAAGCAAGCAAGCAAACTAAAGCAAAAACAACAACAAAAAAATTGCCAAAAAATAAACCACGACAACAACTGAAATATCTCTCTGCTTCTCCTTTTTTCCTGCCTCTTCAATACTTCTTCAAACTTCCTGGTGGCATTGGAGGCTTTGGTGTGCCATATAGTATACCCCTTTGTTCCATCAGCTTTACTGGCAAATGTTCATTGCAAAGAGTCTGGTTAAAGGCCTCTGGTTTATGGTACAACCACATCACTGGATCTTTACCAGAACTCCTCTGAGATATCCTATGACCTCCTTGAGTCTTGGAGATGTGAAGATTGTTCCACAGGACAAGTCCCTTCATGAGCTCCAGCAGGTCCTAGATGGGTTAGACTCTAGGGTGGGTCAACCCAAGGCCTGGGTTTTGGCCTAGGTGATAGCTAAGCTGGTCAGTTTGGGCCACTGTGGCCACATACCTTAGGCAAGGGGGCAGAGTCAGCTCTTCCACACGCATGCCCTCAGGGTAGTATACAGTGAAAGGGAAGGCCAGCTTTCCCAGGGTTAGCCTGGGCCCAGATGATACCACAGCCTGGGGTGGCAGCACAGGCCACCCATATCTGTATGACCCCTGTTGTGGTGTGGCCCCCAAGCTCCAACCAAGCCACAGGCTCCAGCCCAGATCCCAGGCCTCTTTATGGGTCTTAGCAGTAACCTGCACCAAAGACTTCAACACTGACCCCAGCTGCAGCTGGGCCATGGACCCAGACAGGGCCTCAGGTAGCAGCTGTGCCTGGTCAATATCTTAGCTCCAAGTGATAGCCTCAGTCACTTAGATCAGGATGACTCTGGCAGCTGCCTGGTTCCTGGACATTAACAAGACCCTAGGTTATGACCCAGATCCCAGGCTTTGTATGACCTTTGGTGGCACCATGGGACATGGACATTAACATAGACCTCAGCTGCAGTAGGACCACAGACATGGTCCTTGACAGCAGCCTAGGCCTGATTGTCACCATGGTACCAGGTGGTGGCAAAGGCCACCCATATTGGCATGACTCCAGTGGCAGAGTGACTTGGGGGCCCATATACAGCCTCAGGAGTTTGCCCAGCCCACTGGAATCAGCATGGCACTCAACATCAACAGGAGCCATGGACATTAACACAGACCCTGGCTACTGTAGGACCAGGGTCGCAGACATGGCCCCTGGCAGCAGCCCAGTCTGGTTATCATCATGGCCCTGGGTGGCAAACAGACCTCCTCCCTCAGTCTACTCCTCACTGCCTTCACCATGGTCCCAGGTGTCAAGCAGGCCTTTAACATCTGTGTATTCCTTGCCATTTTGATTTCTTCCTTTCTGCGTCTTTCCACAGTGCATGAATCATTGTGTTCCTCATTCTCTCCCATTTCTCCACCGCATATTTGCTTATCATAATAAAGTCCACATGCCCGGCACCACCAGGCTGACTAGACCCCATCTGAGCAGAAATGCATCAGGCAGAGGTGGGTGTCTTTCTGCCAGCCTGAGGCTTGAGGACCCCAGCTGGCTAGACCCTGTCTTTCAGATATCCTTACTGGATTGTTTTAACAACATACTTCTACTTCAGACCTTTTAGAATGCAATAGTTCGGTGAATCTCCTGAGAATTGTCGGGTGTCTAGAATGTTCTATCCAACCTTCTTTCCCTTTCTCTTCAAGGTCAGACTTTATTACAGTCAGAACAAACTGCTATTGTCTCTTCCTCCTCCCTATTTTTTTCAGATAGGCAATTCCTGTGAGTAAATTTCTGAGAGTTTAACACACACATCCATGTTCTTATCTGAGCCCATTATGTCTTCTCTAAGAAGTGTGTTCACAGCCAGGAAGTTGTATTAATTGAGAGAAAACACACGAAGATGACAGTGACAGGAGTCAGTGTCTCCCTACTGTTTCATGTCTGTAGCTATAAACTCTCTATTGCTAATTACCTAGAAGTTGTGTGTGCAATGGGCTTTTAATCTAAGTGCCTTGTCTTCTATTTTTTTACCCAGAAAAAAATGAAAGGCCAGGGCAAAGAATCATAAAAAACACTCTGAATCCATTTGAAATGTCATAAGCGCTTAGTTCTTCCACAAAGACTACATATTGCCTTGAAAGTGATTCACAACTGTCCCTTAGTGATGACAAGGTCACACTCTTTCAGGGATGTAAAGCCATCAGGAAAAAATTCAAGGCTGATGTTTGTATCACTTCCTAAATTACACTGACTATGCATGATTATAAAGAAAAGATTGGCATCTGTTACCATTATAGTCAATCAAAAACACCTATAGCATTACAGTTCTGAATATCTTGAGGAGAAATATATAGATAACAAGATTGAACATGCATGAATAATATTGCTCTTCATGGTCTTTCAGAAGAATTCCAAAATTTTTATTTCATGTTTACGAACAAAGATATAAATGTTGTGCAAATATCCGTAGAGTACAAGTCTTTGAAACTGCTTCTCTGTTATGCAGAAATTTATCTATGATTCATTCAAGTTGTAGTATATATTAATAGCTTATTTCTGGTGCTGAATGCTTAATGATTATACAAAAGCAGCAGTATTTTTCATATTTATTGACCCATTAGGGACTATCTGGGTTGTTTCTATATTTTGGTTGCCATCAACATTGTTTGGAGTTGGAAATGTAGTTCAGCAGTAGACTGATGCCTACTATGCTCAATTTTTTTTCAACTAGACATGCCTGGGAAGAATGAATGTCCATTGAGGAATTATTCCATCAGTTTGACCGGTGACTATATGCATGGGGGTTTTGTTCAGATTTTTATCACAGCAATAGAGAAGCAAATATGGATATCTAACATGGCCTAATCCCTGGTTTCCATCTCTGGTGTCACAGAAATAAAAATTGGACCAAACATCCATGTTAAGTTTTTTGGAAGACTACAGACTTTTATTTCTTGATAGAAAATATAGAAGATAATATTGGCTCATCTTCTGACAATAGTATGATTAACATTATATACAGCTTCCAGTCTGTTCTCTACTGTGTGGACTACCTAATTGTTGTGGGACAATGCTCTTGTATCTTGTAAAGATTTGTCACTTATATTGGTTTAATCAAACACTGATTGGCCAGTAGCCAGGCAGGAAGTATAGGTGAGGCAACCAGAGTAGGAGAATTCTGAGAAGAGAAAAGAGTCAGTCTGCAGTCACCACCCAGGTACAGAGGAAGCAAGATGAGAATGTTGCACTGAGAAAAGGTACCAAGCCATGTGGCTAAACATATACAAGAGTTATGGGTTAATTTGAGATGTAAGAGCTAGCTAGGAATATACCTGAGCCATTGGCCAAACAGTGTTGTAGTTAGTATAGTTTATATATGATTATTCAGGTCTGGGCAGCCAGGAAATGAATGCTCAATCTCTGTCTGCACCTAATATACACTGTTTATATTCACTGTTTTCTATGTCACAATTTGGAGTTATAGGGTGTTGTCAACATAAAGAATATAACAAACAGAGATAACTTAATAAACTGTTTGCTATCAAGCAAAGTCAAGAGAGTAAGCACTTGACTTTGCTCTCTCAGAATTCACATACAAGCTGGACATGGTGGAACATACCTGAAATCTGAGAATCAGGTGAATTTCTGGGGCTCCTTGGCCAGTCATTCTAGGCCCACTTGCTGAGTTCTGTGTGACTAAAGGACTCTGATCAAAAAGCAAGGTGAATGTTATCTGAATAACCACACTTGAGGTTCTATTCTGGACTCCAGAGACAAACACACATATGTCACATATGTGCATGTGCAGTTGCACACATGCATACGTAAACAGAAATGTGGACACACACGCACAGGGAGAGAGAGAGAGAGAGAGAGAGAGAGAGTGAGAGAGAGAGAGAGAGAGAGAAACAAGAATATAGCTAATATTTGATATCTACAATGCATGTGTCAGCTCATATACACATGATTTAGGAGGAACAATATAATATATATTTAACCAAAGAAAAATAAGTTAATGAAAGAAGGAGCTCAGAGTAGTCTATTGTATGGTACTAATTCAACAATACTTATCACACAAATCACTCTCATTAAATTCTCTGAGAAGACAGAAATAAATGACACATATACTACCATTTAACTTCATTTAGTCTATTTCTAAAAGCTATATAATTCAAGTTTACAGATCTATGGTCATTTCCTTGGCATCTAAACTCTTTGGGGGTCCCTCCCAAGTAGAATATGTTCTTGAGAGGCCATTTCCAGTTACTTGTGGGATAACTGTTGGGAAGAGGCTAGAGAGGAAACTGGAACTTCTATTGCCCTTCTCTTGTAAATCCTAGACCTAAACAGAATCCCACCTCAGGATCTAACTGCTGAGTGGACAGAGAAGAATCTATCTAGAACTTATGCTTTTGTTTCCTTTTCTGAGAACTATTGAATAAATATGAACATTTGCCTGGATGTATTTTTGTGTACCACATGAGTACAGGGTTCACAGAGACAAGAAGAGAGTATCGGGTCTCGAGAAACTAAAGTTAGCCGCTCTATCAGTGCTGGGAACTGAACCTGAGTCCTGTGGAAGAACAGCCATTGCTTTCAACTTCCAAGCTTACTCTCTCTCACTCTCTCTCTCTCCAACCTCTCTACCCTGCTACTTAATTTTTTGATGTATTTATAATGTACTCAAATGACTTTCATCCATCCCTAAAGAGATGCTAGTGTAATCTAAGGTGTATATTGTGTTTGTTTTCTTTTATATCTCCTTTTTGTTTGTCTGTATA
Organism: Myodes glareolus; assembly: GCF_982192425.1. Taxonomy (NCBI): domain Eukaryota; kingdom Metazoa; phylum Chordata; class Mammalia; order Rodentia; family Cricetidae; genus Myodes; species Myodes glareolus. Next base: position 122,627,013 of record NC_142053.1, read on the forward strand.
CCCCATAACCTGCCAATGTCAATAATGTGGAATATGTGGTAGAATATTCAGTTTCACTTCCAATGTCACCACCAGCTTGAAAGCAGTCAGAGCAGTGCTTCTCAACCCTTCCTAAAGCTTTAATTCTTTAACACAGTTTCTCATGTTGTGGTGACCCCCCAAACAAAATTATTTTTGGTGCTACTTTATAACTACAATTTTGCTATTGTTACAAATCATAATGTAAATATCTGGTATGCAGGATATCTGATATGGGACTCCTGTGAAAGGGTCATTCCACCCAAGGGTATCGACCCACTGGTTGAGAACCAATGAGTTAAAGGCTTTCAAAAGAAATTCCAGAATTCTTCCCAACACATCCTCCTCACCACACTATAAAGTGTACATCTGTGGAAAAATGAATGATGCAAAATTCACAAGTCTTTCAAAGGCAACTTTTAAAAAATATATGTATTTATACTTAATCACCTGTATGTACATGGGGAGGTTGCAGGTGCCTGGAGAGTCCAGAAAAGAGCATTGGATCCACTGGAGTCAGAGTTAAAGGTAGCTGTGAACCATTTCACATCATTCTAGGAGCCAAACTCAGGTCCTCCGAAAAAGTAGTAAGCTCCTTTAGCCACCTATCTCTCCCTCTACCCCTAACTATCTACTCCTTATCTTTTTCTTTTTCAACATGTTTTTTTTTCTCCATCCCCTCTCCCTGTCTCTCTCTTTCCTTTCTCTCTTTTCTAACTGGCAACAATGACTGCAAGATCAGAACTAGGAGAAAATAGAGTCTGCTGGAAAGTCGAAGAGACGGCAAAAGAGCAACACATCCAGAAATATAGCATTGCAAAGCAATATTTCTAAAACTGAAATGAATGGAAAAGTTCCAGCTTTTGGAATAAACAGAGACTGTCTTTCCACCAGCTCAATGTAAGTCTTTTACTTCCCTCCTCCGATCCTTCCATGTGCTAGCCCTTATTGACCAAAACAGGCATGCTGCCAGGTGAGTTTGCATTTACATATCTTTACACCCACAGCCTGAAGACGCTGCATAGACAGATCCCTGATGTACATTTCTAGCTACCTTTAAATCTTGTACCTCAGAAAGCAACTTACTTTCAGCACAAACCTGATACTGTTTTTCTCCTCCCCCTTCATTTTTCCCTTTGTCTCATATACTAGTCTAACAGGAAAATTTTGAATGCCAGAGACAGTAATCCAAGGAAAGTAAGAAAGTCACATGATTAATAGGCTGGGTGGTTAGCCCAGGGGTAAGTGAGGTATTGATATTGATCTCAGCTGACTGTGAGACACAGGCTTTTATTACTGCACTGGCCAAATAGGACAAGGCACAGAAATTCATACTATATGATATACTATTGTCTTGACCTTAAGACCAAGACACACAAAGGGATCATAAAATTTCATTATGCAAATTTATTTTAATTAATGAAGATTATGGAATACCATAAATAGTACAGTGAACCAACATAGCTCTGTCATTGAGCCATCTGGTCAAATTTATCCCTGGAAAAATGGGAGAATTTTAAGAGAAAAGTATGACTGAAACCTCAAGGTATCAACCTATACTCAGAGAGGACCAAACAAGATAGCTTTGTGGCTGAAGCTGGAGAGATGGATCAATGGTTAAGAACACTTGATCTTCTTTCAGAGGACCTGGTTTCAGTTCTCAGCACCCACATGGTGCCTCACAACTGTCTATAACTCCAGTCCCAATGCCTCTTTGGTGCACCAGGCACACATGTGGTGCACATACATACAGGAAATCAAAATACTATACACATAAAATAAAATGAATAACTCTTTTAAAAATATTTTTAAAAGATGGCTTAGTAAGCAAGTGCACTTTCTACAGAGCTAGACAGCTTGGGTTCAATACCTAAGACCCATGAGGTGGAAGGAGAGAAACAACTCCTACAAGTATGCACGAGGGTATGCATTCATTCTCTCACACCCATGAAAAATAAAAAATAAACTCAGAGATTATAAAAGAATTACACAGTTATAATTTTAGAAAAGTTAAAGGAATAGTGGTAAATTGGGATCTCATAGCCTTGTTAGTAAGAAGATGCATATTCCAAGTGATAAAAAAATGAATAGAAGGAAGGAAGGAGAGAGAGAGAGAGAGAGAGAGAGAGAGAGAGAGAGAGAGAGAGAACATGCAATGTATACACCATGGAACATAGAGAAGAAAGACTTTCCAGCACCAAGAATAATAAACACTCACTGAGTTCCTGTGGTGAACTGATTCTTGGGATTATAACCATGAGGTCCTAGTAGGGCATGACTCAGTTAAGGCAGGGAGCATGGCATGGCATGTCTGTGAACCATAAAGAAATTGTAAAAGTCACACAAAGGACATCAGTGTCCCATTTCACATGGCACTTTCATAAAGAAACAGGAAGTAGATGACTTTCTGAGTCTCTGTGGACTTGATACTGTCTGCCTGCACCTGGTTTTACTTCCTATGCCACTGATTCTCTAGGTGTCTGACAATCAGAAATCACATCCATAGCTACTGCAATTTTTTTTGTTTCTAGTCTAGGTTTGAGAGTGAGGGGACACAAGGAAACTTCATATTGACTTGGTAGAAGAGTCTGAAAGTGAGGTGAATCAATAGTGGACACGGTTAAGCTCTTGCACATCACTATATAGGTAGCCAGCAACCCAGTATCTAATGAAGAGCACCTCAGAGGTTTCATGGGAACCACTGGCAGCCAACACCATGGGATTTCATCACATGACTAGATAGATACTTGAGATACGCTCAACATACTACTTACCTAGACTTCTGCCTCCTGTATTCTGGTACTCCACCTAAAATACTGAAGCCAACTTAGCATCCCAGTACCTGTAACATATGACAATAGTTTGGTTGTATTCCTTTTACAGATAAACATTGTATTGAAGTGACTAAGGTAATGTCATCTTGTCCAAACTCCATTTTCTGTCTGCTCAGACACTTCTCAGCCCACTATTGCTTCCTACGGTTGTGTCCACCTTAGCAACACTTTTGGGGTTTCAATGACCCTGACCATGGTCCAGATGTATCAACTCAAATAATTATGTCTATACAAACTAAACATAAACTAAAATAACTGAAAAGGTATAAATTGAAATTGACATATTGTATCTTAAATAACTACTGTGTTCTGCCAAAACAATTGTTGCAAGGTTACCCTGACCCTCATCTAACACTGATACAAATGTGGGATTTGTCTTTAAAAATGCTGTACCCCGGAGCTTCAGCACTAAACGTCTTTCTGAGGCACTAGTCTACTCTTGGTTGCCAGGCAAAAATGAAGGTCTCCAATTTGGCCTTACATGCATCATGATCTGTACATTTCTCACCTATAATATAATGTTATAATAAAAAAACAGGTTCATTGAAGGTTGAGGAGAAAGCTCAGTGAGTAAAGCCTTTGCTGTACAAGGAGGGGAGCAGAGAAAAATGTAGAGCTCAATAAAAATCAATTTTAAAAAAAGGTAGGCATGGCAGCACAAGCCTGTAATCACAGAACCGGGAGGTAGATTCTAGGGAAACCCTGGGGCTTGCTGCCCAGTCAGCCTAGCTGAATCAGTAAACTAGAGATTCAGTGAGAGACACTGTCTGACAACATAAGTTGAGGATCAATCAAGGAGGATATAAGACATCAGCCTCTAGCCTTCACATTCATGTACACACATGTGCACACGCAGTTAAACCATGAACTCACATATATACCCATATAAATGTGTACAATACCCATATAAATATATACATGTACTGTGCACATGAAATAAGTACACAAACTGAAATAAAATTTTAAAAATATGCCCAGCATCTTTGGGAAGAGAAAGCCACAGTCTCATTCTTGATTCCTGACTGATGAACACTGATTTCTTGTGACACTGTTGAAAATACAGCCATACAACAATAGATATATCATTGTGCTTTTGAAGCTAGTCTGAGAAGCAATGTGTGAACTGTGCTTTTTCTGGTGATGCCAACAGTTTCACATTTCTATTTTAGGGCGACAATTGTGTGACAAATTTCTTATTTTGAACACAAAAGGCCCACCTCCTCCACCACACAGACAGATGAGATGGGAAAGGCAAATTCTCCATCATCTGTGCATTCTCTGAGTCCACTCCTGCACTGAAGAGGCCTCCAACAGAGCCTAACCCTCTGTTGCTTAGTCATGCTGTCTTCCTTGTTCTCCATTTAACCTAGCAAACTATCTTGGGACAACTGCATGCTTCCTGCCTCACAAATAAGAAGGGAACAATTTATCATCTCCCAAGACAGGTACACCATCTTTAAAGCTCTAATTGCTGAAAAAGCGTGAGGTCAGGACAAATTGTATTGCTGTGTGACTGTACAGGGATGCAATGGTAGTAAGGTGCACCATCCTGGGAGCATGCATCTTCTTTTGATTCTTGATTAAAACTGATGCTTCTGTTCTAAGAACCTTGGCACAGCTCCTGAAGACCTCAGCCCCCAAATTGATCTGCTCCCAGTATCTTGACAACACAGTAACATTCCTTCCATCTATTTGGAGGGATGTTAAACTTATCTATGGCACTCTATGTGCCTCAGACAACAAAAGTCCCATGACATTCTAACAACTCACATGGTCCCAGCTTGATATTTGATAAATTTAAAGGTGAATAATAGAAAAATAGGAGCTACAATCCTCAGGACAGTCAAATATAAGACAAATAACTATGCCATTATGTAATGTTGTACAATTGTTGAAGAAAAAAATTTTCTCATATATAAAAAGTTTCTCATATGTGTGTGTACATAAGTCTGTCTGTTTGTATGTATGTATAAAACAATCCTGTACAATAAAAAGCTTCTGGAGGTATCACCATTCCTCATTTCAAGCTCTACTGCAGAACTATAGTAATAAAAGCCATATGGTATTGACATAAAAGCAAACAGGTAGGTCAATGAAAGCAAATTGAAGGTCCAGATGTAAATCCACACACCTATGGATACCTGATTTTGTCAAAGAAGAGAGAATTATGCAATCGATAAATGAAAGCATCTTCAACAAATGGTGCTGGTCTAACTGTATGTTGGCATCTAGAAGAATGAAAATGGATCCATATTTATTTATTACCCTGCATAAAATTGAAGTCCAAGTAGATCAAAGACCTCAACATAAAACCAGTTACTATGAGCCTAATAGAAGAGAAAATGGGGAATAGCCTTGAATGCATTGACACAGGAGACAAATTCCTTAATAGAACACCAATAGTGCAGACATGAAGATGAACAATTAATAAATGGGACCTCATGAAACTAAAGAGCTTCTATAAGACAAAGGATACTGTCAATAGGACAAAACAGCAGCCTACAGACTGGGAAAGGATTTTTACCAAATCCACATCTGACAGCGGGCTAATTTCCAAAGTGTATAAATATCTCAAGAAACTAAACATCAAAAAACAAAATAATCCAATTTAAAAATGGGGTACAGATCTAAACAGAGAATTCTCAACAGAGGAATCTCAGATGACAGAGAAACGCTTCTCTATGTTCAAAATCCATAGCATTAGGAAAACACAAATCAAAACGGATCTGATATTCCATCTTACACCTGTCAGAATGGCTAAGGTAGAAACAAAAGTACAGCTCATGATGGAGAGGATATGGAGAAAAGGGAACACTCCTCCACTGCTGGTGAGAGTGCAAACTTATTCAGCCACCTTGGAAATCAATATGGTAGTTTCTCAGAAAATTGGGAATAAATATACCTCAAGAAGCAATCATATCAACTCTTGGGCATATACCTAAAGGATGTTCAATCAAATCACAAGGACACTTGCTCAACTATCTTCATAGCAACTTTATTCATAATAACCAGAAACTTAAACAGCCTGGATGTCCCTCAACCAAAGAATGAATGAAGAAAATGTAACACATTTACACAATGGAATATTACTCAGCTGTTAAAAACAATGACATCATGAATTTCGACAAAAAGATGAACTAGAAAAAACTTATCCTGATTTTCTTCAGGTTCACCTTCTTATTTACCTTCTCTAGGACCATGAATAATAGGCTCAAAGACCTTTAATTATGGCTAGAATCCACTTATGAGTGAATACATACCATATTCCTCTTTTTGGGTCTGGCTTGCCTCACTCAGTATAGTGTTTTCTATGTCCATTCATTTGCATGCAAAATTCAAGATGTCATTGTTTTTTACCGCTGAGTAAAACTCTAATGTGTATATGTTCCACACCTTCTTTAACCATTCTTCTATTGAGGGGCACCTAGATTGTTTCTAGGTTCTGGCTATTACAAATAGAGCTGCTATGAACATAGTTGAACAAATGCTTTTGTGATATGATAGGGCATCTCTTGGGTATATTCCCAAGAGTGGAATTGCTGGGTCTTGGGGGAGGTTGACTCCCAGTTTCCTGAGAAACCGCCACACTGATTTCCACAGTGGCTGCACAAGTTTGCATTCCCACCAACAATGGATGAGAGTTTCCCTCTCTCCACATCCTCTCCAGCATAGGCTATCATTGGTGTTTTTGACTTATCTAATCTGACCGGTGTAAAATGGTATCTCATAGTTGTTTTGATTTGCATTTCCCCGATCGCTAAGGATGTTGAGCATGACCTTAAGTGTCTTTTGACCATTCGAAGTTCTTCTGTTGAGAATTCTCTGTTCAGATCAGCACTCCATTTTTTAATTGGGTTAATTAGAGTTTTATTGTCTAGTTCCTTGAGTTCTTTGTATATTTTGGAGATCAGGCCTTTGTCTGATGAGGGGTTGGTGAAGATCTTCTCCCAGTCAGAAGGTAGCCTTTTTGTCTTACTGACAGTGTCCTTTGCTTTACAGAAGCTTCTCAGTTTCAGTAGGTCCCATTTATTCATTGATTCTCTTATTGTCTGTGCTACTGGGGTTCTACCTAGGAAGTAGTCTCCTGTGTCTATGTCTTGTAGACTACTTCCCACTTTTTCTTCTATCTGGTTCAAAGTGGTCAGATTAATGTTGAGGTCTTTAATCCATTTGGACTTGATTTTTGTGCATGGTGTATTTATCCTCCTGGAGATTGGAAATAGACAAGAGTTCCAGAACCTTCATCTGGCGATGGATGGAGATAGAGACAGAGGCCCACATTGGAACACTGGACTTAACTCCCTAGGTCCAAACGAGAAGCAGAAGGAAAGAGAACGTGAGCAAAGAAGGCAAGACCAGAGGGAACCTTCATCCGACGATGGATGGCGATACAGACGAACACCCACATTGGAGCACCGGACTGAGCCCCTCAAGGTCCAAATGAGGAGCAGAAGGAGGAAGAACATGAAAAGGGAAATCAGGACCGCGAGGGGTGCGATCACTCACTGATACAAGGGGACTGATGTAATAAGAGTTCACCAAGGCCAGTTGGATTGGGACTGAACAAGCACGTGATTCAACCAGATTCTCTGAATGTGGCCGGATTCTCTGGATGTGGCTGGCCCAGAGTCTTTCTGAAAAGCCATTGACAATGACACTGGGACTTGTTTCCTCTGCATATACTGGATTTTGGGGATCCAGTCTGTTTGGATACTCACCTTCCTGGACCTTGAACTTCCCACAGGGCGAGAAACCCTGACTGCTCTTAGGGATGGAGAGGGAGGAGGAGAAGGAATGGGGGAGTGGGAGGGGGTTGGGAGGAGGGGCAGAAATGGAAACTTTTATAATTTAAAAGTTTGGAAAATTTTCCAAATAAACTTTGGAAAAAAAAACTTATCCTGAGTCAAATGACCCAGACCCAGAAAAACAAACATAGTATGTACTCACTAATAAGTACATATTAGCTCCAAAGTAAAGGATAACCATGCTATAATCCAAAGGCCCAGAGAGGCTAGGTAACAAGAAAGGCCCAATGGAGTATACATGAATCTTCCTGGGAAGGGGAAATAGAAGAGATTTTTCAGGTAAACTGTGGGTAGGTGGAGTTGGGAACATGAGGGATAAGGTTAAGGAACAAAGGAGGAGAAAACTAGAAGACAACTGGAAATGGGGGATCAGCTTGGGATCAGGTAGAAACTTGCAAGGGAAACTCCCAAGAATCTAGAAGAATGACCCCAGCTAAGACTCCTAGCAATAGCACATACATAGTCTGAACTGGCCATCTCCTTTGACCAGGCAAGACTTTCAATGGAAAGATTAGGATACCAACCAAGCCACATAACCTCCGATCTACAGTCTTTACTACCTATGAGAAGTGCTGGGGTAATGGTGGTACAGAGATTGAGGGAGTGTACAGCCATAACCAGCTCATCCTGAGACCCATGTCACAAGAGTGAGCTCACTCCTGATACTGCCTGAATCTCCTGGACACAGAGGCTAGATGGCCCAGAGACCTAGGATAGAACCAAAGAAGACCGAAGAAAAAAAAGGTCAATTTAATGGTGCCTAATGATATTCTGATATACTCATAGAGTGGCACTTAGCCCAATTGTCATCAGAGAGGTTTCATTCAGCAACTGATGGAAACAGATGCAGAGTCCTACAGCCAAACATTAAGACAAGCTCAGGAAATTCTACAGAAGAAAGGGAATATTTTATGAGCTAGAGGGATCAGGGATTGTGAAGACAACAAGAAAACCCACAGATTCAGGTAACTGGGATCAGAGGAGCTCACTGAGTCTAAACTGGCAACCAGAGAGCCTGCATGGAACTGACCTAGACCCTCTGTATATATAGGGTAGCTGTGTAGCTTGGTCTTCTTGTAGGACTTTAAGTAGTAAGAGAAGGGGCTGTCTCTAATGCTTTGACTGGTTTTGGGGGCCCTATTTCTCGTGCTGGGTTGTTTTGACCAGTCTTAATACAAGGAAAGGTGCTTAGTGTGTCTGTAACTTGCTATGCAATGTTTTATTGATATCCATTAGAGACCTGTTCTTTTCTGAATAGAAACAGAGGAGTGGATTGGGTGGTACAGAGGGCAGATAGGGAAAGAATGGGAGGAGATTAGATGTGGAATAACTGCAGTCAAAATGTGAAATAAATAATAAAAATGTTTTTAAAACTTTATATATAATTATAGATATAGATATTCTCATATATAATTTTAGAAAATTATTTCAAGTTTTAGAAAATTTGTCTTTTTATCTTTTATTATTAAACATTTCACATACATATTTTGATCATATTTATTCCCTATTACTCTCCTTTATCTTATCAGACAGAGGACTGATCTCCAAAATATATAAAGAACTCAAGAAATTCCAAATAACCCAATTAAAAATGGGGTACTGAACTGAACAGAGAATTCTCAACAGAAGAAGTTCAAATGGATAAAAGATACTTAAGGTCATGTTCAACTTCCTTAGCAATCAGGGAAATGAAAATTAAAACAACTTTGAGATACCATCTTACACCTGTCAGAATGGCTAAGATCAAAAACACCAATGATAGCTTATGCTGGAGAGGATGTGGAGTAAGGGAAATACTCTTCCATTGCTGGTGGGAATGCAAACTTGTACAACCACTCTGAATATTTATATGGCAGTTTCTCAGAAAATTGGGACTCAAACTACCTCATGACCCAGCAATACCACTCTTGGGCATATACCCAAAAGAAGCTCAACCATACTACAAAGACATATGTTCACCTATGTTCATAGCAACATTATTTGTAATAGCCAGAACCTGGAAACAACCTAGATGCCCCCCAATAGAAGAATGGATAAAGAAAATGTGGCACATTTACACATTAGAGTACTACTCAGCAGTAAAAAACAATGACATCTTGAATTTTGCATGTAAATGGATAGAATTAGAAAACACTATCCTGAGTGAGGTAACCCAGACAGAAAAGGATAAATATGGTACGTACTCATTAATAAGTGGATACTGGCTATAAACAAAGGATACTGAGTCTATAGTTCAAGATCCTAGAGAAGCTAAGTAACAAGGTGAACCCTAAGGAAAATATATATATAGATCCATCTGGAAAGTTGAAATAGACAAGATCATCTGACAAAATTGGAAACATAGGGGTATGGGGAGAAGGAAAGGTAGAAGGAGCAGAGGAGGGGAGAAGGGGATAGTTGAGGAGAACTTGAGAGAATGGAATAGCCAAGATGGAGAAAACAGAGATGAAGGTAAGGAAAGAGATATGTTGATTGAGGGAGCCATTATGGGGTTATCTAGAAACCTGGCTCTAAAGAAATTCCCAGAAATTCACAAGGATGAGCCCAGCTAAAACCCTAAGCAATTGAGGAGAGGGTGCTTGAACTGGTCTTGCCCTGTAGTCAAACTGAGGAATATAATAAATATCACCATAGAACCTTCATCTAGCAACTGATGGAAACAGAAACTGAGACCTGCATCGGAGCACAGGACTGACCTCCCAAAGTCCAGTTTAAGAGTGGGAGCAGTAAGAATATGAGCAAAGTGGTCAAGACCATGATGGGGACACCCACTGAAACAGTCTACCTGAGCTAATGGGAGCTCACTAACTCCAGTCAGACAGGGAAGGAACCAGCATAGCACCAAATAGTCCCACTGAATGTGGATAGCAGTTGTATGACTGGGTCAGACTGAGGGGCCACAGGCAGTGGCACCAGGATTTATCCCTACTGCTTGTACTGGCTTTTTGGACACCAATTCTCTTTGGATGGATACCTATTCAGCATAGATATAATACGGAAGGCCTTGGACCTTCCTCAAAGCAATGTGTCTTACCCTCTCTGAGGAGTGGATGGGATGGGGTGGGGGTTAAGTAGAGGGAATGGGAGGAGAGGAAGAAGTGGGAATTTGGATTGGGTATGTATAATGAAAAAAAGATCGTGTTTTCTTTTTTAAGAAAATAAAAAATAAAATAAAAGAGAAAAAAAGCCAGATGTTATACACACTTATAATCCCAGCAATGAAGAGCTGGAGTTGGGAGAGGCCTACTGAATAGCGGCCAGATGGCCAGACAAACTGACATGATCAGTAGTCTCTAGGCCAAGGAAAGAGCCTCTCCTAAAGGAATAACATAACATTCCTGAAGGTAACACCTAAGGCTGTTCTTCTGCCCTACTTATATGTCCTCATGCACACACACATGCATACACACATAAAAAACTTTATATATAATTATAAACATAGATAATTCTTTTATATATATATATAATTTTAGAGAAATTGTTTCATTTTAGAAAGTTTGTCTTTTTATCTTTTTATTATCTAAACATTCCACATACATAGATCATATTTATTTCTAATTACTCTTTTTTATTTTATTCTACTCCCTCAGCTCCCAACAAGCTCCCTGATGAGCACTTTCATGTCTCTCTTTGTGACTGACTGAATTTAGTTAATGTTTCCTGCATGAACATTAGTAGTGATCTATTTACTGATGTATAGGAAACTAGCCAGAAAATCTCCAAAATCCATCAACAGCCAAAAGTCCCTCAGCTAGGAATGGGACCCGATGAGCCAAGCCCCTATTTATATTCGATTGTTGACTATTTGATTTTAGCCAGGTCTTGTGCAGGTAGCCACAGATACTATTAAATCATGAGTATAGAAACCATATAATGTCCAGGAAGACAACATCTTACAGCACCCCTCTCCATCCTGAGGCACTTGTCTTCTTTCTGTTCCCTTTTCTGTGATATTCCCTGAGCCTTGGACAGGATGATATAGATGTTCCTTTTGGGACTGAGCACTCAAAAGCCACTTAGTCTCAACATTTCCACCAGTTAGAAGTCTTTTTAACAACCATCTCCTGCTACAAAAAAAAAAATCCACTTGTCTGACCAGGTTGAGAGCAACACTAACGCCTGGGTATGAACATAGAAAGTGGATTTCTTTTTATAAGTCAGGCTTTCTTCCTTAAGAGGTGGGATGTTGTTTTGTAACCATCAGCCAGTAAGGAATCCCGTAGACACAAAACCTAATAGTTCTCAAATATTAGCATGCCAAAAGTTGAAAACAGTTCCTATTCATCTGCTTGAAAATAGTACCCATTCATCTGAGGACATTTTGCACATGGGAACTGCACTGGGAGGAAGATTTGAAATAAATAGCCCAGAAATAGGGCAGTTATCCTATGGCTCTGAATAGCTTCCAAGGGTTCTTCCTTCTCATTCATTCATCTCTGTAAAGTAAGAACTGGGTCATAAGATCCAAATGACTGGCATTTTGCCACTGCTATATGGTGACAAGTGCTGAAGCAAGTTGTGAGGTTTCCTCTCAAATACTTGTTTATTTTTTTGACTACATGATCTTTAAAAGTTAATGTGTGTAGATTTCATGCAATTTATTTTTACTGATGCCAACAAGAGATTTTCATTTCTAAGCATGACTTGTTTGACAATTAGCATCCTCTAGCAACCCAGGACAGACCCTGAGGAGCTCTCCTAGAAAGATAGATATCAGCTGGAAGGAGGAATAAAGAGCATTTTAAGCTGATGAGCAAGTTCAGCAACTGGTGTGCGTGGGGGGGGGGGAGCCAGAGAAGATCAGCAAGTTCTCTACAATACCCACTGAACTGTGTCCCCCTGACCCCCATGCTGACTGTAGGTCAATAAAGAAGCCTGCTAGGGGAAGAGCTGTAGGGCTCCAACCACCCGAGTAATTACATCTTCTGCTCCCTGGGGCTGTCCTTTAAGAACCTCAATTTTGGTTTTAGTATTTGTTTGAAAGGAAGTGAGTCTTCTGTTATAGCAGCCTGCAAGGCATAAGTAGTGCATTTAAAATGTCCACTTCTGAGTGTGCTATGTAGTAATTATTAATCTCACAAATTATGATCTGTTTTGTCATTGTTGCTCAACAAGTGCCACTACTCCTTATACCTGTAAAGAACACCATCACCCTAGTTCAATAAAAACTCACACAAAATCTCCTTCATTTCCTTCTTCCTTGCGCGTGCGCACGCGCGCGCGCACACACACACACACACACACACACACTCACACACACACATCGAGGGGGGGACAGAAAGAATGAGAGCTACAGTTTGTTGCTTATGTTTTATAACACTGTCCACTGGAGCATGGTCAACCTACTTGGGCCTACTTGGGTACATACCCACAAAGAAAACTGCCCTCCCTCCTCTAACAAGCATTAACTATCATAGGTATTGTTTCTCTGGCCATTAACTTTGGTTTTTTTTGTTGTTGCTTGTTTGGGTTTTTTTTTGTTTGTTTGTTTGTTTTTTAACCACATCTCTCACTAAACTTGAGGGTTGCTGATTAAACTAACTGGCCAGCAGATCCAGGGATCTACCTGTCACTTTTTGCCAAGTACTGGGATTACAAATGTGTGTCACTATGCCTGGCTTTTGTATATGTGTTCTGGAAATCTAAAAAGAGTCCTTATGCTTAAACGGCAAGCACATTATTGACTGAGCCATCTCCTCAGCAATGCTTGTTGCTCTTGATGTATCACTGGATGCTCAGGTGTCTGTTTTGGGAACCTTCTGGGAAAGGTTTGCCATAGTAACTTATTCTTCAGGCTGCCTCTCTGCTTCAAGACATGACAAGTCCAGTTCTTGAAGAGATAGCTAATGGGTACCAGGAAGGCAAATACACCTCCATCCTTCATTCCCTACTGTAGCAGGATCATGTGTTTGAACACTTGGTCTCCAGTCAGTTGTGCTGTTTGGGAAGGTTGCAGAACCTCTGGGAAGCCGAGCCTTGCTGGAGGAAGCATTGTCACTGAGGATGGGTTTTGAGGTCTGATAGTCTGACTCTTCTTTTTTTCCTCTCCTGGTCTAGATGTCATTCCTTCCCTTCCTGCTGCCATATCTTCCTGACAATAATGGAATAATTCCCCTGGAACTACAAGCTCAAATAAAGCCTTTCCTCCATAAGTCACTTGTGTAGGGGTATTGTGTTGAAGTGACTAAGGTAATGCCATCTTGTCCTGATTCTGTTTTGTGTTTGCTTACCATCATTCTCAACCTATGGGTCATGACCCCTTTGGGTGTTAAAATGACCCTTTCATAGGGGTCACATATCAGATAGCCTGCATATCAGATATTTACATCACAATTCATAACAGTTGCAAAATTACAGTTATGAAGTAGCAACAAAATAATTTTATGGTCGGGGGTCACCACAACATGAGGAGCTGGATTAAAAGGTCGCAGCATTAGGAAGGTTGACTACCACCGGCTTAGACAGTTCTCAGCCCTCTACTCCCACCACAGCCACATATTTGGGATTGTCTATGACCCTGACTACAATCCAGATGTAGTAACCCAAATAGCTAACGTTTGTGCAAACAAGACATAAACAAACTGATAGAATTACAAACCAAAATTAATGTCATGTTGAGTGTGAAACAACTACCGTGCTCTGCCAAAACAGATGTTGCAAGTTTACTCTGCCCCTCATCTAAGATTGAGACCATTGTGGGGTTTGCCTTGAAAGGCACTGCACCCCTGAGCTTAGGAACTAAGAGTCTTTCTGAGGAACGAGCCCACTTTTTGTTACCAGCCCAAGATAAAAGACACTCATAGTTTTATTAGTTTATTGAGTGGAGTGGTCTATAACTTTCCGGAGGGGATTGTTTCAGTGTCACGGTAACAGGAAGGAACCTCATGGCACTCCTAGTTTATCTATGCTATCACTAATACCACTGATAGAAGGATACCTAGAATTGATCCAGACCTGGAAATTCAGGAAAACTAAAAAGAAATAAAAGTAGGGACAGTATGACTCCACACAAATCAAACTGGCAAAACATAAAAAGTGTGCAAAAAACAAGCTATGTAGAAAAATTGGAACTACACGCATGAGTAATGAGAAGGAGAATTGCTGTAATCTCTTTGGATGTGATTTTGCAAAGTCTATTGAACTAAAGATGAATGTAGTCTACAGCCCCAGAAATTTCACTTTGAGAAAAATTCTTGTGTCCACAAAGAAAGAAACATGTGAAACTTTGCTATAGCATTGGTTGTTACAGCAAAATTTTAAAAGGAAACTCCAACAGCCAGCATTAGGGAACCAGAGAAATGATATGTTGTGAAAGACACTATCATGGGGGTCATCAAAACCAAGAGTTCCTAGAATGCACTAGGCTGAATGGAAATGGGAAACAAGTTGTCAAATCTTTGCTAAAGTAAACCATTTGTAGGCGTTTTTAATTTTAGAAAAATCCATAAGCAGTAGAAGTCTGAGATGTATCATTTGGTTGGGACTGCTCAGCTCTGAAAGGGAGGAAGTAATGGAAGTTTCAGGATCATGTCTGTCCCAATGTGTTCCTTTTCAAATGTTTTAAAGCATCTGTGGCAAAGCATAAACATGTGTTAACTTTTTTCTGAGAGACCTTTTAAGAGGTCTTTTTAAAAATGAGTTGTGTCATATTTGATGATCATCCAGGAATATTAATTTAGGGGCAGGAACTTTAGCAATATCTGGGGGCTGCTGTTCCTTATTATTTAAGAACTTTGTTTAAATAATAATAAAATAGTAGTAAGGAGCTACAGATATAGCACAATGGCAGAGCGCTTATTTAGCAGGCACAGGGCCTTTTATTTCATCCCCAGCACTGAGAAAGAAAGAAGAGAGAGAAGGCAAAGGAAAGGACAATAGGGATGGAGAAGAGGGAAGAAGGGAGAGAATAAAGGAGAAAGGGAGATATTGAGAAGGGTGGAATGTAGGAGAAAAGTGAAAGGGGGAAAAGGAGAAAGGAGGAAAAAAGGAAGGAAGCAGGGAAAGAGAGGAAGGATAAACAGGAGGAAAGGAGAAAAGGAAAAAAGGATAAAAGAGGAAGAAAGCAGGAGAGAGGGAGGAAAGGAGGAGCAGAGAGGAATGAGGGAAGGGGAAATGGGGGAAAGAAAAGAGAGAAAGAGGGAGAAATTCTGATACCACCTGGGATGAATCATGGACTCCTACTCTTCAAAGCCAATGCTTACATTTTATTAAGAATGTCTGGTGCCCTAGTGAGGGCTACTACTGCTGTGATGAAACATCATGAGCAAAGCAACTTGGGGAGGAAAGGGTTTATTTGACTCATATATCTTGAATCATAGTTCACTAAAGGAAATCAAGACAGGAACTCAAACAGGGCCAGAACCTGGAGGCAGGAACTGATGCAGCAATCAGGAAAGAGCACTGCTTACTGGCTTACTCAGTCTGCTTTCATAAAGAACCCACTACCACCAGCCCAGGGATGGCACCACCCACAATGGGCTGAACCCTCTTCCATAAATCCCTAATAAAGAAAATGCTACACAGGTTCATATACATCCCAATTTTATGGAGGCATTTTCTTAATTTAGGCACCATTCTCTCTTATAACTTTGGCTTGTGTTGGCAAAGCCAACCCATCTGTGTTCCATAAAGAGCTATGACCTAGAGCTCTACCAAAGTAATCGTATGTACCTCTCAGACAGTCATGAATACTGTTAATGATCTGAGAATTTCCCTCTTGCTGCTTTATCTAAAGCAATGCCAATAATACAGTAGTTCTGTTATGTTGATTATTTGATGGACCACAGAACTTTTTTGATATTTTGAGAATATCAAAGAGAAGAAGATACTACAAAATAATTGCAAAAGCAGGCCTGAACTCTTTAGTAGGAAGGCTGTTTACTGTTGTTTAAGTAGGATTATGCAATTACACTGCACATGAGAAAGCTATTATTATCAGAGAGAGTAAAAAAAGAAGCTCTTTCTCTTCTCCAAGTGACCCTGAGACTGTGAAAATGGTAATAACAAATTTTCAGAGTGGGTAAAATAAAAATGAGAGAGTATACTGACAACAGGAAATAAAGAATATCAAAAGTCACTAATTATTTCTTTCCCAAACATATCATTAGTAGACACAACATTTGTAGTAGCAAAAGAGATCTATTTTACCCACTGGCATACTATGTAAAGATTTTCCCTGCAAGTTAGAGTGTTGAAGTGTTGCAGAGGGTCTCATCTGAGAAATGGTCAGCAATGTCCATTGTTACTAACTGAAAATGAAGGACACGGAAGTCATTCATGTCTTTCTCTTCAGTCTTTCTCTTGCTTTGTATCTTCACAATATTCCTTGTGTCATCAGTATTGCATCATGTAGTAGAATATTAGTTTAAGATGTGTTACAGTCATCTATGCTGTGGAATATTTGTTTAATGATACAAAAATGTGCATTCTTTTATGTTGTATTTGTTTAACTCCGTAAAGAAGTGTTACTTTGCCTGCCTAAAACACCTGAATGGTCTAATTAAGAGCTGAATGAACAATAGCAAGGCAGGAGAAAGGATAGTTGGGGCTGGCATGCAGAGAGAATAAATAGAAGGAGAAATCATAAGGACTGTAGGGTGATGTAGGTGTAAAGAGAGTTAATTCATGACATAATGAAAATAATTATTTAGTATCAACCCTATTATTTAGTATTAAACCCTATTACTTTTCCTACATAAGCATGACTCTACTCCACTGACAATCCCACTGTCCTAGTGGGCAACAGATACTAAAACACACTTGCTTAATCCTGTACTTAGTATGCTATTCTTTGGGATTAGTGGGTTTTACCCAAGTAAAACTACATAAAACTTAGATGGTCATAGCTGACTGAAAGTTCTGTGATAGCATAACAAAGTGGGTATCTGAGGTGTCTATGCACAGAAATACTGGTGAAAGAGTTGCCTTGCTTGAGTGGAAAGTCACTGCTTTCCTGCAGTCCACCCAAGCTTGCAAACAGTTGAGATACCAACCTCCAGGCTGCGCCCTCACCCCCACCACCCTGGACACTGTATCCATCCAAGACCCTCTCTGCCACCAAACCCCACACACCTGAAGATTCTTCCTGTGGCCAGCCCTCCCCTGCAACCCGAGCAGACTACATGAGTACAGGTGTAAAGCATGCCAGTTGGAAAAACAGCAGACTACATAGGAACAGGTGTAAACCACACTAGTTGGAAGACTAGGCAACGACATAAGTCACACCAGAAGAAATTATGAGTATGCTGGTGTAAGAATACATTCAACAACCAAAAGAGCAATATGGCACCACCAGAACACAGTGATCCTACAACAGCAACATATGAACATTTAAATACAGCTGAAGCACAAGAAAATGAACTTAAAAATTACTTTATAAAGATGATAGAGGCTCTTAAAGAGGAAATGAAAAATTCCCTTAGATAAGTAGAGGAAAAGACAAACAAAAAATTGAAAGACACCAATAAATCCCTTAAAGAAAGCTAAGAAAAAACAACCAAGCACGGGAAAGAAACAGTTCAACTTGAATACTGAAATAGGAACAATTAAGAAACACAAACCAAGGGAATTCAGGAAGTGGAAAAATCTGGGGAAGCTAACAGGAACTATAGATGCAAGCATCACCAACAACAGAATACAAGAAATGGAAGAGAGAACCTTGAGTGTTGAAGATACAGTAGAGGAAATAAATTCTTTGGTCAAAGAAAATATTAAATCCAAGAGCTAGCAGAGGGCCATCAGAGGGGTGAGTTTGCTTCGGGCCCACGGCAGGGGCCCGGTAAGGAGGAGCTTGGGCTTTCCCTGACCCCATAGACTCCCAGGTCACCCTGCAGTGCTGGTTCCCCCCAGCTAAGCTCTCCCGCCTGCCATCCCAGCTCCCATCCAGGTACAAATTCCTATATTTCTCCTTTCCCCCTGGGGTCATAAAATTTCCCCAGCTCAGCTGCCTTGCGAGCTGGGCCTGCATTGTAGGTGCATCCCGGAAAGAGGGAGTGCCTGTGCTTCAATAGCCTGCCTGAGGAAAGGTGGGCATTCTGTCAGTGAAGTCCCTGCCCAACAAGAGAACCTGACCCAGTACCAGAAGTTCCAATAGAGAACATTTGAAGTAAGAGATGGGCAGACGCCAAGGCAAGATCTTGTTCAACAATCTGAAAAAAAACATGAAAACACCAGATCCCAACGACCCTACAATAGAAGGACTTGAACACCTTAACCCAGAAGAAGTGGAAAAAAGTGCCATTATGAAAGCAATAGAGTCCCTTAAACAGGATATGAATAACTCCCTTAAAGAATTGGATGAGAAATATAACAAAAAGTTTGAAGAAATGAGTATAGAAATGGGTGAGAAATATAACAAAAAGTTTGAAGAAATAAGTAAATCCGTGAATGATACCCTGAGAAACCAAGAAAAAACAATCAAACAGGTAATGGAAACAGTTCAAGAATTAAAAACTGAAATGGAGGCAATGAAGAAAACACAAGCCAAGAACCGGCTGGATATGGAAAACCTAGGTAAACAAACAGAGACTACAGAATCAAGCATAACCAATAGAATACAAGAGATAGAAGAACGAATCTCAGATTCTGAAGATACCATAGAGAAAATAAAGGCTCTGGTCAAAGAAAACGGCAAATCCAACAAATTCTCATCACAAAACATTCAGGAAATCTGGGACACAATAAAAAAAAACCAAACCTAAGAATAATAGGGATTGAAGAAGGAGAAGAACTGCAGATCAAAGGCCCAGAAAATATATTCAACAAAATTATAGAAGAAAACTTTCCCAATCTAAAGAACGATATTCCTATGAAGGTTCAAGAAGCATACAGAACACTGAATAGACAAGATCAAAAAAAATCCCCTTGCCATATAATAATCAAAACACAAAACATACAAATTAAAGAAAGAATATTAAGAGCTGCAAAGGAAAAAGGTCAAGTAATTTATAAAGGTAAACCTATCAGGCTTACACCGGACTTCTCTATGGAAACCATGAAAGCCAGAAGATCCTGAATAGAGGTACTACAGAAACTAAGAGACCATGGATGCAAACCCAGACTACTATACCCAGCCAAGCTATCGTTCACTATCAACGGAGAAAACAAAATATTCCAGGATAAAAATAAATTAAAACAATTCGTAGCCACAAATCCAGCCTTACAGAAAGTAATAGAAGGAAAATCGCAACCCAAGGAGTCCAACATTGCCATCACTGCCTACAATAACCCAGACATCTAGTGACCCTTCACAACCAAACTCAAAGAAGAGAAACACACAAACTCTACTAGACACACACACAAAAAAATAATAACCGTAATCAACAACCACTGATCATTAATTTCACTTAATATTAGTGGACTCAACTCACCTATAAAAAGGCACAGACTAAGAGATTGGATACGAAAACAGGATCTAACATTCTGCTGTTTACAAGAAACACACCTCAACCACAAAGACAGACATCTACTCAGAGTAAAGGGTTGGGAAAAGGTTTTCCAAGCAAACGGACCTAAGAAACAAGCTGGCATGGCCATTCTAATATCTAACAAAATTGACTTCAAACTAAAATCAATCAGAAGAGATGGAGATGGACATTTTATACTCATAACAGCAACAATTCATCAGGAGGAAGTCTCAATCCTGAATATCTATGCCCCTAATATAAAAGCACCCACTTATGTAAAAGAAAAACTTTTAGAACTCAAGGCAGTCATCAAACCACACACACTAATAGTAGGAGACTTCAACACACCTCTCTCACCAATGGACAGGTCAATCAAACAGAAACTCAACAGAGAAATAAGAGAATTACTAGAGGTAATGAATCAAATGGACTTAACAGATATCTATAGAACATTCCAGCCAAATAGGAAAGAATATACCTTCTTCTCTGCAGCTCATGGAACCTTCTCGAAAATTGACCACATACTCGGTAACAAAGCAAACTTCCACAGATACAAAAAAAATTAGTAACCACCTGTGTCTTGTTGGATCACCACAGAATAAAGTTAGAATTCAATAACAATTCGAACACCAGAAAGCCTACAAATGCGTGGAAGTTGAACAGTCAACTACTGAATCATCCCTGGGTCAAGGAAGAAATAAAGAAATAAGTTAAAGTCTTCCTTCAATTTAATGAAAATAAAGACACAACATACTCAAACCTATGGAACACAATGAAAGCAGTGCTAAGAGGAAAGTTCATAGCACTAAGTGCCCAATTAAAGAAAACGGAGAAAGCACATATTGGAGACTTAACAGCACACCTGAAAGCTCTGGAAAAAAAAGAAGCAGACTCTCCCAGGAGGAGTAGAAGATTGGAAATAATCAAACTGAGAGCTGAAATCAACAAAATAGAAACACAGAAAACAATCCAAAGAATCAACGAAACAAAAAGTTGGTTCTTGGAGAAAATCAACAAGATTGACAAACCCCTAGCCAAACTAATCAAACGGCAGAGAGAGAACACTCAAATTAATAAGATCAGAAATGAAAAGGGGGACATAACGACAGACACAGAGGAAATTTAGAGAATCATTAGATCTTACTACGAAAGTTTATATGCCACAAAGTTGGAAAATGTACAAGAAATGGATTGGTTTTCAGATAAATACCATTTACCAAAGTTAAATCAAGACCAGGTGAACAATCTAAATAGACCTGTTAGTCGCGAAGAATTAGAAGCTGTTATCAAAAACCTCCCGACCAAAAAAAGCCCAGGGTCAGATGGTTTCAATGCAGAATTCTACCAGAACTTCGAAGAAGAGCTGATACCTATACCCCTTAAGGTATTTCACAATATAGAAACAGAAGAGTCATTGCCAAACTCTTTTTATGAAGCTACAGTTACCCTGATACCAAAACCACATAAAGACACAACCAAGAAAGAGAATTACAGGCCAATCTCACTCATGAACATCGACGCAAAAATTCTCAACAAAATCCTGGCAAACCGATTCCAAGAACACATTAGAAAAATTTTCCATTATGATCAAGTAGGCTTCATTCCAGAATGCAGGGCTGGTTCAACATACGCAAATCCATCAATGTAATCCATCATATAAATATACTGAAAGAAAAAAACCATATGATTATCTCATTAGATGCTGAAAAAGCATTTGACAAAATCCAACATCCCTTTATGATAAAGGTGTTGGAGAGATTGGGGATACAAGGTTCATACCTAAATATAATAAAAGCTATTTACAGCAAGCCGAAAGCTAACATCAAACTGAATGGAGAGAAACTCAAGCCATTCCATTGAAATCAGGAACAAGACAAGGCTGTCCACTCTCCCCATACCTCTTCAATATAGTGCTAGAAGTTCTAGCAATAGCAATATGACAACATAAGGGGATCAAGGGGATTCGAATTGGAAGGAAGAAGTTAAACTCTCGTTATTTGCAGACGATATGATAGTATACATGAGCGACCCCAAAAACTCTACCAAAGAACTCCTACAGCTGATAAACACCTTTAGTAATGTGGCAGGATACAAGATCAACTCCAAAAAATAGTTTGCCCTCCTATACACAAAGGATAAAGAAGCAGGGAGGGAAATCAGAGAAACTTCATTTTTCACGATAGCCACAAATAGCATAAAATATCTTGGGATAACTCTGACCAAGGAAGTGAAAGACCTATTTGACAAGAACTTGAAGTCTTTGAAGAAAGAAATAGAGGAGGATACCAGAAATGGAAAGATCTTCCTTGCTCTTGGATTGGGAGGATCAACATAGTAAAAATGGCAATTCTACCAAGAGCAATCTATAGATTCAATGCAATCCCCATCAAAATCCCATCAAACATCTTCACAGACGTTGAGAGAATAATAATTAATTTTATATGGAAAAACAAAAAACCCAGGATAGTCAAAACAATCTTATATAATAAATGAACGTCTGGAGGTATAAACATCCCTGACTTCAAAATCTATTACACAGCTACAGTATTGAAAACAGCTTGGCACTGGCATAAGAACAGAGAAGTCGACCTATGGAATCGAATAGAAGACCCAGATATTAACCCACAAACCTATGAACACTTGATTTTCGAAAAGGGGGCTAAAGGTGTGCAATGGAAGAAGGAAAGCATCTTTAACAAATGGTACCGGCATAACTGGATGTCAACCTGTAGAAGAATGAAAGTAGATCCATATCTATTACCATGCACAAAAATCAAGTCCAAATGGATTAAAGACATCAACATTAATCTGACCACTTTGAACTAGATAGAAGAGAAAGTGGGAAGTAGTCTACAAGACATAGGCACAGGAGACCACTTCCTAGTTAGAACCCCAGTAGCACAGACAATAAGAGAATCAATGAATATATGGGACCTCCTGAAACTGAGAAGCTTCTGTAAAGCAAAGGACACTGTCAGTAAGACAAAAAGGCTACCTTCTGACTGGGAGAAGATCTTCACCAACCCCTCATCAGACAAAGGCCTGATCTCCAAAATATACAAAGAACTCAAGAAACTAGACAATAAAACTCTAATTAACCCAATTAAAAAAATGGGGTGCTGATCTGAACAGAGAATTCTCAACAGAAGAACTCCGAATGGCCAAAAGACACTTAAGGTCATGCTCAACATCCTTAGCGATCAGGGAAATGCAAATCAAAACAACTATGAGATACCATTTTACACAGGTCAGATTAGCTAAAGTCAAAAACACCAATGATAGCCTATGCTGGAGAGGATGTGGAGAGAGGGGAACTCTCATCCATTGTTGGTGGGAATGCAAACTTGTGCAGCCACTGTGGAAATCAGTGTGGCAGTTTCTCAGGAAACTGGGAGTCAACCTCCCTCAAGACCCAGCAATTCCACTCTTGGGAATATACCCAAGAGATGCCCTATCATATCACAAAAGCATTTGTTCAACTATGTTCATAGCTGCACTATTTGTAATAGCCAGAACCTGGAAACAACCTAAGTGTCCCTCAATAGAAGAATGGTTAAAAAAGGTGTGGAACATATACACATTAGAGTTTTACTCAGCGGTAAAAAACAATGACATCTTGAATTTTGCATGCAAATGGATGGACATAGAAAACGCTTTACTGTGTGAGGTAAGCCAGACCCAAAAAGAGGAATATGGTATGTATTCACTCATAAGTGGATTCTAGCCATAATTAAAGGTCTTTGAACCTATTATTCGAGATCCTAGAGAAGCTAAATAAGAAGGTGAACCTGAAGAAAATCCTGTAGTTATCCTCCTGGATATTGGAAATAGACAAGAGTCCCAGGTAACCTTGGGTGCATGGGGGGGTGGGAGGGTTGTTGGAAGGGGGAGGGTTAGACAGAAGGGAGTAGGGGAGGAATGGGGAAAACTCGGGGTACTGGGATGGGGGGAGGGAGGAAGGATGGATATGGGATCAGGGAAGAATATATCTCAACTAAGGGAGTCATTTTAGGGTTTACATGAGACTTGATTATAAATGGGATCCCAGGTCCAAGTAGAGATCCCTAGATTGTTCTCTGGATAGAGGAGAGGGTGCCTGAACCGGCCTTGGCCTATAACCATACTGATGAATATTTTGCTTATCACCATAGAACCTTCATCTGGCGATGGATGGAGATAGAGACAGAGACCCACATTGGAACACTGGACTTAACTCCCTAGGTCCAAACAAGAAGCAGAAGGAAAGAGAACGTGAGCAAAGAAGGCAAGACCAGAGGGAACCTTCATCCGACGATGGATGGCAATACTGAGGGAGACCCACATTGGAGCACTGGACTGAGCCCCCCTATGGTCCAAACGAGGAGCAGAAGGAGGAAGAACATGAAAAAGTAATTTAGGACCGCGAGGGGTGCGATCACCCACTGATACAAGGGGACTGATCTAATAAGAGTTCACCAAGGCCAGTTGGAATGGGACTGAAGGAGCACGTGATCCAACCAGATTCTCTGAATGTGGCTGGCCCGGAGTCTTTCAGAAAAACCATTGACAATGACACTGGGACTTGTTTCCTCTGCATATACTGGATTTTTGGCATCCCGTCTGTTTGGATACTCACCTTCCTGGACCTGGAGGGAGGGGGGAGGAATTTGAACTTCCCACAGGGCAGGAAGCCCTGACTGCTCTTAGGGATGGAGAGGGAGGAGGAGGGGGAGTATGGGGAGTGGGAGGGTGTTGGGAGGAGGGGCGGAAATGGAAACTTTTATAATTTACTAAACTTTGAACTTAAATATAAAAAAATTAAATCCAAGAAATTTCTAGAACACAACATCCAGGAAATCTGGGACACCATTAATAGATCAAATCTAAGAATAATAGTGATAGAAGAAGAAGAATCCTATCTCAGAGGCACAGAAAACATATTCAAAAATAATAGAAGAAAACTAACCCAACCTAAAGAATGGTATGCCTATAAAGGTACTAGAAGCTTACAGAATACTAAATAGACTTTATACAAAAAGTTCCCTTGCCACATAATAATCAAAACACTAAAAATGGAGAATAGAGAAGGAATTTTAAGAGCTGCAAAGGAAAAAGGCCAAGTAATCTTTAAAGACAGACCTATAAGAATTATACCCAACGTCTCAATGGAGACTCTAAAAGTCAGAAGGTCCTGCAGAGATGTTTCACAGACATTAAGGGACCATGGAAGTCAGCCCCGTCTACTATACCTAGCAAAACTTTCAATAAACATAGATGAAGAAAACAAGATATTTCATGACAAAAGCATATTTAAATAATACCTATACAAAAATCCATCCCTACAAAAAGGACTAGAAGAAACACTCCAATCCAAGGAACTCAATTACATCCACAAAAACACAGGCAATAGATACCCTCACAACAACAAAACCCAAAGAAGGAAAACATACACATTACCACTACCACCACCACCACCACAAAAAAAAACAACAACAAAAATAACAGGAATCAACTAACCTAATATCTAACAAAATAGGCTTCAAACTAAAATTAATCAAAAGAGATGGAGAAGAACATTTCATCAAAGGAAAAAATCCCTCAAAGTGAAGTCTCAATTCTGAACATCTATGCCCCAAATACAAGGGCACCCACATTTGTAAAAGAAATATTACTAGTCAGGAGGTGGTGGCACATGCCTTTAATTCCAGCACTTTAAAGGCAGAGGCAGGTGGACCTCTGTGAGTTCGAGGCCAGTCTGGTCTACAAGAACTAGTTCCAGGACAGGCTCCAAAACTGCAGCAAAACCCCCGGCTCACAAAAAAAGAGAGAGAGAGAGAGAAATCATTAGTAGTGGAAGAATTCAAAACCCCACTCTCACCAATGGACAGGTCTGCTACAAAGAAAATTAACAGAGAAAGGGGGAAATGATATATCCTATGATTCAAATGGACTTAATAGACATCTATGAAACATTTCACACAGACACAAAAGAATAAACCTTCTCAGCAACTCATAACAAAAAGAAGCAAACTGACCCAGAATGAGTAGACACCAGGAAATAATCAAACTCAGAGCTGAAATCAATAAAATTGAAACAAAGAAAACAATACAAAGAATCAATGAAACAATGAGTTGGTTCTTTGAGGAAATCAACAAGCTAGGCAAACCCTTATCCAAACTAACCAAAAGGCAAAGAGGGAATAAGCAAATTAACAAAACCAGAAGTGAAAATGGGCACATAACTACAGACACAGAGAAATCCAGATAATTATGAGGTTATACTTCAAAAACCTGTACTCCACAAAACTGGAAACTTTAAAGGAAATGAATAGACACCACATACCAAAATTAAATTTAAAACAGATAAACAATTTAAGTAGACTTAAAGCCCCTAAGGAAATAGAAACAGACATTAAAAACCTCCCAACCGAAAAAAAAAAACAAACTCGGGGTCAGATGGTTTCAACACAGAATTCTATCAGAATTTCAGAGAAGATCTAATAACAATACTTCTCAAGATGTTCCACACAATAGAAACAGAACAAGGGAATATTGCCAAATTCTTTTTATGAGGTCACAGTTATCCTGATGCCCAAACCACACAAAGTTGCAACAAAGAAAGATAATTCCAGGCCAATCTTTCTCATGAACATTGATGCAAAATTATTCAATAAAATACTGGCAATCTGAATCCAAGAACACATCAAAAAAAAAGAAAGAAAAAAGAAAAGAAAATCATCCACCATGATCAGGTATGCTTCATCCCATAGATGCAAGGATGGTTCAACATATGAAACTCTGTCAATGTAATCCACCATATAAACAATCTGAGAGAAAAAACATATGATCATCTCATTAGATGCTGAAAAAGCCTTTGACACAATCCAACACCATTTCATGATAAATATCTTAGAGAGATTAGGGATACAAGGAACATACGTAAGATAATAAAGGCAGTATACAGCAACCTGACAGCTCACCTCAAACAAAATGGAGAGAAACTCAAAGCAATTCCATTAAAATTAGGGACAAGATAAGGCTGTCCACTCTATCCATATCTATTCAATATAGTACTTGTGGCTCTAGCTAGAACCATAAGGAAACAAAAGGAAATCAAAGAGATATAAATTGGAAAAAGAGATGTCAAACTTTCACTAATTGCAGATGAAAAGATAGTATAAATAAGTGACCCCAAAATTCTACCAGGGAACTCCTATGGGTGAAAAACACCTTCAGTAATATGGCTGGAAACAAAATGAACTCAAAGAAATCAATAGCCCTTCTATAAACAAATTATAAATGGACTTAGAAGAAAACCAGAGGAACAACACACCCTACAATAGTCACAAATAATATAAAATATCTTG
Source organism: Myodes glareolus (assembly GCF_982192425.1). Lineage (NCBI taxonomy): Eukaryota > Metazoa > Chordata > Mammalia > Rodentia > Cricetidae > Myodes > Myodes glareolus. The sequence goes on from NC_142053.1 coordinate 122,654,420, forward strand.
GGATAACTCTAATCAAACAGTTGAAAAACCTATATGACAAGAAGTTTAAGTCTTTGAAGAAGAAATTGGAGAAGAGAACAGATAACGAAAAAAATCTCCCACAATCATGGATCAGTAGGATTAACATAGTAAAAATGACAATCTTACCAAAAGCAATCTACAGATTCAGTGCAATCCACATCAAAATCCCAATACAATTCTTCACAGACTTCAAAAGAACAATACGCAACTTCATATGGAAAAACAAACAAACAAACGAAAAACAGGATAGGTAAAATAATCCTATAAAATAAAGGAACTTCCAAATGTATCACCATCCCTGACTTCAAGCTCTACCATAGAGCTATAGTAATATAAACAATTTGATAATGGCATAGAAACCAACACATGGATCAATGGAATAAGATCGAAGACCCTGACATAAATCCACACACCTTTGAATACCTAATTTTTGACAAAGAGGCCAAAAATATACAATGGAAGAAACAAAACATCTTCAACAAATGGTGCTGGCATAACTGGATGGTGGTATGTAGAATACAAATAGATCCATATCTATCACCATGCACAAAATTCAGGTCCAGCTGGATCAAAGACCTCAACATAAAGCCAGCCACACTGAACCTCATAGAAGACAAACTGGGAAGTAGCCTTGAATGCATTGGTACAGGAGACTACTTCCTGAATATAACACCAGCAGCATAGACACTGAGATTGACAATAAATGGGAACTCCCAAAACTGTAAAGCTTCTGTAAGGCAAATAAGACAAAATGTCAGCCTACAGAATGGGAAAAGATATTCACCAAGCCCACATCTGGCAGAGGATAGATAATCAAAATATACAAAGAACTAAAGGGACTAGACAACAAAATAGCAAAAAGCTCAATTAAAAATGGGGTACAGATTGATTTAAACAGAGAATTCTCAACAGAAGAATGGCTGAAAAACACTTAAAGAACTGATTAAAATCCTTGGATATCAGAGAAATGTAAATCAAAATTACTCTGAGATAGCATTTTACATCTGTCAGAATGGCTAAGACCAAAAACACCAATAACAGCCTATGTTAGCGAGGTTGTAGAGTAACGAGAACATTCTTCCATTGCTGGTGGGAGTACAAACTTGTACAACCACTTTGGAAACCAGTATGGTGGTTTCTCAGGAAACTGGGAATCAATCTTCCTCAAGACTCAGAGATCCCACTTGAGCATATATTAAAAGGATGCATAATCATACCACAAGGACACTTGCTCAACTTTGTTTATAGCAGCATTATTCATAATAGCCAGAACCTGGAAACAACTCAGATGCCCCTCAACTAGAGAATGGATAAAGAAAGTGTGGTACACTTACACATTGGATTATTACTCAGTGTGAAAAAACAATGACATCATGAAATTTACAGGCAATTTTCTGGAACTAGAAAAAAAATCATCCTGAGGGAAGTAATCCAGATCCAGAAAGACAAACACAGTATGTACTCACTTGTTGGAGGAGGCCACTTGTAGGTTCTGGGCTGCTCAGGCCCAAAATAATCACACAGAAACTTTATTAATTAAATCACTGCTTGGCCCATTAGCTCTGGCTTCTTACTGGCTAACTCTTACATATTAATTTAACCCATCTCCATTAATCTGTGCATCACAAGGCCATGGCCTACGAGCAAAGTTTCAGCACATCTGTCTCCAGGGGCAGCACCATGGCTTCTCCTCGACTCTCCCTCCTTTCTCTCAGCATTCAGTTTAGTTTTCCCCACCTACCTAAATTCTGCCCTATCAACAAGCCAAGGCAGTTTCTTTATTCCCCAATGGTATCCACAGCATACAGAGGGGAATCCCATATCACTCACTCATAAGTGGATATTAGATGTAAAGCAAAGGATAACCAGGCTACAGTCCTCAGCCCCAGAGAAGGCAGATAATAAGGAGGACCCTAAGAGTGATGCATGGATCTCCCTGGAAAGACAAAATGCCTGGATTAACTGGAGGTAGGGGTAGAGAGGAGGGGATGGGTAGGAAAACATGAATGATCAGGATGATCAAGTTGGGGGGATGGAGAGGGAGAGATATCTTGATAGAGGGGGCCATTAACTATAGGGTTAGGGAGAAATGTGGTTCCAGGAAAACACAAGGATGATCCTAGGTAAGACTCCAAGCACTATTGGAGAATGTGCCTGAACTAGCCTTCCCCTGTAATCAGATTGGTGACTATCATAATTGTCACCACAGAGTCTTCATCCAGTAACTGATGAAATCCGGTGAAGAGATCCACAGTCAAGCACTGGGCCAAGATCTGGGAGGCCAGTTCAAAGGAGGGAGGAGAGATTATATGAGCAAAGGGGGCAAGACCATGATGGGGAAACCCACAGAGACAGCTAACCTAAGCTTGTTGGAGCTCACAGACTCTGGAACGACAGCCTTGCAGTTGACATGGGACCAACCTAGGCCCTCTGCATATAGGTGATATTTTTGTAGCTTGGTATTTTGTGGCTCCCCTAGCTATGGGACTAGGACCTGTACCTGACACATGAGCTGGCTTTTTTGGAACTCATTCCCTATGGCAGGAAGTCTTACACAGCCTTGATGCAAGGGGTGGGAGCTTGGTCCTGCCCAACTGGATATGCCATGCTTTGTTGACTTTCATGGAAGGCCTTACCCTTTCTGAATGTACACCAAGGAGGAGTGGATGGGGGGCAGAGTAGAAGGGAGGTAGGATGAGGGAACTGGAGGATAGGAGGAAAGGGGAAACATCCTTCAACTTCTAACTTAGTTCAATATTATGATGCTTATTCTTAACACTGGCATGTAGGATAAAAAACATTTTTCTGTTTGCAATTGGAGTATTTCTTCTCTGTGTACAGGAGCAAAAGATAACACATTCTCTAACGTGTATAAAACCAAATGCAGAGATTGTTGGAGCTCACCTTCCCTCTATTGACCAATGCTTAGACAGATGAGTGTTGGTGCTCTTGCTATATAGATGCAGTGGCAGTAGATACTGGGGACTACAGAGCAATCAATGCTATCTGAGTTTTGGTTATCATGATTACCTGAACAATAAAGTAAAATAATAAAGGGTACCAACTATTTGTATAACCTTTATTTTGCAGTACACATTATAAGTAATCTGGGTATGCTTTAAAGCACACAGAAGGGAGTGCATAGTTTATACGCATATACCGCACCATTTTATAAAGAGAACTTCGGAGTTCTGGCATCAAGCTATTCATTCAGAAGCCTAGAACCCATCCCCTATGGAAACAGGGGGACAGATGTGCTTCATAGTCCTCTTTAGAAGGTTGGTACTTCTGAAAAGACATCACATTACAAGCTAGTCATAAACCAGCAGGAAGTCAATCAGATAAGGCTCAAAGCTAGAGTGCTTGTTTGAGCATGCTTGAGACCCTGGGCTTGATCACAGTGTGTCGGGGCAAGTGTATGGAAAGAAGAAGAAAGGATGAGAGGAAGAAAATGAATAAAGAGGGGGAGAAATGAAGAAATAGAAAGAGAGTTGGAGAAAGGAATCAGCAGGCTCTTGATAGGAAGAGGCTCAGGAAAGCATAAATAAACAGTTCCAGTTTTTAAGTTTGGAGGTATGGAGAACCCGCCTCTGGATTTTGTTCACTATAGTGATGATCTGGACAGAGGGACATTTGTTTGGATTTGGCAAAGGCAAAGAACATTCCTCTTTCTCAAAACTGTGTTCTTTCTCTCATTCTCTGGGACACTGTCTCTTCTGTTACTTAACGGCCCACATCCCAGAATATCAATATAGTATTCTACTTCAACTGAATCTAAATTAGATATGTTTTTTCTTCAAATGTTCTCTTTACACATGATAGTAGTCTATTCTGCAAAAAGGCAATATTTATAACAGGTCTTAGAAATATATTCTTCAAAGCAAGAAAAAAATTTCGAACACTGTGACATAGACAGTTTTAACCATGATAATTTATAATAATTATGAGATAATCACTTAGACTACTCATGTTCATAAAAAAGAAGTGGCATTAGAAAGAGCAAAGCACCATTCAGATTTCAAGTCACTTAATATCAGGCTGAAGATATAATAGTCTCTACCAAAATGCATGAGTAGACAGAACGTTCAATATCACATTGCTATTGATACAGCCCTGCTAGAATCAATGCCCTTTTAAATACTTGAGAAGTAAAGCTTTCATAAAGAGAGAAAATGATATCATTATTTATGTTATTGAAATCCCTGTGTTATCTGAGAGATAGTCAGTCCTCTTAAGCAAGAACAAAATCAAGAAGAAACCTAATGTCCAGTTTCGAAAGGAATTTGGTTCACTCCAGAGGCCCTAGGCACTCAGTTATCTAATGGACTAGAACAAGAAGACAAATCCTAAAACTTTTTACTATCCTAATATGGACTGATCTTGCTTCATGAGAACCAGCTTAATGTTACAACTTGGACCACATTACAAAAGTGTAATTCAGAAGAGGTCATGGGTAGACTGCTGTATTCTCCATTTATATCTTAACTTATAAAGTTGCGACACAAACATGCAAATTTCCCAATGGATTCCATAGTGTATTATTTTGTTTTGTTTTTTATTAACAAAGATGGAGCTGTAATCCATGTTCTATCATCCAATACTACTATTGCTCTGACACTAGATGTGAGAGGACACACAGACTATATCATGCTTCAGTGACAGTAGAAAGATGCTATGCTGGTGTATTGGTACATCAGTGGAACCCCTGTACTCAAGATATAGGACAAGAAGGGTTATAGTTTGAGGCCAGCCTTCACTACATCATGAAATCCTATCTTAAGAAAGGGAAGAAATATCATGATGGGCAAACCTACAGAGATAGCTGACCCAAACTAGTGGGAGCTCATGGATTATGGACTGACAACTGGGGAGCCTGCATGGGACCAAGCTAGGCCCTCTGAATGTGGGTGACAGTTGTGTGGCTTGGGCAGTTTGTGGGACTCCTGGCAGTGGTATCAGGTCTTATCCCAGGTCTATGAACTGGCTTTCTGGAGTCTGTTCCATATGGAGGGATACCTTGCTCAGTCTCGATACAGGGTGGGGGGGGGGGTCTTGGTTCTGCCTCAACTGGATATGCCAGACTTTGTTGACTCCTCATAGAAGGACTTACCTTCTCTGAGAAGCAGATGGGGGTGCGATGGAAGAAGGTGGGGGAAGCAGGAGCACGGGAGGGAGAGGGACTGGTGGTTAGTATGGAAAATGAATACAAAAATAAAAAATAAAGGAAACAAGGCAGGCTAAGGATATATCTCAGAATTACAATGTCTGCCTTTCGTGTGAGGATCTGACTTTGATATCAAAATCCATGTTTTTTTCCTTAAAAAAATAAAGTCAGAGATAATGGTGTGTGCTTGTAAATCCTGCAGTAGAGAGGCAGAACCTAGCAGATCTCTGGGAGTTGCTAGCCAGACAGACAGCCTAGCTCCTTAGTGGGACACAGGCCGATGAAAGGCCCCATGTCATAAAAGGGAAGGTTCCTGTAGTTGCTAGCATAAGAACTGCAGGACACCAAGACAGTCAACTTTCCAGCATCAATATGGAAGTGGCTCATTAGGAGCATTGACAGTTGATGGCTGCTAGGGGAATAGGACTCAGGTTAAGAGTCTAGTCTGTCTGATAGATGACCCATTCTTCAGTGAATTTGGGCAGCACTAACTGGCTTTACTGAGTTATTTTAAAAGAAAAAGGACAGAAAATTGGGAGAGCAATATGAGAGAGGATTGAAGGAAAGTGAAAGGTGAGTATGATCATAATACATAGTTTATATGAATGAAATTTAAAAAATATATGTGTGTATATATGTATAAAGTCAGGGTAGGTGTCACATGAAAAACAACACCTGAGATGGACTCTTCTGACCTCTACAAGCACACACACATACACACTCCCACACAGTGGGAATTGAAGAGAAAGAAAATAAAATTCATATGCATAAGCAATTAAAACTCAATGAATTTTCACTGATTTTTAATAAAGCAGATGTTATTCATGCAAGTTTAATACACACAACAGCAGAGGGAAGGGTTAGGAAAACAGCGCCTCTTAAGAATTACTTATAGTGACTTCCAACTAGAGCCTCCAAGTAGAATTTCCCAGCAACAGGACCACTTAGCATTTATATTAATGGCATTTAGTGTGTCAAAACTAAATGGGAGTTTGGGGAGAACAGCAAGTACTATTGTTCAGAAAACATTGCCAGCCTGTTTTTACATATATAAAGGCTCATTCAGGATTCCTTTAAACATGCAAACATTAGATTTTAATGTACATCATAAATATAGCAGCCTCCTTATATGAATAGCATTTTACTAGGTTAACTTCCATTAACCTCAATTTATCTACAATTCGATTCATCACTCATCGAGTATTGGATGCTACTAAATGCCACAGATTAAAAATAAAATGAAATAAAATAGCACCCCAGTGTCTAAGCTATAATAGTGCGAAGAAAAGTAAAGAATTGTGCAAAAAAATGAAATCTAACTACTGTAAATAGAGGAATAAGGAAATGTTATTATTTTTGTTTGTTTGTTTGCTAGCTTCAGGTTCGGGATTGGGTTTTTTGTTTGTGGTATTAGTGTGTGTGTGTTAAAGTGTTTGTTTGGTTTATTGGTTGACAGCGTTTGGTTTGTTTTTGTCTTTGTTGTTTTTGATGTAGTATCTCACTCTGCAGCCTATGCTTGTCTAGAACTGATTATGTGGCTCAGCGCAGCCTTGGATTCATAGTGACCCTCCTGCCTTAGCCTCTGAAGTACTAGAACTATAAACAAGTTACCACACCTCACATTTGTTTTGGTTTTGACAGAAATTGAGGAGGGTATCACAGAGATACAATGGTACAAAGTAATAAAAAGAGCAGATTCTCCTGATGCTGCTGAGAAGACTTCAGCCCAATACAAGAAATACCTGTGTCTTGTCTTTCTGGCTTTTATTGATAGTAGATCACTTCCAATAATTTGTTAATTTCCTATCCAGAATATTGTTCTTCAGAACTCCCTGAAAAAACTGGCATATGGATTCCTGAGCTAAACCACAAACACACACACACACTAGATGTTTATAACATACATCAACCTTAAATTAGAATAACTGTCCATTATGTTATCTAATGTTGGCTTTGGCCAAGCTTCTGGAGTAAGAGGCTTCAAAGATTATTTTTTCTTTAAGCCAAAATTGTCTTCTATATGTGATGTGCTTAAAATCAAGTAAGCACTGAGTAAGTGTTGGGCGGCTCACTATTCCACCTTCTGAACCACACCTTATTCTCAACATTTATGAATGTTGGAATGCCATCAAATATGGTTTCATGAGATGCTAAGTATAGATCAAGTTCACACTGTAGCACTAGAAAAGATACTAAGCTGTCGGGCAGAGTGCCTGAGCAAGCAGGGTCAGCCAATTCCCTAAAGTTGTTCTCTGATCTGCACACATGCACTGTGTCACACAAATGATCACACAATACACAAATAGAATAAATAAATATAGTCAAAAATACTTTTTAAAATCTATAGATCTTTTCAAATGTTTTAATCAGGTAAAGCTACTAACAATTTACTAAAGACAAGTGTCTAGTCACTACAGCTGCTTAAAAGTTTCTTTCATTTTGATCCCATTTTGATTCCTTCTGTTGGAATGTATATACTGTTATCACTTTAGAAGTGTATACCTCAGACTTTAACATGGTGGGGCAGAATTTGAATATCCTCATTACTAAAAAGAAGTAATAAATGGCTGGGTGGTGATGATAGACACCTTCAATCACAGTATTTAGGAGGCAGAGGCAGGTAGATCTCTGAGGCCAACCTGGTCTACAGAGAGAGTTCCAGGACAGAAAGGAATACACAAAGAAACCCTCTCTCAAAACACAAAAAATGATAATTGTTTAAGATAAATAAATTAAATGTCATGGCTTTATTATTTTATAAACTATATACATACAAAAATGTCACAATTAATCTCGTTAGTATATGTAATTATTGTCTATTAAAATAATTTACATAAGCCAGACACGCATATAATGCATATACGCATGCATATCATCTCAAAACTTGGGAGTTGGAAGCAGGAGGATCAGGACTTCAAGGACGTCTGCTCTTACATATGAGTTTGAGGTTAACCAGAGATACTTAAGACCCTGTATCTAAAAATAACAATAATAACAATTCTTAAAACACTAAATAAACAGAAGCAATCCTAATGAATTAACCAAATTAATTAATTTAATTTTAAAATAAAGTAATGAGATAACTTTCTCTCTAGAAGGCTACAGGATCCATCTGTTCTTTCAGAATAAACAGCAGAAAAACTTAATATCTAGTTACCACTATGCCCCTAATTCAAAGATTGTATAACATTGAGTTCTAAGTTTTGAAAGTCCCACCTATTGTTCTGAATTTTCAGGTCTTGAATTCATACAAATAAGAAAAAAACATGTATTAGACTTTTCCTGTACAAAACTATAAAAACAAAGTATATTTATTTTAAAACAATAAGTAGTCTAAATGATCAACATTCTACCTAATGTCTATTAAGCTGACATTTATGCAGACCATGCTCTAGTAACAATCATATGCTATAATGTCATTCTCTCTAAATGAGCATGTTCTATTTAATTATCTTGATAGTTTTTTAGATAAAAACACTTTACCATAGTTGAAGGCTTAGAAAGGACTAGGAAGAAAGTAGAAAATGATGATAGAGACAGAGGTGAGGATGGTTCACATGCATTGTGTACATGTCATAGTAAATCATAAAGAATTTTCTTTGGATATATTAATAACTTTGTCATTTACAAAAGATTAATAAAAATAGCACACAATGACATGAATATGCTTGGTTTTGTTCACATGCAGAATTAAATGCTGGCTGAATATCGGATATGGCAAGAGGTAAGGTTCAACAGCTCAGGGTTGATCCATATTTTGATTTAATAATTGCTAATGTTGAAGAATGATAGTACAGAAATATTATTAGCTTGGTTCTCATATTAAAATGTTTCATTTCTATAAGAGTAAAAACTTTGTAATTCATAACATACACTCCTTTGGAATCTGAGTCAAGGTATTTCTGGCAGCATCTGGTGGTAGTTCACAGCATGGCATGTTGTGGAACAATGGCATGATGGCACAGGAATTTAAAGTGCTCATTAACTGAAACTGCGGTGGAGCCATGTGATGCACGGTGGGCAGGCACTGCCAGAAACACACTGGCTACTCTATACATTTGATTTTCATTTAATTTTTGGTCCTTTTGCAGTTAGAAACATTTTACTCTTATCAAAATTTTTGCAATGCCCACATTCAGCTACATGACCCCATAGGAGGATTGAGACTCACAATCTAAAAAGCTGATTATTAGAATCTGAAATGTACCTGGTACAAATACAGAAAAGTAGTATTATTAATATTTGAACCACTGTCAAGAATATTTCTGTGAACTATTACAAGTGGTGATATATTTCAAAAGAGATTTCAATTCTGTCTCACTATATATCAAAACAATACCTCTAATCATCTAAAATAACAAAATATACTCAATCCCTCCAAAAAGAATGGGGATAATCCTGTGGGAGATTCCAGGAAATGGGACGGGTAGACATGAGAAGAATTAAGATCATAAGCACAGCCTAGGCTGCATAGTGATTCTGAAATCAGGTCAGGGTACATAAAACCTTATTGCAAAATAAGTGATGGTCAAATATAACCATTAATTAATGTTAGAGACAGGTGAATTAATATGATAGTCACTGATTATAAAATACCTGAATTGGAAGTCTGAATACTTACACACTGAATTAAATAATGCTTAATTATTTAAATATTTATGTCTACCATACTATCAATGTTGGGGAAATATTCCAACAATTGACTGGTATTCACACTCCACCAATCCATGTAATATTGCTTTCTATTGCTTTAAACATTAATGTGTTTGTTTTTTGAAATCTTTTATCATAACCTATACAAAAGTCCAATAATTTCTATTTTATAACCTTAGGGGTTTTGTTTATTTGTTTGTTTTTTAAAGTTCAAAGGGTAGGCAAGGATATATGCATTTATGAATTATTCTCTCAGATGATTAAAATTTTTACTTTAGGTCATCACAAAACTTTGAACAGAGAAAGAAATGATTTGTGGCTTGCTTCTAAACAGAAAGAAAATGATCATATTGCAAGTCTCGAGACCTGTTTGAGAGCAGTCTTTCAAACATTATATATCTTGCCAAAAGTCCTCAGACTCTAGGGTCACTGAGCCATGACTGATAAATCCCTGTGTTTCTCAGAAGAGTTCATAAATTCCTTGTCTCAGGCACCTAACACACAGTTCTAGTAGTATCTACCAACACTGCTGTATCAGTTAGCTATGGCTGTGTAATCCCTAATCTCAGTGTGTCAAAGCAGTGATGATGTGATCTGCCATCTCAGGATTCTGAGACCTGGCAGGGTCATTCTTTTGGTCTAGACTGAGCTCAGACATGTGTCTACAGACATAAATTGTACATTCTTAGATGAATTCAGTCTTAGCATAAAACAATAATTGAGATACTTGGTTTATGTCTCCTTACGTTTTTCTATCCTTGCCTTTATTGGGATTTCACAAAAACAAAGATGAAGGTTTCAAAGTCCCATGGAGATACTGTCTAGAGAGTTCAAAAAGTCCCTCTGTATTTTTCAGAGGGAACCACCACAGGGTAGAGAGGGAGACTCCACTTCTGAATGCTACCCATGCAAAGAATCAAAGGTTGATTTAATCTACTTGAAGGAATTAAAAATCACTCTTGCTTATGACAAGCTCTGTATACATCTTTTCAGAAACCTGGAGAAAAGCACTGATCAGGACTGGAGACCACTGGATAGTTTATAGATAGTAAAAAATACATACTTTTCAACATACTCTAAACATGGACACTATCATATTCTACCTTTTGCAAATGGAGAAACTGGGGCGTGAGAAAGGTCCATATTAGAAACCTGAAGAACTATGAATAAAATGCTGATAATCCTGCCTTTAGAATGCATACTGCATTCTCTACTCTCTGACATTCCCTGTAAATCCCTCCTTCAAACTAAAATGTGACCCCACAGCTAGGCAGGTACATCTTCTACTAGATTAAAATATCTGGAGAGCTAATGTTCAACAGACCACTTTGCATGACTTAGTCAACACTAGCGAAAATGCCAAGAATTAAAGGATGCAAAGCAGTCAGAATCAGCAATCACAAAAATCTGTGAGGCACTGTGCTGAGCGTTCAATCATCCCAAAACACGATACGATGAGGCAGAAATCCCAAAGGATGCAGCTAGAACAGGAAGAAACGGGGGATTGACATTTATATTCTCGAATGCATCTGTGCTCAAATTTCCAATTGACCAAGCCAGGACAATATGCTCATGTGACTGTCCAATTCTTGTTTCTGACCCTAAACTAGCTGATGACAAGACATGGTGCTCTGGGGACACAATATTCTTCCTGTAAAATAAAAACAAAAAGACAGACTCAATTGTTCTGAGATGAAGATTTGTTTCTTAAGCGCTTACTAATGTTCCTCTGAGGCAGGTTGAGAAATGCATCATGCTTCAAACTCTGCTTTGGTCTTACATAAATTCACAGATGCCAGAGTTCTCTGGGTCTCTCCTTCTGGGATTTTACATTCATTTTCCAGTACATCAAAATTACAATAATAATTTTTAAAAAACCTTCTGTAGCTAATGGCATTCATTTTTCCATGATGCTAAAAAAAAAGCCCTGGGAAATCAGGAATAGCTTACCTTTGGGGGTGGGGAGACTATCAAAGTGCCCCGACAAAACAAATTGAGCGTTCAGGTTCAGTCCATCATGGTGGGGTGACCCTGGCAGTTGATCAATTTGTATCTGCAGCTCAAAGCAGAAAACTAGTGCTTGTGCTCAGCTCCCTTTCTCCTTTTATATACTCCAGGATCTCAGTCAAGTGAATGGGGCCACCCAGAGTGGGCACTTTTTCCTATATGAATTAAAATAACCAAGATAACCCACCACAGGTGTGGCAAGAGATTCATCTGGCAGATGATCCTAGATCTCATCAAGTAGACAACCGAGCTTAACTATCACAGAAGTTAATTTCCAGTTCTATCTGAGCTGTCTCTCTGACTTTAAGTCACATTCCAACAGTGTGATGAAAGGTATGTGTTGTCTACAGACAAATTTCTGCCTTCTTGTCACCTTTATCCCAGCCATGTTTCCAAAAGTAGAGTACTTCATAAATGTTTTCTTTTGGGATCAAACAATTAGAACTTTAAGAGTTATGGATGACGTTTTCCAACTCATAACTGAAAAAAAAATGTGATTGTTCAGCAGTGACTAGCTAGTAAGGAAAAAACCTTTATTTTTTTTAAATTATGTTCTAAAGTGTTGGCTGACTTGTGACTATAACCCCCTCACACTCATTTGTTTTCAGACAGCGTGGCTTGCACAGGCAAGCTCATGAATTGAAAATGAATGTCTAAAAACTACAAAATTTCTTTCCAAGTCTTGAATCCAAACAAAGATCCTTAAGTTCACTTAGGGATAATCAGCCAAACTAGAGATGAGATTATTAAAATCATTTTGTGAGATTGGGCAAAATTTCAAGGCATGAAATATCAGGGAATACATGGCCAAAAGTCTTCACTCAGAACTTTGTATGAAACCAGCACAAGGTCAAGCCCATTCTATTTTTTACTCCAATCTGAATGAATCATTTTATTTCATGATTTCTTCACTGTTTTCTCAAAACGTTTCTGGTCATGCCTCAGTAGATAGCAGAGAAAGATGCCCTCTTTTTATAACACTTGTTTTATATTGTTCTTTGAAATGTTAGCATTTAAACTCAAGCATACATGAAATTCCTATCAGTATTAACTACTAGACCACTTAGAACCAATAAATTCCTCCTCTGTGTGTTTAATGCTCTAATTTCCAGAGACAATTTGACTATTTACAGAAAGAAAATGGGATGCTTGTCTTAAATTGCAATCTATTTTCCTCTCTCTCCCTTTGTCTCCTGAAGAGACAGTAGAAACACATTTTCCAAAACCATCATACTGCAGTATAAATGAGAAATTAACCACCACCCCCCATAGTCCCAAGCATCTGAACTTGCGTCCCAGTTGAAGGCACTGTTTAGAAAAGTTTAGAAGGTGCAGGAAGGTTTAGAAGATGGAGCCCAGATGGAGGATGTAAGTCACTGAGGACAGGATTTGAGAGCTTAAGGCCTTCTCCCACTTATAGCTCACTCTCTCTGTTTCATGATTAGGGTTCCAGATGTGATTTCCCAGAATCGAGTTTTTGCTGCCTTAGCTGGAACATTCTGCCATGCTTCCCTGGCATAATGGACACTTATGCCTCTAGAACCATAAGCCTGAATAAATTTTTCCTTCTATAAGTTACCTTCATCATAGCCCTTTACCACAACAACAGAAAAGTAACTAACATAAATTGCTCATTTTTCTTTTATAAATATTGCTGCCGTTTCCATTTCCTAGTCAGTGTACAGCTGAAACATTCTAATCCCCTTCAATGTTTTGCATGAATCTTTGCATTTTTTCCTTTGTAAGCTATTCTAAGTTATAAAAAGAAACCTCTAAAAGATACATTTAAGGGCATGGGGATATATCTCAGTTAGAAGAGTGACTTCCTAGTATGCTTCAGCCCTACATTTAATCTCCAGCACAGCATAAATCAGGACATGGCTTCACACACCTGTAATCTCAGCAGCATTTCCAGGAACCCATGATTTTTCTACTTGTGACAGTTTGAACACCAGGAGATATTTTGTTGTCTAATTGCAGGTATGCTGTGGAGAAATATATACACATATACATGGATACACAAGAGTATGTACACATGCACACACTTTTTATACCTCTGTATACTAAAATACTTTAGTAATCAAAGAGTTTTGATAAAATTGAAAACTCTTTAGCATTTATTAGTGAATGTATCATACAATCTATTGTTAAAATTAAATCTTTCTGAATTCTGGTTGCTTAAATATTTCACTGGACTAATCAGATTGCTTCCACTGACCCCCACATTTTCTTTATTCCCTGTACTGAGGGTGAAACTCTGAATCTAAAGTACTCCATGCATGCATGCCAATACTAAACTAAATTCTCTAGTATGTCCATTTCTTAAAATTACATAATACAAAAGGCTTGTTTGGGTTTCAAAACCTCAAGCAACAAAGGCAAGTGTTAACTTCTTTCTCAGGCATTGTGGATGTTAATCTTGTTATATCCTTAGCACAAAGCAGTCAGAAAGCCCCCACCAAATACAATCAACAACTTCCTTCCCTGCTCCAGTAGATGACCACATACCCAAGAGTATAGGGAGCACAAACTGAACTGGAATAGCTTAAAAGAAAAGAACAATTTGGATGGGTATAGAAGACAGGGTGTGTCTAAGAAGAGTCAGAAAAGGAGGTGAATATAAAGGCTGGAGAAATGGCTGAGCAGTTAAGAGCACTTATTGTTCTTGTAGAAGATTGAGTTTGATTCCCCCACCACCACTATGTGTTTAACAGATGTCAAACACATGCTGGTGTACATGCATCCATGCAGACAAGGCACTCATACACATAATACAAATAAATCTTTAAAAATATTTTATATTAAAATTATTGAAGAACTACTAAAATACTTAGTAAAAATTAGAAATGTTCCATGCCAACCTGACTCAAAAAGAAAATTGATTTAAAAATGTATGATATTTTCTGGGGGGAAAAATCATGAAGAAGTTAACCTTGGATATCAATCTGCCAGGCAAGATGTGCCCATTGATGCAATAGTGACATAGTTGTTAAGAGAGTAACCAACTACTTTCAGACTGGATTTGAGGTACACACTCCACAGGAGGAATTCCTGCCTGGGACTATAAAGTCCATGGCTTGGAAAATCATAGGACCTAGGGAAGAACAGAAAACTGTGCTGAAAAGTTGTCAAACTGCCTTCTGCATATTAGTGATGCCCAGCTTTGGCCAGAGAAGCTTCTGTTTACAGTGGGCAATGATTAATGCTGAAACTTACAACTTGTCAAAGTGCTAAGAAGGAGTGACTATGAATGCTCAGCCATAAGTGGAACATCTGTAACACCCCATCCAAATTTCAAGGAATATCACGGAAGAGTGGGAAAAAAGAATCTAAAAGCCAAAGGATGGAAAGGGATGCTATGAAATGCTAACTTCTGGACATGACCTGGCAATTTCACCTATGAACACATAGCAACTATAGCTACCCAAACAATGTTTATACAGTACTAGATCCACCAACATTCCGTTATGGAATGGAAAGGGGTTCAGGAGACCTCCATTCTTCCCTAAAGAGCTTCAGGAAGTTCATGGTTGCTAGGGGAAGATGCAGAGTCATATTCCTCAGGGGTATATATAGTCACTGATAAGTAATCCTTCCTCAAGTAAATATCTACCAGCTCTACACACCCACACTCACGCAAGCAACCCTAGTTAAATGCAGTGTATGCAGTGTCATACACAAGTACATAAACATACATGCACACACACATACACACACACAGAGAGAGAGAGAGAGAAAGAAAGAAAGAAAGAGAGAGGGGGGGATAAAGTAGGAGAGAAAGTTGTAGAAAGAACAAGTGGTTCAATAGGGCAGAAGAAAGATATAAGAGAGACTAAATAATTGGGACAACAAAATCAATATACATATAGGTATAAAATTGTAGAAGAATCAATAAATACATTTTAAAAGAAAAAATAGGAAATGTTTGAAAGTGAAAATCTAAATCTCCTTATGTTGTAGTTGTTTTATTAACTGTTTGAGAATTTCATACATGTATACAAAATATTTCCATCATTCCCACTTCTGCCCCCCTTCAACTTCTCCCCTATTCTATTATTTTTCCTTCCCAACTTCATGTGCTCTTTTTTAAAGCCATGTGTTCAGTTAATGCTTCCTGTATGTACGTTGCTGTAGGCCCATATACTGAAACATAGGCAGCCTTTCAGGGATTGTATCCCTGTAGAAAATTGCCAGAGGTAGTAGAGGTAGCAGATATCTCCAATGAAAGAGGATTTGCCATACATGGCAGGACCACTGCATACACGAACTCACAGGAGCTGTGACTGACTATATGCAGAAGACCTGCACAAGATAGAACCAGCCAACTTCTTAGGTTGGATGGAATAAGGGTTGAGAAGTCCCCACCCCTAACTGAGGAGTTATTGGTACTTGGCAGTTACAGGGAGAGAAAGAGTCCATTTCCCTTTATTTTTTAACCCTCTGTTTCTAAATAGAGCTGTCCGTGTGTATAGGTATAGGGCTATCCACTGGAACATGGACAACCTGTAAGAAGCCACACACTTAAAAAAAACTGATTTTTTTCCTCCTCTACCAACTATCAAGTGTCAGTAGATCTTCAGCTAGAGGGTGAGGACTTCTAAGCCACAAGCCGCCCCAATCAATGCTGGACTATTGATTGATCTGAAATCATGCAGGCTCAACAGGCCAAGAATCGGAGAATAGAGAGAACATGGACCTAGCAGAAAAGAAAATAGTATTTTTCTGCTAAATAAATGTAGTGATAAAATGACTCCTGACTACATTCTGCTATACCCATAGATCAACGTGTTGCCATCATCAGAGAAGCTTCCTCCTGCCATAGATGGGAACAGATACAGAGAACAACAACTGGACAATACACAGAGAGGAAGAGACCTTAGACCACTTAGTCCTAAATGGGATGTCTCCATCAAATTCCTCTGCTCAGGGCTCAGGAAATCATGTTAAAGAGGAGACTGAAAGATTGTAAGAGCAAGAGGAGATGAATAACACCAAGAAGGGAACAGTGTTTCCAGACACAAAAAGATGGCCCCACATAAGAACTCAGAGACTGCGGCAGCACGCATAGGCCCGACACGTGTTCAAGCCAGGCAGTCCCAAATGCTGAGAAGGTGAAGTAAACACACACCCACATCCCTAACCCAGAAGCCCTCTCCAAGTGACAATTACTAACAAAGGAAAAGTTAGTTTCTCCAGGGGAGTCTCACTAGGTATACAAACCACAAGTAAGGTCAGGTCTCATTCCCAGAGCAGATGGCCAACACAAAACAAACTCAACAGCATTTTTGGATATTTTTGGGTTTTGTTTGTTTGGATTTATATCATATTGCTTTGCCTGGCATTTTTAAAAATCTTACTGGTGTGTGTGTGTGTGTGTGTGTGTGTGTGTGTGTGTATACTCACACACACGTGTGTTTCTCCTGCTCTTAGTTTAATTTGTTTGTTGTTTGTTTATTTTATCTTTGTTTGCTTGACTTCTTATTTGCCTGCCTGGCTTTTTTTTAAAGAGAGAGAAAGAAGGCATGGGGTTGGGAGAATATAGAGGTGAAAAAGACATGGGAGGAAATGAAGGGGGAGAAACGGAGATAAAACTATATTGTATGAAAAGAACTTTATTTTATTTTCAATAAAAAATAAAAATTAAAAAAATAGAAAAATAAGAAAGCATTCTAATGCAGTATTCATTTAGCAAACTAACCATAGTAGGTCTCCTAGGACCTATGAGTTCCATAGCCATGGTTCTTGGTGTTTGGCACTAAGCAGGCATTCTTCCTTCAGGCATTTTTCTCCTCTCTTCTCAAATCATTGCTTGATCAATATTCTACTTGTAGCTTTCTGCTGGCCTCTTGTCATTAAATCCATTCTAAGCAGTGTCTTGGGTAATTTGTGTTTTATGCCATGCGAACAATGTTCCCTGTTAAATTTCACCCATCTGAAGCTTGTCTGAAAAACAAAGAGAAAAAGGTTTTGCTTCCCCATATTTGCCAGTTTGCTTTTACTTTGCATACTCAATTTATTGCAACTCAGCATATATACAAAAGCTTGCCCTTTATTTATTGCTTGTCATGTTTCTTATCTCTTGCTTTCATTCAGATGTGGCACAATTAAAAAAAAACCTCCAATTTTATTGTTTGAGTAGTTTTCAGGGAAGGCTGTTACACGGTAAATGCAAAGATGGAAAAACTGGGTAAACACCGGAACCTATCACTTACCATTTTAGTACTTGATGGATTAATAGACAAATAAATCCCCGCAGAGGTAAATTTATCAAATTTAATAGCACAAAACAAGCAATGCATTATTCAACATTGGATCAACAGCCATTGTTTTTGTGCTCCAAGACATTCTATCTATTTTCCTGCATTGGTTAACAACAACAACAACAACAACAAAAGCTCTTTTCAATTCATGCAACATTTAAAGCACACTGTGCCTGAAGAGAGAGGCAGGCTGAATTCATTCTCCGTCACCCCTTACATACAAATGACCAGGTGCAACTCTTGCTCAGGTTGGGGGTGGTGCAGGAACTGTGGTTGACTGCAAAATGCAAACAGCTGTCAGGGAGTGCTATTTGTTTGTCCTGGGGAGCTGGACAAGCCTTACAGAAACGGCTTAAGGTCTTTTTCTCTGTCATGGGAATCTGCTTTCTATTTAGGGCTCACTAGAGATATTTCATGAGGGACAGAGTTAATGAGCCCCCTAAAATGTCCCTATCCTAATCTCCAAGTCTATGGCCAAAGAAGCTGCATAGATGGAATTAAACTACAGACCTGACATGGAGAGAGAGCATCCTTTCTGTTGTACAGCAGTTGTCACACCACCACAAGGGCGTGGCAGTGATGCAGTTGAGAAAGAGCCAGCCAACTGTGGCCACCACTGAGATGAGGAATGAAAAGGTCATCAGCTAGAAGCTCGACAGAATGAGGAAACTGGACAGACAAGAAGGACTGCAGAGATAGTTCAGAGGATAAGAGTGCTTGTGGCATTAGCATGAGGACCTGACTTAGAAACCCCAGAACTCTCATGTAAAAACAAGAAGAGAAAAGATGTATGTGCCTGGAGCCACAGTGCTAAGTGACAGGGTGGGGGGTTAGAGACAGGAGGTCACTTGATCTTCCTGAATGACACTCTCGCTCCAGGTCCACTGAGAGACTCTGTTTCAAGAAATAAAGCACATCAGAATGCCCAACATTCTCTATACATGAACACACACAATCACACACATACACACACACACACATAAACAAATAGAAATAAACAGAGATGGATACCCTCAGAGAGACAATGATGATGATGCGATGATGATGCAGGAAGTATAGCCTGATTTCTGAGAAAGGCATCTCAGCTCAAGGGTCTGTAATATGCTGCTTGATTCATTGCATAAATTCTATGAAGGCGAGATGAGGACTGAAGACTGGTGTTTGTCTTTGTGAATGATGAGCAGTAAAATAGGGAGAAAGGGGCCTACAAAGTGAAACAGGATCAATCTACCATTTCCATATAACCCAGATAATCTACTCTGCTGCCTTAACTATTCCTGGGGAGACACAAACAAGTGTCTATTCACCCAAAATGGACTCTTCCAGAGCCCAGTTTAGCCAACCAATGAGTTTATTGGGCTTACTTACAGAACATGAATGAGGGGTTACTTCCATGAGCATAAGTGACCCCGAAGTCCCACCTCATCATGGATAACCTCATGGAAGCTCTATTATAACGATCCCTGTTCAATCTTACACTTCCTATATATTGCAGCATGTCCCAAGATCACTTGTAGTCAGGGGCAGGCGTCAGCTAGAATTCCAGGTGTGGGTCTTGTAACATTCCCATGGCTTCTATTATAGAACATTAGGTAGGATAGCATCCCAGGGATCTTGGAGAAAAGAGCCTTTCAACCCCTGAACAAACAGTTTTTGACTTATAACTTTTGGGGGAGCTGTGTTTGTCTCCTCCTGGCCTGACTTTCCTGCCAATGGGCATGTAGGCAGGCACTAAATGAGACCACAAACATACCTTGAAACTGATAGGGCCAAGACCTGCAAGGCCATTAACGCAGCATGTACACATGGAGGCTAGAGGTCAATCCAGGTGCTATTTCTCAGATACCATTATCTTGGTTTTTTTGAGACAGGGTCTCTCACTGGAACCCAAGGCAACAAATAAGCACTCCCCACAAAGTCCCCATTTTATTTAGTATAACTGTCCAAAATAGAGACTCCATCCTGTTAAGAGGTACATGAGGCATCTTTAGAAGCTTATTTTTCTGTAGCAGACAACATGGATGTGATTTGGTACAAGGTGGAAATAGAGTACCTGTAAAGACCAATTTTATCTGCAATGTGGCCCTTTAAGTCCATAGCCAAAGGCAGAATGAAAATATCAATAATAGAGCAAAATGGAAAGAATTGCAATCCTCTGACAATGCAACAAAACTCCCCCACCATTTCTCTTCCCACCCCCTCTCCCCTTCTCCACCTATCTCAACTCCATACTTGTGGGATTTGTTATTTCTTTTTTGTCAAGCATCCAAGAGCTTAGACCACCTATGAGATTCTCAGTGAGAAACAGAACATTGTGTGAGTCTCCCTTTTTTGTTTACTTGTCTAGAGTGGAGATCAATTAATCCACTGTTCACTAAGATGAACTTTTTAAAAAGTACTATAGTGCCAGGTAGTAGTGGTGTATACCTTTAATTTCAACACTAGGGAGGCAGAGGCAGAAAGATCTCTGTGAGTTTGAGGCCAGCCTGTTCTACAAAACGAGTTCCAGGACAGCCAGGGTTACACAGAGAAACTCTGTCCTGAGAAAAAAATAAAAGGTCCTATAGAAAGGCTAGGTACCATATTCCTTTGGTCTCACTGCATTTCTCCATTGTTTTACTCCATTGAAAGTTATCCTGTCCCTTGGTTTGATTCTTTAAGGCCAGGACGTGAACTAACTGATGTTTCTCGATATTGAACAATCATTCTCTCTTTTAGCTTCCAGTGGAGTCAAGAAAGATATTCTGTCTCTGTTGCCATAGGAACATTTTGCAAATCCCGTGTGTTCCCTCTAGGTGTAGCCTCTATGGTATCTGAACAGCTGAATTTCCAAGCAAATCAGAACACTGTAACAGAACCAGCAACCCATTCTATGGTGTAGACTCTCAGCAGGGTTTCTGGGTCAGGGAATATGAATACATCTTAGAGGCAGAGGGATATAACTTCTCTAACCTTCCCATAACCTTCCTATCCACTCCCTCCCTCTCAATCACTCTCCTGCTTACATTTTAAAAAAAATGCTTTGTTTTGTTTTTTTACTTAATTCATTTTCCTGAGATGGATGTTTTTGTGCCTTCACTTTGGTCAAATTCAGACCAAAAAAAAAAGAGTGTGAACCCTAGAAAGACATATTCACCAGAATAAGGGAAAATATGCTTTAGCACCACAAGAGTAAATGAACAAAATCAGAATGGTAAACTATGAAGATGTTTCTAAGGTACCTCCATGAGAAGTCTATTGTTTATTACACAAATGACATATTTCTTTAATGCGTATATCTCTTGAGAAAACAAATGTGCCAGTGAAGTTGGAAATGTACTTAAAAGCACATGGCCAGTCAATATGATAGCTAGGAGGAAGAGATTATATTAGCATTAGGAAGGCATTGTAGAGATGTCAGCTGGGTCTTGGGATAGGAAAAGTTGTTGCCCCTTTAAATAACTGTTAATGTCCCTTTAGAGACATTATTTTTGTTTCAGCTAAGAGTCCTTGGCTAGGCACAGTGTCACATACTCACAATCCCATCCTTTGAGAGTCTGAAGCAGGAGAATCCCTCACTGCAAACTACTCTGAGCTTTAGTGAGACCCTGCATCGAACAGCACAATTCAACAAAATTCACCAAGTTGTTTTTACTCACATTTTTTGACTCATTAATCAAATATTGCTCACTATAATACTAAATCCATTCCCATTATTTACTGTTTTCTAACATATGATTGATATTGTTCAATTAAACATGCTCAAGAACGTGCCTGTGTTTACATGTTATAATGCATCCCACCCCCAAAAATGAATACTGTGAGGTTTAATCTTGACTATCAAGTTGACATGATTTAAAATCACCATGAAAACAAACCTCTAGGCATGTCTGTGAGGAAGGTTCTGCATTAGGTTAATTGAGATTAGAAGACCCACACTAAATGGGTTGAGCACCATTCCATGGGCTGAGTTCCTAGACTGAATAAAAACAAGTGATTTGAGCAGAACCATCTTTTCTGCTTCCTGAGTGTAGATGCAGTATGATGGGTGTCTTGTGCTTCTGTGTCTATGTCTTTCCCACCATCATGGACTGTGCTCTCAAACTGTGAGTCAAAATGCCGCCCCCCATTTTGTGATTTTTTTTTTAGACAGGGTTTCTCTGTGTAACAGCTCTGGTTACCTGAAACTCACTTTGTGGACTAGGTTGGCCTCAAAATCACAGAGCTCCACCTGCTTCTGCCTCATAAATCCTGGAATTAAAGGCATGTGCAACCACCACCCAGCTAATTAAACCTTTTCTAATTTGCTTTGGTCAAGTATTTTGTTGCAGGAACTCTACAGTTACTAAGTCATGTGATGTGCATATATTTATTTATCGCCAATATTGTGTGCTAACACCTGAAAAGTGCAAATATGCTAAAAATCATGAGTCTTAGAACTGACCTAACAGGTTAGCCCACACAATTTCTCACATTTTGTGTGGTAAGACTGCCTCCAGTGTTTGAGGGACATGGAGGGCACTGACTTTCACCTATTTGTCATAAAACAAAGCTGAGTAGAGAGCTCACCATCTCCTCATTGAGACCCATACAGGCACCCAGGCACCGCAAGAAGCCCTGAATCTCCAGGCAGTTGGTGTCAGACACTGGAGGTCCCCCAATACACTGAGGCTCAGCTTATCTTCTGAGGAACTTCCTGGAATCATTAGTACAGTGAGGCACAAGAGACAAACACACTCTGCACATACACATCTGACTTCACAATGAACTTTTAAGTGAGATGCTCCTTCAAACACTATTTCACTTCACCCTGTAAAACAGATTCTATGTACAGATATCACACAGAGTTTTCTCAACATCATCCCATTCTTGAAAGTCCATCTTAAGCAAGCATCTGTATTTTCCATATACTGGATATGCTATTGCCAACTTAGAGTTTAATGAAAAATATCCAAATGTCTTTCTCCAGCAGCTCTCGCATGATCACCATTTATTTCTCATCAAGAAGCTGAAGTTTTGGGGCTGAGGCTACCCATGAGCAGAAGATCATGAGGAGTCAAGTTATACTTTGCCACATCTTAGCCATCCAAGAGGGTTCTACTTTAACGTGTTGACCATCAGGCAGGACACTGAGACCTAGGGAAGGGCATCATCCTTTTCAAAACATCTCACTCACATAACACCATCATGAAAACATCATCTGAAGACTCAAATTTTGGATGAGAATATACTTTACCACTGTTTATACATTTGGTTGTCATGGCAATCTAAATTTTTTTCTTAGTGATTTTCAGGGTTCCTTTTCTTCTGCATGTTACTTCAGTGGTAGTGTTTGACAAAATTCCATCTTGGATGCTCACTGCTCTTACCTTTCCAAAGGCCCTCACCGGTATGTGTCACTGCCACTGCTCTTGGATTATCTACATCCGCAAGGATATCCTTCTAGAGCACATCTCACTTCTTTTTTAAATTTCCTCTCTCATACATTACTCAAACTGACCACATAGTCCCCTCCTTCCGCTCCTCTCAGCATCCCATCTTTCTGCTCTCCCAGATTTACTCCTCCTCTGTCTCCCTTCAGAAAAGAGCAGGTCTGTCTCACACCTCATTTCTAAGACCACAGAATCACAGCTCTATCAGTTCATTGTACTTCTATACCTCAATGTTTTCTTCACCTCTCTATAGCTAACATTCCAGGCATTATTCTTCCTTGGTACCTTTATCATTTTTTCAGATATAAACTCCATTTGTGGTACCCTGTATCCTTGTTGACCTATGGAAACACATGTCAGAGTCCTCACGCCATCCTTCTCTATCAGCTTTTCCACTAATGTCTTTTAATCCTGTCTTCCTTGTGCAATTGTGGTATATGTCTACGAACATGTGCATCTGTGTGTACATGTGTGCATGATGTGAGTGAGCACATACATATTTATATGGGCTTATGGAGCCCAGAGATCAAAGTCAGGTATCATCACTTACCTGCAGCCTTATTCTATGAAACACAACTTTGTCCATATCTGCTTCCTCAGCACTAGCTTTACAAACATTCACTGCTTTTTTTCAAAACATGGGAACCCAAACTCAGATCCTCATGCTTGTATCACAACCATTTTAGTTACTAAGCCATTTCCCCAGCCCCTCCATCCTGTCATCTTAACACTGTTGCACGATCGCTGCCATAATGTTTGCCAAGAGTGTCAAAATTTATCAACTGGAATATCACACTTGTTTCCTAATCACTCGCCCGAAGAACAAATCACTGTTCACAAATACCTTGTACTATGCTATGCTTCTCATCTTTACACAGCCCAGAAGGGAGTATCAGATCCTCTGAGACTAGAGCTGCAGGCAGTTATAAGTCATCCAATATGCCCTCCCCAACACACTTAAATCATTATAAGCTATCACAACCTTTTGATTACAAGTATTCACCTTCACTGGCAACAACACAATTGCCTGCAGGAAGCATTTTCCTTCTTCCTGCCCAAGGCCGTCCACAACCCATCCCCCAAGGACTTCATTATGTTCAGAGCTGACAGGACTGGACCCTTGAGTGTACTGTGTATTTGTTTCCCTTGGCACATTTACACTTACTGTTCTCCCGCCCAAAACTCTTTTATGAAATCCTAGACACTTTGATGGCCCTGTTTATCCTGTGACATAAAACTCCAGGGCTTCTTCTCCTTAAAGCATTCCACAAAACCCCAGTGGGGGTAACCTCCTGCTCTTGTGGGCTGTGAGAGATGCAATCGAAATAGAATCTGTAAGATCTAACTTACCTGATGGAAAGAAGAAACAATGGAGTATGACATGAGTTTAATGACTTGATCAGGCTGAACCTGGATGGAAAGAAGGAGGGTAAGGTATCATTAGCAAACAAGCCGCCAAGGGTGAACAATGCCCAGCAGTCAGATCTAAGAACCTTTCATCAAGCTCTTGTCTGATGACTAGGATAGACAGAGGGAAGATTCCAAGTTCAAACTGTGCAGCTTACACACACTAGCAAGCATCAATTTTAAATGACAGACAGTACCCAAAAAAAACCTGTTGGCAGGAATGTGCACCAACATTTACATGCTACTAGAGTACAAATTGGTGCACCATTTTGTAAAATTGTTGGGCGGTACATCATTATGCCAAATATAAGTACTCCTTACCATACAACAATTCCATTCCTAGCAAACTACTCAGCAGACAGGCTCACATATGTTCACCAAAAGGCACACACAGTATGCTCATGGCAGACTTACTCATTACCCAAAAAAAGCATAAAAGTAATCCCCTTGTCCATCAAACTTCAAGTGGATGAATACATTATATTCCATTTAAGCCATGGAAGCTGAGAAAGCACATCTCAACAACAAGCATGAGACAGAGAATGAACTACAAGTGGGATGAGGCATTTTACTCTCAAAACTGACCCCCAGTGACATACTTTCTCCAGCAAGACTGCCCTTCCCATAACCTTCCAAACAGCATCAACAACTTTGACCAAGAGTTAAACACTTGAGCTGATGGGGACATTTCTCATTAAAACCACTACACTTTTGAATGATCTGTGCAATTTTCACAAGGTGTTTTTACACGTTTCTAATACTAAATCAACTGAAGTAACAGAATATAACACCTCAAAAATCCCACTAGCACCTGCCTTTGCCCTCAACCCAAAAGAAAGTTCTATTCTGATTATTTTGCCTGATTTGAAGTTCATATACATGAAATTATCCAGTATGGCCTGTTTTGTGCCTACCTTTCTGTTCAGCATTTAGACAGACTTTTCCTAGATTCGTTGAATTGACATGTCTTTCAGAGAGCCAATTTAAATAGTCTGGAAGCATCTAAAAATATCCACCCAGAAGGCAGGTAGGTGAATATGTTCCGTTTACTCCAAGAAATTAAAGAGCTTTCCTCTCCTTCTGTATCTCCTTTACATCAAAAAAAAAAAAAAGGATGAAAGGAAGAAGGGCCTGATAATGTGTACATATCTCAACATCCTTGGCAGGGTCTTGCTAGAACTGCAGCTCCTCCATTGCCTGCCTTGTTTTCTCCCAAATCTGGAAGAATCCAGGCTCATTGTATTATTTAATAAATAAAAGTTGAACTGGGTGGGCACACCCCTCATGGTCCTGACTTCCTTGCTCATATTCTCCCTCCAGCTTTTCAACTGGACCTTGGGAGCTCAGTCCAGTGATCCAATGTGGGTCTCTGTCTCTATCTCCATCCATCGCCAGCTGAAGGTTCTATGGTGATATGCAAGATATTCATCAGTGTGACTATGGGATAAGGCCAGTTCAGGCACCCTCTCCTCAGCTGCTCAAGGAACAAGCTGGGGCCATCTTCTTGGACACCTGGGATCCCCTCTAGAGTCAAGTCTCTTGCCAACCCTAAAATGGCTCCCTTAATTAAGATATATACTTCCCTGCTCCCATATCCACCCTTCCTCCATCTCAACCGTCCCATTCCCCCAAGCTCTCCCCATCCTCCCCTTTTCACTTCTCTCTCCCCATCTCCCCTTACCCCCACCCCAACCCCACCCCCAAGCTCCCAATTTTTGCCTGGCAATCTTGTCTACTTCCAATATCCAGGAAGATAACTACATGTTTTTCTTTGGGTTCACCATCCTATTTAGATTTTCTAAGATCACTAATTAAAGGCTCAATGTCCTTTATTTGTGATTAGAATCCACTAATGGGTGAGTACATACCATATCCATCTTTTTGGGTCTGGGTTACCTTACTCAGGATAGTGTTTTCTATTTCCATCCATTTCCATGCAAAATTCAAGATGTCATTGTCTTTTACCGCTGAGTAGTACTCTAATGCGTGTATATTCCACACTTTCTTTATCCATTCTTCCATTTAGGGGCTGATCTAATGGGAGCTGACCAAGGCCAGCTGGATTGGGACTGAACAAGCATGTGATCAAACCGGACTTTCTGAACGTGGCTGACAAGGAGGGCTGACTGAGAAGCCAAGGACAATGGCACTGGGTTTTGATTCTACTGCATGTACTGGCTATGTGGGAGCCTAGTCTGTTTGGATGTTTACCTTCCTAGATCTGGATGGATGGGAGAGGACCTTGGACTTCCCACAGAGCAGGGAATCCTGACTGCTCTTTGGAGTGAAAAGGGAGAAGAAGGGGGAATGGGGGGAGGGAGAGGGAAATGAGAGGAGGAGAGGAGATAGAAATTTTTAATAAAAAAAAGTTGAACTGGTTAACTATAGGAAAAAACTGAGGAAGCAACTAGTATATTAGAAATAAGCTTTGGAAGTTATCTAAGGATAAATGGAGGGAAAAGTAAGAAAAAATGCAATTCTTTGGAAAATATCTACATTAAGGATCAGGAACAAAACTGAAAAGCAGACCAAGAAAATCAATCAAACATATTAGTTCATAAACTCAATTTGGTAGGGTTTCTACTCAAAAGAAGACTAAAATTTATGAAACACTCTGCTTGGTAGTTTTTGACAAATAATAACTGTCCATCTTTGTAGGGAAGAGTGTGATGCTTGGGCACAGCTATATACTGTGTATCGATCAAGTGAGTCCATGGGCTATTCATCATTGAAAACATTTCTTACTGCTTTTTGAAAAGAGTATTATCCCTTTCTCTTGGCTATTTTGAATTATATAATATTATATTTTTAGTAAAACAACCCTCTGTGTAATGGAACACCAACAAACATTCCATTCATCTGGTTCTGACATTGGACCACATACACAATCTGTCATTTGTTTGATGCTCCTGCCTCAGCTACATTTAACCAATTTTTAAACATGGATCTGATTTGCATAACTATGCAAATACCAAGCAATAAAAAATCATAAACATTCATAATAAACTCTACCATTTCTGGGTATCTACAAAAATCTAGATCAGCATATGTAACCATCTTGATTATCAACAAAATGGGTCTTAGAAACATCTAGAAGACACACCTTTAGGCATGCCTGTGAAGACTTTTCCAAGGAGGTTAACTATAGTGAGAAAACCCAGCTGGAATGTGGGCACCACTACATGGACTGAGGTCCAGGACTGAAAGAAAAGATGATGTGTATCAGCATCATCTCTTTCTCTGCTTCCTGACTGTGAATGCAAAGCTTTACCAATACTTAATCAACAGTAATGAGAAAGTTAACTAATAAAGTACAGCACACAGATGCCTTTATATCCTTGTTAACTGCTGAACTACTCAACATAACCAAGATAGGGAACCATCCTTGATATCCTCCAAGAGATAAATGACAAGGAAGAAAATGGTACCTGTGCACACATTTGTTTTATTCAGCCATAAAGAAGAATGAAATTGTTCAATTTGAAGTATGATGAACTAAACCAGGGAATCTTCATGTAAAGTTATATAAACCAGACTCAAAAAGACAACATGGCATATGCTTTCTCACATATAAGTCAGTATTTAAATGGATAGATAGATAGATAGATAATTAGATAGACAGACAGACAGATAGATGATGTGGGATTTCCTTCTGTATGTTGTGAATATGTTTTATTACGATTGGTTAATAAAGAAGCTGCTCCAGTATATGGCAGGGCAGAATATAGGCAGGCTGGAAAAGATATAGAGAGGACTAGGTAGAGTTAGGGAGACACCATGTAGCTGCCAAAGGAGAAGGACACACCAAACCTTAGGAACCTTACCGGTAGACCACAGCCTCATGACAATACACAGATTGTAATAATAGGGCCTGCTTGTTGGGGTTTCTGTCCTGCCCAGTTCCCACAGCTGTAAAGCCCCAAAGAAATCACACAGAGGCCCATATTAATAATAAACTGATTGGCCCATTAGCTCAGGCGTCTTATTAACTCTTATAACTTACATTAACCCATTATTCTTATCTATGTTAGCCACATGGCTCAATACCTTTTTCAGCAAGGCAGGTCACACCTTCCTTCTTCAGTGTCTGGACAGGACTGGGGAGGAATGGGCTTCCTCCTTCCCAGAATTCTCCTGTTCTCACTGTCCCGCCTCTACTTCCTATCTGATTGTCCCACCTATACTTTCTGCCTGGCTACTGATCAATCAGCATTTATGTAAAACATTTATGTAAAACAGAATACATAAATATATTCTGACAGAATACAGAATTGTCCCACACTATTTTTTTTTTTAGGTTTTTCAAGACGTAGCTTTAGAGCCTGTCCTGGAACTCTTGTAGACCAGGCTGGCCTCAAACTCACAGAGATCCACCTACCTCTGCCTTCTGAGTGCTGGGATTAAAGGTGTGGGCCACCACCTCCTGGCTAAACTTTTTAAATTTGGCTTGATTTGACTTGCTGCATCAGCAGAGAAACCTATTATCATGGTCAGAAAACCTATTACTATCATTCATAAGCAGTTCACCAACTGGAAACCAAGCATTCAAATATACAAGCATTGGGCACCAGGTGTAAACGTAAGTCACAAAACAATCTCACACCAGTTTGGAAGTATGATTGATAAAAGGGTTATTTATTTAAGGGGAAAACTTACAGATCACTGTCCTAGACAAAAGCCCTCTGTGCGACAAGAAACAGAGTCTAGTAGCCGGAAACGGAGCCAGACGCAAGAGAGGGAGAGCAGGGCTACCGCTGCTTTTTAAAGCAAAAGAAACCAAGCACAAGTGACCTAGCATCTTAAAGGCTATTGGCTGAAGGAGCAGAAGGAGCTCCAGCAGCAACAGATTGACAGAAATGGGTTAATTTAATATGTAACAGCTAGCTAGAAATACGCTAGAGTCATTGGCCAAATAGTGTTGTAATTAATATAGTTTCTGCGTGATTATTCAAGTCTTGGAGGCTGGGAAACAAACGAGCAGTCTCCTACTACAGATAGATAATTGTATAAGATGAAATTAGATGGGAGACTCTGGGGGAATATAGGGACTAATGGTAGGAAGAGGAATGGGAACTTGAGAGGGTAATGGGGAAAACATAAATTTGCATGTTTCCTCTCATATGTAGCATTGAAATTTGAGAGAGAGAGAGAGAGAGAGAGAGAGAGAGAGAGAGAGAGAGAGATTAAAGCAGAAGAAGACTATTTGAAGAAAGGCAGGTGACAACAGGAGAATGTAGTGAAAACATTTGAGGGTAATGGGGGAAATTATAGTGTGGGGGCTGGTGATAAACATAGGACAGTGGTTGGTTCCACTCACACTGGAAAACTTGCAACATACAACTTCAGTTACAAGGGATCTTGAACCATTTTCTGGCCTCCAAGAGCAACTGCACCTATATGCACACACCCCTACCCCACCCCCCACATACACCCAGGCATACACATAACTAAAATAAAAATAAATCTTTAAAAATATTGATATGTAGGTATTAAATGTCATAATGAAACTGGAAGTTTTCTGTACTAATTAAAAGTTCATAGTGAAGATTATATTCAGAGAATTCACAAAATTGAGGCTTTGAAGTATGTGAATTAGCGTCTTCAACATGTAGTTTCTAATCACCTTACAAAACTTGTCTTCACTGGATCCTAAGGAAGTAACTCATCAGCAATTCTGATGAGATTACCAAATCCATAAAGCATATTTATTCTTTGAGATGTCCATAAGCCACAGGCCACTCTCCCTTTCAATTTCTGATTCATAAATCTAACAATGTGCGTGTTCACTGCGTGGGAAGAAATGTCAGGAAGTAGAGAGGCTGACTTGCCCATTCATTTGTATGTGCGCAAGTGCTTTTTCCACCCACATGAGCCCACAGGCAGTAATGACTAATGCTCAGGCATTAAATGTTGCCTGTGAGTTATTACTAAATAAAAAATGCACTCATAGGTGGTGACTGTCACCCGCTCTAAGCTATTATGACTGAAAAACCCAGAGTCCTCCTCCTGCAGCTGACAGCAGCAGCCACATTCTCATTTGGCAATTACGTCTTTAGCTCCATGCATATTTCTTTTTTCTTACGTCTGTGTATAGGGCGGGGGCGTGTGTTTGTCACCGTGTATGTGTGGCAGTCAGAGACTCTGATGTCAACCCTTACCTTCCTCTTCATTTGATACATGGTGTCTCTTTTGTTCACAAAAGAGTTTGCTACAGTGTCTGGGCTAGCTTGTCAGCAAGCATCTGGTGATTCTCCTTTCTCTGCCTTCCATCTTGCAGAGGGTTCTACCATGACTGACTTTATATTCACACATGAAGACCTTAGCTTGAATCCCCAGTACTCATGCAAAAAGCCAGAAAGCCAAGCATGGTTATTCATGCCTGTCAGCCCAGTGTTATTGGGTAGGAGTCCAAAGACAGGCACAGGCGGGTCACCGGGGTCTGCTGGCTACCAGCCGAGCTCTACGGTTAGTGAGAAACCACACCCAAGGGGAGAAGGTGGAGTGATAGAGCAGAACAAAAACATCTCATTGCCCTTTTCTAGCCTCTGTGTATGTGCAACTTCATCACACACACACACACACACACACACACACACACACACACAGAGAGAGAGAGAGAGAGAGAGAGAGAGAGACGTGCTGAGACAGAGAGAGAGAGTTCGACTTCTTTCTTTTTTCTTTTTCTTTTACTACAAGCAGTTTGTGGAAAGGTGACAATATCACTCATCCACATAGGTGGGTATGACCAGACATTCATAGCTAGGCTAAAAGACAAGATAGTTAAACAAGGATAGTACTGCTTCCAGTAAATCAACAGAAACTGATGAGAGGAAGTTTCAGACAGACAGTGCACCTCCTTTACCTGCCAAAAAAATCATCATCACAAGATAATCAGAGCTGCTACTTCCTCTATCTAGCCATGAAAACAGGAATCCAGGCAGGCAAATCCTCAGGTGTTCACTTTTGGGTATTACCAGGGTGGCCATTTCCTTCAGGCACTTAGGTGTTAATTAGAACCAAGACCCTGCAGGTGTTCCTTCCAAGCCTTGCAGCCTTTCCCCTCTATCGCCACTCACCAACAGCCAACTCTCCTGCTGCTGGGTAATAAGAGGCTGCCTGAGAGTCATCATGTAGTACAAATCTCATGCAGACGAAGCCTGCTGCTACATCACTGTACAGGAATTTCCCTTTCCATGGATCCCTTAAAGAGCAGGCACTTCACTCATCGCATTTATGGGACTCCTGCACTCCTCTCTATTCTACTGTTAATAAATAGCTTTCCCAAATTTCAGTTTGACTCATTGGCTTTCTCTTGAAGCCTCATTTCTCCTCACTCCCCAATATGCAACTTTGGGGCTGGCACGATTGTTCAGAAGTTAAGAGCATCTATTCTTCTTCCAGGGTACCTAGTTTGATTCCCTTAACCCACCTGCTGGCTCACATCTACCTGGACCTCCAGTTGCATGGGATCCGAAGGCCTCTTCTGGCCTCCATGGGTTCCAGGCACACATTGTATACCTAAATGTATGCAACCACTCAAATACAGAAAAAATATTAAAAATAGAAGTATATGCAACTGTGAATTTGTCATGTCTTCATAATAAATTAAAATTATAGCAAGAAAATTATAGCACCTAAATTAATATTTTAGTCTTGTGAGTTTATAGAAATTGGATTAAAACCAAATAGAAGAGCAAAGCAAACATTACCAACATTCACACGGTTTGGATAGTAATATAGTTATATCTGCTGTCTTCACTGACACAGATTAAGGTGACATCAGGGGCAGGTTGTAAAAAGCAGGTGTGTGGACCTGTATAGAGAGGATCTCAAAGGTGGCAGAGAACCACTACCCAGAAATACATCAAAACATAAAGAGAATGTGGGCTATATAAAGCATGGAGCAAGATCTGACTTAGAAAACAAAGAAGATCCTGTAACAGACTTATGTGTAGGTCAGTAACCTAAAGGAAAGAAGCCTTCCAGAGAAGGGCAAATAAGGCATGACTCACTTCTATATCACTTACACAAAGTATCAAACATAATTAAGTTTAGCGGCTGGAGACTCTGCCTCATGGGAATATAGTAAAGAGGTAGGGGAAGAGACCTAATATCTTTCTCTGGCTCCCACACATAGGTACATATACCCACGTGCCCTCATACACACAAGCAAATAGAAATATTAATAATAAACTCACAAAAACAGAAAGTAAAATAGTAAGTATATAGTTTCATTTATTTATGATCCTAAGTATCTTTGCACAAAAGCATTATTATAGACATCTTATAAGAATTTTCTATGGTCAATAATGATAAAAATTATATATACACACAAAATTCTCAAATAGCTAGTAAAATAAGGGGAAACGCTCCCTCCCTCCCTCCCTCTCTCTCTCTCTCTCTCTCTCTCTCTCTCTCTCTCTCTCTCTCTCTCTCTGTGTGTGTGTGTGTGTGTGTGTTGTGTTGTGTTGTGTTTTGTACTCTAAATACAAAAGGAACAAAAAATGAAGCCTCTTTACCAAGCCAAATTTTTCACATCTTTCTTTCAGGCTCTAGGCCAGATTCACCGTGACACCACCCACAGGCCCCTACTGTACTGAATCCAAACCCTCAACCTAGCTAGATCTCCCACAACCTTCTCCATAGTCTAGCCCAATGAGTCTCCCTGACCCTCGCCATCCAAATACCTTCACCAACTTCCCAGATCTAGTATAGATCCTACATCCACTACACTAGCCTAGCATGACCTTACCTGCCAGCATTGTAAAGAAGTTCTAGGCTTCTGCCAAAATATGATCTACCTATCCCCCAACGCATAGACCACTCCACACCATATCCAATATTTCTATCCATTCAGATTTTCCCACACTCCAGGCTTGGACCAGACGGCACATCTTTTATACCAGCCCAGACCCTTCTATACATCTGACTTCATTCCACCCAAACTATTTCAAATTTCTAGGTCCAACCTACCCAGACACCCTTTTTCTACCCCAGCCTACCTTGTTCATAACAGATTCAGAACAAAACAAAAACAAAAACAAAAACAAAAGTCTACATGCACAGATCTTGTCTCAAAAAATACCACCAATATGAACCATTAAGCCATTATTTTCTCACCAAAACCAAACAAATGTTTGCCAACAAGAATTAATCTAGATGAAATCCAGGACACAAAATATGAAAGAACAATCATAAACTGCATTATAGAGTTCAATGAGTTTAAAGAAGACACAAAGAAACAGCTCAATGAAATTAAATATAAAGATCTTAAGGAGGATAAACAACTGAGTGGTGCCAATGAAAACACAAACAACCTAGAAGCCCCTCAACTGAAGAATGGATAAAGAAAATGTGGTATATTTACACAATGGAGTATTATTAAGCTGTAAAAAATTACCTCATGAGGGAACCTTCACCCGACGATGGATGGAGATTGATACAGAGACCCACAATGGAGCACTGGACTGAACCCCCAAGGTCCAAATGAGGAGCAGAAAGAGAGAGAACATGAACAAGGAAGTCAGGACCGCGAGGGGTGAGCTCACCCACTGATACAAGGGGACTGATCTAATGAGAGCTCACCAAGGCCAGCTGGACTGGGACTGAACAAGCATGTGATCAAACCGGATTCTCTGAATGTGGCTGGCACGGGGACAATCTGAGAAGCCATTGTTAATGGCACTGGGACTTGCTTCCTCTGCATGTACTGGCTTTTTGGGACCCTAGTCTGTTTGGATGCTCATCTTCCTAGGCCTGGAGGGAGTGGGAGAGGAACTTGAACTTCCCACAGGGCAGGAAACCCTGACTGCTCTTAGGGCTGGAGAGGGAGGAGGAGAGGGAGTGGGGGGAGTGGGAGGGTATTGGGAGGAGGGGCGGAAGTGGAAACTTTTAAAACTTAATAAAAAAGAAAAAAAATTACCTCATGAAATTTTCAGGTAAATGGATAGAACTAGAAAAGAAACCCTCCTGAGTGAGGTAACCCAGACCCAGATAGGCAAACATGGTATGTACTCATTCATAAGTGGATATTAGATACAAAGGATAATCAGTTATAATCCATATCTCCCGAGAAGCTAGGTAACAAAGAGTACCCTAAAAGGGACATATGATTACCCTGGGAAATGGAATTAGAAGAGAAATTCTGGATGAACTAAGGGCAATAGGAGATGGTAAAGGGGAGGGTAAAGTAAAAGGGAGATGAGAACATGAAGGAACAGGATGGTCAAGGTGAGGGGAACAGAGTGAGAAAGCAATAAAAGAGGTATCTTGATAGAGCTAATACAGGGCTAGGGAGAAACCTAGTGCCACGGAAACTTCCAAGAATCCACAAGAATGACCCCAGCTAAGACTCTTAGCAATAGTGGAGAAGGTGCCCAAACTGGCCTTCTGTAATAAGATTGGTAAATACCCCAACTATCATCATAGAGCCTTCATCCAACAACTGAAGGAACCAGATGCAGAGATCCACAACCAAGCACCAGGCCAAGCTACAGGAATCCAGTCACAGAGAGCAGGAAGGGAGTATATGAGCAAGGGAGGTCAAGGTCATGATAAAGAAATCTACAAAGACAGCTGAACCAAGCTCATTGGAAACTCATGGACTCTAGACCAATAGCTGTGGAGCCTCCATGGAACTGAACTAGGCCCTCCATATGTGGGAGGCAGTGGTGAAGCATGAATTATCTGAGAGGCCCCTGGCAGTAGGACAAAGATATATCCCTGGTGCATGTACTAGCTTGTTGGAGCCCATTCCATATGGTGGGATGCTATGCTCAGCCTTAATGCAGGGGAAGGGGCTTAGTCCAGCCCCAAATTCATGTGCCAGATTTTGTTGATTCCCCCATGGGAGCCCTTATCTATTGGGAGGAGTGGATGGTAGGTGGGCTCGGGAGGGAGGCGAGGGGGGATGGGAAGAGGAATGGGAAGGAGAAATGTAAAATGAAAGTTTAAAAAAAATAATAAACTTTTTAAAATTTTAAAAAGGACTTATAGAATGAATATATGTGTGTATCCAAACACATATGTATATATGAAGTATGAAGGGGGTTATTAGAATGGTTTACAGACTCTGGTCAAGCTATTCCAACAATGGCTGTCTACCAGTTGAAGGCTCAAGCAAGCATCCAGCAGTTGATATTTCACCTGGTCTTCAGTATAAGCCAAAATCCTGAAGAAGTAGGCTATAATGCCAGTAACAGAATGCTAACAAGGACAGGAGCAAACAGGCAAAGAAACAGTAAGCCACCTTATTCCACGTTCTTTATGTAGGCTACCAGCAGAAGTTGCAGCCCTAATTAAACTGAAATCTTTTCACCTAAAAAGATATGGATTAAAGGTGTGTCTTCCAACCTCAAAGATCTATGTTAGAAAGAGTAGAAGTAGTTGTAGCAGTAGTGGTGGTGGTGGTGGTGGTGTGGATTCCCCACTGTATGTTGTGAATACCATTGGTTAATAAAGAAACTGTCTTAGGCCTGTTAAAGGGTAGAGTAGAGTTAGGCAAGGGAAAACTAAACTGAATGCTGGGAGAAAGGAGGCAGAGTCAGGAGAAGCCATGTAGGCCCGCCAGAGAAAGATGCCAGAACTTTACCCCGTAAGCCACAGCCTCGTGGCGATACACAGATTAAAGGAGATGAGCTGATTTAAGATATTAGTTATCCAGAAATACACTTAAGCTATTGGCCAAACAGTATTGTAAATAATATGCTTTCTGTGTGATTATTTCTGGGCTGAGCAGCCGGGAACAAAAACAAGTGGCCTTCAAACAACATAGTAGTAGTAGTAGTAGTAGTAGTAGTAGTAGTAGTAGATATCCCTCACAGGTATACCCTGTCATTTGGGTTTCGTTAATTCTACATATAGTCAAGTTGACAAACAAGAATAGCCAGTACATGGAACTAGAAACATTGAAGAGGACTCAAGATGAAATAAAGATGGAACTACAAAACAAAATAACTCAACTAGGAAACTCAAAGAAAAGCCTTACAAGTAGAATGAAACAAGCAAAACATAGACCAGAAGATGGAGTAGAAGATCTAGGCCAAATATAAATTTAAAAAGCAACAGGAAAGGAACATACAGGAAATGTAGTATACCATGAAAAAATCAAACCTTTGAATTATAGGGATAGATAAGATAGAAAATTCTCGAGTCAATGGCATGGAACAGTTCCTCAACAAGATCATAGAAGAAAACTTCCCCAAACTAATGAAAGACACATCCATAGAGATATAAAAAGTACACCAAGAAGGCATAACCAGAAAAGAATATCCCCACTGCATATCATAGCTAAAACAATGAAAGTGTTCTGAAAACTACAAGAGAAAAAGACATAAGTCACATATAGAGGAAAACCTAGCAAAACAACTGAGTTCTCAACAGAAAAATTGAAGGCCAGAAGAGCCCGGAGCAATGCATTCCAAGTCCTAAAAGACTGTGGCAGCAACCTAGACTAATGTACCCAGCAAAACTGTATGTCAAAGTGAAGCACAGAGAAAAATTTCCAGTGACATGAACAGTCTGAATATACGTATATATCCAACAAAACAAACCTACAGAAAATGCAGGAAGTATTATTTCAGGTTGAAGAGAAAATGAGCATAGCAGAGAGACTATAGGGAAATAATATGAAGCTATAATTATTGAAATATGAAATACCACTGAGAACACAAACAAAATATCAAAAATCAACAGTATGATGACCACAATTAGCACATACATTTCAATAATAACTTGAAATATCAAAGACCTCAATTCTCCAATCAAAAGACAAAGGCTCACTGAATGGATTAAAACACAAAATTCATCTGCGTGTTGTGTAGAAGAAACACATCTAACTGGGTGGTAGCGCATGCCTTTAACACCAGCACTCAGGAGGCAAAGGCAGGCAGATCTTTGTGAGTTCGAGGCTGACCTGGTATATAAGAGCTAGTTCCCGGACAGGCTCCAAAAACTACAGAGAAACACTGTCTAAAAAAATAAACAAAAACAAAATACATCTTAGATTTAAATATAGGCACTGGCGAAAAGTAAAAAGATGGACAAAAATATTCTAATCAAACAGGCATTGCTCTCCTAAAATCTGACAAAAGAAATTTCCAACTAAATCTAATTAGAAATTAAAGAATGTCACTTCATTCTAGTCAACATAACAGTTAATCAAGAAGACATTGCTATCTGAAATATATGGACCTAACTTCTGGGTGCCAAGTATAAAAAACTCTTCCACTGGGTTTAAAAACACAGATTAACATCAGTCTATTAACATCTGTGAGTGATTTCAATATCCAAGTCTATTAACATCAGTAGAAAAGAACCATTTTCTCCAATAGATAGATCCTTTGAACAAAAAATAAATAAATAAACAGAAATATCAGATCTAATTGACATCAGGCATCAAATGAACTTAACAGATATCTACAGGATATCCAAACAATAAGGAGACAGTCTGCTCAGCAGCACATGGAAGCTATTCTCTAACAGGTCACATCCATGTTAGCTTTTAAAGCTTTCATATAACCATAGAGATTAGGTATAGAGTAAGGGATTGGTGGGGAGGGATATCCCTACGAAGGGGAAATAGAATAGTAGGGATGGGAGTACCTGGAATGGGAGGATCACACAGGGAAGGGGAGGGAATGACAGGGTAAGCAGGATAAGGGAGGGACAGCTAAAAATAAGGTCCATTTGAGGGGTTGTATGGAAACCCAATTTGGCAGAAGTTTCTTCATAAATGGAGTGACCAAATGAGGGGGTAGTCAACATCTCAACTAGACATCTCTCACCACCAAGTGAAACATCCAGTGCCATAAATGTTTATCATCTAATTGAATTGCTGAATTGTTGGTGAAATGAGCCCCAAGGAAACCCTTAAACAATTCAGGCTATTTCAAAAGCTACTGGTTGCTCTCAACAAACTGATGGTAAGGCCCTATTTCTGTTGACAACATCTACCTATCTTGCTAAGGACACCTACATATCTCACTGAACACAGAGAAGTCCTGCTGATACCCAACTATAGCCTTCAGCCCTATTGACTAGTATTTACAGTGCATTGTTTTGGAATTTTTTTTACTATACTGATCTTTTGATTATTTATTGTGGTTTATGATTTTGTTGGGAGGATCTGAGAAAGATTAAGGAGGGGAAAGCAATAATAATAATAATAATAATAATAATAATAACCCACATCCTAGAACACAAAACAAATATTTACAAATCCAAAAAGAATAAAACAATTTCTTGTATCCTACATAACCACAATGCAATAAGACTTAAAATTAACCATAAAAATAAAATCTCTAGTAAATACACAAACTGACAGTGATTAAATAGCTCATTATTGAATGAGGAATGGGTCAAAAAAGAAATTAAGTTCCTAGAACCTAATGAAAATGAAAACATAAAAAAAACAAAAAAAAACTTTGGGGCACATTGAAAAAAATTCTTACAAGGGAAATTTATAGCTCTACATACTTATATTAAAAAATCCAAAAGATGTATGAAAAAGAATCTATTTTCAATGAAAGGGAAAAAATTGAAAGAGCACAATCAATAGCTTAATCATGCAATTCAAAATGTTGTAAAAACAAGAACAAACCAAATGCTAACCCACTTGAAAGCAATGTATAATATAAATCAGAACAGATATCAGTGAAATAGAAACAGAGACAATAATACAAAGAATCAACAAATCCAAGAGCTGATTTTCTGAGAAGATACACAAGATTGACAGGCCCTTGGGCAAACTAACCAGAGGAGAGGGAGCACAAATTAATAGAAAGATAAATAAGCAAGAAATCATCATCACAAACACCAAAGAAATTCAGAATATTAGAAGAAATATTTTAAAGCAAGTATTAAACAAGCTGTAAAAGATAAAAGAAATAGAAAAAAATTCAAGATTCAGCCAAATCACCAAAATTAAACCAAGAAGTTGACAATGTAAACAGTTATATAACAAATGGGAAGAGTGAAATAGTAATAAAAATCCTTCCAGCAAAAAAAAAATCTAAGACCAGATGGATTCACAGCAGAATTTTATAGACATTCAAAGAAAATCTACAGACAGTTCTTCTTAAGCTATTAAAAAAATAGAAACAAAAGAAACATCCCCAAACTCCCTCTATGGAGTCAGTGTCACTCTAATATCAAAGGTGGGTAAAGACACAACAAAAAAAGGAAAGTACAGGACAATGTCTCTGGTGAACAGAGACTCAGATGTACACAATAAAACACTTGCAAACAGAATACAGACACACATCAAAAAGATTATCTACCATGACTACATTGACTTTATCCCTGAAATTCAGGAAGGGTTTGACATGAACAATTCAACAAATGTAATAAATTACATAAATGGACTTAAGGACAAAAATTACACATTCATCTCAACAAATGCAGAAAAAGTCTTTGACAAAAATCTAACATGCCTTCATAATAAAAGTGCTAGAGAATGTATGGCTATTGAAAACAAAATAAAAGCTATATATGAAAAAGAAACCAACAGCCAGCACCATTCCAATGGGGAAAAACCTCGAAGCAAACTCACTGAGGTCAGTAACAAGACAGAGATATCGATTATCCCTGTTCTTTTTCAATATTCTGCTCAACATACTAACTGGAGCAATAGGGCAAAAGAAAGAAATTAACGGAATACAAATAGGGAAAGAAGTCAAACCATCCCCATTTGCAGATGATATGATACTATACATCAGAGATCCCAAAAATTCTATCAGAAGACTTTGAAACAATAAACAAATTAAGCAATGTGGCAGAGAACTGAATCAACTTGAACAAATCAAGAGCTTTTCTATACACCACTAACAATCATACAGAAAAAGAGATCTTGAACACACTCCCATTCATAAAAACCTCAAAGATAATGTAATATTCAAGAACCCAACGAGGGAAGTTAAGGACCTGCAAAGGAAAACCTGAAGCCACCCAGGAGAGAGATATAGACACTATAAAATGGAACGGCATCCCCTGCTCATAAATTACTAGAATTAACATTGTGAAGATGACAACTTTACCAAAAGCTATTTTATTTTAAAGATTCAGTACAAAACCAATCAAAATCCCCATTTCATTCTTCACAGAAATAGAAAAAGATATTCTAAAATTTTTAAGAAACCACAAAAGATTGTAGATTGGAAACAAGCCTAATCAAAAAGAACAACACCAGAGGGATTACCATTGTAAATTTTAAGATGTATTCAGAGTCACAGTAAACTTAATTATATGGTACTGGCACAAAATAGAGACATAGTCCAATGGAACAAAACTGAAAGTCTAAATAGAAGTTCATGTAACTTCAGTCACACAATATTTGACAAAGGTGCAAAAACATAAGCTGGAAAAAGGACATTTTCATCCAATGGTACTGAGAAAACTGGATTGCACATGCAGAAGAATTAAATAAGACCTGCATCTATCACCTTGCACTAAAACTAACTCCAAATGGGTCAAAGACCTAAACCTGAATCCTGAAACACTGAAACTGCTAGGACTAACATTCATGTTACTGGGAGGCTCCATGAAAGCTTCTAAAAGAGGGAAGTAATCAATAGTCCAACCCAACTATATTATGTATGGCATGACATGAGAACTCTTAGTGTTCAGTGGTAGTATACACCTACGTGGACAGTAGCCAGCAGCTCTTTAATTGGTCTTAAGACTCGCTAAATAAGAATGAAATAATGCCAGGTACTGGAAACCTAGCCAACTACCCAGGAATAGTGCAGTCGCCGATCCTGGAGGAGAACCCATAACTGTCACTTTATTAAACCAGTCTAATCCCCTATAGTCTAAATATTTGTCCTTATATGCACAGATAAGTATAGTCCTCAGCCTTCGTCAAGGAAACTTCTCTTTGCAACAGATGGAGACCATTACAGAAAACCCACAGCCAATTAAAATGCAGAACTGTGGAGCCCAGTCCCAGTGGATATATCTACAAAACAATCATCACATCTAAGCCTCAGGAAACATTGCAGAAGACAACGGATCGAAAGACTATAATAAGTTAGGCGAACAAGGAGCTTGTTGTAGGACTGTGTCTCCTAGCAATGTCAGAAGCTACATAAAGTCTCGCCAACACGACTATGTAAACACGTCTTGAATAAGGACAACAATAGACATGCCAATGTGGATAGGAGAATGGCCACAGGGTCACAACCCTACAAAAACAACTATGCAAAACCAAGGAACACTAAAAGTGGAAGAAATAGCCTTTCCCAAGGAAGAGCACACCAATTGATTAACCAATATCAAATGGTCAGATCTGAAAGCATACATTATATAAACTGAGCAGGTTATATTTAGGAATATACATATGTATACATATATGCATGTAATTATAACAAAAATATGCCATGAATTTGTAATTATCAAGGAAAGGTATATGGAAGCATTTGGAAGTAAGAAAGGAGAGGAGAAAATGATATAATTCTTTTATAATCTCAAAAATGAAAGAAAAATATTTACAAAAATAGATCAAACTCAAGATCACAAATAATATTCACTTGAACCTGACTCATAATGCAGGTTTTCTTAGGAATGAGTAGTTTAGGCTTTCACTCGTTTGACCTGCCCTCACACATGTACAATCCCCTCTGCTGCCTTCCTGCCTTTCTTGTGAACATGGATCCACCATTGACTGAACACTCTGGACTGCATTTTATAATGTCACTACTCGGGCTTCAGTTTTCCACTGATTTATATTTTCTTGTCTGAATATTTTACCCATCTGCAACTCATGTCTATCCTTCAACAATGTTT
Source organism: Myodes glareolus (assembly GCF_982192425.1). Lineage (NCBI taxonomy): Eukaryota > Metazoa > Chordata > Mammalia > Rodentia > Cricetidae > Myodes > Myodes glareolus. The sequence goes on from NC_142053.1 coordinate 122,697,124, forward strand.
ACTTTCTTCCAGTTGACTATCAAAGTCAACTTCCCCTAAGTACCTGAGGATTATGCAAAGAAAATGCTTTGTAGGTCTATTTCAGCAGGGTATAATCTCCTGATGGTCCCATTTTAAAATAAAATATGTATGCAAATCAGTCTGCAAACACATATTTCTAGAATTACTTTTTTCCCCTAAAGGCTATCTGATTCCTCAATTTCTACCTGCTTAAAAAGTCAGTGGAAGAGGTGGAAGACTGGTTCTCCCTTTTCGGTTTAAGTTCACGACAAATTGACTTGCTTCTCACTTTCACGGGAGAGATAATCTTGACTCAGTCGTCCTCTTTTTAGCCTGCATGGCTAAGGAATGTGTTTAAAGTGGAGTACAGGAAAAGACTAGGTGAGTACTTGGTTTCTAAGCAAGTTTCCCCCTTTAGGTTATCCAAATCATTAATTCCCTGAATCTAACACCAAATAATGAGGAATGACATATGGGTCCAATGGAAACTGCAAGTGTTGCATATGACGAGATACATGGTAAGACTATAATGAAGGGATGAAAGTTAATGGCAGTGGGGTCACAGAGGTTTTATGCTTACACTATGTATTGGTTACTTTCCTAATGCTGTAATAAAATATCCCAATAAAAGCACCTTAAAGGAGAATATATACAGTCTCAGAGACTAATCCCTCATGGCATGGAAGGCATGACAACAGGAGCAGACAGCCAGCTGCTCACACTACATTCATAGTCAGGTAGCAAAGAGTAAACAGGAAATGGGGGCACGCTTTAAAACTTCTAGATATGTCCTCAAGGCTGGCCTCCTATGACTCACTTCCTCAAGCAAAGATCCACCTCCTAAAAGTTCCACAACCTTTTGAAAAATACCTCCAGCTAAGAAACATAAGAATTTAAACACATTCAAACCAAAATAGTATGTAAACCCTGGTCCTGTAATCCGAGAGCTGGCGACTGCTCATTTTGAACATGTTTTCACAGATTCCAACTCAAAAATAGTTTCAGAAAAAAATTGTTTAAATTGTCTATACATTGTAAACTGTGTTCATTTCAGAACATGTTAGCAGTTCAGCACCGAGATTCTAAAAAAATACTAATAATGTGCATATTCTTTTCTATCGTGGCACAATTAGATTTCTTGTGTACTTTTATCTACTGATCGTGGATAATGTATTTAACAAGACCCTTCCAAATACTATTGTGCTCTTAAAATAAAACAATCAAGCTGGAATCTAAATTTATCAACTGAAACCATGCTGAGTGTGTTGTCCCAGAGACCACGGAAGGCCTTTTCTTCCTTTAAATCAAATGATCATTTTCTATTTTCCAGCATTACTCATCAGCTTCTATTTCAGGTTTTCAACAAATGAGGTTTTGGCAAACATTTTTTTCCAATTTCTCTGAAGGCCAGAATGCACTGCGTGAGCGTGAATATATGGATTACCCATCCATCAACATTATGACAGCTCCTCACTTAGACATTTGATCAATATCACAAGGTCTTGCTCAGTTACCTTGTCACAAATCTTGTTAAATTGCTTCTAAGTGTAGCCACACAGAAATAAATAAAAAGATAATATAAACATAGCAGTTGATAATCTGTGCGTTGGCTTTATGTGAAAATAGATGACACACTATATTCTTTCAATGTTTGGGGAAGAACTTAAAATTAGATCCCAGTTCTTGGGGCTTGAGGATGATTCAGTGGGTATCAGCACTTTCTGGGCAAGCTTGAGGATATGAGCTCAAATCCAAGAACCCACATGAAAATCTGAGTTGACCTGTACATACATATTCCTGTAACTCCAGCCAAGTGCTTCTGAGGTGCCAAATTTTTCTTTACTTTCTCTGTGTAAAAAATAACTGTTTTCCACAACATGTATCTGCAGAGGTGGTTTATTAGTTATTGTCTTGTTGCTGTGGCCAAATGCCCAAGTTAAGCAATTTAAGCGCAAGAGGGTTTATTTTCATTGCAGTTGAAGAAGAGGGTGGTTTTATCATGTCTGGGAATGCATAGTGGCAGCAGCATGAAACAGCCAGCCACACTGACTACACAGTCAGAAGGAGGAGAATAGAGAGAAGTAGGACTGGGCTAGAAAACCTCAAGTCTTGCCACTAGTGACCAACTTCCTCCAACAAGGTTCCACCTCCTGAAGTTTCAGCTACCTTCCAAAAGAGCGTCCTCAGCTGGAGACAACATGTTCAAACAAATGAGCCTCGGAGGAACATTTTACATTCAAAACACAACAGGAGATTTGTACCTACGCGCTCATTTTTTCCAGGAAGGAAATAATAGGGCTTGCGGATGCTCCAGTGATCTTGGTGACAACACAATCAAGGCTGCCTTGGTTGCTATGGAGACCAAAAGCCCTTGGATCAAGTTCACAGTGCAGTGCTTTGGAAACAGTCCTGTCAGCAGCTGTTGGCATCAAGACCTTGCCATAAAGAAGTCACAGAAAGGGAGGGGACAGTGATTATTTTCCCATTGAAAGTAAGAGACACAAAGAACATGCAGTGAGAGAATGACTGACCTAGATGCTATCAGAGGATTTAATGAACCCACCCTGGCTAGCTATGTTTTAAAAAGCAGCCTAACTGCTCAGCAAATGAATCCTGGTATGAGTTTCCTCAGAAAGCCTTCAGACGGGAGTGCTGCAGAACCTAGAGCCAGCTGAAACAACAGCTGGGAGAAGAGCAAATAAATAGGTCAGGTATTTTAGGAGCAAAACGTGTGCTCCCCAAGGTCTCTTGTGCAACTTTTATGAAAAGCAGGTGAAGGCATTTTTCTAGTTGTTTAAAACTTTTCTTGAGGGATGATTATGTGTGAAATTCAACTGCAGGCTGATGATAATCTCCCATGGCCAATTACTTTCCATTGAAAAGGAGTTTGTATGTTTCAGAGATTTTTGTCTTAATTATGAGCGAGTGATGCAGAGAACGTGGAAAGAGATGAAACCTTTAATACCACTCTCTAACGATGACAAGCTGAGTTGTGGGGGTTTTGCACATGTATGTGTATATGGGTTTGAACACGTGTGTGGGTACTCATGCACATGAATACATGTGCTTTCGAAGGCCAGAGTTCAACTGTATGTTTCTCAATCACTCTCCACAACATATATTGAGGCACTCTCTCTCATTTGAACTCAGGGCTCCCAAATTCTGCTAGTCTACTTAGCCAGCCCACTCTGAGGATTCTTTGTAACCACCCCTCAAGCACTGAGATTGTTGGAGGCCATTAAGCATGTCTGGTACGTCCCTGGGTTCTGGATTTCCAAATGCTAAACCTCATGCCTGTGGAACAAGCAATATCCCAAGCCCAAATCTTTTTTTATATATGAATAGGAATTTTTGTAAAAGAATCATGAAGGGATATATTAAATCTTACTTGTATAATCTAGTATTTAGCATGGCAAAGCCAGGAATTAAAATCTGAGGGTGTGTACCTAAAGGCTCTTCTGACTGGAAAATATGCGAACTAATAGAGAGACGTGTTGTCATAGACTGGGCTTTAAAGAAAAAAATCCTCAATGGAAAACACAAAAGCCAAACTGATTTCTTTCCAAGCATGAGCTCATAAATGAGTGAATATTGGTTGGTCAATAGCCACAGCACTAAATCATTCCTGTAAATGAGATGTTTGAAGGCACATTTGCTAGTGGGTGGAGTAGGCAACAGAAAAATCACTGAAATTCATCCTGCAAGAGAGGCAGAAAAGTCTTGGCAGCAAGGCACTGAATTCCCATTGCTAGGGAACCATTTCAATATTTTCCCTTCGAGTTAATATTTAACTGTATGTTTGGCTTCTTTCAACACTTTGTCCTTATTGCTGAGCACCTGTAAATTCCTAGCGCTGAAGGAGATGGTGCAAAAAGAGAGAGAATAAACAATAAATTAGTCCCCTTATCTCTGAGAGACAAAAATAAAATTGGCTAGAGTCATTAAAACAAGCACTTGTGAAAAGTTCCAATTTCATTCCTCTTTCTTTGGTGAATACTGTGACAGAAAGCAACAAAAGTCAGGGATATTCTGTTTTGTTTCATCTCGCTGTTCCATGTTACAGTCATTATGCAGCGAGGTCGCAGATGAGACTGAAAGCATCACATTCATGGTCAAGAGCAAACAGAGAATAAACACACTCACACTTGCTGGCTAGAATACTCAGCTAGCTTTCTTCACCCATATAGTTCAGGATCAAGCTTAGGAAACAGTGGGGTCAATATTCTTATACTGACTGAGAATCAAGATGATCCCCCCACACTCTTAGGCCAATTTTATGTAGATAATTCCTCATTAAGACTCCCTTCCCATGTGTTCTAAGTTTTATCAAGCTGACACTTAAAACTAACCAGCACTGAGAGGCAAACTCGGTTTTTGTTTTCAGCAATGGAAATATATTAGAGCAGCAGTTCTCAACCTGTGGGTCTAACCCTTCCACAGGGGTCATATATCAGATACTTGCATATCAGATAGTTACGTTATGATTCATAACAGTAGCAAAATTACAGTTGTGAAGTAGCAGCAAAATAACGCTATGGTTGGGGTCACCACAACAGGAGGAACTGTATTAAAGGGTCACAGCATTAAGAAGGGTGAGAACCACTGCCTTGGAGTCATGGAAGACTGGAGTGGAACAAAGAATGGAGTCCAAAAGCAACAAACCTTGTTGCACAGAGGGCAAAATTTCAATTCTGAAAACTGAAATAATTTTCTCTAACACTGTTGCTGTCTGCTGATTTCAAAGCAACAAATGTCATCTGTGACAGAAGGACAGCTGTCTCGTGGGTCTTTAAAGGTTTATTCTTCCTTTGTATTCATCATGTATGTTGTGCTGTGATAAAATACCTGACAAAAGCCACGTAAGAAAGGGTCTATCTCAGGTTACAGGTCCATTGCAGTTAAAGTAATCACGGTGCCCAGAGGTTGAAGCAGCTGGTCTCACTGCATACACAATCAGGAAACAGATAGATGAATTTTGGTGCTCAGCTTGTTTTCCCATTTTTCATTTAGTTCAGAAACCCATGGAATGGTGCCAGAAACATGGAATTGTGCCATCCACAGTTAAGGTGGGTCTTCCTACCTTAGTTAACCCAATCTTGAGCATCCTTCACAGGTATTCCCAGAAGCTTGTCTTCTAGTTGAATGTAGATCTTGTCAAATTGATAATCAAAACTACCCCACTATACCTTTTGTGGTTGAAGGGTATTCCATTAGGAAGCCCTTTCTCTCTGTCTTGGGTGGAGACTTGGCTACTGAATATTTGTTAGAAATTCAGTTCAAAATAGAAACCTAAGTTAGAAAAGTTCAGAACAACACTTCTTGAGCGAGTGTGCTGGCACATGCCTGATGTCCCAGCACTTGGGAGATTAGGCAGGAGTATCATGTGCTAGATATCAGCCTGAGCTACACAGCAAATCACATCTCAAGAAGTAAGGATTCCTGATGGCTAGTAAACATTAATTAGAAATAAGCATTTTCATAAATTAGTGTTTGTTCTTCTACCACATGCTTTTTGCTACATCTGCAAGAAATTAAAAGTTTATTTCAATGTAATCTTTAATATAATGGATTCATTAACCACTCTAGCAAACTCAAGAATTTTCATCCACCAACCAACCAATACAATATATGTTGCATTGTACATGCACACACACACATACACACACACACACACACACACACACACGAAGGGATAAAGGGATGAAGGATGTGGGGAGAGAGAGACAGAAAGAGAAAGGGTATTACTGAGATTCTGAGAGAAGACCTGTCCAACATTCACCTAATGAAGACCTACAAAAACAATGCAGATGAGGATGAATAATCAAGGCTCCCCAAATTGCTGGAAATTTACAAGGTGACCCACTATAACTGTTTCAGATTATATGACTGGAAAGGAGAACTGACAGTTAATGGGCATAGGTAGTCTGGAGTAAGTTCAAATGAGCTACACACAGAAATAAAATCAGCCTTCAGGAAATGGGCAAAAACTGATCAGCTATATTCCAGGGCAAAATCAAAAGCTAAGGAAAACCCTGGACATGAAACCTGATAAGCAAGTACTCTACCATGGAGATATATACCCAAGCCATCTCAAACAGCCAATGACATTACAAAAAGTACCCAAAAGCTATGACAGGAGATTTAAAACTTAAATCCATGAGATTTCACCTTGCAAATTCCAGATGTTTTTATTTTACCTTCCGGTTAACCTAGATTTTTGTTATTTGGAGGACTGCACAGCCAGATTTGAACTTGTTCCCCATGGATACCTAGGCAACTCATTTACCAGGAAGGAAATAGAATGCTTGGTAGACGTTGCTGTTATTGGTGTGTGCACACTGTGAGTATCAGAGCTTCAGAAGTTACAAAGCATATTTTGAACTTTGAAATGCTTATATTTTACACTTTCTCCTGTATATCTATGGTCAATCATCATAAACAAAACAAAATAGCTATAAGACTCTTTCCCTTGGGTAATACTGGATGGCAACATAGCCAGGATGAGAAAGCATCTTTAACCATGATCCATGGACCAAATCCTGTCTACTGCCTGTTATTTATCAATGACTTTTTATTACAGCATGGCTGTATATGTAGACATCTGATCTACAGCTACCCTCACACAAAAATAGCCCACTAAGTTGTCTCTTTACTGCCAATTGCTGATTGACAGAATGGATAGAAGAACTAACTGGTCCAGAGAAGATGCTGAAATCAAGTACAGATAGGGAAGTTTAAGGAAAAAAAGAAAATCTAAACTTATACATGTAAAGAATGCATTCAAGGCATTTTCAAATGAGTAAACCAGTGCCACATGAAAAGGATGGTGAAAGAATGGATAAAATAAAGAATGCACTCAGAGAGGTTGGCAGAAATACATGCTTAGAGACTGTTTCTAGGTTGCTCAGCTTCCTAGGAATTCCATTCCCTCTTAAATCTACAAATGTTGTTCATAGAATTGGCCATTTAACCAGCTAGAAAATGACTAAATTTGAACTGCTAAAGACACTGCCCACATTCTCTCATAGTCCCAAATTCTATATGTCCTTGTATTTCTCCACTCAGGCTCTGTCAGGACACACCCATGTTCCGAGCTTGCATTTTCATCTATTTCACGGTGGAAATATAAGCTGTTTAAATACTGAAAAAACATAGCCTGCCTTTCAAAGGGAAAAAATCCACTTCCATTAGCAGTTATAGATGAGAACAGCTACTCTCTGAAAACAGACAAAAATCACATGAAACAGAAAGCACTGAGAGATAGAAACACAGATTACATTCTTGAATAGCCCTGTGTTGTGGCCTCAACCGCAGAATGAAATAGCTTTCACCCGTACCCAATTTATATAGAAGTATCCGTAACATGTTTTATATGTGTGTATGTGTCTATGTATGCAAATGTATATATTATTCATACATTTAAAAATCCTATAAGGATATTGACATACAAGTAAAGCCAAGATTCAGGGGCAGGCATGTTGAATGATAGTGCAGGTTAAAATAGTTGTCTTCCAGGTGCATATTATTTTAGAAATAGGAAATGTATACACACAAGAAAAGCAAAAGAATTTTTATAGCATTGTATTAATTAAAATAAAGACAAGTTTCATTTTTAGATGACTAGAGAGATGCTTCCCTAGGAAAAGCACAAGAAAGAAGACCTGAGTTCAATCCCCAGAACCCAGGTCCATAAAGTCATACATGGTAGCACATACTTGTAATACCAGGGATAGAGAAGTAGAGACAAGTAGAATCCTAGAGTTTACTGGCCAGTAAACCTGCCCTACTAAGCCCCAGGTCCCAATGAGAGATAATATCTCAGAAACAAAATGAGGCACACACATGAACATGCATACACACATCAAAAAGAGATTCACTTTGTATTAAAAGATTTTAGCTTGAAATATGTGGTCTAACTGTCCTATTAATAAATAAATATAGACTCCTTCAGTAAACACAGTCTCTATCAAGCACATATATTATGAAATCATGAGTTCATTGGTAAAAGAAAACAAACATTAGCAGTTTATATTTTGGATTGGAGATAGAGTGGCTATAAATAGTTTAAATCCCAAATATACAAAATTCTAGGCTGTGATAAATGCTATAAAGAAAAGTGAAGCAGTAAAGAAAACATGTTATAAGTACATATTACAACAATGGCAAGGTTATAAGGATATTCTTGAGGATCACTTTGGTCATGCAATGTTTGGGGGAAAGTTTAGAAGTAATGTGTAAGTGGCTCTAAGTTGAAAAATCAAGAGAAAGAAAGCTAAGTTGAGAAGAAAATTGAGGCAGGGAAAGAGGAGGAAAAGAAACCTGAGGAGGAAACAAATCAAAGTTGTCATAGAGTGGCAGGGCTGTGTTAGCTACCCCTTGCTGTGTAACAAATGATGTGAGGCTTATCTATTTAAAGCGACACATAACTTTGACTATGATGTCAAAGATTCTGTAGCTTGGAGTCCAGGCAAGTTTGGTTTTCTTCCTGGCTAAGAGTCCTGGAGAAGACACACTGTGTGGGGAGATCTGTTTGTGCACTTGATGGTACAATTCAGTTCCTTAGTAGTTCCTGGACATGTGGCCCTGGGTCCTTGATGACTCTTGAGTTCTATGTCATATAAAAAATCTTAGTAATATAAATCTTCTTCATTAAAAGCAATAATGAAGTGACAGACAGTTACAGTCGTTTGTGACCCAACTATGGAAACAATACCCCATCTTGATTCCTAAATTCCAGTTTTCAGAAATATGTGGTATAATTATTTCCTATGGATAAGAAGTGACGAACACCCTCACCGAAAAGAAACCTTTGGAGCTGACCTACAGAGCAACTTGGCCCAACTTTCTTCCCCAAATAAACAAACAAACGAGGGAAAATAGTATAATAATAATTAGGTCTCTGGTAATGGTGATAGGGCTTGTAAGCTAGCTAAATTTCAAATTTGTTCTCTGTTTTGGGTTTGTTTGGAGTTTTTGGTGTAGAAGCTGATGACCATAAAGTTATGTTCTTTCAGACTTCCTAGTTTGTTTTTTAAGTACTTAGCACAGATTTATTATTTTACTATTTGGAAGTATTAAGGGTAAACTGAATTTTGTTAAAGGACTAAACATAATAATAATTATTATTAATATTAAAGTTAATATTAATAGTATTTATTCCTCTTCCACCTCTCCTCCTCCCATCCTTCTTATCCTCCTCCTCTTTTTTTTATTTTTGAGATTATAATATAGATACATTTCATTTTCTTTTTCTCCTTCCAAACTGTTCCATATACCCCTCGTTGCCTGTTTCAAATTCAAAGACTCTTTTTTTTCACTAATTGCTATTTTACGCATATATGTATATACATATAGTCCTCAACATAACCTACTCAGTCTATATACTGTTACTCATTACTCATGTGTGTGTGTGTGTGTGTGTGTGTGTGTGTGTGTGTTTTTGTTCAGGGCTGACCATTTTGTATTGGATAGCCAATTGAAAACCATTAAAGAAAACTACAAAACACTCTTGCACCCAAGGCTCGGGGAGAATTTGCAGAACAGGGGGCATAGAGACTGTATGAGCCAGAAAATCAGGGAGTTTGCTGTGATGTTGTGTTTCCTCATAATGTTAGAAGCTACACTCATGAAGTCTCATCAACATGACTGCCTAAACATGAGCTGACCTAGGACCACAACAAAAGACATGTTAAACTGGATGGGGAGAGCCCATGAGGTCTCAACCTTAGACAAAGAACTACAGGAAACAAAGGAATGCTGAAAGCAGAAGAAATAGTCTTTCTCAGGGTAGAGCACACCAATTGATTATCCAATATCAAATAGTCATCCCTGAAAATATGTATATGAGTAACATCATACAGACTGAAGAGGCTATGTTTACACACACACACACACACACACACACACACACACACACACACACACACATATATATACATATATGCATGCAATAGCAATGAAAAAAGAGGCTATAAATTTGAAAGAGAACAAGGAGGGACATATGGAAGGGTTTGGAAGGAAGTAGAAATCAAAACTCAAAAAGGAAAGAAGAAATACGGTGAGCTGTGGCCAGCAAGATAGATCAATAGATAAACGTACTTCCTATTGAGCCTCAGGACCTCCATTTCATCCCCTGGACTCACACACTGTAAGGAAAACAACAGCTCTCACAAGTTGTCCTGTGACAGCTATGCGACAATAGCATGCTCATGTGTACACTTACACAATGGATAATAAGTAAATGTTTTTACAGGTGCAAGCTACAAAGAAGCAAATTAAAATTTAAAATGCACCTTCTAAGGTTGTAAAATATCATCTTGAGATACTTAAATAGTGGTTTGTTTCTTTTATTTTTAATTTTGATACAGGGTCTCCCTATGCTATCAGGCTGAGCTCAAACTCACAGTCACTCACATCAGTTCCCCAGGTGTTGCCCTTGCAGGTCCACGCCACCAATCCCAGCTGTGATTTTAGTTTCTTAAAGTACTTCCAATCCTTTGGATCACACAAGCCTTATGCCTTAAGGGAATTGTTATTGAGGCACAGAAAAAAAAACATTGTGATGTTATTTTTTAATGGGAATTTTGTTCTTAGTGTTTTAGGGGAGAATATGTTCACAGAAATTGCTACAAACACTTTTCCAAGATTTATTTCTGTCTGGAGAATCAAAACAAGTGTAGCAATGTCCACATTTGCAGGAAATGTATACTATTCTCCTTGAGGTTTTTGACACCCCTCAAAGACCTCAGTAGTCTTCCTTGTCTTTACAGTAATGGAAGCTGAACGGAAGTGTGGAGAGAAGTGAAGCATGGCCCCAACTGGAGGAACTCCATTGCTTTGGAAGGAGATTACCAAATACCCAATGACTTTTTCCTCCCTGTAAACTGTAAACATGGTTTTTATCACAAAATTGAATAATTGTTTTTCAGTTTGTCTTCCAGGAAAAAATGCATACTGCACATCCTGAAGCACTGATCCCTCCAAAAAAGGTTTGAAAGATCCAAATGACTCTCTCCTGCAGCAGAACAAGAAAAGGTCACTGTTAGTTAATTGGAGGCAATGTGACCCTCTATGATGCAGATGTGTTGAAAAGGCTGGTTCATTCTGGAGTTAGTCTCTTCAGAGAAAGAATTCTTAATATTTATCTTAATGTCTTAAAAATAAAGGAGGTGGTGGAGAGCTGACTCAACAGTTAAGAGCACTTGAGTTGAGAGAACCTGGATTTGGTTTCCAGCATTAAAACCAAATGACACTCAGTCACCGGTAACTCAATTTCCAGGGATCCAGTAACCTCCTCTAGCCTCCCTAGGCACCAAACATGCATGTGATACACATACAGACAAGCAGTCATACACATAAATAAAAATAAATTTGAAGAAATTTAATAAGAGAGCATGGAGGATTCTGTTTGGCCTGAGCTGTACAAGATATGTAGCTGGAGGGCCGGAGACACGGCTCAGCACAAGAGCACTGGCTATTTTTCCAGAGGATCCAATTTTGATCTCAAGCACACATATGATGGCTCACAACTGTCTGTAATTCTGGTCCTAAGGACACCTGGATGCACATGGTGCACAGACATACATGCAGGCAAAACACCCATAAACAAAAACTAAAACAATTTTTAAAAGAAATGTTACTGAGAAAAACAGAGGAAATGGGCCAGTTAGCAACACTCCTCTGTGTTCTCCGCTTCAGTTCCTGAAGTCTACCTTGATGATGAACTATAATCTGTAGGCCAAATAAACCCTTTTCTTTTCAAGTTGCTCTTGGTCATATAGTCTTTATGACACCTAAAGAGAAGTAAACTAGGGAAGACGGATGCATATATGTATACATACAAGTACAAATGCACATATAAACACAGGTACACATAGGTACAAATGTAACATGCACATATAGTCACATATGCAGATACATACACATACATGCACACAGGTATAGATACAGGTACACACACATATACACATACAAGTACAGAAGCATGTGTACTCAAGGACACATCTGTATATATACAAACACACACGCACACACAAAAATGGCTCCTGAAACAATTGTATCATATGCCAGAGGATCACATCTGGTTAGTATATAAAATTATGTGTGCATATGAATTAAATTGACTTTAAAATAGAATAACATGAAAGCAGTTATTTAAGTTAGTAAAAACTACTGAAGTGCTTGGCTCTGGGTTTGAGGAAGAAGGGGGAAAACCACCTCCTATATCATGGCTTTCCAGCTGATGTAATGGAGATGATCATATGGAATCATCCTCTGTGACTTTATATAGCTTTCTTCATGCTCACAATTCTTCATTCTTACCGAGTGACATCAGAGAAAATTTCAAATTCACAGTCATTCTTCAAGGGATCCCTCTTTAAGCATTATAGCCATAGTGAACAAATGCTTTGGAGAATTCATGGTAGATTAGCAGGTTCCTTTGGCCCCAAAAAGCATACACTGAATGCAGAGTGCATGGTAAGTGCTTTGTCAAGTGCAGGGCTTACACAATGCAACATTACAGAATCCCAGTTTCCAACTTTCTCATATATTTGCTTGGAATCACGAGAACCTTGAGCTTAAACAATGAAAATGAATGAACAAACAAAGAAGTGTTTCCTGAAGAAGAGAGTAAAGAGTCTGTTGTTCAGAGTATTTCCATGGAGGAATACTGCTTACTGGCTCGCTATCAGGATCACATTAAGCTACCTTCCTTACATAGATAAGATACAGGTGCCTAGGGATGATACTGCCCACAGTGGGCTGGGCCCTCCCACATTAGTTAGCAACAAGAAAATATCTCAGAGACATGCCTACATGTCATCAAAGTTGACAACCAAAATTAATTTTCTCTCTCTCTCTCTCTCTCTCTCTCTCTCTCTCTCTCTCTCTCTCTCTCTCTCTCTCGTATGTGTGTGTGTGTTTGTGTTTTATAGATTTTTCTTCTACCATCCATCAAGATTATTCCTCTTTATTCTCCACTCTGTTTCCACAGACTGACCACCCAGATCATTCATGTGAACAATCTAGACTGCACCTGTTCATATTTACAATAGCATACTTGATGATCCATGGACACACAGAATTGTGTCCTTGCTTCATAAAAGCAGAATAATATAAACCTGTTTCTATTTCTTGTCTTTCACTTTCTACAACACACATAGAATTTTCTGTGCCTTCATGGACATACTCAAATAGTTGTTTTGAAGGTTTGTGTACCATACCACATCACTGAAACCCTTGCATTTATGCAATGACACCTCTATTGAAAGGTGTTTACCTGTTTGCATCTTCTTGTTAGCATCTACAATGTATTAGGAGCATTATTACCACCGTGATTTGTTTCCAAGGGTGAGAGTGTTAGTGCAGAGTGTGTAAGCTTAACATTCCAATACTTACCAACATGTTAACATTCAAATATGCTACTAACAACTTTCTGATATACAATATGACATTATCCTCAAACTGTACTACTTACTCTTCACATATATGCATAGATTTTTATTGTTTGTGCAAGGACATGTGGGGAGAGTGTGTGCACCTCATGTCTGTAGAAGCTAGAGAAGGACATTGGGTGTCCTACTCTATCACTCTAGCAATCACCCTGTCTTTGGACAGCAATCAAAGCTGCCACAATGCTAAGCTAGGGTTACAGGCATGTGCAGACACAACCAATTTTTTACACGGATCCAGAGAATTAAAACTCACATTCTCAGGATTATACAGTGAGTGCTCTTACCCACTGAACCATCTCTGCAGGCTCAATTCTGTGTCCTTTAATGCACTTTACAAGTCTCCCCTCCCTTCGCCTAGAAGCCAGAAAGTAACAGGTGCTCTTTTCTTTTCTTTTCTTTTTTAACTAATTTTTATTGAGCTCTACATTTTTCTCTGCTCCCCTTCCTGCTTCTCCCCTCCCTGCTTCAACCCTTCTCCAAGGTCCCCATGCTCCCAATTTACTCAGGAGATCTTGTCTTTTTCTACTTCCCATGTAGATTAGATCTATTACCACAAACAAAAGTAACTCAGTTTTCTAATGGAAATGCCAACTTCATGGGCTCCAGTAAAAAAATTCCACCAAGTGTAACCAAATATTATATTGTACCCCCAAATGTGTACATTTTTTTAAAAAATCAGGTTTTATAAATATATTTCATTATAATTAAAATGTATTGTATGTAAATAATTATATATGTACATTATATTATGATGTATAATTATATTATCTTTTACAAAAATATTTCATTGAAATATGTTCAAGCACCCCAACAAAATGAGATCTAGAACTAAACAAAGTTTTCAAAGGATGAAATGCAAATGGCTAAGAAACACTCAAAAAAAATGTTCCACATTCTCAGCCATCAAGGAAATGAAAATTAAAACTACTTTGAGATTTTATCTTACGCCAGCCAGAATGGCCAAGACCAGTAAGACAAATAACAGGACACGCTGTCAAAGATGTGAAAAATGAGGAATACTCATTCATTGCCGATAGAACTGCAAACTTGCACAATCACTATGGAAATCAGTGTGGAGGTTCCTCATGAATCTAGGAATTGAGCTACTTCAAGATTCAGCTATACCAATCTTGTGTATAAACCTAAAGGACTTCATAGTCTAATACAGAGATATTCGCTCATCTATGTTCATTGGTGATGTTCATAATAGCCATTAATTTGAAACAGGCTATATGTCCATCGAGTGATGAAAATGAAAAGGTAATAAAAATGTGGTACATCTACACAATGAAATGTTATGAAATTGTTTAAAATGAAATCATGAAATTCACAGGTAATAGATGAGCTAGAAATGGTCACCATGAGAGAGGCAACCCAGACCAAAAATGGCAAATAATGTATGTGTTCTTTTCTTTGTGGATGTTAGCATTTAAACTTCAATAGGCAAGTTATTATCTTTAGAACTACAGATATTAGGTATAGGATAAGGGACTTCTGAGAGAGGAGGATCTCCCAAGGAACGAGGAACTGAATATATAGTTATGGAAAGACAGGGAGGAGACCGGAACAGGAGGATCAAACAGGGATCAAGAGGGCAGAAGGAAGTAGAGGAAGGAATATGAGAGACAGCTAAAACTAAGGGCCATTTCAGGGCTCATATGGAAACCTACTACTGTAGAAACTTCTTACAATATAAACATATAAGAAAGAACTCTAAATGAAATCACCAAATAACAGAGGAGTCAAAGCCCCAACTAGATATCTCTCAAAAACAATGCCAGGAATACCAGGAACAGGTTACATCTAGTTGAATCATTGGCCAAAGGGGCCCTTGAAAACAATCAAATATCCCAAGCTGTTGGTAAAGTATATTGGTTGCTCTCCACAAACCGATGGTAAGACCCTACTGCTGAGGACAACATTTATGTTATCAAATACAGAAGCTGAACTGGTGCCTAGAAAGAAGTTTCACCCTGACTGACTAGCATTCATGATGCTGAAGATACTCTCCAAAGCTACCAGGGGAAAAAGTTAATCAAAAAGAAGCTGAGGGCAGCAGAAATAGGGGACAAACAGGCTACTTTGGGGGTCATATTCTACTCCTCTTACCTGTGTACCTGAATGTGTCCTTTAGTACCCTCACCAACTCCTATTTCATTTATTTAAAAAACATAAATACAGACATATATGTACATTTTAATATCAAATAGCTCCAAAACAACGTGAATTTATCTAGTCAAATTCAAAGAGAAGCTGAAAATCAAAAAACGGACACCAAAGACACTTTTCTCTGATGATACTCAGCCAATCTGGTGGATTTGGTGCTGGGCTCATAACAGGGTGCAGGAGGGAAGTGAGAAAAGCCAGAGTTTCTCCAAGGTAGGAAATCTAATAAGAGACCCTTCTCCCTAGGTGCTGTAAGAAGTACCAAGTAACGCCCTCAGAGCAGGTTTCAGGCAAAATCATCTCATGTGCTATGAAGAAACTACTGCAATACTTCTATAAACACTTAGAAATTAGGAAAGAGACTGAAGGCATGGCCCAATAGGCAAGAGAGCTTGCTACACAGGCATGAAGACCTGGGTTTGAGTCATCAAATTTCTGTGACATCTCTAACCCAAACACTGTAGGGTTGGAGAAAGGGTTGTTGGCTATAAGCCTATTCAGAAAGTGAGTGAGCTTCAGGTTCAGTGAGAGAGTTTCTCTCAAGGGAACAAGCTGGAGAGTGATCAAGCTGGACACCTAATGACTGCCTATGGTCTCCACACACACAGAAACAGACACACGTGCACACACTGTACACATACACTACACTCATACACAAGTTTTTTTTAAAAAAATAATGAAAGAATATATATTGAGAAGTTGTAATATAAATTCGTACTCAAATGTATTTATACTCGAAATTCAAAGCATTTGGGAATCCTAAAATATGTTAAACCATCAATTTAGCTCAGAAGTGATGCATCTAAAATTACCTGTACCGAGGAGCTAGGCTGTCTGTTTCATTTTGAATCCACAGAAAGTCTCGAACTTTGGTAAAACACAATAAAAATTAATTCCTTAAAAATGGTATGAAAAAGACAAACATTGCACATTGGTGCTATGGCAAAGCCAATTTACTACAAAATTTTTCAAATGTCACTCTCAATTTCCATACTTATTGCAGAAAGGCTATACGCATTTTGTGCAGCAATACCATCTGGTGTCTGGCAGAGCAAGGCTGATTCCTTTCTGTGGAATGCACACCCCCTCAAGCCTTAGAGACTCAAAATACTTTTCCCAGAAAAAGCATATTTCACCAGCAAAAGCGAATCAGTAAGCATACAAGAAAATCAGCAAAAGACAGAAACAGCAGACCTGCAAAACTTTCATATATTGAAATTAACAGACACTGAATGTAAAACAAACTTATTATGTTAAAATTCATAAAAGATAATAACGTACTATAAAAATAACCTACTGGAGTTGAATTGAACCAGAGATAAGTGGAAAATAATCACAAAGTTAAATGCAGTAGATAAATTTATTTAGTAACAGATTCTAATACATCCGAAGAGGGAATTGGGGAACAAGAAAGTAAGGCTGGTGTTGCTTGCACTGTAGTGCAGCATCAAAGGAACAGAGTGACAGAGGGCAAGTGGGGGAAAGAGCAGTCTAAGAGAGTCTCTGTCTTAAAAAAATAAGATAGAGACTGAAAACACCTCCTAACATTAACCTCTGTCCGCCATGTGCATGTGCACTTGTGTACACACAAACATGCACACTTGAATACAGATGCACACACACACACACACACACAGAGAGAGAGAGAGAGAGACAGAGACAGAGACAGAGACAGAGACAGAGACAGAGACAGAGACAGAGAGAAGGTTAAGACTGGATTTCTCACAGTCCTCAAAGAAGGGAAAAAGAGAATTTGGCAGAAGAAATGTAATCCCTGGGGAAATTCCTATGTAACAATGCACACAGTAAGTAAGTCGCAGTAAAATTTGAAAATCTTTTCAAGAAAAGAGAAGGAATGAGAAAAGACTTTGAAGAAATGGAGGCTTAGCTGCTGATTTAGAACAAAGCAGAAGTTAGGCAAAGGGAACATGACCCTGCCATCAGTCACATGAACAAGCTGAGCTATACAGCCTCCTTCAGTTAGGCCTGGAGATTCTGTGATTGAAGGCTTTGACAGAAGACTGTGGGACACAGAGCCAGTGGACCTACATAAACTGACCCAGACCCACAGAAATAGAGAGATACCAAATCTATGTTTCACAAACATTAATCATTATAAACTATGTGGACTGTGTTTTGTAGTGCTATGTTTGGATACTACCTAACATGCAGAGATACAGAAACAACAAACATAGCTTTCACCTGTCTGCTCTCCAACACAGGCACTACTCAGCTGTCTAAATGTATGCATATCACCAGTCAGGGGAAAATCATCATAGGCACTCTGTGCTGGGTAGTTTTATGTCAACTTAACACAACCCAAAGTAGCAGGAGAAAAGGAGCCCTCAATTACGAAAATGCCTTTATAAGATCTTGCTGAAGACAAGCCTGTAAGGCATTTTCTTAACTAATGATTGATGGGGAAGGGCCCAGTCCATTGTGTGTGGGGCCATCCCTGGTCTGGTGGTCCTGAGTTCTATAAGAAAGCAGGTTGATCAAGCCATGAGAATCAAGCCAGCGGGCAGCACCACTCCATGGCTTCTGCATCAGCTCCTGCCTCCAGGATCCTGCCATGTTTGAGTTCCTGCCCTCACTGCTTTTGATGATGAACAGTGATAAGTAACTGTGATTAAAATAAACCCATTCCTCCCCAACTTGTTTTGTGGTTATGGTGTTTCATTGCAGTAATAGAAACCCTAACTAAAGCACTCCACACTAAAACCAACTGTCCACAGAGATGAGAGAATCTTCAATGTATTAGTCTTGCAAAATTCTCACCTGACGGTTCTGGAAACTAGACTTATACCCTTCTTTTTCCTTTCTTTTGGTCTTCTTTCAGTCTTTTCTCTCAGAGATGGACATGGAAATTTAGGGCCTTGCCTTGGTATACCAGTACCCTACCACTGAGATAAATCCTCAACCCTCAGAGTTAGTCAGTCCACAGGGTTGTGTGCAACAGCCCTATTCAGAGCCTTCAAAATAGCCCATGTGTTCTATCTATATGTACCCCCTTTCCTCTTTATGTCTGTCTCTCTGGGGTACCCTTTTTATAAGGGCATGATTCACACTGAATAAAAACCCACACAAATGACCTCATTTAACTTGACTGCCTCTGGAAAAACTACTTCCAAATAAAGTGGCATATCGATGTATTGGGGATTTGGGACATTGACATGCACATTTAGAAACAGACACAATTTAATCCACAGTGTGATACAAGGGATGGGGTGGGAGGATATGGAATAGAGCCATGGAAGGCCAGGCATTAACTTAATCCTTAGAATCACAAGATCATTCCAGCCTCAAAGAAGCCATGCATAATATTTTATTTGATTCATAGTGAGCTTGAAACCACAGCAGTCATGCCCTTTGCCTGCAAGTGTGGGGTTTGCAGTAGTCTGCAGGGCTTCTCTTGCTCTGGTTTTGCTCTTTCATTATCAGTTCCTAACAGCATAATGAAAACCACCACAGAGGATGTATGTCAATGTGGCATAGGATATAGCCAGCTATGTGTGGCCCTTTGTAAAGTTCAACTACACATGGTTTATGGATGAACTTTTTAGTGCCATGCTCATAAATCCCATGTAAGCTCATTAAAATCCTAAATGGAAGTCGTCTCTTGGTTGTCCCAGAGCCCAGATTCCCACTGAATCACTCCATAATGAAATATGAACATAATAAAGTTGTATGAGAGGTCACAGTCTAAAATATACTTCCAAAAGTCATCAACGATCACCACTACCTTGATCGAAACAGCTGACAGTTCCTAGACACGAAGCAAGAAGCACCAATGGGTATGTGCAATGTCCCTGCTGAATGAAGCCTACACAGAGCATTGCCATAGCATGAGCAGCTTTTTACAGCCATTCAGGGACCCTGGAAAGGTCAGGAGACAGCTCAGTTAGTCAAGTGTTTGCCTTAATATACAAAGACCTGAGTTCCATCCCTGGCACCCACCTTTTAAAAAACCCAGACATAGTGGTGCCTACTTATAATCCCAGTATTAGGGAGGTGGAGACAGATGAATCTCTAGGACTTACTAGCCAGCTAGACTAGCGTATTTGGGGACCTCCAGAACTAGGAGTGAGACTCTACCTCAAGAAGTAAGATGGATGGTGCCTGGAAAATCATACATAAGGGTGGTTGCTGACCTTCATATATATGTACACATGTCCACCTGCACACACCCAAACACACAAATATGCACACATACATACACACCAAAATAAAAAGAAAGGAGAGGAAAAGAAGAAGAAAGAAAGTCTGACAAAGTTGGAGAGACAAGTTCATTTTTTTTTTATGCACAGGAGAGCTGTATTGCACTAATATTGGACAGGTGTGAGCCTATGGGTGTGCCTCGCATCTATCCTGATGTCACTAAGACAAAGTCCTTTAAAGTAAATACTGAAGGCTGGGGCATAACTTGGGCCAGAACTGCTTGCTTTGCATGTACAAGATAACTAGTTTGGTGCCCAGCACTGCTACAAAGCAGAACAATTAAATAACAAAGACTGAGTTAAGCCTTCCTCCAGGACACCTGGATGAGCAGGCAGCAGCAGAGCAGCACTGCAGATAGCTTTGCTCCTACAAAGGATTCCAATCTCCACTCAGCTGGGCTTTGTGGAGAGAAACAAAACAGCATAATTCCTATCTCAGAAAGTAGAAAAGACAGAATGAGAGGGAATAGATGGAACCAACGTCTACAGCAACATAGTCCACTAACTACAGTCAAGAATTACAGCATTTTTCGGAGGCTATTAAGAATCTGTACAGTGGGAGCAGAAAGTAAGAAAACATTGGCATTGTTTCAAGCAGGGCAACATATGAAGGGTTCACAGTGGAATGTGTGTCACAGTAATAAAAGCTACATTTAAGTGAAAGGTTTAAATTAACACCTGCCAAACTCCAATGGGGAGGAAGAGAGAGAGAAAAGAGAAAAGGAGAGAAGAAAAAAGGAGAGAGAGGGAGATGTGAAAGGAGGAGATGAGAGAGAGGGAAGTAAAAGGAGCCAAGAGATTAGAAAACAAGAAAGAGAAGAATAGATAAGGGAAAGAGATAGATGACAGACAAATGATTACAGGGCAATAGATGATAGATAGGTAGATAGATAGACAGATAGATAATACATTTACACATACATGGATGATAGATGTATAGATTGATGCAACATAGATTATATAGATAAAATATATGACAGCTATATAGATTGGTGCTAGTTGGATAGACAGATATAATAGATAATGGATAAATGGGTGAGTAGGTGAGTGGGTGGATGGATGTATATAGATTAGTAGATAGATGATAGATAGATAGATAGATAGATAGATAGATAGATAGATAGATAGATAGATAGATAGTTTGAATGCAATTGGCCCCCATATGTTCATATGAAGTAGCACTATTAGAAGGTGTGTTCTTGTTAGACGGAGTAGGTGTGGCATTGTTGAGGAAGTATGTCTCAGTTTACTTCCTACTGCCTGCAGATCAAGATGTAGGACTCTCCTCTCCAGCACCATGTCTGCATGTGTGCTGCCAAGCTGATAATGGACTAAACCTCCAAATTGTAAGCCAGCCCCAATTAAATGTTTTCCCTTATAGGAGATGTCACAATCATGGTGTCTCTTTGCAGCAATAAAACCCTAAGATAGACAGACAGTAAATAGGTAGACAGACAGACAGAACAGAACACTAAGGGAAATGTCTCATTTGCAAAAAGCAATAATCTTCTGCTCAGCCCTAAATGGGACATGGATATCACATGGTCTCCCTGCAATCTCAGGAATCATTGTAGAAGAGGGAGCAGGAAAATCCTAAGAACAAGAGGTCAGGGAAGAATACTGAAAAACACCATTTTTCCAGACACAACATGATTATTGCAAACATGAGCTCACAACAACCATTTACTTGTAATCACAGCACTCAGAGGCAGAGACAAGTGGATTCCTTGGCTCTCTGACCAACCAGATTAGTATATTCACCAAGTTTCTGGCCATTTAGAGACTCTGTGTCCAAATAAGGTGGGGGCTAGAGATATGGTTCAGCTAGTAGAGTCCCTACCCAGCATGCAGAAAGTCTTAGGCTTCACACTCAGCACCATATAAACCCAACATGGTGGTATTCATCAGTTAAACCATGGACTCATGAGGTAGAGGCAGGAGTATCAGAAGTTCAAGTTATCTCCTACTGTATCATGAGTTTAGGTCAGCTAGCCTGGGCTTCAAAATCCAAGAGAGAGAGAGAGAGAGAGAGAGAGAGAGAGAGAGAGAGAGAGAGAGGGAAAACATATGAGAAATAACATGTGAGGTTGTCTTCTGGCCTCCACATGCATATACACTTCATATAAAATGCACTCACATGCATGCATGTGCATACACACAAGGAATAAATAAATAACCGAATTCTGAAAGCACACATGCAGGGTCCACTGCTATATGAGGCCACTTGTTTGTTCCTGGCTGCTCAGCCCCAAAATGACCACACAAAAACTGTAATTTAACCCATTTCTATTAGTCGGTGTATTGCCACATGGCTGTGGCTTATTGGCAAGGTTCCGGCTCATTTGTTCCTGTGGCAGCTACATGGCATCTCCTGACTCCGCCTTCTTTCTCCCAGCATTCAGTTTAGTTTTCCCTGCCTACCTCTATTCTGCCCTGCCAGGCCTGGGACAGATTCTTTATTCATTAACCAATAAAAGTAACACATATACAGAAGGACTTCCCATACCAGTCCACTCAGATGATTCAAAGTAATTTCTGGATCTCAAGAGCTTCCATTTACACTGTGGAAATCAGTATGGGTGTTCCTCAAAAGGTAAAAATAAAATGAGAACACCCACATAATGATGTATCACTCTTAGGTGTGTCCCATGAAGACTTTAAGTCAGCACACCACAGAGACACCTGCATACCATGGTTATAGCTGCTAAATTCATAGTAATAGCCAAGATATGGATACAGGCTGGTTACCAGCAGTGGACAAATTGGTAAGGAAAGTATGCACATGTATGTGGAGAAGTCATATTCAGGTACAAAGAACTAAATTCTATAATTTGAAGGAAAATAGCTGGAGCTAGAAAATATCATGCTGAGGAGTGGCAAAACTCAGACAGACAAGTATCATATTTCTTTCATCTTTGGAATATGGAAAGTAAAACACATGAAATTACAGGAGGAACTGAAAGGGGGAGAGACAGTCATGAGGGACAGGGCTGGGAAAACGGCTGAATAAAGCACTTGCTGTGTAAGCATGAGGACTCGGCAACCCATATAAGCCAACAATGGCCACACATGAGCCTGGAAGCTAAGCAGAAACAGTAGGGATCGCTGGTGCTTCCTGGCTTACAGCCAGGCTCCCATTCAATGAAAGACTCTGACCGAAAGGAATGAGCCACAAAGTGACAGAGCAGGTCACCAGCTCATACACATGCCCACATGTCCCACATATACACGCGTACACACACAAATGAGAGGGTAACCAGATGAATGCACTCAATGTACACTTATAAAAATGTTGTCATGAAATAAACTAGTTTGTACAACTAAGGCAGGCTAATTTTGAAAAACATCTTTAGAATAACCCCACCTGCAATACAAGGCAACATACTCACAGGTTCCACAGATTACCAAACTCTTATTCTACCCACCAAAGATGATTTTTAAGTCAATGAGGGATTGTAACACTAAAAAAAAAGTCTATTACTTCTCTCTTGATTTTTCTTTAAGTAAGATATGTAAATGCCGCAATTACATCTAGTGGGAATTGAGGCAAAATCGTGGATTGTGTCAATAAAACTAGAATGTAGGTCTTAAAAAAAATAAGTGTTCTCCCTTGACTGAAAATCTCACTGCTCCCATCCTAGTCCTTAATATTTACACCTCAAATATTACATTTGGAACAGCAGCAGCCATTCTGTCACTGTCATCCCCTTTCTTACCTCTCTTGTCCCCTAAAGCAAACATAGGAATTCTGCTCACTAAGTAGGAAGGGCTGAACTCTTAAAGTCAATGTTTTGCTCATACAAAAGAGGAAACTTGACATTAAGCCATAACAAAGAATGGCTAAAGTAGAGAAGATTACTGGCAAACACAATGCTGTGGTCATCCTTTTAAAATTCTTCTAGACAATGCAGTTTTTTTTTTGCAAAAGATGACTTCATAATTTCCTCTCTTCAATTCCCAGTGACTCTTGTGAGTGTATAATGAGTTGCACAAGCTTGAAGGGTTTGTCTGCTCTGTGGGGCACCACAGAGAGACATTTATTCAAGGTTTTCCCTGTATTGCTAAAAATTTACTGAGTAGTCACATAAACAGACTAATTCCTGACTTGCAGTGTCTGCACAGCCCTGGTTTGCTGATAGAGTATTTAAAAAGATAGGAAGCATCCATGGGAAAGACAAAGCTCTCATCTAAAGGGGGCTATGAGATAATTTATTTATTCAAAAGCCAAATATGAGTGATAAAGGCCCAGAAACACATATTCCGTTTACCCCAGTATCCTGTTCTGAAAAGTTTTATAGTAACAAAGAAAGTCATACATCAAGACACTTTTTAAGTATGTTGATGAGAACACCATGGAAGTAGGTTACCAAAAAGCAGAGATACCTCTGCTATCCAGGAAGACAAATCTCTGAGTTTGGTGAAGCACTCCCCCACTCTTTACTATATTTAGTAAATTCATCTTTCACTTTGTCTTTTTTTTTTGTTTTCTATTTATGTACGCCGTCACAGTTTCAACACCAGTGGGGTGTCACAACGAGTCTGCAGACTTTAAGAATCATCCCTCTAGTGTGTCAACCTGACATGCAGGTGATCCTCAGGAATGTGAAAGAAAGAAGATCTGAAAAGCCACAGATGCAGTGAGGGCTGGAAGCACTGTGGTTTGCATGACCAGTCATTCAGTGCACCCTTACCACATTCAGGTGTCATAGCCACAGAGGGACTTAGAAGTCAATTTGTCTTGATTTTTATAGATGCATACAACCTCTTTTAAAGATGACTAAATGAATATCTCATGGGGCTGGAGAGATAGCTCAGTAGTTAAGAGCACTTGCTGCTTTTGCAAAGGACCTGAGGTCAGTATACAAAACCCACATTAAGAAGCTCACACCTACCTATAACTTCAACTCCCTGGGACCTGACACCCTCTCTGGCCTCCACAGGCACTGCACTCATATGTGCCTAGCTACACATTAACAAACATACACATAATTAAACATAATAAAATGAAATCTTTGCAATATATCTCATGCTGGTACAATGGCTGTGGTCTGTCCTCATCCATTTTCTAGGAGGATACTCCTTTTGTCTAGTTGTTGTGGGAGAGACTGAATAAGCTCTTTTAATTACCTCTCCTGACAAGGAAGGGTCTGTGTTGTGTCTCTGGCCAAGGAAGGGGCTTGGGATTCTGCATTCTGTGCTATTTCATAAGGAGAAGAGAGGAGCCCAACAAGAGGAAGTTTTCTCTTGTCACGTTACTTAGAGATGAGTACTCACTCATCCTAAAATAGCAGCATGCTATATATATATATATATATATATATATATATATATATATATATATTGGTTTCCTTTCCTGTTGCAATGATAAATACCCTGACAAAGGCAACATAAGGGAGAAGGGGTTCATTCTGGCTTACAGTTTTAAAGGACCATTTCATCAGGGTGGGAAAGATACTGCATCTGGCAGGGAAGCATTGCAGCAGGAACATGGGTCATGTCACATCAATGATATAGAGGTAGAAAGTGAAGAGGAAGTACAGCTGGGCTATAAAGTCTTAAAGTTTGTCTTCAGTGATCTCCTTCCTCCAGGGAGGCTCTACCTCCTGAAGGTTCTTCAGTTTATTCTAACAACACTACCAGGTTGGAACCAAGCTTTGAAATACATGAGTCTCTGGGGCTTATCTCACATTCAAAGCACAAAACTGTGTGTGAGTGGTTTTCAGCACTCATGACTTGACAGTTCTTTCAGGCAAGTTGACCTATATATATATATATATATATATATATATATATATATATATATATATATATATATATTCCCAGCTGTGTTACCTTATTGTTGTAGTTTGACTAAGAAATGCCTCACATAGACTCATGATTTGAATGTTTAGACTCCAGCTGGTAGTGGCATTTGTGGAAGTTCTGGAAATTTACTAGGTGGGACCAAGCCAGAGGAAGTAGGTCAGTGTGATCATGTTCTTGGGCTTACATTATCTCTGGTCATATCCTGTCATGCTTCCTGGTCTATCACGAAGTGAACAGTCCTCCTGTACTACATGTATCTGCTGCCATGATGTTTTGTCCAAGCTCAGGTGGCCAATAAACAATGGGACGAACCCTTCAAAACCATAAACTAAAATAAATCCTTCTTCCCTTAAGTTGCTTCTGTAAGATACTTTGGTCAGAGTGACACAAAAAGTTGCTAATATGCATGCCTTGCCTAGTTTGACAGATTGGTGAGTTTCTGTAGTTTTAAGTCTCTTATTCTTTCCTTCCTTAGATAGTTATTAAGTTATTTATTGTGTCAGGAGTGTACATGTGCTTATTTGCATATGTATGTATGCACAAGTGTGTGTACATGTGTACACATGTGTGTGAATATACATGTGCAGGTCAGAGTTCAACTTCAGGTATCATTCTCCAGATGCCCTCCATCTTATTTTTTGAAACAGAGTTCCTCATTGGACTGGAGGATGCTAAATAAGCTAAACTGCCTGGCCAGAAAGTCCCCAAGAGACTCCTGTCTCTGTGCCCAACAGTAGCATGAGAATGTGCCACCACTTCTGGTCTCTTACATGGAAGTTTGGAAACAAAATCAGACTCTTGTGATTGCATAGCAAGCTATTTATTAACTGAGCCAACTCCCCAGGCTATAGAGTAACATATTTTTCCATGACTTGTAAGTACAGTCAACTGTCAGTTTCTCCTCAAGCACCTTCTTGCATGGAATGACAGATGCATCACTGGAAATGACAAGAGTCCTCAGGAGATCGTCACTTCTGTTCTTCTACCAGGAAGACTTTTTGGTGGGAATCCAGATGATGAAAATCACCAGGAGCATCCTTCCAGCAGAAATGTATGTTCATACTTACAAATAAAGCTTCAGCAATAACCCCACACACACTCACTGTGTGCTATAACTTCTGCATCTCAATATGCAAACACTGGTTAAACAGTGGACAATGCCCACTTGTGAAATAGTCCTTTGAAATGCCTGGTGCATAGGCTGTAGTGTCAGGAAGTTATGCTGTATTTTAGCTGAACATGGGAAACTTAGAAATAAACATGAAGAACTATAACACAAAGCATGGAAGATTTAGTTTACACAGTAGTACTATTGCTTAGATAAAATGTCACTTGATTGTAAAGTTATTGATTCTAACGAAGTTGTTCTGTGGGAATACAATTCTGTATTCAGAATTTCTTTTCAACAACCAAACCTATGGCTGTTGATCTTTGATCTTGCTTTGGTGAGATCTTTCACCTTTCATCTCCCTTAATTTATGTGAAACTTTTACTACACATGGGACACACACTCCCCTGAAACTCACACCACAGGATCCATATTTAATTTATATTTTGTGAAGTAAATACAAAGTCTAATTGAAACATATAGGAAATGAGTTCAATGCACTTTCCTTAGCAAGGTCTTATATTTCTATTATCTCAGAGCACTGGAAACAGTGGCTGCACAGTTGAGCATATTTGTGTTCCACACATCTGCACCAACCTGAGGACTTATGAACATTCCCTAGATCTCCATCAACACATGACTGGATAATGAAAATATAGTAAGTATACATAATGAGATTTTACTCAGTTATAAAAAATAAAATCATGAAATTTGCAGAACTAATGGATATGGAAAATACATCAAGCAAAGTGACCCAAATTCAGACAAAAATACATGTTCTGATATTGGTGATTACAATAAAATAGTCCCACACTAGCTCAGAATGGAGTATAATAAAGGGTTCTTTATTTAGGGGTAGATTCATAGATCAACAGTACTCTGCACAAGCAAGGAATAGGATCTGAATCCACCAGCCAAGAGGGTGCGAATATTTCTATATCTGTTTTTATAGTACCCAAGGCCATGCCCAAAGTGGGCCAGCATCTCAAAGGCCATTGGCTAAAGGAGTTCCCCCAGTGCCTCCTCCTTTTGTCTAAATAAGAGAGTTCCAAATGCAATACAAAACTATAACAATAGAAACAGATATCAAGTACAAAAAGTAGAATTACAACCAGCATAAACAATATTAAGCAAAACACATATGGTAAGTGTTTCAATAATTATCTTATTCTAAAGAGTCTAAGCCTTGTATTAGAAATGAGTTGGCTAAGTCAAGAGAGGACAGTAACCATGACTGTCTAGTATTCAACTCCATCGAATACCTGAGAAAAGAACTAATATTATTTGAGTAAACAGGAAGTGCAATTAAGCAATTTCCAAAATGTGCAATAAATGACAGAGACAACTGGCTACCTGGCCAATCACCCAAATCCTCATTTGCAATGTTGGAGCAACCAGCTTTGGCTAAGGCCTAGAGTAACTGACAGACCATTTTCAGAGGCAGAAAAGTTTTTAAAACCATCTTACCCTGTCTTGGCAAGGTTTAGCAGTTTTTTTCTTGTATCCTGCTTGTCCAGTTCAGACACTGTGAATTTTGTCAGTGGTTAAGGCAGGGGCAGTTCGTTGCCCAAAGGCCAGTTTTGACAAGAAGAAAACAAGCTCCAAGTTCAGTGACTTCAGTGCCCAACATTCTCTTGGAAATAGATCAATGCTGCCAGGATCAATCATATCTCATGTCAACAGAATCCCAAGTTTTTTAAATGCCATAATCTACAGCTCTTTGAAGTGGTTAAATATTACGTTATCTATGCAGAATACAATCTCTATGTACTAAAGAACCTGATTAGTCTAACTATAAGTATGAAAAACATGGATGACTGTTTGTTGGCTGAGGCCATTCATTTATACCCAGCCACCCAGACCAAAATAATCACACTGAAACTGTATTAATTAAAATAATACATGACTTATTAGCTTATGCATATTTCTATCTAGCAATTACATCTTAAATTAACCCATTTCTATTATTTTATATTTTATGACAGAGCTCATGGTTTACTGGTACCAGCACATGGGCATCTTTCTCCTACAGAGGCTACATGACATCCCACTGATTCCACCTACTTTCTTCCACAATTCAGTTTAGCTTTTCTGCCTAGCTCTAGTCTGCCCTGTCATAGGTCCAAGCAGCTTCTTTATTCATTAACCAATAAAAGTAATACATATACAGGACTTCCCACATCACCTCCCATTTTCTGTCTACATAAAAAGAAGGTTTTAACTGTAACATGGTAAAATTAGACAAAATGAAAACAAAACAAAACTAACTATTCTTCAACTCCATCAAAGACTCCAGAAGGACATAATATTACCCACGTAAACAGGAAGTGCATAGTAAGAAATTTTCAAAACTCTAGAATTGATAGAGAAATCTTGCTGCCTGGACAGTCACCCAAAGTTCTTCTGTAACATTTGGGCACCCATCTTCAACCTATAGGCCTATAGTATCCAGTAGACTTTTCCATGGAGGAGGAAATTTCAAAGATAGTCCCACCTATATTGGCAGTTTGTCAGGCACTTTCTTCTGTGTCCTGCAGACTGTCTGGCAGACTCATTCATAAAGCAGGAACCCCTAAGAACTATCTCACCTTTAGGGCAAATTCAGCAGTCATTTATCTGTGGGTCCGGCAAGTCCAGTTCATATAGCATAAAATTAAGCATTCCAGGCAAGAACATTTTCTTACCCAAATGACTAGCAAACTACATAAGGAGCCTCTTCGATGTCCATCTTCCTCTTGAATTGTTACTGCCAAGAGTAAATGTGTCTCCTTGTCATGAAAAGTTTTAAGTTCTTGAAACACTTTAAATGCCATATTCTGTTAGTATTTGAAAGGTTTGAGGAATAACTATCCATCTGAAATACATCTCTGTACATCTAGAAAACCTAATTACCATGACTACAAGCTTGGCTAACATAGATGGCCTATCTATTAACCTGTATTTCTTAATTATACATTACATTTTTAAATGTGCTGCACAAACACAATACTTAATCAAGAGCAAAAATATACATATAACAAAATTGACCCTAAATTTGAATTAACAGACCAAGATCTATACCAATGCAAAGTATTCGTCTCTATAACATATCCCCCTTTAAATGTAAATAAACATTTGTAAACAATATTTGGGAATTGGGGCATAGTTCTCTCCAAACTGCTTCCTGCTTTCTGTTGGTCAAAATAATTGTGCGGTTTATGGAGACGTTTCAGAGTGTCTGGGTTCATCAAACCACATTAGCCTGGATGGAATTCACAGGTTCTCATCCTCTGTGGAAACAAAAGCAGAACCTTTTTTCCAAAGCAAAATATACTTAGATCCAAATTTTGAAGTCAAGACACCTTTAAAATATATATGTTGGTTTAGCTTAGCAGCCTGTACAATAAAATATCTCTCTGTACATAGCTCATTCAGAGTCAAAATTTTAAAGAAAACATAATAATATACATAATCCAGACTCTGTATATTTTCCATTGTTATATGGCCTATTTTCTTACTCTATTGCTTTTTCTACAAGTTTTAATATTTATTTTATTATCTTTACTCCTTTAATCCTTGACTATCTATACTCTTTTATATTATAACTGTCTATACTCTTTTTCCTCTCTCTCCCAAGCCAATATACATTTTTTAAACACACTATGTCTCATTTAGAGGTCATTTATGCCTAAATCTAAAATTGAATCTAAAATTCTTTTTTGTTTTTTTTTTTGTTTTTTTTTGGTTTAAAGATGTCCCATTTATTAATTGTTAATCTTAATCCTGCACTTTCAGTGTTCTATTTATTTTTTTATTTTTTTAAAGTAAATTTTATTAAATTATAAAAGTTTCCATTTCCGCCCCTCTTCCCAACACCCTCCCACTCCCCCCACCCCCTCTCCTCCTCCCTCTTCGTCCCTTAGGGCAGTCAGGGTTTCCTGCCCTGTGGGAAGTTCAAGTTCCTCCCCCCTCCCTCCAGGTCCAGGAAGGTGAGTATCCAAACAGACTGGATCCCCAAAATCCAGTATATGCAGAGGAAACAGGTCCCAGTATCATAGTCAATGGCTTTTCAGAAAGACTTCGGGCCAGCCACATTCAGAGAATCCGGCCAAATTCCGAGAATCTGGTTAGATCACGTCCTCCTTCAGTCCCAGTCCAACTGGCCTTGGTAAACTCTCATTAGATCCGTTCCCTTGTATCAGTGGGTGATAGCATCCCTCGCAGTACTGATTTGTTTTTCATGTTCTTCCTCCTTCTGCTCCTCATTCGGACCTCGGGGGGCTCAGTCCAGTGCTCCAATGTGGGTCTCCGACTGTATCGCCGTCCTTCGCCAAATGAAGACTCTATGGTGATAAGCAAAATATACATCAGTATGGTTATGGGCCACGGCCGATTCAGGCACCCTCTCCTCTGTCCAGTGAACAATCTGGGGGATCTCTCCTTGGACCTGGGATCCCATATATAATCAAGTCTCCTGTAAACCCTAAAATGACTCCCTTAGTTGAAATATATTCTTCCCTGATCCCATATTCATCCTTCCTCCCTCCCCCCCCCCATCCCAGGCCACCGAGCTTTCCCCATTCCTCCCCTACTCCCTTCTCTCTAAGCAGTATGGTCATTGTGGCCATGGATACTGTCTCCACCTCTATCAGTCTTTTAACATGGCAGAGGTAATTCACAATTATCTCTGGGACTGCCAGAAGGGAACTGTGCTCTCCACCTCAATTTTGGTAAGCAATTGGCCCATACTGCCACCAAGTAACTTGCATCACACCGCCCACAAACGCCATTCAAGTGCTCAGCCTCATGAAAGAGCCATTTGTGCTGCCAACATGAACCAAGAAGTCACCAGTTCTTACGTTGAGTCAGTAAGCCCTTTCTTAAAGGAGCTGTGGTACCTCTGCTCCTGCCAGCAAACAGAGCCAGTCAAAAAAATGCAGCAAGCAAGAACCTGTGCCTAACTCTCTTCTTTTGTGTCTAGAATTCCTTTCCAAGCTGTCACAGGTTTTACATGGATGTAGTCAGCCCCACGTTGGTGTCCTAATTTGTTGCCAGAGACTGTGCATTTATTCCCAGACATCCAGACCTGAAATAATCACACAGAAACTGTATTAATTAAAACACTGCTTGGTCTATTAGCTTATGCATATTTCTAGTTATCTCTTACATCTTAAATTAACACATTTTTATTATTTTATATTTTAACACAGGTCTCATGGTTTACCAGTAATGCATCTTTCTATTCCAGCAGCTATATGACATGTCACTGACTCTGTCTTCTTTCTCCTAGCATTCAGTTTAATTTTCCTGCCTAACTCTATTCTGCCCTGTCATAGGCCCAAGGGGCTTATTTATTCACTAACCAATAAAAGCAACACATATACAGAAGGACTTCCCACATTAACTATTGACTTATAATTTTTAATACCTATATAGCTGAAAGAATAAGGCTTTATATTAGAATATTAGACAATCTTTAAACAACTGTGCAGCAAATGAGGACAATGACCTCAAAATGTAAACAATGTATAAGTATCTTGATCAGAGGTAGAAATGTATAGTGCAATATGATAAATATATCCTAAAATTGCATCAATATACAAAATATCTTAAGAAGAGGTAGAAACATGCATGCATACAATATGACATAATAACTTTACATTGGTGTACAAATATTATAAACAGAAATAGGAGCATATTCAATATAACAAATATAATTTGAATTTGTATCAATATACAAGAATCTATACCAATGTAAACTGTCTATAATAGCTCACAAGTATTCACTCTATTACTGAATATTATTATTAGTGTGAATAATCTATTATCAAGCCCTAAGTTCTCGCTCACATATGTTCTTTCTCATAGGTGGATCATAGCCTATAATGTGTAAATGTATACATATAAGAAGCAGAGTGGGTAAACCCTAAAAACTACACATATAAGTGTGATTAAGCTCAAAAACCTCAAAAAGGGGACTAAGAGTATTAAGGGGTGATGAGGAAAGATAGGGAAGGCCCTAGGACATATTGACATGAAAGAAGAACGAGGAGATTTACAATGGGTATGAGAGACAGCAAGGTATAGGAGGGGGTAAAAAAAATTGTTAACAAATACTTTGTTCGAAATGTCAGGGGTCTCTAACACATTATATACTAATTCCAAACTATTTAATAATACCAAAAAGGTTGATGATAAGCCATTATAACTTTCCTCCATTGACAGATTCTCCATTACTATATTTCTGTTTTCCCATTTCTGGAAAGTTTTAGATTTATTTTCATATCATTGTATTCTTTCTACATAGTTGCCTCCTGTCTCCCCTCTTCATTCTTCATCCTTTCTCTCTCTCTCTCTCTCTCTCTCTCTCTCTCTCTCTCTCTCTCTCTCCCACATTCTTCAATACTAGGGTTAAACCCCAAGTCTCATACATACAAGGCAAATATTCTACAACTGAGATATATTCCAGCCCTCTTTTTGTTTCTGAATGCTAGAGTCTTGCTCTCTACTACAAGCTAGAGTCACAATCCTCCTGTCTCAGTGTACACTACCATACCAGGCAAACTTCTGCTATCTTAACCATCTGGGAGGCAGGTATGCTGAAGATAGAACTTGGCACCTTGAGAAAGGTGGGGAGTAGTTGACCATTGGGAGGCCCTCAACTATCTTTTGTTACTTCTTTCTCTTCCCCACCCCCACAGTACCAGGGTTAATTCTCACATATGCCAGTACTCATCATTTATTGTAAGATAGGATCTTATTGTGAATCCCAGGCTAGCTTTTAACTCACTCTGTAGTCTACACTGGCCTTGGATCCAGCCGTCAAAGCCAAGGCTTTAATCCTACCCACATTGCTTAGTAAACTAAAGGCTCATGTGATCATAAAAAGAGAGAGATATACAGTAAAGATAGATTCAAAGATGAAAAAAAAACCTCTAAATGGCTTACAGTGTGTTAAAAATATATTCAGGCTAAATATTAAAGTTCTTAAAGTTAAAAAGAGAGAGAGAGAGAGAGAGTAGTTGGGTGTGGTGGTACACACCTTTAATCCCAACACTTGGGAGGCAGAGGTAGATTGACCTCTGTGACTTCAAGGTATGGTAGCATACACCGTTGATCCCAATGCCTGGGAGGCAGAAACAGACAGATCTCTGTGAGTTCAAGATGTTGTAGCACACACCTTTAATCCCAACACTGGGGAGGCAGAGGCAAGTGGATTTCTGTAAGTTGAAGGACAGCCTGGTCTACAGAGTTATTTCCATGGACAAAGATACACAGAGAACCTATCTCAAGAAGCCAAAAATTAAATGTTAAAAAAATACAGGTTAAAATAAAGCCACATAAAGATAAAAAAAATACACAGAGAATCTTGATACTGTACGCTATTATGCTCTCTTTGAATTGTTTGAATGCTGATGAAGGAGGAACTGCTGCTAAAAGATATTTGCTTATAAATGCTGCTAAATTAATTCAAGATAGGTATTTTAAAAATACCCTGGCTTCAAAATTGAAGTCAAAAGGTATGTTACTTTGGAGAAGAGGATTTGCTTTTGTTTCCACAAGAAATGAGAGGCTGTGGATTCATTCTGAGAAAAAGAAAAAAAAAGGTTTGATCAAGAAAGACCACCTAAAAAATTTCCAGTAGGAACAGATGGCCCAGATGTCTAAGTTCTACATCCAAAACAGATTCAAGACTGCTGCCTGAGATGATCAAGACTCACAGGATACTCCAGTCAGGACTTGATGATAATTCTAAATTTTCTTTAGGTCCCCATAAGATTATCAGTGCCCCCAACCAGCCAGAAATAGCCTGGAATACTATGCTCCTATTCCCAATATGGACTATGGATATTTTCCTTTGTTTAAAAAAAAAGAGGGGGAAGTGGTGTGGGAGAATTGTCTATATTCTGTCAATCATGTTTTAAATAAATGCTGATTGGCCAGGAAGAAAGTATAGGTGGGTCAACCAGACAGGAAGTAGAGGTGAGGCAATGAGAACGGGAGTATTCTGGGAAGCAGGAAGCTCCTCCGCAGTTCTGCTCAGACCACCAAAGAAACAATATATGAGCTGCCCCACTAAGAAAGATACCGAGTCATGTGGCTAACATAGATAAGAATAATGGGTTGATATAAGTTATAAGAGCTAATAAGTAGCCTGAGCTAATGGGCCAATCAGTTTTATAACTGATAAAGATCTCTGTGTGATTTTCTTTGGGCCTTGCCAGCTGTGGGGAACTGGGCAGGACAAAAACCCCAACAAGCAGGCCCCTTCTTGTTACACTCCTGCCTTACCTTTCTGAGTAGCTAGAGTAACAGATCTGTACTACCAAATTCACCTTTTATTCCTTTTCTAAATAATAAATTGTTATTATAAAAAGACAGCCAGGCCCCTGCATGTCTCTGGCTTCTTGAAACAACAGAGTATTGCACACCCTCCAGTGTGTTCCCACCATGCTACCATAAGACATGTTTGAATGCAGCCAATGAGACTTAGACACTGAAGAGATACTGCTATGGTCAGGATGGATTGTCACTTGACAAGATCTAGAGTCACCTCAGAGACAAACATCTGGGTGTGTCTGTTTCAAACACTTGAAAATTCTAAAACTAAAAGTTACTTTAAACGCCTTTTCTTTATATTTATGTGCATGGGTGTTTTACTTAGATGTATATCTGTGTGCTACTTCTGTGTCTAGTATCCACGGAAGTCATAAGAGGGCACAGAATCCCCTAGAACTGGGGTTATAGGTGGTTTTAAGGTGCTATAGGGGTAATAACAATTGAGTCTAGGTCCTCTGGAAGAGAGGAGCCATATCTCCAGCCTCTAAAGCCTCTTTTCTTCATAAAGCATCCAGTCTTTAAAATTTTGCTCTAGCAACTGAAAATGAATTAATACAGAAGTCTTCTATGTTTTCAGTTAACCCATCATTAAAACATTCATGTTATGAATCAACTGAGATAAATATTTTAAGGTTGCAAAGATCTTTCAGAGGTGACAATCATACCACATTCCACATCATGTACCACTCCTCCTTTATTCACTAAACATTTGGATGAAACTGCATATGTAAACTGCTGATAATGGAGCTGTTTTGACCCATAAAAATGCCAATCTAATAGATTGATGGCCTCTAAGCTAAGTAAGATGTTTGCTTTTTTTCTTCATTTTTACCTTTTTATTACATTTACCTATTACATGTACATGGCACAGTGTGTGAAGTCAGAGGATAAATTGTGGGAATTGATTCTCTCCTTCTACCTACCATGTGGATTCCAGAAATTAAACTTGGATTATCAGACTTTGCAAGCACCTTTACCCATAGGGCCATCTGGACAATCCATAATGAACATTTAGTTATGTTTTTGGCAGGGCCGGAAATTGAACCTGAGACTTTGTACATGCTAGACTAGTACTCTGTCATGGAGTCTTATCCTGAGCTCTCATTCTTCATTTTTAAAACACGATTAAAACAATGATTGTCTTCTGGATCAGCTCTGAGATTTCTTCAGATCCTAAAAATCTATTTACATTATTCTGAAAACCCATAGAAGATAAGCCAACTCCCCAAACTTGACAGTTTACTCTGGTAGGTCAGGGAGATGGTTCAATTGGTGAAGATCTTGCATGAGGACCTGAATTTGATCCCCAGAACACATGTAAAAATGCTAGGTTTTATAGTCAGTACTTTTACATGAAGCGTTACAGACAGGTCTCTGTGGCTCACTGGCCAGCCAGTTTTACCTAATCAACAAAGTCAGGGCCACTGAGAGACCCTGTTTCAAAAAGCAAGGTGAATGCTATATGAGGAATGACACCTACAATCTACACATAAGAGCACACACACACATATATGCATACATGCACACCTGCACAGACCCTCATAAATACACACACCCAAAAAGGAAAAGAGCAAACCCTAAGCATCACACAAGTTGAAACTATGAATGTCTTCTGATACACTGAACATACCCAGCTAGGTTTTTCTTGTATCTTAGTTGTTTCCTTGAAAATTCCAAAACTATAGAGTAGCTATTCACAGAGTATCTTTACCATCATTAATTATTTTCCAAAAACCACTTTAGACGTACTTGTCTCCCCTTGGTCTATTTCTATTTCTAAATTGCCTTTTCCTGTGACCCACCAAAGTGTCTATGGCATCTGCGATTCCTGCTAATTGCAGGTTCTTGGCATAAGCCCCTGATATCTCTATGAAAAGGTCAGCCATTTCTATCTGTCTGTCATTTATCTGCAGGAAACAGACTCGGCAGATTGTGTTTCCTCACTATGATTAAAAAATGAATAGAAAATCTGATAATGGGCTGGCCTTCCAGGACAGGAGAGATGAATATGACTTTATTGCCACATCATGAAAAAAAATGGGGGATTAGGAACTATTGTGGTTTGAGGGGAGAGTTACTTAAATATTTACTTTGTTTTTGTTTTCTTCCTTTAATTTTTCTCTATTATTTTCAAAGTTCAGAAATGCTATCAGTAAAGAACTTGAAAAGGTTGGCTTAGGGTACCAGACTCCAGTCACCAGGAAGCTTTCCCATATGTTGTCAGGTTCTTCAACAAATAAGATTTTATTCAATATAAACTTACAAAACATACTGGAAATATTTTCATGACAGCAAATTAAATTACCTAGCAGGTAAGTCAAATGAACAACAGTGTAATGTCAAACAGCATCGTGTATCTGTGCAAGAGTCACAGCTAGCTTCTTAACCATACACAAGACTGCATACTCAGTCATACATATTCCCAAGCTGCCTCTGGGGCATTTCAAATACAGTTATTGAAATGGATACCAGAAGGCATGTTCATTAAAGACTTTTAACATTCATGATTTAATATGAAGACAGAAGGGAATCGGGAAACTAATGAGGAGTATCGGTCCAGAAGTCTAAGGAAGATGTGCACCCTTTACTATGTTGTCACCCAACTACAGGGTCTGAATTAATTACCAAGTACTTTTCTACTTTTCTCTTTCATAGAATCATTATATAAAAACTGTGTATCCTGGCAATGGATATATATATACATGCAGAAAAGTACATGGGTATAGAGGACTGAGAAAATGGTTTGGTCACTAAAGCACTGTAATGCAAGAATGAGGACCTGAGTTCAAATTCACAGCACCTACATAAAAGTAGGACACATAGACACACATAATGTAACCCCAGCACTGGTGTGACAAAGGCAAAAAGATCCCTGGGATTTACTGGTCAGTCAGAACAACCAAACCAATGAGTTTCAGGTTTAGTGAGAGACCCTGTCTCAAATATTAAAATGGCAAGTTATTGAGGAAGTCATCCCAGTCAACCACTGTCCTCAAATGGTCAAATGACATGTACACACAACATGCATACACATGTGCCCACATAATGCAAATAAAGATGTATACACACCACACAGATAAGCATGCAAAAATAATAATGGAGAGCACTCAAAGAAGAAATCTGACATTGAGTTCCTACCTCTACCCACAGAGGTACACACATTCATGCTCACCCACAGGCACATGTGTATGCCAACCTCCCCCACACGTATACATACACATTAACTTCCCACATACACAATAGGAAAAGAAAAATACACAGGGAAACAGTCAAAAATTATATTGCTAACCAAAAAATGGGTGCCAGAAAAGAAAAGAGAATGGAAAAGAAAAATTATACATTGTGTTAGAGTTGAAAAGCAGTTAATGATACATGTATTCTATAATGGCAATTACTACAACAAAGAAAGTCATTTTCTGAGATGAGAAGAAAGGTAAGCTGGTAAAAATGCTTGCTTTTCGCGTCCTTAACAAGCAAAAAGATCTGAATTTGATGCCCAGGACCCACACTAAAACAGCTGGGCATTGTGGCATGAACAGAGGGTCCCAGCTCTAGGGATATGGAGACAGAAGTCCTGGGGCTAGTCTGTGTACCTAGTCCAGGCCAGTGAGAGACCTTGTCTCAAAAACCCAACATCATGCATAGTTCCTGAGGAACAATACACAAGACTGGCATCTGGAGTCTCCTTTTGGTTTTTATTTTGTTGGTATGAGGCTGATGTTCCCTATCTGAGTGGCACACTTACAGCAGTTCATGTTAGGGGTGACCCATCAAAATGATGAGTCGATCTGACAGTTTCCAAGGAGCAGTTATGTTGCTAGTGAGTCCCAGACAAAGCTGGTGACGAATTCTGTGCTTGTCATGCTGGCACAGGAAGACATGACTTATTTGCATCTGGAAAATTAGATTGGAAAAATTCAGAGACAAGTCAGAAATCTGTCTAAACAAACAGATGGCCTGGGGAATTATTTCTATCTTCATGTCAGTTCTTTTGGTACTAATAACCCAGGACTTGTATTTAAATCTTTCCCTTTGTGTGTGTGTGTGTGTGTGTGTGTGTGTGTGTGTGTGTATGTGTGTATTTGTATGTGTGTATGTGTTCGTGTATGTGTGTAAGTGGTGTGGATATGTGTTGTGTGTATGTATGCACATGTTTATGTCATGGTCAGAGATATCAATCTTGGATGTTGTTCTTCAGGAGCTGTGTGCTTTGCTTGTTGTGGTTTTGAAGTTAATCAACTGATCAGCTTCCCAGCACTCTTCTGTTTCTGTTTCTGTCCTTTAAATGATGAATAGATCTGGTTCTATTAACATTTTGGTTCTAGACAGTTTCTGGTGCAATAGCACACATCTCTTTCCACGTAGAGTTTTGTCTGCCAGGGACACCAGCTAGCTTCACTAAGGTGAGGAGGGTGCATCAAAATTGTTGTGGAGCTGCTGTCAGACATACAGATAAGCAAACCAGAGTAGCAATACAAACATGAATGGCAATATTAAGAGTACAAGACAGTGGTTTACCAAAGACATTGGTGCCAGAACATCTGGTTGGCAGGCCTGGTGTTGCATTTTAGATATAGTTCAATACTCACAGAGAAAAATTCACATATCAAGGTCACACAAAACAAGATAGGAAAGTGATTTGAAACAAAGTCTTGGAATATGTTTTTGGAAAGGTGACAAGGCATAAATGGCAATTTCTTAGAAACGTTTCTTTCTGAAGTAGATTCTTCCAATCTTTATTATTTTTCCCAGTCTTGAGTTTGCATTTGCAAACTTGCTCACCAATATTTATTTCTAGCTGAGTGAACACTAGATAATATCAGAGACTTTGTGCCTCCAACCAGTTAAGAGACCATATACTCTAGATATAGGGTCATAGACATATAGAACAGCCTGTGTGTGTCTCTTTTAATCATACAGAAAATAGTAAAAGAGAGAGCAAAGAATCACAGTGATGCTGCAGGAGTCAACCTTTGGTACCCACCAAAAGATGTACTTCTAGTTATCATTAGGTTCTGTGACTATGAATCATGATTGACACTTGTAATAAAGAGATAGTGTGTTGGAATATGTTCAGAAAGTGACAAAACATTATAAAATGTACCTTACAATCTTTCATAAGTAACTAAAGGAAATTAAATAACCTCTATTCTTTAGTCCAAGATTCCTGGAATTCTAATCTGGCTCCATATCACCTCTGATTTGTAGTATTTCAACCCTACATACCTTCTTCCTCTTGAGGGCAGGCTGGCCTCATGACCTGCTTCTGACAGTATTCTCTCTCCAGCCAAATGGGATGATATCTCTGTATTTCAGTAATAAGCCTGTTACTTCTCTACAGCTAGCTGACTCTCAATTGCCTTCCTGGATTGCACACTTTAATATAGCAAGCTGTCACATAAGAGAATTAGAGATATTATCACTAACCCTCCCACCATGACTGCCCTATGCTACAGTCAAGTCCTACTTATTTATTAGATGAGTAGCAGAAGTAATTGAGAGAATCTTTATTATTCCAGCTCAGTGCTTGCTCCATTTCCTAACCTATCCAAGTTTCTTCCCTTTCCTATAAGATCCTTTCAAAAATACCACAACTCCAGAGGTCCCTAACTCTTACAAACTATCAGTGCCCTAAATCTGTGCTGTTTAATTCTGGAATGATAAATGCTGAGTGAGGATATAAATCCCTTGGCGATACCCATGCAGCTGTAATAACGACTGTGTTATGATTAGAAATCCATTAGGAATGAAAAAAATCCATTTGATTTTCTCAAGAAAAGGTTTTGATATCCATGAAAACTTCCTTTTGAAGCAACATAGAAGAGTTGAATTCTATTGGAAAATCAGAAATACATGTATATTCTTTACAACCTTGAAGCAAAATTGGAAAACGTCATGGTTTGGACTTGCAGTGTGCCCCAGAGGCTCATGTGCTGTAGGATTCCTGTGCAACACAAGCAGTATTCAGAGATAGGGACTATGGGAGATGAATAATTCATGAAGACTGACACCACTAATGAATCCAAGAACATATCAAGATCAATCCACCAAGATCAAGTAGGCTTCATCCCAGAGATGCAGGGATGGTTCAACTTATGAAAAATCAGTCAATGTAATCTACCATATAAACAAACTGAAAGAAAAAAAACCATATGATCAGCTAATTAGATGCTGAAAAAGCCTTCAACAAAATTGAACACCCCTTCATGATAAAAGTCTTAGAGAGATGACAGATACAAAGGACATAGCTAAACATAATAACGACAATTTACAGAAAACCAATAGACAACATCAAGTTAAGTGGAGAGAAACTCAAAGCAATTAAGCTAAAATCAGAAAAAAAGACAAGACTGTCCACTCTCTCCATATCTAGTCAAGGTAATTGAAGTTCTAGCTGAAGTAATAAGACAACTGAAGGATATCAAGGGGAGACAAGTTGTAAAGAAAAAAGTCAAAGTACCATTATTTGCAGATGATTTGATAGTATACATAAGCAATCCCCAAAATTCTACCAGGAAACTCCTACAGCTGATAAACACTTTTAGTGAAATGACTGAATAATTGAAAAAAAAAGGTTAACTCAGAAAAGTTAACTAAAAAAACAAACAGTACCTCTCTTATACATAAATGATAAATGAACTGAGAAAGAAGTCAGGGAAACAATACCCCTCACAATAACCACAAACAATAAAAAATACCCTGAGGTAACTCTAATCAAGCAAGTGAAATACTTACATGACAAAAACTTGAAGCCTTTAAAGAAAGAAATTAAAGAAGATACCAGAAGATGAAAGATCTCCCATGTTCATGGATTGGTAGAAGTAACATAGTAAAATTGGCCATCTTACCAAAAGCGACCTAGAGATTCAATGCAATCCCTATTCGAATTCCAACACAATTGTTTACAGACCATGAAAGGAAGATACTCAACTTCATAAGGAAAAACAAAATGAAAACCAGGATAGCTGGAACAGTCCTGTACAATAAAAGAACTTCTGGAGGAGTCATCATCCAAGATTTCAAGTTTTACTACAAAGTTATCATAATAAAACGCATGGTATTGTCGTAAAAAAAGACAGATGAATAAACAGAATCAAATCCAAGACACAGAGGTAAATTCACATATCTATGAAAACCAGAAGTACACAATGGGAAAAAAGAAAGCATCTTCAACAAATGGTGTTGGTCTAACTGGATGTCAGCATATAGAAGAATGGAAATTGACTCTTATCTATCACCCTACACAAAACTCAAGTCCAAGTGGATCAAAGACCTCAAAGAGATATACTAAACCTGATAGAACAGAAAGTAGGGAATGGCCTTGAACATATTAGCACAGAAGACAACTTTTTTACTATAACACCAGTAGCAGACACCGAGATATACAATTAATAAATGTGACCTCATGAAACCATAAAGCTTCCATAAGGCAAAGAAAGTCACCAATAGGACAAAACAACAACCTACAGAATAGGAAAAGATTTATTTTCCAAAATACATAAAGAACTCAGGAAACTAGACATTAATAAGCCAAATAATCCTATTATAAAATCAGGTACAGATCTAAACAAAGAGTTTTCAATATAGGAATCTCTAATGGTCAAGAAGCACTTAAAGAATTGCCCAACATCCTTAGCCACCAGGGTAATTTAATTCAAAATGACTCTGAGACTTTATCTTACACCTGTCAGAATGGCTAAGATCAAAATGCAAGTAACAGTGCATACTGGTAAGGATATAAAGCAAGGGGAACACTCCTCCATTGTTCGTCGGAGTGCAAACTTGTACAGTCACTATGAAAATCAATATGGCAGATACTCAGGAAGTTGGGAATCAATCTACCTCAAGACCCAGATATACCACTCTTGAGTATATACCTAAAGGTAGCTCCACAAGGATACTTGCTCAACCATGTTCATTTCAGCTTTATTCATAATAGCCAGAAACTGGAAACAACCTAGATGTTCCTCAACACAAGAATGGATAAAGAAAACATGGTACATTGACGCAAGGGCATATTACTCAAATGTAAAAACCAATGATATCATGAAATTTGAAAGCAAATGGTTGAAACTAAAAAAAAAATTACATGAGTGATGTAACCCAGACCCAGAAACACAAACATGGTATGTATTCACTCATAACTAGATACTAGTTGTACAGTAAAGGACAATCATACCACAACCTGCAGATCCAGAAAAGCTAAGTATCAAGGAGACTCAAGGGTGGATGCTAGAAAGGGGAAATAGAAGAGATTTTGTATGTGGACCGGGGGCAGGTGGGGATGGGAACAGGAAGGATTGGGGATGGAGGGAGAGAGTACTGGGAGAAATGACTGAAATCTGGGGGCATGTAGGGGCACAATGTAGAAATCTAGTGTGGTAGAAATTCCCTGGGATCTATGAGAGTGACACCAACGAAGTCTCCTAGCAACTGAGGACACAAAGCCTGAACTGACCATTGTCTATAACCAGGCAAGGCTCCCAGCAATGCGACTTGTGGCCGGGATGTCAACCCAGCCACAAAATCTATGACCCACAATTCAACCTGCCTGCAAGATGTGTTGGTGCAATGGCACAGAATTTCTGGGAGTGGCCAACCAATGACTGGTCCAACTTGAGACCCATAACACAAGAAGGAGCCAATATCTGACACTGCCTGGATGGCCAAGAGCCAGAGAAAGAAAGCCCAGAGACCAAACACAACTAGCAAAAAGAAGAAGAAGAAGAAGAAGAAGAAGAAGAAGAAGAAGAAGAAGAAGAAGAAGAAGAAGAAGAAGAAGAAGAAGAAGAAGAAGAAGAAGAGTCAATGAAATGATTCTTAATGATATTCTGTTATACTCATAGATTGGTGCCTAGCTCATTGTCATCAGAAGGGTGTCATCCAGAAACTGATGGGAGCAGATGCAGATATCCACAGCCAAACACTATGCAGAGGCAGAGGCAGGGGAACCTTGTAGAAAATGGAAAGGAAGGATTTTAAGATCCAGAGGGGTCAAGGATACCACAGCTCTTTTTGTTTGTTTGTTTTTGTTTTTTGAGACAGGGTTTTGCTGTAGTTTTGGAGCCTGTCTGGAACTAGCTCTTGTAGACCAGACTGGCAAATACAGCTCACCGAATCAACAAACCTGGGCTCATAGGGACTTAAAAAGACTCAAGCAACAAACACGAACCCTGTATGTGTCTGCACTAGGTCTTTTGCATATACATTATGGTTGTGTAGTTTGGTGTTTTGTGGGA
This sequence comes from Myodes glareolus, assembly GCF_982192425.1. Classification (NCBI taxonomy): domain Eukaryota; kingdom Metazoa; phylum Chordata; class Mammalia; order Rodentia; family Cricetidae; genus Myodes; species Myodes glareolus. Next base: position 122,741,432 of record NC_142053.1, read on the forward strand.
TTCTCAACAGTGAGAACAGGTTGCATCTCTGACATTTCTACCTGATTTGGGACCCTTTACCTCCTACTAGGTCACCTTAACCGTCCTTGATATGAAAGTTTGTGTCTAATCTTATTGCAACTTGTTATGCCACTTTGGGTGGATATTCCTGGGAGGTCAGCTCTTTTTATTTTAAAGGGAAAGGAGGAAGAGTAGATCTGGGAGAGAGGAGAGATATAGGGAGGGACTGGGAAGAGTGGAGGGAGGGAAAACTGTTGTTGGGATGTAATGTACAAGAAAAGAATAAGAAAGAAAAAAGTACAAGTAAAAACAATAATAAATAAATAAAACTCTCAATAAACTTAAAAAATGAAATGTAGGAGACAAAGCCGTGTTAAATGGGATAGGTCTTTGGGGTGTGTCCTTTGTACTTTATCTTGTCTCTAGGTCCTTATTCCTTCTTTCTGCCTTTTAGTCACCAGGAGATGAGCCGCTTTGCTTTACAACATGTCTCTACCATAGTGTGCTGCTCCCTCATGGAGCAGAAAAAAAGGAGCCAAGTGACCATGGACTAAAACAATGAGATAAAATAAACATTTTGTCCTTTAAGTTGATAGTCTCAGCTATATTGTCATGGCAACAGAAAGAAGCTGGCTAACACAGAGGACCATTGTTTTTAATCAAACAGCAATGTTTACCAACAGGTAGTCTACTCCTTCTCTTCCTACAGTTTTAACAGAATGAATAGAAAATTCGAAGGGAATGAATAAAGCTGAATTTGTTTATGTCATTTTTGTGGCAACCTTGTCAGTTGTTGCCATTTTCAGATGTCTTCCATAATCTGTAATAGGGATAGCTACTGAATCATTGTAAAAATAATTGGGAAGATATTTTTAGGATGTCATATCCCCTAATGTTTCCAGTCTTCTCATTTACATGATCATCTAGGCTCTTCAGTATAAGAAGACAGGTGTGAAAATACTGCTGCGCAAATGCTATAGGAGTAATCAACTACATTCTGATTGGATTTATGACCCACTCCATAAGACTGAACACATACCTGACACTGTAAAAGTGATCAAGAACCTGAGACTAGCTAGGTCACATGCCTAGGAGAAACCTATCACCATTATTCTGCCAAAGAAACATAGCAATAAAATGACTCCTAATAGCATACCTCTAACCCATTTGTATTAAACTTCTCTAGAGGAACAGAACTGATAGAATGAATACAGAAAGAGGGAGAGGAAGAGGGAGAGAGGGGGGGAGGGAGGGGAGGGAGGGAGAGGGAGGGAGGGAGAGAGAGGGAGGGAGAAGGAGGGAGGGAGGGAGGGAGGGAAGGAGGGAGAGAGGGAGGGAAGAAGGGAGGGAGGGAAATATTATTTATTAGAGTGAATTACAGGTTGTGGACCAGCTAGTCCAAAAATGAATTTCGACCATTAGAAAACCCTAGAATTCACTAGTTTTTCAATCCACGAAAGCTGGATGTCTCAGTTGGTCTTTAGTATATTCCAGAATCCTAACGAAGTCGTCTCTAATACCAGCGAAGGAGTGAACTTGTCAGAGAGAATTACAAGCAAGCAGATAAAGAGAGAGCACGCTTCCTCCTTCCATGTTCTTTATATCGGCTTCCAGGAGAAGGTGTGACTGATATTACAGGTAGATCTTTCCATCTCAAAAGATCTGGATTAAAAGTGATCTTCCCCCCTTCAAAAGATTTAAGAAAATCCCCCAACTCCCAAAAATGTACAAGGATGACACCAACTAAGACTCTTAGTTAGCAACAGTGGATTTATAGCCTGAACTGGCTATCTCCTGAGATCATATTGGTGGCTACCCCAATTATAATCAGAGAGCATTCATCCAGTAATTGATGGAAACAGATGCAGAGTCCCACAGACAAGCACTAGGCTGAGCTCCAGGAATTCTGTTGAAAAAAGGGAGGGAGGATTGCACAGACTGGAGGGTCAAGATCATCACAAGGGAATCCACAGAAAAAAGTCTAACCTGGGGCTCATAGGAGCTCATAGACTCTGAACCAATAGCTAGAGAGCCTGCATGTGACCAACCTAGGCCCCCTACATATGTATGACAGCTGTGTAGCTTGATCTATTTATGGAACTCCTCACAGTGGGAGCAGGACCTAAATGCTTTGGCTGTCTTTGAGAAACCTACTCCTCATATTGGGTTACCTTGCTTAGTCTTAATACAAGGGGAGGAACTTAGTCCTACATCAACTTGACATGTCATGCTTTGTTGATACCCCTGTGAGGCCTGCCCCTTTCTGAACAGAAGCAGGGGGTAATGGGAAAGAAAGAATAAGAGGAGAAAACGGAGGGGAAACCAGTCACGATGTAAAATAAATGAATAAATTTAATAAAAAAGTAAAAGAAAAATCCCTCACAGGTGTACCCAGTCACTTGGGTTTAATTAGTTCCAGGTGTAGTCAAGTTGACACTGGGAATAGCCATCACACTATAGATCAGTGTCTTCATTTATTAGCCAATAGCAAAACAACAAACAAAACCACTGCTAAACAATTTGCTACTCATTATCCCAAGAATGTGGTTTTTTTTTTGCATTCTAAACCTCAAAAGTTTGGAGCATTAAGTTGAGTTGGAAAGTAAAACTTAACATCTAAACTCTTAAGCATTTTTGAACGAAGCAGTTAAATATATAATACCTATTATCACACTACAAAAAAACAAAGAACACACCACAAAGGAGATCAACAAAGTTTGGTATTAAAGAAAACTTAGAGCATTTAAAAGGAGGAACGGAGCTGGAGGTGTGGCTCAGAGTGCTTGCCTAGAGTGTGCAATGCCCTGAGTTCTATCCTCAGCACTGGAGACTTATAGAGAAAGGAAGAGCCAGAATGGTGGTGCCATTGAGACCTCCAGATCTCTAAGTTGTCAGCACAGGAACCTGTAGAGTAGGTCTAAAAATCACATTCAGAAACATTCATTTCTTTCAAAGGACATAATAGGGCTGGAGGGATGCTTCCATGGGTAAAAAGCTCTTGCTGTACAAGCATGAGAACATTATTTCAAATCCTGAGTGCCCACAAAGAATTGTTGATCATCAACATAGGTCCAGGCAGCATTTCTATTAAGCAAACCCTGTTGTCACGGCTACTACACTGGTTCTTTAATTAAAGTATCAATTTTAAATCTACATGCTCAAGAATCCACATTTAAGCCAAGTCTAGTGACACAGGTCTGTAATCCCAGATACTTAGGAGGCTGATGAAGAAGTGCAAGTTCAAGGCCAGCCTGGCCAACCAGATGAGTTTAAGGCTAGCTGAGATACTTTAAAGAGGCCACGAATGCATGGGATTTTAGGTTTGATCCCCAGAATCACAATAAATAAAAACAAAATCAAGAATCTATATTAAAACAGTAGTCTATCAAAAAATGTTAGATTGAGATAGCTCAGTAAGCAAGTGATAAGGACTTGAGTTTAAATCCCAGAACTCATGTAAAAATGTAAACAGTTCTGATTCCAGCAAGGTAAGGTTGGAGATTGAAGAAACCTTAGGGCTCCCTGGCCAGACAGTAGAAAGTCTAGCCTGGCTGGTAAGTTCTAGGCAAATAAGAAACATTGTTCCAAAAAGAAGAATATTGGATAAGGAATGACATTTAAGGTTGTCCTCTGCCCTCCACTGTGCCACAGTGATACATACACATCACACAGTGGGGGAGAGATTGACACACACATTTGCTATTTGAGATCCAAGCTCAAAATATTATATTTTTATTCTGTATCTATTGTTATCCTAAGGCATCAGAGTCCTTTCAAGCTTCCCTATAATTCATTTCATATGCCCTGAAAGCTCACTGCTTCCTTTCAGCTACTTTGTCACAGACAACCAAGGTCCTACCTAGATTCTCCACCTCCTGCAACCTCTGTGACATCCCTTTGATTTATTGTGCCGCTGGTCATCATCACTGTGTGGATTCCTCCTCATTCTATTTTTGTTCCCTGTTCAGCTCTCTGACTTACTCAATAGACTATTGGACCCCTGGGAACAAGAATTGGGTCTTCTTTTTATTATTTTTTTCTCATTTTTCAATTTAGAATAGATTTTTAATGCAATATATTTTGATTATGGTTTCACTGCCCCCAACTCATCCCAGATCTTCCACAATCCCTCACCTACTCAAATCCTCTCTCTCTCTCTCTCTCTCTCTCTCACACACACACACACACACACACACACACACACACACACGCAAGGATACAAACAGGCATCTAAAATAATAATGATGATAAAATACAATTAGATAAAACAAAAATCAGAATAGGACCAAACAAACAAGCAGAGGGAAAAGAGCCAAAGAAAATGTCAAGAAATACATATAGACACAGAAACACACATTCTCTCACACAAAAATCCCATAAGAACCCCAAACTAGAAACCATAGTATATCTGCAAAGAATCCATAAGGCATTAAAAAAAGCCCTGACAAAGCTTTATGAGACAAAGAACCTCCAAAAATGCCATTGAGTTCACTTTGTGTTGATCATCTACTGCTGGGCTTAAGAGTGGTTTGTATATCCAGTGAGACTCCATTGGAGAAAACTAATTTTTCTTTTGCAGGCATATGTCAATTGAAGATAGCTTCTTGATTAGGGGAGGAAGACCATATCCACTCCTCCTTCTCAATGCTGGGACTCCATCTAGCTTGAATTTGTGATGTCTTGGGTGTGCTGAACATCTATGAGTTTATATGTGAATCAGTCCTGTTGTGTCTGGAAAGTCTTGTCTCCTTGGTGTCTTCCATCTCCTTCCATCCTCTCTGTCTCCCCAGGGTTCCCTGAGCTCTGAGGGGGATGGATTTGATGGAGACATCCCACTTAAGACTGAGTGTTCTATGGTCTCTCATTCTGCACATTGCCCAGTTGCGGATCTCTGTGTTATTTGCCATCTAGCACAAGAAGCTTCTCTGATGATAATTGAGTGAGATACTGATTTATGGGTATATATCTGTATAGAACAGCATGTCATTAGGAGTCATTTTATTGCTATTTGATGACTAAATAGAACTTGTTTCTAAGTATTGGGAACTGACAAGAGGGAATGGTGATGAGCTAGAAGGGATGGAGTCTGAGAGGGTTCACAGGAGGGAAGAAATCTGGGTCTGTCATGAAGATCTATGGAGTCACTAGGGAATAGAGGACAAGGGAAGACAGGTGTTCTGCTACAGGGCAGGGGATGAGAGTGGGGAATTAGCATCTCAAACCCCAACAATGAAGGTCCTACCTTTTCTCTATTTCATCTATCGCTGGTGTTGCCTTTTGTGAAATTACATAGTATTTTATAGTTTTGAGTTGTCAGTCCACCAAAACACACACATTGTTTCTTATCTTGAATTTATTTCTTTTCTATTTCTGTATAATTATTTCTCAGTGTGTCTTTAGCAACTAAAAAGCTAAAATATTTATCAGGATATTTCTGCATTCTTCTTAACCGCACTAACTTCTTTCTTACTGACCTGGCCTTAAAGAAGACCATAAATTCATCCCAAAAATGTTTTAGTTATTTCTCACTGACATAAATCAAAGTAACAGTAACCCACAATAATTGTATTTCTCAAAGTTTAAACGGGGTCACCTTCATTTACTCATTTGAAAGAATTTTGACATGAATTTGATTATTAATTAGTTACTATTTACAAAAAACAAAATTTCATTACAGATAACAAGCAATCCTGTTATCTGTGTATGGCAAAGAAGGGTGCAGTGTGTATGTGTATGTGCACATACCATGGAAATTGTGAAGGTCAGAGGAAAACCTCAGGTGTTGGCTCTCACCTTCTACTTTGTTTGAGAAAAACTATATTTTGTTGTTTTCATAGCTGCACTGACCATGCTATCTAGACTCAACTATCTCCCTCTCCCACATCACCATGGGAGCACTGGGGTAACATACATATGCTAACATGCCCAACTTTGCGTGGGTTCTGGAGATTCAAACTCAGATCTTACTATTTGTGTAGCAAGGATTTTATCCACCAAGTCATCTTCCCAACCCAATACTAATTAAATGTGTGTGTGCATGTGTGTATATAATAAAAAAGTAAAAGAAACCCAATTTGCCTAAACCAGCACAAAGAATAAAAAAGAGATCTTATCAGCAAATCAAATGCCAATAGTAGAGATAGGAATTAAATGCTGACTTCAGTCCTGTGTATTCATAGAAATAATGTGTGAACCTTTTCAGACTAAATGTGTTAGAATAGCAAGGAATTATTCTGAGTTTTTCTTCTTGCCCTGATAAGTGCTATAACTTGACTTTTTTGTTGTGATCCATTCCATAATTTTAACCATTATTAATTTGTTCCCCTGAGTAGAAGAAGTATCTTGTCTATGATGTCAAGTTCAGTTACGGCAGTACCTTTGTGGTAGAACACTTGCTCAGAATGCAGGAGGGCCTGGTTCATTCACTTTACTCCACATTACCCTTGCCCAACCCCAGTAAAAACAAACAATCAAACCTAAGGTAGGTCTGTATGAGATGCTTCACAGGGACTGAGAAACAGTTTTATCAGTGAGGAGCTATTGTTCACATGGTGAGAACTCAGGAGAAATTCAGCCAGAGATAAATCTCTCTCCCATGTTGTCAGATGTAGCACAAATAATAAAAAACCCAGAAATAGATATTGGGGTTCAAGCTGAAAATCAGAATAGCAAAGCATCCAAGCCACTAGAGAGCTCTTACCTCTATGAAATCTTCAGACTGAAGAGAGCGAATTCCTCTCTTATCCAACCTTATAGTCCTCTTTAGTGCTGAAATTAAAGGTGTGCACAACCACTGATCAGCCTCTATAGTGTGGTTTCTGGGATTAAAGGTATGTGCCACTACTGCCTGTCCTGTATGGCTGACTAATGTGATTGTTTTTCATTTTTGTTTTCAGGCAAGCTTTACTTATTAAAATACAAATGAAATATCACTATATTTCCCATTTTTGTGTAAAATAAAAAATAAGGCTATAGTTACTATAAGAAAAATAGTACAATAACTATATAGAATATATACAGGCAATAAATACATCAATGTCTAGTTCATTTGCATTAGACAAATTCAGAGAAAATACTCTGTATCCATCCTATCTTTCTGAGTACAAAGTCTTGTACTTAATTTATTTTCTGTCATAACTTGATTTCTGCATCTGGTAAACAAGGAAAACTATAACTATCTAGTCTTCAATTCCCTCAGAGTCCCAAGAAGGAAATAATATTAACTGAGTAAGCAGGAAGTGCAAGCAAGCAACTTCCAAAAAATGTGAGAAATGACAGAAACAGCTGGCCGTCTGGACACCAGTCACCCAAAGTTCCTCTGCAATGTTTGAGCATCTCTCTGTGGCCTACAGGCCTAGGATATTCGACAGACTTTTTTGTGAAGCAGGATATTCTAAAGGGCTGATCTATCTTGTCTTGACAAAGTTTGGCAGTCATTTTCTTTTGTGCCCTGCTTGTCCAATTAGGACAGCATACTGACAGCAGTTGAAGCAAGAGCATTCTCTTGCCCAGTGGCTTACTTTAGCCACAAAAATGGTAAACTTCATATGGAATTTCTTTGATACCCACTATCTTCTCTGAAGTAGATTGGTGCTGTCAGAAGCAGGCATGTCTTGTTGTCATAAAAGAAGAACCTAGGTTATAAAAACAACTTCAATGCCGTATTCTGTAGATCTCTGAAGTGTTTGAATATGGCCTGTCTATCCAAAATATATCTTTGTCTGACCTTGAAAACATACCTAATATGACTACAAGTTTGATTATACTAGGTGATTAATACTAACTTGCACTTCCTTATTATCCTAAACAGTTGGTAATAATAATTTTCAAGGACTAGAAACTTGCATTACATTGTTAAATGAGTTGTATAGGTACAATACTTGGAACAAAAAAAGAAATGTATATACAGTTTGTTCTAATGAAATTACTCTAACAAAATTACAAATTCAATGATAATAGCTGGTTAACTACTAACCTGCATTTCCTTATTATACTAAACAGTTGGTAATAATAATTTTCAAGAACTACAAATTTGTATTACATTGTTAAATGAGTTGTATAGGTACAATACCTTGAACAAGAATAGAAATCATATACAGTATGTTCTAACAAAATTAATCTCAAATGTTTGTATTAATATAAAAAATTTGTAGGCAATATACAAAATTCCAATCCAATGTAAAATATTTAAAACTAGAAGTTGCTTTCTAAAAGAAGATTCAATAATCTCCCTTTTTATCTTATATCTATAGCCTCCTTTTTTCTTTCAAAGTAGATTCTGCTCTTTTATCCTATCTATATTCCCTTTTTTCTTTTCAAGAAAAGAACTCTGAATCTAATCTCCTTTGTTCAATTTTCCTCTTGACTGTAACCAATAATAGCTTGTAACCAACCCCCCTAAATAATGACAAATATCTATAACCCAATGAAAGGCCACCCTACCCACTTCTTGGGAATATGGGCAACATGTTCTTAAATTTGCTTCCTGCAGTCTTGGGGTGACGGCATCTTTAGAAGAGCCTGAAAAGAAAAATTTGGGTTAATTGTCAAATCCTGGGAGAGGGAGATGTATCATTTGTTGATCAATGTCTGCCTAACGGGAAAGTACAGGGTTCGTCTCAAGTCCTGGCTAGAGTAGTCTGTTAGGTTGGATCACCTCAGCTAGCCACCTCAAAATTGTTCTGAGCAGTTTGTAGTCCAAAGTCAATCTTTAGGTGTGTTTTTCAGCTTAGTGATGTTATCATAGTCCTGGAGGAATCATCGTTGTGGGGCCCCATCCTCCTTATGAAAACTTTAAAGGTCACTGTTAGGCATGCTCATGGTTCACTACGGAAAGCTAATAGGGACTCAAACCCAAATTCATGTAGAGAAAGGTAGATGAAACTTTTCTCAAAAAGTAGTATTCTATATAACCATTAATTCCATGACAAAAAGTATGTATATATATATATAAAACATATGTATTAATCTTATAAATCTTAAACCTTAATAAAAAGCTGTTAAAGAGTCAATATAAAACCAAAGGATTATGAGATTAGTAGCAATAAAATAGTCCTGAAATATTTGTTTTTCTTCTCTCCCATATTAGTTGGTTCTTCTGACATGAGACAGAGATTTTGAATTTCACATTGATAAGCATGTTTTGGTTTAGAGAAGGAGAGAACCACACTCCATCTCCAATGCTAGCTTTAATCTTTAATTGGACTGGGACTACAAAAAGACCACTTGCATTATATGTCTGTATACATGTGTGTGTGTGTGTGTGTATGTGTGTGTGTGTGTGTGTGTGTGTGTGTGTGTGTGTGTGTGTGTGTTCCCAACCAAATATTTGGGAATATTTATGAAATTTTACCCTGTTGGGAATATGATATACCAATAGACAAATTTATACTTTTTCTGGAGACATTTTTTCTGTATAATTTGTCCCTTTTCTTCAGATGTCTCATTTGTCCAGTAGTCTTCAGATTCCTTAGCTGGATACCTTTATTCTCCTGAAAATACAGAAACAAAACCCTTCCCCAACCCTAATTTTAGGGAGATTCTCTTTTGGTGAATTATATCTAATCAAATGAAAAGCACTTGTTAGTTTTCTAGGTTAGTTCAGATTAAAAGGCATGGTGTTTGATAAATTATCATCTCTTCTAATTAAGACATGTCTCTCGTTCAAATTAATCTTTATCAATTTTTATGGTATCCATAGCATTTCTTCTCCTGTGGAAACAAAATCAAAACCCCTTACCTAATGTAACAGATGTCCTGGTTACCATTCTGAGGTCATTATATCTTTAAAGTATATCAACTGATTTAATTCCATAGATTTTTCTACTATCCAATGTCTCTATGCAGCTGTTGTTCTTTTCTCATTAGCATTTAGAAAATTCAAAGTTAATAAAGCATTATGGAATCTATTTCTGGGGGTATTTATTAGCCCTTTCTGCTAATTTAACATTTTCTATAGGGTCTGATTAGATCTTTCTATAACTGCCTGGCCTGTAGGATTGTGTGGTATACCTGTAATATGCTTTATATTATAATAAGTAAAAACTGTTTCATTTTATTAGAGACATATGCTTGAGCATTGTCTGTCTTTATTTGTGCAGGGATACCCAAGATGGCCATAACGTCTAGTAAATATTTGATTACCGAATCAGCCTTTTCCACACTCAAAGCAGTTGCCCATTGAAAAGCAGCATAGGTATCAATGGTGTGGTGTACCTATTTCAGTTTTCTAAATTCTACAAAATGGCACATATCCATCTGCCAGATTTGGTTCCTTTGAGTACCCTTTGGTTTACTTACTGCAGGTAGTGGTATTTGGTTGTATAATGAACAAGTAGGACATTGCCTTATAATTTCCTTGGCTTGTTGCCATGTGATTGATAAGTCTTTTTTTAACCTTTGCTATTGACATGATGTTTTATGAAATTATGTTATGAAACATTTCCAATCAATAATTCATCAATTTCTGTATTACCTTGTGCTAGAGGACCTGGCTGGTCCATATGGGATCATATGTGTGTTGTGTATATGTCATTCCTATTCCTGATTTTATCTTGTGACTGAATAAATAATAAAGTCAATTCTGTATCATTTGGTATAATTTCAGCAGTTTTAAGATGCATAGCAACTCTTTCTGCATATTATGAATCACTGTGTTGAAAGGTTCTTTAAAATCCATTAGTACCATGACTTTTTTACAATTCTGACTTTTGGAGAGAATCATAAGGGCTTTGATCCACTTTACTTAAATTTTCCAATTTATAAACTGCTTTTCCTGATTTATTTACAGCAGTATATTATGTAGGAGCTCCAATTATTAGTGTGTCCTGTACAATAAAAGGAAGAATCCAGTTAGTTCTCTTTATAAGTTGAATTCTCTTGCTTTTGGGATCATTGTCGTTAATCTCTCACACAAAATTACTACAAGGTCTTTGTCAGGGCTTACCTTCTTTGCATAATTTGTCAATGTCATCATTATTAAAAGGTATTATAATACCTTTTATAGTATTTTATGCTGGGTCTATTCCTGCTAATTGATGAAGTCTCGATTTTCCTTTTAGAAATAACTCAAAGAACTTTTCCACATAAGCTTTTAATATTTTACTCAGTATGTGTGGTTAAAAAAAGATCCATTCTAAGATAATATCTTTCCTCTGAATTAAATTCCTGTAGGGTAGTTTGGAGAGAAATATGACCTGAATGCAGTTAAGATTAGGATCCACATGATCCACATGTGCCTTCTACAATTACTCTCCAACCAAAGCCAATTCTTTCTTAGCTTCAGTTGATAATCAACTGGTACTGATTAAGTCCTTGTCAACATCTAAGGTTTTATTTAAATTAATCAGGTCATCAGGACCTATCCATATAGTACACCGTAGATGGAAAATGTGCCCTAGCAATCTTTGGAAGTCATTAAGAATGTGCAGTCAATCTCTCCTAATTTACACCTTTTGGGCTCTAAGTTTTTATAAACCTATTTTACAGTCTAAATAATTAATAGAATTTCCTGTCTGTATTTTTTCAGGAGCAATTTGTAATTTCTAACAAGGCAAAATTATCTTTACTTCTTCAAACATCCTTTCTAAACAGATAGCAAAATTTTGGCCATGTAATGGTAAACTATAGATTCAGGAAATTGCTTACGCACAATCTCCAATGGCTGACTTACAAAATACTAAAAATAGTAAAATTATATTACAATTAAAATACTTAAAAAATAGCACAGGTTGGGGCTATTTAATATTCCCTATGGTAGAATCTTCCATTAATATCTTTTATCAGACTGAGAATTATTATAAGTAGGCACTGTGAAGGAAAATATTTCTCTTTTTCTTGTATAGGTATAGTGAAGAAACAATCTTTTAAATAAATAACTATAAGAGGCTATCTTTTAAGCAATAGAGAAGGTTCTCCAGACTATCGAGGACCCATTGACTGAATCACCCTATTAACAGATATTAGATTTCTTACCATTCCCTATTTCCTAGATTTCTTTTTAACAATAAATACAGAAGAATTCCAAGGACTGGTTGATTCTTCAATATGCTGAGCAGCTAGTTGCTCCTATACCAGCAGTTTTTCTACTGGTAAAGGCCATTGCTTAACTCATACAAGCTTGTCTGTCACCCATTTAAAAGATAGGGCTGTAGATATAGTAGGGAGGGTCTTGGACCTTCCCCAAAGCAATGTGCCTTACCATCTCTGAGGAGTGGATAGGAGGTGGGGTGGAGGATAAGTGGAAGGAATGGGAGGAGGGGAGGGAGTGAGATTGGTATATAAAATGAAAAAAATGATAGTTTGTTTTCTTTTAAAAAAATAAAATAAATTATAGAAAAATAAATAAAGGTAGGGCTGTTGGTGCCTTTGAAATAGCAGCAGCTGTTGTGCCCTGTTCTTGTACAACCTGAATGGATGGTGGCTATGTTTTATATCTTGCAATACTTTTCCCAGAAGCGTTCGTTAATTTATTATTTGTTTCTAAGATTGGGAGAATGTTAATCTGAGTATTCTATTGCTGTAACAAATCACATCCCAACAAACTCATTACTATATTAACCACATATGGTTTTATTATTCCTCTCTGTCCTTCTGGCCCTATATATTTGACCCATCTTGCACTCTGCTCTATCTGAGATAAAGTTCCAATCCCCCAAAAAATGAACATTTACATCCTGAAGAGGCCAATTTGGATGCCAGTATTCTGATGAAATTACATCTGCACCTGCGTCTACCAAACTTTTAATGACAACATCATTTATTCACATTTTTAATTGTGGTCTTCATTTATCTATAGAAGTTTGCCAAAATATCCATATTTATGATTTCTCCTGATTTTTTTGTTCTCTCTTCTATAGCTGTTCTATTATCCAGAGCAGTATGGTTACTTACAACAAGTATTAGATTCTTTAATTGCTCTGGGAAGGAGTTTCCTCTACAATGGCAGGAAAGGATTGAACCAGATTTGGCATAGGGGCATGCAAGAGATCCCTCACAGAGTTTTCCAATGGCAAAGGATTACCTCGAATATTCCTCATTGACGTATGAATATTCCTCATTGATATGCATTAGTCCAATGCCTGCCTTTGTCACACCTCTGTATAATCCAGAAAAGAGGGATGTTCTGAATGGATTATTGTTAGAAAAAAAAACATTTTTTTTCTAGAATGCCCTGTCTACAATCCCTTTTAAGGTGACCTTATTTGCCACAATTATAACATGTGGCATTTTGATTTTTCCTCAAACCTCTGGAAATCACCTTTCCTATCCATGCATCATCATGGTCATGAGATTCAATATTAATTGTATCTTGAATTCCTCCAAAGGTGTTGACCTTGCCTTTAATGGCCTAATTATCCTTTTGCATAGAGAATGATTTAACATTTTCAAAAGTAAGAGATTCAATTATTATTAGTCTAGCTTCTGAATTTGGTATCATTCTATTTACTGTTGATTTCAATCTTTGTAAGAAGTCCACAAAGTCTTTCTTTGGACCCTGTATAACTTTAGTAAATGACTTGATTTTCTTTCCTATTTCTCCAATTCTGTCCCAAGCATTCAAAGCTTCTCCATGGCATAAATACAGTGTGTGGTCATCATATACAGTTTGCATTACTAGAATAGCATAATCTCCTTCTCCATGAATTTGATCTTAGGAGATTTTCCTACCTCTAGCTTTACTCCATTGTTCAATAATCTTAGCCTCTTCTCTGAACTAGGTACTCTATTGTAATTTTGAAACAGGCTCTTTAACCAATTCTATTACAAAATGACCAGGAGTTTAACATTTGCTTCACAAAAAGTGGATTAATGCCATATGAGACTATTGCTTCCTTGAATCTCCTTAAATCTAACATTGGCACAGGGGTCCAGTTATCTGTAACAGAGCCTCTGCCATTTGGCATTTCCTGAAAGGTTACTAGATATAATAAGGTTGGTTGCTTGAAAATCTTAGGCTGTTCCTCTCCAGTTTTATTAATGCAACACTGAAATTGGTTCCCCATTAAATTCCTCTGTCTAGATTTGAATATCTCTGTGATGTGTTTTATTAGGCTTTTCTAAAGCCTGTAACTTTGCCCTCAGATTAACCAACTTTTTTAGTGATAAGACAAAACTGATAAAGCTGATAATGTTTACAATTGATGTTAAATAGATCCCATCTAAGTTAGATATCCTCTCATTTAATCATTCCACTTTCAAACTGTCTAGTATATCATCATACTGAGATCCAAATCCTTCCATTGTAATTGTTTTTCCTATTCTTTTAATGTGGGAAAGAACCTCTCTTTTAACTAATTCCTCCCTTTAAGAATTCCCAACTGTCTTATCAAATCTACCGACAATGTTGATGAAGATGTAAGCATAATTGCTGCTGCATAGAATACTAAAAGCCTGACTGGATTTCAAACTAGCTACCAAGTTTGGCAGCAGCCCAAGAAGGGGGTTCGGAAAGAATCTGCAATCGGTGGAGAGAGAGAGAGAGAGAGAGAGAGAGAGAGAGAGAGAGAGAGAGAGAGAGAGAGAGGAAGGGTGTGGGGAAGGGAGGGAAGAAGAAGGGAGGGAGGGAAGGAGGGAGAGAGGGAGGGGGGAGGAAAGAAGAGGTCTGGAAAACACACCGGGGATTTTGGGGAAAAGCACATATGGCAGCGGGCTGCCTGAAGGTAGAATCAGCCAGAAGTCTAGGGCAGGTCAATCCTGTAGCATTTGAAGCCCAAGGCTTCTGGAGTTTGGGTGGCAGCTAGAGACTGTTTTAGAGAGGTTACAACAGGAAAATCCCAAACATGCTCAGAAGAATGGAGAAAAAAGAAAAGAAAGCCTAGCCAGGTGGGGCTGGATCCTCATGTGCAGCTCAGGTAGGTGCCCCATGTACAGCTCTGGCCTGTGCAGGTAACTAAAAAACCACAGGCAAACGGCTTTTTTGTGACTTCATACCCCAAACATTGAGCACCAAATGTAGCACAAATAATAAAAATCCAGAGATAGATATTGGGGCTCAACCTGAACACCAGAAAAGCAAAGCAGCCAAGCCACTAGAGAGCTCTTACCTCTATGAAATCTTCAGACTGAAGAGAGTGAGTCCCTGTCTCATCCCACCTTATATTCCTCTCTAGTGCTGGGCTTAAAGGCATGCACTACCACTGACCAGCCTCTATTGATAACTAGTGTGGCTGCTGGGATTAAATAAAGGTGTGTGCCACCACTGCCTGTCCTGTATGGCTGACTAGTTTTTCATTTTGGTCTTCAGGCAAGCTTTACTTCTTAAAAAACAAATGAAATATTACAGTCGGGGACCCGTGCTCTTTTCCTAGAGGGCCCCTTCTTCCTCACATGGCTGCAACCTCATGGTATCCTTACTTGTTTTCCATGAATGTATCTATGCCTATGAGAGGGAAAAAGAGAAAGTAATAAAATGGCTGCAGTTATGTCTCTATTTTTATTTTCAGTGCTTTACAAGTAGTAGTCAAGAAAAACAATGGGGTTCACTGTGAGACTTTTTTCTTTTAATTGGAAATTGATTTATTTCTCACATATATAGCCAATTTCCCCTCCCTCTACTCCTCCCAGTTTCTCCCCACTTCCCCTCCCATCCTCCTATTCGGATACACCTCATTTCTATTTTAATACTCTGATATTTATGCCTGATTCCTCTATGTTATACCCCTACATTCATTGATCCCTTGTCTTTTTCCTTAATTGGTTCCTTTCATTGCATGTCTTTTCCTTTATTCAGATTTCACATAGGGAAAAACACATGATACTTGTATTTCTGTGTCTGCCTTATTTCATGGTTACCATGACAATCTCAATTCCATCCAATTTTTCTGACACAGTTTCATTCTTTTTTATGGCTATTCAAAATTCCATTGTGTGTGTGTGTGTGTGTGTGTGTGTGTGTGTGTGTGTGTTATAATGCTTTTAGCCATCCATTTGTTGATGGACACTGGATCGACTAGTCTGAATGCATAACTTGACTATTGTGAATAGTGCTACAGTTACTATAGATGATCAGGTGTCTGTAGCAGATCATTTGCAGGGATGGTTGTTGGTTCCTTCACCCACAGCTAATTCTGTAGCCCTCAAATATTTTGAGACTCTCTGACTTCAGACAGGACTCTTAACAGTTCACTGAATAGTGTCAGACTAACCCAGAACTATCTCCCTTCTGATTACTTCAAAGGGAAACAACCTATGGAAGGACATTCCATTGAATCCAGAGACTGTATGTATACTAAAAGCTAAGAATTACATGGATTTTGATGGGGATTGCATTGAATATTTATATTGCTTTTGGTAGGATTGACATTTTCATTATGGTGATACTACCTGTCCAAGAGCATGAGAGATCTTTCTATTTTCTGGTATCTTTTTCAGTTTCTTTCTTCAAAGACTTAAAGTTCTTGTTGAACAGGTCTTTCACTTCTTTGGTTAGTGTTATCCCAAGATATTTTATGTTATTTGTGGCTATTGTGAAGGGTGATGTTTCTCTGATTTCTTTCTCAGCTTCTTTATCACTTGTATATAGGAGGGCTACTAATTTTTTTTAGTTGATCTTGTATTCAGCCACATTACTGAAGGTATTTATCAGCTGTAGGAGTTTCCTGGTGGAGTTTTTGGAGTCACTTATGTATACTATCATATCATCTGCAAATAGTAAAAGTTTGACTTCTTCCTTTCTAATTTGACTCCCCTGATCTCCTTTCATTGTCTTATTGCTCTAGCCAGAACTTCAAGAAGTATATTTAATAAACATGAACAGAGTGGACATCCTTGTCTTGTTCCTGATTTTAGTGGAATCGCTTTGAGTTTCTCTCCATTTAATTTGATTGTGACTGTTGACTTGGGGTATATTGTTTTTATTATGTTTAGACATTTTCCCCTTATCCTTGATTTCTTCAAGACCTTTATCATGAAGGGGTGTTGCTGAATTTTGTTGAATGTTTTCTTCAGCATCAATTGAGATGATCATATGGTTCTTTTCTTTTAGTTTATTTATATGGGTGGATTACATTGAAAGATTTTTGTATATCGAACCATACCTGCATCTATGGAAATCCCAACACAATTTTCACAGACCTTGAAATAACAGTAATCAACTTCATATGGAAGAAAAAACATAATAGCCAAAACAATCCTGTACAATAAAGGAAATTCTGGAGGAATCACCATCTCTGATATCAAACACTATTACAGAGCTACAGTAATGAAAACAGTTTGGTACTGGCATAAAAACAGACAAGTTGATAAATGGCATCAAATTGAAGACCCAGATATTAACCCACACACTTACACCTGATTTTTGACAAAGAAGCTAAAAATCAAACAATAGAAAAAAGAAAGCATCTCCAATAAATGGCGCTGGCATAACTGGATATTACCTTATAGAAGAATTCAAATAGATGCATATCTATCACCATGCACAAAAACTTAAGTACAAATGGATTAACGACCTCAATATAAATCCGACATTTATATTGTGATGTGGGAGAATTGTCTGTAACCTGTCAACCATCTTTTAAATAAATGCTGATTGGCCAGGCAGGAGGTATAGGCGGGAAAACCAGACAGGAAGTAGAAATGATGCAATGAGAACAGAATTCTGGGGAGGAGGAAGTTGATTCCTCCCACTCCTGCCCAGATCACCGAAGCAGCAGGATGTGATCTGCCCCACTGAAAAAGGTGCTGAGCCATATGGCAAACATAGATCAGAATAATGGGTTAATATAAGCTACAAGAACTAATAAGAAGCCTGATCTAATGGACCAATCAGCTTTATAACTTATAGAGATCTTCTTGTGATTTTCTTTGGGGCTAAACAGCTGTGGGAAATGGGCAGGACAGAAACCCAAACTAGACAGGACCTCATGTTACAATATTGAACCTGATAAAGAGAAAGTGGGAAGTAGCTTTCAATGCATTGTCACAGGAGACCACTTCCTATATATAACCCCAGTAACACAGACACTGAGAGCAACAATAAATAAATGGGACTTCCTGAAATTGAGAAGCTTCCATAAAACAAAGGACACAGTCAATAAGACAAAAAGGCAGCCTACTGAATCTTCACCAACCCCACATTAGACAGAGGACTGATCTCCAAAATATATAAAGAACTCAAGAAATTAGACATCAAAATTCCAAATAATCCAATTAAAAATCTGGTACAGAACTAAAGAGAGAATTCCTATTAGAAGAATTTCAAATGACCAAAAGACACTTAAGGAAATGTTCAATATCCTTAACCATCAGGGAAATACAAATCAAAATGACTCTGAGATAATATCTTATGCCAGTTAGAATGGATAAGATCAAAAATATCAATGATAGTTTATGCTGGAGAGGATGTGGTGTAAGGGTAACATTCCTCCATTGCTGGTGGGAATGCAAATTTGTACAATTTGTACAACTACTCTGGAAATCAGCATGGCAGTTTCTCAGAAAATAGGACCCAGCAATAACACTCTTGGAAATATAGACAAAGGATTCTCAATCATACTACAAGATATTTGTTCAACTAGGTTCATAGCAGCATTATTTGCAATAGCCAGAATTTGGAAACAACCTAGATACCCCTCAAGAAGAATGGATAAAGAAAAGGTGGTACATTTATATTGGAGTACTACTCAGCGGTAAAAAGGAATGACATCTTAAATTTCGCATGCAAATGGATGGAACTAGAAAAAAAACATCACTGTAAAAGGAACAGTGGGCTGTGCCCCGCCACCTGGCTCTCGGCTAGCTTTATCTGAAATAATTACACGGAAACTGTATTCTTTTAAACACTGCTTGGCCCATTAGTTTCAGCCTCTTATTGGCTAACTCTCACATCTTGATTAACCCATTTCTAATAATCTGTGTAGCACCACGAGGTGGTGACTTACCGGGAGGATTCTAACCTGCGGCTGTCTCAGAGAGGAGAGTCATGGCGACTGCCTCACTTCCCTTCTTCCCAGCATTCTGTTCTGTCTACTCCACCCACCTATGTTCTAACCTATCAGGCCAAGCAGTTTCTTTATTAATTAGCCAATGAACGCAACAGAAATACATAAGACTCTCCTATATCACATCACGAGTGAGGTAACCCAGACTGAGAAAGATGAACATGGTATGTACTTACTCGTAAGTGGATACTAGCTGTAAAGCAAAGGATAACAAGACTATAGTTCATGACCCTAGAGAAGTTAAGTAACAAGCTGAACCCTAAGAAAACCATACATAGATCCACCTGGAATGGAGAAATAGACAATATAACCTGACAAAATTGGGAGCATGGGGTCGGGGGAGAAGGGAGGAGGGGAGGGGAAAAGAAATGGAGAAGGGGAGTGGAGTAGAACTTGAGGGAATAGGACAGGATAGTCAAGATGGAGGAAGGACAGAGATAAGAGCAAGGAAATAGATATTTTGATTGAGGGAGCCATTATGGGGTTAGCCAGAAACCTATCATTAGAGAAATTCCCAGGAATCACAAGGATGACCCCAGCTAAGATCCTAAGCAATAGAGGAGAGGGTGCCGGAACTGGCCTTGCCCTATAGTCAGATTGATGCATATCTTAAATGTCACCATAGAACCTTCATCCAGCAACTGATGGAAACAGAGGCAGAGACCCGCAGTGGAGCAATGGGCTGACCTCCCAAAGAGCAGTTGAAGAGTGGGAGGAGTGAAAATATGAGCAAAGGGGTCAAGACCATGATGGGGGAACACACTGAAACAGTTTACCTGAGCTAATGGGAGCCCACCAACTCCAGCTGGACAGGGAAGGAACCAGCATAGGACCAAACTAGACCCTCTGACTGTGGGTGACAGTTGTATGGCAGGGGTAGACTGCAGGGCCACTGGCAGTGGCACCAGAATTTATCCCTACTGTTTGTACCCATTCTCTTTAGATGGATACCTTGCTCAGCCTAGATATAGTAGGGAGGACCGTGGACCTTCCCCAAAGATATGTGCCTTACCCTCTCTGAGGAGTGGACGGGGGTGGGGTGGGGAAATGTGGAAGGAACTGAGAAATGGAGGGAGTGGGAACTGGGATTGGTATATAAAATAAAAAAAAGGAAAGTTTGTTTTCTTTTTTAAAAAAATAAAATTAAAAAAAGTATTTGTTCAACTATGATCATAGCTGCGCTATTTGTAATAGCCAGAACATGGAAACAACCTAGGTGCCCCTCAATAGAAGAATGGTTAAAAAAAGGTGTGGAACATAAAATATCTTGGGGTTACTCTAACCAAGGATGTGAAAGACCTATTTGACAAGAACTTTAAGCCTTTGAAAAGAGAAATTGAGGAGGATACCAGAAAATGGAAAGACCTCCCCTGCTCTTGGATTGGGAGAATCAACATAGTAAAAATGGCAATTCTACCAAAAGCAATCTACAGATTCAATGCAATCCCCATCAAAATCCCATCAAACTTCTTCACAGACCTTGAGAGAACAATAATTAAGTTTATATGGAAAAACAAAAAACCCAGGATAGCCAAAACAATCTTATACAATAAAGGAACTTCTGGAGGCATTACTATCCCTGACTTCAAACTCTATTACAGAGCTACAGTATTGAAAACAGCTTGGTATTGGCATAAGAACAGAGAAGTCGACCTATGGAATCGAATAGAAGACCCAGATACTAACCCTCAAACCTACGAACACCTAATTTTTGACAAGGGAGCTAAAGGTATACAATGGAAGAAGGAAAGCGTCTTTAACAAATGGTGCTGGCATAACTGGATGTCAACCTGTAGAAGAATGAAAATAGATCCATATCTATCACCTTGCACAAAACTCAAGTCCAAATGGATTAAAGACATCAACATCAATCTGTCCACTTTGAACCTGATAGAAGAGAAAGTGGGAAGTAGTCTACAAGATATAGGCACAGGAGGCCACTTCCTAAGTAGGACCCCAGCAGCACAGACAATAAGAGAAACAATGAATACATGGGACCTGCTGAAACTGAGAAGCTTCTGTAAAGCAAAGGACACTGTCAGTAAGACAAAAAGGCTGCCTTCTGACTGGGAGAAGATCTTCACCAACCCCTCATCAGACAAAGGTCTGATCTCCAGAATATACAAAGAACTCAAGAAACTAGACTCTAAATCTCTAAATAACCCAATTAAAAAATGGGGTACTGATCTGAACAGAGAATTCACAACAGATGAACTTCGAATGGCCAGAAGACACTTAAGGTCATGCTCAACCTCCTTAGCGATCAGGGAAATGCAAATCAAAACCACTTTGAGATACCATCTTACACCTGTCAGAATAGCTAAAGTTAAAAACACCAATGATAACCTATGCTGGAGGGGATGTGGAATGAGGGGAACACTCATCCATTGTTGGTGGGAATGCAAACTTGTGCAGCCACTTTGGAAATCAGTGTGGAGGTTTCTCAGGAAACTGGGAGTCAACCTCCCTCAGGACCCAGCAATTCCACTCTTGGGAATTTACCCTAGAGAGTCCCTAGCATACAACAAAAGCATTTGTTCAACTATGTTCATAGCAGCACTATTTGTAATAGCCAGAACCTGGAAACAGCCGAGGTGCCCCTCAATAGAAGAATGGTTAAAAAAGGTGTGGAACATATACACGTTAGAGTTTTACTCAGCGGTAAAAAATAATGACATCTTGAATTTTGCATGCAAATGGATGGACATAGAAAACGCTTTACTGAGTGAGGTAAGCCAGACCCAAAAAGAGGAACATGGTATGTATTCACTCATAAGTGGATTCTAACCATAATTTAAAGGTATTTGAGCCTATTTTTCGTGATCCTAGAGAAGCTAAATAAGAAGACGATCCTGATGAAGATTATTTAGCTATCCACCAGGAGGTAGGAAATAGTCAAGAGTCCCAGGTAACCTTGGGTGCATGGGGGGGGTGGGAGGGTTGTTGGAAGGGGAGAGGGTTAGAGAGAAGGGAGTAGGGGAGGAATGGAGAAAGCTCGGTTGACCGGGATGCGGGGAAGGGAGGAAGGATGAATAAGGGATCAGGGAAGAATATATTTCAACTAAGGGAGTCATCTTAGGGTTTATAGGAAACTTGATTATATATGGGATCCCAGGTCCAAGGAGAGATCCCCAGATTTTTCTCTGGACAGAGGAGAGGGTGCCTGAACCGGCCTTGGCCCACAACCATACTGATGAATATTTTGCATGTCACCATAGAACCCTCATCTGGAGATGGATGGAGATGGAGGCGGAGAACCACGTTGGAACACTGGACCTAGCTCCCTAGGTCCAAATGAGAGGCAGAAGGAAAGAGATCGTGAGCAATGAAGGCAAAGGCACAGGAAACCTTCATCCGACGTTGGATGGCGATACAGATGGAGACCCATATTGGAACACCGAACTGAGCACTCCACAGTCCAAATGAAGAACAGAATGATGAAGAAAATAAAAAAAGTAATCAGGACTGCGAGGGATGTGAGCACCCACTGATACAAGGGGACTGATATAATGGGAGTTCACCAAGGCCTGTTGGACTGGGACTGAACGAGGACATGATCCAGCCAGATTCTCTGAATGTGGCTGGCCCGGAGCCTTTTTGAAAAGCCGTTGACAATGACACTGGGACTTGCTTCCTCTGCATGTACTAGATTTTGGCGCTCCAGTCTGTTTGGACTCTCATCTTCCCTGGACCTGGAGGGAGGGGGGAGGAACTCGGGCTTCCCACAGGGCAGGAAACCCTGACTGCTCTGGGGGATGGAGAGGGAGGGGGAGAGGGAGTAGGGGGAGTGGGAGGGTGGTGGGAGGAGGGGCTGAAATGGAAACTTTTATAATTTAATAATAATAAAAAAAGACAAAAAAAAGGTGTGGAACATATACACATTAGAGTTTTACTCAGCGGTAAAAAACAATGACATCTTGAATTTTGCATGCAAATGGATGGAAATAGAAAACACTGTACTGAGTGAGGTAACCCAGACCCAAAAAGAGGAATATGGTATGTACTCACTCATATGTGGATTCTAACCATAGTTAAAGGTCTTTGAGCCTATAGCTAGTGATCCTAGAGAAGCTAAATAAGAAGGTGAACCTGAAGAAAATCATATAGTTATCCTCCTGGATATTGGAAGTAGTCAAGATTGCAAGGCAAACTTGGGTGCATGGGGGGGTGGGGGTGGAAGTAAGGGGAGATGGTTAGAGAGAAAGGAGAGGGGGAGGATTGGGGATGGCGTGGGGGAATGAGATGGGGGGAGGAAGGATGGATATGGGAGCAGGCAAGTATATATCTCAACTAAGGGAGCCATTTTAGGGTTGTCAAGAGACTTGATTCTGGAGGGGTTCTCAGGCCCAAGGAGAGATCCCCAGATTGTTCCCTGGGCAGCAGAGGAGAGGGTGCCTAAACTGGCCTTGGCCCATAACCATACTGATGAATATTTTGCATATCACCACAGAACCTTCATATGGAGAAGGATGGAGATAGAGACAGAGACACACATTCGAACACTGGACTTAACTCCCTAGATCCAGATGAGAAGCAGAAGGAGGGAAAACGTGAGCAAGATAGGCAGGACCAGAGGGAACCTTCATCCGAAGATGGATGGCGATAGAGACGGAGACCCACATTGGAGCACTGGACTGAGCCCCCCAAGGTCCAAATGAGGAGCAGAAGGAGGGAGAACATGAAAAAGGAAATCAGGACCGCGAGGGGTGCGTTCACCCACTGATACATGGGGACTGATCGAATGAGAGCTCACCAAGGGCAGCTGGACTGGGACAAAACGAGCGTGTGATCAAACTGGATTCTCTGAATGTGGCTGATATGGGGGCTGACTGAGAAGCCATTGTCAATGGCACTGGGTCGTGTTTCGTCTGCATGCACTAGCTTTCTGGGATCCTAGTATGTTTGGATGCTCACCTTCCTAGACCTGGAGGGAGAGGAGAGGAACTTGAACTTTCCACAGGGCAGGAAACCCTGACTGCTCTTAGGACTGGAGAGGGAGGAGGAGAGGGAGTGGCCGGGGGGGGGGGGGGGGAGTGGGGGAAATGGGAGGGTATGGGGAGGAGGGGAGGAAGGGGAAATTTTTATAAACAAACAAATTAATTAATTAATTAAAAAAAGAAAATACAACTTAAAAAAAGATGAATTAGATGGGCTATGCATGCCACTAGGCAGGAATGTCTAGGGTCATTTACAATCAAAATGTAGGTCATTGGAGGCAGAAAAGAAGCTGGGGAGTTATCTAAAGTGTTACCCAACTGTGAATCCTGCAAGCCACAATAATGATCATTGTAGCAAGATGTGTTCATTGATGCAATAGTGACACAAATGCTATGGGAGTAACTAACGTATTTCTGATTGTACTTAAGGCCTACTTCACAGGAGGAGACACCTATGTGGTACTGTATATATGGCCAAGAACCGTTGCTGGGTATCTCATAGGCCCCAGTGATAAACCTGCTACCATTTTTCTACAAAATTGACATAATATCAAACTCTTAATTTGAGTCTATCTACCCTTAGGTTAATGCAGCTCTCATCATCACAGAAGTTTCTTTGTGCAGTGGACACTATTAATGCAGAAAGTCACAAGTAGTCAGTGTGCAGAGGATAAGTATATGAGTCATACTTGGCCATAACTGGATATCTGTCTATATCCATTTTATTCTTTAGCCACAATATCCAAATGCAAAACAAAGAAGTGTGACTGGAGCCCTCTAATTTCCAAGATATCCATTTTAGATAGCTTTTGGCAACACTACTTGGATGAACAGGAATCAGAAGAAAGATAAGATTGTTGAGGTGAGAAAAGCCTTGTTGGAATCTGTGCAGGTCTTTCTAATGCTTTCACTTGGAGAAAGGAATCCCTGAAGGATCATCAGTTATTCCATTCAAATGGAAATAAGAGAGGAAAGAGGAAAAGGAAGAAAAGGGAAGGGGAAGGAAATGGGAGGAGAGGAGTGAGGCAAAGAAAAGAGAAGGGAAAGGAAGGGAATGGAAGGAAAGAGAAGAGAGAGAAGAGAAGAGAAGAGAAGAGAAGAGAAGAGAAGAGAAGAGAAGAGAAGAGGAGTTAGGGAAGGAATTTCTGGGGAAGCAAATAAATAAATGGTTTTACTTCAAGAAAGAACAGATTTCCTTCCTTTCATTTTCATATATAAGGAAAGAGGATGAAGAGGGGGATGAAGAAGGGATGGAGAAGTATATGGAGGGCATGGAGGAGTATAGAAACAGAGATAAAGAAAAGGGGACAAGAAAAAAGAAGCCAGAGAAGGAGGAAAGAAGCAGAAGAAAGGAAGATCAGAGAGAGGAGCACTGTAATCCACCCCTATACCAGAGGGAGCACCTATATCTTGCAAGTATGTGTGCCATGAATCTTCCTGCTTAACATTTTTCCAGAAGGCCTTGTAACCTTTAGTACTGAATTTGCAGAGGATGTTTGCATTATCAACACAACATTTGTGATGTATTTTAGGCTCCCAGTCGGCATCTTCATGTGACCTTTTCAAAAGATCTTTGATTTTTTTTTCAAGAACAGAATCCTAACAATCAAGGAAAGCTGCTATGTATGACGGAGGCCTGCCTATCTATCTATCTATCTATCTATCTATCTATCTATCTATCTATCTATCTATCTGGCCCACTTGTCTCTGTTGTAGTGCCTTTTACAACACCTTAAAATTGCCCATAGATAATGTATCTTCTGATTAAGTGAATGAATTATTTCTTTCCCTTCCCAATGTGCCCCCACTCTAGTTTTGTCAGGCAGAATGGGTATGAAGACAGATGCTATTAGTACTGACTACTCAGGCCTTAGATCAGTTTGCTGCCTAAGCTAAGTTTGATGCCCTAGCTAAGCATCTAGAGCTGCCACAAAATTGTAGCCAAAGGAAAACCTGTCAGACAGTATGACAGATGCTCAGACTTCAAGGAAAGCCCAGCATGATGGCCTTTAAAAAGGCCTTTGCATTGGTGCTATGATCTTGATCTCCATAAAAAGAAAGGGTAAAACACCCACTGTGACTGAAGAGAGCGCTCCATAATGAGCTCCATTTTTAAAGAAAGGTACAAAAAAGCTAGGAGGAGCCTGTCAGTTCAAAACAAATAGCACCGTAATAAGCTGAAGTAAAGTGTATCTCAGTCACCCTAGAGAGAAAGAAAGGAAATGGGAGGAAAGGATAAAAAGGGACAGGAGGAATAGTAAGGAGAAGGACAAAGAAGAAGATGAGGGAGGAGGAATGGAGAGGAGAAGAAAGGGAATAAAGAAATAAAGGGGAGAACAGGAAGGAGAAAGAAAACAGGAAGGAAGAAGAGGCGGAGAAGGGAAAAGGAAGAATGACGAATAAAGAGAGAGGAAGAAGAATAGGAAGAGAAGGAAGAATAAAACTGAGGAAAATGTAGAGATGTGTCTCTGTTCTTGGGCAGAGGTGAATAAATATCTTTTTGCCCCAGACAGAGAACCAAACAATAGACCTCCTTGGATGAGCTATTCTCCAACCTTCCTACAAGTTATGCACTGAGCCCCAGGTTCTCAGCTTTTATAAGTTGTCACCCATGTTGGGGTGGGTTTTGGTTATGCAGCTGTCTTTGAATCATTTTTACTCCTATAAGTAACATATCACCAATACTCCTATAACTAACACCAATAAAACTCATTGATTCACCAAGTTGGGTTTTTCTAGAGGAGGAAAAATGAGGAGAAAGTGAAGGAGAAAGAAGACAAGAAAGAGGAGGAGGGAGAGAATGAAAGGAGAAAGAGGAAGGATGAAGAAGGTAGCGGAAGGGGAGGAATGAAGAAGAAAATAGTAGAAGGAGGTAGAAGTAGAACAGAAGAAAGAAAAGGAGGAAGAAAAACTAGCAGAAAAAAAACTATGAGGATAATAAGTAAATGTTTGGTATGGAGAGTGTCTTTAAGGTGTTATGGGAGCTGGATATCTAAGATTGATCAATAGCTTTCTAAACAATCTCATGGTACCAAGATTGTGAAAGCACTAAGGAAAAACTACATCTTCAGAGTCTTAGGTGGTGTTAATTAATGTAGCATCTGTGTTTCAAAGACCAGAATCAGAGCATGATGTGTTCTGTCCTCAGAATGGAGTTCACTTCAGTGCTAGTCTAGTCAACCAGGAAGAAGTCAGATGAGGTGGATGGCCACCAAAGAGCACGGCTTTCCTGCACATCTCCTTGCAGTTTGTCTGACCCACGAGATAGCACTAAGAGCAACAGAGAATGAAGTTCATTGAGCCCTTTCCTTTTCCAAAGTCATTCTGCCTACATGTACACATTTCAAATACAAGATCTCCAAGGCAGGCTTGGTTCTTTAAGGAGGTTTTTCCTCTGACTTTTCATACTCCATCAACTTTGTAATGAGGGGCCTTCACTGTGTTCACAGTATTCCAACGCATTTCTGGTTCACTCGTGAGACAAACTGACTCCATAGTGGGTCTCAAGGACCTGCTGCTTCAGGCTGAGACTCTCTGGTTGTATATAGAATGTCAAGAAAAATAACTGTTTTTTGGTTTTATTTTGTTTTTCATTGAGACTGGAATCTTTCTTTATACCCCAAGCCACCTTCAAACCCATGAGTCTCCTTCTTCTGCCTCCCAAGTATTAGAATTATAGGTATACACCACCACACTCATCCAACAGTTTACTTTTACGCAATAAAAATTTGCAAGAGGGGTGAGCTGTCACTTCTATGGGCATATTGTAAGTCTGTGTGCATCTACAGGCATGAAACATGGATTAGTGTTTGCCAGGGGTTGTACAGAGGACTAGCAGGAACTGGGTCTTCAGATGACAGCTAAAAGATACTGTGCTTCTTTGAGGATGACAAAGGTGTTTTAAAATTACTGTGGTGGTGGGTGTATGACTCTGCACACACACTAAAACCTAATAAATGGGAGAACTGTATGCGGTTTAACTATATTTCACTAAATCCTTTACAAAATAAATTTATATCGTCCCCTCTCTCTCCCTGTCCCTCTCATCTCCATTTATCTCTAACTTCTATCTCACTTGCTCACTCTGAAGACTCTGCCTCTCAGGCTGCAAAATTCCCTGTAGAGAAAGCCCAGTGGTAGGGAACAGAGGGAGGTCTTTTGGACAAGAATCAGCAAACAGCTCAACACAATTTTGCCAGCATGATTTTGCCAGCATCCATGTGCAGGAGCTTTAGAAGAATAACTTTCCAAAGTCAAGCCAGAAGGTGACAATAGCTGTTTGTGCTTGTTTGTTTGTTTGTTTTTATAGCAAGTTCATTATCATTATCTTTAGATTCAGATCTGAAACCCTTAAATAAAGCTCTTAAATGGGGGCTCTTTTTACTAGCTAAAAGATAGCTTATACAACTCCATAAGTCCTTCTTTCTTCTTCTTTATTTTTCTAATCTTGCTTTTATTATATTATAGTATTCAAAAGATCTCTACATAATTTTCTAAGGCAATGTTTTGTGAAATCTTTTTCTGTTGAGATTACTCTTGACTCCAAGTGTCTTTGTCTCTCCCTTTTCTTCACCTGGAAGGAAAACTTTTTTTTCTCTCAAAATTCACATTTCTGTGTAGATGTTTACAAATATGCTTCTAGTTATACATTTGCTTTTTAAGCATTGTGTGTTTAAAGGAAAATTTCTGGAGTCCTGCTCATTTTTTGCCTGTTTCCTTGACACAAGTTCTCTCCACTGATACTGGAACTAGGATGGCAGCCACCACATCCCAGTGATATTCTTGTCTCCACCTCACCCCAACCCCTAGTCCCTTTAACACTGAGGTTACAATCTGGAATGTGACCATGTTCAGCTTCTTACAGAGGTCCTGGGGATTTGAATTTAGGTCCTCATGATTGCACACCAAAATGTTCTCATCTTCTGCACCATTTTCCCAACCCTTACACATTGCTTTCATTTCATTTTTACCAGTCCTTTTTGACAAAGAGAGAGAGAGAGAGAGAGAGAGAGAGAGAGAGAGAGAGAGAGAGAGAGAGAAAGGATTCTCATTTGGAGCCCTTTTCCATGTAATATTACAGGTCCCATTGCATTTTTTCACATATGTAAAATTATCTCAGTAATGTACCCTTGGAATTCTATCTACTATGTAACAGTATTGTAGTCACTATTATTCATCCATTCCACCAAATATCTGTTTATTCACAGACCTGACTTTACCAGCCCTGTTTAGGGACATAAAGTTTGCCTTGTCTAGTGCCTTTAAGTTATTTGCTCTAGATTTACTACATGTTTGGCTGAAGAAAATTAAGGTCATTTTTTTTAAGCAGTGAACTTATTTCCAGACATTTGAAATCAATGAGAAACTGATTCCACTTTTTGGAGGCCCTTACCCAACATCAGCTTCCTTTCATATATTCTCCCTTATCATCCTTGGGTAAGATGACATTTATGTGAATATGTTGTTATATACAAATAAAGGGTTCCATAGTAGAAAAGGGAATAATCACAGTCTCCATTAAGCTAATAACACGGACTACAGTTAAAATTTGGTACCTAGCACCTATATAACATGGCTTGAAAATACTTCTAACTCTAGTTCCAAAGGATCCTGTGCCTTTTTCTGGCCTCCACTGGGCACTCTACTCACATGTACTCATATGCACACATGCCCACACACACACACACACACACACACACACACACACACACACACACTGAAAAGGAAAGAGAAAATTACACATTTTGTTCGATGAGTGGCCGACCCATACTTTACCGGACACTCAGGTTTAGGAACCTTTAGATTAGAATGTAATACTGGAGCAGGTCAGCAGGAGATGACTGTGATCTCAAGCCTGCGGATGAGTAAAGAGGAGAGGAGATATCAAGAGAAGGAGACTGATACTGAATTTTTAAAAATTGTTGTGAAAACTGCTAAAATGCCATCCTCCTCATCTTCTCTGTGTCTGTGTGTGTGCGTGCGTGTGGTACGCATGTGTATGCATGTGTCTGTGCAATTCACATACATCCTTTCTGACTTAGTCTTCTGGTACCTTGTTTTGAGAAACAAGGTCAAAATCTCTGCTCAAAGCAGCTGTCCTAGTTTTCTGGCTGTTGCTATGACAAAACGCATTACCAAACCTACTCGGGGAAGAAAGGATTTGTTTGTTTGATTGTTATCATCTTACAGGTTACAGTTTATCATTGAGAGAATTCAGGGAAAGAACTCAAGCAGGAGCCAAGGCAGAAAAAATGGAGGAAAGCTGCTTTCTAGCTTCCTCATACTCAGCTTCATTTCTCATAAAACTCAGGACCACCTGCCTGGGAATGCTACTACCGAAAGACAACTGAGCCTTCCTGCATCAATTAGCAATCAAGGAAATGCACAACAACCAATCCATAGGTCAATCTGATGAAAATAAGTCTTCAATTGAAGTTCTTTCTTCCCAGCATATGGCAACTTGACAACTAACACTAGCCTATCACAGACACCTAAACGAATCAGGGATTCAAGATTTAAATATATCTACTTTCTTATCCTCCTAAACATGCTCTCACTCTCGCTCTCTCTCTCTCTCTCTCTCTCTCTCTCTCTCTCTCTCTGTGTGTGTGTGTGTGTGTGTGTGTGTGTGTGTGTGTGTGTGTGCGCGCGCGCACATGTGTTCTATAAGAGATTTTCAGATAAGTGAGTGAAGTCAACTTGTGAACATCACCAGGTGCTATAAGTAGTTCTTGGTCAACTTATATTTCAGTTTATGTTTGCAGTTAGTTAAACATATCTAGTTCCGTTAAGAGTCTAAGGTCCTGTCCTACTTGGAAAGATTCTATATACCATAAACTAGTGAAGTAACTTCATAGAAAAGTCTCCCTTGCTATTCCATCCATAAATTTTCATTTTATTCTCTCCCAGATTAGCCTGCCTTAATAGCAGTGTACCTGCCGAAAATGGCAGAATGTTGAAGCCCACCCTTATACAGGAATTAAAGACATTTTTTCTTGCAATTATAAGGACAGAAAGATTTAGGTGAATGCTTAGAATCATCTTGGTGTCCATCTCTAGTCTTTCCACCCATGGCTATTGAAGGGAACTATGTGTCAGCTTAGGGATGGACATAGACAGCTCATCTGAGAGATGAGGAAAGTTCCTTCCGAAAGTCTTTGTTCTCCTTGATTTGCTCTGTAAAGGGGGAGTGATATAGTTAAATAACTCTGGGTGCATTTGTTCCAAGAAATAAATCAGAATTCTCTGAAAACAAAACTCAAGAGAAGATAGAGAAAATAAGCAATAAAGAAATATTGTTATTGCATTTAAAATATATGAAAATTATTTACTATCCATCTGGGAAATGCCAATCAAAGGTGGAGATCCCATTTCTTCCTAGTCAGGATAGCCATCACTAAGAAAAGAAACAATTGCTGCTGAGTATTCTGGGGGAAAGAAGTCTTTATACACTGTTCATGGGATAAAAAATTAGTGTGGACACAATGGATATCAGTACAGACGGTCTTTAAAAATCTAAAATAGAACCACCGAGGACCCATTTATACAACTCCTGGCTAAACCATACATATTTTCATACGTCCATGTGTATTCCTGTACTCTCTCAATAGCCAAGATTGAAAATCAGTCTAGCTGTTCAGCAGCAAGTAAATGGATGAAGAATGAGTGGTAAATGTTCACAACAGAGCATTGTTCAGCCACTAATAAAAAGCAAAATTGGTCTGAAGAAATGGTTCATGGGTGACAGCGGGCACAATGCTTTCTCTGCAAACATAAGGGTCTGAGTTTTGGATCCCCAGCATCCATGTAAAAAGTCAGGCTGGGAAGTAAAGACAAGGAGATTCTGGGGAGCTTTTTGACCACCCAGGACATCCCATCAAGTTTTTTATTTGGTGAGACACCCCATCTCAAAAAAATAGGGGTGGGGGTAAAGAGATGGATCAGGGTTAATATTCACCTTATAAAATGATGGAATTCATTATGACATCTTCCAATATGAGTATCGTGTGCTTGACTATTTTTCCCTCAACACCTTTTTCTGACCCCCTTTTACTGGTGCCCCTCTTCTTCCCAAATACACACATACACACAAAGTTCCAGAGGGTCCTACACCCTCTTCTGGCCCCTGTGGACACTGCATGCGGTACACAAACATACATACAAACAAAATACCCATACACGTTATTAAAAATTCTCAAAAAACAAAGGTGAAGAGCAACTAAAGTAGGCACCTGGCTTCCATAGCTTCTGGCCTCTGCATGTTCATGCACAAATGCAAGTAGACATTTTTAAAGAACAAAATTATGTTATTTTGTGACAATGGATAGACCTAGAGACCATCATGACTATCATGTCAAGCAAAGTAAGACAGACTTGTGAAGAGAAATATTAGAATATCTCTTCTATATGGAATATCTAGGTGTGTGTGTGTGTGTGTGTGTGTGTGTTTGTGACATGAAACTAGGAAGGGGGACAATTCAGAAATAGGAGACAATTTGGGAAGAGGAAGGACACCAGCAAGCGGGGGGAAAGGAAAGGTGCTAAGATTGAATATACTCAAGCACAAGATACTCATATTTGAAGATGTCTCAATGAAGCTCATCATTTTATCTGAAGAATATACCCAACCTTAATTGGGTATATCCTTAAATAACATTTTTAATGTTAAACAAATAATAAAAATAATAATAATGTAGCAAAGGAAATGAACAGTATTGTTGACAATGAGCAGTCACTTAGCTGGGGAATCCCTGTACACTGTATACATAATGCTCAGATAAGAGTGCAGAACCCAACATTGTGAGCAAGTGCCTTAAATTGCCTGAGGAAGTGTTTGCAGAAGCAGAGGGTGGAGCAAGCTAATCATCAATCCTAGATTGTACTCCTTAATCTTGGAATTAATGATAAACATTTTCTATCATGGATCACTTTGAGATCAACAGAGATTATTCACAGAAAGATTGCCCCTCAGGAGCACACCTGTGTATGGATACCTACTATAACTTGAAAGGTAAAGTTGGGCATCCATATGTGGATACGCACATTAAACATTCAAAGTATTGAGGACTTTTACATAAATCAGCTATTTATAAAGCTTAACTTTGTTAATATAAAGAAAGTATTGAGGTCTATTAAATTCTAGAAAACAATTTGTATAAAGTATTTTATTTTAGAGTCCAACTCTAATGTAAAACTGTAACCTGCTTATTACACTACTAGATAAGGCTTAGGAAGTGAAGGGAAGGAGAAACAGAAACAGTCATGCCAAATAGCTCTATGATGGAGCTATATCTCATAACTTTAAAGAAAGAGCCAGCCCAGAAAGTGCCAAAATCTACACCCTGTCCATATAACAAACCAGCTCTGAAGACAGAGATGGCATTTAAGAAGAAACGAAAAAGACATCCAAAAGAAAAATAAAACACCTTGCACAGACAACTGAAATGAACTTGCTTCTACTTCCAAAAATTAATCTAACCCTGATCACAAGAAGAGTTAAATTGTCATAAAAGCCTTGAAATTCAAGAGGTAAGTGGGAACCTATTTGACAAAAGGGACTCAAGCAGCAGCCAGCAGTGACACCATCCTCCAGCAAGTAGATTTATGAAGAACGAAGGCAGATCCACTTCCTTTATCACGAGTATTCCCAAGAGAGAAGTTCTTTTTGAATAAAAACTTATGTTCATTAGCTAAAATGTCCATTTGGCATGAAATCAGCACTGTGTCTATACTGCATAAGCAAAGGCCAAGAGGAAATTGGTGTTTATTTATTTATGGCCCATCTCCCATCCTTCCCGAGGGACAAGAAGGATGAGGTAAAGGCTATTAAGAGAAGCTACATTTTTTTCACTACTGTGGCTGGAGTCACATCCATAGAATTAAAGTAGCTGTAGAACCAATTGGTGAAGTATGAATGCCCTACCAACAAGGTGGACTGAGATGATAAAGACCATGTCCCTTCTGTACTAACATTGGAACTGGACATACTGAATCTAGAGCAGTGGTTCTTAACCTTCCTAATGCTGCGATCCTTTAATACAGTTTCTCATGTTGTGGGGGACCCCCAACCATAAAATGATTCATTGCTACTTCATAACTGTAAATTTGCTACTGTTATGAATTGGAATGTAAATATTTTATGTGCAGAATATCTGATATGTGGCTTCTGTGAAAAGGTCATTATTCTCCAAAGGGGTCACAACCCAGAGGTTAAGAACGGCTGGTTTAGAGCAAAGAGCTTGTGAATTTTGAAAAAGAAATCTCACCAACACCAGAAAATTGAGATGTTTTGTGGTTCTCCATTTCTGTACACTATTTTCCACCTGCAACACTAAATTTTCCACCAAAGGGTAAGTTTTCTGGTGCACCTAAAGTGTGCCCCTGGCTTTGGCTACCATTTATAAATTTGTGCCTGCTTTGGTTAAATGTCCCAAACTGACTAAATACAATGTGTTTGTGGGTATCTCAGTACAATGTGCCTGTTGTCTGTGGGTATTTTGATTTGTGATAGTTCAGTTAATTCATACTCTGTGTGTGTGTGTGTGTGTGTGTGTGTGTATACATGCATATTTGTACATGAAATCACAGAAGTCAACCTCAGATGAAATGCTTCAGGTGCTTGATAGGGTCCCCTACGATCGATTCAGGTTGACTGCACAGTAAACCCCAGAATCCAATTGTCTGCAACTCCTCAACACTAAAAGAATAAGCATATCCCTATATCACTTCATGCCTGGCTGTTTTACATGGGTTCTGAGAATGAAACTCATGTCCTTGGGATATAGAGCAAGCACTTTACCAACTGAGCTGGATCCCCAGTTCAGTAGTGAAACTTTTTTAAAATCACAAGCTGTACCAGCTCTGCTTCTGCTGTCCAAAGCATGAATTTGGGTCTAGGCATTTATATTTAGCTGACTATTGTCCCAAGGGCCAATTGACTGGGGCTCGTGTTTGCATAAATAAAGTGCTTCACCCATTAGGGAATATCCCATAGCTTCGATTCCTTTGCTGGGTCTCTGAGGATTGTCACAGTCAAATAGCAACTGTGTCCCATGATGCCCCCTTCAGACTGGACTTTTCTTGCTCCCTTCAAGCCATGCACCATAGAGCAATAAATATAACTCAATGTCATTCAGGACATTTTTATTGTTGTTATCTTTTCTGCCTCCTGACATCTTCTTAGGCTGTCTCATCGAGTGCTACAGAAACAAGAAACAGATGTTCCAAACAGGAAAGGCACAGAGGGGATTTCCCTCCTACCAACTTTGAGATGGAAGCCCTTATAATTCTGCTGACCTTGAGACAGTGATGTATGGAGATCCCCGGATGTTCAGCAGAGGAAGAGGACTCATATACAAAGAGAAAGCTAAGTTGACTTCTTGTTTAATAATACAGAATTCAGAGAAACTAAAACGAGCTTCAGCAGCTAAGAGGTTACACATATACAAACATATGTATAACAAAAAAATGTAATAGAAAATGTCTAACCTTCTTTGTGAAATTTGGAAAAAAAGATATGCAAAAGTGTTTCTTGAATAAATACACTTCTATTTGGTTCATGAATAAATTTAGTAATTTAATACATATACATGTATGTGTATATATCCAAACATATACATGGATGTATATATAAATACAGCCTGCTAAGTCCATTTAGTGTTGTTTTGACAAAGAGGACGAAACCCAGGTCCTCTTACATGTGAAGTGCTCTACTGCTGAACCACATCCCAAGAATTCTGTTATCATATCTGACATATTTTACGACAGAAATTTCCATCAGAAATACACAAAGATTCTCACCCAGTGTGCAAGAAAGAGGAATGAAAATGAGAATAAAAAGAAGTGAAAAGAGGAAATTATGAAGTTCTAGCTGGTCCATTAAATATATTTAAGAGGCTAGGAAGATGGCTTAATTGATAAGTTGCCTGTTGCACAAGCTTGAGTAACCACAGAAAATGCTGGTGCAGCAGTGTGCATCTGCAACCCCAGCATGGGGGGAGGGGGGCAGAATCCTCGGGGAAGTTGAATTCCTGGAGCTCACTAGCCAGCCCCTTTAGCTGAATAGATGAGCCTCGGGATCAGTATAAGACTGTCTCAAAAAGAAGATAGACAGCAACTGAAGAGTATACCTATTATCTACTCCTGTTTGGACACATGCACATTTAAAGCCCCATGTGTACACATCCACAAATGCATACCTATTAAGCACACACACACACACACACACACACACACACAAATAAGTGAATATATTTAACAACTTAACACAAAGCTTTTAGATTATTTGCTTTTATATTTTGTATTATTTAGATATAGATACAGTGTTTTACATGTTTACTGCTCTAGAAAAGGCAGGCATGTGTGAGACGTTTGAGAAATAAATGAGGTCCTTCTCACTAGATAGAAAGGTTGGAGGTCATTGCAAGAACTGAAAGTTTCATAAAAGTGATGCATGAGCTATAAAGACAAGCAAGAAATAGTGGGGGTCCTGCCTGACTGCTTTAACATACAGAAGGGCCAACCAGGACTAGTACCACTTGGCAGTCAAAACAAAGCTTTGATGGAAGGATTGTTATTTTCCCTACTAGACTGGTGCCATCAATGCAATTCCTGGCATTTTGCTCAATATAGAGGCTTTGAGATCAACATTGACAGTTTGCTCCCATTTCCATTCACATCCTCTTGCTGATTGCAACAAGGGCTGGTTACTCAAATTATGGCAACTTTTGACTACTTGCTATAAGTACACATGTTTCTGACTCTGACCTAAAACTACAAAATCCAAAAACCACATCTTAG
The DNA here is from genome assembly GCF_982192425.1 of Myodes glareolus. Lineage (NCBI taxonomy): Eukaryota > Metazoa > Chordata > Mammalia > Rodentia > Cricetidae > Myodes > Myodes glareolus. The sequence continues at coordinate 122,778,105 of NC_142053.1, forward strand.
TAAAAGTGGGTGAGGATCTACCAGTAGGAAATTATAACAAACATATGTAGGGTTTGTGTGTGTGTGTATGTGTGTGCGTGTGTGTGTGTGGTGTACATGAACACATATGTGTGTACAGGAGCATGTACACATGTGTGCATGTATATGTGGAGACCAGAGGTTGGTCAAATATCTTCTTTATCATTCTCCATCTTGTATGGAGTCAGGGTTTCTTGTTTAATCCAAAGCTTTTATATTTGTCTAGTCTAGCTGGCCAGATTACTTCAGGAATCCTTTGTTTCTGCAACCAAAAACTATGATTAGAGAGTTAATTCTATGCCTACTTGGCATTTACATCAACTCTAGGTAAGCAAACTTACCTAGTCGTCATCTCCCTAACCCCACTTGAGACCATTTGTTATATATAGCACTAAGAAACTAGCACAAAGTACTAAAATAAACCTATCTTGGAGAGATGAATAGATTCAAGAAACAATAAGGACATTAAGGAAGGTATATTATCAACTATAATGAAGAAAATGCATACAAAATAGCTACACTCAGAATGAAGAAAAGCATCCTCAGATACAGAATAATTAGCATGTAGTAAATGTAGAAGAAATTAAGAATGTAGACATAAAGCAAAGAAAAACCAACCTACAGTCCACAACCCCAGAGAACCTAAACAACAAAGAGGACCCTAAGAGAGACATACATGGATCTACATAGGAAGGAGAAAAAGACAAGATCTCCTGAGTAAATTGGGAGCGGGGGGGGGGGGTGTCATGGGAGAGGGTAGAAGAGAAGAGGGAAGGAAGAGAGAGAGAGTGGGAAAAATGTATAGCTCAATAAAAAAAACAATAAAAGAAAGAATGTGCTGTGGATGGGAAAGTCTGACTTTCTATGGTATGGTATATCATTAATGAGCACATTATTATTTTTAGACAATTTGACTATGTCATAAATAGTATAATTTGAATGTTGAATTCCCCCACTGAAGTTCATATGTGAAAAGCTTGGTGTCCTGGCTGGTGATACTGACAGGTGGTGGGACTTTTAAGAGTTAGGTCACTTGACTCAGAGAGTTCAGTCGTTTCCTCTTCTTGTTTCCTAGCTCATAAAATTCCTAGGAATAAAATTTGTTCCACTATACATTCCCTTCAGGATGTGATATGTCACTAGAGACAACTAAATCTTCCTAATGGGAGATAAGAAAGATTTCCTGCCCAAAATCCCAGTAAAAGCAGGAATCTCTAGACTCTCAGACTTTTCCTGTTGTCTTGGGGTTTCTAGTGCCATGATAAAACACATGACCAAAGATAACTTGGAGGGGGTTTGGTTCATCTTACGCTCCCACAGAACAGCCCATCATCCAAGAAAATCAGAACAGGAACCTAAACAGGTACCTGGAGGCAGGAGCTGATGCAGAGGTCTGGAGGGGTTCTTCTTACTGGATTGCTCTTCAGGACTTGCTCAGCCTACTTTCTTGTTGCCTCCAGGACCACCAGCCCAACAATGACACCACACATAGTAATCTGGGCTCTGTTATATCAATTATCAATAAAAATCACACTCCAGGCTTACCCATAAGCCATCTTGCTAGAGAATTTCCTCAATTGAGGTTCCCTCTTCTGCAATAACTCTAGATTGTGTCAAGTGAACAGAAAAGTCAACAGCACCCCTGTCAATGAGAACACCTGGAAAAGCAGAGCACATTGTCTTGAGAGATGTGCTTTGCTTCTAGACTGCATGTCCTTCTGTAAAATACTTTCATTCATGGAGCTTTGAATCCCAACATCTGTCTCTTAAGCCTTAAACATGTTAATACTTATAGAAATCTTGGACCTGTAAGGAGCTTTGCAAGCCTCAGTACTTACTGGGAATATTTTTTTAGATGGAACGCTCAAACCAACCTCTGACCTTAAAACACACACACACACACACACACACAACACACACACACACACACACACACACACACACTGCCCTCTGTGTGTTTGTGTGTCCTTATGTTGAAAGCAGAGATGTACTCTTGCAATGTTCATGGGAAATAATTCATCTTGTGCCTTCTAAAGTTGTCCAAACTCAATACCAATGTGATCTCTTCCATTGGTAGACAACATTGGCCAGCACTCATAAGTATTCATTCCCCTTCTCTCTTATCTATCCTCTCTCTTCTGTTTTCCCGCACCCTACACCTTTCTTTCTTTTCTTTCTTTTTGATATTTTTCAACATGGGGTCTTCATATATAACCTAGGCTAGACTGAATAATCTCACAACACTCACGGCTCAGTGTCTATATTACTAGGATTATAACGTGGCCAGCCCTGACAAACATTCTTCATACTCATAGCCTTGATGAAACCAGTAGTTCTTCTCATAACCACATGACACTCAAGTTCCGTCTAACAACATCTTTTTTCCTAACATTCCTCCTCGGGGTAGTGCCTAATGTCAAAATTTAACCCAATGTGGTAGTTTGAATGAAAATGTCCCCAGAGACTCAAAGGGAGTGCCACTATTAGAAGGTCTTGGAATAGGTGTCACTTTGTTGGAGAAGGTGGGTCACTAAGGGGTGGGTTTTGAGGCCTCAGAAGCTCAGGCCTGACCACTGTGTCGCTGTCTCTTCTTGCTGCCTGTGGATTCAGATGGAACTCTCAGTTCTTTCTCCAGCACCACATATCTGCTTGCATTTCACCATGTCCCACCATGATGATAATAGACTAAACCTCTAAAACTGCAAGCCAATCTCAATTAAATGTTTTCCTTTATAAGAGTTGCTGAGGTCATGGTGTCGCACCGCAGCAATATAAATCCTAACTAAGACAAACCTTGATTTCACAAATCTAGTAGTACAAGCAAAAAATAAAAAATAAAATAAAAAAAGGAACAATAATGGGCTTGCCAGCACAGAATAGGTCTGCTAGGATTCCAAGACTCTTTTATTAAACTAATTCCCCTGTATATACTGTTCTGTCAACTCAGTAACAGATCTGGAATTTGTTCCTATTACATTTCATTTGTTTGCTGTCAATTATTTAAAATATTTTTAGATGGAACAAATATTTCTATAGCATACTTTAGATATAAGACAAATAAGAAATCATTTGATTTTCACAACAACCCCACAAAGGAGGCATTGATGTTTTCAAAATTTTTCAGGGCAAAAGACTACTAAAATTCAAAATTTCTTAACAAAAGACAGACAAGATGAAAAGACCAATACCATACACCTTCTCCAAAGCACAAAAGCATATCTCTCTCTCTCTCTCTCTCTCTCTCTCTCTCTCTCTCTCTCTCTCTCTCCCTTTCTCTCCTTCCCTCCCTCTTTTTCTCTTCCTCTCACTCCCTCCCTCTTTCTCTCCCTCTCCTTCCCTCCCTCTCTTCTTTCATCCTTCCCTCCCTCTCTCTGGGGGGGGGATGCCCCAGGTTAACCTTGGATATTGTTTCTCTAATGCCATCCACTTTGGTTCACTTAGTGGCCTGAAACATGGCAAGAAGGCTAGGCCAGCTGCCCAGTGAGCTTCAGAGATCTGCCTATCCCCAGCACTGGGATTATAAGTACACAATGGCAAACCAGGATGTTTTTACATGGTTTAGGGGGATGGAACTCAATCTGGTCCTCATATTTGCATGACAATCACTTTACCAGCTGAGCCATTTCCCCATCCTAAAACATATTTTCTAATGACCAACAGCCCCCATAGGACGCTGATTGAATTCTGACTATATTATCCCATTTATTTGTCAACCTGCCTACCTTACATCAAATACAAAGCTGAAAAGTGTGTCCTCCCTTTTCAAGAATGGAAGGAAAATTGGGAATTATGAAGCCAAAGAATAACAAATCAGAAGAAAAGACAAAAACATCAAACCTATGGTGCATCGATAATAATTAACCTTTCTGTTTGCAAGCCTGCAGCTCCCTCCTGAAGTACTGAGGACCATCAATAGTCTACAGTGTGTGGTATAAAATCATCTAGAGCAGCAGGTGGTGACAATGTCTAAGACTCTCAGGTGTATTACTCAAAACCTGAAAGTGGTTTTGGTCATTACAAACAGGATAAAAACTTAGCGAAGCACAATGCTATGCATCTGGAAGGGGAGGGACCAAGGTTACTCCTGTACATTCTATAATGCACAGAAATGCAACGTGATCATTCTTCAGCCCTAAGGGTATCCTGTGTCAAAGCTGAAAATAAAACATGGTCTAAAAGGCATAATACTGGCATGGGAGACAACTTAGGAGGTAAAGTATGTGTTCTAAAAGCATAAAGCTCTGAGGTAAGAGCCCCAGAACACATGTAAAATCTGGGTATTGTGATGTACATATGTAGTCTAAATGCTAAGGAAATGGAGAGCGGAGAATTCTTGGGACTTGCTGGAGCCAGTTAAGCCAAAATGATGAGCACTATATTGAATGAGAGACTATATCACAAAAACAAGATGGAGAAGGATTAAGGTAGACAACCTATGCTGATATCTGACCTCAACATGCATTAACATGCCCATGTATGGCCATTAACACATACACACACACACACACACACACAGGAACATATAACATAAATACACAAATAATGTAATATAAGTTCCAAAGTAAGATTATCATAACTTGTGAGACAGTAGACTAATAGAAAATAAATTCATATAAATTCACAAAGTTATATTTTCATGCAAATTTTGCATATTGGCAAGAAGAAAGGGTGAATGAGTTAGAATCAGGTGATATGTCTTCCAGGCTTCTCCACGTACTACAGTCTGAAACAGTGGCTCTCCATTCTACAATGCCATAAGCTTCAGTTTTACTATTTCCAAAATACACAGATGAATTCAAATGTTTTCAATGCCAGTAGTGTATTCCAAATGTTCAGTGTTAATGACTGGTTAAGCATGTTGTACAATTAGCACCTCAAAGCACCAGCTATTCCCCAGGTTCACTGGTTTGCGTTTTTATTGCCATGCTTTTATATAAGCCAACGTCTGGCTTATTTTCATTATCAAGTAAGCCTCACACACTCTTTCTTCTATGTGTTTCTTTGGTGTCTTAGTTGCTGTTTAATTGCTATGCAGAGACACTATGACCATCTTATAAAATAAAACATTTAATTGGGGGGCTAGCTTTCAGTTTAAGAGGGTTAGTCCATAATCATCAAGGGGAGACTCATGGTTGCAAACAGGTAGGCATGGTGCTGGAGCAGTAGCAGAGACCTTATATACAATTCCCAGGGAGGAGGCAGAAAAAGAACAAGGCTGAATGTAGCATGGACTTTTGACACTTCCAAGCCCACACCCAGTGACAAACCTCCTCCAACAAGGTCACACCTTCTAATCCTTCCCAAATAGTCTACTAATTGTGAACCAAACATTTAAATATATGAGTCTATTGTGGCCATTCTCATTCAATCCACCACACTTGGGGAATATATATATATATATATATATATATATATATATATATATATATATATATATATATATATATAACATTCAAGGTTTGATTTCAAACCTAGCATACAGCAGAAGTTCACAATGCAATGACTACTTTTGAATCATATGATATTAACTTTAAAATGACTATAAGAAAAAAGTTGTTTCTTATAACTTTTCCTTCAATAATTTAATGGTTAAAATGAAGTGAGTATCCAAAAATGGCCTTAGTTCTCTGATCCAAAATGGTAGAAGGGATAAAAAAAAACTCTAGTGTTTTTATCTCCTCCTCCTCAACAAGCACTTTCACCTAAAAGCTACATGTGAGAATGATGTCTAGCACTCCAGCCTAGACATCAGTCCTCCTGATTAAAAGCTTTGGAACTGAATCTCTAGTTTTCCAATTTCAGCACATTTCCTAAACGATTTTAGGGTTACATTTTTGAAGGGGGAAATGTCATAATAAAGAATGACATTGATCTATCATGGATGCATGCCATTGTTTCCTCCCTTAATTAAAAAAAAAATGGGGTTCAGATCTAAACAGAGAATTCTCAACAAAAGAGTCTCAAATGGCTGAAAGATACTTAAAGAATTGCTCAACATCCTTAGTCATCAGGAAAATGCAACTCAAAATGACTCTGAAATACTATCTTACATCTGTCAAAATCAAAAACACTGATGACAGCTTATGTTGGAGAGGATGTGGATTAAGGGGTACATTCCTCCACTGATGGTGGAAGTGCAAACTTGTACAGCCACTTTGGAAATTAGTATGGTGATTTCTTAGAAAAATGAGAATCCATCTACCTCAAGACCCAGCTATATCAATTGTGAGCTTATATCCAAAGGATGAGCAATCATATCACAAGAACACTTGCTCAACTATGTTCATAGCAGCATTATTCATAATAGCCAGAACTTGGAAACAACCTAGACTTTGTTTGGATAACCTAGATGGATAAGGAAAATGTGGCACATTTACACAATAGAGTACTACTCGCTATAAAAAAAAAAAAAAAACAATGACCTCATGAAATTTGCAGGCAAATGGATGGAACTAGAAAAAAAATCTTCTGAGTGAAGTAACCCAGACCCAGAAAGACAAACATGGTATGTACTCACTCATAGGTAGGCGGTTATTAAGACTAAAGTATAGGATAACCAACCTACCATCCACAGTCCCAGAGAGCCTAGACAACAAAGAGGGCCCAAAGAGGGATACATGGATTTCCCTGGAAATGGGGAAGTAGAAAAGATCTCCTAGGTTAACTGGGGTTGGGGGTTTGGGGGATAGAGAGATGGAAACCAGAGGGAGTAGGTTTGGTGGGCTGAGTGTGGAAGGCAGGTTGGAGGCAGGATGGGAGAGGGAGAGTAACAAAAGAGATATCTTGATGGAGGGCATTTTGTGGTTATAGAGAAAGCTGGGGTCAGGAAAACTCCCAGAAACCCACAAGGATGACCCAAACTAAAAATCCTAACAATAGTAGAGAGGGTGCCTGAACTGGTCATATACTATAAGTAGATTGTTGACTTCCCTAATTGCCGTCAGAGATACTCTATCCAATAACTGATGGAAGCAGAGGCAGAGATCCACAGGCAAGCACTGCACTGAGCTCTGAAAGACTTGTGGAAAAAAGGGAGGAGAGATTGTATGAGCCAGGGGGTTATGATAGGGGAACCCATAAAGAGAGTAGACCTGGGCTCACAAGAGCTCATAGACACTGGACCAACAGTCAGGGAGCCTGCATGGGACCAACCTGGGACTCTCCATGTGTGTGAGAGTTGTGTAGCTTGGTCTCTTCATAAGGCTTCTAAAAATAGGAGCAGGATCTCTTTTTGGTGCTTAGCCAGCTTTTGGTAACCTGCTCCCCATGCAGGATTACCAGGCCCTGCCTTGATGTAAGGGGAGGAACTCAGTCCTGCCTCAACTTGAGTAAGCCCATAGGAGGCCTACCTCTTTCTAAATGGAGATGGGAGGAGGAGAGGATGGGAAGAGGGATAGATAGGAAAAGAGAAGGCATAGGAGGAGAGGAGGGAGGGGAAACTGGCTGGTATGTAAAAATGAAAAAATATTATTTAAATAAAAAATGTTAAAAAAAAAAACCATAAGCACAAAAAAAAGTTTATTCAGTTGGACAGGTCCATGACCTGGCTAAGGGACCATCCTTAGAAAGGCATGCTGACCTTAAGTTATGCTAAAGGGATGGATGGAATAATTATCCCTTAATGTGATACTGTACTTTTCCTTCCAAAAATTACCATTCCATAGAGCTGCCTCTACAAAGGAAGCAGCCGTGAGGTTCAGCTGGATCTACCAACTTGACACAAAGAGTTATAGCTTTCCCTTTTCTCTGTCTCTATTTCAGATGGCAGCTGGAAACTAAATATGCCTTTTGTGGTACTTCCAGTTTCTTACTCCTCTCTCCCTCTCTGCCACATGGCTATTTGCCATCCTGTAGCTTATCTTTAAGACAGTTGTTTGTTTTTACTTCTCCCATTCTCCTCCTCTGGTTAATGACTGAGATCTGTGATTTTTTTCTTTTAGACTCTGATAAGATTATCCTTCCTCAAGGTTAAAATATTAAAAAGAACATGAGGTGAGTAGTGAAATGATGGGCAAATTACTTAATGTCTCGTTGCTGTGACAAGGTATCCGACACAAGCAACTTGAGAAAGGTTGATTTTGGATCACAAATTGAGGAGATACAATCCATCCTGACAAGGCCTGGTGACAGAAACAGGAGGCTGGCTAGTCAGACTGTACAGTCAGGAAACAGAGTAGACAAAGGACAGAGTCGGGCTAACAAGTCTGAAGGTCCATACCCAGTGACCCTCTCCCACTAGCTCTTAAAGGTTTCATACAAAACCGTCCCACATTTTCAATGTTGTACATCCCCTGAGCAGGGGCAGATGGACGTTATGGGGACTGGAATGTGCCCCAGGGCTTGCAGGTGTGCCAGCACAGCCAAATCCATGAAATTCTGTCTCAAAAGTGTAAGGTGGAAAGCACTAAAGGAAGACATGTGACTGCAACTTCTGACCTTCTATGTACATACACTCACATGTGTGAGCACACACACATATACATGTCCTCCTGCACATACATGTGCATCATACATGCAAAGTATATTGTTGACATCATATCCTTTGTCCCTAAATATTCCAAGTTGTATTACTAATAACACCACAATAATCAGGTTGAAGAAACTTCATACTGACATACTATCTGATATACACTTCATAGTCAGCTTTCACCAGATTCCCTAATAACATTTCCCAAAACTCTTTATAGAATCTCTGCTCATGACACCCTGGTTTACATGACATTTAACTTTTGTGGGGGTTTTTTCTTCACTGTCAATGACATAGACGTTTTCAGGAAAATAGGCCTGATGTATATGGAGTTTGTATACGGGGTATTAGTGTTTTGCCTGTGCATGTATGTATGTGCATCGTGTGTGTATAGTACCAGAGAAGGCTATAAGAGGCTGTTGAATACCCTGGAACTGGAATTACAGACAGTTGTGAGCAACCATGGTCATGTAAGTGATGGGAATCAAACCCAGGTCCAATACAAGAGCAGCAAGTATCTTAACCACAGAGCCATCTCTCCTGTCCCTAACATAGAATCTGGCTATGAAGCCCAGTCTGTCCTGAACGTCACTGCACACACCCAGCCCAGGCCTGTCGCTTTACAAGATACTCTTAGTTTGAATTAACATCATAATTTCTCATTCTCACTCAGGGGTCAAAAACACCACAGAAGTAAACTTTTTCCTTCCTGTGAAATGTTTCACTGTGTTCACTGTTGGTGTTGAAAAGAAATACCGACTTTCTTCTCCACCGACTGCACAAAAATTCTTTCATGCACATAATGTCTGCAGAGACACCTATGGGCTGCATAAATAAGAGAAACGCTTGTGTGTCATGGCTTCTTCCAAAGATCTATGTTTCTATTACGTTTCTCTCTAACTTTGTGGATTGTGGTGTGTCCTGGCCATTTATCTCCATCTTCCTTGGACAAAACAGGAAGGAAGCAGCAGAAAAACACAGATGGCTACCAGCACACTGATGAGAGCAGCCGAGGACAGAGCTTTGAAAATACTCAGCTCCCTCAACTTTCTATAGGAAACACTGCCTTCCTCCAACAGGCTGAAAGCAATTGAGCTCATGAGGTATTTTTAGAAATCTATTATTTTGGCTTATATATGAAAGCAGATTGGCTGCCACGCTGGAATATGCATTAAACAAGGCATTACCAGCCTCAAATTCAGAGCCAGCTGAACTTAAGACAAGAAACAAAGTCTTCTTGCCTGCACACTGTCATTTTGCAAAGCACTACCAGGAAAGGTGGAAACTATGGAGTGGCTTGGTCCTGCTTCCCCAGCCAGCCCAATATGGTTGACCTGCAAAGGTCAGCCTACAATTCAGTTGTCCCCATGAGTACCCCATACCCATTGCTCAACTACCTTCAGGGTAAGAATTTGTACAGCTTGTAGGGAGAACCGTTTCTGCAGACTTTGTACCCTTCGTGTTTTCTTTTGCCTTACCCTATGGAGGAGCTGAGAATAATTTGGCATGTCTAAAATAATTAGCAAAGTTCTCACAGAAGTGTTGTATATACTGAAGTTTGTATGTATGTGTGGGGATGTGGTACATGTGTATATGTACATATGAGTATAAGGGTGTGTGCATCCATGTGCACAGGGGCAGACGTTGCATTTTCTCCTCTATCATTCTTGGTCTCACTGAACTGAAAGTTCCCTGACCAGCAAACTCTAGTTTGCTGCCATCACCCTCCCTGCCTCATTTAGGAGTGAGACGCATGTGTAGAAATAGCCATCTTTTTGTATGGGTGCTGGGGATTTGAACTAAGTTCCTCATGTTTGCAGCACAAATGCTCCTACCCACTGAGCTATCTCCTCAGCCCTTTCCATTGAGCTTTGGCTCTGAGACATTTTCCTTGATTCTTACAAATGTCTCCATAAAGGTTCTCAGCTACAGTTTTCAGATGAATTGTTATCATGGTTTTCTATCTCTGTTTAATTCCTAACAATGTTGGATATGGTGTGTGTGTGCGCACACACACGTGCATGTGTGTGTGTGTGTGTGTGTGTGAGAGAGAGAGAGAGAGAGAGAGAGAGAGAGAGAGAGAGAGAGAGAACATGTGCAAGTGCAAGAGCTTCTGATATTCTTCTGTCTCTGTCCCTCCTTGCTGCCAGCACTAAGATGACAGGTGCTTGCCATCATGCCCTGCTTTTTACTCAGTTGCTGTGGATTCGAACTCAGGTCCTCCCTCTTTGCTATTGAAAACTAAATCATCCACCCAGCCTGAATATATTGTAACTTAAATGAATGCACAACTGGATAAAAAATATCTTATTTTGCACTCAAACAGGATTATTTGGGCCACTCAAATCACAACTTAGTTATTATACTGCAGGAAGCACCCTGATGCCCCTCTATCAATCTTTCCGCAGTCAACACTGGATAATCTAAGCAAGACATTCACCATGCTCTCTGGACAGTGTGGAATTTAGTTTGTGCATGCAAGACAGACATCCATGTTGGCTGAATTATAGATCAGCAAGACAACACTGGAGTATATCAGTCTGCTGCTGCAGTGTAACAAGCAATCTTGAAACATCAGAACCACACAGCAACAAACACTGATTTAGACACAAGTCCGAAGTATCAGGGAGGTGAGGGAAAGGATTGGCTGGTGTATAGTGGATCCATTTATTTGGCTCTGCTAATTTTGGCTGGGCAATTTTGAAAAGCTGGGAGTCAGCTAGCTCTAATTGCATCTGCAAACAACCCATTGGCCTAAAAAAGTCATACGGCCAAGTGCCAAAATCAACATCATGGACTAATGTATTCTCATGACAAAAGTAAAGGAGTAAAAAAAATCTGTTAAACAATCTAATCAATAAATACTCGCAACACCAACTGACCCTATGAATTGTGAATTGTGGGAGCAAACTTAATTTTTCCAAAATGTGTGTTTTCTATCTCTAGCCAGAATGATCTGTCTTAACTTTCCTTACTGTTTATTTAATAAACACATCCCTGTTACATGGTAAAGTAACTGATACTGTTCCCACTCTCATATCTAAAATGCATCTCCAGACTCTGGAATCTCAGATACATGACAACAAGATACTACCACAGCCCCTGCAATTCCCCCAGTATACCTGCTAAAATTTACACGTTATTTGTATCTCAAAGTTATCTCTATAATAGGAAGCACTATACTATCCTTCGTGTTCTCTGTGTCACTCAATAAATGTGTGTTGGATAAATGATTAGGATATATGATCTCATCTTTGGTAAAGAATGAATAGCAATTATGCTATGTAAATATTACCCATCTGCTGAACTTTTCTCTTACCTCACTTTTTTCTTCTTTGAAAAACAAAAACAAAATGCGGAGGTGATGGCTCAGTTGGTCAAGTACCTGCCATCCAAGCATGAAGACTTGAGGTCAGATCCCTAATGCTAGGGAATAAAGAGAGATTCCTGAATTTTGCTACCAACCTTGGTCTTCCATACATGAGCACATGCATGCCTGTACCCATACTAACAAATACATTCAACACATAATACAGCTAAACATTTCATACTGCAACTGTAGATTACATATAAAATCGTGAATTTCTTCTTTCTCAAGTAAATATTTAACATAATATGTAGATAACAAAAGTAAGTTGAATAAGTAGGGAAAGGGAAGGGCCTGGGCAGAGTTGGGGGAGGTGGCATGAATGTGACCAAAATATATTGCATGAAATTATCAAACAACTAAAACAATGCATATATTTAATAACAATAAATAAAATGAAAATATATTTATCAGAATGACTACTAATTTCTTTGAAAATATTTTTTTCATACAATATAGTCTGATTATTGTTTCCCCTTCTCTAGCTCCTCACATTGCCTCCCCACTCTTCCCTCTCATCCAGATTCATAACCTTGCTTTCTCTCATTAGAAAACAATCAGGCAGCTAAGGAATAATAATAAAGTGGATAAAACAGAAACAAACAAATGAGAACAGGAGAAAAAATACAAACAAAAGAAAAAGAGACAAAGAAAAGCCTCAAGAAATGTATATACGATCAGAAACATATACATTCACACCTACAGAAACGCCATAAAAACCCAAAACTAGAAACTGTAAGAAACACACAAAGGAGCTGTGGGGTAGAAGGAGAGCAGCCTGACTTAACATTATGAAATTAAACAAACTCTCTAAAGATACCACTGAATTCATTTTGTGTTGGCCATCTACTGCTAGGCATGGGGCCTACCATTAAGAGTGGTTTGTTTCCCCCAATGAGACTCCCTTGGATAAAAGTTTTTTTTTTTCATTTGCAAGTGACTATCCGTTGGAAAGAGCATCTGGGCAAGTGGGGGGGGGGGCATAAAACCCTTCTCCTTTCAGTCTGGGACCCTATCTGGTAGAGACAGACCCTTGCAGGCCCTCAGTCTCTGGAGTTTATATGAGCTTTGCTCATGTTATTTCCTTTCTTGCTCTTCCATTCTTTCTGCCTCATCTTTCAGAGTTCCCTGAGCCCCGAGGGGAGGGATTTAGTAGAGACATCTTATTTAGGCCTGTGTTTTCCAAGGTCTCTCACTCTCTGCATATTGTCTGGCTGTTGGTCTCTGTATTTGTTCCCATCTACTGCAAGAGAAAGTTTGTCTGATGATGGCTGAGCAAAGCATTGATCTGAGTATAACATAATTTTGTTAGGAGTCATTTTATTGCTATGTTCCTTTAATATAACAATGTTATTTGATTTTCCCCTAGGTCCCTAGCCTATCGTTCTTGGCCATCCAAGCAACTAGGGGTATGGGCTCTATCTCATGGAGTGGACCTTAAGATAAGTCAGATATTCGTTGGTTATTCCTACAAACTTTGTGCCACTATTGTACTGGTGTATCTTGGAAACAGGCCACTCTTCCAGATCCAAGGTTTTGTAGATGGGTTTGTGTTTACCTTGCTCCTTCGCTATCATGCAGAGCACCTTCCTGTACTATTAACATTAGTTAGCCAGAATGAAGGCTCTAACTAGGTACCAGCTCAACTTCTCCGTGTTCAATGAGTTGTGTGTGTGTTGTCTTCAGTAAGAGGGCCTTGCTATCAATTTGTGAAGAGCAATATATAGTCTTGGCAAGAACCTGGGTTGTTTGAGGGTTCCCATGGGACCCCTTTCATCATTGAATTAGATTAGATGTAAACTATTTCTGGCTCTGGAAACTTCATTTAATGACAAAAGACATAAACTTAGGGTTTTATCTCCCCTGTTATTTTGTAATTTCATTTAGATTTCTTTCATATACAAATATAATTTAGAAGATTCTGTTGTTTTAAGTTTCCATAATACCCTGCAAATGGCCTTTATTGTTGGCTATCTCTACCTGTAAAGCCTCCAACACTCCCTCTTCTTTCTCCTCCCCAGTTGGTCTTCCCGTTCCAGTCTCCCTTCCTCATCTATCCATAACTATGTATTCTATTTTCCTTTTATAGGGAGTTCTAGCTGTTCCCCCCAGTCCCTTACTGTATACCTAACCTTTCTGGGTCTAAAGACTGTAGCTTGATTATTGTTGACTTAACAGCAAGTATCCACATATAAGAAAATACATGCAACATTATCTTTCTTGGTCTGGAATATCTCAATCAATATTATCTTTTTCTAGTTTAGTTCATTTACCTATGAATTCATGGTGTCATTTTTAACAACTGAGTAATATTCCATTGTGCAGATGTACCACTATTCTTTTTCCATTCTTTTCTCGACAAGAAACTAAGTTGTTTCCAATTCCTGGCTACTATGAATAGAGCAGTGTCTTAGTCACTGTTCTGTTTCTGTGAAGAGATACCCCAAAAAGGGGGCCAGGAATAAATCAGTACTTAAAAGACATGCTCTTGCTGACCTACTTTTCCCAAATATGTCTTACCTCTCAATCACCCAGTAAGTGACGACTTCATTCATGGATGTACCCACTGAGCTCAGAGACCTCATGACCCCAACGCCTCCAGAAAACCCCAGTTCTTGAGACAGGAACTAGGTCTCTATATGTATTGAGGGGAAAGAACCCATGGTGAAACTGTAAGTTGTCCACATGTTTCAGTGTAGAGGCTGATGTTCAAAGGAAGATTTGTGCTTGATACCAAAAGGTTAGGAACACTAGGGAAATGAAAGAGAAGGGGAAACACTGAGGAAGACGAAAAACGAGGCCTATAGTGAGATATGACCTAACCAGGCTGGACAGATAAATGGAAGGGCAGAGCTCTGGGACAGTGATGACAAACTAGCTGGCCTCCAAAGCCCCTGAGAGACATATGGAAAGCACTGCTGTTCTTTCACATAGTCTTGCTTCTAATGCAACTAATTGTGGCAGACTAGGCCTTAAGTAAGGATGGCTTCTAACAAGAAGCTTCCTGCTAGGAAATAACCCTAGTCCAATATATAGACAAGGAGGTAAATACTAGGAACCAAGAAAAACAGAATTACATATTTGATAGCTATGACATTGCTAATACTCTGCCATGAAATACTACAAGCCTATCATGTAAATGTGAGAACGAGTAGAGGTCGGTGTAATAAATAGCATTTGGGATGTCAGCAAGGTTGAAGGGTGGCAATGCTGCCAAACAACTGACAGTTACCAGAGAGTCAAGGTCAAAGCTGGAGTAAGAGATTGATAGAGGGGGACTTCAGTCACTCTTGTCTAGGTTTAGCCATACAGGAATAGCACATGATCAGCTCCCTGCTTGGCCTATGAGGGCAATGGTAAAGTACCCAACCCTTCATAGACTAAGAGCTAACCAGCCCCACCAGGAAGTCTGTCAGTCATTACTCAGTTTCCCTTGTCTAAGGAAACTCAATAGCTGTTTTCCTTCTCAGAAATGTAGTAATTCTTAATAAAGCCTGCATCTACTTTGCATAGGCACACAAGAGTCCACTTCACAAATTCTCTTTGACCTGAGACTTGGGAGCTACTTACCCAAGTCAATCTCGGATGATTGTGAATATCTAGCATCTTAATTCCTTGGGTCATGCAAAATTGGGACATGAAAGATCCGGTCATACTCAAAAAGCCCCTATCACTCTGAGAACTGCTACACCAGAGACCAAACCCTCAACATAGGAACCTCTGCTGAATATTCCAGATTCAAAGCAACAGGACATTTGCTTTTTCTGTTGGGAAAAAAAAGATTGCCCAAAATGTCAACAGTAGGGTGCCTAAGAAGTCTAGCATTAAAGAAAATTAATTGAGAGGCTGGATCTGTAGCTCAGTTGGCAAAGTACTTGCCTAACATTCATGAAGTCCCGAATTCAATGCCTAGCATCATAAAACAAGGTGAGGGGGCCCAAGCCTGCAATTATAGCACTTGGAAGGTGGAAGCAAGAGGATTAGGAGTTCACTGTGCCAGCCTCAATTACGGAAAACGTCCAAGGCTAGCCTTGACAACATAAAATCCTATCTCAAAATACAATAAATAAAAGTTAAAAAGGCAGTTAATTGATACAGTGTGCATATGTCATGCTATCTTATATAGTAGGCACTAACCACAGGTGGCTACTGAGTCATAAAAATGTGACAGGTCTAAGTTAACATAGGTTTTTTTTTAAAAAAAAACACACTTTACAAACTTTATTTTAAAAAGTAAAGTATTTTAATACAGCAATCAATATTGAAATGATACATTGGATACAGTGGGTTAAATAAAATATAGTGGTAAATAATTTTTTGCGGTGCTGGGGATTGATCCTGAGGTCTTACACATGCTAAGCAAGCACTCTACTACTGAGCCATATATCTGCCAACTCTTTAAAACTGTTTCTCTTCCTTCTTACTTTTTAAAATGTCAACTATAGATACAGCTAGAATGGTTAGCATGTATTTGGGGTTTGACAGCACTAGGTATTTGTTGTTTAGCTATTTCCTTCCAAATGAAACATGATGAAGGAGGCTCATAAGACTCAAAATACAAACCAAACTTAAAAGATCCAGGAAGTAAATGAAATTTACAAGGTTCACAAGGTTCCTCCCCAGTTACATAAGCTGTAGGAAGTGCTGGTGAGAGGAGACTTTCACATCTGCCCAGCAGTCTACAAGTAAGTCTCCCAGGGAGCTCCAAGGATGCAGCTTTCATGAGTTGTCACCCATGCTGGGCTGTGTTTCTTCTGCAACACAGCTGTCTTTCAGTCAGCCATGCACTTACAAGTCAATCCACAGGTCCACTCAGCTAGTCTTGGGTAGAATCTTTTCTTTGGTCTGTTGGGGATGGCCCTATCTGAGCTGAATAGACTTCTGTTCATATCTTCCCAGGAAAAGTCATATCACAGCATTCTTCCTGCTTCTTGCCAGTATACTATCTGTACATGTAACCTGTACTTCCGTAAGTGCTTCTTATCAGGCAGAAAATCACCTACCTGCTAAAATCACAGGAGCTGAGTAAAAACACTGAATGATTTCATCAGATTAGGGATACAGAAGGTGAAAGTTCAGCTCCCCTTTTTATGTCTATGTAATTATGTAATGCTGAATAGTCATGAAACACAGAGTGCCATAAATGTCTTTATTTAATGACAAAATCATTAGGAGTTAATTAATTTGCAAGGCATTCCCACAAATCAACAGGCTAAATGGCTGAAAAGTTTAAAAGGGGAGAAAAACAAGGGGCCTTTAAAGGCGGGCAAATATTTCTAAAGAGAAGTAAAGTATCTTCATTGAAAGTCCTTTTGTATTTAAAACATTTCAGTAGTAATATTAATTATGCAAAATAATGGTTCTCACGATGACATCTGACACATATGCTATGCATATGTGTATATATGTGTGTATGTGTACACACACACAAACACATGCACACACACAGACACACACACACAAAACATTTTGATGATGTCCACCCTCTCTTGTGGATTAAAAAGAATGCACTTCAGAAGACCAGACCAAATACTAAATTCCTCACACATCAAACTAGATACTGCTCTATAGCCAGCATCATTCTGTAAAGTGTTTGTTGTACAAGCAAGACGACTTGACTTTGGGTCCCCAGCACCACATAACAAGGAAGATACCTTGAAATGTGCCTATAATTCCACCACTAGGAAAGCAGAGACAGGAAGATCCCTGGAGCTCACTGACCAGACAGTCTAACAAAAACCCTGAGCTCCAGGTTCTGTGAGAAACCCTGTTAACAGGGTTAACAGACAGACAGACAGACAGGATGGAGCTAGAATGATAGATGATAGCTCAGCAGTTAAGAGCACTGGCTCTTCCAGAAGACCTGGGTTCAATTCCCAGCATCCACATAGTGGCTCACAACCATCTGTAACTCAAATGTATCAAGGAAATGATAGCCTCTGTGAGCACTGCATGCTTATGGCACACAAATATACATGCAGGTAAAACAACCATATCATACAATAAAATAATTTTTAAAAGGTAGAGATTAAATATACTCAATGTCTACCTCTGAGCTCCACAAGCACTTACATGCATATGTACACATATCCATATGAACATATACACATACCAAACACACCATCATATACTCACACACAGAGTTAAGTGGGGAGGCAATAGTAGCATCTTGATGACCAAGTTATCCAATTCCAACATGATAACCACTAAAGACATGTTAAATTCTTTTTTAAAAAGCACAGTGTTCCATGATTACAGCCATTAAGGCCAGCCCTGAAGCTTCTTAACTGCATGCTCTAGATAATCAAATTATGGTGAGTGTAACAGAAAGTGTGTCACTCTGAGTAAAAGTGATGGAAACCACAGATACTCTTGCAGAAATAATGGGTTTCCTGAGTGTTGTTAATCATTGGCTTGAGGTGCAACATTTCAGAGTAGGACCCCAATTTTTATGTGAAATAGAAGTATGGAATCTCTAGCCTTTTCTCTGTAGATGTACAGAGACAGAAGAAGGAAAATAAAACTTTTAAAAACTCATTTTGGACAAAACACAAAGATATTAGTATCTCAGTCTGTGGAGTATGAAATGAATGGAAACGTAATGGGAGTTGTACCAGGGTGAGCTCAGAAAAGATAGTCAGCAGCAAACACATCAGAGATCGTGAACCAGCCGGAGTCTGCCACAGAGCAAACAAAACCATGTGCTCAATGACAACAACTAGGGCAAGAGGTAATCATTGGGATCATTTGTTTCCAAGCATCTAAGTAAAGGTTAAACAGGTTACAGCAGGTGATTCCTACCCACAATGGACTCCCACAAGTAGGAAAACTAAAATTAACCCAAGAATCTCACGGACCACTCATATTTGTAATTATTGATCTGTCTATGGCTATTGGAAAGGATGAAGGATAAGCATCAACAAAGAAATGTTTGATATTTTCATGCATGTGTGACATTTATGTTCAAGTTTGTGTGTGTGTGTGTGTGTGTGTGTGTGTGTGTGTGTGTGTGTGCGCGCGCGCGCGCGCGTAGATACTCATAGATTGGGGGCAGGTTGCATGTGAGTGGTCTAAAGTCAGAGAACATCCTCAATGGTTGTCCCTTAGGAGCCAGTTGCCTTATTTTTTGAGATAGTACCTCTCATTAGCATGGAGTTCACCAATTAGGTTAGGCTCTATGGCCAGTGAGCCCAGAGAGCTGCTTGTATTTACCACCCCAGTGCTAATATTAGAAACTTGTGGTACTGGAGCTCAAATTCAGGTTTTCATGCTTAGACAGCAGGCTTATGAGTTGAATCACCTTCTCAGTCAGCAAAGAAATTGTACACACCAGCTACTACTATTGACTGAAAAAAAGCTACATACTGCATACATTAAACTTTGAGCCAAACGAAAATTTTGGATACCTTGACATCATCAAAAAATTCCTTTTCCAATAAAAACAATTCAGAAACACAACAAAAATTACATGTGTGTAGATGAATGCAAAACTCAATGGTTTTTTTCAAGGAAGTTGGAAGGAAAAAATGGTGAATGGATAATAGGGTTTGCATAAGCAGTGTCCTCCATAGTCTCAGGAGATATTGTTTGAGGAAGGAGGCTTTGCTGGAAGGATCAATAAATGAAATCTTCAAAGAATAAATAAAAAATATTTTAGAATTCAGTGTCTTTATTACACGGGAACAAGTTTTAAGAACATAATCAAAATGAAAATATCTTGTAAAACAACAATAATCAAATAATGGCAACAGCACTTTATGTTGATAGGAACTTGACTGGCACAGTGACTCACGTGACATAAAACAACTGGATATGTAATTTCACTCTCTATTAAGTTTAGCTAAAAATAAAAAATAAATAAGTACTAAGCACTAGTTAATGACATGCAAGCTGAATTATTTAGGAGAAATTGTTGTGTCCAATTTATGCTGAAAGGCATCAAAACTAAGATGGATTCATACAGAAATAAGAGGATAAACAGTTGGCAAGATAAGTGGTTGTTTTTCCTTAACACATGGCTAATAAAATGTTAATGGAAGAATCTAGGTGACACTGTAAAATTCTTTCTGCATTTGCAGATGCTATGAATTTTTAAGAAAATATGTTGGGAGAAGCCAGAAGAAAATAACATGGTAATAAAGACAAGCATCACTTTATATAAGGTGAGGACACAGAGAAGGGTAGGGGAGATGATCCCACAAATGGACATCTGGGTTTGGTACCTAGGGCAAAGTTCATCTTCGTGTAATCCTAGCACTGGGGAGGCAGCCATAGGAGGGTCCCTGGGCTTTCTGACAACAGTATAGCTAAATCAGCGAGTTCTATGTTCAGTGAGAGACCCTGTCTCAAAACACCAAGTGGAGAGCAATAAAGGAAGAGATTATTTCAACAACTGACCTCATATGTACATATTCAGGTGAGCACACTGGCGCACACATAAGCCCATACTCATACACAAAGAAAAAGGGAACTGTTACTACCATTTATCCTGTGTACAAAGGAAGGTCAAAGGAACAGAGTGGAATTTTTAAAAGTAAAACATCCCAGATCATGAAATAGATATCTTTAGTAGATCTTACTGGTATGAACTGAGATAAAAAGGGGGGAAAAGGGTATGTTATTCAATGTTGTTGAGGCAAGTGGCTTGTTTTCAGGAATAATGTATTTGGTTTCAACCTTTATGCCATGATGGCTTTCTATTTTTTAATTTTTAGTGAGCGTGTTTGTATACATACAATAGGGGATGTGAATGTGCCACAGTGCATGTGTGGAGCTTAGAACTTGTGAGCCTTGTTTCCTTCCTTCTGCATTCACGTCATATGCAGTTAAAATAAA
This sequence comes from Myodes glareolus, assembly GCF_982192425.1. Taxonomy (NCBI): domain Eukaryota; kingdom Metazoa; phylum Chordata; class Mammalia; order Rodentia; family Cricetidae; genus Myodes; species Myodes glareolus. The sequence goes on from NC_142053.1 coordinate 122,798,792, forward strand.
ATGCAGCTAAATACATATAGCTAAATATATATATTTAACTGCATTTGAAAGCTACTCTGGGACCAACAAGATGGCCCATCAATAAAAGCACTTGGTACACAAGTCTGAAGCAAAGGAGCTTTAAAATGCATTTAAATATATGTAAATATTTACAAAGAACTAAAAGACAACACAGAAAAAGTCTTTTAACACCAGAGAACTGTGTGGCAATTAGGACCTAAACTCAAGAGAGACTAAAAGACAGATGAATTCACCCCCATGGCAGAATTTATCACAGGAAGGAACAATGAGAAAATACAAAAGACACACATTAAAGTACAAGAAAATGGCCCCCATGTCGCCTATATAATATCAGCAAGTCAACTAGAGAAGGGTACACAGGAAACAGTGGGCAGAAAGTCCACAGGAAAGGGTAAATAGTTTTTAGCCCCCCAAAACTTCAACTTAATACTGAATTAAAAAACCTTGCATCCTGGTATGATTATAATTTGCATCTGTCTCAGGAGTGAGAAGAAGCTGTGATATATAATTCACTTTATTAAAAATGAAGAAAGAAAACACACATATATAAACACCAAAAAAAAAAAAAAAAACCTTTCTGCAGATATTTTCAAAGGCTTTGGGAAGAAGAACAAGAAATAATAACAGGTAAAAGACATGTTTTTTCATACAGGAATCTTTTATTCTGTTTGAATTTTGAGTCATGTAAATGGACTCCCTAATAAACACTTAGGTTTTACAAAGCAGAGAGAGTTCTATAGCTAATAAAGACAGCAAGGTAGGAGGCAGCCTGAGTTCTTGGCCAGCCCTGCTGTTCATTAGCTCGGCGAACTCGCCTGATCTCTCAAAATCACTGACTATTCTGGCTGAAAAGAATCTTATAAACACTCTCATCCCACACTGTGGTTTTATAGACTGGAAAACAGAAGCACAAAACAAACTTTGTCATGCCCAATGTCACCAGCAATCTTCTCAAAGCAGAACCAGCAAGAGCTATAATGGGTCATTTTGTTCTTATATAACATGGAAAGGCTGCCAAACAAAGAAGACATGGCAAGCCTGAGACACAAAAAGCAAATGTTTCCAAGTAGAAAATTGACAAAGGACATGTACCGGACTGTATAAAGAGCATTCAGAACTTACCCATAAGAAAGCAGGGGCCTGCAAGATGGCTCAATGGGTAATGGTGATTGTAATGGTGATTGTTCCCAATCCAGATGACCGGACTTCTGGCCACAGAATTCACATGATGGAAGGAAAGACTGACTTCTGAGAATAGATAGATAGATAGATAGATAGATAGATAGATAGATAGATAGATAGATAGATAGACAGACAATATATGTAACAAACTTTATTTGTGAAAAGAAATAAAAAGCACCTAAAATCAGAATTAAGATCCTTAGGAACCAGGGAAATAAAAAATAAACCACATTGAACTACCACTGTTCAATAATACATTGGGTAATTTTTTTAACTGACAATACCCTATGCTGAGAAGGATATAGAGAACTGAACACTCATAACTTGGAGGCACACAGAACCTAAAATGATATAACCACTTTAAAAAACAATCTGGCAATCTTTGTAAAGTTAAATGAATAGGCAAATTTTTCAATATAACCCACAGAGCCACTCACAAGTATTTGCCCCAAATATATTAACCCTTCCATTAAACACAAATTATGCATACACAGCACTTGTAGTCATCTAATTGCAGTCCATCAGAAAGCTAGGAGCGACTCCAGTTCTTCAAATACAATGTATCTCTGCAATGCAATAGGATGCAGTCACAAAAAGAAAATCTACTGATACAGGCAAGGACCAGAGTAGACCCCAGAGATATACTGAAGGCTACTTATACATTAACCTCAAGGCTCTGACATTCTGGAAAAGGCAGACTTAGAGGAATAGAAAAACAATCAGTGATTGCCACATAGTGGGGAAAAAGTTGAATGAAAGGGTAAAGGAAAGTTTTGGAAAACGTAAGAATTTAGAGGGTGTGGTGACGAATGTCCCCAATTTACATGTGTCAAACACTGAACAGTTGAGTATCATAGAGAACAATCTTTTTTTTCTTTTTATACATCTGTTTATTTTACATACTTGTTGTAGCCTCCGCCCCACAAATCTTCTTCCTAGTCCCTCTTCCCAATATGCCCATCCCACCCCCAATTCCTCCTCCTACCACCCATTCCCCTCCTCTTCTATCTCCATTCAGGAAAGTTCAGGTCTCCTATGAGTATCAATAAAACATGGCAAATCAAGTTGCAGTAAGATTAAGCAATTCTATAGATATTGAGACTGGGCAAGGTGATTCAGTATGAGAATTAGGGTCCCAGAAACCAGTAAAATAGTTGGAGACAGCCACTGTTACCACTTCTAAAAGTCCCATAATAGGACCAAGCTATACAACTGTAACATCAGAGTGCCTGTCAGTCTCACTGCAGACTCCCTAGTTGGTGGATCAGTCTCTGTGAGCCTCTATAAGTCCAGATTAGTTTATTGTGTGAGCCTTCCATGGTGTCCTTAACCCCCACAGAGTGCATTCTTTAAAAAAAAACAAGATTTAATATCTATATATATGTATGTACGTCTGAGTGTATGTGTGTGCATCACGTGTGTGCAGATCAAGGTCAAAAGAAGGTATCAGATCCCTGGAGCCAGAGTTATAGGCATTGCCCTATGCAAGTGTTGGAAAGCAAACACAAGTCCTCTGGAAGTGCAGCAAAAAGCATTCTTAACTACTAAGCCATCTCTCCAGAGCAGATTTTATTGTATGTGAACTTTAAAGTGTTCTAGCTTTGTGTGTATGTAATTGACTGACAAAGTATATATGGAAATCATCAACATAGTAAAGACACAGCCTTTCCTAAAAGAATGTGCATATGTAAATCAACAAAGAAGAGTGACAGCCTGCCATAAAAATGGATCTTCCATATAACCCAGCTCTACCACTCTGGGGTATCAATATATCACAGGGACATTCACACATCAATGTTCACAACAGCTAAGTCATGGAACCAACACAGCTGCCCAACCAGAGAGGAATGAGGAAGTGATGTATATACACAATAGAATTATTTTGAGCCATAAAGAAAAACAAAGCTGTATAATGCGCAGGAAAACAGGTGCATAAAAACATGGTGATAGTCACAAGTGAAATCAGCTAGTGTATATTTTGTATAGATATATAAAATCATTTACATAGATTGCCATGAAGCTAGGTATGGAAGTACACACCTTTAATCACAACACTCAGGAGGCAGAGGCAGGCGTATCTCTAAGTTTGAGGCCAGCCTGGTTTACAGAGTTTTAGAACAGCCAGGGTTACGAGAGAAACCCTGTCTCAAAAAAAATGAAACAAAACAAGAAATGCCATGAATTGTAACCAAAATTGTCTAAGGTAACAAAGAGGCCTAATTGGAAGCAAAAGGGAAGAAAGAACAAGGTTGGGAACATGAAAGGGGAAAATATGTTCAATGTGTAATATATACTTGTACCAAAATATACTTAGGCAGAAAAGTATTGTATAGAATAAGTAGACAAATGAAAATTATATTTAAAAAGTTAAAAAAGTTAGCCTGTAGATTGAAAAAATATTTGCCAACTATTTACTAAGCAAAAAATTAATATCCATATAAAAGAATTTGATGGTACAAACACAATTCAAAATCAAGCAAATGATGTGGACAGCTATTCTACCCAGGCCGATACACACATGGTACATGAAAAAGGTGCTCACTATTACTTACTGTCTGAAAAATGCACATTGAAACCACAGCTGGTATCATCTCACACCAAAAGTAATTTTAAAAGATACAGATAAGAGGGAATGCATGTGTAGTACTATGGAAAACAGTATAGAAGTTTGCAGCAAAAAAGCAAACATGAAGCGATCACGTAATCCCCTAGAAGGTATGTGTCTACAGGAACTAAAGTTTTTAGATGAGAAACCTGCATGCATGTGTTTACTGTATGAAGTATTTTAAATTTACAAGATATGGACTGACCTGGGATTTCCAGTGGTGGGTGGATGGGTAAAGAACAGATGCACATTCACAATGGAGTAACACCCAGTCACTGACAAGAATCAAGTCCTGTCATCCACAGACCTGGCAAGAGTAACTCTATCGTATAAGATCATAATAGAGCAACATCAGCTTATTTTTAAAAAGGCATTAAATATTTTATAAGGAACTAAAAGGGGCAAATTTGAAACTTCCTGATACAAAGAAATTATAATGTTTAAGCAGAGGAACATTGCTTCAGTTATCGCACTGTCTTCCAGAAATATTATTGAGACAGTTTTAAAACTGTGTGTACAAAGTATATGACCCAGTGCTTTCATAGACACGTATCATATCAAGATAATTAGCATATCCATCCCTTCAGGTGGAGCCAAAAATCAAATGATATCTATAGCCACATGTGATGGCGTACACATGTAATGCTGGGCAGGATAAGTGTGACTTTGAAGTCAGCCTGGGCTACAAAGCCAAAGCTATCTTTAAAAAAATGAAAAAAATGGGGGGAATCAAATGATCTCATTGGCCCCTTATTCCATTCCTAAACTCACAAAGAGTCCTTCACTTTTCAAAGGGGTAATTCCAGGCTGGGACTATGGCACAGTGGATAAAGCTGCTCACTGTACAAGCGCAATAACCTGAGTTTCAATCCACAGGACACACAGAAAAAGTTGGGTGCTGTGATAGACATTTGAACATCCAGTATTGGGGGACTGGAGATAGATGAATGCCTGCATCACACTGGCCAGCCAGTGTATTGGAGCTGATGAGCTCCAGGCTTAATGAAATAACTTGGTTCAAAAAATAATATGGAGAGCATTTGAGAAAGAAACCTGATGTCAATCTCTGTCCACCATATGCAAGCACACACATACATGCACACACATATACTGCACAATGGCAATAACAACAACAGCTGATTTTGAAGGACTAGTACAAGTTTGCATTGTGTATAGAGAAAGAAAAATCCTTATAATTTTTCTTTAAAAATATGAACCCAGATAACTCTGAAATCTATACCTCTGTAGCAATGTGGAGAAGCAGGAAGGTCTGATAAGATAAGAAGATAAGAACTGGGAAATGCCTGGCTCTCCTTGACATTCATGAGTTTTCCAGCTAGGCTGACTTTTCTTGGATTTAGAAGTCTGAACCAGCCAGGTGGTGATGGTGCACACCTTCACCCAACACTCAGGAAGCAGAGACATGCAGATCTCTGTGAGTTAGAGGCCAGCATGGTCTACTAGAGCTAGTTCCAGGACAGGCTCCAAAGCTACAAAGAAACTCTGTATTGAAAAAACAAAAAAAATATTTAAAAAAGTATAAACCAAAGAGAAAATCGAGCCAGTCTCCTCATGAGTTGGTTCCTTCCCTTATGTATTTTTTCCTTTCTCCAAACTTGTACTGGTGAGATACTAGCACTATCTAGAAAATCATTGCTGTTCAAAATAGCCTGTTGTTTTCATTTCAATCTCTCTCATTCCAATAAACATCAAGCAAAATATTGTTTGTGTGGTGTCTTAGTTTGCTTTCTGTTGGTGTGATAAATGCCATGGGCAAAGACAACTTGGGGGCTAGAGGAAGGGTTCATTTGGTTTATCTTCCAGGTGATAGTCCATCACTGAGGCAAATTGGTGCAGGCACAGAAGCTGAAACTATATCAGATTGTTGCTTGCTGTTTTGTCCTCTTGTGCTCAATATCTTTTCTACACCCCCCATGAACACCTACCTGTCTGGGGGTGGCCCTGCCCACTGTGGGCTCTGCCATCAATCAGTAATCAACACAATTCTTCACAGACCTAGACACAGGCCAATCTGTTCTGGGCAGTCTCCCAGTTGAGACTCCTTCCAACGACTCTGGACTGTGTCAAGTTGGCAGCTGGAGCTAACTAGGACTCATAATGTCTCTTTTTTCTAAAACCTGCAGGGGCCAGAGAGGTGGCTCAGTGAATAAAAGAACTTGCCACGAAGCAATGGCAATCTGAGTTTTATCCCTGGAATCCACCAGTTAGAAGGAGAAGATTGACTCACATAAGCTATATGCATTTACACACACACAAATTAATTTTAACGTAAGAACCTAAAGCAAGTTATAACCCTATTGGAAGAACTTTTAAAATAGTAATTTCAAAAACACCTGTCTTTGTCTATTTATATTGCTATAATAAAACCCCCAGCGGTGTAACAGGGCAAAAGAAATATATATGTCATAGTTCTGGAGGGTGTCTATTACTGCCCCCCCAAGATTGCTTCCTATAGACTTCTTCTGCAGGGAGAAATGCTGCTCAGAAGAGATAGAAGATGAACACGGACTCTTTCTAAGAAAGCACTTTCATTAGAGTGCTAGCCCACTGAACACAGAGCAATCAATGCCTTCCTAATGCAAATACCACCAAAAAGTTCACACTTTTGGTGGAGGGGGGATCAAGACAGGATTTCTCTGTGTGACTTTGGAGTCTGTCCTAGTACTCACTCTGTAGACCAGGCTGCCCTCACATTCACAGAGCTCTGCCTGCCTCTTTTTCCTGAGTTCTAGGATTAAAGGTATGCAACCACCACCATCCGGCTTATATTATAATATTATATTATTATATTATTTTATATACATTGGTGTTTTGCCTCCACGTATGTCTGTATGTGGGAATCAGATCCCCTGGAACAGGAGTTACAGACTACTGTAAGCTGCCATGTGGGTGCTGAGAATTAAACCTGGGTACTCTAGAAGAGCAGCCAGTGTTCTTAACCACTGAGCCATCTCTCCAGCAAGTTCACACTTCTTAATACTGTTGCCTTCAGGATTAAGTTACAACATGGATTTTGGAGGGAACATTATAAGACTCAATGCCAGGGACCAGAGATTCCAAACTGGATCTATGAAATATTATCAAAGGCTTGAAACCTCAGGAAGTAGACCCTCACCTTGGTGAGTACAAATCAAAATGATCATGACTAAAAGATAAAAAATTATGGAAGTATTATCTTAAACAGGCGAGAAGACTGGAGTTATCGTCAAAATACCATCCCCTTGAACAAAGGCACTGTGGGTATTTTATGCAGAAAGACCAAATGCATTTATATAGGAGCACACCTAGGGGTTGGCATGCTAAGTTAAGGTATGTGTCTTTGAGCATGCTGGACACACACACTCTTAAATGTGCTCACAGAAGTACATTTCTGGGTTGGAGAGATTGCTCTGTGGTTAAGAGCACTTGTTGCTTGTTCTGGCTTGTTTTATGTCAACTTGACATAAACTTCAGAAGAAGAGCCTCAGTTGAGAAAACGCCTCCATAATATTGGACTGTAGAGTAGTGGTTCTCAATTGATGGATTGAAATCCATCTGGGGTCAAGCAACTTTTTCACAAGGGTCATATATCAGATATTCTGCATACCAGATAGTTACATTACAATTCATAACAGTAGCAAAATTACTGTTATGAGACCACAGCAAAATAATTTTATGGTTGAGGGTCACCACAACATAAAGAACATAACCACCACCATTAAGAAGGTTGAGAAATACTGCTATAGGGTTTTCTTAATTAGTGATTGATGGAGGAGGGCATACCCCATGGTGGGTGATGTCACTCCTGGGCTAGAAGTCCAGGATTCTATAACAAAGTAGGCTAAGCAAGCGAGTAAGCAGCACCCCTCCATAGCCTCTGAATCAGCTCCTACTTCCAAGTTCCTGGCTTGAGTTTCTACTTTGACTTCCCTGGGTGGTAAACTATAAACTGTAAGCTGAAATAAACCTTTTCCTCCCCACGTTGCTTTTGGTCACGGTGTTTTAGCACAGTAATAGAAAACCCTAACTAAGACATTGCTCTTACAGAGAAACTGGGTTTGGGTCCCAGTACCTATACTTGGTGGCTCACGAATGTCTATAATTAAAGTTCCAGGGTATCTGACGTCTTCCTCTGGCTTCTACAGGCACTGCACACATGTGTTACACACAGAGACAAATATATACACACATAAAAATTTAAATTGATTAATTTTTTAAAAAGAACTGTATCTCTGAGTATGCTCAGTTAAATTTAAGGTCTGGTTCAAGAAGGAAGCATGGCTTGGACATTTTTGTGAATACCTAGCTGAATACATGGAATACATGTTCAAATATGGTGGACAAGAACACATTTAAACAGCATGCTCATCTTGCATCATAAAGATGGAGAAGGAAACACACCTTTTGGGGGTGTTGAGCTTTTTTAAACATAACACACTGTAATGTTTCTGGTAATGAGGAAATTTCAACATGAAGTTTTAAATGGTAAATAAAACAAAAAAAGGACACTTCGAAGGTGCGTTAGTATAAGTCTGCCCCTTCAAGGTGCCAGCCTCAATATTTGACATTCTTCCAGATGAGAGGTTCGGATATGCAATATTAGGGAAAACAGTGACGTGATTGGTGTTCTGTTTTTTGATTGATGACTAAGGATCAGAGCAGTAACTGACTGACATGTGAAAAGTCACCGAACTAAATACATATCCCTTGGCTTTGCAAAAAGACTCTAATTCCACTTACTGCTCTGCCAGGTGCTGGCGTCTACACCTGGCAGCATTATAGAGCTTCTCTGAGACTCTATCAGACACTCACATTCTTTCTGAACATAGTCTTGACAAGGAAACTCACTGTTAGCACCCAGTATTTGCTTTTTGGAGGCAAAGAGTGAAACCATTGGTTAACTCACCACCAGAAAGCAAAAGTTGGTAGGCAAGATGGCAGAAAGAATATGCGGTTGTTTCTGCTTAGTGTATGTGATGGTTAATACTGAATGTTAACGTGACAGGACCGAGAATGATTTACTGGATGTCAATATGAAAGGTTCTAGAATCAACCAGCAAACAAGCCACTTAGCACAGGGATTATCTCGATTAGGTTAATCTCTGGACATGCTTGGGAGATATTATCTTAACTGTTTTCAATGACACACCATCCTAAAAGTGGGTGGTGGTACCATTCTGTGGGTTAGTGCCTTGGACTGAATAAATAGGAGAAAACAAACTGAACCACCGTCACTCATCTCTCTGCTTACTGACTGCATATGCAATGTGACCAGCTGCCTCCATATGCTTCCCCACCATGATGGACTGTACCCTGAAACTGTGATCCACAACAGACCCATTCTCCTTTATATTGTTTTCATCAAGGTATTTTATCACCGTGATACAAAAAGAAACTAAGCCCACTATAGCATAACAGGTATGCACACAGACACACAATTAGGATCTACTTCTGCACACATAAACAACGTATATACTACTAAGAACCACATTGCTATTATAACATGAAAGTAGATATAAACAAGCCATAAACCACTGATGTGGCTGTGTCTCGATAAAACTTTCTTTATAAACATAAATGACAGCCATGATGGCTGCAGATTGCTGAATTCTACCACACATTCTTTGTGAGGATCACATCAGAATGCTGATGGTGACATTGTTCTTCCTGAGGTCATAATCATCATCACCAGTGATGCCCTGTGCACTGCTATTCCACCCTCTCAGAAAATTAAAAGCAAATCTTCCCAGACACATCTTACAAGTGAGGAAGGCAGTGCTTCTGAGGTTGATGCTTATGGCAATGCAGGCAGTATGCTGAAAATAGCTTATGGCCATGTATGAATCATGCTAGGAGCAGCATGTGGCCTCTAGACCTCTAAAGCATCTTCTCTCTGTCACTGAACTCTGAGACGCTCAGACATATGTTTGTATGGGATCATTTCACAATCCTGGTACTTCAAGAGATAACTAGCAAACATTTTCACTGCTGAGACACAAAGCTACAAGGATGGAAAAATAGAAAGGCATTTATTTATATTATAGTAAACTTTAAAAATTATTTCCCTGAATAGACCATTTTCCTCCTTTCTGTCAGTTATTACCATCTTTATTTTCCAGCTGTAAAAGTATATGCTTGCCATTTGTCTGCAGAACAACACAGCCTTCAATGCACAGTCATGCTTGCATGGAGTCATTAGGATCGTATCTGTATGATTAAACAGGCATGCTAAGCCACAGCCATCCTTGGAGCATGCCCTTAGCCAGCAGTGCCAAGCATTACCTGACTCATAGCGCAAAGACCCAGACCAAAGGGAGTTTTCAAAAGAGAAATTTTACCTTTCATAGCCAGCAACATTTGTGAAAGCTATTTTCAAGCAATTACGTGTAATAATTTCAGGAGAGCAATTTAATTCTTTTAGCCTGATGATTCAACAAAATGAAAAGCTTCAAAGAAAGAAAGAAAAAAAATCAGGTAATTTTCCCTCTGATCACAATTCAACCTGTGTTCTCTCAGAGCTACACTGGAAAGTTTATTGGATACAAAATGTCCTCTGGTTATTTACTTGTAAAATCTCCATTGTCAAATTAGCAAAGCTAGAGTTCGCAGCTTCTGGGAGTCCTGTGGCCAGAAGTTCAATACTGAAAAATGGGACAGGATTGACCCTGACTATACTAAAGAGAAAATATTCACAGTCAATCACTATGAACTCAGACACAGCCACCAGGTCTCAGACTCAGTAAGAGAGGGGAAGAGGAATTGCCTTACCTGGATGCAGAGATGGATGAACAGATGGAAAAATAATAAAATACATTAGTTAAATGAATAGATGATAGACAGACAGACAGATAGATGGATGGATGGAAGGAAGGAAAGAGAGATGGATGCACATGTAATTTACACAGTATATGATATATAACTAGATAATGAGATATATAATAGACATTTACATACTTACGCTTTGCATAAACATGTGTACACATCAAATACATAGATATATGCATGTAAAAACTTCCTTGCCCTACTCTTAAATCAGGATTAAAATTGGGTTTAGGTGGAGAAATTGTCACTCATCTAATGGCTGCTGTTTGCCATTCTGCAAATTTCTGGGCGTGATGAAACCCAATTTTAAGAGCCAAGAGCATTCAACCACTAGGAATTGGTACTTTGCCTAGATGACATCCAACAATTACTACTCAAAGAAGAAGATATAGCAGCCCACACTGCACTGATGAGTCTCCATGGCAACTGAGGTTCAGTGAATTTTGTAACTGGCCTGAAGGTTACAGAACTGTGGAGTTGCTGATCTTGGATTAAAGCCAAAATCCATGGTCGGTGCTGTCTGCTCCACTGTTATCATTCTGAACTTCCATTAGGAAGATCTCATAGATGCTTCCAAGGGCAAGGTCTAAACCACCTAGAGCTCCAAATTGACAGAGCTCCCCTTTGTTAGCATTGCTGCAAAAAACTGTGACTCATCCAAACATTTGAGAGAAATGAAGCTGCAAGACATAGAGATAAGAAACCGTAGTACTGAGCAAAGACAGTCCTCAAAATTACTCACCTAAGATTGCGGCACCTGCAGCATTCCTTTGTTGCCTGTAGTTGGGGAGGGTTGAGGCTTTGTGAGCTCTTCTCTGTCCAGTTTGGCATGTTCATTAGTGTCGTCTTTGTTCAGTTCACATGTGGGCAGTTATATTGGTGAGACTTTATGGGTGCAGCTTCTGATATTACATGGAGACACAATTCCACAGCAAACTTCCTGGGCCATCATTCAATGGATCTATGAATAAGTTTCATGAAATGACAACACAGAAGATAGAATTAAAATATGATTATTAGTCATCAGAATGTTGGAGAAATGGCTTGTAAAATTTAGTTTGTGGTAACCAGTTAAATGCAAGGCTCAGTCTTTGCATACATTTCTTTTTAAATATTTATTTATTTTTATTTTTGATGTGTGTGAGTGTTTTGCCTACATGAGATATATAAGTATATCTAACTGTACCATGTATGTGCTTGGTCAGAAAAAGGTGCTACAAATTGGGATAAAAGGAAGACAAGAGAGGGTAATGAGTATGAATATAATCAAGATCTGTTATATGGATGAATGAAAATATCATAATGAAACCCATTATCTTTTATGATTAATATAAACTATTAAAATACCTTATGTAGTTGCTTCAGTACCGAACTTTCAAATGTCAGCAAGTGTTTGAGAAATTTGAGTTATAAGGGCTTACAATTTGGTATAATTATATTATTGTGAAATTTTCTATCTTCTATCAAGTATCCACTTAGAAGCAAAAGAAATACATACAATGGGGCCAGTGAGATGGCTGAGCTTATCAATGGGGCCCATATGGCAGAAATAGAGAAGCAATTCCCATGTACCCTCTAACCTCCTTGCAAATGTTTTCCCTTGTGCACCACTCCCAATATACACAACCAAACATTACTAAACAAACATATTTTAAGTGAAAATGTTACTCAACTATTCTACTCACATAGCTTTTACTTAGAAAAATCACAAAAGGCATACACCTAAATTGCCTACTTTGATTTCATAACATGTAAAGACGTTCATAAATATTATTTTTATGTCACTTGCTAGAGAAAATTATTTTATAGTGAGTCCACTACCTATATAACCAATATATACTAGTTTCTTGAGCTTTATCATGTGCAAAAGGATCATGCATGGGACTGAGAGATTCAATCAGTAAAATGCTTGCTTTGTAAACATAAGGCTCTGAGTTTGATCCAAGAAACTACTTTTAAAAGTACTTTTTAAAAAGTTGGCATTGAGGTTTTGCAGAGATGGTTCAATGGTTAAGAGCACTTGCTGCTCTTCCAGAGGACCTGAGTTCGATTCCCAGCTCATCACCTGTAAATCCAGCTCCAGGCATTCACACAAGCACATGATACATGTGCATACATTCACAAACACACAAAAACTAAAATAAATATTTTTTTAATTTATTAGAATTTTTTAAAAGTATCAATCCAAGTTCCCACTCCCTCCCTTCCTTCCATTCCCTCCACACACCCTCTCACCCTATCCCCATCTAATTCTCAGAGAGGGTAAGGTACATTGTTTTGTGGACGGTCCAAGGCCCTCCCTACTATATCTAGGCTGAGCAAGGTATACATCCAAAGAGATTAGGATCACAAAAAGCCTGTACATGCAGTAGGAATAAATCCTGGTGCCACTGCCAGTGGCCCCCGAGTCTACCCCAGCCATGCAACTGTCAACCACATTCAGAGGGACTAGTTTGGTCCTATGCTTGTTCCTTCTGAATCCAGCTGGAGTTGGTTTCAGTGGGTGAACCCAACATGGTCTTGCAAAATAAATATTTTTAAAGCCTGGTTGTCACAGCTGATCATCAGGCAAAGAATGAGTAACCGGAAATTAATTAATTAGAAGGGTCTGAACCCAAATTTCCTCCCTTTAAACTTAAATAAATATCAGGACTCATAAAAAATGAGTAACCGAATACAATCTATATCATAGTCCCTTCACACATGGCTCAAGGGACATTCCAGAAGAGAGAGCAGAAAGATTCTTAAAACCAGAAGTTAAAGAAGACTGCTATCAACAGTATCTTTTAGACACTCAACAGGATGTTGTTCTCATGAACTCAGAATCACTGTGGCAGCATGCACAAAACCAGTACAAGATCAGATCAGTCTAAAATCTAACATAGATTGAGGAAGGACCCATGCAACCCTACCGCTAGTGAGAAGCTGTGGTAGTTGATGGATGTTGAAGTATGGAGATTCTGTTTTCTTTAGGGAAGTGATCGTTGTTGGGTTGCCTATGTTCCAGTGTCTTACTACCCATGAGCATACAGATAGCCTAGGCTGGACTGGTCTTACCACCTATGAGCATATAAATAGTTTAGCCTGGACTATGTGGGCTATGAAAAAAGGAAATGAAAATTTAAATGCAACATAACACACAGGAATCTTGGAAGAGTTGGAGAGGGAATGGGGAGTTAATAGGATCAAAATGTACTGTACATATACATGAAATTATCAAACAAAGAATTCTTTTTATAATTGGGTGTGGTGGCTTGTACTTATACTCCTACCACCAAGGATCAGATACAGGCAAATCTCTAGGGATAGCTAGCCAGTTGGCCTAGTCTACTTGGTGAGTTCCAGTCCAATGAGAGATCCTGTCTCAAAACCCAAGATAGACAGCACTTGAGAAACGACACTAGAAGTAGACACACACACACACATGCACACATGTGTACCTGCACACACAAACACACACATAGGCATAAATCCACATGTGAACACACAGAAAGAGAAATCAAATAAAGAACTGGTTGAATTGCATGTTTCTGCCTTTACTTGGAACATCCTTCTGAACTTCTCTGCAGAGTCCAGATCCCTACAATGTAGATTACCACCCCAAATCCGTTTGAAGGGTGATCTGTGCTGTTGTATACATTCAGGAAGGACTGCCTGACAATTCTCTGCCTTACTATGTAAAAAAAAAAGGGTCCTCAAAAAGTAGTAATGGTTTCAGACGTATGTATTCTCTATGCATGACCTTTTCCAATCTTGCCACATCTATGCTACTTGGGCATCTGTATTCTCTTAACTGTGCTATATGTGCACTCTAAATGATGAACTCTCAAGCTGCTTGGAATCGCCCACTGCTTCCTGGTACATCCATCACTGGCATTTCACCAGCTACCCTGACAACCCTGGACAGAGTCCCAATTTGTGACTGATTCATCTGTGTTTTTTCTCTCCTCACAAAGACAGGCCCATATCTACATAGTTCATGCACAGCTAGGTCACAGTCATGGAGTCCTTGGTAATCATGTGTACTTCTGGAAATAAAGAATGGACAAGGGTTCAGATTTATGATTCCCTACTTTTATCCAATTCCAGAACATGTCAACAGAGTATTTTCCTGCTCAGCCTTGGCCATGAAAAACCAGTCTTAATATAGGTGAGCTTTATTTACATCTCTTCTCTTGTTTCATTTGAAAGGGTATCTAAGCTAAGTATTGCACATTGTGCACCGTCCCCTCCCTACTCCTCCTCCCCCCTCTCCCTCATCCTTTTTTTCCTACCTCCTTCCTCTGTCATTCTCCCTGCCCCTGTTTCCTCTTGCTCCTCTCTTTCCATTCTCCCTGTTTGTTTTCTCTCCTCTTTTCTGTCCACTCCTCCTCACTCCTATATTGCTTTTTCAACTTCTTCTTCCTATTTTTATCTTTCCCTCTTTATGTCTCTTCTTCCTCTCCTCCTTATAGTTCTTTCTCAGTCTTCTCTTCCTCTGCCTTTTCTCCACTTTCCTCTACTCCTTTTCCATCTTCCTCCTTCATCTCTCACCATCTTCCTCTGTTTCTTCTTCCTCTCCTATCCCCCCTCCCCATCGTCCTCCTCCTGTTCCTTTCTCGCCTTCTTTTTCTGTGTCACTTCTTCCTCCCTCCCCTCTCTATTTTCCTCCTTTATTGTCCTATCTTCCTTCATCCACTCTCCATCCTACCTTCCTTACTCTCCTTTTCTCTCTTCCTCATTATTCCTTTCTCTTCTTCTCTTGTTCCTTTTCCATCTCTCCCACTCCTTCCTTTCTCTGCCATGAAGCTTTTCTTAAGATAAGAATTAAAGAAATTATTTAGATCCATATATCAGTGTCTTGCTCAGCCATCGTCAGAGAAGCTTCTTTTTGCAAATAGACTCACAACTGGGCAATGCACACAGAGTGAGAGACTTTGGAGCTTTCAGTCCTAAATGGGATGTCTCCATCCACCCTCTTGTCTCAGGGCTCAGGGATCTTTGTGAAAGGGAAAGTAGAGAGATTGTAAATACCATAAATGATGGACTCCCAGGAGACAGTGCCTTCCAAGCACAACATGACTGATGCACAAGTGAACTCAGACTCTGGCAGCACGCATGGGGCCTATATAGGTTCGAGCCAGACAGGTTTCCAGTGCTAAGAGGGAGAAGTAGACATGGATTCCCACCCCTAACCAGGAAGCTATCTGAAATTTATACCTGCTAGCAAACAAAAAAAAAATGATTTCTCCAATGGAGTCACATTGCAGGTATTAACCATACTTCAAGGTAGGCTCCCTGTCCAGCAGTAGTTAACCAACACGAAATGAACTTAATGTATCCTTTTCATCTCATTTTGCTTTGTTTTCCCATTTCTTATCTTATTTAACTTTTGTTTGTATGTTTTGGCTTCTGTTTTGTGCATTTTTGTGAGGATAGTCTCTTTCTTGGGATTCTATGTTCATTTATTTTTCTAAAGATGTAGAGAGAAAGAACATAAAATTGTATGGGTAGGGAGGGGGGAAAGATCTAGGAGAAATTGGAAAATGCAAAAACATGATCAAAATGTATCATATGAGTTTTCTTAATAAAAAGAAAAGATTTAACAGCCTGGAAATCGAGTTCTTTCAAATACTGAACAGAACACAGCATGGTGGATGACTAT
Source organism: Myodes glareolus (assembly GCF_982192425.1). Taxonomy (NCBI): domain Eukaryota; kingdom Metazoa; phylum Chordata; class Mammalia; order Rodentia; family Cricetidae; genus Myodes; species Myodes glareolus. Next base: position 122,815,066 of record NC_142053.1, read on the forward strand.
ACAAAGATTAAATGAGTAGAGATGGACCACACCTGTGCATGCCTAAAATCCAGTAAGCCCTTAGTAAATGTTTGCCTTCCAGCTTTCCTCTCCAGCATAGTCTGCAACACAAACAGCTTTATTTCCACCTGTTAGAAGTCCCTGTCCCTCTCAGATGATAAATGGGGAATGGCTTTTTCTATGAAAAAGGAGAAACTGGTTCCTGGAGCAAGGGACTTAGCTTCTCTAAAGTCATATGATACTGGTACAGCCAGGGAAAGAATATTGCCAGCCTTGGAGGGCCTGTAAAAAGATTCTGGATGATGTTCCAATCAAAAGCCCACCAAAGTCCTATTTCAAAGTCTTTTTAAGTGTCTTCCTACCACTCTTCCTCGCTTTCATACATTAAATATCCCAGGCATATAATTATGCTCTAGCCTGGGCAGGTTCTCACCTAAGACCAATTTTGTTTCCCTTTGTTCCAGAACTAAAAAAGACCCAGCATCTGCACAACAAACATTCTACTTTCTAATGCAGTCTCACAAAAAAAGGAGGGTCTAATTCCTGCCATAAGACTGGTCAACAGGGCCTAGACTGGAACAAGAGCAAGAGAGTACCAGTGAGTGGGAATAGAATCCAAAATTCAAATGCCTGCTCTTAGGAGCTCAGCCTGGGTGTGAAACTCATGGGTATCCTCACGTATGAGTAAAATATGAGAAACGTGGGTGAACAGATGGCTGCTAAGAGAAGTTTGTTTGTATGCAGCAAACAGGTGCTTATAGAGGAGGTAGAGAGAAAACAAAAAAAAATACTTTCCTGCATTTTGACTCTAATGAAGGAAATTTTAGTTTATAATCTAAGACAATAATTTATTTAAAGATGAGGGATAGGTAGGTATGTAAGTGATAGAACGTAGGCAGATAGATGATAGCAGATAGAAGCCTGGTATGGTGGCACATGCTTGTAACCCCAGGTGTAATCAGGAGGTGTAAGCAAAAGGATTGAGTTCAAAGTCATCCTTGGCTACTTTAAGGCCAGTCTTGGTTACACAAAACCCTATCTTGTAGGAAGGAAGGAAGGAAGGAAGGAAGGGAGGGAGGGAGGGAGGGAGGGAGGGAGGGAGGGAGGGAGGGAGGAAGGAAGGAAGGAAGGAAGGAAGGAAGGAAGGAAGGAAGGAAGGAAGGAAGGAAGGAAAGATGTATAAGGGCTAGAAAGGGATGTGGCTCCATGGATGAGAGTGCTTGTTGTACACTGAGTTTAGATCCCTAGTACCTACATAAAAATCCAGGTCTGACTGTTCATACCTGTAACCACAGTGCTATAGGGGCAGAGATAGAACTAGCTGCCAGCTTAGTTCCAGATCTTTTCACTTAGAATGAGGTGAAGAGTGATAGAGAGGACAGACACTCTGTGTCCTTCTCTGACCTCCACACATGTACACACACACAAACACTTCCCACTATGCGTACAGGTATCTCTTCTTCTCAGCCCCCAAACACACATGGGGAGAGAGAGAGAGAGAGAGAGAGAGAGAGAGAGAGAGAGAGAGAGAGAGAGGTGGGATACCCCTCTGTATGCTGTGATTACCATTAATGAAAAAAGAAACTGTCTTGGCCTTTTGATAGGGCAGAACTTAGGTAGGCAGGGAAAACTAAACTGATTGCTGGGAGAAAGGAGGCAGAGTCAGGGAGAAGCCATGTAACCCTGCTGGAGAGAGATGCTGAAACTTTACCTGGTAAGCCACAGCCACGTGGCAATACACAGATTAATGGAGATGGGTTAAATTAAGATGTAAAAGTTAGCCAATAAGAAGCTAGAGCTAATGGGCCAAGCCATGATTTAAATAATGTTTCTGTGTGATTATTTCGGGGCTGAGCAGCTGGGAACCAACAAGCAGCCTCATTACAAGATGGGGAGAGGGGGAGTTACTTCTTGCATTTTAGAAAGCAATAATACAAGCAGTGATTCCTCTCTCAAATTCCCTCTTAGAGCTGTTCTTGATAGGCTAAAGGCAAAGAGGCACATATGCATGCTTGAAGGTCTCTTTGCTTCTGGGTGAAGAATTCATGGGTTATGTTGCATGCTCTGTCCCACAGATGCATTTCATGCTGTGCCCTTCAATACAAACAGTCTTGCAAATATAGCCGCAGTTCAGGACTGACAGACAAACTAAGACAAAATAACCCTGGGTATTTTGTGGTCTAGTTATCACGTTGAAGATATCTATACTCTACTCAATTTCTGAACCTTCCAATTAACAGGACTCGATTATTTTCCACTTCTCACCCATCCCTCCAACTACATAAATATGGCTTCTCTAACCCAATTAGATAATTCTCTAATTCAACTAGAGGGGATTTCAGTATACCAATTAACATGAGGCCATTCATACTTTTGACTATTGAAGGAAAGATAGATCAGCAGATGATGTCATGATATGCAGTGACATTTGTCAAGTTTGCATTGAAAGTCATGGGGAAACCATGCCTGGTACTGAAAACCTAATACCTACTCCATGCTAGTGAACTCATGATTATTGAAGGAGAATCTACAACTTCTAATTTAATAAACAACATAATCCCCCAAAATAATCTATGTACATGTGTCCTTATATCAACAGATAAGTCTAGTCTTCCCCCCTCACCCAGGAAACTTATCTTTGCAACAGATAGAGACCACTACAGAAAACTTCAAACAATCAAAATGCAGATTTGTTGATCCCAGATCCATTATATACATTTACAAAACAATTCCTGCACCTAAGGATCACAGAACATTGTGGAAGAGGAGGCAGAAAAATCTTAAAAGCTAGAGGATCAAGGAGTTCGCTGTGAAGCTATGTCTCCTGATAATGTCAGGAACTACACACATAAAGTCTGATCAAATGAACTACCCAAATGTAACCCAAACAAGAATGACACCAATAGATATGCCAGAGTGGACTGGAGAAAACCAATGAGGCCTCAACCCTGCACAAAGAACTTCAAGCAAATAAAGAATGCTGAGAATGAAAGAAGTAGTCTTCCCCCAAGGAAGAGCACACCAATTGGTTATCCAATATCAAACGATCCGTCCTAAAAACATGTGGACAACTAATATTATAAATCCTAAGTATTCTATATTTAGGAATAGATGCAGATACATATGTGCATGTAACAGCAATGGAAACAGAGGCCATGAGTGTGAAAGAGATCAAGGAGTGACATATGGCAGTGTTTGGAGGGAGAACAGGAAGCATAAAATGAAATTATATTATAATATCAAAAATAAAATGAATAATTTTTAAAAAGAAAAGAAAGCAGAGCATAGTGACACATATTTGTAATGTTATCCCTGAGGAAACAGAGACAGCAGGATTCCTGGGGCACACTGGTCAACTAGACTAGCAAAATGAGTAAGCCCCATCCCAAAGGATAGGCTCTATTCAAACAACCAAGTGGATGTCTGTGGGGCAATGTTATATAGGCCACATATTCTGCATTGAGAGCAGCCAGCCTCTCAAGTCACAATAGCAACAAAGGTGCTAAAAGCATCTTCGAACTGGCTGTCTCCGGAGCTCAGGATATGATGTTCCTTTCTTTGTAATTATGTAGATCACCAGAGAAGGGATGCCAGCTCCAAGCTAGTGACAGAACTGCGGACGTGACTTTAGTCCTGCTACCCTGGAAACAGAATGCTAATGAACTTCCCCCTCAGTTTACCTTGGGAGATAAAAGATGTTTGGAAAATAAATGCGGGTGATCTTCAGGACTTGAATGAACCCTGAGATTCCCTTCCGATATCGCTGTGTAAACTGTGTCTCAATTATTCCTACCCCTTCACGCCAGTCCAGAGAGATAGTTTATGTTGGGGTTCAGGCCCCAACGGATGTCATCCTGAGGAATGACACCTAAGGCTGACCTCTGGCCTCCACACCTATATGTATATCATGTGCACCTGCTCATACAAGAGCATTAATATATACAACACCCAGTTTCTCTCACTTTTGGGCAAATAACATGCAAATTTATGACTGTGCTCGGCTTTCACTCCATGGTGTGGGGTCCTCATCTTGTGGGAACTGGAAATTGGAGAATGTGTTTAGTCAATATTGCTTATGACTGCTATTATGACTCTAGCCTTTGTTTCTGAGACATATTTCCCCTTCCGGCTAATTTGAACCACTACTAGATTAACATGCTTACCATACTTCCTTAGTTGTTTGGAGTTCTTTGACATATCTAAGCTCCATGCTCAAAGAAATCATCTCAACCAAGCATCACAACATCTCCATTGAGATTAGCAGTGTCTTAACTGTCCTCGTTATGCAGTCCAGGACCCAAGCTTATGGGGTGGTGTACCCACATTGAGGACAGGTTTTCTAATCTTAACTATCCCAATCTAGAAACTTCCCTACAGGTATGACCAGAGGTTCGCCTCCTAGATGATTCTAGAACTTGTGAATTTGACAATCAAGACTAACCATCCCAAAAGACATTCCAAATGCAAACTAAGGCAGAAGCACTGTCTTGAGAAAAGAGGCCACCTGTATACAAGAATATGGTAAGGTGAGTTAGATTATGAAGAACTTGAAATGACAGGATATAGCATCACAGCTGTAGAGCAGCAAGCAGTGGGAATTTATTTTGCAATATTATGTAAATTAAAAGAAGTGCTGAAACAATTTTATTCCCAAGTTGGCACAGTATACTTCTGTGCAGCTTATCAATCCAGGACCTGACTGATGGATAAACTGTAAGCAGATGGGAAGAAAGATGGAGGGCTTTCTGGGTGGGCTCAGCAGCATCTGCAGGAGCAAGGTGGCTTGGAACTTAACTCTGCCTGCCAATCTCTCTTTCATTTCTCTTATTTCTCTGTTCCTCTATCATCTGTTATCTGTCATCTGTCTGCTAATATGTTTATATATCTCTTAAATATTATATATCCATCATCATCTATCATCTACTCTTTTATCTATTATCTTTCTATATCCATCATCTAAATATCTTGCTATAATCTATGTGTATATGTATGTGTTGTTGCAAACAAATGTGTATGTGAGGACACATGTGCTCATGTATGCATGTGTGTAGCTTAGAAGTTGATTCTGGGTGGCTTCCCCTATCCTTCTCCACCTTGTTTTTTGACACATGTTGAACCCAGAGCTCACCATTTTAGTTAGACTAGATGGCTACCCATACCCTGGGATCTTCCTGTGTTCCTCTCTTCCATCCACTGAATGCTGGTGCTACAAGCAGCTGCTGCCATGTCCAGTTTTCATGCATATGCATCCTGGGTATCCAAACTCAAATCTTCTTGCTCACACAGCAATCACTGTACCCAGTGTTTCTAGTTAAAAAAAAAAAAAACTGGCAATGTCATTAGTGAGAAACTAGAAATAAGAGGAAAGCAAACGAGTTTCTTGCCAAGACATTAGCAGTCTGTATTGAACACCAGCATAGCTGGATTTCCCTAAGTAAACTGTGGTGGTTTGAATGAGAAGTAAACCCCAGATGCTTAAGTATTTGAATGCTTAGTCCCATGTTGGTGGTACTGTTTAAGAAGGTTATGGAACCACAAGATAGTGAAGACTTGCTTAAAAAGTACATCACTGAGAGTGGAATTTGAGGCTTTACAGCGTCACTCTACTTCCTGTTCACTCTCTACTTCCTGTGTACAGATAAAATCAGATCAGCCAGCTTCCTACCCCTGCTGTCATGCCATGCTTTCCTTTTTTTTTTTTTTTTTTTTTTTTTTTGATGAACTCTAGCCTTCTGGAACTGTAAGCCAAAATCAACACTTTCTTCCTTAAGTTGTCTTTGGTCATGGCATTTTGTCACAGCAATAGAAAAGTAACTAATGCAGAAGCCCATCTCTTTTCTGCTGCAGCATGTGAAACATCACCAGGGAATTCACTTGCGGATGTCACTCCCTGTCCTTTGATCAGCCACAAGATTGCCCTAAAGGTCTTCTTGCCCTGTGTCTTAATTAGGGTTACTATATCTGTGATACAACACCATTACTAAAAGCAAGTTGGGGAGGAAAGGGTTTATTTGGCTTATGCTTTCATATCACAGTTTATCATTGAAAGAAATCATAGGTTCCCTCCTCTCCTCTCAAATAACTTTAGCTTGTGTCAATTTGACATCAACTATTCAGTACACCCCAGGATTGTTGACTATTTTCAAGTATAAAAACTAAGTAACCAGGACTAGGGAGGTGGCTCAGTAGGTAATGTGTTTGCCATGAATACACAAAGACCTGAGTTCAAATCCCAAAGACCACATAAAAAGCTAAGTATGATAACATAAATTTGTAAACCCAGGATAGGGGTGGCAGAGACAGACAGATCTCTGGGGCTCACTGTCTAGTTAGTCTAGCCCATGTGGTAAATTCTAGGAGAGTGAGAAACCATGTCTCAAAACCAAAACAAACCACAAGATGGACGGCTTCTGAGAAAGAACAACCAGGATGCATGTGTTCACATGTGCACACACACGAACACATATATAACCCAAAGACAAGCAATCAAGGTGCCTAGTATCAAAAAACCTTGAGCAAGCATAAGAAGCAGAGAGAAAATAAAAGCTCTGCATACTTAAAATATGGTTGTTATTAAAGTAAGGTATATAAAATTTGAAATGGATTAGTGCCAGTGCGACCCATGGCTTGGTTGGCAGTGTAGGCAACCTCAAACTTACACCCAAGGTTGCTTCAAAATGCTGATGCTCTGCCCCCAGAATCATCACAAAAGGACTGAGAGTAGAAAGATTGGAAATGGCCCAGGCATGGGCAAAAGTATACAGGAAGAAATCACGCTGGGAGTAGAGCTTGTTGGAGAAAATTCTTAGTGCATTGAACCACATGTGGGTGGCTCTGCAAATAGTTACTATTTTAGAGAGTTTGAAAGGTTAAGGGTAATTCATTCACAGCTTGTGCTTCATATTAAAAGCTTCATATTAAACATGCATTAAATATAGTTTGCTCAATTAAAAGCAAAAGGAAAAAAAGTTTTCATAATCTCAGGGCTGCATTCTCTCTGAGTGGGAAACACACCAGCATCTGAAGGCTGGTAGGGGATATGTTTCCTGCTGTCAGCCTCACATCCACCCTCAAGAGTAAAACCATTTGAGCCCAAAGCTTTTAAATTTTTACCCCCTCCTTGGAGGTTCTACACAATGGTCTTGCCTCAGCCCCTGGACCTTGTGCTAATGATGGAGCATGTGAAGAGGGTGATGGATAGAGAGAGGCTGATGGGTACCATGTAAAGAAAGCATCCTGGGTACCAAGAAGAAAGCTTTTACTCAGTTTCCACTTTCCCTGTATGACATTAACAGTCTCCACTCTGCCTTTGGGACAGCAGAAACCACACCTCTGGGTATACATCCTAACTTTCTCTCTTTCATGCTATAACTAACATTAATGAGATACTCTGGCTCCACGGTGTATTATGTATTTGTTGCTCATTACTATAATGATATACATGAAGCAGGTTTACAAGGAAAAGCTGTTCATTTAGTTCATAGTTTTGGAGGGAAGTCTAATTAGCAACAGGACTGATTCTAGAAGGGCCCACATCACTTGGAAGGAATGTAAGCAGATAAAAGGCATCATGTGTCAAAGTAGGAAGCTACAGAAGCTAGGAATCCCATAATCCTCATGGAGCACACACACACTCATGACACTACGTCCTCTCATTATGCACTATTTATTAAAGATAGCACTACCTCTCAGCCTTGAAACACTGTGAATCAGATTACTGACACGAGAAACTTTGTAAGACATGTTAAACCATATCCACATACTACAGTAAGTACCTGATAACAGCTGGACCATTTTACTCAGGTGAGTGTCTACCATTGTTGTTGCCTGGATTCTTCCTCTTACATCTTGCAACATAAATAAACTACATTTCCCAGTTTCCCTTGAAGACGTATGTGCATATGAGAGAAAAAAACTAAAAATATAAGAGAAGGGGTAGAGTAAAAGAGAAAGTTATGCTGCTTGGTTTGGTGTGTAATCTGCTGGGCTTTTCTGAAGCCACAAGAAACACATTCTGGTTGGGAAGGAACACATTCCCAGAGACATGAACTTGGAGAAGTAATAGGACAGTCAGAATAATGCACTTTCCAAGAACTCACATCAAGTTTCCATTCTGCTGGAGTGCTTTTAGGAAGATCAGTACTGTAATTCAGATGTTGGGGTCTACCATTAAAACCCATGTAGTAAAAGTTTTGTGTCCAGAGTGGTATGTTGAGGGACAGTAGAACTTTGTGGAGAGAGAGCTCTTTGTGGAGAGAGAGTCTTTGGGTCATGATAGGTGTGCCTTTGTAGGTAGTGGGACCTTGGTTCCCCTCACTCACTTTTTGATCCTTGATTCGTGTGTGTGGTTCTGCTTTACCACACACTCCCACTACACGTCCTCCTCACTACAGACCAAAATCAAGCGTATGATAAATAAAGAGTATGATGAATATATGTTGTGATCATGTGAACCAAAATACACCTTTTCTCTTTATAATAATAATGACATCACGTATGTCATTGCAATCATAGAAAGCTGGCCTACATACTTCTTAGTAAGAAAAAAAAAATAAAATAAAACTAAATGAGCTTCAAGCTCTATTCCAGCACCGAATCTCTGTCATGTGCCTGTGACTTGGCTACAGTTTCCAGAAACTAAGACATGGTTGCTATGAACTCTTCTGATCATTCAACCAAATGTCACAGCATACTTGTGTACAGACACATCCTTCCCAAGGCATTTCTAAATGCAGCAGCCCTCAAATACTGTGGGTTCTATCTGCATGTGAGGAGCCAAGCACCTGTGAACAAGAAATACTCAGATCACCTCCTATGGAGCACACACAGACACTTTCTTACCATTACTCCCTGAGCAGTATAGTACAGCTATTATCATAGCCTTACAATATTTTAGGTAGCAGAAGTAATCTAGATACAATTCATAGCAAACAAGAGCGTGAACATGGGTTTTTTTTTACACACATTACACCACTATATAGCCTGGGGAATCTTGCAGAAGAGGGGAGAAAAGGATTGCAGGAGCCAGAGGGGTCAATGACACCACAGGAAAGTTCACAGAATCAACTAACCTGGGCTCAAAGGAGCTCACAAAGACTGAACAGATAACCAGGGAGCCTGCATGTGACTGACCTAAGCACTTTCCACATATATGACAGTTGGGTAGCTTGATCTTCTTGTGAAACTCCAACAGCAGGAACAGGGGCTGTCTCTGACTCTTTTACTGGTTTTTGGGACCCTACTTCTCATACTGGGTCACCTTGCCCATCTTAATACATGGGGAGGCACTTAGTCTTACTGAAACTTGATATTCCATGTTTGTTGATACTCATGGGAGACCTGCCCTTTTCCTAAACAGAAATGGAGGAGGAGTAATTGAGGATGGGGAAAGAGGGGTGCTTGGAGGGAGTTGGGGAAGAGGAGCGAGTGGAAACTGAAGACAAGAAATAAAATAAATAAATAAATTTTATTAAAAATAAATAAAGGAAAGGTATTTGAGCGTCTGTGGGGCCAGGGAACCAAGCCCTGTGAACACTAAGGGGTAAGTGCACATTATCTTGTATCCCCTATAATAGCTCTAGACAAGCTGAAGATCCCAGTACCCCATGAAAGACACAGAATGAAGCAGTTATGTGTGCAAAATATAAAACATGAGAGGCAGAGCTCACTGAACTAAGCACTTTCCTTCACTCCTTCCTACTCAGATATACCCTGTTCCTAAAACAATTGATCACCATGGTCAGTTGACTTATGAGTTCTCAAGCATTAATAATATAGGAAAATGTAAACTCACTGTGTTTTTGTAAACTAAGACAAATTTTAAAGACATCAACTCCCAAAATTACATTCCTGAAAGCTTCTAGGGGCATGGGATTTTGGCAAAGCTTGAGTTTACACACAATACTGTATAAAATAGCCAATGAATACCACCAGTTAAGAGTTTTTATTGAGCTGAGCAATGGTGGTACAAGCCTTTAATCTTGGCATTCTTGAGGCAGAGGCAGGCAGATCTCTGTGAATTTGAGGCTAGTCTGGTCTACAAGATCCAGTTTCATGACAGGTTCCAAAGCTACAGAGAAACCCTGTTTCAAAAAAATAAGTTATTATTGAGGGCTGACAATATGGTCTAATAGGTAAAGGTGATTGCCACCAAGTTTGATGACATGAGCTTGAAACTTAGGACTCACATGTTGGAAGGAGAGCACCAACTCTCACAAGTTTTCATCTGACATACACACTACTGGAATGCACTGGAATGTGTGCTCACATGTGTGCATGCACTCATACACACACATAATAAATAAATTTTTAACTAGGAATTAGTATTGAAGTAGCTTAGTGGTACACTCCTGTAACCACAGCCCTCAGGAAGCTGAGACAGAAGAACTGCCATAAGTGTGAGGTCAAGCAGGGCTACAGGAAGTATCCAGCCAGCCACAGCTCACTTTTTTAAGACCTAGTCTCAAAAAGAACCTGAAAGGAAAAATAAAAGACTTAACACTGAAGAAATGTGTGAATGAGGTCTCAGCTACAAGTGTCATTTTGTCTGACTCATTTCTTCATTAAATAACATCCAGATAAATGTTTGATTGACTTTTTCACACATCTCAATCATTTCAACACATTTCCCAAACCTATTGACACCTTACTGAGCTGTGCCAGACACAAACAGCACTTTCCCACAGCAAACTCAAAACTACAGCCTTTTACTGAGGCCTTCATTGTTTGTGGTGTGTCTGTGTGTAAGTGGTGTATATGAGTGTGTCTATCACTGTTTACATGTGTGTGGATGTACATGAGTGTGCAGGTACACATACACAGGTTCAAATACATGCAAAGGCCCAAAAGTTGATGTTAGGAGTCTTCTTTAATCAACCTCCGTTTTCCTTACAGATGTAATAGCTCTTAATCGAGCCCAGAACTTGCTGGACAGCTAACTAGCTAGCTTGCCACAGGGATACCCTGACTCTGTCTCCTGAGTGCTGGGATTGCTGGTGACCACTATACCAGCTCAGCTTTTTGGTATGAGTTCTAGGGATCTGAACTCCAGTCCCTATGTTTGTATGATGAGAGCTTCATCTGCTGAGCATCTCCCCAGCCCCTGGGGTCTTTACTGGCTTGTTTTACAGCTAGAAAGAATTTTTAACTGTTTCATTAAAAACAAAATTTTCACTCAATATATTTGATCATGTGTTTACCCTACTAGATCCTCCCCACTTTCTTATTCACCCAGTCTTATTTATATGCTCTTTGTCTTGCTCTGTCTTTAAAATAAACAAAAACTAAAGAGCAAAATACACACACAGACACACACACACACACACACACACACATATCTCACAAAAACCAAAGTAAATAAGCAAAAACTGCCCAAACAAAGCAAAATGAGACAAAAAGTCTACAAAAATACCATGAGTTCATTTTGCATTGGCTATTTACTGTTGGGCACAAGGCCTGCCCTGAGGTGTGGTTAATGCACCCAGTGAGATTTCACTGGAGAAAACTGATTCATCCTTTGTCAGCAAATACTGATTACAGATAGCTTCCTGGTTAGGGGTGGGAGCCCACATCCCCTCCCCCATCTCAGTGCTTGGATCATGTCTGGTTTTCCAAAGGGTCCAAAATGGAATTTTACTACATTTTTTATTTATGTGTATGCAAATGCATATGTACAGATGTATGTATGCAGATGTGTTACACATGTTGAAGTCAGAGTATAGAGCGCTGAAGAAGCCCCAAGTGAGTGAACTCTTTGGTGAATGTGTACCATTGACATGAGACAACCATGTCAACGATTCCAAGGCCTCAGGCACATGGAATATCTATCAGCAAAGTCATTCTCCATAGGGGCCAAGCTCAGAGAAATGGCCAAGCTTTCCTTGGGGTTCCAATTGCAAGCAAGCAAGTGCCCAGTATTACAAAAACTGGCAATGATAGCTTCCCTCTTCTCCTGGATGTTTACAGCCTGAGACTGCTGACCTACAGAGACGGCCCACTGAAACTAGCTAATCCATACCTCTCTGCTGTACCTAATAAACACACCGAGGTTCCAGGTTGCCAGTGGTAGTAGTGTCATTCCATAGGAATGAGCACACCAACATGCACCTAACCCCACCTTTCTCGTGTCTGTGTGTCTGTTCTTTCTCCATCCCTTCACTGCTCCTAGTCACAGTTCCAGGACCCAAACCACACAGGGCACAGCATCAGAGGATGACTTATGGGAAACAGTTCTCTCCCACTGTGTGCCCAGGCTCATATCACTGGGCTTGAAGCAAGTGCCTTCACCCACTGGGCCATATCCCTGGCCTAGATCTTTAACAAAACAAAAATGAGGAAATTGTGACTGGGTAAATGGTCTGTCGGCAAAGTGTCTGCTGTGGAAGCTGGGGGATTGGAGTTCAGACCCTCAACACTCACATGAAAGCTGGACACAGCAGTGTGTGTCTATAATCCCAGTTCTGGGATCAGAAACATCGGATCCCTAGGGTTCACTGGACAGCCAGGGTAGCCATAACAATGATGAGCTCCAGGTTCAGTGAGAGACACTGGCTCAAAATTAAGTTGGAATGTAATTGGTGAGAACATCTGATGCCAACCTCTGACCTATACACACACACACACACACACACACACACACACACACACCGAGAGAGAGAGAGAGAGCGCCATGTACATATATACATAATATATACATATATACTCACATGAACAGACACATATGACACATGCACAAAAAGGATGAGGAAACGGAGGTGGGGGAAAGTAAGAATGAAGGGAGAAAAGAGAAAGAGACAGGCAGACACAGGGAGACAAAGAACAAGATGCAGGAACATGCAAACAGAGAAACAAAGAAGGAGATACGGTGCTGTCAGATAAAAGCCCCCTCACACCTGGGGTTCCCACTACTTTCAAAGTGAGCTTGGCCCACATGTGGGAGAGGCTAGCATCACCGCAAGTGCACGGAAAGTTGCCAAGCAAAAAGAAAAACAATCACAGAGTAACGAGCATATGAGCCTTTTTGCCTCTTCCAAGGAATCAAACAGTGACTCAGAACAGTGCATAGAAATCAAAGACGGCTGCTTCAAAGCTTCAGCGAAGATGAAAAGAGGACAGAAAGCAGCATGACTAACAGCAGCAGGCGGAGCCAAGATGAAGCCCACTCCATCATTATCTCCTGAAAGTCAGCTTCGACTTTGAAAATCCACTCAGAGATTTGTACAGGGAGCTTTATGGAAAGTTCCATAGCAGACACAAGGACGAGGCATCCTAGATAGGGGGAAGTGGAAAATAAAACGGCACTTACAAAAAGCTTCCAGATCAATGCATGCCCTGACTCCAAAGAAGGATGGTCTTCCACTATGTCATGTAGCTTAAGCTCAATTTTAGATGATAGTCCCAGAGGTAGATGATGGAAAAAATGGCTCTCAAGTTAATATATACTATAGATTCCTTTTTTAAAAGTGACTTTTCTGTAATGTCTCCAAGTGTGGGAAAGGAATACATGTTAGTCCTACGCTATTTTTAAAGACTTAGGATTTGACAGTGGGTTTCAATAGAAAGCGAGTGAAATGATCTCTCTCTCTCTCTCCCTCTCTTCATCATAAAATATTTCCCTGTCACTCATGCTTGCACACACACACACACACACACACACACACAGAGAGAGAGAGAGAGAGAGAGAGAGAGAGAGAGAGACTGCAGAGAGAGTTTCACCAGCTCTACATGTGATAGAACTCCTAGAACTCCACTCCACACCATTCATGGAAAACGGAGCGGTTGTACTTAGTGATGGATACAAGCTATTAGGCGTCTAGTGAAAGGAGAACTTCAAGAACAGAGGTATGTTCCTGATGACAGGATGATGCGTCACCTGAATTCTGGGCTCCATCTTCCTTACTTAGGAAGTCTCATAAACTCTCTACACTCAAACATTACTCATATGTTTTCCTATATTTCTAGAATATAGGAAATATATTTCTAGAACTGCGTATTTCAGGCTGGATGTAAAGAAACACATCAGTAAAGAGCCAAGCACACAGTGGAGATAAGACGATGGCTCAGGATATGAAGCACTTGCTGCACAAGCAAGAGGTGTCAAGTTCAGATCTTCACAACCTACTGAAAAAGCAGGGCAGGTATGGTTGCAGCCTGCAATCTGAGCACTGAGTAGGAAAAGTCAGGAAATACTCCTGGCATGTTGACTACCTAGACTAGCTAGAATTGGATACCTCCAGATTCAGTAAGAGCTCTATTTCAACAATTACGGGAAAAGTAATAGACAAAGATGTTCACTGTCCATTTTGGAGCTCTATATGAACTCATACATCCATGTACACATACCCACACATATGTATGTGACCACACACATCCAAATATGCACACACTAATACACATTACGCATACACACATTTAAAATATAAAAGTAAAATAGTTTTAAAAAGTCAGGCAGTGGTGACGCATACCTTTAATTCCAGCACTCAGTAGGCAGAAGCAGACAGATCTCTGAGTTTTAAGCCAGCCTGGTTTACACAGTGAGTTCCAGGACAGCAAGGGCTACACAGAAAAACCCTGGTCTCAAAAAAACAAACAAATAAAAAAATTTAAAGAATATAATACAGTACCTGAACATAAGAGTTCAATAAAAAATGATTTAAAATAGTTCCTTTAAAAAAAGAAAGAAAACTTGATGTTGTTCTTTCACAAGAGTTAATAGTAAAACACATATATTTCTAATCTCATCTCTTCTTGATTTTTCCCATATATTAAATCCTTCTCAGTACCTTGGAGGACCACAACCTTCAGGTTCCTAAGAACACCTTCACATTACCTCAGTAGTCTGAAGCTTCCAGTGTTTGATATTTGACTCTTGAGCAATTTGCACAGAACAGTACACACAAACACACTTCATATGAAGATCCAAAGCTGTTAGAAAATATCTGTTCTTCCTGACAATGTTCTGTACCCTATCAAGTCACATGAAGTCTTCCTCTGTGGTTAAACATGACTGGAACCCACATCTGCCTTTTTTCTGGTTTGACAAGATTACAAGTAAACATGAAAGGAAGAAGAGAAAGCTGTGTGTATGCCACTGGATGTTTCCCACTTTATTGATCCATTTTATCGCATTATAGTTGGCTATTTCTATAAACGCTGCCAAGTTTACCAGACCAAAAGCATTACCCTTTCGGAAAAACTATATTGACCCTGTTTTTTTTTCCTATTGTTCTGTTCTTTGGCAATTTAACACATATATATAATACATTATGATTATTCTTCTCCCCACCTTTTCTTATGTCCCTCTCACCCCTGTATTGCTTCCCTCCCTCTTTCCTAAATATCTACTTCCCAGATTTGTGGGGTTTTGTTTTGTGACCCACTGAATTTAACCAACATCATCTGTTTGGCCATGAGTTTGGACCTATTCACTGGAGCCTATTAGGCTTATGGGTGATAGACAACTAAAGCAAAGACTCCCCCTCTCCCAGAATCTATCAATGGTCAATAATTCAGCAGGGAGAGGCAGTCTCCTGGGGCCCTCCCCATCTACTGGCTGGATTTTCAGTGCAACCCGCTGAACAGAAACAGATGGCGTGTGATGTGCCTAATTAGATAACAAGGACAGAATCTTACTCCCTCAACAAAGCTGTCTTTGGATGAGGCGTGCTACACAGCACGTACACCAGCCATAAAAATGAGTCTGCCAAGCAGGGCATCCCCCTTGATATCATCAATCAAATCAGTTCTCATTCCCTTCCCTTGTCTCTCCTCTGCCCCTGGGCTACATCTTCCTGTTTTTATACACATTGACAAAGATGAACAAAGATGGAAAGATGCCAGTAGTTAGTCACTAACTCTTAAGTCAATATAAGAATACCTGGAAATTTGAAAACTTTCCCAAGTGAGCATGCTTTTACTGTCAATAAATTTTCAGGGCTTGGGGTATAACATGTATTTTTTTTCTGCATATTACAGTCGTACATAGGTAAGAAGGTTAATACTGAGTGACCACACCAAGACGTCAAACCAACTCTTGAGTTCCCTGCATCTCTCTGCATAAAAACATACCAGAAGTGCTGCCTGAGGATTATCAATGCTATGTGTAATTCTTATGCTCCCAAACTGTCTTGTGTCACACAACCCCTTCCCAAAATACAAAGACTCTCAAAAGTTCAGGCACATATAGTAGCTTATCTATTTTTCTATAATAACAAGGTTGGTACTGGTAATTAGAGGGGAAAACACTTGTCACAACAACTTTATAGACTGTAGTATTTGGTTCCTTTATTCTGCATCACTATGGACTTTCTAGAAATAAAAAGGGATGCATTATGGGCCACAAGCCCTTTCATCTTCACTCTACTGTAACGGTAAGAGAAACATCAACAAAGCAGTAGAGCACCCACAAGAACTTCATTAACTTCAGATAAGTGGTATCTGTGACTAGCCAACAGAAGCTGGCTCTAATGGTTTGAATGAGAATTCCCCATAGGCTGATATGTTTAAGTACTTAGTCTCCAGTTTGGGTACTGTTTGGGAAGAATTGGGAGGTGTGGCCTTGTTGGAGGAGGTGCATCACTGGGGACGGATTTTGAGGTTTCATTAACTTCTTTAGTTTTAGCTCTTTTTATGGGTGGGGGATGTCTAGTTTGGTCTTTATGTTACCTATTATTAACAAATCTTTCCCTCTCCAAGTCCTGCTCATTGCTCAGATGGAGCACAAAGAAGGTAGGTACAATGAGTTAGTCATCCTCTTAATCTTAGATTCCCAGAACACTGCACAGCATAAACGGTACTCAGGTAAGTGGCATCTGTCATTGGACAACAGAAGCTGGTTGTAATGGTTTGAATAAGAATGGCCACATAGGTTCATATATTTAAGTACTTGATCCTCAGTTGGTGGTACAGTTCGGGAAGGATTAGGAAGTACAGGTTTATTGGAGGTGGTGTGTCCCTGGAGGTGAACTTTGAGATTTCAAAAGACCATTTCATTGCCAGTTACACATCTCATCCTTACTGTTCAAGCCTCATGCTTGAGGATCAAGATGTGAGTTCTCAGCTACTACTTCAGTGTCGTGCCTTGTCACCTGCTGCCATACTCCCCACAATGATTGTCATGAACTCCAAACTTCTGAAACTGTTAGCCCCCAATAAACTTTTTCTTTAATATGTTGCCTTGGTCATGGTATCTTATCTCAGCAATAGAAAAGTAACTAAAATAGGGACTGTTGCTTTCTTCACCTGTAGTATTTATGGATGCCGTGAAGCCCTGCCTTCCTCATCAGTGCATTCTCCTCTCAAACACATACACAATCTCCAAGATGAGTACCCAGCTCAGCTCTGTTTCCCTGGATAGTACAATCAACCATGATCAGGGTTTCATTTTGCCAAGCAATAAAAATGTGTTGCAATTCATGCCCAAAGATAAGGTTTGAACTTATTGTGTCCTGTCTTTTGCGATTGCCACAGGTATTTCAGTCTAATTCAAGGAGGATAAATCCACAGTACTGTGTAACTGTTGAAGTCCATAAATCTGAATGTACATGAACAGAACAATGATTTAGTAAAACTGAGATTCAACACAGCCTGCTCCCATCAAAATCAAGTAATATCACAGATGTAGAGACCCCTAACTACAAGGGCTTTCCAGACTGGGGTCTGGGTAAGAAGAAGACAAAGAAAGCATTAGTGTTTTGGTTATTGGATCTCTTGAGTAACAGGACTGATAGAATGAACACATATTATGGGGATTTACTATATTGCCTTACACCATTTTGATAGGAAAATCAAATATGCTGAAGGTGCTACAAACGTATTGATTGCTCAGTCCACAAGTCTAGATGTCTCATCAGTCCCAATTCGGTACAGAAGAATTCTTGGTCTTGGTCCATGTTGGAAAACCAAGGAGGCTAAGGTCCAATGACAACAAAGAACAGCACCATCAGTAGCAAAAAGAGAGCATATACGTCTTCCAGCAGGGAGAGAAGGTGGACTTTAAAAACTAACAGCTTTTGCAGCTAGAGAGATAATTCAGCAGCTAAGGGCACTTGCTGCCCTTGCAGAGGACCCAGATTTGTTCCCAGCAATCATATGGCAGCTCATAACCATTAGTAGCTGCAGTTCCAAGGAATTAAGACACTCTTGAAGTTCCAAGAAGGCACATGGTACACAGATATACATGCAAGCAAATCATTCATACACATAAAAATTAATAAATCTTTTAAAAATAACAACAGCTTTTCCCTTGAATGTTCTTATATTGGCACACATACACACCACCACTTCCACAAAAAGATTTGCCCACTGTAAGGGAAGACTTTTTTTTCCTCTGTTAACCTTCACTGCCCATCCAGAAGCGTATCTTCTACTTGATTCCAGATCCAGTCAAGTTGACAACCAAGTTTAACCACCATAATCAGGAATTCTGGACAACTCAGAAACAAATGAACCCCAAATCACAGATTTCCACTGAAATTGGACCGTGGAACTCAACTGTGAAAAAGGAAAGAGAAGTTCATGCCAGTTTTACTATTTTACCTCACACTGCAAAAAAAATTACAACCATGGTGATCCATGAGAACTCAGTTACCACCCTTGCCTTGTCTGCCACAGAAGTAGGCAAGGCACAATTTCACATTCCAACAACAGGAAACATGGAGAGAAAGGGGCATGATGCCATATGATATTTTAATTCTAATTCCAGTTATTTGTTGTGTGTATGGTACATTCATGTTTGCACACATGTGTATTTATATGCACTCATGCACAAAGGGCCAAGCAGAAATTCAAGGATCTATTACTCTTCACATGATTACCTTGTGGCCCAGTCTCTCAGAGAACTTGGAGCTTGACTATGGGGAACAGGAGCATTAAGCCAGTGGCCAGTGACCCTTGGCTATCCTTATCTTCATGGTAATCCCACCAACACCCAGCACTCAGGTTATCTCAGCACACAGCTATGCACAGCTTTTACATGAATACGGGCTCAGGTCTCCATGCTTCCACATCTCTCCAGTACCCTAAATGTCCTACATTATTACTCGTAATTGTCAAAAGTCTCTTAGTATGCCTAACTTATAAATAATATTAACAAAGGCTTCTGAGCATAAAAACAGTGTATATACATATGGTTCTATGTTATGCATAATTTCAGTTGCATAAACATAAAGAAGTTATTAGATATGAAGGCAAGATACACTGCAAGTTAGAGAAGGACTAAAAGAATTTCATTCCACAAACTCCTGGAACAGACCCAGTAAGGTTCCCTTCAGGACAGAGCCCTCATAAAGCAAGAATAGTCCCAGTTGATTAGGATAGAAAGAAGAGAAACAAAAATGAGGCAGCCCAGTAAAATCATAATCTTGTTAACTCTATACAGAAATAACCGAGCAGAACAATTTGTGTCATTAACATGCCATTTGGAACACAGCTCCTTCTTAAAGCTCAAAAAAAATAATTTCATGTAAAATGAACAATAAGATGATGTGATTCAAATGTATTACACAAATAGGCAGAATGAAGCAGAGTAACACCCCATGGACAAGAAAAAGTATTCCAGAAAATGTATTCTTATTACACACTTGAAAATTGCATTTTCATGTGAAACAGAACAAAAGGGCATCAATGGCATGTATCATGGAAATAGAACACAACTCAGATACTAAAAAACTCGAAAATCTTATGACAGAATGCATTAAAATAAGAAAAGGTAATTTCAAAAGTAAAGAATAAACTAGAAAAATAAAAGGCAATATACTAGCCATAAGTAGAAAAATAAATTTCAGGAGTTTAACATTTTTCAATCTTATTTTATACATATGGGTGCTTTGCCTGTTATATGTCTATGTGTCACATGCATGCCTGGTCCTCAAGATGGCCAAAAATGTGTGCTGGATCCCCAGTAACTGGAGTTACAGATAGTTGTGAGCTGCCACATGGTACTGGGAACCAAATCCAGGTCCTCCAGAAAAGCAATTGATGCTCTGAACCATTGAGCCATCTCTGTGGCCCATAGAATTTTAATTTTTCAAATGTAAAAACATAAATAGATCAGAAGAGAAATGGATAAATATTTAAATAAGGAAATAAGCTGTGAATAGTGGAAAGAAGTCCCTGAAAACTCAGTACCTGAGTGGTTAAGACAAGAGGATCAAGAATTCAAGGTCTCCCAGGGATACATGGAGACCCTGGATCCTATACATACACCCAGGCAAACACCACACAACAGGAAAATAAATAGATCTTTAAAAGAAACTTCAGCTCCCCTTCCACCCATGATGTCTAAGAGACAAAGACTACCCAACAGCAATGACAACCCTTAGCATCAAAGACTATGTTCATGAGACCTGATTTCCCAAGGAAGGATGCCAAGTGAAAAAATGGCCAGTGTCTAACATGGAGCATAAAATGTACAAGATGGCCTCTAAGATCTTGTCACAGCAGGCATTTATCAAGCCAACAATGAATTTGTGTGTGGAAAGGACTGATGAACCAATATAAAGAGGTTTCCAGTGACCACATACAGGAAAAACTGGCTGTCAACCATAAAAACAGCACTAGGTAAGTCTTGTGTGTCTAAAACCAGAAATTCATGACTAATTGTCAAAGTTTCTTTAGTTTCTTTTTTGAGAATCATCTTGAAATCTGGAAAACATGGATTCTTTTTACTCATTACTGGGTCTCACGTAACCACAGACATGTGCATTTACATGCACACATGATATCACTGCTGATACATGGTGGAGTTAGAATTGAGTTGAATCCCAGACCAAAAGCAGGTAAATAAAGTAAAAGAGCCAAGTTTTCATCCTGCTTTTTTCTGCTGTTTTTTAACTACCTGGCAACAATAAGAGGTGACTCTTTAAAGATTATTACAACTAATAAATGAAACACAATGACAGGACGGGTTCAGAGATTCATTCCTCCAGTCAAAGGCAGAACCACTGGGAAGAGACAAAAAAATCAGAGGCTGGTGACTAAATTGCTTGCCATGCAAGCATAAAGGCCTGAGTTCAGATCCCTGGCACTCATGTACATGGTGGCATTTTCCTGCATTTCAGAACTAGAGGAGGGGTAGAAAGGCTGATCCTTGGGGCTCCTTGAAAGAACAATAGTGAACTTCATATGATAAAGTAAAAAGCCCCAGATAATCAAAACAATCCTGTACAATAAAGGAACTTCTGGAGGCATCACAATCCCTGACTTCAAATTCTACTACAGAGCTACAGTACTGAAAACAGCCTGGTATTGGCATAAAAACAGACAGGAGGATCAATAGAACTGAATTGAAGACCCGGATATTAGTCCACACACCTTTGAATGCCTGATTTTTGACAACGAAGCAAAATATATATAAAATATAGATATAAAATAGAAAAAAGAAAGCATATTTAACAAGTGGTGCTGGCATAACTGGATATCAACATGTAGAAGAATGAAAATAGATCCATATCTATCACCATGCACAAAACTCAAGCCCAAATGGATTAAAAACCTCAACATAAAACCAACTACAGTGAAATTCATAGAAGAGAAAGTGGGAAGTACACTTGAATGCAATGGCACAGGAGACCACTTCTTAAATATAACACCAGTAGCACAGACACTGAGAACAACAATTAATAAATGGGACCTCCTGAAACTGAGAAGCTTCTGTAAAGCAAAGGACATAGTCAACAAGACAAAAAGGCAGCCTACCGAACGGGAAAGATCTTCACATCAGAAAGAGGGCTGATCTTCAAAATATACATTGAACTAAAGAAATCGATCATTAAAAGAACAAATAATCCAATTTAAAAAATGGGGTACAGAGCTAAACAGAGAACTCTCAACAAAGGAATCTAAAATGGATGAAAGATGCTTAAGGAAATGTTCTACATCCTTAGTCATCAAAGAAATGCAAATCAAAACAACTCTGAGATTTCATCTTACACCTTTAAGAATGGCCAAGACCGAAAACACTGATGACATCTTATGCTGGAAAGAGATATGGGTAAAGGAAACAGTCCTCCATTGCTGATGGGAGTGCAACCTGGTATAGCCGCTTTGGAAATCAGTATGGAGATTTCTCAGAAAATCAGGAGAAAAGCTTACCTCAAGACCCAACAGTACCACTTTTGGGTATGTATCCAAAGGATGCTCAATTGTACCACAAGGACATGCATTCAACTATGTTCATAGAAGCATTATTTGTCATAGCCAAAACCTGGAAATAACCAAAATGCCCCTCAATGGAAAAATGGATAAAGAAAATGTGGTACACATACACAGCTGAAAAAATCATATCTTGAAATTTGCAGGCAAATGGGTGGGTCATATTGAGTGATCCACCCATCATATTGTGATGGGTGGGTCACATCATATTGAGTGAGGTAACCTAGTCCCAGAAAGACAAATATAATATATACTCACTCATAGGTGGGTTTTAGACATAAAGCAAAAAAAAAAAAAAAAACCAGCCGACAATTCACAATCCCAGAGAACCTAGACAACAAAGAGGACCCTAAGAGAGACATACATGGATATAGTCTACAAGGGAAGTATAATGGTCTATCCTGTCCTTTTAAGAGACAAGCAATGCCCACTACCATCAACCAATGCAACCTGATCTTCAGCTTCCAGCCTGAGCCTTTCCTTTCCATCTCTCTTCCAAAGAGGTAGCTGCTGCTGTGACTCATCTCCTCTTTCCCCTTCCCCACCTCTCTCTGATTCTTTCCTCATTCCCCTTCTCCCTCCCTCTCCTCTTCCTTCCCATAAACTACTAAATAAATATCCAACCTTACTCTGCATGGTGTGCCTATCCATCTCAGTCTTCACCCACCTCAAAGCTCCCTGCCTAGGGCCCACTGGCCCTCATGGCTCACAGGCCACTTGGGGACTCCCTGCCTGGGATTCATTGCCCCTAATGGCCTGCACACGTGACAGGGAAATGGCAGCACCATTTTATTTTTACCATTACAGGATGTAGAAAAAGACAGGATTTCTTGAGTAAATTAGAAGCATGGGAATCATGGGAAAGGGTAGAAGGGGAGAATGGAGGAAGGGAGGGGAGAATAGAAAAATATAAAACTCAATAAAAAAAAACAATAAAATTGCAAATTGAAAGGTACAGAAAAACCAGGACACATAGCTTTGCATGCCCTTGTATCCTTCCCAGTAACTTCTGGAAGATTCCTTTCAACAAGAGGTACATTAATTATTTTAGTTGGTATGTGGGTGCTAACATCTTACAGTTCCAGACATTACCACTGAAAAATCTTTGTAATACCATAGGCAAGGACATACCTCTAAACATAAGAAAACCCATATATATTCATTGGAAAGTCAGTTTCATAGATTCCTCCATGTCAATGAACATTGTGTGTGTGTGTGTGTGTGTGTGTGTGTGTGTTCTTGTGGGTGTATGTTTCAAGGTACCTGCATATGTGTGCTTGTAGAGACCATAGTTTGGAACTTGTCTTCGTCAATGACTCTTCATCTTATTTTTTCAACAGAGTCTCTTACTGAACCTAGAGCTCACTAACTGAGCTAGGCTAATGAGTTCTAGGGATCTACTTTTCTTTGTCCTACCCTCAAATATCCCATTCCTATTCTGAACAGATGTGCCAAGATTTTATGTGCGTGCTAGGGACCTAAATGTATGTCCTCATGTTTTCATGGCAAACCCTTTATCAACTGAGTTGTCTTCCCAACCTAAATGCCCTTTTTGTACTATGAAAATTAAAATTTTGCCAATCCATTTATACTTATAGTCTCAACTGGTAATGACAGTGTGTTGGGGTTATTTCCATCCTAAATTTAAGTTTCAGCCTAAACACGAATCTCACATCCGATCCAATATAAGAATGTCCCTTTATGTCAAAAATATAAATTGTATTTTAATGCATTTATTCATAGTTTAAAAGGCAAACATGCACTGGTGATTCATTAAAAAAAATGCAGGCAACCCAGGTACCTTCAATTATGTGTTGTAGCTATTTAGTATCGCACTAAGTTAGGCTTGCTTCAGCCCAAAGTCCAAATTTAAAAAAAAAAATAGAGTTGGAACTTCTATATACTTTCATGATTATAGACTGAAAAACTTTACCATCTGGGGAATTTTCCTCTCCTATTCCCCAACTCTTTAATCATCTTCCAAATAAACAAGTGTGATTGATTAGAAGTGAACAACAGATTGTACCCTATTTGGGGACTCAAAGGCAACCACCTCCCATGAGCATAAGCCTAGGGTTGGCTAGAAGGCATACATTTATGGAAAGCCAAAACATAATGAACTTCATGACTCTCACAAGGTAGAAAACTGACCCATTTTTACCTCGATATCAGTATACATTTGAGCTGCTTCTTAAGGAGGGGAAATTAAATTATATTTGTCAGTCATCCTTGACCATTGTCTGGAAACTATTTAAGACACAGTAAAATCTCAGCAAATTCTGCCTTATGTTCAGTAAATGCTGATAAGCTTCAGCCAAAAACAATAAAAACTGCACTGGGGGCTGGCATTCAGCCATCCTGCCAGTTAAGTTGGTTGATCTGTTTTGTTAGATAGATTAAATGATGTTATTTTTCCTATGTCATATTTCTGGAATAAAATTTCAAACATGATTGTGTATATTATTTTAGTGAGTATAAAACTAATCTGGAACTGGATTGATGCCTCAGTGGTTAAGAGCACTTCTATAGGACCTGGGTTCTGTTTTCGGTATCCAGATGGTGGCTCATAATAGTCCAAAACTCCAATTTCAGAAAAACTGATGACTCTTCTGATCTCAGTAGGCACCTTGCACTCATACAATATACATACATATATATATACATACATATATGCATACATACATACAAACAATGTATAAGTCCATAATAAAATGCATAATATAATCATAACATAAAGAAACCTAAAGATCTTAGATAAAGATATCTGCAATCTAGGAGATACCTTACCATGTAGATAAAGATAGATAGATAGATAGATAGATAGATAGATAGATAGATAGATAGATAGATAGATAGATAGAGATGATAGATAGTTTCATTTCAGACAGATACAGTAGTGAATGTCTGTCATCCTAGCACTAATGGAGATTAGATCATGAGGATCCTGAGCTACATAGTGCAACACTGTCTCAAAAAATGAAAGAAGGTAAAGAAAAAGTGGAAGGAAGGATGAGGGAGAAAAGAAGGGAAATAATGAAGGGTAGAAAAAAGGAAGAAAGGAAAGAAGAAAGAAAACACACAAAATGTTTCCAAATAGCACTTTTTAAATTCTTAAGTCTCTTCTCGTTAAAATGTTAATTTAAAATACTTTATCCATGAATTATTTTATGTGTCTAGGTATATAATATATTGTTGTCACCAAAAGCTGTGGCAGAAATCGAAACTTTCATTCAGCACAAATACAAGCTGAAAATCAGTTTTACTAATGTACAATTCATAAGACAAGTCTTCCCACAGGTCCTAGTTAGGGTGAAAATTGCTCTTATAAAACACCAAGACCAAAACCAACTTGGAGAGGGAAGGGTTTATTTGTTTTACACTTCCACATCATAGTTCACTGCTAGAGGCAGTCAACACAGGAAGCAAAAAGGCCAAGAGCCCGGAGGCAGGAATTGAAACAGAAGCCATGAGGAGCCTACCACAATGCTCTACCTGCTTTTTATAGCACTGGGGAGGGGGCATCAGCCCAGGGGTGGGACTACCCACAGTAAACTGGACACACCCACATCAATCATTAATCAAGAAAATACACTACAGACTTGCCTATAGGCAACTCTTACAGAAACATTTTCTCAATTGAGCCTCTCTTTCCAATGACTCTCTCTGGTTTATGTTAAGCTGACATAAAACTAGCCCATATACTATGGCAGGCCAATCAACAGATATTCTCCTCTTCGGCAATTTGAACCTGAGACTCAAGAGGTACCCTGCTTTCTCACACACTTAAACACGCATATCTGAAAAGACTTCCATTGTAAAATGAAGACCTGTATTTTCAACATGAATAAAACTTAATTAGGCAAGGCAAAAACATCTTGCTGGCAACTGTGCTGACAAGCCTCAGTAAGCAAAGCCACTTTCTCCTAAGCAAAATGACCATATAAAATAATCAAGTATGGTAGAGCTTTCTTAGTGACAACCCATAGGTTGGAGACTGTAAACTCTGCTGTCTAGGTAAGTTTTGACATTACTGTCTTTTAGCTTGCATTTCCCAGTCACACTGATTTTTTTTTCCCCTCTGCCTGTCTCCTTTTCAAATGTTAAGGGACTTGATCTTCAGATGCTGTTTGGATTGCTGATGGAGACTATGGATATTTAGAAAGCTTTCCTCTGAAAGAGTTCTCAGCATGTGGTATTGCCAAGTACAGACCCAAAGCCCTTCAATATTTATGCTCCTTCTATCTACACTCCTTAACAGAGAACTGTAATACCTGAATGATCGGAACCATCTGCTTCGTTGCATTCTTGAAAATGAGCTGGTGGTGGAATTTTACAAGCACTTTCTCTTATCTCTTGTTGCCAAGGAAACCACTTTTCTTTTTTGGTGGTGGTGGAGGGGTACCTATAATTCAAGCCTCTCTCCAGCACCAAGGCACAACCTTCCTTCTTTCCCCATTTCTTCAAATAAAATAAGCATCTCTCCCAGGGAAGTCTCCTTCTCGGTCATGCTGGGCACTCGGTCTCCAAGGACATTAGAAAGAGCCCAGGTCACTGAAAATGCAGAGACGAATGCTTGTGCTGAGCCTTTCCCCTATGCAAAACGAAGGAGGCTGGGAAGCTGGATTTGCCCAGCAAAATGATTGTTCACTTGCTGGAGTTTATGAGGTGCTATTTTGTCATTTGTGCACATAAGACTCTGGAGAAATGAAAAGATTCATTCTGTACCCTCGCCCCATCCAATTGGAAGTTATTTTACCAAAAGGACCCCTTGTGTGATAAACACAAAATAAAAAATAATTGTGCTCGGCTCCGTGTTGCTTTCTAACTGAAAACATAAAAGAGAATCACCAAGCAATGTGGGAAACTACCCACGGTGTTTATACCCTCAGGGTCTTGAAAGCATCAGTCCGCTAAGGAGGCAGCCCACATCCTACCATGGGCGAGAACACACCGAAAGAGCTATTGAAATGCATCATTTATGTGTCATGAGTTTGTTTACTTGGGAACAGGCTAAGTGCCAGCGGCACAGTTTGTACTAGGAAGGTGCTTGTGCCCGGAACAACAGAAGAAGGCAGTGAACTAAAAAAAAAAAAAAAGGCATTCTGTCTTTAAAGACACCGGAGTAGCATGTGACATTTGCATAAGTCATTTACACATCTCCTCATTTTCTTGTTCCCAGTAACTGTGAGGGCAAAAATTGTTTTAATTTCTCCCCCACATAATCTTTGAAACAGAAACCTTTACACACAGGTAAGCAAGGAAACATTTTGTGGGTTTTTTTGTTTTGTTTGGGTTTTTTTTTTGTTTGGTTCGTTGGCTGGTTAGATTTTTGCTTTGTTTCTTTTATTTTTTGAGAGAGGGAGAGAAAGGGGTGGGGGTCTAATGCATGTCAGATTGACTTTGTTGTAACTAACAACAAGCGTGAACAGAACTGCTGGCCCTCCTGCTTCCCCCTCCTCAGTGTGGGCTTGCACCAACATGTCTGCACTTTCCCCTCCTCAGTGTGGGCTTGCACCAACATGTCTGCACTTCACCTCCTCAGTGTGGGCTTGCACCAACATGGCTGCACTTTCCCCTCCTCAGTGTGGGCTTGCACCAATGTGTCTGCACTTCACATCCTCAGTGTAGGCTTGCACCAGTGTGCAAGACCTAGTCCAAGACCCTCTTTAATATGTGTGACTCTACAGTCCACAACATTCGCAATCATTAACAAGACTGAAGGAAGACAGAAATACCATGGATGAGTTAGAAGAAATGAAGAAGAAATGCAGTCATTACAGTGGGGATTGAGGATTGCAGAGATGACTCAGCACTGGAGAACTGGTTTGATTCCCAGCAGCCCCATGGCATCTCACAGCCAGTTCCAGGTCATCTAGTGTCCTTTTCTGGTTTCCTTGGGAACTGCAAAAACATATGGTGCATAGACACATATGAGGGCAAAACGCCCCCACATGTGAAGTAAAAGTAAAACAGAATATTTTAAAGTTAAGGAACACATAAAAAATCGAGAATGTATTAACCTTAGTGAAAGGAAAAGAGACACTATCCATGCAATAGCATCTCAGAACACAGGTCAGAGAATGGAAAGACTGGAAGACATTCATGAGCAGGTGAGCAATGTCTTCTCTTCTCTTTGGAGTTCTGACAGGTAAGTTTCATCTTAGCAATGGAGTTACTGCTTCTTGGGTGGAAGTTACCATTTAAAATATACAGTCAGAGGCTGGGGTGGTAACTCAGTCAGTAAAGTGCTTACCCTGCAAGCAGGAAGACCTGCTTCAAATCCCCAGAACTTATTTTTAAACAAAAGCCAGATGTGATGGCATGCACTTGATATCTCTACAGAGGAGGAAACAGGTGGATCCTTGTGACTTAAAGGCCAGCAGCCTAGCCTATTTATTTAGCTTCAGACTAGGAAGAACTCTGTTCAAAAAAAATAGTGGACAGTGCCTGAGGAACAAAAATAAAAATTGTCTTCTGGCCTCTATGCTTGTGGATGCACAACCGCACACACAGAGACACAAAAAAAAGAAGTAAAATAAAATACTATAATGAATATACAGTCAAGACTAGTCTATAACTTACTAATGCAAAAATGAAGGTCACCACCATTCCCCATGACTAAAGTTTTATACAGGCTGACACACTCCAAATAGAAAGTAAAGCTTGGTGTCCCCTGGGTCAAGCAGAAACAGGTTCACACTATATTATTTTAGTAGAACTTGCTGTGGAACATATCATACACATTAGAAAATTATCCTGACAGCCCAGAAGTACTCTAGAAAACATTATACAAGTACAGCCTTTAGACTTATATTTTACCCAAATAGATTTCACTTAAAGGGAAGGCTCATCAGGGTAGGACATCTGTATATAAACTCATACCTTCCAATTCTCCCCTCTGTCTCATCTACCACTTAAGAATGGTGGGAAGCCAAAACACCTAAGAACACAATTCCTAAATCAAGCACTGCTTTGATTGTTATCCCTATCAAGGTGTGTATCCCAGATTAAAAGTCTCAGGGAATTCAAACTTTCAGATTCCAAAAAAAAGCAGAAATCAAACTAATATTCAAAAGCATTAAAAGCTGATGTTATCAGAGCTCTTTGGGTCAGAGTCCGGCCTATGGCAACCCTAACAAACCACCCCTCACCCATCTCAAGTAAAGTAAAAAGCAGAGAAAGGAGGTTTAATCAATGTGGCCCCAAGTTCACCAGCAGGGCTCCGATATGAGGGCAAGAGGTGTGGATGACTCAGCGGTGAATGTGTGATCCCAACTGTAACTGACCCATCTTCTCCTGGCTCTGTCTGGTCTCTTTTGCAAGGTTGTCTGACAAGTTGTCAAAAGTAAGTAAAATCTTTTCCTAGGTGACAAGTTCCTGGTTGACAACTGCCTTTAGCCATTTCCTTTTCCCAGCATGAGACTCCCAGGGAAATTCCAGTTTCCTGGGCACATTGTCTCAATATTCTGATAGTGGAAAAAAAGGAGTGCAAGTATCTCTTGGGAATATCCTCGTTGCTGCAAGGGCCATTGTTATCACTTCCTCCTCAATTACCAGGACCTAAAGAAAAAGTTTTTCTTTCTAAACTCAGTCTTGTTCTCTGCTCTGCCAACACCTCACCAGGTCCAAGAGACACCAGGTCCAGTTCCACAAAGCCTGGACCACAGTGAAGAAACTAGATACCCTAGGACATGGCCAATATCCCAGCTTTCTCAGGTCCCCCAAGATTTTGATGCCCACAAATCAGCAGGAAGCAGTCTCTAGAACTTGACTCACTCATCCCCTTAACCTGCCATGCCTAACTCCTCACTTTTTTATTATAAGAAAAAGATGGGAATGTTATAATTATGCCTGCCCTGTCACCTGTGTACCCTGTCCCTTTAAGAGACAAGCTCTGCTCACTGCCAATCTTCCCCCTTTCCATTGAGGCAAGCTGGTCTCAGGGGCCCCCTTCCTTCTCTCTCTCTCTCTCTCTCTCTCTCTCTCTCTCTCTCTCTCTCTCTCTCTCTCTCTCTACCTCTCTCCCCCTCCCTCTTCTCTCCTGAAGAGGCAGTAACCCTCTGCCTCCCTCCTCCCCCCCTCTCTTCTTCTTTCTCTCTCTTTCTGTCCCTCTATTTCCCTCTATGCCCCACTACGCTTATACCCTCCCAATATCCACTAAATAAACTCTCCATACCCAAGCTCCCTCTGCATGGCATATCTGTCTGTTCCTTACCCACTACAGTCCTCCATCTGCCAGGGGATCCACCAAGGGTCATTTATGCCATAAATCATAGCAACCATTACAATTGTTTTCCCACAATTTTGAAAATGCCCCTGAGCTACCTCAAGCAAAATCCCTCAGAGAATCCTCTGTCACTGAAATGGTCCCCATTTTACTTCACACTAGTGACTTTAGGTTATAAATAACAAGAGGCATCACAAAGTGACCAATGAGTCTGGTATAGATTCTAGATTCAGAAGGCGTCTAAATTTAGTCTGGGAATTTCTGACTCTGGGACAAGTGCTAACCATATTTACTTCATTAGAGATTCTGCAGTCTTCTACAAACTGAGAATGAGGCCTGTCTTACAACGCCCTTGGCAGGTTTTGTAAGAATGATAAAAGCAATATGCTCCCATGCAACATGGCTCTGCATGAAGGAATAGGTTGACACCAAACAATAGCATTTGGTGTGACAGCTAATCTTGGCTAGCAACTCAATTCAGTTCAGAGACACCAAGAAGATTAATAAAACCATACTCTGGGTGTGTCCATGAGGATGTATCAGAGACTATTTAATTCCAAAGGCTCTGATCCTATGAAGGGTTGGGTCTATTGATGAATTTGAAATTTGGAAACTATTGGTAAGTGGTGGAATTGAGAAAGGTGTAGCCCGATTAGCAGAACTAAGACACTAGGACATGTCCCTGAGAGCTATCTTTCCCTAGCTCCTTTTTGCTGTTTCATTCTGTTTCCTATCTACCATGCTGTGAGCTTACCTACCACACCTTCTCTACTGAATGGATCAAAACCTCTCAAACAATGAGCTATATAAGTCTCTCCTCCATTAAGCTGTTTCTGTGATCGAGGAAACCCTTTCTCTCTAAATTACTTTTGATCAGGGTATTTTTGAATAATGCTTTTATTTATTATTTGGGAACAAATATTGATCATATTCTTTCCCGTCCCCAATTCCTCCCAGATTCTCCCCCACCTCCCTAACACAACCAACTTAATATTCTTTCTCTTTATATAAAAAATGGGGTCTACTCTTGGGAACTCCAAAGGATTCTATATCCCACTACATTTGCTCACCCATGTTCAGTGCTGCTCTATTCGTGACAGTCGGAAACTGGAAACAACCTAGATATCTGTCAATGGATTAATGGATAAAGAAAATTTGGTACATTTACACAATGGAGCATTACTCCAAAGTTAAAACATGTGAAATTGGCAGATGAATGGATAGAACTAGGAAAAAGTCATCCTGAATGAGGTATCCCTGACTCAGAAAGATAAATACAGTATGTGTTTGCTTATATGTGGATATTAGCTGTGAAGTCAATGATAACAAGCTACACTCTGTAGAACCACAGACAGTAGGTATAGAGTAAGGGACTAGGAGGGACACATGGATCTAGTTAGAAAAAGGAAATACAAGAGACATGGATGGCTGGGGGCTAGAATGGAAGAATCAAGTCAGGAGAAAGAGGGGAGAAGTGGATTAGGGAGGGAATGTGGGAAAAGACAAATAAAATTAAGGGCCATTTCAATGGTAGTATGCAAACCTATTACAGTAGAAGCTTCTTAAAATATATACATATATGATGGTGATCCAAATAGAATCACCAAATAATGGGGGACACAAAGTCGTAAGTCAAACTTCCAGTGATAGGGATGGGTTACATATGATTTGGCTTGTTGGCCAAAGGGGCCCATGAACATTCTCAAACAACTCAGGCTATTGCCAAGGCTATTGGTTGATCTCCACAAACTGAAGGTAAGGCCATATTGCTGAAGACAACACTTATAGAGCTTATTTAATATGAAAAGTTCGAGCTGATGCAGACATAGAGCCTTCACCCATACTGACAAGCGTTCATGATACTAGAAGGTACTCTGCATGCTACCAGTGGGAAAAGGTAAACACTTACCAAGTTATAAACCTTTCAATCTACAACAGTGACCTTCCTGCAAGATGCAGTAGTGCAATAATAAGACAATAGCCAACCAATATCTGATTAGATTTAAGGCACATTCCGTGAAATGGAATCCATGCTTGACACTGCTTGGGTGTCCAAGAATCTGAGACTAGATAAGCCATGGATCTAGGGGAAAACCAAATACTACTGTTCTACTAAACAGTGGTTCTCAGCCTGTGGGTTGTGACTCCTTTGGGGTCACCAATCAGATATCCTTCATATCAGATATTTACATTATGATTCATAACAGCAAGATTACAGTTATAAAGTAGCAACAAAACAATTTTATGGTTGGGGACCACCAAACATGAGGAACTATATTAAAAAGCAATAGCATGGCTCTCTGCTCCTCCCTGTTCTAGAGACCGCCGCTTCTTTTCACGCAGTGCCAGCCTTGTTCCAGAGACACAATGGTGAAGGTTGGAGTGAACGGATTTGGCCGTATTGGACGCCTGGTTACCAGGGCTGCCTTCACTTCTGGCAAAGTGAACGTTGTTGCCATCAATGACCCCTTCATCGACCTCAACTACATGGTCTACATGTTCCAGTATGACTCCACCCATGGCAAGTTCAAAGGCACAGTTAAAGCTGAGAATGGGAAGCTTGTCATCAACGGGAAGGCCATCACCATCTTCCAGGAGCGAGATCCCGCCAACATCAAATGGGGTGATGCCGGTGCCGAGTATGTTGTGGAATCGACCGGTGTCTTCACCACCATGAAGAAGGCTGGGGCCCACTTGAAGGGTGGGGTCAAAAGGGTCATCATCTCCGCCCCTTCTGCGGATGCCCCCATGTTTGTGATGGGTGTGAACCATGACAAGTATGACAATTCCCTCAAGATTGTCAGCAATGCTTCCTGCACCACCAACTGCTTAGCCCCCTTGGCCAAGGTCATCCATGACAACTTTGGCATCGTGGAAGGACTCATGACCACAGTCCATGCCATCACGGCCACCCAGAAGACTGTGGACGGCCCCTCTGGGAAGCTGTGGCGAGACGGCCGTGGCGCTGCCCAGAACATCATCCCTGCATCCACTGGCGCTGCCAAGGCTGTGGGCAAAGTCATCCCAGAGCTGAACGGGAAGCTCACGGTCATGGCCTTCCGTGTTCCTACCCCCAACGTGTCCGTCGTGGATCTGACATGCCGCCTGGAGAAAGCTGCCAAGTATGACGACATCAAGAAGGTGGTGAAGCAGGCATCCGAGGGCCCACTAAAGGGCATCCTGGGCTACACTGAGGACCAGGTTGTCTCCTGCGACTTTAACAGTGACTCCCACTCTTCCACCTTTGATGCTGGGGCTGGCATCGCTCTCAATGACAACTTTGTAAAGCTCATTTCCTGGTACGACAATGAGTTCGGCTACAGCAACAGAGTGGTGGACCTCATGGCCTACATGGCCTCCAAGGAGTAAGAAGCCCGCCCTAGACCACCCACCCCAGCAAGGACACAGCAAGAGAGAAGCCCTCGGCTGCTGAGCAGTCCCTGTCCTAACTCAACCCTTGACACTGAGCTCTCCCTCACAGTTTCCATCCCAGACCCCCAGATAGCAGGAGGGGCTTAGGGAGCCCTACTCTCTTGAATACCATCAATAAAGTTCACTGCATCCCCTCAAAAAAAAAGCAATAGCATTAGAAAGGTTGAGGATCACTGTGTTAAAGGAACATAGCAATAAAATGAGTCCTAATGGCATTCTATTATATGCATAGATCAGTGTCTTATTCAGCCATCATCAGAGATGCTTCCTCCTGTAGCAGACGGGAACTAATACAGAGACCCACAGCCCAACAATATTCGGAGAGTGAGAAACCTTGGAACATTCAGTCCTAAATGGGATGTCTCCATCAAATCCCTCCTCTCAGATCTCAGGGAACTCTGTGGATGAGAAGGCATGAAAAGTATCAAGAGCCAATGGGAACGGAAGGAAACAAGACCTTCTAACCATAATAGGACTGATGCATAAATGAAATCAGGGAGACTGTGACACTGTGATGCACAGAGCCTTCCGGAGTCTAAGCTTTGAGAGGGAAAATGGACACAAGCTCCTACCCCTAATCTAGAAGTTATATCCAATTAACATCCTCTCAAAAAAGGAAAATTAGTTTTTTCTAATGGGTCTCACTGGGTACACAAACCACACTTAATGGCAGCCCCATACCTAGTAGTAGATGGGCAACATGAAATGAACTCAACGGTACGGTATTTTTGTAGGTTTTGGGGTCTGTTGTTGTTTTGTTTTGTTTTGTTTTGTTTTGTTTGTTGTTTGTCTCATAATGCTTTGTCTGGGCATTTTTTTAACCTTACAGGTCAATTGTTTTTATATGGTATTTTTCAGTTCTGTGTTTTTATGAGATTTCTGTGTATGCAAATATGTATGTCTCTGCATCTTTGTGTGTTTTTTGTGGTCTTATTTGGCTCTTTTTGGCTCATTTGTTTGTTTTGTCCTATTCTGATTTATCATCTTATCTTATTATCATTATCATTTTTAGATGCCTGTTTGTTTTCTGATGAGAAAGAGCAAGACAGGGGATGAATTTGGATGTGTGAGAAGGTAGGGAGGAAATGGAAAGAGTTGGGGGGCAGTCGTCATCAGAGTATATAGTATGAAAAAATCGATTTTGAGTTCTAAAAATAATAAATTATAATGGCTAACTACACATGAGCATGGACATGCTCTCAAGTGTGGTTGATACTGTTGGAGTCACTCCATTGAACAGATTTTTTCCCTCTCCTAGAAGCTATCAATTGATAATAACGCCTTGGTTAGGGGTTGCACTTTGTGCCCACTTCCTTTCTTTCATGCTGAATTCTGTCCAACTTGTCTCACTGTCACAGTTTCTTTGAGTTTATATGTGTGTGTGTCTGCTCCATTATGTTTGGAAAACAAGATACTTTCTTTGAAGGGATCCACCACCTCCGGCTCTTAGAATCTTTCTGGCCCCTCTTTTGCATAGATTCCTGAGCCTTGAGGGGTGAGGTATGATAAAGATATCCCATTCAGAGCTGAATATCCACCACTTTCTTTTTCTCTGCAAACTGTGCAATTGTAGGTTTCTGTGTTAATTGCCATCTACCGCAGAGCGAAGCTTCTCTGATGAGGGTTGAGTGAAGCATTGATCTGAAGTTCTGGTTAAACCTCCAGGTTCAGACTCTAAGTAATCCCAGACCAGCATAGTGATTGAGGTCACAGGGTGTTGTATCACAGCAAAGGAAATGAAACTGAGACAGCTCAGCAGGTAAAGCGCTTGCATGGATTTGAGTTCGACACTTAAAACCCACATAAGAAACTAGATGTGGGCCAGATAGGGTGATGGCACACACCTTAAATCACAGCACTTAGGAGGCAGAGGCAGGCAGATCACTGAGTTTAAGGCCAGCCTGCCTGGTCTGTAGATTGAGTTCCAGGACAGCCCAAGGGCTATACAGAGAAATCTTGTCTCAAAAAAAGAAAGGAAGGAAGAAAGGAAGAAAGGAAGGAATGAAGGAAGCCAGATGTGGTGGCATGTGTTTGTAATCCCAGAGCTAGAAAACTGGAAACAAATGAATCCCTGGGGCTTCCTGACCCACCAAACTAATCTACTTGTTGAGCTCCAGGCCTGTACATGACCCTGTTTCAAAAAAAAAAAAGTGAGTGGTGCCTAAGAGCAACCTTTGATTACACACACACACACACACGGCTCTGGCATCATTCTGGCTGGGTGTTAGACACTCCATGGGGCATTATAAAAATGCCCTGTAGTATAATTATCTTCAAGAAGATAAATACAGAGACCTGGACCCCCCCCCAACCTCCATGACTTTAAACTGTCTTCAGTGAGAAGGATGTGGAACAACAAGCCAGCGGCAGAGATAATGACCAGAACAGCCTGGGGATGTTCCCTGTACTTTCCTTTGCTGGAAAGGTAAGAAGAAAATTGTTTACTGTTGTCGTGAGGTCTACTGACAGTTCTAAATACTGAAGATGATACTGCACACAAACAATATTTACAAAGGGAAAAAGAAAAGACGGCATGCCACTATAATGATCTTAGAAAAGGCAACATGCCACTGTGAAGCTCTTAGCTCCCTTCATGTTTTCATTCTGGGAGCACAGCATTTCTGCAGGCTTTCTGTCCTCTGTTGTTTGTAAAAGACAGCAAAGAGCAGCTCCTAAGAGACAACATGAACATATAAATTGCCCTCCCCAGATTTGGGGAGGCTCAGGTCCCTGGAAACTGCTTGCCTGGAACTTACCTTTCTTTTAAGGGACTCTGCTCTGTTATTTTTTCAAGAGAACAGAGAGCCTTTCTGAAGACTGTTTAGGTTCCTACAAAAGATAAATAATCATTAAAATCATCTTGTCCAAATTTATATTACAAATGACTTTTAAAACCCAGTGAGAAAGTCTGTTTATTTTTTATTCAAATTGCATCATTTCCTTCCCACAAATAAATTAAACTTGAGTTCTCTATGCAGCTTGAAAAAATATCTAAGCCACACACGTAATCTCAAAACATGAGAGGCTGAGGTTAAAGGATGTGGGCTTCAGGTCAGCATGAACTGAATAGTGAGAGCCCATCAAAAAAATTCAGGAAAACACTGTGCATAATGTATACTGCATTATGTATCTGTTCTACTCTTCTAACTAAAAACAGGATATATTTGATATGTTTACATAATTATACATTGCTGCATATAAGCTATATAATATATACTAATATAATTAAACTATATAATTATATATTCCGAATATAGGTATATAGAAAATATGTATAATACATAATTGTACAGTGTATATAGTAGTATGTTACTACATATTTATATATGATCTTGTCATGTATGTTTCTATAAAATAGTCAAATATCTATTATATAATTTTAATATAAAAGTATATCTATAAAATATATATTATAGCATTACATACAATATAGATGCATCTATAACATAATTATAATTGTATAATTACAAGTACTGGTTTTAGAACTCAGTGGTAGATCATTTGCCCTAAGTTCAATCCCCAATACTACCAAAAGAATTCCTCATATAATTCTACAATATAGGTATTATAAATTAATATACATGTTATGTGTAACATTACATATATATACATATTACTTGGTTGTAAACAGAAGGAAGTGGGGAGGGAAGGAAAGAAAGAGGGAGGAAGGCTGGCTGATATATAATACACACACACACACACACATACATATAACTTGTATTGTTGCTGTGACAAAATCTCTGATGAAACTAACTTAAAGAAAGATGGGCTCATTTTGGTTCACAGTTTGAAAGTACAGTTAGTGCACTATGGTGGAGGCATCATAATGGAAGGAAGTTGAGGCTGCCAGTCACATTGCATCCCCAATCAGGAAACAGAGATGAATGCTGGAGCTCATCTCACCTTCTCCTTATGACACAGTTCAGGACCCCAGCCTGTCAGTGGTGCTGCCCTCATCTAAAGTAGATCTTACTTTTTCACTTAAGCCTTCCTGGAAATGCCTTCCAAGACACATCTGGAGCTATGTTTCCAGGGCAACTCTGAATCTAATCAAGTTAACCATGAATATTAACCACGACACTATATTGCCCAGATTCTTGCCAACACTTTCAGAACGTTTCTAACTGGCCTTTGAAACCTATACTTACACTCATGTATGTGTTTACTCTGCTTGTTTTAGAGACTGGCAGAATGTCTTGGCGTGCTTATTTTACAAGTAATGAATGGTTTGGTTCCACTTATATTTCCTCTGTGACCAAGGGAAGGCAAGGGTTGGCAACTATTGTCTGTGAAGAGGTAGATGGTAAATAGTTCAGGTTTTCTGGGCCACGCATTATCTGTGGTAGATGCTCTGCCATGCTGTTGCAACTGATTACAGGCTTATAAGTATACTGCTCAGTGAAAGAGACTAATCTGAAAACATATTGGGGCTGGGAAAATGGCTCTGTAGGCAAAGTACTTGCCTTGCAAGTACAGGACCCTAGTTTAAGTCCCATAACAGAGATCATTGTGGCACATGCCTATAAGCCCAGTACTAGGGGCAAAGGGAGCTGGGAAGAACCATAGCCAGCCAACAGAATCCAATCGGTGAGTTCCAGATTCAGTGAAAGACCCTGTCTCAAAAATACAAGGTAGAAAACAATTGGGAAAAACATTTAACATTGATCTATAGCCTCTATGTGCTCAGAATCGCATGTTCATACATACCCAAACACCTGTGTACACATATGAACATGCATACATACTCACAAAAAGGCAACATAATCTGCATTCTAGTTCCATTTATATTGCTGTGGTAAAATACTCTGACTGAAAGCAAACTTTAGGAAGAAAGAGGTCTATCAGTCTTAAAATTTCATACACTCCATGTAGGTAGTTTTAATGTAGTTGGCCCCCATAATCTCATAAGGAGTAGCATTATTAGGAGGTGTGGCTTTGTCGGAGTGGGTGTGGCCTTGTTAGAGGAAGTGTGTCACTGTAGGGGTGGATTTTGAGGTTTCCTATGCTCAGAATACTGCCCAGTATCTCTTCCCAGTTGACTTCCTGTTGCTTGCAAGCCAAGATGAAGCCAACACCTCGTGTGCCTGCACACCACCATGCTCCCTGCCATGATGATAATGAACTGGACCTCTGAAACTATAAGCAAGCCACCCTAATTAAATGCTTTCTTTATAAGAGTTACCCTGGCCATGGTGTCTCTTCACAGCAATAGAAACTCCTAACTAAGACATTCACCATTGAGGGGATTCAAGGCAGGAACTTGAAAGCAGGCCTGCTTGCTATTCTACATATCATTACCTCTAATCAAGGACCTTACTTCACAGCCAAAGAACTGTAGCAAGAATGATGAAAGATGCTGCTTGCTGGCTGGCAAGCTGTTTTGTACTCAGCTAGATTTCTTCTACAGTTCAAGATGACTTGCCCAGGGAGTGGTGCTACCCACTGAGGGCTGAGCCCGTCGTTATAAATTCAAGATCAAGACAATACCCCACAGACATGTCCACAGGCCAATTGAGCTAGGCAATTTCTCAACTGAGGCTCTTTGCCCAGATCATTCTAGGTTATAAAAAGATGAGAGTTAAGGCTAGCCAGGACATTGTATGGCACCAATTTTATCATGCTGTGGGAAGAACAAAACTACAAAGACAGTGAAAATATTTTAAAATCAGTTGTTTCCAGGGCCTGGGGGAAAATGAATGGGTAAGGTGGCCGGGGATCTTTAGGGCTATGAACAACTGTGTATCATACTGGCATGGTGAATGCAGGGCACTGTCCATCTGTCAACCATTACAGAATATACAACACAAGTGGTAGCCAATGTCGACTCTGTAGTAAATGGATTCATCCTATAGGAATATATCCACAGCACATAGGAAAAAATGAATAAATGCTCTCTCCAAAAGAAATTGAAAATAGGGCAGGTGCTCTTCAAAGTATAAAATAATAAAATAAAAAATAAGCCAAACACAGACTTACTATATAGTCTAGCAATGATGCTTCCATGTACATGCCTAGAACAATGGAAAGCAGGAACCTGGAAGCAAACTTGAGCAATTATGTGCTTTGGCAAAATTATTTCTTCGCCCAAAACAGAAGGCCAGCAAAGTGCTCACTGAGAAGCAAAAGGCTAAACAAAATGTGATTTATCTGTACAATGGAACTTTACTCTGCCTTTACAGGAAATAAATCATGAAATATAGTACAACATGAATGAACCTTAAAGACATTATGCTAAGTGAAATGATTCCATCAAAAATGACAGATATTGTATGATTACATATGTTGTGGTTTGAATGAGAAATGTCCACCATAAGTTCATGTGTTTGAACACTATTTCACTAGATAGTGGTGCTGTTTGTGAAGACTGTGAAACTTTCAGGAGGTGGAGCCTTGCTGTAGGATGTGGATCACTAGGGAAAGGCCTTGATGTTTATGGCTCTTCCCCCATTTCCTGTTCTCTGTTTCCTAAGTGTGGACACCATGTGATTAGCCAGTCTCTCACTCATCCCACTACATTCCGTAGTGCTAGCATTCCTTCTCCACCATAATGGGCTGACTCCCTCTGACTGCAATCTAACACAAAGCCTGTTCTCTTTACATTGCTTCTGGTCGGGTATTTGGTTGGAGCAGAGGAAAAAGTATGATAGTCAGATTTATAAAGATGGAGAATACAATGGGAAAAAATGAGGTGTTCAGGGAACAGAGGAACAGGAAGTTTCTATTTCATGATCACAGAATTTCTATCTGGGAGGACAGAAAATTCTAAAGATGAATGTGAATGAGAGACTGACGGTAATATAAATTATCTGCATCATAAAATGGCTGATATAGTAAATTTTATAAGTATTTTACTATATTAAACATGTTGTAGGCATGAAATATTGTAAATGGAGGAACAAATAGCATTTTGCTATCAAGTTTTCAATAAGCAAGTGATTATAAAAATGACTAATTTGGGGTTTGGAGAAATATCTCAGCAGTTGAGAACACTGACTACTCTTCCGAAAGACCTGTGTTCAATTTCCAACACCACATAACAGTTTACAACTGTCTGTAACTCCAGTTCCAGAGGATCTGGCATCCTCACAAAGACATACATACAGGCAAAAGGCCAAAATGCACATAGAAATAAACAATTTTTAAAAACTAGTAATACATTTTTCTGTGTTTGTGTGTGCCTGTGTATGTTATATGGATGTGTTCTTGTGTGTGTGTACATGTGGAAGTGCATATGCATGAGTTTTTATACTCATATAGATGCCAGAGGTAGACATTAGAAGTTTTCCTTAGTGGATCTCCACCTCATTTTTTAAAACAAGGTCTTTCACTGAGCCAGAAGCTCATCAATTCCTCTAGACAGACTGGATAACAAGCTCCAAGATCCTCCTACCTCTGTCTTGCCAGCACTCGGTTTACTGGTGCATACCATTGTGCCCCGTGTTTTATATGGGTTCTGGGGATCAAACTCAGGTACCCGTACTTGCACAGAGAACACTTTACTCTGTGTCTGTTTTTAAATTGAAAATTCAAAATTATATACCCTATATTTCCAGTGGCCCAAGTGTTACAATTCAGTTACACAAGCTTCCAGGTCCTGGGAGGGAAAAACAAGCAAGCAGCCTTTTCAGGATTCACTGGTGGGTCTTTTTTTCCAAGAGACTCATCCACTATCTTATTTCTGAAATATTTATATTCCAGCTTTTCAAAGACAGGTCTGTGATCTGTGCCCCCTAAAGAGATAGCACCACTATCTCCGGGGTTGAATTGGGCTCAGGAGAAGCAACCATCACTCTGGAGGTTTTGCTGTTCAGACAGCAAGTGGTCATCTGTCTGCTAGTAACAAAATCTTGAAAAGCTAGGAAGAGCTGTCCAATTTGGGACTAATGATGTCTCTGTAAAGATAAACTACACATTGTCAAAAATGTGCTGAATTTCTGCGTAATGACTGGAATTCAGAGTTTCCTCTTAGAAGTGTTTATCTGGCTGGCTAGTAATTGTTTTTATTTCTCATCAAAGATGTTGCAAATAAAAAAACAACAGGATGTATGCAGAACGAGACAATGATAAAAATCATTTAATGTACTTGGGGAAACCCTAGAACCCCCAGGAGAAAATACAATTACATAAGACTCTAGTGTTGTTCTTTTTATTTTACCAGATGTACGATACCTCTCCGGTTTGATTTCCTACCTGATCTTACTTCTAAAAAGAAATGCAGGGGGAGAAAGCTCTTGTAATACACACCTGGTACTTCTTGTTCCAACTGCTGGCAACGTTTTCTCTATGAACGTCACAGACACAGTGAGGAAGCTAATAAGTATTGAACAGGCCTACCACATAAGGCACACACTCTGAAAAATCGCCTTTTAGATTGTTCTGTCTGTTTCACATCCAAAATATGTGTTGTAGCAAAATTCTTACTGATTAAAGAAAATTATATGGACTCAGTTTAATATTATTTTGCAAATATGACTTAAATTTTACTTAAAGATGACAAATGTAAGCCATGAAAATAAATTCATGTCCTGTTCCTAAAGCTGGCTCAAAGGACAGCCAGCCAGCATGTTATAAGGCTACTCAAGCATTCACATGGAAAGTTCACACAGGAAGAAATCAACCTGCCAACACCAAGCTGTGAAAGAGCCAAGATAGGGACAGATTACTCAGCAAGGCTTCAGATGACCATATCTCAAGTTACATTATTCTGCTCTCTCGACAACAATGCTAAGTCACAACTGCCACACTGAGCAACTGCTGAATTCCCAGTCAACAGAAAGCTTGAGAAATAATAATAAGCAATTGTCATTTGAAGCAGCTACGTATGGGTGTTATTTGTACTGCAGTATTCGAGAAATGAAAGTAGGATCGAAATGAAAGTTAGATTAAATATATCTGTTAGCTAGTACTCTGGAACAAATGACCTGCAAACCTTAAAGCAGTGCTTCTCCACCTTCCTAATGCTGAGATCCTTTAGTACGATTCCTTGTTGTGGTGATGGCCCCCTAGCCATAAAATTATTTTCATTGCTCCTTCATAACTGTAATTTTGCTATTGTTATGAATTGTAATGTAAATATTTTTGGAGATAGAGGTTTGCCAAAGGGGCTATGACTCACTGGTTGAGAATCACTGCCTTAAAGCAACAAGCTTTCAGAATTGCTCAAAGTACTAACCTTGGATCTGTGACTCTACATGAAGTCTTAAACTAAGGAGGCATCTACTTCTGATATTACAGAGTTGTTAGTGGGGCTAGGTTCCCTATTGAACCCCCAATGCTGACTCAAAGGGCAGCAAACTACCATGTTGTGAGTTGTTTAAGCATTTGCATGGAGAGCCCACGTAGAAAGAAACCAACTTGCCAACCTCAAGTTCTAAGAAGCCATATTAGAAATGTGCTGCTTAGAACAAGTCAAATGTTCAGACGGCAGGCAATTAAGACTGAGTTTCAAAGTCAGACATAGAAATAAAGTTGGTTAGCAAGATGAATGCTGCAATCTTTTATAAAGTAATCACCTGAATGGTATGCTACCAGGTTCCAAATAAAAGAAGCAGAGCACCAAGTCAACCCACATTCAAGATGAGAAGCAGGAATGAATTATACAAATTCATGTAGGCATATCATTAGAACATGGTAACCATGGGCCATCCTAAAAGTCTGTCTAATGTTATTGAACGTATATAGAATAACATATACTGGGCAGTGGTGGTGCATGCTTTTAACCCTAGCTCTCGGGAGACAGAGAGGCAGATAGGTCTCTATGAGTTCAAGGCCAGCCTGGTCTACAAAGTGACTTCCAGGACAGCCAGGATTACACAGAGAAATCCTGCCTTGAAAAAAACCAATCAATCAGTAAATAAATAAATAAATAAATAAATAAATACGCAGATAAATAAGTAAATAAATAAAATAATATACATATTCATTTTTACAACCTAGTGTTTAGCAAAATGAACTTTGGAGCTACTTTTAAGTTTGCCTAAGCTTGAATTACTTAACCTGCCTCAATTTACACATACGTAAAATGGCAATTGTAATAATACCACCAAAACATAAAATGCTAGTTAAAGAATGCAACCATCAATAAGTGGAAAATATGTGGTGACCATTCTGTAGGTTTCTTAATATCTTCAGGCTTTTCACAAAAAGCAAATGGCATGTTCCCAAGTTACACTAACTTCTGCGGAATTGGGAGAAACCACAGTGGGTTTTCCTCTTTTTTAAGATTTATTTATTAATTCTTTATACAGTGCTCCGCCTCCATGTATCTATGCAGGCAAGAAGAGGGCACCAGATGATATTACAGATGGTTGTGAGCCACCATGAGGTTGCTGGGAATTGAACTCATGACCTCTTTCCAGAGTGTCTTAACCTCTGAGTCATTTCTCTCCAGCCCAGGTTTTTCCTTTAAAATGCCATAAGACTGGGACTAGAGAAATGGCTTAGTGGTTTCAGAGGATCCAAGTTTGATTCCCAGCACCCACATGGTGGCTCACACCATCTGAACTTCCAGAACTAGGGAACCTGATGTCCTCTTCTGGTCTCTGCAGGTACGAAGCATGTACATGGTGCACAGATACACATGCAGTCAAAACATCCATAGACAATAATAAAAATTAATAATAATAACAACAACAGTAATAGTAATAATAAAATTCCCAAGGACTTGCCTCATTATAGCTTCAAGGATAGGGCTAAATTTTAAATAAAATTTTTATAATAGTTTTAGTAGAGTATC
Source organism: Myodes glareolus (assembly GCF_982192425.1). NCBI lineage: Eukaryota > Metazoa > Chordata > Mammalia > Rodentia > Cricetidae > Myodes > Myodes glareolus. Next base: position 122,859,609 of record NC_142053.1, read on the forward strand.
CTGTATGAACAGATAATGCCATTCCCAAGCCATGGGTTATTAAAGGAGCATCCCAGTGCCAGGTATGTGACACTGGCCTGGAAATAGCTAGTCAGAAAATCCCCCTTATGTCCCCTAAAAAACTATGGAAGCTATAGACACTGCCCTTGATTGCCTACCATAACTAGATCGTAAAACTGTATTGTGGAAAACAGCACACATTCTAGTTACAAGACACTGAGAAATCATGCTGAAACTGAGTCAGAAGCTCCTCTCTCCAGGCTAGGTTTGAGCATTTTGGACAAGTGTTATACAGGACACTGGGAAAGAAAAGTTATCAATAATTTTACCTAGCAGTACATCCTGCATGCTACAAAACTGACCTGACAGACAAAATGTGCCCATTAATGCAATAGTGGCATGCGTGTTATGCAGGTAGCAAATAACTTTCTGGCTGTATTTGAGGTCCATTCTGAAAGAGGAAATTCATGACTGGTTCCATAATCTGGTCAAAATTCCATGTCTCTAAGGGTCATAAGCCTTAGGGTTAAACTTACTGCTGTTGTTTTGATAAATAGGCATGATGTCAAACTGTCTTCTAAATATTTATGCTTATATCCGTAGATTGGTGCTACTCTCAGTCTAAATGGGAGAAGCTTCTATTTGTAATAGGTAAAGTTAAGACAGAGACTCGTATCTGGTTAAAGTGCTGACAATAAATGTTGAACACTCAGTCCTGACTGGGACATTATATCACCCTTGCCCAAGGCTCAAAAAACAACATGGAAGAAAGGTTGAAAGAATGTAAGAACCCAAAGATGGAGATGAGAATGGTGAAACTCTGTCTTTGTATATGACATGGACAATGCAATCATGAACTCACAGAAGCTTTAGGAGCCTGCACAAGATCTATACACACAAAAAGACATGAGAATAGAAGAGGTACTAATTTGGAAGAAGAAGGGGATAAGTAAGACTGAGAAAAACATCAAAGAGAGTAAAAATGGTGAATAAGATCGAAATAAATTGCATACACTTATGAAATTGTAAAATTAATAACCTCCCCAATAGCCAAGCATAATGCCTTACAATCTCAGTGCTGGTGAGGTAGAAGCAGGTAGATCCCTAGAACTCACTGACCAAGACAGTCAGTCTAATTGGCAAGAACCAGGTCACAGTGAGAGATCCTGTCTCAAAAATAAAAGGGTGGCAAGAAACAAAATGAGAAAACACTAACAAAAAAGAGAAATGAAAAAACATAAATACTTTCAATTTTTAATAAAAAAAACTAGATGTCACATGAAGAATGACACCCAAGTTTAACACAGCTTTCACATGCACACAAACACTTGTGTGGATTAAATGTATTAGCGATTAACTCCAAGACTCCAATAATCCACCAGTATCACATTAAACAAGTAAATAAATGCACTTCCCCTTGGAGTCATTTCATTGAGTCCAGATTTGAATTCGCTACTTTATGCTCCCTGTGTCTTCCATCCATTGTCTGTCTGTTGTAGGAGCCTGAATCTGTGCCTGCCTGAGGGTTATCCTGTGAATCATTATCTGTGTTGGTGTCTGTCCCTGTATGTGAGCCTGTATGTTTGTGTTTTCCATAACAAAGGGCTTTGCTCTGTCTATTGAACAGCATAGAAAGCATCACATTGGAAGGAATGAGTGATAATTTGTATAAATCTTTCACAGAGTTTTACAAGGGACTTAGTCAATGGCTCTAACTGACCCAGACAACAGTACTATGTATATTATTGTTTCTCAAGAAATAGCCAAATATTGTGTTCAAAGTTTAAAGTGGATATTCATTTTAGAAGATTGCCTTAAACCTCTGTATTTACAGCTTTCGACAAATGATACACATGCATTATTCTTGGTGGTAGGCATGAAAGAGTACTATCTTAAGAATACAGCTATGCATTAGCTTGTGTTGTAAAAGTTGATTGTATGGAAAATCCAAGGTAAATACTACAGTTGATTGCTACATTGGTCTCCTAAAAACAGGTTAAACAGGCTGAGTACACAGTAGGATATAAATCTTAAGAGACCTCAATGTATACTATTAACTTTGCCTATGAGGTCCAGCAAAAGTTCCAGTCTCCTAGAATGTAAGAGATATTTTCACAATATTGCATTGTCACACATACCTATACACATACACACACACACACACGTGCACATATGAAGATGTACATGCAAACATGAGCATGCACACAAATACACGCATACACATAAATATGCACACATACACACACCAAACAGAAAAAAAAAAATCAAGGCTGAAAAAAACATACTTCAGTAAGAAAAAGCAAACACTCAACAAAATAGGGGAAAGTTACTGCATTTCTTCAGTGACAATGACAGTCAGCTGATAATGCAAGAATGACTGGGACATTCTACAGGAGAGAATATGACATCCATTCAAGATGATATTTGAGCCAAGAAGTGGCAGAGAGCTGTTCACCAATGAAGCTCAGTGACACAGGCCTATGAGTACTCTTGATGAGTCCACTTGAAGATGAACTTGAGACTTATAAGAAGACAGAGAACTAAAGGCTTAGGGATGGAGAATCCGCAACCACCCAACAGGCAAGACACAAAGAATGTACTTCAATAGAAATTTTAAGCAACTGTCATGGGGAAGGCTGCTGAGCATAGTATCACTGTTTCATAAACCGACACAGCATGAAAGCAGTATGGTAATGAAGAGAACCACAAGGGAAGATGAAAACAAGTATAACATGACTAATGTCTTGATTTTTTAGCATGGTACATAAGCAGTTGCAGAGAATTAGCATTATCTAAAATTGAATATGGGACCTGAAATACAGACAGAAACTGTGTCTCAAAAAAGTGGAGTAACTGAGGAAGATATCTAATGTCGACCTCTGACCTCAACACATGCACACACAGGTTCACACACATAAACACATGCACACATACTCTGCACCAAATAATGGTAATAATAAAACTAAAAACTGTAATTCAAAAGCAAATAGTGTCTGTAACTTATTAATCATATCATCATTTATTAATATGATATGCCTTTATAATGCCTTTACAATACTTTTTATAATATAAAGAATTTTTATATAAAGGATAAGATCTTTATTAAACTGTATAATCCATACATAACCTGCCAAAACAAAGATTTCAGAAAACTATGTCTCCACCTTTACTTCTAGCATTATCCCAGGATCCCACGATGCTAGTGAAAGATGGCAGCAGCAGCATCAACAACAACAACAAACATGTACCCACCAACAAGGAGTGAATGAGGGCAAGCAAAGCAGCCCCGATTTTCCCTCAGCCTTCTTATACCGGGCGTCGCTACTGTACTGCCCACTCTGGAAAAAAAAAAACTCTTCTCTCTTCATTCAATCTTTTCAGGAAATAGTCTCACAGACCCTAGATCTAGTTAAGTGAAAAGCAACAGTAACATCACACGTGACCCTTAAAAAACATTGATTATTGTGGTCATCTGCCATAGATGGCATTTATTCCTCATTGGCGATCAATTTTTAGTTGCTTTTTATTTTATTATTTGTGGAGTTTTGTGTTGCTTAATCTTCATTTCTAATCAAGGAAAAAAGTCTTCATGGTATCACATGCTCAGCTTCATTCAACCATTTCTATTGTACTCCAGTGCTGCTCAGAGTAGGAATTCATTTCATTTAGGACAGCCAAGGACTGCCAAAGCACAGAGAAGAAGCTGAGGGTGGGGTTTATTTTTAGTTCCTTCTCTTCTTTCTAACTGGAAGCCTCCTTCAGAAATGTTATCATCATATTTATGAAGCAAAGAATTTCAATTGTGCTCCAGGAAAGTCAGATTTTGCCTTTTATGGAAAAATCCATTTTTAACTTTTTATTGAAAATAGATTTTTTTCATACGCTATATTATGATTTTGGTTCCCCTCCCCCAGCTCCTCCCAAAGCCTCCTCCCTACCCTACTCCACACACTTTCCTTCTCCCTCTCAATACAATACAAAACAGGCTTCTAAAACAAATTAATAATAATAATAATATAAAAATAAGAAAATAAAAAAAAACAAACTAGAATAGGGCAAAACAACAGAAAAAAGAGACAAAGAAAAACTACAAGAGGAACATACAAATATAAAGACACACACACTCACACACACAGAAATCCCATAAAAACAAAATCAGAAACTATAGTATATGAGCAAAAGATCTGTAAGGTTTAAAAAAATAGCCCAGACAAAGCATTGTTCGACCAAAAAAAAAAAACTTCAAAAATACTGTTCAGTTTGCTTGCTGTTAGTCACCATCTACTGCTGGGCATGGGGCCTGCACGTCAGTGTGGTGTGTGTCTTAGTCAGTGTTCTATTACTGTCATGATGTGATGAGGCACCATGATCAAGGCAACTCTTACAAAAGAAAGCATTTAATTAGGGGCTTGTTTATACTTTCAGAGACTTGGTTCATTATCATCATGGTGGGGAACATAGTGGCACACAGGCAGACCTGGAGCTGGAGCAGCAGCTGAGAGTTACTTCCTGATCCACAGGCAGAGAGGTGGGGAGGAAGAGGGAGAGGAGAGAGAGAGAAAAGAGATGAGAGACAAGAGACTGGGCCTGGCATATGCTTTTGACAACTCAAAGCTAACCACCAGTGACACGCTTCCTCTAACCAGGTCGCATTTTCTAATCTTTTTAATCCTTTTAAAGAGTCCCACTCCACTGTGGCTCAGCATTCAAATATATGAAATATATAAGCATTTGGGGGCCATTCTTTTCCAAACCACCACAGTTTGTCTAACCAGTGAGACTCTATCGGAGAAAGCTAATTTTTCCTTTGCAAGTGGTTGTCAATAGCTTCTAGGTTAGGGGTGGGGTTGTCAATAGCTTCTATGTCTATTTCCACTTTCAGCACTGGGACCCCACCTGACTTCAACTTGTGTAGACTCTGCATGCTGCCACAGTCTCTGTTAGTACATAACTGTGTCGGTCCTGTTCTGTCTAGAAGGTCTTGTTTCCTCGGTGCCCTCCATCCCTTCTGGCTCTTACAATCTTTACACCTCCTCTTCTGCAGGGTTCCCTGAGCCCTGAGAGGAGGGAATTGATGGAGACATCCCATTTAGTGCTGCAATGTCTCTTACTGTGAACATCATCCAGTTGTGACTCTATATATTTCTTCCCATCTAATTTAGGAGGTAGCTTCTCTGATGATGGCAGAACAAGACACTGATCTATGAATGTGGCAGAAAATCATTAGGAGTTGTTTTATTGCTATGTTTCTTTAGCAGAAAGTAGTATTTGTTTTTCCCCTAAGTCCCTGGTCTATCTAGTCTCAGGTTCCTGGCCACCCAATCAGAGTCAGGCACGGGTTCCATGTTATGGAGTGGGTCTTAAATCCAATCAGATATTGGTTGGTTATTCCCACAAACTTTGTGCCACTATTGCACCACTGTATCTTGCAAGCAGGTCACCATTGTGGATCAAAAGATTTGTACCTGAGTTGGTATTTACCTTTCTCCTTTGGTAGCGTACAGAGTACCTTTCAGTATCGTGAACATTTGTCAGTAGGGGTGAAGGTTCTATGTAGGTACCAGTTTGACTTTTCCATTTTAAATAAGGTATATAGGTGTTGTCAGCAGCATTACAACTTTACCATAAGTTTGTGAAGAGCAACCAATAGCCTTGGCAATAGTCTAGGTTGTTTGGAGGTTCTCATATTGACCTTTTGGTCAACAACTCAGTTATATAACCTGTTCCTTGTACTGGAGGTTTCATTTGGTGATGAGAGATGTCTATTTGGGGCTCCATCTCCCCCATTATTTGGTGATTCCATTTAGATCTCTTTCATATGTGTGTATATTTTAGGCAGCTTCTACTGTATTAGGCTTCCATATGACTACTCAAATGGTGTGGCGGAGCATGGTCAATCGATAATTAACCAGGCCAACTCAATACAAAAAGATTTAGCTTTTAATAAAAGGGGAAAAACTTACATGACCAGAGATCCCACAAACACCAGGTGAGCAGGGAACCAAAGAGAGGAAGTAGCAAGGCACTTCGATCTTTTATTTGTTTTGTGTGACCTCAGGGGGACACACCTTAAGCAGAATGTGATTGGCTGAAATTCCTCATCAAAATGGCCCTTAATTTTAGTTGTCCCACCCATTATTTCCTATGTCCCCTTTATTCTCTGCCTTCCCATTTGATCCTCCTGCCCTAGTCACCCTCAGACCTGTATCCATCTATTACTATCTATTCTATTTCCCTTTCCTAAGGAGACCCTGCCCTCATCCTTAGTCCCTTACTCTATACCTAATCTCTATGGTTATAAATATTGTAGCCTGCTTATCAAAGACCTAACTACTAATACCCATATAAAAGCAAATACATACTATATTTGCCTTTTGGGATATGGGTTATCTGAGAATTATTTTTTTCCTAGCTCCATCCTTTTACCTGCAAATTTCATGGTTTCTTTTTTTCACAACTGCATAATGCACCATTTTGTAAATATAGCATATTTTCTTTATTCATCCATTGATAAAACACTGTTTCCATTTTCTGGCTATTATAAATAAAGCAGCAATAAACATATTTGAGCAAGTGTCTTTGTAATTGGATGAAGTGACATTTGGCTGTATGCCCAGGAGTAGTATAGTTGGATCTTGAGGTAGACAGATTCCCATCTTCCTGAGACAAAATCACACTGATTTCCACAGTGACTGTACAATTTGCACACCCACCAGCAAAGAATGAGTGTTCCTCTTATCCCATATCCTTGAACATGAGTTGTCATTTTTTTATTGATCTTAACCATTCTGACTGGTGTAAGATGAAATCTCAAACCAGTTTTCGTTTGCATTTCCCTGATGACTAAAGATGTTGAACATTTCTATAAGTGTTTCTCATCCAGTTTTGTTTCCATTTTTGAAAGTCCCCCTCTCTTTTTCTCTCTGTCTCTTTAAATCTGTATCCCATCTTAATTGGGTTATTTGTTTTCTTGATATCTAGTCTTTTATATATTTTTAGATATTAGCCCTCTGTTAGATGTGTAGTTGACCAAAATTTTCATATTCTGTAGCCCGCTGCATTAGTCAAATGACAGTGTCCATTGTCTTACAGAAGTTTTTCAGTTTCACGAGGTCCATTTATTAATTGTTGATCTTAGTGCCTGTGCTATTGGTATTTGGTTCAGGAAGTCTTCTCCTGTGCCAATACATTCAAGGCTATTCACTACTTTCTCATCTATCAAGTTCAGTACGTCTGGTTTTATTTTGAGGTCTTTGATCCACTTGGACTGGAGTTTTGTGCAGGATGATAAATACGGATCTATTTGCATTCTTCTATATGCAACAATTCATCTCGACCACCACCAGTTGTTGAAGATGCTATCTTTTTTTTCAGTGTCTATTTCTGGTTTCTTTATCAAAAATCAGGTATCCATAGGTATGTCAACTTATGTCTGGGTCTTCAATTCTATTCCATGGATCAACATGCCACCTATTTTTGTACTGTTTTTATTACTATTCTATATTTTTTTATTACTATCGATCTGTGAAGCAACTTGAGATTGGGGATGGTCATACCTCCAGCAGTTCTTTTATTATTCAGCATTGTTTTAGCTATCCTGGATTTTGTGTGCATGTTTCCATAAGAAACTGAAAATTGTCCTTTCAAGTTCAGTAAATTGAAATTGGAATTCTGGTGGGGATTAGCATAGAATTTGTAGATTGCTTCTGGTAGAATGGCCATTTCACTATGTTGATCTTACTGATCCATGAGCATGGGAAATCTTTCCATTTTCTGATATCTTCTTCAATTTCTTTCTTCAAGGACTTGAAGTTTTTATCATATAAGCCTTCCTTTTGCTTGGATATAGTTACAAGATATTTTATATTATTTGAGGCTATTGTAAAAGGTGTTGTTTCCCTTATCTCTTTCTCAATCCATTTGTCATTTGTATATATGAGGACTACAGATTTCTGTGAATTAATTTTGAATCCAGCTACTTTGCTGAAAGCATCTATCAGCTGTAGGAGTTCCTCACTGGAGCTTTTAGAGTTAGTTATATACACTATCAGACTACCTGAAGATAAAGATACTTTGACTTCTTCCTTTACAATATGCATACTTGTGTTCTCCTTTAGTGGTCTTACTGTTCTAGCTAAGACTTTGAATTGGTATGGAGAGAGTAGACTTGTCTTGCTCCTGATTTTAATGGAATAGTTTTGAGATTCTCTCCATTGAATTTGATGTTGGCTGTAAGCTTGCTGCAAATTGCCTTTATTATGTTGAAGTATCCCTGATTCTTGTATCCCTGATCTCTCCAGGACCTTTATCATGAAGGGGTGTTGGATTTTGTCAAAGGCTTTTTCAGCATCTAATGGGATGATCATATGGTTTTGTCTTTCAGTCTGTTTATACAGTGGATTATATTTATCAATTAACATATGTGAACTATCCCTGCATCTCTGGGATGAAGACTCCTTGATCATGGCGGATAATCTTTTTGATGTGTTCTTTTATTTGGTTTGCAAATATTTTGCTGAGAATTTTTTCATCTATGTTCATAAAGTAAATTGGTCTGTAATTCTCCTTGTTGGATTTTTAATGTGGTTTAGGTATCAAGGTAATTGTGACCTTATAAGAAGAGTTAGGCAATGTTCCTTCTGTTTATTTTCTGTGAAATAATCTAAGGACTATTGGTGTTAATTCGTTGAAAATCTGGTAGAATTCTACATTGAATCTGTCTGGCCCTGAGATATTTTTTCTTTGGGAGACATATTTTAAGTAAATTTTAATATACACACACTATGGGTATATTTTGTTTCAGAAGGAAAATGGAAATTACATAAAATATTTTTCAAAAATTCAATATCTTCATAAGCATCAATTGAATTTTGTTTGACACTTGGTACAATTTTGCTAAGTTTCAATAATAATTGAATAAAGTCCCTGTTAGCACTGCAGAGATCCTTGCACTCTTATTCTCTAACATGATATTATTTTCCCTTTTATTGAAAATAGATATTTTTTCTTGTATAATACATCCTGATTACAGTTGCCCTTCCTTCTACACCTCCCAATTCCTCCATACCCATTCAGATACATTACCTTTGTGTCTCTCATTAGAAAACGAACAGGCTTCTAAGGGAATATAATATATTATAATATAATATAATATAATATCAAATACATAACCTTAATCCACTGCTATTTCAGCCAGGAATTGCAACTTCACAGTTACTGGCCTGATTCTCTGGCAATGCAGGCCTGAGCCTGGTGGGAATTCTGTTCCCATAGGCACCAGCTCTGTCAAAAGATAGCTTTAACTAAATGTCTATTGTTCTATTTATAAATTAGACTCGAGGTTCAAAGGCTGGGATGAAAACCTGCTAGCTGAGAAAGGTTGAATGGCAACTAGCTAACCTGCTCTCCTAGCTGCTCTGCCAAAAGGAAAAAAAAAAAAAGCCGTGCCATTCAAAACCCCTCCCTTACAGTGTGTGTCTCTCTATCTCTTCTAGATGCCCTCGAATGCTTTATGATTACTTTCTGTCAACTAGTTGCTAACTCAGCCTCCTGACCCAAGGTTAATTTTATTTAATTAACACAATCCCCTAACAACTCACTCATTTGCATACTCAGGAATAGGTTGGGAAACTTCTAATTACTGTTCCTATTTCACTAAGGGTTATAGGTCTTTTTAAAATTGCTTATCTGATCTTGATTTAATTTTGATAGATGATATATATCAAGAAATTTATCTATTTCTTTTGAGTTGTCCAATTTGGTTGAATATAGATTTTTTTGAAAAAAAAATTGAAAATGTGTTCTTAAGATTCTCTGGATTTTCTTAGAGTCTTTAGTCCCTTCTTTCATCTCTCATTTTATTAATTTGATTTTTCTCCATCGTTTAGTCAATTTGGTTAAGTCTTTATCATTCTTATTGATTTTCTCAAGAAACCAACTCTTTGTTTGATTAATTTTTATTGCTTGCTTGTTTGTTTGTTTCTATTTTATTGATTTCCATACTGGGTTTGGTTATTTTGTTTGTTTGTTTCTATTTTATTGATTTCCATACTGAGTTTGGTTATTTCTTGCTGTTTACTCCTTTAGGGTGCTATTTTTTCTTTTTCTTCTAGAGCTTTCATATATGCCATTAAGTTACGAATATAAGAACTCTCTAATTTTTTTATGAAGGCACTTAGTGCTATGAAATTACCTCTAAGAACTGCTTTCATTGTGTCCCATGAGTTTGGGTATGTTGTCCTTCCATTTTCATTCAATTCTAAAATGTTTTTAATTTCTTTCTTGATTTCTGTTGACTCACTTTTTATTCAGTAGAGTGTTATTCAGTTTCCATGAGATTTGCTCTGTGTCCAGGTATGTAGTCAGTTTTGGAGAAAGTTCCATGATGTGCAGAGAATAAGGTTTATTCTTTTATGTTAGGGTGAAATGTTCTATAAATATCTGCTATAACCCTTTGGTTTATGATGTCAGTTCCAGCATTTCTCTGTTTAGTTTTTGTCTGCATGACCTGTCTATTGGTGAGAGTGGGGTATTGAAATCTCCCACTATCACTGTTTAAGGAATGATTTTACCTGTAGTGCTGTGTCTTTTATGAACTTAGGTGCCCTTGTGTTTGGTGGATGGATGTTAAAAATTACAACATTCTTTTTGGTGGATTTTTCCTTTAATGATCTTCTAATTAGTTTTGGCTTTAAGTCTGTTTTGTCAGATACTAAAATGGCTATCTGGCCTCCTTCTTGGGTCCATTTGCTTGAAATATCTTTTCCATCCTTTTACCCCAAGGTGATGTCTATTTTTGATATTAAGGTTGTGTTTCTAGGAAACATTTTCTTTGAGGTACCCATTTCTTCTATCTTTTCTTAAATGTCAGAGATTCTCTCTTCCATCTCCTGGATTCTGTTGGTAAGGCTTGCTTCTGAGCTTTCCAAACTTTTACTTTCAGTATTCCCTTGGCATGAGTTTTCTTTATTTATTCAATTTCCACTTTCATGTCTTTGTTATTTGTGTTTTCAGGTTGTTTTGTTTGTCTGATTGACTGATTTTTCAAGACAAGTTTTCTCTGTGTACCTTTGGAGCCTGTCCTGGAACTAGCGCTGTAGACGAGACTGGCCTCGAACTCACAAACTTTTATGGTTCAAGAAGTTTCTTTCATTTTATTCCACTGTTTGTGTTCTCATTGATTTCATTCACAGATTTATTCATATGCCCTTTAATGTCCTTGATCATATTTATATTATTTATTTTGAAGTCCTTGTCTTGTGCTTCAGCTATATTTCGTTTCTCAGGTCCTACTGTGGTGGTAGGGTTGCTGGGTTCTAATGGAGACGTGTTGTCCTAACTGTTATTGACTGTGTTTTATGCTGACATCTAAGCAACTGGGTTTTGGAAGATTGTAATTCTAGGTATTGATATTTGTTCTCATCTTATGGGCAAGTTTTCCATTTTTTTGGTTTCTGTTGCTTTTCTGGTTCTTAGGAGAATGTAGTGCTTCTGAATTCCTGCCAGGTAGTCACCTAGGTGAGTCACCTAGTGGAGAGTGCTTCTGAATTCCTGCCAGGTAGGGCTACCACTATGTATTTTGTTTGTTTGTTTGGGGTTTTTGTTTGTTTGCTTTTTAAGACAAAGTTTCTGTGTGTAACAATCCTCGCCGTCCTGACACTAACTCTTGTAGACCAGGCTGGCCTCAAACTCACAGAGATCTGCCTGTCTCTGCATTCTGAGTGCTGGAATTAAAGGTGTGCACCACCACCACCCAGCTCAGTTTGCGTTTCTAGGTATTAGGGGCTGAAGCAAAGCCTGGGGATGTGTTAAGGTGAGGTGGGAGTGAGAGTGCATAGGACAGAGGAAAGTTGGATCTGCCGTTATGATCTGCAGATTCCCCAGAGAGTGGAGTCAGAGAGGGAGGAGAGACTGATCTACAAAGTGAATTCCAGGATAGTGAGAGCTGTCCAGAGAGAGAGAGAGAGAGAGAGAGAGAGAGAGAGAGAGAAATTTCTGTGAAAAAGCTTTTAACTAATTCTGCATTGAAACATTTTTATGGAGTGTGGTTGGAGGTCAATAAAATTCAATTTATATCATCATCCAAAGCAACCTTTCCTCTTATTAGTAAAGAGTTTCTGGACACTGCTGCTGAGTCATAAGCTCTGTGTGTGACAGGTAAGCTCCCTCAGAACAACCTGGGAATGCTGATTTCTTCAGAAAACAGAAGAAATTGCTCTGTGCGGATAAAAGCCTTCCCTAACTGTAGAGCTTGAATATAAAAGCAGCCTGAAACTAGCCAGGCTCTGAACTCCAGAAAAAAAGGGTACTTGAGTTCATTGAGGAAGTGGGGGTGGTTTCCAATGGAATCGTGAATGCCAACCTTAGAAATTCACTCAGAAGGCATTCTGCAAGTTCATAACTCCCAGTTTATGAGTTGAACAGGAACTGGGTAGACGTTAAGACTGGAAATTGGGGTGCCTTGATTCTAACAGAGCGCTACCTCAGCAAAGCCTCTCAAAATAACAGTCTCCCTTCTTTTCCTTACTAAATGTGTAGGGCCATTGTGATGGTGAGTTTTATTTGAGTCACAATGAGAGATTGTACAGACCAAGTTGTCCTTCGGGCAAGTCAATGAGGAATTGTTTTAATTGCCTTCATTGATATGGAAAGACCCAGCCAGAAAGTGGCCAGCACTATTCCCTGGTTTCAGGCTACAGACTGTATAAGAATAGAGTAAGCTAACTGAATACTAAGTGTGCATGCATGCATTTTCTGCTCTTGACTGTGAATGGGACTAGTTATTTGAAGTTCCTGCCTTAATTTCCCCTACATGACAAGCTATAACCTAGAATTGAAAGCTAAAAATAATCCTTTTCTCCATTAAGATGTTTTATGTTGGTGTATTCCATGACAGCAACTATGAGACTAAGATAGTCACAACAGTTGAAGCACTGCCCAAGATGCACAGTTTCCTTTGCTAGTAGTGCCCCTTAAGCAGCAACTTGCGTAAAAGCAAGATACACTGCATGGACCGAGAGCTTTTTCCCCTCTGTGCTTGTTGTTTTCAAACACAGTCTAGTAGTCTATTCAGAGCCTTGAATGGTGCTCACTGAGTGAATGTCTGTCCCCAAATGTCCTTTTTGCACCACTTATGGTACTAATGGAGCTGTATTTGAATGTGACATTGTTGGGTCTACTTGTCTGGAACATTTGCTTACAATTTCACTGGAAGGGAAATGACCATCCACCATGTGATGGTGTATGCACTCCTTTTTGTTGCTGTGCTAATACACTGGGACCAAAAGTAATTTATGGGAAAAGGTACGTTAGCTCCTAGTTCTAAAAGAAGAGTCCATAATGATGGGGGAGGCACAGCATTAAGCAGCTGAAGCAAGGAGCTGAGAGATCACATCTTAAATCACAAAGGTGAAGCAGAGTATAAACTGAAAGTGGGGCAAGGTTATAAACTCCGAAAGGCATAAGCTCCTGTGGCATACTACCTCAAGCAAGACTTCACCTCCTAAAGATTCCATAACTTCAAAAATAGCGCCACCGACTGGGGATCAAGTGTTCATTAGAACCTGAGTCCCTGCATGACATGGTTCATTCCAGGCACCATATTTCCTCTTTTGCTCCCCAAAAACCCATAGCCATTTCACGGGGCAAAATGCATGTGGTTCAACTTCAAAAGGGCTCATAGTCTTGTACAAACTCTAAACTATTCAAAAGTCGAAAGTTTCCTCTGAGATTTAAGGCAATTTTTTAACCGTAACCCCCTATAAAAATCAAAATGTTAATTATGTCCTTCCCATGCAAAATGGCACAAAATACACATTCCCACTCCAAAAGAGAGGAAAGGGAGCACAGTGAAGAAACACTGAGCCAAAGCAAGTCTGCAACCCAGCAGGTCAAATACCAAATCCTGTGGCTCCATTTCCCATATTTCTTCCCTCAAGGATCCATTTCCTACAGTTCCATAGCCTCCGCAAACAGTGCCACCAACTGTGGACCAAGTGTTCAAATATCTGAGCCTATGGGCAACATTTCTTATTCAAACTATCTCAGATAGACTTGCTTACAAAAGTTACACAAGAAATTTTATGCTAGGCAATTCATACCTCACTCGACTCTTAACACAGCCTACAACAACCATGAGAAGTTAACGTTTAGTATAGTTCAGGGAAGAAGAAGAACAAGAAAACTTTGCTTAATGTGGTTCCAAATGCATGTCTAAGACATCAATAATTTAGTAGATTGTAGCACTCCTGCCCTTAAACATTTAAGGAGCTGGTAAACTCTTTGGGTAAATGTCTTGGGTCTTGGCTGTCTTTCTTCTGCACTATTTAGACTACCTTCTCCACCACAGTAGAAAAGTTTGAAAATGCCAATCACATACAGCCTACATGCCTGTTAATGTAACTGCTCGCTAACAGATCACACATTCATTCATCTTCTACATTTAAGTAATAAGAGCTGTTTTGGTGCCCTGTTGCTTTTACTGCACTTAGAAAGCTGATCAGAAAACATTTACGGAATGAACTGAGATACAATTCTCAAGAATATTCCTGTTCCAGCTGAAATGTTTCAATACTGAGTCTTGTGCATGCCCGGAAAGTGCTCTCTCACTGAGACATATTTCCAGTATATATTCTGAAATTAAAGACTCAAAGCTAGCCAATGAAATCCTAATGGAGGGATTTCAACCCTCAGGCAAAGTCAGCATCCTGAATGGAAAAGGTCTTCTGTAATCCTCCCCAAACTGCTACTCAATTAGGCCCCTTTCTCCTGGGGTTGGCCTGACAGCTTCATCTATCCACTTTTCAAACAACTTGCCCTATTCTTTTGCACCACAGTGGACTTACTCAAGTGTGTACACTTGACAGGAAGTAAACAGGTCTTACAAAGGGTGAAGGGATTGCATGTAAATGAGTTTAGAAGACACAAACAAAAAATTAATGGAGAAATGCATAAATATTCATGTGTGGAGGCTAGAAGTCAAGATAAGATGTCTTCTTCAGTTACTCTCCATCTAGTTTTTGAGACACTCTCTCTCTCTCTCTCTCTCTCTCTCTCTCTCTCTCTCTCTCTCATTCTCTCTCTCTTTTTCTCTCTCTCTCACTGATTCTACCAGACTGGCTGGGCAGCAAACTTCAGGAAATCTGCTATCTCTGCCTACTATCCCCCACCTACCCTCAAGTCCTGAGGTTAGATGCTGATCATTTTTAAACAGGACCTAGACTGAAGTCTTCATTACCCACTGAATCATCTCCCTAGCTAGCCCCTGACACAAATGAAATTGTCTGTCCTGAATACTCTCTTGAGTGCTAAATATACCTAAATGTATTTGTGATTTTCTAAAAGAAAAATCCTTGAGGTGTCTGTAAATTAATATCTCTCTTTATGGAGCTGTGAAATACCAAATGGAATAGGTTCTCATCTAATTCCCAGTGGATTTAATCATTGTCTTAGAGCCGAAGGCAGTGTGACGTTAGGCAGCTCCACCCTCCCTTTAGGAAGGTTTGTTGCATGGTTGAACATCGTGGTCCACACATTGCTTATTTTTACTCCAGGCTTTAGAATACACCAGAGTTTTTCTCCACTCTCACCCAGCCAATGATGGAACCTGCAGAAAGGTTGCCCTTGACCCCTTGACCATCCTCCCATTCAGGGTTTCTCTACCCTGCACCACTGACATTTGGAGCTTGATAACTGCTCGTGGTAAAAGAGATCCTGTCTCAATAAAAGTATACTTTGGCCATTTTGTAATGTGTTTATGAAAAGTAGCATTCCCAGCAATGATTACTATGAAATCAAAATATCAATCAACTCTTTAAAAGGAGAAGATGCTATCTGTTCTATAGAATTAAATAATCCAGCAAGATTTAATTCTTTATGTAAAATTATGTAAGCAAATACATCTCATTAGCTTACAAATTTTCTTGCATATTAATAACAACATTACATCAAAGAATTGTATTTAATTAATTTTATGATTTATTATCAGTAAATGATTTATTTGTATACCTATTTAATATACCTCTATCCTGGTTTTGCATGAAATTTTCTCAGGCAAAAAGAGGTCACTAGTGGAAAATGTTTAAGAAGCTCTTTTCTAGAAAATTGTAAACAAGATTGAGCAAGTGTCTATACCACCCAAGAGCACTTGCTATAACTCAAACACCTGGGCTCCATTCTCAGAGCTCCTCAGAGGAGGAAAGTCTATCAACTTGCATTTCTTTTTTTTTTTTTATTGGTTTTGGTTTTTCAAGGCAGGGTTTCTCTGTAGTTTTGGAGCCTGTCCTGGAACTAGCTCTTGTAGACCAGGCTGGCCTCGAACACACAGAGATCCACCTGCCTCTGCCTCCCGAGTGCTGGGGTTAAAGGCGTGTGCCACCACCACCCAGCCAACTTGCATTTCTAAATATCCCCAGGAATATAGAGAACACACTCAGGTCACAAAGGCAGAAGAAAGTCTTTGCTATACACATCCCTAAATAACTGCTACAATCCTGCATTGCAGGACATCAGCCTTGCAAAACACCAGCATCTGTATCCTGAATAAAGCCCCATTCTAGCTTTCACGGAACATAAAAGAAAATGGCGTCTCTGAGAGGGGAGTGGATACTGCCCAACCACTGGAAAGGCATGTGGTAAAATATCCAGGTTTTCAGAGAGCAGACACGGCTCTCAGTTTTCTTGGTTTCTTCTGAACTTAGCCCTGCACAATGTAAGTAGTTATTAATTACCAGTGCAGACTAGCAGATTCTCCAGTACCACAGGATTCCAGGTCCAGTGTCAAGATTGGCCCTGAGAGTGAAAAGGTCACCCCTGCAGAGTTTCAAATGTCACCTAAAATCAATCATACCTCTTTGAAGCTGCATTCCCAGACTACCACTCTAATACATCAACTCAGAAAATCAAGCAAGGCATCATGGCCTCGTTTTTACTTGAATAACTCCTTGAAGTCTCAAGACATTATCAATGCCTAGCCTGAAGCTCTTTGGAAACTGAACTCATTGTTGCTTCTTTTTCAGAAAAAATAATAATAATAACCAGCATTGGTATGGGAAGTCCTTCTGAATATGTGTTGCTTTTATTGGTTAATGAAAAAAGAAGCTGCTTTCAGCCAATGGCTTAACAGGATATAGCCAGACTGGAAGAGCTATATATAGAGAGAGTAGGAAGAGTCAAGGAGAAGCCATGTAGCTCCACCAGAGACAGATGCCAAATGTCATATGGAACTTTACCAGGTAAGCCACAGCTACATGGCAATACACAGATTAATAGAAATGAGTTAACCAAAGATATAAGAGTTAGCTAGCAATACACTTAAGTGATTGACCAAGCAGTGATTTAAACAATATAGTTTCTGAGTGGTTATTTCGAGTCTGGGCAGCCAGAAATGAACAAGAGGCCTCCTTACAACACAGCACTGAGCTTCCTACTACCCTGCACCATGTTGTGTCTAACACTAAAATAAGATTTTAAGTAGAACTCTTCTTTATTGCCTGTGAAGTGTTGTTGAGCCTACAAAATGTAGAATGATGGCCCGCCTTGGTTACTGAGTTGGCCAGGCTCTTCCGTGTCTGTGTGTGAGCAGGTGCACATGTATACAACATGCACATGGAGGTTAGCAGGCAACCTCAGGTGGCAGTCTTCAGGCACCATCCACCTATTATTTTTGAGACAAGGTTTCTCAAAGCCCTGGGACTCACCAAATAGGCTACACTGGCTGCCCAGTGAGCCCCAGCGAGCTCTCTGTCTCTGCTTCCTTAGCATTAGGGTTACAAGCACATGTCACCATGCAAGATTGAGCTTTTATAGCGTTATCTATGTCAGTGGTTCTCAATCTTCCTAATGTGTGAACCTTTAATACAGTTCTTCATGCTGTGGTGATCCTCAACCATAAAATTATTTTTGTTGCTCTGTCATAAATGTGATTTTGCTACTATTATGAATTGTAATATAAATATATGATATGCAGGATATCTGCTATGCAACCTCCAAAGGGATCGTGACCCACAGGTTGAGAAGCACTGATCTAGGCTGTTTGATCAGCTAGAACATGGAAGGGAAGGTGTTTAGAGAACATGCATCTTCCATGCACACACAAAAGGCACTTAGGGGCAGCTTAAGTCCCTTCAGCTATAAAGTATAGAAGGTTGGGAGCTTGGGCAAGAATTATTTCCTTGCCAATAACATGAAGGATGGAGGATAGCAAAGGGAATTCTTATCATGCAATATCAATCTTAGGACTAATTTACCAGCGCCATCAGCTCAAAAGAGCAAATGCCTTTATTTGTTGAAATCTGTTACCATCAACGCTGCTAATCAGACATTGATTTACACTCCCATAATGGGGAAAACAGGGACAGACAGGTGCTTATTTCTGCCAGGTTTGTGCATCTAGAACAGTCAATGGTTGACCTGAACCTAAGGTATTTTATACTGCTTTTGTCTGTGCAGCTTAAGTAGCTATCATGTTTATAAATTCTGAGAAGTTGTTTTTGAGTGTGCTTAAATTTCTCTGAGAACTTGAGCAGAATGTCCCTTGAGAAATGATCTCCATGGCAGAAAAAAAAATGTTAACTTGCATGTAATTCACCTAAGAAGCAGAAAAGTCTGAAAATGATAGGATTCTTCAACAGGGCTTAAAACTTACATCCTATTACTAGTCCAGCATTTCTGTTGAGAAAATTAGGGAACAACAAATTTAAACAGGGCCTGAGAGATGCCCTAGTCGGTTAAGTATTTCCCAGTACCAGGGAAGTGGAGGCAGGAGAATCCCTGGGGCTTTTTGGTCAACCAGTCTAACCAATCAGTAAGCTCCAAATTCAGTGAGAAGCCTTGCTGCAAAAATTACAATAGAACCACCCACAGGTTCCTTCTGCGCCACTTACAACCGCCCCAGTCCCCATCTGTAGTGACATTTCATTTGTATTTTAATAAATAAAGCTTGCATGAAGATCAGGGTGTAAAACAGCTGTACTGCTCAGCCTTACAGACCAGGCAGTGGAGACACACACCTTTAATCCCAGTAGCCACACTAGTTTGCCATAGAATCCAGGTGGTAGTGGTGAATGCCTTTAATCCCAGCACTAGAGAGGATTATAAGATGGGAGGCGACAGCTCTCACTCGGTCTCATTCTGAGATTCCTGAAGGCAGAATCGCCACTTCAGACTGAGGTAGAGGTAAGAGCCAGTGGCTGGCTGTTTTGCTTTTCTGACCTTCAGGTTGAACCCCATTTTCTGTCTCTGTGTTTTTACTAATCATGCTACACACATCCACAGTTCCCACATCTTCCTCCAGAATCCAGACCTGTGGGTCTCCCTAACCACCCTATTTTTCCCTTTTCCCTGAACTACCAGATCTAGCATGAGTTCCACATACAGAGCCCTGGCCTAACCTGGCCTCCAATGTATGCACTAGAAAGGATCTGCAGCTTTGACCTTCTTTCCCTACACCCCAACCCACAGGACCCTGCCATGCTATAACCAAACTTTGCACCTGGCCAACAATCCAGACTGGAACCAGGAAACAAATCCTGTATACTAGCTCAGTACCTTCAGTCTGCCTAAGTTCTTTCACTCAATTGATTTCAATCTCTAGTCCCAACCTGCCCCCACATCCCGTCTTCTATCCCTAACAGACTCAGAACTAACAAAAGAAGTCTGCAATGGGCTCTGATAAGCTAGATCATGCACTAGGGACAGATCCTGGTCCTACTTTCAGGGGCCCCTCAGACTAAGCTACACAGTTGTCTCCCACATGCAGAGGGCCTAGTTCAGTCTGTTGGGTGCTCCACAGCTGTCAGAGTTCATTCCCTATGGTAGGATGCCATGCTCAGCCTTAATGTAGTGGGGAGGGGCTTGGTTCTGCCTCAACTTAATAGGCCAGGCTTTGTTGACTCCCTAAAACAGCCCTTATCCTTTAAGTGGAGCAGATGGGGGTGGACTGAGGAGAGGTAAAGGAGGTAAAGGTGGGAGGGAGAACTATGGTTGAAATATAAAATGAAATTTGAAAAAAAAATTTAAAAATCATTTTAAAAAGAAGTCTACGATGCCCAGAGCTCATTGCAAAAGTACCTACAATATTAAAGATCAAGCCAGTATATTCTCTCCAATATCCACCAGTACTGTATAAGCGTTTGCCAATGAGAATTACCTAGATTTAAAAAAAAAAGATACAGAATTTAAAAAAACAATCACAAATCGTCAAAGAATTCACAGCTTAGATGCAAAGAAATAGCTCAATGAAATCAAGGAAAAAGGACTTAAGGAGACTAAACACCCAAGTGATACCCCAAAAAAACACAAACATAAGGCTGATGGAAATGACGAAGACAATACAAGACTTGAGAGTGGAATTCAATAAGGAGTAGAAGCATTGAAGAACACCCATATGAATATGGAACTGAAAGCCCCTGTAACTCAATTGGAAAACTGAACAAGCAGAAGATAGAATATTGGGATTCGAAGATAAAGTAGAGGATCTGGATCAAGTAAACAAAGAACATGAGTTCTTTTCTAAACACGGAAACGAAACGCAAAGGAAATATGGGATGCCCATGAGGGGGGAGAAAACTTCGATTTACAGGCATACGTGAATCAGAAGATTCTACACAGAGACGAGATTTTCAATAAGATCAAAGAAAAAAATTTCCTCCGACTAAGGAAAGACACATCCACACAAATCAAGAAGTACACAGAACACCAAATACACAAGAACAAAAAAATAAAATCCCCATGGCATATCATAGTTAAAACACCAAATTTACAGAACAAAGTGTTTTTGAAAGCTGTAAAAAACACACACACACACACACACACACACACACACACACGTCTCATATAAAGGAAAACCCATCAGAATAACAACTGATTTCTCAATGGAAACTTTGAAAGCTTGAAGAGCCTGGAGCAATGCATTCTAAATCTTAAAAGACCATGACAGCAACTTAAAATAATACACCCGGCAAAACTATCTGCCATAATCAAAGGTGAAAGAAAACTTTTCCATGACATATACAATATAAAAAATTATATCCAACAAACCAAACCTACAGAAAATACAGGAAACATTGTTTTGAACTGCAAATAGGAAATGAGAAGAGCAGAGAGACTGTGGAAAAAATACAAAATCATAATTATTAAAATACAATTCGATCACTGAGAACACACACAATAACACCAAAAATTAACAAGATGATTACAATTAATACATGCATTTCTATAGTAACTTTAAATGTCAATAGTCTCAATGCTCCAATCAAAAGGCAGACTGAATGAATCAAGAAACTTGTGTACTAATAACTATAACTTCGTATTTATTTATAAGAGCAAGAAAGCTGTCCCTGACCCTCAGCAGCTGCAGTACTCAGGAGAGTGACCCCTATGCCACACCTGGGCAACACAGTAGAGCTGGCCCTGAAGGTGTGGGAGAACCGCCCCTGAGGATGTGAAAGCTGGAGAACTGACCCTGCCTCTTGTTCAGTGCTGCAAAGGGTGAAGTAGCCAGGGCAATGCTGAAGAGCTCACCCTGGTGATAAAGACAGGGAAGAGCTGGCAGGCTGACCAATCCAGCAACCGCCCGGCCCAGATGCAGATAAGGTTATGGCCCATCCCAACATCCCCATCTCTGATCTGCTGGAGCATGGGGCGAAGGTCGGTGGGGGTTGGTACTGCAGACCCTTGGCTGCAAGATCTCCACAACACAGAGCAGCAACGGGATGTCCAGGAAGGAGCCCCAGTGAAGAAAGTTCAGTATAGACGGTATAGCAGGAACCAGAGGCATTGAACCAAACCAATGACTCTTTGCAATAAACACTTGCAAGTAGAGATATATGAATAAAAGGGTTCACTGTATGACTCATTGGGTCACATTACAGCTTCCATGATGAGACTGATTTTTTTTCTTCTCTTAAATTTTATTTTATTTTATTTGAGGGAGTTGCAAGGGCAGAGGGCAGATACAAAGGGACAGGAAAATGAATGGGATGGAGATGCATGATGTGAAATATACAAAGAGTAAAAAGAAAATTAAAAAATAAAAGAAACAATCTATCCATATGTTATCTACAAGAGACACATCTTCGTTTTAAAGATAGGTACTGCCTTAGAGCAAAAGGATGGACAAAGGGTATTCCAACCACATGAGACCAGGAAGCAAGCAGACATTGCTATCCTAATATCTAACAAAATAGACTTCAAACAAAAACTAATCAGAAGAGATAAGAGAGACAATTCATCCTAATCAAGAGAACAGTTAACCAAACTATCTTAAACATATATGAACAAAACTCTGGCACATGCAATTTCATAAAAGATTTACTTCTGGACTTAAAAATACAGATTAACATCAACACATTAATAGTAGGTAGTTTCAATACACCACTTTCTCAAATAGACAGGTTATCTGGACAAAAATAAACAAAGAAACATCAGAATTAATTGACATCAATCATCAATGGACTTAACAGATAACTACAGAATATTCCACCCAAACACCAAAAATACACATTCTACTTGGCAGTACACGGAAGATTTTCTAAAGTAAACCATATGCTGAGACACAAAACAAACCTTTACAAATTCAAAAAGATCGAAATAACTCCTTGTATCCTATCTGACCAAAATGTAATAAATCTTAAAATGGCAGAAAACTCTAGTAAATACACGAACTCATGAAAATTAAATATCTCATTACTGAAGTATGAATGGATCAAAGAAGAAATCAAAAAAGAAATAAGAAAATTCCTGGCACTAAATGAAGACGAAAAGACAACAAATTCCCTGAGACACATTGAAAGCAGTCCTACCAAGGAAATTTATATCTCTAAGGGGCTACATTAAAATCAGAAAGAACACAAATAAATGGCTTAATGATCAAAAGCTGGAAAAACAAAAACAAACTAAGTGCAAACCCAGTCAATAGCAATAAATAATAAAACTCAGAGTAAGAATCAATGAGCTAGAAACAAAGGAAAAAAATACAAAGAATCAATGAATCTAAGAGCTGGTTCTTTGATAAGATAAACAGGACTGATAGGCCCTTGGCCCAACTAACCAGAAGAAATAAAGAGAATAGTCAAATTAACAGAATCAGAAATGCATAAAAAATTACAATAGAAATCAAAGAAATTCAGGATGTTTAAAGAGAATGTTTTAAAAGCCTGTATACCATTCAACTGGAAAACCTAAAAGAAATAAATGAATTTCTTAGTTCTGTCCATAGGGCCTCAACCCTATACAAAGAACTATAGGCAACTAAGGAACACTGAGAGTGGGAGAAATAGTCTTCCCCAGGGAAGAGCACACCATTGGTTATCCACCGAAAAATCAGTCCTAAAAACATACACACAAGCAAACTTTAAACAGATTGGACAGGTTATGCCTTGGAATATATATGTATATGTATATATGTGTGTGCATATAATAACAATAAAAAAGGCCATGAATATGAAAGAGAGAAAGGAGCAGCTCTTACAACCTTTCCATCCCACATTCAGCAATGTTCCTGAGCCATAGGTATGGGAGTTATTTCATAACACGTATCCAGGTCATTCTGCAGGGGCTGCTACACCCTGCTACACCCTCTCTCCTCCTATCCCATCCCAGCTTTCACCCAGGAACCCCTCCCCTTTTTCCTCCCTTCCTCGGGGCAATAAAATCCCCCAGCTCAGCCTGTTTGGGCGCTGGGATGGGCTGGTGAGTGCAACCAGGCAGGTGGGAGTTCCATTGTTTCAATAGCCTGCCTGAAGCAAGGTAGGCCTTTTGTCAGCAAAATCCCTGACCAGCAAGGGGAATTGATCCTGTACCAGAAGATCCATTGGAGAGCATTTGAAGGAAGAGATGGGCAAGCGCCAAGGCAAGAATCCCTCCAACAATCTGAAAAACAACATGAAAACACCAGAACCCAGTGATCTTACAACAGAAGAACTTGGACACTTTAATCCAGAAGAAGTGGGGAAAAGTGACATTATGAAAGCGATAGAGTCCCTTAAACAGGATATGAATAACTCCCTTAAAGAAATGGATGAGAAGTATAACAAAAAGTTTGAAGAAATGAGTAAATCCGTAAATGATACACTGGGAAACCAAGAAAAAAACAATCAAACAGGTAAAGGAAACAGTTCAAGAATTGAAAACTGAAATGGAGGCAATGAAGAAAACACAAACCGAGGACCGGCTGAATATGGAAAATCTAGGTAAATGAACAGAGACTACATAAACAAGCATAACCAATAGAATACAAGAGATAGAAGAACGAATCTCAGATTCTGAAGACACCATAGAGAAAATAAACGCTCTGATCAAAGAAAACAGTAAATCCAACAAATTCTCATCACAAAACATTCAGGAAATCTGGGACACAATAAAAAGACCAAACCTAAGAATAATAGGGGTAGAAGAAGGAGAAGAATTGCAGATCAAAGGCCCAGAAAATATATTCAACAAAATTATAGATGAAAACTTTCCCAACCTAAAGAACGATATTCCTATGAAGATTCAAGAAGCATACAGAACACCGAATAGGTTGGATCAAAAATAAAAACATCCCCTCACCATATAATAATCAAAACACAAAACAAAACACATATCCATTGGGACTGGGATCCATAACTCTGTATTTTGATTGGATGTGGTTTTCTGTAATGATCTTGTCTGTTGCAAAAAGAAGTTTCATGATGAGTGGAAATAATGACAAATATCTAGATTACTGTTAGGGATTATGCCAGTTTAGGAAAATGGTGGGAATATATTCACCTTAAAGATCCATGATGTCACTAGCCCTGGGTAGTTGGCCTCATTTCCAGTACCAGGTATGATATTCATTCCTCTTGCTGGGTAGGCCTCAAGTCTAATAACAACACCAATACATATGATAACATGGAAGGTGGAAGTTTCATGGGTCCCCAGCCCTATACATGAATTACAAACAACTAAAGACTGCTGAGAGCTCCATTTGGTAATCCAATACCAAGTGATCAGTCCTGAAACCATATATATACAAGTAGTATTGTATAATATGAGCATATTATATTTATATTTAGAAATGGGTGTGTGTGTGTGTGTGTGTTTATAACATTTTTAAAGAGGTTCATGAATTTGAAAAAGAGTAAGAGGGACTTCATGGGAGGGTTTGGAAAGAGGCAAGGGAGCAAGGAAAATGATATAACTACATTTTAATTTCAAAAACTAAAAAAAATATATTTTTAGAAATTTAAAATGGCTTCCCTAAGGACTTAGTTTCTTGATAAGGACCTGAGTCATACTAGTTCTTCCTGGCAGTCCCTTTCAGCCTTCCCTTATAAGTCACCTCTATTCCACTGTGACTCAAACTACCAACCTGAAGAACCACTCTATATCAGAAGCTCACAACTACCACAAGAGACTGGCACTCAGTTCAGTTCAGTCTTCATCAGAGAAGCTTCTTGCAATAGATGGTAACACAGAGACCCACAACTGAACCATGTGCAGAAAGTGAGAGACTTTAAAGCACTCAGTTCTGAAAGGGGTATCTCATCAAATCCCTCCTCTTTGGGCTCAGGGAGCTATGTGGAAGAGGAGGTGGAAAGATTGTAGGCGACAGAGGTGATGGATGGTTCCAAGAAAACAATGTCTTCTGGGCACAAGAAAACCAATGCACATATGAGCTTACAGACACTGTAGCAAAATGCACAAGACCTACATAGGTTCAAATCAGAGGGGTCCCAGCACTTAGAGAGGGAAAATAAACACGGTGTCCCACCCCAAGCCAAAAAGACATGTGCAATTGCTACCCACTGGCAAAAGGAAAATGATTTTTTTTCATCAGAATGTCAGTGGGCATGTGAACTACATAAATTCCAGAGCAGATCCCATGCCCAGCAGTAGTTGATTAACACAAAACAGGTTCCTCAAATTTTGTAAGTGTGCCTTTTGTTTTGTTTTGGTACTTATGTTTTTGTCTTATTGGTTTTCTTTTGGTGTTGTCTGTTTTGATTTCCGGTTTTATTTTGAGTTTTTTTTGGGGGGGGAAGAGAGGGAGAGAGAGAACATAGAGTCAAAAAGTTGGGTGAGTAGGGATCTAGGGGTAGTTGGAGAAAGGCAAAGAATATGATAAAACACACCACATAAAAAGAATACTTTTAATTAAAAAAAACTTAAAAGTTAAGTTAAAGAATGACTAAGAAAGACACATAATATCAACTTCTGTGTGCTATACACACACATATATATGAACATGCATTCATATACACATGTCACGCACACATGAACACTTACATAGACAGCATACACACACAAGAAATGAAACAGGTTTTGTTCGGTCACATGGACTGCTAGGAAATTGTGGTGTTCAAAAAGGAATGCTTGTTTGGATTAGAGTCCACAGTCCACAACCTCGAATTGAAAAACAACTTCCAGACTCCTTACCACATTCTCACTCTTATTCCCCAAAAGAATTTAAGGCAGCTCTTTAAATAAACATCATAGTCAGTTTCAAAAAATAGTAATATGAAACATGAAAACTGAGCCAAGTGGGTTGACATGGAAATAGCAATTGTGTGTACACCTTGTGTTCTGGTTCTTTCATTTTAACATTAAGGTGTGTTTAAATACTGTCTAGACTTCAAGTAATAGGCAACATAAAAGTACATGAGTTGCAAGATTAATTATATGCAATTCACCCCAGTGGTATAACATTAAGACATTCTGTTCCATTAAAGCAGTGGTTCTCAACCTTTCTAATGCAGCAACCCTTTAATACAGTTCCTCATGCTATGGTGACCCCCCAACCATAAAATTATTTCCATTGCTGCTTCATAACTGTAATTTTGCTGCTGTTATGAATTGTAATGTAAATAGCTGTGTTTTCTGATGGTCTTAAGTGACCCTTGTGAAAGGGTTGTTCAACCCTCAAAGGGATCGTGATCCACAGGTTGAGAACCACTGCTTAAATGGCCATTTATATCTCAAATTGAGGAGGGTTCTTTAAAAGAAAAAATAAAAGGAACAGAAGAAGCAGCAGCAGTAGCTTGGGAATCAACGTAGAAATACTATTTCTTCATCATTCTGTCTTGTTTCATGTGTTACAATGACCTTTAACCTACAGGAATTGTGGCATCTGAACTAAGCACTAAGCACTTTAAGCTGCCAAATATTTTCACCTCCACTGTCCCAATAATGTATCTCAAAGGTTGGTGTGACAGAAGTGAACAATTAAGTAACAAATCTTCCCAGTGTGTGAAAAAGGACCTGGTTTGGTTTGTCTGATTTGGCTGGGGGTGGGGGTAGTCTCTTTTATTTGTTCTATGAAATAGGATCTCCAGTTACATAAGTTGATCTCCAGTTTGCAATACTCCTGCCTCAGCCACCTAATTGCTAAAATCACAGGTGTGCAACACCATTCCCCCAGACAACCTCTATTCTTTCGAACCAAACATATAAAATACTGAGCTGCAGTGTCCCTTTAAACATGGTCTATAGCAGCTTACCAGCCATGTGTTATGCATGCTTGTTAAATTTCTTTTCCTATTTGATAATCCATCCAATTTTACCATTTTAGAGCTGATACAGATTGGATGGGGGCTAAAGTTTTGCTACATTTCATGTTACCAGAACCAGCTGCTTTCATTTTTATTGCAGTTGTCTTATATTTATGGGAACTGTTTCACATAGTATTACAATGTCCTTTTATTTCTTCTTCATTCAAGTTTATACAAGAAAGGAAGAAGAATGCAATATAATAGAAAAACACACCAGAACAGGGCTCCAACTGAATCTTCTAGAACAGTGCTAGTAAACAGATAAAATATTCAGAATAGATGCAGCCATGCCATGGCCAACACATATACATGCAGGATCAAAACCGCCATTTAACAGTTGAGGAGGTAGCTTGGCAAATAAAGTGTTTACTGTACAAGCATAAAGACTGGAGTCTGAATTCCAAGCACCATATAAATGTCAAGTGGGCATGGGAAACCATCTGCAATCCCAGAACATGAGAGACAGAGAGAGGAGACCACCACCGCCACCCTGAGCAAACTGCCTAACTACAGTAGCCAAATTAGTAAGCTCTGGGTTCCACTAAGAATCCCTGCTGCAAAGTTAAAAGTGGGGAGCAATCAGGGAAGGCACACAGTGGCAACAACTTGTGGCATGCACGTGCACCCATACACACATGCTCCAGGTTCAGTGAGAGATTCCGTCCTAAAAAATAAACCAAAGAGAGACTCTGTCCTAAACAGTAAACCAAAGAGTAATTGAGGAAGATACCTGACAGAAACCTCCACCCTCCATGCTCATGTACATACATGTAAACAAATAAATAAATTTAATATCAATTTAGAAGTGAGAGTGGTAATGCATGCCTGTAATTCCAGCAAAGAGGTGGTAGAGGATAGAAGACCAGAATACCAGGTCATCCTCAATATATAATGAGTTAGAGGCTACCTTGGCCTACATAAAGTCCTATCTTGGAAAAACAGGGTGAGAGAGACAGAGAGAGAAGCAGTGGAAATATACTCAATATACAACACATACTTGTTGAAATAGTATTTAACACAGTACCATTTACAATGAATACATGTAATAGAAAATAAAGGATAGGAGGAAAGGAAAGACATGGGGAGGGGAAGAGTAAGGAGGAAGGGAAGAAATTCAGGAACATTGATATAGAGCTTGAAAAAATATGTGAAATTTAATAATATCTGATTTGTGAAAGTTGGAGACAGCTCAGGGTCTAGTATCGTTCAAGACCAGATTAGAACCTCATCCATCATCATAAAACAAGATCTTGAGGGAGAAATATGCGAAAGTTGAAACTATATCACAGTAAAGGGAACAGCACAAAGGAAAGAAAGGCAGGATAGCACGTGGGTAGAGGGCAAGTGCAGTTTATGGCAACATCTGTTGGCAACACGTGAGCCAGTGTACAGAGGTGTTCCTTCTGTGCGTGCCCTCTAAACCACATGTGCAGGCTCTACAATAACCTAGGTGTGTCACCTAGGTCCCTACAAAGGAAGGGTTTATGAAAAGTAGCTCCCTGAATTAGTTACATGGACATGTTAAAAGTAAGATGTGGGACTGGGAAGATGGCTCAGCAAAGCACTCGTCATGCAAGCATGAGGGACTGAGTTCTATCATAGAAGCAACAGAAAAATCTGGGTATGGTGGCACAGACCTATAATTCTAACACTGGTGAGGTGAAAAGAGGAGGATCCCCTGGATTTGCTGGCCCGCTGACCCCACTGATTCAGCAAGTTCCAGGTTCACTCAAAGATTCTGCCCCTCCCCCATGCCAACAGAAATGTAGTGTGTAATGTAGTGTGTAATACCTGGCATTAACCTCCACCTTCCATGCTCAAGTGTACACATGCATACACAAACACATGCATACACGCATACTCATACAAAAAGAAAGACATTGTAGTTACCTTCAAAAAGTAAAATTAAGGGTTGGAGGGGGGCTTAGCACTTAAGAGCACTTGCTGCTTACAGAGGACCTGAGTTTGATCCCAGCACCCACATCGGGTAACTCATAAGCATCTGTAATTCTAGATCCAGAGGAAGTTATGGATTCTAAGAGTACCAACACACAAGGCATGCACTCACACACACACACACACACACACACATACAAGAAAAAATCAAAATCTATCTTTTAAAATACAAAATAAATGAATTAAAGGAATTCTACTCTGTCTTGATTAAACTACCAGTCATCTTTTTTATGGGAAGGCTGAGGGTTTCTCAGCCTGAAGAACATTGACATTTGGTAACCAATAAATAAGTAAATAAATCACTGTGGTCCATTTTTGTCCTAATTAGTTTAGAAAGAAATGGGTTTCATTGTGACATTCTTTTGTTCAATCAAAATTTCTTTTGTTGCTTCTCTCCACAACTCCGTCCCCTTTCCTTCAGCCCTCCACCCACAGTAGAATCCTTTCTACTTCCATGTTTCATGTGACCTGCTGCCCTCCCCTCCTTTTTTTTCAACATCTCTTAATTCTGTTTTTGTGGTCTCCCGCCTCGTTTCATATTTGATACCCACTTTCACAACTCCTTATGTCAATAAACAGAAGGATTCAAAGTTAGGATCCACGTGTGAAACAAAATATGTGATGCTTGCCTCTCTGAAACTGAGTCACTTCACTTACCTCAGTGCTTTCTAATCCCATCCCCTCCCCTCCCACAGAGCTGAGGGAAAAGTCTACTGTGTATGTGGACCCCATTTTCGTTTTCCATTCTTTTGCTAATGGGCATCTAGGCTGTTACCATTCCCTGGCTATTGTGATTAGATCATCAACAAACACAGATGTGCAAGCATATAGGGCAGTATCCTTTGTAGCAGGAGCTATCCTGTGTGTCATGAGGTCCTTGGTGTAAGAAACAAATCACTGTGGCCCATTTTCAGTATAAGGTGCACTTGGAGCTCATAAAAGAATTAGAGAAGGAGGGGCACTAAGCCCTTGTCTTCCCTGTGTGGCAGCTGGCCCTGCTTGTCTAGATGCTCTCAGCTCATCCTAGGATTGAAGTCGCAGACACAAGAAAAAATATCACTTTCCTAAAGAACTCAGCTAATGAGAAACAAAAGGGGACAGGGAAATGCCTTTAGAAGTATCAAAACTATTTTTTTGTGCCAAATGAGTGTGACATACTTCTTTTTGATGCTGTTTTTGCTTTTGTCCAAGCTAACTCCAGACTTCTGCAGAAACAAATATAAATCCATCTCACTTTCAGTACTCGGATTCTCCAGTACTCTTACTATGCAGTAAAGACCATTGTTTCTTACAGCAACAGACCCGACTCTAAGATGCCAGGAGCATCCTGCCCTTCTCCTCTTGACAACCCAAGCAATACTCCAACAGTTGGAGATGCCCTAGTGTCAGGGGGAAATATTATCAATTCCCAACTGCCCCAGTGATATTCATAGACTTAAATAACTCCATCCTTAGGAGCCACAAGGAGCCTGGGTATACACGGTATGAGTGAATAATTTAAGTACTTAAACCCATTGCCTATTTTCTTTTCACCTCGGCTATCTCCTACACAAATTAGCAAAACTGTATTACAGTTATGACCTACTCAACCTATCTCTCCAAACTGAAGCTGACTGCAGTTGAAACCACATCACCAAGTCCAGACACCCACGCTCATCATGGGGCTCTGTCAGTGATTTCTTAAACTGGAACAGTATCAAAGCTAATGAAAGAGGCATCATTTTCAAGTTTTGCTAGGAGAATCATTTAGCAAATTAAGTGTTCTTTAAAACTTCTTTAGATGTACTAGCTAAAATTAGAAATTATTTACATGGAAGGCAATAGAGACATTAAAATTAATTAAACCCACTTAATTAAAACCCATCTTTAACATGGAACCGTGAACCATCACTAAAAATATATGTATTGAATGCACTCTTGTTTAGACAAGGTCTCATGTAAAGCATGCTAGCCCCTGGATGACAAGTATTTCTTGCATCAATCTTGCATCAATTATAACAATGATTAATGAGAGAAAGAGGTCATGAATTTGAAAGAGAGGAAGGGGGAGTATGAAGGAAAGTTTGGAGGGAGGGAAGGGAAGGAAGGGATGTTATAATTATATTATCTCAATTTCTTAATAAAAGAGAGAGAAGGCATGTGTGTGTGTGTGTGTGTGTGTGTGTGTGTGTGTGTGTGTGTGTAGAACATACCAAACTGAGTGGTTAATCTGAGAGACTGGGAGCTTGGCAAGGAGGTTGTAGTTAAGACATATGGGATGTGAAAGGATGGCAGAGGGCAAAAGAGAATATGGAAGAACTCTGCAGGATGCACAAAGTTCCTCTCAGAGGCTCCAGCAGATGGCGGTAAAGGTCAAATTAGGCATGCAAATTAGCTTGGGTTCACCACAACAAGAGCACAATTTCTTGTTGTCCTTCAAAAGACTACCTC
This sequence comes from Myodes glareolus, assembly GCF_982192425.1. Classification (NCBI taxonomy): domain Eukaryota; kingdom Metazoa; phylum Chordata; class Mammalia; order Rodentia; family Cricetidae; genus Myodes; species Myodes glareolus. Next base: position 122,891,504 of record NC_142053.1, read on the forward strand.
TGAACTGTAGCAGCATCCCTATACCTAAGCCAAAAAATCAGAAAATAACTAGAGCGGAAGATGAAAACTTATTCCATTCCTCTGAGGGGTGGGGGTGATGGTTAATCTCAGCTGTCAACTTGATGAGATGTACAATCACCTGAGACATGTGTCTCTGGCAATATCTGTGGAGGCATAGCTCAACTGTCTTAGCTGACATAGAAAGACGATCTTAGCTGTGACCAGAACCATACCCTGAGTAAGATGTCCAGGACAGAACATGACAGAAAGTAAGCTGAGCAGCAAGCATTCATTACTCTGTTTTCTGACTGTGGGTGTCATGTGACCAGTCTACCTTGACTTCCTCACTGTGGTGGATTGAAAGTTGGAACTACATGTCAGAAAAAAACCTTTCTCCCTTAAGATGTTTTTGTCAGGGTATTTTCTCATAGCAACTGGAGAAGAAACTACGGTGTCAGGGAGGAACATTTTGCCATGAGTCCTTATGAGGGGTGCTTCAGAAACTGTTGTAAATACATGATCACTTTTCTGGTTAGTTTTTATGTTAACAGCACACAGCCAGAGTCATTTGGGGAGGAGGGATTTGGGAAGAGAAAATGTCAGGAAGTATAAGATGAAAGAAGGCCTTTTCTCCTTAAGTTGCTTTTGGTCATGGTGTTTTATCACAGCAATAGAAACCATAAGACAATCACCATTGTTTTGGTCCCATTGTGTGGAAGCAAGATTGAATGCATCAAAAAAAGCAGGTCATAACTCTTTGTGCTTCTGGTCTCTACCTCAGATACATGTATACAAATAAGCTTTAGGCACCCAGTGAAAAGTTTCAGAGCAAGGATGTCTTACCCACGAAGGCAAATGTTGTCTACATAAATAAGCAGAACTCTGGCAGTACAAAACAAAGAGAGTCAAGAGACCCCTGACCTTCTACAGTCACTAGCCTACCAGCTTCACTTGGCTTGTGCTGCTTATCAGTGAAATCAAGGTTTGGAGTAACTAAATACCACCTCTTTCAGGCTAGAGAAATGGATCAGCAGTTAAGAGCAGTCACTGCTGTTCCAGAGGACCAGAGTTCAGTTTCTAGCATCCATGCCAGGTGGCTCAGAGATGTCTCCAACTCTAGCTCCAGGGGATCCAACGACTCTGACCTCCATGGGCACCCACACTCATGGGCACATATCCACATGCAGATGCATAATTAAAAATAACAAATAAATATTTTTAAAAGATAAAAACTAAGTCTTAAGATCCTGTCAATTCTTTACCACATAGACCACACCTCTATCTGTATGAGTCCTGGTAGGTAGGAACAGATTCAAAATTTCAGCGCTTCAGCTTACTGACGTTCCAAACTGTCCTCCCAAAAAGTGAGCACAAACTCAAGCCAATGCTTGACTGTCAACTTGACAAGAGCTACGATCACTATGGAAATAAACTTCTGGGCATGTTGGTGAATGGTTATCTAAGTTAGGTTAATCAGGGTTGGAAGATCCTCCATAAATGTGGGTAGGATCATTCTATGGTCTGAGGCTATAAACTGTGGGGAAAAGAAAAAGTGAACTGGGTACCAGCCGCAATGTGACCAGCCACCTCAAGCCCCTGCAACTATGACTTCCTACCATAATCACACCCTGGAACCTTGGGGTAAAATAAATTCTTCTTTCCCTAAGTAGCTTTTGCCAGGTGTTTTGATGCAGCAACAAGAGAAGTAACTAAGACAAATATGTTTTTTCACATCGAAGACAAAGATAGTAGGAAACATGGGGCTCAATGATGCTTGGCTTGGCTACCATGGCCTCTAGGGTCAGTCAGGACTGGGTTTCATTTCTTCCTCACAGAAGAAAAGAGGCTTTTATTTTTAGTTCTGAATCCCATTTGGCTGGATGAGAACTCCAGTTTGATAGCTTTTATTCTTCCCACGACTTGATTTCTTAAAAGCAAGCCAGTTTGCATCTCATTTGGGAGCTGCTTTTACACAGATCAAAGATAATGACATTCTCAGCCAGTGAAAGACACCATTTGCCAGCTCTTTTTCTAAGACAATTTGTTGGAGCAGATTTTAGGGGAGGCTGGGAAGTGGGGGAAGTACTCCAACTTGCGTTGCTGTGGAAACTTCTGCAGAAGCGAAGAGGGTACTTGTTCAGCTCCTGAGAGAGTGAGATTGTACTTCTTAAAATATCATTCATTTCCACGGTGCAAAGATGCAATTAGCCCTGTCTGTAGAGGAGGAGGGTTTTCTTTTATCTCCTTTTGGGGCTAGAAGGTCAGGTTGAGATAGAGTCTTTTCATTCGCATAATCACAGTGGAGTCTGAAGAGCTATTCTGGGAGCACCTGGAGGGAGTGAAATATGGGAGGCATGAGGTGCCCTATCCCAGAGAAAATGCTATTGGCACTCAACTGAAGACAACCATTTGGAGCTAAGGTTATCATTGTAAAACAATCCTTGCCACATAGCCTATATATATATATATATATATATATGCTACACTTGGTGAGAGCCATTGTTTCCTTGGAAGAGTTTGAAGTCCTTGAGCAATTAATGAAGCCTTACAGTTTTGGTTTCTAACCCATGTCAGGCCCAAAAACAGGACAGAACACCCACTATCTACAGGGCATTGTTGAATGCCATACAGATAGCCAGAATGATGGATGCTCCCAACAACAGACATACCAAGCACTATGGTCAACGTAAGGAACTGTATCCTCAAATGGAAAAATGTTAAAAGCATACCCTGAAGCTGGATGTGATAATAAACACCTGTGATCCCAGCACCCAAAAAACTAAGGCAGGAGGATGGTGATTTCAAAGCCAGTCTGGAATATACACTAAGTAGGCATTCTAGATTAACTGACAAGATCCTGTGTCTCAAAAAATAAAGCAAAAAGGCACTGAAAATGTAGTCTTCTCCTACTGATTCACCCTTTCTGCAATTATGAGGAGACCTTCTAAATGCATTTCATCCTTTCCATTCTCATGGGACTCAAAGCTTTCGGTCTTATGCCGTCAAATATATTAAGAGAGTTCTTTTGGTCTATCTCCCCTGATACATAAACATACACACACCATTTGAGCATGGTGTTCAAAAGATTTATCAATTCCCAGGGTTCTCTTTCTCTTCCTCATGATTTGTCTTAAGATGTGAGCTCACGCCTACTGCTCCAATGTTGTGTCTGTTCCCACACTCCTCACAATGTCATGGACTCTAACCCTCTTTAACTGTATCCCCAAATAAATTCTTTCTTCTGTAAGTTGCCTTGGCATGGTGTTTTATCACAGCAATAGAAAAGTAATGAAGACAGAAGTTAGTACCAGAGAGTGGATTTTTGTTGTCACGGGCCTGACCATGCATTTTTGGAAGAATGTAGAAAACTTGGGTACTTTGGACTAGGAAAGTGGCTGAACATAGTAAGCAGGGTTTAATGGCTCATCCTAGCAGGACGTTGGAAGACAGTACTGCTGAGAGCAATGTGGACTATGGAGACCCTAGCCCAAGAGGTTTCACAGAGGAACAATATTAGCAACTGGGCTAGAGACCAATCTTGTGGTGATATTTTGGCAAAGAATGTGACTGCCTTTTTTTCATGTCCTAAGACATGCCTGAGATTAGACTGAAAAGTAATGAACTAATTTATTTGGCAGAGGAGATTCTAAGACAGCCTAATACTGGCTTTGTCATGTGGTTATTAGCAATCAATAATAGGCAGGTCTGTAATGGAAAAGAGCAAGTTGAACAAAAAGAAATGCAAAAATATGGTCTTAGGAGAAAAATAGCACCAGGAAACTTAACACTGAAGCCAAGACTTGTTCTTAAAGAGATGAGAAAATTAAAGAGAGGTCTGATTTTAAATAGAATAAAAGGAGGGGAGCCCTCAGGTCAAGACCCTATCCAACAAAGCTTCTAACTTGTAGTAAAAAAAGAAAGACCTGAGGAATTTCCTACTTCTAATTTGACACAATAAAGGAAAGCTTCTGCAAATGTAGGGGGCCAACACCATATCAAAAGCAGTCATCCAAACTTGGCAGTGCCACCCGGCTACATGATTGTAGCTTTAAAGTCATGAAGGATACACAAGAAAAAAGGTTGTGGAATCTACCTCCATGGTTAAGGAGAGCCACCGAGGCTAGGCATATGGCAGGATGCTCCTGAAGGAGGACCCAGAGAGGCCACTGTGCGAAGCTGTGCAAGTGAAGCCTGGATTGCACTGAAGACCATGAGATGTTAAAAGTGTCAGCGCTGTAGGACATCTTCCCAAGAGAGCTTTACACAAGAAATAAAACCAGCCCAAGAGACAAAAGTATGTCGCAAGCAATAAAACTAGAAGCACAAAGCCTATAAGCCCTTTGATATGAGACATGGATCTATAAGATTTGGAGTTTGTCCTGCAGAGTTTTAGTATTTCTTTGGTTCAGTATTTCCTCACTATTCTCCCATTCCTCCTTTTTCCAATGGTAGTATGTATTCTGTGCCTTAGTATGTTGGAAGTATGTAATTTGCTTTTTGATTTTACAGTGGGTTACAGTTAAGAGCTTGCCCTGAGTCTCAAAAGAAACTTTGAACTTCAGACTTTTAAACTGTATTGAGACTCTGAAAGACTATGGAAAGTTTCGAAATTGAATAAATGAATTTTGAATTACAATATAGCCATGAGACTATGGTGGGGGCAGAGAGTGGAATGTGGTAGTTTGAATGAGAATGACGCGGATAGGCTGGTAACATTTGAATACTAGGTCTAATACTTGTTGGAGAAGGTGTGTTGTCATGGAGGATGAGCTTTGAGGTTTCAAAAGATTTGTGTGATTCCCAGTTAGTTCTCTCTCTCTCTCTCTCTCTCTCTCTCTCTCTCTCTCTCTCTCTCTCTCTCTCTCTCTCTCTCTCTCTCTGCCTTGTGACTGTGTCTCAAGATAGGAGCTCTCAGTTACTGCCCCAGTTCCATGTTTACCTGTATGCAGCCATGCTCCCTACCATGACAGTCATGGACTTATGCTCTAAAACCTTAAGCCCCAAATAAACTCTTTCTTCTATAAATTGTCTTAGTCATAGTGTTTGGTCACAGCACAGGAGAAAAGTAACTAAGATAGTCCGAATTTTCTCCAAACTGGCAAACCATGCCCAACCTTTAAGGCTGACTTCAGACCACATCTCTTCCATGAACAAGGCTTTGGGCCCTTCCTTTGTACTTTGAACTATTTTCATGTTTGTAACCTACTTGCATCCATACCCTTCTTCCACCCTGGTACTGTGTAATACCTGACAAAGAGGCCTGTAACTCCTCCAACTCCATGTCCTCCACAGAGCCTAGATCCCCATAGTTGAATTCACGAATGCTCAGAGGTCCACAGACATGGGCATGCAAGTGTCAGTGATGTGCCCTAGCTTTGTTGACTCTATAAAGTTCTGGTTGTCTTGGACTGAGCTTCAAGTCAAGTGAACCTTCTCTAGGAAGATGATATGATGAGGTGTCTTGAGTACTGTTTTAAAGAAAATGTATGTGTTAGCAAATAATCAAAAGTGCCTCTTCTACACAGGAGAACCAGTAAGTAGAAAGGCAGGAGGGACAAAGTACAAGGTTCTATGGAAGCAGGAGACGCTAGCTGCATTTAAGGTAAATAAAAGAATGTTTACTAAACATCCCATTCTATCTACCTTTCTTTATTCCATGAAGATTACATGATACAATGGAAGCGGAACTGTGGTTTTATTGTGATGCAGCCTATTCAAAAGTTCATTGGTTTTCTTCAACAGTTGTACATATGAAACTACATGAGTCTCAGTATTCTAATTTGTAAAATGGGAAACATCACAATAGTGACTAGACCAGGAAGCATAGAGCACTACTATGCATGCTATCTGAGACAGACAATAAATGTGCTCATAATGTTATTGCTGGGCAACAACTACAAGCAATATATACGTCTTTCACACTAGTTCATAGCCAATCTTAGTGATCTTGTAACTGCTAAGGCAAACTCTTTCTTACTGATTTAAGTGTGTTTCTTCTCTAATGAATCTGTCTGGTAGCTAAATTGCTACCTCTGAACTTCTGAGGTTGTTCACTGTTCTCTGACCTCAAAACACACACACACACACACACACACACACACACACACACACACACACCTACACACTCATTAGCATACACTCAAAAAGAATGGTCACAATGAAGTTAGTAATTCAAGGCCAGAGAATAGAATATGGAAAGAGAAAACAAGAAGTAGGCTCCCAGTGAAGAACCATGTCAACTAACCAGGTGCCCAAGGTCAATACCACCAGATAACACCATGGAGCTATCTTGTGCTCTTAAAGTTGGGCCCTGACAAAATCACCTCAGCTCTCTTCAAAACCCTTCAATGCGCGGATCATCAGAAATTCATCAGAAAAACAACTGAAGAACATTCTGCAAATACCTTACTAAATCTCCTCAAAACCTCCAAGGCATGGAAAACAAGGACGGTGTGAAGAAATCTCACATCCAAGAACATGAGGATGACCAAACTGGATGTGAGATGCTGGGTGGGAGGGTGGGAGCAGGTGAGGCAACGAGGATTTCTATGAGGAAATGAATGAAACTCAAAGCAAGTCAGGGGTTTAATTCATGCTAACGGCCCCCTGATGGTTTCCTAGTGGTGCCAGACACAATTACACATGTGTTATAAATCTAAGATGTGTTCCACAATGTGATGTTGATGGATGAGGTAAATCAGCACACAAGGAGATAAAACCATAGTAGGAAACAAGGGCTGTGAAGCGTCTGACTGATGTGTTTACATCTTTGCAGTCTTTTCTACAGCCAGCTAGTTGATCCTTTGGCCACCACTTAAGTCAGGAACATACCTGGCCTGACCTCCTTTCAGCTGCCTGGCTTCTCAGGCAAAATTTCTGGAAAATATGAATCCAGATTTTGTTCAAAATCACTCCCTTCCCTGACATGGATCTAGGGCAAACTTTGAATCTAAAGAAGCCATGTGCAAGAGCATCTCTATGCAGAGAAAAAGATGTTTGTTTACTTTTTGTTTTTGTTTTAATGTCTTCAAATGTCAATCAATTGGGTTTCTCTTCTCAATTATTTGGGTCTGTTAAAGATTAAAAACGCCTAGGCTTGCGGCACATTCTATTAATCCCAGCGCATGGGAGACACAAAGAGGTAGATCTCTGTGAATTCAAGACCAGCCTGACCTATAAAAAAAGTTCCAGGCCAGACACAACGACATAATGGAATGAGAGAGAGAGAGAGAGAGAGAGAGAGAGAGAAGGAGGGAGGAAGAGAGGAAGGAAGGAAGGAAGGAAGGAAGGAAGGAAGGAAGGAAGGAAAGAAAGAAAGAAAGAAAGAAAGAAAGAAAGAAAGAAAGAAAGAAAGAAAGAAAGAAAGAAAGAAACTCATATCAGAGGTGGGCATGGGGATGTACACCTATAATCTCATTACTCAGGAGGCCAAAACAGTTGGATATGAAGTTTAAGGCGACTGAACTACATAGTGTCTCCAAAAGTCAAAAAGGAGGTTGGAAAAATGTTTCAGGAGTTAAGAGCAGTGGCTGCTCATTCAAGGAACCCAGGTTCAGTTCCCAGGATCCACATAGTGGTTCATAACCATCTGTAACTCCAGTTCCAGGAGATCCTAAGTCCTCTTCTAAAGTCCACAGGTACCAGGCATGCATAAAGCACATATACATACATGCAGTCAAACACAATACATATAAATTAAAATAAATACATCTAAAGTTCATTAATCCAAAAGACAGGGAAGGGAAGACAGGAGAGAGAGAGAATGAATTGCCAGTCAGTGCATAGTCTTTGAATATGCATCATTTTTCCTGGGGGCAGATACTTTCATATAGCTTTACCCAAGTATAACACAATGATATCATCAGGAGAGTCTTGGTTCATTCTTAAAGCAGCTGGACTGGGAGTGATGGAGCATGTGATCAAAATGGACACTCTGAATGTGGCTGGCAATGAAGGCTGACTGAGAAGCCAAGGACAACAGCACTGGGTTTTTATTCTACTGCATGGACTGACTTTGTGGGAGTCTGGTTTGTTTGGATGCTCACCTTTATAGACCTGGATGGAGAGGGGAGGACCTTGGACTTCTCATGGGGCAGGGAACCCTGCCTGCTCTTAAGACTAGAAAGGGAGGAGGAGGTGGGGAGGGGGAGGGAAAAGGGAGGCGGGGAAGAGGTGGAAATTTTTAATAAATAAATTAATTAATTAAAATTTTTAAAAAAGCTTTCTGGATTCAATAATCCTGGGTAATATGATTCAGCAGTATCACTTCTGAAACTATACTAAAAGGAATCTGCATCAGCTTGCCACAAAGACACCTGTACATCTACACGCCCACATTGACTTCTGCACTGTTCATTGTGGTCCAGACAAGGAATCAGCCTGTGTGTCCTCCAACAATGACTAGAAAAAGAGAGTGTGGTGCAGACACAGAAAGAAGTTTTACCCAGCCACAATGATAACGCTTCGTCATTTTCTAGAAAATGGATGTATCTAGAGATAATCATTTTGAGGAAAATTAAGGCAGGTACCATGTTTTCTCTCATATGTAGACCCTACAATATATCTATATATTAAATCATACAGATGAGTGTATGTCAAAGTAGAAGGACGCTATTTTGGAAAATGAAGCAACTCATAGAAAGGCGAAAAAGAGAAAGAAAAGGATAAAAAAGGAACAATATGATCAAAAGTATAAGGTAATAGGAATGAAAATATCTTTTTAAAAGATCCTTGAATAATGAGGACACAAAGGAAGAGGTAGGGGAGAAAATGGATTTACTTTTACTACCAAGACAGTAAAGGGAGAGAGCAAGATTGCACAGGGGATTTGTGGAAAGCATTTGCAAAATCTCTCTTTAACACCTTAGAAAACCCTGTTCATACTGGATTTCTAAGGGATAATCCTCTACTTACTTCACTCAAAAGTGTCATCTTTCACTTAAAGTCTCCCAGGTGTCAAAAAAAATGCCCAGGTTTAGTTGTGTGTTACTTAAAGAGGAGTAAAAAGATTGATTCTCCCAAAATGTCCCTAAAAATAACAGGAAGCATAATTCATGGTGAAAGCTTAAACACTACAATCACTCAGAGCAAAAGTGGCTTATAAGTGTGTGTGCGCACGCGCATGCACACACATCTGTTGTACATGCATTTGCATGTGTGTGTGAGTGTGGTGTAAGAGAGAATATCCTGTGCATGATTTCACCTACTGACTAATGAGTAAAATGTAAATGTGTAGCCAATTTAGAAGTCAAAAAATGCTGTGACATTCATCCCTTAGCCAAGTGATAAACTGAACAGTACAAAGAAAAACTGGGGCAGCTGAATCATGAGCTTTCCACCAGGTGTAATATGTTAAGAAGTACGTATATCAGTGTTGAGGAGATGGTTTAGTGGGTAAGAGATCTTGCTATGCAAGCTTGAGAACCTACATTTGAATCCCCAGCACCCATATAAAGAAGGCAGAGATAGCCAATCATGCCTGTAACTCCAGCATTGCCAGGGAATAGTGCCAAGACCGGAAGGTCCTGGCAGCTTACTGGCCAGCAGCCTGAACAAAACAGGTTTACCTAGAAATCCTGTCTCAAGGGAAATAGTTAGAGCTCAGTAGAGAAACCTGATATTCAATACCTCTGGTCTCTGCATGTGTGACATGGGCATATGTATCTACAAACATACATGTCTACCACACCAAAAAAAATCAAAAACTAAAATGTATCACCTAGGAGGAATTCTTGTCAAGATATGTTCACTTTATCTATGATCACAAGCAAACACTAGAAAGAATGCCATTACACAATGCCATGTGTAAAGTAACATTCCTCTTCTTCAGCACTTTTCCATTTAAGACAACCATGAGAAGGAGGCAACTGTTCTCTGCACTGTATAATGTTTAGCAGCATCATTGGGCCTCTGCACCTTCATGATGGTCCATCCCCAAAGGTCATTTTTATTGTGCTTGAAAGGTACCTATGTTCTGTAAAGCTCATCTCTCAGTAGATCTACAAGAATGTTTCCAGACAAGATTTGAGCTGGTCTACTCTGCCATTCCCTCTCCAGAAGGAAGGAGTGAAACCTCCGAAGCCATTAGCCAAAATGTATCCTTCCTGCATTCACTTATTTATCAAATACCAGGCATTTTATCACAGAAAAAAAGGACTAACATAACTCTCCAAGTATGACAACAAAAAGTATCTCCAGATATTGCCAAATACCCTAGGATGAGGGACTTAATTATTGTGATCCTTTCTCCTTACAACATATTGAAAACTACTGATATCAGAAAGCCAACCCAATACCCTTGAAAAAATCAAACAGCAAACTGCCAGGTAGTGGTGGCACATGTCTTTAATCCCAGCACTTGGGAGGCAAAGGCAGGTGGATCTCTGAGTTCAAGACCTGGCCTACAAAGTGAGTTCCAGGACAGCCAGAGCTGTTACACAGAGAAACTCTGTCTTAAAAAAATAACAAAAACAAAAACAAAAAACCAGGAAACCATTAAAAACAGGCAACTGAAAAGAAAACATGAAGGTGGGTACCAAAACCCACATATAAACCAGGACCATACAGAGACTAAAGTGAAGGAAGATCAACCCACAAACAATTAAAGAATTTGAACTTGACTTCTTAGTGAGATTGTGTCTACAAACTGGCTGTTATTTTCAGCACATTTTTCATTTACATATGTCAAAAGAAAAATATTATTTGAGGGGCTGGGAATGTAGCTCAGTTAGCAGAGTGCTTGCCTAGCATGTACAAAGCCCTGAGTTCTATCCCCAACACTGATTAAATCAAGCATTATTGGTGGCTCACCCAGGAAACAGTGATTGAAAAATGGAGGTAGGTTAGAAATTCAAGGCTAGCCTCAGCTACATAGTGAGTCCCCTACTAGCCTGGTTGACATGAGCCCAATCTTAAAAGAGAGTGGAAAGAGAGGTGTGGAGAAGGAGAAAAAGAGGAAGAATTATTTGAGAGTGCAGATACCTCATCTCTTATCTTTTATGAGCAATGTTCCTTTTCTGTTGTGTTGGAAATGCCTATTTTGATACTAGGGATTGAACCTATGGCTTTGTGCATGCTAGGCTCTACCACTAAACACCCCATTTTTGGAGACACAGTCTTATGTAGCTCAGGTTAACCTTGAACTCATGATCCTATTTAATATGCCATCCTCTACAGAGAGAAAGTTCTTTGAGAACTTCCTTCAAAAATTACTCTGCTGAAGGTGGTAGCACACACCTTTAATCCCAGCACTTGGGAGGCAGACGCAGGTGGATCTCCGTGACTTCAAGGCCAGCCAAGTCTACAGAGTGAATTCCCAGGACAGCCAGGGCTACAAAAAAATTAGGCAGGCATTATTACATTTCTAACACAGAATCTTTGTTGTGGTTGACCATGAGACAGGCAAGCACAGAAAATAGTTCAGTAACCTTGGCCTCCAGTTTGCATGGGCTGTGCACACACTCATCTTCTTTCTTATTGAAAATAGATTTTTTTCATACAATATACTCTGATTATGGTTTGTCCCTTGCAACTCCTCCCAGATCCTCCACACCTCCTTATCCACCTACCCACCCAAATCCACACACTTTATTTCTCTCTCATTAGAAAACAGGCATCTAAAATAAAATAAAAAACAAACCAGAATAGGACAAAACAAACAGAAAAAAAAAGATCAAATAAAAAGCACATGAAATGCACATAGACTTAGAAAAGCACATTCACACATAAAAACATAAATTGGAAGCCATAATCTATAAGCAAAAGACCTGTAAAGCAAAAAAAGTGCTCAGACAAAACATTATGAGACAAAAAAAATCTTCCAAAAATACCACTGAGTTTGTTTTGACATGCCCATCTTCTAACAATACACTTGGCTGCCTGCGAGTCTTACCTGTACATGCTACGCATACATTTCCATCCCTGAACAATGCACCCAGAAACATGCTAACAGAACAGACCCACACTTGCATCAAACTGCACATGCCCCCCTCTGAACAATGGAATAGTTTCTCCTTCCCTAAACCATTAAGTTAAAACAGGTTCTATTCAATCTTACTCCAGTTATGTCTAGGTATGAAGGTTAGAGAACCAATCCAGCCTAGACTGGTTTGTAAAATGGTTAAATAGCTTAATGTGTCAATCAAAATAAAGATCTACCCAACTCTTTCCCTTAGTAACCAGCTACTCCCTCATTGAGACCCAAAAAAAATCCCAAGTTAAAAATGGAGCCCTTTCATGCATAACCTCATTCATGTGGACCTCTGTCAATCTTGACAGCATTTATGATCTTTACTACTACTTTGCTTTGAGTAGTTTCCTTGATACTATGTGAACTGTGTGAAGTTGTACTGTATTCTTGAATAGGAGGCCAAGAACCCAGAAGCACCAGGCCCAGTGCCTGACCACTGATAACAATTACAGTAAAATGATTGCAATGCCTCCTTCCTTTTTGGTAGAAAGCACTGCTTCTTTCATTTGCTTCCTTCTTTCCCTTTGGTTAATTTTAGCTTTAGAACTATTGAGGGGCTTCTGTAAATATTGCTTGAAATATTAATGAAGTCATTCCACCATGAGTCACAAAAAGCAAAATGCACTGTCCGAGCTTACTGGGTCTCTGGCTAAATTGAAAAACTCATTTCTTGCCTTTCCTGACTGTCAGCCTAAAGAGTACATTCATTTCCTCAAAGGGTTACCTTGTGCAACTTGTCTTTGAAGCCATGTGCCAAAAGATTCTTCAGTCATCCTTCAATATCCTCAGTGTGTTGGTTCCAACCCTCCACATGCAGTCATCATGATACCAGAACATTAAAGTACCTTTTGTAAAAATGCTGTGGTATGTGCACAGAGCCTACACCTATCTTCACAAGTACATTAAATATCTCTAAACCAGTTGGAATTAATGACTTAGCATAATGTAGATAGTTGCCATGCAGTATTGTTTGGCAAAATGACAAGATAGAAGTCTACAAGTCTTACAGTTGCAATTTTTTAAATACTTCCAACCTGAAGTTGGTTGGCTTCACAAATACAGACTCCAGTTTCACAACTATACATTACAAGTTTTCAGCATGGACAGTTAAACTGAAAATGAAGTGTATATCAGAGTTGACCCTAATTTGGGCTATGGACAGCAGAAAAAAAGAAGGGTTAGATATTGTGTTTTTTCAAACTAATATTCAATACCTCAAAACAATCTCAGTGATACTGTGTGTGCATGAGTACCTAGTAAGAGGATGGAGATATTGGGTGATGATGACTTGTGGGTTTATCTGTGTACACATATAGCTTTATGACTTTAGGTCATGCTTTCCATTATTTGGTGAATCTGCTTCCATCATTTTTTTCATTTCTTTGGTGTGCCTGGGATATGCATATTTGAGAGGGCATACATGTAGAGATTAGATTTTAACCTCAGATGTCACTCCCCAGAAGTTATCTACCTTAGGCTTTGAATCGGGATCTCTCATTGGCTTGAGGCTCACCAATTAGGCTAGTCTGGCTGATCAGTGAGCCCCAGTGATTCACTTTTCTTCACCTCTCCAGCACTGGGATTTCAAACCCATACAACATGGCCATCTTTTACATGAAAGAATGAAACTCAGATCCTCATACTTGCTCAGTAAATATCAATCATGATGGTAAATAGTATCAACTTGGCCAAATCTAGAATCACCTAGGAGAAAAGATTATGTTCCAGCCTGTGAAGGGTTATTTATATTAGGTTATTTTCTGTAAGGGATTGCATAGATCTGGATAATTGAGGTGAGAAGACCCCCACCTTAACTGTAGGGTACAGCATTCTGTGGGCTGGGGTATTTACTAAGTACAAAAGAAAAGGTAAGCCAGCCAAGCATCAGTATTCACCTCTTTCTACTTCCTGACTGCTGGTACCATAGGAGGAGCTGTCTCAAGCTCCTCTCACCAGGACTTCCCCACGGTGATATACAGCACATTCTAACTGTGAGCCCAAATAAGTCCTTCTTTCTTTCCTTCCTTCTTTCCTTTCTTTCTATTTTCCTTCCTTCCTTTCTTCCTTTCCTCCTTCCTTTCTTGGTGATTTTGTTGGGGTGTTTTGTCATAGTAACAGGAAAAGCTAACACACATCAACACAAAAGCTCTCTGCCAAGCCCAGTTTTCTTCATATTAAGAATGATGTATGGGTTTGGAATGTCAACCATGATAAAGCATTTGCAAGTCCAGAGTTCAATCCAGTATGAAAATAAAATAAATGGCAGCTAAACAGAATAATGGTAAATAATTAGGCTAATTACTAAGGTTATTTAGATGGTTATCTGAGTAAGGCAATCATAGGCCATGTAGACAAGGTGTTCCAAAATGCCATAGCTCCCCAAAAAAATACTAATAAGGGGCAGGAAAGACCACTTGTCTCCCATTACCTGGTGAGTTTATTATTCATGTGAATTCCAAGATGCTAGCCTAAATATGCTAACTCAGCATCTTGGATGGGAGCCAGTGTGTATGTACATCTAACACATACCCTTGGGACTCCTTCCTTGCACACAGTGAAGGATACTAATGCATATTTATGTTGCTAGAGAGGAAATAATCATGCAGAGGGTTCCATGTATCACAAAATATACCTGAAAGCCCCAGTAGCAACACAAGTGACCAGAAGATGTTGAGAGAAAGCTTGTGTTGTTGAAGCATTTAAAAGAACTAGATACAGTAAAGTAAATGTCTGTTTTGAAGTTTGAAATAAGGCATTTACGATTAGCTGGGTACTGCAGAAGAAGAGAGATAGAGAGGCTGAAGGGAGAGAGGAGAAAGGAACCCACACCAACATCTGCAGAAAATACAGCAGAAACATTATCCCACTGCCCTGAAGAGAACAAGCCGGCTAGATAAGTAGTACTACCACTGGGTCTCTTTAGATTATGGCATGTATACAAGCTGGTCTGTCAAAGAGCATGGTGTTCCTTCAAGGGGGAATGCCAAGAGAGTATTGAGGAGCTCTGTCATTCAGAGTTCCCAGGAAGGTGTCACCAAGAATCCACATACATACAACTATAGCTCCTATGCAATCAAAAACGCTGAGAGGCACATTTTGAAGATGTAGGGCTTCATGGTTTTGCTCTACATAAAAGCTTCTTATTGGGGTTATGAGGAAAGTATATATTAGGGGATATGCTTCCAAGGATGGAATTTTTTGTAGGATCTGTTCTGTGGGAAATGAGTGTACAGTCTCTGAATGGAAAAATAAAAGAACAGCTTCTATAAACTATTGCAAATTGTGAGAGGGTGAAAAGATGATGCAAATTGGAATTTTTGTTTTAAGGTAGATTCTTCATCACATCTTGTCATAAACACTATAAGGGGGCTGGAGAGATTGCCTAGAGATTAAAAGCCCTGGCTATTCTTCCAGAGGGCCCAGTTTTAAGACTCAGCATCTACATGGCAGTCCACAATCATCTTTAACTCCAGTTCCAGGGGACCTTCTGGACTCAGTCAACACCAGGCATATACATGTACACAGACATACATGAAGACAAAACACCTATAAAAATAATATAAGTAAATAAAATCTTTAAATATATAAACAGATCATAAACATCATGAGACTGTTCAGTAGAAGAGTTTAGAATTATGTGTAAAATAGTACATCTATTTTCTTTGCTTATCTTTTCCACAATGTTATTAGCCTTCATTCCACTTTCTGCAAGACTGTCAAGAGCTGCTATTGTGTTTCTTTGCTCTGTTTCAGTAGGTGGGCAGAGAATAAGAGAAAGTGTTTCTATCACCAAGTACTATGCAATTGCAATATAGGATCAGGGAGATAGCTTACTTGGTAATGCGCTTGCTGAACAAGCACAAAAATCTCTGTTCACTCATAATCTCAGTGCTAAAGAGGTAGAAAGAGAAAGCTCCCTAGGGTTCAATGACCAGGCAGACTGAATTCATCATTGAGTCTAAAGTCCCAGGGAGAGACCCTCTTCCAAAACAATGTATTGTGGTCATCTTCAGGAGCAACATCCAAGTTGATCTCTGGCCTCTACATGCACATGCACATATATACACATGCAGTCACACCCATATGCATACACACATATATGGAGAAAAAGAAATGCACTATAACTGCAAGAAAACACCTTATGTGTTTCCTATCACCTCTGAAACAATGTGCCATTAGCTTGGTGGCTTAAAACAGCACAAATACATTAGCTTACTTTTGTGAAGGACAGAATTCTCAAAATTAACAGGTGAATGAAACTCATTCCTCCAGAGAGAAACTACCACTCTGCCTTTCCACATTTGTTTCTCTTCAACTTCTATTGTTAAACGGATACCAAAGAAACTTGAGTAAGTAAATTGATGCTATAATGAATTTAACTAGTAAGCTTGCTTAGGAAATACTACGTTATACAAAGTAGAATTTAGCTAAAGGAGTGCTGTCTCCAATACGACTGGAAGATAAGATAAGATAACCAGGCTTGTTAGAAACTGTAAGAAGGAAAATTGTGTTCCATAATTGAAGTTGAGACTTGCTGAGCAACTTTCGGCTAATGTTTGTTCATCAAGATTGACCTTCAATTAAGCTCTATTCCCATAAGAGAAAAAGACAACCTTGACTTACAACCAGCCATAAGGCCCATCCTCATATCAAAGAACATGCCTCTAACGGGCAGCTCAAGGGAGTAGCACAGAGTCACAATCAGTGTTGAGTTCTGCTCCATCAATAACTCCCCTGTGCTTTTATTAGAAAAAATTTAATTCTGCATATCTTAGTAAACTATTAATCGAGCAAAGAAGAAGACCACAATGTGGGAGAGATTTTTTGTCAGCTACACATCTGACAGGATTAATATTCAGAGTATATAAAAAAAACTCGGGGGAGGGAGGGAGGGAGAGAGAGAGAGAGAGAGAGAGAGAGAGAGAGAGAGAGAATGATCTAATTTATAAATGGGCTATGTGACTACAAAATCTCTCAAAAGTGTTCATCATCCTTACAGAAATGCAAATTAAAACAATTTTGAGATTTCATCTTACCCAATCAGAATGGCTAAGATCAAGATAACAATAATGCTGGGCAGTATGTGGGAAAAGGGGAGTCCTCATTTACTCTTACTAGGATTACAAACTGGTTCAGCCACTCTGGAAGTCAGTATAGAGAACCCTCAAAAAGCTAAAAGCAAATCTACCATATGACCCAGCTATACAACTTCTTGGCATATGACTCCCATCCTCCTCCACAGATACTTGCTTAACAATGTTCATTATCACCCTATTCACAATAACCAGGAAATGTAAATACTCTAAATAACCTTTAACTGATGAAGGGATAATGAAAATGGAGTACAAATACACAATAAAATACTATTCAGATGTAAAGAAAAATTAAATCATAAAATTTGTAGGTAAATGGGTGGAACTAGGAAATACTATATTGATTGAAGTAATCCAGATCCAGGAAGACAAACATTGTATGTTCTCTCTCATCTGCAGTTCCTAGCGTCAAATCTTCAGGTGTGAGCACATACCCAGGGGTAACTGTAGGCATCAGCAAAGAAATAAGAGATAAGGAAGTAGGGCAGAGCTCTAGGGAAAGGAACAGCAGGACAGAGGCAATATGAAGGGATAAATGGGAAGTGTGGGAGGGGGATTTAATTGGAGAAAGAGAGTGGTCAATACAGGAATGAGAGGGAAAGGGAAAAATAACACTGAGGATGCTTGAAAAAGTCAAGGGTAATCATTATTTTATATTTATCTAAAATTATCTATAATACACATAAATGTATTTACACCCATATATAGTTTTCAAGACAATGTTTCTCTATGTAGTCCTGGCTGTCCTGGAACTCATTCTGTAGCCCAGGCTGGCCAGCAACTCACAGAGAGCCACCTGCTTCTGCCTCCCAAGTGCTAATGATTAAAGGTGCACACACACCACCTGACTACATCCATATATATTTTTTAATTGAAGTTATGCTGCCTCTAGATCCATAAACTACCAAAAAAAAAACCAGTAACAGACATGAGAACCCTCCTTTCAAGTTGTTGACCACAGAGTTGAAGAGACCCTCAAAACACAATATACACTATTGCTGTTGCCATTGGTTTCCACTCAGAAGTTGAAGGTGAATCTGATTACTGAAGATGCCATGTATGTAGAACATAGGACCAGGAGGATTCAAGCTAGATTTGATCTGATAACTTCCCCCCATGAAGTATCATAGTATTGGAAGGTACTGTATAGTCTGCCAGGGGAGAAAAGAAAGCAATAGTCATACCCTGCTGTGATGTTAAAAACCACAACAATTACAAGCATGATAAAATATCCCCAAAGGTACAACAGTGACAGAGCACTACAGGAAAATATAACTGGTCAAAATGCACAGAACAACTGACAGTGGGTTTGCTCAGCCCCAACTGATGCTTCTACAACACAACTCACTACCGATAAGGTTTAAGGAACATTGTGAAAGATGGGCTAAAAAGACTATAAGAGCCAGAGGACCAAGACATCTACTGAAAGGTTGTGCCTTCTAAATATGACAGGGGGAATGCATCTATGAAATCTCAACAATATGGCTACTACAACAAGACCTGAACAGTTTCAAAACCAGATACCATACCATGGCTTCTGGGAAAAATCTCACAAGTCAAAGGACACCATCATTCAGACAAAGCAGCAGTCTCATAATTGGCAAAGATTTTAATCAACTATGCATCCAATAGAGGGCTAATATCTCAAATATATAAAGAACTCAAAAAAGTCACATCAAGTAAACAAATAACCCAATTAAAAATAGGGTACAGACCTAAACAGAGAATTCTCAAAAGGGGAAATTTGAATGTCTGAGAAACCATTATAGAAAAGTTCAATGTCCTTAACCATCAGGGAAATGCAAAGAAGCACTCTTTTGAGATTTCATCTTATACCTGTCAGAATGGCTAAGATCAATAACACAAGTGACAGCTCATGCTAGCAAGGATGTGGAGCAAGGGGAACACTCCTCCATTGATGGTGGGAATACAAATATGTACAGTCATTTTGGAAGTCAGTGTGATGGTTCCTTAGAAAGATAGGAATTAATTTACAACAAGCTCCAGCTATAAAACTTTTGGATATATACCCTAAGGACACTTCATCCTACCACAAGGATACTTTTTCAAAGATGTTCAATGTGGCTTTATTCACAATAGCCAGAAACTGGAAACAACCTAGAGGTCCTGCAACAGTAGACTAGATAAAGAAAATGTGCTATATTTATACTATGGAATATTACTGAGCTGTTAAAAATGAAATCATAAAATTTGCAAGGAAATGGATGGAACTCGGGAAAAAAATCATCCTGAGTGAGGTAACCTAACCCCAGAAAGACAATTATGGTACATACTCTCTTATATGTGGATGTCAGCTGTTAAGTCATTGATAACCAAGTTACAATCCATTTAACCACAAAGGTTAGATAGAGAGTAAGTGACCAGGAGAGACAGCTGTATCTCCCCAGGAAGGGGAAACAAAACAGAAAGCTATGGATGAATGGTGAGGGCAGGGGAGACTAGAACAGGAGGATCAAATGAGGAATGGGAAGGAAGGGGAGAGAGGGGAAAATAAGAGGAGAAACAGCTAAAACCAAGGGCCATTTGAGGACTCATGGAAACCTAATACGGTAGAAGCTTCCTAAAATATATTTGTTTATGAATGATATCAAATAGAAACACCAAAATAAAGTCAGAAAATGGAGTCCCAAATAGAAATTTCTCATGACCAAATGAAGCCTCCAGTTCTGGTAATGAGTTACATATAACTGAGTTGTTGGCCAAAGGGTCCATATAGGAATCTCCAAACAACACAGGCTATTGTCAATGCTGTTGGTTGCTCTTCACAAACTAACAGAAAAGCCCTACTACTGAAGACAACACCTACACAACTCACTAAGTTGATCTGGTGCCTACCTAGATCCTTCACCCCACTAACTAGTGTTTATGATACTGGAAGGTGCTCTGCATAGTACCGAAGGAGAAGGGTAAATGCCAACCCAGGTATAAACTTTTTGTTTGTACAATGGTGACCTTGCTTGCAAGATGCAATGGTGCAATCGTGGCACAAAGTTTGTGGGAGTAACCAACCAATATCTGATTGGCTTTAAAATACATTCCATAGTATGGGACCCATGCCTGTCTCTGATTGGGTGGCCAGGATCCTGAAACTAGATAGGCCATGGACACAGGGAAAAAACCAAATAATATTGTTCTGATAAAGGAATGTAGCAACACAATGGCTCCTAATAACCTTCTATTATACTCACAGATCAGTGTCTTGCTCAGTCATCATCAAGAAAGGTTCTTCTGCAGTAGATGAGAACAAATAAAGAGATCCACATTCAGACACTGTGAGAAACCTTGGAACACTCAGTCCTAAATGGGATGTCTCTATCAAACACCTATCAGAGCTCAGGGAACTCTGGAAAAGGAGGCAGAAAGATTTTCAGAGCCAATGGGGATGGAGGACACCAAGGAAACAAGGCTTCTAAACACAACAGGACCAATGCACATCTGAGCTCAGAGAGACTGTGGCAGCATACACAGAACCTGCATGAGTCTGGGCCTGATGGAGTCCCAGCACTGAGAGTGGAAGTGGATACAAGCCCCCATCCCTAACCCGGAAGTTATCTCCAATTGGTAACTGCTTACATGGTAAATAACGGTTTTCTCCTGGCTGTACAAACCACTCTTAAGGGCAGATCGCATGTGCAGCAGTAGATGACTAACACAAAGTGAATTCAATAGCATGTTTGGAGGTTCTTTGTCTCATAATGCTTTGACAGAGCCCTTTTCTTACAGATCTTTCTTACATATATTATGGTTTCTGGTTCTGTGTTTTTATGGGATTTCTGAGTGTGCCATCATGTGTCTCTGTGTCTATATGTGATTATTATGCTTTTCTTTGGCTCTTTCTTTGTGTTTGTTGTTTTATCCTATCCCAGTTTGTTTGTTTTTGTTTTATCTTATTTATTATTTTTATTATTTTAATTTTTATTGTTTTTGTTATTTTTTTCTACAGAGGGTAAAAAAGAACAGGTGCAGATTTGGATGGGAAGTGTCTTCGTGTCTCTATTGCTGTGAAAAGATACCATGACCACAGCAACTCTTATAAAGAAAAATATTTCATTGGAGCTGACTTAGAGTTCAGAAGTTTAGTCCATAAACATCGTGGTGGGAAGCATGGCAGCACACAAGCAGACATGGTGTTAGAGAAGGAGCAAGAGTTCTACACCTTGTTCATCAGGCAACAGAAAGAGAAAGAGCCACTAGGCCTGCCCTGAGCATTTGAAACCTCAAAGACCACCCCCAGTAACACAATTCCTCTAGCAAGGCTACTCCTATTCTAACAAGGCCACATCTCCTAATAGCTATTTCTTTTAGGTCTATGGGGGTCATTTTCATTCAAATTACCAGAGGAAAAGTGGTGAGGATCTGGGAGAATTGGGGGAGGGAAAACAATAATCAGAATATATTGTATGAAAAAAACATTTTCAACTTTTTTAAATAAGGCCAGGGACAGCAGCATGTGTCTATAATCCCAGCACTGGGAGACAAAGATAGATCTCTAGGGCTCCCTAGTCATGCAACCTTGCCATATCAGCAATCCCAAGAGCCACTGAGAGATCCCATTTCAAGGAAAAAGAACAAGGAGGAGAAGAAAGAGGGAGGAGAAGGAGGAGATATATACACATATGTATATATATATATATATATATATATATATACATACAAACGTGTAACTATACACACAAAATAAAACATGGTCTGACTATATTAACTGAAGTCCTGACAGTAGCTCCTTAGAATGTTTCCAAGTGAAAATTCAAAATTTGCATATAAATAGTAGAGGGATAAGTGGATATTTCCATAAGAAAAAGCATCTTAACTTATCTCAGACCCTCAAATTGACTGAAAACGCATCCTATGTGAAAATATTAAAACCTACTAGACTTCTAGAAAGATGCCCAGGAGAAAGATCTTAGGAAAATTGGACAGGGTGGAGCTTTCTAAATCAAGACCTAAAAGGCACAAGTACTTTTTAACATAATAAAAATAGACATCATCATGGTTAAGAACATTTGCTCTTTGAAAGACAGAAGAAAAAAAATGAAGAGGAAATCAACAGCCTGGGAAGAAAATTTTCAAAACTGGCCTGTTAGAAGATTTATACATGGATGCAAATAGATCCACACCTATCCCCATGGACAAAACTCAGTCTAAATGGATTAAAGACCTCAATATAAATCCAACCACACTGAACCTGATAGAAGAGAAAGTGGGAAGTAACCTTCAATAAAAGAGCACAGGAGACCACTTCCTAAATATAACCCCAGTAGCACAGACACTGAAAGCAACAATTAATAAACAGGACCTCCTGAAACTGAGAAGCTTCTGCAAAGCAAAGGACACAGTCAATAAGACAAAAAGGCAGCCTACTGAATGGGAAAAGATCTTGACCAACCACACATCATATAGAGGACTAATCTCCAAAATATATAAATAACTCATGAAATTAGACATCAAAATATCAAATAATCCAATTTAAAAATGGGGTACAGAAGGCTGAAGAGATGGCTCGGTGGTTAAGAGCATTGCCTGCTCTTCCAAAGGTCCTGAGTTCAATTCCTGGCAACCACATGGTGGCTCACAACCATCTATAATGAGGTCTGGTGTCCTCTTCTGGCCTGCAGGCATACACATAGAAAGAATATTGTATACATAATAAATAAATAAATATTTTTTTTAAAAGTGGGGTACAGATCTAAACAGAGAATTCTCAACAGAATAATTTCAAATGTCTGGAAGACACTTAAGGAAATGTTCAACATCCTTAGCCATCAGAGAAATGCAAGTCAAAATGACTCTGAGATACCATCTTATACCTGTCATAATGGCTAAGATCAAAAACACCAATGATAGCCTATGCTGGAGAGGATGTGGCGTAAGCCGAACAGTCCTCCATTGCTGGTGGGAATGCCAACTGTGCAGCCACTTTGGAAATCAGTGTGGCGGTTTCTCAGAAAATTGGTAATCAACCTACCCCAAGACCCAGCAATACCACTCTTGTGCATATACTCAAAGGATGCTCAATCATAATACAAGAACATTTATTTGACTATGTTCATAGCAGCATTATGTGTAATAGCCAGAACCTGGAAACGAACTAGATGTCCCTCAACTGAAGAATGGATAAAGAAAATGTGTTACATTTACACAATGGAGTACTACTCAGCAGAAAAAAAAATGACATCTTGAAATTTGCATGCAAATGGATGGAACTAGAAGAAACCATCCTTAGTGAGGTAACCCAGACCCAGAAAGATAAGCATGGTATGTACCCACTCAAAGGTGAATACTAGCTGTAAAGCAAAGGATTAGGAGCCTATTGTCCACGACCCCAGAGAAGCTAAGTAACAAGGAGAACCCTAAGAGAAACATACATACATAAATTCCCCCAGGGAATGGGAAATAGACAAGATTACCTGAGAAAATTGGGAGTATGGTGGAGTGTGTGGGGAAGGGAAGGTAGAAGGGGAGGAGGCGGGAGAAGAAGAGGAAGGAGGAAAACTAGAGGGAACTGGATGGTCAAAATGGGGAAAGGACAGAGATGAAGAACAAGGAAAGAGATATCTTGATTTAGGGAGCCATTATAGGGCTTGCAAGAAATTCTCACTAGAGAAACTCCCAGAAATCCACAAGGATGACCCCAGCTAAGATCCTAAACAACAGTGGAGAGGGTGCCTGAACTGGCCTTGCCCTGTAGTCAAACTGATGAATATCTTAAATGTCACCATAGAACCTTCATCCAGCAACTGATGGAAACAGAGGAAGAGACCCACAATGAAGCACTGGGCTGAGCTCTCAAAGTCCAGTTGAAGAGTGGGAGGAGTGAGAATATGAGCAAAGAGGTCAAGACCATGATAGGGACACCCACTGAAACAGTTCACCTAAGCTAATGGGAGTTCACCAACTCCAGCCAGCCAGGGAAAGAAACAGCATAGGACCAAACTAGACCCTCTGAATGTGGGTGACAGTTGTGCGACTGGTGAAGACTGTGGGGCCACTGGTAGTGGCACCAGGATTTATCCCTACTGCTTGTACTGGCTTTTTGGGAGCCCATTCTCTCTGGAGAGATACCTTGCTCAACCTAGATATAGTAGGGAGGGCCTGGGTCCTTCCCCAAATCAATGTGCCTTAGCCTTTCTGAGGAGTGGATGGGGGTGGGGTAGGGGGAAGGTGGAGGGAATGAGAAGAGGGGGATAGAGTAGGAACTGGGATTGGTATGTAAAATGAAAAAAGTTACTTTGTTTACTTTTTTAAAAAAATTAAAAATAAGATTTGTACACAGAATATGTACCTCTGAACAGGTAGAAGTACAAGAACCAACCTAAAATGAGCCAAAGATTAAGATAATCACCTTGGAAGAGAATGTACAAATTACTAGAACACATTATGAAAATACTCTGAAAACATTAGCTATTGGGGAAATCCAACTTATAGTCCTCGTACATCTAATAAAATAGCTAAGATTTAAAAGACTGTGGTTGGGGAGAAGGCTCAGTGGGTATAATACGTGCCATATAAGCATGAAGGCAGGGAAAGAACGCACCTGTAAACCCAACACTGGAAGGCAGAGACAGTAGGTTCTTTTAGGGGTCCCTGACTAACCAATCCAATCGTTTTAGTGAAATTCATATTCAGTAAGATATTCTGTCTCAAAAATTCAGGTGGAGAATGAGAAAGGAAGAAATGTGACATTGACTGATGGCTTCTATACATGTGTGCGCACACACACATACACAATACACCATGTGCACATGAGTGCTTGCAAGCACACACACATACACAACCCACCTGTACTTTTCAATGGAATTGATGAAATTTAAAAACGCTAACAAAAAAGGCTGTGGAGATGGTCCCTGCTGTGCCAGCATGAGGACCTGAGTTTGGATCCTGAGCACAACATTAAAGAGATGCCCTTGATGACAAACACATTAGGCACAGGAATATTCCAGAGAAAGCTCAGTTTAAGGTGTACATGACCAAATTTAGCAGGTTCAGCTTACTAGCTACACAACAGAACGTGCAGTTTAAAAATATGTTACTGAGCATGCTCAGTTTAAGATGTAACTGACAGGGCATGCTCAGTTTAAGATGTTTGAGCATGTTCCAATTAAGGACTAGTCCAAATAGGAAAATGGCGAACACGAGCTTAGTTCAAGGTTTCAGAGTGTTATGACCACAGCACAATAGGCTTTCCCAATGAGAAATCATTCTGCACACTTAGACATTATAATAGTGCTTGTCCAACTCTGGCTAATGCTCAGAGAGGAGCCAGCCTTGAATAGAGGATGTCAATAAAACTCATACACACTTTAGGCTTACACATTTCACGTGCACTGTCATCATTCCTTAAATCTCTTTTAGGTCCAGGCCCCAGGTTACACTTTGAACAGTTTCAACAGAGACAGGAGAGTGTAAGTCTGGTCACTTAGGCAGATGGGAGATTTACACAGTTAAGATATTGCTGGAATCACTTCTTTAGTACACCAGCATTGTTCTTTTAGAATAGTTGTTACTCAGGGTCATCTTGCCCATCTGATAAAATTATATTTTTATTAAGAAGAGAACTGGGGGCTTTATGGAAGGCAAGTACTTAACATTGGTTGTGCCTCTGCACTGCCCACCTGATGTGCCTGTAAGAGACAAATTCTTTGGCATGAACATGATGCCTGGACAATCCTAGTGAACAAAAATTTACATCCTAGCACCATAATTTTTTGCTTATCTGTAACAATCCTGTTAGCATACTACTTGCCTTTGGTGCCTTTTGGAGGCTGCACTACTTAGCTAAATTCTACTTTGGGTGATTTAATATCTCCTCAGCAAAGTTGTTAGTAAGTCCTTTGTAACACCAATTCTATTACTTTGAGTCCTTTCCCACCAAGAGCACTAGCTTAAAACATTAAAATGGCAATCTGGGACACTTCCGAACAGGCTTAGTTTACATCATAAAGACAGTCACAGAAATACACCTGGGCATACTCACTTTGTATCATAAATATGCCCGGCAAAGGTATTTGCCACTGAGCTTGATTATGTGAGTTCAATCCTTGAATCTGACATGGAAGAAGAACAGTAATTCCATGTCTTGGTTTTACTGTAGGCCCTGCCACTTATGTAGCTGTCCTTGCTTGGTTTATAAGATGCAGAATTTTTGAAACTGTGACATAATTTTACTCATTCCCAGTAGATCTCAATATTCCCAATTTTCTTATTCCCAGAGCTACCTCAAATATTAACAGTACTGCTGGTCCTCTGAAGTCAGAAATTGCTATAAACAAGCAAAAAAAAGTAGGTCTATGGATAAATATGTTATCCAAGTCCCAAACAGTACCTTTCACACTGTGTTTTCACCAGTGGACTGATTTACAGCCTTACATTGTCCAGGGTGCTTGGAGATGGGATAATGCTAATCTGTCTCCTTTTTGGATAATCCTAAATGTTCCGGTTTATTACATTTTTCCTTTCTATCTGGATGTCATGTTGAAGTGGCAGTGAAGTCCCTTTGACTAACAGATTATTACCATTTTTTATTTTTATTTTTTATTTTACAAAGTTTTCCCATACAAACTATTCTGATTATATTCTTTCCACTCCACCAGCTCCTTCAAGAGCCTCCCCTGCTCCAGACCCAGCCAATCCTTTTTTCACTTGCACCAATTGTCTATTTAAAGAGAATGCAGGTGTTGGAGCTTGAAGCCGACCTCTGAAGTAAAGGAGCAAGACTCCCTTCCACTCTCAACTTGCCAAAAACCGCACTTACAAAGAATTCTGCCAGCTCTGGGATGGATGGTGATTTTATATCCCACAAAAATTCTAATTCTGAACCTCACAGAAGAGAAAGTGAGAAGTAGCCTTGAATGTATTGGCACAGGAGAACACTTCCTGAATAGAACACCAGTAGTACAGACACTGAGATCGACAATTAATAAATGGGACCTCATTAAACTGAGAAGCTTCTGTAAAACAAAGGACCCTGTCAACAAGACAAAACAGCAGCCTACAGAATGGGAAAAGATCTTCATCAACCCCACATCTGACAGAAGGCTGATCTCCAAAATATACGAATAACTAGACTTCTAAATACCAAATAATTCAATTAAAAACTGGGGTACAGATTTAAACAGAAAATTCTCAACAGAAGAATCTCAAATGGCCAAGATACACTTAAAGAATTGTTCAACATCCTTAGTCACCAGGGAAATGCATATCAAAACAAGTCTGAGTTGTCTGTCAGAATGGCTAAAATATAAAACACTAAGGACAGCCTATGTTGGAGAGGATGTGGAATAAGGGGAACACTTCTCCATTGCTGGTGGGAGTACAAACTTGTACAGCCTCATTGGAAATGAATATGGCAGTTTCTCAGAAAACTGGGAATAAATCTACCTCAAGACCCAGATACACCAATCTTGGTCATATACTCAAGGGACATTCAATCATATCATAAGGACACTTGCTCTACTTTGTTTTATTTGCTCTGCTGTGCATTATTTGTAAAAGCCATAACCTGGAAACAATCTAGATGCCCCTCAACTGAAGAATGGATATGGAAGGTATGTTTACACAATGGAGTATTACTCATCTGTAAAAAATAATGACCTCATGAAATTTGCAGGCAAATGGATGGAGCTAGAAAAAAATCATTCTGAGGGAGGTAACCTGCTACAAACTGCAACATTATATAGTAATTGCTCAGCCATCTTTTCATGAGTGACTTATTAAAGCCAAGGGCTTTGGTAAAGGTTTTTAAACGAAAAGACAAGGCTTTTGGCATTATTGCTTTGTGAATGAATACCTGTCTTTTGCTGTAGACTTTCGCTGTAGCTACCTCCCTTTCAGTTATTTATTTGGGAATTAATTCCCCCAGTTCAGAACTGTTTTGTGAAAACAGTTTCTCACTGCCAGACCTCTGTTCCTCTGTCCTAGGTAAGCGCAGAGATCTGCCTTCCTGCAATTATCTTTATTAACAGACATTTGGTCAATGCTTAGGGTCTGGGCATAGAGCATTTCACTTAAGATAGTCACAGATACCCAAGAACATAAAATTACTACCTGCCCAACCTGCTGTTCTGGTTTTACCCCACTTAAAAGATTCCTAACTCCTTACACTCACTTTCACCTCGGCTTACTGATGATTTTAGTTCTGGACTCTCAAGGACAGCAGAAGGGATAATTAACTGCAACCCAGAGAAAGACCCACAACACCCACGATCAGAACAGCTGATAACAGCATAGCCCAGAACCGTTAATTTAGAGGCCTGAATCTCTTCTTCACTTAGAGCAGTAAGTCTACCTCCAGACCTAGGCCTGGAGTATCTGGTACCAGATACCTGCAGTATCTGGTGTAGGTGCTATCTGATCAAGAGCCATCAGCATGCCCAGGTTGCCTGGTTACCTGGTAGCCTCTATGCTTGCTGGGAGAAAAGACGTTGCACACTGCTTTAAACAATCCATTCCCTTTTCATAATTTTACTGAAAATAAACCTGTTAGCTCTTAATAACCACCTAAAAATGTAGCACAGAACACTAACCTTCCCCTGATGATTTAATTCCTTTCTTAACTTTCTCCATTAAGGAGTTCACCGGACATGTACTAGCCACTTCTATGGATCTCTTTGTGTGTGAAAACCCTCATCTGATTTTCCATGGGGCAAAAAATTTCTGACCCTAGAACCTGCTAGGGCTGGAGAATTGTTGGTTTAAAGAATATATATGACTGGGGATGTTTGTAACGGGCAGAACAAAATAGAACAGAGTAGAAGGAAGAACAATGTAGAACAAGGGAGAATAAGAAGGATCAATGAGAAATGAAGGATTGAAGAGAGAAGAATAAAGACACATGGACAGATGATTCCCAATGTAAATAGATTTTTTACCACTCAGAATTCTATCCCCCCTTTAGCTCATCCCGGAATCTTTAATTGAACTCTGAAAGGGAGTCTTAAAGGCAAGAACTTTAAGAACTCCATTAGTAATCCATACCCAGAAAGACAAACACGGTATGTACTCACTCATAAGGGGATACTAGATGTAAAGTATAGGATAACCAACCTACAATTCACAGCCCCAGAAAGGCTTAAATAACAAGGGGGACCCTAAGAGGGAATGCATGGATTTCCCTGGGAATGGGAAATAGAAGAGATTTTCTGGATAAACTGAGGGTGGGGTCAGGGGTAGAATGGGAACATGAGGGATAGGGTTTGGTGGGCTGGGAGCAGGAGGCAGATTGGGAGCAGGATGGAAGGGACAATAATGAAAGAGATGTCTTCATAGAGGGGGGCATTTTGGGAGTTAGAGAGAAACCTAATGCCAGGGAAACTCCCGGAAATCCACAAGAATAACCCCAGCTAAAATTCCCAGCAATAGTGGAGAGGGTGCTTGAACTGGCCATCTACTGTATTCAGATTGGTGACTACCCTAATTGTCATCAGAGAGCCTTCTTTCAATAACTGATGGAAGTAAATGCAGAGATCCACAGCCAAGCACTGGGCTGAGTTCCAGGCATCCTGCTGAAGAAAGGGAGGAAGGATTGTCAGACCCAGGGGGTCAAGGCCATGACAAGGGAACCCACAGAGACAGCTGATGTGTGCCTGAGAGCTCATGGACTCTGAATTTAAGGAGCCTGCATGGGACTGACCTAGGCTCATCGCATGTGTGTGTGACAGTTGTATAGCTTGGTCTGACTGTGAGGTTCTTAGCAGTAAGATCATGACCTGTCCCTGGCACACTTAGCTAGCTTTTAGGAACCTGTTACTCATGCTGGATTACCTCGTCCAGCCCTGATATACCAGGAAGAGCTCGGTCTTATCTCAACTTGATGTGTCATGCTTTGTTCATGCCCATGGGAAGCCTACCCCTTCCTGAATGGAAATGATGGAGGAAGAGTGTATGGGGATGGAGTAGCTGGGAGGCAGGGGCAGAACAGGAGGAGAGGAGGAAGGAGAAACTGTGGTTGGCAAGAAAAATAAATGAAAAAACTTAATAATAAAAATCCCAAATCTTTTCTTTTCCAAAAATGAGACATCTTTGAGGTCCCATTTTCCTCAAGCCACACTTTTTATTTGGAAAAGGTCTCTGTAACAATACGGCGGCACGTATTTTTAATCCTAGCACTTAGGGCACAGAGGCAGGCAGATCTCTGATTTCAAGGGCAGCCTGGTCTGCAAAGTGAGTTCCAGAGCTATATAAAGAGATCCTGTCTCAAAAAAGAAGTCTCTAACAGAGACAAGGGAGGCAACCTGGGATTCTGGGCTCATTACCCCCAAGAAAGGACCTGATTCTCAGCTAAAAGTCACATGTGTTCTCACCTTTGTTTCCCAACTTTCTGTGAGCTATCCGATGAGCACAGGTATGAGGAACCCAAGGGAAGTTAGGCTCCCTATCCTTGCCCACACTATAAATAACCACACTATAAATAAATGCACATTTCCCTCTGCTGGTATTTTTATTAGTTATTCATTTGTATTTTAAGTGTATGAGTATTTTGCCTGCATTATGTAAATATACCACATGTGGACTTATGCACTTAAGTGCCTGGTTCTATTGATACCCATCCAGGAAAGCTTTAGTGTAATTTGCTGTAAGAAAAAAAAGCCTTTATAAAAAGGAATTCTGTGCATGCATGTATGTATGTAGGTATGTGTACATATGTGTAGAACCCAGATGACAACTTTGGGTATCATTCCTCAGAAACATCTACTTTATATTGTGTGTGTGTGTGTGTGTGTGTGTGTGTGTGTGTGTGTGTGTGTGTGTGAGAGAGAGAGAGAGAGAGAGAGAGAGAGAGAGAGAGAGAGACTATGCAGGTATACACGCATGTGTGTGCACGTATGTATGAGGAGGCCAGAGGCCACTACCTTGTGATTTTTTTCAGTTGTTCTCCATGTAATTTTGGGGGGCCTAGATCTCTCCCTCACCTGGAGCTCACCAATTCAGTTAGGCTAACTGATCATGAGCTCCAAAATCTTCCTATCATCACCCCTCCATCTGTAGGATTACAGATACCTACTACCACACCCAACTTCTTCATGGGTGCAGGGGATTTAACGTAGATCCTCATGCTTATTCAGTATGCTGGCTAATTTTATGTCAACTAGACACAAGCTACGGTCATTTGGAAAGAGGGATTCTCAGTTGAGAAAATGCCTCCATAATATTGGGCTGTAGGCAAGCCAGTAAGGCATTTTCTTAATTAGTGGTTGATGTGAGAGGGTTCAGCCCATTGTGGGTGTGGCCATCCCTGGGCTGTTGGTCCTGGGTTCTATAAGAAAGCAAGTTAAGCAAGCCATGAGGGAACAAGCTAATAAGCATCACTCATCCATGACTTCTGCATTAGGTTACTGTCTCCAGGTTCCCTCTTTGAGTTTTTGTCCTGACTTTTCTGAATGATAGACTTATAAGATATAGGATATAATAAACCCTTTCCTCTCCAAATTGCTTTTGGCCATGGTGTTTTTACACAACAGTAGAAATCTTAACTAAGACATTTGGCAAATACTTTATAGACTGAGCAACCCCTCCAAACCCATACAGGGACCCCTAATATATAGTGGGGGTTCTAAAATTCTACTTCACCGCAGACATGTATTTTTTTTCATACACTTTAAGGCTTCCATTTCAATTCTCTAAATTTGGGCTTATATAGACAGAAGATGGCTTCCAGCCCTGATAGCTATGCAATCCCTACAATCCATCTATATGGGCTTCTTGTGTTGTCAACTCCAAAACACAATCAGCACTTGGAGAAAGCAGATCATCGCAGTTGCTGTAAAATGCCTTGGCAGCATCTGACAAAGAGATGGAAGGGTTTGTATTAAAGCTGGCAGAACATACATCCTGTTAAAAGCGACAGGGTGATCCCCAGGGTAGCATATGTTCTTGTCAGAGAGAAGAGTCATTGACAATGGTAAAAATGAGTTTCCATTAGTGCCATCCATAGAGACCATGTGGAGGGAAGTCTGTGCAGCTGATTGCTTCAACCCAATTCTGAAGGCAATTGCTAGTGCTAGAGAAGAGGAGCGAGCTTTATCATCAGAACTTTCCCACATCACTGCTGCAATGGCTACAGCAATTTTGATGGTAAATTCTGATGGCGTTTCTGTGAGATCTAATCCTGTTAGCAATACTTTCTGGGCAGCCTTGCCTCTGCATCACACAGCACCCTGCAAGCAAACATTCACTATTCCGCTCTGTTGGTGACAGCAGGGATGGAAACTCAGCTCCACGCCATCACAGGCAGCAGCCTCAGGAGGTCCCTTAATCTAATCCTTTATGGACCAAATTCTTTACTTTGATGTAATAAAGAATTTCAGGACAAGCCAGTATGAAGCAAAGATGGGATTTATAAAAGATATTTTAATATAGATTTTAAGCAAAAGGGTCAGGAGAATTTTTAAAAGTTAGACCTTAGAGTGTGGATATGGACTGCAATAAAAGAGAGTTATGCACCAGACTGTGGTGGTGCAGGCCTTTGATCCCAGCACTCAGGAGGCAGAGGCAGGTGGATCTCTGAGTTCAAGGCCAGCCTGGTCTACAAAGTGGGTTCCAGGACAGCCAGGACTACACAGAGAAACACTGTCTCAAAAGAGAACAGATACAGAGGCAGAAACACACACACACACACAGAGAGAGAGAGAGAGAGAGAGAGAGAGAGAGAGAGAGAGAGAGTTTGCTGTCTTTTCAAGAGTCATTTACATTAGTCTTAGCAAGGGCCACTCAAAGGTGGGGGATAATATGCACTGAAGATTCACTCTGGAAATGATAATGTAGCTCAGTTGGTAGAGTGCTTGCCTAGTATTTGCATAAAACCCTGTGTTGGTTCCCCAATGCTGTATGAACTGGGTATGATGGCACACACCTGTAATCCCAGCATTCAGGTGGAGGCAGGAGGATCAGGAGATTACAGTTATCTATGGCTACATAGGGAATTCAAGGTTAGAGTCGGATATGTGAGAATTTAGACTTCATCTCAAAACAAAGAAAAAAAACAGTCATATGTTTGGAAGTTGATGTTGACATTGATTATCTCAGCCTATTGGATGGACAATTGATACATGACCCCTTCATGTGGTATGGTCTTCCTTGCAATGTGGGGGCTAAATTCCCAAAGTTTAAATTCAGGGACAAGATGAATGCCAAATTCTGCTTGTTAAGATGGAGGGGAGAAAGGGCAAAATTCCACTCAGATTTAAAGAAAAAAGAAATAGACTCAACTTTCTGATGTGACAATAGAAATTTCTAGAAGGTATATGTGCAATAGGAAAGATGGTAATAATTGACAAACTATTGACAAACATTGGTTAAAGTGACTGATGAGGGAGTTATACAGAATACTCCCTATTCTATCCCCAACAGAAGTAGTATTGGGCACAGCTGTGAAAGTCGCCAAAACAGATGTACCATCAACCACTACAGATCTTGAGATACAAACAGTCACAGGAGATTAAAAGAAAGATTTGTTCTCTCATCCACCATAACATTACTAAGCAGAGGCTAATCTCAAATGACTAGAAAGCCTAAAATAAATTCAGATATGATTATCTCAGAAGAAATGCCCAATATCCTTTGCCCAAAGGAATTAAAATGAGAAATTGCAACATGTTTATAACCCAGTATTTCTTTCCTCACATGCTGGCTACATAGCAGCAGAGCAATGATTTTCCACTTGTTATGTGCTAAATATTTTAATTACATTTTGAAGTAAGCAGCATTCCAGGAAAGATAAATAGTCAAAGATGGGGTAATTAATTTTTGAAGGTAACCATACTAATATATGCATATTTCATAGTAGAAATTAATTATTCTTGAGACAACTGTCTTTTCCCTTGTAAATTAGGACATTTTTCCCTCTAATTAGTTGAAATTGCCTGTAGGAGATTCTCACCACTGAGCCGTGGAATTTCCTTCGGTAGGTAATTCCAGTTACCAGTGAGAGGAGCTTAAAATAGAAAGAGCAGAAACTTGGGTTTCAGCATGCCTCCTCCATGAAGCAAAGATGAAGAAATACCTGGTGAATGCTTTTTCCTGTGGTGTTAATTTTGAGGTCTATTTCCTTGAAGCTATTGATAGATAGATAGATAGATAGATAGATAGATAGATAGATAGATAGATAGATAGACAGATGCATAGGCAGATAGGCAAATGATAGATAAACAGATAGATGCATAAATAGGAGATAGATGCATAGACACATACATAAATAGATACAAGAAACACAGAAATGCATAGGTATATAGATTTTTTAAAAACAGATGATAGATGACTACATGAAAGGATGCACATATTGAGGCTAGAAGACGACTCTGCAGACAAGAATACTTGCTGCTGTTCTCAGAACCCCCATTGAGCAGCTGACAACTGCCTGTAACACTAGCTCCATGTGATCTGATGCGCTCTTCTGGACTTCATTGGTACCTGCACACACATGGCTAATGCTCACACAGACACACACATATAAATCCATTTTTTAAAGAAGTCCTGGAGTTATAACTGACCTGAATGCCCACTTCCCAGAGGATTAGTCTTCATGGAACCAGAAGACACCATGCAAGATTCCAAAGGAAGGAGGCAAACAATAATTCTGCCCAGATATGATGCCTATGAACCAGATCAATGACCAGCATAGCACATTAACCCTAATAATACAGTAGTGGCACACATGCCTTGGTAGTAACTGAAAGCTCTATAATTTGAGAAAAACATGCCTGGTACTGGCTCAGGGCTACTAAAGTTGTGGTATTTGGAGGAGAATCTATGACCTCTAATTTTCTAAACCAGCATGACCCCTAACAACAATCTATAAACATTTATTCTTATACTCATATATAAGTGTAGTCTTTCTTTATCCCTCATTCAGGAAACTTGTCTTTGCAACAGGTAAAGGCCAATACAGAAAACCACAACCAATCAAAATGCAGAGTTGTGGAGCCCAGTCTCTATGGATACAGCTACAAAATAATTTCTGCACTTAAGACTCAAGGAACATTGAGAAAGAGGGGATAGAAAGATTTTAAGAGCCAGAGGATCAAGAAGTTTACTGTTATATTGTGTCTTTTAGTAATATCAGAAGCTACACCCATAATGTCTCGCCACCATAACTGCCCATATGTGAACTGAACAAAGATGACACCAATAACCATGCTGAAGTGAACAGGGAAATGCCCACGAGTCTTCAACCCTACACAAAGAACTATAGGCCAGTGAGTAAAGCTGGGACCAGAAATGGCCTTCCCCAGGAAAGAGCACACCAATTGGTATGTCAAATGGTATGTGGTAGTTTGAATGTAATTGGCTCCATGTCTCCTAAGTACTGGCACTATTAGGAGGTATGTCTTTGTTGGAGTAGGTGTGGCTTTGTTAGCAGTAGTGTGTCACTGTGGAGACAGGCTTTGAGGTCTCTTTGGCTCATGCTTCCCTCAGTGTGACAGTCAGTCAACTTTCTGCTGCCTTCTATCAATACGGTAGCACTCTCAGATCCAGTCCCTTGTCTGCCTGAATGCCACCATGCTCCTCACCACGATAATGGACTGAACCTCTGTAAGCAAGTTACCAATTAAATGTTTTCCTTTATTAGGGTTCCTGTGGTCATGGTTTCTCTTCACAACAACAGAAATCCTAAATAAGACAATTATACAGAGCAAACAGATTATGTTTAAAAATGTATGTATGTATGTATATGCATGCAATAACAGTTAGTGCAAAAGGAGGCCATGAATTCGAAGAAAAGTGAGGACAGATATATGAGAGGGTTAGGAAGGAAAAAGGGTAGGAATAAATGCTGTAATTACATGCTAATCTCAAAAAAATAAAAACAGGCTTTTTAAAAAAGAGAAATATATATAAACAGATAGATAGATACACAGACAGACAGATGGATGCAGCAAAACACAGATAGATAACTTGATACAAGCTAGAGTCAGTCATCTGAGAGGAAGGAACCTCATTTGAAAAAATGCTACCAAAGATCAGGCTGTAGTCAGGACTGTAGGACATTTCCTTAATTAGTTCATGGGGGAGGGGGCGTCCAGCCAACTATAGATGGTGTTATCCCTGGGCTGGTGACCTTGGGTTCTATAAGAAAGTAGGATAAGCAAACCATGAGGAGTAAGCCAGTAAGCAGCCCCCTCCATGGATTCTGCATCAGCTCCTGCCTCCAGGTTCCTACCCTGCTTGAATTTCCATCCTCACTGCATGTGACGATACAGAACTGTGAGTAAAATATACCCTTTCCTTCCCAAGTTGCTTTTGGCCATGGTGTTTCATTATAGCAATAGTAACCCTAACTAAGACAGATATATAGATAAATATATAGATGGGTGAATAGATGACAGATAAGTGTATGGATAGATAGACACATAGATACATAAAAATACAGACACAGGCATAAAGGATAGGTAGATAATAAGTAGGTAGTTAGAAAAGAAAAGAAGGTAGGGAGGGAGGGAGGGAGGGAGGGAGGAAGGAAGGACAAAAGAAAGCATGGATATGGGCAAATAGATAATTTATATTATACAGAGATAGTAAATATACATATATATATATACAATGATAAATACATAGTATATACATGCAAGTGTTAATTGATATCATTGATGTGCACGTGCATATCATCATTGGAAGATTTAGATAAAATATTTTGTTACAATTATACCCAAATAGTAAATACATGATACCCAGACTTAGAAATATATCCATGCAGAGGTTGAGAGATTACACTGAGTATTGCAAAACAAAAAGATCACAGATTTAAGGAAGTCTGCTTGCTGACAGGGAATAGAAAGCACCCAAGAGGCTGTCAGCAGCCACGTTATTTGGGGTCTTGTAAGCCATAGAATGCTGTTTGTATCATCGTGGGATATACACACAGATAGCATCATGGCAAATATCAGATAAAATTCTTGGGTAAGATTACACAGGAACTTACAAAGACCTAAGGGAAGTCAGCCTCCTCTTTTATCGCTTTTTTGCCAGGAAGCTTAGAAGCAGAAGTTGGAGGGGGCTGGAAACCTTGGGAGACAGAAAAGGCTTCAGTAGAATGCATGTTTTCAAGCAATGACACAGATGATGGATTTCCTCTCTGTTTTTGTTGTTCCTCCCATTTCACTGTCTTAGGTTACTCTCAGGCCAGGCATGCATGTTTATGTGAAAATATTGGGATTAGGGAGCATGGAGAATGTCACATTTCTGCTTATTTATAGGCTCAAGCCTTTTAGGGCACCGATGACTTAAGATCTCTGTCCTTACCTAGAAGTAACAAAGGCCCCAGGCCTGGCCTCCCAGAGCATCCAAGCCTTATTTAAAGCTATTTAGAAGCCAAGGACATTTTCCTGAACCCATTCCAAACTAGAAAGAAGATGCTGAGGCCTGATTTTTTTGCAAAATATGCAGGCTCAAAAATTGACAGACTTTACATTGACGTCAAATGTGAAGAACCATTTATGAATCTGTATTCCACAAGACTGCTGTCTCCAAGCCAAACTGAGCAGCATTCAGATTAATAATCAAAACATAGCTGGCAGGAAAACTTGTTTTCTCTTGAAAGAGGGCCAATTTTTAGTTTGGTGGCTGGGATGCCTGGAATCCAAAAGAAAAATAATTTCCTACTCACACTCTGTGCTGTTCCCTTCCTCCTCCCGTGAATTTTACCTGGCATCTCAAATCTGTGAAGTCATATTTTTCCTATTGAAACAGAAAGGTGTTCATTCTAAAAATAGCTTGTCTGCATTTAATTCCATAAATGGTTTCCTACTGGTGAATGCTATTTTTCAAGTCTGTTGCTTTAACTGAAGTTGTTGTTTTCAAAAAAAATTGGGCATGTTCTCTTGCAAAAATTCTTCGGAGGTATGTACATTTGTATAATACATATGCAGTGTATCATTAGCACAGCACCCATGCATCAAAACACATTGCTCCTTCAGTCGGCTCCCATACATAATCAATTATCTCCGTGAAAAAAAATACAGTGATCAAACTTGCTTGCTGGATGCTGACATAGAGGTAGAAATTCCCGTTTTACCCCTCCCCCCATTAAAAAGCCATGCACAAATCATCAAATCAAAGAGTCACTCAACTCAGGGTGTATTTTTAAAAGACAGCCACAATTGGGATGGCATGGTGGCTTAGCAGGAAAAATGCATGACACCCAAGCATAAGCACCTGAGTTCAGATCCCTAGCACCCAAGAAAACCAACAAGGTGAGACATTATACACCTTTAACTCCAGTGTAAGAGGGGAAAGATGGTGAATCCAGAAACTCACTGGCCAGCTAGTCTAGCCAAACTGACAAGCTCCATATTCAGTAAGTAAACAAAAAGTAGCGAGCAATATAGGCTGACATCAGAAGCCCATCTCTGGCTTCCACACATTGCACACACAGACAAGCATACCCATACACAGACATGTGTTCAATGTATGTAATACTCACGCACATCTTAACAAGTGAGCCACAAATGTCAACCAACCCAGTATTTCATTGAACAACACAGAACATAAATTGTTGGCACAGTCAAGTATTCTTGGAATGTTTTGATTTTATTGGTTAATGAGTTCCCTGGATAAAGATCCAGGACAGAAGACAGAAACAGGAGAGGAGAGATTTGGGGATGTAGCTCAGCTGGTAGAGTGCACACACAAAGCTAGGGTTCCATCCCCAACACCATGTAAAATCGGGCATGGCGGCACTTGTGTGTGATCTCAGCACTCAGGAAGTAGGGGCAGGAAGATCAGGAGTTCAAGAGCATCCTCAACTAAATAGGACATTCGAAGGTCAGGTTAGATTGTACTGATCCCATAGTCTACCTACTGGGATATCAACACAGAAACTTCCCTTTGGAACATGAACGTAGCAGTGAAAGTAAAAGCACCTCTAGGTGACTCTGTGAGTTAGTGGGTTCAGACACATGCACAACCTCTGTCCAGTGGTTAACTCTGTTCTGGTCAATGAGAAATAGGTGACTGGTAACTGTCACAGCTATATCTTGGACACTGGCCTGTTTCCCTTTCTTCCTGTCTTTATAGAGATCTGAGCCAGGAAATGAGACAGCTGCCCTGCAGCTATGCAACCATGAGGACAAAGGCATTGATTACATCAGTGGTGGATCCAATGAGGAAATTCCTACAGCTCTGACACAATCATGGGGCCACTCTCACCTTGCCCCTCATGACCTCCTCTTCTTGAGCAAGGCAAGAACATTCTTCCTGATTTCAATTTTGGTCCTTGGTGTTCTATTGCCTTTGGCAGAATAATCCCAATTGTACTGGCTGGTTTTGTGTGTCAACTTGACACAAGCTAGAGTTATTTGAGAGGAAGGTTACTCAGTTGAGGAAATGCCTTCATGAGATCCAACTATAAGGCACTTTCAATTAGTGATTAAGTAGAGATCAATGAGGGAGGGCCCAGCCTATGGTGTGTGGTGCCATCTCTGGGCTGGTGGTCCTAGGCTCTATAAAAAAGCAGGCTGAGAGAGCCAGGTGAAGCAAGCCAGTAAGCAGCACCCTTCTATGGCTTCTGCATCAACTTTTGCCTCCAGATCCTGTCCTGACTTCCTTCAGTGGTGAACAGCAATGTGAAAGTGTAAGATAAATAAACCCTTTCCTCTCCAACTTGCTTTATGGTCATGGCGTCACAGCAATAGAACCCCTAAGACACCAACTAATGCAGAACCTCGTCAACGGCTTATGGAGGTCTGACATTGATAATTCCTGTACATGCATCAGCTCACTTAAAATAACCTTCAGTGATTACTTGTGCAGGCATATGTATATGTCCATGTTCATGTGGGAGAACATATATCTAAGTGAACACACGCATGAAGGTCCAAGGCCAACATCAAATGTTATTTCTTAGGTGCCAACACCTTGTGTCTTGGGACAAGAAACTGGGCTCACCAAGTAGACTAGGCTAGCTAGCCAATGAGCCCCAGAGATCCTCTTGTCTCCAGCTCCCCAGCCTGAGATGACAAATGTACTCTCCCACACCTGGCTATTTATTTTACATGGTTTCTGGCTATTGAACTAAGTTCTCATGCTCACACAGCCAGCACTTTATTGACTGCACCATTTGCCCAATGCTCCTGAGTGATTTAATAGTGCTTAACATTCTCAACTACTGTGCAGCTATGTCTTGAGAAAGGCACCATATTGCCACTTTATTCCAGACATAAGAGCAGAGTGCTTGATTGAAAAAAAAACTCAGAAATTTTTGATCAGGCAATAGCCTGATACAAGAAGCTAACAGTAGGAGGGCTCAGTAGAGAGATCCCAACGGCTTTCAAGAGACAGCAACCTGTGTGCTCAGTTTTAAAAGGGACCATTGACCTTCCCTTCAACTTTCAACAGTTTTGTATGCTTGTTGAGGGCAACCACAAGCCAGGAGGAGACAAAAAGAGAATGGTGTTTAGATTTGTACAATGCTGATGAAACAAGAGGCAGCCACCCTTACCAAACACATAAATTAGAGAAGACACCGGACATGTGACACTAAAGGAAAATGCATTAGTCAGTGTGGAGGCTTGAATTAAATGTCCCCTATAGTCTTGGGCTCTGTCCATACTTGGTGGCACTGTTTGGGGAGGGCTAGGAGATGTGGCATTGTCAGAGGAAGTGTGTCACCAGAGGCAGGCTTCGAGAGTTTGAAGACTCATGCCATTTCTAGTTTGTTCTCTCTGCCTTGTACTTACAGTTCAAAATGCGAGGCTTCTGCTCCAGCCATCATGCCTCCACTCTGCCATAACTGGAGTCTAACCCTCGGGAACTGTAAGTCTCAGTAAATTTTTTCTTTCACGAGTTGCCTCGATCCTGGTGCTTTGTCACAGAAACACACAAAAAAGTAACCAATACAGACAGTAGACCACAGTGAACAAACCAACAACCTGCCTACATCTCAAGCTCATGACCCCACTGGGCTCTGGCCAGCAGTGAGCTGCCAACTGGATCCCCTGCTCTCAGCTGAAGTCACATGAGGGAGTTCCCACTCTACAGCTGTCATTCTCAGCAAGGCCAATCTGGCTGTCTACCTCAGAGCTGTTGGCTCCCCTGATTTTTAAAATCACTTTAAAGCCCATGTACTCCTTATACTAGAACATGAGACAGCATATTCTCCTAGATAATGACATCAGGATAAAAGATCCCAGATGTGTACCAAGGAAAAAACAACCCACAGTTTTCAGAATGGTTTGCAAATTACAAATGTCTTTTCTGCTAATGAAAGTGCTGCTTTTGTACAATAGCTGGGTGGAAATGTTTTTATTTTTAAGTCACACAAATATCACATTTGTAATAATAACCTGATAAAATTTTGTGGGTTTTTTTCCTGTGATATTTTTGGAAGCAAAGTATGTGTGCATTTGTTGTGTGTGTATGAGAGAGTACAGTAGGGTACTGTTTGGGTTTTTTTTGTCTTGATTTGTTTCTTTTGTTTTGGAGTATAAGGATAAAACTGGGGTTTGGCATGCGCTGAGCCAGGGGTCTATCAATGGTCTACACCTCCAGCACAGAAGCAAAGATCTCATGCCTGTGGCACACAGATTTGCCTCAATCACACTTCAAACCTCGCACTGTATTTTAGGCTCCCACAACTACTGGTGTGTGCCTGTGAATGTCTATGTCCATGTGGGTGTATGCACAGGTCCTTGAGTGGGCTACAGTGTGCACATGCACATGAAGGCCAGAGGTCAGAACAGGGTATGTTCCTGTCACTCTCTGTCTGGTGGCTTAAAGACAGGGTCTGTCATTCAAGTGAGTTCACCAGCTCAGTCAGGCTGACTGGCCAGCAAGCCCCAAGAACCTTACTATTTCCTATTCATCAGAACTGGAAATACAAAGGCACACAGCCATGCCCCATTTTTTTTACGTAGGTGCTAGGAATCCAAACTCAGATCTTCGTGCTTGTATGGCAGGCATTTTACCTACTGAGCCACCTCCTCAGCCCAATTATTTCTGAACCTTGAGAACAGGAGAAATACCATAGATCCTGGATTATGCTTCATATTTCACACCTCTTTCTGCTCTCCTATCTTGCATCAAACCACAGATCCAATGGCACCTTCTGCTATATTGAGCCAATAGTAAACTAAGATGTGCAGAAGATTTGGAGATACATTGCAGAATCTGTCTTTGGCAAACAAGGACTTGAAGTGTTGCTCTATTCACAGCTATGTAAAGCAGCTATGTTTGTGCCCTGAGCAACCAACTTTTGGTACGTAGGACTCACTCCCTGTGTCGTACAGAAATGGATCACCAGAATGATAGAAGTAGCTTGCAGTACTTATTGGTATATCTGTCTGTCTACCTGCCCAAGAAACCCGAGGAAAGTTCCAAAATGGCTATAGCTAGAAATTACATATTTTAAAAATTGAACATGATCATTTAACAGCAATTAAAATGCTTGTATGGAACCAGACAAGGATAAATATTTTCTTATATATTATGACTATTGGGGGGGGGGGTTGTCAATGTTTGTGCAAGTGCATGTGGAGGCCAAGGAAATGGGATTTAAATAATTGAACATGATCACTTCATGGCATTTAAAAAGCTTCCGTGGCCCTAGAAACCAGAATAAATATTTTCATATATTGTGACTATTTTCAGGGGTTGTCAGTGTGTGTGGACATGTACGTGGAAGTCAGAGGTGGGTGTCAGTTGTCTTCCTCAACAGCTCTCCACCTTATTGTTTGAGACAAGGTCTCTCCACTGAATGGGAAGCTCAGTATTTCAGGAAGACTAGCTGGGCAGCAAGCTCCAGGGATCCACCTGTGTCCTTTCTACTGAAAGGTTCAGGATGTGGGTCCAAGAGGCCCACTGAGATGGACTTGATGGGTAAGGGGATTATTACTAAGGCCATGGACAGATAGACTATGGCATGGCCAGGGCTCTAAAAAGAGTACAGACCAGAGAAATAAGGACCCACAGAACAGAAGTGGAAGGGTCTTCTTCTTTTTCTGAGATAAGAATGGTTGCAGGGCAGAAGCCTGCAGCCAGGCTCTCTGATTCCCAGGCAAGAGGCAAGGAAGGGAGATGGGAGAATGATGAATGTCTAGTAATACCACCTTTGAAGTAAAGTCATTTCCCTAAGGGGGTGAGAAAGTCTGACACATGGAAAGATTAGAGCTAGAGACTCCAGACCATGTCTTAGGGGTGCCTGCCTGTCTGTATCTATGAGATGTAAAGGGTTCCTGCAGGTACTGTAGCCTGAGCTGCAGCTAATTCTGACATTCCATTCTTTCACACACTTGCCACCCAGCCTTGGGGGTAAGACACACATAGCCTCAGCACTTGGCTTCCTCGCACTGGGTGCTGTAAATTCAATTTTAAATCCTCATACTTGCCCAGCAAGCACTTTACTCACTGAGCCATCTCCCTCATCCCATATATCACAACTCTTTTTTAAAAATTCTAAAAACCAATTTATTTATTCATTTCATTATAAGCCATCAGTGATAGAACACCAGAAACTCTTCCATGTAATGGGAGACATCACAGCTCTTAACTTGTATAAAAATGCAGTAAAGCCCATGTGATTGTCCCTGTCTTAAAAGACGAGTAAGCTGAGACACAGAGATGACCGCCTTGCCTGACATCATCCAGTGAGGAGTGGGGCCATGGGAAGAGAGAAAGAAGTGATTCTAGAGCTCTGGTCTTCAGCTGACATTTAATATTTCTTCTCATTACCACAAGGGTTGGAAAACATGCCCATGAGCCACATCTCCCAGGACCTGTTTTTATTTCATGTTATATTACAACAGAGACATGGC
Organism: Myodes glareolus; assembly: GCF_982192425.1. NCBI lineage: Eukaryota > Metazoa > Chordata > Mammalia > Rodentia > Cricetidae > Myodes > Myodes glareolus. Next base: position 122,935,324 of record NC_142053.1, read on the forward strand.
CCTTCTGGTTCAGAGCTGCTTTAATCTGCAACTTTAAATATGAATCGTTGCAACAGAAAACATGTGACCAGGTTCTGGATAGATGGCTCGGTAGGTTAAAGTCCATGCTGTTCTTGGATCATCTGGAGCTGGAGTTACAGGTAATTGTGAGCCAATGGACGAAGGTGCATGGAATTTAATTCCAGTCCTGTATTCTTAACCGCCAAGCCATCTCCAGCATCCAAGCTTAGTTTGAGACATGGTCTCTCACAGCTCTGAAGCTCACTGGCAGGCCAGTGAATGCCAGGGATCCTCCACTCTTTCCATCCTCAGTGCTGGAGCCACAGTGCTTGGCTTTTTATATGGTTTCTGGGGATCAAACTCATGTTCTCATGCTTGTATGGCAAGAACTTTACGGACTAAAGTACTAAAGCCATCACCCTAACCCCTACTTTTGGACACTTTAAAGCTTAAATGTTCTTGTTCAAAATTCTAGTTTGTTTTTTTTTTCTTCTCTGTGATAACACATGATTGAATGCTGCTTTAGGGAACAAAGAACACCATTGTCCTCTTAGTACTTGCTCTTTGAGCATTGTTGTGGGGGGAGAGGAGGGGAAGGAAGTGGGAGACAGAGAAAATGAGAGAGATGGAGAGTGAGGAGGAGGGAGAGAGGGGGGAAAGAGGGAGAAACAGAGAGGGAGAGACATACAGAGAGATAATGATTTATTCTGCTAATTTGTCAAGGTGTGCATGATGCCTTGGGATGCAGAAAACATTGCCCCCACCATACAGGAACATCGATTTTGAGAATGTAAGACAGACTGTGTTGGACTATAAAACTTTCATCTGGCATATACCACGTTAATGGGATTCTTTTTCCCCAGCTGGAATGGGACATTGTAATGCCCCCAGACATCAGACACTTTGTGCTTTTGGAGCTTGAGTTACAACTCTTTTTTTCCTCTTGGAGATAATGATTTCACTAGGATGACGACTTTCTGCATATAATAGGATTCTTTGCTGCTTTCCAGTGTTTGAGCACTGGGTAATTGGCCCTTTAGTTAATTAGCAGCAGCTGATAGAATATATGCTACAGTCAGATGCAATTTCTCCCCTTCTCAATTTATTGTGTGCTCTTAGCTGGAAAGATATTTTTAGGACCATGTTCATCGTTCAAGTCTACTGACAGAAAAGAAAATCAATCATTAGGTTCACAGCACTTAGTTTAAAGGTATAAAATACAATCTTCTGGGGAAAGAAAGGCGAACATTGGGACTGGGGAGCTAACTCGGTGGGTAAGAGCACTTATCATACTAGCATGAGTACCTAAGTTTGAATCTTTGGAACTCACATAAAAAACTATGACTAGGGATTCAGGAGGGTTGCTGGGGCTTGCTTGCTGTCAGTTTAGCTCCAGGCTCAGTGAAAGATCCTATCTCAAGGGCATATGGTTCAAACAGATGGAGCAGGGTACCCCATGTCCTCCTATGACTTTCATGAATGTACACAAATGTGCACATCTTCAGATACCAAGATATGCATATAAGCCCTTCCATGAAGAAAGACATATTCTATTACAGGCTTTCTTGGACCACCAGCCTCCAAATCATGACACAGAGACATATTATTAGTTATGAATGCTTGGCCTTATCTTATGCTTGTCCCACTAGCTCTTAAAATTTAATTTAACCCGTTTAACTTCGTCTATGTTTTGCCTCAGGGCCTTTTACCTTTCTTTCATTCTGTATGTCCTACTTTACTGCTTCCTTTGTATCTGTTTGTCTGGTGGCTACCTGACTGGCTGGCCCTGGGCATCTCCCTCTCTTTCTCCCTCGTTCTCACCTCTCCAGCCTAGATTCTTCCTTCAACTTATTCTCTCTGCCTGCCGGCCCCACCTATCCCTCTGCTGCCTAGCTATTGGCCTTTCAGCTTTTTATTAGGCCAATCAGGTGCCTTAGGCAGGCCTAACAACACATCTTTACATAGTTAATTAAATGCAACATAAACAAATGAAATACATCTTTAATAGTTAACGTAATAATTTACAACAATATTCTCTGAGCCATCTCTCTAGCCCCTCTAGATAGTTTTATGTGAACTTGACACAAACTAGAGTAATTTTGGGAGAAAGAAAGCAGAGTCAGACAGACACCATGGCTCTCCTCTCCGAGATGGACACTGGTTAAACTAATGTCGGTAAGCCACAGCCAAGTGGTGATACAGATTATTAGAAATGTGTTGAATCAATATGTGAGAGTTAGCCAATAAGAGGCTAGAACTAATGAACCAGGCAGTGCTCCTTTCCCTCTCTCTGCTTCCTGTCATCATGAGTGACAGCTTTGCTCCACCATATGCTCCCACCATATTGCTCTGCTTCCCGACAGGCCCAAGGCAATGGAGCTAAGTACATGGACCAAAATCTTCCAAACATGAGCCAAAATAAATCTCTCCTCCTCAAGTTGTTTATGTCAAGTATTTGTCACAGAGATAGCAAGCTAATAAAATGTCACTGTTTTGAGTCTCTCCACAAGAGCAGCAGCAATGGGTAGAATTGGTTTTTGAGACAGGGCTTGCTACATAGCTCAGGCTAGCCTCAAACTCACCATCCTCCTGTTTCTACTTCCCAAATACTGAGATGATAAAAAGACACTTCCAGGATTGGCTAATCCTTAACTTTGTCTTACATGAAAGAGGGGATATAAACCAGGCAGTGGTGGCACACACCTTTAATCCCAATACTTGGGAGGCAGAGACTGTGAGCTCGAAGCCAACCTGGTCTATGGAGCAAGTTCCAGGACAGGCTCTAAAGCTACAGAGAAACCCGGTCTCAAAAAGCCAAAAAGGAGAGAGAGAGAGAGAGAGAGAGAGAGAGAGAGAGAGAGAGAGAGAGAGAATAATCAATTTATTAATGCATTTTGAGACAAAGTCTTACTATCTAGCTCTGACCAACCTAAAACTCAATATGTAGACCAGACTAGCCTTGAACTCATAAAGATCTACCTGCCTCTGCAATCTAAATAGGGAGGATTAAAGTTGTGTGTCACCACACTGGGCTTTTTATTTATTTTAAATTAGCATATAAAATTAGTATATATATATATGTGTGTGTGTATATATATATAAAATATATATATATATAAGTATTAAGTTTCACTCTGGCATTTTCAAACAAAATTTATTTTTTGTTGATTCTACTTTCTACTCTTGCCCTTCTCCTCCATCCTGCAGCCCGTACCTGCCTTCCATTCTCAGTAGGCTGCTTTCTGCTCAATTACTTCTTTACATTCAGGTTCTGGTATTTGGGTTAGTTGACATTATTAAAGGGTAGGCTTTCTTTGAGCTGCCTACCAGAAATTCATCTCTTTCCCAGGAAGGGAGTCCTGACCACATATCTGCCTCCCATCCCACCCCTAAAAAAGCCCTGTTCTAACACAATTCAACATTCATTTGCATTAATCCAGACTCTAGAAGGCCAAGCCACACTGAAAAATTAAACAAACAAGGAAAATAATGTACGAAGCCCCCTTTTCATTTCCAGCATACTTCCTGAAAGACTTCAGACATAAATGAGGTCCAGGGGGCTAAGTAGAAAAAGAAGCTGCTTCAGGAATGCCTAAGTCCCTGGGGCTTAGTGTGGTTAGTGTTCTTCCAAAAGGAGCATCAACTATCAGTCAGAGGTTCAACTTCTGTGTTGAGATAACCTCTTTTCAGTTCTGTGTGTGTGTGTGTGTGTGTGTGTGTGTGTGTTATTTGCATATGTACATATTCAAGTGTATGTGTACATGTGGGGGGTTATGGGTGTACCTATGGAGACTAGAGGTCAACCAACAGCATCTTCTTTTATTGCTCCCCACCCTAATTTTTGAAATGAGCTCTCGCCTATTTGGCTAGACGGCCTGATCATCCAGCTCCAGAAATGTGTTTGTCTCTGCTCCCCAGCAGTGTCACAGATGCACACCAAGTCTAGATGTTGCCTGGGTGTTGGAGATCTCAGACCCTATTGATTGTGTAACAAACATTTTACCCATGGAGCCATCTTCCCAGTCAGTCTTCTTTAAATTTGTGGATGTAGTTTCCTTAATAATGGTTATAAACCTATGAAACCATGAGAGAGAGAATGAAGGGTTGTCTGTCAAATGCAGCCTGTACATTTTTGTTGTTGTCACATTTACTTTACTTCCTCTTTTTTTAAAAAATTTCTTTGTAGTTGTATCAAAGAGTTCCACAATAGCCCGGAATGGAGTATAACAAAGGTTTATTTATTTGGGGATAAATTCACAATAAGGGTAGCAATCCACAGTTGTCTGCGTACACTGGGAACTGGGATGTAGGCAGTGTACATGCATAGCAAACATGTAGAGGTCACAGGATAATTTGAGGGATTCAATTGCTTCCTCCCATTATTTGGGATTGAGGGTTCAAACTTAAGTCATAGGATCAAGCTTGGCAACACATATGTTTACCCACTGAGTTATCTGGCCTTCATTTTTTGGTTTTTGTTTTTATTTTTAAGATAGGATCTCAAGTAGCCCCACGTTGGCCTGGAACTTTCAATCTTCCTCACCTCAAGTGCTGGGATTCCAAGGATGTACACCATGCCTGGCTAACTGTACATTTTTGTAAATTATATTTTACCAATACATAGCCATGGCCATTAACTTGTTAATGCTTGCTTTCATTAGCCAAAATTAATGGCAAAATGGATATAGATCATGATGAGTTTCATCCATGGATGTCGGGCCTCTTCCAAATCACCCTTCCCAATATCCATCACCACTTCTCCCTATAGACAGCCTTGCCAAAGCAGCATGATCACTGTCCTCATGAAACCTAGAGGCACAAAAAATGCCATTGTCATGAGCAGCTAGTCCTGCAATGCAAAACTATCACATTTTTTGTGTGTTAAAAGCACATTGTGCACACAAAGTTCTCCTAACACAGCATGTCCAGTACAAGAAGTTTTCCCTCAGGAGATGCCAAGTGAGAAGGTCTGAGTGGAAGCTGCTGCTGGTCAAAGATTGTTTTATGTCCCTACTGAATGTGCCTGCACTGGTGCCTATTTGATGCATTGGCAGATACTGGACAGTGGAGCAAGGAAGCATGGAGGAAATATGGAATATCTGCTCTCCATCACTACCTGCAGTAAAGTCTGCAGCCATGAACAGAGGGTGTGGCTCAGCTGTAAAGAGTCTGCCTAGCAGGCACAGGGCCAACATTTTATCTTCTGTATTTTATCCTCTTGGTTGGATCCCCATTGCCACATAAACCAAGTAAGGTGGTGCATTCCTACAACCCAGCAGGAGGCTAAAGGCAGGAAGATTGGGATTTCAAGGTCATCCTTGAAAATGATACATAGGGAGTTGGAGAGTATTTCTGGGCTGGAGGACCTGTCTCACAATAGAAACAAAAAGAAAAAAGTACGCCATTGCACAAACCAGTTTCCTAGAATGCTAGCCATAGGTTCTTGAAACACAGAAGATAAAATTTTGGCTGCCTGGAGACAGTTTCTCTTTTTCAGACCTTACTGCTTAGAATCTCTGTGTAGAGTCTATATACCTAACATACTTGCCAAATGAGACTCTAGCTGCGTGACAAATTGTGTTTTGAAAAATGCTCATATTTGAATTGCATAAGTTCAAATAAGCCAGTAATAAGCCAAATTGCTTGTCTTTTGGAGAGCTGGAGAGAAAAAAGGGTCAGGAAATGAAATCTTAAAATAAACACATCATTGGTATGAAAATTGATATGTCTCACCCCACCTCCAAAATGAGCATTCAGAACAGAAATGCTTACTCCCTGACTTAACTGGTTATTATATCAAGATGTGTTTCATGCATGCATCTCCTATATATAGTATTATCCAACCTTGCTGGACATAATTCTAGCATCCATCTTAGACCTCCACTGTTTTATTGGCAGCCTCTTCCCGTACACCAGATCTTTGAGAGCAAATCACAGTTGGATGACGTTTTGTCTAGAGCCCACCAAGCCAAGTTATAACAAGGTAGATGCAGATAGCACAACATATTCCCAAATAAAAGCACGGAACTAATTACTTGCAGTTGGGAAAAACAAAGCCCAGAAGCAGGGCAAGCTCAGAAAGGCAGATGAGTAGCTACAACATCAGGGAGATGACTCAATAGATGCAGGCATGAAGAGATAAGTTTAGATCCCAGGGACACATATAAAAAGTCAGACATAGTAACAATTGAGGGTCTGAGTACTCAGCAGGTTATACAGTGAGTTCAAAGCCAGTCACAGCTGTATAGTAAGAGTCTGTGTCAGAAAAGTACCTTTAGATGCAGCTCAATGGGTAGAATATTTGCCTAGCATACAAGAGACCCTGTATTGGAACTCCCAGAACAGCATATTGTCAGGTGTAGCGCTATATGCCTTTAATTCCAACACTCGGGAGGTGGCAGCAGGAGAATCAAGAATTCAAAGTCATCCTCTACTATATATCAAGTTGTATGTCAGCCTGAGCTGTATGAGATCTTGTCTCAACCAATAAAATTCAGAGAGTGGAGGTTTGAGGGAGGAGGCTGGTCTTGCATTTGCAGTTCTTCTGTCTCAGCCTTCCAAGGAGTAGCTGTCATTAAGGGCATGTACCACTAGGCTTGAGACATTCTCTTGAGGTGTAATTTTGGTGGCTCTCTATTTTGAGTGACAAGTTGCATTATATAATCATTTCTCTACTGCACACACCCTTTACCATAATGCATCTGATTTTAAGAATATGCATGTGCATTTGCAGGCAAATGAACAGAACTAGAAAAAAAACATACTAAGTGAGATAACCCAGACCGAGAAAGACAAATATAGTATGTACTCACTTGTAAGCAGATATTAGACAAAAAACAAAGGACAACCAGCCTACAGTCTACAACCCCAGAGAACCTAGACAACAAAGAGGGCCCTAAGAGAGACATATATGGATCCACCTAAAAAGGAGAAAAAGACAAGATCTCCTGAGTAAACTGGGAGCGTGGGGGCAGCTGGGAGGGTATCAGGGGAGAGGATAGAAAGGAAGGGGAGTGGGGAAAAGGTATAGCTCAATAAAAACAATAAAAAAGAATATGCATGTGCAATTATGCATAGGCATAAAGTGGTAAGCAGGGGACACTTGAGGACACAGCTTGCCTATTTTTTCCTAATTTTATGTTATGTGTGTGTATGTGTACTGGAATGCAAGTATGTTTGACACTTGCATGGATGCGCCCAAAGAAGCTAAAAGAGGACATCAGACACCATGGAATCAGAGTTGCAAACAATTGTGAGCCATCTGACGTGTGCACTGGGAACTGAACCCAGGTTGTCTGCAGGAACAACAAATGATCTTAACTGCTGAGCCATCTCTCCAACTCCACACAGTCTGCCTTATTGCCCATGTACCTAAAAGCAGTCTAAAACCAGATTGTTTCATTGCCCTAGTTCCAGGTTGTGTTCTAATATGTGTTTGAACCAAGGGGTTGTTAGGGTAGGCAAGTTATTTTCATTGCTTAAAGCAGGTAAGGGGCTGCCAGGTGCATAATTCCAAGAGGGCTAAGTATATAACCCAAACCAAGTTGAGTTTCAGATTGCTGCAATCTTCCCTGTGCTTGCCTGCCTCCCTAGTCCATCATAATCTCCTCCAAGAACTACTATTTGTCTTTACGTCTTTGGCATCTTTGCAGCTATCTATCTTTGCAGCTCTCATTTCTCTGAAATGTTTCTAACCTTCTCTGAAACTGCAAAGCAGACTCAGCGGCCTTCCCCACCCCCGTATGTGCCCAGAACTGCTGAGTAAATTAAACTGTGAATCTGAGAGAGTGGAGTCATTTCCCCTTTCGCAGCAGACCTAGCTCGTCAAGGTCGATAGGGCTGAGGGGGAAAAAAATCAGGATAAACATCATTAAACATCCAGGCTTCAGCTTACCACTAAAGCAAAGAAAAGCTTCCCAATTAGAAAGTCCCTTGCAAATCTTCTTTCTATTTCTGACATGTAATTATTACAACATAAACTGGGATGAGTGGATTGAGGCTTTGTTAACTGTAATATTTTCAGCAAATTATTTAGAAGAGCAGGGAAACCTCGGGCATTCTGCTCCACTATAATGAACTAAAAATGGTTATAAAGATCAACATACTAACCTCAGTTGGTATTTACCACTTTGAGACTACATGGGAACTAATCTACAGACGGAATCATCCACCCCCAGAATTACCTTTTCCACCCTACAAAATACCCAAGCTCCCTTCGCCACATGCAGTCTCTATTCCTATAAAGAGACTTCCGTCTATGCTTGTGTGTGTTCACACTCATGCTGTGGGAGGCAACACACACACAGTAAGGAGGGACACATGCACACACATAAATAAATACACACAAGCATTGACACACACACAAATGGATACACATAGATGCACACACAAATACACATAAGCATGTGTACACACACATGTATTCACACAGCATGAATGCAAACACACACAAGCATGGATGCACATACAGACATATGTCTGCACACAATAATGGATATATACACATATGGTTACACATAAGGCTGGGAATGCACACACATATATGTATGTACACACAAATATGATATACTTTTGGGCTAATGGGAGAAATTTTTAAACTGTAACCTCAGGGTTGGGGGTATAGCTCAGTTGATAGAGTGTTTGCATGACCTATATAAATACATGAATTCAATGCATGGTAACACATAAACTAGGTGTGATGGTGTGCACCTGTAATCTCAGCATTCAAGGGGAGGAGGAGGCAGAAAGATCAGAAGTTCAAAGCTATCCTTGGCTACATAGCAATTTAGAAGATAGCTTGAGCTACATGTCAGCCTTATTGAGGGGGGGAAATGACTCAGATTGTACCCTCAGTAGTCAGTTATATAGACAGCTCCACTGTGGGATTATAAAGAGTGTCACCAAAACCCGGTGGATTTTTCCAAAGACTTCTACAAATAAATTCCCATTGAATCCTTGTGAGCCTACACAAGTACCTTTAGGTCAAGAAGCCCCAGGACTACTGAGTTTATTTAAGAAGTGGCCATTTGTCACTTGCAACAATTGAGACATGTTTTGAAGTCTGCTTTAGAAAACGTATTTGTCATGTTTGACTTTGATTATTGAAGCATCAGATCCCTGCTGGATCGCCTAAAACCACTCATTTCAAACTGACTTGTGTTTTTCTGAAAGCATCATTTCCTAAAAAAATAAAAAATAAAAAACTATGTTTTCTGCAAATGCTCATAGGAGTATTATTTGTGATAGTAGAGAACAACCCATGTGTCCATCATGAATGGATACACAAAATATAGTTGGTATGTATATAAATGTATATTATTTAGTCATAAATATGAATGAAGCAGTGTTATATGCTATATATGCTAAAGGAGAGAAACCACACACACACACACACACACACACACACACACGACTGCTGTCTTGTTTTATTTATATTGAGCACAGGTGAATCCATGAGACAGAAAGCTAACAAGGTTGCCAGGGATTGGAAGGAGAGGGAGGGAGGAATGATGCCTGGTACATATGTGTTTTATCTGGAAATAAAGATGTTTACTAACTACAGGAAGGTTGCATCTGCACAACCTGTAAACACACTAAATGCTACTCAATCATTCTTAAAATAGGAAATCTTACACTTCACATCTTTTTTAAGTGCATGGTTTAAAACATGAAATACATTCTGTTGAGTAAGGTCGTTGGTTTCAATGTGGTTTGTGTTTTGTGATCTTTCCCCCCTTTTTAAGAAAAAAGTCAGTTTTTTTTTTTTAAACACAAAATCTTATCGTGATCTGGGGAGGTAGCTCAAGTGGCAGAGTACTGTCCTAGCTGGGCCAGAGAGCTAGGAAAAAGCAAATAGGGTAGAAGTGTTTTGAAGATATTTTAAAAAATGGAAGGGCTGTATAGATGTCACAGTCAAAGTGCTTGCCACACAAGCATGAGGATCTGAGTTTTGGATCTCCACCAGTAGAACTAGCATAAAATCTAGGCCCAGTACTCATGGAAAGAGACACTTAGGGAAAGAGATGGGCAAATCCCTGAAGCTCATTGGCCAGCAAGTCTATCTAATCAGTAAGATCTAGGTTCAATGAGAGCTCCTTTCCCAAAAAATAAGGTGAACAGGCATAAAGAGAGACATCTGATATCAGCCTCTGGCCTCACCACATGCATGCACATACATATGTACCACAAACACACACACTATGTCAGCAGAGCCTTAGGTTCAACAGACTGTGCTCCATAGACCGCCATGCTCAGCATCGTCAGACATTTCTTAGAAACAGAATCAGAGCCCACTCTCGCTCCTGAATGGCAATCTATACTTTGGCATGCTCTCCAGAGGGTCCTCATCATAGGTAGAGAAGCACAGAGTCCTAACAGTGGCCAGGACTCTGTCAATGGAGCTAGAAATGTTAACTTCCACATAGACATTCTAGCTCATTGTTCAACATCTTCTTTCTTTGACGCACACCTGTCCTTGCATGGGGTTGTCCCTCAAAAGCTAGTCACACAACTGCTTCTGCCTCAGGCGATCTACTTTTCACAACACACACACATACACACACACAACCACCATTTCTTTTAAATTTTTATCTCACATAAAAATGTATCTCCAGGAGCTAGGTATGTAGCTCACATGATAGAGTGCTTACCGCCTAGTATGCACAAAGCTCTGGGTTCTAGCCACAGCACCCCACAAACTGAGTGCCTAGAGTCCCAGAGCTCAGAAGATGGAGGCAAGAAAATTAGAAGTTCAAGATCATCCTCAGCTACCTAGTCCATTCGAGGCCAGCCTGAGATACATGAGACCTTGCTTAAAAACAAACAACAAAACTTGGTTTTAAATGTACTTTCAATTACAGGTGATAGACATTTAAAGCAGTGTTCATGTTGACTTAAAGGAAAAGAGGATAGTGATCAGTTGCCCCACTCTTCATGGCTCCAGGGATAGACCTAACTGGTGTGACAAGGAAATCAAGAAGGGACAGACACTCATATAGAAAAACTGGGTTTGGGTGGTTCAGGCTCTCTGATGGAAAAGCTGCACCACCCCTGAAAGTCAAGGTGTTTATTATATGCAGTTGAACAGGAAGAAGGGGGTGCTTTACATACAAGCAAGCAAGGAGGCAGGTTTAGCTAATCTCAGTAAAGGAGCAGACTTCAGGCCTAAGCCAAGAGTGGGGCTGCTACGGTTGATATTTTCTGCACCCACTGCCATCCCTCTGAACATCAACCAAGAGAAAGCTTTGCCAGTCTCATGGGGCTGAAGCATTTGGGTCATGGCTCACATGTCTGTGCCATCTGAGTCAGAACTTTAGCCTGTAACATGCATTTTAAAAGCCAGAAAAAGGAATCTTGGATGTTTTTGTTTTTTGTTTTCTACCACAAATAAACAAGCATTTGAAAATAGAAATAGGTGTGCCCTCGTCTAAATAGTATGCACTATATACACATTTCAAACATCACATGGCACCTCATAAATATATATATATATATATATATGATTCTTTTTATATTTGTATTTCCATTTTTTTTTTTTTTTGGTTTTTCGAGACAAGGTTTCTCTGTGTAGCTTTGGAACCTGTCCTGGAACTCATTCTGTAGCCCACGCTGGCCTCGAACTCATAGAGATCCACCTGCCTCTGCCTCCCAAGTGCTGGGATTGAAGGCATGTGCCATCACCGCCCAGCCTAAAATTAATTTTTTAAGTATGGGACTGGTAAGATGGCCACTATCATGTTCCTTGATTAGTAACTAATGCCTTATTGGTTATAGCTGCTATCCTAATCTAATTGATACATGCTTGGCTTGTGAAGAGAGGATGTCCTTCACAGAATATAGAGGAATTTTTAGCTTCTCATACTTGACCCCACAGAGATATATACATTCCAAATCACTCACTTCATTCCAGATCTGTTTTGTCCTGCTTTGTCATCATCTACGCATTTATTTCTTCCTCCTTTACTTCTTCCTCCTGTCTTTTGACATGAGTAGCCCAGACTGATCTCAAGTTTACTTTATAGTGGAGAATGAACCTGAACTCCTGATCTTCCTGTCTCTCCATTCCAAGTGCTTAATTCCAGGCATGTGATGCCATGCTTAGCTTTTTCTAAATTTTTTTTTAGCCTGGCACACCAAGTCCTTATATGCTAATTGACCCTCTATTCCCTGGCTGGGTTCTTTCTTTGAAAGCCATTCAGTGTTCTGATATATTTTATTTCTGCTTCTCCTAGCACCTTTTTCCTCTGTGTGTGCGCGCGTGCGCATGTGTGTGTGTGTGTGTGTGCGTGTGTGCCATATGTGATCCATATGTATGTATACATTTACATGTGGAAGCTAGAAGATAGCCTTATGCATTTTCTTCAGGAATACTTTCTTGGAACAGGGTCTATCATTATCCTGAAGCTTACCAATTAAGTTAGACTAGCTCCCCAGCACTGGAGTTTCAAGCACACACCACCATGCCCCTCCCCCCATTTTTATATGGGTTCTCATGCAAGAGAAGCACTTTAATGACTGAGCCATCTCCAAGGCCCTTTCTGGCATAATAAGCTGAGGGGAATGCTGGAGCTGATGGGGAAGAAGGACTGACTGGTAGTCTCTGCATCCAGTAGGAGCAACCCCATCCTGGCCTCCAGCCACTAGAGGATAGGCAGGCTGGAATGAGTCTAGAACTAATTTGAGAGTGAGGCACATTTTATGGGCTGATAAACCTTAAGGCTTACTTTGTATGCTAGTAAAATATATTCCTGGTCATAACATATTAATATGCATGCTATATTACATATTGCATAATTACAGAATTAATTACAGATTATATAAAAATAGAAGTATAATTTACACTGCACATAATATATACAGCATGTATTGCTTGACAGTACATTCTGGAAATGTGTCGCTAGGAATTCCAGCCTTATGCAATTGTCCCAGATCTCTGTAGTGACCCAGGTCACTCTGAATGTCCTCTTGCTGCAGTAAGGGAACACTGGTGCTTGAGACTGCTGTTGCCATGACATCACATATTGTTTGCAGTACAACAGTAAATATGTAACCTGGCAGTAGCCATTTACTATGTCCTGTGCTGTAAATAAGTGGAAAAGCTGTTTTTATACAACTATGAATGTGCTTAGTCTGTTCACAACAATGCCATTCAAAGTCTAGGAATTCCAGCCTTATGTGATTGTCCCAGATTTCTGTAGTGACCCAGGTCACTCTGAATGGCCTCTTGCTGCAGTAAGGGAACACTGGTGCTTGAGACTGCTGTTGCCATGACATCACATATTGTTTGTAGTACAACAGTAAATATGTAACCTGGCGGTAGCCATTTACTATATCCTTTACTGTAAATAAGTGGAAAAGCTGTTTTTACACAACTGTCAATGTGCTTAGTCTGTTCACAGCAATGCCATTTAAAGTCTCTTGTGCTCCAGGCTTGGTGACCACCCTGTGACACTAATGAGAAGTGGTGGGACCTGTATGAGTCCTTTGAGGGTGAGATGACTTATCTGGTAACGAACTTGCTGAGCAAGTACATGGACCTGAGTTTGATCCTCAGAATCCATGTTGACAGAGTTGATGAGCACATGTCACCCCAGTGTTTGGGAGGTAGCGACAACATCAGTGGGGCTAGCTGGCCTATCAACAAGTCCTAGGTCCTAAAAATAGATATGGTCTGGTAAAATAAGGTAGATAGTTCTTAACAATACCTAAGTTTGAACTCTAGCTGGCACATGCAAATGTGTGCATTGTGGAAAAATCTTTCTGTACACTGTGAAGATGTGTCACTCTGACTGGTTTAATAAAAAAGCTGAATGACCAATAGCTAAGCAGGGTTTTTGGACCAGAGAGAATGCTAGGAAGAAAGCAGAGACACTAAAAGAATGCAGAGCAACCAGCAAAGGCATTACAAAGTAAAGGTAACCAAGCCATGATAAAGAACATAGATTAAAAGATATGAGTTAATTTAAGCTATAAGAGCTAGTTAGAAACAAGTCTAAGCTATCAGTCAAGCTTTCATAATTAAGAAGTCTCCATGTCATTATTGGGGAGCTGACGGTTCCAATGTAAAAGTCTGACCACATGCATGCACTCCATACATACATGCACATAAACCAGAACTAGCCACCAAAGTGCATTCAGTTATGACAAACTCAAACAGGTTAGAATCAACACTAGTTAACTCACAACAGTACATTCATCACACAAGCAGCTTCTAAGCTGACTTGATTTGGTTGTACCTAATATAGACATCAGTGGTCATATATACTTGAAAATAGCAGATATGACTGTAAAATAAGACTCTCAGCATCTTTGATCTTCATTTATTTAGACCACTCTCCTAAATCCATCTGAAAATGTTCAAGACAGTGCTCAAGCCTCCTGATTCATGCTAACAATGTGATGTGATAGAGTCTTTTTTTCTTTCTCTTTGCAGAGGTAAACTGCACTTGAATATATGGCCCAACTTAACCACCTCAACAGATTCTTCATCAAGGCAAGTGCAAACTAATTTCTCCTGCTTTGCACAGCAAATTTCCTTCTGCAAGTAAGTTAGCAACCCAGAGAATAGATAACGCAATTCAAGACCTGAACATAGGGCTTACAGATGTATTTGCCAATATTATTATATGAAATTGTTTCTTTTGTTTTCTCAAGTCTCAGCTGGGAGGCAGCCCGGGGCAATGGAGACAATGTTATCTCAATACAGTGTGATCTTGATGAACTTTTCAAAATGCAATAATATCCTTATAATAAAGCCCACTGCACTGTGGAAAAGCAAAGAAAAATCACAGCATCCACCCCAGAGCTCTGAACCATTTCTCAGTTGACTCAGGCCCCCCACCACCCGGCACTGAATCCTGGGAAGGCAAGCAAGTGCTCAGAGTCTGGGTGACACCAGATACAGCAGCTCTGCCTTCGGGTTATTTTTATGCAGTCCCCTGCACCCCATTCTGTGAACACTCCATTATATATTATCCTGTGTGTTTCCTTTATTGTGAGTTAGCATAGTGTGAGAGAAAAGAGAAAAACCTCAGAGCCTGAAGGAAACTACAGAGTGCTCCCCCAGAGCAATGGACCCTAATTTAGCTCCAGGTAAATCAGCTTCCCCTGGAAGGCTTCTGCCACAACCAGGAAGGACCCAAAACACAGAGTTCTGATGCAGCAGGCTCCCAGAGACCAGGAATCAGCAACTCTCGCTAGCTCCCAAATGAGAGGAACTGATACCTCTAACTCACTCTGCCTCACCCTCCCAACACCACTCGCCTGGGGCAGAATGGAATTTGCCACAGGAACATGTGGAAGCTAACTGCTAATTTATCCAGAGACATACCTCTTCATGAACTGGAGCTTGTGATATGAATGACAGAACATGAATAGCTTTCATAAATGGGTGACAGTGGTGATAACCCCTTACAGTGTAGCCAGGTGGGGCCACTAATTTGAGTGTCAAGGGGTCCATCCCAGACAGACAAATGAGCATCTCCTTAGCACAGATGATACTTAAGGGAAGCAGCAAATGCCTTAGGCTTTTATTTTAAGAAGATCAAATACATAGGCTGTGAATGTGACTCAGTGTGCCCAGAGTTTGTCTAGCTTGCACAGATTCTGGGTTCAATACTCAGCACTTGGAAGATGGAGTTGGAAGATGGAGGCAAGATCAGAATTACAAAGCCATTCGCTGCTACATTGCAAGTTTGAGGCCAGATTGAGCTACATGAGACATGTCTCAAATCCAATTACCAAAAAAAAAAAAAAAAAAGACTTGAAGACTTGAGACAATTGAGAATGCTTAGCTGGTGAAGGTACTTGTCACTAAGCCGACAATCTGAGTTTGATACTTGGGACCCACATGATGGAAAGAAAAAAACCAACTCCCAGTGCTGTCTTCTGACCTTGTCATAGACACATGCACCCAAACATACACACACAAAACAGTAAATAAATGAGAAAGATTTAAACCGTTAAAAAAGCAATTGGGGAAAGCCAGGGGAACACATACAGGAAAAGCTTAATCAGTAAACAGGGTGTGCATAAGAAAGACATGGTGAATATGATGTTAGCTTTTCATCTGATTATTATGAGAGCTGCCGAAGAGATGTCAGACAGGAGTGTGAGAGAGAAGCCCAAAGGAAAAGAGAAATTAAAGAAACAGGAACAAAGGGGAAAAAAGATGTCAGTGCTTAGTGTGGGTCTTTAGCTGGATATGACTGTTTGTCGTGGGGTGAGGGCGTGTGGCTTTAATCAGTCTGTGCACTCGGAGGATATTGCTCCCCCAGTCTAAACAGATATCTGAAACCCCAAGTCCTAAGGGTACATACAGGGTTTGGTAGCTGCCTAAGCCAGAAAGCTGCTGTTGCTGTTCTTTCAGGCTGCTCCAAGACACATTTTGTTACCTGAGCTTTAACTGTCTCCAGGCAACAGACTTCCTCCTCCCCCATCTAGGGGAGGAAACATCACTCCTAAGGCTGCAGCTCTCTTTCTGTCCACTGTCCATCGGCAAATCTCCCCCATCCAACCCTGATTTGTAAATAACCTTTCAATTTTGTAGTCATTAGAGTCCTCCTGACATATTAATTTAGCACAGGTTGCAGTTTAGTATTTGGGGCCTCAAAATTATTTCTGATTGCATACAAACATTAGAGCCACCAGGGTAGGAAAGCAGCTATCGCTGAGCAGAGTGGGAGCAAGGCTGCACAGGATTTACACAGCTACTAAACAGAAACACTGTAGATGCTGAACCTATGTGCACACAAAACCTCTCCCCCAGCTTATACATGTCCACCATGGAAATACAAGGGCATATATTCACCCAAAGAAAATGTGTGTGTGTATGTGTGTGTCTGTGTGTGTACCTGTGTGTGTGTCTGTGCGTGTGTGTGTCTGTGTCTCTGTGTGTGTCTGTGTGTGTGTTAATAGCAATGTGGTGATAGTTAAAGGATAAATTAGAGCCATTAGGCCTTCTTCGAGACTTGGAAGTTGACATAATGCTATTGTAAGTACCAAGACTTCAGTTTTGAATTGGCAAATATTCTATAGCCTCTGATTTTCATTTTGTCACAGTGTGCTGTGTGACAAGCCCTAGGGCCCTGTTTAGACCTCACTATATTCTCTTATCGCAAAGATAAGGTTTCCCTGCAACCCCACCTTCAATCCTAAAATCTGGTAAGTAAAGGAAGTGTTCCCCATTTAGAGACTGGCAGGATTGGGGAAGTGGGTCCATGTATTGATTTAGTTTTTACTACTGTGATAAACACCAGACCAATAGCAACTTAGGGAGAAAAAGGTTTATTGTATCTTCCAGCTCCCAGTCCATCCCTGAGAGAAGCCAGGGCAGGAATTCCAGCCTTGAATCTAGAGGCCAGAATTGAAGCAGAAGCCATGGAAGAACACTGCTTATTGGCTTGCTCAGCTGGCTTTCTTTTTAATTTTTTATTTTTGTTTTATGTGTATGTGTGTTTTGCTTGCATATATGTCTGTGGACCACTTGCATTCCTGGTGCCTGAGGAGGACAAAAGAGGGCATTAGATTTCTGGAGCTGTAGTTACAGATGGCTGTGAACCACCATGTGAGTGCTGAGACTCAACCCTGAGTCTTCTGCAAGAGAACAAGTGCTCTTAACCACTGAGACATCTCTCCAGCACCTCAGCTTGTTTTCTTATGCAACTCAGTACCACCTGCCCAGAGATGGCACTGCCCACAGTCAGTTAGGCCCTCCTATATCAATTATTAATGAAGAAAATGGCCTGCAGACATCCTCCCAAGCCAATCTAATGGAGGCAATTTCTCAATGACATTGTTTCTATATATGTGACCCTAGGTTGTGTAGAGTTGATGAAAACTAACCAGCTCACTCAGTCAGTAAAACGCCTGCCAAGGAAGCAAGGGGCCTCAGTTCAGATTCATGTCGCTCAACATAAGCAAGGCATGGAGGGTTGCGGTGGTTTGAAGAAGAATGGCCCCCAGAGGCTCATATATTTAAATGCTTGGTCCCCTGTCACAGGAACTGGTTGGGGAGGATTCAGAGGTGTGGTCTTGTTGTAGGAGGTATATCACTAAGGTTTGGGCTTTGAGGTTTGAAAAGCCCAAGTCATTCTCAGTACTTGTGGATTGGATATAAGCTCGTAGCTACTGCTCCAGTGCCATTCCTGCCTAGCTGCTGTCAGGCTTCCAACCACGATGATCATACACTCTAACCCCCTGGAACCATGAGCTCCCAAATTAAATACTCTGTCTTATATATCATCTTGGTAATGGTGTTTTGCTATGGCAACTAAAAAGTAACTAAGAGCCAAGTGGTGGTGGCTCACACCTTTAATCCCAGCACTTGGGAAGCAGAGGGAAGCAGATCTCTATGAATTCGAGGCCAGACTGATCTACAGAGTGAGTTCCAGGACAGACAGGAATGTTACACAGAGAAACCCTATTTCAAAAAAACCTTAAAAACAAGATTTAGGAAAATCAAATACATACAAACAAATAAATGAAACAATAACAGTTTTTCCCAATAAGGAGTGATAGAGGAAAACACACTGACCTCTGGCTTTCACATACTTTCCTTCATAAATGTGCACAACTACATGAATATGTATATATACTACACATCACAAATATACACCAAACCCTAAAAAAGGTAGGCAGCCTAGATATGCCATGTCCAACTTAAAGAAAGACACTGCCCTTCCCACATTCTTCTGGAACAGACTACTACCACATGTATTATCACTAAGACCATAAACCCAAATTTCTTGAGTTACCTCTTTGATGACCTTGCTCTCCCAGAATCAAGCTAACTGTAGAAAACCAATAAGAGAAAAATAAACGGAGGCCAGCTTAGAAGGCTAAAAACCATGACCCCCTGCATTGGTTACTTTTCTTATTACTGTGACCAAGTACCTAATAAGAAAGAACTTAAGGGAAAGGGGGGTATGTCTGTGCTTACAGTTTCAGGGGACAGCGCTCATCATATTCAGGAAAGCATGTCAGCAGGAGCATGGGGCAGGTGTTCATACTTCATCCATAGTCAGGAATCAGAGAGAAAGCAGGAAGTTGGGAAAGGTTATAAACCTCAAGACCAGCCCACATTGAGTGATATCCTTTGCCAGGTTCCACTTCCTAAAGGTTCCACAACCTTTCCAAAGAGCATCCCCAGCTGGGAGCCAACCTGACACACTCCATCTCTACCTTCTGCCTAACTGTTGCATTCCATGAGCTAGGTCCTCCAGCAGGTGGGGAAGGACTGAGTGAGGTGTGAGGGCCACTGGGAAGGGTAGAGGACAAACTACCATATATACATTGCTTCCTGTCGTCAAGCCCAAGGGTCTGCCATGCTTTGACCACTGGGTGTGAGATCAAAAGCTCACCAGCAAATTTGCTTCTTCTCTCCCGTGGAGTTTTTTTTTTTCTCTTACTTAGATGTACTTTTTTAATTAATAAACAAAATGACTCTGGGAAGGACTCTGCAGAGGTTCTGGCTGTCTGGGTGCTTGGCAAAGATTTTTAACAGCCTATTAAAAGGCAAGCAGCCCGGATCTGCTATATCCAAACAGATCAGCAGCCAGGCAGGCGCCCTGGGCAGCTGAGCAGGGCTTCCAAAGTCTCCATTCCTGATCTCCATCAGTCAACTTTACATAATCAGGAAAAATCACCTGCAAATGAGTGCTAAATTGCAGAGTCAAAAGTTAACTTAGACCTGAAATGTAGCTCTGTTAGTAAAGAGGTTGTCTAGCATGGAGGGAGCCCCAGCTTCCATTCCCAGAACACTATAACAGGGAGGGAGTAATAACATACTCCTGAAATGTCACCACTCCAAAACTGAAGGCAGGAAGACCAGAAATTCAATGTAATCTTTGGCCACATAGTGAGTTTGAGGTAACTTGGCTATATTCAGTCATGTCCAAAAAAAAGAAAGAAAGGAAGAAAGAAAGAAAGAAAGGAGGGAGGGAGGGAGGAAGGGAAGGAGGGAAAATGAAAACATTTTGTTTATAATTGGGTTTGATTTTAGCTCAAGTAAACAACAAAATGACTGGTTCTCTAGAAAGGCTATCCAGTCAATTATAACACCCAGTTCTTGCTCTTTAAAAGTCAAAAAGCCGGTAAGATGCCAGGTGTATTAGCTCATGCCTTTCATTCTAACACTCTGGAGACAGTGCCAAGAGGATCTCTGTGAATTTGAGGTCAGCCCGGTTTATGTAGTCAATTCAAAGCCAACCGGAACTACATAGCAAAAAGAAAAGGATAAAAGTTGTTAAGACAAATTGTAGAGCTATTCATTTGAGTGAACATTAAAAAATTTTAAATGTAATCTGCAGAAGATGGGGTGTTGGTGAGATAATGCGGTGAGTTAGTCTATTGACAAACCTGCAACCTAAGTTCCATCCATGGCAACCACATGATGGAGGGACAGAACCAACTTCTGCAACTTGATATTTACCTACACATACATATACACACAGAGAGAAAGAGAAGAGATAGAAACAGAGACAGAGGGGAAAGGTAAATGTAAGTTTAAATTTAAGAGAAAAAAGGAAGCAACATAATGAAGCATTGCATTTTCAAAATCATATGAGCGGGAGTTCTTAAATAACACATTCTTATACTGTTTCTATGGGATGGGATTATCAGCATTGTGGAGAACAGAGATAAAAGCTTCATTTTATCACCCACAGCAAACTGAGGAGTTCCCCTATTCTTCTAAGGATTCCCAACTCAGGCCTAAGCAAGATTCACGGCTTTGATGCAGGAAATAATCTTTAAAATACAGTCGGTATGAAGCAAAGTTAAAGTTTAATAGTGATCTTAGTATGGAAGATCTGAAAGAGTCTGACTCATGGGAGTGTACATTTCAAAAGAGACACACTTCAGTGTGTGTGTGTGTGTGTGTGTGTGTGTGTGTGTATGTGTGTGTGTGTGTGTGATGTATACATGTGTGACTATGGTCAAGCCCTGACACATATAAAGTGATCAGAAGACAACCCTGGTGTTGGTCCTCATCTTTTACTTTGTTTGGGACAGAGTCTCTTATTTGGTAGCATCCATGATTCCTATCCAGTGTCCAGAATCTACTCACATCTCTCTGTAGGAGCAGAAGAATTACAGCTATAAACTGAGTATTCTAGTCTTACACAAGTCTAAGGACTCTTACTCAGATCCTCTTGCTTGCATAGCAAGTACTTTTATCTACTAAGTCACCTCTACAACACATCCACATCATTGTCTCTGTAATAGTCATACAGGATTTTGGTAGTTTGAAGTTATTATCTTTAAATGTTTGCTAAGGGACTTAAATGAATTCACAAGGTGGTTTCTGAGGGACCCCTGACAGATTAAAACTGATAAGGTCAAAATTTAGACCACAAAAGTAGAATTTTTTGTTTTAAACAAAGTTAACGACCTTTTTCTTTCAATTCTTGGGAAGTCTAAGGAAGGAATGAAGTCCTACATAAGGTCATTTATAATCTGGTCTTAAGCCAGCATCATTTCTATATTACCATATTATATCTATATACACAAGGAATATTTATTATCTGTATGTCAGTAACTTTCACAGGAAAACAGGAATGATCATGGCACAAATAACATGTTCCAGTGTGGAAATAGTTAGATAAATCCAGAACAGAGGACAGTCATAAACAAGACATTCTCAAAAGACATTGGTGGGGACATCAGGTAGGCAGGTTCCAAACATTAGGAAAACTCTCAATTACAGGTTTCAGATATTAGCTTTAGGGTTGGTGCGAGCTACTGGTTCAAGATAATACATTCCAAAGGTTTTACCTGACAGTCAAAGAATGTTAAACCGGATATAGAGACTGATGATAGCCCAAGATAATTTTGGCTCTTGATGTACAACATTCTAACTTTCACCATGAGAAACTTCTACTCAGTCAGTTGAACTGAAAAATCTTCAACATATGACTGACATTTTCAAAATGTATTTGTTGGGGCTGGAGAGATGGCTCCACAGGTAAAAACAGTAGCTGTTCTTCAAGAACCCAGCACCCATATGTCAGCTTACAACCACCATTAACTTCAGTCCCAGGGGATATAATGCCTTCATATGGTCTTCTTGGGAACCAGGCATATATATTATGCTCAAATATACATTCACACACATAAAATGAAGAAAAATTTAAATAATAGATTTGTTTATTTATGTATATATGTCCATGTACATGAGTGTGTATGTGTATGTGCCACATGCATGTAGTACCCTCAGAAGCTGGAAAAGAGCAAGAGATCCCCTGGAGCTGAAGTTAGACAGTTGTGAGCCACCACGTAGGTGCTAGGACAAACTCAGGTTCTCTACAAGTGCTCATAACCACTGAGCCATCTCTTGTATAAACCAGGGGTGGCTTTATAAAGTAACTTCAGTTCAGAATATATCATCCATGGACAGTTAATTGCACTGCAAGTAGATATATTTTGTGACAACTGTTCAAAGTGAAAACTGAGAACAGTATCAGTATGTTAAATTATCTGGGGTTTGTGTTGTTTTAATCATATTAGCATAATGTTCCAGCTTACTTAGCATGACTGGATGAGGTTAAACATGGTTTGAGGTTCATGAGACCCAGTTAGGAAGTGTTCATCAGCTTTGTAGTGTGAATTGTTCCATTTGTTTCTTATAGGTACAATTATGTATGTGGTATACAATGCAATTAGATGGTGTATCAGAACGGCAACAAAAAAGCACCAATATAATGTGTCATCTAACACAAGAAAGTCTCTTTTATGGCCACCTTCTAAAGAAGTAAACAGATTACCAGGACATGGGTGATGTGCCCAGAGCCCCATTACTCCAGACTGGACACAAACCAAAGACCCTGCAAATGTGAGTAGCCGTTCACCTTATTGTGTATATTTATTTAATAATATATGAATGTCTGCAGGGAAAACACGATTCCTCTCTCAGTCTATGTATGTCTCCATGTAAACTACTGAGGAGAACACAAATACATTACCTAGCATGAAAGACAGGAAATCTTCCCACTGAAAGTATACATGGCAAGCCAGGTGGTGGTGGCACAGGCCTTAATCCCAGCACTCAAGAGGCAGAGGCAGAGGCAGGCAGATCTCTGTGAGCTTGAGGCCAGGGTGGACTACAGAGCGAGTTCCAGGACAGCTAGGGCTGTTACACAGAGAAATCCAATCTCAAAAAACAAAACTGAAAAAAGAAGTACACACAACACTAAGGATCTGGAGCTTAGTTGCTTTCTCATTGCTATGATAAAAATACCCTGACAAAAGCAACTCAAGGAATAAAAAGTCTATGTGAGCTCACAGCTCCAGAGAGGTACAATCCATCACAGTAGGGAAAACATGGCAACAGGCAAGGAAGGCAGGATGGCAGGCACCAGGAGGTTGATTGGTCACATTGTAACCACAGTCAGGAAGCAGAGAGTCAACAGGAAGCCAGGCCTGGCTATAAAACATCAAGGCCTGTTCCCAATGACTCACTAACCCCCAACAAGGCTCCATCTCTTAAAAATTCTATAACCTATCCACATAGCAACATCACCAGTCCTGGGAACCAAGTATTCAAATATAGAGAAGTCTGTGGGGGACGTTTTACATTCAAACCAAAACCCATAATCCCAACTTTAGGAGGCAAAGATAAGAAGGATGTAGTGAGTTTGAGGCAGTCACAGCTAGGCTATGAGACCATGTCTTTTAAAAAAAAAAGAGAGAGAGAGAAAGTAGAAAACAGAGAAGAAAAGAGAAAGGAAAGAAAAGTTAACACAGCACACATATAACAAAAGAGAGTTGATACTCATTTTAGCGATCTCCACAGTTACCAAAAACCTGTACTAGGAAAGTATTTGGTTCCTTGAGATGAACTAGAGTAGGGGTTTTCAATTTTTTTAATGCAATTCCACTTCTGTGTCAATTATATTTTATGTATTCTTAAAGATCTTTTTTTTTACTTTTAATTATTTATCTGTAGGGGTGTATCTACTTTAATGCAGGTGCCCTTGGAGGCCAGAGGTGTTGAACCCTCAGCAGCGGGAGTTACAGATGGTGGTAAGCTGCCCAACATGGGTACTAGAAACCAACTGCAGGTCCTTTGCAAGAGTAGTATTGGTTCTTAACTAGTGAATCATCTCTCTAGTCCCTATGTTTTTTAATATTAGTCAGAAGATTGAGGAACAGAGTTACAGGCGATCTGTAACACAGGACTGCAATCATTTGATGGTTTAATCAGGGTTAGAGAAGACTGACTTCCAAGATGGCTGTGTTCATTATCACCTGAATTTAAAAGACCTCAATTCTTCATCACCAACACCTGCCTCTGCATGAGACTACTCCACTGTCTTCATATGTCACATCAGACATCTCCAAAAGTATCATAGTTATAGACTGGAAATGACCCCCCAAAGGCTTGTGCTGAAGCTTTGATCCCCAGTGCAGTACGCATTCTGCCATCTGAGCCACACCCCAGCTTTTCCTTCTTCCTTCTTTCTTTCTTGCCCTCTCTTTTTCTTCTTCCCTTCCTTCCTCCCTACCATCATTCCTTCCTTCCTTTTTTCTTCTTGGCAGAGTTAAGGGAAGCTATTCAAGGCAGAAACAGGGTAGAAACCAAGGAGGTTTGGTTGCTGACTCACTCTCTGGATCCATCACTCATAGGTTCATGCTTACCCAGCTTTTTTATATCGCCAAGGATCACCTGGCTGGGAAACAGACACACACAGTGGGATGGCCCTCCTGTACCAAGTAACAATCAAAAGAATCCCCCATAGACATGCCCACCAATCACTCTAATCTAGGCAATTCCTCAATCAAGGCTTTCCTCTCAAATGGATGACTCTAGGCTGTGTCAAGACAACAAAGCTAACTAGAACAGTACATTATCAAAATTAATTCAATCTGACTTTTTAGCATTTTATGTTATAGTGGAGATTTTTAAATAGTAAATATACACCTACGTGTATATAGCATATACACACAAGCACAAACATACACATACATAAAAGAACAAAGAGATAAATATAACTGTATGGGTTCTGACACTTTTCTCACATCCTGATCTTTAGCGCCTTGGTTTCTCCGTCTACAGAATGAGTAGAGGCAACTGGAGTATGTTGTTTACAGGTTTAAACGTGGGGATTAGGAGAGCTCTGCATTTCTTTCTTGTCTTTCTTTTCTCCTGAGAGTACAGACATTCTGCAGAAGACCCAAGTTCAATTCCCATCATTCATGTTAGAAAGCTTACAACCACTTGTAACTCTAGCTCCAAGAAAGCTGGGGCCCTTTCCTGGTCTCCATGGACACTGCACAGACACGCATACTCATGTATACATGTGGTGGTTTGAATGAGAATGGCCCCTTAAACTCATACATTTGAATACTCGGGCCCCAGTTGGTGGACCTGTTTGAGAAGGATTTGGAGCTGTGGCCTTGTTGGAGGAGACGTGTTACTGGGGTGAGATTTGAGGTTTCAAAAGTGCACACAGTTCACAACTATCCCTCTCTACCTTCTACTTGCAGATAAGGATATGAGCTCTCAGCTACTGCTCCATGCTCATGCCTACCTGCCTGCTGCCATGTTCCCTTGCCATGATGAACATGGACTAACCCTCTGATAGTGTTAAGCCCCCAATAAACTATTTCTCCTATAAGTTGCCTTGGTCATGGTGTCTTATCTCAGCAATTGATAAGTAATTAAGACAATGCAGTTTTTAAAGGATGTTGTAGTTCTTCAACCATTCAACTGAAGCTAAGAGAAGGACATGCTTGTGAAATGACCTTCTGGACTTCTTCAGCCCTCAGAGCATATTTGAAGAGAAATATAAACGTACTCAATCTGGATCAAAATCTGCTGTCTTTTTTCTTATGTATTTTCTTACATGAATCTATTTACCTGATGTTGGGGGGGGGGACATGTTTATTGCAACACTATGTGTGGAAGCTGGTTATCTCCTTCTACCCTATGGGTACTGTGGACAGTTGATTATGAGACTTGGTAGCATGCACTTTTACCTGCCAAGCCACCTCGCCAGCCTGATTCAATGTATTTTTAATTAATGTGTCCGTATCACATTAAGAATGATTCTTATAAACAAAGCTCAAATAATAGCTGAAATAAAATTTTCCACCTCCTTTTGATTTTCCAGTCTGCAGCCTCAAGTAATGCTTCTTATAAAACACAATGTGCTTCTGCAGATGACTGGTGATTTTCCCCTAATATGTTCTAATTCTAACTATTTTCCGAGAGCCAGATTTGACAATTGCTCCCACAGCTATAAAAAGCATGTGTATTCTGAGAAATAAAAGATGAGGAAACGAGAGGAAAAAGATACAAAGGGAATTTTGAAAAAGCTGGTGCAGTCTGTCTGGTTGCAGCTCGAGCCAAGAATATGATGTCCTGAGAAGATAATTCTCTCCAGCAGTTTCAGAAAAGGAACGCAAAGCAAATGGGGCCTGTGCATGAATCCATCAAAGGGGTGGGGGAAGCTAGCTTAGGAGCTGCCCCATCTCATTTGCACATTTTATTTTGGAAACATTAAAGACAAATGATGATTAGATCCGGTTAAAGAAGCAGCCCAACTTTCTCTCTTTGTGGTTTATCATTGCAGTAGGGTTTTCCTGAGGGAGTTGTTTCTTTGTTTAGTTTGGGGAGATATTTGGGGGATTGTTTTCCTTTTTGTGTGTTTATTTGTTCCTCAAAAAACTCTCAAGGTGGACCATATATCCATCTTTCCATCTGCAGATTTGACAGTTCAGCAGCACCAGTGTCAGTAAAGAAGAAAAACCAAGCCAAAAAAAAAAAGCAACAGAAATGGAAAATCTGCAAAAATATAGTTCTCCTGAGTGTTTTAAACCTGAAGGGTTACCACGACTATTAAAATTGGGTTCTATAAAGTAACTATGAACTTGGATGGAAGAAAAGAGTCAGTATGAAGGGGGAGGGAAACAAGGAGAGTAAGAGGGGCAAATATGAGCAAAGTACATCTTCATATACACGCATATGAAATGTATATGAGAATGTCACAAGGAAGCTCATTACTGGGAGTTGGTGAGATGGTTCAGTGGGTAAAGTGCCCTCCATGTAAGCACAGGGACCTGAGTTCAGATCCTTAGCAAGCATGTAGAAGCCAGTGCAGCAGTGTGACCCCAGCCTGGGACTGGGGAAGGTTTGGAGATGCGTGGATCCCTAGAGCTCACTGACCAGCCAGCCTAGCTGAATGCATGACCTCCCCATTCAGTAATATAGCCTACCTTTAAAAATAAGATGGAGAGCAATCAAGGATAACACACAGAGCCAATCACACACACACACACACACACACACACACACATGTACATACTGAAACAGATATGTACATATACTATAGAGAAAGGCAACAGAGAGACTCATAAAATGAACCAATTCCTTTGTTTTGTAGCTAACAAATAAATTAATAAAAGAACAACAACAAAAAAATGACAGCTGGTCCTAGTTACAGAGATTTTTGGGTTCCAGAGTCCCAGCCTTGCTTTCTGTAGATTAGTGTATTCTGAGAGCCTCTTTCTGCAGCCTGTGCCTGTGTTCTGCTTACTATACAAGGAACGCACAGTTCTTGTTCCAAGGGGGAGCTTAATGAGCCATGAGGCAATGCCTTACGTCACAGAGCCACCCTGAGACTCTGAAGCGGCTTCCCACGAGGATGTGGTAGGAGGCTCTGCCAACACCCAGGAGGCAGCATAGTGTTCTTCTCCCGCATTTACAGACTCCTCCTTCAGAGGCTGCCCTGCGTGGGTGGCTTGATGGAATCTGACACACAACAGCGTGTTAACTGACTTGCACATTCAGAACTTCCCGCCTCTTCCTGCATGTGAATGCATGCGTGATTGAACAACAGCACAGACGGATGTATTCTATACCTAATGAACTGTGTACTTAGATTGACATTTTTTGTATTGAGGACCCTAAGTGTGTATAACTTCTAACCAAGCATGGTAAAAATAAAATATAACTCAAAGCTTAAGAGTGATTCAGGAACTGGTAAGATGATTGGGTACCTAAGCTTGATCCCCCAGCCTTGCATGGTGGAAGGAGAGAAGTGACTCCTGAAAGTTGTTCTCTGACCTACACACACACACATGCATACACACACATGTATATACACACACATACACACATGCATACAAATATGCATACACACATGCACACACACACATATACGGGCACACATACACACACGCATACAGACACATGCATACACACACACATACACACACACACTATAGAGACAAATAAGAATTTTAAATATATAGTTTGACTGGTAATCTTAAAAGTTTGCAAACACTGAACATAGATCTTTCTAACATTAATTCAACATTTCTTCACAGAGCCAACATCCCACCTTCTATAAAGTCACTTTTTCTCATCATATTCTGATAAAGGGAATAATCACAGCCCATTCACCTCCCCAAATTTTTCTGTGGCTATGTACAATAGCCAACAACTTTATGAATTGTAAACTACAATAGATCACTTACTTTTCAAAACTAGAAATGAAATTGAAAGTGTGGGGCATGTGTTCACTTTTTTCTATAGAACAAAGTATAGTGAATTGGTTGAGTTGGGAAGGCTATTGAGATTAAAATTTGCATTGGAGAAAGATTACACTGAAGTTTTTCTTTTCTTCATGCATGCAAAGGGCTGCATTTTAACAGCTACATTATAAACAAGACTATTCTGAGTATAAGAAACCTTATATTTTTAAGAAGCATATTATGATGACTGAGGAAATGGTTCATTGTAAAAATGGGTTTACTGTGCAAGGATAAGGAAAATTCCCCAGC
Source organism: Myodes glareolus (assembly GCF_982192425.1). Lineage (NCBI taxonomy): Eukaryota > Metazoa > Chordata > Mammalia > Rodentia > Cricetidae > Myodes > Myodes glareolus. The sequence continues at coordinate 122,964,106 of NC_142053.1, forward strand.
ACCCACATAAAAAGCCAGGGATGACCATACATGTGCTTGTAACCTAGGACTCTGCGAGGAATAGACAGGAGGATCTATGGAGATGGCTGGGTGCTGGGCTATCTCCAGGCTCAGGGAGAGACCCTGTCTCAGAGGAATATGGTAGAAAGTGATAGAGCAGGACACCTAATATCCTCCTATGAACTCTAGTACATACATATGCACATATACTCACACACGTGTGTGTATATACCCAACACACTCTCACACACAAAGTAATTAATTAAGGAAATGTTTTTCTTGACATAGAAGCCTACAAACCAGATTGGCACCCTTGGTGTGTTTATCATCTTGTTCTACCTACATGGAGTTGAGATTTTTGGCACGTGAGCCAATGTCTCATTTAGACAAGTATACCACACAATCAACTACAAGGGCTCACAGAAAAGTGGAATGACTCAGCTCGGGAAGTTCTAGGACCAAATCCAATAATCAGAAGGCCTCCAAAGAACACAGCCTGCCATGCACAACGAACTTTAAAACAAAATTTCATAAAGTGTGCACATTGTAACCGGAGTTTCTCAAGCATGGAAAATGGCATTCTGAGTTCAAGATAATTATTCAAAATATAAAAATGTGTATTCAGTAGAACTTCCTTCAGCAAAATGTTAGTCCATCCACAGTGCCACCTTGTCCCAAAATTCAGTGTCTAATTTCTCAAGGAAACATCCTCTAAATACAAAGAAGAAATTGAATCTGACTCAAAGGTTTCCTATATTTATGGATTGTATATTTATTATTCAGGCTGGAGAAATGGCTCAGCAGTTAAGAACTCTTGCTGCTCTTTCAAAGGTCCCAGGTTCTGTTCTTAGCATTCTCATGATAGCTCACAACCATCTGTAATTTCAGTCCCACTGGATCTGATGTCTTCTGTCTTCTGTGAGCACCAAGCAGGCATGTGGGGCATACACATGCAGGTAAAGCACCCATATTTTATTATTTTTTAAAATAAAATTTTTCAAAAAACCTTCAGTACTTCCTATGACAAGTCAGTTGGTTTAAGTATATAGCATTCAACCAGCATTACATATTCAATTTGCCAGTGACCGCCAGGTTTAGCACAGTTAATGTTCCTTTCCGCAATAAAGAAAGCGAAGTTCACAAAAAGGAAGATATTCTGTCCAATTCATACAGCTAGTACAAGGCAGGTGAAAATTTTAACCCAAGGAGGTTTGGAAGTTGGACGTATACTCAGAAAGCTGAGGCAAGAGAATTGTGAATGACTGATCAGCCTGTGAGCTTAAGGATGGAAAGAAAAAAAGCCTAATGCCTAGGTCTGAAAAATAGAGAGCTCATATAGCAAGCAGGAGGCCCTACATTCAATCCCCAGCAACACAAAGAAACACAAGAGGCTGGGAAGATGGCTCAGTGGTTAAGAACACTGACTACTCTTGCAGAGGACCCAGTTTCAGTTCCCAGCACACATATGAACGCTCACAACCACCTGTAACTCCGGCTCTGCTATCATCTTCTAGAATGCACAGGCACCCAATCCATTCACACAGAGACACACATACACATAGATAAAAACAAATCTTTAAAAAATGAAAACAAAGAAGAGGGAGCAGGGGAAAGAAGAAAAACTAAATCAGAACCCAGAGCTATAGCTCAGTGGTAGAGTGCTTGCTAAGTATGCACGAGGTCCCAGTACTAAAAACAAAACAATCTAAAAGAAGTCAGTGCAGGCCAGGCATGCTGGTATATTACCCATAATCCCAGTCAGAAAGGAACTTTCTTTGCTATTTTCCTTGCTATTTCCTTGCTATTGATAGCTGTCTGGGGGTGGGGGTAGGTCACCTTGCAAGCAATTTCCAGCTCCACTCACACTTCCAAGCTCAAGCTTTCGGGAGATGCTGGCTCTGAACCACTCAATCAAGCTGCTCCCAAATTCCTTGGCCCAGGAACTCTGTAAGAGCCCATGTTTGTTGTTTTAAGCTTCAAGGGAATGATGTGTTAAACGGCCATAGATAAGAAATACCCCAGCAGTTCACAATGTAGAGGACTTCACACAGAATAGCCTGGGCCCTTTCATTTCACAGTGCTGCCTTTTCTTCACCTTCTAAATGTTTTGACCTTCTCATCAGACATTTTCCCTGTCTCTGTAATCTTTGCCGATTATGTCACCACCTTTTTCAGTATCCATGTATAGCAATAGGTCCTACATTCTTGGAACAGAAATCTCTTCTCAGTTATAGGAGTTAGGAGAAAGAACGCCAGAGCAGTTTGAATCATGACCCTATTCCCACCACCAATTTGAGGGCTTGTCAATAACAAAACCACTAGATTCATATTTTTGGATGAATGTATGAACTGCGGTCAAAACAACTATAACGCTAGCAGTCTAGACTTGGTTCTCCCTTTATGTTGCTACACAGGAGCACAAATTCCACTGTAAGAATTGTGAGCTCAAGTTCCCAGCAGGGTGGGGGGGAATAAAGTTGCACCTGTTTAAGAGTCTTCAAGACTGACTGGAACATACATGAAGGAGGCAGATCTGGAATGAAATTACCCCTCCCCCCCCGTGTGTGTGTGTGTGTGTGTGTGTTTGTGTGTGCCTGTGTGTGAATGATGTCTGGAAGACGTATGTCAACTTCAAGTGTCACTCGTCAGATGTCATCCACCATCTATGAAACAGGATCCCCATTTAGGGATTACCAACTAGGATAGGCTGGCCAGGCAGTGAACCCCAGGGATCACCATCTCCATCTCCTCAGCACCGGAGTAACAAGCATACGCCACCAAATCTGGCTGTTTTCATGTGGGTTCTGATAATGGAGTCAGGTCCTCCTGCTTGCACAGCAAGCACCTCATTAACTGAGCCATCTCCTCAGCCACTTCTCATTCTTTCCAATTGTCTGACTCTGTGTTTAACCAAATATCCATCCATTGTGTCTACTGGGTAAATCCTTGTAAAACATACAAATAGATCACTCAGTTCCACCAAAGGCTTAGAATGTCATCAAATGGCCAACTGAGGCCTATTTCCCTTCTTCACTACTACCTGATGGTCCCACCAATATATTTAAAAAGTGTCTTGATTTATGATTTTCTTTGTTCTGTTACTATAAAAACTTCATACCACCATATTGGAACACAGTGTTTGGGACAACTCAAGTCTATGTCTCCAGGCTGTTTTCATTCATATTTGACTCAAAAAAAACTGCCTTTTATTCCCTTTGAGATGAGAGACATGTTTTTGTGTTGACAGGGAAAAAAGGAAGAATGCTGGTGGCAGTGTGATTTTCATTTATCTGAGCTCCCCAAAATAAAATACTATGAACAATAAGACATGATCAGGGCATGCAAAACTAAGGACTATTTTCCTATGCCAAAGTGCCTTGTCCCATCCTCCACACATTCCTTTACTTCCTGTTTCTGGCTGACCAGAGGTTACCGGCAGCAAGTCCTCAGACAGGAGTGGCCTGGCCTGGCAACCTCACCTTACCCTAACCATTGCTGCAGACTAAGAGCCTAGCCCATGAGAAAAAACAGCATTTTAAAAACAGCAGGTTAGTTGTTTGCATGTATGTAATAAATCAACACACAATCCTAACATGCTGTCTTTTGCTTTGTGAGAAATATCTTGCCCTCCAATTTTTTATTTCACAACCTGGAGCAAAAGGAGGTAATAGTGAGCAAATCAGCATACAGGAAGCATCTGTCAGCCATGAGGGAAAAAAGATGGTGAGAAGGGAACACAAAATGTTGCTAACGGATGCACAGCTTTGAACACAGATAGTGTGTGTGTGTGTGTGTGTGTGTGTATGTGTGTGTGTGTGTAAGAGAGAGAGAGACAGAGACAGACAGACACACACACACACACACAGAGAGAGAGAGAGAGAGAGAGAGAGAGAGAGAGAGAGAGAGAGAGAGAGAGCCTCAGGGGTCCTTTCTCAAGTGCTGTCCACCATTTTTTACTTTGTTCCAGTTTTTTGTTTGTTGTTTTGAAGCAAGCTCTCGAATAGCCCAGACTGGCCTTACACTCACTACGTAGCTCCAGTGGACCTTGAACTCCCTGATCCTTCTGCCTCCTGGGATTTCAGGCATACACCATCAAACCTGATTTACATAGCCCTGGAGATGGAGCTCAGGGCTTCATGTTTGCTAGGCAGGCACTCTACCAAGTGATCTACATCCCCAGCCTAAAACCTAAAGATATTTTAGAGGTCTCTCAAGTGTTTAACACAACATGGTCAAAATACGTACATTTCATAAACCCTTTTAAGCCAAACACATCTTTTTTGCTATTATTTGAACCAACAAGCAAGCGTTAGCTCCTCCTTTCTGTAAATGTTGAAACAGCTGAGTCCAGTAACTCACACATTTCCTCCCACGTATAAAAATGGAAACCACCACAACAGAAAAGGCTCTGGAATTTTCCATCCACACAGCTGTTGCTACACAGTATCTGTGGTGTAGAAACCTTGCTTCCTGAAGTTCATTGCCACAATCCCACACAAAGAAAGAATCCCCACACAAGAGAAAGTATCTCACCATGTAATGTTCAGGGCAAAGGCATTCTAATTATCACAAGAGGAGGAGGGGAAGGGAGAGAGAGAAGGATGGAAAGGGGAAGAAGGAGGAATCTGAAAGAGTTTGGTGAGATGACTCAGCAGTAAGAGCATTTACTGTGGTTCCAGAGGAACAGGGTTCAATTCCCAACACACACAGTAGGCAGCTCACAATTGCCTATAACTCCAGTTCCTGCACATGGTATACATAAACTTGTGCTGGTACACACGTATACACATAAATAAAGGCATATTTTTAGAATAGAATTTTAAAAGTAAAAATTAAAGAATTTGAAAAGTCACAGTAAAATCAATGGTCCCGAGTTTCCAAATGAACTTTGTTCGCTTAGAAGTTATGAGTGAAGGGGTATGAAAACAGAGAGCCATGTGGCTGTCATAAATTAATGTGGTTGGTCACAATTGATCTTGAGAACTAGGTGAATCATGAAAGGGAATTTTGTGGATAAACACGACTTAGATGAACTGGTGAATGATTCTAGTGAACACTCCTTTTTTAACTATGTGTATATGTGTGTCTACGCACATGAGTACAATGACATGGACATCAAAAAAAGGGTATCAGACCCTTGGACCTGGAATTGCAAGAGGTTATAAACCACCTGACACGGGTGCTAGGAACCTAACTCATGGGGCTGGAGATACAGTTCAGAGTAGAGCACTTCTCTAGAATATGGGAAGCCATGAATTCATCCATAAAATTGCAAAACAAGTTTTAAAAAGATGTGGGTGGGCTACACGAATGTATTACATTATTTTAGGCTGTTTAGGTATAATAGCACATGCCTTTAAGCCCAGCACTCAGGAGGCAGAGGTGGGTAGATCTCTGAGTTTGAGGCCATCCTGGATTACAGAGCAAATTCCACAACAGCCAGGGCTACACAGGAAAAAAAATACCTGCCAGAAAGAAAGAAAGAAAGAAAGAAAGAAAGAAAGGAAGGAAGGAAGGAAGGAAGGAAGGAAGGAAGGAAGGAAGAAAGAAAGAAAGAAAGAATCATTTTAGTGAGAGGCTTGAGCATCCATGCTTGCTTGAGAATCAATCCACCATCAATACAGAGAGATACTATAATTGATTGGGGAAAATTAAGTGTTATTGGCCATGGTGTGGTCTGACATAGTTATAAACATTCAGAGTAGAAACAGAACAGAACACTAAGCAAGTATCTTCCTTTAAAGGACTCTTCTCGGGGCTGGTAAGGGTTTTCAGTCAGTAAAGGGGTTGCCACACAAGCACGAAGACTCGAATTTGATCCCCAGCACCCACGTATGAGTTGGGCCCCACAGCCAGCACTGGCAAGGCAAAAACCACAGGGATTTTTGGTCAGCCAGCCTAGGCAGTTGGTGAGCTACAGGTTCAATGAAAAATCTGTCTCAAAGGATAAGGTAGAGGGATTCATGAAGACATTCAGCCTCTGACCTCCACACACATGTGCGCATGTACATATATACGCACACTCCCAACAAGACTTTTCAAACTTCTCAGAGCCACAGATGCTCAATCTATACAATAAAGAGTCTGTGAAACCCAAAAACTGCTAAAACGATTTGGAACACCATGTGTTATTCTGACAAAAGATTTTTCATTTGATAACAAGTATATAATTCCTTCATCCACTAACACATGCCTGTATTAAAGAAATGTAAAGGCTGCTCAAATCTCTGTCTTCCTCTCTCCCACCAACCACTACAATCATCCCCAAATAATACATCATTGTTACATTAAAGACACAAATTAATGTGCTTCCCCTCGGAGTCATTTAATCAAGAGCAAACCCAGATTTGAATTCTCCATATCATGTTGCCTGTGTCTTCCGTCCTTTGTCTGTCTGTTGTATAAGCCGGAATCTGTGCCTGCCTGAAGACTATCTTGTGAATCTCTGTCTATGTCAGCATCTGCCCCTATGTGTGTGTGTCCATAACAAAGGACTTCACTCTGTCTACTGAACTGCACAGAAGGCACCACATGGGGAAGAAATGAGTGATAATTTACAGAAATCTTTCACAGAGCACAGAGTTTTACAAGGGATTAAGTCACTGGTTCCAACTGACCCCAACTGACAAGATAACAAATAATCTTCATTTATCAGCCAACATCTAAATGTTATGTTTTACCGTTATGGTGGATATTCATTTTAGAAGGTGGCTTTCAACCTCTGTATTTGCTGCTTTCAGCAAATGATATGCATGCATTGTTCTGGGTCAGGGACATGGAAGATTGCCTAGTTTAAGATTACAGCTATGCATTAGCTTAGGTTGTAAAATGTTGATCACATAGGAAAGCCAAGGCAGTTAATGTTGATTGCTAACATTGTTCTCTTAAAGGCAGGTTAAACAAATGGTCTGAGTACACAGTATGTTAGCAGTCTTAAGTGACCTCAAGGTGTGTGTATTATTAACTCTATCTGTGAGGTCCAGCAAAAATTTCCAGTCGCATAGAATGGAAGAGATATTTCTATCATGATGCATTACCATATATCAACATTACTAGTCTTTGAAAAAGAAGGACAGTGTTCAGATCTTCATTCCATCCTTGACCTCTCTGTCTTGCCTGTCCCTGCTCACAAGAAGAAAGATCTGTGGACTTACAAGAATATGTCCGTCATAGGTCCTCTCCATTCTCAACCATGTCCCTGGGTACGCAGGCTGACTCTCATCTGGTGTTTGATCAAAACAGCAAGAAAATTCATTAATACAGGAAGAGACACAAAGTCCTATGGGGCTGCCCGAGGTGTCCATTGGGTTTGTCATTTCTCCCTCATCTCCATGAACTTCAATTCCCACATGAGTATGATGAACAGGGTCACATGGGACCAACAGGTGGCAGCAAATAACCTGAGCACAAGATAAACTTAGGGGGCTAGGCAGAAGTGTTATGAGGCCCTGAGTTCAGATCACCTATGCCCACACAAAAGCTGGATGTGAGTGTGTGTGTCAGTAACTGAAGCACTGGCTCAAGAAAGCAGAGACAAGCAGATCCCAGGTGGCCTTATGGTCTGCCTAACTGAAACAGTGAGCTTTAGATTCAGTAAAGACCTTGCTCAAAAAATATAGGGCAGACACATATAGATTCCCAATGTTAACCTTTGACCTTCACACAGGAATGCATAGATGAGCAATACACACAAACACATATACACGATGTCAACTTGGTTTTAAGAGTTGAGAATCTTTGTTCCTGCAGCCCAACTCACCATCACAAAGAGAATGGGACGCAGAATATGCAGGGTCCTCAATAAATAAAAGTGAGATTTCACATGCCATACTATAAACAAGTTTGAACTACACCTACTGGTCTCTTCTCTTGCTATTTTCACATTCAGTAATTATTCTTCTTGATGTTTTAGTAACTTGGCAAAAGGTTCGACACAGTGCCTTTCGAACCTGACTATCAAGCCAGTGATGGGAAAACTTGGATTTTACCAGGTTTAACATTCACAATGCAACTCCTACTGGGTGTTAAATCACACGGTTCTACTAAGACCTCATCCATCCCATTGAACCCACACTCAGATATAATTGACACTGCCAAAAGAACCACCCAGTCAGTGCTTTAGAACCTGTCCCCAATCTGTTTCATTCCACCTCTTAGCACGAGTTTAGATTCAAGGTATTTTTTGCCTTGTAGACATTTATTTAAGCCAGGCTCTGCTATTTGAGTGAGCATCTCAGAGCTGGAGATGTCTTCAAGTTGCATCAGGTATGTAGATATAAAAGAACTGTCTTCAAATAACATTAAAGTGTTTTGATATACACTGATGCCATCTCCGGTGACCTTGATTATAAAGGAAAACACAGGAGACAGTGAAATTGTTTTTCAACTGTAGATTATTGTGGACTGGGGAAATGGCTCAGTCAGTGAAGTGCTTGTCCTGCAGCAAGAGGATCTGAATTCCCTAAATTATGGAAAGCAGCTGTGTAGAAACTCACAGGTCAGGTAGCCTGGCATATGCAGTGGCAAACAGCAAAGTGATCCTGTCTTAAACAATGTAAAAGGTGAGGACACACACCTGAGGTTGTCCTCTGAACTCTACATGCACACCATGTCATACACATGCTCCCAATCACACGTAAGAATGCACATGGAAATGCACATACACATATCCATCATATGCACGCATAAAAGAAGGAAGGAACGAACGAAAAAGGGAAGGGAGGTTAGGAGAGGGCAGGGCAGGGCAGGACAGGGCAGGGAAGAGAAGGGAAGGGAAGGGAAGGGAAGGGAAGAAGGATGAGAGTGGGGAGGAGCTGGGTGTGGTAGTGCACAGTTTTAAGATTGGAGTTAGAGAGGCAGAGACAAGATGTATCCCCGGGGCCCACTTGTCACCCAGACTAGCCTGACTGGCACATTACAGGCCAATGAGAGACCCATCAAAAAGAAAAGATAGAAAAGTACCAGAGTTTATCAGCTTCTGTTCTGTCTGAGAAGCCTCTACCTGCACTGTCAGAGGATGGGGCAGATTTGAGGAAAAATACTAGGAGCCCGTTGAAATTATAACCAAGTTGTACCAAGAAGACTTTATGGCATTATTTTGACAATGGTGACATATTTTTATCTATCAATTTCAAAAATGCAATACATAATTTAGAAATTATTCTAGTTATTAGGCATTATCACATGATAATTTACTGAGAAGCCATTCTAATGATGCATATTTTAATTATAAAATGAAACAGAATCTGTTCTTAAACTTTTTATTGTCATATTTTCCTAGGAATTCTACGCAGTAGCAATGTTCAAAGGATAATTTTGAGGATAAAAATATATGTGTCATGTGCTAAGAGAAATCCATATCAAGTGTAAGCACACAGTTGAGTCAGTTTGCTTTCTTTTAGTAGATTGTCTATCCTGACAAATCAATGAGTATGGAGACATGAGAGAGATGTCCCCCCATATCCATTTTCCTTGAAGGAACAAGTCACATACTGGAAACCTTTACTTTTTTTAATTTAATTTTTTTTTCATTTTACATACTAGCCCCAGTTCCTCTTTCCTCTCCTTCTTACCCCACTACCTTCCCCCATCCACTCCTCAGAGAGGGTCAGGCCTCCCATGGGGAGTCAAAAAAGTCTGTCACATCACTTGAGACAGGACCAAGGCCCTCCCCTCTGTATCTACGCTGAGCAAGGTATCCTTCCATAGAGAATGGCTCCAAAAGCCAGTTCATGCACTAGGGATAAATCCTGGTCCCACTGCCGGTGACCCCACAAACTTCCCAAGCCACAGAACATTCAGAGGGCCTAGTTCTATCCCATACAGCTATTTGTCCAGAGTTCATGCATGAGCTCCCAGTAGCTCAGGTCAGCTGTCTCTGTGGTATCCCCATCATGATCTTGACCCTCCTTGCTCTTCAGCTAAGCTCCAGGATCTTACTCCAGTACTTGGCTACGGATCCCTGCATCTACTTCCATCAGTTACTGGATGTAGGTTCTATGATGACAAATAGGGTAATCACTAATCTGATTACAGGGAAAGACTAGTTCAGGTACCCTTTTCACTATAGCTAGGAGTCTTAGCTGGGATCATCCTTGTGGATTCCTGGGAATTTCCCTAGCACCTGGTTTCTCCCTAACCCCATAAAGGCTCCCTCTAGCAAGATGTCTCTTTCCTGGCTCTCCCGCTCTCCCCCCCGCCCCCGCCAACTTGGCAATCTTGAGCCCTCATGTTCCCATCCCCCATCCCCTCCATTCGACATTCGATACCCCTTCCCAGTTTACCCAGGAGATTGTAACTATTTCCCTTTCCTGGGGCCTTCCATGGGTGTCCCTCTTAGGGTCCTCCTTTTTACCTAGTTTCTCTGAGATTGTGAGTTGTAGCCTGGTTATCCTTTGCTTTATGTCTAATATCTACTTATGAGTGAATACATACCATGTTTGTCTTTCTGGGTCTGAGTGACCTCACTCAGGATGCTTTTTCTAGTTCCATCCATTTGCATGCAAATTTCAAGATGTCATTGTTTTTCTCTTTTTTTTACATTTTTACACTCCTTTGTGTAAATGTACCACATTTTTTTTATCTCCAGCTGAGCAGCATGTAGGTTGTTTCCAGGTTCTAGCTACTGCAAATAATGCTGCCATGAACATAGTTGAGCAAATGTCTTTGTGGTATGATTTTGCCTCCAATGGGTATATACCCAAAAGTGGTATTGCTGGATCTTGAGGTAGATTGATACCCAGTTTTCTGGGAAACCACCACAATGATTTCCAAAGTGACTGTACAAGTTTACACTCCCACCAACAGTGGAGGAGTGTTCCCCTTATTCCATATCCTGTCCAGTATAAGTTGTCATAGGTGTTTTTGATCTTAGCTATTCTGAAAGGTGGAAGATGGTATCTCAGAGTTATTTTGATTTGTATTTTCCTGATGGCTAAGGATGTTGAGCAATTCCTTTAATGTCTTTTGGCCATTTGAGTTCCTTCTGTTGAGAATTCTCTATTTAGATCCGTACCACATTTTAAAATTGGATTATTTAGTATTTTGATAACTAGTTTCTTGAGTTCTCTGTATATTTTGGAGATCAGCCCTCTGTCTGATGTGGGGTTGGTGAAGATCTTTTCCCATTTTGGAAGCTGCTGTTTTGTCTTGTTGTGTCCTTTGCCTTACAGTTGCTTCTCAGTTTCAGGAGGCCCCATTTATTAATTGTTGCTCTCAGTGTCTGTGTGACTGGTATTATATTCAGGAAGTGGTCTCCTTTGCCCATGTGTTCAAGGTTACTTCCCACTTCCTCATCTATCAGGTTTAGTGTAACTGGCTTTATATTGAGGTCTTTGATCCATCTGGACTTGAGTTTTGTGCATGGCGATAGATATGGATCTATTTGCATTCTTTGTGTTGACATCCAGTTATGCCAGCACCATTTGTTGAAGATGCTTTCTTTTCCCATTGTACAATTTTGGCTTCTTTGTCAAAAATCAGGTGTTCATAGGTGTGTAGATTGATGTCAGGGTCTTCAATTTGATTACATTGATCCACGTGTCTGTTTTTATGCCAATACCAAGCTGTTTTTATTACTATAGCTCTATAGTAAAGCTTGAAGTGAGGAATGTTGATACCTCTGGAAGTTCCTTTATTGCACAGGATTGTTTTGGTTATCCTGGGCATTTTGTTTGGAAACTTTTACTTTTGGAATAAAACAATATGCAACTTGAACAGTGATGCTTCTACGTGATTCACAGGCTGCAAAACTTACAGGACATAAATTGGTTCCTGTTTCTCTCCATACTGAGTAGAAAACACGAAGCCAGTGATAAATCAAACTTCAATTTAAAATTTTCCTGGGATTTCACTTTCTGCTACGTCAAAACTCCCCACTCTATCTGTAAGAAGTATATCTCTGTCTTTTGCTGTGTTGCACGCAGGGAGGGGGTGCTTTATTTTGTTTTGTTTAAACACAATTGAGAATAGCTGTGACATCAGGACATTTTCCCATCACAGTTCTGAATGACAACATGCCAGCTCTCTGTAGATTTAAAAAAAAAACACTGTAATTGGGTGAGGAAAAAAGAGAATTAGCACTTCAACAATTCTTTAGGAAAATCCCCTCCTTTCAATGTATCAGTGACCCAAGACCCCTACTGAGGCACCTTTATCTCTCTCTATCACTTGTGTTAGGTGGTGTTTCTCTTCTCCTTTATTTCTTTGGGGTTTTATTGGTTTCTTTTGTGGTATTGGGGGATGAAACACAGGGCCTGGCTAATGCTAAGCAGGCACTCTGCCACAGAGCTGTGTTCACACCCCCTTCTTCTTCACTCATAACAACAATAAAGGCAGCATCTATCAACACTTTTTTTCCTACTAGCTGAACAACTTCGGTAAATTGTCCCTTTAGGAAACTTTTCTTGAGCTGAGGATGGATATCATTGGTAAAGTGCTTGCCTCGTCTGTACAAAATCCTGAGTTTAATCCCCAACACTTTGTAAACCAGGTGTGTGGTACATGCCCATAATCCAGCATTTGAGAGGTGAAGGCAAGAGGATGAGGAATTAAAGGTCATTCTCGGCTACATATGGAGTCAAGACCAGCAAATGATCACATGAGGCTCTGACCCCCCCCCGCAAAAAAAAAATGTTTATTTTAATTCAGTGTATAATATGTATTCTTGCCCTATTCAAATCAGTAAGGTGGAGGTACACCAAAGATGCTATTTTTAAAAATATGAACAAGAGCTGAGCGGTGATGGCACACGTCTTTAAATCCAGTGCTTGGGAGGCAGAGGCAGGCAGATCTCAGTGAGTTCAAGGCCAGCTTAGTCTACAAAGTGAGTTCCAGGACAGCCAGAACTGTTACACAGAGAAATCCTGTCTCAAAAGACCAAAAAAAAAAAAGAGGTATGAGTAAAAGATTGGCAGGATAGGTCTATAGATAGGGGAACTTGCCTCCAAGCCTTACAACCTGAGTTTGGACCCTAGAAACCACATAGCAATTGTCCTCTGACCTTCATATAAATACACAAACATAAATAAGTATAATTGAAAAGATTTTAATCATAATTTTTTAAAATCCTGAAAGTCCCTTCAAATGATGTTCACAAGCCAAATCAGGAATTATCTTGTTTTTGCCAATAAAGTTTTATTGGCATTCAGCCCATGCAATGGCTATTCTTGGTTGTTAACTTGCCTAAATCCGAAATTAACTAAAACCAAGTGGTTGGGTACATCTGTAAGGGACTTTTTTTTTTATCTTTTATTTATTTATTTATTTATTTATAAGAATTTCCACTTCCTCCCCTCCTCCCAATACCCTCCCGCTCCCCCCACTCCCCCTCCTCCTCCCTCTCCAATTCCAAGAGCAGTCAGGGTTTCCTGCCCTGTGGGAAGTCCAAGTTCCTCCCCCCTCCCTCCAGGTCCAGGAAGGTGAGCATCCAAACAGACCAGGATCCCAAAAAGCCAGTACATGCAGACAAAACAAGACCCAGTGCCATTGTCAATGGCTTCTCAGTCAGCCCCCATGTCAGCCACATTCAGAGAATCCGGCTTGGTCACATGCTCGTTCAGTCCCAGTTTTCTTAATTAAATCATTTAAAGTTGGAAGAGTTACTTTTAATCTAGATCTTTTGAGGTGGGAAGACCCACTTTTAGTCTGGGCCATACCTTCTGCTGACAGCCTATATATAAAAGACATGGAAGAAGGAAGCTAGCTTTCTTTGCTTGCTTACTCTCAATCTCACTGGCAAGTCCATTTCTTCGCTGTCATTAGAGCCTAATTTTTTGGGGATTCTGGTATTTATTGAACCAGCTGAGATATTCAGCCTTGAGGACTGAACTCTTGAACCTTCTGATGGTAGACAATAACTGTTGGACTACCTAGACCACAGCTTGTAAGCCCCACTAATAAATCCCATGTATGTACCTATGTATATAGTATACATGTGTATGTATGTATATTAATTCTATAAATTCAGTTCGTCTAGGGAACTCTGACTAACATAGTCCATTTATTTACATGTTGCGTATGGTTATTTTTATTCTACAATTGAGATGACAGATTTTGACTCACCAAGACCATAGGAATACCTGCCAGAGCAGATAAAAGGCCTCAGTGAACGTCTGCAATCAGAGCTTCCTTATTCCTGCACACAGAAAAATACCTGCTGCCTCCTTAGTGCACCCATGAAGTACAAGTGAGACCTTTTTTGCAGCACTGACATGAAGTACTAGGGGGAAATACATGAGAAAATACAGAATAGCTTAACTTCCAAGAGCCCACTTAAAAACTTAAGCTGTAAGAAGCAAGTTTTTTGGCCTGTTTCCTATGTCCAAAAATTTGGTGGCTCGGTTCATTGCTTTCCAACACAAAACTTTTTGGATGTGTTTTCCTCTTAAGTCAAATGTCACAGAATTCAAAGCATGGGGTAGAAATTGGACTCTAAGAAGCAGATATGTCTCATCAGGAGAGAGAGCAGCTGAGTGCTAAAGTCGTGGGGCTCTGTGAATCATCGAGTGACACCATCAATGTCAAGGTCCTCTGCACAATGAGAACAAGTAAGAACCCTTCAAAACCACAGAAGAAAATGATCTAGCAAAACCTCAATTGTGTGTTTTTCTTTTCACTCGTTCTGAAAGCATATATGGAAGAAACTTTGTCAAAGAAAGGAGGGAGAACTGTTAGGTCATTCTCTGTGCAGCTTATTTCCTTCCTCAAGCTTCAAGCCACATCAATCAGACAGCTAATAATTGCTCAAAAGGCAGTGCTGAACACAATGAGAGCTATCTTATTAATCGGAAGAAAGATTTTAACAATCTGAGCATTACAAAGATAGGGAACGATTGAAAGAATTCCATTCTACCTGGAGCTTCCAGAATGTTCTCATTTTAATGTTCTTAACCATTTTGCCCTATACCTATGGTTAATAGTGCATCAATAGGACTCATTATTTGGGGGTATTTTGATTTGTTCAAGACAGGTTCTCACTCTGTGGCTGTTCTGAAGTTTCTCTGTATCTCAGCCTAACCTACCTAGGCTCTGTAGCCCCGTTTGGCCTCAAACTGGCAATCTTCCTGCCTCAATATTCTGAGTGCAGCCATTATATGCATTCATCATCATACCAGGCTCAGGAAAACTTGTACAGAGTCTAGAATGGTAGAGACTCTTGGCCACTTGTCACAGTCCCTGAGTTTGAATCTGTATTCTTAGTGTCATTCTCCTCAGGGCACATACACTTTGGGATCCTTTTATCCAACAAACCAGAAAGCTCACTTCAAAGCAAGAAACATAAAAGCACTGTGGGGAGGGGGGAGCTGGAGTGATAGCTCAGTGGGTAAAGTGCTTGCTGGATAAGCATGACCACCTGAGCTTGAACTCCCCAAAACTCATATAAAAAGTCAGGGCACAGGGTATATGGTTGAATCCCAAACCTGAGAGGCAGAGCCAGGATTCCTTGAGTTGCTGGCCGGTCACTCTTGCTGAATCAGTGAGTGCCAAGTTCAGTGAGAGACCCTGTCTTAAAAGATAAGGTGGAGAGCAATAAAGGAAAACATTGAAATTCATCCTCGGGCCTCCATGAATAAACAGACCTTGAACTGGATTCATCTCCTCTTCCTTCCTCAACCTCCCAAGTAGGTCCCAAGTGCAATACACGCGTGCACCATCTGGCCCAGCAATTGTCAGGGATTTCCATGAAAAGATAAACAATGACTGGTATTTTCAAAACCAACTAAATGCTTTCAAGATGACTTTGCTTTTTTTTTTCCTTTTCAACTGTAGGCACCTTTAACAACTCAGAATTTCTGTTGTGGCAGCTGATTTGTCTGGAGATAATGCCTGACCTATTTACTTCCTGCGTTATGTTCTTTGTTTTGTAGCCCTGTCTGGTACAGGAGGATGAGCAGTACATCTCGGGCCCTATCACTCTAGGTGCACACTTTTACCCAGCTGAGCTGCATCTCCAGCCTGAGAGGATTTTGTTCTCTTACTTAAAGGTACCGTATGACAAGGCATGTTTTGAAACAACAAAAGAACACGGGTTAGCTGCATTGCAGTTATGAGGTTTTTGGATGCTGAGAGATCAGGTTAAGACTGGGTCCAAATTCTAGTCTGAGAAGTCAGAAGTAAATACCACTAAGGATATTAAGCAAAGACGTAGTGATGGTTAGTGATGATTACCAACTTGATAGGACCTAGAAATCACCTAGGAGAACAGGCTCTGGTCATATCTTAGACGAATTAGCTAGACTGGGCTTAATGAGGTGGCAAGACTCACCTTACGTGCCACACAAATAAAAAGTAGAACGTACCCTGAGCTTTCTTTAATCTCTGCCTCCTGAGTACACCTGCTCAACATCCTGCCTACTAGGAGTTCCCCCAACATGATGGACTATGCCCCTGAACTATAAACCAAAATAAGCCCTTTCTCTCTTAAGTTGCTTGTGCCAACCATTTTATCCCAGCATCAAGAAAAGTAAGTGATACAGATGTCGGTAGAAGATTGAATGACAGCTCCAAGTCCTCTGAGGACCTCAGAACACAGCCTGATCTGAACTAGGTTTTACAGATGTGACTAAGGTAGAAATCTATGGAGATGTGGAATTTAGGGTGTACCCTGCATTGAGTAGATGGTACTCACGCACACAAGAAAAAGAAATGAGTATTTGAGAGAGAATTTTAAAAAAAGGCCCTGTAAAAACAGAGCTGAGTCTTAAGTCTTACAAAGAAGGTGAAGCTGAAATGGAGGTGCAGGGTAGATTCATTCCCACAGAAGCAAGCTTGCACACACATGGCTTTCAGGCCCGGGGCCTCCAGAGCCCCCAGAATGAAACTGCTTACTTCGATTTACTGTTAGTGGGATGTATACACATGTGTTTGGTATGTACACATATGTGTGGTGATGCATGCCCTCACGTATACCCAAAGAGGCCAGAGACTGATGTCAGACACCCTGGTATGACCTTTTTTGAGACAGGATACTCCAGTCAGGACTTGATTATAACTCTAAATTTTCTTTAGGTTCCCATAAGCTTATCAGTGCCCCCAACCAGCAGGAAGTAGCCTGAAATACTATGCCCACATTCCCAACAAATGGACTATGGGTATTTTCCTTTGTTTTTTTTTTTTAAAAAAAAAAAAGAGGGAAATGGTGTGGGAGAATTGTCTGTATTCTGTCAATCATATTTTAATAAAACGCTGATTGGCCAGGCAGGAAGTATAGGTGGGTCAACCAGACAGGAAGTAGAGGCAGGGCAATGAGAATAGGATAAGTCTAGGGAGGAGAAAGCTCCCTCGTCATTCCTGCGCAGGCCACCGAAGAGGCAAGATGTAAGCTCCTCCAGCTGAGAAAGGTACTGAGCCATTATGGCTAACATAGATAATGATAATGGATTAATATAAGTTACAAGGACTAATAAGAAGCCTGACCTAATGGGCCAATCAGTTTATAATCTTATGGAGTCCTGTGTGTGATTTCTCTTTGGGATTTGCCGGTTGTGGGGTACTGGGCGGGAAAGAAACCCCAACACGCCAGCCCCTCGTGTTACAACAGGGTTTCTCACTGAACCTAGGATAGAGGTAAGTGGTCAGCAAGCCCCAGAAATCCTGCAGTCTCTACCCTCCCCGCAATGCTGGGGTTATATGTAGACATGAATATACACAGCTTTCTATATGGATGCAGGAGACTCAAACTTGGGTCTGCATGCTTGTGCAGCAAAAGCTCTTACCCACTGAGCCATGCCCAAAGTGCATGTTGCTTCTCTTTGAGGCTAATTACCCTGCTACTGAAGACATACATACATCAAGCTGGAAGTAAGCTGGATGCCAGTGGGTAACACTGGCTATGGCTCATAGTACTGTAAGGTGCTATGTAAGCTACTAGGGGAGAAAAGACATCAGCTACTTTACCCATCTATGGATCCTAAATACTAAAACATCTGTCAGGCAAGGTATTTCCACTGGTACAATAGTGACACAGTTGTTGCGGGGAGGGGCAAACCATTATAATCAGATTTGAGGTCCATTCCATAGAGAAATACATACTTAGCACTGTAAACTTATTGCTGCGGATGTCACAGGCCTTAGGAGGGAACTTACGTCTGATATTAAGCTAAATGAATAATTAGCCAAACTGCTTTATAGTTATATGCTTAGAGTAACACTATCTGCCTTGGCCAGAAAATTTTGCTTTTGTAGTAAGTTACAGTTAAGACAGAGACTCATAACTGATCAAACGGAGTACTGAGAATAAAGGACTGTTAGTGCTCTACCCTAAATAGAAGATCTATATTGCCTGTTCCAAGACACAGGGAACATCACGGAAAAGGGAGTAGAAAGAATGCAGGAGCTGAAGGACAGGAAAGGAGCAGGGTGGGGGTGCTATGACATAATGCATTTTGAATGGCATGGCCACACAGTGTCTAGAACCACTTGCAAAAGATGTGCAAAGAAGACCTTAAAGTTGGAGAGGAATTAGCAGGGAAGGAGATCAGCAGGTGTGGGAGGGAGACAAAAGAGGGACCAAGCATGTGAATGTGATCAAAAACATTGCATATAAATGAGAAAATGTCAAAAATTGCCTTTCAAAAATGAATCGGTAGGTCAAGGTAGGGGGATCTCTGTGAGTTCAAGGCCAGAGTTGTCTATAAAACAACTTCTGGGACAGCCAGGGATACACAGAGAGACCCTGTCTTGGGGGGGAAAAAGTAAATTTATTTGTTTGTTTATTTATTTATTTATTTTTAAAAATTAAAAGACCATGGACGCAGATAAGAGTCAAGGTCCCTAGGCTAAGAGATAAGAGGACTACCAGTCTAATGACTTCCCTGTGGAGGGGTGCACAGGGTTAGGAGGGACTGTGGATCAACCACAGTTGACACCCATGGTGACATGGTATGCTCCAAGGGACACATACAACTGTTTACTTTCTTGAGGCACAGCTGGGGTTGAAGTCCACAACTGTGTCATAACACCAGTTCACCAGGTTGTACAGTATTTTTTAACAGCCTTTGGCAGGTTTGGATGTCAACCAAGGAAGGCAGATGGCATAGCGTGGCGAAGCTCAAGCTTCTGAGAAGAGCAATATTTAACGTTTCGGTTTGTTTCCACTGGGAGGTCTCTGCTGGTCTGGTCAGCTTCCACAAGCTCTCTACAGTAAAGCATTGGCCACAGAAATACTCTCTACTGGATAAATGTGTGGTGGCATAGTCACATTGAATGCAAAATGAATGAACCGTGGCTTCAGCTGAGAGGGACATTGCACGCTGAATAGTACTTGATTGTTAACTTGGCAGATTGAGGATCACCTAGGAGATGACCCTCTGGGCACACCTGTGAGGGATTATCTAGTTTGGCTGAAGTCCTGACCTGGATAAAAAGCAGAAAGTGAGCTGAGCACCAGCATTCATCTGTCTCATGCTGCCTGACCACCGACAGACCGCTCCTGCCACTGTGACTATACCCTCAAACTGTGAGCCAGAAGAAGCCCTTTGTCCTTTGAATTGCTTTTGTCGAGCTATTTTACCACAGTAGCAGAGAAGCAATTAAGACAAACAGGAGCTGATTCCCCACCATCCCTACCTGTCTTGTGAACTTCTGGCATGCCCCAGCATCATGATGGCGATCATAGCAGCTTTCTGGTAAACAGCTGGCGGCCCTCTGCTTCTCAGTTTGGGGGTGTGACTAGGTCATTAGGATGCACATTTCTCTGGAATGCTCTCTCATTTGCATAGGTCATTTGTCACAATAAGGAAACAGATGAGAGGGAAGGATGAGAATGTTTTGTGGCTCCAAAAGCATTAAAACACAATTTTAAATCCCACGAAAATAGATTTCAACAAGAAGGTATTTTTTGACTGATACAAGAATTGATATGCTATTTACTCTGATTATTTTCTTAAAATTTCTCATAATCCAAAAAGACATTTAATAGACAATAAAACTTACACATAGTCATAATTGTCACATACATCCAGAACATTTTCATTTAAAGTGAAATTCTATTGTGATATCTTAATGATCTATATTTTAGTACCTTGAAACATTTTTGCTATTTGGAAACATTATTTTAGCTTCTGTCCACAAGGTATTGTTTTTTCAGTGACAAGTATTAGAAACCTAAATTAAATGTGGCTACAGAGAAAAATAAAAGAAACACATTGGCTCACATAGCCAAATCTCTCCTGAGTAGCCTTCAGGATGTGCAAGATCTAAGAGCTACTGAGCTCTTTTCTCTTTTCAGCACTGGGCACAGTGAGTCTCCCTGCCTTAGAGCGATCTTTGGTTTTGAGGAGTGATTCAAAAGATGGATTTTATTGAGAGGGAATTTGTCTGCACTCAATTAGCAGCCCCCAAAATAAAACCAAACTCCAAGAATTCATCTGAAAGCCCAGATCTGGCTTTCTTTTGAGGATGAACTTCCTGAGGCAGAGGGGAATGTTATATGTTCTCTGGCCTTGTCTGAGCCACCCTAGAGCTCCAGGTCACAAAGTTTGGAAATGATAAACTAGTACACCAAAGAAAACTATCTTTTAGTCAAGAGGGGTGATGACATCTGTAAATCCCAGGCTTTGGGAGGCTGAGGCAAGAGGACTATCATAAGTCCAAGATCAGTCTGAAGACACAACCATCTATAACTCCAGTTCCAGGAAAGCTGATGGCCTCTTCAGTTATCTAATACCCTGGAGCTAAAGTAACATGAAGTTGTGATCTGCCCAACATGGTTTCTGGGAACCAAACTTTGGTCTTCTGCTAAAACAGCAAGCACTTTCTTGTTTGTTTGTTTGTTTGTTTTTGAGACAAGGTTTCTGTGTGTAACAGCCCTACTTGCCCTGGGACTCACTTTGTAGACCAAGCTGGCCTCAAACTCAGAGATCAACCTCTGCCTCCCAAGTGCTGGGATGAAAAGCATGTGCCACTACCACCTGGCAAAGTAAGCACTCTTAATAGCTAGGCAAAAAACACCACATGGACGCAGATTTTATCATTTCTAGCAGCTTCTGGTAATAGATTACTGTTGGCACAATTCAGTGAACACATATAATGTGCCCCTATGCTTCAAAATGCCTCTGAGGCATTGTTCTGAAAATGAATGGAGGGGGAAAGTTCACCAATGCCATGGAAGGCTCCAGAACCCAAAAGATCAACTTTGCCTTCATCTGATCAAGACTACTGCCCCAGGTGATTCTAAGTAACAAACCCCCAAAATGTTTCTATAACCCATGTTTCAGCTCACCCTTGACACTTCTATTCAGATAGGACTGATATGTACACACGTTCGAAAGTACTCTGGAATTAGCTACCATCCTACACCACTGACATTGGAATGAAACCAAAGCAAACACCACAGAGATTCCAATAGATTTCAGCCTCTGGCCATACCTTGTTGAGTAACCAGCCGAGCCCCGAAATCCAAATATTCCTAGCCTTGATACTTCTTACTATATTTCTGATCATGAAAGGAACCAAGGGGAAAAAACAGATTTTTTAAAAAATTATCAATAGCCATTTTATCACAAAAGATATCATTTTTTATTAACAACCTTGGAGATCTTTGCCACAGACAGTCAAAGCAGATTATTTCTGGCATCAAAGTATACAACAACAAACTTGTTTTCCTCGTTCTACCAATATACCAAGGGTTCCCTCTTCAGTACCCCAAATATTCTCAGCTCGGGGGACACAGATATTAGCAAGATGCTTCTCCAACCAGAAAGGCATTACACAGGAATAATTTGTCAGCTGTCCCTCCGGCTACTGGGAAGCTGAAACAGACAGGTAATCTCTTTAAAACACAATCTCATGACCCAGAAAAGAGAATTAATACTGCACCTATCCTACAAACCCCTCAAGCCCAGCTGTTCACAGGGCCCCTGCTGTTAGATGGAGGTCACCTAATTTCTCTACCCTGCTACTTCCTTGAGGGGCTAAGAGGCCATGCTTCCTCTCTACTGCATTTACCAAGCCTTGAAAGTGTTCCATTAAAATTCCAACCCCACTACCTTGTAATGTAGCTGTATATAGGAAGAATCCTTAAAGATGTGGTCAAGGGTCAGTTTCATAGCACACATTCAGAACTCCAGCATTTGGAAAGTTATTTTACAGTAGAGTTTCAGAAAGCTAAGGTTAACCACCCCCATAGGCTCATATATTTGAATGCTTGGTCCCCAGTTGGTGGTAGTTTAGAAAGAATTAGGAGGTGTGACCTTGTCGGAGGAGGGGTGTCACTGGGGAGGGCTTTGGGGCTTCAAAAACCCAAACACACCATTTCAAATCAGCTCTCTTTCTCTCTCTCTCTCTCTCTCTCTCTCTCTCTCTCTCTCTGTCTGTCTGCTCGCTGACATGTTCCCTGCCATGACGGTTGTGGACTCTAACCCTCTGGAACTGTGAGCCCCAATAAATGTTTTCTTTTATAAGTTGCCTTGGTCACAGTGTCTCTTCATGAGAATAGAAAAGTAACTAAGCATCCAACTCTGGTGCAAGAGAATTATCTGTATTCTGTCAATCATGTATTTTAATAAAATACTGATTGGCCAGGCAGGAAGTATAGGCGGGTCAACCAGACAGGAAGTAGAGGAGGGGCAATGAGAATAGGATAAGGCTAGGGAGGAGGAAACTCCCTCCGCCACTCCTGTGCAGACCACCTAAGAGGCAGCATGTAACTTGCCCAGCTGAGAAAGGTACTGAGCCATATGGCTAAAATAGATTAGAATAATGGGTTAAGATAAGTCATAAGAACTAATAAGTAGCCTGACCTAATGGGCCAATCAGTTTATAACCTTATGGAGTCCTGTGTGTGATTTCTCTTTGGGATTTGCCAGCTGTGGGGTACCAGGCAGGACAGAAACCCCAACAAGCCGGCCCCCTCATGTTACACAACTCCCTATGTAGTCTAGTCTAACTTTGAACTTCTGATACTCATGCTTTCTACCTTCTTCATACTGGGATAAGTTATGCATCACTAAACCTGGCTCTAACACTCAGGAATTTGAGACAAGAAAAGCATAAATTTGAGGCCAGCCTTTGCTATGTAGTAAGACCCTATCTCAAATACAAACAATAAACAGACATGAATAAGGTAAAATGAGGTGGTATTTGAACAGTGTTCTTATGGAATGAGGTTAGGAGGTATGAGGCTCTCTGCGAGTTTGAGATCCATCTGTTCTACATATCAAGTTCCAGAACAGTCAAGGCTACAAGGAACTATCTCAAAACAGCAGCAGCAATAACAAAAGATCACAAGACTAGGAAACACACACCAAGAAACAGTCCTATGATGACAATGATGACAAAGGCTAAGGACATAGCTCTGTAAAGAAAATGATTGCCTAGTATGCAAAAAGCCCCGGATTCAATCATCAGCACCACATAAATTGGGTGTGGTGATGGCCACCTGCAATTCCTGCACCTGCGAAGTGACTAAGGCAATTCCATCTTGTCCTTACTCCATTTTGGGTTTATTAGACAGTTCACAGCTCTCTGCTCTCTTCCCCCAGCAGTCACATCAGCTTGGCAACATATTTGAGATTTCCATGCCCTTGACCATGGTCCAGATGTATTGAACAGAATAATTAATGTTGATACAAACTTAACATAAGCTAAAATAACTAGAAATGTGTAAGTCAAAAATAATTGTACTTATGTCTAAAATAATTACTATGTTCTGCCAGAAATGAATGTTTCAAGGTCATTCTGACCCTCATTTAACTTTGATGTAAATTATAATAAGTGTGGTTTTTACATTTAAAAAATGCTATACCTCTGAGCTTTCGCAGCAAGGGACTTTGAGGCATGAACCTGCTCTTCATCTCCAGCCAATAAAAGACTCATATACTTTTAATTGGTTTAATCAGTGTCTTGAGTGGATTACTGGGCTTGGAAAGTAAAAGAAGGGGCAGGAGTTCAAGGTCATCCTCAACCGCGGTCAGCCTGAGCTACACAAGATTATCTCAAAAGCCCACGTGAAGCTGGGCATGGTAGCCCATGCCATTAATTCCAGCACTCTGGAGGCACAAGCAGACAGCTTTCCATGAGTTCTAGGCCAGCCTAGTCTACAAATCAAGTTCTAGGGCAGTCAGGAATCCAGTCACAAATCCTCCCCCCACCACCAAAATGTAAAAGGAGACTACACATTGGTTTCCCAGTCGCCCAGACCTGATTAATCACACAAAAACTATATTAATTAGAACACTGTTTGGCCAATAGCTTAGGTGTATTCCTAGCTAGCTCTTACATCTTAAATTAACCCATTTCTATTAATCTATATATTATCATGAGACTGTGGCCTACCAGTAAGGTTCCAGTACCTTTCTCCTTCAGCAGCTACATGGCGTCTCCCTGACTCCCTGACTTTGCCTTCTTTCTCCCTACATTCAGCTTAGTTTTCCCCGCCTAGCTCTATTCTGCCCTACCCTAGGCCAAAGCACCTTCTTTATTAGTCAATGGTAACAAAACAATGATAATATTCATAGCATACAGAGGGAAAATCCCACATCACAAAAAAAACAAACAAACAAAACCCCAAACAAAAAACTCAAAAACTCTCACGAGGGCGGGAGGTCCACAGGCACGAAATACACCAGGATGGACCCTTACCCCTTCTTGGATGTAGGCTGAAGGTACATCAGGATGCATGCTTTCCTCTAATTAAATCTAATGGGAAATAATTAAGCCCCTGCAAAACTTGAATCAGGGCCATTTTCTGGAATCCCAGAGCTGGACCTGGTCATAGCCCACCCACTTGGCCAGTATATAATTAAAGCTTGCTTCAAATTTGGCTTTAAATTGTGGTAGTGCTCTTATTCTCAACCAGTGGGATAAACATGAAACATGAGGAGAAGCTGGCATCTACAAGAGGAGGAGGGGCCATCATCGAAAGGATTCCTGATGATACTTTCATCTTGAACCCAGCATCCAGAACTGTCATGCTTTTTGAGTCACGGTTTCACACCTGCAGCCCAGGCTGTCGTCAAACTGGCAAAGATCCTCCTGCCTCTTCCTCCTGAATGCTAAGATTACAGGCATGATTCACCCTGCCGTGATCCACCCTCTGTAACTGTGAAACAAACAAACAAACAAAAAAATTGACTGCTGCTTAACTAGGCCAGTCGGTGGGCCTGGCATCCAGCAGCCTTAATTGCAAGATTTCTAAAACAGAATGCAGGAAGAAAGCAAAGTCTGACCTTCAACAGATAGCACTGTGTTTATTAGCACGCACAGCAAGGGGCAGCCCCTCTCCCGTGGGAAATGGAGGGGTCTGCCAGGGGGAAAACTGCTTTATATGGTTGGGGTGAGGGACTTGGGAATAAGGAAATTGTTACAGCCTTAGCCCACTGCCTTTTCCTGCCTGCAGTCTCTCCTTCCTGAAATTGTTCACCCAAGGCAAAACAGACTACCTTGGGAGCAGGGATGTCTCTAAAGACAGGCCTTTCTGTGCTAACCGATTGCTAGGTCATCTGTAATCTCAGAGGAATCCCGTTTTACCACTGAGGCACTCTATCATTAGCAGAGCAACACACACAGTGCCCATGGAGATACTGGCCAGTCTGGCTGCATGCACTGGTAACAGATGGTGAACTACACTTGCCAATTTGCACCTGGCCATTTTTTAAGTTGTATGCACAGAATGGCATTTAAAGGCCTTGTATATCTCTCTAGAAGGAATAAGCAGAAAATACCCACCAAAGCTGGCATGGAGTGAGCAAGTGGCTGTGCCCAATTTGGAGAGGAGGGAGGGGGTTGTTTTTTTACTTAGTTGGCATATTATTGTTTGGGGGTTTTGTGTTTTGGTTTTCGCTTTTTTTGTTTGTCTTATAATTGGGGTGCATTGGGGAGGGCTGTTTCTTTATAGTGGAGGGACAGGGTGATCAACCTTGAGAGAGTCCTGAGATATCATCTCCCCATCCACCCATACCTGTCCACCACCCCCAACATACACAAAATGGTGATTGACATTTTGAGGCTTTTTAAGCAGTAGTTTCTGTTACATTCAAGGAAGACCTAGGCCAAACAATGTTCTCTTTTCAAGTAAAAAAAGAAAAAAGAAAACTCAAAACCATTTTGGTAGACTAGGATTTGCCCTACTACAGCTGTGTTGTAAATCTGTTTTCTTAAGTCCTTAATTAAGCCTTCCAGAAACTGGGCGTGTTTTCATTTGCATTCCGAAACAGAAATCTGACGTGTTTGAACATTGTCTGCTTGGGTTCAAAAGGAAACTGTAAATTTATACAGTCTGTTCTTTAAAAAAAAATGTCAATTGCATCTTAATGAGTCTCCGCAGTGACGTGCCCCACCCCTTCTCCCATCCCCCACCTCCACTGACCCAACCTTCCTCTGCCACCACCACCACCCCCGCCACTTCCCTCCCCCTTCCTTCCTTCCTCCACTTCCCATTCCCCTCCATTTCACTTCCCATCTACCCACCTTCCGGCTCTATTTTCTATCCCCCTCCTTTTCACTTTCCAAGCCTGCTCCTCCTCCTCCATTTCCCAGGCCCTCCCTCCTTCCCAGCCCAGCCCCCACCTTCGCGTTTTGCACCCCTTTTCTTTCCTCCTCCTCCCTTTTTCCTGCTCTTCCTCCTCCAGCGGTGTGCATTCCAGCTGCAGCCCCGCCCCTTCCTCCCCACTCCACTCAAGTCCCCCTCCCCTCCCCCGCCCACTATCCTGCCCGGTTCCCAGCCAGGCTCCCAGAGGGCTGGCTAGCGCATGCTTCCAAAGGTCACGTGGTCCCTCTGCCTCTCCCCCCCCCCCCCCGGCGGGGGAGGGGCGGCTGCAGAACCTGTTCTTTGTTAAGAGGTCAGAGCCTGCGCCTGCGCTAGCTGGGAAGGAACTACCGAGGATCTTCAAAGAGCTGCGCAGTCTCAGCGCCCCGCCCCCAGCCGGGCCTGGGCTGTAATGGTTGGGCTCCTCAAAGCCTTCTGGGTTCACCGCCTCCACAGGGGCTGGGGACCTTCTGGGAAACCCAGAGACCCTGTGAAATAGGGAAACTGAAGAATAGGGAGTCTGCTTAGCGGGGAGTGCCTGAATGCTCAAATATGTAATTGTATCTAAAGATCTTTCCCTGTGCAGAAACATTTTCCCATCCAAAAATGGCAGTTGAGGGGGAGGGGAGGTGGGTAATAAAACTGAGCTTGCTCTGTGCAAGCAGTTGAACACTGTGATTAGGTTACATAGCTGTAAAAATATTTTTCTAGGTCACTAGATATTTTCAAAGTCAGACTTTGACTGAAGGCAGTGGAATTTTCTATGCCAGAATGTTTTAACCCTTCCTAATTGCAGAGCATTACTGTTTTACCGTTTCCAAAAATGGGCTAGGGGTGTAGCTCTGTGGGTAGTGCCCTTGACTAGCTTGCATGAAACCAGAGGTTGGTGGCACTAGATATTACCTGAGCCTGGTGGCACACACCTGTAATCACAGCCCTGGAGAGCTGGAGGCAGCTGGATGAGAACTTCAAGGTCATCCTCAATTACACAGTTTTGTTATGCTTTGTTGTTATCTCTTAGAAGCCTGTTCTTTTCAAAAGAGAGACAAAAAAAGGGAGAGAACACAGGCAGCTGGGGAGGTGGGGAGGGACTGGAAGGAGTAAAGGGAATGGAAACTGTAATAAGGATAGACTGTACAAGAAAATAATCTATTTTTAATAAAAGAGGGAGAAATAAATACAGACCGATTTAAAATAAAATAACTATTAAAAAGAAAAAAGTTTCCAGCCTGAGATATATGAAACCTTGATTCAAAACAACAAAAACCTATAATTCATGGGCAGGGGGTCATAGCTCAGTGGTAGTGTACTTGCCGGGCCCTCAGAAGTGGAAGAAAAGGTATGTAATTGTGTAATTATGTAAGTAGCCTTTTCCTCTACAGTTCTCAATGCGACACACAAATATAGGTCAGGGATAAGTATGTTTACCTTGCCTGCTAGGATAATCCCGGTTTTGTTTTGTTTCGTTTTTAATCTTCTATGTATATCCTGTATACATATACTGGGAGGGGGAGCACATGGATGCACTTGTGCTGGCATACATATGAAGGTCAAAGGACAAAGTTTTCTGGTTGTTAGTTTTTTCTCTCTCTATCTCTGTGAGCACTAAGATTATAGATGTTGGATACTGTGTCCATCTTATTGTGGGTTTCTGAGATGTGAACTCAGGTCCTCTCGCTTACATGGCACGCACTTTAATCAAAGCCATCAGCCAGGATTGGAATGCCTAGCTGTAACTGGGTAGAATTAAAGGCAGAAAATATTGATCAAGTTTCCAATAGTTAAATGTGACTGACCAGGAAATAGATAGTCCCAAACATCCCAGCATCCCCAGACTTGGAAGAAGACCTTGGGAGAAGCTCTCTAGCCAGAACTTTGAGAATCACACTCCATGAATGGCCCATAAAGCCTCAGTGTTTGTAGTAGGAATCAGAAAATTTCCCTTCTGTCATGTTCTATGATAAATACAATGTTTCCTATACGAACGCACATTTAAGCATTTAATCAAGTGCCAAAGTGTGAAAGGCAGAGAGACCTCACTATGGTAGAATAAGAATTAGGCATCCAGGCATCCAGTTACCTCCTGTTAGTGTTGAATTTCGCAGGCCTCAAAAGTTCAGGGCCTTCCTTTAGGTAAAGAGTCCAGCAAGTGTGTAATGGATGAATCACTGAACTTGTGTTGCCTCCAGTGTGTTGTTATTTCCAAGATTTCCCAAGCTATTTATACTTCAACACTGAATTTTAGAAAAAAAAAAAAGAAAAGAAAAATCACTGTTTCAGTTATTTTTCTATTGTCATGACAAAATATCATGACTAAGGCAATTTAGAAAGCTTTCAATTGGGCCTCACAGTTCAGAGGGTTAGAGTCCATGAACACCATGGAGGGGATGGCATCAGGCAAGGAGGCATGGAACTGAAGCAGTAGCTGAAAGATTACGTCTTGAAACACAATGACAAAGCAGAAAGAGCTAAATTGGAGCAGTATGGGCTTTTGAAACCTCAAAGCTTTCCACCAACGACACACCTCTAGGTAGATTTTTCTGTTCTGCCTGCCAGCTCCCAAATAATTACACAGAGGGAGACGTCTTATTAATTATGAAAGCTCAACTGATAGCTTAGGCTTGTTCTTTACTAGCTCTTATAACATAAATTAACCGATACTTTTATTAACCTACACTCTATCACGTGGCTCTTACCGCTATCTCATTTTATGTGTCCTGATCGTTCTGTATCTGGCTGACTTCTCCTCCCTAGCGTCCTCTGTGCCTGGAAACCCTGCCTAGTACTGGCTGAATTGGTCATTCAGCTTTATATTCAACCAATCACAGTGACATATCTTCACACAGTGTAAGAATATTCCACAGCACACACTGCCTCCAAAAAGGCCGTGTCTCCTAAGCAGTTCCATCAACTGGGAACCAAGTATTCAACTATAGGAGACTATGAGGACCATTTTCATTCATCTTTACTCAAGAGAAAGAAAGCAAATATTCATAGAAATATTAGTCACATGAGCTCAAAACTAAAAAGTACTTAAAAGTGAACAAATCGATACATAAAATATGATTGTTGGGCAGTGGTGGCATATACCTTTAATCCCAGCACTCAGGAGGCAGAGGCAAGCAGATCTATGTGAGTTTGAGGCCAGCTTGATCTAATGAGCAAGTTCCAGGACAGACTCCAAAGCTACACAGAGAAACCCTGTCTCAAAAACAGAAAAATTGTGGTGTGTCCATCAATGGACTGTAATTCAGTCAATAAAAGGAATTACTAAAACATTCCATGAGGAGGATGAATCTTAAAAACAACATACTAAGACCCAAAAGGATACATTTTATAACTGGATGTAGTCAGAAACTGCTTTTTAATTTCCCAGCCACCCAGAACTAAATAATCACACAAAACTATATTAATTACAACACTGTTTGACTGATGGCTCAAGCGTATTTTTAGCTAACTCTTACATCTTAAATTAAGCTATTTCTATTAATTTGTGCATCACCATGAGACCGTGGCTTTCTGGTAAGGTTCTGGTGTTTTTCTCCTTAAGCAACTAAATGACATCTCTCTGACTCTGCCTTCTTTCCTCCTCTATCTTTGCTTGAACTCTTGGACTTTCTGCATTGCTATATTCTGGCCTGCCACAGACCAAAACAGCTTCTTTATTAATCAATGGTAACAAAACATATTCATAGCATACAGAGAGGAATCCCACATCAACTGAAGGTTTCTCTCCCACCCACCAGTTCCAGAATAACCACTCAGAAGCTTAATATTAATTGCAAACTGTTTATCATCTCAGGCTTATTATTAACTAGCTCTTACAACTTAAATTAACCCATTTCTATTATTCTATATTTTACCATGAGGCTCATGGCTTGCTATTTCACATCTTGCTTCTCTGGCAGCTATTAGCGTTTCCCAAACTCTTCCTTCTTTTTCCTTTTATCTTTGCTTTGATTTCCAGCCTGGCTCTGTTCTGCCTGGCTATTGGCCAAATCAGCTTCTTTATTAACCAATGATAATAAAACATATTCACAGCATACAAAAGGACATCCCACATCAGATATATATTCCATTAGTAGGGAATGTCTGAGAAAAACTACCAAGTCTTCACCCCCAGAAAAAGGTGGTGAGTGACTATCAGAAAGCCTCAGGGTTTTTTTGTTTTTTTTTAAGGTAACAGAAACACTCAGAAATAAGACTGTGATTGGGATTATATAACTACACATTAGTAAAAACAAAGCAATGGATTATATCATTGCAGTGTGTGAGTTTATAGCATGTAACCTATTACAACACTTTTCTTTTTGAAAAAGATTCTCACTCAGTATACAGTTCAGGGTGCCCTGGATATTACCATCTTTGTACCTTAGCTTCCTCACTGCCGGGATTACAGGTGTGTGCCACCACAATGGTTTTTAAAAACTTTAATGGGTTTTGTCATTTGAAAGAACATCCCCAGCACTAAGAAGTCAGAGGCAGCTGGATCTCTGTGAGTTCGAGGACAGCCTTATCTACAGAGCGAGTTTCAAGACAGCCAGAGCTGTTACTCAGAGAAACCCTGTCTCAAAAAAACAAAAAAGAAAGAAAGGGGGAGGGAGGGAGGGAAGAAGGAAGGAAGAAAGGAAGGAAGAAGCACGATCTCATGTAACCCATGCTGGATGAACTTAAACTTGCTGTGTAATTGAGGTTGACCTTGAACATCCTCCTGATCATCCATCCTCTCTCTGCTTCTTGACAGTTAGGATTACATGAATGCATTACCACCTACTAACAACCTTAACATTTCCTTCTTGATGGTGCTACCTCTAACTGAGCAAGTACCATCAGTAACAAAAGACCTGCAAGCTGACCACTGAAAACTAGCACAGGCTACAGAAGATGTTTGCTAGATGCAGATTTCTTTCAGATCACTCCTCTGCTTTCTTACCCAGTTTAAGCTCTCATCATGTGGTGTATACAGTTGGTTGCCGTTGTTTTATACCTTTGTGTCATCTGGCAAGTTCCCACAATGCTCTGGGCCAGATCTCCATCTTGCTGTGATGTGTTTGACCACAAATTGACCTCATTTGGGGTTGATGGGATTAGCTCCTGCTTTCTGGATCTACAATTCAGGCTTTACTGCTGTTAATTTTGTTTCACATAGCTGAACCCTGTTATAGTTCCTTCTCTGGGGAGAACCATTCACCTGCCACAGCGGTACACGTGTTTTCTGTAGAAACATAGGACCCACTCACATACACACGTGCAGCTGCCATGTGCACTGTGCTAATGAAATAATCCTCCCCTTGCGTCTGTGAGTGCTCTGCCATTTTCTTGTTGACACACTTTCGTTTTTCTCCGTGCTAGTCACCACTCACAGCTGGCTTCATGACCAGCTCTTTTTCAGGACATACTCTGCTAGGCTGAAAAACATTGGTCTAGACCAGTGGCCTTTGGCCAGTGGTGATTCTGCCCCAAAAAGGAGATTAGGCAATGTCTGGAGACATTTTTAGGTTGTCAGACATGGCTAGGTTGTCAGACAGGACTAGAGAAGGAGTGGTATAAAATAAAACACAGAGATGGGCCCATCACAGACAATGCTTGATCTCCAAATGTCAAATGTGTTAAGGCTTAACATACAGCTTTAATTCCAGCACTGGGGAAGCAGAGACAGGTGAATTTCTGTGAGTCCGAGGCCAGCGTGGTCTACAAAGTGAGTTCTAGGACAGCTAGGGCTACTCAGAGAAACCCTGTCTCAAAAAACAAATAATAAACAAACAAAAAGTACTGAAGCTGAGAATCTTAATTTTACAAAGATTATCAGAAACTTCTAGAAAATTTCAGCTTTTCACCAAGCATGGTGACGAATGCCTTTAATCCCAGCATTTGGGAGGCAGGGGTAGGTGAGTTTGAGGCCATCCTAGTCTACAAAGTGAGTTCCAGGAAAGCCAGGACTGTTACACAAA
Organism: Myodes glareolus; assembly: GCF_982192425.1. Lineage (NCBI taxonomy): Eukaryota > Metazoa > Chordata > Mammalia > Rodentia > Cricetidae > Myodes > Myodes glareolus. Next base: position 122,996,521 of record NC_142053.1, read on the forward strand.
AAATCCTGTCAAAAAGGAAGGAAGGAAGAAAGGAAGGAAGGAAGGAGGGAGGGAGGGAGGGAGGGAGGGAGGGAGGAAAAGAAGAAGAAAAAAAGAAAAGAAAGTTTCAACTTTTCTCATTCACCACCAAGCTTTTGTAGAGAAGCAGGTGAGCGTGCTCTCAGTTGAAGCTAGACAGGACTTGCTCTCTCTGCTTACCTGAAATTCACAGCACTAAAGAGGGGAGGATATTTTTAAATATTTGCATATAACTAATGAGATATCTTGGGAAAGCAATTAAACTCTAAACACTAAATTCCTTTCTCTTTCATAAATACCCTACTCAAAAGATCCTGAGGGTATTTTTTTTTTCATTTTTATTTTTTAACATTTCTTTATTTATTAGAAAGAGGGCATGGGTGTTGTATGCGTGTGGAAGTCAGGGAACAACTTGCAGGAGCTGAGAGTAGGTTCCAGGGATTGTATTCGGATTATCAGATTTGGCAGCAAGAACACCTACCTGCTGAGCCACAATTTCCATGTGTATGTGTAGAGTGGGTGTCTGTGTAGACATGTCTGAATGTCTGTGTTCAGGTACACATGTGTGTGCCTGTGGCAGACTGAGGAGAATGTCATTTTCCTGGGGCAGGGTCCCTCCCTGAACCTGGACCTTTCCGGTTTTACTAGTTCATCTAGCCAGCTGACCCCTGGGTTGCTCTGTCTCCACCTCCTGTGTCCTGGGATTACAACTACCACACCTACCCGCTTTTTCACATGGGTGCTGAGTAGCTGAAATGCAGTCCTCCTATTTGCATGCCACACGCTTTATCTACTGAACCATTTGTCCAGTTCTGAAGGTAATTTTATGCATTATTTTGTTATAATTTAATGCATGAAACAAAGCCACATGGTATGGATTTTTTCCATTGATATCACAACTTAAAAAACATTTTTGTTGTTGTTGTTGTGAGCCTAGCTTTTAATGGCTGAGCTAGCTCTCCAGGCCTTGGGGGTTTGTTTGTTTGGTTGGTTTGTTTTGTTTTGTCTCTGTAGAGAGAGAAAACTGGCTGTCCTGAACTTGCCCTGTAGACCAGGCTGGCCTCAAACACTCAGAGATCCGCATGCCTCTGCCTCCTGAGTGTTAGGATTAAGGGCTTGTACCATCACACCTGGCACAACTAAAATTGTTTGATATCTTAGAGCACTTCTAATTTTTGCAATAGGGGTGGTTCAAGCTGCATCTCTTTCATTCACTCACTGTAGATCCCAGGCAACAATATCTCAGAGTGAGGAACGCTGACTGTACAGTCTTGATTTTCTGTCATCAAGGGCTGGTTCAGGGTGGAGTGCAGAGGCAAGGTCTTCTTTCTCCATGCAGAAGAGTATTGATCAGATCCCTATATCGCAACCTCTGGTGACCACTTTTCAGTCCCCCAAATCTGAACCTGCTCACTGCACCCACCTACCTATGGTCTGGAGGGGTCCTTCCTGTCTTAAAAGTGCCCTTTTGGGCTTGCTTTAAAATCAAGATACCTCTTGGCAGACACACATGCTAGCTTGGGTTCTGTCCTCTTACCCTGGTCTGAAAATGGCACAGGCCTGACTCCACCAATGCATCTTCACTATAGTGTGTGTCTCTCTGTTGATTTGTCCACTCTTGGCTCCCTGCTGACTGTCTCTGCTCACATCCACCCCAGTCCCGAACATACTATTTTCTGCTCCTGGAGGAAATTCTTCCTTTTAAGCCCCTGTCTGATCCTCTCTTCCTGGATGTGGTAGCCTAAGGGATGGGTTTAGGGCACCCTGACTTCATCCTCTGTCATGATTTTCCAGCACGGAATATTTGCTATAGCATTTCTCCAGGACCTTAACAACACTAAGACTAGGATTTCCTTGCTCTCTGATATTTGATGTGCCTGTCCAAATATTTTAAAACTCCCCAGGGAGTCTACCCTGCAGGCAAGGATGGAGAAGGCTGATACCCTTTGAGCACACTGTGCATATGTCCACCGTATTCTGTTGTAGACATCCTAAGCACCTCTTGTTTTATCTTTGTTTTTATTATGACACAGAAACCATCATCACCCTTAGGGAGGCATTCTCCTGTAAGTTAATATTGGCATTCTGATGCATGCTAGCTTCTCCTAGGGAAGCCATAGTAGATTGTTTGATGAGAGGAGGAATCAAATAACACTTAAAAATATTTTTCATATGTGTTTCAACATTGAACATACTGAATGGAAATGATATAGAAAATATGAGTGTGGGCCCCAGACAAGGGCAGTGATCAGATTATGTAAAGAGCTCCATATTTTTGACCACACCCATCAAGTTTGTTCTCCTGCTGGGAGCAGGTGAGACTGCTCAACCACCAAGCCTGACAACTTGAGTTCAATCCCCAGGACCCACTTGGTAGAAGGAAGAGAAATAACTTCTACAAGTTGTCTTCTGACCTCTGCATGTGATCCACACAATGCAACAAACAAACAAACAAATAAATAAATAAATAAATAAATAAATGTCTGCCCTATGGCTATGTATTTTAAGTCAGATCTGGTAGTATGGGTGTCTGGGGTTGAACACTTCTTGGAGCTGTCCTATACAGTGTAAGGTGTTTGATAGTGTGCCTGGTCACTACTGTGTATATGTCAGTAGTGTCCCCAATTATTACAACCAAAACTGTCTTCGATACTGCTAAATGTCCTTTGGAAAGACAGAAATGTGTTTCTTCTTTACAGTTTTGAGCTGCATGAAATAAAAATGTTCTTAAGATAGTTTGCAAGCCAGTAACTTTAGCTGACTGCCCTCTGTTGCACTAAGACAATTCCCAAGGAGCTTCAGAAGAGGAAATAGAAGAAGAAAAAAGTGGGGAGAGACACAATTCAGGGGCTGGCGCGATGACTTAGTTGGTAAAGTATAAGAACCTGAGTAAGATTTCTCCAGCAAAATGGTGAGTGGGGTAGTACCTGTGCTTAGAAGCCCAGGAGTTGGGACAGAGACAAATTTGTTGGCCAATCAGCTCCCACCCCCTGTAACTCCCCTGGCATTGGTCCAATGCCCTCTTCTGGCCTCCAAAGACTCGCATCTGCACACACGTACACAGCCCTAAGCAGTCTGATGGAACCATGCCAGGGACTCTTTGAGATGCAGAAGAGACATGCTGTCCCCAGCTCAGCTACACCTTGCTCTTCACACATGGCTAGTCTCTGGCATCTGAAAAGACAGGTTCAGTGAAGGAAGAGATCAAAGGGTCGCTAATGACAACAACACGTGGACTGAGGCAAAATGGAGCAGGTGCAGTAAAGGGAGGACATCAGTGGAAGCTCCAGGGGACTTAGTACTGAAGTCAAAGAACTCTACCACTCAGCTCTATCCCCTACCCTCAGATTTCACTCTCAGATCACCAACTCAGAGACAATGAACAAGAACTTCAAGTTGGAGATGGCAGACTATTATACCGGACCTGTATGATTCCCAGTTAATTATAAATCATGCATGATCTCACTTGTTTGTTTGATGAAGCGGGGTCTTACCTTACTGCCCAAGCCTTACTCAAATTACTAGGCTAAAATGATCCCCCTGCTTCAGCTTCCTGCGTAACTGGAACTACAGGTACACACCACCTGATACGTTTAGTCTTGACTGTCAACTTGACTGGATCTGGAATCAAGTAAGAGGCAGGCAGGTCTGTGGAGACTTTTCTAGGAAGAATTGGCAGAGGAAGGAAGATGCTCCTGCAGACTGGGTGATACCTTTTGCCAGTGGCTCATATATAAAGAGGTCACAGGAAAAACATTAAGATTTTGCCTGCCTACTTCTGCTTCTTGCTGGTGAATGTATCTACCGTGTTGATGCTGCTGATGCTGCCATCCTTTGCTAGGGACTGCTGAGGTGTCCAGGTTGGTAGGCCAAGCAGCTACCAAGTTCCCAGCCTCTCAGTATACAAGGCAGTCTAATAAATTAATTTTCATTTCATATATACATATACACACATATATATTCATTCTTAAAGGTTCTATTCCTCTAGATAGTCCTAATACCCCACCATGCCTGAATTCCCAGGCTTAAACTTAACATTTTAAAACAGTTTTTGCTGTTTACAATGACAGCATTTTCCTTTTAATTTTTGATGGCATTGAAATTTCCTATGCAATGAGACCATGCCTTTCTTCAATTGCATTTATTTTTTATTGTCTCTGTTACACATTTCTTGGTTGCTTCATAAAAAGAGCCAAAATAAATCAGCGGTTGTTAATGTATGTGTGGGGTTCAAAAAATAGACAATACATAAATGTGTATTATTGGTCCCTCACTTGAAAATATACTGAAAGTATTTGTGGGTGATTTTGAACATAGCTGGGTGGGTGGGTGATGCGGCCTGACAGAGGTAAGGTGTGATGGGAAAGGGTTGTCACCCTAAGCTAGTTCTACCTGTCACCATTCTCTCAGAGTATCTGGTGTACTTGGAGTTGAACTATTGAATCTGTTTGGCTCTTGGTGTTGGAACTCCAAGGTAAGATACTAAGGGTCAGGCTTCATGGCACACACTACAGGTTGCTAGAACACACCCTGTGTTTAAAATCGACCTCCAGGCTGTCAGCATGTGTCAAAAAATTGTGACACACTAGGTCTCCCAGGAGATACCATGGGCCCCCTTTGTCCTGGCTGTTGGGCTTTATTGTTACACATCTGCAGGCTCCAAGACTACAGGTACCATAGCTCCAAAGGCACTGCACACACCACAGTGGTGTGGACTTATGCAACAAAACTGCTATCCACCTACAGCCTTGCAAGCAGCTCTCAGCTACCAGAGGTTCCAGGGTTAAACGCGGAAGCAAATCACATCCTCCTCCTCCAAGCTTTTCAAGCACTCTTTGTTCTCTGTATTTAGCTAACTGGACACAGACCTTACTGGCTAGATAGAAGCAAAACCTCCAAATGCAAATGCCTTAGACTCAGGAATCACAATCCTGCCTCTACTTAGAAAATGGCATTGTTTTTGACCGTAGGAAACCTTCCACATGAGATATGATTTTTGTTCTATTCTTGAGAAAGATGTGCTGACTTAGCACAATTCTTGCACTGTAGCTCAGCATCATTCTTTGGCAGGAGGGACTGATTTGCATAAGACTGCATGCTGTTGCCATTGATGGCTGTCTGAAGTCCTGTATTTTTGCTACTTCTGTTTATCAAAACATATACTCATTACCTAAGAAACTTGTAACAAGGAGTGTTGGGCTGTACATTTACTGTATAGTCTTGTGGGCTCCAACAAAGGAGCTTGCCCTTGTTGAGGTCAGAACATTTCCAGTGTTTCACTTAATTAATTGTGTGTGTGTGCGCTTGAATTGTGAGGGAGCAAGTGTTTTTGAGAATGTGTGGATGCCTGTGTGAATGCATGCCATTCGTAAGCGAAGGCTTATTACCAGGTACCTTTCTCCATCACTCCCTACTTTAATTAATGAAGCAAAGTCTTTTGCTGAATCAAGAGCTCAACAATTCAGCTAGGCTAGCTAGCCAGGCAGCTTGCCCAGGTACCATCCTTTCTCCAAGTCCCTAACTAGGATTTCAAGCCAGCTGCCATCCCACCCAGTTTTTTGTGTGAGTGTCTTGGATCTGAATGCTAGTCTCATGTTTGTGTGGTGAACACTTGCCCTGCTAAGCCCTTCCCTGTACTCATCCACTAATTAATTTCCTTTTATTTTTTTTAAGCATTGCCCAATCTGGGCTCAAATTCAAATGATCTCTCTGCCTCAACCTCCTAAGTACCTGGGGTTGCCAGTACAAGTCAGTGTGTCTGACTACTTTGTCATATTCTAATTGGTGAGTAATGATTGCAGGTATTGATGGGACATCAGGACATTTTTTTTTTTGAAGGATGCTATTTGGCCAACATTGCCTAACTTCTCTGAAATTCTCTCTCTCCCCCTCCCTGCCTCTCTCTGTTGTTGTTGTTTTTTGTTTGTTTGTTTTGCATGTGTGTGTGTGCATTCATACAAGTGAAAATGCACAAGTGAAAATGTGTGCACCTGTATGTGGAGGCCAGAGCTCAATCACCAGTGTCAGGAGCTGTCTACCACCTCTCACTGGGACTTGTGGCTCACCAATTAACCTACACTGGCTGGCTAGCAAGCACCAGGGATGCAGAGTTGGGACTAGAGGGACCTGCCATCACACCTGGCTTTTTTGTTTCTTACATGGAGATTGAACTCAGGTTCTCACATTTGCAAGGCAAGTTCAAGGCAAGCTCTTTACCCGCTGGGTTATCTCCCCAGGCCTTCTTTGAAATGTGTAATTTTGCCTCAAACAATGTGTTACTTTCTTTATTTAAATCATGAATACATTCTAAAATTCAAGGGCACCAGAATTCCTAGATGCAGTGTAAACACCACTAAGGCAAAAGAGGAAAAGAAAAAGGAGAGAGATGCATAACTGACTGCTTAGGAGCTTCTGGAAGCTCTGCAAAACAAGGATAAATCTGCAATCTACCTGGTATTTCAGAGTGATGGTGATGGAAGTAAAATTCATTCAGTATTGAGAAGCCTATATATTCTTTTAAAAATATAGATGTGTATATGGAGGGCAGAGGACAACTTACAGGAATTGGTTTACTCCTTTAATTATGTGGGTTTGAGGAATGGAACTCAGGTCCTTGGAATTGGCACGCCAGACCTCTCACTGCACCATCTTGTCAGCCCAGAGTCTTTTTTTTTTTCAGTGTACAAATGTTCATAGTCCTCTGAACAACTTTGTAGTTCACACACTTCATTAGAGGTGTCCTGTTGGCCCATACTGTACCCCAATCTCCTACCTCTAAAGAGAGGGGAGCTACAGGGCAAGAAAACCTTGGATCTTTCTCCAACGTCTCTGGGCAGCTAAACTTCTTTCTTCTTTTTGCTATGCCCTTGGCTTCTTCTCCATTTCTTTATTCTGAGTCAGCCAAAAGCAAGTATCAAGGGACCACAAAGGAACTCCCATGAAAGGCAGCATCGCACCGCCTGGTACTATTAAGAAATTGTTGTCTAGTCTAAGGATGTACTAATCAAAGTGAAGGGCTCCTTGGAGATTCTGAGACAAGAGAGCCCCATCCTAAATGTGATCAAGGTCAGCAGATAGGGTGTAGCTCGGTTTGCTTTGGAGCTCAGCCTCAAGCTCTATATGAACCCCAGGAGCCTGCCTTCTCTGCACGGAGTCACTTTTCATAAATATCTGAAGGCGCAGGGGATGCCAACCAAGGCAGCTGCCAAAAATAGCTAACTTCTAGAGCTACAGAGAAACTGCAAGAACAGCGTAAAAGGATCCCGTCATTCCATTAACCTATTTATGCCAGATGGTGGGCTACTCTTGGTTACAAGACATACCTGCATGTTGAGAAACATGGATTCTAGGGCTAACATTCTAGTTGCATTCCCTGTCCTACTGCCTGGGCTGTGGGGAGGGAGCCATATCAATAGTTTTGGAAGTCTGGAGATTTGCATTTCATCCCCAGACTCTATAAACTAGTCTTCTAAAAGATTACAAAATCACTCTGACCTGGTGGTGAAGGGCTGACATCCCAGATACTCCTGAGGCTAAGGTAGGAGGATCAAAAATTCAAGGTCTGCCTGGACCACAAGGTGAGTTCAAGATCAGTCTGCTCATCTTAGGGAACTTCTGTCTCAAAATAAGTCTAGAGTTCATTCACAGATGAACAAATAAAGAAAATGAGTAGAGGAACAAACAAACCATCATGTTAAGGGAAATAAGCCACCCCCAGGAAGATGAATATCTCATCCTTTCTCTCATTGTAGAATCTGAACTTGAGGTATGGATGATATGAATGTATAAATCTGACTAGAAGGGAAGGAAGAGGTCTAAAATGAAAAGGAAGGGAGAATAAACTATGATGATGGAATATACGCATCTTGAAAGGAGAGACTATATGGATGGAGGAACAGGACCAACAAGAGATGGGTGAAGAGGGACAGAGTCCTGGATGAGAGCAAAGTATAATCATGTTTATTTTACAATGAAAATCATTTCTTTGTGTGCTAGCCAGAAAGTTAATTTAGAAAGACAAGGAAGGAAAGAGGTTGGCCTTGAACTCCTTATCCACCTGTCTCTACCTCCTGAGTGTTGATTGCAGGCATGACCTACCACACATAATTTATACAGTACTAAGGATAGAACCAGGGGCTTCATGAATGTTAAGCAAGCACTGTAGCAATCCATCCACATTCTCCAGCCCAGTACCTTCCTTCTGAGTGCAGCTCAGGTCCCCCTGCCTCTTCCTCTTCAGTTCTGGAACTAAAGGCATGAGCCACCACTTCTGAAATAGGCCAAAGTGAAAGGGTGGGAGCAAAAAGGCAAAATCCTAATTCTAACAGGAAGGGCACCAATTTCAATACAGACAATTGAATATATGTTCTGTCTGCTTGCTAAGCTTAGAGATTGCTTGTTGACAGGGCTGAGCAGGGGAACTTGTTGAGTTTCAAAGCAAGATTACTAAATAGAAATGTCTTTCCAGTTCTATTATTTGGATAACTGACACACAAATTAATGATCAGAACAAGCAAAGAAAAGGATCAGAGAAAACTTACATCACAAAAATTACTTGATCAAGTCTCAGCAGGCAGCATCTAAGTAAGAAATGACCATCATCAAACCCAAGTAGAACCAGGAGAGCATCTTCCTAACTAAGCCTGGAAGATGCTTTTAAATGCCTCCAGGGTACCAAGGAGAAGGTGTTAATGAGGTCCAATGTGGATAACTGTATAAGGTTCTGTGCCTATTGCTGACTCTTTTGGATCAGAAACAGTTTATGGGAACTAGGATGATAGCCCAGATGGTGACGTATCTGTGGTACAAGCTTGAGGACAAGAGTTTAACTCCCCAGAACCCAGGAAAATACCTAGCACATTCCTGTGTATTGGAGAGACAGCAGGATCCCTGGGGTTCACTGTATGTTTAGTGTAGCCTAATCTGCAAGTCTGGGAATTCAGTGTGTGTCCCCGTTTCGAAAAACAAGGTAGGGTGTAACATGAGGGCCAGCTTGTTGGGGTTTCTGTCCCACCCAGTACCCCAACAAGCCAGCAAGTCCCAAGGAAAATCACATGGAGTCTACATCAGGTTATAAACTGATTGGCTCATTAGGTCAGGCTACTTATTAACTCTTAAAACTTATATTAACCCATTATTCTCATCTATGTAAGCCATAATGGCTCCGTACCTTTCTCAGCTGGGCAAGTTACATGCTGCCTCTTCGGTGGTCTGCGCAGGAGTGGCAGAGGAACTTCCCTGCTTCTCAGAATTCTCCTGTTCTCATTGCTCCACCCCTACTTCCTGTCTGGCTTTCCCGCCTATACTGCCTGCCTGGCCAATCAGCATTTTATTAAAATATGATTGACAGAATACAGACAATTCTCCCACACCATTTCCCTCTTTTTTTTTTTAAACAAAGGAAAATACCCATAGTTCATTTGTTGGGAAAGTGGGCATAGTATTTCAGGCTACTTCCTGCTGGTTGGGGGCGCTGATGATCTTATGGGGACCTAAAGAAAATTTAGAGTTATAATCAAGTCCTGACTGGAGTATCCTGTGAGTCTTGATCATCTTAGGCAGCAGTTTTGAATCTGTTCTGGATGTAGAACTCAGACATCTGGGCCATCTGTTCCTGTTGGAGATTTCTCAGGTGGCCTTCCTTGATCATACTGGATTTTTCTTAACTCAGAATGAATCCACAACCTCTCATTTTCTGTGGAAACAAAAGCAAAATCTCTTCCCCAAAGTAACAAACCTTTTGACTTCAGTTTTGAAGCCAAGGTATTTTCAAAATACCTTTCTTGGGTTAGTTTAGCAGCATTTATAAACAACAGTCCTTTAGCAGCTGTTGCTCCTTCCTCAGCATTCAAACAATTCAAAGAGAGCATAATGGCATACAGTATCAAGATTCTCTTTGTATTTTCCATCTTTGTATGGCTTTACTTTAACCTCTATTTCTTTTATTTTTACTTTTACTTTTTGAGACAGGTTCTCTGTATATCTTTGTCCTGGAATAACACTGTAGACCAGGCTGTCCTTGAATTCACAGAGATCCTTCTGTCTCTGCCTCCCCAGTGCTGGGATTAAAGGTGTTTGCTACCACACCTTGAATTTAGAGATCTGTCTCTGCCTCCCAGGCATTGGGATTAAAGGTGTGTGCTACCACACCTTGAAGTCACAGAGGTCAACTACCTCTGCCCCTTAAAGTCTCAGAGGTCAATGTACCTCTGCCTCCCAGGCATTGGGATTAAAGGTGTGTACCACCACACCCTATTTCTCCCTTTCTTTCTTTTTTATTTTTAATGACTTTAACCTTTAGCCTGCACATATTTTTAACACACTGTAAACTCTTTAGAGGTTTTCTTCATCTTTGAACCTCTCTTTACTGTATCTCTCTCTCTCTTTTGACTACATGAGTCTTTAAGGAGAAGATTAAAGCCGTGGCTTTGACGGCTAGATCCAGCCCATTTCTTAACTTTCCAGCCTCATGGCTGAGATACCAGCCAGAGCTGCCACAACTCTATGGCGTTTCAAGGTCCTTGCTAGCAAGCAAGTCACAGCATTCTGCTCACAGACCACACTCAGTCGGACTGCCTGCCTGAAAGAGTCAGAGGTTGCCCTGGCAGGACAGTCCAGAAAGCCGGCATTTTAAAACAGCACAGCTTTTTTCCTGCTATGGCTGAAAACTGAAAAGCATGCATTCAGCTTTTCATCAACACCATTTAAGTGTTTCATGGCAGGACCTCTTAAAGGAGCTACAAAGTTTTGCAGCTAGAGATGAGTCAGGAAGCCTCTCTTAGATGAGAGCATTTGCTTGCCTCTAGCAAGCAAAGCAGACCTGAGAAATTGCTGCTACCAAGAAACCATGCATAATGCTGTTATTTTGTTCTAGAATTACTTCTCAAGCTGTCTCAGGCTTTATGTGGATACAGTTGTCCACACGTTGGTGCCATATGTAACATGAGGGCCAGCTTGTTGGGGTTTCTGTCCCACCCAGTACCCCAACAAGCCAGCAAGTCCCAAGGAAAATCACATGGAGTCTACATCAGGTTATAAACTGATTGGCTCATTAGGTCAGGCTACTTATTAACTCTTAAAACTTATATTAACCCATTATTCTCATCTATGTAAGCCATCATGGCTCCGTACCTTTCTCAGCTGGGCAAGTTACATGCTGCCTCTTCGGTGGTCTGCGCAGGAGTGGCAGAGGAACTTCCCTGCTTCCCAGAATTCTCCTGTTCTCATTGCTCCACCCCTACTTCCTGTCTGGCTTTCCCGCCTATACTGCTTGCCTGGCCAATCAGCATTTTATTAAAATATGATTGACAGAATACAGACAATTCTCCCACACCAGTAGGGCCCACCCATAAGATGGCTCAGATGGGGAAGGGCTTGCTGCCTAACCCTGACAAAACAGTTCAATCCTTGGACCCACATGGTGTAATGTTGACTCAAAAAACTGTTCTCTAACTTACACACAAATGCTGTGATACATGCACCCACACACATCATATATGCAATAATCATAATCATTTTTGAAAATTAATGTGGGTGACTCTTGAGGAACAGCACCCGAGGTTGACTTCTGGCTTCTACAGATCTGTGCTTGTGCACCTCTAGGCACATAAACACACATATACACAAAAGAGAGAGGGAGGAACAGAGGTGGTGGGGAGGGCAGGGAAGGACAGAGGAAGAAAAGAGGAAGGAAGGAAGGAAAGGAAGGAGGAAGGGAACAAACAAGTGAGTGAATGGACTAACTAACTATGGGAATCTTGTTTTATTTTTTTGCAGACCATCTGGGCTTCTGATTTTGACAATCTCAATAAGCATGTTTAGCATGACCTATTATCTTCAGTGAGCTACAACACATCTTGATCACAACTGTATTTCCCAAAACCTGATTTCAATAATAATAATAATAGTAATGGTAATAATAATAATCACACGATGAAGAAAAGGCTCTAAAATTGGCTGCAAATGTACAGTCTAGAGTCTATCTCATGGGTGTTATATGTACATTGACCCATACAGCATAGTGTAGGCCCTGTTAGCTCATTTCAGTATTGGCTTCAAGATAAAGGAAAATAAACTTAAGCCAAGCCCTTTTATGGGAAAAGTACTGAAGTCTTTATTGCTTTCATTTTTAAAATTTTATCTATTTATTTTGTTGTTTGTTAGTCTGTTTTGAGACAGGGTTTCTCTGGTTTCTGTGCATAACTCTGACTGTCCTGGAACTCATTCTGTAGACCAGGCTGGCCTGGAACTCAGAGATCTGCTTGGCTCTGCCTTCCAAGTGCTGGGATTAAAGGTGTGCACCATCACTGCCTAGCACTATCATTTTTATTTTAAGATAAGATCTTACTGTGTAGCCCTAGTTGGCCCAAATTTGTAATCCTCCTGCCTCAGTCTCCCGGGTCTTGGGATTACAAGCCTGTACCACCATGCCTACTTTTGATATTTTGTTTTAAAATGTAATCTCTTCCTTTTCTTTTCTTCTTTTTTTTCTTTTTTCTTTTTCTTTTTCCTTTCCTTTCCTTTTCTTTTTTTTGGTTTTACGGGATAGGGTTTCTCAGTAGCTATGGAGCCAGCCCTGGAACTTGCTCTGTAGACTAGGCTGGCCTCGAACTCACAGATCTGCCTGCCTCTGCCTCCTGAATGCTGGGTTTAAAGGCATGTGCTACCACTGCCCAGGGTCTTTCTTTTTTATTGTTGTTGTTGTTATTGGTGGTGGTGTGTATTTTTGTGTGCTTTCCTGGGAAGTGAACTCAGGGCTTTGTGCATACTTGGCAGTGTTCTCCCACTGAATGATACAGCCCCAGTACACTAAAATGAAACAAGGCAGGACTTGAAAGTCTTCTCAGTTTAGGGATGTCTGAAAGTCCATACAATCCAAGATCCCTCACCTAAGACCATTAGTTACTTTTCTCATTGCTGCGATAAAATACCCTGACAAAAGCAATTAAAGGGAGAGGGTTTATTTGGGGTCAGAGTTTAAGAAGAGATACAGGGTGGTGTAGAACTGACTGAGCAGCTAAGAGCATGTGCTGACGACCCAGGTTTGGTACATGTTACCACATGGAAGTTCAAAACTGTATGTAACTCCACTTCCAGGGCCATCTGACACCCTCTTCCAGCCTCCTTGAGCACCCTCATGCATGTGGTACACTTAAATTCATACAAGCAAATACTCGTGCATAATTGTTTTTTCTTTTTAATTTAAAGAAGGGATAATACAGTCCTTGCAGCAATGGAGCATGAAGTGAATGGTCACATTGTATCTGCAATCAGTAAGAAGAAAGAAGATAAGGAGTGGGGCCAAGCTGTAAAGCTTCAGGGTACACCCTAGTGACCCACTTCATCCAGTGAGACTCCACCTCCTAATGTTTCCACAACCTTTCACAACCCCGCCAGCTGGAGACAAAGTGCTTAAACACATGTACTCATGGGAGACAGTTCTCATTCAAACTACACTGCTGTGCTTTAAAACATAAAATAGTGCCTTTTACACAAGGTGCCAAATAAAATCTAAACGCATAAAGGAAATGTAAATCAAATATTCCAAACATTTGAAGCAGGAATTATTACTTGGTGTACCAGGAGCCGGATCTCCTGCAACTCCTGTTTCTCTTATTGTGAGGAGATTTGGTGTCCTGAAACAGTATACCTGAATCTGGTTTGGTTTTGCAGCCATGAAACTGGCTGGTGGCAGATACTTGCATAAGCCTTGATCCTCAGCATACTACCCAAATATAAAGGATTTTGAGTAATTTATCAATTGTGTTACCATTGACCCAACATGTGGCTGTATAGCTCAGAGTTCCCCAACATCAGTCTATTGAGATTGATTCTTTTTTGTTGGAGACTGTATTAAAGGATTTCGGGGATGTACTGAAGAATGGTTAGGCATCCTCTCAAGATTATGTCAGGCGTTGCAGACATAGCTCAGTTGGTAGAGTGTTTGCCTAGCAGGCATGAAACCTGGGTTCCACCTACTGCACCACATATTCTAGGCTTGGTGGCACAAGCTCCTTAGAGATGAAGGCAGGGGAATGAAGAATTCAAAGTCCTCCTAGGGTACATAGTTCAAGGCTAGCCTGAGCTACATGACACTGTCAATAAATCAATAAGAATATGCTATGTATGATGCTGTATTCCTCTCATTATATCTGTTTGTTCTTAACCATCATTATTTTGCACAGAGAGATCCAAGAGGGTACATTCAAATTAATAAAACGCCCAGAGATGGGAGTGGAGAGATCCTTCCAGACTTAATCTGTGAAGTCATTTCCTGGGGCAGAAGACAAGATTGTGGCCATTTATCTGCTTTTGAAAAAGACACAGAGGTAAGGAGCCCCAGAGAGACAGTGAGCCACTCTTCACAGGAAATGCAAGTGATTAGTACAATCAACAACATCAACATTCATGCTAGAAAAATCAATACAAAAAAACATTCCCGCCTCTCTCACTCTTTAATTTTCCTGTGCCTTTCTTTCTTGCTACCTGCTTTTTCAATAATGTATAAATCTTGAGTTTCTACACAATGAGATTGAGGTCAGCGTGGAAAGAGAAAGTGAAGAATCATTAGTTTTATCTCGTCTAGTCCTTCTGTTATGACAGTGACAACAGCCTTCACACAGATCCCCAGAGCACAAAGTTTCCCAAGATGTTCAATGATTCCATTTTTACATGCTTCAGCACTCCAAACCATAACCTCTTTGGCAGGCTCTTACAAACCCATGATATTCTGAATGAAAGAGCACACTTATACAGAGCCCATTATGTAATAATAATTCTACATTAAAATAAGTTTAATGTAGCAAGCATAGCTGGTATGGAGCCCTTAGCCCCTCTTTATTTTGTATTTTCAATGACTTTTAGCATTTAAAGAGCTCCTACTGTGTGCCAAAGTCTCTGCTAAATGACAGGAAGATAATATAAAGATAAATTTAGCGGCATCTGTCTTTGAATAACTTGTTTTTTGCTATGATATATTTCAAAGAATCAATTAGCTGATTCATTGGACAAATTGGTTAGTGCATTAGCTCTACTACAAGCTGGGCATGGTGGCACACTTCTGTAATTCCAGCGCTGGGGAGACTGAGACAGGACAATCCTGGGAGCTAACTGGCTAACCATTCTATTCTAATTAGTGAACTCCAGTAAACACCCAAAGAAAGTGGGTGATGTTCCTGAAGTTGGTTCCCAATGTTGTCCTCTGCTTGACCTCCACATTCAAACACACACATACACACACACACACACACACACGCACACGAGGGGGGGGAGAACAAAAGAAAGCCAAAGAGGAGCTACAATACACCATCATTATCACCGTGATCCAACCTGTAGGCGACATCTCCATACTAAGGAAGGACTCTGTATTCCTAGCAGCCCATGCACAGAAAGAACCATGATCACTCATGCATTCATAATGTGAAAACAAAAGGAGCAAACACATTAGCGCAAACACTGCCTTTCTTCCTGGAAAAACATTCTCTCCCTTATTTCCATGACGCCATCTCCTCCAGTACACAGAGCTAAAGGAGCTAACAATGTAGGCAGAACAAAGACAGAGAAATGAAGTACCTAGGAATACAAGCAGTGGGTGGAAAGTTAACTGTGTGTATAAATGCATACGACGGGCCATAAAAGAAGAGTGGAAAGACTGGAGAGACAGCTCAGCAATTGAGAGTGGCTACTACTCTTCCAGAGGACTCCAGTTCAATTCCCAATGCCCACATCAGGGGCCTACAGTGCAAGGGGTTGCAAGATGAGACCTACCGTTGGGAACAATATAAACATGATGGCTGGGATATGAACAGAGACCAGTAGGTTCACTTAGAAATGCTGGTGTTCGCTGGCACTGCAAAATAACAGGCAGCTCTTCTGCTTTAAATACATATGCTCTGAAGTTTGTTTGGAAGAGCAATGATATATTGAGGAAAGGGAAGGCCTATGACAAAAAGAAAAAAACAGCTTTGGGCTTTAAGCATGAGCAGCTATGAGATTCTAGCAGCAATAACCAAACTAGGCAGACAGACACAGAATCTACAAGGCCTATCACACTAGTCAGCGTAGTGCTTTCAGGAAGCGGCAGTGGCAGCTCGAATTAGTGTTTGCCCAAAGAACCTGGGTAAAAGAGACAGGTGACAGAAGTGTTCCACAGTTAGATGGAAAGAAGCTAGGTGCACACGATGTGGGCTTTTGTCAAAACCTGCCTAATGACCTATCTAAGGCTATGAATTTTTGTGAGCTGTGGTCTTGTATGTGTGTACCTGTTTGTGTGTATGCACATTGTGTGGAAATTTACACTGTGCACATAAATGTGGAGGCCAGAGATTGATACTAACTGTCTTTCTCAGTCATCCTCCATCTTAATTTTTAAGTCAAAGACTCTCACTGAACCTGCAACTCACCTATTCAACTAGATAGGTTATCCAATTTGCCCAGACCCAAATAATCACACAAAACCTATATTAATTGCAACACAGACCAGTGACCAAGGAATATTCCTTGCAACTCATACATCTTAAATCAACCCATTTCTACTTATCTGTGTATCACCACGAGGTTGTGGCCTACCCGGTTAAGTTCTGGCATCTGTCTCCTTCAGCAGCTACATGGTGTTTCTTTGACTCTGCCTACTCTTTCTATATACCTCTTCCAGCCTGGCTATATTCTGCTATGCCATAGACCAAATTAGGTTCTTTATTAACCAATGGTAATAAAACATATTCATAGTATACAGAGGGGAATCCCACATCAGACAACTGAGGATGGAGACCTTGAATTTGATAGGGCACTGGGTAAGTTATCTAATACATTTGAGTTCCTCCATGTTAATATTTGGGTTATCCATAAAAATAGCATACACTTCTTATTTGTTTGTTTGTTTGCTTGTTTGTTGAGACAGGGCTTCTCTGTGTAGTCCTGGCTATCCTGGAACTCATTCTGTAAAACAGGTTGACCTCATACTCACAGACATCTCCCTACCTCTGCCTACTAAGTGCTGGGATTAAAGGTGTGCACCACCACCACCCTGCGAAAATAGCAAATGTTTATTAAGATCGCTGCTAAAATAAGCTGCAGAGAATGTCTATGGGGTTATATGTTTTGCTTTTAAATATTTCAAGTTTGAATGTCTTAAGGATGTTTTTTCTTACCTACAAACCCCTAGACATTTCCAGATTTTAATTTAGGACTTTTTAGTGTGTTCTGTTAAATCCTAATGTGTTAAACATTTATCTCAGCAGCACACATCTGAAATAGAAAACATTCTGTTGGTGAGTGAGTGTGTGTGTGTGTGTGTGTGTGTACTGGGGTACTTAGTAGTTTTTTTTATCAGTTGAGTTAAAAGAACACACATGAAAGTTACATCTCTTGGCTGATTGTGTGGGAGGTAACCACAGTATATTCCAGATACTTCCAGAAACTTCTCCTGTATCTTTGGGTCAAGGAAATCAAAACATTAGAATCTTAGGCTTAAGTTATTTAGTCCAGAAGCAATGAAATCTAACTAGTGTAGTCAAAATGGATCTTTGCCCAACATGAACCCTTGAATCATGAAAGTCACTTTGTGTCTTGTGCCAAAGCTACCTGCTATACTAGTTACTCTTCTTGTTGCTGTCATAAAACACCTGGCAAACAATTTAAGGAAGAGAAGGTTTAGTCTGTTCCCATGTAAGAGTATAGTCCAACATGGTGGGGAAGGCATAGCAACAGGAAACAGGTCATAGTTTTTTCTCCCACAGCCAGGAAGCAGACAGTGAAGAATGTCTGGTGATTATGGTAGTTTTCAGCCAGTGTCAGCCCATGATCTCTAGGATTCATGAGCTATGAATTATTTTTGCCATGAAGTATTAAGAAAAATCACAAAGGACTTGGGCATGGTATATATGCTTGTAATCCGAGTACTTGGGAGGTAGAGGCAGAAGGATAAGGAGTTTGTGTAATTTTACAGTAAATTCAAGGCCAGACTAGGTTAAATGATAATCTCTCTCAATATAAAATGAAGTCAAGGTCTAGAGAGATGGCTTAGCAGTTGAGAACACTACTACTCTTGCAGAAAAGCTGAGCTCAATTGTTAGCACCCACATCAGGCAGTTCACAGTTGCCTGTAACTCCAGCTCCTGAGGATGCCCTCTTCTGGCCTCTGTGGACACTTTCACTCATGTGCACACACACACACACACACACACACACACTTTTTAAAAAATTTAATTTTTTTAAAGCAGAAGGAAGCTGTACATATGCCACAACTGGTAGAGTACTTAGCTAACTTGCAGGAGGCTCCTGTGTTCAGTCCCCAGTCCTACATAAATTAAATGTGGTGGCACTCACCTGTAATCTCAGAATTTGGGACGCAGAAGTTGGAGGATATGAAGTTCAAGGTTATCCTTGGCTAGATAGCAAGTTCAAGGTCAGCCTGCAATATGTGAAGTACCAGTCTGCCATACAACTGAGACATCAACTCAAAAAAGAAAAAAAAAAAACAAAGGAAGCTGAGTATAATGGTATGGACATATAATCCCAACACTTGACAGGCTGAGACAGGAGAATGAAGAGTTTACAGCCAACCTGAGCCACATCATGACTTAAAGGCCAGCCTTAGCTTTAAGTGAGAGACTCTTACTTAAAGAAAAAAAGAGAGAGAGAGACGGGGCTGGAGAGATGGCTCAATGGTTAAGAGCATTGCCTGCTCTTCCCAGAGGTACTGAGTTCAATTCCCAGCAACCACATGGTAGCTCACAACCATCTGTAATGAGGTCTGGTGCCCCCTTCTGGCCTGCAGGCAGACACACAGACAGAATATTGTATACATAATAAATAAATATTTTTTTATTAAATTATAAAAGTTTCCATTTCAGCCCCTCCTCCCAACACCCTCCCACTCCCCCCACTCCCTCTCCTCCTCCCTCTCCATCCCCTAGAGCAGTCAGGGTTTTAAAAAAAAAGAAAAGAAGAGAAGGTCATTTTATAACATAGAAAAAATTATATGGCATGCCAGCACCTTCAATCTTAAGGAAGTTACATCAGAATCAGAACACAACCAGGCCTTGTTATTTGTCAACTGCATGTGATACACTGGCACAGAAGCCCACCAAGCTACAAAGACAATTGTGCTCCCTGCCTAGATCTTGACAGAACAAATTTGCCCAACCTTTTTCTATACTACCAAACTTTCCAAGATCAAAGCAACCAATTTCTATGTTAAATGAACAACTAACATCTCAGGACTCAGTATGCTCTTTTGAGAAACCCTAGCACAAATCTTGATAAGAGACCCACTGAAGAAGAACAGGCTCATTCACTGTCCACTGCAGGTGCACAGGCCACAGGCACATTTCAAGTTCAATCTGGTGTGTGTGGCCAATGTAAGGCTCTTGCCCACCTGCTCTGTGCACTGCACACTGTTTCCTAGTCTTTGACTCTGGTGTTGTGCTTGCCACTGGACTCTGCAATCATGTAGGCAGTCCTGTCAATATATATTCATTTCTCTTCTGACTTTTCCATTCTTTTTGTTTAAATACAGGGCCTTGCATATGCAAGTCAAGTGCCATAGCACTGAGCCACATCCCCAGCTATTTGGTTTTTAAAAACAGATCTTGCTACACTTAGGTGTATGCCTATCTGCCCGCCTCTGCTTCACGAGTGCTGGGATTATTAGCGTGTTGTACCACACCCTGCTGCTTCTGTTGCAACTCCAGTTTTAGCTTTACCCATCAAAGTACTGATCATCTGTGCCCTGAAAGAGCCCCAAGGAAGCATTCCTTGCTCATCAGTCCTCTGCAAACAGTCTTGCTGCAGTTGATGCTCTTGAGCTCTGTCAATATTCCCTTTTCACTCATCCTTCACACCAAAAGAGCATGCTCAGCTGTGTGCCCAACAAGCCATGAGGCAGAAGATCTGGGTTCTTGCAAAGCTCACTAAACAAATAGCTCTTGAGAATGGAATATCAATAGTACAGCTTGCTGTTCTTCAGCTAAAAGAGCTGCCAGGTACGTCCTATGTCTCCTCCAAGAGGTAGGAAACCAGGAAGACTAAGCCTCCAGCAAGCCACAGCAATCCCAGCTTTGTGACACTCCCCTTTCATCACTGCCTCCATTTTCCTGTCTCTCTTTACATTATCTTATGGGGAAAATCATGGGGTTAGATCTTTAGAGAAAACCCAAACCTAGAGACTATTGTCTTCGAGCAGTTGAGGCATGAAGAATACATTAATTGATTAATGTTTTTTTTTAAAAAAATATTTATTTATTTATTTATTTATTTATTTATTTATTTATTTATGTACATAGTGTTCTGCCTGCTTGTATGCCTGCATGCCAGAAGAGGGCACCAGATTTCATTATAGATGGTTGTGAGTCACCGTGTGGTTGCTGGGAATTGAACTCAGGACCCTGGAAGAGCAGCCAGTGCTCTTAACCTCTAAGCCATCTCTCCAGCCCTTGATTAATGTTTTAAATAATGATAATTTAGGGTTGAGGAGATAGCTCAGTTGGTAAAGTACTTGTTGCTCTGTCATGAAGACCTCAGTTCTATTCTCAGCAGCCAAGTAAAATGTCAGACCTCATGGTGCATGCTTGTAACCCAACAGGTCAGGCATCACATGCATGCCCGTAACCCAGCGCTGGGAAAATGGAGAAAGGAGGATCCTGGGAAATGGCTGTCCCAGCAATTCAGTGGAAATGGAGAGAGGAGAGTCACTGGGGTTTGCAGTCCCACTGTCTCAAAACACAAAGTGTATGCTCCCAAGAAATGAATGAAGACTGAGGTTGCTAACAGGCCTCCACACACATACACACATGCATGCACACACACAAATACTAATTTAACAAGGTAGAATGAAAGCTATTTAGCTTTTTTCTGCAGTTGTTCACAGACATTTGTCTCCCATGATCTAAAATGGGCTTTGACGAAGCCATGGGAATTGGTGATGGCAATGTACAGGTACAAAATTGCATACAATTACAAGGTATTTTAAAAGGAGGGGAGAGGAACTGTGAGATGGCTCAGGGGGTAAAGGCATTTGCCACCAAGCCTGACAATCTGTGTTTGATCTTCAGATCACACAGTGGAAGGAGGATTCCTACAAGTTGTCATCTGATCCCCACACACAGTACACCTGCGCTCGCACAGATGCATTATACATACATGCTCATAAAGAATTTCTGAAAAGAGGCATTTTTCCACATGACTCATGAATGTAACATGTCACTACTAAATCATTTTCTGTACAAAACAGAAATCTGATTCTGCTGAAAATATCTTCATGAAAAAAATAATAAAAGAACAATAGAGAAGAGAGTAAGCATGGATTACCACATCGCAGTCTCAATCACCTGACTAGCCAGGCCAGAGTTCTCAAGCAGAAAAGATTAAATATTGATTCTCAGTGGAGACAGAGAGAAAGCTCTTTGTTTCTTTATTTCTGTTTACCTTCTTCTTTCTTTATTTTTTCTTTTTTTGGTGTGTGTGTGTATTGTGAATATTTATATGGTACATGTATATATATGGTGTATATGTGTAAAGTGAGTGTGTGTACAGTACATGGGAGTACATGTATGGTGTGTACAAATGTGTGTGCACATGTGCATGCATGGTACATGGGTATGTATGGTATATTGAGTGTGTGTGTGTGTGTGTGTGTGTGTGTGTGTGTGTGTGATGGTATGTCTGTGTGTATATATGAGAGAGATGGAGAGAGAGAAGAGTGCTGTGTGCATTTTTGTGTGTTAGTGCATGTACTCAAGGAGGCTTTCAGAGATCAAGAGAGAAAGTTCAATGTCCTGCTCTATCATTTTCCCATTATGACTTTGAGATAGGGTGTCTAGCTGAACTTGATGCTAGGCTGCCAGCCAGCAAGTTCCATGGATCCTTCTGTCTCCACTGCCTCATTGTTCTTGAGTTACAGGTAATTGGACAACCCAACCATATGCTGCTTTTTAAATGGGTGCTTGCTTTGTTATTTTAATTGTTTTATTGAAAATAAAGTTATTTTCATACATTATATTCTGATCACAATTCCCCATCCCTCACACCCTCCCAGATCCTTCCTCATCTCCCATCCTTCCAAATCCACACCTGTTTTTATCTCTCTTAAGAAAACAGACAGGCCAATAGAAAAGATCACTAGACAAACAAACAAACAAAAACGAAAGAGCACAAGAAATGTATACATGCATAAGCCATAAAAACTCAAAATTGGAAATATACAAGCAAATATAATATAATATACAGGTAAGGTTAAAATGCCCAGACAAAGCATTATGAAACTAAAAATAATCTCCAAAAAATACCTTCAAGTTCATTTTGTGTCAGCAATCTACTTCCTAGGCATTGGGCTGCCCTAATAGTTGTTTGTATACCCAATGAGAATGGAAATAACCTCAGTGCAAGTCAGGTGGTCTAGGTGCTGAGCATTTGAGCCCAAGTCCTCATGCTCCCAAAGCAAGTACTGTTACTTATTGAGCCTTCTCCCCAGCCTCTCTCCTTCCCCTCTTATGCATCTCTATCTTTAACTTGGGGGAGAGGCTATTCCAGTTTCCCCTGCACATTCATGATGGCCTTCCCCATCTTATAAAATAAATGAGTTTAGGAAGAAAATCTTACAGACATCATTTGTCACTGGGGAAAAAAGATCGCATCCCCTGCAGGGAAGATATATCTTTCTAGGAGTGCAAATGAAATTTGAATGTCAGAATTATTCGCTGTTGACATTAAAACTTAATGTACAAGCTTAGAGCTGAAATGACTCTTAGTATCTCTCATAGAGTTTTTTCTTCCTAAACATGATTTGCTCCTATTATAACAGATGGGAAAGTCAGTATCATATATAATAGATAAATGATAAAAACAAAATCAGCTTGGTTTCAGAAGGTGCTTAGAAAACTTGCTCTTTGTGCTGCTTTTCTGCTGAGTTTAGGCACATCATCTCCTGTTCTTTTTTAAAAAATAATTTTATTTAACTTCATTTTATGTGCATTGGTGTGAAGGTATCAGATCCCCTGGAAAGGGAGTTACATACAGTTGTGAACTTTCATGTGGGTATTGGAAACTGAACTTGGGTCCTCTGGAAGAACAACCAGTATTCTTAACTGCTGTGCCATCTCTCCAGCCCCATCATCTCCATTTATAACAAGAATAAACATCAGTTTCTTAATGTGATTTCTTAAAATAGGGAATGGTGGTTGACTTGGGCCATCTTAAATTTTCTCTTCCTTTAGTTCAGTGACTGCCAAAACCCTAATGCATGTCCACACTGTGCACACAGTGGCTTGTTCTAAGTGGAGGGAGATGTTAATGTTATCATCCAGGTCTCCTGCAATAGTATTAGCTCTTGGAAGGCACTTCTACAAAGAGGTTCTCAAATATTTTCTGAAATATATCAAGCTTGCTTTTCTGTTGACCACAAGTGCCAAAGAGATAAAACACCTGGTTTCTTAGCATCACAAGAGTTTCTGATTCTATTGCAAAGAAACCAAGTAGTAAAGTGCTAGAGCTGGCTCTTGAATGTACTCTCGGTGCCTTATATAAAAAGGGCAGCCTGGGTGCTACTGGGAAGTAGTGAAAGCTTCAGGAGTGGAGGCTGGTTGGGAGAAGTTAGGTCACTGGTTACATGCCCTTGAAGGGGATACTGGAACCTGATCCCTCCCACTTTTAGGGCACTCTTACCCATGGAGTCATCACCCCAGTTCAAATAGTAATTCTTTAAAAGAAGGTATTCTAAAATTCTTCTCTCATACAATACATCCCAACCATAGTTTCCCCTCCCTTCATTCCTCCCAACTGTCATCACACCCCCTTGTTGGGGGAGGCTGCTTGTTTGTTCCAGTACACCCAGACCACCAAAATAACAACACAGAAAACTGTATTATTTAAATCACTGCTTGGACAATCACTTAAACATATTGCTAGCTAGCTTTTCCATCTAGAATTAACCCATTTCCATTATTTTATATTTTACCATGATGCTCATGGCCTACTGGCAAGGTTCCAACAAGCAGCTTGCATCTTTCCCCCTCTTGTGGCTATGTGGCTTCTCATTGATTCCGCCTTATTTCTCTTCTAGTTTTCCCAACCTAGCTCTGTTCTGCCCTGCTATAGGCTCAAAGCAGTTTCTTTATTCATTAACCAATAAAAGCAACACATATACAGAAGGACTACTCACATCACATACACACACCCTGTTCTCCAGGTTCACTCCTCCTCCATTCCCCCTAAAAGAAGGTTTCTGAAATAAAATTATTATAGAGTAGATTAGAAACTGAATGATAGTACATGCCTGTAATCCTAGCACTTGAGTAACTGAGGCAGGATTGTGATTTCAGGCAAGCCAGTGGAAAGACACTGTCAAAACTAAAGATGGAACCAGGCACAGAGGTGCTTGCCTTTAATTCTAGCATTTGGAATGCAGAAGCAAGTAGTGAATTTGTGAATTTGAACTACATAGCAAGTTCAAGGACAGCCAGGGCTATATATATTGAAAAAACAAACAACCAAATAACACCCCCAAAAAACCCACCCTAAAATATAAAACAAAAACAAAAAAACACCTAATATTGAAGGTAAGGCCACAAAATATTATCATAAAATGTGGTCATAGAACCTGCAAGATAAAGTCACTGCAGAGAATTAAGCATAAGAAACAAGACATTTGCAGAGCCAAGGATGTAGCTCAGATAGTAGAGTATTTGCTAAGCATGGACCTAACCATTTCTCCAAACCCTATTACCTCATAAAACTGAGCAAAGTGGTACATGCCTGTAATCCTAGCACTCAGGAAGTGGGGTCAGAAAGATCAAAAGTTGAAGGTCACCCTTGCCTGATTGCAAACAATAAGTAAAATAACTGAATATTGTTTAGCACATGTAGGTCTCTAAAATCCCAGTAGGGAAGCAAGAATTACCACTTTGTATCAGCCAGGGAGATGGCAGGTTGCAGACACACCATAGATAGATAATAGGAGTCAGGGAATGTGGGCTTGATCCTGCTCCTAACTCCAAACCCAATTCAATTGAAAAGTGAATTTTTGCAGGATCTGATTCTCATTGTAAATAACCAAAGGTTCAGAGTTCAGATGGAATTGGAAAGTTTTGTCACCTATGCTTATTTCTCTGCCTGCACTCCTTGCCCTGAGATGCAGCTGAACCAGACAGTAAATTCATTGCAGCCCATGTTCCTCTGCTCTAAACTGAGGATTGAGGATGGTTTTTTGCAAGCTAGAAACTGAAGCTATGGCTTCACACTTATGTGATGTACCATTGGGCCATATCTATCTACAGCCCTTGATTTCAAGTAACTTTAGATTGGGGCAGAATATAATCTTTTAGTACACCGTGACTATGTGTCACTCTGGTTTAATAAAAAGCTGAATGGCCAATAGCTAGGCAGGATTTTGGGAGCAGAGAGGATGCTGTGAAGAAGGGTGGAGTCTCAAAGCGTTACCAGACAGAGAGAGGAAGAAGCATGGGCAATGCAGAGTAAAGGTAATAAAGTCATAAGGCAGAAAGTAAATTAATAAAAATGGGTTAATTTAAGTTGTAAGAGCTAGTTAGTAACAAGCCTAAGCTATCGGTAAGCTTTTATAATTAATAATAAGTTTTCATGTAGTGACTTGGGAACTGGCAGAAGGGACAGAAAAATCTGCCTACAGCAGATTGCCTCGATCTTACCACCAAAAATCACCCTGCATCAATAAGCCATTACTGAAGAAGAAATCAGAAGATGGAGTTGAGAACACAGTCTGTGTTACCCAGAACAGAAGCAGGAACAGGAGGTCCTATTGCCACACTTGGTTAGGTATCACTGGGGGTGAAATACCAGTTAGAAATAGGTAGGTCAACTTTGTATCCCTCCACCATGCCCAGCCCTTGATCAAAGCAAAGAAAGAGAAAAGAATCCAACCAAATTAATTCTTTGCTCCAAGCAATTATACAGGCCAAGGTTGATAAATTATTTAAAACAGAAATTAATTATTTAGTGGGAGTTCAGAAGCAACATTTGTGTCCCTGCAGTCTCAGAGAAGGGCAGGCCAGATGCTGCCTCTGAACTAAGATGCAGTGACTAGAGACTATAGGCTAGGAGGGTGGGGCATATCCCCAATCTTTAAGGACTTTGTGCTTCTAAAGAAAAACAATGGGGCTCCTCAGCCATTGATGTAATGTTATCAATAGGAAGCTTGTTTAGCATGAATAAAGCCCTGAGTTCTATCCTCAGCACCATGTAAACCAGAAGGGATGGTGCACATCTGTAATCCCAGTACTCTGGACACAGAAGTGAAAATCAGAAGTTCGAAGACATCCTTGGCTACAAGAAATGCTCAAGGCTAGCCTAGGGTACCTAAGATCCTATCACAAAAACACAAAAGCAGGAAGAAGGAGGAGGAGAATAATAACAATAATGACAACAAAACAGAAAAACAAACCAGGGCAGGTAAGATGGCTCAGCAGGTAAAGGCACTTGTTGACAAATATAATGACCTGAGTCTGATCTCTGTGACACAAGTTGGAGAAAGAAAACAGACCCCTGAAAGTTATCCCACACTAAATAATTAAGTAAATACAAAATAAAAGAAAATAAATCTAAAAGTAAAGAGAAAGGAGATGAGAGGAACATCTATCAGTTGTCTGAAGGCATTGCCATTTTCATGGACCAAGAGGGAGTGATCCAGCCTGCTCTGACATATGGGCTGCTTGTTACCTCTGTGATCAGGCATAGTGTGAAAAAGCAATGTTTAGACAAAGCTACCACTGTGGTCAGTCACAGTCTGAGCAGTGCCTGCCAAGCCCTTTCCTGACAGAAGCTCAAAAGAGGCTCATGAGCATTCTGCTAGGGGAATGGATGAATCTGTTCAGAGGATAGTCTTCATGATTTCTTCACAAACCAGAGTGTGCCCACTAATTTGTATGTCTCCTTCTTGTTGTTTTAACTTCTGACTTGGAAATAATTGTACAGTCATGAGAAATCATAAAATAGCACAAGGAAGTTCTTTATGCTCATCCTCCACCCTCCCCCAAAGAAGGGTGTCTTTCACAACTAGAGGGCACATTCCTAAGTGTAATTCAGTCCCTTCTTCCAAAGACCTTATGCAATGTCATTTTCCCACATACTTATGAAATGGGTTGGTCTTTGTATTTCTATGACATCTTGCAGTGTTCACAGACTCCTAACCCTTACAAATGCATGCATGCACACACACATACACACACACCATGCTATAATTCTGTAACTATAAGGAAACTCCAATCTTAGTCCTTTGGGAACTGGCTTTTTCCACTTATCGTGTTTTCTTGAATATTTATGCAAGCTGTCTTATGCATCACTAGATATTGTGCTCTTTTTATTGCTAACTCATACTCCACACTGTAGATAGGCACCACCCACTGAAAGAAAAAAGATATCAAGGCTGACAGTGTGAGCTGGTAAGTACCACAGACATTTGTAGGGTAATATCCCTACATTTACAGGGGAGAAACAATCTGGTTCACTCATGATGAGTATGCATAGAATCTCAGCACTTGATAAGTTGAAGTAGAAGGACTGTTGAGAGTTCAAGACCAGCCTGAGCTGTGTGGTGAGTTCCATGCCCGCCTAGGACAAAGACTGAGACTCATCTTTAATAAATAAAATAAAATAAAACAAAGAGGTGGCAAGATGACCCAGCATTTAAGAGCACTGCAGCTCTGCCAGATGACCTGGAACTAACCTGATGGCTCACAACTGTAATCCAACGCCCTCTTCTTGTCTTCTCATGCACCAGACATGCACATGGAATGCATACATGCAGGCAGAACACATAAAACAAAAAAGGTAAATCAAATAAGTAAGGCTAAATATATCTTCAAAATTGTTCTATTTGTTTCAATTTACTCTTTGAAGAAACTTACAAATCATTCTGCCTCATCTTTTTTGGCAACCAAGAATAAATTTGGTTCATTAGGATACTGAATTGAGCAGGTCACTACTATAATTCTTTTGTAAACACGGGATATATGACCTTGACCTGAGCAAATTCAGAAATGTACACCTTAAACTGAGCATGCTCACAAATGTACCAAAGCTCCAAAGTATGCTTTCTTGTAAGAATATCTGTAGAATCCCCAATAAAATCACCACACTCTGGGTGAAACCATTGCTTTGTAAATAAGTCCAACCCACTTCATTTTCCTCCATCCTTTCCTCTCCTGGTTAAACTCACTGCTTTGTGCTCAACAAAGGTGAACCATTGCATTGTTAGGGTAATTGTCGTAAAATATTGTTTTAACTGTGTAAAGGTATGTTTCATTTGTTTTACCTTGCCTGCCTAAGGTACCTGATTGGTTTAATAAAAAGCTGAATAGCTGATAGCTAGGTAAGAAAGAGATAGGTGAGGATACCATGCAGACAGAATAAGAAGGAGAGAAGGAGGAGAGAGGGCTGGAGAGATGGCTTTGCGGTTAAGAGCATTGCCTGCTCTTCCAAAGGTCCTGAGTTCAATTCTCAGCAACCACATGGTAGCTCACAATCATCTGTAATGAGGTCTCGTGCCCTCTTCTGGCCTTCAGGCACACACAGAATATTGTATACATAATAAATAAATAAATAAATAAATAAATAAATATTTTTTAAAAAAGGAGGAGAGAATGAGAGAAAAAGAGATGAACAAGCCCAGGGCCAGAAGCCAGGCAGCCACCAGACAGCCATGGAGCAGCAGAAAACTAAGACATGTAGAAAGAAGGAAGGAAAATAAAGAAGCCCGAGACAAAATGTAGTTGAAGGGAAGCAGATTAAGTTATAAGAAGTAGGAAAAAATGAGTCCAGGCTAAGGCTGAGCATTCTTTTTTTTAAAATATTACTTTTAATTTTGTGCGGAGTAAGACAAAAAAGGTACCTGGAGGGACAGCCGTGGGTGCTGGGAACCGAACTCTTATATTTTTGGTTGTGAGCCTAGCCTTTAACGGCTGAGCCATCCTTCCAGGCCAAGACTGAGCATTCTTAACTAATAAGAAGTCTCCACATCATAATTTGAAAGCTGGTTAGTGGCCCCAAAAGAAAAAGCCTGCTACAGGTGATGGCTTGGTTTTTCTGGATAGGAATTTAGGTGAACCTAAAATTTCATTTCTATGATAAATGCCCAGGTGTGACTGTTGGATTACATGTCAGTCCTACTGTCCAGGTTTCCAAATGAGATCTAACAAACATTTAATGGTTCTATTTTTGTGTCTCTATTTTACCTCCAAGGGAAACTGCACACCAGAATTTTGGGTTCCTGACAAGACCTATCATGGAATTTGCTGGCTCAACTGGAATGTTAGTCAATCCATTTATTTTATGCAGGATTTGTGCTCTAAGTAAACAAAGGGGGAAAGAGAGAAACCAAAGAATTTCTAAGAGGGTATTTGTCAGGAGCCAGAGAGGTCTAGGAAACAATGAAAGATTTCTTTTGGCAAGTATCTGATGAACAAGAATTTCCCAAGCAGAGGTAGGTGACACATAGTGGGGCCCCTGGAATTCCTTGGCAGTCCTAGCTGGAATAAAACACTGCACAAGAAAACTAGCCTTTCCTTTCCAACCTTTCCCTGTTAAACTTGGATCTGAGGCATATGGCTTGGGAGGTACATCAATGGTCAAGGCTGGCCAAAGAGTTTGGCTTCTAGCTTCTATCTCTTTATGGAGTCTTTCCTCCATGGTACTCCACACACACTATAGTCACAATCATTTGGGTTGTTTTGGTAACTCATCCTTTAAAAACTTAATTGTTGTGTAAAAATCTATTTGTACACTGTGGAGATGTGTTGCTCTCATCGTTAATATAAAGTTGACTGGCTGATGACTAGGAAGGATTTGAGGGAACAGAGAGAATGCTGGGGAGAAGAAGAGTGGAGTCAAAGAAGACACCATGAGACACAGAGTGAGCAGGATGGAAAGTACATAGGTGAGGTAAATGAGCCTTGGCACAGCACAAGGCCTGCTCCCCATGGCAGCCTTTATCCCATGCTCTGGGAGGCAGTGAGGATCCCAGCCTTGAGTGATTGTTGTATCCACCAGGAAATCTATCTGGCAAGGACATCACAGGATATAACTCAAACAGTTTCACATTCTCTATCTCCCCACCCAACAGAGCCTATTTTACATACTGGCCAGGAAGACAGTATCTGCCAAATGCAGAGCAAGGGCTATTTTGTTTCTTGCTACAACTCTAGAGGTGACCTTGGTGTTCCACAGAAGATATCAAGAAGTATCTGTGGAATGCACTAATGCTGAACGCACCCGGAGGATGGCCTTGATCTTGGATCCTCCCTGCTTCCACCTTCTAAGTGCTGAGATGATGAGTGTGCAGTACCATGCCATGGTAGAGATTATGCCATGTTAGAGATTGAACCCAGGGCCTTACACATATTAGGCAGACACTCTACCAGCTGAATTACAGAAGTATGTAAAATGCATTCTGCAGGCATTTGATGGCTACAAAAACACTAGTGTTCAGGTCTCTTACTTTCATATCAATAGGTAAAATGGTTGTGAAAACAAAAATCATGAATCAAACTACCTGGGCTGTAAGACATTTCTACTACCATGTAGCTATATGAAACCTCCCACTAGGGCTGGCTGAGTGTGGTGAGGGAGGCCACCACAGTAAATTCAAGACTGAGCATGGATACACAGCAAGACCCTACTGAAACAAAGAAAGGGGGAGGGAAAAGATCAAATAAAGAATGGAAGCAAGAAAAAGGAAAGAAAGGAGAGAAGGGGAGGAATAGGGGAAGAAATTTTAAAAAAATAAAAGGGGAGGAGATTGTTAGAAATAAGTTCAGGGTCACAAAGAAAGAGACTGCCACTCCAATTTAAGTGTCTGGACAAGGCAAACTTTATTCTTGATCAAGAAGGTGTTCTTGGAAGAGCAAAACTAATGAGACAGGAAGTGCATTTGGTTTCTAGTCTAACTCAGATGATGGCTGTGTCTTTTTCCTGTTGGCTGAGGTCCAACCTCAGAATCTTATTCAATTGGCTAACCTGAAAAGATCTGGTGGGCAGGAAATGGAGGAGGAAGGGGGAAGGGGTCCCTGCTCCAAGGAGAAAAAGGTCACTGCTCTGGGCAAGCAAATTTCTAGACTAGAGCAGTGGGGGCCTTTGTGTAAACAAAGGTGTGACTGGGTGAAGAGAGTTAAAGCATTTGTGTAAAAGTCTCACGGGGTTGGGGGGAGCTAAAATAGTATTTAACAGAAAAGACTCATATTTGATATTTCTTACAAGGAAATAAAAAGATAGGGGAAATAGGAAAGGCTCTTGGCTATTGTGAGTTCTGGCCCACACCTTGATTTTAGACTTCAAGTCTTCATAACATTAAGATCATAAAACTCCAGTTCTTTGTAATATGTCACAGCCATCACAGCAGAGGAATGCCCTTTTATCATGAGATATTGACCACCGTCTAGTTGAGCAGGTCTTACCGTAGTCTCCTTGCAACTTAACGCCTTTCACATCAGCACTGACTCCTTTGTGAAAAGGACCTCTGTGAAAAGACCCTTGCTTGGGAGCACTCATAGCCCACTATCAGTGTTCTTTCTCTGCAGAAAGCATGGTGTCAGTGGGAAGAGTGTGAGTGACTGCCTGAGAAGCTGCCAGAAAAGTCAGTGGAGCATGCTGCAGCTGCTGCTGCTGCTGCTCCTCCTCCTCCCTCTCTTTTTCTATCTAACGTGTGTTAAGTGTGTGTGTGTGTGTGTGTGTGTGTGTGTGTGTGTGTGTAGTGCCCAAGAACAACAGAAGAGGGCATGTAGCCCTTCCTTGGAATTGGACACACAGTCAGTTATATACCACCAAGCATGGGGCCTGAGAACAGAATTCTGAACTTCTAGAAGGGTGGCAAGCACTCATAACTGCTGAACCATCTCTCTAGTCCTGAGGTGTTTTCTAGATTTCCAGAAGTACTTAGAGAAATCCAATAATGGTGGCAGAGCTATAATCTCAGCCCCTAGGAGGTAAAGGCAGGGGGATCAGGAATCCGAAGAAACTTTCTTTGATTCTACAATGAACTCAAGGCCTGCTTGGGATACTTGAGACCCTATCTAAGTAAAGTAGAATTATATAAAATAAAGAAAAACACATTGTCAGAGAGAAAGGTTCTCTCATCATGCTGGCTTCCCTAACTCTCATATTTAGTTTAGGATCCCAAGGATTCTGTATTGAAATATGCATGATAAGTTTTCATTTTAAAGAAATGATATCCATGCCAGGCATCATGGTATATGCCTTTAATCCCAAAATATGATCAGCAGAGGAAGGCAGATTTCTGAATTTGAGGCCAGTCTAGTCTACATAGTAAGTTCCAGGCCGGCCAAGACTACATATAGTGAGACACTGTCTCAAAAGGAGGAGAAGGTGGAGAGAAAGAAGTGATACTCTGGGGCTGGAGAGGTGGCTCAGCAATTAAGAGCACATGCTGCTCTTGCAGAGGACACGGTTTTGTTCCAAGTACCACATCAGGTGGCTCACAGCCACCTCTAATTCTAACGCCAAGAGATCTACAGTCCTCTTCTGGACTCTGAGGACAACTGCAAACACAGAGACATGCAATTAAAAATTATTTTTAAAATCTTTTTTTTAACAAAAAGAAACACTATCCCAAGTATTCATTAGTATCTTATCCTCTGTGACTAAAGTCATCTGCAGGAACCTTATGGCTGGAGGGTAGCAGGGTGAGAACTTGTGACCAGGAAGATATGAGTTGAGGGGCTTCAAGAAAAGTAAACAGAACTTAAATTGGGGTAGAGGCTGCTTCTTACAGGGGGTTCCTGTCAGACAGGGCAAAAATGACTCAGCAAGGCACCCCGCATCATGGTGTCATTAACCCCCTAGCCTGGGACTTTAAGTTTGTAGTGGTACCAAGTTTTATTTTGTTTAGTTGGGTTTTTTGTTGTTGTTGCTTTTTGGTTGTTTGTACGGTTTTTGGTTTTCCAAGACAGGGTTTCTTTGTGTAACAGTTCTGGCTGTCCTGGAACTCACTTTGTAGTTCAGCCTGGCCTCAAAATGCACAGAGATCCACCTGCCTCTGCCTCCCAAGTGCTGGGATTAAAGGCGTGTGCCTCCAATGCCTGACTGGTGTCATGTGTTTAAAAAGTTCATCCCTATGCATACACATAAGTGTACTGGGGGTGGGGGTTGTACATTTGGGTGTGTGTGGAATGTATGTGTGTTCTGATACCAAGTATTCCATTGTGCGTCACTTCTACCTTGTTTTAGGTCATTTGAGATAGGGTTTCTCACTGAATCTGTAGCAGACTGACTAGGGTAGGCTGGTTAACCTGTGGACCAGACCCCAGGAATCTGTCTCTACCTCTGAGTACTGGAATTACATGCATGAGCTACCACACCTGACTTTTCTATGAGGGTGTAGGACATTACAGGGGCCAGAATAAGACATTAGGTCCCCTGCTCTATCAAACTCAACCTTATTCCCTTGAGACAAGGTCTCTCATTGAATCTGGAGCAAGGCTGGTGACTAGAAAGCCCCTAGGATCTTCCTGTCTCTGCTCCCTGA
This sequence comes from Myodes glareolus, assembly GCF_982192425.1. NCBI lineage: Eukaryota > Metazoa > Chordata > Mammalia > Rodentia > Cricetidae > Myodes > Myodes glareolus. The sequence continues at coordinate 123,030,041 of NC_142053.1, forward strand.
ACAATTGTGGATTAGAGGTGCAGACAGGCATACCCACTTTTGTTTTGTTTAACATGGGTGCCAGGGATTCAAACTCAGATCCTCAGGCTCCAGTGCTTCAGAAGTAGCTCTCGCCCATTGAGCCATTTCTCCAGGTTCTCATGACACGTCTCATGGGGACTTTCCACATGTCCCACAGTTCACAGCCACTTGACATTGGCAGGGTACAATTTTAGACCTTTTTCTTTGTCTCCTGTTTTCTGGGAAGCCCCACAATGGCCCTTAAGAGTGTTTTTGTACTGGGCTCAAGCTCCATAGTAATCCAGGATCCTTTGAGAACCATACATCCCATGTTGTCCTCGCTAGAGTCCTACTTTAAAGCTTTGTCCTAGGCTTCTCCATTCCATGGGCATTCTGGACATTGTAAGTGTAAGTGAATCCAAGCTCTCAGTGTTGAGTGAAGAATTCTATAAGGATAAGGAGCTGGCAACTTTCCCAGTAGGGAGCCACCACACTGGGTCCCCTTAATATCCCTACATTCCTTAGGTCCCGACAGAGAACAAGGTATGCAATGTGTTCTTTGACTTCTGGGGAAGGGGGGTCAGGTTTTCAACACTTCCTCTTAAGCAACCAGAAATTCCTGGGCCTGGTAACCCTTTGGCCCTTATTGAGCTAACATGCAAAAAGAAGCTTGTAGGTCTGGCCAACTGAGTGCTAAATGAGTCCCTGGCTAAAATGGGACTCGGGCAGATTTCCCCTCTTTGCTTATTGGGGCATCAAGCATACTAGTCACTGGAGAACCCTTCCTCTTCTCCTGTCATGCTTCTTTGTCTGTCCAGAGTGCTTTGACAGATCAGATCCCCAAATGGCAACTAAAATGAAACAGAAATCTAATCCAAGTCTGTTTGATCAGGAGACAGGAGATTGTTCCCTAGTACTCATTATCACCTGTGCACCTCAGGTATTGTCACAAACTGCACAGATGCCCCACAGTAACCCCATCAGTTGTATCACCTGGCGGCTTCCTCCCAGCCACCCGAGTGATGTATTTCTCGGAGCAGATGTCCACCATTAACTAGCTCTGTGTTTGTCAAACATCACTTACCAGGAGCCTGACACTACTCTAAAGCCCTTCTACAAACATTACCACATTTAATCCTTGTAACACCACTGCTGACAGCACGGTTTGCAGAGCAGAATGTGGTGACCAAGCACAAGCAGTTGGCTCCAAAGTCCTGTTCCCGGCCTCTATGGAGGAGGCACTCTTATCTCTGCAGGGTGGTGAGCTGACTCAATAGGTAACAGCACTTGCTGCCATGCCTGATAATCTAAGTTCAGTCCCGAGAAACCAAACGATAAAAGCAGAAAGGGTGTCTTCTGAGCTCCGTGTGTATGCTGTGGCCTCTTGCTACATAAATAAATCAAATTTAATTACAAAAATTTTAAAGAAAGTCAATGGGCATGGGTAGAAATTTTGCATCGTGGACTTAAATAAGAATTTTACAGGGTGTAGCTGCCTTTTCAAGTTCTGAGTTCTGTTTTGATAAATGTATATAATAAGCCTTTAAATATTTTTCATGATTAATTATAAATGTGTGTGATTTGCTGTGTGTGTGGGTGCACACAGAAGCCAGAAGTAGATATCAGTCATCCTTTTCAGTTGCTCTCTACCTTGGTTTCTTGAATTAGGATCTCTCTGAAGCTGGCACTCACTGATTCAGTAATCCTAGATCTGCTAGACAGCAAACCCCTGGGATCTACCTGTTTGGACCTCTTTTTCCTGCCACAGTTCAGGAGTCACAGGAGTGTATTGACATACTCAGTTTTCTAAGCAAGTACTGAGGATCTCGACTCAAGTACTTACGTTTGCATAGCAAACGCTTTAGTGAGAAAAGCTCCTTCCCCAGCCCTGTCAAGTTCTGAATTCTCTAAGTCCTCCAGTTTATAGCCTGACCAGCAAGGAAAGCCTGGAAGAGCAATCTCTAAAGAAGCTGAAGACACACCCAACCTCACCCCTACCCCGTACCACCCCCATTCCCCCCCTGCCAGTACCAAGTTGAATGTGAAACTCCCACTTAATAGTGCAACTTCACTTTCACCCATCCTTGTTTTCTGCCATGAACACATTTTTGGGCTTTGGTTTATATTTTGGGGCTGTTGTTGTTATTTTTCTTCTTCCTGCCTGCCTGACTCAGCTTTCTTGCTTCTAGGATTGATAACGAGCATGTGAATTTCCAACCTTTTGTATGTTCCTTGCTAGGAGCCAGCAAGTTCCTAATTAACAAAAGATGATGAATTTAGACTCTGTTAATTTGCATGACATGATGGTTTTGACAGAAGCTGGCAAGCTTTAGCCTGCGATCCACCAGGGCTTGCTAATCTTTGGAATGCTGGAAACACTGCAGAGACCTGGTAAAATACATTGTTTTCAGGTTCCAGAGTTCTGATAATTCTTTACATACATGTAAATAGTTCATACTGCATTTCTGTTTGTCTAGACAGAGTCTCCTGTAACACAGGCTTGGTCTCAAACGCCCGCGTAGCCAAGTATGACCTTGAACTCCTAATCTTCCAGCCTCCACCTCCCTAGTGCTGGTTTTATAGCCATGCACCACCACGCCTAGTTTATGAGGTGCTACGGAGCCAGTCCAGGGCTTTTTGCACATTGACGTGCTGTCCTCCAACGACGCAACTAATCCTGGCCCACTTCCTGTTTTTTCCTCAGACTGACATACATTTAAAATTATTTCATCTTTTGTTTTTCAGACCCTGTGTTAAATTATCCCTTCCCTTCTGGTTCTTATGTGGGAGGCTGTGTCTATGTGCATGTGCATGGTTGTGGGGGCACATGTGGGTGCACAGTGCATGCACTCACAGCCAGGGCAGGAAAAATATCTGCCTCATTGTCTTGAGACAAGGTTTCTCTCGGAACTGGAAGCAGTCCATTTGACCAAGCTGACTGGCCAGCAAGCTCTCAGGATCTGCCTGTGTCGGGCTGCCAACAAGCTTGAGCATGGCTGCCTTTTTTTTTATTTCACTTGGATTCTGAGTATTTGAACTCAGGACCTCATGACTTCAGAGTATGCTCCCATACCCACTGAGCCATCTCCACACTCCCTAACCATGTTTTTGTTTTACATCATTTTCATGCCTGTATTTGCTTCTCTTTACATTCCCTGAATGAGTGTATCCTGCAAGCCACACCAGAATGGGTGGATCCATTTTGCCTCTAAAAACCTTGTGCACTGGAAACTAGAGAGATGGCTCAGAAGTTAAGCACACTTGGTGCTATTGCAGAGGACCTAATTCAGTTTCCAGTATCCTCACAGAGACTCACAGCTATCTGTAGCTCAAGTTCCCTGATACCCTCTTCTGATCTCAAATGGCACCTGCATACATGTGATACACAAGCACACACTCAGGCACATGCACACATACACACATACACACACAAATGTTTTTTTATAGAAAAAAAAATAAAAAGAAATCCTAGGTACCTCCAGGGTTCCGTAACATTAGAAACTTTATGTAACAACCGAGTCCAGGCAGAGAGGCTGTTAAAACAAGAAAAAAGGTTTTCTGAATCATAGATTACAGCTTTTTTTGAACTTACTAAAGATTAAAAATAGCACAACAGGATAAATAAATATTCCGAACTTAGAAACAGAGACATTTGACATAAGTGCTCAGGTGTGTAGAGAGACAATGGGACCAGGAATATGTGTCTTTGTTGAAGGAAAAACCTGGAAGTTGCCAATGTATACATGAGCCCTGGATGATGCTATAATTACTTTTGAATTAATTGTCAAGAATAAATTAATGCAAGAATATGGCTTTGGGGTTAAATATACTTTTTTTTCAATTAATTATTTCAGGTCAAATGTTTTCAAAAGTCTGCTGAAGTGTAGCACTAATAATTAATAGGCTCTGGTTCTTGAACCTCCTTTAACAAAGCTGGTAGGGCTTAGGGAAATGGCTAGATGGGCAAGAGCACTTACTTATTTCACAAACATGAGGACATGAGTTCGAATACCCAGCACCCTTGTAAAAATCTAGGCATAGCTGAATGTGTTTGAAACTTCAGCATTGAGGAGACAGAGACAGGTGGATTCCAAAAACTCACCTAGCTAATATGGCCAACTTTCATTTCAGGAAGAGAACCTATCTTGAGGTGATAAGGCTAAAGTGGTAGAGAAAGCTTGCCAGCATCTTATACAGGTGTGCTCACCCACACAGGCATGTGCATGCACCTCTCTCTCTCCTACACACACAGTAAACAATTAAATAGATAAAATTTCCTAGATAAATATTGAGTGACTATGAATTTTTTCCGCAGTGCTGATATTTTTAGCATGTGTCTAAAAATATGCTGTTGGATATTCCAAATTTGTTCTTGAATTTTGTACCTAATTTCACTGCTTTGCTTTCCCCAACACTCCCCACCAAGTGCCTTGGTGACTGTGAATTTATGGCTTATCCTCAAAGGACACTCTTAAGATGACTTATTAATCTAATCTAGGTTATTATATGTTCTAAGCTGCTGCACTGAAAGTACAGTTACTTAAAAACATTTTTAATTTAGAACCTTTGTATAACATCACAGCAATTTCCCAAATGGCCTGACCTGGTGTCGCTTTACCTTTACCCATGACCCATCTTTTCTAAATGAATCCAACCAAGCAGGAGCCACTGTGTCTACAAGTACAAAGTGCTCAGTGGATGACTCCCTTTAAGAGATGCAAAATTCACTTGCGGGTGCTTACATCACCCCACTTAGACAGCTAGCATCTCACCCACGAGGCACCCAATCCATAGTTGAAAGTTGGCCAGAGGATCTGTTTCTCTCAGTCTTCTTTATGTTCTGTGGTTTTCCAGAAACATTAAAATAAAGCCACTGCCTTGGCCGTAAAATAAGTAGCTCTCTAGGGGTAGGAAGATGGCTCAGGCAGTAAAGTGCTTACTGCGTGGGCATGGGAACCTGATTCAGATCCCCCAAGCAAAAAGCCATGTGAGTCATCACACACCTGTAATCTCAGTGCTAAGAAGACAGAGACGGGAACATCTCCAAAACTTGATGAACAGTCAATGTATCTGAATAGGTGATCTTAAGCAGGTAGAGAGTGTTTGACAAAGACACCTGACACCTCTGGCTACACACAGAGACAGACAGACAGACAGACACACACACACACACACACACACACAGAGAGAGAGAGAGAGAGAGAGAGAGAGAGAGAGAGAGAGAGAGAATATGTAGCTCACTACTTGTTCTAAATGAAGATTAACAAGAACAATAGGAAGGGACTTGAAATGTGGTGTACATTTAAGTGGCAAAGACAATATCTCCTGCAACTACGTTAAGTATTATAACATGCTAAACGCTTGATCCCCGTCTGGTGACACAATTGCCAGGTGACAGAGCCTTTAGGCAGTGGGAGCAAGTTAGGTCTTTGGAACTGTGCTCTTGAGCTTCACTTTTAAGATTTCTGTAAAGAAGATCATTTATAGGCCCTTCCAAACTCAGTGTTATGAGGATCAGAAGAACATACATGGGAGGCACTTCATAAGCGACAAGGGATAGGTACCTGTATATTCTCCTGTGTGCATATGGTTGTACTGTCTCAAGTAGGATGTGTTTTGAGTTACTTGGTTTTATTTAATTTGTTTTTGTTTTTTGGTGATATTGGGGATTGAACCTAGAGCTTCATTTATGTTAGGCTAACACTTTACTATGAAGCTGTATCCCAAGCTTTTTATCTGTTATCCTTTTATCTGTTTGCTCATTTGTTTGAGAGTTTTGGGTTAGATTTTTATTGTTGTTATTACTTCCGAAACAAGGGTGTGTGTGTGTGCGTGCGTGTGTGTGTGTATGTGTGTGATCATATACAACATAGGCTGGCCTCACACTTGCCATGTAGCTGAGGATAACCTTGAATTCCCTAAGTGTGTGTATAGAGTTGGCTACATGTGCACGGCATGTGGAGGCCAGCTGCTGCCATTTAATGCCCTACTCAATCACTTCACCTTATTTTTTGAAACAGGATTTCTTTGAACCTGGAGCTCTCTGGCTAGACTGGCTAGCCAGGAAGCCCCAGGAATCCTCCTGTCTTCACCTTCCTTCCCAACACTGGGGTCACAGGTATGCATATTACATCCTGTTTCTCAGCCCTCTTTTTATTTTGAAATAGTTTTCCCACATTGTCCAGGGAGTTGTTGAACTTTCCATATTCCTGCCTCAGTCTCCCAAGTAGCTGGAATCACAAGACTGTGCCAGAAGACCCAGCTAAAAAGATGTCTTTACAGCTTCTTCTTTGAAAAAAATTGTAAAAATTTATTTATTTTTATCGAATCTGTAAGTGTGAGTAGTTAGGTTGAATTCCCAGTCCTTCCCAAATATTCAAAATTAAAATTAAAGAATAACAATTTTAGCAAGAGGGCAGGATTTTCTAGACCCTTTTCTTCCCATTCTCCTGCTGAGCATCCATTGTATGAGAGGCATCCTGCTAAGCATTTCCATGAGCTGAATTGATCCTTACTGCAGGTTCTTGTGACTATTGTACAAGGAGATATGGAAGCCAGGGTAGCAGAATAGAGCCCAGGGCTCTGTGTCACAGTGCAGAGCCAGAAGGTCAGCCCTGCTTTGAGCCTGTTCTTCCACCCGCCTCAATCTAAATCAGCCCTCAAGGGTTTGTGCAGTCTCAGGGACTGATCAGAACCAGGAGATAAATGAGCCTCATCATCCTGAGGCTCTGATTTTTATCTGCAAGTTAGTTACAGAAGAGGTTATTAAACACTCTTGGAGCCTTGGACCTAAACTTGAAAAGTTAAAAAAAAATACTTGCTCTCAGAAATTGCTTCCAACAATGCCCAAGGCTGCCAGGAATCCAGCCACTTGCCAAACAAGATAGAGACCACAGTCAGGGAAAACTAAGAGCTACCCAAGTGTGGACTTAGTTCCAGAGTAGAGAACACAGTGTCCCTGTACTGTTCAGCTTGCTCTGCCCTTTCTTCTCCCTGTCCTGTGAACTCCTGTAGGGCAGAGGCCAAGCCCTCATGGAAAGGAAGATTCCTACAGAACTCTGGAGATGGCCGTGCATACTTATAATCCCTGTACTCGTCAAGTGGAAGCAGGAAGATCAGGAGGTCAAGGCCAACTTCAGATACATAAACAGCTCAAAGTTACCTGGGGTACATCATACCTAGTCTGGAAAAAATTAAATCAAACAGAAAGACACTTGAAAAATAGAAAATTAGAGGTTAAAGAGACAGCTTAGTCAGGAAGCAGGAGCCCCTCACAAAAACCAGGCATGATAGCAAACACCTACAGGGCAGGGCAGAAATAACAAAATCCCTAGGTTTGCTGGCCAACCAGGCTTGTCGAAATGGTGAGATCCAGTTCAATGAGCAATTTAAAAAAAAAAAAAACAGAGATAGAGGAAGACACCCAGATTCAATCTCTAGCATCCACACATACCTGTATAATCTAGAGTAAGTGTGCACACACATGACAGACACACAACAGCTTTCTCAATATGGTTAGCCATGAATTATTCACAAGAAATTAGTCTGGGCCCAGTGAGATGACTCAGCAGGTAAAAGCACTTGCCATGAAGCCTGACCACTTGAGTTTAATCCCTGAGACCCACGTGGTTAAAAAAAAACTGACTGTGGAAAGCTGTTTTTTGGCTTCCAGGCTTCCATGTGTGGGTACAGGAAAGCAAATACATACACACACCAAACACAAAAATAATTTTTTCTTATTAAAATATATTTTTTCATACAATATATTCTCATTCAGGTTTCTTCTCCCCCACTCCTCCCAGTTCCCCTCATCTTTCCACCCCATGGAATCCACACCCTTTCTGTCTCTCCTTAGAAAACAGGCATCTAAGGAATTACAACGATAAAATAAAATGGGATACAATAAGACAAATCAAAAACAAACAAATTGGGATATGACAAAACAACTAAACAATAAAGAGAGCCAAAGAAACATATAGACGCAGAGACACAAGCATTCACACACATGGGAATCCCATAAAAACCCCAAACCAGAAGCCATTATATGTGCAAAAACCTGTAAAGTAGAAAAAAATATTTGACGGGGATTGCATTGCACCTGTATACTTCTTTTTGTAGGACAGTCATTTCTACAGTATTAATCCTACCATTCCACAAGCATGGAAAATCTTTCCATTTTCTGATATCTTCTTCAATTTCTTTCTTCAATGTCTTAAAGTTTTTACTTGTTTGGTCAGAGTTACTCCAAGATATTTTATATTATTTGTGGCTGTTATACAGGAGTTGTTTCTGTGACTCAAATTGTTCATTTGATCTTGATTTGACCTTTCTAAATGGTGAATATTGGGAAAATTATCCTCTTTTGTCTTGTTTTTCGAGACAGGGTTATTTTCTGTAACAGCTCTGGCTGTCCTGGAACTCACTTTGTGGACCAGGCTGATTTTGAACTCACAGAGATCCACCTGCCTCTGCCTCCCAAATGCTGAAATCGCCAAAGGTGTGCACCACTACCACCTGGCAATTATCCATTTTTTTAGATTTTCCAATTTGATGGACAATAGGTTTTAAAAGTATGTCCTTATGAATCTCTGAATTTCCTTGGTGTCTGTTATGTCCCTCCTTTCATCTCCAATTTAGTTTATTTAGATCTTCTCTCAGTCTTTAGTTAATTTAGATAAGGGTTTGTCGATGTTTTTGATTCTGTCAAAGAACCAACTCTTAGTTTCATTATTCTTTGTACTTTTTTTGTTTCTATTTTTTTTAATTTTAGTCCTGAGTTTATGACTTGCCATCTACTCCTTTTGGGTATGACTTTTTTGTTCTAGAGTTTTCAGATGTTACCAGTATGTTACTAAAGTTTTAAGATATTAACAGTATGAGATCTTTCCTTTTTTTATGTAGGCACTTAGTGCTATTAATTTACCTCTTAGAACTGCTTTCATTTTGTCCCAGAAATTTGGTTATGCTGTTTATTCATTTTCATTAAATTATATAAAGTCTTTAATTTCCTTATTTATTTCTATCTTGACCCACTTTTCATTCAGTAGAGAATCTTCATTTTCCATGAGTTTGTAGGCTTTCTGTTGTTTCTGTTGTTGATATCCAGCTTTAAGTCGTGGTGGGTAGATATGATGCAGGGTGTTATTTCAGTTTTCTTGTATCTGTGGAGACTTGCTTTGTGTCCAAGTATGTAGTCAATTTTGGAGAAATTTCCATGAGGTGCTGAGAAGAAGGTATACTCTTTTTTTGTTTGGGTGAAATATTCTATAAATATCTGTTACATTCATTTAGTTTATGATATCAGCTTCAGCATTTCCCTGTTTAGTGTTGTCTGAATAACCTGCCTATTGGCAAGAGGCAGATATTGGGTGTCTACAGGAAGGAGGAAAGCAGGCTGTGCCCCCAGGATCTGCTTAGTCTCCTGAGGATGGGCACAGAGAGGAAAGAGAAGCCATGGCAGTGGTCTGCTACAAAGTTGGAAATGAAACTGGAGGAGAGGAGGGACAGTGAAGATCTGAAGATAGCCTACCTGCTTCCCTGGCCAGGGTGGTCTGCAGGTTCCCAGGGAGTGCCTGGGGTAGTTGGCGACTGAGACAAAGGAATGTTGTGGAGGAAGGCTGGAGGAGCTCTTCATGATCTTCTGGAGACTGGGCAGAGAGCGAGGGGAAGTTACAGCAGTTGTCTGCTACAGAACTGGGCATGAGACTAGGGGTTTGGGTTTGGAGAAGGAGGGAAAATAAAGCTCTGAAGATTGCCTACCTGCTTCCCTGACCAATTCAGTTTTTGAGACAGGATCTCACTATGAAGCCCCTGCTGCCCTAGAAGTTGCTCTGTAGAGCAGGCTGGCTTTGAACTCTCAGAGCTGTCTCTGCCTCCTGAGTGCTGTTTTTTTGTTGTTGTTGTTATTTGTTTGTTTGTTTGCTTTTAGTTTTTCGAGACAGGGTTTCTCTGTAGCTTTGCAGCCTGTCCTGGAACTCGTTCTGTAGACCAGGCTGGCCTCGAACTCACAGAGATCCACCTGTCTCTGCCTCCTGAGTGCTGGGATTAAAGGCATGCACCACCACCACCTGGCTCTGAGTGCTGGTATTAAAGGCATCTACTATCACATCTGGCCTTTTTTTTTTTTTTTTTTTTTTTTTTTTTTTTTTTTTTTTTTGCTAACGTGGTCTAACTTAACAGCATAAAAGTCCATATGTAAATTTTTTTCTTTGGCGTTAATATAAATATGTTATTAGATTGTATCAATACTGAGTTGGAAATTGCCATTAACAATCATAACTGACACCAAAGATTATCAATAACCCTAAAAATCTTACTGTAGTTATAAACAAGGGCTCTCCACAGGGAAAGAATTCATTTCTAAATGCGCTCATGTTTATTAGGGAGTATTTTATTAAGGTAGAACTCTAGCTCTAATTGTTAGACCCATAAACATAGGCTGGGAGTCAAGAGCCAATGTAGCAGAACAATCCCAGTGTGTACCCAGGAGGGACTTCATGTTGATCTATAGGTCCTGGCAGGAAGCAGATGAAGTACTGGAAAGATTAAGTGGAGAATGTTATATGATGAAGGTGTTTGCAGGGAAAAGTGAAGCAGAGGGAATGGACATAGGAAACTGTATATGGAAGATACCACCGTGGCTGTCCTTTAAGCATTGTTCCTGGCTCTTGTCTGGGACTCTTTTAGGCAGAAAGTACTTTTCTGACGCTTTGACCTTTAACTTCTTCATGTGTTATGTTTTATAGAAACAGGTGTGGCAAAACACACCTAAGCAAAGCTTAGTTTAGTTTACATTGAGATGGATCTCATGTGCCTCAGCCTGGCCTCATACTCACTGTGGATCTGCTCTGATCCTCCTGTTTCTGCTTCCTGAGTGATGGGATTAGGGGCCTGAAGCACACATATAGTGTGCTCTCTGTTGCTGTGACAAAATACTAAAGCCAGCTTGGGGAGGAAAGGGTTGACATGGCTTACATCATTGAGAGAAGTCAGCCAGGAACTCAAGGTGGGAGCCTGGAAGCAGGAAGGGAAACAGAGACTATGAAGGAGTGCCGTTTAGTGGCTTGTTCTCTGCTTCTGCTCGGCTGGCTTCCTTATATAACTTAGAACCACCTGTCCCATTCTGGCACTGCTCACACTGATAGAGTGGTCTAGGTGCTCCTCTATCAATCAGAAATCAAGAAAATGCCCCCACAGGCATGCCCATGGTCAATCTAATGGAGGCGAGTCCTCTGTTGAGGGTCCCTCTTCCCATGTGTGTCAAGTTGACAACCAAGGACAGCCATCAAGACCACTGTCTCGTGCTTGGTTTATGTGATGCTGGGGATGAAACCTGGGCTTTGAGCATGCCAGACAAGGGCTCTACCCTTGTCTACATCCCTAGACCCAAGGAGAAGCTTTAAATGCATTGGTGCATCTAGGTTGGCATGTACTTGGCCGTCAGAAGAACAGGCGCCAGTTAAGATATGGCACTAGGTCTGGGAAGACTATATGCAGCTGAGCCAAGTCTAGTCTGGCAAGACTCCTCAATGTGAGCTGATGCATCAGCATTAGGAGCAAGGACTCAGTGTCTGCTGTGAGAGCAAAAACTCCCCAGAGGCACCAGGCAATGCAGTGTACAGGCACCAGCCACCATGACACACAGCAGACAGAGAGAAGCTGAGAGTATACATGGAGATGTGTGGTGATGAACTCCCCCGGAAGAGCACAGAGATAGAAACAAAGGAAGTTTATTTCATGCAGGGCCAAGGGAAAAAATACTGCGATCTGCACAAGCAAATGCGTCAAACTGACTGCGGGAAAACAGTACACAGAGAACATTCAGCAAAGACAGCAGCACACCAGCACTCCAATTTGTTTCCCTGCCAAGTCCCAATACTGTGAGGAAAGGGGTCTCCTGAGAGGCAAGGAGATGCTGTGATATGCATTCCCAAGCAGTGGCAAAGAGGTCCCCTTTTCTGCATCCAGCTTTGACTTTAAGGGCTTATGCAGTCTGCAAGGAACACGGTGAAACAGTGGTAGTTTATGTGCTGTGCCAGGGCCCCTCAGGAAGCTAGTCCTTGCAAGGCTGTGATCTTGATAGCTTGATGGAATCCAGAATCACCATGGAAACACACCTCTGGGCATGTTTGTGAGAGAGTGTCTGTGTTAGGTTAATTGAAGTGGGAAGACTCACCCTTAATATTCCACAGGTCTTGGACTGAATAAAAAGAAGAAAGCAAGCTAAATACCAGCATCCATCTCTCTCTCTCTGCAGATGCAATGTGGTGGGCTGCCTCAAGCAACTGCTTCCATGACTTCCCTACCATGATGGATAATACCTTCAAACTGTAAGTCAAAATAAACTGTTACTTCTGTCAAGTATTTTATCTCAGAAACAGGAAAGGTAATCCTCGGTAGCAGGGGGACGATCAAGGATTTCTTAAAGGCAGGAACCCACCATTACACATCTCTGTAAGCTTATATACCCTTAATAACTAGAAATCAGTACATATTTATCACTGTGTATGTAACACCCTCCCCTAAGAGATGTAATGAAGAAGAAATGAAATATGAAAGGATGGATTGGGGCAATAACATTAGCATTTGATATTTATCTATCACCTTGTGAGATTCTCCCTGTAGCTGATCCCAGATGGAGAGAACAAATGTCTTTTCTTGGTTGTGTTGGTAGAAATCAAGCTTCACCTTTGTTTGCATGGGTGTGTTTACTTATGTGCGTGCATGCATGTGTGTCTGATATGTGTGTAGGATGTATGTAAACCTATGTTTCTACATGAAGGCCAGAGGAGAATGCTGAATTTTTACTCTACCACTCTCTGACCTATTCCTTTTTAGACAGGGTCTCTCACTGAAGCTGGAGCTGGCTTACAGTTTCAGAGGCTTAGTTCATGATAATAATGTTGGGGAGAATGTAGTAGGCAGGCATGGTGCTGGAATAAAGAGCTTACATTCTGATCCACAGGCAACAGGCAGAGAGAGAGAGAGAAAGAGAGAGAGAGAGAGAGAGAGAGAGAGAGAGAGAGAGAGAGAGAGATTAAAATCCTGCTTGGTGAGGGATTCTGATACTTCAAAGTTCACCCCTGGTGACATACCTCCTCCAGCAAGTATATACTTCCTAGTACTTCCCAAATAGTTTCACTAATTGCATTAAAATATATGAGGCTATGGGACCTATTTTCATTTAAACAATCACAAATATGTTTCTTTAATATTTGGAATCAGGACCCTTCTATAGAAGTTCAGTGCCTCTTCTAGAGGACTCGGGCTAACATCAAAATCACAAAAGGCAGTTAGGGGAGTAATATTCAAAGTGAGCTCTAATGTGATGCCACAAGCCAAAGAGAAATCAGGGAGAGTATTCTGGATAGGCAGAAATAGAATGTCTCATTCTGCAGCAAGGATGGAGAGAATGGAAGGTTGACAGCCTCAGGATGCTTAAGGCCCTGAAACGACATTCCGAAAGCAACAGGCTGCTGCTATCTCATTGCACTGAAAATGTGAGGAAAAACTGGATTCAACACAGTCAGGCCAGACAACTTGCTCTTTACCATCTTTGCTCCATTCAAACCTTCCATTGGTGTCGGTTGGTAGTGGTACATGCCTTTAATCCCAGCACTTGGGAGGGAGAGTATCTCTATGGGTTTGAGGTCAGCCTGGTCTACAGAGCGAGTTCCAGGACAATCAGAGATACACCAGAAAACCTTGTCTCAAAAAAAAAAAAAACAAGAAAAAAAATAGCTAGCACATGATTCTGTCAAGGAACAAATATCCTTAGTTTGACACCATTTTCAGATAGTTTTATAAAATTTGTTTAGACACTAGAATGCAAAGAACAAAGTAGGAGGGATAGAGATGGTGCTGGAGAGGTGACTTAGCTGTTGAGAGTGCTTGCTGCTCTTTCAGAGGACCCAGATTTAATTCCTAGCACCCACACCAGACCATTCACAACTGCCTGTAACTCCAGCCCTAGGGGATACAACGCCCTCTTCTGGCTTCTTCCATAGGCACTGTACTCACAGACATGTTTGCCTTCGGTGGACTTTGCTAGCACACATACACACTTAAAAATTAACCATAAATCTTTTTGTTAAAGGAGAGTAGAGATGAGCTTCAGCAGTTAGTGCTTGCTGCTCTTGCAGAGCAGCAGAGTTTAGTTCCCCATACCCACATGGTGGCTCACAACCACCTATAAATCCAGATCCAAGGAATCCAACTCCATCTTCCTGCCTTTGTAGATACTGCATTCCTGTGCATATACCCAACAACAGAGAGACAGACACGCAGGCAGGACACAAAACTACACACAGAGCAAAATAAAGGAACAAAATAAGTTGTAGGAGCTTGAAAGCTATCTGCATGGCTTCAGCAACCAGGGAGTTGACAAAGGAGAATTAAGACAGTGCCCTAGAGGAAACTTTCTTTAATGTTAAAAAGTTGTAGTATACAAATAAATGGCTTATGGTAACATTTTATTTTGTATGTCATTATACTTTGCTCATGTGTTACACACACATCTCTGTTCACTGCTCCCTCTTCCTAGGTATTAGTTTCTTTTTTTCTTTTTTTTTGGGGGGTGGGAGGTTTTGTTGTTTGTTTGTTTGTTTTTCAAGACAGGGTTTCTCTGTGCAGCTTTGGAGCCTGTCCTGGAACTCACTCTGTAGACCAGGCTGGCCTCAAACTCACAGAGATCTGTCTGCCTCTGTCTCCCGAGAGCAGGGATTAAAAGCATGCACCACTGCCACCTGGTCTACTAATTTGGTAGCTCATTTTAGGTTTTTTGTTTTGGTTTGTGGTCTTTTTGTTTGTTTGTTTTTGTTTTTCAAGACAGAGTTTCTCTGTGTAGCCCTGGCTATCCTGGAACTCACTCTGTAGACCAGGCTGGCCTGGAAGTCAGAGATCCGCTCTTGCCTCCCTGAGTGCTGGGATTAGAGTTATATGCCACCACTGCCCAGCTTTGTTACAAATTTTTTACTTACCTCAACCACAACCTGACTGCCAGCAGATCCTCTCTGTACCCTAAGGTGTATAGGATGCTGTGGCAACTTATTGTCTGGAATGTTCGTATTTGGAGTGTAGGTGCGAGCCTGCAATGGTGCACATATATAAATAAGCCAGAGGACGACCCTGAGTGTTGTCCTCTCTTTACATCTCTTTTGAGGCAGAGTGCCTTTGTTGTTTGGTATTGCATGTGCCAGGCCTCCTGGCTCATGAGCCTCATGGGATTCTTTTGTCTCCACTCCCATCTCACTGTAGAACTGCTATGATTACAGAGGTACCCTTCACATTTGGTTTGCCATAGGTCTTGGAATCCTAACTCAAGTCTTTTATTTATTTATTTTTATTTTATTTTTTAAAAAGAAAACAAACTACCTATTTTCATTTTACATACCAATCCCAGTTCCCAGTCCCTCCCCTCTTCCGGATCCTTCTGCCTTTTCCCCCACCCCACCCCCATCCACTCCTCTGAGAGGGTAAGTCACATTGCTTTGGGAAAGGTCCAAGGCCCTCCCTACTATATCTAGGCTGAGCAAGGTATCAATCTAAAGAGAATAGGTTCCCAAAAAAAGCCAGTAGAAACAGTAGGGATAAATTCTGGTGCCACTGCCAGTGTCCCCTCAGTCTATTTCAGCCATACAAATGTCACCCACATTCAGTGGGTCTAGTTTGGTCCTATGCTTGTTCCTTCCCAGTCCAGCTGGAGTTGGTGAGCTCCTGTTAGTTCAGGTAGACTGTTTCAATGGGTGAACCCATCATGGTCTTCACCTCTTTGCTCATGTTCTCACTTCTCCCACTCTTCAGCTGGACTGGAAACTCACCCTCAGGTCTTTATGCTTGTACAAAAGTGTTTTCCCCACTGAGCCATCTCCCCAGTCCTTCCACACTGCCAACAGCATGCATCTAGT
This sequence comes from Myodes glareolus, assembly GCF_982192425.1. Lineage (NCBI taxonomy): Eukaryota > Metazoa > Chordata > Mammalia > Rodentia > Cricetidae > Myodes > Myodes glareolus. The sequence goes on from NC_142053.1 coordinate 123,045,946, forward strand.
CTAGTATTGGATGGCCTTGTCTTTTCTAGGGCTTCAAGGACAGCCTGATGCTATATACTGAGACCTTGTATCAAAATAAAATTATTTATTTGTTTTATTTCATGTGTGTGAATATTTTGCCTATATGAATGTGTGTGTGTTTCACGGGTGCTTATGTGCCCATGGAGGTCAGAGGAGGACATCAAATCCCCTAGAACTATAGTTACGATGGCTGTAAACTACCATGTGGATGCTGGCAACATAGATTCTCTTGCAAAAGCAGTAAGTGCTTTTAACCACTACGCCATATCTCCAGCCTCACCTCCCATTGTCTTTGGTAATTTTTAAGATAAAAAATTATGTACACAAGTGTTTTGCCTGAGTATATGTATGTATGTGAACTATGTGAATACTCAGTGGTCATGAAGGCCAGAAGAGAGCACCAAGAACTGACCATAGTGAGCCACTATGTAGGTGCTGTCAATCAAACCTAGTTCCTTTGCCAAGAGTAGCAAGTGCTGTTAACCTCTGAGCCATCTCCCTAGTCCCCCACGGTGTTTTGTCACAGCCACAGAAAGCTAATACATTGATGATGAATCATTGTCCAACCCCACATTTTCTATTTTGAGACTCTGAGCCCCTTAATAATTCTTAGGTCTCTCTGCCCTACCCCCTACTCCAGCTTTTTCACAGTTGCCTCATTTTGCATTCTGCACTGGAGACAGCAAATCCTATTATGAGCATTGTGTCTGCTCACATTTCTACAATCATTTCAGATAAATCTTTCAGAGGAATCCTCAGAGCTTCAATTTGTTAGTTAGTTGCTGTGTGCCACATAGTGCTGACCACAGAAATCAACTTACCCCTAGGACAGAGATAATGCCGTCTCAGTTTTCAGAGGCCAAATCTGGAAAACAGCCATTGAAGTAACTTCTGCATGGTCCCAATGGTTGTTCATGATCTGAAATTCAAAGCCAAGTTGAGCTAGACACAGTAGCTGTACCCATAGACCCAGGCATTTGGGAAGCTGAAGGCTGTGTGAGCTGAGGAGTTTAAAACCAGCCCAGGAAGTATATCAAGACCTTAAGCAACAACAAACAGGGTTCTTGCTCTCACATGAAGTCTTCTTAGAAACATGAGCTCTACACCAATTTTTTTACTACATCCAAATGATTTGTAACTTGGCAGAGTTTATTTGAAGTACCAAGGTCAAGGCTGTACGAACATCAAAGGGTTTCCTTCCTGTTGCATTGTTTAACCACTATACATATCTGTTCTGAAAGGACATTTGTACAGGTTGTTCTTTCTGTTCTGGGGAAGACTAATATGTCTTTAAGGAGCACTGAAGATCACAGCAAAGGTGTATCAAAAAGCCTTCCCTACCATGTCAAACTGGCACTTGGCCTTGCTGCTACAGCCAGCGAGCCCCCCCAGTCACAGGCTGACAGACAACTGTTTCATTGTCACCCTCTCTCACTGGTGCTGATTTCTTGAAAACTCCCACACTGGTCCTTCTTCTCAACATGTGGCTTCTTCTGTTTCAGACACATCTCTTACCCACCTATGTCTCCAGTTGGTATGGCCCTGTGAGTCAATCCCTAAGCAGACCCTGCCCCAAACGCTAGCAACTTCCCGTCCTGCCTTTGCTGCTATCACCAAATACTTTGTGCTGGGTAAAGTATAATGAAGAAAGGTTTCAGAGACTAAAACTCATGATTTGGTATGTGGTCTACTCCATTTGACTTTGTTGGGGGCCTTGTAGATACATTTGAACATGGTGCACAGCATCAGAGGTGGGGTTTGTCACATGGTCTGTTACGTTTTGTTGTACTATGATAAAATACTTGATAGAAGCAATTTTATAGACAAAGCTTTTAGTTTGGCTCAATTTAAGTGTTTGGACCATCATGGTGTGGCAGGAGCTTAAGGTAGCTGGTCATATTGCATCTGCTGTCAGGAAGCAGAGGGAGGTAAATGTTGGTCCTTGGCTATCCTCTTTTTTGTTGAGACTTGGTTTCTCTGTGAATCCCCAGGAGTCTTTGAACTTACTCTGTAGACCAGTTTGGCCTCGAACTCACAGAGATCTGCCTGCCTCCACCTCCCAGGTGCTGGAATTAAAGGTGTGTGCCACTATCTCCCTGCTTAACTTTTTCTTTTCCATTCAGTCCTGGACCTCAGCCCTTAAGATGGTACCGCCCACATTCAGGGTAGGTTTTCCCACCTCAGTTAGCCTAATCTAAATAATCTCTCATAGGAATGCTTAGATGCTTGTCTCCTACGTGATTCTAGAACTTTTTCAGTTGATAATCACTAGTAATCATTATACATGGTGAAGCCAGAAAACAGGAGCTCGGGTGGGAACAGGCTTGCCCTTTTATAATGACCCTCTTTCTTGGGATCTAATACATTTCTATTTTCCCAATACGAAAACAATTGGGAGACTAACCGAACTGCAGCACCCATACACCTGCAGAGGTGGGAGAGACAGAATGCCAGGAAGCAAGGAAGAAATCATATCCCTCGGCAATTCGCTAGTGTTTGGTGACTTCGTCATCAAACATCAGTGTTATCTAAGAAGACCCTCTGCTCCCAATGACCTGAAATGGTCACCATTCTCCAGCAGCTTCAGATGGAGACTGCAATGAAACGGGAGCAAGAACAAAACACCAACTTTGCCACTGTAGTCATTTGTTTCCGCCTACAATGTGCAGCCCCAAAATAAATGAGGTGGGGGATCGATCATCTTTTTAAAGCATCTTTCCATTGAAAACATTCACTGTCAACTGAAGCCCAGTTACTACTACAAATCATTCGGTAAGCAGCAAAATATTCCCATTTATTTTTGAACCTCGTTCTTCTATGAGAGATCTGTTTTTGTGGAGCTTTGAGGAGGAAATCAGGCAAGGTTCAGGTGTCTGGCTGACCCATGCATTGGTTATGTTAGGCTTTGTGAAACAGGGCTAAATTCAGGCCTTCTTTTAGGCAGTTCGGTGTTTTCTTTATGTGAACTTTCCAAATGCTGATGACCCCTGATGAACTCCCCTGGTATAAAGGTGTGCCCTCCACCTTTCAGGGTTGATTACTACTAGATGGTGTTTGGCTAGGGAGAGAAGAGACCTCCCTTGAAGGGCACACATCAAATGGATTTCTTTCCTATTGATCTGAAACTGTTTAAACAGACGAAGGGAGAAGAAAAAGAAAGAACTCAGCAGGAAACCACTATAAGAGATTCTGGCTTATATCTTATACGTGCCTCCTATCTTTCAGGCCCTGACTGGTCTCGAACTCACAGAGATCCACCTGTCTCTGCCTCCCTTGTGCTGGGATCAAAGATAGGTTTCATGTAGCAAACTGGCCTCAAACTTGCTAGGAAGTAGAGGATGGCCTTGAGCTCTTGATCCTCCTGCTTCTACTTCCCAATGACTGTGAGTTCGAGGCCACAGTCGTTTACTTAGTGAGTTCTAGGACAGTCAAAGTTACATAGTGAAACCCTGTCTCAAAAAACAAATAAATAAAAATAAAACCCCGCGGGCTGGAGAGATGGCTCAGAGGTTAAGAGCATTGCATGCTCTTCCAAAGGTCCTGAGTTCAATTCCCAGCAACCACATGGTGGCTCACAACCATCTGTAACAGGGTCTGGTGCCCTCTTCTGGTCTGCAGGCATATACACAGACAGAATATTGTATACATAATAAATGATAAATATTTAAAAAAAATAAAACCCCATACAAACAACAACTTTTTACATTTCAGTGAATAAAGTTATAAATAGGGCGATCACAAAAGAAAACAATAAAAGACAGTAAATGGCTATAATGCCCCCTAAGTAAAAAGGAAATTTAGATAAAATATATCCTTTTCAAATCAGTCATGAGCATTCTCCCCCTACTTAATTGCATTTCTTGCCACTCATAATTTATTTGAGCTGAGTTTGTTTCCTTTCTTGCTTTTGTTGCTGGTAATACTGTTGTTTCTGAGTTTTCATTCTATAGTCTTAACTGGCTTAAAACTTGCTATATAAACCAGTTTCTCCTCAAACTCATACAGATCCACCAGTACAGTACAGTACAGTCTCCCAGTACTGAGATTAAGAGTGTGGGCTACAAGAAGAGGAGAAGGAGAAGGAGAAGAATCATCATCATCATCAACTGGGTTAATCCCAGCACTTGGGAGGCAGAGGCCTACGAATTTTTGAGCTCAAGGCCGGCCTTGTTTACAGAGTGAGTTCCAGGACAGCCAAGGCTATATAGAGAAACCCTGTCCCCAAAAACAAAAGAACAAAACAAAACAAACAAAAAACAAAAAAAGAGTGTGTGCTACCACAACTGACTGATTCTGCTTCTTATGGGACTGTGTACATTTCTAGAAGATGGTACTGTGTCTCATTGTCTTATGTCCCCTACAGAACCATGAGCTATACTTACTAAATATTGGAATAGAATTAAATGTACATTAGATAGAAATATTTTCATTTCCAGCTTGTTTATTTTTGCTAGAGGAGACACTGAAATTTCTGTTCTAAGAATAGCTTAAAGTCCTTGCTCAGGAGGTCATGATTGCAGTAAGTGAAGTAAGATCTAAATACTTCCAGGTCCATTAGGAAATTATAACTAATATGATTTAAAAAGAACATTGGGTCAGACATTTTATACATATCTCAGCTTACAGTGGTTTAAGTTTAAGCAAACTTTGAATAAATGCTTTGCATGCTAAACTCAACTCCAAATGGATCAAAGACCTCAAAATAAAACCAGATACACTGAACCTGATAGAAGACAAAGTGGGAATAGCCTTGATCATATGGCACACAAAAAGATTTTCTGAATAGAATACCTTTAGCACAGGCACTAAAATCAACAATTTAGGCCGAATGACGCTAAGAAGTTTCTGCACAGCAAAGAGCACATTCATTTCGACAAAGTGAAAGCCTACATAATAGGAAAAGATACTTACCAACTATACATTGAATAGATGGCTAATATCCAAAATATATAAAGAACTACACAAAACAAAAACTGGACATCAAGGAAACAGACAGCAGGGTGGTACACACCTTTAATCCTAGCACTCTGGAGGCAGGCAAGTCTCTGAGTGTGAGGCCAGCCTGGCCTACAGAGTGAATTCCAGGACAGTCAGAGCTATACAGAGAAGCTGTATCTCAAAAAAAACCTAGAAAAAGAAAAAAATAACCCAATTAAAAAATGGAAAACAAGCTGGGCAGTGGTGGCACATGCCTTTAATCCCAGCACTTGGGAGGCAGAGGCAGATGGATTTCCGTGAGTTCGAGACCAGCCTGGTCTACAAGAGGTAGATCCAGGACAATAGGCTCCAAAGCTACAGAGAAACCATGTCTCAACACACACACACACACACACACACACACACACACACACACACAAAGTGGAGTACAGATCTAAACAGAGAATTCTCAGAAAATAAAACACAAATGACTGAGAAACACTTAAATGTCCAAAATGTCCTTAATCATCAGGGACATGCAAATCAATCAACTTTGGAGATTTTATCTTACATCAGTCAGAATGGCCAAAAGCAATAAAACAAATGACAGCTCATGCTGGTGTATATGTAGATTAAGTGTTACATTCATCCCTTGCTGGTGGAAGTGCTAATTTGCACAGCCACTATACAAATCAGTGTGGTGGTTCCTGAGAAAGATGGAAATCTATCTACCTCAAGATCCAGCTATGCCACTCTTGAGCATATACTGAAAGGGTTCTTCATCTTACCACAGAGACGCATGCCCAACCATGTTCATTGCTGCTCTATTCACAATAGCCTGAAATTGCAAACAGCCTAGATATTCATTAACAGATGAATGGATACAGAAAATGTGGTATGTTTACACAACGAAATATTATTCAACTATTTAAAAAATGAATCATTGTCCAGGTGGTGGTGGTGCATGCCTTCAGTTCCAGAACTTGGGAGGCAGAGACAGGACGATCTCTGTGCGTTCCAGATCAGCAGATCAGCCTGGTCTACAAAGTGAGTACCAGGATAGCCAGGACTGTTACACAGAAAAACTCTTTCTGAGAGAGAGAGAGAGAGAGAGAGAGAGAGAGAGAGAGAGAGAGAGAGAGAGATGAAATTCAGAGGTAAATGGATGGAACTAGAAAAAAGTCATCTTGAGTGAGGTAACCCAGACTCCAAATTACAAATATGGCATGTTCTCTCTTATATATGGATTTAGCTTTTAAGTCTTTAATAAGCAAGCTACAATTCATTTAACCACAGCGGTTAGGTATAGAGTAAGGGATTGGGGGTGGGAATGATTTCCCAAGGAAGGAAAATAGAATATATAGTCAGAGAGAAACAGGGGGAGACTGGGATGTGAGTATTAAATGGGAAGGAGATAGGAAGAAGGGGGTAAGATAGGGTATATTGGGAGGGATAGTTAAAAGTAATGGCTATTTAAGTGGTCTTATGGAAACCTAACATAGTAGAAGCTTCTTAAAATATATTTATGTATATGAAGGAAATCTAAGGAGAATCACCAAATAATGGTGAGACAAAGTTCCAACTAAATGAATACCAATTGAAATTTCCAGTGCCAGGAATGGGTATCATTTACTTGAGTTGTTGGCCAAAAGGGCCCCCTGGAAACATCCAATTTCAGTTTTTGTCAAAGCAATTCGTTGCTCTCCACAAACTGATGGTAAGGCCCTATTACTGAAGATACCAATATAGATCATTTAGCATGCAGAAGTCAAGCTGGTGCCTAACTAAAGACTTCACTCCTACAGACCAGTGTTCATGGTGCTGTAAAATACTCTGCACTCTACCAGAAGAGAAAGGGAAACACTAACCAAATTCAAAACTCTTTGATCTACAATGGTAACCTGACTCCATGATATGCTGGTGCAATAGTGGCACAAATGTGGGAGTAGCCAACCAATATATGATTTGAGTTATGTCCCACTCTGTTAGATGGGACCCAAATGACACTGCTTGGGAGGCCAAGAATATGAGATTAGATAGCCAAGGGACCTAAGGTAAAACCCTTATTACTACTGTTTTACTAAAGGAACCTAGCAATAAAATGACTCCAAAAGGCATTCTTCTATACTCAAAGATCGTGTCTGGCTCAGTCATCATCAGAGAAGCTTCCTCCTGCAATAGATGGGAACACTGGATAATGTACTGAGAATGAAAGACCTTGGAACATGCAATCTTAGATGTCTCATCAAATTCTGTCTCTCAGGGCTCAGGGAACTATGTGGAAGAGGAGGTGGAAAGACTGTAAGAGCCCGCGGGAATGGAAGATACAAAGGAATCAGTCCCTTCCAGACCTGACATGTCTGCCACACATATGAACTGTGGCAGCATGCACATGCACAGATCCAAGCCATGTGGGGTTCCAGTGCTGACTGAAGAAGTCCCCCAAGAAGTTATCTACAATTGACAATTGTTCACAAAGGAAAAATTCATTTTCTCCAAAGGAGACTTGCTGGTTATACAAATCACTCTTTTTTTTTTTAACCCCTCGAGACAGGGTTTCTCTGTGTAGCCCTGGTTGTCCTGGAACTTGCTTTGTTAGACCAAGCTGGCCTTGAACTCACAGCTGCCTCTGCCTCGGGGTGCTGGGATTAAAGGTGTGCACCAACACCGCCCAGCTACATACCACTCTACCACTCTTCTGGGCAGGCCCTGTTCCCAGCAGTAAATGGCCAACACAAAACAAACTCAACAGTATTTTTTGTCTCATAATGTTTTGGGGGGTATTTTTCAAAACCTTACGTTTCTTTTGTTTATATATTTTGGCTTCTGGTTTGTACTTTTATGGGTTTTGTGTGTGTGTGCATGCGTTACATGTTTCTCATGATTCGGGTTTTTTTTCTGTTTGTTTGCCTTCCTTTTCCTAAAGAGAGAGAGAAAAAGAAAGTTTGGAGTAAGATGGGGTGGAAAGTTGGGGAGAATCTGGGAGATAAGAGAGTAGAAACCAAGATCATAATACATTGTATGAAATATATAAATATATATATACTGGGATTAAAGGCATGTGCCACCACCACCCAGCTACAAACAGAAAATCGCAATCTCAGTTTACATTATTGCATGAATCACATGACCTTTAACGCTATCAAGTGACAGAACACCACACTGCTTTACAGTTTCTGAGGGCCAACGCACAGTATCTAAATGTTGATGACTGCTGACCCTTCATCTGCTGAAAGAGTTCTTAAAAACTCAGTTTAAAATTAAGTCATTGGTAACTTGACAGTGGAGGTGAGCACATTTAATCCCAGAATTTGGGAGGCAGAGGCAGGTGGATCTCTGTGAGTTCAAGGCCAGCCTGGTCTATAGAGCTAGTTCTAGGATAACCAGGGTTGTTACATAGAAAAACCCTGTCTCAAAGCAAAAATAAATAAATAGATAAACAAACAAACAAACAAGCCAATCAATCAATCAATCAATCAATCTTTGGGGCTGTGACTATAGCCCAGTGACAGAACACTTGCCTAGCATCCATAAAGCACTGAATTCCATCCCCGCACCACACAAAACCAGGCATGGTGGTGTACACCTATAATTTAAGTATTTAGGAGGTCAAACAGGAGGTCAAGGTCATTCTGAACTGCATAGCAAAGGAAGAGAAGACATAAAAGAAGGAAAAGGGGAGGAAAAGAAGATGAGAAAAATGCCTTGGAGATATACTTGAGCTATTTTTCTGGATCCCTGATCTATCTAGGCAGGTCCTCAGAGGACCCTCTGACTGCCTCTTCCTACGCCAAGGAGATGTCCTTACTTACCACCCAGAACATCAGACTCGTAATCGTATATTTACCAGCTAATTGATTTGTTCCATTGGACTATATGGCTGCTTTTGTGTCAGAACCATACTGTTTTTATTACTATGGCTCTGTAATATATTTTAAGACCTGGAATTGTGATTCCCTCTGGCATTGTTCTTTTCACTCAGGATTATTTGGCAATCTGGAGTATTTTGTGGTTCCATATAAATGTTAGGCTAGTGTTTTCTGAGAAAAGTGAGATGGGGATTTTGATTGGGATTGCATTGAATTTGTAAACAGTCTTCAGTAAAATGGTCATTTTCACAATGTTAATTCTATCAATTCCATGAACAAGGCATGTCTTTCCATTTTCTAGTGTCTTTCCCTAACTCTTTCTTCAGAGATTTAAAGTTTTCATTGTAGAGCTTTTTCCCTTCCTTGGTTAGGTTTATTCCTGGGTATTTTGTTTTCTTTGAGGTTTTTGTGAATGGGAGCACACCCATGAACTCCTTCTCTGTATGCTTGTTGTTGTAGTATAGAAAAGTTATTGAGGCCTGGTAATGGTGGTGCATGCCTTCAATCCCAGCATGTAGGAGGCAGAGGCAGACAGATCTCTGGGAGTTGGAGACCAGCCTGGTCTACAGCGTGAGGTCCAGGTCAGGTCCAAAGCTATACAGAGAAACCCTGTCTCAAAAAACAAAAAAATAGAAAAAAGAAAAGAAAAGAAAGAGAGGAAAGAAAAGTTATTGATTTGTGCAGGTTGATTCCTTATCCTGCCACATTGCTGAAATTGTTTATTATGTCTAAAAGTTTTCTGATAGAATTTTTGGGATCTTCAATGTAGATAACACTTCATCTACAAATAAAGATATGCTCATTTCTTTTTCTATTTTGGCTTTCAACACACTTTCTTGGTTATTTATACTTAGTACTTGTCTATGATATGTGGTGGGATGCTCTTTTCTGGTCTTGTATACTTGGTGTTCTGTGTGCTTCTTGTATCTATGTATCTTTCCTTAGGTTGGGGAAGATTTTTTTTCTATGATCTTGTTGAAGATCTAGTTTATGACATTGTCTTGGGTTTCTTTTCTCTCATCTATGCTTATAATTTGAAGGTTTGGTCTTTTCATGATGTTCCATATTTACTGTATATTCATTTCATGTATTAAAAAAATTGGTAAGATTTTTTTTATATTACTTGATTATTTGGTCTAGATCCTGTATGTTATCTTCAGGTCCTGATATTCACTCTTCTGCTTGATTTATTTTACGTGAAGGCCTTCCTTTGAGTCTTCTAATTGGGCTACTGGGTCTTTAAGTTTCATCCTTGTTGACTGTGGTTTTTGTCCTGCCCTATCCTGCAGTCATTCAGTCCCAAAGAAATCACACAGAGGTTTACATCAATTATAAACTGACTGGCCTAGTATCTCAGGCTCTTCTTATTAACTCATTCTTACATCGTACATTAACCCACTATTCTTGTCTGTGCTAGCCATGTGGCTTGGTACCTTATTCAATGAGGCAATTACATCTTGTTCCTCTGCGTCTAGGTCATGACTGCAGACTGCAGAATTCTCTTCCCAGAATTCTCCTGTTCTCATTCCCCTGCCTATACTTCCTGCCTGGCTACTGGCCAATCAACATTTTCTTAAACAAATACAAGAAACAAATGGTTACAGAGTAAAACCATTGTCCCACAGCCCATCCTCATTTCAGTTTGAGCCCTCTTTAATGTTTCTATCTATCTCTTTAATGAATTTCTGAATTTTTGTTGTCATATAATCTTATGTTTATAATTTCTTGGGCATTGCTCAGGCAAAGGATTTTCTGCAAATGCTTTCTACTTGATTTCACTGAGTTGTTTCTTTGTGTCTTTCCTCAAGTCCTTGAATTCTCTGATGAAGCTTATCATTGTTTCTTTCAATTCGATATCCTGGGGTTCCTCTAGGTAATTGTCATTGGCAAAAATTTCTGCAGAAGTGGTAGATTTGGAGACAAGATACTGTCTTGATTGCATATACTATCGTTTTTGTGATGAGATCTAGGTGTGTGGACTTCTGAGTTTGTTATGGATAGAGTAGGTTGGGACAAAAGAGAGGATGTATGGGTGAGTTGGGTTGGGATTGGAAATGGTTTGGTGGAAATAAAGTCAGGTGGACAGAGGGGACTGTGCTGTCATACTTGATGTGCTTCCTGGTCTAAGCCTGGAGTGTGGGAGTGGATCTGGCTGAGTTTTGGGCTAGGGAGTGTTTTGGCCTAAGTCTAGAGATTGTTGGCTGTGTAGGCCAGAATAGGCAGGTGTACTGAATGTGGGCCCCAAGCTAGATCTCGAAGGTTGGAGAGAAGGTTAGGATGGGGAGGTCAGGGAGAGTCACCCGGCTAGACCTGGAGGAGGATGTGTGAAATCTGACTGTTGGATAGTTAGATGCAGCACAGAGTGGACCTGTCCTAATTTGACATTCTAAAGGAGCGAGGTGTTTATCATTAGAGCCCTCATGATTCAGAAGCATAAAAGCTGGTATTTTAAATGATTTTGTGATTTTTAGGCCTTGAAGATGATTTATTTCTGATTACTGCTTTTGCACAATTTGGTATTTCTGTCCGCATTTATTTAGATTATGTTTGGTGGGCTGGAGAGATGGCTCAGCCATTAAAGGCTAGGTTCATAATCAAAATAGATTATGCTCAGGGTACATTGTTAGTAAGTACTGTTTACTATTACAATTTGTATGTTTCTGTGTGTGGTGTTTGCATGGGTACACATTTGATTGTGAATACATGTACACATGTGTGCATGTAGAGGCCAGATGATGACATCAGGTGCCATCCTCAAACATCTTCCTCCTTTTTAAAACCTCCTGGGGAGCTGACTTCAGGTCCTCATGTTTACATGGCAATCTCCTTTACCTAGTGAGCCAGCTCCTCAGCTTGGCAGATGTGATGAAGTTAGAATGAGATTATGTGGGGTAATAGTGGGTCCTAAATCAAGCAATTGCTGTATTTGTAAGAGAAAAGAAGAGAGGAAGTTTAGGTGGGTGGATAGATGTATGACAAATAGATATATAGATTTGTATACAGAACTTTGTAAAGACAGCTAAGACAGAGGAGTGATGTAGCTATAAACTAGGGAACACCAAGGAGGCTGACTACCACAGGAACCTGGAAAAGGTATAAAACACATGTGTTTACTGCTAATTGGGGCAAGCATTTTTAGGGGTAAAGTCCTAGGTTAACACATCTTCAAGGTTTCCTCCCTGTCTTTTCAGCTACAACTATCTGGAGAGAGTCGAGCATGTCAGAGGCATTCCTGTCATTACAAGGGAAACCGAGCATGGCCAGAGGTATTCTTGCCCAACATTTTTTAACCTTTAGAACATTGTGCTCCGTGAATTTGAGCTAAGTATTGCCCAAATAGGTGCCTGTCATTTTTTCTTCATAAACTGTATTAGAAATATGTTTAGGATTGCAAGTAGAGAGACCATCATGCCAGCTGACGTGCCTGGACAAGGCAAACTTTTGTCTGGATTCAGAGGGTGTGCTCAGATACAGGCGGTGGTGGTGCATGCCTTTAATCCTAGCACTAGGGAAGCAGAGACAGGTGGATCTCCAAGTTTGACAGCAGTCAGGCCTATGCAGAGAAACCCTATCTCAAAAAACGAATTTTAGAAAAAGAGCGAACACACAGAGACAGAAGTGCACTTGGCTTTTATTCTAACTCAGGTGGTGGCTTACCCATTGGCTGGGGTCTGGTCTCATAGCCTTAATTTAATTGGTAGTCTGAAAAGAATTGGTGCACAGAAAGTGAAAGAAGAGGGTGGAGAGGGGCCACATTGCTCAAGGCTATTAAATTCTTGGAATACAGCAGGGGGCACTGTGTAAACAAAGGTTTTACTGGGGGGGGGATTAAAACATTTGTATAAAAGTCTTACAAAGTAGCAGAGGTAGAAATATTTGAGCTCCTTGTCCTAAACACAAGGTTTATAGTATTTGATACAAAAGAGCCATATTTTATATTTCTTACAACTGGAACTGTCAGCTGAGCAGTCTCAGGAATTTGTCCTTCCCTACAATGTTGTGCTTGTGTTAACTATACACTCAGCATAATGTAAATCTGTTTGGTTAGAGATCCACACAGAGAGCCCTGAGATGGAAAAGGACTCTGTTGATGTCTCCAGTTTGAATTTTGAGCTTACAGAACCTTGGGAGAATATATGAATGGTCACCCCAGTTGTGGTAGGTACTTTGTTAGGGTAACCCTAGAAAATATCCAAGAGGGTACTTGATGCAGTAACTTGGAGACTGTTTTCTAGGTGCAAAAAAGACCATCATGTTCCTTTTCTTTGTTCATTGGTACCCCTGCTTTATGGATGGACACCCTGTGGAAGGGTGTCTGGTGTTTGTAGGTTTTGACAGTTGTAGGAAAAAAAACCCTTCACATACAGGTTTTATGGACCTTAAACTTTCATTCTCAAGTATACTAGAAGCTGGATACAGTGATGCATATGCTCATGGCTTAGTTAGGGTTTCTTTTGCTGTGATGAAATACCATGAGCAAAGTAATTTGGGATGGAAAGGGTTTATTTGGCTTACACTTCAATATCACTATTTATCACTGAAGGAAGTCAGGACAGGAATCCAAACAGGGCAGGGACCTGAAAGCAGGGGCTGATACAGAGGCTATGGAAGAGTGTTGCTTACTGGTTTGTTCCTCATGATTTGCTAAGCTTGCTTTCTTATAGAACCCAGAACCACCAGTCCAGGGGTGTCTCTGCCTACAATGGGTTGGTTCCTCCCCGAACAATCACTAATTAAGAAAATGTTTTACAGCTGGATCTTCTGAAAGTATTTTCTTAGTTGAGGTTCCCTCTTTTCAGCTAACTCTAGCCTGTGTCAGGTTGACATAAAACTAGCCAGCCAGCCCATGACATACATATGTGAAAGTAATATGAGGCTATTGATCTGTCAAGAACCACAGAGTCACTGAAGCATCTCTTGAAGAACTTTTATTTTTTGGTCAATGTAATGTCACGCTTGACAAAGGATTGGTGTGTGTGTGTGTGTGCATGCACACACACGCAAACAGGTACTAATTATGATGAGATCATCCTTGATCCTGTGTTCATTCCCCATAGACACTGTTCAATGCTAACTGCAGAAGAGGAAGCAAAGGGAGAGAAAAAGCAAGTACAGTCTCATCATGGATAGTGGAAGTCAGGAAAGGACATGGCTGTGGTAAAGTGCTCATCTGGCAAGCACGAAACTCTGGGATTGATTTGTAGAACCACACAAGCAGGGAATAGTAGTTCATAGAAGATGGGGAATTAGAAATTCAAGATCATCCTCACAGAGACTTCTGAGGACACCCTGGGCTCTATGAAACACTGTCTCAAAGGAAGAGCATAGGAGGAAGAGGATGAGAAGGCAACAATTTTTGATGTCACCTGGAGAGATGGTTCAGTGGTTAAGAGCATTGGCTGCTTTTCCAGAGGATCTATCTTCAACTCCCTGAGCCCACAAGGTGGCTCACATCCTTCTGCGACTCTAGTTCCAGAGGATCTGATACTCTCTTTTGGCCTTCATGAACTTCGCATGCATGTGGTGCACAGGCATGCAGGCAGACAAAACACTCATACACAAAATGAAAACAAATTAAAAAATATTTTAGAAGTGGAAAAGGAGGAAGAGAAAGAAGAATAAGAAGATGAAGAAGACAAAGACAAGGACCCCAGCCACCAGAGCTACTGGAGCCATTGCCACCATCAGGCCTAATGGCATGGCTCTGCAATCTCGGACTACTTGGAAGTCTGAGGCAGATGCATTACAGGTTCAAAGCCCGCCTGGGCAATTTAGTGGGATTGTTTCCTGAAATAAAAGTATGCAAATAACTCTTCTGAGATGACTCAGCTAGTAAAGGCACTTGCTACTAAGCTTGATAACCTGAATTTGATCCTCCATCCCCACAAGGTGGAAGGAGTGAACTGACTCCAAAATTGTTCTCTGACCTTCACACATGATCTCCATGAGGCAGGTGCATGCACACACACAAATTAGTAAATGTCCAAAAAAGGGATTGCACATTTTCCTTTGAGGGAATGCCTTTTCTCCCTCCTTTTCTTTTCTTTTTTTTTTTTTTTTGAGACAGGGTCTGGCTGTCTGGCCAAAGCTTTCCTGGAAGTCTTGCTCATCCTGCATCTACATCCCATATGCTGGGATTGCAGGCGTACACCTCCACATACTTAGTGCCTCAGTTATTCCTTTGCTCAGCACTTTGTGCTATGATTTCAACTTTCTCTGGGTATATTAATGTGCCTCCGACACTTGCCCTTTCTGTTTTTCTGGAATCTAGTGCCATCACTAAACAGAGGGAGCTTGGTTTCAAAGGGCACCTGGTACTCCCTTTCTACCATCATTTCCTTCCCTTGTTTTATTTAAAACTAGCACACATGCTAACATGCACATGCACTCATATGGAAATGCAGCAATATATTTGGGGCCAGCATCTATAGCTCAGTGGTAGAGCACTTGCCTGGCCTGCATGGAGCTCTGCAAGATGGGAAAAAGGCATTATAATGTTTATCTTGACATATTGTAGGTGGCTGCTAATTTTATTATTTAAAAGGGGGCCTGTTTTCTTGTCTTTAGTTCTTACAAAGTTGTGGTGGTTCCTATGAGTCTTTATTACAAGCCCTTGATTTAATTTTTTTGGATAGGGTCTTGCTATATATCCCATTCTAATCTTGCCTCAGCCTTCCAACATTTGGGATAGTACCCATAGCCCTCTACCAACTTTCTTTCTAAAACAAAGCAAAATAAGGGTTATTTAGTCTTTATTCTTAGGTCAGTGTGTACCTTTGAGAATCATGTGTCCCACATGCATGTAGGAGTCATAGGATTTCCTGGAACCAGTGTTACAGGCGGCAGTGAACTGGCTTGAAGGTGCTAGGAACTGAACCTGAGTTCCCTGTAGGAGGAGTAAGTGCTCCTAATCATCGAGCCTTCTCTCTCCACATCCCTAGTCCTTGACTGTCGAAAAGCAAGAATTGGGATTACTGCGATACTATATCGCGCTGGCAAAACAGAATCAAACCTCCCACTTCGTTAGTCAGAGGAGGTCTGTAATAAAACCTAGTCATTCTGCACCCTATATGAAAAATGAGATTTTTTCCCACCACTTTCCCATTCTTTAAAAATGATCATTACTTGCCAAGTAATAGAAACATGCAGGGAAGCTTTTAATCAACTTCAGTGTGGAATTTCCAAGCACTAATTTGGACAAGGCAAGCTGGGTAGGCTAGGTGGTTAGGGTTTGCTGCGCAGCTACTCGAGGGTCTGCGGTAGCCAAGAGCTGACGACCGGGTAAAGCCTGAAGCTGTAATGATGTCAACTTGTTATTTACTTTCCAAATCTGAATGACTGAGCAAGGCGAAAGGAGAATCAATCAACCACAATGTGACCCTACAGGCGGAAAAAACGCAGTGCTACCACCAGCATGCAGTGGGGGAAGGGAAGCACGTGTAAACCGGGCCAGGGTTGCATCATGAGCGGGCTCGGGTTTGCGATTGCACCCTTCTGTAATACCTCAGCATCAGTCTGCACGAGCTCAGGAGCCCGGGAGCTACGAAGGGCAGGCTCAAGGGAGCCCCACCAAATCCTTTGGGGTGGGGGAACTTCAATGGCAGCGATAGCTAATAAGCCAGTGTTCTGCTGATTCACAATTATGGAGACTGTGTAAGTGTGTATTTTTTATTGATGCGCTCTAATAACGGTGTACCAACAGTCGTTTGACATCTTTGACGTTTCGCAGCAATATTTTGCAAGGTAATTTTGAGGTCCGCCTGTTTGATGGAGAACCGGCCCCTTAAAAACTCGCCCGGGGTTCTCCCCCTCCCCCCAACCACCAGAGCAACAAACGCCTAGTGTTCAAGGAAGGAGCAAGTGAGGTTAGAGTTTAAATTGCTGAGTGTTACTGGGCTCTTAGCACCAAGCTCATTAGAAGCCTAAGGGAGGGGCAAATTGATTTTAAAAATACTCAACAAGGCAGACACCAAAGGTGCTGAGGAGGAGGGCCGGATATTTATTTAATTGAATTAAAGCCGGGAGTTGGGGGGAATCGTAACCAACGTGGAAGGGAGGAAGAAGCGAGGAAGAAGCGCCAGGGCTGGGCCTTACCAGCCATGGCAACAGAAAACACTTTGCCAGCGCCTGCGGTTTCAGGCCTGGGGGTGGGGATTTGAAGATCTAAGAACCTCAGTACCCTAACATACCCTTCCCCAGTTTATTTGTGTCTTCGTCTTGTTTTGAAGCTTCTACCCTCTGCATTTCTGATTCCTGGCTGGGAGATGTTTTGCAAAGGTCATGGCTGCGCCCGAGTCCTCATTTTTTTTTTTTTTGGTGGGTGGGCATAGAGGCAAGGGTGTGTGTGTGTGCTTTAAATCTTTAGTTTTGAAGGAGATGTTCCTAGAGACGGGTTGCACGAGGACCTCCTAGGCCAGCTGGGGCGGCTTCATCTTTGAGGTGGGGGATGGTAACACTTTCAGTGGCTTGGGTTACCATTCCCTCCCCCAACCTGCAGGGTGGCCCTTGTTCTCATCCTCCCCCCCCCTCAAAGCCACCTTGGAGTGCCAGGGTTTGGGATTGGGTATGTTTGTGGGGGCCCTGTTCCCCTCATTCTTCTCGGGGCCTGTAGAAAAGGAGCTAGAGACCGGGTTGCGGCCCAGAGGGCAGCGCTAGAGCTTCTCTCCTCCACCTTGGGCGTGGGGCAGAGTGGAGTGGGGGTGGGGAGGCTTTAGGGTGAAGAACTGCAGGGATGTAAGTCTCTTCCCTGCCCCCGGGGGGCTGGGTCTGGACTTGGTAGGGGTGAGGGCGGGCCTGGCGTCCTAGCCCTTAGTGGGGGAGGGGCTGCCGCGTGGGGACGCGCCCCCCCCCCCAAGGCGCTAGGGGGAGGGGCCGGCGGGGACGCGGTGGGGGAGGGTAGAGCTGTAGAGTGCCTCCTCCAGGTGTCTGGGGAGGGCGACGTGCTGGCGACCCCCTTGGCACGTCTCCCAACCAGGGTAGGCGTGCTCGCGTCCGCTCCCAGCGGAGGTCACTTGGCTGTGTCGGTCCCTCCCGCCGTCCCGCCCTCTCCCGCCGCCGCCGCTCCCAGCCCAGCCCCCCCAGTCTCGACGCTCGGGAGCGACAAGCCGCCAGCGCCCCCGCCCCGCCGCCGCTGCAGCGCCCTCCGGCCGCCATTCGCCACCGAAACTTTCCAGCGCCCGCTTTTCTCGGGGACTCGGTGGCGGGCCGGGGGCGGCGCGCGGCTGCTCCGGGGCGCCTGGCCCTCGTCGGCCTCCGCGCGGCCCGGGCTTGGTGACGGTGGACCCGCCAGTACGCACAGAGCGCGGCCACAAGTTGCACGGCTCGTGGCGAGGTGAGTGCACGCCGGGCAGGGGCGCAAACTTCTCGGGCCCAGGGGCTTGGCGGTGACCCCCTATCGCGGAGGTCCGACCCTGGAGCTCCAGGAGGGGAAAATTCCTGTGTGCCCCCCCCACCCCCCGGGCTGGCGCGCTCCCTGCATGCTGAACAATACCTCCGGGGCGGCCGCTCCCCGAAGTGGCCGCGCGCGCGGGGGGCGGGAAAGGCCTGGGTGCGCCTTTGTTTTGGGGAGGGGGACAAGCAAGTTTAGGGAAGCGCTGCCGTTTAGTCTCTGCATCTCTTTGTCTGCGGCTCCAGAGGGGGCTGACTGGGCTGACCTGGGTCGCTTTGGGACTTGGGGGCCGCGCGGGATCCCCTTGTGGGGGAGGGGAGCCCCATTCATCCTCGAGGCGCGGGCCGGCGCTCCCGGAACCCGGTGGACGCGCGGCGGCGCGCGGGGGAGAGAGGCTGGCCCGCCTGTGCTCAGTTTCCGAGGCACAAACTGTCAAGGAAGTCCGGGAGCCCCCTCCCCACACATCTTCTCGGGCCTCGTCTCGGGACCAGGCTTGGGGGGGTTGACACCGATGAAGGGCGGCTCCCCCGGCTAGGTAAGGGTGAGGGACCGCCCAGCGCGGCCTGGGGAGGGTGTAAACCTGTTGCTTTGGGGCTGGGGAGGGGTTCTCCAGATATGCCCTCACCCACATCCCCGTCTTAGGAATTTCCCTTACGCAGAGACGGATGCTGGGAGCGGGAGTTTATGTGGGAGGGGTGCGCCTTTGAACATTGGTGATCTAAGGGTTTTGTGACAACTTTAGGAGCCTGGAGGCCCGCCGGTGCTGGATGAGGCCTGGGCTTCACGTGCGTGACCAGTGCGCAATCAGGAGCTCAGGTCTTGTTTTTTTCTTTCTTAATTTCTTTTTTCCTTATTCTTTTTCTTTTTGCAGTGTCTGGCGTTCTCAAAGCCCTCCGCACTGTAAATTCCGCAGTTAGGGTCAGCTCCTACCAAGTGTTGTGGAGCAAAACCTAAAACGGCCCCCCCCCAACCAAAACCTAAGCCTCACTGCTAGTGCAAGTGTTTGTTTCTGTTCTGCTTTGGTGTGTGCGCCTTGACCTGACTTGTGTTTTGCTCTGAACTAGTCCCTGGTTTAACTTGAAAGAGGACACAGGACTGACAGTAAGAGGAGTGAGCACCTTTCCCCCCAGGCGTCAGTTCAGGGTAGCAAATGAGTCTTGACGGCTCTAAGAAATTTACCATTTGAGTCATTTCTAGAAGACACATAGAAGAAATGAAAGAATGTTGAGTGTAGATGGCGCTTTTATTTTTAAAAGGATTTCGTGTCCAAGTGTGCTGCAGATTTATTTCCATGGAACCATCCACCTGGGTAATTAGTACAACGATGAAAGTTGAAATTCACTCGATCCACTTATTAAAATGGCCCCCTAAAGCTTTCCAAGCCTTTAATCTCTCTCTCTCTCTCTCTCTCTCTCTCTGTCTCTCTCTGTCTGTCTGTCTCTCTCTCTCTCTCTCTCACACACACACACACACCTGTGGTGACTGGTATGGACGATTTGGGGTGTAAGGCCCCCATCTGCCCCAGGATACCTTTTTACTTGGGTCAGAGAACTCCATTTTGGCAGTACTACTAAAAGAAAAAGGAAGGCATTTTACCCCTTTTATGGTATTGGATAAATACTCATTTAAAAATTACCTCGGTTTTGCTGTTGGGTAAATGCTGGGTACTCTGCTAGGTCCAGAGAGTCACACCAAGGCAAGACCTTTGGGGGACACTGGAAACGGGGGGGGGGCTGATTGGTGTTCAGTAAGGGTGGGCTACCAAGATCTGTGGACTACTGACAATTGCCTTTGATCCAAGATTATTGTGGTTTGAATGAGAATACCTCCGTTGGTTCATATATTTGAATGCGTGTTTCCCAGTTGGTGGAAATGTTGTTTGGAAGGTTTAGGAAGTGTGATCCTGTTGAGTTTGTGGTTCATTGAAGGTGGGCTTTGAGGTTTCAAAGGCCCACAGCATTCCGTTAGCTCACTCTCTCCCTGTGCTTGTGGATCAGATGTAAGCTCTCAGCTACTGCGCCAGTGCCATGCCTGCCTGCTGCCATGCTCCCTGCCATGCTGGACGGTTATGGACTAATTAATCCTCTGAAACTGTAAGTCCCAATGAATTTTTCCTTCTTTAAGTTGCCATGGTCATGGTATCTCTTCAAAGCAATAGAAAAGTAACCAAGACGATCAGATCAGTCCAGAGAATTAGAAATACCTTCAAGTTTTATATATTTATCTCTATGTCTTAAGTTTGTGTGCTTTAGTAGGTGGTGTAGGGCTGTGGAATTGTAAATGATCCTGAAGCATGTTTTTGTGTGTCCTCATGTGTACGTAGATGTTTGTGCACTTGTGTTTCTGGTTGCATGTGTGTATGCATAGTGGCAGTCAGAGGTTGACATGTGTCTTAAATTGATAGCTATCGACATTATTTTTCAGGCAGCATTTCTCACAGAACCCAGAGCTCACTAATTTGGCTAGACTGGCTGACTCCCAAATCCTAAGAATCCTCTTCAGTGTTGGGATTATAGACTCAGGCTGCAGCAACCACATTTTTATATGGGTCTCCAGGGATTAAACTCAGGTCCTCACTATACTGACAGAGCCATCTCCTTGAACACCAGTTTTACATATCAAAGAGTCTGTGTTTTTATCCGAACTGTAAAAGAGCCCCCCAATTGACCAGTTGCTGGACCGTGAACTCCTGTAATTTTTTTGAGCATCATTCTATACATATAGAAAAATCAAAAGAAGGGGCTAAGGATATAGCTCAGTTGCTAGGCTACTTGCCTAGCCATCAAGAGGCCTGGTGTTCAATCCCCAGCTATGGGTGTAATCTTAACACTGAAGTGGTAGAAAAAGAAAGTTAGTAGGGGCACAGCTTGGTTGCCGAGTGCATGTCTCAGTTCGAATGCATGGGGCCTTGGATTCAGTTCCCATTACCTCAAGAAAGAAAGAAACAAAACAACAACAAAAAATTGTAGATTTTGGTGTGTGAATAAAGAAATAGACTTCACTTTACCACAGTGTCCCTGCAATGAAGATTTTATTTTTTTTTAAATTACATTTTCATTTATTTGTGTTTCTCTTGTGTGTGTAAGTCAGGACAACTTGTAGGAGTGAGTTTTCTATTTCCATGATGTGGGTACTGGGTATCAAACTCAGGTTGTCAAACTTGGCACCAAGCCCCGTACTGGGTAAGGGGCTTATCACATTATCATTATCATCACATTATCTTGTGATGAGGACTTTGTAGAACTTTCAGCTGTGGATTATATTCACTGTTTCCATTTTCCAGCCAAGGAAATTGACATTTTTTTTTCTGAGACAGGGTTTCTTTGTAGCCCTAGATATCCTGGAACTCTGTAGACCAGGCTGCCTTCAAACTCAGGGAGATCTACCCTGCCTCTGCCTCCAAAGTACTGGGATTGAAGGTGTGCATCACCATGGCCTGGCTGGAAACTGACTCTTAATGGGGGAGTTAATGCACTCATTCATGGGGAGGGGGGAAGGGCATGTGAATCCCATGGCCCAGCCCTTAAACTCGGTTTTCCTCTGCCTTTTTATCTATCTAATGTGAACTTTCCCATTCGAGACAAGAGGTCTGTAAATTCCAATCCCTTTTCCTGCCCCCTCAGGTCTTCATTACATGTTGATAGAAATCTGTCAGTATTAGTTGTCTTTCAACTTCTTGGAAGGCAGACTGTGGTGCAGGGATTATTTTCTTATATAGCTTTGCCACAGAGTCACGTGTATGTGTCCTTAGACTTGAATTAGCTGGTCTATTGGAGTCCATTTTATGGATTCAAACAGTGCATGGAAGTAAACTAATAAATTAACATGTCTTTTGGACAGAGTTAAATGTGCAAAGGTTCGGTTGCCCAGGGCTGTTCTGGTATTACTTAGTGAAGTTTTCATTAAAAAAAAAAGCAGGAATTTGAGTATAGTTTTTGTAGGGCATTCTTTTGATTTTGAAATAATTCACACAAGTAGACTTATTTAAACAATCGTGTGTGTACGTGTTCACGTCATTGGACAACCTCTGATAAAGTTTCTCAGGTATTGTCCATGTTGATTTTAATTTTTGTGTGTGTGTCTGTGCACGTGTGTGCAGATGTGTGAACATGTGGAGGCCTGAAGTTGACATTCAACTTCATTTGCTTTTCAAACAGGGCC
Organism: Myodes glareolus; assembly: GCF_982192425.1. Taxonomy (NCBI): domain Eukaryota; kingdom Metazoa; phylum Chordata; class Mammalia; order Rodentia; family Cricetidae; genus Myodes; species Myodes glareolus. The sequence continues at coordinate 123,068,302 of NC_142053.1, forward strand.
TCTTATTGAACCTGGAGCTCACCAGTTTATACACACTGGACTTAATATAAACCACCTGACCAGTGAGTGAGTGCTGGGATCTTCCTCGTCGCTATGTCACAGTTCTAGGATAATAGGCATATACCACAATACCCTCATGGATCCTGAGGATCTCAATTTGGGTCCTCAAGCTTGTGCAGCAAGCACTTTACCTACTGGGCCTTCTTCCCTTTTTTTCCTATTGAGACAGGATCTCATCATGTAATTCTCATGAGCCTGGAATGCTTTGTAGACCAGGCTGGTCTTGAACTCAAGAGATCTGCTGCTTCTGTCTCCCAAGTGCTGGGAATTAAAGTGAAGTCACGTACCAGCATGTATAGACCCCACCTTGTATTTTGAGTCAAATTCTTTCATTGGCCAGGAGCTCTCCCATGAGGCCAAGCTGGTGACCTAGTTAGTGTTCACCTCTGCACAGCTTTTTTTTTCCCTCCCACTGAGACTGGGTCTGTGTAGCCCTGGTTGTCCTGAAACTTACTGTGTAGACCAGGCTGGCTTCAGACTCACAGAGATCTGCCTGCTTCTGTCTACTGAGTGCTGGGATTAAAGATATGCACAACCACTGCCTGGCCAGCTTGCACAGCATTTATGTGGCTTCTGAGGATTAAACTCAGGTCCTTCTGCTTGTGCTGCAAGGATTTTGCTAGCTTTACTACCTCTCCAGCTCCCATGTTACGTCTTCACATACTTGTTTGTGTGTGAAACTGAGGAATGTAGTCTACCACGGAATTAACTACACCAATTTTACTTTTTTCTTCCTTTTGAGACAGGGTTTCTCTGTGTACCTTTGGAGCCTGTTCTGGAACTAGCTCTGTAGACCAGGCTGGCCTTAAAGTCACAGAAATCTACCTGTCTCTGCCTCTTGAGTGCTGGCATTAAAGGCAAGCACCACCACTGCTTGGTCATTTTTACTTTTTTTTTTCTGAGACAAGACTTCACCAAGTTGCCTAGGCTAGCCTTGACTGGGTCATGAGTAGCTGGTATGATGGGCCTGTCTCATCACACCTGGTCTGTGTCTGGTGTTTTCATTCAATTTCTTGGAAGCTCTGGGTACTTTGGTTTCCTTCCAGCTCTTTCTTTAAGCTGAAATCTTAAATATTGAGTTTGAATTCAGGAGGTCAAAGTCTTCCAGATTAAAAGACCCACAGAAGATGTGCTTCTACAAGGTGCTAGTCATAACAGTCAGTTCCTTTAAAAAATGAAAACATAGCTGTTAGTGTTCCTGAACATTGGCCCTTGACTCAAGATATTTTTATTAGTTATTTTATGTATGCTTTGCATAGTTCTGTACATGTGTTAGAGATATTATTTGTAAGGGAGGATGAGGGAAAGGAGAAATCCAACTTTGTGTCTACTGGAGATACCTTTTTGCATCTGTTCTCATGTACTATTTTTATCTTTTGATTTTAATTTTATTATTTGGTTTAATTTATTCCTTTTCTTCCCCTCCCTTTTTTGTTCTTTGAGCCAGGGTTTCACTACATAGTCCTGGCTGGCTTTGTAGACCAGGCTTGCCTGTCTTTGTTTCCCAAATGCTGGGATGACAAGTTCTGTGCTTGACTTAATTCATATTTTGTGTGTGATGTATATATGTGTTCATGTGTGTGTATTTGGACACACAGATGTGTGTGTATGCACATGGTTTCTGTGTACGCATGCACACACCAGAGGTTGATGTCAGATGCCTTCCTCAATCATGCCCCATCCTACCATTTTTGGAGACAGGATCTTTCACTGAACTTGGAACTCTTTCTCACCAGTGCTCCAGTGCTGGGATTCCAGATGTACACTGGTGCTGTTCCTGGCTTTTTCATGTGGATGTTGGGGATCCTGACATGTCTTTGTGCTTGGATGGCAAGCACTTTACTGATTGAACCATATCCCTATCCTCTACTTGTTTTATTTTGAGATAGAGTTTTTACTGTGTAGCTCAGGCAGGCTTTGAACTTGATGTCTTCGTACATCATTCTCTCCCGAGGGCCCCACCTGCTGGTTGAGCAGCCACTAGACAGGGAGGTAGTTCCTCTATGATGGGTGTTTTTGGTTTTGTTTGTGTTTTGTTGAGATGAGGTCTCACTATGTAGACTAGGCTGGCCTGGAACTAGCAGATGATTCATTGGTCTCTGCTTCATGAGTGCTGGTATTAAAGGCATGTGCTACCAAACCTGGCCCCTTATTTTTTCCTTGAAGACCATGAGTCTCCTTGCTGACTCAGCACCTTGCTGGCCTTTATGATGTGGACTTCTTTCTGTGCCTTCCCATACCCATCTTTTTATTTTGCTTGTTTGAGTTATGTTTCTGTTGTTATGGCTTGTGAGGCTCATGTGAGCCGCAGAGAAAAGATGGAAAGAAGGGAAGGGTGATGGAGGGCGAGACTTGAGGGGAAAAATCTTGCCTCCAGTCTTGTCTCCAAAGGCCAGTTCCTTCCTTCATGCTAAAAATAGTCATGGAAAAAGAAAAAAGTTTATCTTTCCAACATTAAGAAAGGATAAATGTTTACAAAATGATTTTTATCTTGCTTCCTCATTGGAGCTAGTTTTTAAACGTATTTGGTGAAAGATTAACAGTTTATTGAATGTCGTGTACATATGACTTTTTTTTTAGAGGGAGTAAAGGATGAATTCTAGGTGTCAGAAAACCTGAAGGGGGCCAAGAGTCTTGTCTCACTCAGTCCAGAAACTGTGATGGTCTGTGCAGTGCTGAGGGATCAGTGTAGGTCCCAGCACAGAGTAGGGAAATCTTGATCAAGAAGGTGGGGCTCAGAAGGGATAACCCCAGGAATAATTTGAGATACCTTTATGCTCAGTGGGAGGTGAAGACAAGACCTGAACTATGGGCTCACTATAGATGGCCTTTTTGAGTCAGGCTTCACTCAATGGCTTTCTTTGAGCTTGATCTCCTTCTGAGGCACTATTTATTTATTTATCACCTACAGAAGAGAGGCACCTCAGGGCAACCCAAATATCCTGATGGAGATAGACATAGGGCCTCATACTTATCTATTGCTTGGAAGAGACTTGATTTCAGATTCTTTGGGAGGCCAGAGCCTTTTTTTCCCACCCTGCCTCCAACTCTTCAGCACTCTTTAGCCTCTCGAGTGCTGGGATTGCAGACATGTATTACCTAGCTGGCACATAAGTGTTTGGGGGCCAGGGTATGTTAGGAGGAAATGTTAGCAGACAGCTGCCATAAGAATCTCAGAGCTCACAGAAAAAGGCAAGAGAGGAAAAATGGTCCTTGAATGGTTGAATTTCAGGCTTATAGGTATGGGGAAGGAGGCTGCCATATAAACTGCCCTGCAAGCACTCCACAAAACTGTCTCTGTTTTTTGTTTTTTCTTCTTTTTTTAATATGTCAAAGATGGTTAGGTCTAGCTTGAGGTCAGCTTCTTGTTACTTGTGATGAAGAAAATCCCCAGATAGCTATGTCTCTTGTTTATGCAGACCCAGGAAGGAACTAGCGACAACACTGGCCAGCCTGGAATTTCATTGCCACACAGGTAGGCCAAGAAACCTGGAAGGGTATAGGCAAGGGCGTGTCTCGGGGTTTGGCTGGTTGCTGACTCTAGGTGCTACTTCTGTCTACATTTGCATAGCTTGTGGCATACTGAGGTTTTTGGCATTGAGCCAGAGGATTGGGGACCATGCTGGTCATTTTTTTAAAAACTTGACACAAGTCAGGGTCATCTGAGAAGAGAGAACCTCAACTGAAAAAATATCTGCATCCAATTGGCCTGTGGGTAAGTCTGTGGAGCATTTTCTTTATTAATGATTGATGTGGAAGGGCCCAGCCCACCGTGGGAAGTGCTATCCCTCAGCAGGTGGTCAGATGGTTCAGGGTTGTATAAGAAAATAAGCTCTGCAAGCCATGGGGAGTAAGCCAGTAAGTAGCACCCCTCCATGGCCTCTGCTTCAGTTCTGCCTTCAGGTTACTGCTGTTGTTATTACTGTTATTGTTATTTTTTGAGATTATAACTACAACATTTTCTCCTACCCTTTCTTCCCCCAAACCCTCCAATATATCCTCTGTAACTCCAATCCCATGGGATCTGGCACTTTCTTTGTGTACATGTATGTATATGCACACAAAGCACACACATACATGCAGGCAAAATACTCATACACATAAAATAGCATAATAAGTAAATATTTTTAAAAAGTTGTAATCTTTCTGTATAGAACTGCTGACAGGTATTTAACATAATCTAATATCTACAGTGGCTTAGAAGTGGTGTCCAGGCTGTTAGCTTCAAACCCTGGGCACTTGAACTTGCAAAGCTCTTGAAGTCGTGCCCATAGGTCACTCATGTGAAAATAAGCCATGGTAAAACTACAGAACTCATTTTGTATTTGATTTTTGGGAAAAAATGGAGTGAATTCTTGTTATTTTTGTTGTTGAGGCAGCATATCGTGTTGCCCAAGTTGGTCTCACATTTACTATGTAGCTAAAGTTGGCCTTGAACTCCTGATCCACCTGCCTCAGCCTGCCAAGTGCTGGGATGCTCTGTGTGCACTGCTATGCCAGGCTCTTAAAAAGAGGAAATTCTTACTTACACTGCTTACTTATGTTTTACTTTGGGCTATACTTTTGTTTTCTATGTTCTCATGGCAGCTGATGTGTTTACTAGAAGACTCCTCACCTTGACACCTTAGGTCATGTATTGGGTGATCTTAGTTAACTTTTCTATTGTCATGACAAAACACCATGCCCAAGACAACTTACAAAAGAAAGCATTTAATTTGGGGGTTTAACAGTTTCAGAGGGTTGAAGTCTATGACGACCATATTGGGGAGCATGACAGCAGGCAGGCAGGTAGGCAGGTAGGCATGGTGCTGGAGCAATAGCTGAGAGCTTATGTTTTGAGGCAACAACCCTGAGTCAGAGCAGATTAACTGGGAAAAGGGTGGGCTTTTTAAAATTCAAAACCTGTCCCTAATGATACACTTCTTTCAACAGGGCCACACCTCCTAATCCTTTCCAAACAGTTCCACCAGCTGGGGACCAAGTATTCAAATAAATAAGTTTATGGGGGTTATTCTTATTCAGACCACCATAGGTGGCCTGCCAAGTATATAGAGTCACTTGAACCTGTGTGCCCAGCCGTGCATATCTGTTTGTGTAAATGTGTGTACACGGTCATGTGTTTGCACATCTATGTGGAGGTCAAAGGACAACCTTGGGTGTCTTCCTCACTGTATATTTAAAGACAGTTCCTTACAGAACCTGGAGCTTGCTCATTTGCTGTCCATTCAGTGAGTTCCTGGACTCTGCTTGTCTCCATGTACTCAGCACTGGGGTTACAAACTACTACAGCTGTCTTTTATATGGATTCTGGGAAAGGAACTCAGGTTCCCATGTCTGTACAATATGTGCATTACGAACTACATCTTCTCAGGGCTAAGTATGAAGATTTTAATTAGGAAGCCAGACATTTTTTATTTATTTATTTATTTATTTATTTATTTATTTGCGCTTGACCACTTTTTTTCCTTCAGATTTGTTAAGGCTCAATATTTTATGTTGACTAAATGCTGGGGTTGGGATGAACAGAGAGTTATTTTTATTTCTGACTTGGACTGTTGTTTTTCCCATGATTAAAATAGGTACTGTATGGTTAATATCAATAGAATAGGAAGTGTCTTACAGTTAACACTGGTTCACACATATACACACATCCCTACACCTATAGTGAAGGTTAGGTAAATGGAGATTCTTTTTGGCCTAATACCTTGTCTGCTCGCCACTGCTCAACTTCTGAATTAGACCTTACCTGGTGCTCAAGCAGCTCTCAGTTTAATGTTGGAAGCAGGTCAGCAAGATCCTGTGACACTGCTTCAGCTCTGAGCCAGCATCCTCTTGTGTCTTTGTTAAGTGACAGCACTCATTATCCATTTGATAATTAGCTAGACAACTGCATGATTATAATATTATAATGTGTTTCAGAAATCTGTTTTGAAGGATGGTCCTTAGTGAGCTTTATCTTCTCAAACCTAATGATTTGTATTTCCTGTGTGCTGAAAGAATAGGCTTACTGTGTGCAGGTGTTTCTGCACTGTTCCTGGGAGTTGGAGGGGACTAGTCAAGGCAAAGGTAAAAGCTATTGGACCATGAATGCTCTTACAAGGCAAGGGTAAAAGCTATTGGACCATGAATGCTCTTAAGTCTGGGAACCTGGCAGAGAGAACACAGAAGGAAGTGCATGGGCTGGTTACCCCGTGGTAGGACTGTTGATAGAATTCACTCAAGAAATGCAATGGCTTCTTAGAAGGTGGCTCTATTAAAATGAGCTGTTGTGGTTTTTACATGGAAATAAAAATCCAGTGTTTTTTTTGTTCAAATAATTGTATGTGAGACTTTATAAAGATCTGAAGTTAGCAAAATTATATAGCCTAAGTTAATTACATTACTGTGTTCAAACCAAATATAGAGGAAGATTAGCATTTCTATGTCACTTCAGGGCCTCCTAGCCTTAGCTACCTTCTCTCCATTCTCCTTTCTTTCCCCCTTCTGTTCTTTTTCTTCCTTCCCCTTTCTCTTCTCTTCCTCTCTTACCTTTCTTTTCTTACTGAGCCCACGTCTTTGTACATGGTAGGCAAACACTATACCACTGAACTACATTCTGAACATTCCAGTTAGCTGCCTTCTGGATGCACATTTTTAATGCTTTGAACATTCTAGGTCTGTTTTCAGGAAATTAGTTGAAACAAGAAACTTTTTTGGGGGGTGGGAGTGCCAATTTCTTAAGCATCAAAAGCATGGGGTAATTTGCCAGCTCTTTGTTCTGTGGTACTAAGATGGAACCTAGGACACTGTGTGAACTAGGCAGGCTATTTACCACTGAACTATCTTCCCCCCACCCCATTTAAGACTATAGCAGGGGATGACTCTTAATTTCTGTTCCTTCTACCTCTCCAATACTGGGATTATAGGTGTTTACCACCATGCCAAACTTATGTGGTGCTGAAGAACAAATTTAAGGCTTTGTACATACTCTGCTAACTAAGCTATAGCCAGGATTTTTCCACTTAAACATTTTTTTAACATCCAGGTATAGTGGCACACACTTTTAATGCCAGCACTTGGGAGGCTGAGACAGGCAGATGTCTGAGTTTGAGACCAGTTTGGTCTGCAGAGTAAGTTCTAGTACAGTCAGGGCTACACAGAGAAGCGCATCTCGAAACACCAGAAAAGAGCCAAAAACAAAAAACCCCACAAAACCACTTTTTTATATTTAGACAAGGTATTACTAAATTACACCAGCTGACCTCAAATGTTAAACAAGATTTTATTTTTTGAAATTGTATGTGTATAAATCGGTTCTAAGGTTTAAAAATAATGAGGACCCAAAGTAGAGTGAGTAGGAAAGGGAAGGTGGATATGGGAAGGGTTGGGTGAAATGGATATGAGATGATTTGGGGAAGGTTGGAGGAATATGATCACTATACATGAAGATATGCTCAAAGACTCAATAAAGATAGTTCCAAATAATTATTTTAATTTTATAAATTGTACTATAGATTATTCATTCCTTTTGCTCCATAACTATTACAAAGATGGGAATTCTGTTGGAAAAGGCCATTTTGATATAGCTAAACAGATTTGAGTTACCGAAACAAGCAGTTTGCTTTTGATCATTTCAAACGATTGAACAAACTGAAGTATTGAGGCAAGTTTGGTATCATATGGCTGTAATCCCAGGATTAGAGACTATTAGGATAGTCTGGGCTACACTAGACCCTATTGCAAAAACAAATAAGTAAACAAACAAGTTTTAAATTTATAATGTTCCTTAAAAAATAGAAATTATGTAACATACCATTTTGCATCAAAATGGTACTTGGAATATAAGTATAGAAATGTGTCTAAATCACCTGGTTCATTGTGAATGTTTAGCAAATATTGTGTACAATGTGATAACTAAATATAACAAACTTCTGACCTCCTTTGGTACATCAAAAATGTTGACAATTTGGAGAAATGTGTGTGTGCCTCTTACCTGAGGAGATCAGAAGAGGGCATGGGATTTCCTGAATTGGTGTTAGAGAAGGTTGTATACTGCCATGTGGGTACTGCCTGGATCCTCTGGAAGAGTAGCAAGTGTTCTTAACTGCTGAGCCTTCCTTCATTTCTCCAGCCCTGCCCCCCCCTTTTTTTGTCTGAGACAGTCTCATTCTAGCCCAGTGTGACATGGAACTGACTGCAAATCCCAAACTCTAAACTTATGACTGCCCTTTTGCCTCAGTCTTCCAAGTGGTAGGATTGCAGGTGTGAGCCACCCTATATGGCTTCAAACTTGTCCTGAGAAGCTGGGATTGCAGGTGTTTCCCACCATACCCTGCCTAACTTGTCATTTTGGGATCTTAACTTTCTTTCTGTCTATGTCTGTCATAGTAAATGAGCAGCAGGAAGCCATTGCCTTAGTCTTGTTTTTTCTGTGATGCCTTCACTTTCTTTTTTCAGTTCATGGTTTGCTCTCCGTTTTCCTGTTCTATTTACTTTTCCATTTCATGTTCTATATTTGGACAACAAATGTATTTCTGTGGGTGGGTTTCTGATGTCCCAGATGTTCATGGGAGTGGAATTTCCCCAAGCACACCAGGGGGCCTGGGGAGCAGCTAGTGTTTGGCTTTGTGTATCTCCTACAGTTGAAATAAATGGCCCTGGATATGGATTGGGCAGCAATTCCCTTTGTTTTGCTTAGCTTTGCCCTCAGTGTTTGCTTTAGTTTTGGTTGCTGGAGATATCAGCTTCAGGGATGTTTCCTTTGTCATAGACCTCATTTTCATTTATTTATTTTTCTTTTGCAGCACTGGAGATGGGACCCAGAGTCTTGTGCATTCTCTCTCCCACTGAGTGATACTTCCCCCATCCCCTCTGCCCTTGACTTTAAATTCTAAGATCTGCCTTTTAATTGAAGTTGCTTTTCCTAACCAGCATTGTTGAAGTATAAGTGACAGACATGCCATGAAAGCCACCATCTTAAATGAGTCATATAAAGTTCACCATTAGAAATTGTACAATATTCTCATTATAGTTCATGTCCAACTGTCATTTGGCTTCCCAATCCAGCCATGGGCAAGCTCTAGATAGGTTTTCTTTTTCTGCAATTTTAGAGCCCCTTTTAGTGTCTCTCTGTTGATTGAACTTTCTGAGTTGTAATATTGGACTTAATTCTGATCTCCCCTTCTCTACTTCCCCAGAGGATTGATTGATGAGGCAGGAAGAAGAGGCTAGTATATTTGGCATCGTGCCTCAATTTCCTTTTTTTTGAGATGGAGTACCTCAGGCTGGCCTCAAACTTCTAATGCCTCAGCCTCCTGAATGCTGAGATCACAGGCATGGGCCACTATACCTGCTATATGCAAATTCTGGGGATGGAACCTAGGGCTTTTTGTATGCAAGGCCAGCACTCTACCCACTGAGCTACAGCACCAGCCCTGGGTGCAGTTTAAAAATATAGATACTTTATTTTTATTTGTGTTACATGAAAATCTTGGGGAGTCTGTTCTCTCCTTCTACCTCTATCTGTGTCTTGGGGATCCAACTCTGGTTTGCTAGACTCTGTAGCAAACACTTGTCTGGGTGAGTCCTCTTGCAGCTTGCTGGCTCCACTTTGGAAGGAGGTACTTAGATCCTTCATAAAGACTGAAGCCCCTGGCCTAGATATTCTCTCTGATTGTGCTCAGAGAAGAAATATATATATATATATATATATATCCTTTGTTACTGACCAGAAAGTAGGCATTATTTTTATAAAACAAATGATCCACAAGGTTCAGGAGCTCTCATTAGAGGGGGAAATGGTTTTCTGCTCCCTTGGAAGTGTTCATTCATAAATAAACAATGAATGTACAATGCAGAGAGAGGAACTAAAGGCATGAGGTTTTCCTCTGGGAATTGTGTTTCATCTGTTGGGTTCTGTTCTGAAGGTGCCTGGCTGCCATTTTCTTAAAATCTAATGAACTTGCTACCTGCAGTTTGCATAGCCTGCAACCTTCTCTCCTACTCTGGCCTGCACAGATCTGTCTGCTCCTGCCCCAGGACTCTGGCCTGCAATTTCTATGTGGTTCTTGGCTCTTTTTCTGAGATAGCTCTCTTTTCTGTGTTTTTGATACAGTCTTGCTATGTAGCTTAGGCTGGCCTGGAACTCGGTATGTTGCCAGCTTGGCAATGATCCCAGCTCTAAATCCATTTGTTTTTCTAAGACAGTAAATACATGAATGTTGCTTTAAAAAGAGTCCAGGCTGTGAGAATCTCTTTCTCTGCCATCCTGTAGAGTACCTAATCTACAGGATAGAGTGTAACATTTTTTTTCTATTGATTTCTGAAGTCCTGTACAAATATGCAGCCTCATGCTGCATCTAGATAGAATCGTGTTATAGCTATTTAGCTCCACCTCCTTTATTTTTGTTTTTATTAAGGTATAATAAAAATAAAGTAGGAATGACACATTTAATCATGTTTTGCACACATTTATGTGCACACACATAAATATCTTTAAGATTGCATGACAATCAAATGCCAAGTGTTCTTTCTACTCTCTAGTTTCCTGGTCGCCTTTGGTAATTTCACTTTTATCTCTGGACACCCCTGTTTTGCCCTCAGGTAACCACTCTGTTTTCCCTCTCCCTACCCCCATCCTAAGCCTTTGTGCCTGCTAGGCAGTTTGTCTTCTACTGAGCTGTACAGCCTCAGACCCTGAGGTAAATGTGTGACTATACAGGTGGCTGTTAAATTGGCCTCTGGAGGTCTTACTAGCATACATGATGACCAGCCCCTACTCACAAGTTTCTGACTCTGGGGTAGTTGTGCCTGAGCCCACCTTTTTTAGCATCTTCCCCGGGAAGTTGTTGTTGGAAGGCTCACACACATGTTGAAGGGCTCCTGCCTTAAAGGAAGTCCTTATAAATAATGACAAGGACTCTGTACATTCTGACACTCTTCTCTCATAAACTCTTTTTTTTTTCCTTGTTATAAGGTTGTTGGTAGCTGAGTCACTAGGTTCCTCATTTTTGTATCTTTGGTTGAATGTGGCTTCTGGGTTTTGATTTTTTTTAAATATTTTTATAGTTTTATTAGCTTTATTTTATGTGCATTGGTGTGAAGGTGTCAGATTCCCCTGGAACTAGATCTTCAGACAGTTGTGAGCTGCAATGTGGGTGCTGGGAGTTGAATCCGTGTCCTCTGGAAGAGAAGTCAGTGCTCTTAACCACTGAGCCATCTCTCCAGCCCGGGTTTTAATTTCCTGATGACAAGAAAAATCTATTGGGAATATCCTGGGGTGAGTGGGGTAGGGTGCTAATAATCTCTAAACACTAGCCATGATTCTCTCCCTTCCCCATCAAATGGGGGGTTACTTTTATTGGTCCCTGCCCATAGCTGGTATGGTCTTTGGATGGAGTGCTAGGAAAGGGTGAACACCTACCTATATGTGACAGGATGGTAGGCATACCTTCACCTAGGACTGCAGGACTGTACCTGCTGGGCTGTAAGGGTAAATGGGATGCATCATTTGTTTTTTTCTTTCATAGCTTTCTTGCATACTTTGTGCACCCACATCCCTCAAAAAGCCATTCCCAAGCCAGTCAACCCACAGTTTGAATTTAATGGTCTGTCTCTTTTGAGGAGAGTGATACAGGACCATGTTGGGGCAGCTAGAGATCATAAAATTATTTAGATCATTACCAATGGTTTGGTAACATTGATTTATTTTGTTTGGGGAAAAGATATGTTTGTATTTGAGAGAGCAAGTTTCCATGGTCACCATCTTCCTGGTTCTGTCTTTCTCATTTGTAGGTGGTGCTGGGAATCCAACCTGTGAATGCTAGGTGAATCTTTGCCTCTGAGCCCCAAACCCCAGCCCCACATCTATGAGAGCCCCATATCTAAGCAGAACTCATTCTTAGCATAACCAGGTCAGAATATGCTGTAGGAGGCAGTGACTTATCATGGACGATTTCATGAGTAAGCGTGTAATCACTTAAGGTGGGAGTGACTTATGGTGGACGGTTTGATGAATAAGCATGTAATCACTTTAGGTAGTGTATGATTGACCAGAGAAATGATTCCATCCTTGGTGAACTGTTGAGTTGACTGAGGTTACTTGCAAGAGTAGGGGTGATTCAGAGACAGGTGTGTCACTGAAAATCCCACCCCAGTGTAGTTGACAACTCAAAAAAGCTGCATTCCTGAATCAGCTTTACCATAGAGATTTCCTCTACAGGAATTGCTTACTGTTTATATGGCCTCAGGGATGGGGCTTTTAACTCTTACAACTTAAAAAAAATTAATTGACATTTATATTAATGTGTGTGTGCACGCACTCACACACATACACCACACACATGCTCATCATGTACTATCTTGCCACAGTGTGAGAGAACAACTTTGGGAATCTGTTCTCTCCTTCCACCATGAGTTCTGGGTGCCTTTACCTGAAAAACTATCTCAACAAACAAAGTCTTGGAACTTCCTGAGGTTTCCTGAGCCTAGACGTTTCATTAACTTCCTAAGTCTTCTTGAGCCTATTTCTTCCTTGTTTGATTTTCTGAGAAATAGCTAGACACCACAGTCTCTGTAAGAGTATTGTGTCTATGGGATGCTGAAATTTAAAAATATCTGCACTACATAGTTGTCATGGCTTCAGGTCCTGCCTGCTGCCTAAGCATTTTTCCCCCTGGGGATGGGGTATGGTACGGGGGAGACTGGGGATGGGAAGGTGAGTGTTGGGCGGGACTGGGTGGAAATGGGGGTGGATGCTAGAGATTGAACCTAGGACCTTGCTTGTGTTAAGTGTGCTTTGTACTGGTAAACTTTACCTCCAGTCTCCTATGCTTTTACAATGACAGATTGCCTGAGAATGCACACAACTTGACCCTTTCAAGTGTGGAGTTGAGAACTTTCCTAGTGTATTTACTAAGTAGTCCACTCAGCATTTCTAATCCTAGAACATTTCATCACCTTCCAAAGAGATCCTGTGATATCATGACATAACCCTATCGTTTCTTCCCTGAAGTCCCTGGTAGTTAAAGATCTCCCTTCTGTCTCTATGTCTGTCTATCTAGTCTTTGTATTTCATAAAAATGGAGTAATACGTTATTATATGTGCCCATTAATACCTGGCTTTTTGCTCTTAATTAAAAAAGAAAACCACAGCCGGGTATAGTGTGTATACCTTTAATCCCAGCGCTTGGGAGGCAGCGACAGGTTGATTTCTTTGAGGTCAGTCTGGTCTACAAAGTGAGTTCCCACAGCCAGAGCTACATAGTGAGACCCTGTCTTAAAACAAAAGAACAAAGACATACAAAACAAAAATCTGATCAATTTACTTAATTGTGTATGTGTATGTGTACGTGTTTGCGTGTGTATGCATGCATGTGTGTGGAGGCCAGAGATTTCTTCAAGTGTCTTTCTTAATTGCCTTTCACCTTATTTTTTGAGATTGAGGCTCTTACTGAACCTGGAGTTTATTGATTGAGCCAGGCTTACTGGCCAGCAAGCTCCAAGGATCTTCTTCCTGTCTCCATATACCCAAAGCTATGATTAGAGGTGTGTACCACTGTACTTAGCATTTTTTACTTGGCTGCTGGGATCCAAACTCAGGTCCTCAAGCTTGCTTGACAAACACTTAACACAGTGAGCCCTCTCTCTCCCCAGCACTTCTGTTAATATTTTTGTTGTTTACGCATGTTGAAGGGTGCTTGGGGCAGAAAGGCTTGGTGTGAGGTAAAGATGATAGGGAGTAGTCGTAATTAGCATCTCCTGTGATTACACTGGGTGTGGAGAATGGTCTACAGGTGTAGTAGTGTGCATGAAATCAGGAGTGCTTCAGTTGCTAGTTGAGCCTGAACCGCTATTTTTCTCCTTTCTCTTTTCATCCTTCTTTCAGTTCCCTCCACCCAGAGGTCAACTTAGGAAACAGCTCAGTGGGTAAAATGTTTGTGGTGCAAGCATGAGAAGCTGAATTCAGGTACCTAGTAGCCATGTAAAAATCTGGGCATGACCCCAGTGCTGGGGAGGTTGGAGCCAGGAGGATCTCTGGGGTTCACTGGACAGCCAAGCTGGGCCACTGGTGCAGTGAGAAATCCTGTATAAAAAAAAAAGCAAGGTGTGAAGTATATTGAGAAAGATAGACAAGAGTTGATCTCTGTATATGTACACACACACACACACACACACACACACACACACACACACATGAACACATGCACACCCCAACACACACCTCAACATGCACATGTGCACAAGAACACAAACAAGAAAGATTTTTTTGGGTCTGCTGCTTCTGCTGACCTCTGTCTTACGAGGTGGTGCATTTTCAGTGTAGTGTTAGGAATGTGTGGGAGTCCTTTCTGCAGTGAAGATTCAGGAAACCTGACTTCCCTGAAGGTATGTGTGGCATGCATTTGGTGTCTGGGGGTGCCAAGCAGGTAGAACATTCCAGAGCCACAACCTTTGCTAACATAGTGGTAAATTATGAAGCATTTGCTTTTCTGTGCCATTTGTGTATGTATGGCCTAAATTAAAGTTCTGGAATTGAGTTTGAGAATATAGAAATTATTTTTATTTTTGTGGTGCTGGTGATGGAACCTGGAAGCTGATGCTTACTAGTCAGTCACTCCATCCCTGAGTTGCTTCTCCCAACCTCAAGGCTGGTTTTTATCCAGTTGTCCGTGGGATTATCTATACTTGTTATGTTTGGTAAGGCTGAAGGTATTTTTCTGGCTAATCTTAAAACAAAAATTCATTACAATACCACCAACTTATAGTCTTCAAGCAGCACTCACCTCATTTTAGTTTTTTAAAAACAAATTGTTTTCTATGTGTATGAGTGTTTGCCTGTATCTGTATTACATGAGTGCAGTGCTTGGGGAGCCAGAAGAGAGTGCCACAGAACTGGAGTTGCCTGTGGTTATGAACCATCATGTGGCTGTTAGGAACTGAGCCCTCATCTGTAAGAACAGCTAGTGCTCCTAACTGCTGGGTCATCCCTCCAGACCCCTGTTTTATAGTTTGAAGGTCAGAAGTCTGAAGAGAGTAGCAAGCTACTTTCTTTTCTGAATGCTCGAGAGGTCAACCCTATTTCTTTACTTTGAGTTTCAAAGGATCGGACAAATGGTTCTATCTCATTTTGTTATAGTTATACTTAGCTAGGATTTCTTTTCCTTTTAGAGAGATTCTTGGTCATGTTTGGGGTTGTACTTGTACAGTTGGGGGTCTGTCTCCTTCCCAAGGGCCTCAAAGTCTCTATTTGCTGCTTTGAGCTTTTGCGACTTTTTCTAAGTTGCAACCACAGCCACTTCCATGCACTCTGACTTTAAGTCTGAGTCTTGAGCTGAGTTTTAGGAATGAGACTGCCACAGTGGCAGCAGAAGTAGCAGGTAGGACCTAGGAATATGAGGATTCTCTGTATGACTTTGTGAGGTCCTAAATCCATAGCTCTTGAGCTGTGCCACCATGGAATGGTAGAGGAAGTCAAATGGGATTAGGATTAGAAAATTGAACTAAATGTTGCCTTGTTGGTCAGAGTTTTATGCCTTAGAAATAATTTAAAAGTGTATTAGTCAGCTTTTTACTATGGTACTATTACATAACAAATAACACCACCCTATTCAGGACATTACCATATTTTGGTGTCTCTTACTTACCTAGTAGTTAGTGGCATAGCCATGACTGCTGTTGGCTTGGCTAGTGTCAGGAAAGGCTGGTTAGGTTCTGCACTGGATGATGCATTTTGTAATGGGGCCAAGGGATCCTAGAGCAGGTCTTTGTGCTTCTTTCATCAGATATAATTAGGTGAGCATGCAGACACATTTAAAATATCTACTTGTCACTCTCAATAACATCCCTTTGATTAAGTCACAGCTTCCCTGGGGAGGTGGAGGGTTATTTTAGTTGGGAATAGCTGTGGAGTCACATGGCAGATGGAGCAAGCATAGATGTCTATTATGGGCAGGCAAGCTAGGATGGCTTTTGCTTTGTTTGTGGGAGGCAGGGAAGATGACCTAAGTATAAGAGTCTGGTTACTCTTAAGTCAGGAAATCATCTCTTGGTGGATGCTGGGAGCCCTGAGAGCTAGTTACATAAGCAACTTCTTGGTTCCATATTAGGGCTGTGATTTGCAGCTGAGACACTTGCATAGTCACAACTAGGGGTGGGGGTGAGGGCTTGCCTGGCTCCAAGTTGGTGGAAGCCAGGGTTGTTCCCAAAACAAGAAAGTGTTTTGCTCAAACACCAGGAGTCCCAGAGCTGAGAAAGCAAGTCATGGGACAACTTAATGCACTCTGTAGGTAAGAGTCAAGTCTTACAAGACTTCCCCATCTGTGAAGGGGAATTGATGAGCCTCTCTGAAGGGCCAGGTTAGAAAGTACACATCCAAAGGGTAAAGTGCATGTGTGAGGCCCTGGCCTCTATCCCCAGTACTGGGGGAAATGTTAATTGTCCAGAATCCCACAGATAACTATGCAGTTGAAAGCCAAGGGTCTGGTGAGGTTTCTGTTACTTTCAAATTGTTTTTTCCTTCGTAACTACATTTTCCAGCTTCAGTAATTCTTTCCTATTATTCAGATTAATACATGGACCTTTTATTTGCTGTGGAAAATATGTACATTTTGATAAGAAATTTCGTTATGAGCTTTAACTCCCTGTTTACTTTTTAAGGGGCTCTTGCTTTTTTTTTTTAATGCATTGGGTTTTGGGGTAAGGACAGTGGTACTGGACAACTCCCCAGTCCTTACTGGAACCTTTTTTTAGGGGAGGAAAGATTTATTTGGCTCACAATTTTAGATTGCAGCACATTATTTTAAGGAAACTAGAATAGCAAGAAATTGGAAGCAAGCCGAATGGTAGTGGCACACCCCTTTAATCCCAGCACTCAGGAGGCAGAGAGGCGGATCTTTCTGAGTTCGAGGCTGGCCTGGTCTACAGAGTGAGTTCTAGGACAGGCTCCAAAGCTGCAGAAAAACCTTTTCTCAAAAACCACAAAATAAAATAAAATAAAGAAAAGAAAAATAAAAAGAAAAAAATTGGATGCAACTGTTCCCATAACATCACCTTCAAGAGTAGAGAGTACTGATTTAAATTCTTGATAGCAACACTTGTACCTTCAACGTTTTTTATGCGCCAAAGAGTAGTTGGTATAGGGTAATTACTGGTTGGTTGATAATGGCATTAGTTGCAACATAAGTGAAAGTTGCACACTGGTGAAGTACTGCTTCTCAAGTTTCTAGGGAGTAGCCTTTTATAAGTCACTGTTAGTTCCCTTCCTCCCTTTCTCGCTCCTCCCTTCCCTTCCAAGTGGAAAGACACTAGTTAGCTGGGCCCCTGCAGAAGTATAGGACTTCCCTCCTTCCCTCCCTCCCTCCCTCCCTCCCTCCCTCCCTCCCTCCCTCCCTCCCTCCCTCCCTCCCTCCCTTCCTCTCTCCCTCTCTTCCGATGGGGTCTCCAGTATCTCAGGCTGGTCTCAAACTGCTGTAAAGTCAAGGATAATCTTGAACTTCTGATCCTCCTGCCTCTACCTCCCAAGTGCTGGGATTATAGATGTGCATCTTCATGTCCAGTTTTATGCAGTGTTAGGGATGAACTCAAGGCCAGCTCTCTATCCACTGAGCCATATCTTCAGCCCCTCTGTTGCTCTTCTTACCACCTATTAATTTGCTTTCCATCTTCTTGGCCATTAGGACAAGCGGGTAGGAAGAGGAGATGGAAATAGAAACATGAAGTGAATTGGTGTGTGTGTGTGTGTGTGTTGAGCAGCAAAGGGGGCCTGCTTGGCTTTGTTAAGAAAATGAGAAAGGTGGGTGGTGTGTATTTTCTAAGCATAGAACTGTCAGTTTCAACTGTCACCAGTCTAGGTCTTTTCCAGCAATGTTTTCTGTCAAAGACAGTTGATATGAGGGACTAGAGAGATAGCTCAGGTGTAAGAGCATCTGCTGCCCTTATAGAGAACCCCAGTTCAGTTCCTAGCCCCCATATTGAACAGTTCATAACCACTTGTAAGTTCAGTTCCAGAGTATCTGGCAACCTCTTCTGGTTTCTGAGGGAGCCTGCATTCATGTGTTCATACTTTATGACACGTAATTAAAAGTAAATCTTAAAAAGAAAGTCAATGTGAAAATAATGTAATCTTTTCAGAGTAAAAAGTTAGCTGTTGCAAAACCATGTCAGTTTTTAGGAAAGGCACCCTAAGACTGGCAGGTATGATAATAAAATTTGTGTGTGTGTGTGTGTGTGTGTGTGTGTGTGTGTGTGTGTGTGTGTAGGCAGGCCCATGTCTAGAAGTCCGAGGGCAGCTCACAGTTCTCTCACAGTTCTCTTTCCTTCTACCTTGAGTGTTCTGGACATCGAACTGCTCTTTAGGCTTGTTTGCAAGTTACTACTTGCTGTGTAGCCCAGGCCAGACCTAAACTGAGGGTTTTCCTGCTTCAGCTTCCTGAATGTTGAGGTTGACAGGCGTGTATCATCATGTCTTGCTATCCGGAAATTCCTTGTGCTTGGTAGAGAGAGAATTGTCTTGTGCATGCTGGTGGCTGTCTCCCTCCCTCTCCTCCTTGACTCCATGTCTCTTTTCCTGGTGCTGGGGCTTGAACCCTAGGCAAATGCTCTCTCACTGAGCTACATCCTTAATCCTTTTCTTCTTCTTCTAAAACAAACAAGCAAACAAAAAAACCCCACTTAGGCTGTGGGATTATGCCTGGGGCTACAAGTGTGTACCACTGTGTCCGGTTTATGTGATTCTGGTGTGGAACTGAAAGCTTTTTGTGTGGTAGGCCAACACTACCAACTGATCCACATCCTATGGCCCCTTGTGTGGCTTTTCTTTTTTACGTAGTTGAGAATTGAATCTAAGCATGACATAATTAAAAGCTGACTTGGATCCTGTTAGAGAAAAATCAGTTTGGATGCTAGTGTAGATAGAAGTAAAGGAATATTGTTACGTTTACTCATGATCCTAGTTGTCTTTAGTAGATAACCCTGTACCATGCTGATATATGTCACATATGGAGAGATACTTCTTTTTCTTTCTTAAAATGTTCTTAGAGAATCAGTTACATTTTTTTTTACATCTTCAAAAAGTGTATTTTTAAAATTGCTTTATTAAAAAATGTAGCCTGGGATGTGTTTCTTGTGCTTTTTCTTTGGCTCTTTTTCTTGTTTTTTTCTCCCCTGTTCTGGTTTGTTTGTTTCATTTTATTTTATTTTATTTTATTATTTTGTTATTATTTAAATACTGGTTTGTTTTCTAAGGAGGGTGGCAGAATGGTGGGGAGACTTTGGTCAGAGTTGTGGGAGAGAAAAACTATACTCAGAATATATTGTATGAAAAAATAAAAAAATGATTTTCAGTAATAGAAAAAAAGAATTGGTAAATCTTTTTTTGAAATTTAAAATTGAAATACATTTCTTTATTTGTGTGTGTGTGTTCACTCATGTGCACCTCTGGAGGTCAGAGGACAACTTGCAGGATTTGATTCTCTCTTCCACCTTGTCGGCTCTGGCTGTGGAACTTTAGGTCAGCAGGCTTGATGGCAAGTGCCTTTACCCAGTGAACTGTGTCATCACACCAGCTTTTGTGTATTTATTAAAGAATACATTGGTCCCTTTAAAAAAGGTTCTGTCTGTCCTCATCCTTTGAGAATGTGGGCTAGAGCAGTCCTGGAGTGCTCAGCCATGTTTGGCTGTTGTGATTCCCTACATTACAGAAGAAAGGTTCACTTGAGTCCCTGTGGGCCCTTTATTGCTTTCTTGGAAATGTCTCCACATCTGATCTTAAGACTTGTGTAAAACAGGAAGAAGCAGTTAACAGACTGTTTCATAACTTAGATTTGTTGCTTGGCCTCAGTTGTCAGTGCTCTCCCCCGCGCCCCCCAGGCCAGTCTTCCTCTTAAACAAAAGGGTCAAATAGCAAAGTTCCTCTGAGAGATGCTGAGTCATAAAAGTCCCTAGGGAGAATGGGCATGGCAGACAGTTCCAGAGCTAGCACTCAGCACTGGGGAAAGACTGACCTATGGCCTTCATTTCCTTTTTTTTTTCTCTTTGGCTATAGCTTTTTCCACTTGGAACTGCTACTGATGGTCTTGTTACCAAATTTCACCTGAATAAAAGGCTGAGCATGTGACATTACAAAACCATTCACATAAGCTGCATATGCTGAGGAGGCAGGCACACAGGGTTTGGGAGTGGACTGTGAAAGGGTAGTTTAAGATGTCTATAGGGATACCGAAGCACAGTTAGGTGGATTTTGGTGTCTTTTTCTTGGTGGATGTGAGGAGGTTGCTGTGATGTCTAACCTTCAAGTAGATTCTGTCTAAGCCTTCATTTCTGCATTTCTCCACTGTTGATTCTGATCAAATTCTTATTAGGAAACCAATATTAATTAGCCACTGTTCAGCACTCTGCTTGTGTGTATTCATTCGTTTATTGCCAATCTGGCCTTAAACTCACCTAGTCCAGGCTGCTCTCAAACTCTGGATCCTCTCTCTAGCCTTAAATCACAAGAGTGCTGCGATTATAGCTATGAACTCTTGTCTTAGAACTAATTATTTACTTTTTTTGATTTTTTTTGTTGTTGTTGTTTTGAGATACCATCTCGGTGTAGTCCTGGCTCTCCTGGAACTCGACATGTATAGGCCAATCCGCTACAGGAACTGACTATGCAGGAGATGATATTATTGGCACGAGAACAAGAGAAGACTGTCAGAGAAGAGTCAGACTTCTGTCAGAAGACTCTGACTTCTCTTTTTCAGGTAGCAAAGAGAGTCCTTTTGACAGGGGCAGTGGGACTGTCAGGTGAAGGGACCCACTAGCATATTCTTCCTTCTCTCTGGACCACACTCACTGACCTGAGGAGCCTAAGACTGATTCCTGTGTTGTTGCAGGCCAGGGAGCTATTAGTGCCTAGGTTTTGGCTATTAAGATGGGTGGATGATAACAGCCTTCACTGTTCTGATGGTTTGCTGGGAACAGGTATCTGGTATTGCTGCAATTTTAATGCTGTCTTTAGATTTCCATGCGGGTGGAGGGAAAGTGTTTATATCAAATGACTCACAGAGCACTGGGCCAGTGTTTACAGATTAGCAGACTCTAGCCCACCTCTTGCCTGATTGGAAAGGCTTGTTTCTGTGTGGGGTTCCTCTTCCTGGTCCTAATTCCTGCTGTAGGCTGCAACCTCAGGCAGGAAGTTCTTGAATAATTTTGAGACTTGTAATCTTGCAAGGTCCGCTATGATTGATTGATAGTCATGGTCCTCACTAGAATTCATGACTCAGGGCCTGTCTAACTGAGAGGCCACAAGAAAGTGTAAAATGCACCACTGATTGAAAGATCCAGAGTAAACTGGCCAGATATGTGATGTAGTGTGCCTGGAAATGATGACTTGGGTCATGAACCTTATCTTCCATTTGGTACGGGGTGGTTCTTGCCTCGTAAGATTCAAAGGCCAAAACAGTAATAGTTTTTTAAAAAATTATTTTGGTTGATTTGTTTTCTTTTTGGTTTTTCGAGACAGGGTTTCTTTGTGTAGCCTTGGCTGTCCTGGAACTTGCTTTGTAGACCAAGCTGGTCTCGAACTCATATACATCCCCCTGCCTCAGCCTCCCTTGTGCTGAAATTAAAGCCTAGTGCTGCTACCACACCTGGCTTGGTTTGTTTTCTTCTTTTTTTAAAAGATTTATTTATTTATTATGTATACAACATTCCTTCCATGTATGCTTGCATGCCAGAAGAGGGCGCCAAATCTCATTATAGATGGCTATGAGCCACCATGTGGTTGCTAGGAATTGAACTCAGGACCTCTGGAAGAACAGTCAGTGCTCTTAACCTCTGAGCCATCTCTCCAGCCCCCGGTTTTTTTTTTTTTTTTTTTTGAGATAGTGTCTTAACTACTATGTACTTCAGGCTAGCCTAAAACTGGACACACTCCTGCCTTAGCTTCCGAAGTGCTTCAGAGATGCACTTTAGTAGGTTGCAAATCCTTTCCTAATAGATGTGCATGTCCCAGCCATATGCAATGTGGAAAGATAAGGTTGCCCTTATGCTTTTGTTGTAGGGATATATGCCTTGGTAATGAGATTGGAAGTGGCTAATGACTGAACAGTGACTCTATGTGGGGACAGAGGTAGCAGTACTTAATTTCAGCAACCATCTCAGCAACTGATGGCACTGTGCCAATTGGGCATCCCTCACTCAGAACATCAGATGTGTGCTGACTGAGAGTTGAATAACAGATACTAGCTACTAAAGGCGGGTTTATTTACTGCCTCGTGCAGGTGAGGCACAGGTGAGGAGTGGGAAGTTGGGGAATATCCTATGTGCATCTGTTGCAGCTTTGGGTTTAAATAAGCAAGAGTTTTTTCTGTGTGTGGAGACAGAAAGTAGATTATTAGTGGCCCAAGTCTTGGGGAGGTCTGGAGATAAGCTTAACATGTTCTTCTGTGGGGTGGAATGAGGGGGGAACAGACAGGCTGGCTTCAAGCTTGGCAGTGTTGTCAAGGATGACCTTGATCTCTTTTGGGCAGCTATTAGGTGAGAGTTTAGCTGGAGCAGTTTCCTGGAAAATGGTACCCAGGTAACTAGCTATCTCTTGTTAATTCCCATGGGCTGCACTGATCAGAAGGTGGCTTCGTTAAGGATTATAAGGAGTAAACAATTACAAGGGACAGAAGAAGAAGCTTGCTAAAGGAGAATTTAAAAGTCTAGATATAAAATATAAGGAAGTATAGTTTGCTGTGTATATCTTTGGGTGGATAATGATGAGGCAGGCTGGTAAAGTGGAATAGGAGCCAAAAGCCCCAGGAAACCGGAACCTTGAAGAGGAACAGTTGGTGGAGCCAGCCCCCTCCCCCCTTTTTTTTTCAGCATGGAGGGCCTGGCCTGCCAGGGGAGGGCAGCAGTGTGGCCTCCTGGCAGGACAGTGAAACTGCACCTCAGGAGGACAAAAAAAGGAGAAAAATAATGAGAATAGTAGCTGGGACATTTTTTGGGCCTCTGTTATCAACATGAAATGCCTTAGTGTGGCTCTGGAGCTGATGTAACAGGAGTGTATCACAGGAGAGATGCTTTCTATTTATAATTGGGGAAACTGAGGGGAGGGTAATAGCAGCATCAGCTCTCACATGTCTAAGCTACAAGGATACCAAGAGTGGGATGGCCTCGGGTGGGCCAGTGTGATTTCCAAGCCCCTTTGGTTTTGGGATGGTGTAGTGCTTTTTCAAAATGCAAGATTTTCATGCCATAACTGATGATGAATTCCACAGTGTCCTGAAGAGCCCAAAGGCCATCAGTGTGTGGTAGGTTGAGACCCTGTCATGTGTTCATGTATACAAGAGAAACCTGCAGAAATGACAGTGTATGTGCCGGGGAGATGGCTCACTGAGCTGTGCAAATGTGAGGACCCAGGTTCAGAGCCCAAGCGTCTAACCCATTCCTGGTTATGGCTAACACGGGATGATTGCTGGCTTTGCAACCAGGAAGGGTTTTATATTTTTAAATGATAAGTGCAGTGTGTGTATGGAGGTGAACTGGAAACTGTGACAGGTGAAAGTGATGTGGAATTCCAAAGTTAGCATCATGGTTGCACAGGAACGTGGCTGTGCTGTGTATTCATGTACTGCGTATGGCTGTCTTCTTGTTACAGAGGGTGTTGTGAGGATTGTGACACATCAACTTGACTGCCTGGAGGAAACCCGTGGCGTTTACTGTCCGGGCTGGGGGAGATAGCTCAGTTCATAAATGCTTGCTGTGCAAGAATGAGGATTGTTCATCCTCATTCCAGAAAAATTGTAAAAAACCTGAGTATCTCTGGGCCTTGCCTACCTTGCCTTGTGAGCTCAGATCCTAGAGAGAGATGTTTGTTTGTTTATTTATGACAGGATCTCTATATAACAGCCTTGGCTGTCCTGGAACTTGCTCTGTAGACCAGGCTGGCCTCAAATTCATAGAGATCGACCTGCCTCTGCCTTCCGAGTGCTGGGATTAAAGGTGTGTGCCACCACCGCCCAGCTAGAAAGAGAGTGATCCTGTCTAATAAAGATTAAGTGGATGGCACCCAAGGAAAAATGACACCCAAGACTGTCCTTTGGCTTCTATATGCATGAGTGCACATGTGCACACGTACCTGTGCACTGCATGCGCACACAACACACACACACACACACACACACACACACACACACAGAGCATTATGTCTGCATGTTGTCAGGTATTTGGCAAGTGTCCATGGAGTCTCTTGGGTTGATTCTCTCCTTCTACTATGTGGGTTCTGGGAATCAAACTCAGGTCATCAAGGCTTGGCAGTAAGTTCAGAGATACTTCACTGTTCAGACCCTATTTTTATAATGTGGAAATTGATCATGTTTTTCTTTTGGGGGAGAAAAATCATTTCTGACTAAAGCATGTGAAGTGTTAGGCTGTTTGGCGATGGCTCTTGTTTCAGTTTCTTTTCTCAACTCATATTCTGGCATGTGTAGTAGGAAGGCAGAGTGTTTTCATCCATTAGCTGTGAGTTTGGTAGACAGCTTATTTCTTTGGGTGCCTGTGTTGTTATTGTTGTTCTTTTTTCCTCTCTTCCCCCCCCCCCCTTTCCATTTTCGAGATAGATTTTCTCTCCGTAACAGCTCTGGCTGTCCTGGAACTCACCCTGTAGACCAGGCTGGCTTTGGACTCACTAAGATCCACCTGCCTTTGACTCCTGAGTGCTGCGATTAAAGGCGTGCGCTACCACTGCCTCGTTTCTTTTCTTTTGGGCCAGTGAGGGTGGGCAGAGCTTCAGGTCACCAAGGATGACCTTGAATTTACATTTTCTTGTTCTTCCCAAGGGCTTTGTTGTTCTTCAGAGCATTCAAGATGGAGGGGCACATGGACACACACATACACATACCCGTTTTTGGTCTGGTGAGCAATAGAAGTGGGTTAGAAGATAGAAGGTTATGTAGAATACAAAGTTAACAATAACTTCTAAGAATTTCTCATGCTACCCTCTTGCAATTTGCCTGGGCAAATGGAAAGTGAGAAATCTTTTTGATTTTCCTGTTCTACTCTGACAAGATCTAAAAGTATCTTGTTTAGGAGATGGGCTCATGGCCCTCTGATCATCTTAACCTGGGATAGTTCTTTCTCTTTAAAATAAAAACCAAGCAAACTCCTACTTTGTATGTATGCAGGTGCAGGGCTGTTGGCACACGTGTGAAGGTCAGAACAACCCGCAGCAGTTGCTTCCCTCCTTGTACTTTTTTCCCCAGGGATAGAAGTAGGGTCCTGAGTCATGCTGGCAATTGTCCTCCACTGAGTGATCTCGAGGGCGCAAGGTTTGTTCTTGGTTAGAGCAGAGTTTAAAGGAACTTGGCATCCTTTACTGAATCTCCTGGAGTCTGGGACTGAGGGGGTGGGGCCCCATTCCTGCAGTCCAGTCTGTCTTCACTGCAGAACTATTTGGTATGCCTCTGGTTTCCATTACCAACTTCCCTAAATAGTCCTGGCCCCACACCTTCCTTTTATGTAGTCAGAAACTGTTGTACATATGTGTAAGACCTATTTGCTGAGGGACTCCAGCTTCAGAATCAGTAGAACTAATCTTCACCTGCTTGAGTTTTTAGTTTTGCTGATGAAACAGCAGAGGTGATTTCATAAATCTTTGGTGGTGATGTGCTGGGAAGCTCTGCAGACAGGAATGTGAAACCATTTCTTACTAGAGCCCACAAGATGGGTGAAGCTGGGAGCAAGCTCTAAAAGCTAGGTGGGCTTTAGAGCCCCTGAACAGTGACAGAGATAAGTTGACAGAGTCCAAAGGTATCACCTGTAGAGATGAGGATTGGTAGACAGGAGATGATGGGTAGCTTTTGAAATACCAGGATAACTTTTTGAGGTAAGAGTGTTGTTAGCTGTGTGGTGGTGGCGCACACCTTTAATCCCAGCACTCAGGAGGCAGAGGCAGGTGGATCTCTGTGAGTTCAAGGCCAGCCTGGTCTACAGAGTGAGTTCAGTTACATAGAGAAATTCTGTCTCAAAACCAAAACCAACCGAACAAAAAAGAGTATGTTGTGCCTGCAGCTGGATGAAGGTCGAAGACATGAATAGTGGATGAATGGGGGAGGGTGCATATATACCTCCTTGGAGACAGGGCTGACCTGAGGGTAGGGAAAGAGAATCAGTGGTAGGAAGGATGAGAAGAATGATGATTACTGGGATGTGCGCACATGTTTGAGAAACTGTGTCTTACATTTCCCTCCCCCTTTTTGAGGCATAGTTTCTCACTGACTTGAGGCTTGCTAATCAGGCTTGATTGACTGGCCATGAAGCCCCAGGGATCTTCCTTTTTCAGCCTTCCCAGCACTGGGATTACTCTCATATTCACTTTAAAAACAAAACCAGAAACACATTTTGGGGATAGAATACAGGTCTTCATGCTTGCAGGGCATGCTCTTTGAACTCACTGAATTTTCTCCCAAGCCCTATTTTGGAGCTTAGCAAGTAGACTATACTGTCTGGCTGCCTGATTGACTGGCCAGAAAGCTCCAGGCATCTTCTTGTCTTTGTCTCCCCAGTCGTGGAGGAAAGGCAACCTGCCCAGCTATAGGTGTTATTTATTTTATTTTATTTTATTTTAAAAATCTGTGAGTTTGGGAGACCAAATTCAGGTCCTCTACTGAGCCACCTCCCCAGATTCTAGAGGCTGTTTTTAGCATGGGTAGGTAGCCATGTGGTTGAATCGGGATGTGAAGGGGATAACTGAGAGCTCTTGTCAAAGGATGTTTCCAAAACAGGCCTGGCTGGCTCTGCAGCAACTGCCTTGGGAACGGGAGCTTCAACAAGTCCCTGTGCCAAGGCCATATGTGCCAGCCTCCTGCCTTGTAGGCAGGAGTCTGTGCTGCAGACTTAGGTTGCCTTTCCTCTGATACCAAGCTCCCTTGAACCTTTTGTTTTGAGTTCTCTTTACAGCAAAGCTCCCTTGGTCTCAGTCATTTCTAAATACATTAAAAAGCGCAACTGCAAGGAAGAACTGAGACACTATGATCATAGCAATGCTATTAAGAAATGATTTGCTGAGTAGTTACATGCTCTCTCCTTTCTATTGATGCACAGGTTTATCATAAGTAATTTACCTGTCGGTTGCTTGAAGTGTATCACTTCTTCCTGGTAAAGGGCATTCATTTATATTGTCCAGAGATTCTGCAGAATTCCTTTAATCTTGGAGATCTGAAACATTGTTCCTGCTAACTATAACCTACCCACTCCGAAGTGCCCAGTAACCACCATCCTATTTTCTGTCTTTGGATTTGGCTTCTCTGCTGATCTCATATATAAAGTGAAGTTGTGCAGTTATACAGTATTGGGTAGGCATGGGGGTGAGCTAATTTTATTTTCCTTAGCATAATGTCAAGCTTTATTCATATTGTGGTGTGTGTCTGAGTGTCTTTCCTTTTGAGACTGAAATAATTTTTGACTGTGTGTATATACTATGTAGTGTTTAGCCATCCATCTGTTGATTTGGTTTGTTTCCAGCCTTTGGCTTCTGTGAACATGCTGCGGTGAAGCTGACTACACAGGTTACCTCTGAGATTCTGTTTTTTTTTTCATTATGTGCTTTTTATTTTTTTATTCTCTTTCTGCCTCCTTCCCACGCCCCTCTGTGTCTATGTGTATGTGCATACCATTGTTGTGGAATAATCTCTTTGTATTCTGCCTGCATGCCATGGTATGTAGTAGTCAGGACAGACAAACTTGGGTGTCAAGCCTCTACTTCCACTCTCTTAGGTGGCTCATGAGCTTCTGGAAATTCTATTGTTTTCCTTCCATTTTCCCCTGTGAGAGTGCTGGGATCAGGGACATATACTACTGCACCTGACTCTTAAGGTAGATTCTGGAAATTTGAATTTGGCTCTTCATACTTATATGACGAACACTATACCTACTGAGCCATCTCCTCAGTTTCTGAAACAGTTCAGACAACATGATCTGGCAGACCATATTAGCTGCTACTATTTCAAAGTAGTGTTGAGTGTTGTGGAATGCCTGTGCCATCTGTTGATGAATCTTGAGAGTTGCTAATCCCAGCAGGGTTTATCACCTGTATCATGAAATCTGATGAAGGCTTAGTTAATGAAAGTAAAGCAGGTCCCACCTTCCACTCCATTGTCCACATTCCAACTAAGTCCCAAGACTGATATTTCTAGAACACCTCTGGTGATTTTTCTTTCTTCTTGTTATCGCTAGCTTGAATTTTATCTCTGAACATGGCTTGTTCCCATCCCCATTGCTCATTCATTCACTCACTAGCTTGATTAGCACTCTGTGCTAAACTCATTTTGATTAGCATTGTCTGATAAACCAAACCACAGATACGAGAGAAAAAAAGAAGATTGAGGAGGTATATGTACATTGCTCTCCCATGCAAGAGAAGGAAGGGGAAGCAGAGATGTAGCCACAGATACCGAGTTAGAAAAACCATGAAGGCTATTGTCAACTTCAGCAGCTGTGAGGGTCTATGGAGTACAGGGTGTCTTACTATGGGGAAAGGATGTTTAAGATAGGATCTCAAGGATGGGTGGAGGGGCGAGAATGCGTGTGTGTGTGTGTGTGTGTGTGTGTGTGTATGTGTGTGTAGTGGAGGAGCAGAGCAGGGAGGAGATTGCTAGGTATTGTTTTCCCAATACTGCGTGGGCTGCATAAAGTTAACTCTGAACCTGGGAGTGCTGGGCAGTACCCATGGAGGGGAGTGCTGTTCTAATGTGTTCCTATGGAGGATTGTGATTGCTTGGAGCAGAATGCCTGGGATATAGACAGCAGGGAAAGAAAATTAGTTGTCAGAGACTGTTGGAATATTCTAGAAGGAAGTTTACTTGGACTAGAGTGGAGAGACTATGTTGCTCTTGCTCAGTCAGCATAAGCTACGTGTTCAAGTTAAAGGTCCTCTTGCCTGAATCTTGCCTCCTGCACTTTAGGTCAGAGAGGAACTTGCCTTGATTTGAATATTGGAAACATTTTATTTAATGTCTGAATTGAATCTGGAATCTGGTATGTCTGAGAAATTGGGACAAATTTATCTGGAAGAGGATGAGAAGGTGAAATCTCCCTTGTGGTGGCAAGTGCCATGGGAGGCTGGGTACTCTGGGCTCCTGTGAGAGGAAGTTATTAAACTTCCCGGGAATGCTCACATGGTCTGGAGATAGATTTTTGAGATGGAATTTTAGAGGTATGCTTTTTAGAAAGTACTTAAGTAGATCTAAATGGAAGAAACCGTGCAGTCTCTTGGGATGTGCATTGGTTCTGTGCTGTACAAGATCAGTCTGTGAACAGAGGGAAACAGCCCTCTTTAGCTGTCATACAAATGTGCTGTGCTAGTTAAGTATAGGCGGCACATAAAACAATACCAGCCTGACCAGCATTTAAATTATTTTCTAAGTGTACAGTGTGATGAACACATTGTGCCCTGTATGTTTCCTTATGTGTTTGTACAGAGAAAATTTATGTTTTTTCCAAGGAGACTTTTATACTGCAATTCCTGATACTGTGGGAACTGAGAGGTATCTTATGTTTTAGTTTTCTCCGTTTTACCTCCAAGAGAAGATGCTGTGATATGTGAGTGTTCGTTCTGGTACACTTCTGCCTTAATTGCTTCTAGTAGTTACTCCTGTTTCCGAAATAAGATTAATATGTGCAGTTGTGTCTGGTTCAAAGTGAAGGATCGAGAGAGGAGATAAGGGATGGAGGTAGAAAATGAAAGTGTATATATGAGAGAATGGTAGAGTGTGTCTCTATGAATGTATGAGAGAAACAATGCTTGCATTTATGAGAATGTGAGATCAAAATTAGAGAGGCCGAGTGTGTGTGTGTGTTTGCACATGAGGAAGAAATGGACAGAGGATGGTAGAGTTTTCCATTGCACGTTCTGTTGTGGGGGTGTGGGGACAGTAGCAGAGATAGAGCGCACAGCTTTGATCTTATGTTAACTCTCTTAGGGGCTGGAGGTTGAGATGAGAGCAATACAAACAAGAACTTACTTAGTTGGCCTCACTGTCTTGGACTCTGTAGCCCAGGCAGGTCTTGAATTGTACTTGCCTTCCAAGGAACTTTGATAACAGATATCCTTTCCTGGGTATTGGCTGTTTTCTTCAGTAAGTACCTTTTGATGACCTAGTCCATCTAAGCACCCCACCCCCACTTGTCATTCTTGGGCCTTGTAATATAGGTTGAGTCCATTTCACTTGAAATATATGATGTTTCAAAATCTTAAAACATTTTTTTAATATATAGGGGAGACAAATGACAATTCAAAATCTTAAAACTTTTTTTTTTAATATGTAGGGGAGACAAGTGACAAAGTGTCACATTGCTAGTTGAGGGTAACCCTGAATTTCAGACCCTTCTATTTCCACCTCCAAAATGGTGAGATTCTGGTATGTTCTACATACCCAAGTTTATCTTGTAAGAATGTTAGATTTTTTAAAAAATATTTATTTATTTATTATATATACAATATTCTGTCTGTGTGTATGCCTGCAGGCCAGAAGAGGGCACCAGACCCCATTACAGATGGTTGTAAGCCACCATGTGGTTGCTGGGAATTGAACTCAGGACCTTTGGAAGAGCAGGCAATGCTCTTAACCTCTGAGCCATCTCTCCAGCCCTAGATTTTTTATATGTATATGTGTGTGTGTGCACATGCACGCCATAGTGCATGTAGAGGTCAGAGGACAAGTTGTCTCTTCTCTCCTCCCACCGTGTAGTCTCAGGGATTGAACTCAGGCTTGGTGACAGCACCTTTCCTTGCTGAGCCATATTGCCAACCATCACCCAATTTTATGATTCTGGAGGTTGAACCAAGGGCTTTGTGTATGCTAATACAAGCAAGTAAGCACTACCAAATGACCTACTTTCTTAACCCCCAAATCCAAGTGCTGACATGATATTCTAAGTAGAAACTTCTGCACTTGAGTTCATACGATTGAGTGCTGTCAAAACACACAGGTACTACAGATGTATAAAATTATGATCAGGTTGTGTATGTACCATGAAATAGAAATGAATTTTGTGTTTATACTTGTGTTCTATCCATAAGATTTCTTATTGTAAATGTCCAGATACTGTAAGATTTGAAATACCATTGGTATTGTGCATTTTGGATAAGGGAAAGTCACCTTCCAGGGTGGAAAGTTGGCTTTCTGGAGTCGACACTTGGGTAGAATTGGAAGGGTAGATACAAGCCTAGCAGTTACAAACATTCTTTGGTGTACCCAAAGGGAAGTCACATGTTAGGGGGTTCATGATGGGGAACCATTTTCTTCTCATGGTTTAGAAGACCTCGCTGGTGGGTACAGTTGAGCTAGGAGTGAGTGAATAGATGGAGGTATGGTTCTAGGAGGCAGCCATTCACTAACCTGTATCTGTCTATCTTTACTCAGATAATGAAAGGTATTTAATTTATGAGGATGGAACTCAGGGCCTTGAGTGAAGCCAGCAGAGAAATGTCCTGCTACTGAGATACTCCCCAAGCTTAGACATTCATTTTGAAAAGGGGACAAGAGCCATGTTTGTTGAACAGATTTCCTTTAGACAAAAATTACTGTCACATTTCATCATTGTCTTCCTTTCTGGTAGAGTGACTTTTCACTGCATTCACTGGTCTCTGGGTCATATTTAACTACTGACCTTAAGTTTTAGGGCAATCTGATTCATTTCTGTCAGGGGTCAGCAAACTTCTGTGTCGAAGAGCAAATGGTAGTGTTTCAGATTTTCAGGCCATGGGTTCTCTGGAGTATGTGTGACAAAAGCAGCCACTGACAGAGCTTTGGCAAAAAGATGTGACTATGCACCAAGAAAACTTTATTTACAGGTACCATGATGCTTAGATGTCATTCTGCAACCTTCTCTACCTTTCATAATTCAGAAGATTCTCATTATTACATATGTATTAATAACTTTTCTTTCCTATGGTAAAATACTTTGACCAATGTAAAAAAGAAGGGAGGGTTTTATTTTGGCTTAGGGTTCCAGAGGGTTAGAACACTCTGGGAAGGCATTGCAATTAGAAGCTGTCTGATCAGATTTCACCCGGACATGAGAATTTGAATGAACAGAGTCTGCCCTCAGTGGTGGAGTTAGTTCTTTATCACATCTCCATGTCCTAAAGGTCCCATGCCTCCTGTCCGTCACACACATGACAACAGTGCCTCCAACTAAGGATCAAGTGTTCAAATACCTGAGGTTTTTATCATTTAGACCAGAACACCATGCTAAAGTTCAGGGACCCTCGGCTTACTTCCTTCCACTTCTTGTCCTTGGCACATGTGATCTCACTTTGTTCACTATGAAGTTTTTTGCATGTGTCATGTGTGAATTGTGTGCCTGTTTGTGAGTGCACATCTGTGAGCATGCATGTGCTTGTGGAGGCCTGAAGTTGACTTTAGATGTTTTCCTCAATGACATACCTTCCACTTTCTC
This sequence comes from Myodes glareolus, assembly GCF_982192425.1. Lineage (NCBI taxonomy): Eukaryota > Metazoa > Chordata > Mammalia > Rodentia > Cricetidae > Myodes > Myodes glareolus. The sequence goes on from NC_142053.1 coordinate 123,100,771, forward strand.
ATGGAAGCAGGGTCTTTCACTGGAGCCTACCTACTGGACCTATCTAGCTAACTAGATAGTTTTTGCCTCTTCAGTGCTAGGATGACTGATCAGACCATCCCAGCTTTTTATGTGAATGCTGGGGATCCGAACTCTGGCTCTCACACTTGGTGTAGCAATACTTTATTAGTTGAACCATCTCCCTAGCCAGTCTGTGAAATAGACTACTTTAGGGAGCACGTATAAGTGATCATAAAATGCACGGTGGTAGTGAGCATCTGCAATTCCAGCACTTGGGGGACACGATTGCAAATTTGAGACCAGTCTGGGTTATCTAGCAAGATTTTTTCTCAAAAAAACAGAACAGTAAGCAAAATCATCATATTGATTCCTCCTTCGGGCTCATTATATAGGGATTTCGCAAACAAGACTCTATGCAAAGTTATTTTTTAGCCCTCTGTGGCTTCCCTGGAATTGTCCTTGAGGAAGGAAACCTCATCCGTTCTTTTCACATTTGAGGAACTTGTGTGGAGGTAAAAGATAAGCTGTGTAGCACCAGTGTTATTTTCAGAGGTGGCTCTGAAATGAGCATCAGGTGAGGATGGGAACTCAAAAGTTAGTGTTTCCCCATTTGCGTGGTTCCCAGTTTTGGTTCTCTGACAGTGATCACAAAGCTACAGGTTGAACCCCCTTGGGGATGTTGATTACTGTATAGGAAGCTCTTGGAGGAAGCTACCAGGATCAGAAAAAGGGGAGGCAGAGGAGTTAGGGTATAAATAGCATTGGGAATTGGGAGATGCTAGGCTGTGATGAAATTATAGGACCCCTAGGGAGATCCATCTTCACCTGAGGCTGGGTTTTACCTGCTAACATAGTTTGACTCATCAAGAGACCAGCTCAACTCCATAACACTTACTTCACAAACCTGAGTTTCATACTATAGTATCCACTATATTAACCTGTGCAACCAGCCACAGCATTAACACTAATGGTTGTGAGCCCCGTGATATAGCATCCACCACATTTTTGTCTGCCTCACATTGCGCTTTATCGACCTCAGTTGCACGTTATGTATAGCATTCATTATTAACTAATTTCATATAGCCCAAACTGACCTAAAACTTGCCCTGTAGCGCAGGAATGACCTTGAACTTCTCATCTTCCTACCTCCACCTCCCAAATGCAGACCTGAGCTGGTATACTTGGTATGCTTGGTTTACGTCACTTTGGGAATTAAACCTAGGCCTCTGCATGCTAGGTAAGTACTCTACCCACTGAGCTTCATTCCTAGTTCCCCTCCCCCCATCCACCCTTGACTTAATTACTATGGTACTTTCTGAGTTTCCTTGACTGTGGGGAGGGCAGAGTCCAGGAAACTTTGCTTCAATTTGACAATGTCATTCTTGGTAAATCACCAAAAAGTGAAGAACATCCTCAAATTTTTCCAGCACTGTTAAAAAGCAATTAAAGCAAACTCAAGTCTTTGAAAATTGAAGTTATTGTCTGTGTAAATGATGCTTTAAGATTCAGTGTATCTCAATACTTATCTTTTAATTAATTGATCACATTGCGATCTTAAATGATCAATGGCCTCTTTTTAGAACTGTGTTCCTAAAAATTTCTACATGGTTTCCTCTATTCTTTTCTTCAAAAATACTGAAGTTTCTTTTAAAATTAGGTCAAAAAATTCCTTCAGCCTTTCAGTTTAAAGATATTTCTGCTTTTCCATCAGTGAGTGTGAGTGTGAGTGTGTGTGTGTGTGTGTGTGGTGTATGCTGTCTGCATGTAGTGATCATAGGTCTATATAGGATGTCATCTTTGTTGTTCTTCACCTTACTTTTTCCTATAAAGAAGGTCTTTTACTAAACCTGAAGTTCTCCATTTTTGCCAGACTGATTGACTCCTCTTCTCTGTGGTTGGTATTGACATAGGTGGCAGGGGACTGGAACTCAGCTCTGCATGCTGTGTGTGTGTGAATTTACCTACTGAGCTATTTCTCCAGCTCCAGCCCTTGAAATCAAGACATTCAGGATATATCCCCAAATTTTCTTCAAACTTAAATTTTATTTTTATTTACTATTTCATTTTTCTCATTTCTGGTGAGCAGAGCCCGCTTCTGGCTTGCTCTATAAGAACAGGAATAAATAAGGATTCCATTTACTTAAGAAGAGGATGCTCACAGATCTGTACAGGTGTAAAGTGACAGGATCTCTGGAGATTTGGGAACAGTCTCTGGATGTGTGGATCTATGGGCACACTGGTAATGGGAACCATCCTGAAGAGGTGATGAGAAACTCTAAGGAATATTTTTGCTTTTGTGAAAATAACTGTGAACTCTCCTTTTAGATGATGGAACTTGGCTTTGATTTTCCCATTGAAATGAATAGTAAAAGCGACAGCTTTTCTATTTTCCTCCCTTGTCTATCTTGAAAGTTCATCTCAGTGTTGAAAGTTAAACATGTAGGATTCTTTGATAACTGAAGAGAATGGAAATAAACAGGTGTTTAATTTTTTTAACTTCAAACATTTTAAAGCTCATTCTTCCTAGTTCTAGTTCTGTCATGGATGTTTTTGGTTTTGGTGGTGGGTAAGTGCATAAAATATGTTTGATACTGAAAGTGGAAAATTGAATGTGAGGCTTCACAGTTCTGAATGATTGTTCTGTTGAGTTGTGTAGACTTTGGTCTGTTTAATTTTGATGTGATATTTTTATTTATTTGCAGGTTTTTTTTAAAATCATGAAGTTTATAAATTTAAAATGTGTGTGTGTGTGTGAGAGAGAGAGAGAGAGAGAGACAGAGAGACAGAGAGACTGGATTGAACAGAGCTTGTGCTTTTTTTTTTATATCAACTTGACACAAGTAAGGGTTATAAGAGTAGGGGACCTCAATTGAGAGGATTCCTTCATATGATAACAGTATAGGCAAGCCTGTAAGACATTTTCTTAATTAGTAATTGATGTGTGTCTGCCCAGCCCACTGTGGGTGATGCCATCCCTGGGGTGCTAGTCCTGGGGTCTGTAAGAAAGCAGGCTGAATAAGCCATGGAGACCAAGCCATAAGCAGCATCCCTCCAGTGTCCACTGTATCAGCTCTTGTCTCCAATTTCCTGTTGTGACTTCCTTCTGTGATGAACAGAGATATGGAAGTGTAAGCCAAACAAATCCTTTCCTCTCATCCCCTCAAAGTTACTTGGTCATTGTGCTTATCACAGCAATAGAAACCAGACTATGACACTTGTATATGCTGGAAAAAACATTTCTTACCACTAAGCTACACACCTAGTACTTAAAGAAGGATACATTTCCCCCCCTCTGGAGTAATCTTTGTACTTGACAGTGATGAGCAAACACCCCACCCCAACGTCTGTTGTGTTCATACGTGTGTGTGTGTGTATGTGTGTGTGTGTGTGTGTGTGTGTGTGTGTGTGTGTCTGTAGCAGCCTTCTAGGCTGGCCAACTTGTTTCAAGGGTCTGTCTCTGACTGCCTGGCCCTGTGATTACAAACTGGAGCCACCATATTTTGCTCTTTAAATAAGACCCATCACCACCCATGGGTTCTGGGGATTTAGCTCTGGTTCTTATATTTGCATGACAAGGATTTTCATCGAGCTATTCCCTAGTACCCAAAGTAATTCATTTCCAGTTATGATTAAGGAATGAACGATAGAGTATGGGCGAAAAGCACCCAGGAGATGAAATGAGATTGTGAGTGTTCAAGGTCATGCTATGTATTCAGAATCATTTATCTTTTTTTTACAGTAGAGTAATTTCAAATCCATCAGTCAGAATTAACCAACTTTGACTTGAATGCATGAATTCTATTTCTAAAGACACACAATTGCGTTGTCTTTAATGTACTGTGATTGCCTGTAGTGAGCTATCACAGGCAGTCTTTACCCTGTGCCAACCTAAAGCTATAGCTTTCATGCTTTTTAAAACACTTTATGAGCCACTGTATTAGTCATTACCGGGTATATTATATATAGCCACTGGATGTATGTTGAGTGTTGGGTAATTCTTGTTTGGCTAAGCATCGACACAGAGCACTTCGATTGTGTGATGTTGTTGTTTTGTTGTCGGTGCACCATGCAGTTAAATGAAATCTGTGCATTTTTATTGCACAGGTAATTACTGCTGTGGAATCAGCATTGGCGTCTAAGCTCATCTATGAGGTCACAGCAGAGCTAATTGTAATTGGAGTAGGGTCCATGATACTATTCATATATGTTTTTTTCTGACCACAAGAAAAGTGACAGGCAGGGAGGAAAATGACTGCAGGTCAGAGGCAGATGCCTGAACTTTTATAGCAGCCATGGCTTTCTTTTTCCTTCCAGTGGCAGGAAAAGGCATTCAAATGTTAATGTCTATTTCTCAAAGTCTATTACCCAAATTGTAAGTAATCCTGGAAAGATTTTGAGATATTATGTCACTGATCCTTTTTTTCTTCCCACTCTTTTAAAAAAATATTTATTTATTTATTATGCATACAATACTCTGTCTGCAGGCCAGAAGAGGCACCAGACCTCATTACAGATGGTTGTGAGCCACCATATGGTTGCTGGGAATTGAACTCAGGACCTTTGGAAGAACAGGCAATGCTCTTAACCGCTGAGCCATCTCTCCAGCCCTTTTCTCCCCACTCTTGAAGCAATTTATTAGAAGGTCACACCACTAATTCCTTGCAGAGTTATGAGACACCTTTCACTGAATCATTGGAAGTTTCCTCTACATAGCTCATGTTTGTTAAACTCATTGTTTGTTAGTAAAGTGGGATGCGATGGAGCATGGTGGGTAGTCAGAAAGGATCTCTGTCCTTCAGTGCCTTATCGTCTTGAGTCGTATATGTTATTGACAGCATTGTTCTTGGGTTTTTTAATATAGAAGAATTTGTTATTATTGTTAGTTTTAAGGAACTGTGGCAAAATAAACTATAGTGTGGATGGGATGCCCCAGTGAATAAATGTGCCTGCTCATAAGACTGATGTCCCGAGTTCAATCCCAGAACCCATGAAGTAACAAGAGAGAACCGATTGTTGCATGTTGTCATCAAAGTGCTATATGCACCACACGCTTTCATGCACTCTTACACAAAGAAGTGAGTAAATAGAATGAATGTAATTTAAAAAAAATAAGTCAGGCCCTGGTGGCTCACACCTTAAATCCCAGCACTCAAAAAGCACAGGCAGACAGATCTCTTGAGTTCAAGGCCAACCTGATCCACAGAGGAAGTTCCCAGGACAGCCAGGGCTACACAGAGAAACTCTGTCCTGAAAAAGCAATCAATCAATCTGAAAAAATTGCACATAACATCATCTTAGTACCTAACACTGTCTTCTACATTACCTCCTCTTCAATTCGTCTGTCTCCCTCATCTTCTCTTTCTCTACATTTTCTTTTTCCCCCTTCCCTTTCCTCCTTTGCTCCCTTTCCTTCCCTTTTTCTCCTCCTTTACCCTTCTTCCTACTTTCCTTTCCCCTTCTCCCCACTTTTCCCTTCCTACATCTACCTTTCCTCCCTTTTTGCCCCCTGCAGTGCTGATGATTGAACTCAGAACCAAATAAGCCCTTTCTCCTTTAAGCTTGCTTCTTGTCACATATTTTACCACAGCAGCAAGACAACTAGTACTGTATCAAGGGTCACCCATTTTAGAATATGTTAACAGTAGTTTCTTCCTTTGGTAAGCTGGACCATTTTCCATTCCAGAGATAGAACAGGCTTTATTTTTCTGGTTATCCTTTCGTGGGCACCTGATTTTTTTCTACCTGTTGGCAGCTGTTAATGATGCTGCTGTAAGCCTTGGTGTCTATTTGAAGTTTCGTTTCTGTTGACATCTGTGCTGACTCAACTTGACATAAACTAGAGTCATCTGAGAGGAAGGAACTCCAGTGGAGAAAATGCCTCCATAAAATTGGGCTATAGGCTAGCCTGGAGGGCATTTTCTTAGGAATTGGTGTGGGAGGGCCCAGCTACTCTGAGTGGTTCTTCCCCTTGGGCTGCTGGTTTCAGATGCTATAAGAAAGCAGACTGAGGAAGCCAGTAAGCACCTCTCCGTGGCCTCGGGATCAGCTCCTGCCTCTGGTGCCTGCCCTGTTTGAGTTCCTGTTCTGTTTTCCTTCAGTGATGGACTATATTATGGAAATGTAAGTGAAGTAAACCCTTTCTTTCCCAAGTTGCTTTTGGTCACGTTGTTCATCACACCAGTAGAACCCTCATGAAGACAATATCCATATAAATAGCACTTCATTGGTTTGGGTCCATCAACACTAAGAGGCCTAGATCTGTGTGCCTATTGTGGGCTGGGGTTCTATGAAAGTTAGATAGGATTTGTGTAGGCTCAATGGAGATATGGGTGACATGGGAAGTTGGGGTCCAGGGCGATAATCTCAGAGGTGATGGCTTTGGAAGTCTGTCTGTGAGTGATTATATTCAAGGTGTGCTTTTGTGGGTTGTCCAATCCTGCCTGAGGTCAGGGTCATGGCATGGAGGCCCCTGATGGGATTGGATGCTGAGTCAAGGAATGTTTGAATTGCTAAGTAGGGTGGGTCTTTGTTAGCTGTCTGGGGGGTGTCTAGTAAATAATTTGAAGGAGAGGTTATGGATACTGAAGGTTTGAATCCATTTGTCTTGTGTTTTTGTCTTTTCTTTCCCTTCAGGTAATCTGGGTCTTGACAGTAAATGCATAACATTTCATATTCATAATTCCAGCCTAGTTTGTGTTCTAATGCCCAAAGGATGCAGGTCACATTTGTTGTGGGTACAGGAACTTGTGCAAGTGTGTATGGAGGCCAGAGGTTGATATTGCATGTCTGGCTCTATCATTTTTCATCTTGCTCCTTAACCATTCTGTTTTTGCTTCCTGCTGCTGGGATTGCAGCGCTGTGCCTGCTTTTAAATGGATGCCTAGGGCCTGGCTTTTAAATGGATGCCTAGGGCCTGACTTTTACGTGGATACTGTGCCTTGCTTTTAAATGGATGTTAGGGCCTGGCTTTTAAATGGATGCCAAGGGCTTGGCTTTTACATGGATGCTCTGTCTGACTTTTAAATGGATGCCTAAGGCCTGGCTTTTACATGAATGCTGTGCCTGACTTTTACATGGATGCCCAGGGTCTGGCTTTTACATGGATGCTAGGGCCTGACTTTTACGTGGATAATGTGCCTTGCTTTTAAATGGATGTTAGGGCCTGGCTTTTAAATGGATGCCCAAGGGCTTGGCTTTTACATGGATGCCCAGGGTCTGGCTTTTACATGGCTGCTAGGGCCTGACTTTTACATGGATGCTGGGCCTAGCTTTTACATGGATGCCTAGGGTCTGGCTTTTACATGGATGCTTAGGGTCTGGCTTTTATGTGGATGCTAGGGCCTGACTTTTACATGGATGTTGGGCCTGGATTTTACATGGATGCTGGGCCTGGCATGTACATGGATGGTAGGGCCTGAGCCCAAGTCCCTGTGCTTATGTGCTAAACTAGCTCTTCAACCACTGAGCCACTGCTCTGGCATGATTGTTTTGATGTTGGTACTGGTTATTGTGCTGGGGCTGTACTTTGGTGCCTTGTGCATTCTAGGCAAGTGCTTTGTCACTGAACCACACCCTCCAACCCTCCCCCTTCCCTCTTGTAAAGAAGGATGTGTGGGATGTTCCTTTGTATGGGTTTCCTGGGAGATGTTTGCTGTTTATTTTGTTTGGAAGATGCCATGTGTTCAGAGCCCCAGAGTGTCTTTCTTACTTGCTGGGAAGCCTGAAGTCTGTATGCCTATGCGTTGGCAGGTACTGGTGGCTGGGGAAAGGTTGTGTGGCTCAGTGCCAAAGTATATGTGCACTTGCTGTGAAGAAAGCTGGCCTGAGGCCCTTCCCCAGTGCTCACGATAAGAATGGGCAATAGAGCAGATGGATGACTTAGCTGCCTAGAACATGGTACTCAGTGAGCAGGAAGGAGAAAGAAGTGGCAGGTTAAGGTGGAGGAGACAGAAGATGCCAGTTCTGGTTTCTGTCCTTTTGTGAACCATGTGGTGGCCTGAGTAAGGATGAGGGTAGAGTGTGTGACAAGAAATATCTCAGAACACTGTGTATGTGTTTAAATATGTAGAGACCTTGTGACCTTCACTGCAGTATTGTGGTTCCATGAAGGCCATAGGACCAAATGAAACTTGGTTGATGAAATGACAGGGATCAGGATGCATAGATAGGACTCCTACATGGATTAATCTCTTTTTACCTGTGCTTAAATCAGAATTAAGCTTGATGAAGTTGTTAGGTTTTAGGGAAGTTGCATAGGTAAGCAACTTGGTGCATGTGCAGTTGGTAAGAGCTAATTTCCTTTATAGACTTGGATGTTCTGTGATGGCCCCTATTTCTTTTTCCAGCTGAATTCTACTCATTTTTGACTTGCGTAGATATTGCCCATGCTCAGAGTATGTAATATGTCAAGGGCTATAGCACTTCTAGGTTGACTTAAATGTGTTCTAGCCTTTTGTCTCTGTGACAGAATACTTAAGAGAGCTACAGCAAAGGAAGACAGGTGTTTTATTTAGCTCGTGGTTTCCAGGTTTTGGGTCCATGGTCCCCTGACTCTGCTACTTCTGAGGCTCATGGGTGGTAAGGCAGTTCAACTGGGGAGTATGTGGCTGGGAAACAAGGCTTACCTGGTGGATATGAGGATGAGAGAGACAGAGAGAAACAAGTTGAGACTTAATGATCCAGTCACTTCCAAAATCCCCATGAACTGGCATCTTCTCCCTCCGGCACAAGAAATCTTCAGGAATAGTTCCTATTCAAGAAGATACTCAGATATCTTCTGATAGTCTTTTGACAGTTCTGTCGCCCCACCAAAAATATTCTGAGATGTGGCCAAAGCTGTGATATTTTCATCTGTGTTCTTTAGGTCTGGCTACAGAGCCTGGTTCTTGCATGTGCTCAAGGGGCAAGGCTTTTCATCCTACAGACAGCTTACCTCTAGTGATAAACTTTCAGCAAGACTGTACTACCTAAACCTTCCCCAAAGTGCTACCAAGTAGGATCAAAGTGTTCAAGTACCCAAGATCATGGAAAACATTTCTCATTCAAACCAATATGTGTGGCTCTAGATGGCCATATTTGCACATGGAGTATATCCATGGATATGCAGAGTCTGTCCTTTATAACCTGAGTATACCCAGCAGCTGGTCCTTGCAATACAGGAAGAATTGGGAGATAGTTTAAGATGACAAGGTCAGTGGGCCCATGTTCACTCTGGGCAAGCTATTACTTCTTTTTTTCTTCATCCTTGCCATCTCATTGGTGACATGAAAACATCATAAGTATGTGGCAACTGAGATTGGAGAGGAAGTAGTGTAGTAGAAAGGTCACCAAGACAAACAAACAATGTCACAGAAACTAGGTGGCCACTCACTCATAGGGAAGGAAGGTGCTATAGGAGGCTGGGTTTTAGAATCTGAGAACAGGATCACAGCCAGATGGGTCAGCCTAGGAGGAGCCAAGTCAGCTTTCAGTGAACCAGAGAGAAGCCACAAACCAGAAAGGCCAGCACATGGCCATGGTCTTTTATTGTATACAAAGTCCTCCTGCTGTGTTTCTGTCCTCATAAAGCTGACCATCTTATAAGGGAAGATAAATTAAAAACAGGGAAGTGACAGACAAGGCTGAGGCAGCCAAGAGAAGTGACGGCAAAATCAGTCACTCTTCCTTTCAGAAATTTAGTGGTTTAGGGTTGGACAAATGGTTTGTGTTCACAGTTCATGAAAGACTTAGATCTTTCAACACCCACAAGTCTAAATGCTGACGCATTGTCTTGATGCTATTTTCCCATTTTTTAAAAATGAGATACTTATGTATTCACTAATGACATGAATATTCTTTGGAAAGGCCTCCAAATTCATGACAAGCCCCAGGGAATATTATTGTGAATTGTTTAGCATCTTCTATTGTGTGTGACTCCCTCTGGTACTGTCTTTTAAAGGGTGTGAAAATGCATCTTTCTGTCACTATTAGTCAAGAATGCAGTCCCATTCTGCTGTCTAACTTTGTCTGGGCATAAATGTAGAATGTTCTTTTTGTGAAAAGTGTGTTAAGTAATTAACAATTAGAGGGAGAATTTCTCTTTAGTAGGGTAAAGAAGGAGCTTGAGAATCAAACATTATAAAAATACAACTAAAGAAAATAAAGCAAAATGCCTATTTGGTGAAATTTAGCTCTGATTAACTCTACTAATTCAATATCATGGGAACAAATAGTCCTGAGGGGATAATGGGGCAATGTTATTTGTTCCTGGGTTTTTGTTTTTAATTCATTGCATGTTCAGTATCTGAGGCAGGATGCTTAGTATGTGGGACTTTAGTTGTGAGAGCTAGATTGGGCCCATTTAGTGCTGTTTCTCTAAGAGGGGACAGGAAAGGGATTTCACCTCTTGCATATGAATTTCCTGGATGAATAGATAGAATTTAAACCGAAGATGGACATGGGCAGGAGTGAATGTTGTAAGAGCAATTTACCAAAGGAGTAAGGAACTGGTGGTCCAAAAGGGTGAGTGCATTCTCTGGTTGCTTCCTTTTCAGATTTTTGTATACATTTATGTTTCTTAGAGCACATGCTGTTTATTTAGTTTAATATAAAAAGGCAAGACAGTAAAAGTTTAAAAACTAAAAGCTTTCTCTAACTTCCATAGTAAGTTGTGATAATAGTTTCTTGTATATTTTCTAGGACGTTTTATGTGAAAGTGTGTGTATTTGTGTGTTTCCTAGTGTATCTTGGAAATATTAGCATACCAATGGGCTCAACATCCCCAGGCCAGTCACGGAAAATATCTCTTAGGGTTTATTGAAGCTGGGATAACAGAAGCAGTTTGTAGTTAAGCTAACAAGGTGTTTTTTTGTTTTTTTTTTTTTGTGATTAGCATTGAGGGAACTGTGGAAATTGATTGAGGGCAGGGATGTTTGCTGTTGGGGTGGGAGTGGGTGGGTAGCAGGAGGCAGGGTAGTTTTGCTGGACTGAGAAATAAGCAGGGAATGTAAGGTGTGACAGGAACAGTGTGACCTAGATACCATCATGTTGATAAGAGAGACTATTCCTTTCCTTGGACTGGTACCTCAGAATTCAGTGTGTGCATGAGCATGCATGTATAGTAGCTACTTGATTGAGCTGGTATTTATGTGTTCATTCACAGTCAAAACCAAGGGCAAGAACTTGACTCTCACTCTTCACTTGACACTTCACTAGGTTTTGATGGGTCATAAGTAGTGCTATACAGCTTTGAAAAGTTGACAGCTGATATAGACATTGTAGTCTAGGAAAATGATGTTTATGAATTAATTGCCTGATAGATGTCTGTCCACCCTATTCCATACCCCTCTGATTTATATTTTATCTCTTTCTTTTGGGAGGGGGAGAGATAAGGACCAAAACCCAGGGCGTTGTACTTGCCTAGCTAAGTCCCTAGCCCTGTTCCTTTTGAATGAAAAAATGTGAGCCCCATGATGGTTAACACCTGCAGTCCCAGCCACTCAGGAAGCTGATAGAAGAGGCTCACATGAGAGCAGTTTGAGTAGAGGAAATAGTCTCTGGAGGGTGATTCTGTCATTGGTGGTGCTATGGTTGTAGTTCACAACTTGTCATGGGCAAATGTCTGTGAATATCTGACTTCTTAACTGCTTTGGGAAATTGCCTGCAATTTTATTTGCTAGGGATGTAAGGTGGTAAATACATTGTTAAGTGATCAGAATTCCCTGGAAGGTTTTTCCAGAGTGCCTGGATTTCAGATGTCTCCTCCTACCCCTAGGCTATTCCCAGCAAGATTCACTGTCTGGCACTACCCACTCCTGGCCTGACACTGGCTGATTTGTATCCTCTAAGCTTTGTTGGAAGCCACTGCTGCACTGGGCTGCTTAGCGGTAACTATGGGATGAGAAAGAGGCATCCCACTAAGCCTGAATGGTACACTTTTTGTCACAGTGGGAGAGACTTGGGGGCCAGATAGAGGCATCCCACTAAACCCTCATTGTACATTTTCTGTCACAGTGAGAGAGAAGGAATCTTAAACTGATGAATGGGATTACTCTGTCTTTATCTGGTACACTACCATCATGAATTTGGGAAGACCTTGCTTTGAATTTTCCTAAAAAATCTAGGAGAATAGATTGAGGGAGCTACAACTCCATAAATTTTGTCGTTAACATTCTTTGTCAGGCAGGGGCGAAGTCTCAAGTTTCCTAGGCTGGCTGCAAACTTGCCATGTAGCTAAGGGCCATCTTAAACTCCTGATCCTACTGCTCCCACCTCTTGAGTGCTAGGATTACAGGCCTGCTGCACCTGTCACTCGCTGTTTATGTGGTGCTAGGGAGGGCATTGTGCTTGAAGACAAGAATTCTACCAACTGAGCCACATCCCCTGCTCAACTGCTATTTGTAAGCAGAAAGGGAAATAAACCCCACAGAAAGAAATTGGGGAATATTCTTAGACAGAAGATGGGTGTGTAGCAGTAAAAATTGAAGGAACCAGTCACACTGTTAGTTCTATCTGACTGCCAGGGATAGAATAGGGTTCTTCACCACTGTGTGTGTGTGTGTGTGTGTGTGTGTGTGCGCGCGCGCGCATGTGTGCGCGCCCCTGTCTGTGTGTGCGTGCGCGCCCCTGTCTGTGTGTGTGTGTGTGTGTGTGTGTGGTTTAGGATAGCTGCGGACTGCAAGGACTTAATGGGCAATCTCAGAAGCTGTGGTATATTGAGAGACAACTACCATTCCAGAAAAATGGAAGCTCAGTTACTGTGTACCTAAATGCTGCAGCTTTGGTTAGGGAAGGAAGAAGTAAGTGGGAGCCCCTAGCCCAATCCCCCAGACCTTTGCTTTGGTTTCTGCTGGGTAGGGAGGATGACCTGGATAGGACAAGAATAGTGGGACTTCCTGGCTCATGTCCTCAAGCCTCTCTGCTCAGTCATATCTCAGTCTTCATCACACTTCCCTATTCTTTGTCACCCTATCCAACTTCTGTAGATGCTTTGCAGTTTTCATAATTCACAAAACTGTTGCTGTGTCATAAACAGAACAGGTGTGACTGCATTTCAGAGACATCCCATTGTTTGTTCCGTAGCTAAGAACTTGCTGAATGATGGTGTGTAGGACAAAAGCCTTTGTTTTGGGATTTTGGTTGACCATGTGTCCTGGTTGCCTTCAGTACATTCATGAACTTGAGTTTTTAGTTGTCTTGGTGTGTGTTTAAGTGTCTACTCATGAGATTAGGGAAAGGAGGAGTCCAGGTACCATGCCTACCTAAGTATGAGTCGTGTTTCAACTTTTTATGGGTCTCACTTTTGAAGGCAGCAGGGATTCTGGGTGTTGTTATTTTTATGGTTCTAAGAGATGTGGCTCAGTTTTCATCCTCACATTCATCTTCCTAATTTTTTTTCTATTAGCTTGCATACTATATGTGGGGCATTCTAGAGCACTCATTAATGGAAGAAGGAAACAGTTCTTACAAAGTGGCATGTTGCTTATGTGCAACATAAACAACTATGTAAGTATTCATTTCAGGAAGTAAAATGAATGCCTATTTCCTCACCTACCTTTGATTATGTGGGTGGGGCCAGTGTATGTACACATGTGTATATGAGTGTGCACATACAGGCCAGAGGAGGATGTGGGATAGCCTGCTACCCTTAAGACAGATTCTTTGCTTCTGCAGTCTTCCTGTGTCCCTCACTTCACAGCTCTGGGATTATAGTACATAGAACCGTGCTAGGCTTTTTGCATGGGAGCTAGATATTCGAACTTGGCGTTTACACAGCAATCTTTCCACTTTATCCCCCTAATCCTTTGATTTGTTTTTATTTATGTGTATGTACATGTGTCTTGTGTGTGAGTCTGTGCATGTGCCTTCATAGGCTAAAAGAGGCTGTAAGATCCCCAGAGTTAGAGGTGATGATGAGCCATCTGACTTGGGCCCTGGGAATTGAAGTCTGGTCCTCTAGAAGAGCACTAAGAGCTCTTACCTATTGAGTCATCTTTTCACTACCTCCTTGATTTTTTTAAGGAGAAAATTTATTATTATTTGTGTGTGCATACTTGTAGAGGTCAGGACAGTTTGCAGGAATCAACTCTCTCCTTTCACCATGTAGATCCTGGGGATCAAACTTAGGTGTCAGGCTCGGTGGCAAGTGCCTTTACCTGCTAAGCCATTTTGCAGGCTATTCTGAAGAAATTGCTGCCACACAATTCATTCAAGCTAACATAGGCAGTTTACTGTCACACCGACCAATCGTACTTTTCTTCAGTCTTTTGATCATTGTTATCTGAGTACCTCCTCCTTGTGTTTTGTTTTATGTCTCTTTAGTCTTCTCTGTGTTGGAGAATCTCCCCTACCTCCTCCCAGAGCACGGGAGTTTTGATGATCTCTCTATTTTCTTAGGATTAGAGTGAGATTAAGAGCTACACAGCTAACTATTCCCATCTAGAGTAGTGGATAAAGGTCTACCCACCAAGTGGGTGGAAAGTGGTGGCCTCTGTAGTAGGTGGGCAGTCTGAGGTGTCATTACTGCTTTATTGTCACATCTTTCTCATTCAGTGGTTACGAGCATTTACTGCTCTTGCAGAGGACCATCAATGTATTATCACACACATCAAGAAGGACACATTTGGGGAACTGTGGCTCTCTGTTAACAGGATCCCATAAGTCCTATTCACTTGCGTGTTGACAGTGGCTGGCCTCATGATAAATACAGGCAGAGGAGACTGTTGAGAAAGAGACTGGCAGACTTACAAAGTGAAAAGCATTCTCTTTGGGCAGCTCCTCAACCCATGTGCTGTTAGTTAAAAACAAACAAACAAATGATGTGTTTCTAATTCTCCTATTCATTTTGCATATATTAGAATGCAGTCTTTTCTTTTAGATCTGTTTTTATTGTATGTATGTGTATGAATGTTTTGCCTGCATGCATGTGTACCACATGCACGCCCATGGAGTCCAGAAGAGGATATTGGATCCCCTGGAAGTGTGTAGTTAAGGACAGCTGTAAGTCACCATGTAGGTCCTAGGAATTGAATCTTTGGTCCTCTGCAAGAGCAGCAAGTAACTTAACTACAGAACCATCTCTCCAGCACCCTGGTTAGCTCTGCTTCTTTGTAAAAGAATCCCTGTGTGATTTTGATTGTTAACTTGACAGGATAAAGCCTCTCCAAACCTCTGATATATGTGAGTGAGGGATTTCTAGATTATGTTAAGTAGGTTAGTACCCGAACTGTGGGCAGCACCACCCTATGGTCTGGGCTGGGCTTCTGGACTGAATGAAGAGGAGAATGAGCTGAGCACCAGCATTCACGTCTCTGCTCTTCACAGTGTATCTAGCTGTCTTGAAAGGTTATACTTCCATGCTTTCTCCGTCATGACAGACTGCTCAAACCATCAGCCAAAATAATTTCTTCTATCTTTAAATTGCTTTTGTCAGGTATTTTGTTATTAACAACAATAGAAGTGATCAATTCAGTCATTTATCCTTTAAAAATGTGTTATAAGCTGGTTGTGATGGCAACCCAGCAGAGACTGGGTGGGGGTCTATGAGTCTGAGGCCAGCCTGGTCTTCAAAGAGTTCCAGAGAAACCCTGCTCCAAAAAACCAAACCAAACCAACCAGACAAACAAAACAGTGTTATAATCTATCACCATACTTGTTTTAGATGTACAAGCTGCTTTAAATTTGACTAGTGGGAATCTCTTCAAGATGAGTCCTGGGTCTTTTGGTCTTGTTTCTCTCTGACCTTTTAAGCATATCCTTCCTTTTTGGGATGCAAAGCTATTCCAATTTCTAGAGCAAATTCCCAGGTTCTGGCCTAGAATCAGATCTTTTTGCTATGGCAGTTAGAAGCTAAGAGCTGTTAGTTTGCTCATTGCTTTTGGTGTTATTTCTTGGCTCTTTCAGTGAGGAGGCCCTGGAGGTGGATATTGTTTACCTGTGTGGCTTCCTGCTGTTGTTCACTGCCAAGTGCAGCTTCAAAGAGTTTTTCTTTTAACATCTTTCTGTAGTGGTTTCTTTATCCATTGTTGCACAACCCCCATCCTGTGTATTTAGGTCCCAGAGTTAGGGTATCGGTCTGTGCCAGTCTTTAGCGCCAGTCTTTAGTCTACACCAGCTGGGCTCAATTCTGCAAACTGTTTATTTTTAGAGGCATTCAAGCTTTGAACAGTTTGGCACTTTTAAGTAGTTGACGGTGGGGGGTGGAATTAAAAGAGGTGAATTGGGTTCTTAGCTCAGTTGGTAAAATGTTTGTTCGTATAACTATGAAGAACTGTGTTCAAAATCCTCTTCACCTATGTGAAAACTTGGGTATGGTAACATGTGTTAAAACACCAGAGCTAGGGGTGGGGGCAGAGAGTGATCCCTGGAAATTGCTAGCTGGCCAGTTTAGCCAATTTGATGAGCTCCAGGTTCTGTTGGAGACTCCCTCAAAACCTATGGTTGAAAGCAACTGAGGAAAGTATCTGATGTTAGCTATCGGCCCGCACATGTGCTTGCATGCACACAAAACATGAACCTTATTTCATGATGTGAGGGACTGCTTTCATGATAGTCTACAGCCCCAGAGGGAAGACTAGTGAGGGTGCGGGGGATGGTGGTCACAGATCAAACTGTTCTGAGGATTCAGGGCCAAATGCACACTTGTATGACAGTTCACTCACTCTGAGCCCACCCTGGAGAATTGGCTTGATTTCTAAGAGCCCCTTCACTTCTGAGCTTGGTTTTGTTAAAAGGAGCTACAGGCCTGGGATCCCAGAAATAGCCTGGGATTCTGCAGTCTGGCTCTGCTCTGTATTTGGGGGTAGGGCATGGGGCTAGGAGTTGGATGAAAGTCCCCATTGAAAGCATGGTTAAAAGGATAAAAGAGCTTTGATGTAGACTGTTTCCAGCCATCCATTTAATTCTCAGTCCACAAGTGGAAAGAAAATAAACAGCCATTCAAAAGTAATATTTATGTAACCTGCAGAAATCTCGGCCAACCATGGGAAAGATGATGCACTTTGACGTGCAGGATGGTCTCCAGAGTTCCCCCTGGCTGCAGGCCTCTGAGCAAAGCTAATGAGAGTGAGCAATCTCTGTTTCTGTCAGAGTCCTCTGAATCCTTTTCATAACATAGGAACATTTTTTTAAATGGAAAAATGAGTTGTACAGATTTTACATTTAGGTCATTTTCATGGAATATAGGTCACTCACACAGATGCAATGCAATTGCTTTTACTATTTTGGTCTATATACATGTTGTGTATGTGTGTGTGTTTGCATGTGGGTCCAGAGGCCAGATGTTGGGTGTCTTTTTTCTACTGATCTCTACTTTTATTGTATTTTATTTTTATTTAAAAAAGATTTATTACATGCCTGTGAGTGTATGCTGTATTTGTATATGTCTATGGAGGCCAGAAGAGGGTGTTGGTTCCCTAAGAGTTAGAGTTAGAGATGGTTGTGAGCTGCCAAATGTGGGTGCTAGGAACCCAGCTAGGACTCTCCAGGCCTATATTAATTGCCAAGCAGTTACTTCAGTCGCTGTACCTTTAATTTTGACTGACTGAGCTAGGCTGGCTGGCTGGTGAACTTCAGGAGTCTACTTATTTCTGCCTTTACTGAATCTGGTGTTTTCTGTGGATTTGGGGGATCTGAACTGAGGTCTTCACACTCATGCTTCCATAGTGAGTGGGCTTCCATAGTGAATGGGAACTTTGCCCACTAAGGTATTTCCCCAGCCATATATTTAATCTTTTAGATCACCCCTCCCCAAAGAATGGAATTACGGTGAGATTTAAAAGAATGTGGAAAGATAGATTGAGTTAGTGTTGAGGATGGAGTATCCTTCAAATAAGTCCAGGCTGTCTGGGTGTGGTGGCTCACTTTTGTAATCCCAACACTCAGGAGCCAAGGCAGGATTGCTTCAGTTTGAGTCTAGACTGGGCTGCACAACAAGTTTTAGGTCAGTTAAGGCTGCATAGTAAGACTCAGTCTCAAAAAACAAAATTACAAACTTGGGTTGTTTTTTCACTGCAAAGTTTTGAAAGGATAGGATGCTGCACTCTCTCTCTCTCTTTCTCTCATCAGTGAGGCCTGGGTAAGTGCCCAATGAAGCTAGAGGGTTGATAGGCAGGTGTCAGTTGCTCTCTACTTTTTTCTTTTAAAGGCAAGGTCTCTTTCTGAACCTGGAGCACCCCAATTTGTCTAGCCTGCCTGATCAGGGATCACCTATCTCTGCCTCCTCAGCAACAGAATAACTAGAACATACCATTCACTACACTCATTTTCTATAGATACTGGGGCTCTGAACTCAGGTTCTCATGACTTGTGTGGCAAGCAGTTTACACAGTGAGCCCAGACCCAGGGCAGTTGTTTTTAAACTAGGGTAGTTGTATCCTTCAAGGGCCTTTGTCAATACTTTTTTCAGTTGTCACAAGTGTTGGGGGAGGGGTACTTCTGGTCTCTGCTGGATGGAAGCCCAGAATGCTGTTACAAGTCTATGTAGTACTCCATACTAGTCTTCTCTGCCTGCCCTAGAATGACTTACCTCATACAATGTCACCACCAGACTGAAGTTCCAGTAAGATATTCTCTGATCTCATTCCTTAGCCTACATCACAGAATTTTCCTAGCCAATTCCTCATAGAGGAAATAGAGATAGAGGGACTCCTCTGTAGACAGTGTCCCCTGTAAGTATGAAGGTAGAATTTTGTTGGCCCAGATAACACATGTTATCACTCTCAAGTGTTTACAAGGAAGTTTTCCCCATGTTTTTCTTGAGAAATGAAGTTTCAGAGATGGGGAATATATTCATGGTACAAACCTCTTTTGTGTACCTGTAATAAACAGCTGGTACTCAACCAACTCTGAGATGCAGAGTGTACCTTTCTTACTCTGAAGAACCACCAGTCAGGCTGGAGAGGTGGCTGAGGATTCTGGTGACATCTCCTCCAGTGCAGGGGACAGGTGGTGCATGTTCTAAAGACACTGATCTGAGCTCAGTCAGGCCCTGTGTGGAGCAAGTATAAAGGAGGAAACTGTGCTAGGGTGTTTTGAAGATTAGGAGATTGGGCCTCACCTGAGGTCAAGCAGGTGTTTTGTGCCATTAGGATGGAAGCTGTGTATCCTGCAGGTGTCTGATGCTATGTGCCTGTGCAGTTCAGAAATGCCATTCTATCTAGTCTATGTGGTTTGGGGAGATCATAATGTGTGTGAAGAGTGAGGGAGATAGGATGAAAATCCAGAGAGCTTTTTCTTACCTTTTGAGTTCAGGGTTAGATGGGAATTGCTTGGGCTTGCATATATGTCTGTCTTTTTTTGTTGTTCTTTTGTTGCTTCAGCTGTAACTATTTTCATGCATTTCCCATGAATTCTAAAGTGGAGAACATAGATTGGTTATCCAAAAGCAAGTGTAGATGTGTAGATTTGCTGAAAGCAATGACCACTGTTCAGAAAGTATGAAAGGAAGCATGGTCCCTGGCTCAGTGTGTAAAATGCTTGCTGTGCAAGCATGAGGACCTGAAATGTAATCCATAGCACCTGTGTAAAAGTGTCCACATAAAGGTGTGGTGGTGCACACCAGTAATACTATAAAACGACAACACTGAAGCTTTGACAGGAGGATCTGGGGCTCACTGAACCTCCACTCTACCCAACTACTGAGCTCCTGGTTTGTTGAGAGAGACACAGTCTCAAAAAATAAGGTCAACATCTGGCTTCCACATCCATGTACACACACACACACACACACACACACACACACACACACAGAGATAGCAATGTTCTTGTCTACTGTTGCTATTTCTGCAGCTGTAATTTCAACTGGAGTGACATGGTAGGTAGTCATGACCCCAAAGAGTTGTCCCTTTCTTATTCCAACAGTGAGTTTGTGCTTTAACATGGCTATAAAGGGCCTTTGCAGGTAGAATTTAAGAATCCTAAGATGTATAGATGGTCCATTTGCATGCATAGTAATGGCAAAGGTGCTTTGAGTAGAGAGGGATTCAGGAGATTCAGAATTTAAGCCCTGAAATCGGCATTCTTAACATAGATGGAGTTGAAAATATACTTCAGAAATGAGGGGTAGTTCTTACCATATAGTAAGTAGACATTGTGTGGTTTCATCAGCTGGGTTCTGTTGTGATTAACAAGATACACTGCATGCATTTCAGTTTTTCATCACAGCCCAGCTGAAAACCTGTGCTATATATAAATATGACCACTGTTCGGATGTAATTTGAATTAGAAAGTCATTCTCTATGTTTCTTATTAAATTCAATTATGCTTTTATGCATTTGACAGGAGAGGGAATGCATGTATGTTAAATCGCCTTACATCCCAGACCATATAAGGGATTTTCATGTTTGAGAAATTGGTAGTATTGAGGTTTTGATTGTCCAGTAACAATGAACCATGTATATGGCATTTGACATTGGTACATTCATACTTCTGGCTTCAAAGAGCCCGGAGAACTTTAACAAAAGGAAAACCATGTTTTGTTATTGCTTTAAAAATGAAATTATTATTATTGTAGTTTATATGTGTGTGTGTGAGCTCCTTGGTGTGAATATAATAATCAGAGAACAACCTGTGGACAACCTCTCCTACCATGTGAACTCCAGGGATTGAACTCATGGCAAGTGCTTTGACTGTTGAGCCATCTCACCAGCCCCTTGTTTGTTTGTTTTTTAGACAGGGTCTCACTATGTATCCCAACCTGGCTTAGAAGTCATGGCAATCCTGCTTTAGCTTCCCCAGTGGGGATTATAGGCTTGCACCCTGTGCCTCACTAAAAATGAGCTTTATTGAGCTCTAATAGTAATACACTGCAAAATCCACCTTTCTTAAAATATTATTTGAAGACGCAGTGTGATCAGTAATTAAAGGTCCCCAGACTATCTTATAAAAGATACAGCTTTAATAAAACAGAAGGAAAAACTTACACCAGAATCCCAACCGTCCAGAACACTGGATCGAGAGAGGGCAGGGAAATGCACTCTCCAGGTTTATAGGTAAACTTTTGCAACACGCCCCACAGGCAGAATGTGATTGACCGAACTCCCCTATCATCTCCCCCTTTTTTTCTAAAATAAGACAGAACAAAACCAAATACCATTATATACAACAGAAACAAATAATAAATAAAAAATTACAAACAACAAACAATATTAAGCAAGAAGCATATAACAAAAGTTTTACTAAACATTCTATTTTAAGGAGTCTAAATAATGTAGAGGGTAACTACAACTATCTAATCTTCAACTCCATCAAAGATCTGAGAAGGGAAATAATTTTACTCAAGCAGCCCGGAAGTACAAGCAGGAAACTTCTGAAGTGTGCAACAAATGGAAGAGACAACTGAATACCTGGGCAATCACTGAAAGTCTCGTTTGCAATGTTTAATCAACCAACTTTGGCTGAGGCCTGATGTAACTGACACGCCATTTTTCAAAGGCAAGAAACTTTTTAGGACTCTCTCACCCTGTCTTGGCAAGATAAGACAATCCTGCTTTTATCCATTTACGGATATTCTGTAATTCTGTCAGTGTTTGAGGTATGGGCCTTTTCTTTGCCCAAAGGCCAAGGCAACACACCCCACAGACAAAATATGATTGGCTGAACTCTCCTATCAATTATTTATGCATATGAATAATCTATTTGCAAGTATGCCTGCATGACAGAAGTGGGCATTGGATCTTCTTATAGATCATTGTAAACTACCATATGATTACTGGGAATTGAACTCAGGACTCTGGCAAGAACAACCAGTGTTCTTCTTAATGGCCAAGCCATCTCTCCAGCCCTTGCAAAATCTGCCTTTTCATAGCTCTACGATCCAGTGACCATTTTGTGTGTATGTGTGTAGGTGTAATTGGGTAGACTTTTTATCTTGGTGAAACCATTAGCAACACATTGTGACCCACTCCTCCTGGCAGCTACTAATCTATTTCTGTCTACGGATTTGTATAATCTAACTTCAAAAAATTTTTGCACAGGTGTTTAATTAGTTTTATTTATAGAGTGGGGTGTAAGTGAAGACTATTCTTTTGTTTTTCTGGCCTTCCAGACCCGAATAATCACACAAAACTATATTAATTATAATGCTGTTTGGCCAATGGCTCAGGTATATTCCTAGCTAGCTTTTATATCTTAAATTTACCCATTTCTATTAATTTGTGTGTCGCCATGAGACTATGGCTTACTGGTAAGGTTCTGATGTCTTTCTCCTTCAGCAGCTACATGGCATTTCTTTGACTCCACCTATTATCTCTCTATATCTCTCTGTTTGGATTTCCTGCCTAACTTTATTCTGCTAAGCCATTGGCTGAAGCAGCTTTATTTATCAACCAATAAAAGCAACACATATACAGAAGGAAATCCCACACCAGCAGGGATCCCCCCCCCCCCAGTCTACAATGGTGACTAGGTAACATCATTAGGCAGTAATATCAGTTTAAAAGAAGTTTATTCAGAATCCTAAAATTACATGTGTTGGCACTCCTCAGGAAATGGTGAGCATAGATGGCAACAGCTCCTGTCTTAGTCACTCGGGAGCACTTTAGTTGCTGTTTCTGTATTCCATGATTTTGAAGACAAGGCCACTATTATTGAATTTCTGTTTATATAGTGCACATGCTTTATCTTTTTTAAAAAAATTTATTATTTCAGGGAAAGTTGTATTTTGAACTAGAAACTGGTGCTCCAGCATATACATGTGCCTAAAGTTGGGCTGTCTGCTCAAACATTTCAGGATTCTGTATATTGATCTTTCAGGATATACAGAAAAGCACTTCCTTCCCATCATGATAGAGCTGTTATTAGGATGCCATATCTTAGTGATAAACCAGACTTTAGGAGAATTAAATGGATACATTTTTGGTATTTTTCATCTCTAGTTCATCTCTTCCTCCTCCTTCATATGGTGTGTCTTGAGGTTACTGCTATTTCTCCCCTAATTCTACAAAATTCTCACCTGCAAGATCTACTTTAATTTGATTTTTGCTCACATCTTCTTATTTCTGCCTACATTGTCCACAAATTATAATTCAGAGAAAAAATGGATTTTTATTTCCCGTTAAACAAAGAACATTATTACTTGTATGAAGATTTACTAAGTCAGCTCAAGAAAATACCATCAACATGATCACTATTATATGGAAACATTCTATGTGATCTAGAGTAGGGTCTTTATTTCTAGATAAGGTTGAGAGCAGGCATGAAGCTGGAGCAGTAGCTGAGAGCTTACATTCAATCAGCAGAGAGAGAGAGAGAGAGAGAGAGAGAGAGAGAGAGCTATTTTCATATTTTAAATGAGGGGGTTGTAGAATTTATATATATTTTTTGTGTTTGGCCTCCTTCATTTTGTAGAATTGTTTCTCACCCCACTGCATTCATTCTTGTCATTCTCCCCTCTTCCATATCTCCCTCACTGCCTCCAATTAGTACTGGGAATTGAACCCAGAGCCTTGCTCATGCTTGACAAGCATTCTACCATTGAATTATATTCCCATCATTCTTTATGTCTTACTTTGAAACAGGGTTTTGCTGAGTTACCCAAGCTGGCCAGAAAAATCACTGTAACTGACACATCTGTCTCAGTCTCTGGAGTATCTGGGATGGCAGACCTGCACTAGTGTCCCAGCTGCTAAAATATATTAGGTTCATTCATATTGTGACATGGTAGATAGCTCACTGTACTGTTTAATGACACTCCATTTTACCATATTTTTGTTTATTCATTGATAAAAACATGAGTTTTGTTTATCCTTTTTTCAGTTGATGGTCATAAACTCTTTCTGCCCTTTGCTGTTGTGAATATCGCTGTTTGATATGTTTTCATTGTCTTGATTACATTCTTAGGAGCAGAACTGTTTAGTCAGATTATGTTATGGTTTCAATGAGAACTGTCTCCCATAGGCTGATGAGCTCTGAGTACTGATGCTGTTTGGGAAGGTTGTGGAACCTTTAGTGGGTGTAGCCTCACAGAATGAACTGGGGTCAGGTCCTGATGGCCTGCTTCCTATCTGCTTTGATTAAGTAAGCAATGTGACCAGCTGCTGTCACCTGCACTTTCCCTGCTATGGTGGAGTATCTTTTCAGACTTTGAGCCCAACTAAACTCTTCTCTGAACTAAGACATTTGAGCATAGAAACAAATATAAACAAGAAAACAAATATAAATCATCAACTTTAAAAGAATTTAAAAATATTTTATGTGTATGTGTATCATGTACATGCCTAGTGCTGAGGGAGGCTAGAAGACGGCATCAGATCTGCTGAAACCGGAGCTACAGAAGGTTGTAAGCCACCATGTAAGTGCTAGGAATTGAACCTGAATCTGGAAGTGCAGCCAGTGCTCTTTAACAATTTAGAGATCTCTCCAACTCCATGTCCAACTTTTTCAGAGAGGTTTTTTTCTTCTCTTTTTTATGTGTGCGGCGTGGAAGCCAGAGGTCAGTGTCAGATGTCTTCCTTTATTGCCCTCTACATTTTCCAGGCCAGGGACCCTCAAGGTCTCTGGAACTTGCTGATATTATGCTAGAATGACTGATCACTTAGATACAGTTTCTAACTCTCTCCACTGTGCCTGGATTTTTACATGGGTGTTGGGATCTGAACTCATGCCTTGTGCTTGCATGACAAGCATTTTACCAACTGAGCCCTCTTCCCAGCCCCAACCCTTTATTCTATACTTCTAAAGCACAGAGTGCAAAAGTTCCTTGATTTCAAAGGTGCATGCCAAGAGTGAGGCCAAATGAATGACCCAGAGTATTTCAGAATGGAAACTTTAATGCAGGAAACAAGATGGCATGGCGTGAAACTGAAAATAAGATACCGTGCCTGCCCCTGAGGGAGTGTGAACAGAATTTTCAGGAAAGTAAGGACAAAAGATGTAAGAGTGAAGTGAGTATGGGCAACAGGGTGCAAGAGGTGCTCACTCATGTGGCCTGAGTCACAGGTGTCCTTCTTTCACTTAAGCCACAGGGATGAGTTTTAGGATTGCTTGTTTGAAGGGCAACACAGAACTGCCTGAGGTATAGAACTGGAACTTCATATTCATTGTGTAGTACAGAGGCTTCTAACACAAAATGCTAAGTACTGTAAAATGGTGTGAATGTTCTGCAGTGGGTGCTCAGCAGTGAGAGGGAAGAGGTGTATTAGTTTCCACCGGCTGCTGTAACAATCTTCCTTCCATAAACTCAGGTGAGTAAAGTAGCACAGGTTTACTGTCTTACAGTTTGGAGGTCACAAATCTGAAGACAGCTTATTGTTACTTTCTGGTGGTTCGAGGGAATCCCTGTCCATATTTCTTTAGCCCATAGCTACCATATCCCTTAGCCCACAGCCCGTTCCTCTCAAAGCCAGTAGAGCTGACTTGCATTTTCCTCATAAAGGATCACAGGCATTAGCTCTTCTACCCCTTCCTTGTTTAAAGAATTCTTTTGAGAACACTGTTTAGGATAAAATTGGTGTGTGTGCTGTGACCTGCTTTAGAAAACTAGTAGTGAGAGAGAAGCTCTTGTGTGGCTATTTAGCAAATACCCCCTCATATAAGCCAGGGTGTAAATGCTGTAAATGTTGTCAGATCTTTAGCAACCTGGTTTTTCTCTGCAACTTTCATTCCCCCTTGTCAGTAACCAGACAGTTCCAGCTTGAGGGGATTGAAGTATGGGAAACACTGATGGCGAGGAGGACATTATTTTACTTACTACAAATGGAATCTGAAGTACTGTATATAATCTCCTGGTGGCATAGGAAGCACATGTCCAGGCAGTTGATGGAAGGAACCTATTTTGTTTGTTTTTCTCAGATAGTGATATAACTGATGGTATTTTTTTTTAGCTATGGTCAGACTACTGTAGGAAGAATTGTATATTTTTACAGAAGAATTGATCAGGTTGACACCAATTCTTGTCACTATGAAGAGACCAAAGCATACCACCAATGGAAATGACAGTACATGTGGTAAAATGTTAAGGGTGCTCTATGGCTACAGCCATAGGACTTAAGATTTAATGCAGAAGATGATGGGGAGGGAGAAAGGTTGAGAGTCCAAGTTGACATTGGCAGTGTTTGGAGCCTGGAGGAAAAGGATACCAGTTGGTAAGTCAGAATGCTGAAGACAACTTAAGGCTAGAGTAAGTTGACCCTGGACATAATGATTTCTGGGTACCAGACAGGGACCCAAATAGAAATATAATGCTATGCCTTAGCAACTATTTTATTTTATTGCTGTGAAGAGACACCATGACTATGGCAACTCTCATTTAATTGGGGCTTGCTTACAGTTTCAGAAGTTTAGTCCATTGTCATCATGGCAGGAAACTAGTCGCACTCAGGCAGACATGGTGCTGGAGAAGGAGCTGAGCGTTCTACATCCAGATCTTCAGGCAGCAGGAAAAGAAGCCACTGTGCCTGACTTGGGCTTTTGAAACCTTCAATCCTACCTCGAGTGACACTTCCTCAAACAAGGCCACATATACTCCAAAAAGACCACACCTCCTAATCCTTCTTAAGCAGTACTGTTTCCTAATGACTAAGCATTCAAATATATGAACCTTTGGGGGCCATCCTTATTCAAATGTTCCCATACTGACCTATTTCATACATGTTGACTGGGTCAAACCCCAGTGCAGCCCTGGTCTGCTTGGAATGGGGAATCCATATGCAAGGCTCCAGGTCTCCATCTTTGAATGTAGTGGCTATTACATAAGGCAGTGATGGAGGCGGTTCTGAAGCAGCAATGCCAGATGGTTCTGTGAAGTGGGCAGGTCGAGGCTCAGTGTTGCATCTGTAGAGTTTATTGAGGTTATTGTTTTAACACAGCAGATGTAGAAAGCTCCTTTGGTGATTCACATGGTTCTAATCTGGGGCCTCTTTTTCTCATTTATGTTGTCATATTTAAGAAGTCCTAGTGTCTGTGTAGAGACATATGCTCAGGCTTTGACTTTTCATAGTTGGTCCAGCTATAACCACCATCTTGGTTATTGATCAAGTAAAACATATGGTGACCATGTGATACATCATCCAAAAATAGACAATTCTGAAATAGAATCACTATTAATAATGATCCTTCTGTCATTAGTGCCAGCTTCTGAAATGGCAAGACTTTGTGATATCTTCCTAGTCCCTTCCATCTGTAGCATTTCATCAGTCTACAGTATGACAAAATACTGTTTTTCTAGTAAGCTGACTTAAATTTTTGCCTCAAAGGCTAAACTCTCAAGAATGTAAAGAAAACATGGTGTTCAGAGTCATTACCCTTCCAACTTGCAGAATACTGAGGACATGTGTTTTTAAACTAAACTTGCTTGCTAAAATTTGAGATGAATCCATATACACCAAATGACTATTCTTTATGTACAGGACTTGAAGTTATAGAGGAGACAAAACAGACCCTACTGGGTCTAGAGAGATATATAGCTCAGTGGCTAGGAACACTTCCTGCTCTTCCAGAGGACCTAGTTCAACACCATCCATAATTGCAATTCCATGACATCTGACACCCTGCTCTGACCTCTGTGGGTACCAGGCATGCATTTGGTTTACATATACATACATGCAGGCTCATGAATGCAAAATAAAACCTACGAACAAAATAACTACAGAGACAGAGAAAGACAAAAGATAGACACTTGCCTTATTCTAGCCAGAACAGTAGAGAGGACATTTGCTATCAATAAAGAAATGACATCACCTTTGCTGTATCTGCTTGGTCAAAGTCACTTAAGTCACTAGGTTCTTATCTCAGAGGAGAAGATTCATTTAGTCACTGTCTTCATATAGATGAGGGAGGAGCAGGCACAAGGAAGAGTCTATTCAGGGTAACCAGAGATACTGCAATTGAAGTTTGATGCCTCTAATTTGCATCTTGTAATGATCATGTTGCTAGACTGAAACGTTAGTCATAATTTGCTCATTATGGTTTTTCCTTCCAAAATTCCCAAACCAAATTTATGTAAATGTTTTAATGCTAGATGTTTCAAAATTATTTCCCAAGAAATAAGGATTTTTTTTATGCACCCACCAGCTATTGTTGACAATCTTAAATCTATTGTCTCATAAGTATGACTTTGCAAATAATCCCCAGACATTTGTGTAATAAATGGGAATATAGATTATTTAAACATCATCCTGGAATATAATGTCATTGTGTAGTGTAATCTTGTTATTAGGTATGATTTTCTAAAACATTATTAGATTGTGAAAACCAAGCTTTGGGTTTTACTGTATACGGGATTCTGTTGTAAGAAGCCACTTGTTTGTTACCAGCTGCTCAGCCCCGAAATAAACACACAGAAACTGTATTAATTAAATCACTACTTGGTCATTCACGTAGCGTATTGCTAGCTGGCTCATATCTAGAATTAACCCATCTCTATTAATCTGTGTATTGCCACGTGGCTGTGGCTTTAAGGCAAGATTCCAGTTTGTCTGTTCCCAGCTACGGCTACATGAAGTCTCCTGACTCAGCCTTCTTTCTCCCAGCATTAGTTTAGTTTTCCCTGCCTCACTCTATTCTGCTAAGCCACTGTCTGAAACAGCTTCTTTATTCATTAACCAATAAAAGCAACATATACAGAAGAACTTCCCACACCAGAATCCAGACATTTTTTGATGGCTGAAAATTTCATACTTGGATGCCAGGTGTGGTGTCCCGTGCCTGAAACTTCAGCATTCAGAGGTAGAAACAACAAGAATGCTGAAAGTGGTAGGCCAGTGCTGGTTCACATAGCAAGTTCTAGGTCAGTCAGAACTACAGAAGGAGAACCTATCTCAAAGGAAAGGAAAGGAAACAAATCAGTAGTGGGTGTTTGACTCAGTTAATATACCTCTGGGTTTGTTCCCCAGCACTCCATAAAGATATGGTAGCACATACCTATAATAATGCTGGAGCTTAGTTGATGGCAGGTGATAAGGAATTCCAGATTCTCCCTGGCTTCTTAGAGAGTTCACGGATACCTTGAGCCACATAGTGAGAATCAGCTTCAAAAGAACAACAAAGAAATCTGGGGGTACAGTTAAGTGATAGAGCAGTTTCCTAGAACATGCGGAGCCTCAAGTTTAATCTCTATTACTGTAATAACAAAATTGTAAAAATAGATAAACAAAAAATTTTAAAAATTGTTCTTGCTTTCATTTATTATTACTTATAGCAAGTTGAAGGCAATGGCAAAAGACCTTGATCTAGCCACATTATGGGTTACCAAGCGAATGTTAAAAATAATATTATTGATATTTTCCTGCCAGAGAAGGGAAATATACCATGATCATGAAGGTGGTCTTCCCAGCGTGAGGCTTCTCCATTGCACCATGGATGTACTGGCCCCTGTGATTTCCCCAAAGGTGGGAAACTCATAGTAGAGGACTGCATTCTCACTCTCCCCTTAAAAAAAATTTAAAAAATTACAGAATTGATATACTTATTGGCACCAAAATGTGATTGCAAGATACAGCAAGATATTTGTGCAAACCCCAGGGACAGGCAGGCAGCTAGCTCATTTGGGCCTGTGAGTGCTTCTGCAGTAAACCAGGCAGCAGTGATCTGCACTGTAGCCACTCAGATTTTGTTTGCTTAACTGTTTTTTGGTCTTGCCCAGTTAGCGAGGATTGAGGGTTATTGAAAAAACTGCCCCTTTTGTTTACTAAGCCTAGCTTGTTCCTACTTCAGAATGTTTTCTTTCTGGGACCTGTGGACGAAATTTTATGAAATTTTATACATGAATAAAAAGTCTAGAAGCGGAGTTTCTGATAGTCTGTCTTTACGGTTGAACAAGCAACTCATTGTCTTCCCTTGGTAGACTCCTGAGAAACCAAGAATACGTTCTGTGGTTCCCATCCTCCTGGTACAAAATTGTGTTCACTGGCAGCCTTTATACAGTGCCTTCTTGTTGACTTCAGCTTCATTTTCCTGCTGTGGTTCCCTTCTGTTTGCTGTGGTCCATCTTGTTATTTCATTTTTGCTATTTTGTATGCGATTGTGAGAGCCATGATCATTTCCCCCCTCTTTTCCTGGGTGCAGAAAGATAAGGATTTCACTGGCTGAGACGGTTGTGGTTTCTTGGAGGTTGTTATCTGGCAGTAGCTTTTGAATTCTGGTGTGTTAGCTGCATGCATCCTATTTTAATCTTGCTTCCTGTGGAAGTGCCTCAGGGACACAGTGTATTTCTAAATTTAGTGTGATGGATACTGGATCACACACAGTTTCTGCCAGACCCTAGGCAAAGCCTTGGAGGTCGTTCAGGTCTGCACATGAAGGATAAAGTTCTTCAAAAGTAGTTCTTACAAGAAAGATTCTTAGTGACTGACAAAGCACCCAAATCATTGAATTTTAATGCAATTAAAAGGGTCTTGGGGACTGGAGAGATGGCTCAGAGGTTAAGAGCACACTGCTGCTCTTGCAGTGGACCTGAGTTTAATTCCAGGCACCATGTCAGATGACTCACAGTTCTAACTTGAGGGGATCTGATGCTCTTTTCTGACCTCTGTAATGTGTATACACAAACAAATTAAAAAAAAAATTTGGAGGCATTAGATTGCATACACTTCAGTTATTTTCTGTCTCCTTACCTGCTAGAGGGTGATATTTCTTTAAACAGTATTGAAATTTGTACGTTAGTAGGCTTCATGAAGTTTACAGAAAAGCAGAAAATGAAAGTGAGGTATTAGAACTAAAATAGTTCACAGGAATTAGATGGCCTGGTGGGTCAAGTGCTGTAGTTCAGATCCCTAGCACCCATGTAAAAGGTGGCTGTGTTAGCATAACATGCATCTGTAACTTCATAGCTGGGGGTCAGAGATACATAGACACTGGGGACTTGCTTGTCAGGCAGTCTTGCCCAATTGGTGAGCTTCAAGTTCACTTAGAGACTCTCCAAACAAACATGGAGAACAATAGATGAAGACACCTGATATAGACTCTGATACACACACACACACACACACACACACACACACACACACACACACCCTACCTATACCCCCATGCCCCAAAAGCAAAGAAAGAGCTACAAGTTCTTCAGTGTCTCCATTGAGATAGATACAAGAAATTAGTACAGAAAGAACTTTTTCTTGATGTAAGAAGGGAAAGTTTGGAGTAAGATACTTTATCAATTCTTCAGTATCCTTGATACTTCTTTTTTAAAAAACTCTTTTAAATGATAGCTAGTAATGATGTCTTTCAATTGATTGCTTAGTTATTTATTTTTCTACACAGCCTATTTGTTTGCTTTGGCACACAGTCTTGCTCTGCATTCCAGGCTGCCCTCAAACTAGCGATTCTCCTGCCTCTACCTGCTGAGTGTTGAGGTGACAAGTGTGTGCTGCCAGTTTGACCAGCTGATATTGATGAGCTAGGAGCAACACTATGTGTTTTCAATATATCTTTTATTTCTCCCAGCACCTGGGTAATAGAGGTGCCCCTCATTGTGTTTTAAGAGGAAAATAGGTAATGAGAGTCACCCGCCCCCCATCCGCCACCAGGTTTTTGTTTGAGTGATCTAGTGCTGATTGACAAGGCTGAAAATTCTTCATATACACAATGAAGTTCAATCCCAAAACCAATTTTAGATATATAACATTCTCTACATGCCACAAAGGATTCTCTAGGCTCTTCAGTGAATGTGGTAGAAGCTATCCTCTAACATTGTGTCATCTTTCAG
This sequence comes from Myodes glareolus, assembly GCF_982192425.1. NCBI lineage: Eukaryota > Metazoa > Chordata > Mammalia > Rodentia > Cricetidae > Myodes > Myodes glareolus. Next base: position 123,132,386 of record NC_142053.1, read on the forward strand.
GAAGTCATTTACTCTATATAGACAAGAAATAGAAGGCCCTGAGCATGCTGGACCCTGGGATGTTAAGCCAGCTGGTTTTGTGTCAGCTTATCTGACCTGGGATCTGTGCTCTTAATTCCTAGAGAGAATAGAGTCATAAAAACTGTCTACTTCATACCCAGAGACAAAGACTCAGAGACCATGGTGCTCCTTGAGGGTTCTTTTCAGTTTTGAATCAAGGAACTAAAAGGGTGTATTCTACAAAGAATAAATCTGGCAAGACTGCCCTGGACTCTGCTTAAGAAGCAGAGGGTTTGGTAATGGGTGTGAAGGACAGAGGTGATGACTGTGCTGCAGGTCTGAACAGGGTAAGTTCTCTCCAAGGGTATGAGACTAGGCAATGGGAAACCTGTTAGGAGACCTGCTTAGTTACCCTGGACAAAGAATGAAGGATGGGTGGGTCTAGACATATGGCATTCACAAAACTGGTGAGCACAGATTGCAAAGCTGTGGATGAAGCCAATCTGCCAGTTTGCTGATCATAGGAAATCATTGTCTGTGTTCATTTTTCTCCCTACCTTCCTCAGATAATAACTGCATGTTTGTGTCCTTTTAGCCCTTCACACTGTCCACAGTGGAATGCACCACTTCAATAGAACTAAAAATAGTTGCCCCCTCTCCCGTACGTGGGGCACTTAGCTTAAGTAGATTCCTAATAAAGCTTGTGTTACATTTTCTTTTTCCTATGCCAACTACATATGTGTAAGAAAATGGAATGTATGTTACCACAGTAAGAGTTTAACAATAATACAAGAGTTGTAACAGTATACTATGATAAGAGCTTCATGAATGTGAATTTCCCTTACGATATCATTATATGGTACCCACTGTTCTTGTGATGCCTTTGTAATAAAGTGAAATAAGGTGGGTAAGCAAGTTTAGCATGAATATTATTATTAAGTAAAATAAGAAATATTTGATTATATGAGTATTGTAGTGCTATGTATGACAAGTTGTGTAATAATGGATGCCCTCTAATTGACCAATGTGGTGGGGGCATGTATAGTGTAGATGTGCTGAACTAAGGGTTGAATCTTACTTTGGATGAGACGGGGACAGCACAAGAATCCATACAAATCGTAGTTGTGTGCCATCTAAAACAAAGAAATTGTTTGGTTGCAAAATTTTGCACTTAATATTTTTAGATCACATACAGCTGAACCAAACACCTCAGATAAGGGAGAACTGCCGTATGTGATTATAAGATTTGTAACAGCGACCCTACTTTTCTACCATTACACACTAAGAACATTTTCGTGTTCAATTGTAGTAACCACTGTGGAGACTACACTCATCCATGCGTGTGATGCACACACACATGCAGAGAGACACCATACATATATAATAAAAAAATAAATAAGAGTGCAGTCCACTACAGTGTGGCTGCTGTGTCAGTGCCAGTTATAGCCTGAGGTCTGCCCTCAGTGGCTTACTTTGGCAAGGACTCATTTGTTAAAAGTCTCATAGCTTTTCCAAACAGTGCTACCAGCTGGAGACCAAGTATTTAAATACGTGAACAGGTATCTTGGAGCTGACTTTACCAGCTGCAGATGTTTCAAAGCTGCTGGCCATGAATTCTTTCAGCCTACACTGGCTGGGAATGCAGCTGCTTTTTTTTTTGTTTGTTTGTCTATATCTAAATGACTGTTTTCCTGCCTGGGATTAGAGGAAGGCAACACACCAAAGAGTTAGAATCCTCAGTTTCCCTTTCTCTTTGTTCTTTCCCCATCAGCCATGAAGCCCTTTAGGTTTTCCCTGGGATGAGAATATGTAGACATGAAAACAAGACTGTTCTACATGCAAAAGACACAGAGGATAAGTGAGAATTGCTGCTGTTCTCTGAGATACCACAGGAAGCTCACAGTTCAGTGGACATGGTTTAGCAGTAGGAATCATGCATGGTGGACACACTTACTCATAGTCATGGCTTCTTAGCCTACCCACATTGGAAGCTAATGTAGGGATTGCAAGCTCAGCTTGCTCTGGAGTGTGACTTGAGGTATTACCTGTGCTGGTATAGATATGAGCTCTCTGGAAGTCAGTTGACCATGGTTCTTTATATGCATGTGCACGTGTATGTTTGAATTTGTCCACAGGACTATTTGTTACTTGAAAGTAGGAACATTTCACGTTCTGATAACCCTCATCTCTTGTCTGTGCCCAGTGAAAGCCATCTCTTCCACCTTATGCTTTCCCTACCTTATGCTCTTAGACCAGAAAATTCTAAACAGACTATTTATGTCCTTTAGGGGTGCTTTCTGTATCTGGGAAACAGCTGTTTCAATTGGCACAGTCAGGGTGACTATGTAGGCTACTATGCAGCCCAGACTAGTCTTGAATGTAAGATTCTTCTGTTTCTGGTCTCTAATTCCTGGGATTTAAGTTGTGTACCACTGCGGTCTGCCCATTTAAAATTATTTTAGTCTTACCTTGACTTGAAAGATCTTCAGTTTTCACTTGATGTTCTTTTGGATGACAGACGAGGTTGTGTTAGCACTGAGAAGGTTCTTGGGGGGATTTCTGTAACTGAGAAATGTCATTTATAGGCTGCTCCTGAGCAGTCTGAAATCAGGATAAACTCTGAGCAGGTTTGTGTGAACTGTCTCTCTGTGTACTTTATGTAGAGGTATAGTTATTAAGTTTATCAGTGACGGCTTCCTGCCACCGTATGTGGTTGTTAGTAAAGCTACAGTATGCTCCTATGGTATAGTTGAGGAGCTCTTCAGTGGGTATGTGCAAAGGAATGCGTCCTTAGATTTTGCTGGGTGGGTATCAATAGAGTATGTGCACTGGAAGCAACCTAGTTGTGATACCACAGATGATAAAACTGTATGGGGTCACTGTCTTATATGTGGTCCTTTGTTGACTAAAGCGTCTACATGCAGACTGACTAGACTTAACTAAATCACCTCTTTCCAGTAATAAGATGCTGATAATATATACTTCAGCATGTGTATTAGTTGACATTTTTACCTTACTTTGGCTATTATTCATTAACAGGTAATTGAAGATAGACGAGAAGTCTGAAAGAAAAGGATTTGCCTGCGTTTACTTCTGAGTAAGTGAAATGGTAAAACGGTTTCTCACTATGTAGTAAATTAACATGTCAGCCTTCCTGTATTTCCTGAGCTTAAAAAAAATAAATGTGAGTTAAGAGCATTGCCTGGTTTTCCAAAGGTCCTGAGTTCAATTCCCAGCAACCACATGGTGGCTCACAACCATCTGTAATGAGGTCTGGTGCCCTCTTCTGGCTTGCAGGCATACATGCAGGCAGAATATTGTATACATAATAAACAAACAATACAAATACTTAAAAATGAATTTAAATAAATAAATAAATGTGACTATTGGCTTTCTGCACTGGAAATGGTGATTTACCAACATTTGTTGCAATTGGCTGATTTTACTAGCAAATGGTTGAGAAGGAGAAGGAAACAAGGATGAGCAATATCAGCAGTAGTTCATAACAAACGGCTTCACATTTTTTTTCTTAGATGTGCTGGACCTGGCACCCTGGACCTTGTACATGCTAGCAAGGTACCAAGCTGCACTCCTAAACACATAAAATCTTTAGTTTAGCTTTAAGAAGTTGGAGATTTATATCTTTTTAAAAAAAATTTGCAGTACTGGGGATTGACGGTCTTATGCATGCTGCAGGTGTTTTGTCACCAAGCTACACCCTCAGTCCTGTATCAGTTTTAGAAAACAAATATGGAGAGTGACCACAGTGTGTGTACTTTTCAGTGGAGCATAGCTACTGATCTCTTCTGCCATGTACATATGAAGTTCTTATTTTACCCTGACTTTTAAAAACAAATTGAAAGCACTTGGCTCTGATTTCTATATCCCAGGCTTTCAGATGCTCCTCATGAAATTAGTGTAGAAGTGAACTAAGCCTTGAAAGTCTGTGTATGTCAGCCAGATTTTTCCATAAACATGTTTTGGCCAGATTCTGAGATAGCATGGTTAGTAAATGGTTTCTGGGGAAGCATTTTTCATCAGTGCTGGTATGGGTTGTTTATGAAAACAGAGGGAGGCAGCCTCTGGTAGAATGGGACCTTTGGAAGCTGATATGCTCATTGTCCTTCCTTTGTCACTTAGCTTCAATTGAAAGCATCTGTTATAGGCACTTTTAAGGAAGAGTCTTATTGCTGGCAGTCCTTGACCTGTTACTTCTGTCTTGTTGAGAACACAGAGTTCTGTGATGTAGATTTGAGTTTATTTGGAGTAGGAGCCAAGGGTGTGAGTGCAGGGTATGTCTGGGTGTATGCCTTTTGTTAAGCACTTCCCACCTAACATTTGTCGGTTCTTGGTAGCAGCTTTTCTGAGATGAGATAGTTCACCCATTTGATGCACACAGTTCAGTGATTTTTACTATATTCATTCATATCCCCACCATAATGTTTACAATATTTTACCAATCCCTAAAGAAACTCTGTTACCAGTCTCTCCCCAGCTCATGGGCACCATACACCTACTTTCTGCGTGTGCATTTGCCTAGCCTTTTGTGTGTGCTGGTTTTCCACTCGAAGACTGTTTTCAAGGACTAAAGTGTGGTTTGGTATCACTGTTTCATTTCTTAGTAGACTCAAATTCTATTCCATCATCTGCTCATTCATGCATCATGCATTCATGCACACGTTTTTGAAACTTTCTCTTTTCCTGTGGTGATGGATACTACACTCAGGGAATTGCACATGCTTGAGCAGCAGTCTACCAATGAACTGTGTTCTCCAAGCCTTTTTATTTTTTCTTATTGATAAGACATAAGGTCTTTCTGTGTTGCTCAGCATGACCTCTAACTCATACTCATTCTTTACCCTCTGGAATGCAGGTATGTATAACCATGCTGCTCAAAACCTTTTACTTTGAAACCTGGGAAAACTCAACAGAGAGTTTCAAACATAATACTGTGATTTCCTGTCCTTTACCTTTTCTAGTAGTAATCACATTGTCCTGTTGTCCTACACGACAATCTGTCAGTATATGTACCTTTGAGTGTGCGTTTATGAAAGAGAGAGAGAGAGACAGACAAATACACGTGTGTGCGCGCACACACACACGGGGGGCAGATTCTTACAATATACAGTACTTCAGGAAGGAGTGACATGTCCTTAGATCCTCTAATGTGCGTGCTCTCAGTGTAACTGTACATTGGGAAAATAATTACCATACTATATTAGTTCATTCAGGTTGAACTAAAATCCTCCCCTCTAAATACATACCCTTTTTCCTCATTAGAATACATGCGGGCATTTAAAAAATAATAATAAAATAAGCTAAAATAATAATAAACTGGAGTAGTATGAAACAGACTGAGAAAAGAAAATGAACCAAAGAAAAGTACAAGAATCACCTAAATGCTCACACACACACACACACACACACACACACACACACACACACACACACGTTGGCTTGAAATCCCATAAAAACACAACATAGGAAACCATAATATATACTCAAAAGACTTGTAAGGAGGGGAAAAGATAATGCCCAGTCAAAGCATTATGATACAAGCAGGGAACCTCCAAAAATACCATTGAATTTGTTTTGTATTGGCCAACTACTGCTAGGCATGGGGCTTGCCTTTCAGTGTGGTTTATATACTCAGTGAGATGCAATTGGGCAAAATTAATTTTCCTTTGCAAGTAGTTATCAGTTAGTGACAGCTTCTAGGTTAGGGATTGGGGATTTGCATCCACTTCTCTCAGTTCTAAGGATTCCATCTGATGCAGACCCCTATATACTCAGTGCATGCTCAAACTCTGTGAGTTTGTATATCTGTCGATCCTGTTAAGTGTTTGGAAGAAACTGTTTTGGTGTCTTCCTCCCCACTGGTTCTTAGAGTTTTTTTGCCTCCTCTTCCGTACCATTCCCTGATCCCTGAGGGGAGGAATTTGATGGCAACATCTCATTTAGGGCTGAGTATTCTAAGGTATCCCACTCTCTGCATAATGTCTCGCTATGGGTCTCAGTATTTGTTCCCATCTGCTGTAGGAGGAAGATTGCCTGTTGATGACTGAGCAAGGCACTGATGTATGTGTTCAGCAGAATGCCATTAGTAATCATTTCACTGTTATGTTTCTTTAGCAGAACAGTAACATTTGGTTTTTCACCAGGTCTCTGGTCTCAGGTTCTTGACCACCCAAGCAGCATTGAATGTAGGTTCCATCTCATGGTGTGGACCTTAAATTCAATTAGTTATCGGTTGGTTACTTCCACAAGCTTTTCATTACCAATACACCAGAGTATCTTGCAGGCAAGTCACTACTGTAGATCAAAGTTTGTACCTGGGTTGGTGTTTACCTTTCTCCTCTGGTTGTGTGCAGAGTAACTTCCAGTAACATGGACATTAGTTAGTAGAGGTCAAGGCCCTAGGTGTGCACCAGCTTGACTTCTCCATGTTCAGTGAGTTATGTAGGTACTGTCTTCAACAATAGGGCTTTTGCATCAGTCTGTGGAAAGCAATCAATAGCCTTGGCAATTGCCTGCATTGTGTGGGGTGTCCATGGAACCTCATTGGCCAACAACTATGTTAGACATTATCCATTACTGGCATGGAGGTTTCATTTGGTGTGAGAAATGTCTAGTTGGGATTTTGTCTCTCCTGTTATTTTGTGATTCCATTTAGATTACTTTCATATACATATGTATTTTAAGAAGCTTCTACTGTATTAGGTTTCCGTATGAGCCCTCATATGGCCATTAGTTTAAGCTATCCCTTCCCATATTCCCTCCCTTGTCCCCTCTTTCTGTCCCTTCTCCATTTGACATTCTCCTTCTATACCCTGCCCCCATTTATTCATAACTATCCTATTTCCCTTTCCTAGGGAAATTCATCCCTCCCCTCTAGTCCTTTATTCTTAAAACTAACCGCTGTGGGCCTATGGATTGTAGCTTACTTATTGAAGATTTAAGAGCTAACATCCACATATAAATGAATACACAGCATTTTTGTCTTTCGGGGTCTGTGTTACCTCACTCAAGATGATTTTCCCCCAAGCTCTGCGTGTTTATGTGTGAATTTCATGATTTCATTTTTAATGGCTTTGTAACACTCCATCCTGTAATTGTACCACATTTTCTTTATCCATTCTTCTGTTGAGGGACATGTAGGTTGTTTCCTATTTCTAGATATTATGAATGAAGCAGCAACGAGCATAGTTGAGCATGTGTCTGTATGGTTAAGATGAAGATTCTTTGGCTATATGCCCAAGACTGGTTTAGCTGGATCTTGAGTTAGATGGATTTTCATCTTCCTGAGGAACCACCACATTAATCTCCATAGGGGCTGACTTTACACTCCCACCAGCAATGGAGGAGTGTTCCTCCTAATCCACATCTTCACCAACATGAGCTCCTACTTGTTTTATTGATCTTAGTCATTCTGACAGGTGTAAAAGGGAATCTCATAGTTGTTTTAATTTGCATTTCCCTGATGACTAAGGACGTTGAACATTTCTTTAAGTGTTTCTCAGCCATTTGAGTTTCCTATATTGAGAATTCTGTATTTGTCCATGTATCCCAATTTTTAATTGGGTTGTTTTTTGATATCTAGTTCTTTGTCCATTTTGTATATTAGTCCTCTATTGGATGTGTAGTTGGTAAAAAACCTTTTCCCATTCTTTAGGCTGCCATTTTGAATGGCAGAGTCCTTTGTTGTGTAGAAGCTTCTCAGTTTCATGAAGTTCCGTTTATGAATTGCTGATCTTAGTGGCTGTGCTAATGGTGTTATGTCAGAAAGTCTTTTCCTGTGTGTGTCCATTTTTCTATATTTTTTGAGAATGCCTACTAAAGTCTATTACCCATTTTAAATCAGGCCATTTGTGCAAAGATTTACTTCAAAGATAGATCTGTTATGGCTGCACATGGGGACAGGAATTTGAGGTGAAACATGTACTCTCATGGAAAATTCTAGACTGCTTTTCTCAAACACTTCTTTCATAATTCATTTTCAAAATTCTCTGCTGCTGTTTTAGGGCAAGTTCTACCTTTTTATGCCCTCCAGCTTCCAAAGGAAAGAACAATAGAAGAATAAAAGCAGTAGAAGCTTCTCTAATGGTTCTTTTTGTTGTTATAGTGCAAACATGATCTCATCTGCTGACCTCCCATCACAAGATGTTTGCCAGGACCCTCTTTTCAGGACTGAGTAACAGTCCTCTGTCTGTCTTCCTTTATTCTACCCTAATCAGACATTCTTGTTTCCCATCCCATGTAAGGTTACTTCCATGAAGAGCTGTAGACTTTGGCTTTGTGTGGATGAGTTGCATGACTCTTGCAATCAGGGTGATGAGGTTTCGTCTTCATATGAAAGGGTTCTTGATTAGTCTGAAATGTGGTATCTACTTCTTAGCAGGTTGCATCTGACTGGAACCCCAGCTCTGTATTTGCATTTGACTCAATTTCAGCCTGTTGTCAGTATCTGTAATCCCAGAGGTATTACATTTATTGGCCAAAGGTTTCATTTTATGTACATGGAATAATTGAGACAGACTTCTTTGCTATTTTGGTATGGAGCTGTAGAACATGTCCTGATCTTCATTCACTGTTCCTTTGCCCAGCACAGGATGCCTCCTCTCCCAGGCTGGGGAAATGGTGCAGCCAGAAAAGCTCTTGCTATGCACGCTTTATTCCTAGCACCTGTTTTCGAAAAGCTCCATGAGGCAGAGTGGAAACTGTAATACCAATGCTGGGGGCAGGATGCCTAGAGCTCATGGGCCAGCGACTCTAGCCAGTGGTGAAATCCAGGTGGGACAAGAGACCCTGTGTTGAAGAAAGCGGAGTGTGCTTGAGGACCATACCCAACACCTGTCTACCTATGGCCTACAGGCATGTTCACACACACACACACACACACACACACACACACACACTAGCCTGCTTTGTAGATACAGGCAGGGATTTTAGTATATTAGTTTGTGGTAACCTACGTTTCATCTGACTCTTGGTTGAGAATGGAGAATACATAGGAAGCAAGTGTGCAGCTCTTTGAAATAATGAAAGTAAGCTGCAGGTGCTGGGGAGATGGCTCAGGAGATAAAGCGCATGTGCATACATGAGGACTAGAGTTTGGATATTCATCACCTCATACAAAATAACTACTGTACGATGACCCACCTGTAACCCCGGGGTTTGGGAGACAGAGATGGGATTCCAATGGAAAGCTAGTTTGCTAGAATAGCCAAATTGGCAAGCTTTAGTTTCAGTGAGAGACTTTGTCTTAGTAAATAAAGTAGGGAGTGATCCAGGAAAACAGCTGACACCTATCCATTACACATACATACAGAGATACTCACACACACACAAACACATACATTGGCACACACATGGAAGCATGCATGTACACCACATATACATTTTTAAAAAGTGAGATGGTCTATAATATGCTGTGGAGATAATGTCCTTTATGTTCTCTCTGAGTGCTCTGCTGGTATTTTCAAGTACATTCCTGCCTTCTGTTACAGTTATTAACTATAATTATACACATTCGTGTGTGTGTGTGTGTGTATGTATAATTTAGTTGTAAACTAAATAAAATGTAGCTTTGCAGTCCCTTTCCTCCTTTGAAAAACTAAAGAGAAGTTTTCATTTGTAAGGGACATATATCCTCACAGCTGGGTTTTTTGGGTTATCTACTGGGATGCATAGTTACTTATTTTATATCACTAATTTTAAATGTGGCTAAGAATTTAATTTATATTTTTGAAAACATCATGAGCTGCTTTCATGGTTTTGTTTAAGAACCTGAATTAGAGGCAACATATTTGACGACAATGGAAGGATGGTATTTACTGCTGTGTAAGCTTCTTTACATCCACTTTAAAGACACTTTTTTTTCCTCGTACGAATAATGCTTAGTTTATAGTATATATGTGTACAAAATAGCATGTTTTACCTGCATGTGTCACTTTTTGACTGGATCTTTTTGCAGGTTTATTTACATGGATATTTGTTACTTTGCACTCTGTGGATATTTGTCTTTGTCAGTGAGTGGGGGGGAATATATTAATCTTGTGTGACATTCAGATAAGGAGGGAATGGATGGATTTATGGCTTTGCAGTTGAGGCTATTTGGTGAATTATAAAAAAAGAAATTCTGGGAGGGCTGGGGAGTAAGTCAGTAAGGTATTTAGTATATGGACATGAAGACCTGAGTTAACCCACATTAAAAAGCAAAAACAAAATCCCAAAAAACTTAGACATTAATTGTAGTGTGAGCTTGTCTCAGCAGTAGAGACCAGTGGACCTGTGGCTTGCTGGACAGACAACCTGACCTACTCTGGCACCGTCTTAATAAACAAGCTGGATAGTCATCCTTAGGAATGTCACCCGAGGTTATGCTTTTTGACACATACCTTTCCTTCTCCAAATACAAAACTCTTAGCTGTCTCAGTGAACCCTGGACTGATCTAACTGGCCACAGACTACCTCACAACATGCTGTGTATACCTTGTCTGATATGTCTTCTCCTTTTTGGTACTATGGAGTTGAATTAGTTTTTTTGTAAAGGGGAACTGGTGTGATACCTTCATCTTGTACAAGAATCAGAAATCTGCGTGTGAGCTGTCCCAGGTATTCTGTATCCTAAAGATGACTCTGGAATTCTCATAGCAAAAGCAATTTCTCAGTTGTGTTTAATCTCTAAGTGCTGAAGAAAGCCTCTTTCCAATCCCTTTCTCATGTAACTTAGGCGAGGGCCCAGGAGATAAAAGAGATTGTGTTCCCTTCTGATGCATTTTATTAAGTGAAGTCCATACCATTCTGTATAGGCCTCACAACTTCCTGGAAGGACAGCGTTGCAGGCAACAAGTAGTGGGGTACATTGCTATGGAGTTACTTCCAGCATGACAGCCTGTTTCATGCTGGCCTAAAAATCATCACACGTTTCCTGGTGAGTCCAGCTAGGAAGGTTTCATCTAAGTAATGAATTCACAGACAGAGGAACTTTGCCTGGAAAGGTTTGATGTCGGAAAGGCAAAAACATGCTCTGTGTTGCATTCTTGTGACCCCAGGGACAAACAGGAAGAAGAAACTCTTCTGGACAAAGTATGTAAAATCAGTCTTGGAAATGTTATATCTTCCACCACTTGATTCATTGATCTTGGAAAAACAACTGAACACCATCCTCCTCTACTAACATTACTAACCTTCACTACAGTGAAGTGCCCTGGGTACCATTGTACCAAATCCCACTGGCCAAATAGCTAGTCTAGCTAACAAATTAGTAAGCTCCAGGTTTAGTGAGCTGCCCTGTCAAAAGACAAGGTAGAGAATGATAGAGGGTTTTTTTTTTTTGGGTCCCCAAAGCAGAACATTATAAATGATATATGCAAAGATTTTACGATAATTACAGCTTTAAACCTATTGCAGGTCTTGCCCCTCTCTCCTCTTTTCTTCCTAAAGAGTAGCTTATGGGAGCTGTTTTCATCTCTGGGAGGTAACGACTTGGATTTAGAAGATGCTTACCCAGTTAGAATGCAATAAGATGGCCTGAATGATAGTTAACTGTACAAGAATATGGTCTGCGTCACTGACGAGTCTCTGTCTGTTCATGTGCTTGGTGTTTTGTCTCAGAGTTTATTCAGGTGCTATGCACTCCAGGAGAGCAAACTGGGATGGCATCCATTAGAGAAGACTGAGTTGCATGGTAAGATGAAGAGATTCATTTCTGCAGTCCCAGACAGTATGCCTGAAAGAGTAGGGACTCTAACCCCCTAAAGCCATCATTTTAGACCTGGCTTAGTATTTACCAGGCTCTTACTTTTAATTAATTGCATATAAATTATTTAAAGTTAGAGCGACAAATACCTTCTCTTTTGACTTTTTGCTTATTTTTAAAACTGATTCTTAAAATCATAAGCTCGCCTAACACTGAGCAGTCAGATTGTAGAAAATTAGATAATTTAAAAAAATGTTATAGACTATTATTGTATAAGTGTGTGATTGTTGGTACATTTATGCTATGACCTTCATGTAGAAGTTAGAGGATAACTTTTGTTTGTTTTCTCCCTCCACTGTGGAGGTCAAACTTGGCTCATCAGGCTTGAGTAACAAAGATACCCATGATGGCTGGGAAGCAGAGTGGAAGAGGAGGGGCCAAGGTCTTTTTATCTGAGGACACAGGCACCACCCCTCAGTGACCTAAGTTCCTCCTGTACACATCTGTGTTTTAAAGGTTCCTCTACTTCCTGGTAGTTCTACCCTAGGGAGCAAGACTTTATTAACACATGGACATTGGAGAATTTTCCCAATGCTATTGGCATACAGTGCACACAGAAGGTGGTAATATACCATCTTACATTGCTACTTGGAGAAACTGCTTCATGCTGAACAGACTGGGCAGGATCCCTACAATAAGATATGTATAAGCAGCCAACTCCTGTTTATTATAAGCAAGGAGTCGAGGGACTCTGAATGAGGTCAGAACTCTGGCAGCATGCACAGGTAGACTGGTAATGCTAGGGCTCAGATAGGAAGCCAGGCATCTGACTGTCATGTGGCTTCCCAGGCTATCTTTCCTTTGCTGTTCTGATTTATGCTAAGTGTAAACTACAGATTTGATGTTGTATAATTAATTGCCTATTGTTAAGGAATGTGTCTGTGTGGTAGACACATTGTTGTAGAATGTTGGTAGAATGTTTGCCTAGCATTCACAAAACCCTGAGTTCAGTCCTCAGGCCCTCATAAAGCTGGGTGTGGGATACATATTTAGAATCCTAACATGTATTCCCATCACTTGGGAGTTGGAGGCAGGAGGCCATTCCTTGCCCACACGACAAATTACGAGACAGCATAAGCTACATGAACACCTGCCCCCAAAGAAAACAAAGACTGGGGACATGACTCAGTGGATAAAGCACTTGTACAAATGTGAGGGCTAGTATTTGATTCCACATAACCATAATAATCATAAATACTGGGTGGTTAAGCAGCCCACCTGTGATTTTTAGCTCTTGGAAAGAAGAAATGGCATCCTCAAAGCAAATTGGCTAGCTAAACTAGCCTATATTTTAGAGCTCTGGGTTCAACTGATAGACACTGCCTCAATAAGGAGGAGTGCCATTGAGAAAGAGATCCAGTGCCAACCTCTGGTCTCCACATTCATCCTCAAACGTGCACATGCACCCTCGACAGGTTGGCTTGCATACCCACATGCATGTACACTACACATACATAAAGATTTTTAAAACTACCAGTAAGCATTAACGGCAAGGATAGAACAAGCCCCTAGGTCCTGCCTCTGCAATTTGCTTTAGAGTGCACAATTTAGAGTGCACGGGCCTTGTGTTGCAGCATTACCATGGCCAAGTAAAGAGGGATAGCTGAATGGTACCTCTTTGTCCTTGTCAGTGTCTTTAACAAATAATACTTAGACAGCAACTGGAAAGTTAATTTGGTATAGCAGTCTGGGCAACATCTGACTAGACAATTGGATCATGACAAAAAGACTTTGACTTATTTGTTAAAGGCTACAAGAGAATTTTTAAAATTCCTATTGGATGATCCCTATTCACTGCCGGTCACATACCCTGGAGGAGACTTTGGCCTCTGGAGAGACAAAATTGTAGGTATAGTCAATAGTAATATGTGCAGGTCTAGGTGTTGGGATTGACTTTCTCAATTGTGCCAAGCTGGTACAGACAGAAGGGAGCACGGATCCACAGAGGGCTAAAACAGTGCTGTGTTAATGCCATGTAGAACTAGGCACTGTAATAAAACAAGTGATTCCCTGTGCGCCAGTACAACTGGGACACCTGTGGCAGAAGACGGGGCTGGTCTTGGCATGGAGAACGCTGCTGGCTTTGTCAGACTGATTTTTTCCATTTGTTTGAGATACTGCACATTATTGTAGTGTTTCTCCCCATGACGAAGGCAGGATAGCTTGCCAAACGGACAACATTGATAATAATTATCATACTAGAAGAAACCGCACTACTTAGAAATGAAACCTGTTCATGTACTGTTTGGCAGAAACTGTAAAGTAGCATATGACAAATATGTTAGCCAGGTAGTAAGATGGTTATGCGAGAATTGAAACTGAAATCATTCAGAAAATAAGCGTTCTGGAATACCACAAGTTCCCAGGAGATGTGGACATTATTGGATGTGCAGTTCCATGAAGCAAAAGCCAGTGGCATTATGTGTTGCTTACAGGTGTAGATACTCTTTCAAAAACAAGGATTTGACTCTTGGTTTTTTGAGACAGGGTTTCTCAATTTCTAGCTGTTCTGGAACTCACTCTGTAGTCCATGCTGGCCTTGAACTCACAGAGATCATTCTGCCTCTACCTCCCAAGTGCTGGATCAAAGGCATGCACCTCCACCACCTGGCAAATTTGACTTTTTTTAATAATTAAAATATAGTTGACTGGAATAGCAAGCCACAACATTTTAATCAAGTGTTATTCTCTGAATGCCAAATGTCTTGTATCAGGAAAGAGTCAGTTTGTTGGACACCACAGATTGTTTCTGCATGCAAGGAAGGGATCCAAAGCCTGCTCTATTTTCTCTTTAAGAGTGCTTAGGGAAGAAAAGATCAGGGAGCAGTGAGTGAGATGCAGGTGTCTTTTTCCTTTACAATGCAAAAGTCCAACGTCTGTGTTGGGGAGTCCAATTGCATGTTGTGTGTCTGGAGTCTTCGTGTGTTGATGCTGAGTAAACCCTTTCACTGGGCATGCTGTGTAGCAGCAAAGAGCTATAGCTCATGATATGAGTTGCCTGCTGTTTAATAGGTAGGTGTTTTCCTAGCACACTAGCCTGCTCATTTGAGCATGCTGCAGGCACAGAAGTACCTCTTTCATCCTGGATTTGGAATGTTCTTCAATCACCTTGATGAAGAAAAGGACTAGGGACGTAACTCCTGGAGGAGATACAATCATTAGAGAATGCTTTAAGAAGGTTCATGAGCCATATGTTTCCTTTTTTAAAAATTTGGGGTATATGTGTGCATGTACTCATGTGCATGTACATTTTGAGGCCAGAGGATAAACTTGCTCAGAAATGACAGGGTCTCATTGGCCTGGGGATTTCCAAGTGTATGCTGGAGATGGAACTCGGGTCGACATGGCAAGAACTTTACCATGAGTTAGATAGACTCTTCTCAGCCGTGTTTGTAGTTTTGGTGTGTGCTAAGAGCCCTTAGGGCCTGTCTAGAGTTCATGCCAAACATGGACTTCATGCCAAACATGAAGACCTGAGTTCTGGGACCCACGTGGTGGAAGAAGAGAATGTACTCCTGAAAGTTGTTTTTTCATTCACACATGCATAGTCCCTCCTCCCTCACAAAATAAGTAAAATTAAAATTAAAACTGTAAGAACCGTCTTTAAGGTCTGGGGAGATGAATAATTATGCTTAGTTGATGCACAAGCATGAACATTAACTTCTGATTCTAGCACCCATGTAAAAAGCTAAGCATGACTTTCCATGCGTGTACCCTGCCTGATATGTGGAAGTTAGAGACAGGATGATTGAGTATTGCTGACTGCCATCCCAGCTCTAGGTTCACTGAGAGTTTCTGTCTCAAGGGATTAAAGTACAGAATGATAGATCACCTGGCGTCTTCCTCCCTTCTTTGTGAACACATAGCTCCGCACACGTGTGCATTCACCATACCCGCATCCTCCTCCTGCAATCTTCCTCTGGTCTTTATAAACACATAGCTCCACACACATGTGCAATCAGCACATTCCCATCCTTCTGCTCTCACTAACCCTATCCTTGAAAAAGCAAATTTATGTTATATACGAGTCTTGCCTGTGTGTTTGTGTATGGTTATGTGCATGAGTGTGCTGCTGCCTGTGGAGGCCAGAAGAGGGCATTAGATCCTCTGGAGCTGGAGTTAAAGGTTATTGTGAGGGGCACCTCTTGTGGGTTCTGGGAATTAAACATTGGTCCTTCGTGGTAGTGTGCTGTTAACCACTGAACTAGCTATCTTTCTGGTCCCTTATCCTATCTGCTTTAAGTCTCTGTGAGTGTTTTTGTTGTTTTAGCTGTTCCCACTATTGAGAAATTAAGAACCAAAAAGAACAGTTGCAACATCCAGGTGTCTAGAAATTGCCCATAACTGAGCTAAAACTTTAAAAACCCCTTTCATATGCTGTATTTGTTCAAAAGTAATTTCATTTTACCTTCTCCAAAGTTCATCTGAGTGTATCCAATTTCCTTGTCTATCTGTACGTTCTCTTCTTATGGTCTGTATGTGGATGATTTATTGTGTTTCTTGAATAAAAAGGGAACAGAAGCCTGGGCTTGGTGCCATATGTCTTAGTTCCAGCTCTTGAGGAGGTGGAGGCAGAGAAACAGTAATTCAAAGCCAGCCTCAGATATAGAGTGAGTGAGGCTGGTCAGGGTTATTGGAGACATTGTCTTAAAAAATAGGTGAGTGACACAGCTCAGGGAATCCTGCAGTTTGTAAGAACCAGAGGGGTGTAAGACACCAGGAGAACAAGGTCCTCTGAAGCAACTAAGCAAGGTGCTTCGATAGACTGAAGCTGTAAAGGCCTACACCAGCCTGCTTCAAAGTCCTCTGTGTAGATGTTACAGCTTTCAGCTTGGTATTTTTAAGGGACGCCTGACTATGAGAACGAGTGGGTCTCTGACTCTTGTGACTGTTCTTGGTAGTCTTTCCCTCCTGTTGGGTTGTCATGTCCAACTCCAATATGATAGTTTTTGCTTTATCTTATTATATTTTATTTTGTTGTGCTTTGTTGTTATCTCTTAGAAATCTATTCTTTACTAATGAGAGACAGAAAGGGAGTGAATCCAGAGGGTAGAGGAGGTTGGGAGGAACTGGGAGGAGTAGAGAGAGGGAAAACTATAATCAGGATATATTATGTAATAAAGGAATCTATTTTCAATAAAAGGAAAACATAGGTTGTCAGACAGACATTATGGAATAAGAAATACTAAGTTTTGAAAAATGCATATTCTTTAAATTACACGATTTATGGCCCTTCTTTCAAGTAACAGTTTATTCAAAAATGAGTGAATGAATGAATGGATGGATAAAAGTAAGTGGGACATTAGTTTGCACTTCGTTTCAGATGGTCCAGAATAGAAGGACTTTGGCCTGTACACTGTGAGGCTTCTTAGGAGTGTGGCACAAGTGAAGGACATTGTGTCTTTCAGCAGAATCTTGGCAAGGCCTACAAATACTTGTGGTTGTCACATCTTAGGGGTGCTACAAGCATCTGATGGGCAGAGTCTCTGGATGCTTCTAAACACTCTCCTGTATGTAAGACAGACTTCAAGGACAGTGGGTGCTCTGCCAGATGCCAGGAATGCTCATATAAGTACTAATGTCCTGCAGTATTCTCTTCTGGCTCCATGTTTCTGTAAGGTTTATCTGGTGGAATTTCACCTTGGGGAGGGCCAAGACTCTGACTTGGTGTACATGGAGGGAACAATAGATTGCTTATTTGTGAAGTCCAGGCCAGGAACTGAGTGAGGAACCCACTTTGGGAGCAGAAGGGATGTAAACCACACAGACATCAAGAGAAATTATGTTGATTGAGAAATGTAATTCACTTGAGCTGTACAGTACATCCACTTAACATGCAGCATATATTTAAAAAGTGTGCAGTCATGCTTACATTAGCTTATAGCAATAGTTCATTCTCTGAAAATAGTTCTCCCAATCAGTGGCAGTTATACCTCACCCCATTGCCCCACCCCTGCCAACTTCTACACTTCTTCTGTCCCCATGTTTTTCTACTTCAGGGACTATATAAAGGAAGAATCCTGCAGTTCTGTCTCTTTATATCAGACTTCATTTATTGATGTATCTTTGGGGGGTTCGTCCTTGTTGCAGTCATTGTTTAAACCTCATTTTTCTTTATTCCACACTGCTCTTCTGCTGTTAGATGTATAGGCCACATTTTTTTCTATTCATGTTTGCCCGACATTTCCATCTGCTTTTTGAAGTGTGTGTGTGTGTTGGTAGAGGAATTATGGGAATAAAAGTGATAGATAAGCTCATGGCCTAGTATCTGTCTGCTGGGGTGGATCCAGAAGATTCCCTAATCAGAACTGGTAGCAATTTTGACCTCAGGAATCTGTTTTGTTCACAGGAATCTTACTTTATCTTCTATGAGGCCCCCTGCCCCAGAGCCAGCTACAATTTAAGGAAGATAGGGGACTACTGACAAGGTGAATAGTGTTTTAAATCATTTTTACTCTTCTTTCATCTAGATGTAAAATATATTTCTCTTTAAATCAATTTGTAGTACTGCCCTAGTGTGTTTTCTTTCCTCCTTTCTCCTTTTATCTCTCTTCCTTTCTCTTTTTCTTCTGGTTTCTCCACCCCCCCCCCCACCTCCAGGTTTGTTCCTGTCCAAAACAGGCTTTCTCCTCTCCCCTTTCTTTTCTTGTTGCTTTAGATGGATCCCAGCACTTCTCACTTGCTAGCCACACACTTAGACCCTATTTTATTTTTCTGTCTTGAACTATTTGTAAGCTGCTTTATCTCTTCACAAACTCAGCCTTCCAAATTTGACAGTTGACATTTATCTTCTCCTGTGGTGCCTGCTGGCTTTAGGACCCACCCCATGGACACCACAGTCACAGGTGTGTTGAGATCTGTAAGTGAAGTGATACGGTATCTTCATATAACCCATTCACATAAGCCTGTAGGATTTAATTCCTCTCTAGATGCCTTAACAATTCCTAATACTGTCTTATTGAAAAGTGCTGTGAAGAGTTATTAATGGTACTGTTTATGGGAATATTTGAGAGTTGTATATGCCTAGCAGAGACTTCTATAATATTTTCGATCTGTATCAGCATGCAGGGACCCACAGATAGAGAGGTAGCAAGCAAGTCCTTTCAGGAGTTCTAAGTTGAAACTCTTTGAGGTTTGAAAACTTCCATTTCATCCTTGCATTCTGCCATCTCCTAATAAGGGGGCCTAGAGTTAGAAAGCTTTCTACACGTTACAGTCAAATAAAGACATTGTAGGCCTGAGTCTCAGGCTTTTTGAGCCAGGTCGAAGAAAGCCGGTGCGTTCCTGCAGCTGACCTGTCCCTAAGACAATCTCCTTTGTGCTCCCATACTGTTCTTTCCTTTTGGAGAAAGTTGATTTAGAACTCATCTGGCAGAGCAACCACTGCTAGCAGCATGGGAACTGGACTTTTAATCTGCCCAAGAAGAACAGGACTGCAGCTTGTAGAGCCATCTCAGAGGCTGTAAGGTGGTCTCTGCCAGCTGGGTCTCTGAATTCCTAGTCCTGTGTGACTGATGATGATGGTGGTTTCAAATTCATATATGTATCGGCTCTTCCAAGCCACTATAGGGAGCATGGAAGAGTTTAGAAACTCAAATAGGAAAGATTTTCCGCTTGTAATCTGGTTAAATCAATGTGATGTGTGGTGTGTTTGGAGACAGCTTACTGAATAGGAGGAGACAAATGACTGTGTTCCACATGTGAGTTCATCTTTGCCCAAATGCTAGTCTTGTTTAGGTTTTTCAGTATGGAGCCTTGATATGGGAAGCAGTGCTTTCCAGAGCGCCTGCTCAAAGACCAGAGATGAAAAGGAGTCCTGACTTGGCCCTTAGCTGTTAATGATTAGCACACCCCATGCAAACCAGCATAGCTTTAAAACATCTAATTCATATTTCTCTTTTAAGTAGACCAACATCCTGAATGAATTGGTTTGTTAGGAGCTACACCACTGAAAAACACAGCAGATTGGCCATTCCAGTACCCACAGCTGACATTTTGGCAACAATGTTGGAAGAATATGAATGGGTGGAATAAAACGGAGTTTCATACTGTGATTCATTTAAAATAATACCCCACCATAAATTAAGGTTAAAGAAGACATGTGGTTGTGGGTCCTCAACTTCCACCTCATTTGAAACGGTCTCTTTTACTGTTTGCTTGTGTTGCAAGCTGCTGAGACTCAGAAAATATTGAACTAAAAATGGTTCATCTATGCCTTCTTCGTTTCAGTGACTCAGGTCTACTAGGCAAAATAAGGAGCTATAATTAAGATCTAGGTCAGCCCTTCTTATTCCCTACAAAATGAGAGTCAACTGTATCGACCATTCTCCAAGACCTGTAAACTGGTCTGGTCTCTTCTCGGGGATGTTTTGCTTCCTGGAGGACTTTTGGTAGTATTTAGAGACATGTTTAGGGAAGGGTACTTAATGAAAAAAGACCAGGAGTGTTGTAAAATGTCCTACAACACACTAGATAGTTCCTCATGCAAAATAATGCCCCCCAGAACAATTTCATAAGCACTCTGCCACTGTGCTTCCTTTCATATGACAAAAATCTTTCCAGACATTACATAATGCTTCCTTAGGGAGGGGGAGGATAATTACCTTCAGTTTGGAACCACCTTTCTGAATTCAAAGGCTGTAAAATCAGCTGTTAGTTCCCTTCTTTTGAGTTCAGGTAAGTTAAACTACATTACCAGTTGCCCTGACTTTTTGTCGGGACAGAAATCAAATTCCAGAGCTTTCTGCTTATTCTCTTTAAATGTCATTTCCCACTGCTGTGGCAAAATAACACAGACAAAAATCCTTTACAAAGGAGAAGACTCAATGGGGGTAGGAAGATGACTCAGTCAGTAAAGTGCTTGCTGCTTAAGGATGAAGACCTGAGTTTAATCCCCAACATCCATGTAAAAGCCAGACATAATGGTACATACTTGTAATCTGAGTGCTATAGGAGTGCAGGCTGGAGTACTCCTGGGCCTTGCTGACCAGTCTAGTCAAATTGGCAGTATCCAGATTCAGTGAGCAATCCTGCCTCAAATAGTAAGATAGAGAGTGAGGAAGACCTTGATTGTCAACCTATATTCTCCATGTGCACGTTCTCTCTCTCTCTCTCTCTCTCTCTCTCTCTCTCTCTCTCTCTCTCTCTCTCTCTCTCACACACACACACACACACACACACACACACACACACCCCAAAATGGGGGAGGGCATGGAGATTTATTTGGGCCCATAGGTTTGGAGAACTTAGTTTGTAGTTGTTTGGTCAGTTGTTTTGGGCTGAGGTAGGCAAAGCATTGGTGAAAGGGTGGTGGCCAGGAGAGAGTAGGATCCTAAGTTCTGCGGGACAAGGTGTATCCTTCAGTGATAGTCTCCTAGTGACCTCCTTCCTCCTGCTAAACCATACCTCTTAAAATTTCCACCATTTCCTAATAGTACCATCAATTTCGGAATCTATCAGCAAATTACCTCATTGTTGAGGGGTTAACTCTAATGATGTAGCTATTCTGCCAAGCCTACATCTGCACAGTGTTGTATACCTAAGTCTTGAGCACCTATCCAAACCTTGACAGCCACTCACAGAGTCAATTCTTGGTACAATTTCTTGATCTCTTGAGATACCACCCAGGGTAGCCTTTCTGAGTAATGTTCCATTATTGTGGATGTGAATTTAAAGCTCTTAATAGCAACTGATGACTTATGATATACGTGCAAGGACAAGGCATTCAAAAAGAAGATAAGTTATATATTCTTCAGGGTGTAACAATATGTTGTGTGGCAATTTCCTCTGAGATAAACCTTTCGTCTTGGTGGGAAGCTCCTCAAGATACAGGATATTCTCAGAGGAAGTAAAACACTCCATCCTGCTGGGAACCTCTTTAAGACCATAAAATAAACAGCTCACAGGCTCTAGCAACACCAGCTCTCCCCAAGCCTATGTAAGCAGTAAGGGCCACTGAAAGTCACTTTCAGATAAGCTGAGCTGCCTAGAAGAGGCTCAGAGCAGATGAACCCCCTGGAATAGAGACAAGCCAAGCTGCCTGAAAGAGACAACTTTTTTTTAAACTTATTTTTATTGCTTTATAAATAATACCATTCAAGATTTCCACTTCCTCCTCTCCTCCCACTCCCCCATTCACCTTTCCCCCTCCCCTCCAGTCCTAAGAGAGGGCAGGATACCCTGCCCTGTGGAAAGTCCAAGGCTCTTCCCCCTCTATCCAGACCTAGGAAGGTGTGCGTCCAGACAGACTAGGATCCCAAAAGGCCAGTACATGCAGTAGAGACAAATCCCAGTACCATTATCATTGTCTTCTCAGTCTGCCCCAATTATCAGCCATATTCAGAAGGTCCAGTTTGATCACATACTTGTTCAGTCCCAATCCTGCTCGATTTGGTGAGCTCCCATTAAATCAGGAACACTGTCTCAGTGGGTGGACCAACCCCTCATGGTCCTGACTTCCTTGCTCATATTCTCCTTTCTTCTGCTCTTCAACTGGACCTTGGGAGCTCAGCCCAGTGTTCTGATGTGAGTCTCTGTCTTGGAAGAGACAACCTTTAACCTGCTCAGCTGCCTGTAGTTTGTGTGTGCTGTGTGCTCCAGGTTTCCAGCTTTCACGAGCTGTCACTTACACTGGGGTAGGCTTTTAGTGATACAGCTGTGCTTAGTCATTTCTGCTCCTGTAAGTAGACCATCACCCATATTCTTCTAAGTAACCCCAATAAAACTCATTGGTTCACTAGTATGGAATTTGGTACTATCCTTCCTTACTTTGGTCTGTTGTTGGTTCCCTACCTAAATTTCATGTCTCCCCAGGACTGGTGTCAACACAGCGCCACCAAAGTAGGCTATGTAATGTTCAGGGTAGTTCTGATTGTCTTGTGATCATACAAAGCAAAATGCATATTAGAGAATGTCCCTCAATAATAGAGTAACTGTGTTGCATGTAAAAGGCCTTGGCTGGGTTTCAGGTGGGGGGATACACTGAGTGGAGTGGGGTGGGAGAGTTGTTTATTTAACTTTGTTGTGTTTGAGTTATGCTGGTCTCAGACTAGTTCTGTGGCTAAGACCAATTTTGAAGACCTGAAGAATTAGGCTCCCCAATTCCCTTAATGGTAATAGGATCTGAAATACCTAGTTAGAAGTAATTGGTCTGAAATGATAAATTTTTGACATTGTCTCTCAAATATTCATAAAGGAAAAAGCATAAATGAGTATAATGAGGAAGGAAGAGAACAGACAGAAGTAAGTAGAAGACTTGAGGTTAGTCCTGTTAGAAATAAGTTAACAGTGGTAGCAAAGGAGATGAGTGTGATGGTGCACACTAATCACAACACAGAAAGTGGAAGCAGGAGGACAGAGAAATCTAAGCTAGCCTGAGCTATATAATGAAACCCATCTTAAACAAAATGCGCACATCCTTTAAATACACATACAGTTTTTTTTTAAATATGGGAAACAGGGCTGGGGAGTTACAGTAATGAGGACCTGAGTTCTGTCGTCAACCACACAAAAGTCTGGCAAAATCCCAGCCAGCCCTGGGGAGGCAGAGGCAGGTAGATCCCTGAGTATCATTGGCCATCCGTCCAACTTACCCTACCTGGATAGTGTCAGGGTGGTGAAAGACTCTGTCTCAGACAAGAAAGGTGGATGATGTCTGAGAAAGGGCACCCAAAGTTGTTCTATGGTCTGTGCATACACATGAATGGACAGGGACAGACGTGGGAACAGACACACAGATGATGAGCTATGCAGAAAAGATTTTATGAACAGTTGTGGGGCTTCAGAGCACTTACTAACTACTTAAGAATAGAATACTTTTGCCTGCTGAATTTTATTGATTTCTTTTTTGCAATGCTGAGGGTGAAGCCCAGGTATGCTAGGCAAGAACTCAATTGCTGGGTACCCTACCTCTATTTCCTTTTTTATTTTAGAGTGTTAGGTTAGTAATATGTTCAAAAGACTGGAATTATGGCCCTATGAATCTCCTGTTGCCTTTCCCTCTGAAATTCTGCAAGCATTTTTCCTCCCAAAGATATTAATTTAGAGCAGCAGTCTTGAATGCCATTTTGAGTTCTGTCAATACCCACCACTACCACCACCCCACCACACATACATACCCAACTTCCCATAAGGCAGAATATATTCCAAATGCTGAAAGATAAAGACATGGGCAGAATTTGGCTTCTCAAAGAAAATAGAATCTCTGAAATGTATGGAAAGGTTGACATCCAGCAGGCTTCAAGCCAAGGATGGTCTTCAGGAGTGCTTTTGTAGCGTAGCTTTTGGAACATCTCTAGTCCTTGGGGGTGGAGTTTCTGACTTCTTGCTGAAATGCAAGCCCTGTCTTTAATCATTCAGGGCAGGTACTCTTCAACTTAGAACAGTGCTCAGATTCAATAAACCCATTATAAGTTGAAATATTATAAAGGCATAAATGCATTTAGTTCATCAAACCTACCACACATTATAGCAGGATGTCTTATTGTATTTGTTATCATAAAATACCAGACTGGGTAGCTTACACAGGAGATTATTTCTTTGCAGGTTGGAAATCCAACATCACAGAATAACAGATTAGTATCTGGTGATGTCTGCTTCCTGGTTCATTGATGGTTTCTTCTTCTTACTGTATCTTCACAAGTGAGGGTGCAGGGGGCTTTCTGGGATCTCTTAAAGCACACACAAGGCTCCATGCTTGTGACCTCATCACTTCCGCAAACCCAGTTCTTTTAGTAGTGAATGTATCACTTTGGGGATGAGGCTATAACAGGAATTTGACCAGGTTTGGAGATACTGTGATCTAGGCACATGGCTTTGTAGATTGGAATGAGTGTCATAGAGAATAACATTTTTCCTTTGCAACAGAGACATGCATATCCCTCTTCTTAGATCATATCAATAAGCATGTTTATAATAAGCAGCAGGTCTCTTTGGAAATACTTCTTTACAAACTGGTAAAACAAAACAAGAGTCATTACTAAGTGTTGTGTGTCTAGCACCATGGAAACCCATGGCAATCATTTCTGCATTTGTTTTAATGCAGCCAACCCAGGGCAAGTACTATAAGTGCTTTGCTGGATCCAGGAAGGGAAATGATGATTGAAATTTGTTTTCATTATAGTCTGAGTGGGGGTAATCACCAAAGCACCAACATATCTCTCACCAAAACACTACTGAATTAATCAATGTACCAACCCAGTGTCTAGGGAGCCAGAGGGACTGAGGGAGGGTCTGAAGGAAGGCAGCTTTGTAACAGTGAAGCCTACAAGAAAACTTCAGGCCAGTACATGCACTGCATTCTGCATGTGCTTTATGGAGCACTGTTGTATGGAGAATGATGCATGAAATATAAGTTTCTGGGTGAAAAAAATCAATCCATACAGGCAGAATTCAGAGGATGAGGAGAATGGGAATGCCACCAAATCAGCCACCACCATTATCCTTCACAGCTAATCCTTCCTCATAGTATGAACATGTGAATCTCCAAAGAAGACTTCTTGTGCCTCGTGGATACCCCATAGAAGTCTTCAGAAGGTGCATTGAACTGAGAGCAGGAATCTTCTCAGGAGGCTATATCCCTTGGGCTTAAGTTAGACTTACTTGCACTTGTATGTTTTTTTTTTCACGTGTGTGGGCACATAGTATGCACATATGTGTGAAAGTTAGAGGTCAACCTCCGCTAACATTCCTCAGATTCTACCCAAAAGTAGACGAGAGTTCACATTGGCCTGCAACTCAGCTGATAAGCCATGCTGGCCTGCCAGTGAATTTAAGGGCTCCACCCTGACTCTGCTTACCCAGTTCTTGGATTGTAGTTCTATGAAAACATGCCTAGCTTTTTAACTTGGTTTCTGAGACTGGAACTCTGGTTCTCATGCTTTCTCTACAAATACTCTACCAGTTGAGCTATTTACTATCTCCACAGTCCTAGACTTGGGTTTTTATTTCATTTCATGATTGCAAGAGGATGATGAAGCTATTTAGCTCTGGGCAACTTCCACATTTATTTACTGCTGAACCTTAAATGACATGGGTTAGAACAGTGTGGGATCTGCATGTACATGGAATTTTATTTTTAAGAAAACTTATAAACTGTACAACCTAGAAGTATCAGAAAAATGTAACGAATGTATGAAATGTATGTAGAGAATAGTCTTACCATTTACATACATTATGGAAATTGTAATATACAGAAACATATAAAGTTAGAACTGACTTGGTGGTAATGGTGCATGCATTTAATTCTAGCATTTGGGAGGCAGAGGCAGTCAGATCTCTTGAGTTTGAGGACATCCTGTTCTACAGAGTGAGTTCTCAGGACAGCCAGGGCTACAGAGAGGAACCTTGTGTCGAAAAACTGAAACCAAACCAAAAAAAGTTAGAATTTAAAGGCTGAGGTATAGCCCAGTAGTAGAATGTTTTTAGTATGTATGATGGTACTAAATCTAAAAATAATATTTGAACTTGCTCATTTTTGTTGACTTGACACAAGCTTAGACATATCTGGGAATAAGGAACCTCAACTGAGAAATTGCCTTCATCTGATTGACTTACAGGCAAGTGCATGGGATATTTACTTGATTGATTGATATGGGAAAACAGTCTGTTTTCTTGGTAATGCAGTTAGTTGACTTCAGGGCAGAGAAACATTAAGGTGCACGATCATTCCATTCAAATCTTGGCTGTGTCTTTGAGTTCCTTACCTTGTTTTTATACCTAAGAGCCTGAATCTCAGCATAGTTGCCCACCAATTTTCAGGTTGCTTGATGAACCTGAATAATTTTTAGCCATTTCTTGTTTTTAGTGGAAGTCTTTCTTTGAATCCTGAGACTATCCCAGTGTAGAAAGCTGTGTCGTGTAGGTTGAGTTAAGATATGTGCACTCAGAGGAATAGCATTGACTGGGAAAGACTCACCTGCCTTTGAATGGTTTTGAAGTTTCTCTTTCTCACTTGAACACACATATGGGTTACTTTTGTTCTATTTTTTGCCGGGGTGGAACTTGTCTCTTTGTGCATGTTCAGCATATGCTATACAACTGAGTTACACCTTCAGCATGTGTGTGCACGTACACACATACACAATAATATCCATACATTTAAAGCATTTTAGTTTTTGAGATTATAATATAATCACATCATATTACCTCTCCTTTTCCTCATTCAGTCTCCCCAATTCTGCTGTACTGTCTTTCAAACTCGTGCATGGTCTTACTTCTTTAGTTGTTACATACATACATACATACATACATACATACATACATACTACATGCACACACATATACACAGACATAGATATTTATTGCTAAATACACAAATATGACCTTCTCCGTCTTTGTAATATCACTTGTATGTATGTTTTCAGGGCAAAGCATTTGGTATTAGTGTGCTCTTCCCTGAGAACACTATCTATCTTGCTCTAAGTTTTCCTCAGTTGCCTATAGTTCTTTGTTTAGGATTGAGGCCTTGTTAATGAGATTTCTTGGCTTTAGCTTCTGATATTTTTAGGCAACACAGTCTCACAGCAGTCTTCCTGATCATCTGGCTCTTAGAAACTTTCCGCACCCCTTCCACAATGTTCACTGAGCCCTAGGCGTGGGAGTTGTACTGTAGATCTATCATTGGGATTGGGATCCATAACTCTGCATTCTGATTGATTATGGGGTTTTTGTACATGTATATTTTTAATGGAAGGCTCTTCAGTAAATTGAAGGTGTATACTTTATTTTCCTATTTAGTGTATACTGAGTATTGTAGTACAACTGACGAAAATTTCTTCATTTTTTTCCCATGTATAAGCTCATTGCACTTCAGTTCTTAGGAGATGATGTATGCTGTGTTAGATTTCTTTTATTGAAATACATAATTTGAAATAAATCAGTTTATAAAAAGGATAGATTTGAGAGTTCTTAAGTTGGTTGGTACAGTCACTTTAGATAAAGTCTCATGGGGTAAAGTAAAAATATGTACCTAGAGAGAGTCAGGACAAGATTGAGGTCCTATTATTCTTTCTGAGCATGCCTCTAATGGTCTAACTTCCTTCCATCCCACCTTCTAAAGGTCTTATTAGCCCCCCTCTTACTTAGCGCCACAGGCTGAAGGCCAGCCTTTTACACATGGCATCTGGGGGGAATATTAACGTAAAAACTATAATGTATGTACTTAACACACATAATATAATGAGCTTAATACTTATTGAAAATGTCAGGAAAGCTTTAGTCATCCTAAGTGTTATGCATTTTCACATAATTACTTCTTATTGGATTACCCAGAAGCAATAGAGCCCAGAAACTAACCACAAACCGAGGCTCAGCATTGATTCAGTACTGAATATCTGTCTTGGTCCATGTGTTCTTGGAGCTGTTTTGTCGACAAGAAGCCCCAGTTAGAGCTCCCTGATGATACACTGAAGAAATCTCCCAGTTAATGAGGATTTGTTCAACTTTCAGGCAGCTAAAAAGGTGGGCATGAAAGCAGGTGCCTACATTTTGCTCAGGGATGTAAGCTGCTCACTGCTTTTCTCCATGAGTCTTTCTACTTTAGAAGACATTTCAGCTTTCTATAGTACTTTATTTTGGTACTTCTGGGCTTCAGATTTCACATGCTAGGCAAGTATTTTGCCACCTCAGAATTTTTTGTGTGTGAATATGGAGATCAGAGGTTGCTGTGATTGTCTTCCTTGATTACTCTCCATGTTTTTCATTGAGACAGGGTTTCTCACTCGAACCCAGAGCTCTCCAGTTTGGCTAGTGAAGCTAGTCAGGTTGCCTTGGAGGCTTCATATCTCCATCTCCTGAATTCTGGGATTACAGGTAAGCTTCAGTTCCTCCCTGGCATTATGTGGGTCTGAATTGAAGTCTTTAAACCTGTGCAGCAAACATCTAGCCCTCATTAGAATTTCTCTTTTGTTGATCTGAAACTCACTGAAACCTATTTTTAAGAATAATTTTAATTTTTTTAGAATAGTACTAATAATTAACTGAATACAAAGACATGAATATAATTGTGGATACTAGGAATGTGAAAATGGATACCAGGGATGTAGATATTAGGATCTATGAAAACAAGATGCATATTTATGTACATTGGAGTCACTAAAATTCTGAGTTCATAATTTGGTATCCAATTTCCACCAGCATATGGATGGTGGTTCTAGAGCAGTGGTTCTCAACCTTCCTAATGCTACAACCCTTTAATACATTTCCTCGTGTTGTGGTGACCCCCAGCCATAAAATTATTTTTCATTGCTACTTCATAACATTAATTTTGCTACTGTTAAGAATCATAGTGTAATGTGACCCCTGTGAAAGGATTTTTTGACCCCCAGAGGGGTCATGACCCACAGGTTGAGAATCACTGCTCTAGAGCCTCACAGTAGGCTATTGATGAGCTTGTGCAACAGTAAGCTAGGTCCAAGTCCAAGGTCAAGCCCACCAGAGGGTCTGTTTCCTACCTGCAGAAATGAGTGGCCTTGAAGCATGTTGTGTTTCTGATTTTCTTTAAATCCCCAGAGTTGCTGTCATATTGTAGCCCAGACTGGAATAGGTTAGAACATACATTGTCTCCTCCTTTTTGGAGGCCACAGGTTATAAACATCAAGGTGTCATTGGGTTCACAGGGGAAAATAACCTTCTTCCTGAGTGTCTGCCTTTCTGTGACCATTTTACGAGGATACCATACGTACTAGATTGAAGGCTTTCCCTTCTGCATTCTAACCTCATATTCCAGATCTCTGTGTAACCTTGAGGGTGGCCTTGAATGCCTCCCAATCCTCAGATCTATTCCCTTGGTGCTGGAATTTTTACAGGCATACACCAGCATGTCCAACACAATTCAGTTATATTTGCAATGTTTTATGTATATGAGTGTTTGGCCTGTATGTATGTATGTATGTACACCTTGTGTGTGCCTAGTACCCATGGAGGTCAGAAAAGGTGGAATTGAAGTTATAGATAGTTG
This sequence comes from Myodes glareolus, assembly GCF_982192425.1. Lineage (NCBI taxonomy): Eukaryota > Metazoa > Chordata > Mammalia > Rodentia > Cricetidae > Myodes > Myodes glareolus. The sequence goes on from NC_142053.1 coordinate 123,162,103, forward strand.
TGAACTGCCATATGGGTGCTGTGAACTGAACCTGGATCTGGAAGAACAAGTGTTCTTAACTACTGAAATCATCTCAGCAATGATTCTTTTTGAAAGATGAGGTCAGATTGTGGATGTTTGTATATTAGAGCATGTCATTTTGGGGAACCCAGTCCAACCCATAACAGTTTTCATACACCACCCCTTCCAACCCCACATCTGTTACAGATTTCAATGCTACCTATGAGACACTTATAGAACAGTCAAAGGAACCCAGGCAGGTCACGTTCTGTTAGTTTTCCCTCCCAAGTACTGTTGGGTCTAGGGGGGTCGTGCAAAGGTGAGAACCCCACTAAGTCTAATAAACCAGAAGCAAACTTTATTCCAGAAACCAGATCCTAGGAAAACCAAAAGCAAACTTAAAAATAAAAAATAAAATAAAACACTGCGGGGCACAGAAGCTTATCAACTAGCTGAGACCACAGCCAGAGATGGTGTTTGTTAGGCTATGGCAAAAGGCCGGTTTCTGAACCCACTTTTTATAGTAGGGGCACCAGGCATTATCTTTGAACAAAAGAAGTTTTACAACCTTGCCCTGACCCTTGGGTTGGTCAGCGGAGACCCTAAAGAGGGGAGTGAGTAGCTAATGTCAATGGGTAACTAGGCAGCCATCATGAAATATGTTTCAGAAGAGATTGCAACGAAGGTCACTAATTACGAGAAAACAGATGTCTTTAGCAATTAGTCAGAAAGGGACTGCTAGTAATACCAGAAGGTTAATAAATTAGGATTAACTGGTTCTTAGGCTGAGAACTTAGGAGATAGCAGAAAGCTTTTCACATTATCTCAAGGTAAAACTCAGATACTGATTGTCATACTTTACAACCTCCATTATCAGAGCTCATTAATTAAACCTTTGTATTTATCCACTGTCTCCTGGTACCTCCAGGTGTAAACTGGAGTCTTATGCCTCTCCTCTGGTGGCACCAGTTTTCCATAATGGAGACAGTGTCTAACCCAGAGGTCACATATCTCTGTCTCCTAAAGGTTAACTCAGTTTATATCTGTCGTTTATCAGGGATGGCCAGGACACTACTCTCAATTTGTAAAGAGACACTCTGGCCTTGTAAATAAAACAACCAGTTGTAAAATGACCTACGCTTCCCAAGCATCTGGGCAGGCTGAGAAAGCTGCTGATAGTCTGTTCTCATTCTCCTAGACTTATAACTTTATATTTCTTTATTTCTGCATTCTTATTTTTGGAATCTACATTTTTATTTTCCTATTCCTGGACTCTTCAGTACAATAACCCCTAAAAGGCTGTTTCTACTCCCAAGAGTAGGATCCAAGCAGCAAGGTGTAAAGCCAAACACAGATGCTGGAACTGAAGTTTGTGGCAACCTTCATCACTAGTATTCTGGATGATATCTTACTGATGAAGGGTGGGTTTTGACTCACCAATGCATGAGTTGATGATCTGTGTTATTGTTAAGTTTTTACCTTCTGGGGCTTTTTCAGAAATCTTCATGGTTGTATGCTTTAGGTGGGTTTTGATCCAGGTAACTTAACAGGAGGAATGCAGTGATCTTTGGTATAGATGTGGGCTGAGAGTCTGTTCATCCCTGCATTAGTACTCAGGTCACAGACAGTTTTGTGAGGCCTTCAGCTTCTTTGTGGGAGTATGGTGGGGTGTTTTCTGAGACTGATGACTTAGAAGAGAGCTGTGATGCTCTTCAAGTGGTAGGTACAGAGGAAGAGAAGAAGCTAAAAGTGCTGACTCCAAAGACCCTTCCACAGAGTACTGTGCATTTTCCTCCAAAAGAACTGATTTTTTGAGTCTTGGGTGCTAAGTTCAACATCTTTCAACACTTTTAGCTCTTTTCAGGGAAGTGTGTTATACAAACAGATGGCCTGCTGAGAAATGCTCTGTGTTTAGAAGTCTTGGGCGCAGCAGGGGAGGCCTTGACCTGGGGGTTTCCTCTTAGTGCTGTTGGCTTCAGATGTAAACAAGACATAGTTACCTTGGTGGTGTATCACCAGCCATCAAGCTCAACACTTGACAACAGACTGGCAAGCCCTAGAGACTCAGCTTTCAGTGGCAGCGTTATGGGTAGGGGGGTGCACCTTGCGCCTTGTATGATGATTAGAAGTCTCAAAGAAGATCCTGCTTCATAAGAAGTCCAAGGCAGTGGGCATGTGTGCAGTCATTGGTTCTGTGATGCTGGAGACAATGACCAAATACCTCAGAAGTGTGCTTTGGAAGGAAGTTTCAATTCTGCTTCATGGTACAGTATGAATCTGTCTTTAAACCCACAAAGGCAGGTTTCTCTTCAGGAAGTCTGTTCTGTAATGTAGGGCAGGACAATAGCTTCCTTTAGTCTTCCTTAGTCTTCATGTCAAAAGTTTGCTAAGAAATAGCTGGGTGTGGTAGTGTGACTTTGTGATAAGGGGAAGATCTGGAGTTTAAAGCTACATAGAGATCCTGTCTCAAACAAACACTAAAATAATTTGCTAAATGAACTAGATGATGTCAAGAGCTTTGAGCAGGGCATTTGCTATGAACTTAACAAGGCATGTCTTTCATAACATTTGCAAGTAGAAATGTTTCCTGGTTTCTAAGGCTCTGCATCTGAACATCTTGAAAGTAAGTAAATAACCCAGTAGATTTGGACTACACCAAAAGCAAAGTAACTTATGGCCCTTCACACTGGCTTGATTTTTGTTGTTGGTAGTGTTCATTGTTTATATGTTTATTTGAAGGTAAACACTCAGAATGATGTAATACTGATTGGAAGAGACAGGATTCACAACTTGGTTTTTATGTCTGATTTTCTTGTCTACAAATGTGCACCAGTTTCAAACGCTATATGAATTATCTTTTGAAGGCCATGTGACAGATTACCTTGAACCTCTGCAAGTAACTGATGCTTTTATGTGTGTCCTGAGACCAGGTCCAGTCCACACAGGCAGATGGAACTGGCTGTATATATACAATACTCATTCCACACATCTGGGAAGTCTCATCTCTACACCCCACCAATTGTTCATGACTGTTCTCAGTCGTAGTTGAATTGTGCTTTTTCTTTGAGTTTATTTATTTTTAATGATTTCGTTATTATTTTTATTTAATGCATATGTGTTTTTCCTACGTGCAATCACATGCATGCATAGCCCGTGGAGGCCAGAAGAGGGAGGCCCCTGGAGCTACTGTTAGTTGGGAGCATCCATGTGGGTTCTGGGAACTGAACCCCAGGTGACCTGCAAGAGCAACAAGTACTGTAAACACCTGGGCCATCTTTCTAGCTCTTATTTTGTTGTTGTTGTCGTTATTATTGTCGTTATTTTGTACCTCGTAATACTATACTAGACAGTTTGTCATTGAGCTGCATCACAGCCCTCTTGGCCATGACTGGGGAAGATGGCTTGCTGGGTCATAGGACTTAAGTACAAGTGTAGGGGCCTGAGTTTGGATTCTCAAAACCCATATAAAAAAAGCTGCATGCTTCAGAGAGAGTCTGTAGTCGCAGCATTTCTAGCAAGATGTCATGCTAAGATAAGAATGCCCAGAAGTTCACAGGCAGCTAGCCTGCTGTATGCACTGTGCTGTGGCACTGTGATGGCCACTCTTGGCTGTCAGCTTGCTGCATCTTGAATCAGCTAAATTACCACTTGCTGGATCAGATTAATTGAAGCAAGAAGACCCTATATCTAGGTGGTATGTTTTGGTAGCAGCATGGCTAAAAGGACGTAGAAGAAGCAAGCATTCTTCTTTTGCTCACTTGCCCTCTTTCTTGTATGGAAGTTCATCTGTCTTGGTGCTGCAGCACTTTCACCAATTTAGAACCAACTTTTTTGGCTTTCCGGTGTAAACTGGAGACCAGCAACTCTTCAGAAATCCTCTAGGTCTTCAGCACCAGATTGGAACTCCTGAGACATCCAGCTGTAGAAGGAACGACGGCAGGCTGCCCTCCCGCCGCCCGGCTAGCTTTACCCGAAATAATTACACGGAAACTGTATTCATTTAAACACTGCCTGCCCATGAGTTATAACCTCTTATTGGCTAGCTCTTACATATTGATTCAACCCATTTCTATTAATGCATATTGCTGTGGCTTACCGGGACGAGTCTAACCAGGGTCCATCTCGGAGAGGAGAGCTATGGCATCTGACTCATTGCCTTCTTCCCAGCATTCTGTTCTGTTTACTCCGCCTACCTAATTTTCTGTCCTATCAAAGGGCCAAGGCAGTTTCTTTATTAACCAATGAAAATAACACATAGACAGATGACCCTCCTCCATCATCCAGCCATGTGGAGATTCTTAGCCTTTCCAAGTGTGCAGTTATGGATTATGCATTGTTGGATTATGCAGACCTCATTCACCCTCTAAGATCATCTAATAAATCCCATATATATTCATTCTATAAGTTGTGTTCCTTTGGAGAACCCTGACTAATACAAACATGTTCACATACATATCACACACAAACATTAAGAAAATAAAAAGTGATAGTGTATTTATTACACTTAGGTCATTCAACACTAAAATAATTTTATTAATTCATTAATTCATTCAGGAAAACTCACTAGATAACTTTGTCCCAGTTATCTGGTAAAGTTCTAGAATGTGTGCAGAGAAAAATGATAAAGGCAGACAATATTTAACACCTGTTTGCAACACACCAAATTCCAACAAATGATCTACATTTGTGCTAATACCATTTTTTGAATATTGGAAAATTGCAATGAGCTAATGAACATTTTGGGGTGGGGGTCTGTTCTAGTTTGTCTTCTGTTGGCTGTGGTAAAAAATACTCTAACAAAAAGCTACTTGGGGAGAGAGGTTTTATTTTAGTATACAATTACAGTTTTCAGTTCATTATAAGTAGGAAGCATTAGTAACAGGAACTTAAACAGTTAGTTGTATCATACCCTCAGTAACGACCCGAGAGACATGAATTCACACATTCTCTCTTGCTTGTGCTCAGCTAGCTTTCTTCAACCCTATACAGTTCAGGATGCCCTACCTAGGGACTGGTGCCACCCAGAGTAGACAGGGCCTTCCCTATCACATAACTTAAGATAGTCAGTCACCCATACATATTCACAGATTAACCCAGTGTGGACAATCCACCACTGAAACTCCTTCCTTCTAAGTTTGTGTCAAGTTGATGGAGGTAATCAACAGACATCTGTTGTTTTCTTTTTGAGAGAGAACAGTGCTTCATCTTGAACTCAGCCTCTGTGTACCTCATTCTACTTTGTAGCTGGGTTACAGATACGTAAACCACTATACAAGACTGAATATTTTTGTAAGATCCTAAGATCTTACATTTGGAGGGAAGCTTTGAGTTGCTCTTGTAACTTTCTGTATTTCATGGACTTGCCATTGTGGTCCACAAAAGGAAGTGGTTCCTATTAGGTACAGCTAGGGCTGGGATGGTAGCGTATAGTATGCCCTGGGTCAACTCCTTATATTTCTTATAGAAGGCATGCATACATCAGTCTAGGTCTGTGAGTGAGAAACTACCATGTGGTTCACTTCCAAGTTCTGCTTCTACACCTAGTAACCCTGACCTTTATAGTCAGTATTGTGAATTGCTTTGTTCTGAAGTGTGTTGATGTCAGTGTTTTTATCTGAAGGTCAACCTGTCTTTGAGAGTTAAGGCTTTGATGCCATCCTTTCCTTCTAACTTTTCTGTGAAGAATTTTCAAATTCCCCAATCTAAAATATCTGAGATGGTAGCCTAAATTTTCTGATGTGAGGAGATCTGGGAACTACAAAATCCAAAATTATCCATTGAAGAGAATGACATCTGTAATGATCAAGATGGGAATAATGTATGTAAATGTGGGCTGGTAATAGGGGAGATTTTTTTGTTGGCTCCAGAGATATGTTGAAAACTTCAAGCTTTGAAACAAAATGTTAGGTACTCATTTGTGTCCCTGTGGCAGCTGTTAACACACTGTCTCAAGGTTTCTGCTGCTGTGAAGAGACACCATGACCACGACTCCTATAAAGGAAAACATTTCATTGGGACTGGCATGTAATTCAGATGTTTAGTTCATTATCATCATGGCAGAAAGCATGGTAGAGTGCAGGCAGACAGGTATTGGAGAAGGAGCCAAGAGTTCTACATCTTGATCCACAGGCAGCAGGAGACTGCTACAGTGGGTGTAGCTTGAGCAAAGGAAATCTCAAAGCCTGCCCCCACAGTGACACACTTCCTCAGACAAGGCCACACTTACCTCAACAAGGTTACACCGCCTAATAATGCCACTCCCTATGGGCCAAGCATTTAAACACATGAGTCTGTGGGGGCCATTTCTATGCAAACCACCACACACACATTGGGCTGTTTGGTTTCTGTTTGATGTACTTGTGCTGGGGAATGAGCTACCTCATGAATCACAGGTGGCAGTGCTTCTACAGTGGCTTCTTAAGAGCTTACCTGGAAGACTGATCCACAGAGATGCTCAGTTCATCAAAACCATGAGCAACACTGGTAATTGTAACAAATGCTTCACATAGATGCTCCCTTTATTTTAAATTATTAACTACATTTCAGACTTTTTCAGGGTTTGCTCATTTTCCCACAAATGTTCTTTTTCAGTTAGAGGATATTCCATCTGGGAAACCTTGTTGTCTGAGTCTTCCTGTGTCCTCTTACTCTGTGTATCTGTGGCAGTTTTTCAGACTTACCTTGTATGGATTGACCTGGACAGTTTGGAGGAGTCCTGGTCTTATGTTTTATGTTTTCTTTAGTTGAGGTTGGTCTGGCTTTATTCAGGTAATTAGAATGGGATAGTGTATTTTGGGGAGTATCCTGGGGGTGAAGTACTTCACTGTTCTATTAAGGGAGTATATAGTAAACATTACATGCTGATAATGTTCACTTTTGCCTTTTTACTGAAGTTGTGGGAGATAAATGTCTGCATTATGAAGTTAATGCTTTCCCCTTTCTATACATTGTTCATTCTAAGTCCACACTGGGTTTGATGTGATAGATTTTACTTCCCGGAAGTGTTTTGCTTTTGTTGTACACGAAAATATATCTGTTCACTGATCTCTCCATGGAAAGCATTGGGCTTCCTTTGAGAATGTTATCTTAGTGGTATGTGTATGTACATACATGTGCTTTAGAATTGCACATGAACATGTGACTATGTGCCCCTAGAGGCTAGTGATCTACCTTAGGTGTTGTTCCTTAGGCACTCTGTTTCGTGTGATAGGCCCACCCACCCCACTGACCTGGAACTCTACAAATAGACTAGACTGGCTGGCTAGTGAGCCCCTGAGGTCCACCTGTCTTTACATTTTAGCTTGAACATCTGCTTTGATTAACTCTATAAGAAAGCATTCAGATGGTTTTCACTGGGAAAAAAATGTATGTGTTCTGGTAGCTCATGAATTTATGTATTATTTCATTACTTTTCATAGATGCACCAGTAATGTAATTCCACTTGGCAGGAGCAAGTTTGGAGACAGTCCACAGTTGGGTGTTTCTGTTTAGTCCATTGAGCCATTTCCGGTGGAATTCTAGGGGTTTTGTGGATGTTGTGAAGAAGAGCCCAGTCTAGATGCTGTGGGCAGTTGGCAGACCCGCTGCAAAAGAATACTTCCATTAATTCAGCAAGAAATTTAAACAGAGACCTCATTAAGTCCATATCTTTCTCCACTGAGTATTTTTAGAAGCAGCAAATATCAACCATAAATATTTAATGCTGTGTTTATAGACTTTAGTTTCACAAAAGTACAAAAGAGGTGACTGTAGGGGAACTTGTTGCACAGATTAGAGAGAAAGTATTCTAGAACCTTCCCTTGTATAAAGAAATTATCTCCAACATTCATAGGAAAGGAGATAAGTAGTTCATTTTAAGGAAATCACAGAGAAAGTATCAGTAATGAATTTACTCTTTGGGTATTAGGCTCTTTAAGAGGCTTTACTGACATAAAAATGAATGAATGACTGAATCAATCAATCAATCAACCAGTCCTCTGTTAGCAATTTGGAAAATAAAATTAAACATGCAAAGACATAGATACATACATCCATAGAAATTGCCCCAACCTTTGTGTGTGTGTTTATGGGTATGCAACTAGCTGTTTATCTAGCTTTGAAATGTGTATCTTACTTTTTTATTGCTGTGAATAGACAGCATAACAAGGGCAGTTTATAAAGGAAAACATTTGATTTGGGTACTCAGATTCCAGAGGGTTAGCAGCCATCATTATCACAGCAGGGAGTGTGACGGCAGGCAAGGCACTGGAGCAGTAACTAAGGACTCACATCTGATCCACAAATTGGGAATGATGCGGGACTTTGAAATCTCAAAATTCCACCCTTAGTGACACACCTTCTTCGATTAAGCCATACCTCTTAATCCTTCTCAGTTATTTCTGCCAGCTGTGAACCAAACATTCTAATGTATGAGAGTATGGGTGTGAGGCATTCTCATTTAGGTGACCTCAGTACCTTCCCATTAAACTTGGAGAAAATGCACATGGACTGAAAATACATGCCTACATCCCGCCTGCCAAGCTCACAGTCTATGATTTATTTAGCACACATGCTTGCATTTTAGACTGCTTCCAGTTTTTGCTTTAGGGGAGATTGCTGGAAATAGAAGTGTAGGGCTCTTGAGGCAGATTATCAGATTGCTCTGTTGAAAGGTCAAGGAACTGGAACCGTGGGGGTGGGTCAGAGGGGTTTGGGGAAGGAATGGAAAGGGGTTGCAGTCAGATGAGGCTGCTCACTTGCTCACTGTTAACAGAAGCAGGCATGCATGGCATCCTGTGTTTGCATTTCCCCTTTGCATTTCTTTGAGTTAATGGGGTGGAATGTTCATCTTTCATTTGCATTTCTTTCCCTGTACTTGAAAACTCTGGGGTTCTCTTGAGCTACATGCTCTATGTGTTTCCTGTGGGCTGTTTTCAAGGACTACAATGTCAGAGTTTCACCTGAAGGCACCCTACCTGACTTTTGTTGGTGTATTAGTTCCTGAACTTGAGCCAAATGCTGACTAGGAAGTATTAGAGCTGCACATTAAACAAAGGCTTAAGAGAACACATTAACAAACAACTCATTGTGCTAAGATTGGACACAGCATCTGTGTAGTTAATTATGAGACTTCTTTCCTTAAAAGTCAGTGCTACATACCACAGTTTTAATTGGCTACTCATGGTAATTGATATGCTTGGAGCCCCCATCTCCTAACTCTAGTATCTAGTCCTAGATCGGTACAGTATTTTTAAGAGTGGGGGTGGGTAGGTAAGTGTCTTGGCTGCTAAACTGCCTTTCATACAAGGACATGAGTTCAGATCTCTAAGGCCCATGTAAAAGCCATGCACTACAGTACACTTCTGTAACTAACTCTAGCAGTGGTGAGGTATTGAGAGACCAGTGGGTCTCTGGAGCTTGCTAGACAGGTAGTCTTGCCAGTCAGTGAGCTTCTGGCTTATTGAGAGACCTTATCTTAAAAATAAGGTGGAGAAAACCTGATGTGGTAGTTTATGCCTTTAATCCCAACACTCAGGAGGCAGAGGCAGGCTTTGTGAATTCCTGGTTTACAGCCAGGACTACACAGGATTTTTGTCTCAAAAATAATAGCAACAACAAAAAATAAGATGAAATCTTTGGGGGAACACACCTAACAGATAGTTGGTCTCTTTGCATACCCACACATGTGTGTACACAGCCACCAATATTACTTAGCTACACCTTTTCTCTTTCATTAGAAAACAAATAGGCTAATAATAATAATAGAGATAAAATAATAAGAAACAAACCAGAATAAGACAAAGCAAACAGAAAAAAAGGAGTCAAAGAAAAAGCGCAAGAAACACATAGATGTAGAGACACATACTCACACATACAGAAACCCCATAAAAACAAAATTCAGAAATCATAATGTGTAAGCAAAAGACCCATTGTTTTTTTTTTTAAGAAAATGCCCAGACAAAGCATTATGAGGCAAAAATACCAGTCTGTCCCCCCCCCCCCGTGTGTATGTGTGCGTGTGCATGTGTGATACATGACCCTCTCACACACGCACAGGTGCATGTACTCGTGTGTCTGTGAGGAAGCCAGCAGTTGATACCTGGAACCTTGCTGGGTTACTCCACACTGTTTGTTGAGGTTATTTTTCGGTTGAGCTCATGGCTTGCCAGTATGACTGTTCTTTCTAGCCACCTTTTTTTGGGGGATCATCCCCCTCTCTCTGCCCTTGGAACTCCAGAATTAGAGACAGGCCAGCTCACCTACCCAGTATTTATATGAGTGCTATAAATCTGAACGTCTGTCCCCAAGCTTGCATGCCTTTATCCACTGAGCCATCTCTGAAGGCCCTCCTTTGTTTTTAAGGAGTGAGACATGATTAGATTTTGTAACAAAGCTGAGAAATGTCAGCAACAGGATGTCCTGTCTGAAAGAAGATTTAATAAGAATAACTACAGTAACAGAGTGGTCCAAGGTAGAACAATTTAGTGGGAGTCACCCAACAAAATTTGAGATTTGACTAGTGCAGCTAACTGAAGGGAGACCTCACTAATGTCACCATTTGTCCTCTCTGGCGCCTGTTAGGAAGGTCATAAATAGTATCACATGAGTATTGTTTCAGTATGCAAGGGAACCTCACATAGATAGAGTCGTTCCTCATTGTGTGTTTATAGTTCACCTTGCTGCCTGTTACAGCAGTAGCTAAAATATGTAAGAGTCACAGAGCTCGATGGTGGGAGGTGGCTGTCAGCTCAGTGCTGAAACCACTTGCTCACGACGTTTTATTTCAACACCCACAGCTTCTACCTGCAGCTTGATCTAGTGTCTAAGGGAAGTTATATTAATTTAGTATATTAAAAATAACTTCAGAGAACACTACTTTTTAAATTTTTCCTTAGGGATGACTTCTCTTTTGCCAGAACACTGTGAGATTATTAATGTGTTTCAGACTGGTCAAGGAGAGAGAAGGATGCTGAGAGCACAGAACTAAAACAGTGGTTATATAGCCTTGGAAAAATTCACCTCTGGAGGCTGGGGAGATGGCTCAGTGGGGGTAAATGTCTACAACACCAGAGCTGTGGGGCAGAAAAGAAGATCACAGGGGATTGCTGGCTGCTGGGCTAGCTCCAGCTTCAGTGAGAGACTGCTGCAAGGGAATAAGGCCAAAAATGATAGTGTAGAGAGCACTCATTTCCTCCTCTGGCCTCCATGCACATTTGGGGACATGCTTGCATACTTACACATAGACTGGACCCACAAATTTCAAGTACTTCTTCAACATTCCCAGCTACCATTAGCATATTTCAGAGCCTAAAGTCTTCATGAACTCCCTGTTTTCTTCACCCAGTAAGAATTGAAAATCAGCCGCGAATGAAATAGTAGAAAGAAACTAGTAAATTTATATTTTAATAACTAGCTCTTTATAAATTTATAAATAGTAAATTTATATTTTAATACTCAGGCTTCTTTTCATATATAATAGCACCATGACTTTGAACTTTGCCTAAAGACTGGAGAGGTATCTCTGCAGTCAAGATCATTTGCTGCCTTTGCAGATGACCCAAGTTTGATTTCTAGCAGCCACCATGGTGGTTCACATACTGTGACCCCAGTTCAGGTGTCTGACACCCTCTTTTTGGCATCAGCTGGCACTGCACACATGGGCATATACATGCAATCAAAGCACCATATAAGGAAATAAAAATAAATCTGAGAAAGAATTATTTAATGGGCATGGAGTGAGCAGTTTAAGATGGGTTCCAGTCCTAGAATCTACATGGCAGCTTACACACCTTAACTCCAATTCCAGACAGTCTGACACCCTCTTTTGGCCTCTGCAGGAACTGCACATACATGGTACAAATACATACATGCAAGTAAAAATACACTTAGACATAAAAATGAGATATACCTGGTTTATGCAGAATGATGTAATTTCTATAGCTGCCCCTTGTCTTTCATATTACCCATGTGAACAATGTGTGGATTTTGCATGTCATTTTAGTTGTATGTTTACAGTTACAGTGATGATATGGTCAGGGTTTGAAGCTCTCAGGCTCCTTTTTAAAACTAGGCAAACCAACTCATAAAATGGAAAATACTTTTCAAGTGGAAAGTTGCTCTATTTTTAGACAAGGGTTAGTGTTAAACTAGGACAAGTTTGTGGTTATTAATGGATTTGGAAGTGGTTCAGGAAGAAAAATGCTGTAGACATGTAATTTAAAAATTTGTGTGTGAACCAATTAGAGAAGAATTTTATGACCGAAAAGTTCCCCTTTTCAAGTGTGCATTTTATGAGTTTCCAGTCACGTATTTTCAGTGAAAATTTTACATCCAAGTTGAGATTTGGTGAATGTAAAAAATGAAGACACTTTTATTGGTCTTGGAGTTTGAGTAGTAGGAAAAAGAAATGTATAAGGCTGTAATAATATTTTTGGGTACTTTAGATGTTGAGATGAGGTCTCACTATGCGGCCCAGGCATCTCTCTAACTTGTGAGCCTCCTGCCTCAGCCTTCTGGATCCTGGAATTACTTTTGCACACCATCATGCCTGTTTTTAAAAAGTAAATTTGTATAGGAGCTAGAGGGAGAAAAGTTTTGTTTTGGCCCATTGGTCTGGTGAAAATACATAATTGCGAGGAAGGCATGGCTGCAGAAACTGGCATGAGACAGCTGCTACCTCGCATCCAACCTCAGGAAACAGAAAATGAAGGCCAAGGCTCAGCTCATTTTCTCCTTTTTATTCAATTTAGTTCCTAGTCCGTTTAATGGTGTCACTCAGATTCAGGGTGAGTCTTCTACCTGTGTTAACCTAATCTGGGTAGTCCTTCACAGACATGCCCAGAGGCTAGCCTCACCTTGATTATTCCTGTCACGTAGGTCCAGAGGCTTATCTCTTGGAGATTCTATATCTTGTCAAATGGATAATCACTGTTAACCATCACACATACTGTGGTCCTACACCTCTGTAACTAGCTCTTTGCTTGATAGCTATACATACTGACTTCCTGACGAACATTGTGTTCTTTGATAGGTCCTCACTTTATCTCTCAGTTTAACAGATTGAACAGCCCAGTGACTATTCATAAGGTAACAGTGCACAAACCAGGCAAACACCATGAATCCTATTAGGTAAAGCGCATGCCACACATAGCACTTGGCATGTCATGATACTAAGAACAGAAACCTTATAAAATCGATGTGATTTTTGTGTTTTAATATGACATTGTTCACCAAAGAAGCATACAGCTTGTTAAAATATTGTTTGAACGAGAATGAAACCCAGGGTCTTGAGCACAGGATGTGAGAGTTCTACCACTGAGCTGTATCCCCAGCCATTGCTGAACATAGTTTATAGTATTATTTTTGTATGCTTGGAGTGTTACAATTTTGACCTGTGTAATTTAAGAAATGTGTAGAATATCATTTGTCTTTGCTCAGTCGGAGAAAAGAAAATTCTTCAGGGTCTCTGTTAAAAAGACTACAAAGAGAAATTGATTTTCCTATAGTTGCTGTAGTGATTAGCAAATGCCATATTTCTGTTCACATGTTATCTCATCCAAAATATAACTTGCTCAGTCCATATAGTATTGTTTGTATGTATGCTTTCAGGACTGACCACTTGACACTGAATCAGAAAAAGAATTGTATGTATTTGTGTGTATACACATACATGTACACATGTAATAAAGAAAAAGAAGCTATTATATTGATAATGGGGGTATCATGGGAGGGGCTCAAGGGACAGAAACAGGGACTAACAGGAAGAAGGGAAAATTGATAAAAATCTTATTTCAATTAAAAACATTAAAAATAATTTAACCCTTTAATTATTTTTATGAATTTAAATTTATTCACTTATTTTACATCCCAGCCATGATCTAGGCCCTCCATGTATGTGTGACAGTTGTCTAACTTGATCTGCTTATGGGACTCCTAGTGGTGGAAGCAGGGCCTGTCCCTGAGTCCTATTCCTCATACTGGGTTGCTTTGCCCAGCCTTAACCCTTTAATTCTTGTTAAATCTTTCAGCATAAATTTGCCTTTAACAGAGCTTTGTAAATAATTTTAACTCTTCCAACCCAGAATGTCCATTCTTTTTTTAGGTTTCAATGTTTTATTTTGTGATGTTCATCGCAGCATTTGAAAGAGAAGTTCTCATTCCACACAAAATGGAAGACTCAAAAATGTACCCATTAAACTACCAAAAGTGGTGAGACTACAGCAGAAGTCCAGTTTAGATCCCGAGTATTTTCTCTCTGTAATTACAGATCATGTGGACTCTGCCTTGCCTGGAGCTGTAGGTCCTGGAAGCTAGTTCATACTCTGGTGAAAAGACAAGTCTGGGCAGGGAACAATCTAAAAAGAAAGGAAGAAAGCCCAACATTAAAATAATTAAGTCCTGAATGATTGGCTTCATCACACCCACCCTCTCTACCACAAAATGACACAAAAGACTGCTTTTGCTGTTGAACAGGTATTTATGGGCTAGGGTAGAAACAGGTTGTGGAGATATGTCTTAAAAAACCCTTCAGAGGTGTGTATACATACTATCAAGCTGTGAGCTTCTCAGCAGTTAGGGTTAAGATGCCAAGGTTTGATGTAGAGTCACAATTTCATTCATAGACTCAGTACAGATTTAAAAAGAGCCTACACATTACCAACTTCCATATACAACCATTTCTAGATTAAAAAGAGAACCTAGCATTTCTAGAGACTCACCCCCAAATGTCTACAGCTGAAAGGACCTTGTGGAATTGGGCTTCTATACCTCTGAAGTAGTAATGCCTTGAAGTTGCATCACCTTTAATCTAGAAGCCTAAGATGATATTGATTGATTCTCATGTCCCTGGCATACATTAAAGATACACTAAATTCTGAAGGTAGCTCTGCTACATAATAGTTTAAAATTAAGATTGTACAGTATTAATTCCCTTTCTTACCCTCCCCCTATTCTACATATGTGACAACACATGCAATATTTGTCTGAGTCTGGCTTGCTTTTCTTAACAGAATTTTCCAGCAAATGATATAATTCATTCTTTATCCTTGAATAGGTCCCCCCTCTTTTTTCTCTATCCCTTTCTCCCCCTCCCTCCCCTTCCCTCATCCCCTCTCTTTCATACACAGACACCACAGTTTTTTACTTATCCATCCATTGGTAGATACTGTCCTGATTGATATTTGTCAACAAACCTAGACATATCTGGGAAGAGAGAATCCTAATTGAAAAAATTTCTCCATAGATTGGCTTTGTAGGCAAGTCTATGGGGGCATTTTCTTGATTAATGATTGATGCGGATTGATCCAGTCTACCATGGGTAGTGTAACTGCTGGACAGGTGGTCTTGGGTTATATACGAAAACACTGAGCAAACCAGCAAGCAGCACTCCACCATGACTTCTTTTTCAGTTTCTGCCTTCAGGTTCCTGCTTTGAGTTCTTGCTCTCTTACCTTAGTGACAGATTGAACCTAGCAGTTCTAAGCTGAAATAAAGCCTTTCATCTCCAAGTTGCTTTGGTCATGGTGTTTTATCATAGCAGTAGGAACTCTAACTAAGACATAGACTGGTCAGTTTCATATCTTGGCTGTTATTGACGCTGTAGAAGTAAATGTGAATGTTTAAGTATTTCTGATATTTGTGCCAACTTAGATTAAAGGTTCATTTTAAGTAGCTCTCTAATATAGCCGTATGTCGTTATATTATCTAATACAGACTTACTTTACTATGTATCAGGATATATACAGTTTCTTTGAAACTCAGAAATTTTTGTTCATAATTGAAGTCTTACTGGAACTTGGCTCTGCACATTGATTTTTATATTGAATGTGACTATTTGATGCAACAACAAAATAGAGAGGTGATAGCAGAGGAAACATAGCCTCGGGCTGTTTTTGTTCCATCCTCTAATAATAAATTTGAGCCAGATGCCTATAATCCCAGCACTCAGGAGATCAAGACAGGCAAATCCATAGTTATAGGCTATTTCAGACTGTATAACCGTTTTGAAGCCTTGTCTTAAAATAGAAATAAGAGATGTGTGGGGTGGAGAGAGTTAACTGACTAACCCAAGTTAGTCACTCACATACATACATGTCTGTTGACTGATATACCCATCTGCAGGAATCAATTATAGTTGTTTAAGACCCCAAGGGGATAGAAAGGTATTTAAAAGGAAAAAAATTAAGTAAGCCAATTTTGAGTTTTGCTCATTTCAGATGTATCCTCTTTTGTGCTTGGGATTCCACAACTTAGCTTTCTCGCATTTCTGTCAAGCTGTTATGTATTGAAGGTATGTCTCAAAATCATGAAGGTGCCCAACTTGGGATGAGTCTTCAAAATTCTGTTCCTTTGTTCATGCTTAATTTGGGAACAAGATTTGTATGCAACTAAGAGGTACTGTCTTTTTAAAATTAACCCATTATAATCTTATTAAATGGTATAAATGTCATTCTGAGAACTCTAAGGTGGTTTTCACACTGGGATATTTGAAAGAGCACATATTCCCTCTGTGAACTATGTCCTCAATATCATGTTATTTTTATTAGTTTTACATTTTGTATGTGTATGTGGTGTCTATATTTGTGTGCACATATGCGCCTCCCATGATCTGCCTCTCAAGGTCAGAGGACAGCCTTGGTTGGTCATTAGCTTCCACACTTTTTGAGACAGATAGTCTCTTGTTCGTGGCTACATATTCCAGGCTAGTTGGCCTGTGATTTGTTGTCTCCTCTTCCCATCTCTCTGTTCATCTGCTGGGATTATAGATATATGCTGCAGATGCTTTTCCATAGGTCCTGTGGATCCAAATTCAGATTTTTGTGTCTGGGTCTTTACCCACTAGCCATCTCCCCAGCACTACACTTTGTGTTTGATTTCTTGTCAGGAACATAATTTCCAACTGTCATACCTATATCTATGTAGCTTACATTTTAGCATATTGTTTTATTTAAATCACTATTTTAGGGCCTGACAGCTCAAAGGAAAATAAAGTTGCAAAAATAGCTAGCACATTTGGAATTTAGTTTTTATAGGAAATGGGGCACGTGTACTTTCTCTTTTCTGAAACTGCATTTGGAAATTTTATTTGTATAAAAGACACTTTTGCTTGGAAAGAGGAGATTAAAAAAAGAGAAAGGTGGGCAGATAAAAATCATCTGGGAAACCAGTCTGGAGAACTGTTCAGAGTGCCATTCATGTAGTCATATTGGCACGATGCACACAAATTCAATTTCTCTTTCAGAAGCAAAATTTGCTAGCATTTTTTTTCTATTTGGTCTTTTTTGCCTTACTAAAACTCCCTTGCTCTTTAAAAAAAATTAAAACTTATGTTACACAGAGGAGAAATCTGTGTAGCATTCCCTTATGTGGTCAGTTTATATATACCTTAAAAGTTGTGATGTTGCAACCTCCCTGTAGTGCTAGCTTGGAAAGGAGGGCTGGGGTTCTCAGGAGTAAGGTAGCTAGGTAAAATAGCTGAATTTGAGGAGGGCCTGAATTCAATAGAGACCCTGGGGAGAGATCTGGGAAGATTCTTGATTTCACCCTATGACCTCCACAAACATGTCTGTCTACATTCGTGGTGAACATACATATAAATATATGTCAGATTCACAGAAAAAATTACACAGCATTCTGGTGATGTGTGTGCAGTTCTACTCATTGTGTCCTTACTGCATGTGTGGCTTTACCTGCGTTGTACCTTATGACTTCATTTAGTAGAAGTTGAGAGCCCTTTGCTCATTCATCAACATAGCAAACTTGTACTATTTCCTACAAGATACCCAGCCTTCATGAGAAATTCTGTAGCTCATCTAATGACAGCTTTCCCTGGGAAATAAACTCCTCTTGAGAGAGTGTGCTAGTTTACATGGCTGGGGGGACAGTGTCCTCCTAATGATATGGGGTGTAATTTCCAAGAAATAGGGCCACACTGGAATTCAGAGACAGGAAAATCAAGACAGTTTATGCTGTGCATAAGGAGAGCGTTATTGATATGAACAAGAAATGTAATCAATAGTTGGATTTTAGAGTAAAACACAAATTGAGAAGTTAGAATATTCTTTATCCTGTTTATTATTTATGTGTGAATGCTGGCACATTGTATCATGATGTGTGTGCGCGCGCACTCATGCGTGTGCACGGGCATGCTTGCACCGGCCTCTACCTTGTTTGCGGCAGAGTCTCTCTCTTACACTTTCTGTCATGCTTGGTATTCTGGGCTGTCTGACCTTTGAGCTAATGACTGTTGTCACTTTGCTTCTTGCCAGGAGCAGCAGCTCTGAGGTTACAGTTGTGCATCTCAACATCTGGCATCTTATATGGATTCTGGGGATGGAACTTGGGTGGCCAGGCTCTGCAGGACTATTATTTTCACCTAGTTAACCATCTCCGCGGCCCTATCTATCTATCTATCTATCTATCTATCTATCTATCTATCTATCTATCTATCTATCTATCTATCTATCTATCTATGAGTTATTTAAGGCATCTTGACATAGACCATGTGGTATAATGGAATGTCAATGGAATGCAATGTCAGTGACCTATGGTCAGGCTTCCGTGGATGATTCTGGGGCAGGTGGTTAGATTTTCCTGAAATTCTTAACATGAGATGTATCTCTGCTTCTGAGTATCTTTGTAGTACACGGTACTTGACATATTATTGATCCTTTCAAATGAAGTTCATTGTATTTGTGTTGGCCTTAGTATCGCATACCCAGACTAGTAATCCTGAAAGGACCAGCAGTGATGATAGGATATGAGAACTCTGCTCCCCTACTTAGAAAGATATTAAATGGGCAGTTATTTTTATCCCTGTTTTGAGCTTCTTTTGGTCTTTTAGATGAGAGCAAAACTTATCTTCTGTGTACTTGGCCCTGCTACTCTTCTAGAGTTTTCTTTCTTTTTAATTACATTTATTTATTTATTATTATTGTGAGGGGAGAGGGACGGGAGAGGTGGGAGAGACAGTAAGTGCAAGTGCCTGATGTGTGAGTATGGGCATGGATGTACCACAGTGTGGGAATGGAGGTCAGAGAACAACTTACAGGAGTCAGTTCTCTTCTTCCAAAGTAGCTCCTGGAGATTGAACTTGGGCTGTCAGACTTGTGTGACAAGTACGTATAGCTTGAATCCATTATCTCACGTGTTCTATATCACGTCTATATAGTGTATAGTGCTTACAGTATAGCATCCGTACATAATACCTGGAATCTCGTGAGAGATATGTCAGTTGCTCCGCGAAACATGATGAACATGGCTTTTATTTAAGTGACAGGATTCTTGCTTTGTGTTTGTCCCAGTGGTCTCACGCTGTAAACCATCTCCTTTGTATCTGCCACCTCTGAGAATAAGCTGGTATCCCTGTTCTTTATTCACAAGGTAATATGCAAAGTGGGACCTTCAGCCATATCACTGACATACCTGCGAGAGTCATATTTATTGAATGTGGTTTTTGGAGGGTATCCTGCTTTTTACTGGTTTAGTGTTTTCCACATACTGAGTCCACTCCCATTAGCAACACCAGACAGTAAGAAAGGGCACTGAGGGATCAGTTTTTGCAGAAGATCTGAGTGTTTATGTTAGGAATTGAAAAATATTTGTCTTCAGAATAGCTAGAAGTTTTTGCAAGGCTGATTGTGTCCATGTTCTCAGAGCCTTATCAAAACATAGTTTGGAATTCCTAAGGTTCAAATCCCAGGGACCAGAATCTGGGACCACAGCCCCTCTCGTGCTCCTCTCCTCCACTGGTATGTTCCTCAGTGACAGAAAGCAGACCTGGGTTACCCTGGAGTTACATACAGTACCTTTCTAGACCCAGTGTGCAATGTTTGTCTGTGTTCACCCTGATGACAGCTGTAGATTATCTATTTTAACTTTTCCATGTGTTTGCAGTGAATGGATTATTCAGGCTGTGGTGATACTGCTTCATGGTACAGGTCAGGAAACTAATGCCTGTAGGGACCACTCAGCCATAGTTTGTCTTTGTGTGTAGAGATGCCTTCAAACATGTCCTCATCTGACCATTTGCTTCTTATTGGCTCTGCTCCCACTTAGATTACAATGCTTGCCTTGATAGTATAGTTATAGCATCCATGGTAGACTAATGAGATATACATTTTACCTTCATTGATTTATGTTATGGACTTCTTTGGTACTTCTTAGTTCTTAGATGCCCATAATGTGAACCAATGACTTTATTAAAATGCTTATCTTAGGAGCATAACTTGAAAGATGGAGAACATTGTTGTTGGTTTTTTTTTTTTTTGATTAAGAAGAATGAGAACAGCACTCACAATAGAGGTACATGGTGGCAGTTGTGTGTGATATCTGCTACCCAGCACTCTTTATCTCCTGCCAATATCATCCCCAGTAGAGTGTGTGGATACCTGAATTACCCCTTTGAAAGTGAGGAAAGGGAATCTCTCAAATGCCCCATTTGATGCGACTGTACTCCTTAAGGAGCCTGGTGGCCAGGCCATTTTTCAGTCTTCTTGCAGTAGAGTGCTCTCTGTATATGATGGGATATTCACTTACCAACCATACTAGATATAGGCAGAACTCCATAGCATCCTTAAATGGTTTGTGACTTAGTATGTAGTGTTTGCTGTCCTGGAACTTGCTATGTAGATCAGGCTGGCCTTGAACTCAAGAGATCCACCTGCTCTGACCTCCCAGATTATAGGTTTGAGCCACCAAGCCAGGCCCTCATTTTTTTAAAAAACAAAAAACAAAAAAAAACTTGCCATATAGCTAAGACTGGTCCCAAGCTCTTGATACTCCCGTCTCACCCTCATAAGTCTTGGGATTACAGGCATGCACCTCCATATCCAGTTTATATTTTCTCCTGTATGTTATCTTTGGGGGGGGAGGGAGGGAGGGAGAGAGGGAGGGAGAAAGAGAGAGAGCGAGAGAGAGCGAGAGAGCGAGCACACTCGCAGCAGGATGCATATTGGTAGCTAGAGGATAACCTCAGGTGTAGGTCTTCATCTTCCACCTTGTTTGAGACAGGGTCGCTTTTTTTGCTTTATCCTCTAGCTAGCTGGCCCGTAAGATCCCAGGGGTCCTCTTGTAAGATTACAAATACACACTATTGTATCTGACTTTTCATGGGTTCTGAGGATCTGAACTCTAGTTCTCATGCTTGTAAGGCTAGCACTGTATCCACTGAGTTATCTTCCTAGTCCCTATTGTCTTTTTTTTTTAAAATACTTTCTCCAGACTCAGTAAGGAAATAAAAGAAGTCACAAAACACAGGAAGATAAATTGAGTATAGTATATGTAATCAGAGCTAGTATTAGTATTACTCTTTTGCTGTTGCTATGGTAAAATACTCAGGACAAAAACAACTAGGAGGTGCTAGAGAGCTGACTCTGCACTAAAGAGCACAGCTTCTCTTCCAGAGGACCCAGGTTCAGGTTACCCACATGATGACTCATAGCTATCTACAACTTCATATTTAGGAATTATGATGCCCTTTTCTGACCTCTGAGGGTACCAGGTATGCCTGTGATACCCAGACATACATGCAAGGGACAAAACATTCACACACATATAGTAAACAATTTTTCAAAGCATCTTGAAGGCATAAAGGTTTTTTTCTGGCTCACACTTCAAAGCTGTAATCTATTGTGATAACGAAATCAAAGGCCCAGAAACTTGGGTCAGTTGATTACTTTTCATCTACAATCAGGAAGCTGGGAAATCAGCTAGCACTCTACTTTTTTTATGCAGTCCAAGACCACAGCCCAGGAAATGGTGCCACTCACTTTCATAACAGATCTTCCCTACTTAAATTAGCCTAATCAACGTTAGGCTAATTACAGGCATGCCCAGAGGCCAAATAATTCCTCACAGGTATGCCTGGAACCTTGTCTCCCAAGTGATGCCAGAACCTGTCAGGCTGAGAGTTAACACTAACTGCCAGATAGGTTAATATGAATGTGTGTGATTCACGTTCATTCACACTCAGTTTATTGATATAATATATGTGAATATGGGTAATTAATATATAAATATTTTCATTGATATGATCATCACAATAAGCATGCCATATATCATTACTATATACATTTATACATGCTCACAAAGTGTGTTTGTTATAGACATAAGTGGTATCTGGCTTATTATCACCCAGTTGTATTGTTTCAACACATTTAATACTCACCACTCACTTTGTGTTTCTACATTTTCTGCATTTGTTTCTCTCTATCCTTTTACCATTCCTATATACTTTAATGAATTAGAGAATTTTACAATTCTGCCCTTTGATTAGCTGAATTTTCACTTTTTTGTTGTGTGGTTCTAGTGTTTAGTATAGCCATCATCTGTGTCATCCTCTATGTTGACATTGCTCTCTCATGTGAGAACTTCACAATATCTATCTCTATTCTGAACTGTTGTCACATATTTCATTTGTATACATGTTATAAACACTGACTATTGATTCCTGTAGTTAACTGGGTTTTTTCCTTTCATTTTTATGAATTCTAACACAAATTGGGAAGATAATGGTGGAAAATTCTGTGTTTGTGTTTTCATGTGCTTTTAACTAGGTCTTGACTTCCTGCACCATGCAGACTTGGGTTACCGAGAAAGCACTTGTCTGTTTGTAGGTGTCATGTAGAACATTGAACACTTGTTTTATCAACAGCAGTTGGCAATACCTGCTAACTTACTATGCAAACTCGGTAAGTAATCTTAAAAGGTTTTCTCACATCTTTTTTTTTAATTTAAAATTTTTACTTATCTAGGTGTTTTGCCTCTCTTTTGTATGTCCTTCTGAGGACCACAGGTATACCAAGAACTGGAGTTACATGTGGTTCTGAGCCACCTTATGGGTGCTGTTAATTGAACCCAGGTCCTGTGGAAGAATAGCTAGTCTTCTTAACTGCTGAACCATCCCTCCAGTCCCCATTTTTCCTATTAAATATATGTTCAAATATTGCTCAGACCCTGTCACAGAGGGTTCATTCCACATGTTAAGGGAAAATTGATGTCATAAACCAAGAATGCCGCCTGCAAATAACATCACTGAAATGTTACCCCTGCCCCACAGAGACACTCTGACTCCAATTCAGCCTATAGACATGAAACAGTAATTTTTTTATCATTTTACCTGTACTATTTTTAAATTATATATTTCTTCAGTGATCCTTGGTTTAAATTTATAGCTGTCCATTGTGTTTATGAAATATAGGCTCAATTTTTAAAGGACATTAAATTTAGGCCCTCAGAATTCGTATACAAAATTAGAATTATTGTTCAGAACGACAGTACCATACATATACACTATAAATCTAAGTTTAAAAAGGAAGAGATTTCTTCTTTATTTAGGAATGTGTCTAAACATAGAGCATTGATGTACAACAATGACAAAAAGACTGTGCCGAAATCAGGCTTCTTTTGTTGTAATTCTACTCATGAAACCTTTTTGCCCAAGTAATTTTTATACAGTTCTGCATGTATAGGAAATATAAAACATTTACCGATGATAAATCATAAATTTATTCTAAAAAAGTTTTTGGTACAACTTATTAACATGAAAGCAGATTTTTATACTAATAAGATGGATATGCCTAATTTTACATAAAGATTAAGTCATGTTGTAGTATTATATAGAGCTATCTTCATTGGTTTTTCAAAGTTGATCAATATTTTGAATTTATAATCTTCATTGTGCCAAGGATGCCAGTTTGTATAAATATGTAGAACAAAATATTTAAGGCCATTTCAGAAAATTTTGAAAATTTCTGTCCTAAGCCAACATCCCACTATTTCTATTGTCATTACTATTATTACTTTGTGAAACTGATGTCAGATCTTGGATGATGGCTCACTGTTCAAAGCACTTGCTTGGCAAATATAAGGACTGGAGTTTGGATTCCCACCTGTAATAATTTTATCCTGGGATTTCCCCGAGCAAGCTGGTTAGCAAGAGTAGCCATCTCAGTGATTTGATTGAGACCCTACGTCAATCAGTAAGATGGAGGAGAAATCAAAGATGATTCCTAGCATCTACCTCGAGGCCTTCCACACAGAAGTCAAACCTGCTTATACACAGGGGAGAGGGGAGAAACTCAATTAAGCAACTCAGACATCAGTTTTTATGATCAGACATCCAAAAATATAGTAACTTGATACTAGCATGCTGAGCAGTGGTATAGAAAAATATGAAGTCTTTGTCCATAATTAAGCCATGCAGTTTCTATGAGAGCAGAAGTCTGTATATCTGGGCAAAGCACTGTAGATAATAACATAACATTGTCATTTCTGAGAGTGTGGTGGAGACATGGGCAGTACATGTGTTGTTTGTTCAGAACCAAAGTTGAAGTAAGGTTACACACACACACAGCATGGGTGAGCCCTGCTGAGAGCCCCTTGTATTCTTTACAAGTTTGAATTGATTCTTGGTTGTACTTTCAGAAACCTTGGACTATTGCCAATTGTTTTTGGTAAGCTCTCCATTTGGTTACATGACACCATATGGGATCATACACACAGTTTAATAAGCTGTGGTCTGGTCTGAAGAAAAGTTATTTCAAAGTAATTTAACATAAAGAAATCAATAAAATGATAGGTGATCTGAGGAAACAATTCAGATATTGTCAGTTTTCACCTTCCTGTGCCCATGTCATAGTTTCATGAGTAAAAAGAAAATTGAGGATGGTGGCCTGATTTTAATTCCCTGTGGATAAAGGTTCATGGAGACCTGCCCTACTTCTTGTAACTATTATTATACTTATTTTTTAAGTCATTAGCATCTTAGCATACTTTTGTTTCAGTAAAATACTGTCATAGATTTCAGGCTTCCAGAGCCTATTGGGAATTGCACATTGATTTTTATATTTCTTTTGGAGAACAGATGGACCATATATGTGTGCGCATGTGTGCTTTTATTTCTCTCTGTTATTGTCCCGAAGCTCACCTCCACTTGCTCTCTCTTGACATTGCCTTATGGCCCCTGGAAGGGAAGTCACTTAACACAAACAACATGGTGCAAGGCCATAAAAAGGAATGAGGCTAGATCCTTGCTGCGGAAGGAAGAGCTTTAGAAATAGGGTCAGTGAGAGAAGCCAGACACAAATGGTCACTGTGTGATGTGTATTTATGTGAAATGTGCAAAGTAGGCAAATCCATGGGCACAGATATCCAAGTAGCAGTTCTGGTACTCCCGAGAGGAGGGGTAGAATGACTGTGAGTAGGTGGAAGGTTTTCCTTTAGTGTGATAGAAGTGTTTTGTGGGTGGTGGTTCCTTAAGATGTCATTGTACTAAATACCACCAAAGTGCACATTTTCAAAATGGTTAATTTTATGTTAAGTGATTTCATTTTACTTCAACTAAAAACAAAGTGCAATCTTGAGGATGCTGGGGTATATTTAGTTATAGGGACTCCAATTGGAATGTTCTTGTATTGGGGTAAATGAGTCTTGAAGGCAGGATTTCCTCTTGTGAGGAAAATATTTTTAAGTTTGACATTTTTAAGGAGGACTCTTTAAATTGCTAATGCTCTTCTTATAGGCTAAGAATGTAATCCCCCAAATGACTGACTGCCTTTGCGGAACACACTTTTAGATATCATTTACTGCTTATCTCTATGGTTTCTTATATGTAATTTAAAAGTTCCATGTGATCAGATTGCTTCAGTGGGGGAACCACTTGCTAGACGGGGATGAGGACCAGGCTTTGGGTCCCCACAGCCTACAGAAAAGCCTAACTAAATCCAGTACCTATACCTGAAATCCCTGTGGTCCCAAAGCTCGTTTGTAATCCCTAGTACTCTTTGTAGCACTCATTTGTGGTCCCAGCACTGGCCTACAGTCCCTGCACTCATAATTAGTCCCGGCACATTCTCTGTCTGTAACTCCAGGATCCAACATCTTCACACAGATATCCATGCAGCCAAAACACAAATGTACATTAAAAAAAAACAACTAAAGACTCTTCAGAGTATTTTTCAGATGTGCAGAGCTGTTCTGAAGCTCTGTAAAATAATAAATAGGGTTTAGAACAAAGTGGGAATGACTTTAGAATGGGCCTTAACAGAGGGTATTTCTGAGTTTGGACATTTAGCTACATCTGTGACTTCTCAGCCATGTGGAACAGTAACTGGATGAGGAGTTAGAGTGTAGAAAAATAGGTGAATACTGGCTCAAATAGGAGCTGTCACATCAGGGGTGTAGAAAGAGTACCTACTGTAGCCCCAGGATTAAGGAGGCTGAGGCAGAAGGATCTTGTTTTCCAGGCTACTCTGCATCATTAATTTAATGAGATGCTGTCACTGAAGAAATGTAGAGCAGGGCAGGAATGCTGCTTAGTGGTAGAGAATTTGCATAGCACGTGCAGGTCCCTGAATTCCAACCCACACAGAGAAAACTTCCAAAGAAATCTTTCTGAACTCTAATATCCATGTGAAAATATTTTACTTCCTTCTGGTATTTTGCAATAAAGACAGAAAGGAAGAAAACAAATGTGGCAGAGAGATTGTGTAATTACTGTGTTAATCTGTGTTATCAACTACTGCAAAGTTCTGTGACCATATATGGTCCATCCACCCTCCTCCTCTCTCTCCCTCCCTCTCCTTCCTTCGGATTACATTTACTGTAATTACTGTGTGTCCAACCTAGAGTGTAGAGATCAACATGGGATAGTATTCTTCCTATTAGCAGGAGACATAAAAATGATCCTTTGAAAAACATAACAGAAGGAAGCACAGGATTCAGTGGAAAGGTTGGGGGTTACCTTATGCTCCAGGAATTCTGTGTCCAATTTAGGGAATTAGCTAAATAGTAAAAATACAATGAGTTTCTTAGTTGTTTTTCTATTGCTCTGATAAAACACCATGACCAAGGCAAAGTTGTACTTGTACTGAACCTGGAGCTCACTTCTTGGCTAGACTGTCTGGCCAGTGAGTTCCAGTGATCTGCTTGTCCCTGCCCTACAGCATTGGGGTTACAGATGTTTAGTGCCATGCAGAGGTTTTATATGGATTCTGGGGATCTGAACTCCAGTCCTCATTCTTGCAAAGCAAGCACTTCATCCACTGAGCCATCTCACCAGCCCTGAGAACATCAACTATTGATGATTTTTCTGTTTATGGTACTAATCATGGGGAAATCAGTCTAAACCAGCTATTAAAGGACGGGTTTCTCATTTTAATTTACCGTGTTCAGCAATCAACTAATTATTTTTGACAGGTTGTATAACCAGAAGAATGCCATTAACCAAAGTTATAATTCCCCTTTGTGTGTGTGTGTGTGTGTGTGTGTCTGTGTCTGTGTATCACACACAGATGATAAAATCAATTAGGCTTACAGAGTTTCACAACATATATAAAAAATAGTTTTCAGTTTTGAAACTCTGATTTGTGAGTTACCATCTGTTTTGAACCTAGGAAAAGGGATTCAATTCTAAAGTTTTTTTTTCTGAACAGCTTGTAATAGGAACTGTTAGTATATTAATTGCTTATTGAATTATGATAGGGTTTAATCTTTTAATTTACAGGCAATTTGGAGCTTATTGTGGTGACAGCTGCTTATATTTTGATACTTTGTAGCATTTAGTTATTTCATCATAAGGCTTATCCCCCACCCCATAATTTACAACATACCCTGAGTAATCAATCATTTGCTTCCCCTTCAGCTTCCTTCAAAGAGTTTTGTGCTTTTCCACCACATTTTTCACTTTTAAAAAGATTTATCTTTATTTGATGTATATGAGGGTTTGCCTGCATGTGTATATAGGTGTCAAATGCATATGCAGTACCAGAGGAAGCCAATATTCTCAGAAAATAGAGTTGCAGATAATTGGAACTGCCATGTGGGTGTTGCGAATGGACCTCAGTCCTCTGCAAGAAGAGTACTCTTTAATTGCTGAGCCATCTCTCCAGTCCCTCTTTCCCACTGCATATATTTGTTTTTATTTTATAAGCATATTTGTGCCTCGTTCAATGTGGTTTGGTGGCTTTTAATTTCCATTCAGAGATTTTTGTAGGTGAATTTTTATTTCTAAGATTCTTATGATTTCTTTCTTTTTTAATATTAGAATGAAACTTGGAGGTCTGTGAACTTGACTGTCAAATCTCTTTCATTTCCTTCTTTTAAACAGCGGAACTATAAACATAACTCTGTAGGACTGATTTGTTTGAGTTTCCTGAAAACAGTTTATGATGGGTAATAAGCAGCACCCTCCCTCACAGCTTCCCTGGTGGCTTTGAGTTACAACAAACCTTCACCTTTCAGCTATTGCTCAAGATGATCAAGTAAGAGTTTGAGAGGCAGGAATTTAATTTCCTTGTTTATTGCGTTTTCCAATGGTTTTGGATAGTTTGAACTCCAGGAGCTGGGTTCATTTATAACTAAAGAAATTTTACAAGGCTAGGAGTACATCTTGTCAGGCAATTGTTGGTTAGCTGATTTGTGTTCCTAGTTACTGAAAAATAACAAATAAATAAGTTTTTTAAAAATTTTATGTGTATGTGTGAATTTCTGCATGTATGCATGTGTACCACATTCATGTGTCGTGCTTATAGAGGCCAGAGAGTATTGGATCTCCTGCAACAGGAGTTACAGTTATGAGCCAGCTCACCATATGGAATTTGGGGATTGAATCTGGGTCTTTTGTAGAAGCAACCAGTGCTCCTCACCACTGAGCCCTCTTTCCAGCCCCTTAAAGAAAATTTTGGTATGATGTACAGGATGATGTTTTCGTGAACTAGGAGCCTAGCTTCTTTGGAATTTCTTCAGGGTCCTGCAAGATGGCTCAGAGGGTAAATATACCCAGCAGCAAACTAGTTAACTAGCCTCAGTTGGATACCAGGGATACACATGGTGGAAAGAGAGAACTGACTTTGGAAAGTTGTCTTCTGGGGGCCTCAAGTGCACACACAGATAGGTACTAAGTAAATGAGTAAACAAGTAGGTAAAAATAGAGAAGTAAATTCAGACAGGGCACTTTGAAATGGCAGTTTGTAAAAATCATCACTCGAAAGGTTGAAATGGACCTGGGGTATGATTGAACTCTCGCCTGAATCCTGCAAGGCTCTAGGTTTTACCCCTAGCACCGAGGGAAACAAAAGAATAAAAACATATTTATTAGTTCATAATGCCTTTGCTTTTAGAGGAGCCAAAAATACAAAAATATGAGCAGGCATGCCGATGCACCAACAAACATGCTAGATTTACTCTAAATGTTATGCATGTCTTTACCTGAGGGTGTGCGCAGGTTGCATAAACTACTGTCCTAAAAAACTAAGGTGCTTCCTAGGACATTATTATTAAGTGAAAGAAAGCAGCACCAACAGAATCTGCTAGTAGTGATTTTTATCATGTCAGAGTTGCTACATGTATAATAATTCCTGACCAGCTATTTTAATCCCTATTCCATTTTGTAGTCTATGAATCTAGAACCTGTATCTTCATACAAATGGTGGAAACAAAGTGAATGAATAAAACGTAAAATTTGACTTAGGATGAGAAGGATCCCCAAAGGGACAGTAGGGGTGAGAAGGGCATGGATTCATGGATTTTTATGACATTTGCTTTACAAGTATTTCTGTTTCTCTGCAGGGTGGTCCTGGTCTTTGTGGGTACCTCTCAAGGTCCATGATCGGATACTGGGTGGCCTATTGCTTCAGAGATCTACACATGCACTCACTGTGACGGTAAGCCCCTCTTTCATGGGGTCCCTCTGTTTTGTGCCTGCCATCCATTCTGCAAAGCTTGGCACTTGATTTCAAATTATATTTTAGGAAGAAGTTGCAGGTCTTTCTGCTGAATTTGAAGGAGGGAGGGAGGGAAGGATAGAAGGAAGGAAGGAACATCAGTAACCTACTATGGTTTCCATGGTTACTTTTCAACTTTTATGACTGTCTAAAAGTTTTGGATCTTGGCTGAGTTAAAATAAGCTTCTCCAAGTGTCACTATAAGGAGACAATACTTTCAGTAATCAGTCTTTCTTGTCAATATCATGCAATAGCTACATGTAAGCTGCAACTTTTATTGGGATGGGGCACAGGAGTATAGCTTTTATTTGGATCCCACATGTGAATGTTCTGCTTCATTAGGTTGTGAATATGATTTGTATCTGTCTACAGATTGACTTGCTGGCTGACTTTGAAATTTTGTAGTAAGTCATACAGATTACTCTGCATAAATCTAGTCAGACCAGAATTTACCTGAGAACAGACAGCGGTATGTGCACCACCTGATCAAGTTAAATGCACATCCAAAATAAAACTGATGCTGTAAAATTTTTACCTTGGAGTTAGAGTGCACTTCAACTGTAAAACATTTACTTACTATGCATGAAGCCCTGGATTTCATCCCTAGCACTGTAGTGAAATAAGCAAGCAAGTAAACAAACAGATAAACAAATAAATAATTGTTCCTTTTGATTTTAGAGTTTTATTTACATATTTTTATATGTTCAGCTTCATTTTTAATACCTTTTAAAGTAACTGGATTCACTTTAAAACTCCACAAAGCTTTCCTAATTTTAAACACAAGATGACCTCTTGCAAGCATAAGGACCTGGATTTAGAACCCATCCATGTAAGAGTCACATGAGGCAGTTGTGTGTGTAACTCCACGTGAGCTTGACCTCTGACCTACATGTGTTCATGCCATATCCACTTGTGCACCCCACATACCCATGCACTAAATAGACCTTTGGAAAATCTTACAATGTCATTTTCAGAAGTTAAAGCAGAACTAGTGAAAATGGGTTTAACTAGTGAAAACGAGATACATAATATTTCAGGCAGTTTTGGATTTCCTTTTCTGTTTATCAGTTGTTGGGCATCTTTTGTCCGCTCTAGAAAATGAGGTCCTGAACACTTGAATGAAAGTGTTTGTGTGGACGTGCTTTGTTTCTTTGGTGTATTTATTTCAGGGTAGGGTTTCTGGACCATATGATAGTTTCCATATCTGGAATAGTGGAGAATTATTAATCTTTTTTAAGTGACTGTTGTGTCCATCGATATTTGGAGCTTTAAGGAATTAATGTATTATGTGTGGGGATGTTTTGCCTGCATGTATGTTTGTACAACATATCTGTTCCTGGAGCCCACTAGAAGAGAACATCAGGGCCCCTGGAACTAGACTTAGAGATCGTGAGCTGCCATGAGGGTGCTGGGAATAGAACCTGAGTCCTGAAAGAGCAGCCAGTCCTCTTAACTGTTGAGCCACCTCTCCAGCCCCCTGTTTTGGGAACTTTTGGACTGTATTTTGAATAGTCAAGGAAAACATGGGGAAGGGGAATTATTCTGCCTCAATGTTTTGATTAGGTGTTGGATTGAGTATGTAGTGATCAGCATCCCTTGTTCATAGTCCTTTCTTGGACCTCTTGTTAAAATAGTTGGATGTGTTTGTGAGGTTTGTCCACTTACAAATGTCACTGTAAGCATCATTAGGCAGGACGGGCCAAAGCAGTTGTTTTCTGTAGTAGAAATGGAAAAACCTACCTAAGAAAGATGAAGAGAGATTGGGTGGGTGGGGTCATTGTTTTAGTCTGTATTTTGTTAGTAAAAGAAAATGTGTGAGGCTGGTTACTTATTACAATAGAGAGGTTTGTTTAGCTCACAGTTCTGGAATCTTAAAGTTCAAACAGTATAGGTCTGGCTCATGCAAGGGCCCCTGTAGTTGTATTAACCTCATGGTCATCATGTCACACTGGTAGGAATGCATGCAAGAGGGATTACATCACAAAACCAGGAGACAGAGGAGGGGAGGGACTAGTCTGTGACCTCAGGAGGGCTTGCCTCTTAAATGTCTATTACCACACTGTTTCCAGCATCTGAATCCTTGAGGGCACACTCAAACCATTGTATTCAGTCCATAGTAGTCAGCAAACCTCTTCTAATGGTTTATGTTTTGTGGGCCAGGTGATCTATGTTGAAGCCATTTGAACTTGCTGAAGGTCAATCAGCTTGTATATATAGACTCTGGCAGTGGTTGCTAACTTTAAGGTAGAAGAACACAGTGGTTTCTCAACTGTTTAGCCCTTTGAGTTGGAGCTAAAATCTCCACTGTCAGGGACATGCTCCACAAAGGCCCTTGATGGGAATAACTTAAAACAAAGAAGGTGCTGCCTTCTGCTATCAGGACTGAGACTGAGGAACCCTGCTCACTGCTGCTGTTGCCTTTTTATTTTATTTTGCATTTCAGATATTATCAGTCTTGGGGCTGGGGAGATGGCTCAGATGGTAAAGTGCCTGTCAGGTAAGCATAAGGAACTAATACCCAAGTAGAAATTGGGTGCAGTAAATACTGACTCCAGTGGTTTGAGTGTGCCCCCCCCAAGGGTTCAGGTGCTGGCAGCAGTTTGGTAGTGTATATTTAAGAGGCAAGGCCTACCAAAGTCACAGACTGGCCCCTCCCCTCCCCTCCCCTCCTCTGTCTTCTAATCTTGTGATGGTCCTGTGTGCCCTCTTTTAAACCTAGTTCTGAGGCAGGGGAGGGACTGGTAGATTCCCAGCAGCCCACTGGCTAGCTAGTCTACCCCAAATGGCAACCTCCAGGTTCAGTGAGATACCCATTGGCAAAAATTAAGGCAGAGAACAATAGAAATTGACATCCATTCTCTATGTCTGGCTTCTGAATTTGCACACATGTGCACCCCTATATCTCATATGTGCCTACACACATACTCTACACAAATACCATACAAAGTATTACCAATCTTGAACCAGGTATGGTGATATATTCCTTTAATCTGAGGACTCAGGAAGCTGAGGTAGGAAAATTGTGTATATAACAGCCTGGTGTATATAACAGGACCAAAAAAACAGGACTCAAAAAAAAACAAACAAGCAATAAAACAAAACCACAAAAATGTTATCAGTCTTTTGCCTGTGGAATTTAAACTGGTAAACGCTTAATCACCAAATGTAATTGCCTGTGCATGCAGGTATAGAGAAGAGGCTCTTCAGATGTTATGATGTGAATGCCCCAACAAGTTTGTGTATTTGAACACTTGGTCCCCAGATAGTGAGTGGTATGGTTTTGAGAGGTTGTGGCCACTTTGGGAAGTGAGGCTTAGGTAGAGGAGGTCGGTCACTGGGGCCAAGCCTCAACAATTATAGCTGAGCCTGATTCCCAGACAGGCTTATGTCTGTCTGTTGGTATCTTCCAAGCCTCCTGATTTGCCAGTCGTGGGGGACAGAAATCTGTGTTTAGAAGAGAAGATTTTAAGAAAATCTTGCTGCTTGGCTTGTGCACATCCTCCACTAGTGTGAAGTGGACTTCCTTAGCAGATGTCTGCTCTTACCAGGTAAACGTGTCCAAGAATGTTGCCTTCTGGGTCTGCCTCCTTGCATGCCTTTTGTGTAACATTAGCATCTGTCATGGGTGTGTACATGGGGTCTAGCAGAAAATCTTGGGAGGGCAAATTTTAATTAACGCAATAAGGCAGCCAGGCACAGTACAACTTTTTTGGCATGCCTTTTGGTGAGGATAATCTTATGTGAAAAGCAGAGTTCTTTTTCTAACGGAAGACTCCCTTCTCCTTTCTCAATCCTATACTTAATCTTTGCTGGATTTTAATTATATTTTAATAAATATAAAACAGTTCATGTTTGTAATAGATAATGGAAAATACAAAAAGCACACACAGTGATGTAAATTCAATATAACTGTCCCTAGAGCTAGTTATGAATGAAGATGAGGGTGTAAACACACAAAGCAAAGCAAAATGTAGTACCATGCACACACCTCCTTTTTTTGTTGATTGACCGATTTGTGTGGGGTGGTGGGTGGGGTATAAAGGTGTGCACCTATGACTGGGAGTGTGCTTGTTCTTGATACAAGCAGGCTCTCTCAGAGGCCAGAGGTACATGTCAGGTGCTGCTTTCCTCACTGAGCCACCTCCCTAACCCACATGTACTACTATTTTTTCCTGCGCAACACTAGCATAGGCATTTTCTTCTAAATATTGTTTTAAAGACAGCATTTTATTCCACTGTGCTTTCTTCCCAACCTTTCCTCGTTTGCAAATCTTCCACAATTGGGATCAAACTATAAAATGAATATTGGCCACCTTTTTGGTTTTATCTCCTTCCCTTATCCCATTGTTAATCTGATGTACAAACAAAGAAACATCTACAGTAGAACAGGAAAGACAGAGAGGACTCAAGGGTCATTGTATTAGTCCATTTTTGTGGCCATAAGAAAATTCTGAAAGCCAGCTCCCTATAATTAACAGTTTTGTCTTGAAGTACTACTGATTATGGAATGCACATGAATTTAACTTATAGACTAAAGATGTTATGGAGAAAGAAACCAGGGAGGTAAGAGCTGCTGAGACTAATACAGCAGAGAGAAGTACCCTTATTTAAAAGTTATTTAGTATCCATACATGCATTTGGATTCCCTGTCCTTGCTGGAAGGGGTACTTCGAGACCATTTTCATCCACTGGTTGGCTGTCTTGGGTCCTCGTGGAAACAGGACCCCTAACTCTGAGTCTCAGTAGTTAATTCCTTTGTACTGCATAAAGAACAGCAGGCTAATAGCAGGAACAAGACACTTTCTTACCTCCCTGAGAAACACAGACAGTTTGTCATGGCCATAAAAGTTCTCTGCATCATGGGACAAACTGTGAAAGGAGAATTTTTGCCATATAATGATGTATCAGATGTATCACCCACGCTAAAATTTGAGCACCTTGCACCATCTTCTCCACTGCAGAACAAGGTTGCCCTCTGGTGGCAAGTAATGAATTTACAGCAGCACCGTCTCTGGGATAGGGAAGTCTCCAGTTTCCATTTTTAAATATATTACATAGCAATTTAGAACTTGTTGATTTTGCGCAATCGTCTTGTTTCTCAACGATTAATAGCTATCAAATTCTGTTAAGCACACCTGAAAACTGATAATAAATAAATCACTTAACGGTCTGTGGATACTAAATCTTGACCTGTTTTGTGAAGGAACAGAAACTTCTGCAACCTTAAAGTCTTGAAAAGAAGACAGACAAACAAAAACAGTAGGTATAATGTTCTCTTAATTTCTTGAAGTCTTTAACACCAAATTACTATTTCTGTTGATACTTCTCTCTAGTGCAGGAGGTTCAGAGATGCCATCAACCTTAATGCCATTTTCTTTTTCTTTTGTTTTGCAGGACAGGAAAGGGGGGAGAGGGGATTGATAAGTTGTGGATTCAACTACAAATGGAATTTTTTTATTTCCTTTCCTGTACAATTCCAACTCCAAAGACATCACATCAACTACTTGAAGGTGTCTCTATTGAAAACTAGTTCAGGCGAGAAAATAAACTCAGATGAAACACTCTTGTCTTCCCCATTCTGTTTGAGGCTGGGCATATATCTATGAACGTAGCAAATGTTCTCTTTTATTCATAACTAGGAGGGTTGCAGAAAGTTTCCTGGAGCCTCTCAGAGCTCCAGGCTGAAGTGGGTGCCATCCTACTAACTAATCAAGTCTTAAAGGAGAGCTGGGTTTCCACTTGCAAGTGACCGGATACCAGATGGCCAGCATGGGTTTCTGCACTGCTGCTTCCTTTGCTGGGCTTTGTCAGCCTCTCCTTTCCTGAGTGACAATCAGTGATGTGAACTGTTACTAGGAAACAGGGCCTGAGTCTACGTGATGACTGTGGTATGTTTTCCTGACTCATTCACGTGGCCCCTTTGAGTAATTTTGGCAACATTTTCAGAGCTGTCAGATAAGAATACTGGCTAACATAATGGAATATCTGTCATATAGCCCCTATTCCCAAGACTCAGAGAATATTGCCGAAGAAGAAGTGCAAAGACTGTAAGTGCCAGTGGTTGGGGGACTACTGCAAAATAGTATCTTCTTGACACAACCATTGAACTCACAAATACACAGTAGTTGTTGCCTGTGCCACATCAAACCAGTCACCATTCCAGCATGGGTAGGAGAGAGACTCACAAGCTTACCCCCCCCCCACCCTGAGCTGAGGGGCTACTAGATGAGGAATAATCAGTTCTATTTAAGGATGGTTTGTTCATGCTCCAGTGGATGACCCCATACCCATGCATAGATGGGCAGCATTAATTATATGAACTCTGTGGTATAAAAAGAGGACATGGGGATCAGCAGCCCCTAACTGCCTGTAACTTGAGTCTCGGCCTCAGATGCCGCCTTCTGTCCTCTGCAGACACTGACATGCAATATACCCTATGCATATTTTTAATTGAAAAAAAAGAGGATATGGGGCCTGGAGAGAAAGCCCAGCACTTAAGAGCACTTGTTGCTCTTGCAGAGGACCCAGATTCTGTTCCCAGCATCCACATGACTGCTCACAAGTATATAATTGTAGTTCCAGAGGCTATGGCACCCCATCTGGCCTCTTTGGATACTGCATACACCTGATACACATACTTGTATGCAGGCAGAAACACTCATACACCTAAAATACAAATAAGTATTCTTTAAAAATACAAAGGGGAAATGAGGTTGAGATTCCCTGGAGTTGGAGTTACAGGAAGTTGTGAGCCGCCTGGCATGGGTGCTAGCACAAGCAGTGTGTACTCTTAACCACTGAACTAAGTCTCCAGCACTTTATTACCTTCCACAAATGTATAGCTAGCCTGGAGAATAATACTGAAAACTATAGGTTACTTGTTTTGGTAAAAACCCGTTTTCCAAATTGTTTTCTTCCTGTCATTCTAACTCTGTGTGACCTCTGCACTTCCACTGCCTTGTAACAAATTGTTGATAGAAAAATCAGAGGTTTGCAGCTGTGTGAGAGGTGGAGAAACCCTGAGACTGTATGCCTGTCATTGCAGCTTAGACTGTTATCATTATGAAAATACTCAGCCTCACCAAGGGTCTGCTGGGCTGCTCAAGGTGTCAGGCCCTAGTGTTTTCCTGTACACATTACTGCATTGTCTAATTTTTTTAAGTTACACTTTTGTGAGATTACACTGAATTTATAGGTATTTATTGAGTCTATATTTCTTCCCCCTAAGGCATCAAGTAACAAATTTTTGTGGCAGTGCTTGCACAAATACATTACTATCACCTAAGGAAGATAAGCATTTTTAAAGCTATATTTTCATTAGTTCTTTGACAATTTCATACATGCATACAATGCATTTTCTTCTTATTAATTCATCATTCTTAGTAGACTGATGCAGCAGAGTCTATTTTCATGAGATTCTCTCTGTCCCCCATGGTTACCGCACTGCACCTCTTCACTTGGAGCCATGACACAGAAATGTCAAGGTGCCATGTGTAAGCTACTCAGTCTCACACACTTATTCACCTTCCTTAGAGCTGCTCATGCCCTGTAGGTAGAATAACCTTTAGGTGTATGGTACCAACCCCTTTAAACTTCCTCAGTGGAAGACACTGTGATGCATTATTGCCCCAGGACCACACCATCATTCTCCCAAGGAAGACTTGACATCACTACTCTGACTGCTCAGGTGTGTTCTGTGTGGGCAAGTGCTTAGTGCCTGACCCAGCCACATCTGCTCATGTCTGGTCAGGGTTCCATATGGGCAGGATTCTGTTACTAAGCACATTCTTAATTATAATGCCCTGCAGTTTCACTGAATACAAAGTCAGCTGATTGTGCGTTCTCTTGACCCTAAATCTGGCTTCCTTAGTATGGTTTATATCTTAGTCTATCCAGACCTAAAATTTATACCAGCTTTTCTCTTTGGGGAAAACCATTTTACCTGGGGTATGTTTAACACACATACGTAATGCACACACACTCCTAGTTGCATTTTTTTTTTGTTTCTATAAGATACCTACCACCCTAAGAGAGAAAGGGTTTATTTGGCTTACAATTTTGTGATACAGTCCAACACTGAGAAGTCAAGACAGGAACTTGAAGCAGCTAGTTCACAGGAAGAACAAAGGGAATTTGAATGTGAGCATGTGCTCAGGTTGCTTTTTCTTTATTCCTACACTCAGGACTCAGCCCCACCTGGGTACCACAGTGAGCTGGGATTTTTCTTATCAATTAACACAATAAAGAGACTCCCTCACAGACAGCCATAGGCTATCCTGATCTAGATAGTCTTTTATTGAGACTCTCCTCCCAAGCCACCCTAGATTGTGTCAAGTTGACAATTAAAATCAGCTGTCACATATATGCACATATGAATACATTTATCTTCTATAATATGATGGTAATTGGTCAACATATAATATGTATGTGATGTTGTAATATATGATAGTAAATGCAAATGCAGTGTTTAGTATTGTTATCTGTGTCTAACATATTTGTATGTAGTTACTCTGTGTGCACGTGTTTTGGTGGAGATCAACCAGGGCCATAGGTAGGCTAGGCCCTGAGCTACAATGAAATTTTTATATAATCATACAATTACAAAATATAATGTGAATCAGTCATTAATTTCCATCATGTGTACAAAAGTATGAACATTATTTAAAAATCATAGGGCTGTAGTTCAGTAGTAGAGCATTTGCCTAACATACTCAAGGCCCTGGACCTATCCGTAGCACTCCCCAACACACAAACACACACATACATATATTCAGAAGATAAATACACACAATATATTCAAAACAGTATTTCTGGTGTTTTTCTAACAGAGGGTGGCTCCCACTTGATAGAGACGAAGACCTCATCGCCGCAAGGTGAGGCTAAGATGAGCATTACCAGCGACGAGGTGAACTTTCTGGTATATCGCTACCTCCAGGAATCAGGTAACAGCTTGCTTTTCTGAAGGGAGTTCATTGGGCAGAATGGTTACCCACCAGTGCAAACCAGGCTATATAGGATCATCAAAAACACCTAAGGACCCGTTTTGTAAGAGTATTAGGGATGAAAGAGTGGTTTGGGGGGCACTTCATTCCTGGATTGGAATGTGGGA
Organism: Myodes glareolus; assembly: GCF_982192425.1. Lineage (NCBI taxonomy): Eukaryota > Metazoa > Chordata > Mammalia > Rodentia > Cricetidae > Myodes > Myodes glareolus. The sequence goes on from NC_142053.1 coordinate 123,200,911, forward strand.
GGATGATCTTTCTTCTCATGACAGAAGTAAATCAAATTGAAGTTACTATCAAGAGCAGTTGAGCCAGGCCTGATGACAAATGTGCCTTTAATCCTTGCACTTGGGAAACAAAGACAGGTAGATCTCTGAGTTCAAGGCCAGCCCGGTCAACATAATGAGTGAGACATTGTCAAAATGTTGCTTCATGGTATATAGTTAGACTAGGCCAGGTGGTAGTGGTGCATGCCTTTAATTGCAGCACTCTGGAGGGAGAGCAGGTGGATCTCTGTAAGTTTGAGGCCAACCTGGTCTACATACTGAGTTGCAGGACAGTTAGGGCTGATGCACAGAGAAACCCAGTCTTACAAAACAAAACAAAACAAAAAGACTAGACACATAAGTCTCCTATTGACAAAATAGGCTATGTGGGTAGTAGCAGCAGGTGTGCTCAGAAAGCCTCGTGTGGGACAAAATTCTATTTTGTCATGGTCAGTGTGATTTCTGTAATGAGAGATAGTAGTTCTCAAGTAAAATATTTTTTAATTTTAACAACTTTAAGATATTTAAGACCTACAAAACAATGCTAATGAAAACTCATTCTGATATCTAGCCATGCAGCTTAAGCAACAAGTCACTGGGGGCCAATAGGTAACCCCCAATGTTCACTTCCCTAATAGAGAATAGAAGTTTCTGGTGAAGTCGTTGGCAAGTGTCTCCTTCTGAGGGCTGTGTGGGGAGTCAGTTTCACGTCTCTCCTTACTTTGATGGCCTGTTAACGATCTTTAGCATCCCCTGGTTTAAAGCTGCATCACCTTGGTCCTGATGTCTCAATGTATCCACATCTCCTTTTGCAAGGAAGAAGTCATATTGGTTCATATCACTGGTTCTCAGGCTGTGGGTCATGACCCCAAATAGCCCTTTCACAGTGGTCACCTACCTAAGACCATCAGAAAACACAGATACTTACATTACGATTCATAACAGTGGAAAGATTACAGTTACAAAATACCAATGGAATAATTTTATGGTTGGGGGATCACCACAGCATTAGAAACTATATTTCTATTTGTTTGTTCATTTATTTATTTTGGTTTTTCTGTGTAACAGTCTTAGCTGTCCTGGAACTAGCTCTTGGAGACCAGGCTGGCCTCGAACTCACAGAGATCTGCCTGCCTCTGCTTCTAAGTGCTGGGATTAGAGTGCACCACCACCGCCCAGTGAGGAACTGTATTAAAGGGTCACAGCATTAGCAAGGTTGAGAACCACTACTCTAGGGTCTCAGCCTACTTGTTTTTAATAAATTATACCCACAAGGAACCTATTCAAATGGTCACACTCTTGAGATATAATGTGTTCCCATCTTCCAGAGTTACATGTGTAGTTCTGTTAGTTAGATTTCTTTCATACCTCAAGCAAAGCAAATTAAAGGGGAAGTGGTTGCTCTGTCTTCAGAAGCCTTAGTCCATTTTTTGTTTGCTTTGGGTGCTTTTAGGACTGTTTTGTGGGAGAACATGGTGATGGGAGTATATGGCATGGCAAAGTAGCTTACCTCATGGTGACCAGGAAGCAAAGAGAAAAAAATGGGAAGGATAGGGAAGTCACTAGTGTCCCCTTTAAATGTCACACCTGATGACCTGAACTCTCCCACTTCTTAAAGGCCCCATCACCACCCAATTGTGCCACTGATTGTCACTCTAATCTTTTCATATGGGCCTTTGGGGACATGTCACAGCTAAAGTATAGTACCCTTCTCAGTGCCGGATATAGTTAACTTCCCTTAAACCTATCTTAAGTTGAAAGTGCAAGTTAAAGTACATTTAAGGGCCCAGTAGGTAAAGTGCTTGCTTTGCAAGGGTATGGATCTGTGTTCCTTTCCCCACCACCCATGCCAAGCCTTGTCATCAAAGGCTAGTTTTACTCACACATCATCACCATTCTTCCTTTCTCCTGCGTTTCCTATTCCCCCTGCCTGCTCAACCCTCATTCAGAAGCTGAGCTTCCATTCTGCAGCCCCTTAGTGCACACAGTTCCATGTTCACATCTCCAGCCCACACCCTTCTCCCTACTTTACTCTCACCTACCTCTGCTTCCCTCTTCCTGCAGGTTTTTCCCACTCCGCCTTCACGTTTGGGATCGAAAGCCACATTAGCCAGTCCAACATCAATGGAACACTAGTGCCGCCGGCTGCCCTCATCTCCATTCTTCAGAAGGGACTGCAGTATGTGGAGGCGGAGATCAGTATCAATGAGGTATGTTCATTCCTGAGAATGTGGCAGAGTTCCAGAACCCCACCCCATCCCCTGCCCAGCAGATCTCTGGAGAGTGTGTGGTTCTACTACATTGGTCTGGCATGCATTCTAAGGTACTTGGGAAAAAGTGGAGGCTACAGACTGGCCACTGCACCATCAGCAAGATTTGGGTGCCCCCTTGTGTAGGTTTGCAGAATCATAAGGTGTTGACTTATGAAAACAATCAATTCATTCTTTTATCTGCTTTGGCCCAGTGTATGCATGGGCAGGCAAGCTCTCTTTCTGATTTTCCAGGGCACACTGGCCAGAGAGAGCTCTAACTGTGTTTTGTCTGAAACTGAGAGGGGACATAACCAAAGGGAAATTTGACCAGCAATTTTTCTGAACACTCTACCCATTTCTCCTGTTCTTACATTTTCTCGCTTGTCACCATCCTTCTTTGATGTTTCCTGACTGAGCCTTGGAGTAAGTGATATAGATGTCTGATTTAGAGCTACACATTCAGTGATCATTTATTTTCTTCACTTTTACCAGTACAACTTTCTATAGTGAGTATTACCCACTGCAAAGCTAAGAGCAGCACTAATCTATGATCTTAAACATAAATATCTAGAATTTGATAAGCACATCATGTCCATTTAGCAAAACCATAACAGTACCTTCCCCAGCCACAGGCTTTGGCCAGGTTTACAGTACCAGATACAAATTCTGACTTGTGAAATAGATCTCAAATCCAATCAGAAAACAGTTAACTACCCTTATAACAGTCGGGCCGCTGTTGTGACAGTGGACACATCTTGCCTGGCAGGTTGGTGATATAAAGCATGTGGGGTTCATAGCTGAGTAGCAATTCTTTCTCTGAAGTTTTCATAGTACCTTCTAGCCCTATGAAAGATACCCTATCCATCTCAGTTCCTGCTTGATTTGTGTCTTGCTTCTTAAAGGCCAGCAACAGAGTCTTAGTAACTAGTTCTGGTGGGAAATTGACATCAGTGGCAATAAATAACCTGTATTATTTTGGTTTTTAGGGCCTACCAAACCAGCAACCTATAAAGAGTTAACAGACCTTTGGCAGCTTTTTAAAAAATAGTCTTTGGCTTCTGGGAGCAGCTTTAGCTATGCACGTAGGATACCTCTGCTCATACTTTGTTTTAACTTACAAAAGAGCAAGTTTCCTTATTACTTTTTCATACATATTTTGATTGACTTGCTCCAGCACATACCACCTTCTTCTCTCCACCATAGTCCACCTTTAGAAATACCTTGCTCAGGCTTTCTTTCTGTATTCTCTTTTAACTTTAAAAATTGTCCTTCAGAACACAAAAGTAATGTCTGATTTCCATTTCTCTCATCTTCTAAGAGGTTTTTGTTTGTCTGTGTGTAGATAATCTTTGTTACATTTCCAGGCCTTAAAAGAAGGAACTCCAAGAATATGATTTAAATGTGACAGTATTGACAGTGACCTCTTTTTTAAATTCATTAGTTAATTTGTATTTTATGTGTATGTGTGTTTTGCCTATATCCGTGTCTGTATACCACAATGGGTTTCTGGTGTCTGCAACAGCCAGAAGGGGCATGGGGTTGCCTGAAATGAACATTACAGATACTTGTGAGCTACCATGTGGGTGCTGAGACCTGAACCCAGGTCATCTAGAAGAGCAGCCAGTACTCTCACTGACTGAGACATCTCCCCAGCCACATGACCATGTTTTGTGACACAGTCACTTGTTTGCTGAGGCTCTCTATGAAAGAGGGAAGTAATGTAGAAGGATCAAGACTGATCAGCCTGGGCCACTTAATGGCCAGAATGCAGGGCCAAGAGACTGATGGGTGATATTGTACCATGTTGTATTATTTTCCTTATTTTTCACATTGTATTATAATTTGAACACAAAAACAAACCAAAAAACCCACTGGGCGCGATGTGTTGTTTAGATAGTATTCAACCGAAACTTGTGCCTTTCTGTTTCCGGGATAATTGAAGTTCAGAGCATATGGGAACATGGTTTCTCATCCAGCAGACAGCCTGGAGGTATGTGGAGCTTCCTGATTCAAATACCTGTAGTGTTTCCTGAGGGAGGAACTTCTGTGTATTTAAGGATGTGTGGAAATGTTTGTATAATGGGTAGGAACTACATAAAGTACTGTAAAACGTATGCATTAGGATCAAGTGAACCTGTTGTCTGGAGTATCGTGGTGCTATTTCATCTCTATGCAGAGACAAGAGAATCATTATTGAGCACATCCAGGGCTTATTAAATCAGATGGACTAAGAAGCCTATTCTGAGTAGTACAGTTAGTTGGCTTCATATTGGGCTCATTGCTCCTTCATTGTTAATGGTGGCCATTGTAGAGATGCCCACTCTGGTGGGAGCATCCCTCAGGGTTCTGTGGCTGTAGTGCTCAGAGGAGGGATTTCCAGTGCACCTGAGGATGGTGAGCAGCATGTCATGCTCTGCCCACTAGATGGCGAGATAAGCCCATGCTCCCACTGTTGATGACTGAAAATGGCTCTCCCACATTGAGACATATCCTTCAAGGAGGCAGTCCTACCCTACTGGTTAAATAGTCATTGATTGTAGTAGGTTTTATCATAGGATAAAAGGAAAACTATTCAGATGCTCTTAATGCCAAAATTTGGATTGACATCTATCAAATCTCCACTAAAGATGATCTTCACTGCTGTCTATGAACAGTCCTCCTCATCCACTTCCCTGTTCCTCTTTGCCCTCGATCCCTGTCCCACCACAAAAATTCTTTGCACCTATTCCTAGTTCATATCAAATTATCTGGTCCATGGTAGCTGATGGGTAACCCTTGTCTTGATTTCCTAGGATGGCACGGTATTTGATGGGCGTCCCATTGAGTCCCTATCGTTGATTGATGCTGTGATGCCTGATGTGGTACAGACAAGACAGCAAGCCTTTCGGGAGAAGCTCGCTCAGCAGCAAGCAAGTGCAGTGGCTGCGGCAGCGGCAGCTGCCGCAGCCACAGCCACAACCACAGCAGCCACAACACCAGCAGCTGCTGCCCAGCAGAACCCACCAAAGAATGGAGAAGCCACCGTGAATGGGGAAGAGAATGGAGCCCATGCAATAAGTAAGTGGAGAGTTATCTGGTCTTCAGGAGACATGGTTGTGTTTTTCTTTGTTTTTCCTTGTGAATCTGTATATAGCTGAAGGAAACTTTAAAGTGCTGCCCACTGTCAGTCTGTTAAATTGTTTTCTGATCCTTGCTTCTGATCTGTCCACAAGATCTCCATCTTGTACAACTTCATTCATATCCCTTGGTTTTAGAAAGTATTGCTCCTCTGTGAGTAGCCACATTATAAGGGGAGCTTCTATAAGTAAGTCACCCAACATAAAAGTGTGTCATTTGTAGTAACCTTCAATCCCAGCTTCCCACTGGTGTCCCATGCTAAGGGATAAATTATGCTATCAGAACAGGTAGGGTGACGTCTACATCAGCCCTGCACATGGATAGAGCAGGGGTGAACATATGTCTTAATGCACACTGACAACTCACGACAGAGAAGGTATATTCCATGTGCACCCACGGCTCTAGTAGCTGTTTATACCCCTGCTGCCACCTACTGAGGTTTCTGATTTCCACACCGTTCCTTGGGCCTGGGGTGCCGACCTCAAGATTCACGGTCTGCTCTTGTATTACTGCTGCAAGGTAACTTCTCCTTTCTGCTGCTACTATGTTTAGAGGGACAACATTCAGAAATGGTTCTCTTTCTTCAACAAGACTTTGGAGCAGTGCACTCAGACCCATCAGTCCTCCAGGACTAGCACTCTGTCTGGTGGAGCCAAATCATTGGCCTTCTTGCATGATTCTCTTGAGAGTGGCCGTGCAAGTTTGCTTTGTGTTCCTGTAATGACATATCTGAGGCAACTGGTTTAGAAGGAGAAAAGACTCAGGTCAGCTCACAGGCAATGCCTACACATGGCCGTGACCATGGTGAACGTGGAGGCAGAAGCACAAGGTAGAAGAGCATCATGGGAGACAAAGAAGTCAGAGCATCCTGGAAATGGCTACCAGTGACTTTCCACTAGACACTACCTGCTATTGTGTCTACATGTGGACACCAAGCTTCCAGCACACGAACACTTTGGGAACAAATACACAGCATATCACTGTCTAAACAGAAACACAGACTGTGGACCAAACTACAGAAATGTCCACTTTTGCAGTCATTAGATGTATTGTGATTTTGGTACATAAATAACAAAGTAGTTTTAAAACAGTAGTGTCTAAGGATGCAGTTTTTTAGTGAGTTGGTGAGTCATGTATGTTTTCATGTTTGTTTGACAGATAATCATTCAAAACCAATGGAAATAGATGGGGAGGTTGAAATTCCATCAAGCAAAGCGACGGTCCTTCGGGGCCATGAATCTGAGGTGTTTATTTGTGCCTGGAATCCTGTTAGTGATCTACTTGCTTCTGGGTAAGGATTTGGGACAGGAATGCATCTGGGTCTGGAAGGGGCTTTCTGGCACAGTTCTTGAGGAAAGCACACGTTTGCCGTATCTTCTTAATGTGTACAGACTGAGGAACAGGCTGTTTGGTGTACCTTCTACTGTGGTGAAGCCAGTGGTCCAGCTGTTTCTTTGTCGGGTGGGGAGCAAGGCAGACATATCTCAAGTCAGTAAGCAGAAGAGGGGGATAAGGATATAAATTGAACAAGAGGGGTGGAAAAGACAGAGCACATGCTAATGATGTGAGACCTTGCACACATTAGTCCCATTTCCCCCTTTGAACCAGAACTAAACACTTCATGTTGGTTTTGCAGATCTGGAGACTCCACTGCAAGGATATGGAACCTTAATGAGAACAGCAACGGGGGCTCCACACAGCTCGTGCTGAGGCACTGTATACGCGAAGGTGGACACGACGTTCCCAGTAATAAGGATGTCACCTCACTGGACTGGAATGTAAGCAATTCATGTATTTAGATGATTATACAGCTTCCTTCCTGATGAAACATATGCAAACAGAAGGAAGCAGACAGTTCTGTCTCAGCTTCCACCCTGGGGTGTTGGTATCAGGGACTCATGATCAGGTCCTAGTGGACAGATCGCAGTCTGGGGATGGGAAATTGTTCCCATCATTGTGAGCATGTGTTGCCTGTGAGAAGGCTAACTTTCACACAGCTCCATGTGGGAAGGAGACCCAGGAAAGTACCCAGATACTAATATACTTTGTCTTTTTTCTGTCCCCCAGAGCGATGGGACACTGTTGGCAACAGGTTCCTATGATGGCTTTGCAAGAATATGGACAGAAGATGGTAAGTTTCACATCCCTCTTGTGTTGAATAAGATGGACTTTATGAGTGAACAGTTGGTGACTGTAAAGTCATCATGTCTGTGTTTTCCTATCTCAGGTAACCTAGCCAGCACCTTAGGTCAGCATAAAGGCCCCATCTTTGCCTTGAAGTGGAACAAAAAGGGGAATTATATTTTGAGTGCTGGTGTAGATAAGGTGAGTGAGTATCAGCTTTTAATGCACCCCTTTTAGCTATGGATCTGGATTTATTTTTAGCCTGTTGGCTTCTTTGGCAATATAACTCATTTAGGTTCAAATTTCTCTGGTTTGATCTTACTGCTGACTTTGAACAAAACAAAATACATAATACATTTATGTAAATTCATAATACATTTACTTCTGTAGACCTTCATTCAGAATGTGCTCTCAGCCCAGTGATAAAAAGAAGAAAAAAATTCTCCAAATGTTGTATTAATCTAGGCGGCAGTAAAATGGAGTTTGTTAATCCAGGAAGCAGTTTCTGTGTTGACTTTAATTCACTAAACAGTTCGTAATCACAGACTCTTTTTCCTTCCCTTGGCTAAACCTTTCCTCACCTGATAAACCACTCTTTCCCATTATAGATGGCAGAATTCTCTGAGACCCAATACAGTGTCATACTTCACAGAAACTCATGAGGCTGACTCATTGTTTGATTTCTCAGTCCATACTTTGGATTTATGGCGGTTCCCCTATTCCCCCAGTTTATAGAGTGATGGGGGATTGTTGGAGATGTTCGTTCCTGTGGCACTCCTTTGGAACAGTGTCCAAAGGATATGCGGGTGTGCCTTCTGAACTGTTACTTAATGGTTTTCTAGGTTTGAAAGCTGAGAGGAAATTCCCATCAGTTTTGGTAGATTTCCCACATACTGGTGAAGGCTGCTGTGTACTAGTTACTTTCATTAATGTGACATTCGCATTATTGAGTGTGAAACGCACATTAAGTCTTCGCACATTAAACGCACATGTACATCATAGACTTAGGTCAGAAATACAGAAATGACAAGTGTTGTATAAATACTTTACATTCTTGCATGTATAAACGATATCAGTTTGTCTATACATAGGGATAAAATAAAATACGTTGTTAAATTTATTTCCTAGAAGGAAAGGGGGCTGGTTGTGTTTTCTTTTATAAGACATTCTTCTAGATAATTCTTTGAGAAGAATAGTAACTGACTTTTCCCTCTGTTTGCGGAGTACAGACAACAATAATTTGGGATGCCCACACAGGAGAAGCCAAACAACAGTTTCCTTTTCATTCAGGTAGGTTTGTTGTTGGGGCTATACAGAAGCAGTCCCAGGAGTTTCTTTCTTTTTAAAAATTTGTTTTTATTTAAGCTTACATGGTATTGTATAAGAGCGGAAGCATTTCAAGAACCTTGGGACTAATGTGAAACAAAGTAGTGGCAATAACAAAATCGGTGTCCTGGCCAAAAAATAACTGCTACCTCCCTTTTACACGTAACTGGGTCTGTCCCTGTGTTTTTTGTTTTTGTTTTTGTTTTTGTTTTTTTCCTCTTTCATCAAAAGGTGGGGTCTCTCTGCATAGGCATCTTAATGCTTGTAAATTGGAAGGAAAGTATCTTTAAGGTCTATGAAGGATGGTTTTCATGGTTTCAGTAGAGCTAATTCACACTGGAACTGGGCATTCCTGGTCACTAGACAAGACCCCTGGGTGATGCTTTTGTTTGCATTGCCAAACTCTGTATTCAGTTAATAAAGTGAATGTCCTCTCTTGCCTCTTGCCGTGCAGCACCTGCCTTGGATGTGGACTGGCAAAACAACACTACCTTTGCCTCATGCAGCACAGACATGTGCATTCATGTGTGCAGGCTTAGCTGTGACCGCCCGGTCAAAACCTTCCAAGGACATACTGTGAGTAGCAGTTCTGATCCTCAGAGTTGGGAGTTGTAAAAGTGTGATGTAGGCGCCATCTTTTCAGTGAGTGCATTAAAAGTTAACTGCACAGGGGAGACCACTTGATCTACCATGCTTTGCTGCTTAGAGTCGTAGTGCCTGCTGTGAGTGATGGAATTAACCCAGCTGAAGTTTCAGTGGTCCTGGGAATACCTCAGAGTGGCTTTCTGCTAACCTCTGTTTTATTCTGAAGCTGTTTCTCTTCTAACTCCAGTCTGTTTCCCAGTTTTTAATAGGGGTACCCATTTTATGTCTGATTTTTGTTTCCCTGCTTAGAATTTACTTCTCTCATACCCTGCCTTCTGGTTCCATAAATGATTCTCACTGATGCTGAGTGCTCTACCTATTTGGGTTCTGAACCTGTTACTTCCCAAGACTGTGTGCAGGTTCTAGAAGTTTGACTTGAGATGCAAAAGGACAGCAAGAAAGAAAGCTCTACTCCCAGGAAGGAAGCATGGGGCATTTCCATGGGGAATTGCAGATGGATCAGCTAGAGACAGACAGGTCATGTAGAGATTTGCCTGTGAGTTTTCTCTACAGCTGCAGTTAGTTGAAGACATACACATTGCCTCATTTACACTCAGGCTCACAGATAGGCACACACTGTCACATTAACCCTCTATGCTGCTCTGTACTCACACCCTTCCTCTTCCCAGCTTCTTCCAATTTCACACCCTTCAAAACTTGGTGTCCTTACAAAGGGGATCAACCACAACATTGAAGTATGAAGTTATTTAGAAAACAATCTGGTGTGTGAAGCTGTTTGTTAGGGCAAGACAGCTGACTTGGTTGAAGAGGCAGTTAACGGCAGTAGTGTTCTCAAGACCCCTCTAAAGAGATCCCCTAGACAATAAATTCCACTATCTTTTCCTCTGCCCCTTGCTCTGCATGCTGTCCCTGTCAGTATGGTGGAGCTGCAGGTGGCCCTTGATATAACCACATCCCCTTCTTCCTTCTGTACCAGAAGCCTTTCTCCTCCAGTCTTGGGGTTTCTGATACTCAGAAACAAAGAAAACCTGACAGTTTCCTTGTTGTATGGTCCCAAAATCCAGCTTGATAAACCAGTGGGTTTTAGTGGGGTTACTAGCAGAAGTAGAAATGTCTCAAAGACAGCTGCACCATCAAAACTCACTTCAGTATGGGTGATAACCTTTTGAAAAGTGAAAACCTGGAGCTCAGTGTAACAACCATAGACCCTCCCTTTCTGTGTGGCTTGATCAGTCAAGTAGCCTGTCTTTGTTTCTTCTAGACAGTTCAACTGACCTCTGCTATTTCCAGGGACCTATGTTTATCTGAGAGTGACTCAGCAGTCTTTTCTGCATGTATACACTCTTGTGATTGGAGGTGATGGGCTGGTGGATCTGGTTAGTGTCAGGGACTTCCTGGAGATTTTTTTGAGTTGCTCATTTCTTGTCTTAATGAGCTTCCCTGTAGTATTTCATCTTACAACTCCCTGAAAACATCCTGTCTTAAGAAGTTTCCCTTCGAAATGGAAGTTTTTAACTTCAGAGGAAACTGCTACACAACACAAATCCACAAGACGATGGATTTTATTTCTCAGTACCTTTTCTTGACTGGGTGTAGTTTCCCTGTTATCTTTGTGCATTTGGATGGCATGAAACCTTTGCCTACCTTTACCTTCCATCTAGCAAGTTACAACTGTTTCAATAGAGTGATGAAGAGGAGCTGCTATATTAAAAGCACAGAAAGTGATTATCAAAGTTCACTTTTAAAAACAAACAGTTTTAACCCAGTGGTGGTAGTGCTGCACATCTTTAATCCCAGTATACAGGAGACAGAGGTAGGCGGATCCCTGAGTTCAAGGCTAGCCTGGTCTACAGAGTGAGTTTCAGTACAGCCAGGGCTACACAGAGAAGGCCTGTCTCAAAAAAAAAAAAAAAAAAACACCAAGTAATGAACGAATAAATGAATGAATCAAACAAACTAGCTTTAGCTCTGCTTGATGGCATATACCTGTAATTCTAATTAATACTCAGAAGGCTGACAGAATAGTTCCAGACCATCATGGGATACATAAGGAGGTCCTTCCTAGCCTGTACTGCATCATGAGACCCTGTCTCAAGAAGCAATAAATAATTGATTTAGTTAGCTGTGCTTGTTGTATGCAAATTCTTCATTTGGCTTCCTTAATAATGAAATTTCCCCTAAAGAAATATGAATATAAGTGTGGTTATTCTTTTGTAATATATATCAGTATTTTTTCATGAATGAAAAGCAAACTGAGGGAAGAATATGGGTGTGTTCTTGTGTTGTGGTCTTTGATATCCTGTGAACTCCTGAAAGTCCCTCTGCACTGCAGCGCTGGTAGCATGCTGCTGCCCCTGATGAGTGCCAGCCTTTCTACATAAAGACTCTGATTTCTTTGTGAAATGCTGTGCTCTCTTGCAGAATGAGGTCAATGCTATCAAATGGGATCCTTCTGGAATGTTGCTAGCCTCCTGCTCTGATGACATGACATTAAAGGTAATGTTGGTTTCTAAAGGGATGAGGTGGTTAGTCCTATGCAAATCTTTCTATGTCACACAGCCCTTTATACCCTAATCACCTGGACCGTTACTTTGACATTGTCTTTTCTCCTTGGTTTTCCTGGTTTCTAAACTAAATGTCTCGTTCTTCTATGGAGTTTTTGACATCTGGGGCATGATTCCTAGTGAGAGACTTATCCTTCCTATGGCCTGTCCACCAGCATCCTTGTAGATTTAGCTTAACTCTGTGCTTTGGCACATCCTTACAGCCACCTGCTAATGTGCCTGGCTGACTGCTTGCTGGCTTGTGAATATCTCCCAGACCTGCTGCCTAAATGATACCTTAGGTGCACTAGAATGAATGATATTGAGCCTTTCTTAATTAGGGACACAATATTAGCTCACACTGTTACCAATGTCTCTTCCAGATCTGGAGTATGAAGCAGGATGCATGTGTCCATGACCTCCAAGCTCACAGCAAAGAGATATATACCATCAAGTGGAGTCCCACAGGACCAGCCACCAGCAACCCAAACTCTAACATCATGTTAGCAAGGTAAAGCAGGGCAACTTCACAGCTCTGTCTGCTTCCTGAACGTAGCTTCACTCCCTATTGCTTAGTGAGTAACTCAGATGGGAAGACTCACTCACACTTAGAAATAGCAGGGTTGAATCCCTTCCAAACTGAACAACATGGGAGTTCACTGCAAAGGGGGCCAAGGACATGGAAGTATAACCTCCCTCAGTATCCATGGAGGTGGTTCTGGGACCCCCTGTGGGTAACAAAATCCATAGATGCTTACTTCCCCTTTGCCTACAGCCTCTAAGTGCATTCCTCTGTACTTTAAATATCTCTAAATGGCCTGTATTACCCATAAAATGAAAATGCTATATGAGTCGTTCTTAGACTGTAGTTTAGGTAAAAGTGACCAACAAAAAGGTCTGTACATATCCAATACAGTTTTTATGAGTTTGGCTTGGTTTGTTTGAGATGGAGTCTCATGTAGCCCTGAGTACCTGGAACTTGCTATGTACCACTTCCTCTGAGACATTAGAGTTATAAGCCTTCACAATAATGCATTTTCCCCTTCCCCCTCAATGGTTTTTTTATCCACAGTTATAAAATTATGAATGTGCAGGTATGGAGGGCTGGCTTACTAGAGTGAAAGTTTTTAAGGCAAAGAGAGGAAAATAAGAGTTTGGCTTGGGGCTCAAGTTTGTTCTTGAAGCTCCATTCAGGGCTATGGTACTGGAATTTTGACTAGAGATAAGTGATTCCCTGCTTTAGCCAAAGGTGACCCGGATCTCTTAATGTTGAAACTGTTGATTAACTAAGGCCCAGAAGCAAGGGGCCAAAGGTATCTCATCCAAACCAAGTCACTTTGGACTTTAGACAACAGAACTGTTGTATCCTGATGCATGTTAAAGTCCAGGAAACATAACAATCCATTCTTGGGCTTTTGGTGCAGGGGTGGAAGCTCTTGCCTTGTGCATGCTGGACAAGTAGTGTACCACAGAGTACACACCATCCCTCCTCTTGGTAGTTTAATGAGAGCATTTAGACAGATGAACTAAGGCCATTATGAGCCAGAATCCAGGACTTTGAGAATGATCTGGAAACCGTGATATGAATCTTAGGGGTTTGAATTTATGCACTTAGTCTGGACAAGACCAGACCCCCAAAGGAAAGTTTGGTTTCTAAGGAGCAATGGGAAGCTTGGTCTGTGTTGTTCCAGAGGCTTGAGGAGGAAGTGACAATAGGTTCTGCTGTAAGGTAGTAGTCGGGTGAGCAGCCTTTCCTGGCAGTGAGAACAACTTTGTGGTAAGTGTTCAACCAAAGACTGTCTCCAAGAATAGATGGTGACTCTTGATTATACCTCAGTGGTAGGTCACTTGATAGGCGTACACATCACCACCAAAAACTCACACAAATAACTCCAAACACTGAGTGACTGAACTAGAAGAACCCCAAGGTCTTAATTCTCCTTTTTTAATAATTATCCAAAAACCCACTTGCATATCAGTGATGTAGTACTACATGTAGCGGTCATTTTTAATGACTAGGGAAATGCTTCTTTCTATCACATAATACATATCAGAAACAAATATATTATCCTGTTAAAAGAACAAAAGGACACACTGAACATTGTGAGACCATTGGAGATGTAGAAAGCCAGGCGGTAACAGCTATGTGATATGTGGTGTTCTTTTAAATCTGAAAATTATTAAACTCTGTAGCCCTTGTCACTGTGGTTCTATATGCACGTGTGGGTTTAGATTTTCTTATGTGGAAGTGCATCTTTACTCAGCTTTTAAATTTTTTTTTTTAGTTGTACCTGGCTGGATTTGTAGTTGTTCAAGCAGGTATATTATAAACAATGATGGTGTTTTAGAAAGGTTAGTTGAGTAGTATACAAAAACATTTTGTGTTCAGAGGTGAGGGAACTAGAGAAAGAAATGAACACAGTAGCTAAGTGGGAAAGTACATATCCAGCTTGTACAACGTCCTCAGTTCTGTTTGGTGGCAGCTTCACTTTTCTCTGGAGAGAAAAGGCTCACTAGAATGCTCCCTTGAAGCAAATTCAAGTATGTTTCAAATATTACTAATAGGCAGTTCGCATGAGATACATCATAAAGATCTTGAAAAACCAACCCATTTCTGTGGTTGTTTTCCCTGCCGTCTTCCTAGTGCTTCATTTGATTCTACGGTTCGACTGTGGGATGTGGAGCGAGGCGTTTGCATCCACACACTGACCAAGCATCAAGAGCCTGTCTACAGTGTGGCATTCAGCCCTGATGGGAAATATTTGGCCAGCGGGTCCTTTGACAAGTGTGTCCATATCTGGAATACTCAGGTAATGTCTTGACTTCCTGTGGCCAAATCCTTCCTGAAAGGCGTATTTTCAGTTCCTGGGCTGGCAAGAGGGCTGGGGGAATGAGATATTCAGGAGTGAGTAGAGCGAGCCTTCCCATGGAGATCACAGATTCTGTGTAGTCATCTGTGTGTTCCTCATTGATGTAGGGTCTTCCCTACCTACAAGCCTTGAGTCCTTTGGATTCTTTCCATCTGATTTCCAGCCAGAACATTTAGCTTGTCACCTCAGGAGCATTCTCTCTTGGAACTGCTATCTTCAGCTGTCTTATCCTGGCAGGGACCTACTTCGTGTTAGAGAAAAGGCATGACCTAGTTTTGTCACCTTAGAAATGCTGCTGTTTGTGGGAAGGCCCTGTACGTGGCCTTTATAAAACCTTCCCAGGGAGACACTGCAGGATAACCAACTTTATCTTCCTCTTGTCCACTGTCGAACAACTCAGAGATAAAGGAATATGAGGTTTGGAATTTTAACATTTGAAAGTGTTATTTATTTAATACAGGATCTATGAATACTAGATTGTCATTTCAGCAGGGACTGAAAAGGGAAGGAGTTGGAATCAGTATAGCCACTGAATATCTCTGGCCTGACAAGGATGAGGGGATTCTGATTATCGAGTAGAAGTGGATGAAAACTAATGAGGTAGAATGGGTGGAAGTATGACACTGGGCAGTTCTTGGTTTTCTTTTTGGTGCTGGGAATGCAATGTGTAGAGCCTTGGAGGTAGCAGGCAATCGTTCTGCCCTGTGCTACGTCTTAAACCCTTGGTCATCATTCCTATTGCAAAGTAGTTAGGGTAAGTTACTGAGAAGAAAAAGCCAATTTGTTAGACTTGAGGAGAAGTCAATGCCCCACCTTTTTCATTCATTTTTGGTTGGTTGACATTTAGAAGGATATGACTTCTTAAGTTCATGCCCCTATGTGGTAGGGGAAGCAGTAAATAAGCCATGTTCTAACATTCCACAGACATTTCAGGGACATACCCCAAAAGTTAGCAGCATGTTTCCGGGTATGCCAATAGATACCTGTCACCTACCTGAGCTATATTATCAAGAAGCAAAACAGAATAAAAGGTAGAAACGTGTGCAGGAATAACATCCTCATACAGAGAGAACAGATTTTGCTAGTGATAGCTCACTTTGAAAGTGCCAGCAAGATGAAAATGCAGGTGCTCCTTAATATCTTTGAGGGATGGCTCCCCCCCCCCCCCGGGATACCAGAATTTGTGCAGCTCAGTTCACTTGTTTAAGACAGTGTGGTATGATATATATGTAGAGCTGATGCACATACACATTTACTAGGTGACTCACAACATCTGGTACAATATGACATGAATATTATAAGAATAATTGTTAGACCATTTGGTTTTCTTATTCTCTCCTCCCTCCCTCCCTCCCTCCCTTCTCTTTCTCTCCTCCCCTCCCCTCCCCTCCTTCCCCTCCTCTCCCCTCCCTCTTTTGCTTTCCTTTTCTTTTTTTCTTATTTAATACTAGGGATTGGATCCAGGGTCCTAAAACTCACTCACTGTACAGCCCAAGTTGGCTTAAACTTCGAATCCTCCTCCAGCCTCTGGAGTAGTTAGTATTGCATGTTGGCTTATTATATTGTAGGATTTTGGGGGGCTGGGGTGGGAGGTAATTGTGAAATGGACCAATGGTATTAGGTTCATATTGAAGGGAGCCAGGGAGTTAATTGTTTTGAGACATCTTAAAACCCACATTAATCCTCTTGTTATAAACATATATAATACTGTTGATTTTCTGTTGTCCATAGCCACAACGTTTACTACCCTTTATTTTTCTATGTAAATTGAAACTAATATTTATTTCAATGCATTTTTTATTATGCTTTGCTAATACTTGCTGTAGCTTGATAATGGTAAATATATGTATTAATTATAGCAAGTAAATATGTGTATGGCATCAATACATTATTGTTGTGGATAAGAATTAATGAATAGTTGGTGGCCGCTAGGGTTAGTGACTGTATAAGTCTTAGTTCACTGAAGGAATACAGCTAATAGAATGAAGCTGTACCAAAGGGGGATTTGTTAGGCCATGGGCTGGTTAGTCTAACAATGGCTGTCTGATCACAAAGGAAAGGCCAAGAATCAATCTGGTAGTTGATCAAGCCACTAAGCTGGATGTCTCAGCTGGTCTTCAGTCTACATTAGAATTCTGAAGACATAGGCTCTATTACCAGCCAAATAATGACTTAGCAGCAGGATAGATAAACTTGCCAGTGAGGGCAAGGAAGCCAACAGCAAAAGCTTACGTCTTCCATGTCTTTTTATGTGGGCTGCCTCCAGAAAGTGTGGCCCAGATTTAGGGTGGCTCTTTCCACTTCAAATGATCCAATTAGGAAATTGCTTCACAGGCATGTCCCTGATGCTTGGGTTTTAGTTGATTCCAGATATAGTCAAGTTGACAACCAAGATTAGCTATTAAAGAGACCTCTCATACATGCTGTATAAAGATAAGCTGAACTGGCTTAGTCAAGTCTAGAGAAACCTTGCCAACCACTAACAAATAACACAGCACAAATGTGTGTATTCATCCTTCCAAACTACATATTCAAACTTATGGGAGTTTTAAGTTCATGACATGCTAATGCATTGTCTAATTGTTGGTAGGCTGGGGGTGTGCTCATGCAAGTACTCTGAGGAGGAGACAGATAATCAGAACAGGAACTAGGTAGGGACTGGAGTAGGTGGAAAGACCTCAGCCCAGAGGACTGAGCCAAGCTCTAGGAAGGAAACAAGAAAAGACGACTTAATAAGATGGTGCTTGGGTAGCCATAGAGGCTAAATAACGACTTAGCAAAGCCACTGGGGAAAGCAGGGAATGTGGCTTAGTGGTAGAACTCATGCTTATCACCCTGTTGTCCCAATTTTCAAATCCAGCACTGAATGGTAGGAAAAGGTCAAGAGGAGGTCATGAGTTAAAGCTCCCCCTCTGGTAGGTATGCATCATCTTTTGTGCTCCCAAGTGCCATGAGACGTTGCTGGGCATAGTCATGACTAGCTGAAATGTGGTGGCAGTTCTGTGGGTGACAATAGATTGGTGTTCATGAAAATTCCTTAACTTTTGTGTTCTTGAAAGCTTCTTGATCAGATAGAGGTTTATGGAGGAAGAGTGCCCCCTTTTATTACTGTCATTTTGGGGACCTCTTCTGAGTTGTCATGACAAATGCTTTGCTTTTCAGAGTGGAAGTCTCGTCCACAGCTACCGAGGCACAGGTGGCATATTTGAGGTGTGCTGGAATGCTCGAGGAGACAAAGTGGGTGCCAGTGCTTCGGATGGCTCTGTAAGTGGCACCTCTGTCCTGCTGGGTGTTAGGGGTACAGGGCAGCCGATCCCTGATCCAGCACTAGATCCTTTCAAAGGCCTTGTGAGACTTCTCTGTCCTGCTGTGCCTTATCACCTAACAGGTGCTTGGTTACCACATACTATGTACATGTGCAGGCATGTCTGTGGGAAGGAGGCTTCTCTTTGGGTTGAAAATGGCCTTGTCTTTGCCCCAGAATATTAGTGAGCTTGATTATTTTTAGCTGCAGTGACTCTACACATAAGTATGTACCCCAGGATATTAAGGAATATCTGAAGTCATATTAGGTTGCCACTACTTTGGTGCAGGGCACTATTTACTGATGGAGTCAAAGGATGCTGGTAAGCCTCTTACAATGGTCTAGATGCCCCACTTTGGCCAAGAAATATCTGGCCACAAATATCATTAGTATATAGGCCGAGAAACTTGTGCCTATTCCGTTGCTATGTGAATGTTCTGGCCAAACATCATCATGACAAGCCATAGCTTTCATCAGATAGGCCTCCTGGTTTCTGTGGATCTTATTGTGGTCCACTAGCATGTGTAATTTTTAATTTGCCTCTGAACTTAAGGTTGCAATAACTCTAGGGTGAGGTGCAATTCTGGCTGATGAACCGAGTTATTAGTGTGGCCTGAAATCTTTCGTTATCTGCTCCATCACCATGTAGGCATCCTATTTGTGACCCTTGCTGGTGACCTTAGTTACTGAGTTCTGGAATGGTCCATGGCTTGATTTTTCCTTTCCCTGCTCTTTGCTAGAGTTTGGTTGTTCGGATGTTCAGAAACTAGCCTGTTTCTAGGGTCTCTCTCTCTTTTTGACTCTTCCATTATAAAAACTTTACAAGCATGAAGTTGGTAGCTAGACTGTACCTTGCCAACATCTGACTGAAGGCACCTGATATTATCTCTCAAAGTAACGGACATTTTATCTTTCCTTCCAGGTCTGTGTTTTAGACCTCCGAAAGTAAACACAAAATATAGAAAACCATTCTAATGGACCAGCAGTGAATGTGTGGGATTGCAGCATCCTTCCTATGATGGGCTCTAAACTGTGTGAACTTGACTTGTTCGAGTCTACTTGGAAATCACCTGTCCCTGGCCACAGGATTCTTCCCCCCCACCCCATCCCTAATCTGCATCCAGAAGTTTAAAACACAAACAAATACAAAGTCATACACATGGTTGTATCACAGGAATATGGTTTCCACCTAAAATGTTCAGCTGGGGAAGGATGAAGCCATCAGCTACATGGTGCATGGTTTGGTTTCCATCCAGAACAGGCTCTAATGACTGAACAGGGAAGGAAGAACATAAAGCTGTGCCAAAAAATAAAGAAAAGGTTTAAAAAAAAAGAAAAAACAAAAAAAACCCACAAAAACAAAAAAGAAAAATGCTGTGATAAACCAAAAGGGAGGAAAAACCTGCCCCTTATGGTATTTCCCTCCTATCAATTTGGATACTACAGTTGCTCTCCAAAAGACCAGTTTGTACCAATGAAACGTGTGACTTTGTAATCCCAACGCTGTATTTTCTAGAACCTTCTTTGGTGGTTTTTCTATCTGCTAAAATTCTGTGGTCTGGGGGCCTCCCACCTCAGATGGATACTGTTTTTGGCTTATTCTTTCTGTCCTCCCTTGTTGTCCCCCACTCCTTCCTCTGATGTCCTTGCTCTGGTGTGGTCTCACTTTTAATGAAATCCTGCATAGATATGGCCACATGCACACAACGGATCTTTGATGGACAGCACTCTCCTTCCCTCTCATCCTACCCCTTCCCATCGCTTACTCTCTGTCCCTTTCTCATAGTTGCTTCACATTAGGTCCCAAAGGCACTTTCAGAGCATAGTAAGTGCTTTATGTAAGAAGGCAGGGAGGGGGACTTTTTACAGAAAAAAAAAAGACTTATAAGAGAAAGAACCTGGAGTATTTTTTGAAAAAAATATTTTTATGTTAAAATGACTTTAAAATCCTAAAATGGCCATCAGACATAGAGAGTTTTGTGAAATTCATATTTAAGAGACTAAGAAGACACTGGCAGAGTCTGAGGTGTCTAATTACCCCTTTCCCTTCAGCTTCACGAAAGGCAGTTAGGAAAATCGTGGATTGGGAAGCGTCCTATGGAAGAACAAGGGAATTGTTTTGGCAGCTGGTGGGGAAGAGCCTCACCGGTTTTGGCACCAAGCAGAATGCTGAATTGTTCGATGCACATTTACTTCAGCAGCCAATAGGAAGACAGTGAAGAAGCCACACTGACCAACAGTGTGGCTCCATAGCACCTGCCAGCTACTTCTTTCTCACAGCAGTGTAGCTACAGATGGGCACTTTATCAAGAGCGTGCTTGGTGAATCTTGCAAAACCAACCCAAGGGCCTCAGTGCCACTCAGTCTTGTGAAGACAATGAGTATCAAGGGAGACTTTGAATCCTAAAAATGAATTATGACCCAAGTAGAATGTCATAAATCATTTCTGCCCACTTTACAATTTCTCTTACAGAAGATTAGGACAAAGCTTTAAAAACAATGAGGAAAAGGAAGACGTTTTTTGGGTTTTTTTTTTAAACAATTTTTTAAAAAACTAAATAAGGAGTTGTGTGCCTGGTAAAGTTTGCCATCATTGAATCAGGTGACCTTGGTTTGCGTTTTGTCATAACTTGATACAGACTTGTTTTTTTTTTTTTTAAATTAGTAAAGGGGGATAGATAGACCAGAACGGGGCTGGGCCAAGTCAGTGGGGCTGCAAATGGCAGTATACAGGGTCCAGTCTACAGCTGAGGCAAAGTTGTTACTTAGAGGAAAGTATCCATATATGGAGCCAAAAATCAACCAGCAGGAAGGTGAGGCACTTCCTCCACAACAAACAAATGTAAGACCAAGAACATGAATTGGCCTCTGCTTTCACATGTAAATTATGTGAGCCCTCGTATGCAAGTGTTGTGTTATTGAGTTGAGCTGTGTGTTTGGACTCTGGCACCTAAACACTTAGCAAAGAAAGCCTGAGTTCTGTGGAGAATTTGATTATAGCAGGTGTCTCTGTGGATATGATGTTTCCTGCCCTGAGACTGCTTTAGCTTTAGAATATAATTTTGGAAGTCCAGTTAAATCCCATCTTTCTTCCCCAAATTTCTATTCATCTCTATAGAAGATCAGCTGTTAAAATTCAGCCTATTGTAGGGACATGGCTGTCATTTGACAGTTCCACAATGCTAAATGATGGTGATGGGTAAATGGCACATAAGGGGTTTATCAGACAATCTCTGGGTGTCCAGGCTACACCCACCCAGATGAATCTGAGCCACATAAGAATTATTATTTTGGAGTCAATGGCTGTGAGACTAGGACAAAAAGTTCAATCTACACAAGAAGAAACCTAGAGACCATTTACTTCCCTGGCCTTGCAGCAAAACATGGACAGGAATTTAGTGCTGGCCACAAGGGGACCAAGCAGAAGAATGCAGCCCATACCCCTGAAGTCCATCCCCATAAAACAGTTAAATCTACAGCTGTTTCTGAAGCGGCCAGCATTTGGACGCCATCATTTGCCCTGCTGTCACAGGGCATGTGCATCATCTTTGTGGTGAAGGGGTGGCCCTTGTGTAATGCTTGTTACCTAACATTGTTTATAACTCCTAAAACATTGTGAGGAATGGTTAAAGTCTTGTGACCAAATTCAACCTTGAAAGCAGTGTAGTGACATAGCAGCCTTTACAGGTATTTTTCCTTGAGTTTGAAGTAACCACACACCATTCCCAGCACATCAGGATGCTGCCTGTAGAGGACCGAAGGGCCAGATGTACATTACAAGGTTCAACTCTCTGACCCCACTCAACACCATAGGACTTGACTTTTTGTTCTGTCTAACTAAGAAATAGATCATGGAGCCAAGTGAAGTGCACTTTGTCACATGTAAGGATCTGCTTTGTTCCTTGTTGCTTTTCCCTTTTCAAACCTTTTGTTCTACCTTTCCATTCTGTTTCTTGTCAAATGCATAAATGTTTGTTCCGCAGCTCACTGAAGTTTTGAATTCTGGCTTGTGCAGTTTTTATTGTCTGTGTCAGACGTACAGCCAGACATGGTCCTCTTTCTGCATCTTCCACATTCTGTTAAGCACCATCAAAACTCCCCTCCCCTTTTGTCCTCTATTCCCCCACTCCCACTCACCCCTCACGCTCTTCAAGAAGAAAAAAGAATCACCTTGTGTGTTGTAGCTCATTTGTTTCAAGAGAGAATCAACAGATCATATTCAGTGTCTTGAATAAATTGCTCTATTTTGATATTAGAGAACATAGTGGCTGTGTTTTCTTTTTGTTCGTTTCATCTTGCTTGGTATCTCTGACATCTAACACATGAAAGAACAATGTGAATGGCTTGTCTTGTTTTTATGGCAGGATACCCGACTAAACAGTTTTAGAAAGGAAAGATTTGTTTTGGCTCTTGAAGAAGGCACAGTCCATCATGGTAGAGAGGTTGTGGTGGTCTTGGGCCCCATCTGTGGTGGCAAGACTATGAGGTGGTATGCCTATCTCTCCATAGATCAGTAAGTGACACAAGCACCATAGCTAAATCAGCTACTAAGGCTTCTCAACCTCCCAAATGTGAGGCCATCATAGAAAGGGGGGAGCTCAAAGCCCCGCCCCATGGTTAGGGGGATATTTGAAGCTCACTCAAATAAGGGTGAAGATCTAGGACTTTGATCAGATGAATAGGTGTGAAACCCCCTTGAGTAGAAGGGAAATGCCTGTTGCCCCAGTGGGAAAGTGTCAGGCAAAGTAGGGTAAAGCAGAAAGGTCCCAGGTCCTGTTGGGCCAAAGGTGAATAGTCCAGGATACCTTGTGCAGTGGAGGAGCACTGAGTAGTTTCTCTTGTCTAGGGACTCCGGGGACTTCCTCCCGTGTTCTAATTGTTATAACAGTCCAGAATGGCTGTATCTTTGGTCAGCATGACCTGAAGGGTTTGTTTTGTTTTTGTTTTTGTTTTTGTTTTTGTCATAGGTGCTTACTACATAGGTCATGATGGCAAGATGTAAGATCCTTTTAGTTAAGAGTAGTGGTCTTGGTCCCCCTGGATATGAGAGAATGGTCTGAGGCCCCATGGAGTACTGGGCTAGGTCTGATGCTCCCTGAATCAGAGGGACACATTGTATGTCACCTTGGGAAATACGGGAAAGTTCCCCTTGGTCAAAGAAAGTTTTTATACCCTCCTGATAGAGGGAGTGTCTTTAGTTCACCTTGTTAAAGAGGAAGAAAGAAAGTCAACTCTGACCCAGGGGTAGTTCTAGTGACACCTTTATCAGATGAGGAATGTGTATCTCTTGAGAAGAGGTTGGCTTGGACACAACCTTGTCAAAAAAGTTCTGAGAACTAAATGGGGGATATTCTGAATTTCTTTGGCCAGAGGGCCCTAGCTAAAATGACACAATAGGAAGATAAAATTCCCTAATTCTTGGACAGATGAAGGTCCCAGTTTACCTTGTACAGTAGAGAAAGATCCCAGCATTACTACATTAGCTTCCAGCACTTCCCAGTTCCAAATAACCATACATGTCATGGAATCTTTAGACCAAAGAACAATCAGAACATGGTTCCAACACAATGAGTGATTGTCCTAACGTGTTGATGTTCTAAGAGTTCTGTTCAGTTGTTCACGTTTATGAATACTTAAATGTGTTGCTAGCTAGCTCTTACATCTAGAGTTAACCCATCTCTATTATTTTATATTTTACCATGAGGTTCGTGGCCTACCGGCGAAGTTTTATCATATCTGCCTCTGGCAGGGGCTCCATGGCTTCTCCCTGACTCCGCCTCCTTTCTTCAATGAAAACATTTTTTTTTTTTTTTGGTTTTTTGAGACAGGGTTTCTCTGTAGCTTTGGAGCCTGTCCTGGAACTTGCTCTGTAGACTGGCTGGCCTCAAATTCACAAAAATCCACCAGCTTCTGCCTCCCGGGTGCTGGGATTAAAGGCGTGTGCCACCACCACCTGGTCATTTTCTAATGACCACCTTGAAGGCAGATGGCCAGGTCATTCAGCTTTGTGGTCTAAACTAAGAATGTCTGAGGTGCCATGGGTCTCAAGAATATTTGCCTAGCTATCTTGCTGAGAGAGGGATGCTTTAAGGCCATCTTCGTTAGAACAGAATAGGTATGAGTTAGTCACAGACAGAGGATCTTTTAAAGCCTCCATTGTCAGAGGGGTAGGCCTGAAGCCTACTGAACAGAGAATATAGGTCTGAGGCCCGTTGCTCACAGGGTCCCTTTATCAGAATGGCATGTTCTAGACCTTGAGCAAAAATGGAATGCCTTAAGTTATCTTAGTCAAAGTGGAAAGATCATAGCCCCACCTCTCTTCTCTTCTGCAGAGGGAATAGTTTAAGTTTACCTTGGTCTGAGGTCTACTCAATAAGGTGTGAGATTTCTTTACACAAAATGAATGTTTAAGACACCCTTGGACAAATAGGTAAGGTCTGAGACAGACACTTCTTCCTATTAAGTGAGAAGGAGTAAGAGCCCTTGGGAATAGAGGAAACACCAAGATCCTCTTGTGAGGATATTCTGCATCTGAATTGGGCAAAGGTGACAGTCGGAAAGGGAATGTCCCATACAGCCTTGGAAGGAAGGAAAATGGAATATCCCCTCTTGTACCATGGAGGAAGTTCCCAGCACTGATTTAGCATGCTCCAACTCTTCAGTTTAGAATATTCACCAAGAGGAGACCATTCGCCAGTCTTAGCATTCTTCAAGCAAGTTATATGTCTGTCCCTGGCTGGATTGCTTCCTCTAGTTTGTGTTCATCTGTCCAGATATAGGCAGGCCATTCCATTTCTCATGACTGGCTTAACGGCAGGTAACTGGGGTTCCAGACTCTTGGTTATAAATCCCAGGCTTGTTCAGAGAGAATTTCTCATGGCCCTGTTGTAATAAGGCCACTTCTTCGTTTCTCCAGCTGCCCAAACTCTCAAAATAACCACACAGAAAATGTATTAATTAAATTACTGCTTGGCCATTTACTTAAGTGTATTGCTAGCTAGCTCTTACGTCTAGAATTAACCCATCTCCATTATTTTATATTTTACCGTGAGGCTCATGGCCTACTGGCAAGTTTTCATCATATCTGTCTCTGGCAGGGGCTCCCTGACTCCGCCTCCTTTCTTCAAGCATTTAATTTAGTTTTCCCTGCCTCGCTCTATTCTACTAAGCAACTGGCCGAAACAAATTCTTTATTAACCAATGGTATTCACAGCATACAGAGGGGAATCCCACATCAGAACTCTAAGTTGGGAGACCTCCTTGGTCAGTAACGGAAAAGTGTTAGGCATAGTAGGACAGAGAAGGAAGGTCTAAGAACTTTGGAGAAGGTGAGCATCTCAGGGTAAATTGCATGATGTCGAAATGGTCAGGCACTCCCTCACCAGTTTCCAAATCTTCGGGAACTCCATTGCAGGACTAGCAACAATTTGAGCATTCTTGTAACAAGCTCAATGGCAGTCCTTTTTCCATGTTCCCCTTAAGCTCACATTCTGCTGTATGAGTGTTGCCATGAAAGATGTGGCCTCTCCACTTCTCATGACCAGTTTGAACGTAGATGGCATAGGTTCTATGCTGAGCATTTTACTTTTCTGCCACTTCAATCCAAAGTTCTCTGAGGTTCCTTTGGGCACAGGTGTATTTATTTGCCTGGCCACCTAGTTCAGGGGTGGAAAATTTAAGGCCCTCTTAGTTGAAGAGGTAGATATGAGGCACTCATGGACAGAAAGCTCTAAGCTTCCTTGGTCATGTGGGAGATATCTGGGACACCCTTGATCAGCATGTGATGGTCTGAGATCCCTTTGGTCTGAGGTCTCTTTGATCCATTGAGGAAGGTTCGAGGCCTTTTTGGGTGGAAATAGGTCTGATTCACCATCTACCAAAAGTGGAAGATCTACAGCCTTCCTTGATCAGACGGAGCATGTCTGAGGCCCTTTTGGAAACAATGGAGAATTCTGAGGACTTGACACAGAAGGAGAAGAACTAAAGCTTTTGTATGAGAGAATAGGTAACAGACACCCCCTCTTAAATAGGACTCATACAACTCCCCACTGGACAGAATGGGAAGATCTGAAGCCTCTTTAGGCAGAAGAGAGTGGTCTGAGACCCCTGAGGACAGAGGGTGAAGGTCTGATCCACACTTGATCAGAGGGAAAATTTCTGAGTGCCCTCCCCTTGGTCCCAAAGAGCATATCTGAAGCCAAGTTTATTAGAAGGGGCAAGTCTAAGGCCGCCTTGTCCAGAGTGGGAAAATCTGAGGTCCCTTTTATTAGAGGGCTTATGTCTGATGCCACCTTCATTAGAGTAAGAAAGCCGAAGGCCCTGTTGATTGGAAGGAAAAGGTCTTAAGGCTCCTTGGGGACAGCAGATAGGTTTTCATTTCCCATTGGAAAATGGAAGTACTTTGAAGTCTGCATTGGAAAATGTAGGAATATTTATTTATTTATTTGGAGAATATTTATATTCTCCAATGGGAGAAAGGGCAGGCCTGAGCCCGCCCCCCGTTTGTTATGGGAGGGATTGGTACTCACTAGGGTAGGAGAGAGCAGATCTCAGCACCCCCCTTTTTAGTCCTCCTTGGATAGAAGGGGAAGATGCTGGTTTAGCTTGGTGAGGAGCGTGCTCTGTTGGATGGAAGGTTGATATTTATGTCTCTCTTGGTAGATGTGAGGTCTCCATGGACAGAGGAGGTTGCTGTTTGGCTCTCTAGGCCAAAGTACAATACTCTGAGACCCTCGTTGTTAGTAAGAGATTGCTGGTCACTCTCTTGGGCAGAAAGGGAAGCCCTAAGACCCTCTTTTGCTGAAATGGAATGTTTGAGGCTCCTTGGATAGAAAGAGAATATCTCAAACCCTCTTTGGTACAAGAAGAGTGACTGAAACCTCTTTGGACAGATCTTGCAGATGCAAAGCACCCTTGAGTAGTGGTAGGTCTTGTGCCTATTTTAATAGAAGAAAATCTGAGAACCTTTCCCTCGCATTTGACAGAAGCAAATTGGAAGGTTTGAAGTCTTCTTGGTCTGATGGGGGAGTTCTGAAGCCCTCTTGTACAAAGCGGTCATGTTTCAATCTCCTTTGGATATTAGAATTAGAATGCCTGGGACCCACCTGGGGAGAGGGGAAATGTCTGAGGACGTATTCATGAGAAATGATATGTCTGAGGACCTGTTGTGAAGGTGTGGATGGTTCTGGAGCCCCTTGAGTGGATGTAGAAGGTTTCAAAGCCCCTTAGCAGATGTAGCAGGTTTCAGAGCTTCTTAGACATATAGGAAAGGTTTCAGGGTCCCTTGGAAGATGTGAAAAGTATATGGCTTCTTTGGGAAGTAGTGGTAGGGTCTTCAGCTCTTTTTTGTAAGAAGGAAAGATATGAGCTCCCCTTTAGCAGAACAGGTAGATTTGAAGTCTTCTTGGTCTAATGTGGAAAGTTCTGAAGTTACCTTTGTCATAGGGAGCATGCTTCATGCTCCTTTTGGTAGAAATAAAACAGCTCTGTCTTGGGTAGAAGGGGTCTTAGTCCCTTTCATAAGAGGTGATTCATCTGAATCCCATTTATGCAGACTCAGATGATCCCAGATTGCCAGTTAAACAGATAAGGAAAATTCCAGGGGCATTTGGGCATATGAAAAAAGTCATGGAGCCTTTTGAATATATGTGAGAGTTCCAAGAGTCCCTTAAGCAGATGGGGAAGGTACTAGAACCCTTCTGTATATGTGGATGTTTCTAAACGCCATTGGGCAGAAGAGGAAAATACTAAATCCCCTTGTAGATAGGTGGCCAGTCCCAGAGCACATTGAACAGTAAAGGAAGGTCCTAGAGACCCTTGTGTGTATTTGGAAATTAGCCCTTTCAGCAGATGGTGAAGGTGATAGAGCCCTTATGCATATGTGATCAGTCCCAGAGCTCTTTGGACTGTAGGGTAGGTAACAGTGCTCTCTTGGACAGATATTCTAAGCCCATTTAATAATCTAATCTGAAAAATCACAATTTCTTTGGCACATAACTTTGTCATAACATTAAACATCGTAGTGCTCTTTTCTTCCCCAAACTGCACATTTTTTGCCCCATTTGTTGCTTTATTTGGTTGTAGATCTACCTAAGAATAATCAGTAATAGCCTTGCCATGGAATACATGTTATGTGAAATTTCCTCTGCCAAATAAGTTTACTACCTTTTAATTTAACCCAAAGCAAGTTCTTCAGATACTGGAAGAATTTGTGCATACTATTTGCCAAAATATCTCATAAATAGCTTCTATCCCAGTTATGAGTAGAGAAGTCCTTACTGCCCTCTGAAAATTCACAAGCTGGACCTCCATTATCCCATTACTCTCAATATTATTGTCTTTTAGGATTCTACTAGAATGACTTGTTAAACTCTACTTACAACATGTAACTGTTTTTTCAAACCTGAAGTACTAAGACTTTTTATTTATTTATTTGTTTATTTTTCCATTAAAAATTTACGCTTTCTCCCCTCCCCCATCCCCCTTCCGCTCCCCCACTCATCCTTCTCCCTCCCCCTCCCTCCTTAAGAGAGGGCAGGGAACCCTGCCCTGTGGGAAGTCCAAGGCCCTCCCCACTATATCCAGGCCTAGGAAGCTTTGCATCTAAATAGACTAGGGTCCCAAAAAGCCAGTACATGCAGTAGAAAGAAATCGCAACGCCTTTACCAATGGCTTCTCAGTCAGCCAACATTTTCAGCCACATTCAGAGAGTCCAGTTTGATCACATGCTCATTCAGTCCCGGTTCAGCTGGATTTGGTGAGCTCCCATTAGAACAGGCACACTGTCTCACGCGGTCCAGACTTCCTTGCTCATATTCTCCCTCCTTCTGCTCTTCAACTGGACCTTGGGAGCTCAGTCCGTTGCTCTGATGAGGGTCTCTGTCTCTATCTCCATCCGTTGCTGGACGAAGATTCTATGGTGATATTCGAGATAGTCATCAGTGTGATAGTGGGGCAAGGCCAGTTCAGGCACCCTCACCTCTGTTGCCCAAGGACCTAGCTGGAGACGTCCTCATGGACACCTGGGATCCCCTCTAGAGCCAAGTCTCTTACCAACCCTAAAATGGTTCCCTTAATGTAGATATCTTCTTCCCTGCTCTTATATCCGCCCTTCTTCCATCTCTACCCTACCACTCCCCCAAGCTCTCTCCAGTCTTTCCTTTCTCCCTTCTCTCTCCCCCTTTCCCTGTCTCCCACCCCTACCCCTATCCCCACCCCCATGCTCCCAACTTTTGCCCGGCAATCTTGTTTGCTTCCAGTTTCTAAGAGGATCTATATATGTTTTTCTTTGGGTTCCGCTTGTTATTTGGTTTCTCTAAGCTTGTGAATTATAGGCTTAATGTCCTTTGTTTATGGCTAGAGTCCACTAATGAGTGAGTACATGCCATATTCATCTTTTTTGGTCTGGGTTATCTCACTCAGAATAGTGTTTTCTAATTTCCATCCATTTGCATGCAAAATTCAAAATGTCATTATTTTTTACCACTGAGTAGTACTCTAATGTGTATATATTCCACACTTTCTTTATACATTCTTCCATTGAGGGCATCTAGGTTGTTTCCAGGATCTGGCAATTACAAATAATGCTGTTATGAACATAGTTGAACAAATGCTTTTGTAGTATCATTGGTCATCTCTTGGGTATATTTCCAAGAGGGGTATTGCTGGATCCTGAGGTAGATTGATTCTCAATTTACTGATAAACCGCCACACTGATTTCCAAAGTGGTTGCACAAGTTTACATTCCCACCATCAATGGATGAGTGTTCCCCTTACTCCACATCCTCTCCAGCATAGGCTATCATTGGTGTTTTTGATTTTAGCCATTCTGACAGGTGTAAGATGGTATCTCAAAGTTGTTTTGAAGGAAAATCACAACCCAAAGAACCCAACAACACCCACAATAACTTAGACATCTAACAACCCTCCACAAGCACAACCCAAAGAAGGGAAACACACAAACTCTACCACCAAAAAAAGAAAAATAACCGGAGTTAACAACCACTGGTCATTAATATCACTTAATATCAATGGTCTCAATTTACCTATAAAAAGGCACAGGTTAAGAGAATGGATGTGAAAGCAGGATCCAACATTCTGCTGCTTGCAAGAAACACACCTCCACCACAAAGACAGACATTTACTCAGAGTAAAGGGTTGGGAAAAGGTTTTTCAATCAAACGGACCTAAGAAACAAGCGGATGTGGCTATACTAATATCTAAGAAAATTGACTTCAAATTAAAATCAATCAGAAGAGATGGAGATGGACACTTTTTTTCTTTTTTTTATTCAAAGTTTATTAAATTATAAAAGTTTCCATTTCTGCCCCTCCTCCCAACACCCTCCCACTCCCCCCACTCCCTCTCCTCCTTCCTCTTCATCCCAAAGAACAGTCAGGGTTTCCTGCCCTGTGGGAAGTTCAAGTTCCTCCCCCCTCCCTCCAGGTCCAGGAAGGTGAGTATCCAAACATACTGGATCCCAAAGAGCCCCCCAAGGTCCAAAGGAGGAGCAGAAGGAGGAAGAAAATGAAAAATGAAATCAGCCCGCGAGGGGTGCCATCACCCACTGATACAAGGGGACTGATCTAATGAGAGTTCACCAAGGCCAGTTGGACTGGGACTGAACGAGCACGTGATCCAACCAGATTTTCTGAATGTGGCCGGATTCTCGGAATGTGGCTGGCCCGGAGCCTTTCTGAAAAGCCATTGACAATGACACTGAGATGGACATTTTATACTCATAACAGGAACAATTCATCAGGACGAAGTCTCAATCCTGAATATTTATGCCCCTAATATAAAAACACCCACATATGTAAAAGAAATTTTACTTGAACTGAAAGCACACATCAAACCCCACACACTAATAGTAGGAGACTTCAACACTCCTCTCTCACCAATGAACAGGTCAACCAGACAGAAACCTAACAGAAATAAGAGAACTAATGGAGGTAATGAATCAAATGGACTTAACAGACATCTATAGAACATTCCACCCAAATAGGAAAGAATATACCTTCTTCTCAGCATCTCATGGAACCTTCTCGAAAATTGATCACATACTCGGTAACAAAACAAACTTCCATAGATACAAAAAAACTTTAGTAACCACCTGTGTCTTATTGTATCACCATGGAATAAAGTTAGACTTCAACAACAATTCTAGCCCCCAGAAAGCCTACAAACTCATGGTAACTGAACAGTCAACTACTGAACAACACCTGGGTCAGGGAAGAAATAAAGAAAGAAATTAAAGTCTTCCTTGAATTCAACAAAAATAAAGAAACAACATACCCAAACCTATGGGACACTATGAAAGCAGTGCTAAGAGGAAAGTTCATAGCACTAAGTGCCCACATTAAACAAAACAAAACAAAACAAAACAAAAAAACAGAGGGAGCTCACATTAGACTTTTGAGGTATACCTGTAACATGCTTAATATTATAATAAGCAAAAAACCATTTTATTTTCCTAGAGACATAAGCGGGACCATTATCTGTCTTTATTTGTGCTGGTATACCCATGATGGCCATAACTTCCAATAAATATGTGACTACCGAATCAGCTTTTTCTGAGCTTATAGCAGTTGCCCACTGAAAACCTGAATAAGTGTCAATGGTATGATGTACATATTTTAATTTTCCAAATTCTGCAATGTGGAACACATCCATCTGCCAGATTTCATTCCTTTGAGTACCCTTTGGGTTAGTTCCTGCAGGTAGCGGTGTTTGGTTATATAAAGACCAAGTGGGGCATCTCTTTATAGTCTCCTTAGCTTGTTGCCATGTAATGGAAAACTTTTTCTTTAAACCTTTGCTATTGACGCAAGGTTTAAGAAATTCTGAGGCCTGTAACATGCTTCCAATCAATAATTGATCAATTTCTGCATTCTCTTGTGCTAGAGGACCTGGCAGACCCGTATGGGATCGAATGTGTGTTATGTACATAAGACAAAGCCTATTCCTGATTATGTCTTGTACCTGGATAAACAAATGAAGTCAATTCTGTATCATTTGGTATAAATTCAGCGGTTTCAATATGCAAGATAACGCTTTCTTCGTATTGTGAATCCGTAACTATATTAAGAGGTTCTTTAAAATCCCTTAGCACCATAAGAATAGCATATAATTCTGCCTTCTGGACAGAATTATAAGGGCTTTGTTCCACCTTACTCAACTCATCTGATTTGTAACCTGCCTTCTCTGATTCATTAGCATTAGTATAAAATGTACGGGCTCCAGTTTTATTAGAACATCACGTACAATTTGAGGAAGAATCCAAGAAGTTCTCTTTATAAGGTTAAGTGTACCACTTTTAGGATAGTTGCTATTAATTTCCTCCAGAAAATTAGCACAAGCCATTTGCCAGGGTTCATTGTCTTCCCATAACTTTTTTTATTTCATCAGTAGTGAAAGGCACTACAATTTCTGCTGGGTCTATATCTGCTAGTTGGCGAAGTCTCAGATTACTTTTTATAATTAATTCAGAGACCTTTTCTACATAAGTTTTTAATTTTTTACTAGGTTTTTGTGGTAAAAAGAACCATTCTAAAATAACATCTTCCTTCTGCATTAAAATTCCCGTAGGAGAAATTCTGGAAGGCAATATGACTAGAATACAACTAAAATTTGGATTCACCCTATCCACATGTGCCTCCTGTAATTTTTCCTCAACCATTTTCAGTTCCTTTTCTGCTTCAGCTGTTAATTCTCTGGGACTATTCAAATCTTTGTCACCATCTAAGATTTTGCTTAAATGAATTATTAGATCAGGTGTTATCCCAACAGCTGCAGCTGTTTTTTAAAGAGAAAGAGACTATGCCCCAGTGGGCTGATATCTCAACGGCTATTGGCTGAAGGAGCAGAAGGAGCTCCAGCAGCACTCTCAGGTTTTAACGTGGATTTAGTTGAACATGTTGGAGTGCCAATTGTTGCAGGGTGAGGGTCTGCTTGTTTGTTCCGGCCGCCCAGCTATTTTAGCCCTGAAATATCCACATAGAAATTGTATTAATTAAATCACTGCTTGGCTCATTAGTTCTAGCCTCTTATTGGCTAACTCTCACATCTTGATTTAACCCATTTCTATTAATCTGTGTATCGCCACGTGGTAGTGGCTTACCGGGAAAGATTCTAACTGGCATCTGTCTTGGGTGGAGGATCCATGGCATCTCTCTCTCCACCCTTCTTCCTCTCAGCATTTGGTTGTGTTTTCCCTGCCTACCTAAGTTGTGTCCTGATCAGGCCAAGTCAGTTTCTTCATTCATTAACCAATACAAGCAACACATAGAAAGAAGCACCTCCTACACCAATATATGGGGATAAAAAAAAAAGAAAATGCTTAAATGGGCTGAAGAAAGGAGGAAATCCATAAACCTTCAGAGTTGCTGAGTCCTGTAACATATAGACAAGATTTGGAAAAAAACACAAAGATAGTGTTATCATGACAGGGGGCACAGACCTGTTTTTGTTTTTCATTTGGATTCAGAGGGTGATGTGAGAGATTAGTAAACTCCAACATTCAATCCCATGTATAGTGTGTTTGCTTATTATTTACCTTTGCCAACAACAGTCAAAACTTGGATCTCACAACATCAGCACGTTAACAAGATTTTATTTAGCAAAAGCCCATAATCCAACCAATGAAATGATGAAACAAGACAAAAATAGAAGGCCAACTTGACCGTTTTCTGTCACAGGCTATTCTGGTGTGGTTTTGAGTCCTTGGAAAATTTATGTTAATATCTTAAGAATATTTGCTATAACTTGACATTCCATGGCTGGTTGCTGTCCTACCCTTTTTCCATAGAGAAATGAAGGAAGGGGAGTGGATGGGGGTGGGGAGACAGGAAGTTGTATGGCAGGGACTGGGAGGAGAGACAGGTGGGTGGTGGGGAAAAAGGGGAGATGAAGGGAGGAACTGGGAGGAGAGGAGGGAGGGGAAACCATGATTGGGATGTAAAAACAAAAAATAAACAACTAACAAACAAAGAATTCTTCCTATAATCCCTGGGAATTGAAGGGTGATGTAAACTGTAAATTTATTTTCAAACTTCGGGATACACTTGGTTTTCCACAAGAGAAGTGTATGACAGAAAAATAATGCTGCTACCTAAAAACATGAGGGCAGCTAGACTTGCTACTACATTAGCAATTCCAATTCTCTGATAAGATGGATATAAAGGAATACGGAAAGATGGTGGAAATGTAATTGCTGTTTTGTGAATGACAGAGAAATAATTGCATAAGACAGCAAGGAGAACAAAGGTACTGGTAATGATGTTGAGAATGGCTGAAATGACGAATGGATTGTAGGTGATATTCTTCTGCACTTTCCCTATGTACGTATTTCGAAGAGCAAAAATGCTGGCAACTGTTCCAATTAACCCGAAAATGTTGGAGCCCAGTAACAAATGTTGAATGATACGAATATCCAAAGGAATAAAGTTGTCATTGTAGGTATAGTCATGACACCCTCTGATATTGCCAGGCTTGATGTTTTGGTGGTAAAAACAGACTTTCCACATCCCTATGAAGGCTGTGGTAGGCTCGGAGAACATGGTTTCATTAAAGTACCAGACTCGCCACTGAGGGAGGCCTGTGGAGATGCTGCAAAGGAGCCATGCTATGGAGGTCAAAGCAAATCCCCCAACTTGACAGTTGGCACTTCTGCTGAGCAACAACATGGTGACAGCAAGCACAGGATAACTGTAAACAAATAGAATAAAGCATAAGAGTGGGCTTAGGTCTTCCCTAGGCCTAGAACGGTGTTCCCTGGGAGACCACTACCAAGAGGGAAGAATTAGTTAGGTTTGAAAAGTGAGGACGTGCTATTATGAGTTTGGCTGCATTTACTGACAGCTTGACAGTACATGCACCCTCTAAAAGTTCCATTTTTTTTTTGTTTTTTCAAGACAGGCTTTGTCTGTGGCTCTGGCTGTGCCAGAATTCACTTTGTATGCCAAGCTGGCCTTGAATTCACAGAGATCTGCCTGCCTCTGCCTCCTGAGTGCTGGGATTAAAGGTGTGCACCATTACACTTGGCATTAACAGTTCCACTTCTGTGTGTCTACACACACAATGACTTTTGACCACAAATATTTGCCCATCATGATGCTCATCAAAGCACTATTTGTAATAGTAGTGATGTTCATGGGCAGCAAGACTACATAATGAGATCCTGTCTCTACAAAACTAATATACCTACCAATAAATGAATAAACAAATGAATAACAAGTAAATTGGTAATTTTAAACATAATAGATTATTATGCAATTCTGGAAAATATATACAATTCTCTGTTTTACATTACCTGAAGCAAACTTCTTCACTTATCACATGTCAAATAGAGGACCACTGGGAACCAAGATAATAATCTAAAATGGAGAGAGACTAGTAAGTACATACTATAGTATGATTGTTATTATTTACTGATTTTGTTTTGTCTATCATGAAACCTGTTGAGAAGATACAAGATAAAATGTATCTGAATGCTGGGATTACTGGTGAAACCCCCCCCCCACTTTTAAGTTCAAATTCTATCACATGTTTGTTGTTTGCTTGGTGCTTTTGTTTTGGGGGGACAGAGTCTGACTAGCATGGTGGACTGACTAGCATTCTCTCAAACTTATCATGTGGCCCAGTTTGGTTTCACATTTCAAGGCCGTTTGCATGCATCAGACTACTGAGTACTAGGACTGTAAGCAGGCAGCACCATACCTGACCTGCTTGAGGTTTTTTTTTTTTTTTTGGCTCTGTTTGTTGTTGCTTTCTTTTTTAAAGATTGATTTATTTTATCTGCATTGATGTTTTGCCTGTATGTATGTCTGTGTGAGGATATCGGATCCCCTGGAACTAGAGTTCCAGACAGTTGTAAGCTGCCATGTGGGTGATAGGAATTGAACTGGAATCCTTTGGAAAAGCAGCCAAGTGTTCTTAACCACTGAGCCATCTTCCCAGCCCTCTTTTTTTTAATTTAAAAATTTTAAAATATTTTTGAAAGATGAAGTCACATGGTTGTTGGGGGCAATGAAGGTGAAAGAAGTTCTTTAAGGAACGAACTCTAACTCAACCAAAAGAAACAGCCCAAGTTTTTGAAATGACGAGAGGGGATGCGACCATGTGTCTGAGACCTGAGCTGAATAGCAAGATCAAAATGCACAGTTTGGAGACAGGAGAATTGGGGGTGAAGGTTCAGATGAATGAAGGCTGACCATGAGAAGACCTCCAATTCAATCTGAGAGGGGTCTGAAGATTTTATT
This sequence comes from Myodes glareolus, assembly GCF_982192425.1. Classification (NCBI taxonomy): domain Eukaryota; kingdom Metazoa; phylum Chordata; class Mammalia; order Rodentia; family Cricetidae; genus Myodes; species Myodes glareolus. The sequence continues at coordinate 123,237,328 of NC_142053.1, forward strand.
AGAAATAACATGAATGGGCCGAGAAATGGTGGCAAACGCCTTTAATCCCAGTACTCAGGAGGTAGAGGCAGGCATATCTCTGTGAGTTCAAGGCCAGCCTGGTCTACAAAGTGAGTTCCAGGATAGCCAGGACTGTTATACAGAGAAACCCTGCAAAGTGAGTTCTAGGACAGCCAGGACTGTTACCCAGAGAAACCTTGCCTCAAAAAGCAAAACAGAATAAGAAGAAGGAGAAGAAGAAAAGAAAGAAAGAAAGAAAGAAAGAAAGAAAGAAAGAAAGGAAAAAAAGAAAGAAAGGAAGAAAGGAAGGAAGGAAGAAAGACCATGAATGGGGCATGCCCTTTACCAATGAATCATATCCCCAACCCTTTTTAAATTTTCATTTTGAGATGGGGTCTTGAAAGGTACCCAGGCTGGGTCTAGATTTTCTTAAGTGGTTCAGGAAATTATCTTTGCAGTTGCTTGTCTGTTAGACATATGACCTAATTGTGTAGACCATTGTATTGGCTGGTTTTATGTTAACTTGTCACAAGCTAGAGTCATCAGAGAGGAGGAAACCTCAAATGAGAAAATGCCTCTATAAGAGCCAGCCGTAAGGCATTTTTTTTTTTAAATTAGTGAACAATGGGGGAGGGCCAAGCCCATTGTGGGTGGGACTATGCCTAGGCTGCAGATCCTGGTTCCTATAAGAAGGTGGGCTGAGCAAGCCGTGGAAAGCATGCCAGTAAGAAGCACCCCTCTGTGGCCTCTGCATCAGTTCCTGCATCCAGGTTCTTGCCCTGCTTGAGTTTGTGTCCTGACTTCCTTCAGATGCTGAAGTGTAAGCCAAATAAACCCTTTCCTTCCCAACTTGCTTTTTGGTCATGGTGTTTTATTGCAACAATAGTAGCCCTAACTAAGACAACTATGATTGTTTCAAATGTTCTATATAGTCCAGAGTGGGCTTGAGCCAGTTTTCCTTTTACTCATCAGAAAGGTAACATTTTGCTCAACTGACATCAGTACAGATTCAACAAACTAGCTGTACATTCCAGGCCTGCTCTTCTTGCCCCAAACTTCAAAGGAATCAAATGTTCTAAGGGACTTTGATCCAGTCAGATGGGAAAGAACAGTGAGAAAATTCAGGCAGATCACAGTGCAGTAATGGAAGGGCCATGTATGACACTTGAGGCCAGAAGAACCAGGAGGACTGCTTAGAACATAGTGTCACAAACGATATCACAAAAATAGTGAAATCCAGGGAGGTTTTAATGTATTTAACAAACCCTTTCCAGAAAGAGGCCTATCCCAAGTGATAAAGATGTCCAAGTTGCACAGATATCCTGGGTTTAGGGCAGAGAATCTAGGAGACAGGATACAGGGGTAGAGAAACCAGGCATGAGGCTGATCTGATCACCAAGATGGGAACTTGTACCTTGCCCACCATGGTCATTTTGAAAAATAAACATTAAGTTGAAATGTCACAGTTCAAAGTCTCTGTGTGTCTAAATACCTGAGAGAACAAATTTAAGGGATGAATTATTTGGTTTGGCTCGATTTCAGAAGTCTCTAGTCCTTGGCTGTGTTGAGTCAAATGTGTGAGTAGGCAGGAAATCACTGTGATGAGAGGCTACTCAGCTCATGATGACAGGAAATAGAGAGAGGGGTACCAGGGATGAAATAAAACCTTCAAAGACACTGTCACTGGTATCTACTTCCTTCAGCTATGACCCAACTCTCAAGTGTCCAGAACCTTCCACAAAAGCAATATTGGCTAGGGACCAAGAGACACATGAGCTTTTTGCCCAGACAGATCATATCCAAACCATAATATTATCACAGAAGATTAAATGCCCTGTGTCTGCACTAAGGGGGTCCCTGGGGCAGTCAACTCCAAATGCAGGTAGCACAGTGGTAGTGGCTAGGGGCCAGGGAGAGATAGCATTCAATGAGGACAGCATTTCAGTTGGAGAAGATGGACAGTGGAGTCCTTTCCACAAGTCTGTGAACCACAGAACTCTACAACTAAAATAGTGAATCATAAATTTTGATATGAATATTTAATTCTATTAGGTTACACAGAGTATACAACAAATATGAATAGAGCTTCTCCTAACCTGCAGTGTTGCCTTCAAGTTAATTGGTGTTCAGCAATGTGGCAGAAGGTGCAGCCAGCTGTGCTAACTGGGCCAACGAGAACACAGCTCCGCTCACGTGTCCTCCCAGGCTCGTGGTTGACTTCACACTCACTTCTGAGTCCTTGACACACTACTGGAGGCTTCAGACTTCTGAGGCCTTTATTGTGTCATCAAATTCTTTTAATGGCATCACTTTTCAAGTGTCAGTCATGAATGGATGAGTGCAGTGACCGTTGGAGGCTAACCCTGCAAGGTTTTCAGTGTCTTTTGTCATGTACTTTTTCTTTGCAGCCTTTGTGGGATGGGCTGTGTCTGCCAGTGTGACTCCCTGCTTGTGGTCAAGACCCACAGTTTTGCTAATTCAGACCACTCTGCTGTTCTTCATTTTGTTCCTTCTCTTTGAGGCCTAGTTTCTAACCCTGTCATTGCAGATAGTGATATTTTAGAAGAGTCATTGCCTGCATAGATATAGTTGGTAGCAGAGGTGGCATCAACACACTAAGAAAGGTCTTAGTTAATTCATCACAGATGGCCAGGCATGGTGGCACATGCCTTTAATCCCAGCACTCAGGAGGCAGAGGCAGGTGAATCTCAGAGAGTTTGAGACCAGCCTGGTCTACAAAGAAAGTTCAAGGACAGTAAAGGCTGTCAACAAAGAGAAAGCTTGTCTCAAAAAATTGAAACAAAACAAAATTCGTTAGAATTGTGTACAAAGATTCAGGTGTGTGGACCAGCCAGTGAGATTATAGCTGCGAGGAAAGAGGAAACCTTCTTAAACACAATGAAAAAATTTCTTTAGTAAACTACTGTAGACCATAGTGGGACATGTCCAAAGCTATGACAGTCATGTTTATAATTGAGTTCATGCTCTATTTTACCTGCTAGGTGCATGTCTAGTTGCAGGGATGAGACAAGAGGCACATGGCACACTGCGTACAGCTTGTACCAGTGGCTAGACCTGCAAATTCCTGAGTTAAGTCAATAATTTGAACTATGGTCTGCTGAGATTTTAGTGTTTTGGTGACAGTTAACCAATATAACCTGCGCCTCTCACAGTTACTAAGTTCAAAACTTTTAATCAGTAGTAACATTTATTCAAATGATTTAACAGTCACGCACGGTTAGGTGGTTCTTTCTCTCCCTCTATTTTTCTTTTTTTGTTCCTCTTCCTCCTCCTCTTTCCTCCATTGTCCCCACTCCTCCTTCTCTTTTTGCAGAGTGTCTTGCTGTGTATATCAGACTGGCATTGAATTTTCAGCAATGCTCTTCTCTCAGTCTCCCAAGGCAAATGTGTGGTACAATGACTATTTTAAAATATTCTCTTTTGTGCTGGAGGCAGTTGCTAGTATTTGCACCTAGCAAACCATGCTCATATCTTCTTCCCCTGACCTACACATGCAGTGCTGCTGTTTTGATTATTTTTTAAAAAGCTATAATATATGAAGTAAAGCCATTCTCTGTTGATTTTACTTTACACTAATTATTTTGTAGAGTCAAAATAATTTTGTGGCATCAAAAAAGCTCAAGCATAAGGGCATGTTGATAAGTAGTAAGTGTCAAAAATGAAATCTGCACACAATTGCCAAGGTGGAGTGCAAGGTGAAACCACAAACCAGTCTGCTGCATAAAGAGTTCTCGGCTAAACCATAACCTCGGAATGCCTAGAACTGACAGTTACTACCAAATTGCTTCTTTTCTTCTTTTTAAGGTAATAATAAAATTACAGCATTTCTCACTTCCCTTTAGTTTCTCCAAACTGTGCCATATACCCTTCCTTGTTCTCTTTCTAGTTCAAGGCCCCCTTTCCACTAATTGTTATTGCATGTATTTGTGTATGTGTATATGCATGTACATACATATTGTTAACTATAACTGGCTCAGTCTATATAATGTTGCTTGCATGTATGTTTTTGTGCTGGCCATTTCACCAACTAGATCACCAACTGGTGTGTACCTCCTTGGGGAAACCCTTTCTAGCTCTCTGCATTCTTTAATTGTCTGTAGTTTTCTGTGTAGGGTTGAGCTTGGTGGGCTTCCTCATCCACTTGGTCATGCCTATTATTGTAGATCTTGTTTTGCTCATGTTAAAACAATCATGCCCATGAGACTTTTTGTGTGTATAGATTCTTGCTATCTGTTAATCAGACATAAAACGGGAAAGATGGGAATGTACAAGCAGATTCTAATATGTATATTTCACTAAAAGCATGCTAGAGCATTGCTTATTGCATAAAAGAAAGTCCTAAAACATTTTGGAAAGTCCAGATACAGACAAACAAATTTATTTTATTCATATATAACATTAAAAGAATCACAACACTATATTTGGGAGAAAAGAATAGCTTGGCGTAAACCCATCTTCACATTTTCTGATATGATTCATGTTGACAGCAAAGGCTGGTTAGTTGAAAAGAAGAGGAGGCTGCAGTAGTTAAGCATGTACTTTGCAAGGAGTAACTCACTTAATAGAAGTCCACATATTTGCAAAAGTTTTCATCAACCCAACAATGAAAGCTACTAACAAGGCCATCCATGGTCCATACAACTGAGGCTTGCCAATTTAGTCTCAGCTCTACAGAACTCTAATGTCTCTACCAGAGGCTTTGGAGCAAACCTTGACTCCTCCAGTCCAGGAAGTATGAATGTTGGTCCTTTAAGACCACTGTGTGGGAGTGTGAGTCAGTGAACTTCAAAGACATTCTTTCAGTGGATTACTACTTTCTACAACTGGATCAAAAATAAAAATAAATAACTTTTCCATTAACAAAAATGTACATAGCATATATCTAAGGTCTCTCACATGCTAGGCATATGTTTTATTACTGGACTGCATTACATCCTCAGGCTCAAAATACTAAATTTATAAAAAGTAATACATGAAATAAAAGTTGATTTTTAAGTGGTTTATGTCATGAGTGGGCTATAGAGTTAGTGTTGACCAGTCCATCTGAAGAAGATGAGGGCATTCTGAGATGATACCGGGTGATGACTCCACAGTGGTGGAAATGTATATAATTCCACACTACTACACACATAAAAATGTGGAAAGAGGTAGTTCAGCAGTACAGTGCCTGTGGAGCCTGAACAAAGCCTCGAGTTCCATTCCCAGCACTGCAAAAGTGAAAGTTGAGATGGTAAATTTTATGCTCTCGGTACATATTTCTGTAATTGTTCAATTAAAAAAAGCAAATTTAAGGCCTTGTGGTATTTTCCATAAGAATGGCCCCATAGGCTTATGTATTTGAATGCTTAGTCACCAGGAAGTGATGCTACTTGACAGGATTAGGAGGTGTGGCTTTGTTGGAGGACATGTGTCACCGAGGGTGAGCTTTGAGGTTTCAAGGGTTCAAGCCAGGCCCAGTGGCTCTCTCTTCCCGTTTCCTTCAGATCCTGATGTAGAACTCTCAGCTACCTGTCTGACTGCATGCCACCATGTTCCCTTGCCTTCTGGATAATGAACTAAACCTCTAAAAGTATAAGCCTGCCCCAATTAAATGTTTTTCTTCATTTGAGTTGTTGTGATCATGGTGTCTCTTCATAGTAACAGAACACTGATCAAGACAGGCCTCTCACATACTAGGCATATGCTTTATACTGAGCCACATCCCCAGGCCAAAAGTACTAAATTTATTGTGCTTTTTTATGAGGGGTGGTTTTTGTGATCCTTTTTTCCTTAACTTAAATGATAGAATTGTAGGTGCAAACCATTTTTAATTAAAAATTAAAAGTTTTAATTACTTTTCTACTGTTCTGATGAAGGACCATGACCAAGATAACTTCTAGAAGATAGAGTTTATTAGGGGTTTACAGTTTCAGAGGGTGAACTTAAATCCATATCCATAAGTAGGAGGCAGAGAGAGAGAAAGAGAGAGTGAGAGCTAACTGAGAATGAGGTGAACTTTTGGAACCTCAAAGCCTACCCCCAGTGATTCACCTTCTCCAATAAGGCCACACCTCCTAATCCTTCTCAAACAGTTGCACCAACTGGGGACCAAGCATTTGTTGTGGAATATTTGTACACTGTATGAAGACATATTGCTATTATTGGTGTAATAAAAATGGTACAGTCAATAGCTAGGCAAAAGGTATAGGTAGGACTCCTGGGCAGAGAGAGAACTCTGGGAAGAAGAAAGGCAGATTTCATTAGCAGACTCAGAGCAAGTTGGATGTGCCCTACAAAGAGGAGGTAACCAAGTCACATGACAAAAAGTAGATTTTAAAAAATGGGTTAATTAAGTTATAAGAGCTAGTTGGAAAAAAGCCTAAGCTAAGGCCAAACTTTCATAATTAATAGTATGCCTCTGAATCATTATCTGTGGGCCAATGGTCCAAATACAGTCTTACAGGAAAGTTTGCTACAAGTATTCAAAGATATGATCCCATGGGAGCCAGAGCCATTCTCATTCAAATCACCACATTCTACTCCCTGGCCCCCAAGGCTCATGGCCATATCTGCAAAATGCATTTAGTCTAACTTCAAAAGTTCTCAGAGTCTTTCACAATCATACCACAGTTTAAAAATCCAAAGCTGCTTCTGAGATTCAAGGCAATCTCTTAATTTTAACCTCCTGTAAAATCAAAAAGTAGATCATATACTTCCAGCATACAGTGCTTTCAAGTACGCATTGCCATTCCAAAAGGGATGAATTACAGTATATTAACTAAATGCTGAACCAAAGCAAGACCAAAATTCATCAGGGCAAATCCAAATCCTATAGCTCCATGTCCAGTATGATTAGATGGTTCTACCCTTGCAACTTTGCTGACTGCAACACGCTTCTCTCATTTAAACTGGTTCCATTCCCTGTCTGCAGCTGCCCTTGGTGGGTGTCCCATGGCTCTGGCATCTCCAGCATCTAGGCTCTCCAAGGCAATCTAAGCTTCACCTCCACAGTTTCATGCAATGGCCTGTCTGGACCTCTATGCAAGGATTGCTTTGCTGCATGCCTGGCCTCAGTGGCTGTGATGGCCATTCATGGCTGTCAGCTTGACTATATCTGAAATGAACTATGGTCCAGAAATAGAGAGTACACCTGTGAGAGATTAATTTTGCTTGGTTTAAAGTGGGTGAATCCACTTCTAGTCCAGATCTTGAGGTAGGAAGACACACTTTTAACCTGGGCCACATCTTCTGCTGGAAGTCTATATAAGGACATGGAAGAAGGAAGTTTTTATTCTTTGCCTGCTTGCCTTCACCTTGTTAACACATCTATTAGTACATCGATTCTTTCACTGGCATTAGAACTTACTTCTTTGGGATTCCAGCATATATTGAAGACCAGTTAAGACATCCAGCCTTGTAGACTTAGCAACTACTAGATTCTTTAACTTTCCTTTGACAGTCAGCCATTGTTGAATTAGCAGCCTGTAAGTCATTCATTCATTACTTTGGATTTATATATATATAAATTATATAAAATTACTTTGGATTTATACATATATATATATGATTGATATATATATATCAAATGAGATTTCGACAGAAATATATATGTATCTCAAATGAGATTTCTGCAGAAATTTATCTATATCTATATCAAAGAGAAGCTATGGGGTTCAGGGAATCGCCTGGGTTATATAGGAATGAGTACTTAGGAAGAAGGGAACCTGTGAGCTAGGGTGGGGGCTCTTGAGTAGGGACTGAGGGAGCCTAGAGGCTAGCAACAACCTTGACATGCTGCATGTCTCTTTTGCTAGAGAAAAGAAAAATGACTCCTTTAGTAAGTAAGAACTTTCTTCAAGGTCCTAAGGGAATGCTGGCTTCTGTCTAAATGCCTGAATTTAGGCAAAGGAATTTCTTGAAAGATCTGACATTTAAGCAATCCGCTGATAGTAAAATGGGGGCAATGTAATCTCTTCTGTAACTACTTACTACTGAAATTGGTGTATCATTGTTGGGTCTAGGAAAGCTGAAATGCCAATCAGGAAGCTAGGAGGGGAGGGAGTCAGGCAATGAACAGAAACATCTGTTTTTTTTTTTTTCCTCACTGTCCAGGTTCTATGGGGCTATCTGGGGCTAGCAAAGTATAGGCCACTTTGAAGTAGTCTGAATTGCCAATCCAAAGTAAGGCTCAGGCTGAGGGGCAATGGTAGGAGTCTTGGAAAAACTCTGTCAGAAGCATCTGTTTTACTGACTGCTGGGTAATTTTACTAGTTCTTTTCTGAAAGAACCTGAAGAGACAGGGAATGATGGCTATTAAAAGAAATATGGAAATTAGTCTGCCAAGGAGGTATAGGAGCAAAGGATAAAGGGAGATCAAATGAGATTTCTGCAAAAGAATTGGTCGTCCTCTTTCAGTCTTCCCATCCCTATACCCGTTCCTATCGCCCGTGTCCCACCCCCCACTTCGTAAGTTTTTAATTCTTTCTTCCACCTGGCCAGATTGGTTACATAGTGACAGCATTCTTCTTTGAGGAAGAGTCAGGTGCCTCCCCTTTCAGTGGTTTATAGGACAACCAAGGCCAGAAAAATGAGCTTGTTTTGGAGTAATTGTAGGGCCAGGGTTGGTTCCTGTATGGTGTCTGCTATCTGGGTGGATATCTGCCGAGATAGATACAGACTGTGAGCCAAGAAACCTATGACCAAACTCATATCAGCTACTGTGGCTGCCAGGCTAATTCCAACTACTACTGGAAGACTATGACCTGTTGATCCCTATGTGAGACTTGGAGAAGAGTATAGAATTCTCTTTTCATGTATAGGGTGTGCTGGGAAAGTAACAGGGTAGGGAAATGGGGACCATGAATGGATTTGTCTATACACATGTAAAGTTTGAATTGGCACCAGGAAAGGGTTCTTTCCAGGGCTAGTAAGGTTCCTGAAACTGACATGCTAATATGAGTGAATGAGGGACAGGATTGAGAGCAATTATAGACTGGTAACTGTATTTATCAGAGAAGAGATCAGGAGAGCATTGGAGATGGGATGGTGGATCCAGGCTTTAATTCCTTGAAGTTTAGGAATTCTGTTGGGGTGGCAAGGATGACCAGACTATGTTGACCTGTTTGTTCATCATGGGTTGGAGGCCTATGTGTGAGAGTCATTCAAATGACCCCAGTCTCCTGGTAATATGATTTGGGTGAGAGGATCAGTAGAGAGCAGAGGGAGGACTGGATCAGCATGTTCCCAGAGAAGGTGTCTCCAAAGACTGAGAAAAGGTAAATCGTCACAGAGTGGGACTGGTTCCAGATGAGGTCAATTTCCTAGAAGAAAGGATGATGGTACATTAACTCAAAAGAACTGAGGGAGGAGGGAGCCTGATTTGAGTGAGGACAAGGGGTAGAAGTTGAGTCCAAAGAAGCTGAAGTTCACAGGACAGTTTTGATAAATGAGTCTGAAGAAGTTCATTTTTTTCTACCTTTTCACCTTTCTACCTTTCCAGAAGACTGGGGTCAATAGGGAATGTGGAGGCTTCACACTACCCCTAGGCCTCTCTAGACTGAGTGACTTTAGAAATGAATGCAGGATCATCAACTGAGTGTATAAATTTAAGAAGCCCAAATCTGAGTAAATTTCTACACTCACGAGGTAGAAACAGACCGCTTATGCCTTTTTAGCTGTAGTGGGGAAAACTTCTACCCATCCTGAAAAAGTATATATCACAAAGTATATACTAAGAAAGTATATACTAAGAAAATATTTATGGTTTTGTTTTCTATCTATCTATCTATCTATCTATCTATCTATCTATCTATCTATTTATTTATTTAAATTTTATATCCATTAGTCTTTTGCCATGGGTTTTGGGTCCCCTGGAACTGGAGTTACAGACAGTTGTCTGCTGCCATGTAGGTGCTGGGAATTGAACCAACGTCCTCTGGAAGAGTGGTCAGTGCTCTTAAACACTGAGCCATCTTTCCAGACCCCAATTTATTTATTTATTTTATTAGGAGGCATGTGTGTGAAATCTATCTGCCAGTTCTCCCCTGAAGACTACCCTGAAACTGATGCACGGTAAAGGAAGGAGGAGTTCACAAGGCCCCCTGTTTGAGTGCTCAAGTGCAGGTGGGACATTCTCGGGTGACAACCTTAAGGAGGGCAGAGAGACTGGGGTAGAGGAAGAGGGGGTGGAGGAATTGGCAGACAGGTCAAGCTCCATTTTGAAAGTTTCGCGAACTGCCACTTGGAAGGACTTTGCTTGTGGGTCGGAGAGACAGTACCTGTCCTGCAGAAGGAGCCAGCCCTAAGGACCCATCACAGCTTTCATAGCCTGGAGGGTCTGGTCTTGGGTAGGTATTCAGCTCAGAGGTGCCAGGGGGAGAACAGAGTAAGAAGGATAGGAATGTTGGCTTGCCTCTTTAGCATTCTTGCCAGTGAAAGCATTTTCTAAGGCTATATCACTAGTACAGGCTGGGTAACCTCAATGGTAGATAATTGCTGCCTACTTGGGAAGGTGAGAAGATTCTAAAAGTTTTAGGATCAGAGGCCCATTGGTAATAGATGTGCCTCTGGGGATGAGAAAAACCTCTTTCTTGCCAAATGCAAGTATGGTTGTATAGAATGTGAAAAGCATACTTAGAATCTATATATGTGTTGACAGTTTTGTCTCATGCTAAGGCGAGGACTCTAGTGAGGGCTCTGAACTCTGCCTTCTAAGTAGACACTGGTGGTAAAGGGGCGGATTCTACAACCTTGTCAGAGGAGATTATGGCATAGCCTATTTGGTGGGGTCATTGGAGCTTAGAGATGAGCTTCCATCTATAAACCAAGTAGAGTCAGGATGTGGCAGAGGGGGAAATAGAAAGTTGTGGATTTCTTTCTTTCTTTTCATTTTTCTTTCTCTTTCTTTTTCAAGACAGGGTTTCTATGTGTGATATAGCCTTGGCTGTCCTGGAACTTGTCCTGTAGATCAGGCTGGCCTCTAACTCACAGAGATCCATCTGCCTCTGCCTCCCGAGTTCTGGGATTAATGGTGTGTGCTGCTGCCACCACCCAGAGAGTTGTGGATTTCTGTGGGTAAGAGTCTCAAGTGACTCTAGGCAGGAACTGTGAGGATAGTGGCCCTGGGAAGGGGTGTGGCAAGGGTAAGTGGAAGGCAGGAACCAAATGAGATAGGGTTGCCTAGGAAGGTAATGTGAAAAAGCTAAAGCTTAGAAGGGGACAGAGAGGAGAGACTCTTGTATAATAGTAGATCTTTGAGCCACTGTGGTGAGAGGACAGAGAGATGGCTACCAAGAGTAAGCTTAAAACTACCTGGGCCAGTAGGGAGGCTGCTGCTAGTGCCCATAAGCAAGCTTGTCATCCCCTAACTGTTGTATCTAGCTGTTTGGAAAGCTAGGGCAACAGGGGCAAAGGAGGGTCCTCTCATCTGTCCAAAAAACTCTTAGATCCATCCCTACCAGTGGCCATGTCAGAGGAGCAGCAGGTGGTAACTGACATCGGGGGATTGGCCCACAAGCATGCAAGGTACTGATGAGTGAATCTCAGATAGGCAAGGTCCTGAGGGCTTTGGCCCCAGAATGTCTCTCCTTACTGCTGTGTCTTTACATGTTGGCTGCTGCCATTTTTCTTTGGTATCTGGCATGGTGCGAATGGATGTGGGGAGATTCCCCACTGCCTTTAATGTAGTGTGATTATTTAATTGAAATATCCTGCTCTACTGGGCATTTTTATCTGTGAATTATTATGAACATGATTTCCTTTTAAGATGTACTGTTAAAATAATGGCTACAGAGAACAGAAAAATAAAATAAGGAAATGTCACACTGCTAGTTTTAAGAAAAACAATTGAGTTCCAGAAGCCCAGCTAGCTTGTGTTTTTAAAATCTTAATATTGAGAGATGTGTTCTCAGGTTTCGGTGTGCATCATGGCTTAAGGAAGCCTTAAAAATAACTTAAGGTTAGATTAAGATGTTTTTGTTACTAACTTTCAGTTGAAACCCCCAAGGAAACAATTTAAAGTTTAAAAAGACACATAGTTGAGGAAAGGACTTGGCGAGGGCAGGGAACAAGAACAAAGCAGCCCATTTATAATTAGCTGATGTGCCTTTCTTTCTAGAATTGGTTGGTGATCAATGATAACGATTGATTCCTTGTATCCATTTCTGTCCTCAGCTTCTTGATATAAAAACACCATTTATGAATGGGTATGCACCCTGAGGATTTAAAGATGACTGTTTTTAAACATAAAAGTTTATGTTTGTAATTCTTTTAAAGTTCCTTATAAGATTACTTTTTGAGATAAGTAATAAGGTGATTGGTCCTTTCTTTGTAACCACAAAATGTGTCTGCTAACAAAAGAACTAGCTGAGAGATAAACCTTGCTTGCTTACACTCTGTTAATCTATAACAATGTTTAGGTATGAATGTATATAGGTTCTTGGGACAATTTGCCTTTACCTGTAATCCTTAAAATGTTTAACGATGTAAGGGATATGGAAAATATGTCTTTTTTCAAACTTGTATTCATTGTAATTATTCACTTGAAAAAGAGAATGTAACCATATTGTAATTTTTATATTGTTTGAAAGATTCTATTGGGGTATATATGCTGTAAAGGAAAAAAATAAAGACATGAGAGAAGGAAAACACCAGGAAAGATATAGAAGGTAAGCTAGAAGGAAGAAATCAAGAGAGACAGAAGGGAAACATCAGGGTAAAAAACAGAACAAAAAAGGAATAGAGTAGAACAAACAACAGAAATCATAATAAAATGAATCAAGCCTTGGTCCTCAGAAAAGTCTTCACATGTCTGTTTGTCTGACCAGTAGTTCACCTCTTCCCCAAATTTTCAGCAGTATATAGGAAAAAGGGTTGGCCCAGGTCAGGAGGGGCCTTTCTCTGGGAGGTGAGAGAAAGCAGGCATGACAGGTGTGCTGGGATCTAGAGCAGTGGCTTTCAACCTTCCTAAAGCTTCCTAAACAGTTCCTCACATTGTAGTGAGTCCCCCAACCATAAAATTGTTTCTCTGATGTTTCATAACTGTAATTTTGCTACTGTTATGAATCATAATGTAAATACATGATAGGCAGGACATCTGATATGAGACCCCTGTGAAAGGGTCCTTCGAACCCCAAGAAATCATGGCCCTAAACCCTTTCTTGAGACACTGGGTCCCAGCAATTCCTTACTAAAGTGATGCTTTCCAGTGCTGCTGCATGAAGGTAATCAATTAGGCAATCCATCAAACAGTCCAGGGATGTTTAGGAACCTCTCAACTTTCTCTTCTTAAATTCCTCTCTGAGGTGGAAAGAGATCGGCATGATCATCCTATGCGAGTTCCTTTGTTGTCTGGCAGCTGGAAGTTGGATTACTTTCCACTTTGGTCATCAGGTGAGGGTGGAGCTATTAACAAGTAACTCATTGTTTAACAACAGTATTCCTTTACCTCTTCTAATAGAGAGGGTATTTCATATCTGTTCTGTTATATACTTTCTGGGTTGATGGAGACAATTCATATCTATTCACATATAAAATCTTTATGTGTCCTCTTCAACTCTTCATATAATCCACATTAACAGCACATGGCTCTGAAAAAAAATGCTCTTTCAAATTTATAAAAATGAAAGTAATTGTGTCAGTCAGTCAGGGTTCTTCAGAGAATTTACCTAATGAACATATACACATGCATATGGGATTTATTACAAAAATTTGCTAACCCAACAATGGCTGCCTATGAATGGAAGCTCCCAAGAATCCAGTAGTTGTTCAGTCCATGAGGCTGGATGTCTCAGCTGGACTTCAGTATATCCCAGAAATCCTGAAGAAGTAGGCTCTAATGCCAGTGGAGTGTGAGAGCAAGCAGCCAAAGACAGAGCAACCTTCTTTCTCCCATGTCCTTTATACAGGCTGCCAGCAGAAGATGTGGCCCAGATTAAAGAGAGCTCTTTCCACCGCAAAGATCTTGATTAAAGGTGTGCCTTCCCACCTCAGAGATTCAGATTAGAAGTAGATCTTCCCAATTCAAATGATTTAAGAAAAAGCCCCAGCCAGGCAATGCTGATGCACGTCTTTAATCCCAGCATTTTGGAGGTAAAGAAAAGCAGATCTCTGAGTTCAAGGCCAGCCTTGTCTACAGAGTATGTTCCAGGACAGCCAGGGCTACAAAGAGAAACCATGTCTCAATAAAACCTAAGAAGAGGAGAAAGAGGAAGACAGAAGAAGAAAAAGAAATCCCTCATAGGTATGCCCAGATACAGAGGTTTTAGTTAATTCCAGATGTAGTCAAGTTGACAACCAAGAATAGCGATCAAATATTTAATATACTTTAAAAATTAAAATTACAACAGGCATCAAGAGGAGTGTTATACATTTGGCATTCATCATTATTAAAGCTCCTCATACATTTGTGCTAGATAAAGAGGAAACACATAGAACAGTCCCAGAGACACATTAAGCTGTATTTCCACACTGGTTAGCATAGCAAAGAGTCACGTGGCTCCAGGTTTTAGTCCATAGTTGGTGAGAACAAGAGTCCATGGGACAAAGGTAATTCCTTAACTTAATAACCTTTGCCTAGAGGGTGGATGCTCTAAGGTAATATACAGCTTTACTACTGAGGATGCTGATGTGGAGGCACTTAGGTAGGTAAGGTAGGTAGGGAGCTTGGCCACAAGTCAAAGTCAATTGGGGCATCAGTGCTGCTCACGGAGAGGAAAAGAATAAGAAAGAACATTGTTTTACATGTTCTTCCTATAGGAGATAGAGACCAAGCCATGGGGAAAGCATGGGCCCATTACCTATTCTTTGTCTTAATGGACAGTCCACATAAGTTGCTACACCTGGTCTTAAAGCACAGGCCCATGATATAACAATATGGATAATAAAATATATACTTTATCACTACCAAATTAATTTATATGTTTCTTATTTTCATTATGTCACAGATTAAAACTAATTCATTGGGGCTGGAGAAATTGCTCTAAATAAATGTAAATATAAAAAACTAATTCATTTAAAACATCAAGAATAGTCAGGCCCCTGTCAGGCAGTGATGTTACACACCTTTAATCCCAGTTTTCAGGAGGCAGAAGCAGGCTGATCTCTGAGTTAGAGGCTAGCTTGGTCTACAAAGCTAGTTTCAGGACAGCTAGCCATATACAGAGAAACTGTCTTAAACTAAACAAAACAAAAAACCCAAAAAGAAACAAAACAAAACAAAAATGTGGCCACTAGAAAGTTGAAAGATGCATATATAATTATATTTAAACAAATCAAATTAAAATAATTTGCTTATTAATAATAAGGTGATAGTTAAATATGTTTAGTATAGTTGACAAAGCTAAGAAAACTGCAATTTTAATTCTCTGATGGTAGAGCTGTAATCCAGAATGAAATATTAGAAGGACAATTCTACATTTAAGAAAAAAATAAAATTTCAGATGTTTTTAGCCTGGAAATTCTAATTTAGGAAATCTGAAAAAAATAACAAGAAAATAAAACCAGGGCAAAATAAATATAATTATTATTTAATTATTATTTTTTTGTTTTTTTGAAACAGGGTTTCTCTGTGTAGCCTTGGCTGTCCTGGAACTCAGTCAGCAGACCAGGCTGGCCTCAAACTCAGAGATCTGCCTGCCTCTACTTCCCAAGTGCTGAGATTCAATGTGTGAGCCACCACCATCACCTGACTAAAAATTACATATTCTTAAAGGGAAAAATGTTAGACACTAAGCATACGTCAGCAGAAAGTGATTATTCAAATTGATGATGGCATACTATCATTATGGAACACTAAGCACACATGAACACATTAAACCATGTTGACATTTGACATGCACTGTATCAGCACTTTTGCAATGTGTGTATGTTTTTGAGCAGGACATCGTTGTGTTGTATGTGAGCTAAGTCATCAAAAACATCTGTTTCAAGCAAAATTAAAAGATTTGACAAAGGTGCCTCTTTGGGTGATTAAGCGGCTGTGTAGACATCATCAGCAATGTATTGTGCTGAGGAAAGATCTGGCTTGGTCGTCTGCCTCTCCAAAGAGCAATTTGAGGGCTCTGGGAGCAGAGACAATGAGGATACCAGTAAGGGGAAATTTGCAGCTAGGAGGAACACAGCAGAAAAAGGCAGTGGTCACTAAAGTTCAAGTATTAATAGTATTGTTGAATTGTACATGAACTATAGCTTAGCTAAAAAGATCAATTACATGGTATGTGTATCTCCCCACAATAAAATCAGTGGGCAAAAAACTAAAGTAACACCTGACACTAGAATATTGCAATTCTGCTACTTAAATAATATTATAAAAATACAGGCACACTACTAAAATAAATTCATTGTGTTCTCTTTCCTAACCAAGAAAATGTGTGAAAGATGACTACTTTCCTTGTTCACAATGAGATCTCCTCAATAAGTAATAATCATTGCATTAAAATATCACATTCCTCATTCTAACAACAGCTCTGTGCTGTGTATAATGATGGTTCCCACATAGCCAGAAGTGGTGCCTCCACTCAACAGAGGGACCTCTTATGGCAAAAGGTCTTCAAGTGCTTATCCTGAGGAAATGAGGACGTGCACACAAGGCATGTGGTGCCATCTTATGGAAGTAAGAATTTATGCATCTGAGCAGTGTCTGCCATAGCTGCCTTGGTCAGCTCCAAAGCTACAGTAGGGGTAGAGCTGAGTCATCCTCCCCACAATTACATTATCTTTCTCTCAAACAAAACCCCACCCTTGCCAGGAAGGAAAGGCACACTTGCACTCCAGCTTGTCTCTCAGCCTGGCAAAGGTCCAAAAGTCTTCCAGATCCATGATACAGCTATGAAATCAAATTTCAGTGGACAATTCAGGCCAGTCAGTGTTTTCTGCATAGTCCAATAAGACATTCACTGACTTCCAAATACCCAGCTAAAAGTTCTCACTCAATAAGCCATGTCAGATGTCATAATGAAATTTAGTCATCATCCTTAATCCCATAAATGAATGGTATGTTTTATAATGAGCTAATAGGAATTTAAGTGTTTGTGGGTTGTGGGACACCAAGAAGAAGCTGCCTGACAAGATGACACAAGCTATTAGTCCCAGAACTAAATGGGGGAGGGCAGGGTCAGGCAGGTCTCTAGGAATAGGAGAGCAGCCTAGTTTAAATAAATAGCTCCACCGGCCTGAGCAGTCAAGCTCAATGGGAGCAGGCCCAAGCAAGTGAACTCCACAAGACCAGGCTCAGGCCAGTGATCTCCTCTGGAGCAGGCCCAAGCCAGGGACATCTGTAAAAGCAGGCCCAAGCCAGTGACTTCCTTTGGAGCAGACTTCCGAGGTGTAGGTATAAGGAAGCCACCTCTTAGGCAACAGGCCTGAGCCAGCCACCTCTGTGGGACCAGGATTGAACCAGTGACCTCCAACAACCAGGTCCAAGCCAGCAACCTCCACAAAAGCAGGCCTGAGCCAGGGATATCTGAGGAAGCAGTCTCAAGCCAGTGACCTCCACTGAAGCAGGTCCAAGCCAGTGACCTCCACGGGAGCAAGCCCGAGTCAACCACCTCAATGGGACAAGGCCTGATCCAGGGACCTCCACAGAAGCAGGCCCAAGCCAGCAACCTCCACAGGAGCATGTCCAAGCAAGCTATTTTTGTGGGAGCATGTCCGAATGACTTCTGAAATTGCAAAGCGACTTCTGGGAGCACCAAGCAGCTTTTGGAAACACTGAGTGACCTCTGGGGTGACTGGAACCATGGCCCTGACTTCAACATGAGGAGCAACTACCTGAACCTTGGATCCAATGATACCAGGAAGTGTGATCACCAGAGACATAACTCCAACTACACCAATCAGAGGAAAAGATGGGTAGACAAGGTAAGAACATACTTAATACCACAAAGTGCAACATGACACCAACAAAAACTAGTGGCTCTACAACAGCACTAATACAGATGAAGCAGAAGAAAATGTCCTAAAAATAACTTTAGGAGAATGTTTGACACCCTTAAAGAGGAAATGAAAAATTTTCTCAAAGAATTGGAGGAAAAGACAAAAAAATTGGAAGAAATCAACAAATCCTCTAAAGAAAACCAAACAAAAAGCCAATCAAATGGGTTAAAGTAATGATTCAAGATTTGAAAACCAAAATAGAGACAATAAAGAAAACATAAAACAAGGGAATTCTGGAAATAGGAAATATGAGAAAAAATCAGGAACCACAAATGCAAACAAACAGCAGAATACAAGAGACAGAGAAGAAAATCTGAAACCTTGAAGATACAATAGAGGAAATAGACTCATCAGCAAAGAAAACGTTAAATTTAACAAAAGTTTAACACAAAATATCCAGGAACACCATGGACATGTATGGGACACCATGAAAAGATCAAAGCTAAGAATAATAGGGATAGAAGAAGTCCAACTCAAAAGCACAGAAAATATATTCAACAAAATCATAGAAGAAAACTTTCCCAACCTAAAGGAAGATATGTATATGAAGATAAAAGAAGCTTACAGAACACTAAATAGACTGAATCAAAAAGTCCCCTTGCCACATAATAATCAAAATACAATCAAAAGACTATTTTTTATTAAATTATAAAAGTTTCCATTTCAGCCCCTCCTCCCAACACCCTCCCACTCCCCCCACTCCCTCTCCTCCTCCCTCTCCATCCCCTAGAGCAGTCAGGGTTTCCTGCCCTGTGGGAAGTTCAAGTTCCTCCCCCCTCCCTCCAGGTCCAGGAAAGGTGAGAGTCCAAACAGACTGGAGCGCCAAAATCTAGTATATGCAGAGGAAGCAAGTCCCAGTGTCATTGTCAATGGCTTTTCAAAAAGGCTCCGGGCCAGCCACATTCAGAGAATCTGGTTGGATCACGTCCTCGTTCAGTCCCAGTCCAACAGGCCTTGGTGGACTCTCATTATATCAGTTCCCTTGTATCAGTAGGTGCTCGCATCCCTCGCAGTCCTGATTGCTTTTTTTATTTTCTTCATCTTTCTGTTCCTCATTTTGACCGTGGAGTGCTCAGTTCGGTGTTCCAATATGGGTCTCCATCTGTATGGCCATCCAACATCGGATGAAGGTTTCCTGTGCCCTTGCCTTCTTTGCTCACGTTCTCTTTCCTTCTACCTCTTATTTGGACCTAGGGAGCTAGGTCCAGTGTTTCAACGTGGTTCTCCGCCTCCATCTCCATCCATCGCCAGATGAGGGTCCTGGGACTTTTGTCTATTTCCTACCTCCTGGCGGATAGCTAAATAATCTTCATCAGTTCCATCTTCTTATTTAGCTTCTCTAGGATCACGAATAATAGGCTCAAAGACCTTTAATTATGGTTAGAATCCACTTATGAGTGAATACATACCGTATTCCTCTTTTTGGGTCTGGCTTACCTCACTCAGTAAAGCGTTTTCTATTTCCATCCATTTGCATGCAAAATTCAAGATGTCATTATTTTTTACCGCTGAGTAAAACTCTAATGTGTATATGTTCCACACCTTTTTTAACCATTCTTCTATTGAGGGGCACCTAGGCTGTTTCCAGGTTCTGGCTATTACAAATAGTGCTGCTATGAACATAGTAGAACAAATGCTTTTGTAGTATGTTAGGGAATCTCTAGGGTATATTCCCAAGAGTGGAATTGCTGGGTCCTGAGGGAGGTTGACTCCCAGTTTCCTGAGAAACCACCACACTGATTTCCACAGTGGCTGCACAAGTTTGCATTCCCACCAACAATGGATGAGTGTTCCCCTCATTCCACATCCTCTCCAGCATAGGCTATCATTGGTGTTTTTGAGTTTGGCTATTCTGACAGGTGTAAGATGATATCTCAAAGTTGTTTTGATTTGCATTTCCCTGATCGCTAAGGAGGTTGAGCATGACCTTAAGTGCTTTTTAGCCCTTCGAAGTTCATCTGTTGTGAATTCTCTGTTCAGTTCAGTACCCCATTGTTTAATTGGGTTAATTAGAGTTTTAGTGTCTAGTTTCTTGAGTTCTTTGTATATTTTGGAGATCAGACCTTTATCTGTTGCAGGGTTTGTGAAGATCTTTTCCCAGTCAGAAGGTAGCCTTTTTGTCTTACTGACAGTGTCCTTTGCTTTACAGAAGCTTCTCAGTTTCAGTAGGTCCCATTTATTTATTGTTTCTCTTATTGTCTGTGCTCCTGAGGTTCTGCTTAGGAAGTGGTCTCCTGTGCCTATATCTTGTAGACTACTTCCCACTTTCTCTTCTATCAGGTTCAAAGTGGACAGATTAATGTTGATGTCTTTAATCCATTTGGACCTGAGTTTTGTGCATGGTGATAGATATGGATCTATTTTCATTCTTCTACAGGTTGACATCCAGTTATGCCAGCACCATTTGTTAAAGATGCTATCTTTCTTCCATTGTATAGCTTTAGCTCCCTTGTCAAAAATCAGGTGTTCATAAGTTTGTGGGTTAATATCCGGGTCTTCTATTCGATTCCATAGGTCGACTTCTCTGTTGTTATGCCAATACCAAGCTGTTTTTAATACTGTTGCTCTGTAATACAGTTTGAAGTCAGGGATGGTAATGCCTCCAGAGGTTCCTTTATTGTATAAGATTGTTTTGGCTATCCTGGGTTTTTTGTTCTGCCATATAAACTTGATTATTGTTCTCTCAAGGTCTGTAAAGAAGTTTGATGGGATTTTGATGGGGATTGCATTGAATCTATAGATTGCTTTTGGTAGAATTGCCATTTTTACTATGTTGATTCTCCCTATCCAAGAGCAGGGAAGGTCTTTCCATTTTCTGGTATCCTCCTCAATGTCTTTCTTCAAAGACTTAAAGTTCTTGTCAAATAGGTCTTTCACTTCCTTGGTTAGAGTTACCCCCAGATATTTTATGCTATTTGTGGCTATCATGAAAGGTGATGTTTCTCTGATTTCCCTCTCTGCTTCTTTATCCTTTGTGTATAGGAGGGCTACCGATTTTTTGGAGTTGATCTTATATCCTGCCACATTACTAAAGGTGTTTATCAGCTGTAGGAGTTCTTTGGTAGAGTTTTTGGGGTCGCTGATGTACACTATCATATCGTCAGCAAATAACGAAAGTTTAACTTCATCTTTTCCAATTCGAATCCCCTTGATCCCCTTATGTTGTCTTATTGCTATTGCTAAAACTTCAAGCACTATATTGAAGAGGAATGGTGAGAGTGGACAGCCTTGTCGTGTTCCTGATTTTAGTGGAAAGGCATTGAGTTTCTCTCCATTCAATTTGATGTTAGCTGACGGTTTGCTGTATATTGTTTTTATTATATTTAGGTATGATCCTTGTATCCCCAGTCTCTCCAACACCTTTATCATAAATGGGTGTTGAATTTTGTCAAATGCTTTTTCAGCATCCAATGAAATGATCATATGGTTTTTTTCTTTCAGTTTATTTATATGATGGATTACATTGATAGATTTGCGTATGTTGAACCAGCCCTGCATCTCTGGGATGAAGCCCACTTGATCATAATGGATAATTTTTCTAATGTATTCTTGGATTCGGTTTGCCAGTATTTTATTGAGTATTTTTGCGTCAATGTTCATGAGTGATACTGGTCTGTAATTCTCTTTCCTGGTTGTGTCTTTGTGTGGTTTTGGTATCAGGGTAACTGTAGCTTCATAAAAAGAGTTTGGCAGTGATTCTTCTGTTTCTATATTGTGAAATACATTAAGGAATATAGGTATTAGCTCTTCCTGGAAGTTCCGGTAGAATTCTGCATTGAAACCATCTGGTCCTGGGCTTTTTTTTGGTAGGGAGATTTTTAATAACAGCTTCTAATTCTTCACGACTGACAGGTCTATTTAGATTGTTCACCTGTTCTTGGTTCAACTTTGATATATGGTACTTATCTAAAAAAATGTCCATTTCTTTTACATTTTCCAACTTTGTGGCATATAAATTTTCGTAGTAAGATCTAATGATTCTCTGAATTTCCTCTGTGTCTGTGGTTATGTCCCCCTTTTCATTTCTGATCTTATTAATTTGCATGTTCTCTCTCTGCCGTTTGATTAATTTGGATAGGGGTTTGTCGATCTTGTTGATTTTCTCCAAGAACCAGCTTTTTGATTCATTGATTCTTTGGATTGTTTTCTGTGTTTCTATTCTGTTGATTTCAGCCCTCAGTTTGATTATTTCCAGTCTTCTACTCCTCCTGGGTGAATCAACTTCTTTTTTTTTCTAGAGCTTTCAAGTGTGCTGTTAAGTCTCCAATGTGTGCTTTCTCCGTTTTCTTTAATTGGGCACTTAGTGCTATGAACTTTCCTCTTAGCACTGCTTTCATAGTGTCCCATAGGTTTGAGTATGTTGTGCCTTTATTTTCATTAAATTCAAGGAAGACTTTAATTTCTTTCTTAATTTCTTCCTTGACCCAGGGGTGATTCAGTAGTTGACTGTTCAACTTCAATGAATTTGTTGGCTTCCTGGGGGTAGCACTGTTCTTGAATTCCAACTTTAATCCAAGGTGGTCTGACAAGACACAGGTGGTTACTAATATTTTTTGTATCTGTGGAAGTTTGCTTTGTTACCCAGTATGTGGTCAATTTTCGAGAAGGTTCCATGAGCTGCAGAGAAGAAGGTATATTCTTTCCTATTTGGGTGGAATGTTCTATAGATGTCTGTTAAGTCCATTTGATTCAATACCTCCAATAATTCTCTTAAATCTCTGTTAGGTTTCTGTCTGATTGACCTGTCCATTGGTGAGAGAGGAGTGTTGAAGTCTCCTACTATTAGTGTGTGTGGTTTGATGACTGCCTTGAGTTCTAGAAGTGTTTCTTTTACATAAGTAGGAGTCTTTATATTAGGGGCGTAGATATTCAGGATTGAGACTTCTTCCTGATGAATTGTTCCTGTTATGAGTATAAAATGTCCATCTCCATCTCTTCTGATTGATTTTAGTTTGAAGTCAATTTTGTTGGAGATTAGAATGGCCACGCCTGCTTGTTTCTTAGGTCCGTTTGCTTGAAAAACCTTTTCCCAACCCTTTACTCTGAGTAAATGTCTGTCTTTGTGGTTGAGGTGTGTTTCTTGTAAACAGCAGAATGTTGGATCCTGTTTTCGTATCCAATCTCTTAGTCTGTGCCTTTTTATAGGTGAATTGAGTCCATTAATATTAAGTGATATTAATGACCAGTGGTTGTTGACTCCAGTTATTATTATTTTTTGTTTGTTTGATTAATAGAGTTTGTATGTGTCCCTTCTTTGAGTTAAGCTCGTGGAGGGTCGCTAGATGTCTGAGTTATTGTAAGCAGTGCTGGCAATGTTGGACTCCTTTGGTTGCAATTTTCCTTCTATTACTTTCTGTAAGGCTGGGTTTGTGGCCGCGAATTGTTTAAATTTGTTCTTATCCTGGAATATTTTGTTTTCTCCATTGATAGTGAATGATAGCTTGGCTGGGTATATTAGTCTGGGCTTCCATCCATGGTCTCTTAGTTTCTGCAGTACCTCTATCCAGGACCTTCTGGCTTTCATGGTTTCCATAGAGAAGTCCGGTGTGAGTCTGATAGGTTTACCTTTATAAGTTACTTGCCCTTTTTCCTTTGCAGCTCTTAATATTCTTTCTTTAATCTGTATGTTTTGTGTTTTGATTATTATATGGCGAGGGGATGTTTTTTTTTGATCAAGCCTATTCGGTGTTCTGTATGCTTCTTGAACCTTCATAAGAATATCATTCTTTAGATTGGGAAAGTTTTCTTCTATAATTTTGTTGAATATATTTTCTGGTCCTTTGATCTGCAGTTCTTCTCCTTCTTCAATCCCTATTATTCTTAGATTTGGTTTTTTATTGTGTCTCAGATTTCTTGAATGTTTTGTGATGAGAATTTATTGGATTTGCTGTTTTCTTTGATCAGAGCATTTATTTTCTCTATGGTATCTTCAGACTCTGAGATTCGTTCTTCCATCTCTTGTATCCTATTGGTTATGCTTGATTCTGTAGTCTCTGCTCGTTTACCTAGATTTTCCATATCCTGCCGGCCCTCATTTTGTGTTTTCTTCATTGCCTCCATTTCAGTTTTCAATTCTTGAACTGTTTCCATTACCTGTTTGATTGTTTTTTCTTGGTTTCCCAATATATCATTCATGGATTTACTCATTTCTTCGATGTTTTTTTTATATTTTTCATCCATTTCTTTACTCATTTCTTCAATCTTTTTGTTATATTTCTCATCCAGTTCTTTAAGGGAATTATTCATATCCTGTTTAAGGGACTCTATTGCTTTCATAATGGCATTTTTTCCCGCTTCTTTTGAATTAAGAGGTTCAAGTCCTTCTATTGTAGGGTCATTGGGTTCTGGTGTTTTCATGTTGTTTTTTAGATTGTTGGAGGAGTTCTTGCCTTGGCGTCTGCCCATCTCTTCCTTCAAATGCTCTCTACTGGATCTTCTAGTACCAGGTCAGGTTCCCTTGTTGGGCAGGGAATTCACTGACAGAAGGCTTACCTTTCCTCAGGCAGTCTATTGAAACACAGGCACTCCCTACTACTGGGTTGTACTCACAACCCAGGCCCAGCGAGCAAGGGAGTTGCTCTGGGGAGATCTTGTGGCCCCAGAGGGAAGGGGGGAAGAGAGGAAGGTGTACCTGGATAAAGGCTGGGACGGGATTCAGGAGAGCTCCGCAGGGAGGAGTCGCCTCTGCCTGGTGACCAGATTGTCGAGGGGGGCGGGGAAAGGCTGAATTCTTCTTAGAGGAAGCCCTCTGGCCAGGAGAAAACTCACCCCTCCTCCAATGGAAGTCTGCTAGAAGTTCACTCTCTCTTGCTGGTCAGGAATGTGATTGAGCTGAGACAGGGCTTGCCTGTCCTCAGACAGGCTCTCAAAGCACCGGAGCTGCCCCTGCCGGACTGAGCCCACAGTCCAGGCCCAGAGTGCAAGGGAGCAGCTCTGGAGAGATCTTGTGTCTCCAGAGAGGAGGGGGGGAAGAGAGGAAGGTGTACCTGGATCCAATCAAAAGACTATTAAGAGTTGAAAAGGAAAAAGACCAAGTAACAAATAAAGGCAGACCTATCAGAATTATACCTGACTTCTCAATGGAAACAATGAAAGCCAGAGGGTGTGACGCGCTTCCTGACCAGCAGGAATGGACGATCACAAAATCAAGAATCCTTCTCAATCACAATTTATTAGAGCTCCTTGATTAAAAGGGGGAATGGGGAACAGGGATGAGAGAGAGAGCGAAAATCCAAAGACAGCCGCTTTTCTAGGGTGAGAGGCTCGAATGCTGATTGGTTGATGCCATTCTGCTAGGACTCAAGGCCACAGGACAGGTCAGGAGACCGAGTCTCTTGAAATGCAAAACAAGGCTCTGAGCAAACCGGCCTAAGGCGGCAACATCAAAGGATATGTATACCTCCAGGCTGTAGGACTGCTGGCACTATCTGGCCAAGGCCACATCCTGGCGGCTCCCTACAGCTCCTCCTTTTATTGTCTTTAAGAGCAATAAGGCAAAACTATTTTCCAATCTGGTCCCCACCTCATGATGTGTGGACTGATTAAAGAAAAGAAAAGCAAGACACACCCTTCCCGTGCAATGGGACAACTACTTCCCTGGGAGTGCTAGGGCTGTGTCTGCACACCCTCTGCCTATGCATACCTTCCTCTGTGCCGTGGGACTATCTGGTCCCTAGAGGGTGCAAAGGCTATGCATGGCTAATTGCCTATGAGCTCTTTTGAGGCTGAGAGCCAAACCTGGGGTGAGGATACACATTCCAAGGCTGCCAAGGCCTGGGCCACAAAGACCTTGTCCCTCCTCACTTGGGCTAGCAGGTAGCACACCAATCAAAGACATACAGCACTTCCACCTAGACACAGCATGCCAAGAAAATCTCTGCTCCCACCCATTCCCAAGGAAGGAAAAGGCAAAATAGAGTCAGTCAGAAAATTGTTAAGAGATAAGAGGTTGCACATAGTGCTGCTCAGGTGATAACATGAAACAGTTGCTCTTGACACCGCCCAGGGTGTCATCTCTGCTGTCTCCGCACGAATCTTCCACAACAGGACACTCAGCATCCACTGGATCATCTTTCTTCTTTATTTCTCTTGTCAGTCTCGCTGGCACCCAGATTGGATCTTCATGATTCTGAGGGAAAATGCAAATTGCTTCCCTGGTAATTACCGGATCCGGTCCACATCATTTATTAATCGATACATCCTTCCACATGACTAAATCTCGCTCTGTAGAGCTTTCACACAGGGCATGCCTGTCTGCTGCTGTTTTTCCAGCAATATTTTGAATTAAAAAATTAAGTGTAAAGAGTGCAAGAGAAATCCTTTCTCTGGGAGAAGCTGCTACAGCTATTCCCCCTTTTTGCTTTCGCAAAATTTCCTTTAAATTTCTATTTGCTCTTTCTACGATACCCTGGCTTTGAGGATTGTATGGTAGGCCAGTGGTATGTTCAACTTGTAATTGCTTGCAAAAGGCTTTAAAGCCCTGTGAGGCATATGCCGGGCCATTGTCGGTTTTTAAACGACTTGGCTTTCCCCAAGCTGCCCAGGCCTCTAAGCAATGCATTTTTACATGAGTTACCTTTTCCCCTGCCAGTGGGGTGGCATGAATTATCCCAGAGCATGTGTCCACCGACACATGAACATACTTTTGTCTGCCAAACTCCGAGATGTGAGTCACATCCATTTGCCAGAGTGAGTTTGGCTTTAATCCCCTGGGATTTACCCCAATATGTGGGGGATGTAACATGGTCATGCAGGAGGGACAGGCTTTTACTATCCTCCTGGCATTCTCCCTAGAGATCTTAAACTTTAAGCGAAGTGTATTCACAGGGACATGATAGAGTTGATGGAAATCTCTAGCTAGCTGGAGTGAATCTGTAGCCACAAGGGCGAGTGCTCGAGTAGCACCATCAGCTTGAGCATTGGCCTCTGCCATAGGTCCTGGCAAGAGAGAATGGGCTCGAATATGAGCAACATAAAAGGGATTTTCTCTTTTTAAAATATGTTTTTGTATTTGTAAAAGAACATTAGACACTGTACTTGAGCTGCGAATTGAGGCTGCACCCTCAAGAGAGGCCACAACATTGACCACATATTGTGAATCTGAAATTAAATTAAATGGCTCAAGAAATCTCTGAAACACCTCCAAAACCACCAAGCACTCAGTGACTTGGGGGGAATCAGGCTGAAATTGAAAGACCACAGGTTTAGCATTTCCTGCCACCAGAGCCCCTTTTCCGGTCTTTGAGCCATCTGTATAGATAGTTAAGGCTCCTTCTAATGGGTGGGGCGAGGTAATCCTGGGAAAATACACCAAATTTTTCTCCACAAAATTTATTAAGGGGTGCCTTGGCACATGATTGTCAATAACATTAGGGAATGCACAAAGCAGGACAGCCCAACCATCTACTGTGGCTGTCAAAACTTCTACCTGTTCCCTCG
The DNA here is from genome assembly GCF_982192425.1 of Myodes glareolus. Lineage (NCBI taxonomy): Eukaryota > Metazoa > Chordata > Mammalia > Rodentia > Cricetidae > Myodes > Myodes glareolus. The sequence continues at coordinate 123,264,697 of NC_142053.1, forward strand.
TATAGGGAATTATCAACTTGTCAGGCATTCTCACAAAGTGGGCTAAGCAAAGCTTTATTCCCATTAATGCTTGGCCAGCCACCAATTCTGGATAATATTGAACAGATCTTGCTCCTATGGAATTTCCATGCATCCACCAGAGGGGTCCATCTTGCCATAACACTCCAGTGGGATAATTCTTTGTTTTGAGAATGCATATCAAAATTGGTAAGGATGGATTCACCCGCTGTAATTGAGCTATAGTAATAGCAGATTCTACCCTCTTAAGGGCCTGCATTGCAGCTGGGGTCATGGCTCTAGGTGAACAGATATCAGGATTGCCTTCTAAGATGGAAAACAAATGCAAGAGCTCAGATCGAGGTATATTTAAATATCCTCTAATCCAATTTATATCTCCCAGCAACTGCTGGAAATCATTAAGAGTTTTAAGGTGATGGGTGCGAATAAACACTTTCTGAGGCCTGATGCTTTCAGGGGTGATTATAGTCCCCAAAAATTTCACCATGGAAGATGTTTGTACTTTATTTGAGGCTATGTGGAGTCCTTGCTCCTCCAAAAGGGATGTAACCTTTTGGAAAACTTCCTTCAGGGTTTCCTGATGGGGGGCAGATAACAATAAATCATCCATGTAGTGGATAATTCTCACAGTAGGAAATTGTCTCCTAACAGGACTCAATGCTGCATCTACATATAACTGACACATGAGGGCGCTATTGGCCATTCCCTGAGGCAAAGTTTTCCATTGAAACCGAGCATTGGGTTGCTCATTGTTAACAGATGGAAGAGTAAATGCAAACCTTTCCCGGTCCTGAGGGCACACGGGAATTGAAAAGAAACAGTCCTTGATGTCCAAGGAAATTACAGGCCAATTCTTTGGTATTGCTGAAAGCAATGGGAGGCCCTGCTGGGCTGGGCCCATGACCTGCATCTGAGCATTGACTGCCCTAAGGTCATGCAGTAACCTCCAACCTCCAGAAGCCTTTTTAATCACAAAAATAGGCATATTCCAACGCGATACAGAATGTTCTAAATGTCCTAGTTCTAACTGTTCTTGTACTAATTGTCTTGCAGCTTCCAGCTTTTCCAAGGAAAGGGGCCACTGAGGGACCCATACCGGCTTATCTACTAGCCAAGGGATGGGCATTGTCTTTTGTGTGGAAGCTACAGCTTCAGTGGCCCCTATGAAAAACCCAAGCCTTTTCTATCTAACTTGGAGACAGTCTCAATAGGATTCTGTCTACCTTGGAGACATTTACCAAGTCCCTTATTGGGAACATAGCCCTGACGTGCCATCATTTGCTTACTGGTATCAGAATAATCATTTGTAAGTCTCAATCTCATTTGAGACTGCACATCCCTGCCCCATAGGTTGATGGGCAAATCAACCACAAAAGGCTGAAAAGTTCCTCTCTGATCTTCTGTTCTCCAGACTAACTCCTTAGCACTTATATGCAGTGTTTGTGCATACCCCAGCCCTTGAAGGGACTGGGAGGCCTGTTGTAAGGGCCAGCGTTTTGGCCATGCTTGGGATCTGATGATACTTTTATCTGCTCCAGTATCCACCAGGCCTGAAAAAATCTTTCCTTCTATTTCTAAATTTAAGATTGGTCGCTGATCAAGCTCCAAGGATAAACAAGCCAAATCTACTCCCATGGGAGCAAGGCTTTTGTCCTTTAAGACAAGCCCCTCCACTGGAAGCTTATTACGCCCTGAAGGCAGAACTAAGAGTTGAGCTATTCTGTCTCCTGGGGCGATGGAAACTACCCTGTATGGAGAATGGCAAAGAATTTTAATGCAGCCTTCATAGGCAGGGTCTATGACTCCAGGATGGACTATCAGGCCTTTCATAATTGAGGATGAATGTCCCAAGACTATGCCAACAGTATCTTTTTCTAATGGCCCAGACACGTCTGTTTCTATGACCTGAACTCCCATATCCTGAGTTAATAGCAGTTCGGAGGTGGCACAGAGGTCCAGCCCTCCGGAGCCTTTGGCTGCCCTTCTTGTTGGGACGATGGAGTCATCTCGGGGACTGCCATCGTGTTCTGAATTGCCCCAAATATTTTTGGGCCCTGGGTGCATGGGCCCCTCAATCCGTTTTTTGACAATGACTGAATAGGCATAGGAATAAGTTGTCCATTTATATCCCTAACTGATCTGCACTCATTAGGCCAATGTTTCCCTTTCTTGCATCTGGGACAAGTGTCTGGCTGCCTCTGCGATGTTGCAGCTGAGAGCCCTGAAGAATCTGAGGCATTATGACTATTGGGACATTGTTTTTTGAAATGCCCCAACTGTTCACATTTAAAGCATGCCTTTCCCTTATCTCCTCTGACACCTCTGGCAGCAGCAAGCACAGCAGCCGCCAGCCCTGCATTGGTTAGAGGCCCCCCAACTTCACGGCAGGCTTTGATCCAGGCTTCTAATCCCTTTCCCTTTACTGGACCTATTGCTCTTTGACATTCCTTGGTGCTCTGCTCAAATATTATTTGCTGGACAAAAGGCAATGAAATATCTAAATTCCCAAACATTCTTTCAGCTGCCTCTGTCATCCTAGCCACATAATCAGAGAATGGCTCTGCAGCACCTTGAATAATCTTGGTTAAGTTATCAGCTGTTTCACCTTTATTAGGGAGTGATTTCCATGCTCTATAATGAATCTCACTAACCTGCCTATAAACCTCCCAAGGATAATGATTCTGATTTCCAGCAAATGCCCCCTGTCCAAGAAGCATATCAGCCTTCCACTCTGGGTGGCCGCCTTGTATGTTAATGTGCTCTTGGGTCTGAGCCTTGTCCTGGACTATAGATTTAAAATCCAGGAACTGCCCTGCTGGAAAAGCTGCTCTTGCAATCTCCTGCCAGTCTGTAGGAGTCAGCGCTACTGTAACAATCCTTCTCAATAATGCGATTGTATAACTGGCATTTGCTCCATAATTTCTCGCAGCTTCAACCAAGTCCTTCAGCTGTCTGTATGGGATTGGTTCATACCACCTATTATAATTCTGTGGCTCCTCAAAAACAGGAAAGGCAGCAGCCAGTTGCGACCAAGTTTGCCTTCCTATGAAGCTGTAACCTTCTGTAGCTACCTGCTGGTACATGGGTGGAGGGGCGGATGGGGGTGGGGCAGAAGGTACTGGCGCCTCGTCTCTTCTGCCCTTTGTAGTAAACACCTCAACATCGCCCCGCCTTCGGCTACCTCGCTGCTCTTTCTCAGATTTAGCAGCCGCTCCCTCTAGTTGCTCTTCCTCCTCTGATAAATCTAAATCTACAAATTCTTTCACTACTAAAGCTATGGGGCTTCTCTTCCCCTTTTCTCCTTTTTCTATTTCCAGATCCTTATCTTTTAATTTTCCCTTTTTCTTTCTAGGCCTACACTCTTGTTCCTCCTTCTGATCTGATTCTGAAAAGCTGTCCTGATGTTTCTGTAATGCCTTGCGACCCTGTTTTAATATCTCTATATTACGTTCTTCCTTCAAGCAGTCCCACACCATCCTCCAAAAAGGAAGTGTGCCTCTCCCAATATTTCCTTCTGCTTGTTCCAAATCCCTGCCTAGCTTATTCCAAGATGGTAAAGTTAGATCACCTGAAGCTGCAAACCAAGGTGAGACATCAACAATGTCTTTTACGATGTTAGCGACAGTGCTAGAAGAGATCTTTAAATCACGCTGTCGCAAAAATGCCTGGATTGAGCGATAAATCTCCCTGGGGTTCGAGCTGGCTCCATAAGAATTGCCCATGATGCGCACTTACCCCCTGGGCTAAAGAAAAAAACCTCCTTTTTACTTACAAGGAAGTCCTTTTAGAAAAATGCCGCTTGATCTACTGCGGACTTAGTTTTACTTTTGACTAGAGCTGCAGTCGCAGCAGCAAAGGCACTCACCACCTGGTTAATCGCAGCGCAACCCAAAGCAACAGAGAAGAACAAATGCAAACATTACCACTCTGGACCAGCCTTAGCAATCAGCATACATCTGGAGGATTTCCTGACGTCAGTCACCGCTCTTTGTGATGAGTTCTGAATTCTGCTCCCTCCATGGCTTGTTCAAATACGGCGTCCCGGTTTTCAGCACCAAAATGTGACGCGCTTCCTGACCAGCAGGAATGGACGATCACAAAATCAAGAATCCTTCTCAATCACAATTTATTAGAGCTCCTTGATTAAAAGGGGGAATGGGGAACAGGGATGAGAGAGAGAGCGAAAATCCAAAGACAGCCGCTTTTCTAGCGTGAGAGGCTCGAATGCTGATTGGTTGATGCCATTCTGTTAGGACTCAAGGCCACAGGACAGGTCAGGAGTCTCTTGAAATGCAAAACAAGGCTCCGAGCAAACCGGCCTAAGGTGGCAACATCAAAGGATATGTATACCTCCAGGCTGTAGGACTGCTGGCACTATCTGGCCAAGGCCACATCCTGGCGGCTCCCTACAAGAGGGTGCTGGTCAAGTGTTACTGCAGACATTAAGAGACCACAGTTGCCAGCCCAGAATACTATACCCAGCAAAACTTTCATTTTTTTATAAGTTTTTTTATTTATTTATTTTTTTATTATTAAATTATAAAAGTTTCCATTTCAGCCCCTCCTCCCACCACCCTCCCACTCCCCCCACTTCCTCTCCTCCTCCCTCTCCATCCCCTAGAGCAGTCAGGGTTTCCTGCCCTGTGGGAAGTTCGAGTTCCTCCCCCCTCCCTCCAGGTCCAGGGAAGGTGAGAGTCCAAACAGACTGGAGCGCCAAAATCCAGTATATGCAGAGGAAGCAAGTCCCAGTGTCATTGTCAACGGCTTTTCAAAAAGGCTCCGGGCCAGCCACATTCAGAGAATCTGGTTGGATCACGTCCTCGTTCAGTCCCAGTCCAACAGGCCTTGGTGAACTCTCATTATATCAGTCCCCTTGTATCAGTGGGTGCTCGCATCCCTCGCAGTCCTGATTACTTTTTTTATTTTCTTCATCATTCTGTTCCTCATTTGGACTGTGGAGTGCTCAGTTCGGTGTTCCAATATGGGTCTCCATCTGTATCGCCATCCAATGTCGGATGAAGGTTTCCTGTGCCCTTGCCTTCATTGCTCACGATCTCTTTCCTTCTGCCTCTCATTTGGACCTAGGGAGCTAGGTCCAGTGTTCCAACGTGGTTCTCTGCCTCCATCTCCATCCATCGCCAGATGAGGGTTCTATGGTGACATGCAAAATATTCATAAGTATGGTTGTGGGCCAAGGCCGGTTCAGGCACCCTCTCCTCTGTCCACAGAACAATCTGGGGATCTCTCCTTGGACCTGGGATCCCATATATAATCAAGTTTCCTATAAACCCTAAAATGACTCCCTTAGTTGAAATATATTCTTCCCTGATCCCTTATTCATCCTTCCTCCCTTCCCCCCATCCCGGTCAACCGAGCTTTCTCCATTCCTCCCCTACTCCCTTCTCTCTAACCCTCTCCCCTTCCAACAACCCTCCCACCCCCCCCCATGCACCCAAGATTACCTGGGACTCTTGACTATTTCCTACCTCCTGGCGGATAGCTAAATAATCTTCATCAGGATCGTCTTCTTATTTAGCTTCTCTAGGATCACGAAAAATAGGCTCAAAGACCTTTAAATTATGGTTAGAATCCACTTATGAGTGAATACATACCGTGTTCCTCTTTTTGGGTCTGGCTTACCTCACTCAGTAAAGCATTTTCTATGTACATCCATTTGCATGCAAAATTCAAGATGTCATTATTTTTTACCGCTGAGTAAAACTCTAACGTGTATATGTTCCACACCTTTTTTAACCATTCTTCTATTGAGGGGCACCTCGGCTGTTTCCAGGTTCTGGCTATTACAAATAGTGCGCTATGAACATAGTTGAACAAATGCTTTTGTTGTATGCTAGGGAATCTCTAGGGTAAATTCCCAAGAGTGGAATTGCTGGGTCCTGAGGGAGGTTGACTCCCAGTTTCCTGAGAAACCGCCACACTGATTTCCACAGTGGCTGCACAAGTTTGCATTCCCACCAACAATGGATGAGTGTTCCCCTCACCCCACATCCTCTCCAGCATAGGCTATCATTGGTGTTTTTGACTTTAGCTATTCTGACAGGTATAAGATGGTATCTCAAAGTGGTTTTGATTTGCATTTCCCTGATCGCTAAGGAGGTTGAGCATGACCTTAAGTGTCTTCTGGCCATTCGAAGTTCATCTGTTGTGAATTCTCTGTTCAGTTCAGTACCCCATTTTTTAATTGGGTTATTTAGAGATTTAGTGCCTAGTTTCTTGAGTTCTTTGTATATTTTGGAGATCAGACCTTTGTCTGATGAGGGGTTGGTGAAGATCTTCTCCCAGTCAGAAGGCAGCCTTTTTGTCTTACTGACAGTGTCCTTTGCTTTACAGAAGCTTCTCAGTTTCAGTAGATCCCATTTATTCATTGTTTCTCTTATTGTCTGTGCTGCTGTGGTCCTACTTAGGAAGAGGCCTCCTGTGCCTATATCTTGTAGACTACTTCCCACTTTCTCTTCTATCAGGTTCAAAGTGGACAGATTAATGTTGATGTCTTTAATCCATTTGGACCTGAGTTTTGTGCATGGTGATAGGTATGGATCTACTTTCATCCTTCTACAGGTTGACATCCAGTTATGCCAGCACCATTTGTTAAAGATGCTTTCCTTCTTCCATTGTATACCTTTAGCTCCCTTGTCAAAAATTAGGTGCTCATAGGTTTGTGGGTTAATATCCGGGTCTTCTATTCGATTCCATAGGTCGACTTCTCTGTAATTATGCCAATACCAAGCTGTTTTCAATACTGTTGCTCTGTAATACAGTTTGAAGTCAGGGATGGTAATGCCTCCTGAAGTTCCTTTATTGTGTAAGATTGTTTTGGCTATCCTGGGTTTTTTGTTTTTCCAAATAAACTTGATTATTGTTTTCTCAAGGTCTGTGAAGAAGTTTGATGGGATTTTGATGGGGATTGCATTGAATCTATAGATTGCTTTTGGTAGAATTGCCATTTTTACTATGTTGATCCTCCCAATCCAAGAACAAGGGAGATCTTTCCATTTTCTGGTATCCTCCTCAATTTCTTTCTTCAAAGACTTAAAGTTCTTGTCAAATAGGTCTTTCACTTCCTTGGTTAGAGTAACCCCAAGATATTTTATGCTATTTGTGGCTATCGTGAAAGGTGATGTTTCTCTGATTTCCCTCTCTGCTTCTTTATCCTTTGTGTATAGGAGGGCCACTGATTTTTTGGAGTTGATCTTGTATCCTGCCACGTTACTAAAGGTGTTTATCAGCTGTAGGAGTTCTTTGGTAGAGTTTTTGGGGTCACTTATGTACACTATCATATCGTCAGCAAATAACGAAAGTTTAACTTCATCCTTTCCAATTCGAATCCCCTTGATCTCCTTATGTTGTCTTATTGCTATTGCTAGAACTTCAAGCACTATATTGAAGAGGTATGGAGAGAGTGGACAGCCTTGTCGTGTTCCTGATTTTAGTGGAAAGGCATTGAGTTTCTCTCCATTCAATTTGATGTTAGCTGTCGGCTTGCTGTATATTGCTTTTATTATATTTAGGTATGATCCTTGTATCCCCAGTCTCTCCAACACCTTTATCATAAATGGGTGTTGAATTTTGTCAAATGCTTTTTCAGCATCCAATGAAATGATCATGTGATTTTTTTCTTTCAGTTTATTTATATGATGGATTACACTGATAGATTTGCGTATGTTGAACCAGCCCTGCATCTCTGGGATGAAGCCTACTTGATCATAATGGATAATTTTTCTAATGTGTTCCTGGATTCGGTTTGCCAGGATTTTATTGAGAATTTTCGCGTCGATGTTCATGAGTGAAATTGGCCTGTAATTCTCTTTCTTGGTTGTGTCTTTGTGTGGTTTTGGTATTAAGGTAACTGTAGCTTCATAAAAGGAGTTTGGCAATGACTCTTCTGTTTCTATATTATGGAATACATTAAGGAGTATAGGATTTTGCTCTTCCTGGAAGTTCTGGTAGAATTCTGCATTGAAACCATCTGGTCCTGGGCTTTTTTTGGTAGGGAGATTTCTGATAACACCTTCTAGTTCTTCACGACTAACAAGTCTATTTAGATTATTCACCTATTCTTGGTTCAACTTTGGTATATGGTACTTATCTAAAAAAATGTCCATTTCTTTTACATTTTCCAACTTTGTGGCATATAAACTTTCGTAGTAAGATCTAATGATTCTCTGAATTTCCTCCGAGTCTGTGGTTATATCCCCCTTTTCATTTCTGATCCTATTAATTTGCATGTGCTCTCTCTGCCGTTTGATTAGTTTGGATAGGGGTTTGTCAATCTTGTTGATTTTCTCCAAGAACCAGCTTTTTGATTCATTGATTCTTTGAATTGTTTTCTCTATTTCTATTTTGTTGATTTCAGCCCTCAGTTTGATTATTTCCAGTCTTCTACTCCTCCTGGGTGAATCAGCTTCTTTTTTTTCTAGAGCTTTCAAGTGTGCTGTTAGGTCTCCAATGTGTGCTTTCTCCGTTTTCTTTATTTGTGTGGTTTGATGACTGCCTTGAGTTCTAGAAGAGTTTCTTTTACATATGTGGGTGCCTTTACATTAGGGGCATAGATATTCAGGATTGAGACTTCTTCCTGATGAGTTGTTCCTGTTATGAGTATGAAATGTCCATCTCCATCTCTTCTGATTGATTTTAGTTTGAAGTCGATTTTGTTAGATATTAGAATGGCCACACCCGCTTGTTTCTTAGGTCCATTTGCTTGGACGACCTTTTCCCAACCCTTTACTCTGAGTAGGTGTCTGTCTTTGTGGTTGAGGTGTGTTTCTTGTAAACAGCAGAATGTTGGATCCTGTTTTCGTATCCAATCTCTAAGTCTGTGCCTCTTTATAGGTGAATTGAGTTCATTATAGGTGAATTAAGAGATATTAATGACCATTGGTTGTTGACTCCAGTCATTTTTTTTGGTGGTAATAGAGTGTATGTGTTTTCCTTCTTTGAATTGTGCTAGTGAAGGGTCGCTAGATGTCTGAATTATTGTAGTCAGTGTTGGCAGTGTTGGATTCCTTGGGATGTAATTTTCCTTCTAGTATTCTCTGTAAGGCTGGATTAGTAGTTACGTATTGTTTAAATTTGTTTTTATCCTGGAATATTTTTTTTTCTCCGTTGATAGTGAACGAAAGCTTGGCTGGGTAAAGTAGTCTGGGCTTGCATCCATGGTCCCTTAATTTCTGCAGTACCTCTATCCAGGACCTTCTGGCTTTCATGGTTTCTATAGAGAAGTCTGGTGTAAGTCTGATAGGTTTACCTTTATAGGTTACTTGACCTTTTTCCTTTGCAGCTCTTAATATCCTTTCTTTAATCTGACTGCTTTGTTTTTTGATTATTATATGGCGAGGGGACGTTTTTTTCTGATCCAGTCTATTCGGTGTTCTGTATGCTTCTTGCACCTTCATAGGAATATCCCTCTTTAGGATGGGAAAGTTTTCTTCTATAATTTTGTTGAATATATCTTCTGGACCTTTGATCTGCAATTCTTCTCCTTCTTCTACTCCTATTATTCTTAGATTTGGTTTTTTTTATTATGTCCCATATTTCCTGAATGTTTTGTGATGAGAATTTGTTGGATTTGCTGTTTTCTTTGGTCAGGGCGTTTATTTTCTCTATGGTGTCTTCATAATCTGAGATTCGTTCTTCTATCTCTTGTATTCTATTGGTTAAGCTTGATTCTGTAGTCTCCGTTCGTTTACCTAGATTTTCCATATCCAGCCGGCCCTCGGTTTGTGTTTTCTTCACTGCCTCCATTTCAGTTTTCAATTCTTGCACTGATTCCATTACCTGTTTGATTGCTTTTTCTTGGTTTCCCAGGGTATCAATTACGAATTTACTCATTTCTTCAAACTTTTTGTTATATTTGTCTTCCATTTCTTTACTCATTTCTTCCATTTTTTTGTTATATTTCTCTTCTATTTCTTTAAGTGAGTTATTCATACCCTGTTTAAGAGACTCTATTGCTTTCATAATGACACTGTTTTCCACTTCTTCCGGAATAGGGCGTTCGAGTCCTTCTGTCATAAGATCGCTGGGATCTGGTGTTTTCATGTTGTTTTTCAGATTGTTGGAGGAATTCTTGCCTTGGCGCCTGCCCATCTCTTCCTTCAGATGCTCTCCAATGGCTCTTCCCTCCGCTGGGTCTTCTTCTACTGGATTAGTGTCCCTTGCTATCCAGGAATCACTTTGCCTGCAGTCTTAGCTCGCTGCAGGCAGGCTATTAGAACAAATGGAATTCCTTCCCTTTGCACTCACCACCTATCCAGACCCGTGGTGCCCGCCCCGGCTGAGATGGAGGAATTTAAGCCCCGAAGAAGGGAGAGAGGAGGGGAGGGGTTCGAGGCCAAAAGCTGGGATGGCGTAGCAGGAGAGAGGGATTAGCTGGGGGAAGCTGCCCCTTGGGAGTAGCCAGGGAGATAAGGATGGCGGGAATATTGTGTGTCCCCTCACCGGTCCACACACTTACCCCTGCACAGGATCAGAGCCCCTCGCTGGTCAGAAGAGTCCCTGCCTGCCTTTTTTTTATAAGTTACAGAATTTTATTATTGCTTTTTTTTTTACAAATATCATTAATACTCTCTCTTTTTTTTTGTTTATTCAAGTATCCGAAAACACTCTTTCCACTTCCTCCCATCCTCCCAATACTCTCCCGCTCCCCCCACTCCCTCTCCTCCTCCCTCACCATTCCCAAGAGCAGTCAGGGTTTCCTGTCCTGTGGGGAATTCAAGTTCCTCCCCCCTCCCTCCGGGTCCAGGAAGGTGAGCATCCAAACAGGCCAGGATCCCAAAAAGCCAGTCCATGCAGACGAAACAAGACCCAGTGCCATTGTCAATGGCTTCTCAGTATTCATTTGGACCTCGGGGGCTCAGTCAGCCCCCATGTCAGCCACATTCAGAGAATCCGGTTTGATCAAATGCTCGTTTAGTCCCAGTCCAGCTGGCCTTGGTGAGCTCTCATTCGATCAGTCACCTTGTATCAGTGGGTGAACGCACCCTTCGCGGTCCTGACTTCCAGTGCTCCAATGTGGGTCTCCATCTCTATCTCCATCCATCGTCGGATGAAGGCCCCCTCTGATTTCCAGCAAAACTTTCAATCACCATAGATGGAGAAAACAAGATATTCCATGACAGAACAAGATTTAACCAATACCTAGCCAGCAACCCAACCCTACGCAAAGTACTAGAAGGAAAACTCCAACCCAAGGAAATTAGATACATCCCCCAAAACAGAGATAATACATGATCTCACAGCAGCAAATCCCAAAGAAGAGTATCAAAATACACAATAACATCACCAACAATGAAAACTAACACAACAGGAATTAGCAATCACTGATCATGAATATCCCTTAATATAAAACGACTCAACTCACCTATAAAAAGACACAGGCTAACAGAGTGGATACGAAAACAGAATCCATCTCTTTTTCTGCATACAAGAAACAATACCTCAACCTCAAAGACAGACATCACCTCAGAGGAAAGGGTTGAGATTTTTTTCAATCAAATAGACCTAAGAAACAAGCTGGTGTAGCTATTCTAATATTTAACAAAATAGACTTCAAACTAAAATCAATCAAAAGAGACAAAGAAGGACATTTCATGTTTGTCACAGTAAAAAAAATCTATCAAGAGGAAATCTCAATACTAAACATCTATGCCCCAAATACAAGGGCACCCTCATATGAAAAAGAAACACTTCTAAAGCTTAAATCACACATTAAACCCCACACACTAATAGTGGGAAACCTCAACACTGCACTCTCACCAGTGGACAGGTTTGCCAGACAGAAACTTAACAGAGAAATAAGAGAACTAACAGATGTTATGACCCAAATGGACTAAACATATAGCTATAGAACATTCCACACAAACAGAAAAGAATATACCTTCTTCTCAGTACCTCATGGAACCTTCTCAAAAATTGATTACATATGGGGTAACAAAGCAAACCTCAACAGATTAAAAAATGGAATAACCTCATGTATCTTATTAGATCACCACGGCTAAAAATTAGAATTAAGCAGCAACACTAATTTCAGAAAGTCCGCAAACACATGGAAATTAAACAATACTCACCTGAATCATCAATGGTCAAGGAAGAAATAAAGGAAGAAATTAAAGACTACCTAAAATTCAACAAAATGACTGCACAACATACCCAAATTAATGGATACAATAAAAGCAGTGTTAAGAGAAAAGTTCTTAGCACTAAATGTCTACATAAAGAAGTTGGAAAAAATCCCACACTAGTGAACACCTGAAAACTCTAGAACAAAAAGAAGTGAACTCACTCAAGAGGACTAGATGACAGGAAATAATCTAATTAAGAGCTGAAGTCAATAAAATAGAAACAAGCAAACAAACAAAAACCCAAAGAATCAATGAGACAAAAAGTTGGTTCTTTGAGAAAATCAACAAAATAGACAAACCTTTATCTAAACTACCAAGAAGGCAGAGAGAGAATATCCAAATTAACAAAATCAGAAATGAAAATGGAGACATAACAACAGACATGGTGGAAATCCAGAGAATCATCAGGTCATATTTCAAAAACCCGTACTCCCCCAAATTGGAAAACATAAAGGTAATGGACAATTTTCTGGATAAATGTCACTCACCAAAATTAAATCAAGACCTGATAAACAAATGAAATAGACCTACAACCACTAAAGAAATAGAAAGAATCATCAAAAGTCTCCCAACCAAAAAAAAAAAAATCCCAGGAATAGGTGGTTTCAGCTCAGAATTCTACAAGATTTTCAAAGAAGAACTAATACGAATACTCCTCAAATTATTCCACACAATAGAAATAGAAGGAACATTGTCAAACTCTTTTTACGATGCTACAGTTACCCTGATCCCCAAACCACAGAAAGACATTACCAAGAAAGAGAATTACAGACCAATCTCACTCATGAACATTGATGCAAAAATAGTCAATAAAATACTGGCAAATTGATTCCAAGAACACATCAGAACCATCATCCACCATGACCAAGTAGACTTCATCCCAGTGCTGCAGGGTTGTTTAACATACAAAAATCTGTCAATGTAATCCACCATATAAACAAACTGAAATAAAAAAATCACATGATCATCTCGTTAGATGCTGAAAAAGCATTTGACAAAATACAACATCACTTCATGACAAAGGTCTTGGAGAGAGCAGGGATACAAAGAACATATCTAAACAATAAAGGCAACATATAGCAAGCCAACAGCCAACATCAAACTAAATGGAGAGAAACTCAAAGCGATTCCACTGAAATCAGGAACAAGATAAGGTTGTTCACTCTCTCCATATCTATTCAATATAGTTCTTGAGGTCCTAGATAGAGTAATACGACCACAAAAGGAGATCAAGGGGGTACAAATCAGAAAAGAAGTCAAACTCTCACTATTTGCTGATGATATGATAGTCTACATAAGTGACCCCAGAAACCTACCAAGGAACTTCTACATCTCATAAACACCTTCAATAATGTAGTAGGATACAAGATTCACTCAAAAATAATCAGTATACCTACTTTATTTAGATGATAAATGGACTGAGAAAGAAATCAGGGAAACATTATCTTTCACAATAGCCACAAATAACTCTAGCCAAATAAGTGGAAGGCCTGTATGACAAGAATTTTAAATCTTTGAAGAAAGAAATTGATAAAGACACAAGAGAATGAAAAGGTCTCCCATGCTCTTGGGTAGTTAGAATTAACATAGGAAAAAATGGCAATCTTACCAAAAGAAATCTATAGATTCAATGCTATGCCCACCAAAATTGCACAAAATTCTTTTCATACCTCAAAAGAACAATATTGAACTTCATATAGAAAAGCAAAAAAAAAAACCCCAAAAAACAAACCCAGGATAGTCAAAACAATCTTGTACACTAAAGGAATTCCTGGAGGCATCACAATTCCTGGCTTCAAACACTACTTCAGAGCTACAGTGTTGAAAACAGCCTGGTATTGACATAAAAACAGACAGGAGGACCAATGGAACCGAATTGAAGACCCAGATATCAATTCACATACCTACGAACACCTGATCAAAAACTATAAAATGGAAAAAAAGAAAGCATATTCAACAAATGACGCTGGTATAACTAAATATCAACCTGTAGAGGAATGAAAATAGATCCATTTCTATGGCCTTGCACAAAGCTCAAGTTCAAATGGATAAAAGACCTCAACATAAAACACACTGAACCTTGTAGAAGAGAAAGTAGGAAGTATACTTGAATGCATTGGCACAGGAGACCACTTCCTAAATATAACCCCAGTAGCACCAATACTGAGAGCAACAATTAATAAATGGAACCTCCTGAAACTAAGAAACTTCTGTAAAGCAAAGGACATGGTCAAAAAGACAAAACAATAACCTACAGGTTGGGAAAATATCTTCACCTACCCCACATCAGACAGAGTGCTGATCTCCAAAATATAAAAAGAACTCGAGAAATTGTTCATCAAAAGAACAAATAATCCAATAAAAATGGGGTACAGACCTAAACAGAGGACGCTCAACAGATGACTCTAAAATGGCTGAAATAAACTTAAGGAAATGCTCTACATCCTTAGTCATCAGAGGACTGCAAATCAAAGCAGCCCTGAGGTTCCATCTTACACCTGTAAGAATGACCAAGATCAAAAACATTGATGACAGCTTATGCTAGAGATGACAAGGGGTGAAGGGAACACTTCTCCATTCCTGATGGGAGTGAAAACTGGTGTAACTGCTTTGAAAATTAGTATGAAAATTTCTCAAAAATTAGGAAACAACCTTCCTCAAGATCCAACAATACAACTTTTGAGTATATACCCAAAGGATGATCAATCGTACCACAAGGACATGTGATGTGGGAACAGACATGTACTCAACTATGTTCATTGTTTGTCATAGCCAGAATCTGGAAACAACTTAAATGCCCTTCAACCAAAGAATGGATAAAAAGATGTGGTACATTTGCACATGGAGTACTATACAGTGGTAAAAAAATGACATCTTGATATTTGTAGAAGAATGGATTGATCTAGAAAACATCATATTGAGTGAATTAACTCAGTCCCAGAAAGACAAATACAATATGTACTCATTTATAAGTGACATTAGACATAAAGCAAAGAAAAATTAGCCTACAATTCACAATCACAGAGAACCTAGTCAACAAAGAGGAGCTTAAGAGAGACATACATGGGGCTAATCTACATGGAAAGTAGAAAAACACAAGATCTCCTGAGTAAATTGGAAGTGTGGGGATCATGGGAGACAGTAGAAGGGGTGGAGGAGAAAGGGAGGGGAGTGGAAAAAATTTATAGCTCAATTAAAACAATGAAAAGTAGTAAAAATAAATAGCTCCAGACTAAACACAAACAAAAACTCCTTCTGTTCCAGGAGGTGATATTATGAAGCTGTTGTGTCCCTTCTGGGTGCAAAGTGTAAGATCAAATGTCATCAATCCAAGAGAACATTCGTGACACATTCAGAAACCTAGTGACCGGGGTATTGCACACAAGAACAGAAGTGAATAAAACATTAGTCCAAAAATGTAAAGCCTACAAACACTGTTTTTCTTGCAAGGCACACTAACTGGATTTGTAATATTAGGAAAAAATAACAGCTTGAATATGTTCCAGTACTTACCCATACTACCCATTCTTACTAAAGACCCTATGACATTCTCTTTTGCTAGTCTGTTTCTTTTCTATTTTTTAAAATTCATCTATTTATTTTACATCTAGGTCCCTGCCTCCCCTATCCTCCCTTCCCAGTCCCTCTCCCCTATTTCCGCCACATCTCCTCCTCTTCTGTCTCCACCCAGGAAAGGACAGGTGATAGGTCATGGTTTATCTTTTCTCAATCTTAAGCAAGTGTCATTTGTATGATAAAAGGGGGCTTCAGAAGGATTCACATAGGCCACTGCTATTCACTTAGACCGTGAACACTAAGATCTTAGCACACAGGCAGAAAAACATGTGTGCCCATGGTTATCCACACCAGGAAGTGTCCTGTGTAGGTTAGGGCAAAGAACTTTGTGGTACCATTTCTCAGCAAACAATTCTTGCTGTGTAAATGTGGGCATCTCTGTGGTATCAGGTTGCAGGAAATTCTAACTGGCTGTATAATTTTGACATTCTGTGGCTCTAATTGGGTAAAGGGAAATCCTGGATTTTCTGCCTAGGTAGAAACTTTTTGTAACTTGGTTAAAGGTAAGACCTGTACCTCATCTGTGAGGTAGCACTCTCTCTCCCTCACTCAGTTTTATTTTGTTTGTGGTGTCTTGCCTGATTCTACGAGTGGGCACACCTTGTGTGGATGGGCACGCCATGTCAGAAGAGGCCACTGAACATCATTAAATTTAATGAAAATAAAAAGACATAAAGAGGGAGAGGATTTTATTGCTCCTAGGTATGGTGGAGGAGAAAGTTTACTGTAGATAAAAGGGAGAACATAGCCAGAGGCAAAGACATCTGGAGAGTTCAAAGTGGACAGGACCAGACATAGCTGTGCCACGTGAAGGGTCGAGGGAGGAGCTGCTGACTAAGAAGGGCAGCCTGGACCAAGAGACTGACCAGGAGAGTAGACAAAATTACCAGGTAACCAAAATGTCTGGATTAAATAGAGAAGAGCAGCTGGGGCAAGAGCAGTCTAGTCCCTGGCTGGAGAGTTCAGGGTAGGGAGTTGATTATGCCAGTCACACCTTGATAATAGGTAGAGACTGAGGGTTGAAGGAGAGCCTGGCCAGGTCCACTTTTATGTGTTAGATAGGCACCTCACTCAGCCTTTTGCCAGGGTTGGGACCTAACAGAACTGGAGTGACAGGTGACTACTGTCTTCTCTGCTGTTGCTGGGAATCAAACCCAGGTTTTCTGCAGAAAATCCAGGACTCTAACTGCTGAGCTATCTTTCCAGCCTCCATCCCCATGCTGCTCTCTTAGAATCACAGCTCCTTTTCCTAAACTTTGGCTGCCATTTACTGCTGATGTTTTCTGTACAGAGTGTATGTAATGTACACGAAAGCTAGAAAGCCTAACACAATGATTCCCAGGTTTATAGCACCCATTTAAAAACTGGAACATTCCTGACTCCCTCCTGACACACCATGGCTGTGAATAAACCATATCATTTTCTTTTGTTTTATTGTGGTCTTCTCATTTGAAATAATAGGAGGGAGGCAAGCAAAAGCAGTAGAGCTGTCTTGGGGATTGGTGGGCACCTTGGTGTAGTAGGTCCTTCTGTATTTGCATTGCTTTCATTGGTTGAATAAAGAAACTGCCTTGGCTTTTTGATAGGGCAGCCCTTAGGTGGGCAGAGTAGACAGAACAGAATGCTGGGAAGAAGGGAAGTGTGGCAGACGCCATGAATCTCTGGCCTGAGATGGATGTAGGTTAGAATCTTGCCAGTAAGCCACAGTCACGTGGTGATAAACAGATTTATTAGAAATGGGTTAAATCAAGATGTGAGAGTTGGCCAAGAAGCGGCTAAATATAATGGACCAGGCAGTAATTTAATTAATACCATTTCTGTGTAATTATTTCAGGGCTAAGCTAGCCCGGCGGTGGAGCACAGTCCACTGCTTGTCCTACAACACACCTAGGTTGATATTTGTTTTGCTTTGTTTTGGATTTTGAGACAGGTTTTCTCTGTGTAGCCCTGGCTGTCCTGGTACTTACTCTGTAGACAAGGCCAGCCTTGAACTCAAAGATCTGCCTGCCTCTGCCTCCAGAGTGCTGAGATTGAAGTTGTGCACCACCACCACCTGGCTAGGTTGACTTTCTTTTAAGGGACCAATGACGTTTGACAAAAAGAATAGAAGATGGGTGGCCTGCCTGGCCTGTTATGCACTTCCTCATTTCTAGGGATAATGCACTAAGACCATTTGCCAGAAGAGGTACCCAAACACCACCTTTAGTTTTTTTTACCCATTGAATTGGGACCTTTTCTACATACAGCACAGGGCTATGATCAACACATTTCTGTCCTGAAGCCTCTTGATAAGTTTATTAATTAATTGATTGTATGTATGAGAGGTGGGAAGGGTGTTTCATAGTGTGTATGTGAAGGCCAGAGGTTAAATGCAGGTGTTCTTTCTCTCCTTTTAACATATGGATGCAACGTAGGTTGTCAGGCTCACTGGCAAGTGCCTTTACCTTTGAGTCATCTTATCTCACCTAGGTTATTTGTTTGTTTTGTTTCTTTAAGACATGACTTGGCTATGCAACCCTGGAGTGTCTGGAATTTACTACGTAGAACAGTCTGGTCTCGAACTCAAAGACTTATGTGTGCCTCTGTCTCTCTAATGCTAGGGTTAAAAGTACAAATCATTATTCCCCAGCCCAGATAACTTTTTTGTTCTGTTCTGTTCTGTTCTGTTCTGTTCTGTTCTGTGACTCTATGAAGCGTTGGCAGGTCTGGGACTTACTATGTAGAACAATCTGGTCTTGAACTCAAGTCTGCCTGCCTCTGCCTCCCAAGAGCTGGGATTAAAGGTGTGCACAAACATACCTGGCCTGGGTGACATTTTAAGTGCCAGTTAACACTTAAACTCAGGATAAACAACCACAGACCATCCCTTCCTTCCTCCCATGAGGGAATAGGACCAAGCAAGCACAGTAAGTCTGACTTTGTGTCAGGTCAATGTCATCAACAGAGGTCATCAAAGGATGCCATGGACTAGTCGTATATGGGAGAAGTGTTCAGCACATGCTGTGTGCAGCTTCTGGTGCCACCATCAGCCTGATGGTAAACTGAAGACTCATGAAAGCAGTGTTCCTGGCTCTCAGGGAGAAGATTGTCACCACAGAATGGTCATTAGCCCAACAATGCCTCCTGTTTACTTCTCTAAAGAACCGCCACTCTCAGAGGTGTTGTCACTTAAAGTGGAGTTCCTCTCACAGTGCCTAGCACTAACGTATTTTAGATGATGTTTGTAATTCTCAATTATTTACGTTGGCTGAAATTCTACAGATGCTTCAATGTACTCAGAAAATCACACAGTAGAACCAGCAGCCATATGTCTGTTTTGCAAACAGTGGTGTCTGCGTATGAATAGGCAGATTAAGCCAAAGGGAAACTTTTGAGTCACAGGCTTAAATGTTAGTGTTGCTGTTAATCACTGAAAGAAGTCAGGACAGAAACTCAAACGTCAGAATCCCAGAAACAAGAGCTGATGTAGAGGCCATGGAAGGGTGCTGATTACTGGCTTGCTTCATGTGGCTTGTTCACCCTGCTTTTTTATAGAACCCAGAACCAACAGTCCAGGGATGGCACAATCCCCCATGGACGGACCCCTTTCTTGTTGATCACTGAATGGGAAAGTGCCTTACAGCTGGATCTCTAGGAGGCATTTTCTCAACTGAGGGTCCTTCCTCTCTGATAACTCTAGCTTGTGTCAAGTTGACACACAAAATCAGCCAGTACAGATGGCTTCACACTTATATTCCATTTTATTGCTATTGCAGTCAATTTCAGAGTGTGAGTTTGCTGCACTGTTCTTAGCGGAATGTGGTTGCCCACAGGCTGCCATCTCCATTTCTTCTGGGAAGTCCAATCTACAGAAAGAGACTAGTGAGCTGCGTAAGCATTTTAGAAAATACTTATTCAAGTAGGGAGAGTAGTGTGGGTCAGGGTGTGAATTAAGAGCAAGCTACAGTGATATATATGTGTGTGAAAATGTCACAATTAAGTACATTATTAAATGCACAAATTACAATACTAATGGAAGATAACTTGGGAAAAATGGTGCCAACCAATGCATTTGGAAGCGTCTGTCCACTTTCCATTTTTACAATGTATTTCTTCTGATCCCTGAAACATCAAATTAAGTTCACATTATATATGAACTATTTATCCATGATAATAAGTTCTTGAATATGGTTGAATTTTGAGATTTAAAAGCACAGTGCAGAAGGATATCCATTTATTTTTTTCCCTATGTAAAAATATTAGTCAAATTACAGAAGAAAATTATGAAGATTTATTGGGAATGTTTATGGTGCCAAGCAACACATAAAATATGGCATACTCTAAGAATGGCCGCTCCTGTCAGCTCTCTGACATAGCACCCTTCTCCATCAGTGGGACCTCTCTCTTGTTTCTAGACAACAGGAAAGATGATGAATTAGTACATGATTATGTTATGTGATGGTGCAACATAAATTCGCAACACAGTTCTGGGTGAAAGCCACTCACCCTACTGCCCTTTGAAGAAGCAATTTGCATACTGTCTACTTCCCAAATGAACAAGTCCAGAAAGCAAGGATTAGAGTGTTTCCAGCTGCCAACAGCCAGCACGACAGCTCAAGTGCAGCAGCCTGCAGAACACCGAGTGCTACTAACACCCACAATGAGCTTGGAATATACTGCTAAAGCCTTCAATGAGACCGCGGTCTCCACAGGCGTTATTTGCCTTAACAACCACTGAAACCATACCCTTGTATCTGCCCTACAGAACTGGTGCGGTAATGCTATTGTGCCGTCTTAAGTATTTTACAGTCAGCATCTCCTTTAGTTCTAGACTTATTTCTTGAGGATTGTTATTTCTGTCATATTATAGATAAATAAGCTAAAATTGTTTCCTTCCATTGTCACATCTCCAACTCCCTGTCCTGTATTCAAGTCCTCTTCAGTCGTTTTTATAAGGTCCAAATATGTAATCTCAGACAATAGTCACACTTCAAGAACTTTGACCACCCCTTGTGGTTCTTTTCCCACATAAGGTTACTATCCTAGTTCTAAGAATAGGGTGGGTATACAGGCAACAGCAAGACAATTCTTCAACATGACAGACAGAATCATCAAAAAGGCCTTAATTAGGATGAAGAAACACGCATACACAGCGTGCACACACAGACAGAGACCCTCCCTCCAAAATCAGAGAGGGCACTAGAAAACCAAGGCCCACCTCTCCTTGAAGACTGAGAATTGTAAGGATTTTATGGGTCTTCCCCCTGCAATTTACAGTTGGTCAGTTTGAACAAAGGTAGGGAGGCTGATAGGTCTAAAGCTTTGAGGTACATAAATCCTGGGTGAAATTTACACTGCAGACATGAATGTCCTACAGCAAAGCTGGGCTCAGGCACAGAAACATTACCACACTATATGTCTATATCTATACTATATATGCTATTTTTATATAGTACGCTATATAGATTATTCTACTACAGTAACGTGCATGGATTTATTCATATAGCAGTTCATGGGGATTCAGTAGTAGATTTGTGCTCCCTTTCAGACTGGGATAGCAGTGCACAAGATTGAGACAGTACAGTCGCTCAGTTGAATGAATTAGGATAGCAATCCACATGGATGTATTAGTAAACACGTGCACATGGATTTACTAGTAGAACAGTAATTATGGATGTACTGTACAGATTCAAATATGGATATATATTACACCCATACTATTACAGAAGCGTGTTGGGGTGTATTACTAGAGCAGGACTTTTTATTATCTAACTTAGGGTTTCTATTGCTGTGATGAAACTCTGTGATCAAAAGCAAATTTGGGAGGAAAATATTTGGGTTTTATTATTTTTATTTTGGGTTTTATTTTATTATTATTTATTTTATTTTCTGTTTCTTTTTTGGAGACAGGGTCTCTCTGTGTCACCGTGGATGTCCTGGAATTCACTCTGTAGACCAGGCTGACCTCGAACTTAGAGATCCACCTGCCTCTGCCTCCTGAGGGCTGCAATTAAATTTTTATATCACAGTTCATTGTGAACGGAAGTCAGGACAGAAACTCAAGCAGAGCAGGAACCTGGAGACAGAAGATGATGCAGAGGCCATGGAGGGGTGATGCTTACTGGCCTGCTTCCCTTGGATTTCTCAGCCTTATTTCTTACAGAACCCAGAACCACCATCCTCATCAATCACTAATTAAGTAAATGCCTTACAGCTTATGGAAGCATTTTTCTCAATTAAGGTTTTCTGCTTTCTGATAACTCTAGTTTGTGTGACAAGTTGCCATAAGACTAGCAAGCACAGATGGAACTACCCACAATGGGCTGGGCCTTCCTCCATCAGTCACTAACTAGAAAATGCTTACCAAGTGGTAGGGTATATGCCTTTAATTCCAGCACTCAGGAGGCAGAGGCAGGTGAATTTCTGTGAGTTTGAGGCCAGCCTTGTTTACAAAGAATGTTCCAGGACAGCCAGGGTGACATAGAGAAACCTTGTTTCAAACCCCACTCCCAAGATAAAGGAAAAAAGAAAGAAAGGAAGGAAGAAAGAAAGAAAGGAAGGAAGGAAGGAAGGAAGAAAAAAGAAAGAGAAAATGCCTACAGGTGTGCTTACAGCCCATCTTATGGAGTAATTTTCTCAATTGAAGTTCCATACTCTCTGATGACTTTAACTTGTGTCAAGTCAACATAAAACTAGCCAGCACACATATGGATATGCTGGCAAATCAACACCCATGGAAGTACTAGACAGGAGCACACAAGGATGTGCAAGTACAGCACTTTCCATGGATGCGATAGTACAGAAGCACACATGTGTATCTTATTAAAGCACTGCAAATCAGTGTGCCAGCAAAACTGGACTACTACTAATGCAACATAAACAGATGTGCATGAACTAATACAAGGGAGATCCAGGTATACTACCACATCAGTTCACAAGCCTGTACTAGAACAGCAGTGCACAGGTTTATAATAATTAATCCATGCTTCTCAATGTTTGACTACAGCGGTACACGTGGATGTATGTGTACCCCACCAAACATGAAATTTGTGACTGCTTCTCTGTGCATAGAGCTGCTGGAACAGCAGTGCACATCGATTTAACAGTAAAGAAGTTTGCTTAAACTTACTCTTATTGCACTGCACATGGACATAGATGTACTAGTGCCAAAGTAGACCAGTGCACAGTGATGTCCTAGTCAGTGTGTTCATGTATTTACTAGTACATCAGAACACATAGATGTCCATGAACAGGAGTGTAAATGGGTATCCTTGTGTGGCAGTACACATGGACAGTCATCCACAGAAGAACTTTTACAAAAATACACTCAAATGTGATACTACAACAGGACATGTGGATGTACTAGACATGAGTACACCAGGATATACTACAACATCTTGACACACAGATGTACTAGGAGAACAGAGCACACGGATCTATTATTAAAGCACTACTTTGGAAAAACAAATGTACTACTGCTGCCACATAAACTGAGGCACATTAAAAACAAAGTAGATGGCTGTATTTGTTCATCACAGCATGTGCTTGAACTAGAACAGCAGTGACTAAATACTTTTGTAGGAGTAGAGCAGTGCAACTGAATGGACAAGAACATTGTGCAGATGGATGTAAAGACACAACAGGAAGAATGGCTGTACTCCATGTGCACCCCATACTGATGTCCTGGAATAGCAGTGACTATGGAATTACTAGAAAGTAGCCCATATGACTATATTATTGTAGCACTGAACCTGGATTGTAGTGATGGGAGAGGCGGGCTGCATTCCCACCGCCTGGCTCACACCACCTGGCTAACTTTACCTGAAATAACAACACACAAATTGTATTCATTTAAACACTGCCTGACCTGTTGGTTCTAGCCTCTTATTGGCTAATTCTCACATCTTGATTAACCCATTTCTAATAATCTGTATGTCTCAATGAGGTCGCGGCTTACCAGCATGAGTCTAGCCAGCGTCCATCTCAGGAAGGGGAATCATGGTGTCTGCCTGACTCTGCTTCTTTCTCCCAGCATCCTGTTCTGTCTACTCCGCCTATCTAAGCTGCTGTCCTATCAAAAGCCAAGGCAGTTTCTTTATTAACCAATGAAAGTAACATATAGACAGATGACCCTCCTACATCACTGGAT
This sequence comes from Myodes glareolus, assembly GCF_982192425.1. Classification (NCBI taxonomy): domain Eukaryota; kingdom Metazoa; phylum Chordata; class Mammalia; order Rodentia; family Cricetidae; genus Myodes; species Myodes glareolus. The sequence continues at coordinate 123,288,559 of NC_142053.1, forward strand.
ATGGAATGACTAGTGCAGGACACAAACACTGTTGATCTAGTATACATTTGTTCATATATGTATACAGCAGTATATATGTGAACAGCAGTGTTTATGAATGTACTTTGACTGCAGTCCAATGGATGTAGTATATCATCCATACACACGAATGTCCCCATTATAGAATGACACATGGCTATACTGCTAAGGAAGAACAAAAGGATACTAGAGCTAATGAAGGCACAAGTAACTACTAGGCTAGACTAGGACATCAGATGCAATGCTCTGTTTCTGCACTAATTCATTCATCTTTTAAACTGTACAAAGACATGCATGTGTAGTGAGGCAAGTATATTCAAGTATTCTGCTTTGCAACTACAGACATGGGCACTGCTTCTCCAATATATTAGTGTGTATTGTCGTCAATACTTGTGGCTGTAATGGCACATCCAAGTGGATAATTATAGTAGTATAACCATGTGTGATCTTGCCTAGTAGTACTTGCATCCTGGTTTACTACAACATCCTTCTGTAGCATTATAACCATGTGTCCTTCTGTAATACATCCCCAATGTGCAGAGACTGAGGTCACACCCAGTCATATTTCACTAAATAGTTTCGGGATATTCCTATTCTAAAGTGATTACAAAGGGGTGGGGGTGATGTTCTCAGGCCTCAGAGGATGTAACCAGGGGAGCTGGGGTGGAGTAAACTGTGGAGGCACCAAGGTGGGCAGGCAGAAAAGTGATTCTAGCTCTTTCACAACTGCAGAGCTGAGCTTCAAGTGAAACAGCTCAGATTAATGCTGGACTGTACAGGGTCCCATGGGGGGCCATGCTGTTCCTTGCTGCCTCCTCAGATTTCCAATGGCCCCTCATGCTTCTTCTCATGTAGCAGGCAGTTTTGGCTCTCTGTTGCTCTGTGTTATATGGAGCATTTGTAGGGATCCCTGTGCATGCCAAGGCAGATGCTCACAACAGCCCTGGCCTCTGACCTGTCTTTGCATGTGCCACACCTTAGAGACTGTCACCACCAGCCACATGCAACCCAAGAAACTGCTGAGTGCTGTAGCTACATGAATTCTAGACACCAAACTTGTTGACAGAAGTTTCTGTTCTGCCTAGTCCCAAAGGCATTCAGTTCCAAATAAACACATAGAGACTTATGTTAATTATAAACAGTTTGGCCTATTGCTCATGCTTATTACTAACTAGCTCTTACAACTTAAATTAATCCATAATTCTTATCTATGTTTAGCCACATGGCTTGGTACCTTTTCTCAGTAAGGCATTCTCATCTTGCTTCCTCTTCGTCTGACTTGTGACTCCATCTCTGCCTTTCTTCTTCCCAGAATTCTCCTAGTTTGGTCACCCTGCCTATACTTCCTGCCTGGCTACTGATTAATCAGTATTTTATTAAACCAATACGAGTGACAAATCTTTACAGTGTATAACAGCAGTCTCCCACAGCACAGCTGGATCAGGTTCCCACAGAATCCTCAAATTGGTCCTTGGAAGCCTGAGTGTGGTCTCAGCCTATGCAGACTGAGCCTGCCCCATACTAAACCACAGCAACATAAAATATTCTTGAATATTTTTTTTGAGACAAAGTTTCTCTGTGAAGTCCTGGCTATCCTGAAACTCGCTCTGTAGATGAGGCTGGCCTTGAACTTCAAGATCCACCTGCCTGCCTCTGCCTCCTGAGAAGTGGCTCAACCATTACAGGCTAGGCTCACAACTAAAAATAGCCATGACTCTTAGCCAAGTAGTTACGGGCAAGGTTCTTTGATCTGATTTATCTGGGTATGTGTTGTTCAAAGTTCACATTATATGTTGAGAACTAAGACCCCAGTGAAGGCCCAGCATGCTACACAGGTGAGCACTATCAAAGGTGTCTTGAATTCATTCATAGGTTTGGCCTGGAATTAATTCTGGTTATTTTGCATTCAGAAACCTTTTGATGACCTCCTTCATGTAGTAATGACCCCATAGTTTAAGAAATCTGTCCTAAGTGATGACTGTTTTCCTCTATATCTAAATTTCACTTTCTGGGTATTTGATATTCCTTTATCTATATCAGATGTAGTATTTGTATCTGATTCTGGCCCTTTACCATGACTTTAAAATTCTTTCATATTCTAATACCTTTCAGCATATTGTTTCTTTCAACTCTAGTCTATGGCTGTTATGAACAATTCTATTGTGAATATTCTTTGTCATCACTGGAGAATTTATTGCTTATGTTTAGAATCATACAAAGACCAAGTTACATAGTTGTAACATAAATAAAGAGTACCTAAGTAAGTCCCATAAGCAGGCTCACTGATTGTAGGTTCAGTCCTAGTGAGACCCTGTGAGGCCAGGTTAATTGATGCTGTGGGTTTTTTTTTTGTGGTGCCCTTGACCTCTCTGGCTCCTAATATCCTTTTTCCCTCTTCTCCACAGAATTCCCTGAGATCTGCCTAATGTTTGACTGTGGGTCTCTGCATCTGCTTCTGTCAGTTGCTGAGTGAATCCTCTCTGATGACAGTTGGGCTAGGCATTGGTCTTGGGTCCCTAGATCTGGCCTGGCCTTCAATAAAGCTACAGGAGATGTGGGCTGGGATATGGTGCCCAGGGAAGAGGGTCAATATTATGCTCTTAAAACATAACATAAAAGAAAATCATTTATTTTTACATGATCTTATCAGTTATGTCTGTGAACCAATATCTTGTCTCTATCTTTTTTAACTTTAGAAAACTAGAAATAGCTTACTATCCATTGGGGTGGTATTATGTTCGACATATAATATATAGATGTATGAAGCCTTAATAAAATAAAAAAATACCACCAAGCTCTGGAATAGGACATGGACTAGAGCAAGGGAAGAAGACTATATTTTTGAACTTTTTTTTCAAGACAGAATTTCTCTGTGTACCTTTGGAGCCTGTCCTGGAACTCATTTAGACCAGGCTGGCCTTGAACTCGCAGAGATCTGCCTGTTTCTGCCTCCCAAGTGCTGGGATTAAAAGTGTGTGCCACTACTGCTTGGCTTATTGTTGAGCTTTAAAGATTTATAGACCTTTTAAATAGTCTACTTCAGTTGAAGTATGGAGTTTTGGTCAAATTATTAACCTTTCTGAGTCTCAGTTTCTTTGTTAAATTGAATTATCTGAATTCAGGATTAAAGCATATGAAATACATATCCCACTACTGACACATGTGGTTGCAGTGCTTGTCCAATAAATATATAACTTGATACACAAACATGAGTTATATATACTAACAGGCATAGATTGGGTCTAGAATTCATGTGATAACAGGTCAAACTGCAGTCTTATTTCATTTACAAAATGCTTTGTAGCCTTATGTGCTAGCTAGTTTTATGTCTACTTAACACAAGCTAAAGTCATCACAGTGGAGGGTACCTTAATTAAGAAAATTCTACCATAATAAGGGACTGTAGGTAGTCCTGTAGAAGAGTTTTTAAATTAGTTATTGATGTGAGTGCATAGGGCCACTCCTGGCTGGTAGTCCTGAGTTCTGTAAAAAAGTAGGCTGAGGAAGCCTTGGCCAACAAGCCAGTAAGCAGCACTCCTCCATGACCTTGGCATCAGCTTCTGTCTCCAGGTTCCTGCCCTGCATGAGTTCCTGGTCCTGACTGCCTTCAGTGATGAAGGTATCATAAGCTAAAATAAACCCTTCCCTCCCCAAGCATAATGTTTCATCACAGCAATAAAAACCTTAACTAGCACACCTTATGAATTTTTTAATGTAAATTTAATTTTAACTCTGAAGGTGATTCATGTTGATAACAAGAAAACATGCCCACTGACCACCAGACACTCAACTGGTTGATAACTTAAGAAATAGGCTCCTTGTTTGCTGCAGGAGCTCCTTCTGCTCTTTCAGCCAATAGCTGCTGAGATGCCAGCCCATTGGGGCGTGGTCTCTCTCTCTTTAAAAAAGCAGCGGCTGTCCTCCACTCTCTCTCTGGCTTCCGGCTCCGCTTCCGGCTCCTAGATTCCTTTTCTGATCGCTCAGAGGGGCTGTTGTCTGGGACAGTAATCTGTAAGTTTTTTCCCCTTTGAATAAATAACCATTCTATTAATCATAATTCCAAACTGGTGTGGGACTGTTTATGACTTATGCCTTCACTTGTTCTTCATGTTCTTGAGGCTATGGTACCAGCTTGTGAATCTGATATAGAAGATAACCAAAAGGCTCAGGTTTGTATCTTTTACATTGCTGGAAGATACTTTTCACACCTGTGTAGGAGGTTTTTTCTTTGGGCTGCCAGTTAACAAATAACGACATGGAGACTTATTATCAATTATGAAAGCTTGGCTTATAGCTTAGGCTTGTCCCACTAGCTCTTAGAACTTAAATTAACTCATTTTTATTCATCTACATATTGCTACATGACTCGTGGCTTTTACCTCTCCTCCCGCCTGTCTTGCTCCCTCTGCATGCAGCTCGCAATGCTCCTTTCTTCTTCCAGAGCTCTCTCTGCCAAGAAGTTCCTGATATGCCTCCTATCTAGCTATTGGCCATTTAGCTTTTTATTAAACCAATCCAAGTGACACATCTTCACATAGTGTAAAGGAGTATTTCACAACACATCTGAAATGAGAGTCATCAAAATTAAGACTTACTACAGTCTCTTTAGGTGTGTATCTTGTATTCAGTAGTACAATCTCTACCTTTAAGACTGTAAGAAGCAAAGTCAAAGGAAAAAGCAACAAAGGAGCTAGAACAGCTATTTTGAAAGGTCACAGCCCCTTTAGGTGTTGCACATTAGATATCAGATACTTACATTATGATTCATAATAGTAGCAAAATTGCAGTTATGAAGTAGCAACGAAAATAATAATATTGTTGGGGGGGTCATCACAACATGAGAAAAGTTGGTAACCACTGAGCTCAAAGAATGGTTTGCAAAACCAGCTAAACAACAATGGGAACAAAAGTGAACAGCAGAAGAAGCCTTTGTAAATAGCATTGATGAGTCTTGCCCAGGCACTGAGTGGTAGCCATCTGGGTGACTTTAACCCTAAATCCAGCAAACAGGACAAATATGCCTCCTGCATATGCTAAGTCCTTACCTCCCTGAAACAGGCCTCTCTGGTACACTCAAGAGCCACACTGAGCAAACACTATATCTACAGTATCTTAATCCTACCCAGTGCAGCTGTTCATGTAAATGGATTAATTATGTTGAGTCGATCATTGCTTATAATTTCTTTCAATTGTGTTTTACCTGGCATCCAGAGAGGAGTGAGGAAGAGGAAAGGGAAGGAGAAGGGAGGCAGCTCCCACAGTAGCGTTAATCTGTGCTTTGGTGCATCCTTCTGAGAATATATTTCTGTTCCAAACATTAAAATAAGTTTGCTTTCTTTTAACCTTCATTCTTTGTTTTGAGACAGGGTTTCTCTGTGTAGCTCTGGCTTTTATGAAACTAGCTCTGTAAATCAGGCTGGCCTCAAACTCAAAGTTACCCTTCATTCACAAGAAAGTTGGAGAGAAATAAGTTGTGGGTGTAAGAAGTAGAGAAATGGAAAATCCAAATAAAATAGTCCATGGATAAGACAGTCTGGAATGTCTTAGTAGATTGAGCTCTAGAGACAGAAATTGGTGAGACAGGAAAGTTGAAACAGAGGTTCATATCTAGAAAGGTCACATAAAAACACTGGAAACCATTTTGTACTGAGCTAATGTTCTTTTTAAGACTTAAAGCATTCTGGGTAGAGCCACCAGAAGTAGCTGTTGGATTTTAATATAAACAATCTGTGTGTGCTACTGAATATTACAGTATGTGATACCTCTTAAAAAGACATAAATTTTCTCTTAATAGATTTCATTGTCCTTTCCTTCAGTTAACCCAGGTTTTTGAAAGTTTATTTTCCCTTCTGCTGGATTGTGGGTGGGCGTAGGACTCCCATTGGTCAGGTCAAACATGCTGTTCAAATAAAGGAAAACCAACATGAAACAACATAGTAGTTCATTCCTCCCTCAAAAAGTGTTTTAGATCTCGTAGCTATACATCCTAGAACCCATCTCTGTCTCTGGGTGCAAGGTCCCATGAGAGACCTTGCTGGACCATTTGCTCCACTTCCTCTTTATGTATTTTATTTCCTTCCATTCACTTCTTCGCATCTCCTAACCTTACTGTCGTTCCTTTCTCTCATCCTCACCATATCAGGACATCTGTAGTCAGGGAGGTGGCACTTTCCACCTTCTTCTCCCCTACTGCATTTTGAATAGTTTAGTTGACACCCTGGTTTCAGAAGACTGTCTCAAGCAGTCAGTTTTAAAGAATTTGGTTGGAGAAAGTGTTTTGTGGGAAAGTTTAGAAATAGGAGTCTAGGACTAGAAAGACAGCTCAGTAGTTAAGAGTGCTGGCTGCTCTTCCAGTGGACCCAGGTTCAATTCCCAGGACCCACATGGCAGCTCACAAATTTTTGTAACTCCAGTTCCAAAGGTTGTAGCACCCTCACACAGATATACAAGCAGGCAAAACACCAATTATCATAGAAGTAGGAGCCCTCCCCCATCTTATTGTCTATCTTATTGATTGGAAAGAGGTTCAACAATCCATTCGAGTTCCAAGTACCCACAGAAACTTTAATGGCAATGTTGACTTTCGTCTTCCAGAAGGAGGACATTTAAGAATGGTTTTAATGCTTCATGTCTGCTTCATCCCTCCACATCTCCCTAGGCCTTAGGCTTTTGTTTTTTTCTGCTGTAATAAATTTGGTGTGCCCATATAGAAATTACAACTTGAAGTCTCTCAATCTTGTTTATTTTTAGATTTTCATGTTGACCTTTTGTGCAGAAGAGTTATTGAATGCAAGAAGGGCAAACATTTTCACACAAATACATTTATAAATTCTTTTATATTTATAAATTCTTTTATAAAAGTATTCAATAGAAAGGTTAAGAATTGGTCAGGATAAAAATATCCCATTTGTACCTCCAAAATAAGATTTAAAAAAATTATTTTTTATTTTTTGGAGATATTGTCTTTCTAATAGCCCTGGCTGTCCTGAAACTCACTATGCCGACCAAGCTTGCCTTGAACTCTCAGAGTTCCACCTGGTATTAAAGGCATGTAAAAAGGTATGCACCACCAGGTCTGACTGCAAAATAAGATTTTAAAGCCTGCTTGTTGCGGCTGGAGACATTGTTCAGTGCTTAAGAACTCTGGCTGTTCTTCCAGAGAATCTAGGCTCAATTTTGGCACCAACATGGCAGTTGCCTTTGATGCGTATGTATGTATGTATGTATGTATGTATGTATGTATGTATGTATGTATGACTTTATTCTGATTGTATATCCAGTGAACAGCCATAACTACCAGTCTCTTTCTGGGGCAAACTTCAATGCATAAACTGCCCTACTGAGTGGTTTTGTGTGTCACGAGAAAGTTGAGGGTTATAGAATCAACTAATCAAACTTCAACCATAAAGCTAGATGAAGATAGCAAGTCAAAAGCAACAGAACATCTCCAGAGGAGAATTAGGTTAGCCCCTGTAGTTTCCCATCCTTTCTGAACAAACAGAAGCGAGTAGTGAAGCAAGCCAGATGGTGGTAGCACACACCTTTAATCCAGACTCGGGAGACAGAGGCAGGCAAAGTTTGAGATCGACCTGATCTACAGAGCTAGTTCCAGGACAGCCAAGTCTACACAAAGAAACCCTGTCTTGAAAAAAAAAGAAAATTAAATCTTTCCAGGAATAATTTTCTGAACATACCCCCTCAGCATCACAATTAAATTGTAAGCTAAAATTGTTTACATTGAATGCTACAGGTACCAAAGAGTATTATGTATATTTTCTAAGGTGAATTAATTTTCCTTACAAAATATTTATAAACTGTTAAAATCATTTCAATTTTATGTTATCTCTTTTCAGGCTGAAAGTTACTCTGATTCCATAAATGTATAAATATAACTCCAAATTTAAATTGATGTAATAATATAAAAGTCTTTTTCAGTGTTAATGTACATTATTAGTTATTTCTTTACTCTCTTTCAGTTTTACTTTATGGAGGAAAATAGAGGCAATGCTGGTACATGTGTTGGAGTTTCTCAACAGTCACATACATGATTTTAACCACAGCACTACTATTTTCTTAACCTTTGATTTGCAAAGATTGGTGAGGAAGCTGAAGGCAGTATCCTAGATGAGCAAGCATAGCCAGCACCTACTACCAGTGTGTAAGCATCCAGCAGGATTTCCAGCTCCCTTGAGGACACCACAACTGCCACCACTCCTGCCATTTAACACAAAAACGGGGCCTGTGTCGTAGTCCCCAAGAGTAATGCCACTTAGTCTTCTCAGCTAGACAGGCTAGCCTCTAATGTAATTCATGTTGATGCCTATGCTTCTCAGAATGCATTGCTTCTCTAATGCAGTGTGTGCCAAGTTAAATCCAGGCCTTCCACGCTGGGGAAGAACCTGGGGTCATTCAGACAACATGTCTTAGTGAAGGGGAAACTATTCTTTTGAAGTTTGATAACTTGTCCTGAAGTCTCAAAGCCTATGTGTGCTGGGCCCACGGCTAATGATTGTTTTGGCGGGGGCAGAGTAAATGCAGGGTCAGGCAGTCTTCCCAGGCGCAAGTGATGCCCTTGCTTCTGGACAGGTGAGGAGTGTAGGTGTAGCACAGCCTGGCTAAGCTTTTTAAGTTTTGGTTTCTTCAGACAGGAAATTGATTGATTCTCTCTTCCTGTCGTGTGTGTGTGTGTGTGTGTGTGTGTGTGTGTGTGTGTGTGTGTGTGTAGGTATGATGTGGGAGTCCCCTCTGTGTGCTGTGATTACCATTAATGAATAAAGAAACTGCCTTGGCCTGTTGATAGGGCAGAACTTAGGAAGGAGGGGGAAAGTTAGGCTGTATGCTGGGAGGAAGAAGGGCAGAGTCAGAGAGTGACACCATGAAGCCACCACCACTGAAAACAGATGTACTGAAACTTTGCTGGTAGGCCACGACCTCGTGGTGATGCACAGATTAATAGAAATGGGTAAAATTGAGGTGTAAGAGTTAGCCAATAAAAAGTTAGAGCTAATGGGCCAAGCAGTGATTTAAATAATATGATTTCTGTGTGATTATTTTGATTCTGGGCGATTGGGATGAACAAGCAGCCTCCTCCTACATAGGTATTATGGGGCAGTGCTGCTACTGAGACTCAAACTCAGGACCCATACATACTAGACAAACATTATCACTAGGATCACTTCTCCAGCCCACTATTTGAATTCTGAGTAGTAAAGTCTAAAGAAAAATAACTCATCTGAGTGAAATAAGTTTTCCCTGAGTTCATTCTCTAGCATTACCTAAAGACTCTGATTTAATTAATGAATTTGATATAAATGGATTTTTCTGTCTCGTTTTAGTGAAATTTGTATTTCCATTTCTTGTAGTTTTCTGCAGCGCTGGGATCAAATCCGAAGTCATATGCATGCTAATCAAGTGCTTTAACACAGATATTTTCCCAAGTGCTATTGTTTTTACTACCTATTATTATATGCTCCTTTTCTTAAGCTGTAAAAAGATTTTTGAGTATGTACCTCATAATGTGATTAGATAAAATAGCCTCAAATTCCCCCTGCAATTATTTTCCTTTCATAGTATGACTTTAGGTCTTCTTCTTTTTATTTATTTTGATTTGATTTAAAATTTTGTGGATATGGGTATTTTGTACCATGTGCACATGGGCATGACTGGTGCCCAAGAAGGCCAAGAGATGGCAGTAGACACCCTCCAATTTGGCATTTCAGACAGTTGTGCGCCACCATGTGGCTGCTGAGGATAGAAACCACATCCTCTGGAAGAGCAGTTTGTGTTCTTAACCACGGAGTCTCTCCCTTTATAATTTTTTTTCTTTTTTCTTTTCTTTTTTTTTTTTTTTTTTAAAAAAAAAGCGATTTATTTATTTTTCTCTCATGGTGCTGGTCCAAAGACTGGTAAGGGCTTTCTTCTTGGCAGGATCCTGACATGGCACAGGGAGTCACTTCGTGAGAGACAAAAAAGTGTGTGTGTGTGTGTGTGTGTGTGTGTGTGTGTGTGTGTGTGTGTGTCTGGTTTCATTCCTTCTTATAAAGCCACCAGTGTTCGATCATGGGAACTCTACCCCTTGGCCTCATATAACCCTAGTTACCTTCTAGGGGCCCCACTTATGAATACCATGGCAGGAAAAAATTTCTACCTTCTTAGTACTTTATGATGGGGATTATATTTCAACATGAGTTTCCAGGTAGGAGTTTTGGAGGAGACAACTGTGTTTGAGCCGAAGCAGCAAGTAACATGGGAATACTTACCCTGAGCCTTAACACCACTGCATTCAATTCGTGTCCTTGGTGAACTCTCCCGTATTGACGTGGAGAATCTTTGCACTTGACAAATACATTAAAATATTGCCTAGAACTGCAGAAATAAAAGTCAACCCACACAGTGATGACCTAGCAAAGCACACTGCCGTCCCCCACCCCTCAGGACAACCACTTGGGTGAGAACACTGGTAATGAACTCGAATTCAGGGCTTTTCTTTGTTGTCATTTTCTCTTTCCATGGCTGCCATTGCTATGATGATGACTGACTTACAGGTGTGTGTGAAAAACCTTTATAATTTTTTATTCTTTAATTGTTTTTAATCATTCTAACCGCAGAGTTCTGTAGTTATCATGGATAATGTCTTATGTAGCATGCAGATTTTTTCTAATAAGTTCCATGAATAACCAGTTTCATAATTTATTTTGAAGTATCTGTTTCCTCTAGGCACAGGTTCTCAGTCATTTAAGATGTTAAGTATGGTATGTAATCAGTTAGGATTTAGTGTAAAGTCATTTTCTAACGGGAGCATTAAGTTCTAGCCTTTAAGACTTCCGTTTAGTGTTCCATTAAAGTCGCCAGGATGAGCTAAAGGGGGCAAAAAATCTGAGGGTAAAGAAGCCTACTCACAACAGGTTCTGTGTCTATCCATGCTTTTTATTCTCCTCTCTTCAATCCATCATTTCTCATTGATCCTTGTTCTACATTGTTCCACCTGTTACAAATGTTTCCAGTCATATATATCCTTAAAACCAACAATTTCCCAGCCCTAACATGTTCCAGTGCCAGAATTCTTTTGCCCCATAGAAAATCAGATAAAAGTTTTTACAGAGAGAGAGAGAGAGAGAGAGAGAGAGAGAGAGAGAGAGAGAGAGAGAGAGAGATCATCTGTGGGAGTAACTAGTACACATCCAGTGAACTCTGTAATGGAGAAAGTTAGTTAAGAAAGGAATTAAACCATCAGAGGGTTCTAGAGGGGAATGTTAGTGAGCTATGCTACATTTTTAGGTGGTTAGTAAGAGCTAAAAGGTTTATTTTCCGTAAAATTATGAACAGTGCATGGATTGTTTAAATGAGCACGCCACTTTTCTCCCAGCAAGCACAGAGGCTGCGAGGTAACCAAGCAACCTGGGGGATGCTGATAGCTCTTGATCAGATAGCATATACACCAGATGCTGCAGTTTCTACAGGCCTAGGTCTGGAGATAAACTTACTGCTTTAAGTGAAGGAGAGACCCAGACCTCTAAATTATCGGTTCTGGGCTACGCTGTTACCAGCTGTTCTGATCGTGGGTGTTGTGGGTATTTCTCTGGGTTGCAGTTAATTATCCCTTCTGCTGTCCTTGAGTGTCCGGAACTAAAATCATCAGTAAGCCGAGGTGAAAGTGAGTGTAAGGAGTTAGGAATCTTTTAAGTGGGGTAAAACCAGAACACCAATTTGGGCAGGTTCCATGTCCTTGGAGATCTGTGTACGTCTTAAGTGAAATTCTCTATTGCCTGACCAAATGCCTGCTGATAAAGATAATTGCAGGAAGGCAGATCTCTGTACCTACCTAGGAGAAAGGAACAAAGGCCTGACCAGTAAGATACTTTTCACTAAACAGTTCTGAACTGCAGGATTTAATCCCCAAATATGTAACAGAAAGTTAACTACAGCGAAAAGTCTATAGCAAAGGACAGCTACTTTATTTACAAAGCAATAACACCAAAAAGCCTTGCCTTTTGTTTAGCCTTTATCAGATCCCTTGGTTCTGATAAGTCACTTGTGAAGGGTTGGCTGAGCAATTAGGTTTGCAGCAACTTTCTCTTTAGCTGTGGGGCTTGAGATGATACTCCAGGCTTCACATTCTGAGCAAGAGCTCTCCTACTAGCCTCATAGCCATTTCTGATTCTGTTTGATTTTAGACTTGAATTAAGCATCATTTTACTAACAGCTGAATTAAAGATCAGACAAAAATTAATGCCCAGGTAACAGTGTATGACATATCTAAAATTTAGGAGTTTTACAAGGAATGAAAAATGTTTCAAAGTTTTTTCATAGGCTGAGGGGAGAGTCTGGACAAGATCCTGGTTTAATATCCAGCAATTTTTCTCCATGTAAGAAGTTTTAGATCAGATTTAAGATAGCGGCCAGCAGGAGGCTGGTGAAGGAGCTTAAAGAGATCTGCAAATGTGGAATGAAAAAGTTATGTAACATCCAGGTTGATAAAGCTAATTTATTGACTTGGCAAGGGCTTATTGTTCCTGACAACCCTCCATATGCCAATGGGGCCTTCAGAATTGAAATCAACTTTTCAGCCAAGTATCCATTCAAGCCACCCAAGATCACTTTTAAAACAAAGATCTACCACCCTAACATTGATGAGAAGGAGCAGATCTGTCTGCTGGTAATTAGTGCTGAAAACCGGAACCCAGCCACCAAAACTGACCAAGTAATCCAGTCCCTCATAGCACTGGTGAACAACCCCCAGGCTGAGCACTCATTCCGAGCTGACCTAGCTGAAGAATACTCTAAGGACCGTAAACAATTCTGTAAGAATGCTGAAGAGTTTACAAAGAAATAGGGGGGAAAACGACCTGTGGACTAAAATCTGCCATGAGTTTGAGCAGAGACCCTGAGCAGAGCATTCAGATACCCCGCAAAGCAGGACTCTGGAAAATTGACACGTGCCACCACCTGGCGTCCGCTTGTGGCAGTTACTAACTTTCTACACTTTTCTTAATCAAAAGTAGTTTAGGTAACCTGTAAAGAAAGATTAAAAAATTCAGATGTTCTAGTTCTGCTTTCTTTGTTTTAAAAATCACTGCTCTAGTCTACTTCGAAAGAATGCCATTTCTTTTCCTGCCCAGACTCAAAGTTGCAGTTATCCCAGAAGGTTTTTAAAAAAAAAGTTGTGATTCCCTCTCCCCATTGCCTTCTTCTTTTTCAATCTGACTTCCACAGACTAAGACCCCAGCTCCCCACAGAAGCAGCAGCCCTTCTCCTGTGTCACACCACCTGTGGGTGATAGCTCAAGTCCCGTAATGCCATCTTAGTAATGTACTTACAGAAGATTATAAAACAATATCAACACCCCAAAAAGAATGTCTGTGCAAAGGGTAGCTGCTTTTACATAAAATCTTAGCAAAGTGTTTCAACAATAACAGACTCAACGGGCAGACTCCATGCTCTGAACCCGTGGTCAGGCTGTCTTTGGAGAGAATCCTGCAGTATGAGGTTTGTGGTGACCTTGGAGGGAGGGTCTGCTAGCAGAGAATGCCGTGTACTTGTATGATGAATTTCTCTCCAGTCAGCAGCCCTCCCTGCAGCTGTGGTAGATGACCTGCTGGCTATCCCAGGCCAAAGCAAAAGCCAGAATATTCTTTTGAAATCTCAAGCTTCTCCACCACCAAGCTCTGCTGAGATGTGCCAAGGAGCCCCCACTCTGCAGCACAGTAGGCCACCACTGTCGTTCTCCGCATGGTTTGCATCTTGTGGGATCAGCATTGGTGGCTTCTGCTTTGTAACCAGCTGCCCCTTCCTCAGAGCAGCTGCCGGTGCAGCCCAGGAACAGGACGGCCTTTCCCTCCCTCTGGATTCAGCCTTTCCAGGGACAAGCTCCTCTTGAAGGTCACTCAGTAATATTCTTTTAATGTGTTTTATATTGTTTCCATTGCCTTTCTGTGTGGAAATAAAATTTGACCTTAGAATTTATCAACAAATGAACTTTGCCAATATTTGAATGTTAATGTCTTTTCAAGGCAAGTGGGACTGTCCTTGAAGCAGTAGTGACTGAGGAAGCTGTTGGCCTGACTGCCTATGCTCACTAATTCTCTTCTATTTTGGGTCTAGAGCCTGTGGAGAAGATTGCCTCAAGAAGTCTTGCTTTCTGCTTTAAACTAAGTTCTTTAACTTCAGGGCTACCTAGGGCTCACAGGCTTGGAAGACAGCTCTGGGTTTTGCCTATAAACAAGTGAAACAGGTCCTCTCAGGCAGTGTAACACTATTTAGTTTTCCAAGTGTTTGGTTCCTGTGGTGCATAAATGAACTATGCTTTTAGTTCTAGGTGTGCATGGGGCAGGTTTCTGGAGACGTCCATGTGCCCAGCATGGTCAAGCACTGGGCCTGCATTTCTATGTCTGTCTCTTCATTGGCAGAAAAGTGACAATGGATTTTATTTCATTCACATTCAAATTTGTAATAAAATGCCAAATTCTGTCAGTTGTCCAAACAAGCCACCATTTGTTCTTGTTGCTTTTCTGAATCTAGAGATAGTCCAACTGTCTCATTGCTTAGCTCTACCTGCCTGTTGCCCCTTACTGCTCTCTGCTCATTATGGGAGGGTGGGTACTCTTATGCCAGCAGCCCCTCTCAGGGACTCTCAGCCCCAGGATTGACAACCATGGCCTACCCTGGAAGTAGAGGCCTGACTTGGAGTCAGTGGTGTCCCTCTGGGCTTGCATGCCTTGCTCTTTTCAGCCTTGCTCTTTCCAGCCCTGCTCTGGAGCAAGCTGGCAGGCAGCTCTGGCTGCTCGAAACTCAAGAGCTGGATCCTCTAGAGAAGGGGAGATCTGTGGAGCAGCCAGTTACCCACCCATCCCTGACACAAGTTGGCTCAGGAATTCACATCCCCCTGGTTCCTTGAAGTGCCCTGGGTCTTGTCCTGCTCTTTCCATGATGGCAGAGAATATTCTTTCTAAGATGCTGTGACCCCATTCTGTTCTTAATAAAAATGTTCTCTCTCTCACACACACACACACACACACACACACACACACACACACACACACAAGTTTTAATCAGATTTATATATATGTCTTCCACAAATAGTTTGCATTTCCCCATTCGATACCTGCTGTAGCCAAAGACACAAGCAAACAATAAACATAGTTCTAAATATATAATGATGTTATTCTATAAAATGTCTTAATTTTAATGAAAGAAACATTTTAAGCAATAAAAACCTTTAGAAGAGCTCACTTGGTAAAGTACTTGCAACCTCAGTTTGATTCCAAGACACCCCTCCCCCTATTTTTTTTTATTTTGTTTTTCTGGGACAGGGTTTCTTTGTGTAGTTCTGACTGTCTTGGAATGTGCTCCTAAACCAGGCTGGCCTCAAACTCAAAGATTCACCTGCCCTTGTCTCCTGCATGCTGGGATTAAAGACTTGTGCCACCACCACCCAGCTTCCAGACCCCCCCCCCAAAAAAAAAACTCCAAACAAAGTCAGGCATGGTGGTGCACACCTTTAATCTCAGCACTCTGGGCAGAGACAGGTGGTTCTTTGTACATTCAAGGCCAACCTGGTTTACTTAGTGAGTTCCCGGCCATAAAAGTGTGCAAGCACGCACGTGTGTGCGCGCGCGCACGCACACACACACACACACACACCAAAAAAAAGAAAAATCTAGGCTTAGAGTACATTCTTGTAAGCCCAGATCTTGATAGGAGAAATAAGTGGTTCCCTGGGATTCACTAGCCAGCAAGCTAACCTCATCTGCTTGTTAAGTTCCAGACCAGTAAGAGACCAAAGCAGTAGGATGCAGATTGTAAATGATTACTCAAAATCTGTACATAAGAGTTTCCTAGCTTATGTGGTACAGGCAATCAAAGGCTAAGAAAGCATCAGTAGTATAAAAGATCTGAATGTGGCATATACCTTGTGTATCACAACACTGAGTTATAGATGGGTTAAGAATGGTAATGGACTTATTGGTTATAGGTCCAGTACCACCAGTTCACGGGAGGTCAATGATATCCTCTGTGGCTGCCATTAACAAGTGATCAAAGTGTTGTTCAAGCCACACAGCACTCTGATTTGTCTATTCTCTGAAAGAAGTCAATCTAATCGTTCATTTTGCATAGCATCCAAGTGTATAGTTAAAGTGGATTAAACATTCTTAGAAAGTAAAAACTGAGTATTTAGTTGTACTGAAACTGCTGTACCTTAAGAAGATGTCTTTCATGCTCTGCTAATGTGTCTGCTTCCTGTGCTTGGGGGATAGTTAAAGCTGTAATTGTCAGGGAAGCAACAATATCAAACTGAAGGAACCTTCATTTCCATTTTTGTTGAATAGGGAAATTAGGAATTTGGTAAGACTGAGAAAATTTAGCACATTTAGGAAAATTATTCTGTACATCAAAATCTATTTCAGAGAACTGAAAGTTATATTTATACACATTGGGTCTTTACACCAATATGTGTACATTTTAAGGACAATATTATAGAGTTTCTGTGTTCTAAGATTTCAGAGGTATGTTTTCTTTGGGCATATCCTGGTCTCTGGTGTTTAGTGTATAATTTATGTTTCTGATTATTTCCTCCACACATCATCCAACAGGGTCCAGGGAGATTCCCCATATATGACAATCCACGAAGAATATATGTTTAAAAGAAATAGGTGTCTCAAAGTTGCGAGTTGAGTTAAAACTGGTTATTGATACATGTGTTATTTGATACTTTAACCCAATTAGCATTAAAAGGTTGAATAGTATTAAATTTATGACAAGATGCAGTTATTATTTTAGTAATTAAATTATCACAGTTAAATTCCTGTCCAAAGGATTTCCCCCAGGACATGTCTCTTCTTGTTAAGTACATTAGGTCCTTTCTCCTAAATTATTATAGGGTCCTCTGTATAATGGTAGTAAGACAAATCTAGTCCTGTGGAGGTGATTTGGGGTAGTTCCTGGCAGGTTTCTCTATGACAATTAGTGAAGTCAAAGATGTTTGATGTTAACTTGTTCAGTTTCACCATGTCTTTGATTCTTAAATGTACAGAATCTAAGAATTCCAGGTTTGTATTGTGAACTCCACAGAGCTACATGCCTGGTATGTAAACCATTGGTCAAGGCTCGCTACCCCTATCAGTATGTATGTAATCTTTATTTTCCATGATGAGAGAGACATCACAAGCCTATTTCATATGGAGTCTTACAAGGAAGTCCTTTGGTGTTGTTATAATAGGTATGTAAACCATTCTGATTGGTATGTTCTTGGGATTATAATTATGTGTGGTTCAAAAAATTTATGTGCCCATTCTGTATCATCCCAATAGATGGCTATTGCACTTGTAATATTAAGTATGATGGTTGCACTAAGTCCATTCCATCCTACTGCAATATTGGGGATTTCTGTGGAAAAGGATATAATGGGCTAGATCCAGGTGACTGCAGTGAGAACAGTGGGAAAAGCTTCAGAGAGAGCCCTGTACCTGTTATCAGCATAAAGAGACTGTGTGATTGGTCATCAAAAGAACAAATAATCCAATAAAAAAAGGAGTACAGACCTGAACAGAGAACTCTCAACAGAAGAATCTAAAATGGCTGAAAGACACTTAAAGAAATGTTCAACGTTCTTAATCATCAGAGAAATGCAAATCAAGACAACTCTGAGATTCCATCGTACATCTGTAAGAATGGCCGAGATAAAAAACACTGATGACAACCTATGCTGGAGAGGTTGTGGGGAAAAGGGAACACTTCTGCATTGCTGGTGAGAGTGCAAGCTGCTACAGCCCTTTTGGATGTCAGTGTGATTATTTCTCAGAAAATTAGGAAACAACCTTCCTCAAGACCCAGTAATACCACTTTTGGGTATATATCCTAAGGATGCTCAATCGTGCACAAGGACATGTGCTCAACTATGTTCATAGCAGCTTTGTTTATCATAGCCAGAACCCGGAAACAACCTAAATGCCCCTCGACCAAAGAATGGATAAGGAAAATATGGTACATTTACACAATGGAGTACTACACAGCAGAAAACAATAATGGTATCTTGAATTTCCAGGAAAACGAATGGAGCTAGAAAACATCATTTTGGGCGTGGTAACCCAGACACAGAAAGGCAAGTATCACATGTACTCACTCATAAGCAGTTTTTAAACATAAAGCAAAGAAAATCAGCCCACAAATCACAATCCCAGAGAACTTAGACAACAATGATCTAATCTACACGGGAAGTAGAAAAAGACAAGATCTCCTGAGTAAATTGGGAGCATAGGGACCTTGGGGGAGGGTTAAAGGGGAGGGGAGAGGTAGGGAGGGAGGCTGAGAAAAATGTAGAGCTCAATAAAAATAAAAAGAGAGAGAGAGACTGTTGATCCACTTCGTTCTCAGTATTAGTGATCCAGGTGTGATCTCAGTAGATGCATGGTGCTTGGATAGAGGATATATATGTAATATAGAGCCAATTCAAAACTGAGGCCAGTAGGACTACAATTAAGATGATATAAAGTGTGAGGAGAGTGCTGGGCTGTGGATCTACCATTAGATTTTAGGATGTAGCTTCAGTTTTGGCTTCCAGGGCCAAAGTCAAATCTACTAGTAATATGAGCTTGTGTGCTACAAATTTGTAAGTTTTAGAAAGGTTATTATGTCTTCTAATGATGGTATATCTGGTAACTTCTTCTAACTGAAAATATGTCTGGAACAAGGTAAGTTGTATCTGGGAGGCCAAATCTCAAATTAAAACCACTTTTCATATAAAGTGAGGGGAACTAGTAAAACTTAATGATAGCAGATAGTGACGAGCTGCTATAGACCATCTAGAGTCTGAACAATACTTTGTTCTGATAAGAGTTGTGAGGCAGGAATGCAAGCATTCCCATTGAGGCAGATAGTTGAGTTAGTCAATACCTAGTGTCTCCAGGTAAGATTAAAGGTATTGTTGACATTTCAGATGTTGGAAAGGAGTAAGTTATCATAGACAGGCTGAGTCCCAATACGGTCTGGGTCTTGACTTCAGGGTGTAAACTGCTTTGCTAATAAAAGCCAATTGTAGGTTGAGTAAATCAGATATTAATTGTTCTTTGACTATGGCATTACCACTCTCAATGTTTCCTGATTCTCTAGGACAGTGGTTCTCAACCTGCCGGTCACAACCCCTTTGAGGGTTGAACAAGCCTTTCACAGGAGTTGTCTAAGACCACTGAAAACACATATATTTACATTATGACTCATAGCAGTAGCAAAACTACAGCTATGAAGTAGCAACAAAAATAATTTTATGATTGGGGGTCACCACAACATGAGAACATACTAAAGGGTCACAGCATTACGAAGGTCAAGAATCACTGCTCTAGGGTTATATGGTGCATAGAAATTCTGTTAGATATCTACTTCTTTAGCCAGTCCTTTGCCAGGCTATTTTCATAGATTTAAGATCTGCCCCAGAACCAAAGATTGTTCATGGAGGCTTGTCGTGTAGGATACGTGCTTCTGCTGTGCCTAACCCTATAAGGGTGTCTGCCACTATGTGTGCATATTTGTTCCTATATTTCATCAATGGTCCTATGAAATATATTTGTATTATATAGTTAAATCAATCTTACAACATGTAGCCTTGCCAATGGAGTTGCAATCTAGTCGGCTTCTGTGAGCACTTTTCACAACCTTTAATAGTATTCTTAATAACATGCCAAGGTGTCTTATTAGTACATTAATCTAACCAGTGTTTTAGTTCTTGTGTTCCTAGATGTCTTAGTTTCTGATGTAGTGGCAATAGCCACTCGTAAGTGACCTTTACTAGATTAACGGTAGATAGTATTTGTTCCTATGTGTCATTTTCCCATTTGATTCTACTCTACGTATTTGCTCCTAGTTAATCTCATATCTGGTTGCATAGGTCTTAGATGGTTGATCATAATGCTATTATTATATCTGACTTCTTCTGAGCTCGAGGCCAGCCTGGTCTACAGAGCAAGTTCCAGGACAGCCAGGTGTGTACAGAGAAACCCTGTCTTGAAAAAACAAAACAAAAACAATCAAAAAACAGAAAAAAACAATCAAAAAACAGGAAAAAAATCTAAGCCTCTTTAGAGCAAAGATCTTTTCTACTTGTAAAATTTGTCTTTTTCCATTTTTTTAGATCAGATTGCATAATCTGATGGCCTTCCTTTAGGGACTGTTGGCTAGCCAACCTTGATCCTTGGATTCTGCATGCTGTGCAGATCTGGATGTTCCATCTTCTATGATGGTTTTATCACTGTAGGGTCTGAAAGCGGCTGACTTCCAGGCAAACACATTGTCACCGAGGCAGGGGTATTTTGTAGAAACAAAGTATCATACTTAGGGGGTCTAAGTGCTGCTCCTTAGCCTTTGCCTCTGGAGGAGAGATCTCTATGGCTGTAAGTTCCTCAGTCACCACCTGCCTGGAGTCCCTTGCCTGGGTGTGACACTTCTAAGTTAACAGCGTTGGTTCCGTCTGGACTCTGCAGAGCATTTCGCCAGTCATTCTGATTCAAGATAACAGTGGTATAGAGCATCACAGAGTTTTCAACTGGTTCAGCGACAGCAGGTTTAAATTTTTTAATGTCTCAAAAAAGGTCCAAATATGTTTCTAAAAAACTGAGTATCTAACCTCAAAGATTGGAAAATTTTTACAGCAGAATTTGATAGGTTTCGTATTTTGTCCCGTTTTTTGACATACCTCCAATTATATTATGCCTATAATACAAGGTAAGGTTAGACCTGGGTATATGAGTGTTTTATTGTCTGTTAGGTTAGGTTAAGTTTAGAATTAAGGTTAAAGGATTATAGTCAGGGTCTTAGGGTTAGTATTAGCATTAGAAACTTCTTTTGGACCAAAATCTGATAGGTTTCAAATTTCATACATGTTTTTTTTCTGTATAATCCAATTACCATATCCCTTAATATAAATTAGCTCTATGATGCAAGATAGGGTTGGGTCTAGGTGTATGCATGCTTTATAATCTTTTATGTTTGGTTAAGGTTAGAGTTAGGGGATTGTGCTCAGCGTTTTAGGCCTAATGTTAATGTTAGCATTAGAGAGCTGGCTCTACAGTCCCCTAACTAATTTAGCTTATTTGTTTTGGTTTTCTGAGACAGAATTTCTCTGTGTAACAGCCCTGGCCATCCTGGAACTCATGCTGTAGACCAGACTGGCCTCAAACTCACAGAGATCCACCTGCCTCTGAATGCTGCGATTAATGGCATGTACCACTATCATCCGGCTTAGGTTTGTATTTTGAGGCATGGTCTCACTATAAATCTGATTGCCCAAGATCTCATTCTGTAGACGCAGTCCCCAGCCCAGTTTATAGATTCTGCTAAATCCACTGGGAGATATGAAACTTCCAGAGCACTTGTGGATCTATCTAATACAGGCTCAGATCCAGTATACTACCTGTGTCCACAGCTACTGATGAAGACTCTGGCATGATAAATTTATTCTGGGTCTGCGAGCCTAATCCATACCCAGATCCTGCCCTGGGTCAACATCTTCTGTTGAGGGCTCTACAAGTTTTCTCATCTCCACCATTTTATTTATTGGTTTTATTTATTTTCAATTTGCACTAAGCACCACAGAAGTCCATTAAGTTCAGTTAGAAAAGGGCTCAACTATATTCCCAGCTCACTGGAAGCTGAGACAGGATTATGACTTCAAGACCAGCTTAGGCTTACAGATGCTGCCTCCAATAAAAAAGAGGAGAGCGAGTCCTGCATTGATAAAGGTGCATTTGCTGCTCTTCTGTAGGACCAAGGCTTGATTCTCAACCTCCACATGGCATCTTATAGCCATCTGCAACTTAAGTTCCACAGGATCCTTATGCACTGTGTGGGCACTAGGTATACATACATGCAAGGAAAACACTGATGCACAGAATATTTTTAAGACAAAAAAGGTGACATATAAACACAGAGAGAAATAGATGATGATAGAGCCTACAGAGATTCAACAAAACAATTTAAACAACTAAATAATAATGTAATGATAATAATAATAATAATAATGTCTTTAATATTGAGAGTTTCTAGAGCTGGCATTAAGGACACTTAAGGATCTTGCTAGTAGCAAGGCCATTCTAAGCATTCTAGAATTCTGAACAGCAATGGGTAGCTCTCCACAGGTCAGGAGCAACGCCTTCTCCAAAGTGAAAGCAAAACTGTCATTTGACATTGCCAAGGGTCCTTTCCTGCAGACCACAAACTATGCTGAGAACCTCTGTACTGCAGCGAGGGGTCTGTGGGAACAACCACAGTCATGTCAGTTAGAAGCGTAACATCTTTTGTGTATGTAGTGTGCATTCTTAATCCTCCTCCTTAGCCCTCAAGGAGGGCCTCCTATTTTCCTGCATGGCCCTGAGCTCCCTCAGAGTTTTTGCCTTGCCATCTTTCTGTGGTATAACAAGTTATATCACCCCCAAAGAATAGCCAGCCTCAGTGTACCAGTGTATCTCCTCTACCATGTCTAGAATCATTTTGCTCATCTCATCCTTCACAGGCTCTCCAGCTGCCTATTTATTTGTCTGATTCAACCTTAGCTGTGCATTTAGAGTCAGATGGGTAGGGAGTGTGTGCCGAAAATCTGAGGACTCTTTAGTATGTTTGGGTTTTGTTTCCTTGCAGCGTTGAAGATCAACGGGAGGGCCTTGGGCTTACAAGACAGAATCAACTACCTCATTCTGAGTCATATTCATGCAGGGCACACCTTAACATTTGTTTCTGCTGTTTTGCAGGGAAGTTCCAAATTAGAATCTCAGCATTTAGGGGCTGGAGAGATGGCTCAGAGGTTCAGATCACTGGTTGCTCTAGCAAAGGCCCCAGGCTTGATTTCCAGCACCCATGCATGTAGTAGTTCACAACAATCCGTCTCACCATCCATAACTCCAGTTCTGGGGGGCTCTGATGCATCTTCTGACATTGGTGGACACCAAACATGCACATGGTGCACAGCTATACATGCAGAGAAAACACTCAGACATAAAATAAAACGAATAAACCTAATCAAAAAGTAAAAAAAGAAAAAAAAAGGAATCCCAGTATTTGGAAGGTTTGGTAAGAGGAAGATTGCAGTGTGTCTGATGCTCTGATGCCAACCTGAGCTTAAGACTGCTCTGGGCTATGTAATGAGACAGTATTTAAAAAAATAAAAACAACCGAACTGAAACGAAACAAGGACCTATTTCAATATAAGCTTTTATAAGACACATGAGACTACCAGGACTGTTTGTTTTTCAGGACATTTCCTCTCCAGTCAGGGCCTGTCTCTCCCCTGTGTGGGCGAGTCTCCTCCTAGGAATCTCTTGAGAACAGCGAACAGGGAGGGTGTGAACCTCCACCTCGGGGATCCTCCTGGCCTGATCCCCGCCCTCCACAGTCTGGAGAAGCCTGAGTTCCCTACCCTCCCTTCACGTCTCACTCTTTTCCTTTCCCTTCCTACCCTCATTTGGGGTTGCTGCTCTGAGTGATCAATCTGCCTGTAGGGAGGTCACATCCTAGCCCACAGCTTTTGGGGCCTGCTGCCTCAGGAATGCTCCAACCACCCGTTTCCATGCATTAGCCCTGCCTCCCTGCCTCCCAACCGGGCCTGCCAGGGGGCCCATTGGCATGGTCCCACCACACAATAACCCAGTCCTGTGTAGAACTCCAGGTGATGTTTCTATATTTATAGCAGTGTCGAAAATCCACGTGCTTTACACAGAGAACCACCTTCTCCAGTACCCATCCCTTCCTCATCCCACCAAAATGTTTTCAAACCCTTGTAGTTCCTGGGGCAGTGGGATTGGCTCATGGATTATGCCAGCTGCAGTGACGATTTCATTGAGCAGCTACTGGGGAGAATAGACTTTAAAAAATCATTTAAAAGAGATTTATGAGACAATTACTTAGGATGTTTGTGATTTGGCAACATTGCTGCAAATGCCATGTTACCAATGATTTTGTGTGGCTTGGGCTTGGCATTGTTTACTGTTTACCAACTTCTGACCAAGGCATGACAGTGGGGACCTTCTCCCAGTAGTGCTAGGCCCAGTACCTGTGTTAGAAAAATTTTACGCACACAAACATGTGATTTGGGTTAATGCAGCTCCACCACTCCCCGCTCACTCTTCTCCCTGACTAGGTTATGCCCCTCCTCCCCTTCATGCTGTCTGCAGTTAATAACACTAGAAAAATCCTGGGGGTGGTGGTGCTAATTTTCATGGAAACAATCATCAGCTCCTGCTACAGGGGTATATACCCATTTCCTTGATAAACCTGACTTTATTTGAACCTCTTCAGTTCTGCCTCCGAGAATGGGCACCAACTGGTGACTGGACCACTGTAGTCATTAACTACTTTTGTTCTATGGTGTTAACCCGAAAAAGCCAAAGAAGGATCTGAGACAGATTTCTTAACATACAAACTTTTATTAAACAAACCTGGACACAATAGTATTATTTTATAAATTAGACAGCAGAAAAATTTTCCTGGGGGCAAATATATATAGAAAGATATAGATAGATATATACACAAATCACAGTGATTTTTTAAATTGTGCAGCAGGATTAGAAAGTAAGATGAAAGACCAGGCTTTTTCATTCCAGGTGATAATTTCAGGCGAGCCAGCAAGTGCTCAGCAGCGAGGACACACCTGCACAGTGCACGCGACACCTGTTCCATCAGGAGGTCGAGTGGTGAGTCCCCACACTGGGAGAACTGAGGTTGCCAAGGGGGTTTGAGTCTGACCTGTGAGAACCAGGAGGGTTGGGGAGGCTCCTGCTCCCGCTCACTTTCCCTAAGTTACACAAATAAGGATGTCTATTACATAGCCAGATAGAGCACCCACACCCCCTTGGAAATGACAGTGTACGGTTGGATGCAAGGCTGTGAGGTTTGCAAGGCAGATTTGATGGGGACAAACAAGGATAGGGACACGGACACACACAAACAGATGGGGGAAACCAACTCATACAAAATCCTTGACTTTGCATCATAATTTTCAGGTGGTTTGCAGTGTGTGTGTGTGAAACAAGGATGACAAGTATCAGGCATTCATCAATGCTCCCTATGTAGCGTCATCAAAAACAACAACAACAACAACAACACACACACACACACACACACACACAAAACCCAGGAAATCAACACACCTCAAAATCTACAGCCAGACGTGATAGACCCTTTCTCCAGTTTTTCATCCCAACATAGAGCTCCACACAATGCTAAATCTTGCCTAGGGTTCACCGAGCAGCACAGTGGTGATTGACTGCTATGTTTTGATCCAATGTTGGGATATAAGCACAGCCCGAGGGTCCTGTGAACAGTATTTAGCCGTCAAATCACATTTTACAGTGTAACATGTGACAGCTAATTAGGTGAGGTGAGCACCATTCCACGGCACTTAGTACTTTATCGCTACTAAACACTAAAAAAACAACAACAACAAAAATTAGTCTTGATTGGAGAGCATGGGGATTTGCTTTTAAATTAGTAGTCGTTACTGATTATCTTACTTTTGTACTTGGTTCAAGTCAACCAACCATCAGAGAAATTTAAAATTCATTAATTGTCCCATTGCTTTAAGAGAAGGTGCTGGGTGCACAGTTCTCTTTAGACTCAGAGGTGGAAACAGGACATATTTCCCTTATCCATTTTCCTGGTTGCTTTTGCCCCAGCACCCCTTCCTAATTTTATTTCTTTTGCATGTTAACTATGTGGACTGCAGAGGACCTACGCTGGGTTTAAAACATGGACAGCGCAACACGAAATTGCCTGTATGTCCAGCTGTAGGGTCTCTGGAGTGCTCTGCTGGTCCCATATGTACTGAAGTCACATGCACACACATTAAGAATATTAAAATAAAAATTATGATTCATACGCACTATCTGATGTCACTACAATGACATCACATGGCATAATTTATAAGGGTATTTAATTTTATTTTTAGGATCAGCGGTCAAACTGTTAAATAAGAGCGCACAGTGGGTACATGTGCATATGTGTGATCTCCCCGTATATGTTTAGAATTAAGGCGATGTTTCCTATGCTAATTTATATTATTTCCTATTTAATATCAAATGAATACAGCACCTATGTGGGTCAGCGTGCCTATTCACAGGGCTTGATTATAATCTTGAGTTCTATCTCCTGTGTATGTTTGTTTGTGGTACATAACCCAGTTATTTTGCATACTGGAAAGGGCTGAGAAAGCTCACTGAAAATACAGCTCTGTACAAACGTTCATAAAAGTTCCCAGACCGGCAGGGCAGTGGTGGCGCACACCTTTAATCCCAGCACTTGGGAGGCAGAGGCAGGTGGATCTCGTGAGTTTGAGGCCAGCCTAGTCTACAGAGCTAGTTCCAGAACAGCTAGGCCCATTAAACAGAGAAACTCTTGTCTCGAAAAAAAAAAAAAAAGTTACCGGCCTGGAACCTGAGTTTTTACGGATGAACTAGGCTGGGAGAACAGGATTGAGTTTGGTGGGAAGAAAATGTCATTTACAACAGAGGAGGGAGTTGAGGGGTGGATCCTTAAAGTTCCCTTTTGGGAATGTGGATAAATTTGTATTATCATAAAAAGGCAATCTTTGCACCCAGGATGCCAAGTGGCTAATGCAGTATGCAAAGTTCTGGCTTAACTTTAGGAAAGGATATTTTACTGGAAACGTCTAAACTGGAAGATTGCAGAAAGCCACCTGTTTGTGCCATATTTGAAAGAGGGTCTGCAGGGCATGTGGCTTCCTGCCTTCCCAGTTTATAGTGACCAGTGAGAAACTAAACAAACAGTGACTAAATAAACAATGCACACAAATGACTGCAAAATGCATAGAAAAGCATTTTAAAAATGCATATATCGCACCCTTATTTTTTTTGCCTGTAGGGTGACAGATTTTTCGGAAAGCTTTGGAAAATAAACATGTCACAGGCATATCAAAGTATCAGTTTTGCACATTGTCTGTGCACATACACAGTGACAGCTAGAATTAAATGGGTCAAATTTAAACTTACAAAATTCAGTAGCAAAACAACAACAACTAACTCCACAGCACAAACACAAGACTCAGAAAGAAGGAAAAAAAATCTACAATTTAACAGGGTTTATAAACTTCCCAACAGGCAGGTTTCCAGTTTTGAAATGAGGCTGGGTCCTGAGGGCAATGATCCCATTAGCCTCGAATGGGTAGTGGATACATATACCGAATCCTTCTAGTTTTTCAGGAAAAAAAAAACAAAAAACAAAGTCAAGCAACAAAAATGGTTCTGGTCCTCGGCACTGTGTGGAATTCTTCATGCTCCTAGTAAAGAAAAAAGAAAGGGGGGCAGTTAAGTGATTGGCACCATCTACTACTAACTGACCTGTCAATCACTGTAAAAAATCCTGCAGACTGGCTAACTCACCATCCTCAGCTGCACAGAGTGTTATTTTCTTTGACCACATGGTTAAGTTCAAGGCTATCCTTGGCTATATGACAGCGTACCTTAAAATTCAGAAATACGAAAGTTTCACCTTGCAGATGTGGGGTCCCATCCTCAGAAATTTTTGAACGTTTCCAGTTCTTTGTCAGATACAGGAGGGGTCTTGTCCCACTCACTCTCTGGATAAGTCTCAAAGTTGGAGATGTCGCCATCACCCGATAACTTGGGCACAATGGGTGGCTAAGGGTCACACAAAATAAATAAGGGAAGCACCATTAGGCAGAAATGTGAGGAAGTCGAACACTTTTGTTGATTGACAGTAATGTTTGCATGGCTCACGGGGAATGGTAACACCAGGCAGCTGAGTGGGGCCATGCAGTGCCTGTCACTCAGAATGTAAATTTTACAAGGAGGAGCTGCAGGCACCCTGGTATTGTAGTCACATGGTGTACATAAACAAACACATATACATGTAGACAATCACTAAATAAGTCTCTGCTAAATTAATTTTTAAGACTGAGACACAGCAGTGGGAGCTTGGTGGACGGTTAGGCTAGGATATGGAGGGGTTCATTTAGTTTAAAGGTGTATGATAGTCCTACCTTGAGTTTCCTCTGTGGCACTGACTCCCACTCCACACCCCGGAACCATCGGTGCCGCTTGATGTCTTCTACCCCGTTCTTGAGAATAAACATATACAGTAAAAAGCATTAGAAAAACATCGTGTGTGTGTGTGTGTGTGTGAGGTAGCATTTGTAAAATCTCTCTCCAATAAAGCAGCTTAAAAAAATAAGTGGCCAGATGTGGTGGCATATGCCTTTAATTCCAGCACTCTGGGAAGGAAGGCAGGGGGATGCCTGTAAAGTTTGAGGTCAGTCTAGTCTACATAGAGAGTTCCAGGACAGTGAGACTACTTGGGGAAACCCCCACCTCAAAAACAAACAAATAAGAAAAAACAAACAAATGAATAATAAAACTCTAACAAAGAATAATAAGTCAGCCATGAGAAGTGTTGCAAGCCTGTCATCCCTGCTCTGGGAGGTAGAGGTAGATGGGTCACAAGTCCAAGGTGATTCTCAGCTACATAGTTTACGTGTAGCCTGGGCTACATGAAAACAGCAAAATGGGTCGGAGAGATGGCTACTTTTGCACAGAACCCAGGTTTGGTTTGTAGCACCCACACGGTGACAGACAACCTATAACTGCAGCAGCAGGGAACCAGGTGTGTTCTGCCCACCATGGCCGGTGATATATCCAGGTAGTATATACATAGAATTAATAAAAACAAACAAACAAACCACAAAAATAATGAACACTGAGCATGGTCTGGAACACCCTGAACAGATGATGTTACTATCAGTGTGCAAACTGGAACATTCTGGCATGACTCACCTTCATGCTGCCCAGGCGCCGGGTCCTGTCTACCACCAGCAACTTCTTGATCAGGTCCCTGCATGAGCAGAGCAGACTCCACTTAGATATGGAAAATGCCAGAATCAACACAGGCACCAACCTTACCTGCACCCGCACAGTGTGTCCAGAAGGAAAGCATTTGCAGGGGGCAGGGTGGGTAGGCTGCTTGCATCCTGGGCTCCCACCCCTAACACTGACCTTCAACCCCTGACCTCTGGCTTCTGCCTTTTACATGCCAGAGCTACAGATGTGTGTACCATTTACACAGTGAGGGACGAAGGCCAGGCTTCGGGGCATGTCAACAGAGGCACCAGCACGACTCACTGAGTGACACTCTACCCAGTAGTCACAAGCACTCTGACTACTGGGCTACAAGTACTCTACGCAATGTTCAATTATCAAGTACTCAAATGGTAGAAAATTGGTACAAAATCTCTACTGATTGAAGTATAAGCACTCTCCCCACTGAACAACCAGCACCCAGACAACTCTGCCGATAAGTACTCTGAACTACAAGCACTCCACCCACTAAGCCACAAGCCATCCATCCAGGGAATTTGCCTGCAATCCTTTAGCACTTATCTATCCCAGCACTATTTCCTCCTGTGTAACTGACAAGGTGGCTTTGCAGGCCCACACCTGTGTTCGTTTCACAGGTCTGTCTAGGGAGACCGAGTTTGCAGCCCAAGCACACCTGCTAAAGTCCCAAACACCAGCCACTCTGCTGTGTCTTTATTGTGGATAAAAGACAAGAGAATGCAAAGGACAGTGAGGTACGGTAAATCAAAGACTTGGAGAAATTAAGGCAGGGTGGAGACAGGATGCTCTGTGTGTGTGTGTGTGTGTGTGTGTGTGTTTGTGTGCATGCACATGCACACAAATATCCTGCAATCCATAGCACCTCTAATAATATCCAAGAGGGACTGTAGTTCAGTGGAAAGGGTGGCTGTAACACAACGGGCAGAGAGCTTGCAGTTAAATTGGATGAGGGTTTGTCGCTCAGTGGGCAGAATGCTTATTTCTCAGTTGGTTGAGTGCTTCTACTCAGTAAGTACAGTGCTCACTCGGTCCTGAGTTCCATCTGCTGCATCACATAGTGCCATACGGGTGGCACAAATCTGTCTGTCACCCTGCCTTTGGGAGGCTAAAAGAGGAGGATCAGAAGTTCTGGACTATGTGGACCCTTCTTCCTAACTAAATGAAAAAAAACAAACAATTGGAGATGAAGGCTCATTCTGGTTAGAAAATGCTCAAATTTAACCACATTCAAATCAAGGAAAGTTAAAGGTATTTATATATTTTTTAATCCTTTTTTCTTTTCCACTAATTTTGCCATAGTCTTCAAGAAATGCATAGTCAGTATGAATACTGAGCAAATGTTTTTTAAGCAACATGCTGACCTTGTATATAAGAATTCTTTATGATGAATGCAATTTCAGAAAGAGAAAGAAATTGAAGAAAAATGAACACTTGTGGAGCCACAGAGGTTTGCCTTTCTAGCTCAACTAATAAACCAATCTCAGCAAAATATACCATACATGTGTATAAAATTTTCAAAACATTAACAAAAATACCATATTTACACATTGGCATGATCATGAAGAAAAGCCTGGGACCCCAGCATCTCCTTCAAGGGCCTATCTCCAATAACGTGACTTCTTCCCACTAAGCCCCTCTTTTCTTAGTGGTTCAAAAAAGGAGTTTCAAAACTTAAAGTTAAAAAGTTAATAAATAGGCCAGGTACAGTGTTGCACACTTTTCATTTCAGAACTCAGGAGGCCAATATCTATGAGATCAAGGCTAGCCTCATCTACACAGCAGTACCAGGACAGCTAGGGCTACAAAATAGGACCATTTCTCAACTCTAAATTAAATGGATGGATGGATGGATGGATTGATGGACAGAGTGATCGCTTATACAATTGGCTCCAAATCTGCATTAATTTCAACACATTCTATCCCAAAAGGAATGAGGTATATAACAGGTCTTTCAAATATTATATTTCAGTAAAATGAAAGGTTTTCCCTTCCTGGTAGGAAAAGTGGTTGACATATGTAATGAATCAGTGTGTGCTTGCAGCATTATTTCACAAAGCGCTGAAAATAAACAGAGGGAGAGGGCAGGAAATCGCAAGTGCACTTACTTAGAGGTGAAATCCAAATGTCTGGGGAAATCTATTTTGCACGCAAGAATTTTCTGGTAAATCCCAAATGGGTTGTCATCAAAAAATGGGGGAAACCTGTTGCAGAGAGAAGTGTGTATTTTTAGCAGAATTAAATACAGAATTATGTCTACTTTGTGCCAATTATTTTTGCTTAATGGAGGCAAAAAAATAATTTGTGTCAGATGGCTCCACTGCTTGACAAACTGGCAACATGGCCATGTGAAGACAGATGGAAAGCAGATGCTCTCAGGAGGCAGTGTAGCCGCAGGAAGACAGGGAAAGCATGGAGGGTCCTGATGACCCCTCAAGGGGCCTCTGTTGATGACTTCATCCCCAGTAGGGGGTAGAACTGACAGTTATAAACCTTTGAGAGGTGGGGCTTAATAGAAGAAAGTTAGGTTATTGGAGATGTGCCCTTCAAAATATATTGGGACCCCAGGCTCTTCTTCACAATCACTACGACATGAAAAAAAATTTATATTCGTTATAAAGCATTTCCTTGTGTGTGTATTTTATGAATTATGTTATATATTATACATTTTGTAGATATAAATAAATGTGGTTTATATGTATAAATTTCAAAGAAACTATATTTCATATATTATTTACACACAGAGACAATATGTACAAATTTTCCAGAACACATCATTGGGACCCATTTGCACATAGGGTCTTTACCTAGAGAATGAGTGACAGATTTTGACATGAGTCCATCCTGGGTAAGGATGACTCTAAATGTAGTAACAGTAACCTCAAGACTGAACAGATACAGAGCCACAGGAGAAGGCATGTGGAGATGGGATTGATGAGGCCACAAAAGCCAAGCACACCTGGAGCCTCTAGGAGCTGGAAGAGTGAATGGATGCGGTAGATGAGTGGGTGGGTGAGTGGATGGATGAGTTGAGGAATGCATGACTGGTGGGTGGGTGGATGGATGAGTGGGTAATGGGTGGATGGCTAGATGGATGAATGGATAAGTGAGTGGATGGATGGACAGATGAATGGATTGGTGGGCTGATGTATGAACAGATAGTTGGATGGGTATATGTATGTATGTATGGGTGGGTGTATGAATGGGTGGGTGGGTAGGTGGATGCTCCTTCTTAACAAATCTCATACTATTTTAGTAAAATCCTCCTGCAAACTGTTTTTTTTAATACTTGGGTTTGATACACAAAGGATAAACTTTCCTTTATCTAGGCACCAGAGAAAAGCCCATGGTGCTGAGATAACTGTCACTTCCCCAGCAGGAGTCATGACTCTAGGTCTACACAGGTGAACATTGTCATGGTATTGGCCTCCAATTCTTCCAGCTACACCTAGATCTGTGGACATCTTGGTTTCTATGTTTATACAATTTTCTCAGGTGTATACTAAACTTGAAAGATAACAGTGACCCTCAGGAATGACCAACCTTCCAGGCAAGTGGGAGACAAACAAAGCCCATAACTCCCACATTCTATGCATTGCCAAGAAAGGAAATTTAGGGTGGTGAAAAAAACACAGCACAACCTTGCCTTCCTCATCTGCTCTTCTATCATGACTATGCTGTCTGACTGGTGTCATTTGCTCACTGTGGGTACTGCTCAGCCTCATGTGTCATTCCACAAATAAGATGGATGTTACACATAGGGAACTATGAATGTCTATGAAAATTTAAATTCTTGTTTAAGGAAACTAAATACTGGGTTTTTAGAAAACTAAATACCCTCCAAATCTTAACAGTGCAGTAAGTGTGTCCATGTGCCAAGTGTCAGAAAGGAGATTCAAGGTACTGTGTAGGGTGGTGTGAAGGAGACACCATGTGTGTCCGGTTGCATTTGTCAGGGGGGTCACTCACCCAGACAGCATCTCGAATATAAGGATGCCCAGTGCCCACCAGTCCACGGCTCTCCCATGGCCTTTGCTCTGAATGACTTCTGGGGCGAGGTATTCTGGTGTCCCACAGAGGGTCCATGTCCTATGGGGGATGACAGAAGCAGAATCCATGAAATTTGGAAGGTGCCATAACATATGGTTGATGAAGATCAAGTTGCAAGTATGGTCACCATGCAGAAAACTGATGTGTGGCCACATAAATTGAATATTCCTAACTGAAAGAAACCAAGATGCTCCCAAATCTAAACCTTTCTGAACACACACTGATGTGGCAAGTCTAAGATTTCATGATATGAAAGTATTTGAGGTACAAGCCATATTCACTGTGGGCAGACCCATTTTCTACACAGGGAGATGCTGTGTTAACTTAACTGTCAACTGACATAACCCAGAATCCCCTGGGAAGGGTTTCAGGAAATGATTTCCCACATCCGACTGGCATGTTGGCCTAGGTACATGAACCTGTTCCATAAAGCCAAGGAAATCCAAACTTTTGGGTGTTCAGCTGGTAAAGTCACACAAGCCTAAGATCAAGCCAAATAAGAAATAGGAGAGAACGGACTGTAAAAGGCTGTCCCGTGATTTCCACACCTTCATCGTGACAGATATGTGCTCCAACATTCAGCATACACACAATAATGATGATGATGATGATAATATAAACACTCCTGAATCTAAGCTCTTTTCCTAGTTTGAAGTCCTGGCTGGCCTCAAACTTGCCTACTTCTATGGTTGGCACAGACCACCACACCCAGCTGCCTCATATATAACATAAACTGACCCTGTAGTGACATGTTCTTCACTGAATGTCTTCCTTGCATTAACTTACACATAATTTAATTAATGGACTCATGATCATTTTCTGGCCCCTGCTAGTACTGTGCTCACATAAACATACACACAGATACACATAATTAAACAAACAAACAAAATTGAAAGTAGTAGAAAGCATACTAGGGAAGGAGAGAGTGGGAGGTGATGGGCAAATCAATATGCAGAATCAATAAGCAGTATTAATCATCTTTAACATTAGCGATGGGGCTGGAGAGAAGACTCAGAGGTTAAGAGCACTGGCTGCTCTTCCAGAGGACCTGAGTTCAATTCCCAGCAATCACATGGTGGTTCACAACCATCTGTAATGAGATCTGGTGCCCTTTTCTGGTGTGAAGGGTTAATACAGGCAGAATACTGTATACATAATAAATAAATATAAAAAAATAAAGACGTTAGTTTCAACCTACACATTCTTTTAAAAAAATAGTGATGGGACTAGGAATGTGGCTCAGTTGGCAGAGGACATGCCTGGTGTGCAGTAGGCTCTGGGTTCAATTTCCAGCATGGCATAAAAAGATGTGGTGGCGGAGGCAGGAGCATCAGGACTTCTGAGTGTTTGTTTATTTTGAGACAACATTTCTCTATGTAACAGACCTGGCTATCTTGGAACTCACTTGTGTAGACCAGGCCAGTCTCAGCCTCACAGAGATCCACCTGCTTCTGCCTCTTGAATGCTGGGATCAAAGGTGTGTGCCACCATAACTAGCCTTAATTTATATTTAAAAACAGTCAATTGGTATAGAAAACAGCTGCTGACAACTGCAAACTGTAGAACATATAAGAAAATTGATTGTTCCTTTTTTCAAAAGAAAGATTCAACTAAAAAAGAAATTAAGCTATATAAGGTTTAATAAATGCCATGTGGTCAAACTCTAAAATGAAATATTATTCAGCCATGAAAAGGATGGTAAGTCTGAAGGTGGCACTACACAGATAAAGAGGCCACTGCATAAGTTGGACATGCAAAGGAAAAAATATTGTTGTGTGTGTGAAGTGTGTGGGCCAGGAAGATGCAGAGAGGTACAATGTACACCAATGGGTTGTGAGGGGCGAATGAAGGGAGTGTGGAGAGGTTCATGTTTACACATAATGAAAATGTCCTGGAGCTGGAGCCATGGCAAAGTGGACAGAGCTTTGGCATAGCATGCTTGAAACCCTAGGCAGATGCTCACTGGGTCAAAGCACTTTTGTCAAGCCTGACAACCTGAGTTCAACTCCTGGGACTCACAGGGAGGCAGGAGGGCACTAACTCTTGCAAACTGTCCTCTCACCTATGCACCATGGCACATTTCCCCATCCAAAATAAATAAATGTAATAAATCATTTTTTAAAAAGTGGGCTTGAGCTGGGCAGTGGTGGTACACAATTTTAATCCCAGCACTCGGGAGGCAGAGGCAGGTGGCTCTCTGTGAGTTTGAGGCCAGCCTGGTCTACAGAACAAGTTCCAGGGCAGGCTCTAAAAGTTACAGAGAAATCCTGTCTAGAAAAAAAAGCGGACTTGAGAGATGGCTCAGTGAATAAGAGTACTTGTTCTTGTGGGGACCTGAATATGATCCCCAGCATCCCACATGGTGGTGGTACAACCACCTGTAACTCCAGTTGCAGGGGACTTGCATAAGTCACAGCACAAGGACTTTCTGAAAAAGACTCTAGTGGCTCAGGAAGGTTGGCAGCAGGAGGGCACAACACTAAAAACCTCTGTGCAGTGAACCAGACAGAGCAGGGAATAGATGGGGAGAAAAGTCCTGCAAGTGAAATGTATGGAAGGGACTCAGGCCCAGAATCTGTAAATAACAGATTCAGACCTGGTGCAAGGGATTGTGCGGTTCAACTCAGACGCCTATGCAAGGATGGAACTACAGGTCTGTGAGTAGAGTGCCAACAGCTTTGTGGGTGGGAAGCATGTAGCTGAATGGGTAGAGCGCTTGCCTAGCAGACACAGCACCCAGGTTCTATTCCCGCAGAAACAGGACGTGGAGATGCTCACCTGTGTCTCAGCGTTCCGGAGGTCAAGGCACAAGGATAAGGAGTTCACGGTCATCCTCCTCGGCTGCCTGGTGAGTGCCAGCCCAGTTTGGGCAGCACACACACCCTTTGCCTTCCACCCCTCCCCAATGGAATATACTGGGAGCCAGTCAGTCACTGGCTCCTGTGTGCTTCTGGGCCTATTAACTTAGATTTCGATCCTTGTAGCCTGACTCAGTTAGAACAAGATCAGTGAAGATAGAGCACAGTAGCTGATGAGGCCACAGGTAACTGGACCTGAGACAGCTCCACTTACGGGGCTGAAAGCTGAGTCTTTCTGTGTGTGCCCCAGGCTGGAGGTTTGCATGCCTTAGGTGGAAATTTCTACAGCCTTGGGCCTGACTTCTTCTACAGTCTTGAAACTCTCTGCATACAATCATTTTTTTTTGCAAAATGCCCCATGGCTGTCTGGTTGGTCAAGGGTATTTAGCATACTCTGCTAGTATTGGGACCACAGAGAATCTGTCCCCAGCACAGAGATACCCTGCTGAGGCTGCAAAGTGCCTGATTCCCTCAATGTGAAGCCTCCCCCCACCATGGCTTAACAGGAATGTGACACCATCTTCATTATCTACGAGAAGCTCTCTTAGCCCTGAACAAAGGACCCTAAGGAAAGAGTTCTATAAATAGAAAACACTAAGATGGAGGCTGGAGAGGTGGCTCAGCCTTAAGGGGGCTGGCTGCTCTTGCAGAGAACCTGGGTTCAGTACCCAGCACCCACATAACTGCATGACTGCACGTGTAACTTCAGTTCTAGGGAATCCAATGCCCTCTTATGGCCTCTGTGGGTAACACATGTGCATGTACGTGTGTGTGTGTGTGTGTGTGTGCGCGCGCACGTGTGTGCACACACACATTCACTCAATTACTCACTCACTCATACAATACATCTTGAGGCAAAAAATGCATTAAAAATTGAACTGCCCCCTAGCGGTGCTGGTACACGCCTTTAATCCCAGCACTTGGGAGGCAGAGGCAGGCAGATATCTGTGAGCTCAAGGCCAGCCTGGTCTACAAGGTAAATTCCAGGACAGCCAGAGATGTTACACAGAGAAACTGTCTTGAAAAACAACAACAAAAATGGAACTAACATGTTACCTAGCTATAGCATCCCTGAACATATGCTTGTGTGTCTAAAATCTACATGTATGTGTGTATATATATGCATATATACATGCATGTAAACACATAAACTGCACAAATGTACATGTAATATAACTATCTATTTAAATATATTTGCATATGCACATATATTCAAATATAAAGTTATTCACACATGGACATTATTTCAATTTTCCAGAGCAAAATTCAACCACTTTGATAACAGAATGATTTTCTCCTTTGCTCACAACCTGGAGGGACACCCCCACTCCCAAAGTTGTACACTGGGTGTGGAGTGCTCCCCACAGACTCAGGTATTTTAACATTTGGTGTCCAGCAGGGGGTGGGCTCAGGGCTTGAGAACCCTGCCTTACTTCCTATTTTCTCTTCCTGTATGTGGCTGCAATGTGAGCAGCTGCCCTCTATACATGGTCCTATTGGCACATGA
This sequence comes from Myodes glareolus, assembly GCF_982192425.1. Taxonomy (NCBI): domain Eukaryota; kingdom Metazoa; phylum Chordata; class Mammalia; order Rodentia; family Cricetidae; genus Myodes; species Myodes glareolus. Next base: position 123,325,830 of record NC_142053.1, read on the forward strand.
TCCCATGATGGAACCAGGTACCAACTAACATAAACCCATTCTTCCTTAAACTGCTTTTTTAGGAGTGTTTAACAACATTAGTAGGAAAATAATAGAATACCCAATTAGATAGCTGGAGGGAGGGGTATATCATACCAGAGCCTACCGTGCATCTTCTGCTCATGTCTGTTCACCCACCTAAATCGAACCTTCAATTGTCGATCAACCTCTCATGACCCTGTGATTGTTCCCACTCACCTATCCACCAGCTTCTTTGAGAAGCCAAAGTCAGTGAGTTTGATGTGCCCTTCCCGATCTAGAAGGATGTTTTCAGGCTTTAGGTCCCTGTACACAATCTCCTTGGAGTGCAGGTACTCGATGGCACACACGATCTCTGTGGAGTAGAAGATTGCAGCTACTGAGGAGAAGCGGCCACGGTTCCTCAGGTAAGTGAACAGCTCACCACCAGGCACAAACTCCATCAGCATGTACAGGAAGCGGTTGTCATGGCCAGTCCAGAACCTGCAAGATGCAACAGAGTGCATGATGGATGTTGAAGTGGGTGCTGAGATGTAGATGCAGATGGATGTTGGTGATTGATTGACACTGATGGCAAGATGTGTGTGTAGACTCTAGATATACAGAGGTAGATGTTCCCGTTAATATACTGGTGTATATAGATACTAACACGTGTCTATATGCAGATATCAAAGTATAAATACAGATATAAAGATAAATACACAAACAGGTGCAAACATATGTATGTGCCCTGGTTAGCTTTAACTGTCAACGGCACAGCAAAGAATTTCCAATATCAGACTGGCCTGTGGGCATGTCTGTGAGGAGGGTCTTCATTCAATTGATTGATGAATGAAGATCATGCCATGCCCACTGTAGGTGACACCATTCCCTAGCTGGGGGAAGATGTGTTGTCACCTTTGACACAGCCTGGAGTCACCTAGGTAGGGTCTTAGTGAGACACTTCCCACATCAGACTGGCCTGTGGGTGTCTGCAAGCTGTGTCAGAGTTGATGACTGACACAGGAGAACTTGCTCACTGTGGAGAGGGCTTCTTGTGCTGGATGAAAACTTTCTGCTTCTGGTTCCTGCTCTGCCTTACCTCCAAGATGGGGGAGGGGGTACGGTGAGGGAGAAGTGAAAACCAAGTTAACCCTTAGCTACTCTCAGTCCCTTTGGGTCACTGTTTTATTACAGCAACAGAGTCAAAGCTGGACAGTAAGTAATGAGGATGTTTGATTAAGATGCCCGATGTTGGTTCACTTAATGGTAAGGATGTGCGTAGATGGACTGTGGTTGCAGGTTGATGTTAGGATGTCTCAGATTGCTATGTGAGGACAATCTGAGGGTGAAGTTTGCAGGCAAAGTAGGTGCTAAGCCAATGTTGCCCTAGGTGGGACCTTCACCAACACACTGATCTTAACCAAAACTATGTATGTATGTATATAAATATGCATATGTGTGTATATGTATGTATGTATCTATCTACCTCTCTTCTATTTACCAATCATCTATTATCTAGCTATTTAACCTATCCATCCAACCATCCATCACTTGTCTACCATCTATCATCCATCCATTATCCATCCATCATTTATCTTTAGCTATCATCTATATCATCTCTCTCTCTCTCCCCCCCTCCCCCAAGTAACTCTCATCCAACTACCACAAGGTTTTCATCCAAAAACATCACTGCTTTCCATGCACACAAAGCAATGTCTACAGATCCCTCTCTGACTATAATCCCCTAGGATAGGAGGCTCCTCCAAACACCTGCTGTATTGTGTCCGGAGACACTTAGCCTTTCAGAGTTTACAGTTCAGACCTCTCCAAAAATTCACTCTACTCAAGACTTCATTCCTGGTTAGAACTCTGTGTGTATATCCCTCTGACATAAAAAGAATGGTTGCACAAGATGAGGGATCATGGTCTCCATCCAGAGCACACACTGTGCCAAGTGACAGCACACTCTCGTCCTACCTAGGGAATGGTGTCATCTGCAGTGGGCAGATCCCTACACCAGTAATCAATTAGAACACTCCCATAGACATGCCCACAAGCTGATCTGAAATGGAAATTTCCTCAGTGAGACCTTTCTGGGTTGTGTCAGTTGACAGTTGAAACAGGACATTTTCCCTGTACTTTGGGAATGGTGCCACCCACAGTGGGCTAAGTCTAATACCGACTCTTACTAAAACCATTTGCAAATAAGCCCAGATCCCTGCAGCAATACAAACTGAGAGTCCCATCAGCTGTTTGAAGCCATTCCCACTATGCATCTTATGTCTGTTCAAGACAAACAGACTATTCCACGTTCACAGACAACACACACAAGCAGGATGATGACCCTGAGCAGCATGCACATCATCCTTGGAAGTTCAAAGGCCCAACTAAGTTGTGTTCCCACAGCTGGGCAGATAACACGGCATGCTCTGCCATGTTGTGAGTACTCCAAGTCCCTGTAACACTAAGTGAACTTTAACCTAGTTCTTAACCTGCCTGTTGAGTCCTATGAATGCAAAATATATAAAAGCAAGAAGAGAAAAGATTCCTATAAAGAATGTGTAGTCACACAGTAGTGGGTGGAGATGTCTAGTCTGACTTAAGCACTCAGGATTCATTCCTCCAGAATTTCTGTGTTAAAAGTCTGCACACCCAAGACCTTGGGACAGGACTGTGTGTGGAACTGGGTCTTTATGGGGAAACTGAGGTAGAATGATTTCTCTGGGATAGATTTGACTTAACAGGACCGAGTCCTCATAAGAAAAGGGACTGGGACAGATACAGAGGGATGAGCCTTAGTTGGTGTTTTCACCAAGAGGAACCCATTTTGGCTAATATTTAAGTCCATATATAATTTAAGGTCCTTGTGTTTTAAATTTTTAAGAAATACTTGTCTGTATTTTATTTATATCTGTGGGTTTAAGTGTGTGTGTGTACTTGCTGAGTTCCAGGTCAGCAGGAGACTTTGTCTCAAACTCTTAGTGTGAACTAAGTAACAAAGGCAGATGTAATCCTCTGTGGATATCACACACACACACACACACACACACACACACGCACATATGTATAAAATATATTTTACATAAATGTGTATAAGAAACAAAAAAGGGTTTTAACATTGATAAAAATCACCAGTTGAGTTTTAGATGAAAATTATGAATGAATAATTAGGTTACTCTGTCATCTTGACTAGATGCTATAATAAAAGATCCAGGTCTTTGACTTCTACAGGGGCATCATATTGAAGAAGAGATTGATATCAGCATCACGGGCCCTATTCAGGTCACACAAAAGGAGTTGTTATAAAAATTCATGGGCTGAGGCTAGAGGGATGAATCAGAGGTTAAGCACACTTGCTGCTCCTGTGGAGGATGCAAGTTTGCATCCCAGCACCTGGCTGGGCAGTACACAACCACCCAAAACTACAGTTCTAAGGGGATAAAGCACCCTCTTCTGGCCTCTGTGAGTACGATTTGGATGTGCACAGTCATGCACAATTAAGAAGAAATCAAGACAAAACCTGGTAGCATCTCCTACCTCATACCTCTGAGCTACAAGCACTCTATTAGGTGAGGGCAAGCACTCTTCCCACTGAGCTACAAGCATTATATTAGCTGAGCTGCAAGCACTCTATCCTCTGGACAACAAACTCTCTCCCTGCTGAGCTACACGCAATCAATCAACTGGACTACAAGTGCTCTACCCACTGAGCGACAAGTTCTCTATCAGTACACTGCAAGCACTCTACCCACTGAGCTACAGCCAGCACCTCCCTGACAATGCCCCCTTGAGAGAATAACCTTGAGGAAGTGGGGAGCTGAGAAGGAAGGAGCCAGGAACTCACAGATGGACGAGGAAGGGATGGTTGATTTCCTTCAGGACTGCCTTCTCATTCTGCACATGCTGCTCCTGCTTCAGGCGGATGACATCCGGGATGCTCATAATCTTCAAGGCATAGTACCGCCTGCCTGTCTTCTCCTTCACCAGGTTCACGCGGCCAAATGTTCCGGTGCCTTGAGGAAGACAAAGCAGCCAGTCAAATCTCCCCTGGATCAGGAAAAGCATACATATCTGAGAAATTGACACCATACTGACATGGGACCTGAAAGCTGGACACAGGGAGAGAAACTTGTGCAGTGAGGACTTTATGTATATGTTTTCACACACAACTGTCAATCAAGCAGCCAGAGAAATGGCTCTGAGGGTAAAGGGCTTGCCTTGCAAACCTGATAACCTGAGATCAAATCTAGACACCCATGTAAGGCGGGGTGGGGGCAGTTTAAACCCACTCAACAACTTTCCTATGATGTCCACAAGGATGCAATAATATGCAACCACACATACATACAGTAATAATAATGACTAAAACTTAAAAAAAAACAATTGTTTGCTATATGCATTGGAGATTGGATTTCAAGTTGGCCATGATTTAAACACTGTTACGGGAAGAGCCCAGATACTAGACTTAGTGACTCCTAGCAGGGTACTTTTTTTTGTTTTTCAAGACAGAGTTTCTTTTTGTAGCCTTGGCTGTCTTGGGACTAGTTCTGTTGAGCAGAACTGACCTCAAACTCACAGAAATCCACCTGCCTCTATCTCCCGAGTGCTGTGATTAAAGGCCTGTGCTACCACCACCTGGCCTGGTGGGGTAATTTTTAACCCTAGCTCTCTCTAGTTACCACCTCTTCTGCGGTCCTCCACCTCTATCACCTCCCTCGTTTCCTCCTATTCCTCCAGTTCCTCCTGGAGCTTCTGCTCCTCTTGAATCTCTCTACTCTTCCTGCACTTTCTTCCTCCACCCACCCCTCAGCTGCCTCTGCTCTTTTATCTCCTCATTTTTCCCTCTCCTAACAGCATTTGCCCCCTCCCAATTCTTCCTTTCATCTTTCTCCATCCTCACCTCTAACTACGCCCCTTTTGTTCCTTTCCTTTCCAGCTCCATATCCATCTCATCCTCTCTCTCCTCTCATTCCTTCTTTTCCATTTCACTCTATGTTCTAAACCATCCACCCCCATTCCCGATTTATTCATCCATCCATCCATCCATCCGTCCATCCATCCATCCATCCATCCACCTACCCACCCACACTCCCACATCCTGGCATTTTTTATAGACAGGGTTTCTTTGTGTACCCCTGGCTGTCCTGGAACTCACTCTGTAGACCAGGCTGGCCTCAAACTCAAGAGATCCGCCTGTCTCTGCCACCCAAATTCTGGGATTAAAGGTGTGTATCACCAATACCCAGCCCCCATCTCAACTTTTAAACATAGCTGCTTTGTGCAACATAACAGTGCTCACCCTTATAATGTAGTAAAGAAAAAGCAAAACTCACGGGATGGTGGTGGTGTACACCTTTAATCCCAGCACTTTAGAGGCAGAAGCAGGCAGATCTCTGTGAGTGCAAGGTCAGCCTGGTCTACAGAGAAAGTTCCAGAATAGTCAGGATAGTTACAGAAACAAACCCTATCCTCAACCCCCTGCTCCCAAAATAAAAGAAAAGAAAAGAAAGAAAAGAAAAAGCAAACCTCATAAAGTCCCAATCTTTGCAAACATGCAGGATGTTCCACACAGCAAGCTAGAGCTAGGCATAGGACCAAGAAAGACACCCACTCATCCACAGCTAGACAGTGGGCTGAATAGCCCAACGACCACGAGAACCATGTTCAGCACCAAAGTTGTATTAAAGGAGAAAAAGGCATGCTTTGTCATGCCCAGCCTCAAAAGCACTTCTTTTTACTTCTACTATCTTAGCTTACAATAAATTAATTAGGATATAAAGTGGATCTCTGTAGCTTTGTTATTTAGAAAAGGATGCCAACCAATCAGGAGACACCTGTCACAGAACACACAGGACTGGAGGAGGCACACAGAGTCACAAGTGACCCTGAGTAGGAAGTCAGGACTGGCCTAGAGTGGATCAGATGGGAAAAGTGGGTGGGAGTATTTACAGACATTTTTACAGAGAGGATTGGGGTAAGCATGCTGAAAATGTTCTTAGAATAACCTCAGCAGGGACTGCCCCAGGCTATCCCTGAATATGGGGCTCACTGAAGTGGGGGGGTCACTGAGGTGGGAAATCCCACCCTGAATGTGGGCATCACCATTCCTTCGTTGGGGTTCCTGGATTAAAGGAGGAGGAGAAAGACCTGAGCCCCGGTGGTCACCTCTCTCTGCTCCTGACATTCATACTCCTGTTTCCAGTCTGGGACACAATAATCCTTTCTCCCTTAAATTCTGATTATCAAGCATTTTGTCACAGCAATGAGAAAAGCAAGTGCTGCGACACCAGAAACCTGTGAGTACTTCTGATTGGTGGGGGGCACATCACTTTTGTGTCTAAAATACACTGTGTGAGCAGAGCCTGACAGATGCACTGCGATGTGCAGTCCACGGGATGGCTTCTGCGTCAGATGACTGCCGACCTGTTTCCTTCACACTTGTGCTTGCGGCTTGTGGGTACAGAGGCAGCTGGTGGTGTTGATTACACAGAGCAGGGGAGCTGCAGAGGCAAAGCAGCTGAGAAACCTAACACCATGGAAAAGCACAGTGCAACAGAGTGCCAACTGCCAGAAGCTGCCAGAACAAAGAACCAGAAAGTACCCGAAACTCCCAGGGCAAGGTGCTGTTTACTGCCTAGTGGGAGAAACTTAGCTCATCAGGGACGTGTCATTGAAGGGGGCACTGGGACGTCAGTATCCTCTTCTCTATGTTTCCTGACCACTATGTAGTGAGCACCTCTGCTCTACCACATGCTCCCATGATGCTCTGTGTCACCACAGGTCCAAAGCAATGGAGTCATGGACAGACACCTTTGAGACCAAGAGCTAACACATCTTTATAATTTTATTATGTCAGGGATTTTTTGCCACAACAATGGAAAGCTAGCTAATACACATTCCACACCAATTTTCAAAGTCTGTAGAAGGAACTGTGCTGTCACTGGACCCAGTTATCTGACCCTATACAACCTCCACCCCTAATCCCTTGGTTGTAAACTACCAACATACCCACAATCACTCAAATGCACGTTGTTATCTGCCCATCCCAGTGAATGTCCCAGTGTTCCTATGTGATGCAAAAATCACTCCATCTTCGCTGTTTAAGCCCCAGTCATTAACACCAGTCACTCTAGCACAGTCCCTCGACCTGTAAAGTGACTCCCAGGTCACAGGGGCAGCAAGGTAACAAACATCACCACCCAAATTAATTGTACACCATTTTATAGCCCTTACAGACTCCAAGATTGTCCTCTACGCCACAAGGATGAGTGGCCTCCTCAATTAAAAAAATGACTACCTCAGAGTAGGAAGATGCTGCCCACGCCCTGAGCACACTCTACAAATGGTAGTCAAGTGCCCCATCCATGAATACCTGGAACCTTCCAAAAGTAATTCTCTCTATGACTGGCATGGGGGAGGGATGAATTTTTATGTAATAGGCTCCCAGGATAGCGGACACAGATGTTATATGAAAGTGGCCCAGATGCCCAGAACTGGGTATCAGTAACCAATGGGGTACAAATAGGGACAATCCCAGTAGGCTGTACAGAGGGATGCAGGTTCTTTCTCTTTTCTCCATCATATTGGAATATGGCAATTTTTGTCCCAGGTCAATATAGCACATGTGTTTAAAGAGGTGGGCGGTATGGATGGGGGTACAGCTCAGTGCTGGAGTACATGCCTGGCACAAATGAGTCCTCTGGCCACATCCCCAGCACCTAGCACAATAATAAGAACAATAATAATGATGATAATAATACTAATAAGATTTTCTCTTGGGCTGGGTGTGTAACTCAGCGGAGTGCTTGCCTAGCATACACAAGGTCCTAGGTTCCATCCCTCAAAAATAATAATAAAAAAATTTCCCCACATTCCATTCCTAGCCTCACAAAAGGAAAATAAACAGAAGACTGGACTGGAAGTACAGCCCAGAACGTTCCTGGAGGAGCCAAGTGTCGGATATGTCAATGCAACAGAGTGCATTGATGTCATTAGCACTGATGGCCTCCCATAAGAAGAGCCAATCTACTAAGCCACAAGTACGCTTCCCACAGAGTTAAAAGCACTTTATCAACTGAGTTACACCCTCAAGCTCAGGAGAAAATCTTTTTTAAATAAAGGAAGTGTGATGACCTGATGGCTATTTCAGACAGGAAATAAAACTGAAAGTAAGATATTTGGTGTAGCACACATGAAGCCCTGGGCTCAATCTCCAGCTTTGCATAAACTTGGCCTGGTGAGGTAGGCTTTAATCCTAGCACTTCTGAGGTGGGGACAGAAGGATTAACAGTGGTTTGAGGACACCCTGGACTATACAGTGAGTTCCAGGAAAGACTGAGCTACAGGGGGACAATTAGGAAGGAAAGGGAGAGGAGGGAGGAGGGATTGTCTTAGTGTAAATGAGATTCTATATTCAATGCCCAGTACTTTAAAAATAAAATAAAATGAAAATTTGATTGAATACAGAGAAAGCCTCAGTAAGTACAACTTCTCCAGATAATGAAGGTACTGTCCTAAGAGTGTGGTTAGACTCAGCGTAGAGTGCCCAGGCTGTAGGGGAGACTGAAGCAAGAAGCACTGGCCTGTGTGACTGACGTTGTGAAAGGTTCTTGCTTTCCTCCTTCTGGGTGGCATCCCAGTCTGGCCCCAGCCCTAGAACAAAATCATCCTGAAACTCACTCTAGAACCACCTTTACAGTGATACATGACAAGTGCCTCTGAGAGATGGTCAACAGAGTGTCACTTTTGGTGATTTGAGACGAGGATGCCAGTGGCTGAGGAGATGGACAGACACACAGCCAAGGGTTGAGGATACCTTATGTCCTAGGAGAGTGTTGAGGAGTAAACAGTCAGGAAAAGGAATCTGAAAGAATAAATCAAGTCAGTGAACAATTCAAAATGCCTGCCAAGAGGTGGGATTCGAGATGGTGCATGTAGGTTATTTAAGACGAAGCAGGTCGGGAAAATTCAAGATGATGAAGGTAGGTTCAGTTAAGATAGTACAGGGTGGGTGGCTTTCACGAAGATACACATAGGTTCAAGTCAAAATGGCACAGGGTTGGTGGACTCCAAGATGGCACATATAGGGTCAAGCCAAAATGGCGGAGGTTGGGTGAGATTTAAGATGGCGGAGGGTGGGCAGAGTTCAAGATGATGCACATAGGGTTAAACCAAAATGGCACAGGTTGGTGGAATTTAAGATGGCACAGAGCGAGTGGGTTCACCTGTTGTTCTCCCAACAAACACAGGAGTGTAAGGTGTAAGTGCATCAGCCCCACTACTCACAGGCCCCAGGGAGGACCCTTCCTATCCAGTTCAGCTCCTGGGTGCTTCAGCCAGACATATCCCTCTATCCCATGATCCTTCACTCTCCATCAGGGGCAGATGCTTGGCTTGAATGACAATGAGCCCCACCCCTATAAACCACAAGGAATTAGAAGGTGGCACTCAGGGACTTGGTGATGTGGCAAGGGGCTTTGTGCAGTGTGCCTGTCTTGAGAAACTTTGCAAAGAGAACAGCCCGATGGGTGAACAGTCAGTCTCCCTTTCCTGTTTAGGATGGGACTGCTCTAAAAAAAGCCGGAGGCCTTCTAGGTACAATGTGGGTAAGTATATATTTACATATCCATGAATGTTATGCAAATCTCACATCTTACTCCTCTAGTGCTAACCAGGCACGTGACAGTGAGGCTGGGACTTGTGAAGGGTACGGCATAAAGGACACAGGCGCATGACACAGCTGCTCTTATTGCATCCACAGGCATGAATGCTTGTGACTGACAGTATTGACTGATTGGTGATTGACTGAATGAGTTTCTGAATGATATTTTTCCTTTTTAAGCATTTTGGGTCCCCACCCGTGTCCAAGCACCTCCCGCCTCAATGGAATGACCCAAAGTGTCTCCTAGATGGTTCTAAGTATGGATTACTGTCACTATGGACTACCAGGTGCCTAGCCCCCTCAACAATTCCTCTCTAGTGTATAATAAGGTGCTAGCCTGTTGGTGATCTGAAAGACAGCTAGCTATGACCATACATCTAAGTAGACTCCTACCCAGACAGAGCTCCTGCCCTAGCAGTACTGAGGATTTAACACCAAGTTTCAGATTTAATACCAGCTTTCATAAAGCCAGCCAGGAAGGTGTTGAACAGTAAACTGAGGCACAGGTGACAGCTCAGAACACAAGGCATCACAGCCGAGTCCAGGGAAACGAGTGCAGAAGTCCAGCCAAGCAGAGGGGGACTGTTCCGCAAATTTAGATCCACTGAGATCCTCTGAGCTGCAAGCACTCTGCCCGCTGAGCAATAGGCAGTCTACCCACTGAGTCACAAGCACTCACCCACGTAGCTATACTACTCTACCCACTGAATGGAAGCACTGTATCAACTGAGCTACTCTACCCACGAAGCTATAAATACGCTGTCCAATGAATCACACAAACCTTATCTGCAGAACCACAGGCAGTCTTCCCATTGGGCTGTAAGCACTATTCCAACTAAGCTACAAGCACTGTACTCAGGGAGTCACATCCTTGGTCTGGAATGAAATGAATTTCAGGTAGGAGGCAATATCATCAATATTTATTTTCTGGAGAATGCAGAGTAGGGTGTGTGCTGGGGACTGACTGGGGATGCAGGAGTCACCTGGTGAGCTCTAGAGTACTCTTGTGAGCATGGGGGTGGCTCCCTGTGGATTTGGGTGGTGTATACTTGTAGGCACCTGCAGTTCCAGGCCAGTCTAGTCTACACAGCAAGCACCAGGACAGGCAGGGCTACACATGAAAGCTCTGTCTCAAACACCCATAAAACATCATGTTTGTCATAGTCACGGCCTAAACATATATGAGGCCTCAATGATGAGAGTTCTTGTAGCTCAGTTAAGTATGTGTATATAAAATAAAAGGCTGAATGGGAAGAGGGAAAGCTAACATGTGCACACACCCAGGTCCTTCTAGAGGATTTGGAGGGAACAAGCTCACAGCAGAGAAAGGTTGTAGGATTCAGGATGTGACACGACCCAGGGAGGCTCCCAAAATGCCCAATGGGGTCCAATGGGAGACCCAGTGGGCCTGATAGAGGGCTTAGTAGGTGAAGGGGCTTGCTGCCAAACCCAAGGATTTGAGTTCAATACCCTGGACCGACTTGGTGGAAGGCAGAATAACAGATGCCTGTAAATTGATCCCTGACCCCCACACTGGTGCTGTTTGCCCTCTCCCCCACCCTGCCCACACTGAATAAGTGAATTTAAAAAGTAACAAAAAAGCCAGGAGTGGTGGTACACGAATTTAATCCTAACACTTGGGAAGCGGGATCATCTCTAGGAGTTCAAAGCCAGCCTGGTTCACACAGTAAGTTCCAGGACAGCCAGGCCTACGTAGAGAGTCCTTGTCTCCAAAAAAGAAGACAGAAAGAAAAGGGTGGAGAACCAGTTGAAGTGCTGAGTGTCAGTGAGTCCCTATGGTCCCAGCACTGGGAAAGCTAAGACAAGAGGATTGCCTGAAGTCTCCAGTGGGCTTGGGCTATGCAGTGACTTTCAGGTCAGGCAATATCTCAAAAACAAGGGCGGGGGCTCGGTTCGCAGCACCTTATAACCAATCTGCTGTGGAGTAGGATCGCAATTTCAGCACCTAGAAAGGATTGGTAGGGGAATGTGCACTTTAAGGTCATCTTGGGCTACACAGTAACAGGAAGGTTAACCAGGGCTACATCATCATAAGTAAAAGACATTCACCGGGGCTCTGTTTCCTTCAAAAGTCAATCAAAAGCCGGTTCCCTCCAAGCTGGAACCTGGATTGAACTCGGGTCACAAGCTTCTTTACCCACCAAGCCATCTCTCCAGCCCGGTTCAGAGGTGTTAACCCTCCCTCAACCCCGACTTGACTCCCTCAACCCAGGCGCTGAACCTCTTCTAACATGGAGAAGTCTCCAGAATCTCTGCCAAGCAGAGGACGCCAATCCCTCCCTCCGTCCCTCCTCCAGGAACACTTTCCTAAAAATCAACACACTGGGCGCAACTGTCCTAGCGACCGAGGTCTTCGAGATGCCCCAGACGGACTTGAGAAGCCGCTGCCCACGATACCTCGCGTGATCCCAGCCCTCTCATAGCATCCCGGCCCGTGAAGAAAGCCACCGACTTCTCCAGTAACCTGCAGGGTCACGGGGAGACCAAACTAGGAGCCACTAAAGAAAAACCGAGACCCAGGCACACAGGGGATGCGGGGAAAACATCGGCAAAACTGTCCCTGAAGGGTCCCCCGGGGGTCACGCATCCCTCCAAACTCCACCAGGTGTCCACACTAGAGAGGCTGGATTCGACCCCGAGGCATCCTAGGGCCCAAACGGGTGCGCAAGCGCCAGAGAGGCCGGGCGTGGTGTCCCCGGGGTGACTGACACCCCAGCAGGGAGCCACCGAGTCCCCAAGGTGAAGTCACCCTCCTTAACGCTCTGTGACGTAGGGCCGTTCCGTTTCCGGAGACCGTGTACTGAAATATGTGGGAAATAAAAGCCCCAGGGTCGCAGGGGACCCTTGTGTGACCACCTACGGGCCGCGTCTCGACACGCGAGTTCTCACTCACCCACTGTGGCTACGGTGTCCCAGTTTTGTAGCGCGTGTCCAGCTTTGTGCGGAGACGACGTCCTGGTCGGGGGGTCCCCAGCTGGCGCCGAGACCTTGACATCCTTGGTGTTGTCTCGGGTCGCAGGATCCTTTTCGGTCCCCGCGGCCCCCGCGGGCGGCTCCATGGGGCGGAGGACGCACCGTGCGACCGGGGCGCAAAGGCAGCCTCGGCATCAGCAGAGGCAAAGCACACGCGTCCCGGCTCCCACAGCCCTAAAGACAATGGAAGCGTACGCAGTGGGGCTCAGAGCGGCGGGAACCCGCCGGACGCGCGTGGGGTCCGCGGGACAGACGCCTATGGCAACGCTCTACATTCCAGGCGGAAGCCGGCTGGGCGGGGACCGGTCTACGCGGGCGGGGGGCGGGGGGCGGGACGACGCGATTGGGGCGTTGTCTTCGCCGCGCTCCGCCCTCCAGCCCACCCCGAGCTGGGAGGAGTCGGGTCGCGGCCCCGCCCTGCCTGTTACCCTCGGAGTCCACGCCTGTACCAAAGTAAAATAGAACGAGGGGGCTGCTCGGGGGTCCCGGCTCAGGACCCCCCCCCCCGCAGGAAACGAGAAGGAAGAGGCGCAGGAACTTCCGGCTGCCACCCGCGGATGTTCCTGGCAGAGACTGAGCGGTGGAGAGGTGGAGGCACCAGGGGAGGAGTCAGGGTGGGGCATGGCTTCCAGGAGAGTTTCCCCGAGGTTTGGGGGATAGAACTTACGGCGGAGCTGTCGGGCGAGCTCCGCCCCCTCCCCCGAAAGTTCGTGCTCCCTGTGGACCCGCGCGGCACCTGCTGGTCCTGAGCCCGAGGACTCCTGGGTAGACGGGGTTTCCAGGGACCTGTTAAGTGGCATCATACACGATTGGGCTCGCCGGGAGTGCTAAGAACACGGTACTTTTCAGACCACAGCTGCCACCTGCAAGGTCTGGGCAGTGTTTCTCTGAGCCTGGCATGCAAAGAATGCGGTTCCTCCGGCTGCTTAGAGCATGCGCGTGGTAGAGCCCTGCTTTAGCTATGAGACACAGTCCTGAGAGACAGGGATGAAAGGGGCCCAGAAACAGGAATAAAGACCGTCCACTGTCCACTCAGTAGCAGGTGTCCTGATGGCGCCAGTGGGTGGCAGGTACATCTGATTTTGAAAGCAAGGAAGTCTTCTGGGTTATTTATTTATTTTTATTATTGTTTCACGTTGAGAACAATATTTTTTTTTCATTCAGTAAACACTGAGTGCCTGCTAGGACCTGATAATTCACTAGTCAGAATGCACCGAACATGCTATTATTTTGGTTTTTGTTTCATTATGACAAAATCATTTATTAAACTCAACATTGACCAAATATTATGTGAGATTGACAGCTCGAGCAATTAGGATCTGAGTTCTAATTCCAAACACCTAAGTGAATCATATACACATATGCCTGAGGCAGGGGGATAGCTGGACTTGTTCCAGTGTGTTCCTCTGCCTACTCCCTTCTGTGTGTTCACATCCCACTCAGCCTAGTACTGCCCATCGCCTTAACACGTGCCATCCTCCTGAAACCCTGGGGCGCCGTGAGGCCTAGTACCCAGGAAGGGCTGTAGGCTCAGTACCCAGGGCTGCCCTGCTTGGCTGTGTTCTCCCTTCCACCTTGTCACACAGTGGGTCTCCTCCTGCTTTGCTTTCAGCAGACTTTTTTGTTTCCACACATCACTTAGTCCCGCGGACCCAGCCCTTTCCGTATTGGCTGCTTTTGTGACACTTCTGCATGCTCTGCTGACATCATATGCCTCATGGGTATATGGCTTCAGAGTCTCAGGGTTTACAGCACCGGTCATGCTGGGGTCACCCGGAGTCATAGTGCACTTGTACATGCACCTGAAAAGCAGCTCCTGCTTTGGCTTGAACGAAGGTCGTGACCCAATGTATTTTTTTTTTTAATTGGCATCTCGATCTCTGCCAGGCAAAGCAGGATTGGTTAAAACAAAACAAAACAAAACAAAAAAACAGACGCCAGCCACTGATAACTGATGCGAAACTGCCTCAGATGCAGAGCATGTGCTGTTCAGCCCCAAAGCAAAGAATTCCTGGTAGCAGCGAATCCACTCCTACCAGGAATATGGTAGAAATAGGGAAAAATAAATCAAAGGAAAAATGGACAGTCAAGGATTGGCTATGGGGCAGGGGGTGTGGTTCAGTGGTGCAGTGCTTTTAGCTCAGTGGGTGGAGTATTTGTAGCTCGTTTGATAGAGTGCTGGATCAAGAGGGAGTGAAATCCAAGATGGTATAGGATGGGATGGTTTCAAGATGTTGCAGGAGCCCCCAGAAGGTGCAGGGTGGATGGGGTTCATGTCGTGGCTTCCTTGTCAGGCCTCAGGGATGACCCTTTCAGCTACTTTCAGCTTCTGAGTCCCTCATGGGCGACCGTTTTCCTCCTCATGGGTGGCCTTGGTTTTTCTTCCCTATCCCTGATTTTCGGGAAAACGCTGCAGCTTTCCGCCCTTTGTTCAGTTCCTGTATTTGGTAATGAAGTTGCAAGTAAGCTCCAGACGGTTCTTGTTTTTAAATAAAAGTCACTTTCTTTGCTGCTGGTCAAGGAGTTTCTCACAGCAACAAGAAAGAAATCAAACCACAAGCTGCATCGCTCAGGCTGATATCAAATGCAACAATTCTTCTGCCTCAGCTTTCTAAGTGTGCTAGCACAGCCACCTGGGTGCTGTCTGAAAATATTAAAAAACAAACAAAAAACAGGTAAAGGCTCTTGCATCATGCCTGACAGCCTGAGTTCAGTCCTCTGACCCACAACACTAAGAGAACTGAACTGTTAACCTCCTGAATGTTAAGTAAGCACCCTACCAGCTGAGCTACAAGCACTCTGCTCATTAATCTGTGAACGCCCTACCCACTGAGCTATGAGCATCTTACTCAGCTATAATAGCCTCAGAAAGAACGAGAGCTGGGTCTTTCGTAGTCTAAGACTGTTTAAGATGGGTTTGTGGGTTTGGTGTAGCGTTAGTTAAGGCATCTTGTCAACAAAGCCTTAGGGTTTCCTAAGGTTGACAAGCAGGTGGGCAGAGCCTGACATCAAGTGCTTGGGAGAAAGTACTTGCTTTATGTGAGGTGCTTTGTGATGGGGCTGCAATCACGGGTGCCAGTGGGAACTGAAACAGCTAGGAGGTC
This sequence comes from Myodes glareolus, assembly GCF_982192425.1. Lineage (NCBI taxonomy): Eukaryota > Metazoa > Chordata > Mammalia > Rodentia > Cricetidae > Myodes > Myodes glareolus. The sequence goes on from NC_142053.1 coordinate 123,341,589, forward strand.
AAAGCTTCAGAGTTCCTATGGGGAGGTTGCATCTGTTTTACATCAGAAGTTGGATTTGCTTTCTAGAACAATCGGAAGTCCTTGAGTCCTTGGTCAGGACTGGAGTGTGGAGATTATTTTTTTTAAAGATTTTATTTTTTTATTATGTATAGTGTTCTGCCTACATGTATGCCTACCAGCCAGAAGACGGCACCAGATCTCATTACAGATGGTTGTGAGCCACCATGTGGTTGTTGGGAATTGAACTCAGAACCTCTGGAAGAGCAGCCAGTGCTCTTAATCACTGAGCCATCTCTCCAGCCCAGTTGTGGAGATTATTAATCTCCCTGTGGGCATAGGGTACGGATCCTGGGTCCTCTGCAAAGAGGGAGTCTATATACTCTTAACTGTTGAGCTGTCTCACCAGCTCCATAAATACTTTCACTATATTTCATTCATTCATTCACACATGCATTTAGTTTCTAAGAGCTCCCTGCTTTTACAGGGTTGCATACATACTATTTCATGGCTGGATTTGTGCTTATTTTTTCCTGTTAGATTTGTTTCCTGTTGGGATTATCTGAGCTTTACTGTGGATCCACCCTGGACAACCCTCGAGGACACTTGCACACATCCTCCAATCTCAGATTCTCCTTAAAGTCCTGGATGTTCAGGGCCACATTTTGGACTTCCACAGAATCAGGTTTCCTTGGGCACCCGCCTCCCCTGTGGTGACTTTATCTCCCTTCCCTGTTCTGACTCAGGACCCATCTCTGCAGATACCACCTTCGTTTCTTGTGGAAATATCTGCAAGTTTCTTTTTCTCTTCTTTCTGGTAACTCCTCGGTGACTGCTGCCCAGGGTCAAGGAATATAAACTAAGAAAAGCCAGAAAATATCGCAGACTCCAGACTCTCACCTAAAACCTTACTAAAAGGCTGGTGTGTGGTGCATGCCTGTGAGCCTGGCACTCAGGAAGCTGAGGCAGGGTGATATCTGTGAGTTTCAGGCCAGCCAGGGCTGTGTACTGAGACTTCATCTCAAAAGAAACGTAAAAACAAAACAAAACAAAAATCCAAATCCCCAAAGAACACTACATGAAATTTTATTCAGGGTATACACATGGAGGGTGAAGAAAATGGGGAAATGCATAACAGGCCAGGCAGGCCACCCACCTTCTGTCCTTCTTGTAAAATGTCATTGGTCACTTAAAAAAATGTCAATCTAGCTGGGCCATGGTGGCACATACCTTTAATCCCAGTACTTGGGAAGCAGAGGCAGGTGGACTTCTGTGAGTTCAAGCCCAGCCTGGTCCACAGAGGGAGTTCCAGCACAGCCAGGACTGTTACACAGAGACCCTGTCTCAAATTTTTTTAAGTAAATGAACAAAGAATTGATATTACTAAATAAATAAAGCCAACCCTTGGAAGCTGGAATGCTGGCCAAGTCTTGGGAGAGCAGGCTATTTCACTTGCTGTCCAGGCTCTACAGGACCATCTGGGGCTAGCAACTTTGAAGCTATCTGGGATGCAGATTTTCAAGGAACCCCTAGCTTGTTGCTTCAGTTGACTTGAAATCTGTTGGCAAAGATAGACGAGGAAGAGAAGGCAAGGTTAAGGAGTTTAGAGGACATTTTTTTATCTATCTTGGGTGTACTTTTGAAACTTCAAGGCCTATGGTCCTGCCAATTGGGAGAGGAGAGTCCCAAGACCAGGAAAGGTGTAGAGATTGCCACCTCCAGGAATAGGAAGTAGGTAAGAAAACTTAGGTTGCTGGCTCACAGGAGTACTTATTTGGAGTCTGTTTGACTCGGGAGAGGCAGATTCAAGTTGATTCCCTGAAACTTACAGGATTTTTTTTTAAGTTTACAGAAAGAGGGGTTTTAGTTATGTTGGTCTCACCACTGTGTGTAATTTGTACTGAAATCCACATTGTACAAGGAGCAGTAGACTCATGCCTTCTGAATGAAAAAGAAGAAATAAAGAGAAAAAGAAAGGTCATTACTGCTCCTAGGTATGGTGGAGGAGAAAGTTTATTATAGATCCGTGGGAGAGCATAGCCAGAGGCAGGGACATCTGGGAGAGTCCAGAGTGGACATGGCCAGACTGAGCTGTACCATGTGGGAAGAGGCAGGGGGGAAGGGAGAGGAGAGAGAGAGGGAGCCAGGAGAAGCAGCCAGGAGGCCAAAGGTACAGAGAGGACAGGTAATCAAAATGGTAGGATTATGTAGGGAAGAGCAGCCCAGACCCTGGACTGGAGAGTTCAGGGTAGGGAGCAAGGTTTGCCAGCCAAACCCTTTAACAGGTAGGGGTTGAGGCATGCAGGGAGAGCCTGGTGGCCAGTGTCCACTTGGATATGTTAAATAGACACCTCTGTCAGATTTGAAATCTGACATCTTTTGAGTCATAGTAAAAGCTTGGGGACCCAAAATGATTCTGGGTTAAAAGCATGAACACTCTTTCCTCTCTCCAGGAGACTGGGTGAATATAGTTCAGATGTGGTTTTAGCACAATGAGGAGCAATTTTTAAGTCTACACTTAGAAGACAACCAAAGGAAGTTTAAAATCTTGAGCTTGTGACTGTGATAATAGTAGTCAGTGCTTACCAGAGCTAGATTAATAGCTTACCAGAATGCCATTGATTAATATTAAGACTCTGAACTTTTGAAGTCTTAGTATAACAATAGCATAGAGAGGTAAATTAATCCAAGCATTTTATATACTGTAAATAATTTCCTTAGATTTTTATAAATTGTGTTTATATAGCTTAGGACTTTTGTTTTGTCCTCCAAACTTACATAATCTTTTAAAAATCCAGTTATTTGCCATGAGACACAGGTGGTTGATTACTGACAGCATTTACTGTAAAGCAAGTTCCTTTAAGTGAACAGTAAAAAAAGTTACTTTGAAACCTGTTTTGTGAGTTTTTCTCTTTTTAGAGGCTGATAGCAAGGTAAACTGTTGGTCTTTCTCAGCTGGAGGCTTAGCTCTCCATGGAGGCCTGAGGCCTGACTTTTACTTGTGAACAGAACAGAGAAGGCCTCTAAAGCCTTTGGGAAAGTAGCTGAGTGCTTACAGTTAGCCAGTATCAGAAGAGACCAGAAAAGGATAAACTAGAGGGGGAAGTCTAATCTAAATGATCTATGTATCAATTAAAATGACAGCGACTCATTACCTAGATGGGTTACCTTAGGCTCTGGTGACTCCATAGTTTTATTGGGGGCAGTAATCAGTCTTTGGCTGCCATACAGGACAGCATTTAGGCTTCAATCCATCATATAGAGCAGCAGAGGATTTGGCTGTCAGACACAGGTCTGAGAGGTTTCTTCTTTTCTATAGAGGAGCTTGGGAAACTGACCTTACTTTGACAAGGCAAAGTAGGGCAATGGTCCCCAAAGTGTCCACAATTTGCTGTATAGAGTCCTGGCAGCAGGTAAGGCATGGGACAGTTTTTGCCCAGTGATTAGTGTTTTTATCAAACATATGTTGTTACTTATCTAAATTATCTAGAAGCCTGGTGTTGAACAGTTAGCAAAGACTTAAGTAGTAAGTTGTAAATATCTGTTAGTTTTTGGTAATCTCTGTAGACTTTCATAACCTTAAAGTTTTATCATAATACAAAAATTCATACCATTTGAAAATGCTTGAGAACTGTTTTTTCTTTAGTCTAAAAGGAGATAGCTCAGTAGGGCTAAGTTTTATAATTATTACTTTATACCAGATGGTCATCTGAAGATGGCAGTGAAATCACATGGCATACTCTTTAGCCTTAGTAAACATTGCTGCCACTGGTGTGGTTGCTTACATCTCAGTGAGGACAAGATGGAGGAGAGGTACATGGTTGCTATTTAAAAACATCTATTTTCCTAAACAAGGGTTGAATCTGTTACATATACAGTATACTCTAATCAAGAGCTGAATCTCATAGATAGTATGACTTTAGTGATGCTTTAAGCTGAATTATATTACAGATTTTATAGAATTTAAACCACACTTAATGAATTTACCAATCCTGAGATAGAGTTTACAGCATAATCTTAAAAGATTTTTTTAGAGCAGAGTGGGAACTTGTAGAACTTTAGAGATAAAATATTTTGGGATCATTTGTATGGGGGCAGAAGTTGTTATAATCTTCAATACCTGGAAATCAATTCCGCCAACTTTTGGTTATTGATCTCTACTGAGGTCAAGCCGGAGTAATAAAATCTGAGTCTGTGGAGGAAGAGAGAGTGAGTCACAAAACTATACCACTCCGGGGTGGGGTGGGGGATGGAGGGGACCCTGAGGGACCTGAGAGGGGGAGCTCTGGGACTGCAGGCTGGAGCAAGATACAGTGCAGGGGGATTGTAGGTGAGCTGTAGATCCCAGGGAAAGGTGAAAGAAATCTAGGAGAGAGCTGTGAGTAGCCTAAGTGATTAAAGTGTAGCGACAAGAATTTCCATCCAGGGCATCTCCAAGTGGAATGGTAAACTTATCAGAGAGAATAAGTTTTCAAATTACAAAGGAAAGGTGTCCTTTGTCCTTGTGATTGGAGCCCAGTCGGGGTGAGAGGAGCTTCCTGGCACACGGTGCGGCTTTTGTACTAATAGTAAGCAAATCAGGCAGCTGGGGTGACACCCCGTAGAGAAGGAGATGGGAGAGAGCAGGAGAAAGGGGCAATGAAGTAGGCCAAAGCATAGCAGACCGGAGGAGACAGAGAGATGCCCATGTGGAAAGCCGAATTCCTTCGGGAAGGAACTCATTTATGCCATTTGCCCGTGTCAGCACCAGATGAACGAAAGGAAAGAAAGAAAGAAAGAAAAAAGAAAGGGAAAAGAAAGGACAGGACTGGGTACTGGCACCACCTGGTGGCCAGTGTCTGATTTGATATGTTAAGTAGGAACCCCGGCCTTTTGTCCCAGGTTTGAGAACTAACAACAACCTTATGTGAAATAGGATAGCTTGCTTCTAGAAGCACCCAGAGACCCAGGCCAAGCTTGGGGCACCTGGTTGGGACCTTGTAGTTTCCCAGAGGTTGTAGTAGGTCCTTCACTTTCAGTGGTGTCTACACCGTTGTTTCTGGTTAGGATTAAGCCATTGGTGTGATTCCAACTCCTTGCTTCCTTTGGGGAAATGAGAAAGAGGAACAAGTTTGCAAGCAATTCTATTTTTTAATCTGATGTGCCTGTACTGTGCTTTTGCAGTTGAACCACCTCTGCAGGTTGTTTCCCTCCTCCTCCTCCTCCTCTCTCCCACACCCTGTCCTTTTCTCCTTCTGTCTATTTCTCTCCCCTCTCACATTTCCCTCCCTTTTCTTCTTTTTATGGGCTGTATAGAGATTGTCTTTCGCCAGGTGGTGGTGGTGGTACATGCCTTTAATCCCAACACTTGGGAGACAGAGGCAGGTGGATCTCTGTGAGTTCGAGGCCAGCCTGGTCTACAAATTGAGTTCTAGGACAGTCAGGCATACACAGTGAAACCCTGTCTCTAGAAAACAAAACAAAAAACATAACAAAGCCTAAAAACCAAAACAAAAACAAACAAAATAGAAAGAAAAAAAAGGAGTTATTGTCTTTCTGCTCCACAAATGCATCATCCTCTGCCCCTCTCATATAGTCCTGATTGTGGCTGAGCTGATATCACTCACATCTACACTAGGATGTTTAAGGTCCAAGGCACAAGGAATGTGGTGTCTGGTGACTTAAGATGCAGACCCCTTGGTCTCCCTCTTGATCCTCACATTTGAACCAATGTGTGTTCTGGGAAGAAGCATGGTTCTCTTCAATTTGCTGTTGCTGGACTGTTTCGTGGTGTAACATCCTTGCTCTCAGTGAACCACGGAAGGTCAAGACCTGGGTATGGCCTTGTTGTGGACATCACACATAATTTTGGACCTTGGAAACAATGATAATAGTACATTATTGAACAGGACCTTGATGTGGAAGGGTCTTCTATCTATTGTTATTTTCATTGGTTAATAAAGAGACTGCCTTGGCCCTCTGATAGGACAGAAAATTAGGTAGGTGGAGTAAACAAAACAGAGGGCAATGAGGCAGACGCCATGGAGCCAGCCACCAGGTCAGACATGCTGAATCTTTCCCGGTAAGCCACCACCTTGTGGTGCTACACAGATTATTAGAAATGGCTTAATCAAGATGTGAGAGTTAGCCAGTAACTAACTCTCTAGAGATAATGGGCCAGGCAGTATTTAAATGAATACAATTTGTGTGTTGTTATTTCCAGGGCTAAGCTAGCCTTACGGGAGCAGGGCAGGACAAAAAGCAGACCTGCCCGCAGCCCCTCACTACAGGACCTTATAATATCAGAGTTATTATCCAGCAACATTGAAGAATGTATTCTCCATTGGTAAACCCATCCATCCACCCATCTATTCATCCATCCACATATCCATTCATACATCTATCCATCTATCTATTCACATCTATATATCCATCCATCCATCCATCCACTCACCCATCCATCCACCTACCCACCCATCACCCACCATCCATACATACGCCAACTCATCCATCCATCCATCCATCCATCCATACACCCATTTATATATACATATACCCACCTGTCATCCACCCATTCACACATGAATCCACTCATCACCCACTCACCCATCCATCTATCCACACACCCATCTATCTATCTACCATTTCACACTCATGTATTCACACATCCATTCATCTACCCATCACTCACTCACCCATCTACCCATCCATCTATCTGCTCATCTATCTGCTCCATCCATCAATCCTCTCATCCATTCCCCAGCTATACAGTCCTACCCACCCATCTATCCATTCATCCATCCACCCACCCACCCATCCAGTCATCTACACATCCATTCATCAATCCCCCAGCTGTTCACTTATTCATGCATTCATATGTACATCCATATGTCCATCTCTGGCTGTTCATGCATATATCCATGCAGCCATCCATATTTCCATCAATGCAAATATACCCCCATCATCCATTTCTCCCTCCCTCTCTCCCTCCCTCCCTCCCTCCTTCCCTCCCTCCCTCCCTCTCTCCCTCCCTCTCTCCCTCCCTCTCTTCTTCTCTCCCTCCCTCCCTCCACCCAGTTAGCCAGCCAGCCAGCCAGCCAACCAGCTAGCTATTAACTATCCTTTCACAGGTGTGTGTTTGTATATTTGTGTTTGAGTGAAATCCCTGTCACTGGTGTGTGTGGAAAAGAAAGCTAGCCTTGGAACCTGGACCTGAACATGCTGAAGAGTCACTGTTTTGTTTTGGTTTATTTCCTCCCAATAAAGCATTATATATGTTTCTATATTTAGATGTGGCACTCCATGCCTGTAAACAGCAGCACCAAGGAAGTGGAGGCAAAAACGTTGGACATTTGCAGCTTCCTTGAGCTTCAGTGAGCCCATACTTCAAAAACCAATCAACCCCCCAATAAATATTTGGGTGGGTAGGTAGTTGGGTGGATAAATGAATGGATGGTTAGGTGGGTGGATGGATGGGTTAGTGAATAAGTGGGAGGATGAATTGATGGGTGGATGGATGGGTGAGTGGGTGATGGATATATATATATATATGTATCTATACATGTATGTATACATACATACATACAATAGCCGAAATTGCTCTATGTCAGTGAATATTTTTCTAAGAAAGAAAGACTGGCTGAGATTTTCATATGGAATTTTATGGGTAGCTTTCAAATATTTGTAAGTCACAAGTTTGGTTTTTAGTGAATAAATACACAGACTTTCCATGGGCAGAAGAACTTACACAAAAAAACCTTACAGATTTGTCTTTTGCCTTTGATTCTGATGCCATCTTGACAGAAGTAAATCAAGAAATGGGAAACATACAGTAATGCAATGATTCATTTAGACAAAGGTCGATGGTATCAAGCCAAAGAACTTTCTGTTTGCAGATCTGAGCTTCCCAGAGAGGGGTCATCTAATATTCTGCATTTGATTTCGGGAATAGCTGTCAGTATCTAAACATAGCAGAAGCCACTAGCAGGAAAAGCCATTATCAGAAAGACAGCAAGACAGCCACACTGGTACAATTTAGTGTTGCGGTAGAGGGAAGGAGGGCTCAGGGGAGGGAGGGTGAGTGGGTAGCTCCTTCTGCAGTGGCCAGTCACAGGGCTGTAGTGTGCAGGTGACGACAGAGGCCCACACTCAAGTGAGAACTAAATTCTTTCTTCATAGGTATGTGTTGTATGCACATATATGTGCATGAATGAAAAGGCAGAAGAGGGTGTAGGATAATTCCCTTCTACCACTATCCACCTGAACTTGAAACTCACTTTTCTGCCTAGACTGGCAGCCAGTTGTTCAACCCTACCCCCTCATCTCGTTCTAACCTCCTCACTCCCCTTGCCCCCCTCCAGGGTTCCTGGGAACCAAATTCTCTACTGTCAGTGCTGCTGAGAGTGTGACAGGGACTGAAATCCATTATGTAGATCAGTGCAGCCAGGAACTCACAGAAATTTCCCCGCCTCTGCTTCCTAAGTGCTGGGTGGGAAGAAAGGTGTGTGCCACGGAGCCCTGCTGCAAGCATGCTCTCATCAAGTGAGCGAGAGAGTGCATTTCTACTGATTTAAGTTCTCCAAGGGTATTTGTTAACCTACACATTGATGTGACAAAATCCCCACATACAGCAATTTAAAGGAGGGAAGGGTTTGTTTGAATTCACAGTTCAAGGCTTCAGTGCATCAGCCTAGGAAAGACACAGGGGACCAGGGCATGAGGCAGGGGGAAAATTGCATCCAAAATTCCATGTTGAAACACAGACACAGTCTCATGAAGTTTTTATACGAATAAGTCATCCATCAAGGTTCTTTTCAAAATACATGGGTGGGAATATTAAACAGGTAGGAAGCAGCAGAGCACAAAGTACTTGCTGTTGCTAGGTCACTGATGACTCGGCCTCTTGCTGTGATAAAAGGACAATTTGGTTAATTTAGAAAAAAAAGGGTTCTGTTAGTCACAGGATGTCAGGTCTGATACAAAGGTGGCTTAGGAATGGCTTATTCAGAATGCTGAAAGTGGTCCAAGATAAATAATAATTAGACTCTGGATCAGTCACATTCCTACTCTGCACAGCTACAGACATTCTAAGCCGTTAATCAGCCTCCCAGAAAGGTTTACCTTCTGCTAATTTTGGGAAACTTTACTCCCGGCTACAGCAACAGCACCACTTGCTGGGGACAAATAGTTCACAACTCAGAGCACATGGAAAACCTCAAGGAAAGTGTTTTCAGAGGGATTTCCCCAAGAGCAGGAAAGTCTGAGTGCAGGACCCTGTGAGAAAGAGACAGGAGAGATGGGGCGGAAGAATAGCAGAAAGAAGTGGGTAGAAGGACGGGAAAAAAGTTAGAGGGTTCCCACCGTCCTCTGTGCACATCACACTGCTCCAGCTTCCGTCTCTGTGGGCTCCTGACACGGGAATTCATTCCTTTCCTTGTCCCCATTACACTGTGGCATGATAGGTCCCCAGTCTGACATAAATACAACCAGAATTCAGACTTTAATCACGAATTGTGGATTTTATCTGTCCACCAGCTTTTTCTTTTTCTTTTCCAGGTGTGTAGAGGAAAACAATAATAAGAAGCCCGAGGTTGCTTTTATTTCCCCTGGAGCCTTTTACAAAAGCCCTGGGGCTTGTTTTTATGCTTCTGGGGAGTAGAAAGTAAAGGCTAATTTTGGTCTGGAGACAGGGTTCTGAGAATAAGAGTGCCTGGGCTCACTTGCTCAGCAAACACTGATGATTGCTTTTTATTTTTATTATTTAGTTTTTATTTTATTTCTTAGCATTGTTTTTTTAGATTTTTACTATTTTTTTATACATGCATGAAGAGCATTGCTTCGTTTCTACCTTTGTATTAACCCTCTTTATAACCCTGAGTATATTCCAGGGAGACTCTTGTGACCCCGCCTTTAGCTATTAGGGCTTTGCAACAAATGGACCCAAGAAATTAGAACTTTTCCCAGGAGAAAGCATGATAGCCCAGGGTCAGCAGCAGGGAGATATCACAGGAAGACACTGCACACTAAATGAAATGAGAACATGATCCCTCCAATGTATAGGTGAGGTTTTTTTAAAAAAATTTTTATTTATTTTATTTTATTTTTTTTTATTGTAGATATGAGGGAGAGAGAACAGCTAGAGGCATCTGGAAGGGTCCAGATCAGGAAGAGAAAGTAGTGGACTAAATGTGAGAAGTAGACTGATCCAGGCCCAGAGGGGGCGGGAGGATGAGGAGAACGAGAGAGGAAAAGAAGAAAGAAGGGGAGTAAAGGAGACCCAGAGGACCTAGAGGGCGCATGACTGAAATGTCAGGGTTATATAGAAAAGAGAAACTAGGGGGAGGGAAGCAAAGTCCCCTGGGCTGGAGAGGTTTAAGTTAGGGAACTTGGTGAGAAGAGATGAGCCACAGGTACCGAATCTAGAGGCCAGCATCCGCTTTGGTAGGCTAATACAGACACCTCAATAGCCTTTGGTCCTGACTTTCTTTTAGACCTGACACTCACATACACTTCTGCTAACTTCTCAGGCATCCCTGAAGCCCAGACAGTGCAGCTTGCCCAGGCCTGCTTCTGGTGTGCACATCTTTCATTAAACCTAACAACCCTCATCTCCCCAGAGCTCCAAAGTCTATGACCTTATTTATTTGTGCATCTCAGTGTCGCATAAAATTTGCATATAATTTGTGGCTCCTCCCTGCAGTATCGACAGCGCCCAGAAGAGGGCGACTGACCTCTTGTGTGTGATCCCTCCCCCACACTCCTGTAAATTACTATAGTGAAACTCAGTACGTCACAAACAGAACTCTGCATAGAGCAGGAACGGAGGTGGGATGAGGCTGTAGTTCAGCAGGATTGGGCGCAGAACGCGTGGGGTGATGACGTGAGTGACGTAAGAGATGGTTATTTTCAGCAAAAAGACTACAGAATCCAGCATACTTTGCGCTTAGACAGACCCTCCCAGAAGGGGGCAACGGGGTGGAAGTCGGTCATTCAGTCATGTAAGGGCTGCACCCCATCTTACTCTGCACCCTACTCCCACACACTTGCCCATCGCGTGAATGAACATGGTTCCTTGTGAGGCACATCGTGCCTTTCTTTACAGGATGGTCCATTGCCACCCGGAAGCTTCTCTTTGCAGTAGCGCTTGACAGGGCCGCAAGGAAACCTGGGAAGTGTAGTTTTTTAACGGGAAACTTCCTGCTCCGAGATCTTCGTCACACTTGTTGCTTTAGGACTATTAGAGTGCTAATTAATAATTTTTTATTAACAATGGCTACAACTTAATAATCCATACAGAGATGCAATGCATGACGGTAAAATTAAGATAATAGGATTTCTATTGCGATTAATTTTTTTTTTTTTTTGAGACACGGTTTCTCTGTAACCTTGGCTGTCCTAGAATTTGCTCTGTAGTCCAGCAGGCTGGCCTCGAACTCACAGCTACCTCTGCTTCCAGAATGCTGGGATTAAAGGCATGTGCCACCACTGCCCGGTTAATCCCATTTTAAAAACGATTTAGTTTATGTGTCTGTGAACAAGGGATTCCTTCCCTCCCACACAACCTTTGCAGGTTTTCAATATTGCCTCACTTAGGTCAGTGTTCTTTTAAAAAGATAGCTTCAAAAAAAAAAAAATCAAAGCAGATAATCGGAAAGACTTTCATATCCATCTAACTTTAAAACCGCGAACACCAAATCTTAATTATATTGTAATTATCCTCATCTGAATAACCTGGGACAAGAATACAAAACAGCTTTCCTGATTCTTTTTTTTTCCGAGACAGGTTTTTGTGGGGGTCAGCCATAATAAGCTAAATATGGACAGGTCACCCAAAGAAAGTTCTTTGCCAGAGCAGAACTTGGTCATTCATAAATTTAATAAGAGGTCAGAGTCTCACTAGTTTACCCTGAGGCAATGCCTGGCTGTAGGAGGAACCACAAGCTGAGATTACCCAACCCCTACCCAAGAACAGACCATTCAAAGGAAATGCCTAATATTTCAACAATTGTAGATAGGATCACCTGCCAGTGCACATTCACCAGGACAACCCTAGACAGATGTCAACCAATCAGAGGTCCTGAACCTCAGAAACCCCTCACCCCAACCTTTACTTCTATAAAAACCCAATTCTAATTGAGCTTGAGGCTCTCTGGTTATTCCAATATGTTGGACACGGAGAGACCGAGTTTGCAAACTTAATTAAAATAAAGGCTCTTTGTTTTACATATGGGACTCGTTCTCCTTTGTTGGCTTTTGTGGGGACCCCGCGGATTTGGGCATTAACAGTTTTCTCTGTGTAGCTTTGGAGCCTGTTCTGGAACTCGTTCTGCAGACCAGGCCGGCCTCAAAATCACAGAGATCATCCTGCCTCCGCCTCCTGAGGGCTGGTATTAAAGGCACGTGCCACCACCGCCCGGCTCCCAGTTAAATCTTACTTCTGAAAAATAAATAAATTAAAGAGTTTAGGTCTGGGTTTTTTGTTTTCTTTTGTTTTTGATGCTCCTTGTTAGGAACAGCGCCCTCCAGATGTTGGAACTAAATGCCGAAAACTCTAAGTTTCATCAATCCTTAGCATCACATAAAACTTGACAATGTTTCAACTGGTAAAATTTATATTACAAAATGTCTAAACATTTTAATATACATTTAAAAGTGTTTTGCTTAAACAAAATAAAAAACAAATTTGTTTCGAGACAACTTCAGTTGCAAGGCGAGACCGATAGGTGGCGATGCTGGACTACCTCTGTATGATTGAAATCCTTCGACCTGGCTTGGAGGCTAATGGTCCTGAAAGGCTTTTGCCTACCAGCCTCCTCTAGACTCAAGTATGGATAATAAGTATTCACAGCTGACGTGGAAACCTGCAACATTGTCCCGGTGTTTTCTTCTAAATCCAAAGCATAGAAATGCCTGTTTCACTTGCATACATTCTCTGTTTTATTAAAACAGTGATTTATGCAGTTTTTTTTCTTCTCGGCAGAAACTTGGTTATGAATATTTGTTGTAGAAAAGATAAAAATAAAAAAAAATGAGCTTGCCTGGAGCAGTGGTGCAATAACCCAAGCACTCTGGAGGCAGAGGCAGTCAGTGAGACCCTGTCTCAACAACAACAACAACAACAACAACAACAACAACAACAACAACCAAACAATCCCGCCAAACAATAACAATAACAAAAACGAAAACACACTCAGATATTTCAGATGCCTGACAGAGGCGACTGTTTCTAGTGTGTTTTCTGGCTCATCCTCTGTGATGAGGCCAGGTTCCTGGCTGACGTTGTTGCCACTGACTTCCTCCTGTCATTTGAACATTTGATCAAAACCCAATCAAGTGTAACCCTTGATGGAGGGATGCCTTGTGAAGATGATGCTACTCATTAATATTTACAGACGTGAAACGGCAGGGATTGAAATATTCTGTCTGAGAAGGAGGACACACACCCTCCTGTAAGTCAGCCCGGCAAGACTGGGGTGGAATTTTCCCTTTGCCTGTCACTGGTGTCTCTCCTCTGTCAATATACATTTGTACCTGTCTTTCCAGGAAAAGTCACTCAACAAACATCCCTTGGCAGACAGAAGAGGAAGGCACGTCTGTTTGCTGCTTGATCTACTCAGATAATCACAATGTTGGCTTCCTCGTCCTTCTCAGACACCCTACCTCCATCCCCCAGGGCCAGGACCCAGGCAACCTGTGATCTGATCTTGTGGATTTTGAAAGAAAGCCGTCTTTAAACACACAGTCCTGGTTTCCTTGTTACTGGACCTGTTGAGTTTCTGGTTGACATCCAGGGCCCTCAAGACTTGGTTTATTCTTTTATTTATTTATTTATTTTTGTGTGTGTGTGCGCGTGCCCGCGCGTGCATGCGCGCGTGCTTGTGTGTAGGACTTCCATAGCATATCCGTTCATAGATTTAGTATTAAAAATACATTATTGACATTTTTAAACTATTGTCCAACTCAATAATCTTTCTGCAACTATGTGACCATGTGACCATATTTTCTGATTCTCTGAAGAATCAATTGTTCCCTGAAGAAGCAGTGTGGTTTATTTCTTAATTCCCAGCAATCCTATCAAACAGTTATTTTTGGAGTCTTTGCAGGCGATTTCACTTCAGGCTTATTTTTGATAGAGTATCCATCTGTAAATAGCAGTGTTAAGAAAAAAAGATGGCTCAGGAGATAAGAGCACTGACTGCTCTTCCAGAGGTCCTAAATTCAGTTCACATCACCCACATTGTGGCTCACAACCATCTCTAATGGCATCTGATGCTCTCTTCTGACATGTAGACATACACGCAGATAGAACATTTATATGTATACATACATATATACATATCATAAAGCATAAAAGGAAAAGGCACATTTTCCATGAGAATTGGATGATGAAAATAATGACATCATCTGCATATGTTACAGTTTTGTTAGCTTAATTGCCCATTTGTCGTTTCCTTTACATGAAACAAATAAAGGATCACATAGTGAGAGTAGATAACAGAAAGGAGAATATGTTCCAATATACTGAACATATAAACCTGTGTGAGTTTCTTTGTGCATAAGTACTATCAAGTAGAAAATGAAATAAAGTAGAGACATTATTCTGCCTGGTATTTTAAACGTGCTGATAACAGAAATGGACTCAAAGTCAGAGACAAAGACTGTGGACAGCATGGATGAACGAGAAGTAGCACACTGTTAGGAGTGTATATTACAGATAATCAATGAGACGAAGAGTTGGTTCTTTGAGAAATCATCAAAATAGACAAACCTTTATTCAAACTAACCAAAAGGCAGAGAGAGAATATCCAAGTTAACAAAATCAGAAATGAAAAGGGGAACATAACAATAGACACAAAGGAAATCCAGAGAATCATCAGGTCATACTTCAAAAACCTGTAGTCCACAAAATTGGAAAACTTAAAGGAAATGGACAATTTTCTGCTTAAATATTGCTTATCAAAATTAATTCAAGACCAGATAAACAAATTAAGCAGACCTATAACTGCTAAAGAAATAGAAATAGTCATTAAAAGCCTTTCAATCCCCCCCCCTCAATAAAAAAAGCCCTGGATCAGAAGTAGCTTTTATTTCAGAGATTTAGGGACGATTTAACTAACATATGAAGATCTACCAATGTAATCCATCATATAAACAAATTGAAAGGGAAAAAAAACACATGAACATCTCATTAGATGTGGAAAAACCTTTTGACAAAATTCAACACCCTTCATGATAAAAATCTTGGTGAGAGAAGGGATACACGGAACATACCTAAACATAATAATGACAATATAGAGCAAGCCAACAGCCAACATCAAACTAAATGAAGAGAAACTCAAAGCAATTCCACTGAAATCAGGAACAAGACAAGGTTGTCTACTCCCTCCATATCTATTCAATATAGTACTGGAAGTTCTAGTTAGAATAATAAGACACCAAAAGGAGATCAAGGGGACGCAATTCGGAAAAGAAGAAGCCAAACTCTCACTATTTGCTGATGATATGATAGTATACATAAGTGACCCCAAAAATTCTACCAGAGAACTTCTACAACCCATAAATACCTTCAGTAATGTATCGGGATACAAGATTAACTAAAAAAAAAATCAGTAACAGTCCTTTATACAGATGATAAATGGGCTAAGAAAGAAGTCATGGAAACATCACCCTTCACAGTAGCCAAAAATAACACAGAGTAACTTGGGGTAATTCTAACCAAACAGGTAAAAGACTTGTATGACAAGAAACTTTAAAACTTTCAAGAAAGAAATTGAAGAAGACACCTGAAAATGAAAAGATCTCCCATGCTCTCGGGTAGATGGAATTAACATAGTAAAAATGGCAATCTTACAAAAGCAATCTATAGATTCAATGAAATCCTCATCAAACTCCTAACAAAATTCTTCAGAGATCTTGAAAGAACAGTACTCGACTTCATATAAAAAAGAGAAAAAAATCCAAAACAAAACAAAACCCATGACAACTAAAACAATCTTGTACAAAGGAATTTCTGGAAGCATCACCATCCTTGACTTCAAACTCTACTATAAAGCTACAGTAATGAAAACAGCCTGGTATTGACATAAAAATAGACAGGAGGACCAATGGAATCAAATCAAAGAACCGGATATCAATCCATACAACTATAAACACCTGATTTTTGACAAAGAAGCTAAAAATATCAAATGGAAAAAAGAAAGTATATTCAACAATGGTGCTTGTATAACTGGATATCGACATGCAGAAGAATGAAGATAGATCCATATCCTATCACCATACACAAAACTCAAGCCCAAATGGATCAAAGACCTCAACATAAAACCAACCACACTGAACCTCATAGAAGAGAAAGTGGGAAGGGCACTCGAATCCATTAGCACAGGAAACTACTTCCTAAATATAACCCCAGCAGCACAGGCACTGAGAGAAACAAAAGGGACCTCCTGAAACTGAGAAGCTTCTGTAAAGCAAAGGACATAGTTAACAAGACAAAACGGCAGCCTACAGAATGGGAAAAGATCTTCACCAACAACCCCACATCAAACAGAGAGCTAATCTCCAAAATATACAAAGAACTGAACAAACTTGACATCAAAAGAACAAATAATCCAATAAAAAGTGAGGTACAGACCTAAAGAGAAAACTCTCAACTGACGAATCTCAAATGGCTGAAAGACACTTAAGGAAATGCTCAACATCCTTAGCCATCAGAGAAATGCAAATCAAAACACCTCTGAGTTTACATCTAATACCTGTCAGAATGGCCAAGATAAAAAACACTTATGCTGGAGAGGGTGTGGGGTAAGGTGAACACTCCTCCATTGCCGGTGGGAGTGCAAACTGGTACAGCCACTATGGAAATCAGTATGGCTATTTCTCAGAAAAGTAGGAAACAATCTATCTCAAGACCCAACAACACTCTTTGGCATATACCCAAAGGATGCTCTATCATACCACAAGGGCATGTGCTCAACTATGTTCATAGCAATATTATTCGTAATAGCCAGAACCTGGAAACAACCTAGATGTCCCTAAACATAAGAATTGATAAAGAGCCAGGTGTTGGTGGCACATGCCTTTAATCCCAGGACTCTGGAGGCAGGTGGATCTCTGTGAGTTCGAAGCCAGTCTGGTCTCCAAGAGTTAGTTCCAGGACAGGCTTTAATCTACAGAGAAACCCTGTCTCGAAAAACCAAAAAGAAAAAAAAAATGCTTAAAGAAAATGTGATACATTTGCACAATGAAGTTCTACACAGTGGCAAAAAATAATGACGTCTTGACATTTGCAGGCAAATGGATGAATCTAGATAAAACCATCTTGAGTGAGGTAATCATGTTATATACTCACTCATAAATGGCCTTTAGACATAAAGCAAAGAAAAGTCAGCCTACTATCCACAACTCCAGAGAACCTAGACAACAAAGAGAATGCTAAGAGAGACATGCATGGTTCTAATCTACATGGGAAGTAGAAAAAGACAAGATCTCCTGAGTAAATTGGGAGCGTTGTGGGTCACGGGAGAAGGTAACAGGGGAGGAGGAGGAAGGGTGGGGTGAGGAGAAAAATGTATAGCTCAATAAAAGTAATAAATACATAAAGAGTGTGTATTAGTTTTCTCCTGCTGGGACCAAACTCCACAACAAAAAGCAATGCATATAATAAAGTTGATTTTGATTGTACGTTCTAGAGGGGAAAAAGCCCATTGAGATGGTGAAGCATAGGGGTGAGGGGTGGGCATGGAAGTGAGGGGAGGGCATGGAAGAAGCAGGTACAGCAGGAAGAAGATGGCATGGTGGTGGCACCAACAGGAAGTTGACAGCTTCCATCTCCAACCAGACAGACAGAAAGTGCTGGATGTTTTAGAATCTCAAATCTCCCACCCTCCCTGATGTGCTTCCTCCAGCAGTGCACAACTTGTACTCTGCCCCAAACAATGCCAACAATTAGGGACCAAGTGCAGCTTCCAGCATCCACGCAGGTCACTCCCAAACACCCGTTGCTCCAGCTCCCAGGACTTGATGCCCACTACTGGCCTCTGATGGTTCTATGCTCACATGTGCACACCCCACTCCATCCCACATACATGCATAATTAAAATTAAAACAACTCTTTTAAAATAAAAATTGTAATGCTTATATACATAATACAACATGTAATACATATACACACATGCATACATAATTAGAACCAAAATTAAATTTTTTTTAAGTAATTTTATTAAATTATAAAAGTTTCCATTTACGCCTCTCTTCCCAACACCCTCCCACTCCCCCTCTCCCTCTCCTCTTTCCTCTTTGTCCCTAAGGTCAGTCAGGGTTTCAAGCCCTGTGGGAAGTTCAAGATCGTCCCCCCTCCCTCCAGGTCCAGGAAGGTGAATATCCAAACAGACTGGATCCCAAAAATCCAGTATATGCAGAGGAAACTAGTCCCAGTGACATTGTCAATGGCTTCTCAGAAAGACTCCGGGCCAGCCACATTCAGAAAATCCGGCCACATTCAGAGAATCTGGTTGGATCACTTCCTCATTCAGACGCAGTCCAACTGGCCTTGGTAAACTCTCATTAGATCCGACCCCTTGTATCAGTGGGTGATAGCATCCCTCACAGTCCTTCGTCATTTTCTTCGTCCTTCTGCTCCTCATTTGGACCTTGGGGGGCTCAGTCCGGTGCTCCAATGTGGGTCTCCGTCTGTATCGCCATTCATCGCCAGACGAAGGATCTATGGTGATAAGCAAAATATTCATCAGTATGGTTATGGGCCAAGGCCGGTTCAGGCACCCTCTCCTCTCTCCAGAGAACAATCTGGGGATCTCTCCTTGGACCTAGGATCCCATATATAATCGAGTTTCCTATAAACCCTAAAATGACTCCCTTAGTTGAAATATATTCTTCCCTGATCCCATATTCATCCTTCCTCCCTTCCCCCCATCCCGGTCAACCAAGCTTTCTCCATTCCTCCCCTACTCCCTTCTCTCTAACCCTCTCCCCTTCCAACAACCCCCCCCCCCATGCACCCAAGGTTACCTGGGACTCTTGACTATTTCCTACCTCCTGGCGGATAGCTAAATAATCTTCATCAGGTTCGTCTTCTTATTTAGCTTCTCTAGGATCACGAATAATAGGCTCAAAGACCTTTAAATTATGGTTAGAATCCACTTATGAGTGAATACATACCATGTTCCTCTTTTTGGGTCTGGCTTACCTCACTCAGTAAAGCGTTTTCTATGTCCATCCATTTGCATGCAAAATTCAAGATGTCATTATTTTTTACCGCTGAGTAAAACTCTAATGTGTATATGTTCCACACCTTTTTTAACCATTCTTCTATTGAGGGGCACCTAGGCTGTTTCCAGGTTCTGGCTATTACAAATAGTGCTGCTATGAACATAGTTGAACAAATGCTTTTGTAGTATGCTAGGGAATCTCTAGGGTATATTCCCAAGAGTGGAATTGCTGGGTCCTGAGGGAGATTGACTCCCAGTTTCCTGAGAAACCGCCACACTGATTTCCACAGTGGCTGCACAAGTTTGCATTCCCACCAACAATGGATGAGTGTTCCCCTCACCCCACATCCTCTCCAGCATAGGCTATCATTGGTGTTTTTGACTTTAGCTATTCTGACAGGTGTAAGATGGTATCTCAAAGTGGTTTTAATTTGCATTTCCCTGATCGCTAAGGAGGTTGAGCATGACCTTAAGTGTCTTCTGGCCATTCGAAGTTCATCTGTTGTGAATTCTCTGTTCAGTTCAGTACCCCAATTTTTAATTGGGTTAATTAGAGTTTTAGTGCCTAGTTTCTTGAGTTCTTTGTATATTTTGGAGATCAGACCTTTGTCTGATGAGGGGTTGGTGAAGATCTTCTCCCAGTCAGAAGGCAGCCTTTTTGTCTTACTGACAGTGTCCTTTGCTTTACAGAAGCTTCTCAGTTTCAGTAGACCCCATTTATTCATTGTTTCTCTTATTGTCTTTGCAGCTGGGGTCCTGCTTAGGAAGAGGCCTCCCGTGCCAATATCTTGTAGACTACTTCCCACTTTTTCTTCTATCAGGTTCAAAGTGGACGGATTAATGTTGATGTCTTTAATCCATTTGGACCTGAGTTTTGTGCATGGTGATAGGTATGGATCTACTTTCATCCTTCTACAGGTTGACATCCAGTTATGCCAGCACCATTTGTTAAAGATGCTTTCCTTCTTCCATTGTATACCTTTAGCTCCCTTGTCAAAAATTAGGTGCTCATAGGTTTGTGGGTTAATATCCGGGTCTTCTATTCGATTCCAAAGGTCGATTTCTCTGTTCTTATGCCAATACCAAGCTGTTTTCAATACTGTAGCTCTGTAAAAGAGTTTGAAGTCAGGGATGGTAATGCCTCCTGAAGTTCCTTTATTGTGTAAGATTGTTTTGGCTATCCTGGGTTTTTTGTTTTGCCATATAAACTTGATTATTGTTTTCTCAAGGTCTGTGAAGAAGTTTGATGGGATTTTGATGGGGATTGCATTGAATCTATAGAATTCTTTTGGTAGAATTGCCATTTTTACTATGTTGATCCTCCCAATCCAAGAACAAGGGAGATCTTTCCATTTTCTGGTATCCTCCTCAATTTCTTTCTTCAAAGACTTAAAGTTCTTGTCAAATAGGTCTTTCACTTCCTTGGTTAGAGTAACCCCAAGATATTTTATGCTATTTGTGGCTATCGTGAAAGGTGATGTTTCTCTGATTTCCCTCTCAGCTTCTTTATCCTTTGTGTATAGGAGGGCCACTGATTTTTTGGATTTGATCTTGTATCCTGCCACGTTACTAAAGGTGTTTATCAGCTGTAGGAGTTCTTTGGTAGAGTTTTTGGGGTCACTTATGTACACTATCATATCGTCAGCAAATAACGAAAGTTTAACTTCATCCTTTCCAATTCGAATCCCCTTGATCTCCTTATGTTGTCTTATTGCTATTGCTAGAACTTCAAGCACTATATTGAAGAGGTATGGAGAGAGTGGACATCCTTGTCGTGTTCCTGATTTTAGTGAAAAGGGTTTGAGTTTCTCTCCATTCAATTTGATGTTAGCTGTCGGCTTGCTGTATATTGCTTTTATTATATTTAGGTATGATCCTTGTATCCCCAGTCTCTCCAACACCTTTATCATAAATGGGTGTTGAATTTTGTCAAATGCTTTTTCAGCATCCAATGAAATGATCATATGGTTTTTTTCTTTCAGTTTATTTATATGATGGATTACATTGATAGATTTGCATATGTTGAACCAGCCCTGCATCTCTGGGTTGAAGCCTACTTGATCATAGTGAATAATTTTTCTAATGTGTTCCTGGATTCGGTTTGCCAGGATTTTATTGAGAATTTTCGCGTCGATGTTCATGAGTGAGATTGGCCTGTATTTCTCTTTCTTGGTTGTGTCTTTATGTGGTTTTGGTATTAAGGTAACTGTAGCTTCATAAAAGGAGTTTGGCAATGACTCTTCTGTTTCTATATTATGAAATACATTAAGGAGTATAGGAATTAGCTCTTCCTGGAAGTTCTGGTAGAATTCTGCATTGAAACCATCTGGTCCTGGGCTTTTTTTGGTAGGGAGATTTCTGATAACAGCTTCTAATTCTTCGCGACTAACAGGTCTATTTAGATTGTTCACCTGTTCTTGGTTCAACTTTGGTATATGGTACTTATCTAAAAAGATGTCCATTTCTTTTACATTTTCCAACTTTGTGGCATATAAACTTTTGTAGTAAGATCTAATGATTCTCTGAATTTCCTCTGTGTCTGTGGTTATATCCCCCTTTTCATTTCTGATCCTATTAATTTGCAAGTTCTCTCTCTGCCATTTGATTAGTTTGGATAGGGGTTTGTCAATCTTGTTGATTTTCTCCAAGAACCAGCTTTTTGATTCATTGATTCTTTGGATTGTTTTCTCTGTTTCTATTTTGTTGATTTCAGCCCTCAGTTTGATTATTTCCAGTCTTCTACTCCTCCTGGGTGAATCAACTTCTTTTTTTTCTAGAGCTTTCAAGTGTGCTGTTAGGTCTCCAATGTGTGCTTTCTCCGTTTTCTTTAGTTGGGCACCTATTGCTATGAACTTTCCTCTTAGCACTGCTTTCATAGTGTCCCATAGGTTTGAGTATGTTGTGTCTTTGTTTTCATTAAATTCAAGGAAGACTTTAATTTCTTTCTTAATTTCGTCCCTGACCCAGGGGTGATTTAGTAGTTGACTGTTCAACTTCCATGAGTTTGTTGACTTCCTGGGGGTAGCGTTGTTGTTGAATTCTAATTTTAATCCATGGTGGTCTGACAAGACACAGGTGGTTACTAATATTTTTTTGTATCTGTGGGAGTTTGCTTTGTTACCGAGTATGTGGTCAATCTTCGAGAAGGTTCCATGAGCTGCAGAGAAGAAGGTATATTGTTTCCTATTTGGGTGGAGTGTTCTATAGATGTCTGTTAAGTCCATTTGATTCAATACCTCCAATAAATCTCTTAATTCTCTGTTTGGTTTCTGTCTGATTGACCTGTCCATTGGTGAGAGAGGAGTGTTGAAGTCTCCTACTATTAGCGTGTGGTTTGATGACTGCCTTGAGTTCTAGAAGAGTTTCTTTTACATATGTGGGTGCCTTTACATTAGGGGCATAGATATTCAGGATTGAGACTTCTTCCTGTGAGTTGTTCCTGTTATGAGTATGAAATGTCCATCTCCATCTCTTCTGATTGATTTTAGTTTGAAGTCGATTTTGTTAGATATTAGAATGGCCACACCCGCTTGTTTCTTAGGTCCATTTGCTTGGAAAACCTTTTCCCAACCCTTTACTCTGAGTAGGTGTCTGTCTTTGTGGTTGAGGTGTGTTTCTTGTAAACAGCAGAATGTTGGATCCTGTTTTTGTAACCAATCTCTAAGTCTGTGCCTCTTTATAGGTGAATTGAGTCCATTGATATTAAGAGATATTAATGACCATTGGTTGTTGACTCCAGTCATTTTTTTGGGGGGGGTAATAGAGTGTATGTGTTTTCCTTCTTTGAATTGTGCTAGTGAAGGGTCGCTAGATGTCTGAATTATTGTAGTCAGTGTTGGCAATGTTGGATTCCTTGGGATGTAATTTTCCTTCTAGTATTCTCTGTAAGGCTGGATTAGTAGTTACGTATTGTTTAAATTTGTTTTTATCCTGAAATATTTTGTTTTCTCCGTTGATAGTGAACGAAAGCTTAGCTGGGTAAAGTTGTCTGGGCTTTCATCCATGGTCCCTTAATTTCTGCAGTACCTCTATCCAGGACCTTCTGGCTTTCATGGTTTCTATAGAGAAGTCTGGTGTAAGTCTTATAGGTTTACCTTTATATGTTACTTGACCTTTTTCCTTTGCAGCTCTTAATATCCTTTTTTTAATCTGACTGCTTTGTGTTTTGATTATTATATGGCGAGGGGATGTTTTTTTCTGATCCAATCTATTCGGTGTTTTGTATGCTTCTTGCACCTTCATAGGAATATCCCTCTTTAGGATGGGAAAGTTTTCTTCTATAATTTTGTTGAATATATCTTCTGGACCTTTGATCTGCAATTCTTCTCCTTCTTCTACTCCTATTATTCTTAGATTTGGTTTTTTTTTATTATGTCCCATATTTCCTGAATGTTTTGTGATGAGAATTTGTTGGATTTGCTGTTTTCTTTGGTCAGGGCATTTATTTTCTCTATGGTGTCTTCATAATCTGAGATTCATTCTTCTATCTCTTGTATTCTATTGGTTAAGCTTGATTCTGTAGTCTCCGTTCGTTTACCTAGGTTTTCCATATCCAGCCGGCCCTCGGATTGTGTTTTCCTCACTGCCTCCATTTCAGTTTTCAGTTCTTGAACTGATTCCATTACCTGTTTGATTGCTTTTTCTTGGTTTCCCAGGGTATCATTTCCGAATTTACTCATTTCTTCAACCTTTTTGTTATATTTGTCTTCCATTTCTTTACTCATTTCTTCCATCTTTTTGTTATATTTGTCTTCTATTTCTTTAAGTGAGTTATTCATACCCTGTTTAAGAGACTCTATTGCTTTCATAATGACACTGTTTTCCACTTCTTCCGGAATAGGGCATTCAAGTCCTTCTGTCATAAGATCGCTGGGATCTGGTGTTTTCATGTTGTTTTTCAGATTGTTGGAGGAATTTTTGCCTTGGCGCCTGCCCATCTCTTCCTTCAGATGCCCTCCAATGGCTCTTCCCTCCGCTGGGTCTTCTTCTACTGGATTAATGTCCCTTGCTAACCAGGAATCACTTTGCCTGCAGTCTTAGCTCGCTGCAGGCAGGCTATTAGAACAAAGGGACTTCCTTCCCTTTGCTCTCACCACCTGTCCCGACCCGCGGTGCCCACCCCGGCTGAGACGGAGGAATTTAAGCCCCAAAAAAGGGAGAGAGGACGGGAGGGGTTCCAGGCCGAAAGCTGGGATGGCGTAGCAGGAGAGAGGGCCCAAAATTAAAATTTAAAAATAAAACTCACAATGCATTATATGTGTATATAATACGATATATAATACATATATACATAAAGTTAAAATAAATCTTTTGAAATAAATGTAATATTCATGTGATTTGAGATTACAATGGAATGTTATTCTGATATAAGTGACTTTGAAAGTGCCAAATTGTATTGTGAGTTTTAATTTTTCTTAATAAATCAATTGACATCAGTGAGGTGATTCTACCAAAATGTATTTTCCAGTTGTGTGCTACTATGGAAAACTCCAACCAGGAAACAATCCAGCAGGCCCTGGGAGACACAAGGAATTCTGTAACTGTGAGTGGCCTGATGATTTGGAAAGTTCCTGCACACCCCATAATTTCTCACAGCTTTTATCAGTCACATGACAGGTTGTCTTTGCTATCTAGCAGGCACGTTGACAGGATCTGTAATTAAAGGAGGGTGCTTTTGTGGGCAGCAATAAAAACATACAAATATTTGCTGTGAAGGCTTCCAGGTTTGGGCAGGAGGATAACAATAAAGGAACAATTCTTTTCTGAACAAACAGAACCTTTCCAGGTAGCCGTGCCCATCAATCCTTTTGGAAGGTTCTGCCAGGTGTTTGCTTTGCTGAGATAAGGGCAAGGCAGAAGTCCACACTCGAAGGTTAAACTTTAACTCATTCTGCTTTTTCTTGTTCCCTGTACAATTCGTTTCCAGGTCAAGATCTCTATGAAGCTACCACATAACAAATCACACAGAGGTCAGACTTCACAATAATGATTAAAACATATGTCAAGTTCAGGGTGATGGGGTGTTAGTAGTCATCCAAGCATGTAAGAGGTGGAGGCAGGAGGATCAGGAATTTAAGATCATATTCAGCTTCATAGTGGAGGTCACGGGGAACTATAGGAGGCTCTGGCAATAAATAAAAATACAAGAATGGTTATTGTACTCTTCCAGATGTTTGGTTTTTAATTGGGCCCCAAGGATGAGAAAAACAAATTTTAAAGAATTTTAAAGGGATTGTTGGTCAGACTGTAGGTTTGTGTGTGTGAAGGGTGGAGAAGAACGAGGAGAGAGAGAGGAGAGAGAGAGAGAGAGAGAGAGAGAGAGAGAGAGAGAGAGAGAGAGAGATAAAGGGAGGGAGAATAATGAAATAATTATTTTATTATTTCTAGGGGTCCTAGAAACCCCTCCAAGGATTCCTGCTTATTGTGCTAACTTATTCCCACTGTGGATCTCTTACAGTGAGATTGATGCCCAAAGCGAAGAGTTGTGGTAATTTTGGACTGTGGTAACATTTAGTTTTCTTTGAATAAGTGGGATTGATGCAGCCCAGCCCAATAACAACTCATTCATGTTCATCTCTCTCCCAGGAACTTTTTTTTCCCCTGGGACTTGCAATTTTTTCCCCTGAAACATCTACTTTGATCTTTCATTTTGTTTTGCTTCCTAAAGACATAAGTAAGCATCAAGGTATTTTTACTCATTTTATGACACTGATAAAATTTTTTATTGATGTAGGTCTTTATTGATGAAAGTTCTTCAGTAAAACCACATAAAAGCAGAGTGATTCCAGGAAAAAATGTGTGTTTAAAAATTTGTAATGTGGGATTATTTTTTAAAAGATATATTGGTTTTATGTGTGGATGTGTGGATTACATGCTCGCAGGTGCATGGGGAGGCCTAAAGAGTGTATAGAATCCATAGGTGCAGGAATTACAGGGTGCTAGGGACTGAGCAAGGGTTCCTTGGCCCTGAATTGTGTCTCCAGCCCCTAATACTGTACTACTTTTAAATTATTTCTTTTGGTTTTTGAGATTATTATGTAATCACACCATTTTCCCTTTTACTTTCTCCTTCCAAACCCCTCCTTGCTCTCTTTCGAATTCATACCCTTTTAAAAAATTGTTATTGCATGCATATATGTATGTACATGTATATTCCTAAACATAAAATGTAAAACCATCCCAGAAAACTGTTTTTTCCTCTATTGTCTTTTGAGGCACTAAAATACATTTTATATGTATATACTGAATGAAAAAAAAATGAACAGGGAGGGCATGACTGTTCCCAGGTATGGTGGAGGAGAAGGTTTACTGAGGGACAACATAGCCTGAGGCAGAGACATCTAGAACAGTCCAGAGTGACCATGACAATGTGAGGAAGGAGAGTCAGGAGGGTAAAGGGTAGACAAAAAGACCCGGTAAACAAAATGCTGTCATATAGGGAAGGGCAGCTGGGGAAAGGGCAGCCCAGCACCTGGGCGGGAGAGTTCAGGGTAGGGGTTGGTGTATGCCAGCCATTCCCTGTGACAGATGGGGATTGAGGAATGCTGGGAGAACCTGGAGGCCAATTCTACCTTTGATGTGTTAATAGGCACCTCAGTTAGCCATTTGTCCCGGGTTTGAGACCTAATATATTCAATAATTCCTTTTGTTGTTCTTGTTGTTTGCTTTTTGAGACAAGGTTTTTCCTGACTATTCTGGAACTCACTCTGTAGACCAGGCTGGCCTCAAACTCACAGAGATCCACCTGCCTCTGCCTCCCGAGTGCTGGGATTAAAGGTGTGTGCCACTACCACCTGATAACAATAAATGTTAAAATAGTGTTAGAGGTAGTGTTTGCTTTATATAGTCACAGCTCCATCTTTAAAATAATAATGAGAAAAATATAATAAATATTGAAGTGGAAAGAAATGAACAGTAGACTGAGTTTTTGCACCAAGTTAAGCCTCGCATGATGGCTTTTTACAGAGTGATGCTGTAACCAGCTTTGGGGGTGGGGTGGATGTGTTAACAGTTTTGCGCCTTTTCCTCTGGTTTCTAGAAGATCTAAACAATGGGCCTTAAGAGTCTGGATTTATCTGAGAAATATCATCCCGAGAGAAGAGAAACCCTGAAACCTGGGTCAGCTTGAAGGTAAATTATTCTCCTTGATAGAGACTGACAGATTCCAAACCCACACAGTGATGGGCCAGCGATGGGTGGCCTTCAACTTCAACTTTAAACTTATGTCAGGTCCCTGAAGATTGATTTGCCACCAGGGGTGTTGGTGCAGTGGTGTGGTGTTGCAGTCAGGGTGGCGATAGAGTGTTGTCGTGATAGCGGAGGAGATGGGGGTGGGGTTGGTGTTAGGGTGGGGATTGGTGTGAGAGTGGCTGTGGGTATGTTGCTGCATCTCTGTCCATCTTCCCCATGTGGCCACATCGAATAAATCGCCCTATCTGTGTTTTTCAGTATGAATTTGGCTGCATAAGTGACCGAGAAATGATTACAGTGGACAGGCTAAAGTCTGTTTCTAGCATGCGTTTATTTATTCATTCACAGTTCAACAGTTCAGCACATGAGACCCCCAAACTCTACCAGTGAATCTGTTGAGAATTTGCAGCCAAAGAGTTAAGATGAATAAACCTGGGGGAAGGATCAAAATATTTGCCACTGGACAGCTTTTCAAACTCTCACATAAAATATTAGAATGAGGAAAATATTCCTTACTGTTAGGAGTAGGTCACTCCATTTTTATTTGCTTCATGTGGCTTGCTTATCGTGTTTTCTTATAGACTGGGCACTCTTACATTGATAACTAACTAATAAAATGTCCTATAGTAGGATCTTAAGGAGGCATTTTCTCAATTGAGGTTGCCTCCTTTCAGAAAACTCTAACTTATGTCAGATTGACATAAAACTACTCAGCACAAGACCCCAATCCTAAATGATTACTACTAAACACATGCAAATAATATCAATGACAATTGGACTCAGTAAAGCTTGCATATTTTTGCACATATATACATATTTGAATTTATATGCTCATGGTCACATATAACCACATATGTTCACATTTATATTCTTATATACATTCATATAGTCTAATATATTAATATATGTCCTTATAATATAGTAATATATTTTTATCTATTATCTTTCTATGTATAATTTTCTATCATCTGTTTATAAATTTATCATCTATCTATGTATCTATCATCTATTTCACTTTTATATATTATCTATCTATCTACCTGATAATCTATCAATTATTTACCTATCAATCATCTATCTGTTATATAAGTGTCTATATAGTTAATGACTGACTAAGCACATAAATATGTATGGTTCTACATATTCATGTATATATCATCTATCTATCTAAAACAAAAATAATTACAGAAGAAATCATGAATTTGAAGAGTCGTGGAGGGACACAAGAGTTGGAGGGAAAGAGGAAGGGTAGAAATGATGCTACTACATTGTGCTCATCCATCATTCTCAAATGGCAAAATACAGTATTATTTCCCAGCTTTTCTCTGAGTATTTAGATAGCAATAGGCTTTGTAAACAAACCTATCAACTGATCCCCAAAGGTTTTCTGCTACTGGATCATTTCCAAAACGACTGAATTTATAGCTCATTTTCACATTGTTTTCATCAGAACCCATTTCCTTTCCTTTGCATTTCTTTTTTCTTTTTTGTTTTTTTAGAGACAGGGTTTCTCTGTAGCTTTAGAGCCTGTCCTGGAACTAATTCTTGTAGACCAGGTTGGCCTCAAACTCACAGAGATCCACCTGCCTCTGCCTCCCGAGTGCTGGGATTAAAGGAAAAATGCTATCTGAATGCACAATTTTATTTTGTAAACTCTTCAACATGTCATATGAAAATCCATAGGAAAAGGGACATCCACTAATTCTTTGATACTGTATTTTATTTATGAACAAGCACATATATGTGTTTATTTTAGGTATTTGATAAATGGTTTCACATGACTAAATACAGTAATTAAGAAGGACAGTAAAAGATTTTGGAAAGATATATTTTTGACAAATTCCTGGAAACGAAGATACCAACAGCGAAGTGATGTGAGCTTGGTATATTCAATAGAAAAATAAAAATCAGATGATTATGGTGTTCTGTACTAGATTACATTTCCATATAGTTGGGTATTTGAGCATTTGGTTTCAACTTTCTTTTAATAAATGATTTGTGGCTGAGCGGTGGTGATGCTTGCTTTTAATCCCAGAACCCGGGAAGCAGAAGCAGGTGGATCTTTGAGTTCAAGGCCAGCCTGGTCTACAGAGCAAGTTATGGGACAGCCAGGGCTACACAGAGAAACCCTGTCTTGAAAAAACAAACAAACCAAAAGGAAAGAAAGAAAGAAAGAAAGAAAGAGAAAGGAGGAAGGAAAAGAAGAAAAATGCAATGTAATCTAAGATCTCCAACATCACCAAGATCAAAAGCAAGTTGAGGAAGAATGGGTTTATTTCATCTTACAGCTTGTTGCCCATCACCTGGGAAAGTCAAGATAGGAACTTGGAAGCAGGATCTGATTCAGAGGCCATGGAGGAGTGCTGCTTACTGGCTCGCTCAGCAGTGTTTTCCACAGTGAGCTGGGCCCTCCCATATCAACCATTAATCAGAAAAATATCCCAGAACATTTTCAACAGACCAACCATGTGGAAACATTTTCTCAATTGAATATCTCCCTTCCCAAGTGATTATAGCTTGTGCCAAGTTGACATAAATCTAATAGCAAACAAGCCTTTTAATGTTCACCTTTAGCAGCCAATATAATAATTTACTTTCCTTTCTAAAAGTCAAAACAAGAGTATCAGAGTCTGTAACTTGCAAGAATGATGAAGTTCTTGTGTATGTGTGTGTGTGTGTGTGTGTGTGTGTGTGTGTATGTGTTTGTGTGTGTGTGTATAGTTGAACACCTGTGCTTGAGGACGCATGTGTGTGCATCTGAACATTGATGGACGAAGAACAAAGTCAGGTGTCATCTTTCATTCTTTAATGCACATCCACCTTATTTTTTTGTTATGGTGTCTCACTGGCCTGTGATTTTCTAAGTAGTCTAGGCTCACTCCTGGTGACATTAGAAAATTCATCTGTTTCAACCTCCCTCCTTGGTGCTGAATTTACAGGCATGGCCCACCATGCAGCTTTTCACATGAATTCCAAGAATTGAACTCAGGGCTTTATGCTTGCATGGCAGACACTTTAACAAATGAGATACCCTAACCCTTGAAACCTTGAAATTGTTCTTAATAAAAAAATGATCTGATATTATTAATTCATACTTGAATAAGATTTATGTTGTTCTCTCTCTCTCTCTCTCTCTCTCTCTCTCTCTCTCTCTCTCTCTCTGTGTGTGTGTGTGTGTGTGTGTGTGTGTAAAATCTGTGTGCAGTGCTCAAGGACTCCAGAAGAGGGTACCAGGTGCCCCGAAACTATGGTTGTGAGCTGCTCAATGTGGGCACTAATAATAGAACACATTTCCTCTGGAAGAGCAGCAAGCACTCTTAACCTTCGATCAATCTATCCAACCCTCCTCTCCTTTTAAAGAAGTCAAATAGATATTTATGTGCATTGTGCTTTAGCTCACTTTCTTCAAAGACGTGTATGCAAGTGAAAAAAATTTATTCAAATATTCAAAGATGCACTAACCCTGATTAGAACACAGGAAAGGACAGATGAAGGAGAAAACATGGAGACAGGAATTGTAATATACAGCAAATAGGGAGATGTGATCTTCTAAGAGAAAAAGGGACTCCATCTTCATATTGATGTTTCAGGCTCCAAGAAGGATTTTCTGGAAAATTCCTGATGCTGTCATCTGTAAGGTTGGAACAGAATTATTTAATATATTTAAGATAGTAATGCATGATATTTGATGAGAGTGGAAAATATAAGAAATACAAGCTATTAAAGAGACAAATAGTGACAAGATGTATCATGCAAAAACATTTTCAGGACTTTGTATGTTTGGTAATATACATGAATTTTTTAATTGAAAATTTCCATACCCATATATTGGAAAAGTTTAATATGATAAATGATCTTATATCAAGACCTAAATTGGGATTTCTTAGAACTTATATAGTTATGTACTTACTTAAGTCCATAGTTTCAATGAATCTAAACTAATATAGTTGCTTGTTTCAAGGTTCTTTCACATTGAGGTTTACCCCATGTACCCTTCAGCAGGAATCTCACTCAAAGTCCCAGACTGACTCTTGGAGGAAGACTAGATGTAGAACTTGCATCCCTCAACACTGAGCCCACAGAGAATTCCATCTTAACACTAGTAAGAATTAGTCACCTTCTGGATATTATCAATGTCTCCACTGAAAGAAGGAAATTGACCAAAACTAAGTATATATAATTCAATAAAGAGGTAGAATTGCTAAAGAATAAACAAACTGGGAAAAGTGGATCTTACAATGTGGAGAAATGGCTCTGGAGCCTTCCCTCTCATCCTGCAAAAGCCTCAACTCCAAATTGATCAAGAACTATGATGTAAGACCCGGTAGCCTGAAACTGATAGAGGAGAAAGCAAGAAGTGTACTTTGATCATAGGCACAGATGTTAACTCTCTGAATAAGATTCTTGTGGCAAGGAAGTAAGACCAGAAATGGTCAAATATAACTAGAGCAAAGGAAGTTGTCAATTAAATGCAGAGTCATCCTAGGTAATGTAGAAGATCTTTGCCAGCTACACATCTAATGGAGGATTAATGTCTCCAATATACAAAGAACTTAAAACAAACAAATAAAACAACATGAACCTCAAACAAACAAAAAATTCAAAAACCTGAAACAGAATTTCCATCTGACCCATCTGTACCATTTCTAGATATGTGCCCAAAAGACTTTGATATTTCTTACAGAGACTCTTGAATGTCCGTGCTCATTGCAGTAAAGTTCACAATAGCTGGGAAATGAAATTAATCTAGATGTCCATCAACTGATGAATGAATAAGAAAAGTGTTGTAATATATAAAATGGAATATTACTCAGCCATAGAGAAAAATGAAATCATGAAATTTGTAAGTAAATAGAAGAAGGTGGAAAATATTATGTTCAAGGAGATCAACCGGGCTCAGAAAGACAAACTGTGCATGCTATTTAACTTGTGGATTTTAGAATTGTACTTTTTATTTAGTATGCTTAATTTGGATTAGGTATGGAAGGCAGGTAATTAGAAACAGGTCATTAGGGACAGACCTGTCAAGGGAGGAGAGATAGTCAAATGCAATTAAAAGGAAAGTATAAAGAAGAATACTGGGGTGGGAAGGTTCAACCACAGAGTAGAATGTAAAATGACAAAATCAGGGCATGATGGAAGGTTTAATTAAAATGAAGGGTTATTAAAAATTCATATGGGAAAAAAGGAAAAAAATCATATGGAAACCTATAACCTTGTAACAAAAGTGTAAAGTATAATTAAAATGGAAAATGGAACACAGGTGACAGGGAAGATTAGAGGGGGCATGCTGTCGGTTAAAGGAGCAGATGTAGATGTGGTCGGGCCATAGGGAAGAACAGAGGTAGGGTGGATCAACCAAAACTACAGAAATCTAATAGTTTGTAAGCTAATTAAAACAAGAGAGTTTCATTAGAGGAACCCTGCAAAGACACAGTACTGTTTCCAGATGACGTGGAAATCTCATTTCCAGTTATGGGGTACCACCTTACCATTTCTTAGTAAAGGGAGGCCCTGGAGTCACCAAAACAACTTATTTATTGCTGTATCTCTTGGTTGTTTACCATAACTAAATAATAGGACATCATTGCTGAAGACACTACATGCTGTGGTTGTAGGGCATCAAGAAATCAATCTCAAATAAACTGGGAAACTCTCTCCCTGCTGGCTGGCTTCCACAGTACTTGGAGATACTCTGTAGGCTGTGTATATGGTGGTAAGACATTGATGATGTCACCATGATGACCCTGCATGCTATAAAAGCAGACTTGTGCCCACTGCTGCAATAAAGGACATCCTAGGGGAACCAACCACTTTCTGAATGTATTTGATGCCAACTCCATGGGAGGGCTCTCATGTCTTGAGAATAATAGGAGTAGGAGTGGGTTTCTATTGCAATTCTTGCCAAAAGCCAAAGACAATGGAGATCATGGAGCCTAAGGGAAAGATCAGTGGTGATAAACTGTCGTGTTTCCAGGCTATCATCTTAAAAGCTATAGATTTGTGCTGCCTTAAACTTTGGTCAAGTCCATTTTTTACTTTATTTTTATTTTTTAGTTTTAGACAGAGACTCTAGCAGTCTTGGAGCTCACTATATAGAACAGGCTGGCCTCAAACTCATAGAGATCCATCTCCCAAGTGTTGGAATTAAAGGTGTATGACTCCACAACTGGCCTCACGTCAACTTTTTACAGTGAGGAGTGGTTCATTCGGAGCTGGTCAAAGTGCTGAGGATAAGTGACAGTGGATGCTCAGCTATCAATAGTCATCTGGGTTCGAAGGAGAGCTGTGGAATTCTGTTTTCTGAACACGACATGGCTGTTACAACCATGAGAGCTCACAGCAAAGATGATCATCTGTACAAGACCCAGGTAAGATCAAGCCAGTCAACAGTCTAGAAAGGAGTGGAGTGGGGAGGGGCTCAGGCCTATCCACCCCTCGCCAGAGAGCTATTGACATTTGATGGCTTCAGGGGAGGAAGGATTTTTTTCTCTAAGGGTGTGGCCCCTGGTACATTACACTGCCCATGCCTCCTGGGATGGCCTCATCCCCATTCATAAATAGCACTAATTGGACTCAGGCATCTAATAATAATGATAATAATAATAATAGTAATAATTTAAAAAGCCATAAAATATAGAAGAAGATTTATTGGTGGGTCTTGAGGACAGTTGGAGGGATTATGTGTGTGTGTGGGGAGTGGACAGGATTAAATATATATACATCTATGAAAAGTTAAATAGCAAATAAAATATTATTAAAAACAGAAATGAATTAGATATCAAGATATAAAATGAGCTAGTCACTCACCTAGTTCTGATTTTCTTTGGACAGGTGTCTGCAAGAAAGTGAAAATGGAAAAATGATATTATTATTACTATAATAATAATATTATCAAAGTAATGTATTATTTTAATATAATAATATTTTAAGTAATATATTATTTTAACATATTAATAATATCATTACTATATATGTGCTATTTTTATGAAAGTGCAGAAAGAAAAGCTAGGTTTTGAGTAGAATATTTGAACAGAGGATAGTAGGAGTCAGGTTACATTACATATGTTTTTAAGATTTATTCATTATGTACACAACATTTGGCCTCCCTGTATGCCTGCAGACCAGAAGAGGGTACCAGATCTCATTACAGATGGTTATGATCCACCATGTGATTGCTGGGAAATGAACTCAGGACCTCTGGAAGAGCAGTCAGTGATCTTAACCTCTGAGCCATCTCTCCAGCCCCCTCATATAGAATTTTTTATGTTCATGGTTCATTGTTGTGTCCATGGTCATGTGAGCTCACCTGTGTGCAGTTCATGCATGTATATAGGCAAGAAGCTGACTTTTAAACATTTTTCTTATTCATCTTACACACTATTATTTTTGAAACAAGATCTTTTAGTTATATTTGTTGCCAGAAAGCTCCAGGACTCCTTCTGTCCTCACCCCTTCCTAGCTCTGGTGTTCTTGGCTTTCTACATGGGATCCAAACTCAGGTACTCATGCTTGTGTGCGCTTTCCCCCAGATTCATTTTCCAATACCACAGATAATCAAAAAAATAACATTTATTATAAAATATAACACAAAAAGTCACACACACTCAGGTTGCTATTTTACCTGTGTCCAGGACACGTTGTACATTCTCATCCTCAATGCCAATTTCCTCCACAAAGTCCATGTACTGTGTCATCTCATCCTTAGTCAGTTGTTTGGCTTTTGCTGCATTTCATAGTGTATAAGGAAGAAGATGGCCCAACATTAGCTCCAGCACATTAATAAAATATTTTTAAATGCTGAGTCTCCTGGAGGAGCCAAAGCACAACATCACTCCCATTTCTTCCATCAGATTGATAATGAGAAACTATGTCCTTCTGAGAAATGAAAATACTGTGTGGATCCCAGGATGTAACATGCCATGTTCTCCTGTTCTTGTAATATCGACCGTTTGTGTGTGTGTGTGTGTGTGTGTGTGTGTGTGTGTAGACTTCGATATACCAAACTCTTACACAGGCTCCAAAGCAATTCCAGAAAACAATGATTGAGCAGTAGCATTTTTACTATCATAACTATATGTTATTATTTTGTTTCTATTTATATTCTAAAATCCATTCTTAGGGGTTCTTGATGCGTCCTCAGATGGCAGAACCAACTGATCTGAAATCATCATAAATATTAGAGGAGTGACATTTGACTCAGTGGTTAAGAACGGGTAAGAATCTACATTCAGTTCCCAGCACACACACAATGTTGCATGACCAGATCTAATGCCATCTTATCACTATCATATGCACCAAGAATACACATGGTACACCTAAATGCGGGTAAGACACTTGTACGCATAAAAAAATAAATGTTTGCTAATGAGGAACATGCTCCCATGAAATATAATCTCTTCATATTATCTTAAGAAATAAAGGGTTAATTCTGGTAGGAAATGAGGGTCTTATACAAAAGACTTCAGTGTCTTTGATGGCAGAGTTAGGAATTTGTCAGCTCAAGAGGATTTGCATCTATGAGAAACTAACAGGATCCAGTACAGTCATATTTCAGGCTACATGATAATTAAGATTTACGAGTCAGGAGTTGTAAAGTTGAAACAATAATGCTGAAAGCCAGGGTTTTCAGTTGACATGAATCCAAACAACAAACCCACTTAATGTGGTCAAGCAGTATTTCAATTCCTGCTTTGATAGAAAATGGAAATCCCAGACTACACTGGCATGAGACTTGGCATGATGATTGGTTCATGTATAATTCAGAAATGCTGGAGAAAATGTGTGGAAATTTTATTAAAATCTTCTATGTCTCAATAGAAGAAGCATGCATTTACTTATTTTTTTAACAGATAAACTTTCAATATTTCAATTTCATTGTTCAATATTCTCACCAAATGCTTTTACAAAAATAATTTACGGCAGAGAGGGGTTTATTTCTGCAGTAAATTTCCTGGTTATAGCCCATTCCAGTGGGAGAAATTTGGGGGAGCTGACATAATACATTCATAGTCAGGAACAGAGAGCAAAGAATAAAAGCATATGTGCTTGTGTTTATCCAGATTTTTCTAGTCTGATATATTTTAGGGTGATCTGTCTAGGAAATGATGCTGACCACAGTGAGAAAAGCCCCGCTTGTGTCAATCATCATTCAAGCCACTCCCACAGACATGTCTACAGGCTAGTCTGATCAAGAAATCTCTCACTAAGACCCTTTCTGGAGGATTCTGGGTTGTGTCAGTTGATAGTTGAAGCTCACAGAACATCATCTCCCTGCTAGGATATGGTGCTGTCCACAGTGGGTGGAGCCTTCTTATGTCAATAATCAATAAAGACACCCCTATAGGCCAGTCTGCTGTGGGAAATCCCCCACACAGGCCTTTCCCAGGGGATTTTGGGTTGTGCTAAGTTTTCTCATAAAAGCTGTCCATCACAGTTTCAGAAGTTTATCAATATGAAGAACAGAGTCAGATGTATGAATATACTGTGAACTTTGTACACAGCAATGTGCACTCACCCAAGTCCTTGAACAACTTACTTGGATGATGAGTTCCATGTGTGAAACTCACCCAGAATTCCAGCAACTCGTGTGACTTTGCCCCTATGGTCCTTGTTAAAATAATGAAACAGCAATATCTTCTCATTCACCATCTTTACCATGAATGTTGTTTTTCCTTCATCTGAGATAGATAGGAAATATACATATAAATACATATAAGGATTACAAGATGAATGTCCTGGCTCATTCACACTGCATCTTTATCAATGTATACATGGATAAGTCTCTGGCCCATAATATTCTGTACTGTGTGTTGCAACCAGTCAAGACAGACAGGGAATTAAGAAAGCAAATTTATACTCCTGCTTTAAGATATGAAACATA
Organism: Myodes glareolus; assembly: GCF_982192425.1. Lineage (NCBI taxonomy): Eukaryota > Metazoa > Chordata > Mammalia > Rodentia > Cricetidae > Myodes > Myodes glareolus. The sequence continues at coordinate 123,378,861 of NC_142053.1, forward strand.
TCTCGTATCTCATAGTTACCTAGAAATATGTAGAACCAATATTGATTTGGGATAGCTATGTTCCTGATACCAGGATGTGTAGGTGCACAGAAGGTATCATTACTGCAATCCTTTTACTTTCTGAGGATATCTGTATGATTATATGTATATACATACATGTGCATGCTTTTTCATGAATCCTATTAAATTTAATGGTAGAATAATCTACATATGTATACATATTGAGAAAAGCTGTATGATTATATAATATATAATATATGGTAACACATATATTATATATATTCATTTTCATGGATCCTATTACATTTAGTGGTACAGCTATTTAACTTTACCTATTCTTTAGACACATGACAGAGAAACAAGAGAGATGCCACAGTAATTTCTTCCAAGCCAGAACATTCTGTATTGGAAGCTAATGAGATTCAAGAAGTAAATAACCCACAAAACTCAGGAAATATTTTGAAAAGAACAACTTTCAGTAGGCCACTCCACAAAGTTATGGAAAACAGCAAACAACTGTAGACGGAGGAGTCTTTGACTAGCCCAGCTGCCTGTTAGCCTTACACACAGTTCCAGAGATGCAGCTTTCAGGAGTGTCACCCACTCTTCAGGGGTGGGCTCCTTAGGAATTCAGCCATATTTGAGTCACACGTATTCTTGTAAGTGACTTCAGTACACCCACTGGTTTACTAACATTTCTTGTTAAGGAGGGGAAGGGACAGACATAAGACCCTCCCCAGTGATATGATGACTGTTCCTTCTCATGTCAGTGGTAAGTCATTTTCCTTCCGAGACCCTGGTTGGTTTGAAACTTGCTATGTAGACCTGACTGGCCTCAAACTCACAGAATGTCTCCTGAAGTTACATAATACACAAAAGGGGATGGGATTTTTGGTGAGGTATCTGCATGTGTGTTGAGTCTGCTCCTGTGTTTAAGTCCAGTAAACTCACTGATAAACTGAGCTAGAGTCAGTGGCATGTGTGGTCTGTCTGTTTTTATTGCATTGGGCTAAACAGACCATTTATGGTGGAATAGAAAATAATAAAAGGATTCTTAACACCTGTTTCAGGACAAATTAAACTGATACCTTTATTATTTATAAGTGGATCTCTGCATATTTTAGGTCATATTCCTGAAATAAAAAGATAGGACTATTCATGAAGATTGCACTTATATGTTGTAAATGATTTTTATCCCCATTAAAATTATTAAATTTAGTTAGTTCATAATTCTGCATTATAAGATTCATGTTTGAAAATTTCTGGGAGTCATTTTAATCAATGAGAAAATCTTAGTTCTTATTTTGCATCATTTTAAAAAAATGTTCAAATCACTTTTTGATTCCTTTAACCATTCTCAGACTCATGTCTGTGATTTAGTTTAGGCCTAAAGCTACAGGAGGGAAGTGTGCCTGGTACAAACACAGTTTAAAATTTTAAAATGTCACCTAAGAGCAAAACCAAAACCAAGCAGCAATAACCATAACAGCAAAACAAAGTCTGCCATTAGATCCAAAATGACAAGGAAGAAATTGAAGGGACTTTTTCCAAGATTGCATTTTTAATTTGTAGAGATGTTTGCACTGGAATGTAGATATCCAGATACACAAAATACAACTAAGATTGTGAATTAAAAAAATTAGGATCATGCATTCACCCTGGAATCTTCTACTCACACTGTGCCTGGTAAAATTCTTGCTTTCTCTTTCCTATGACTTCATACTGCTGGCACTTGGCCCCTCTCCTGAAAAACAAATGCATGGATGTTGTCTTATCTTGGATTGCTCCAGGGTCCTGATTTTGGATTCCACATGAATGACAGGACAGTTTAATGCTAACCACATTTTCATCTGTAGACCTGTCATAAGCACATGTTGTTGTATGGCATCATCTCATCTAAATATAACCAATAGCATACTTAAATGTCATCAATAACACTGTTTGGGGTTTGCAGATATCTTTGATGGCACAGAATCAGTTCCTCTATTTCACACTTGTCACCTGTCCTGACCCCTGGCCAATGAATGACCTTGGACCTTGATCTCACCTCCACTCACCAAGCCCTGGAATGCTGGCCATATAGGACCACACCTTTGTGCTGAGGATGGAGTCCTGGGATCTGTGGTACATGCTGGGCCACAGTTGAATCCCCAGTACCCAAAGAACAACTATTGATAAAAGAAAAACTAAAGTAGTAAGCAAACATTCCACCACAATTTGAGATGAGAAATGTTTGTAGATATTGGATTAATAGGGTATGAGGTCACCTGGTACAGAGTAAATTGCAGCATCCTCCATACACTATAGCATAGCTTCCATATTTACACTGTAATCACGTTTTAAAATTTTGCCTCTCATAAATATCACTGATCTTATAGATTCTGTAGCAGCAATTGCCTTGTGAATTTAAATAGCCTCAAAATCAGCCTGCAGTTGTTTTCTGAGAGTTAGATTGGGATATTCATTGACTGATTAGGAGATCCATAGAGTCACAAGAATGGCCATGTATTTGAATCTACATTCACTTACCAGAGGTCCATGTGATGAATAGCTGACAGCCACAGCTTAGATTTGTCTTTATGTCTTAAAAATAGGAATAACTGGGCAGAAGAGATGGCTCAGCCATTAAAGGCTAGGCTCACAACCAAAAAGAAAAAAAATGGAACTAACAGTTTAGACTGGGGATGTAGTTCCATAATGCCTGTAGAAGGTCTTGGGATCCATTCTCAGTGCTTTGAGAAATATCATTTATATCTGGAATGGTGATCCCTCCAGCACTGGTATTTTTGATCAGTATTGTTTTAGCTACCCCGGGTCTTTTCTAGTTCCATATGAATTTTATGATATTTTATAGTCTTTCCTGAGGAAAAGCCCTCCCTCCCCCAAACCACTTGGTTTTTAAATACCAAGTGGTTGTCCTGAGATCATATTTATACAATGGCAGTATATGGAATGAACATGTTATATTTATATATGTAAAATCATATGTGTATATAAACAATTAAAGAAAAAGGAGCATAAGATTTGAGAGAAACCAAGGGAGGAGAGTATATGAGAAGTGTTGGAGGGAGAAAAGGGAAGGGGGAAATAATTAAGTATGTTTTAGTTAAAAAAGTCTTTTAAAAATGAAAATTTTATCTCTCCTTCAACATGTTAGTGTGTTCACCTAATTGATTTTGAATTGTTGCTCTTTTAAATTACTTCAGGTGTGTTAAATTTAAATATCAAACCAAGTATTTTCATATTGCTTGTCATCCTAACACTTGGGACACTGATGCAGGAGAAGAGGTTCAATGTCATTCTCAAAAGTAATAATAATAATAATAATAATAAAGAAACTTAAAAAAGTAGGCTGCATGTGGTGGTACATACTTTTGATCTCAGCAATCAGGAGGCAGGGTCAGGCAGATCTCTGAGCTTGAGGCCAGCCTGGTCTACAGAGCAAGTTCCAGGATAGTCGGAAAAATTTTGTCTTGAAAAACCAACATACATAATAAATAAAAAATTAAAAAGTTTGTTTTTTACTCTGTATTGAGTTCAAAGCCAGCATGATATATAGAGACTCTGTATCAGAAAACTGAAATTATAAATAAATCATTAATGAATGAAAAGTTTTTAATATAAACTACATTTCATAAAAACTTCCATGATCACAGATATATATCCTCAGATATATATACACACACAGATATGTATATCCTCAATGGATAATTTCACTTTTATCCAGATAGTTTAAAAGCACTGAAATTATTCTTTGGGACAATTTTCCTTCTCCCCAATGGTGTTTTTGAGCACTAAGAAACAGAAAATTAAGTAATAGTAATGTATATTTTTTGTTATTGTGTTATGCTGTTTAACTTTCCCTAGGAGCTGGTTTTGAACATAGAGGTTCCCTCACACATTTTATACCTTAATGTGTTTTTCTTTGATTACCCCAGATAGATGGGTCTATTATCTATTTATGTATTATTTATATCCTCCTATGTATGTATGTATCTATCTGCCTATCTATCCATTATATATCTGCTATCTATCTATCTATCTATCTATCTATCTATCTATCTATCTATCTATCTATCTGTATGTCTGTATATATATCATCTATATAATTATTGTCCATCTACCTCCATATGCATGTATCACTTATGTACTGATATATCTATTATCTATGTATTTATATGCCATCTATATGTAATTATCATCTGCCTTTTGATATTTATTATTTTACTTTGTCTTGTCACATACTCAATAAACTCATTCTAAATTAAAAGCATGGCTGTCATATGTGATTTTTTGGCTTATACAGAGCAAAGTGATTTAAGAATCCTTATTTAGTGCTGTTGGTGTTCACTGACATGAATGATGACTGAGAACATCTTGTTTCTCTGGTGACATCCCACAACCTGAATAATTCTATTTTGTTTTATCTTACTTGACATAAAAATAGAGGTAGATTTGCTTGCATTTCTTTCCACATTCAATGCGACGGAAGTAGGTTCTCAAGGGTGAGCCTTCTTTTATCTTCTCCACACTACTAGAAGCTAAGTAAACAGTTTGCCAATTCCCTTCAACCTGGAAAAAAAGTGGCTTTGAGAGCAAGACAGGTAAGAGTAGGGATAGTTTAGTAACCTGGGACTCAGCTTGAACGGGGTAAGCGATGATTTGGCCTTGTAATAATGCATTTGGTGGCTTAGCTTCTTTATGTTTGTACATATTCTGAGCAATGAACCTAATAAGATTTTATCCCCTCCCACCTGTTTAAGGCTACTCACAAACCCCTCTCTGAATAATGCTGTAGATTTTCCCATATAACAATCTCTTCTCTCCCCTACTCATCTGGGTCAGGCTACTCTCACACCTATCTGTGAACAATGTGTAGTGATTTTCACATAAGAACCCATTAATAACTCCCTTCCCACCTGCATTTGACTACTCACACATCTGTCTCTGAAGATGGTGCAGGGTTTCCCAAATCCCTAGCAATGATCAAGTCAAGACAGTTTTCATTCAAGTATATTATCAATGTATTCAGGTAGGAAGAATAGATACGCTGATCTGGTTTTGAGTGTATGTCCAGTAAGACAAAACCATGTTTTTCAGATAACTTTACCCTACTGGTCACTTAACACCTCTGTGTAATATTGGTCATATGTATGATTAAAGTCATGCATTGTGGTAAAGGGCACATGCAGTTGGAGAAATAAATGATTGACTATGTTAATCCAAATAAATCAGAACTTTTAGTAACCAGCTTGTTTGCCTTTGGGATCTCTGGATGAGATGCACATAATAACTTGGGGCCCTTGAGTCCTGTCAGTCATGTGGCCTACTGCCAATCTTGGCAATGTGTCTGTCTGTAATCTGAACTCTTGCTTGAATTGAGTCATCTTCTGTGTGAGTCTTACTTTTAAATTTTGGATAACAGGCCAAAGTAAATAGTGGCCACTGCAAACAGAAATATTAGTACAATTCAACCTCTTTCAATTATTTCATTGTATCCATCATCATGGTTTCCATTTGTTCATGGGAAGAGGGACAAGAGTACAAATGTCGAAGAGATGAAGGTGTCCAGATTTTAGTGGAAAGTTGAACTCACCCTTGGTGCAAGACTGATGGACATTCTTGCTTTGTCTCTCTTTCCATGCCTCTCTCAGTGTCTCTCTTGGTTTCTGTCTCTACCTCTCTGAAAAACCACTCTTTAGTCCATTCTCTCTCTTTGCCACTCTCCACAGAGACATAAGGAATACTTACTTCCAAAACATTCTTCCCTCTCTCCCATCTCTCTCCACACAAATACACACTGAAAACTTACCTTCAGAAGCATTAATCTGTGTCTTTCTCTTTTTATCTCTTAGCTTCTTGATTTCTCTAGGTCTCTATCCCAAAAAAACCACCTTTAAGACCATTTTCTCTCTTTCTTTCTACTCTCACAAGTATAGAATGCTAACTTCCAGAACATTCTCCTTTCTGTTTCTATCTCTTAGTCTCTGTCTCTCTTTTTTTTCTTTCAGAAAACCAGCCATTAGACTACCACTCTGTCACTCTCTACTCCCAGACATAGAGAATACCAACTTTCCCCTCTTTGTCTTTCTGCCCCTTTCTGTCTGTCTGTCTTGCCCCACGGTCCCCCATGCCTCTCTCTGTGTCTTCTTGTCTCTCTGTCTGTGTCTGTCTCTGACCAGAACAGCGCCCCCCCCCCACAGACCCATCCCATGCAGGCCTACTACCTTCTTTTTGAGATTTTTATTCATCATCGCACTGGAGACATGGAGCAGACTGAGCGTAAACAGGAGGATGGCGACCTTCATCGTGTGTGTGACTGTGTCTGCCCTGCAGGTGCCCAGACCACACTGATTGACAAGGCTCAGAGTCACCTTTTATATCAGCCTTTCAGAATGATTGACTGGAGCAGTGTCCGGCATCCTAGTTGGCAGTTGTGCGCAGACATTGACATTGAGTCATTTGCTATGCAGATTGGTTCCTGGAGAACTTTACTAGGGATGGGCAATTAACTTTTATTATCAGTTTCTGATGCCTGATTGCTGTCCCGTGTTTCAGATAGATTTTTATTCATTGACTTTGTGTGCCTATTAAGAAAACGGAAGACAAAAACCAAGATGCTATCATGTTATTTTTAACTGGAAGGGGCACTGTTTAAACTTGATTTTGAAACTTAAAACTTACATGCAGCTGATAGTTACACAAAAATACAATTTCTCATCTCTACTTGTACTTTATTTTCTGGGCACAGCCAGTTCCTATATTTTTGTAAACCTATGCGTGGATTTCTCCCAATTGAACCTTTTTTATATTTATTTTTTTCCATTCAAAAATGTACTCTTCCTTCCCTCCTCCCAGCCCCCTCTCACTCCCCCACTCACTCTCCTCCCTCCCCTTCCTTCCTTAAAAGAGGGCAGAGAACCTTGCCCTGTGGGAAGTCCAAAGCCTTCCCCACTACACCCAGGCCTAGGAAGCTTTGCATCCAAATAGACTAGGGTCCTAAAAAGCCAGAACATGCAGTAGAAATAAGTCACAGTGCCTTTATCAATGGCTTCTCAGTCAGCCCCCCATTTTCAGCCACATTCAGAGAGTCTGGTTTGATCACAAGCTCATTCAGTCCCGGTCTAGCTGGATTTGGTGAGCTCCCATTAGAACAGGCACATTGACTCAGTAGGTGGTCCAACCCTGACTTCCTTGCTTGTGTTCTCCCTCCTTCTGCCCTTAAACTGGACCTCAGGAGCTCAGTCCGTTGCTCTGATGAGGGTCTCTGTCTCTATCTCCATCCGTTGTTGGATGAAGATTCTATGGTGATATTCAAGATAATCATCATTGTGATAGTGGGACAAGGCCAGTTCAGGCACCTTTTTATGTGTTGTGCCAATCAACATTTTAGAATCTATTCCCTATTATCCATTTTGCCAATCAGATATTGGGGGAAGAATACTGAATCTTACCATTTTTTGATAACATTTTCAACACCCATGAACTTGAACCATGAATGAAATATTAGTAATACTGTGGAGGCTCAAATGCACTCGTGGATGGATACACCACTAATATAGGCTCAAATCACATTGTTGACATGACAAATGACATGGCGTTTATCCAACAGAAAGAGAATTCACATTTGTTTGTGGAACTCCAGGTTCTATTCTTTGTCTATTTAAACACAGAGCACACAGTCTTGATTCCCAGGATAAGGTTTTGCTTCTGTAGATATAATTTAATGTTCTTTAATTACATATCGTCACTCAAATTTAAAAGCCTTTCAGTCATGAAAAATCTAGAAAACTTATTGCATAGTCAGAGTATATGTGGTTAATAATTTTTTCATATTTTCTTCCTTGTTTTTGAGTGCATGTGTGTATATTTTGGGGGTTTAGGCTCAGGTTTCCAGACCTGGCAGCAATCACCTCTACTTGAAGGGCCATTTCACTAGCCCCAGGATTCAGGAGCCTGTGCTCATGAAACTTTTGGGCAATGCAACCCTTTCACATGTTAGAATCTATTAGTCTGAAGGTTGAGATTCAATATTTGAACTTGTGACTTCTTAATAGTGTTTAGTATAAAATAATAGAATCATGTGTAATTTAAAACAGTTAGATAGGGAGATGTCTGGTTTTGACTTCTGCATCCATTTGCACTTGAAAAAAGTAATGAAAATATTGACTTTGCAATTAATTTGATTTTTAGTCATACTGCAATCAAATGTCCTTATTAGTTTACTTGTACAGAATGTGTTTTAAAATTTTAATTTATTATTTATTTTGTACATGGGACTGGATAAGTTCATATGCTGGCATGTGTGTGGATGCCAGAATATAACTGGTTGGAACTAATTCTCACCTTCTACTAAATGGGTCATAAAGATTGTACTCAGTTATCATTACCTAGCTGTGTCACATCTCAAGAATATAATTCTTAAATACAATTTGGAAATCATCAAGATCTACACTACAGTGCAAAAGTTATCCAAGTCAATATGTCTTTTCCTCTTTTAATTTTGATGTCTCTGGTGCTCATTGGAGCACTACAAAAAATAAAGTTGTGAAAATAGAAAGAGCAACCCACAGAAGGAAAGGCTTATTGGGGATAACTGTGTCAGAGGTATGAGGTTCCATCATCATTGTGGCAGCAGCTGGGGGCCAGAAACTGAGGGCTCATATTTTGATGCATAAGTGAGAAACACAAAGCAAATAGAAATGATACAAGACTTTGAAACCTCAAATCCCTTCTCCCAGTGACATATTTCCTCAAGCAAGGTCACTCTTCTTTAGTCTTCCCAAGCTGCACTAACTACTGGAGATTGACTATTAAAAGGGGTGGGGATGGCATTGATCAAAATATATTATGTGCCCTACTTGCTCTTTCTATAACCAAACACCACTACCTGCAGGGACTAACCCAAAGGGTACTCAAAGTTTTGGAATCTGGAAGATGGATGTGTTCCACTTTGCAGAATTTGGAAAATTAAAATTTGTACATCACACCATTGACACTTATTCAGGCTTCCAATGGGCAACTGCCTTGAGCTCAGAAAAGGCTGATTCAGTAATCACACATTTATTAGAAGTTATGGCCATCATGGGTATACCTGCATAAATAAAGACAGATAATGGTTCAGCTTATGTCTCTAGGAAAATGAAATTGTTTTTTGCTTATTATAATATTAAGCATGTTACAGGCATACCACACAATCCTACAGGTCAAGCAGTTATAGAAAGATCAAATTGAACTATAAAGGATATGTTAACCAAACAGAAAGGGGTGGAAAATGCCTCCAGAAATAGATTACATAATGCTTTAATAACCTTGCATTTTCTTTTGTCCAGGTTTATTATTATTGTTAATATTAAAAATTTTCACCTCCACCCTTCCTCCCATTTCCCTCTCCCTCCCTACATCCCCCTCCCCCTCCTTCTCCAGTCTAAAGAACATTCAGGGTTCCCTACCCTGTGGGAAGTCCAAGGTCCCCCCCATCTAGTTCTAGGAAGGCGAGCATCCAGACTAGGTTCCCACAAAGCCAGTACATGGAGTAGAATCAAAACCCAGTGCCATTGTCCTTGGCTTCTCAGTCAGCCCTCCTTGTCGGTCACGTTCAGAGAGTGCTGTTTGATCACATGGTCCATCACTCCCAGTCCAGCTGGCCTTGGTGAGTTACCATTAGATCAGCCCCAGCATCCCAGTGGGTGGGCATACCCCTTGCAGTCCTGATTTCCTTGCTCATGTTCTACCTCCTTCTGCTCCTCATAAGGACCTTGGGGGCTCAGTCCAGTGCTCCAATGTGGGTCTCTGTCTCTATCTCCATCCATTGCCAGATGAGGATTCTATGGTAATATGCAAATTATTCAACAGTGTAGCTATGGGATAAGGCCAGTTCAGGCTCCCTCTCCTCTGCTTCTCAAGGAACAAGCTGGGGACATCTCTTTCGACACCTGGGAACCCCTCTAGAGTCCAGTCTCTTGCCAACCCTAAAATGGCCCCCTTAATTAAGATCAATACTTCCCTGCTCCCGTATCCACTCTTCCTCCTTCCCAACCATCCCATTCCCACAAGCCCTCCCCATCCTCCCCTTCTTACTTTTCTCTACCCATTTCCCCTTACCCCCACCACACCCCACCCCCAAGGCTCTCAATTTTGACTAGCAATCTTGTCTACTTCCAATATCCAGGAGGATAACTACATATTTTTCTTTGGCTTCACCTTCCTATTTAGCTTCTCTAGGATCAAGAATTATAGGCTTAATGTCCTTTATTAATGTCTAGAATCCACTAATAAGTAAGTACATACCATATTCATCTTTTTGGGTCTGGGTTACCTCACTCAGGATAGTGTTTTCTATTTCCATCCATTTGCAGGCAAAATTCAAGATGTCATTGTTTTTTACGGCCGAGTAGTACTCTAATGCATATATATTCCACACTTTCTTTATCCATTCTTCCGTTGAGGGGCATTCAGGTTGTTTCAAGGTTCTGGGAATTGCAAATAATGCTGCTACGAACATAGCTGAACAAATGCTTTTGTAGTATGATTGGGTATCTCTTGTGTATATTCCCAAGAGTGGAATTGCTGGATCTGGAGGTTGGTTGATTCCCAATTCCCTGAGAAACAACCACACTGATTTTCAAAGTTGTTGCACAAGTTTGCATGCCCACCAGCAATGGATGAGTATTTTCCTTACTCCACATCCTCTCCAGCATAGGCTATCATTGATGTTTTTGATTTTAGCTATTCTGAGAGGTGTAAGATGGTATCTCAAAGTTGTTTTGATTTGCATATCCCTGATGGCTAAGGAAGTTGAACATGACCTTAAGTGTCTCTTGGCCATTTAAACTTCTGTTGAAAATTCTCTGTTCAGTTCAGTGCCCCATTTTTTAATTCAGTTAATTAGAATTTTAAAGAAAACACTATCCTGAGTGAGATAACCCAGACCCCAAAAGTTGAATATGGTATGTATTCACTCATTTGTGGACTTTAGCCATAAAACCAGGACATTAAGCCTATAGTTCACAAGCCTAGAGAAGGCAAATAACAAGGTGAACCCAAAGAAAAACATATATAAATCCTCCTGGAAATTGCAAGCAAACAATATTGCCAGGCAAAAGTTGTGAGCATGGGAGTGGGAGCAGGGCTGGGGGAAAGGGAGAGGTGGAGAGGGAAAGGAGAAGGGAAGGACTGGCAAGAGCTTGGGGGAGTGGGAGGGTGGAGATAGAGGAAGGGCGGATATAGGAGCAGGGAAGAAGATATCTACATTAAGGGAGCCATTTTAGGGTTGGCAAGAGACTTGGCTCTAGAGGGGAACCCAGGTGCCTACGGGGATGACCCCAGCTAGGACCTTGTGCAGCAGAGGTGAGGGTTCCTGAACTGGCCTTGCCTCACTATCACACTGATGATTATCTCGAACATCACCATAGAACCTTTGTCCAGCGACAGATGGAGTTAGAGACAGAGACCCTCGTCAGAGAAATGAACTGAGCTCCTAAGGTCCAGTTGAAGAGCAAAAGAAGGAAGAAGACAAGCAAGGAAGTCAGGACTGCAAAGGGTTGGTTCACCAACTGAGTCAGTGTGCCTATTCTTTTTTTTTATATTTAAATTCAAAGTTTATTAAATTATAAAAGTTTCCATTTCCGCCCCTCCTCCCAACACCCTCCCACTCCCCCAACTCCCCCTCCTCCTCCCTCTCCATCCCTAAGAGCAGTCAGGGCTTCCTGCCCTGTGGGAAGTTCAAGTTCCTCCCCCCTCCCTCCAGGTCCAGAAAGGTGAGTATCCAAACAGACTGGATCCCCAAAATCCAGTATATGCAGAGGAAACAAGTCCCAGTGTCATTGTCAATGGCTTTTCAGAAAGACTCCAGGCCAGCCACATTCAGAGAATCCGGCCACATTCAGAGAATCTGGTTGGATCACGTGCTCGTTCAGTCTCAGTCCAACTGGCCTTGGTGAACTCTCATTAGATCAGTCCCCTTGTATCAGTGGGTGATCGCACCCCTCGCGGTCCTGATTTCCTTTTTCATGTTCTTCCTCCTTCTGCTCCTCATTTGGACCATGGCGGGCTCAGGCCGGTGTTCCAATGTGGGTCTCCGTCTGTATCGCCATCCATCACCGGATGAAGGTTCCCTCTGGTCTTGCCTTCTTTGCTCACGTTCTCTTTCCTTCTGCTTCTCGTTTGGACCTAGGGAGTTAAGTCCAGTGTTCCGATGTGGGTCTCTGTCTCTATCTCCATCCATCGCCAGATGAAGGTTCTATGGTGATAAGCAAAATATGTGCTTATTCTAATGCGAGCTCACCAAATCCAGCTGGACAGGGTCTGAATGAGCAGGTGATCAAACCGGACTCTCTCATTGTGGCTGACAATGGGGGCTGACTGAGAAACCATTGAAAAAGGCACTGGGACTTGTTTTTTATGGCATGTTCTGGCTTTTTGGGACCCTAGTCTAAATGGATGCACAACTCCCTAGGCCTGGATGCAGGAGGGAGGGTCTTGGACTTCTCACAGGGCAGATTTCCTTGCCCTCTCTCTTGAGGGAGTGGGCAAGGGAAGGGGGGAGTGGGGGAAGCGGGAGGGAATTGTGAGGAGAGAAGGAAATATAAATATTTGAATGGAAAAATAAAAAAATTGAATACATAATCGGTAACAAAACAAATATCCAAGATACAAAACAATTGTAGTAACTACCTGTGTACTATTTGATTACCCTGGAATAAAGTTCGAATTCAACAATTCTACTTCCACAAAGCCTACAAACTCATGGAAACTGAACAGTTAACTATTGAACCACCCCTGGTTAAAGGAAGAAATAAAGAAAGAAATTAAAGTCTTCCTTGAATTTAATGAAAATAAAGACACAACATACCCAAACCTATGGTACACTATGAAAGCAGTGCTAAGAGGAAAGTTCATAGCACTAAGTGCCCACATAAAGAAAATGGAGAAAGCACACATTAGAGACTTAACAGCACACCTGAAAGCTCTAGAAAAAATAAGAAGCAGACTCACTCAGGAGGAGTAGAACACTGGAAATTATCAAACTGAGGGCTGAAAACAACAAAATAGAAACACATAAAACAATCCAAAGAATCAATGAAACAAAAAGCTGGTTCTCAGAGAAAATCAACAAGACTGACAAACCCCTATCCAAACTAATCAAACGGCAGAGAGAGAACATGCAAATTACCAAAAACAGAAATAAAAAGGGGGGCATAACCACAGACAGAGAGGAAATTTAGAAAATTGTTTGATTTTTACTACAAAAGCCTGTATACCACAAAATTAGAAAATGTGAAAGAAATGACATTTTTTTAAGATAAGTACCATATACCAAAATTAAATCAAGACCAGGTGAACAATTTAAATAGACCTGTAAGTCGTGAGGAAATAGAAGCTGTCATAAAAAAACCTCCCAACTAAAAAAAGCCCAGAACCAGATGGCTTCAATACAGAATTCTACTAGAACTTCCAAGAAGAGCTAATACCTGTACTCCTTAATATGGTTCACAAAATAGAAATTGAAGAGTCATTGCCAAGCTCCATTTTTGAAGCTACAGTTACCCTGATACCAAAACCACACAAAGACTCAACCAAGAAAGAGAATTACAGACCAATCTCACTCATGAACATTGATGCAAAAATTCTCAACAAAATACTGGTAAACTTAATCCAAGAACACATCCAAAAAATTATACATTATGATGAAATAGGCTTCATCCCAGAGAGGCAGGACTGGTTCAACATACGAAAATCTATCAATGTAATCCATCATATAAATAAACTGAAAGAAAAAAATCATATGATCATTTCATTACATGCTGAAAAAGCATTTGACAAAATTCAACACCCCTCTATCATAAAGGTTTTGGAGAGGTTAGGGATACAAGTTTCATACATAAATATAAAAAAGCAATATGCAGCAAGCCGACAGCTAACATTAAATTAAATGGAGAGAAAGTCAAAGACATTCCATTAAAATCAGGAACAAGACAAGGCTGTCCACTCTCTCTATACCTCTTAAATATTGTGCTTGAAGTTCTAGCAATAGCAATAAGACAGCATAAAGAGATCAAGGAGATTTGAATAGGAAAGGAAGAAGTCAAATTTTCATTATTTGCAGATGATATGATAGTGTACCTAAGTGACCACAAAAACCCAACCAAATAACTCCTACAGCTGATAAACACCTTTAGTAATGTGGTAGGATACAACATCAACTTCAAAAAATCTATATGCAAAGAATAAAGAAGCAGAGAGGGAAATCAGTGAAACATCATCTTTCACGATATTCACAAATACAAAAGTATCTTGGGGTAACTCTAACCAAGGAAGTGAAAGATCTATTTGACAAGAACTTTAAGTCTTTGATGAAAGATGTTGAAGAGGATACCAGAAAATGGAAGAATCTCCCATGCTCTTAGATTGGTAAGATTAACATGGTAAAAATGGCAATTCTACCAAAAGCAATCTATAGATTCAATGCAATCCCCATCAAAATCCCAACAAAATTCTTCACAGACCTTGAGAGAACAATAATCAACTTTATATGGAAAAACAAAAAACCCAGGATAGCCAAAACAATCCTATATAATAAAAGTACTTCCGGAGGCATTACCATCCCTGACTTCAAAATCTGTTACAGAGCTACAGAACTTAAGAAACTAGACATTAAAACTGTGATTAAACCAATTAAAAATGGGGTACTTAACTGAACAGAGAATTCTCAACTTAAGAAGTTCAAATGGCCAAAAGACAATTAAGGTCATGTTCAACCTCCTTAGCGATCAGGGAAATGCAAATAAAAACAACTTTGAGATACCATTTTACACCTGTCAGAATAGCTAAAATCAAAAACACCAGAGATAACCTATGCTGGAGAGGATGTGGAGTAAGGAGAACACTCATCCATTGCTGGTGGGAGTACAAACTTGTGCAATCACTTTGGAAATCAGTGTGGTCGTTTCTCAGAATAGTGGGAGTCAACCTACCTCAGGACCCAGCAATTCCACTCTTGGGAATATACCCAAGAGTCATCCAATCATATTACAATAGCATTTGTTCAACTATGTTCACAACAGCACTATTTGTAATAGCCAGAACCTGGAAACAACCTAGGTGCCCCTCAATAGAAGAATGGATAAAGATGGTGTGGCACATATACACATTAGAGTTCTATTCAGTGGTAAAAAACCAATGACATCTTGAATTTTGCATGCAAATTGATGGAAATAGAAACACTTTAGAGAGTGAGATAACCCAGACTCAAAAAGATGAATATGGTATGTACTCACTCATAAGTGGATTTTAGCCATAATTAAAGGACATTGAGCCTATAATTCATGATCCTAGAGAAGCTAAATAAGAAGTAGACAAGATTGCCAGGCAAAAGTTGGGTGCATGGGGGTGGGAAGTGGATGTAAGGGGAGATGAGTATAGAGAAGGGAGAAGGGGAGGATTCAGGAGAGCTTGGGGGAATGGGATGGGTGGGATGGAGGAAGGGTGGATATGAGAGCAGGGAAGTTAATATCTTAATTAAGGGAGCCATTTTAGGGTTTGCAAGAGACTTGACTCTAGAGGGGTTCCCAGGTCCAAGGAGAGGTCCCCAGATTGTTCCCTGGGCAGCAGAGGAGAGGGTGCCTGAACTGGCCTTGACCCATAGCCACACTGATGAATATCTTGCATATCATCATAGAACCTTCATTTGGCGATGGATGGAGATAGAGACAGAGACCCACATTGGAGCGCTGGACTTAGCTCCCAAGGTCCAAATGAGGAGCAGAATGAGGTAGAACATGGGCAAGGAAGTCAAGACCACGAGCGGTGCGTCAACCCACTGAGATGGTGGGACTGATCTAATGGGAGCTCATCAAGGCCAGCTGGACTGGGACTGATGGAGCATGTGATTAAACTGGACGCTCTGAATGTGGCTGTCAATGAGGGCTGACTGAGAAGCCAAGGACAATGGCTCTGGGTTTTGATTCTACTGCATGGACTGACTTTGTGGGAGCCTGGATTGTTTGGATGCTCACCTTTATATACATGGATGGAGTGGGGAGGACCTTGGACTTCCCACGGGGCAGGGAACCCTGACTGCTCTTAGGACTAGAGCGGGAGGGGAGGTGAGTTGGGGGGGAAAGGGAGACAGGGAGGAGGTGGAAATTTTTAATATATAAATAAATTTTAAAAATTTTTTAAAAAGAAAGTGTCTGGTGTGTTTATATACAACCTGAGCTAGGTTTAAGCATGTTCATAATATAAAATATACATCCATACCACCTCCAAATCCTATCTGGAATTCAGTCCTAGTGTCTTTCAACTCTTTTTATTTATTTAATTATTTTTTATTTTTTTTTATTGATTTTATTGAGTTCTATAATTTTCTCTGCTCCCCTCCCTGTCTCTCCTCTTCCCTTCAATCCTCTCCCGTTGTCCCCATGCTCCCAATTTTCTCAGGAGATCTTGTCTTTTTCTACTTCCCATGTACATTAGATTGACGTATGTCTCTTTTAGGGCCCTCATTGTTGTCTAGGTTTTTTGTGATTGTGCTTTATAGGCAGGTTTTTCTTTGCTTTATGTTTAAAAACCATGTATGAGTGAGTACATATGATAATTGTCTTTATGCATCTGGGTTACCTCACTCAATATGATGTTTTCTATATGTATCAATTTGCCTGCAAATTTCAAGATATTATTATTTTCTGCTGTGTAGTATTCCATTGTGTAAGTGTACCACATTTTTCTTATCCATTCTTTGGCTGAGAATCATTTAGTTGTTTACACTTTCTGGCTATAACAAACAATGCTGCTGTGAACATAGTTGAACACATGTCCTTGGGCTATGATTGAACTGGGTCTTGAGGTAGGTTGCTTCCTAATTTTCTGAGAAATTGTCACACTAATTTCTAACATGGTTGTGCCATCTTGCACTCCCACCAGCAATAAAGGAGTGTTTCCTTTACCCCACAACTTCTCCAGCATAAGTTGTCATCGGTGTTTTTGATCTTGGCCATTCCTACAGGTATAAGATGGAATCTCAGAGTTGCCTTGATTTGCATTTCTCTGATGAATAAGGATGTTGAGTATGTCCTTGAGTGTCTTTCAGCTATTTCAGAGTTGCCATTGCAGTTTCTAAATACTTTGTACACAGTACCTTTACCTAGGAGAAGGTACATGGATGTGTTCCTTTTCCTATGCTGTCAACTAAAGTGTTACTGGTTATCTTAGTAATCACAAAGTCTGGAAGTTATATACAAGTATGTGTGTGGGTCTGTGTGTAGATATGTGCACATGATTGCAGGTGTGCATCTGAGCCACCGGAACTGGAGTTTGCAGGTGTTTGTGAGCTACCCAGTATGGGTGCTGGGAATTGAACTTAGATCCTTTACCACTGAGCCATTTCTCCAGCCCCAGACATATATATTTTTATCTAGCATATTTGATGGCACTTTTAAAATCCTACTACCAGTTGAGAAGTGAAGATTTAAATTTTATTATTTGACAACAAAAAGGATACCACTTCGTATGTGGTCCTCTGGTGACATCAGTCTCTTATTTCAGTACCTACCTTTGGGTCTGTTATTCAGTAAGTCTTCAAACATACACCATCAACCTAGAGATACTGAGTGTGAAAACTAGTGT
The DNA here is from genome assembly GCF_982192425.1 of Myodes glareolus. NCBI lineage: Eukaryota > Metazoa > Chordata > Mammalia > Rodentia > Cricetidae > Myodes > Myodes glareolus. The sequence goes on from NC_142053.1 coordinate 123,396,486, forward strand.
TTAAATGATCTGACTTAAGGTTTAATTATTTAAAATAATAAATACAGAGCTGGATTTCAGCTCTTAGCTTCTGAGTCCCCAGGCCTTCCTTTCTACAGTCCACATACCACCAGATATTTGAACATTTAAGAAAGTTTATTCTGTTCTCAGGCTGTGTGCCAGAGAAACCGAATATGGTATACAGAGACATCTACCCTGTTAATGCAAGCGGGAGGAAGAAGACACTTAGATAATGCAGTAATGTTTCTGCAAGTGTACATAAGAAGCTCTTTTTAGAATATGTTTTTTTTCTAAATTGCTTGACATCAGCCATGTGTAAGTTAAACAGGATTTAGTTCTCAGTATTTTCCTCCTCTAGAGCTGTCTTTCCAGGAAGGATGATTAAGTGAAATATAAACATGGAGAAGAAAAGTAGACTGCTTTCCAAACATTTTAGTGATTTGTTTCTTAAATAAACAACTAATCATTGTTACCTCTATTGAAGATAAAGTGTCTCCCAAGGTTGTTATATGATTGAAAGTGAATTTTGAGTATTATTTTATATTGAGAGAGTTCAAATGCTTCAGCAATGACTCTAACAGGTTCTTAGTGAAATGTGACTCCCTGCATAACTGTAAGCCTGTCCCCTGTCTGTACTTACAAAAATGATGCTATGATACCATGCAGTAAATTCAAGCCACCCCCTTTACCTTTAAACAAAATAATAAGAGTTTGATGGACAAATTGGTTTTACTATATATTTTTTTTTCACTTTTAAGAAACCTCTGTTGAGAACTCTGTTAAGGTCTGTACTCCCCTTTTTAAAATTGGATTATTTGTTCTTTTGATGACCAATTTCTTGAGTTCTTTGTATATTTTAGAGATCAGGTCTGTCCGATGTGGGGTTGGTAAATATTTTTCTCATTCTGTAGGCTGTCATTTTGTCTTGTTGACCATTTCCTTTGCTTTACAGATGTGTCTCAGTTTCAGGAAGTCCCATTTATTAATTATTTCTCTCAGTGTCTGTGCTATTGGGGTTATATTTAGGAAGTGGTCTCCCGTAACAATGCATTCAAGTGTACTTCCCACTTTCTCTTTTATGAGGTTAAATGTGGCTGGCTTTATGTTGAAGCCTTTGATCCATTTGGATTTGAGTTTTGTGCATGGTGATAGATATGGATCTATTTTCATTCTTTTACATGTTGATATCCAGTTATGCCAGCCCCATTTGTTGAATGTGCTTTCTTTTTTCCATTTGATATTTTTACTTGTCAAAAATTATGTGTTTGAAGATGTATGCAATAATATCCCGGTCTTTGATTCAGTTCTATTGGTCCTCCTGTGTGTTTTTATGCCAATGCCAGGTTGTTTTAAGTACTGTAGCTCTGTAGTAGAGTTTGAAGTCACGGGTTGTGATGCTTCTAGAAGTTTTTTTATTGTACAGGATTATTTTTGCTATCCTGAGTATTTTGCTTTTCCATATAAAGTTCAGTATTGTTATTTCTAGATCTGTGAAGAATTTTACTGGGATTTTGATGAGCATTGCATTGAATCTTTCAATTGCTTTTGGTAAGATTGCCATTTTTACTATATTAATTCTGCCTACCCAAGAGCATGAGAGATCTATCAACTTTCGGGTGTCTTCTTCAAGTCCTTTCTTCAAAGGTTTAAAGTCCATTTCATGCAAGTCTTCCACTTCCTTGATTAGAGTCACTCCAAGATATTTTAGGCTATTTGTTGCTACTGTGAAGGGTGATGTTTCTCAATGTTCTTTCCCAGCCCATTTATCATCTGCATAAAGCAGGGCTACTGATGTTTTTGAGTTAAACTTGTATCCTGCTACATTACTGAAAGTGTATATGAGTTGTAGATGTTCCTTGGTATATTTTTTTGGTCTCTTATGTAAACTATCATATCATCAGCAAATAGTGAGAGTATGACTTCTTTTCTGATTTGTATCCTTTTGATCTCCTTTGTTATATTGCTCTAGGTAGGACTTCAAGAACTCTATGAGTAGATATGGAGAGAGTGGACAACATTCTTTTTTTCCTGAATTCAGTGGGATTGCTGTGAATTTCTCTCCATTTGGTTTAATATTAGCTGTTGGCTTCCTGTATATTGACTTTATTTGTTTAGTTATGTTCCTTGTATCCCAGCTCTCTCCAAGACCTTTATCATAAAGGGATTTTGTATTTTGTTGAAAGCTTTTTTGGCATCTAATGAGATGAACAAGTGTTTTTTTTTCAGTTTGTTTATATGGTGGATTAAGTTGACAGATTTTCATATGTTGAACCATCCCTGCATCTCTGGGATGAAGCTTACTTTATTATGGTGTATAATGGTTCTATGTGTTCTTGGATTAGATTTCCCAGTGTTTTATTTAGTAATTTTGCACCAATGTTCATGAGTAAGATTGCCTGTAATTCTTTATTAGTAATGTCTTTATGTAGTTTTGTATCAGGGTAATAATAGCCTCATAAAAAGAGTTTGGCAATGTTCCTTCTGTTTTTATTGTGTGGAACAATTTTTGGAGTGTTGGTATTGTTCTTTGAAAGTCTTGTAGAATTCTGCACTGAAACCTTCTGGTCCTGGGCTTTTTTTTTTTGGTTGGAAGATTTTGATGACTCTTTCTATTTCTTCAGCAGTTATATGTCTGTTTAATTTGTTTATCTGATCTTGATTTAATTTTAATAAGTGATAAATAACCAGAAAGTTGTCTATTTCCTTTAAGTTTTACAATTTTTTTGGTATATGGGTTTTCAAAATATAACCTGATGATTCTCTTTATTTCCTCAATGCCTGTTGTTGTATTCTACTTTTCATTTCTGATTTTGTTAATTTGGATATTCTCTCTCTGCCTTTTGGTTAGTTTGGATAAAGGTTTGTCTATTTTGTTGATTTTCTCATAGAACCAACTCTTTGTCTCATTGATTCTTTGTACTGTTTTCTTTGTTTCTGTTTGTTGATTTCAGCTCTCACTTTGATTATTTTCAACTGTCTAGTTCTCTGTCTAGTTCTCTTAGGTGACTTTGCTTCTTTCTGTTCTAAAGTTTTCAAATGTTCTATTAATTTACTCGTGTGGGATTTTTCCAGCTTCTTTTCTTTAGTACTATGAACTTTCTTCTTCTTCTTTTTTTTGAAAGTAATTTTATTAAATTATAAAAGTTTCCATTTCCGCCCCTCTTCCCACCACCCTCCCACTCCCCCCACTCCCTCTCCTCCTCCCTCTTCATCCCTTAGGACAGTCAGGGTTTCCTGCCCTGTGGGAAGTTCAAGTTCCTTCCCCCTCCCTCCAGGTCCAGGAAGGTGAGTATCCAAACAGACTGGATCCCCAAAACCCAGTATATGCAGAGGAAACAAGTCCCAGTGTCATAGTCAATGGCTTTTCAGAAAGACTTCGGGCCAGCCACATTCAGAGAATCCGGCCACATTCAGAGAATCTGGTTGGATCACATGCTCGCTCAGTCCCAGTCCAACTGGCCTTGGTAAACTCTCATTAGATCCGTCCCCTTGTATCAGTGGGTGAGAGAATTCCTCGCAGTCCTGATTTCCTTTTTCATGTTCTTCCTCCTTCTGCTCCTCATTTGGACCTTGGGGGGCTCAGTCTGGTGCTCCAATGTGGGTCTCCGGAACTTTCTTCTTAACACTACTTTCATTGTGTCCCATAACTTTGGGTATGTTGTGTGGTCATTTTCATTGAATTTTAGGAGGTCTTTAATTTCTCCCTTTATTTCTTCCTTGACTCATTGAGGATTCAGGTGAGCATTGTTTTTAATTTTCATGTCTCTGTGGGCTTCTGAAATTAGCATTGCTGTTGAATTCTATTTTTAAGCCATAGTGATCCAATAAGATACATGGATCACTAATAAGATTCCGATTTTTGGTATCTGTTGAGGTTTGTTATGTTGCCTACTATGTGGTCAATTTGGTACTGAGAAGAATATGTATTCCTTTTTCATTGATATTTATTGAGCTCTACATTTTTCTCTGCTCCGCTCCCTGCCTCTCCGCTCCCACCTTCAATCCTCCCTCAAGGTCCCCATGCTCCCAATTTACTCAGGACATCTTGTCTTTTTCTACTTTCTACTTCCCATGTAGATTATATCTTTGTAAGTCTCTCTTACTGTGTGCATTGTTGTCTAAGTTCTCTGGGATTGTGGTTTGTAGGCTGGCTTTCCTTGCTTTATGTTTAAAAACCACCTATGAGTGAATACATGTGTTAATTGTCTTTCTGTGTCTGGGTTACTTCACTCAAAATAATGTTTTCTAGCTCCATCCATTTTCCTGCAAAATTCAAGGTATCATTATTTTTTCTGCTATGTAGTACTCCATTGTGTAAATGTACCACAATTTTCTTTTCCATTCTTTAATCAAGGAGCATTTAGGTTGTTTCCAAGTTCTGGTTATGACAAACAATGTAGCAATGAACATAGTTGAGCACTTGTCCTTGTGGCACAACTGGGCATCCTTTGGATATATACCCAAAAGTTGTATTCCTGGGTCTTGAGGAAGGTTGTTTCCTAATTTTCTGAGAAATCACCACACTGACATCCAAAGGAGTTGTACCAGCTTGCACTCAGCAATGCAGAAGTGTTCCCTTGTTCCCACAAGCTCTCCTGCATAAGTTGTCATCAGTGTTTTTGATTTTTGCCATTTTTACAAGTGAAAGATGAAATATCAGAGTTGTTTTGATTTGCATTTCTCTGATGATTAAGGAAGTTGAACATTTCCTTAAGTGTCTTTCAGCCATGTTAGATTCCTCTGTTGAGAGTTCTTTGTTTTGGTCTGTATTCCATTTTTTCTGGATTTTGTGATCTTTTGGTGTTCAATTTCTTGAGTTATGTGTATATTTTGGAGAGTAGGCCTCTGTCTGATGTGGGGTTAGTGAAGATCTTTTCCCAATCTGTAGGCTGTCAAATTGTCTTGTTGACAGTGTCCTTTGCTTTACAGAAGCTTTTCAATTTTAGGAGGTCCCATTTATTAATTGTTTCTCTCAGTGTCTTTGCTGCTGGGGTTATATTTAGGAAGTGGTTCCCTGTGCTAATGCATTTAAGTATACTTCCCACTTTCTTTTCTATAAGGTAAACTATCGTATCATCAGCAAACAGTGAGAGTTTGACATCTTTTCCAATTTATATCCCTTTGATCTTCCTTTGATGTTTTATTGCTTTAGCTAGGATATCAATAACTATATTAAATAGATATGGAGAGAGTAGACAACCTTCTTTTGTTCCTGATTTCAGAGGAATTGCCGGAAATTTCTCTCCATTTAGTTTGATGTTGACTGTTGGCTTTCTGTATATTGCCTTAATTATGTTTAGGTATGTTCCTTGTATTCCCTGCTCTCTCCAAGACCTTTATCATGGCCCTGTTGGATTTGTGCTCATTATGTAGTCCCGGTTATCCCTGATATTTCTCATGGGATATCAAAGGTTTTGTCCTTAGGATGAGAAACAAGGATTTCATTTTCTATGCTCCCATTCAAAACAAAAACATTGAAAGGATTGAAAATGATTGGTAGTACTAAATAAGTAGATGAGAATAAAGGCTAAAGCTTTAAAAACAGATGAATTAAACATCTTCCATATACACAATAATTATGCAAAAACAAAAAGTTTCCATCTTTTTAAATTAAGGAATAAATTCTATAGAATCAGACATAAAAACAAACCTAAGTTTTCTTCAGTTTTGACATAAGTGTAAAGTAAGTATAAATTTGTAGAATATTTTTTAGCTTTACAAGTTATGAAATTTCAAATTTTACTTTCAGATATTGTCTTATATAACCAATATTGTTGAACCTGGTTCTCATTGATATGACAACAGTCATATGTATCTAGACAACAGCAAAGATGTTTTCAGCAGTTAATGGTGGCATTTCTTAGATTAAATAAACATTAGATAGAAAGACCAAATATAAAATAAGTAAAAACGAATTCCATTCATGTATAGCAACATAATACAACAATTATTTGAAATCAGTATTGCTCACAACACATTTAAAACAGGCCTGGATTGAATGAGACAAAATATAATGCTAAACAAGACAAAGTAAAGGCAATGAGGCGACAACTACTTGAATATAACTCTAACAGAATTTAGGCACAACTTGTGTAAAGAAAGTGAAAATTCTGATCACTGTTAGAAAAATGTGGTAAATAGAAAAATCCATGTGTGAATTTATCTACGGTAAGCTATTAAGTAAAATTTATTGACATCAGTTACAGCAACCAAAATACATTAAGAGCGGTTACATATTGAGAATGATCAAACATGTGAATATAGAGTTCAACATTTAAATATACTTACATGTATTTTAATTTTTTTATTAATTTATAAAAATGTTCACTTCCGCCCCTCCTTCCAATACCCTCGCACTCCCCCCACTCCGTCTCCTCCTCCCTCTCCAGTTCTAAGAGAATTCAGGGTTTCCTGCCCTGTGGGAAGTTCAAGTTTCTCCCCCCATCCCTCCAGGTCTAAGAAGGTGAGCATCCAAACAGACTAGGATCCTAAAAAGCCAGTACATGCAGATGAAACAAGTCCCAGTGCCATTATCAATGACTTCTCAGATAGCCCCCATGTCAACCACATTCAGAGAATCCGGTTTGATCACGCTTGTTCAGTCCCAGTCCAGCTGGCCTTGATGAGCTCTCATTAGATCAGTCCCCTTGTATCAGTGGGTGAACGCACCCCTGGCGGTCCTGACTTCCTTGTTCATGTTCTCCCTCCTTCTGCTCCTCATTTGGACCTTGGGGCCTCAGTCCAGCGCTCCAATGTGGGTCTCTGTCTCTATCTCCATCCATCTCCAGATGAAGGTTCTATGGTGATATGCAAAATATTCATCAGTATGGTTATGGGCCAAGGCCAGTTCAGGCACCCTCTCCTCTGCTGCCCAGGGAACAATCTGGGGACCTCTACTTGGACCTGGGAACCCTTTTAGCATCAAGTCTCTTGCAAACCCTAAAATGGCTCCCTTAGTTGAGATAAATACTTCCCTGCTCCCATATCCATCCTTCCTCCCTCCCCCATCCCACTCCCTCAAGCTATCCCTAATCCTCCCCTACTCCCTTCTCTCTAACCATCTCCCCTTCCTTCCACCTCCCCACCCTCTGTGCACCCAAGGTTGCCTGGCAATCTTGTCTACTTCCAATATCTAGGAGGATAACTATATGATTTTCTTCATGTTCACCTTCTTATTTAGCTTCTCTAGGATCACGAATTATAGGCTCAAAGACCTTTAATTATGGCTAGAATCCACTTATGAGTGAGTACATGTAGTATGAGCTGCGGGCAGGCCTGCTTTTCATCCTGCCCGGCTCCCGCACAGCTAGCTTAGTCCCAGAAATAACAACACACAAATTGTATTCATTTAAGCACTGCCTGGCCCATTATCTCTAGAGAGTTAGTTACTGGCTAACTCTCACATCTTGATTAACCCATTTCTAACCATCTGTGTAGCATCACGAGGTCGTGGCTTACCGGGAGAGATTTAGCATGTCTGACCTGGTGGCTGGCTCCATGGCGTCTGCCTCATTGCCCTCTTCCCAGCATTCTGTTCTGTTAGCTCCGCCTACCTAATTTTCTGTCCTATCAAGGGGCCAAGGCAGTCTCTTTATTGATCAATGAAAATAACACAATAGACAGATAACCCTCCTCAATCATTTCCCCTTTTTCTGTTTAAACAAAAAAGAAAGGCTTTCATTTTAACATAGTAAAATTACACATAACAAAACAGTTATCAAGCAAGAATTACAGTCACAATATTTATAACTATATCTTTATCATAATAATGGAAAACTATAACTATGACTATCCATTCTTTAACTCCATCAAAGACTCCAGAAGGATATATTACCTAAGTAAACAAGAAGTAAGCAACTTCCAAAACTCTAGAAATGACAGAGACATCTCACTGCCTGGACAGTCACCCAAAGTTCCACTGTATCGTTGGGGCACCCATCTTCGGCCTTCAGGCCCATAATATCCAGAGACATTTCCATGAAGCAGGAAATTTTAAAGGCAATTCAGTCACTATCTGCTGTGTCCTGCAGAATGTCTTGCAGACTCTTTCATGAATCAGGAACCCCGAAAGATCATCTCACCTTTAGGCAAGTTCAGCAGTCCTCTCTCTGCGGGTTCTCTGTGTCCAGTTTATATAACAGTCCAGGCAAGAGCTGTTTCTTGCCCAAATGGCTATCCAACTCCATAAGGAGCCTCTTCGATGCCCATCTTCCTCTTGAAGTAGATTAGTGCTGCCAGGAGCAGACGTGTCTCATTGTCATGAAAAGTCCTAAGTTATTAAAACATTAAATGCCATGTTCTGTAGTCTTTGAAAGATGTGAATGTCTATCTGAAATATATCTATGCACTTCTAGAAAATCAGACTAACATTACTTCAAGCTTGACTATTATCGATGATTATCCATTAACAACCTATATTTTTAATTATACATTGCATTTTTAAATGAACTACACAATCAAAATCAGAAATATATACACATATAACAAAATTGACCTTAAAATCCATACCAATGCAAATTATTCATATCTATATCATATCCCCCTTTAAATGTAAAAGAACATTTATAAACAATATTTGGGAATATGGACGTAGTTATTTGTCTCCAAACTTCTTCCTGCTGAATAGGGGCGCTGTTAATCAGGTCTTTCATGGTAAAACCTGTCTGCCAGGTTCATCTCAGTTGACAGTTGAATGAAGTAATTTCTTGAGGGTGTTCACAGCAACCTTTCAGGAGGATGTGGTCTATCATACCATATTGGGATAGAAGCAATCCACAGGGTCTCATCCTCTGTGAAAACAAAAGAAGAACCTCCTTTCCAAAATATCATATCCTTAGATCCAAATTCAGAAGTCAAGGTATTTTGAACATATCTATCTTGGATTAGTTCAGCAGCATTTATAAACAAATATCTTTTAGCAGCTGTTGCTCCTTCCTCAGCATTTAAACAATTCAAAGAGAGCATAATAGCATACAGTATCAAGATTCTCTGTGTATTTTCATCTTTATGTAGCTTTATTTTAACCTCTATTTTTTTTATTTTTACTTTTACTTTTTGAGACAGGTTCTTTGTATATCTTTGTCCTGGAATAACTCTGTAGACCAGGCTGTCCTTGAACTCACAGAGATTTGTCTGTCTCTGCACCCCAGTGCTGGGATTAAAGGCGTGTGGTACCATACCTTGAACTCAGAGATCCTTCTGTCTCTGACTCCCAGGCATTGGGATTAAAGGTGTGTGCTACCACACCTTGAAGTTACAGAGGTCAGTCTACCTCTACCCCTTGAAGTCACAGAGGTCAATATGCCTCTACCTCCAGGGCATTGGGATTAAAGGTGTGTACCACCACACATAACTACTCTCTTTTTACTTTAAGAACTTTAACTTTTATCCTGCATTTATTTGTAACACACTATAAACCATTTAGAGGTTTTCTTCGTCTTTGAATCTCTCTTTACTGTATATCTCTCCTTTTTTCTGACCACATGAGCCTAAAACCGTGGCTTTGATGGCTGGATCTAGGCCATTTCTTAGCTTTCCAGACTCATGGCTGAGATACCAGCCAGAGTTGTGTTCACTGCCACAACTCTATGGCATTTCAAGGTCCTTGCTAGCAAGCAAGCTGAATCATTCTGCTCACAGACCACACTCGGTCGGACTGCCTGCCTGAAACAGTCAGAGATTGCCCTGGCAGGGCAGCCCAGAAAGATGGCATTTTAAAACAGCGCAGCTTTTTTTTTCCTGCTACGGCTGAAACTGAAAAGCATGCATTCAGTTTTTCACCAACACCGTTTAAGTGTTTCGTGGCAGGACCTCTTAATGAGCTACAAAGTTTTGCAGCTAAAGCTGAGTCAGGAAGCCTCCCTTAGACGAGAGCACTTGCTTGCTCTAGCAAACAGAGCAGACCTGAGAAATTGCTGCTACCAACAAAACATGCTTTACTCTATTTGTTCCCAAGCTTTCTCAAGCTTTCTGTGGATTCAGTTATCCACGTTGGTGCCATCTGTAGTAAGGAGTTGCGGGCAGGCCTGCTTTTTGCCTCACCCAGCTCCCGCACGGCTAGCTTAGTCCCAGAAATAACAACACACAAATTGTATTCATTTAAGCACTGCCTGGCCCATTATCTCTAGAGAGTTAGTTACTGGCTAACTCTCACATCTTGATTAACCCATTTCTAACCATCTGTGTAGCATCACGAGGTCGTGGCTTACCGGGAGAGATTTAGCATGTCTGACCTGGTGGCTGGCTCCATGGCGTCTGCCTCATTGCCCTCTTCCCAGCATTCTGTTCTGTTAGCTCCACCTACCTAATTTTCTGTCCTATCAAGAGGCCAAGGCAGTCTCTTTATTGACCAATGAAAATAACACAATAGACAGATAACCCTCCTCCATCAAGTACATACCATATTTCTCTTTTTGTGACTTGGTTACCTCACTCAGTAAAGCGTTTTCTATTTCCATCCATTTGCATGCAAAATTCAAGATATCATTATGTTTTACTGCTGGGTAGTACTCTAATATGTATATGTGCTTCACTTTCTTTATCCATTTTTCAATTGACAGGCATCTAGGTTGTTTCCAGGTTCTGGCTATTACAAATAAAGCTGCTATGAACATAGTTGAACAAATTCTTTTGTAGTATGATTGGGCATCTCTTTTTTTTTCTTTTTATTTTTTTATTAAATTATAAAAGTTTCCATTTCAGCCCCTCCTCCCACCTCCCCCACTCCCTCTCCTCCTCCCTCTCCATCCCCCAGAGCAGTCAGGGTTTCCTGCCCTGTGGGAAGCCCAAGCTCCTCCCCCCTCCCTCCAGGTCCAGGGAAGGTGAGAGTCCAAACAGACTGGAGCGCCAAAATCCAGTATATGCAGAGGAAGCAAGTCCCAGTGTCATTGTCAACGGCCCTTCAAAAAGGCTGCAGGCCAGCCACATTTAGAGAATCTGGCTGGATCACGTCCTCGCTCAGTCGATTGGGCATCTCTTGTGTATATTCCCAAGAGTGGAATTGCTGGGTCCTAAGGTAGGTTGACTCCCAATTTTCTGATAAACTGCCACACTGATATCCAAAGTGGTTGCACAAGTTTACATTCCAACCAGCAATGGATAATAATAAATTGAAAGGAAAAACCATATGATCATTTTATGATGCTGAAAAAGCATTTGAAAAAATTTAACTCCCCTTTATGATAACGGTCTTGGAGAGATTAGGGATACAAGGTTCATACCTAAATATAATAAAAACAATATATAGCAAGCCAACAGCTAATATCAAATTAATTGGAGAGAAACTTAACGCTATTCCACTAAAATCAGGAACAAGACAAGGCTGTCCACTTTCTCCATATCTCTTCAATATAGTGCTTGAAGTTCTAGCAATAGTAATAAGACAACATAAAGAGATCAAGGGAATTCGAATTGGAAAGGAAGAAGTCAATCTTTCATATCCATTCTCTTAACCCATGCCTTTTCATAGGTTAATTGAGTTCATTGATATTAAGTGACATTAATGACCATTGGTTGTTAACTCTGTTTTTTTTTTTGGTGGTAGTGTTTGTGTGTTTCTCTTGTTTGAGTTGTGCTGGTGGAGGTTTGTCAGATGTCTGTGTTATTGTGAGTGTTGTTGGCTTCCTTGGGTTTAGGTTTTCCTTCTAGTACTTTCTGTAAATCTGGGTTTTTTGATACATATTTTTAAAATTGTTTTTGTCATGGAGTATCTTGTTTTCTCCATCGATAGTGAATGGAAGCTTTGTTGGGTATAGTAGTCTTGGCTTGGTCTTTTAGTTTCTGTAGCACATCTATCCAAGACCTTCTGGCTTTCATGGTTTCCACTGAGAAGTCGGGTGTAATTCTGATAGGTTTACTTTATATGTTACTTGACCTTTTTCCTTTGCAGCTCTTAATATTCTTTCTTTAATCTGTATATTTTGTGTTTTGATTATTATATGACAAGGGGATTTTTTTTGATCCAGGCTATTTGTTATTCTGTAAGCTTTTTGTACATTCATATGTATATCCTTCCTTAGGTTGGGAAAGTTTTCTTCTATGATTTTGTTGAATATGTTTCTGTGCCTTTGAGCTGGAGTTCTTTTCCCTCTTCTAACACTACTTTTCTTAGGTTTGGTCTTTGATGGTGTCATAGATTTCCTGGATGTTTTTTGTTAAGAATTTGCTGGACTGAATGTTTTCTTTGATCAATTAGTTTATTTCTTCTATACTATTTTCAGGGTCTGAGATTCTTTCTTCTATCTCTTGTAATCTGTTGGTTATACTTGTCTCTGTGGTTCCTGTTCATATACCCAGATTTTCCATATCTAGAATTTCCTTGGTTTGTGTTTTATTATTACCTCTTTTTCAGTCTTCAAGTCTTAAACTGTTTCCTTCACCTGTTTGATTGTTTTTTCTTTATTTTCTTGTTTTTCTTGGGGATTTATTAATTTCTTTTAATTTTTGTTTGTCTTTTCCTACATTTCTTTAAGGGAGGTTTTTCATTTCCTCTTTAAAGGTATCCATCATTTTCATAAAGTTATGTTTAAATGTCCCGCACTACCTTCTCGCCAGCAAGAACGACGCGGGGCACTTAGGATTCTTCTGCAGTAAAGCTTTAATGCGTCTTGAGAGGGAGAGCATCAGCTTCCAAAGCAGAGACCCAGAATGAGGGGAACCCAACCCTTATAAAGGAAACAGTCCTCGCTTCTGATGTGTCACTCTTGGATTGGTCCGCTGCCCATTATACCAGATGATGCCTCGGGAGTAGGCAGGGACTCAGTGGTAGAGAGTTACCAAGCACGTGCGCTGGGATTAAAGGCGTGTGCTACATCACCTTGAACTCACAGAGGTCTGCCTGTCTCTGCCTCCCAGGCATCGGGACCAAAGGCGTGTACTACCATGCCTTGAGGTTGCAGAGGTCAATCTGCCTCTGCCGCCCAGGCATCAGGACTAAAGGCGTGTACCGCCACACCTTGAGGTCACAGAGGTCAATCTCTACTTTTGTTCCTAGAAGCAATGGAGAATGTGGTCCGACCCTCCACATTTAAAGTCATTTTCTTCAACTTTTTCTGAGTTAGGATGATCAAGTCTTTCTATCTTGTGACTGTTGGGTTCTTGTGTTACCATATTGTTTTTTAGGTTGTTGGAGGAATTCTTGCATTGGTGCCTACTCATCTGTTCCTTCAAACGAAGCCGGCAGTGTCTTTACATCTTGGCCCAATTCTTGCTGTGTTATGGGAAAGACTCTTGTTGTAATATAATATGAAAAACACCTCATCAGAAGACAGACTACAACCTGATCAAAGCCTTTGAACTACAGTGCACATCTGTGTTCTCAAACACTGACCATTATCAAGGCACTCTACTGATGGGAGAGGTTTGCCTCCTCCCAACTTGGTTGGCCAAACCTTTGATCAAGAATGCTACCTCAAGTCTCCCTTGCCCAGTGTTTCTATGCAGTTCAAAACTGGTCCTCTGCAGCATCCAAACTGGCCTCTTCAAAGGTAGATGTTAAATTTCTGGGAACTGGAAGCCTATCTTGTGTAAAACAAAGCCTTAGATGGGTTGAATACATAGGGCCTGAAGGGCAAATAATAAGACTAAGGCCATATATATGCACTATTGCAATTAATTAATGGGGCTGGGACCTGCTACAGCAATGAAAAACCCAGATTAACATTCCTGCAGTCCTATGAACTCATAATTCTGGGAAGGATATAATGAGGTATTATGGAAAAAGGTCACCAGCCATTCAGGCTGTACAAGAACATACAGCAAATAGCAAACCTTTAGAGGTACCAACAGCCCTACCTTTAAAATGGTTAACTGAGAAGCCAATATGAATCAAGCAGTGGCCTTGAGTTGAAGATAAATTACAGGCTTTGGAACAGCTGGTATGGGAGCAAATAGATGCTCACCATATTGAAGAATCAACCAGCCCTTGGAATTCTCCTGTGCTTGTTGTAAAAAAGAACTCTGGTAAATGGAGAATGGTGACAGATCTAAGAGCTGTCAACAAGGTAATTCAACCTATGGGTCTGCTACAGGCTGTAATTCCTTTCCCTTCTCTATTACCAAAAGGATGACCTCTTATAGTTATTTATTTGAAGGATTGTTTTTTCGCTATACCTTTACAAGAAAAGGATAGAGAAAAATTTGCCTTCACAGTGCCTACTTATAATAATTCTCAGCCTACTAGGAGATATCAATGGATTGTCCTCCCACAGTGTGGGGCGCAGCTGTTTGGCCAGCAAGCAGAAACAGCCACGAAATCGAGAATCCTTCCCAAATCACCTCTTTTATTGGAGCCACTCAGTTGAAGGGGAAAGCGGGGGGACGAGAGAGAGAGAGAGAGAGAGAGAGAGAGAGAGAGAGAGAGAGCAGGCAGGAGAAGGCGAGAGAGGAAGTGAGAGAGGGTGAAAAGCCCAGAGGCAGCTGCTTTTAAAAGGTGGAGGGACTCGGGTCCTGATTGGTGAATACCATCCCACAGAAGCCCGGGGGTACAAGGCTCAATTGCACATGTGCAAGCAAGGGCGCTCAACCCCATGTTGCTATGCCAAATATGGACTTGTATACCTCCAAGCTGTAGGACCACCTGTGCCATCTTGTAATGGTGATTTCTCCAGGTGGTTCCTTACAGATCCCCCTTTTTTGTTTTTAAGAGCAATAAGGCAAAACTATTTTTCAATCAGGTCCTCACCTCATGATGTGTGGACCGATCAAAGGAAAGAAAAAGCAAGATACACCCTTCCCGTGCAATGGGACAGATTTTTCCCTGGGAGTGTTAGGGCTATATCCAAACACCCTCGCCTATGCATGCCTTCCTCTGTGCAGTGGGACTATCAGGTCCCTAGAGGGTGCAAAGGCTATGCAAGGCACATTGTCTACGAGCTCTTTTAAGGCTGAAAGCCAAACTTGGGGTGAGGATCCACATTCCAAGGCAGCCAAGGCCTGTGCCACAATGACCTTGTCCCTCCTCATTTGGGCTAGGAGATGGCACACCAATCAAAGACATACCGCACTTCCACCTAGACAGCATGCCAAAAAATATTTCTGCTCCCACCCATTCCTAAGGAAGGAAAAAGGCAAAATAGAGTCAGTCAGAAAATTGCTCAAAGGTAAGAGGCTGCACAGGGTGCTGCTCAAGATGATCATGTGAAACAGCTGCTCTTGACACCGCCCAGGGGGTCATCTCTGCTGCCTCCACAGGAATCTTCCACAGCAGGGCACTCAGCATCCACTGGGTCATCTTTCTTCTTTGTAGCATCCTCCACTTTTTTGGTCAGTCTTGCTGGCACCTAGATTGGATCCTCACGATTCTGAGGGAAAACGCAAATTGCCCCCCTGGATCTGATAATTACCTGATCCGGTCCGCACCATTTGTTAATCAATACATCTTTCCACATGACCAAATCTTACTCCGCAGAGCTTTCAAGCAGGGCATGCCTGTCTGCTGCTGTTTTTCCAGCAATATTTTGAATTAAAAAATTAAGTGTAAAGAGTGCAAGAGAAATCCTTTCTCTGAGGGAAGCTGCTACTGCTATTCCCCCTATTTTGTTTTAAAAGAATATTGGACACTGTACTTGAGCTGCGAATTGAGGCTGCAACCTCAAGAGAGGCCATGGCATTGACCATATATTGTGAATCTGAAATTAAATTAAATGGCTCAAGAAATCTCTGAAACACCTCCAAAATCACGAAGCATTCAGTGACTTGTGGGGAATCAGGCCGAAATTGAAAGACCACAGGTTTAGCATTTCCTGCCACAACACTCCAGTGGGATAATTATTTGTTAAAATTGATCATTGATCAAGCTTCAAAGGTAAACAAGCCAAATCCATTCCCCTGGAAGCAAGGCTTTTGTCCTTTTGGGCAAGCCCTTTTGTTGAAAGTTTATTACGCTCTGAAGGCAGAACCAAGAGTTGAACTACTCTACCTCCTGGGGTGATGGGAGAGGCGGCAAACAGGGCCACTTCCTTATTAGGAAACTCTCAACACCTGTGAATTCTCACAATAAGAGAGGCAGTAAATTTTCACAAATTTAGCCAATGACCCAATCATTTTAAAAATATACAGCAATCTTTCAGGAGGACATGAGTTCTTAAAATGCTAAGTAGTTCTTAAAAACTTAAGTTGCACCATGTAGATGTAGTACAGTACTGCCTGTTTACTGTGTCTAAACCTTAATTGCACTTTTATTATGATAATTACGACCAGTCCTGCCTGAAGTCAGCACAGTTTAGCTTAGCCAAGTGGAACCAGAGCCAGTCCAGCCTCAGAGCCCCTCACAGTTTCAGGTACACTGCCAGTCTTCTGGTTAGGCAGCTTGTGGCACTGCTCTCATTGTTGGCACTGCTGTGGCACCCGCCAGACTAGGCACCGACTGGGCTGGTGCAATGTGCCTTTCACCACAGCCACCTAGCAAAGCTCTGCTCTAGCTGTCTTCTAGCCCCAGCTGCATTTGTTTTGAGTCCAAACTGGTGCACAGAGTGAAGCGGAACTCCTGCTCTGTAACCACTGGAAGAACCTCACTTAATCCTTTAGGGAATATGGGCGTCGTCAGTCTGTCTGTCTACTTCCTGCTGAATTGGGACGTTGTAGGGGTATAAGTGATTTTTTTTTCTGACTGTGAACAGCTATTCCTGGCGGCCGTGGCTCCTGTTCCACGTCTGATGAGCGGCGCGGTGAACGGAGGCCGCGGCAACTTCCGCATGGCTTGCAGTGACGAGCCGAACTTGGCCCCTCCCCGCCTTTCGCACAAGCCGCCCATCTGGCAGCCTCCGCCTTCTCCCTTCCGCCTCAGCCAGGGCAAGCTCTCCAAGCCAGCTCAGGTGTGAGAACAGCCCGCCAACAAGCCGCGGGCCCCCTGGAAAGTCCGGGCGCCATACATCTGACGTCATCTGGACTTTAGCCCGCCCACGTTACTATGGAGATATGTCTTCCCTCTGAAGCTGCCGAGGTGGCAATTTCTGCTCAGTCCCGTGGGATTCACCCAGCTGCCCAACCTGCATCGCCCCCGTGTCGCCCTGCGTTTTTTTCTGAAGCCCCCGCCCGGGAGATGCCGGAGTCAGCCAGGAGCCTGGGGCGTCAGCCACTTCCGTGTTGCTGATAGCTGCTGCCACGGTCATCCCCAGTCAGGCATTGCTGCTCATAGGCAGGGCCTGGCGGCCGCCTGCGCTCCTCCCTGCTCCATCCAGCAGCCTGTCTCTCTGTTCCTAAGTGCACCTTGCAGCAAGCACCATGGCTGTCTCAGCCGCTATGAGGGCCCACACTCCTAAGAGTCGCCAGCCAGTCTCTAGCTGTCAGCTGTGCTGGGTCCCCTCGCCTAGGGAACGAACTATCATCGGGCGCAAGTTGTGCTTGCCAGCCTGTTTTCCTCAACCAAAATTAAAGTCTTTTGTATGTGAGAGCCAGGCATTAAGCTCTCTCATCAAAATTAGGCAAAAATCACCTCAAAAAGCAAACTGTTATGATTCTGTGGCTCTTCAAGAACAGGGAAGGCAGTCCCCAAACATGACCACGTCTGCCTCCCTGCAGAACTGCAGCCCCCAGTCTCTAGCGGCTGCCTCCTTCATAAACTCCTCCAGCACTAAGCTTATGGGGATTTTCTTCCCCCCTTTTGTTACCTTCTTTGGATCCTTTTTCTTTGATTTTTCCTCTTTTCTTTTTAGGCCTATACTTTATCCTCCCTTTACCTGGAGGATTTCACTGGCGTCACTGCTCCTGCGTGTCGAGTTCTGAAAACTCGGCTCTCTCTCTGGTGTCCGATCTTGGGGTTCCTGGTTTCTGGGTTTTCAGCATCAGTTGCGGGGCGCAGCTGCTTGGCCAGCAAGCAGAAACAGCCATGAAATCGAGAATCCTTCCCAAATCACCTCTTTTATTGGAGCCACTAGGTTGAAGGGGAAAGTGGGGGACAAGAGAGGGGGGAGCAGGCAGGAGGAGGCGAGAGAGAGGGGGAGAGAGAGGAAGTGAGAGAGGGTGGAAAGCCCAGAGGCAGCTGCTTTTAAAGGGTGGAGGGACTCAGGTCCTGATTGGTGGATACCATCCCACAGAAGCCCGGGGGTACAAGGCTCAATTGCACATGTGCAGGCAAGGGCACTCAACCCTACGTGGCTATGCCAAATATGGACTTGTATACCTCCAAGCTGTAGGACCACCTGTGCCATCTCATAATGGCAATTTCTCCAGGTGGCTCCTTACACCACAGGGGATGCTCAAAAGACCTACATTGTGCCAATATTTTGTAAGTAAGTCATTGGAAATAA
This sequence comes from Myodes glareolus, assembly GCF_982192425.1. Classification (NCBI taxonomy): domain Eukaryota; kingdom Metazoa; phylum Chordata; class Mammalia; order Rodentia; family Cricetidae; genus Myodes; species Myodes glareolus. Next base: position 123,414,731 of record NC_142053.1, read on the forward strand.
ATCGTAAGTATTTTCCCAAGTCCAAAATTTATAATTACATGGATAACATTTTGTTATCTGATTCAAATAAAGATACTTTAGAAAGGATGTTTGAAGAAGTAAAGAAAGTCTTGCCTAAATGGGGATTACAAATTGCTCATGAAAAGATTCAAAGAGGAGATTCTGTTAATTACCTAGTTTACAGAATAGGTTTCCAGAAAATTAGGACACAAAAGGCACAAATTGGAAAAGACCGGTTACAGACTCTTAATGACTTTCAAAGATTGTTAGGAGACATTTCCAGTCTATGAACAGCTTTTGGGATAACACCTGATCTAATAGTTCATTTAAACAAAACCTTAGATGGTGATAAAGATTTGAATAGTCCCAGAGAGTTAACAGCTGAAGCAGAAAAAGAACTGACAATAGTTGAGGAAAAATTACAGGAGACACATGTGGATAGGGTGAACCCAAATCTTAGTTGCATCCTAGTCATATTGCCTTCCAGAATTTCTCCTGCAGGGATTTTAATGCAGAAGGAAGACGTTATTTTAGAATGGATATTTATACCTCATAAACCAAGTAAAAATTAAAAACTTATGTGGAAAAAGTCTCTGAATTAATTATAAAAGGTAAACTGAGACTTCATCAACTAGCAGGTATAGACACAGCAGAAATTATAGTGCCTGTTACTACTGAGAAAATAAAGTTATGGGAAGACAATGAACCATGGCAAAGAGCTTGTGCTAATTTTGGGGGAGAAATTAATAACAACTATCCCAAAAGTGATAGACTTAACCTCATAAAGGGAACTTCTTGGATTCTTCCTTGAATTGTACGTGATGTACCAATAACTGGAGTCTGTACATTTTATACTGATGCTAATAAATCAGGGAAGGCAGGTTACAAATCAGATGAATTATGTAAGGTGGAACAAAGCCCTTATAATTCTGTCCAGAAGGCAGAATTTTATGCCATTCTTTTGGTGTTAAGGGATTTTAAAGAACCTTTTAATATAGTTTCAGATTCACTGTATGCAGAAAGAGTTATCTTGCATATTGAAACTGCTGAATTTATACAAGATGATACAGAGTTGACTTCATTGTTTATCCAAGTACAAGATATAATCAGAAATAGCTTTGTCCGATGTACATAACACACATCCGGTTCCATACACAAGGTAATGCAGCAATTGATCAATTATTGATTGCAAGTGTGTTGCAGGCCTCAGAATTTCATAAAAAAATCACATTAATAGTAAAGGCTTAAAGAAAGAGTTTTCCATTACATGGCAACAAGTTAAGGACATTGTAAAGAGATGTCCTACTTGTTCTTTCTATAATCAAACACCGTTGCCTGCAGGGAGTAACCCAAAGGGTACTCAAAGGAATGAAATCTCGCAGATGGATGTGTTCCACTTTATGGATTTTGGTAAATTAAAATATGTTCACCACACTATAGACACGTATTCAGGTTTTCAATGGGCAACTTCCCTGAGCTTAGAAAGGGCTGATTCAGTAGTCACACATTTATTGGAAGTTATGACCATCATGGGTATACCTGCACAAATAAAGAGAGACTATGGTCCAGCATATGTATCTAAGAAAACAAATGCTTTTTTGATTATCATAATATAAAACACATTACAGGTATACCAAATAATCCTACAGGTCAGGCAGTTATAGAAAAGTCAAATTGTACTATAAAGGATATGCTGAACAAACAGAAAGGGACAAAAGATACCCCCAGAAAAAGATTGCATAATGCTTTATTAACCTTGAATTTTCTTAATGCTAATGAGAAAGGAACAACAGTGTCAGAAAGACATTGGATAGTGGAAAAGTCTGCTTAACTAAATCAACCAGTTTATTTCAAAGATGTGCTGACCTCTCAATGGAAGCCAGGAGATGTGCTATGTTGGGGAAGGGGTTTTGCTCCTGTTTCCACAGGAAAGGAAAAATTGTGGATACCATAAAAATTAATAAAGGTTTGATTTGAAGAGTAGAAACCTCTTGGAAAGGAGAAATGACAGCTCATCTACAATGATGATAATCATACATGTGGTAAGAAAAACATATAGAATGGGGACAGGGTTCTGTTCTTATCTCCACAGGAAAACACTTATCTTGAAAAATTCAAGGAACCCTGGATGTTTGAAAATTGATGGATAGAAAAATGACAACCTAATAGGGACTATCAAGAAAACAAAATAGGTTCTGTAAGTAAGATATACTAAATCATATTTCTAAATTTATAGAGCTCGTTTTGGAGTTGGACTCTGGCTCAGTCCCTCTCTAATTCCAAGCCTGTTGTTAAGAGAAAAGCCCAGAGTTTCTGGAGTTTTTGTCTCATGTCAAGAGCCATGATATGGGATAGAAAGAAATATGAGTTTAGAAATCATCTTTGCTTTTCTTCATATCTATCATACCTTTCATTGAATATATCTATCATGCCTTTCATTGAATATATGTATATCTGTATATGTCTATATGATTAATGTTTAAGTTTTCCACAATAAACAATGAGTTTTTCCTGCAGTGACATTTGACGTTTCCAGGAAGAAGATGGGGACCCATCACAACAACTCCACCTGGTTCATAGGATGTCATGATACTGATAGCGGTACTACAAGACCTGTATTGAGTACCAGCTGCACAAGACAATTCCAACTTGGATAGCTGAAATGGTGCACATCCTGTACAGCATTCTGGCCAGACCTCCAAAAAATACCCAGAGACTATTTGCAATCTTACCAGACATTAATCTTGAAATTTAACCATCATTTTACTTTCACAAGATCTCCCAGAAAGAACGTCACCCCATTACAGCCGGAAGTAATTTTAGAGGACGACATCCCCTCTCCCAGTAAAGTTTGTCCTTGGATTTAGGGATATCATTTAGGGGTTGATTATAATTAGTATATGGTTGAGGGTTGGGGGAAGAATTTTATAAGCTCAGGAATCTTTTTGAAAAAAAAGAGGGATAATTGGATGATGGGATAATAGATTGGTACTTGTGAATTATTGTTTTTAGACAAATATATTAGTATTGATTCTTGTATATTGATACTAAGTTAAATTATATTGACTATTGTATGCATGTATGCTTCTACCTCTGTTTAAAACATTTTTTATGTTTATATATATTGTATTGATATATGTATATTTACAATATTGTAGTATACATTTCTACCTCTGATTAAGATACTTATATATTGTTTATATATTGATATACATTTACCATATTGCAATGTGTATTTGTACATAGTTTACATTTGGAGGTAGTTGTCCTCATTTATTGCACAGTTGTTTATGGTCTTAGTCTTTAAGTCAGATTGATATTGAGAATTATATAGATAAATAGTCATCTATGTTTGTCATTTATACTTAGACTAATCAGGTTCTTTAGATACATAGAGATTATATTCAGTATAGATAGATAATCTTCAACCTCTTCAAAGAGCTGTACGAAATGGCCTTTAATCTAACTCAGAGTTCCATTGTAGTGAGGCACAACTGCTCCTAGCAACACTGATCTATTCCAAAAAGAATGTCGAGCACCAAAGTCACTCCACCTGGAGCCTTTCTTCTTGGCAGAACTGGACTTTGGGCAAAGAAATGCCCATACCCTAACCACTGACAGAGATACAGAGTATCCGTAAGTGGGTAAAACAGGACTGTCATATCCTGCCAAGACAGGGTAAGACAGTTTTGAAAAGTTTCCTGCCTTTGAAAATGGTATGTCAGTTTTGGTAGGCCTTAGCCAAAGTTGGTTGCTTCAACGCTGCAAACGTGACTTTGGGTGGTTTCCCAGGTAGCAAGTTGTCTCTGTGATTTGTTGCATGTTTTGGAAGTTGTTTGATTGCACTTCCTAATTACTCAGGTAACATTATTTCCCTTCTCAGACCTTTGATGGGGTGGAAGACTATATAAAAGTAGTTACTTTCCCCTCATGACTTGACCAAGTTATTTATTATAATAGACTTAAGCTAGTTAGAATAGTATTTGTACTTATTGTATATAATTTCATAGTAGTCTTAGAACTCTCTTACATAAACAAAAGGGGGGGTGCTGTGGGAGCTCCTTCCGTTCCTTCAACCAATAGCCACCGAGATACCAGCCCATTGGGGCGTGGTCTCTCTCTCTTTAAAAAAGCAGCATCTCTCCTCCATACCTTCTCTGGCTTCTGGCTCCACTTCCAGCTCCCAGACACCTTTCCTTATCGCATAGAGGGCTGTTGTCTGGGACAGTGATCTGTAAGTTTCCCCCCTTTAAATAAATAACCGTTCTATTAACTAACAACTAGTGTGGGATTGTTCGTGACTTAGTCCTTCAGGCACGTGATTCACACAGAGACCATGAACTTCCTCCACCCTGCCAAAAGAACATATCCTATGGTTTGTAAAAGTCTTGATATTTATATGTCCCAAAACTTATGAAATAATTAGTGGAATTTGATTAATTTCAATTTTTGATCATGTAGCCTAGTTTTCTGCATTTTGTCTCTGATGTTTTTAGAAAGGCTGATTTTCATCTACCAGTGAGCAATAAGGAGGAATTCAAATGCCAAGTTGTCATTCGATTGATAGTTGATGAATTTATTTTTATGGTTGTTGACCTCTTCTTTTTTTTAGTTTTTTTAAAAAAATTTATTTATTTATTAAAAATTTTCACTTCTTCCCCACCCCCTTTTCCCTCCCCCTCCCCTACATCCCTCCCTCTACAATCCTAAGAGCAGTCAGGGATCCCTGCCCCATGAGAAGTTCAAGATTCTCCTTCCTCCATCCAGGTCTATGAAGGTGAGCATCCAAACAAACCAGGCTCCCACAAAGCCAGTCCATGCAGTAGAATCAAAACCCAGTGCCATTGTCCTTGGCTTCTCAGTCAAATTTCATTGAAAGCCACATTCAGAGAGTCTGGTTTGTTCACATGCTCCATCACTCCCAGTGTAGCTGGCCTTGGTGAGCTCCCATTACATTAGTACCATTGTCTCAGTGGGTGAACATACCCTTCGTGGTCCTGACTTCCTTGCTCATGCTATCCCTCCTTCTGTTCTTCATTTGTACCTTGGGAGCTAAGTCCAACGCTCCAATGTGGGTCTCTGTCTCTAACTCCATCCATCGTTAGATGAAGGTTCTATGGTGATATGCAAGATATTCATCAGTGTGGCTATGGGACAAGGCCAGTTTAGGCACCCTCTCCTTCTGATGTCCAAGGAAAAAGCTGGGGACCTCTCTTTGGACCTGGGAACTCCCATAGAGTCAAGTCTCTTGCAAACCCTAAAATGACTCCCTTAATTAAGATATTTACTTCCCTGCTCCCATATCCACCCTTCCTCTATCCCAACCATCACATTCCCTCAAGCTCTCCCCAATCCTCCCCTTCTATCTTCTCTATACCCATCTCCTCTTACATCCACCCCCACCCCCGTGCACCCAAGTTTGCCTGGCAATCTTGTCTACTTCCAATATCCAGGAGGATAACTATATGATTTTCTTCAGGTTCACCTTCTTATTTAGCTTCTCTAGCTAGGTTCACAAATTATAGGCTCAATGTGCTTTAATTATGACTAGAATCCACTTACGAGTGAGGACATACCATATTCCTCTTTTTGGGTCTGGGATGCCTCACTCAGTAAAGTGTTTTCTATGTCCATCCATTTGCTTGCACAATTCAAGATGTTATTGTTTTTTTACTGCTGAGTAAAGCTCTAAAGTGTATATGTTCCACACTTTCTTTATCCATTTTTCTTTTTTTTTTTTTAGTAAATTTTATTAAATTATAAAAGTTTCCATTTCCACCCCCCCTCCCAACACCCTCCCACTCCCCCTACTCCCCCTCCTCCTCCCTCTTCGTCCCCCAGGGCAGTCAGGGATTCCTGCCCTGTGGGAAGTTCCAGTTCCTTCCCCCTCCCTCCAGGTCCAGGAAGGTGAGTGTCCAAACAGACTGGATCCCCAAAATCCATTATATGTAGAGGAAACAGGTCCCAGTGTCATAGTCAATGGCTTTTCAGAAAGAGTTCGGGTCAGCCACAGTCAGAGAATCCGGCCAAATTCGGAGAGTCTGGTTAGATCACGTCCTCTTTCAGTCCCAGTCCAACTGGCCTTGGTAAACTCTCATCAGATCCGTTCCCTTGTATCAGTGGGTGATAGCATCCCTCGCAGTACTGATTTCGTTTTTCATGTTCTTCCTCCTTCTGCTCCTCATTTGGACCTCGGGGGGCTCAGTCCGGTGCTGCAATATGGGTCACCGACTGTATCGCCGTCCTTCGTCAGATGCAGGATCTATGGTGATAAGCAAAATATACATCAGTATGGACATGGGCCACGGCCGATTCAGGCACCCACTCCTCTGTCCAGAGAGCAATCTGGGGGATCTCTCCTTGGACCTGGGATCCCATATATAATCAAGTCTCCTGTAAACCCTAAAATGGGTCCCTTAGTTGAAATATAATCTTCCCTGATCCCATATTCATCCTTCCTCCCTCCCCCCCCCATCCCAGGCCACCAAGCTTTCCCCTTTCTTCCCCTACTCCCTTCTCTCTAACCTTCTCCCCTTCCATCGACCCTCCCTCCCCCCCATGCACCCGAGGTTACCTGGGACTCTTGTCTATTTCCTACCTCCTGGTGGATAGCTAAATAATCTTCATCAGGTCCATTTTTCAATTGAGGGGCATCTAGGTTGTTTCCAGGTTCTGGCTATTACAAATAGTACTGCTATGAACATAGTTGAACAAATGCTTTTGTAGTATGATAGGGCATCTCTTGGGTATATTCCCAAGAGTGGAATTGCTGGGTTCTGAAGTAGGTTGACTACCAGTTTCCTGAGAAACCGCCACACTGATTTCCACAGTGGTTGCACAAGTTTGCATTCCCACCAACAATGAATGAGTGTTCGCCTCATTCCACATCCTCTCCAGCATAGGCTATCATTGGTGTTTCTTTTTTTCTTTATTAAAAATTTCCACCACCTCCCCGCCTCCCTTTTTCTTCCCCTTCCCCACCTCCCCATCCCCACCTCCCCCTCCCTCTCTAGTCCTTAGAGCAGTCTGGGTTCCCTGCCCCGTGGGAAGTCCAAGGTCCTCCCCACTCCATCCAGATCTATAAAGGGGAACATCCAAACAAACCAGGCTCCCACAAAGTCAGTCCATGCTGTAGAATAAAAATACAGTGCCATTGTCCTTTGTAGGGGACCACAACCACATTCTCCACCACAAGATGACACTAGCACCCGGTTTCACCACCAGGTGAACAAAGCACAGGTGCGCGGTAACTTTCCACTGAGTCCCCGCCTACTCCTGAGGCATCATCTGGGATAATGGACAGTTGACCAATCCAAGAGCGACACGTCCAAAGCAAGGACTGTTTCCTATATAAGGGATGGGTTCCTTCATATCTGGGTCTCCGTCATGTTGGCTGATGCTCTCTCTCCCAAGGGGCATTAAAGCTATTTCTGCAGAAGGATCCTGTGTCCCGCGTGGTTCTTGCTGGCAAGACGATAGCGTGGGGCAGTCCTTGGCTTCTCAGTCAACCTTCATTGCCAGCCACGTTCAGAGTGTCCATCTTGATCACATGCTCCAACACTCCCTGTCCAGCTGGCCTTGGTGAGCTCCCATTAGATAAGTCCCACTATCTCAGTGGGTGGACACATCCCTCGTGATCCTGAATTCCTTCATGTTCTCCCTCCTTCTGCTCCTCATTTGTACCTTGGGAGCTAAGTCCAGTGCTCCAATGAGGGTCTCTGTCTCTATCTCCATCTATCTCCAGATGAAGGTTCTATGGTGATATGCAAAATGTTCATCAGTGTGGCAATGGGACAAGGCCAGTGCAGGCACCCTCTCCTCTGCTGCCCAAGGAACAATATGGGGACCTCTCCTTGGACCTGGGAACCCCTCTAGAGAGAATCCCTAGCAAACCCTAAAATGGCTCCCTTAATTAAGATATTTACTTTCCTGCTCCCATATCCACCCTTCCTCCCTCCCACCCATCCCCCAAGCTTTCCCCAATCCTCCCCTTCTCTCCTCTCTCCACCCATCTCTCCTTACATCCACCCCACTCCCCTACCCCCGTGCACCCAAGTTTTACCTGAAAATCTTGTCTACTTCCAATATCCAGGAGGATAACTATATGATTTTCCTTAGGTTCACCTTCTTATTTAGCTTCTCTAGAATCACGAATTATAGGCTCGAAGTCTCTAAATTATGGCTAGAATTAACTTATGAGTGAGTACATACCATATTCCTCTTTTTGGGTCTGCGATACCTCACTCAGTAATTCGTTTTCTATTTCCATCCATTTGCATGTAAAATTTAAGATGTCATTGTTTTTTACCACTGAGTAAAACTCTAATGTGTATATGTTCCACATCTTCTTTAACCATTCTTCTATTGAGGGGCACCTAGGTTGTTTCCAGGTTCTGGCTATTACAAATAGTGCTGCTGTGAACATAGTTGAACAAATGCTTTTGTAATATGATTGGATGACTCTTGGGTATATTCCCAAGAGTGGAATTGCTGGGTCCTGAGGGAGGTTGACTACCAGTTTTCTGAGAACCCGCCACACTGATTTCCACAGTGGCTGCACAAGTTTGCATTCCCACCAATAATGGACGAGTATTCACCTCACTCCACATCCTCTCAAGCATAGGCTATCATTGGTGTTTTTTAGTTTGGCTATTCTGACAGGTGTAAGATGGTATCTCAAAGTTGTTTTGATTTGCATTTCCCTGATTGCTAAGGAGATTGAGCATGGCCTTAACTGTCTTTTGGCCATTCGAATTTCTTCTGTTGAGAATTCTCTGTTCAGTTCAATACCCCATTTTTAATTGGTTAATTAGAGTTTTAGTGTCTAGTTTCTTGAGTTCTTTGTATATTTTGGAGATCAGACCTTTGTCTCATGAGGGATTTGTGAAGATCTTCTCCCAGTCAGAAGGTAGCCTTTTGGTCTTACTGACAGTGTCCTTTGCTGTACAGAAGCTTCTCAGTTTCAGTAGGTCCCATTTATTCATTGCTTCTCCTATTGTCTGAGCTCCTGGGGTTCTGCTTAGGAAGTGATCTCCTGTGCCTATATCTTGTAGACTACTTCCCACTGTCTCTTCTATCAGGTTCAATGTGGTCAGATTAATGTTGAGGTCTTTAATCCATTTGGACTTGAGTTTTGTACATGGTGATAGATATGGATCTATTTTCATTCTTCTACAGGTTGACATCCAGTTATGCCAGCACCATTTGTTAAAGATGCTTTCCTTCTTCCAGTGTATACCTTTAGCTCCCTTGTCAAATATCAGGTGTTCATATGTTTGTGGGCTAATACCCGGGTCTTCTATTCGATTCCATAGGTCAACTTCTCTTTTGTTATGCCAATACCAAGCTGTTTTCAATACTGTTGCTCTGTAATAGAGTTTGACGTCAGGGATGGTAATGCCTCCAGAAGTTCCTTTATTGTATAAGATTGTTTTGGCTATCCTGGGTTTTTTGTTTTGCCATATAAACTTGATTATTGTTCTCTCAAGGTCGTGAAGAAGTTTGATGGAATTTTGATGGGAATTGCATTGAATCTATAGATTGCTTTTGGTAGAATTGCCATTTTTGCTATGTTGATTCTCCCAATCCAAGAACAGGGGAGATCTTTCCATTTTCTGGTATCCTCCTCAATTTCTTTCTTCAAGGACTTAAAGTTCTTGCCAAATAGGTCTTTCACTTCCTTGGTTAGAGTTACCCCAGATATTTTATGCTATTTGTGGCTATCATGAAAGGTGATGTTTCTCTGATTTCCCTCTCTGCTTCTTTATCCTTTGTGTATAAGAGGGCAACCGATTTTTTGGAGTTGATCTTGTATCCTGCCACATTACTAAAGGTGTTTATCAACTGTAGGAGTTCTTTGGTAGAGTTTTTGGGGTCGCTTATGTACACTATCATATCGTCTGCAAATAACGAAAGTTTAGCTTCATCCTTTCCAATTCGAATCCCTTTGATCCCCTTATGTTGTCTTATTGCTATTGCTAGGACTTCAAGCACTATATTGAAGAGGTATGGAGAGAGTGGACAGCCTTGTCGTGTTCCTGATTTTAGTGGAATGGCTTTGAGTTTCTCTCCGTTCAATTTGATGTTAGCTGTCTGCTTACTATATATTGCTTTTATTATATTTAGTTATGATCCTCGTATACCCAATCTCTCCAACACCTTTATCATAAAGGGGTGTTGAATTTTGTCAAATGCTTTTTCAGCATCCAATGAAATGATCATATGGTTATTTTCTTTCATTTTATTTATATGATGGATTACATTGATAGATTTGCGTATGTTGAACCAGCCCTGCATCTCTGGGATGAAGCCCACTTGATCATAATGGAGAATTTTTCTAATGTATTCTTGGATTTGGTTTGCCAGAATTTTATTGAGTATTTTGGCGTCAATGTTCATGAGTGAGATTGGTCTGTAATTCTCTTTCTTGGTTGTGTCTTTGTGTGGTTTTGGTATCAGGGTGACTGTAGCTTCATAGAAAGAGTTTGGCAATGATTCTTCTGTTTCTATATTGTGAAATACATTAAGGAGTATAGGTATTAGCTCTTCCTGGAAGTTCTGGTAGAATTCTGCATTGAAACCATCTGGACCTGGGCTTTTTTTGGTGGGGAGGTTTTTGATAACAGCTTCTAATTCTTCGCCACTTACAGGTCTATTTAGATTGTTCACTTGCTCTTTATTCAACTTTGGTAAATGGTATTTATCTAAAAACCAATCCATTTCTTGTACATTTTCCAACTTTGTGGCATATAAACTCTCGTAGTAAGATCTAATGATTCTCTGAATTTCCACTGTGTCTGTTGTTATGTCCCCCTTTTCATTTCTGATCTTATTAATTTGAGTGTTCTCTCTCTGCCGTTTGATTAGTTTGGCTAGGGGTTTGTCAATCTTGTTGATTTTCTCCAAGGACCAACTTTTGGTTTTGTTGATTTTTTGGATTGTTTACTGTGTTTCTATTTTGTTGATTTCAGCCCTCAGTTTGATTATTTCCAATCTTCTACTCCTCCTGGGAGAGTCTGCTTCTTTTTTTCCAGAGCTTTTAGGTGTGCTGTTAAGTCTCCAATATATGCTTTCTCCGTTTTCTTTAATTGGGCACTTAGTGCTATGAACTTTCCTCTTAGCACTGCTTTCATTGTGTCCCATAGGTTTGAGTATGTTGTGTCTTTATTTTCATTAAATTCAAGGAAGACTTTAATTTCTTTCTTTATTTCTTCCTTGACCCAAGGATGATTCAGTAGTTGACTGTTCAACTTTCACACATTTGTAGGCTTTTTGGAATTCGAATTGTTATTGAGTTCCAACTTTATTCCGTGGTGTTCCGACAAGACACAGGTGATTACTAATATTTTTTTTGTATCTGTGTAAGTTTGCTTTGTTACCGAGTATGTGGTCAATTTTCGAGAAGGTTCCATGAGCTGCAGAGAAGAAGGTATATTCTTTCCTTTTTGGGTAGAATGTTCTATAGATATCTGTTAAGTCCATTTGATTCATTACCTCTAGCAATTCTCTTATTTCTCTGTTGAGTTTCTGTTTGATTGATCTGTCCATTGTTCAGAGAGGTGTGTTGAAGTCTCCTACTATTAGTGTGTGTGGTTTGATGACTGCCTTGAGTTCTAAAAGTTTTTCTTTTACATAAGTGGGTACTTTCATATTAGGGGCGTAGATATTCAGGATTGAGACTTTCTCCTGATTAATTGTTCCTGTTAAGAGTATGAAATGTCCATCTCCATCTCTTCTGATTGATTTTAGTTTGAAGTCAATTTTGTTAGATATTAGAATGGCCACACCAGCTTGTTTCTTAGGTCCGTTTGCTTGGAAAACCTTTTCCCAACCCTTTACTCTGAGTAGATGTCTATCTCTGTGATTGAGGTGTGTTTCTTGTAAACAGCAGAATGTTGGATCCTGTTTTCTTATCCAGTCTCTAAGTCTGTGCCTTTTTATAGGTGAGTTGAGTCCATTAATATTAAGTGATATTAATGACCAGTGGTTGTTGATTCTGTTTATTATTTGTGTGTGTGTGTGTGTGTGTGTGTGTGTGTGTGTGTGTAGTAGAGTTTGTGTGTTTCTCTTCTTTGAGTTGTGGTTGTGAAGGGTCGCTAGATGTCTGGGTTATTGTAGGCAGTGATGGCAATGTTGGATTCCTTGTGTTGCCATTTTCCTTCTATTACTTTCTGTAGGGATGGATTTGTGGCGACGAATTGTTTAAATTTATTTTTATCCTGGAATATTTTGTTTTCTCCGTTGATAGTGAGCGATAGCTTGGCTGGGTATAGTAGTCTGGGTTTGCATCCATAGTCTCTTAGTTTCTGCAGTACCTCTATCCAGGATCTTCTGGCTTTAATGGTTTCCATAGAGAAGTCTGGTGTAAGCCTGATAGGTTTACCTTTATAAGTCACTTGACCTTTTTCCTTTGCAGCTCTTAATATTCTTTCTTTAATCTGTATGTTTTGTGCTTTTATTATTATATGGCAAGGGGATGCTTTTTTTTTATCCAGTCTTTTTGGTGTTCTGTATACTTCTTGTACTTTCATAGGAATATCCTTCTTTAGGTTGGGAAAGTTTTCTACTATAATTTTGTTAAATATATTTTCTGGTCCTTTGAGCTGTAAATCTTCTGCTTCTTCTACACCTATTATTCTTAGGTTTGGTCTTTTTACGCTGTCCCAGATTTCCTGTATTTTTTTTTGTAATTTTATTAAATTATAAAAGTTTCCATTTTCGACCCTCCTCCCACCACCCTCCCACTCCCCCCACTCACTCTCCTCCTCCCTCTCCATCCCTAAGTGCAGTCAGGGTTTCCTGCCCAGTGGGAAGTTCAAGTTCCTCCCGCCTCCCTCCAGGTCCAGGAAGGTGAGTGTCCAGACGAACTGGATCCTCAAAATCCAGTATATGCAGAGGAAACAGGTCCCAATGCCATTGTCAATGGCTTTTCAGAAAGACTCCGGCCAGCCACATTCAGAGAATCCGGCCACATTCAGAGAATCTGGTTGGATTGTGTCCTCGTTCAGTCGCAGTCCAACTGGCCTTGGTAAGCTCTCATTAGATCCGTCCCCTTGTATAACTGGGTGATCACATCCCTCGCAGTCCTTATTTCCTTTTTCATTTTCTTCCTCCTTCTGCTCCTCATTTGGACCTTGGGGGGCTCAGTCCGGTGCTCCAATGTGGGTCTCCATCTGTATCGCCATCCATCGTGGGATGAAGGTTCTCTCTGATCTTGCTGTCTTTGCTCACGTTCTCTTTCCTTCTGCTTCTCGTTTGGACCTAGGAAGTTGAGTTCAGTGTTACGATGTGGGTTTCTATCTCTATTTCCATCCATTGCCAGATGAAGGTTCTATGGTGATAAGCAAAATATTCATCATTGTGGTTATGGGTCTAGGCCGTTTCAGGCACCCTCTCTTCTGTCCAGAGAACAATCTGGGGAACTCCGAATGGCCAAAAGGCACTTAAGGTCATGCTCAACCTCCTTAACTATCAGGGAAATGCAAATCAAAACAACTTTGAGATATCATCTTACACCTGTCAGAATAGCCAAACTCAAAAACACCAATGATAGCCTATGCTGGAGAGGATGTGGAATGAGGGGAACACTCATCCATTGTTGGTGGGAATGCAAACTCGTGCAGCCACTGTGGAAATCAGTGTGGCGGTTTCTCAGGAAACTGGGAGTCAACCTCCCTCAGGACCCAGCAATTCCACTCTTGGGAATATTCCCAAGAGATGCCCTATCATACCACGAAAGCATTTTTTCAACTATGTTCATAGCAGCACTATTTGTAATAGCCAGAACCTGGAAACAACCTAGTTGCCCCTCAATAGAAGAATGGTTAATAAAGGTGTGGAACATATACACATTAGAGTTCTACTCAGCGGTAAAAAACAATGACATCTTGAATTTTGCATGCAAATGGATGGAAATAGAAAATGCTTTACTGAGTGAGGTAAGCCAGACCCAAAAAGAGGAATATGGTATGTATTCACTCATATGTGGATTCTAATCATAATTAAAGGTCTTTGAGCCTATTATTCGTGATCCTAGAGAAGCTAAATAAGAAGGTGAACCTGATGAAAATCATGTAGCTATCTGCCTGGAGATTGGAAATAGACAAGAGTCCCAGGTAACCTCGGGTGCATGGGGGGGTTGGATGGTTGTTGGAAGAGGAGAGGGTTAGAGAGAAGGGAGTAGGGGAGGAATGGGGAAAGCTAGGTGGACTGGGATGGGGGAGGGAGGAAGGATGGATATGAGATCAGGGAAGAATATATTTCAACTAAGGGAGTCATCTTAGGGTTTACAGGAGCTTTGTGTTTTCTTTATTGACTCTTTCAATTTTCAAGGCTTGAACTGTTTCCTTCACCTGTTTGCTTGTTTTTTTTTCTTGGCTTTTTTGAAGGGATTTATTGATTTCTTCCAATTTTTGTTTGTCTTTTTCTCCATTTCTTTAAGGGAATTTTTAATTTCCTATGTATGGGTCTCTCTCATCCTCATAGAGCTAATTTTAAGGTTGTTTTCTTCTGCTTCATCTGTGTTGGGATGATCAGGTCTTGCTGTTATAGTACCACTATGTTCTGGTGGTGCCATATTGCTCTTTATGTTCCTAAATGTATTCTTACACTGTCATTTACCCATCTGGGTTTAGGATAATTATAGGTACAGGTGTTGATTCTTGTGATATTTTCATTGGATGGGTCTTTGATTTCTTTATTGTCTTTTTTTAAATTGTCTTTTACCCTGAAAGGCCAAAATTACTGGTGATTGGCTAGTTGTCAAGTTGAATATGATTGTCTTACCTTGGGTTTGTGGGATTTTGGGCACTTAGACCCAACATATTGTCCAGTTTTTCTGGTTAGTGCAGGATTTACTTGTGCTTATGTGGTCTGTTCTTCCATCTTGTGTTGATTGTACTCATGCCTATGGAGACTGTTCTTTAAACTGGTGTAGGTTTTGCCTTTGCCTGTTCTTCCAACTAGTAGCAGTGGTGCTTTTGTCTATAGGGTCTGCTGCTGTTGCTGAATAGGGCTTTTCACAAGGAGATGCTTGGATAGGTGGTATTGGGTGTCAGAGTGGATCTGTTCTTCCAACTGGTATAGGTTGTTCTTATATGTGCCTATAGAGGCTGTTGATGTTGCATGGGATGGCTGGCTATGGGGAGGATGATGGGGTCAGTGTGTTTGGGTGACAGAGTGTGTTTTTTTAGCTTACCAAGTCCAGTGGATGGTGATGGTGGGCCAGCCTGCCTGTTAGTCTCTTGCCTACTGACTGTCTGCTAGGACCTGTGACTGGCTGCTGGGGCTAGCAGCATAGTGTTGGAATTTGAGCAGAGGTGGGGCAGGGCTCTGTTGCCTTGCTGAGGTTGAGATGGGGGTAAAAGACACAGGATGTGCCCTGAGTCTTAGGGCCCAAAGATTTGTGTATTTTAACTGAGACACAGTCTCCTGTTCTTCCAATTGGTGCAGGTGGTCCTTGTGTCTCTAGGGGCTGCTAATGTTTTGGGAGATGGTTGACCAGTGGGAGGATGATGGCCTCTGTGGGTTTGGGTGGTGGATTGGGTCTTGTAGGTTACAGATGTAGAAGGAGCGGTGGGCTGTATCCTGCCACCTGGCTCTTGGCTAGCTTTATCCGAAATAATTACACGGAAACCGTATTCTTTTAAACACTGCTTGGCCCATTATCTGTAGCCTCTTATTAGCTAACTCTTACATATTGATTTAACCAATTTCTAATAATCTGTGTAGCACCACGAGGTGGTGGCTTACCAGGAGGATTCTAACCTGCAGCTGTCTCGGAGAGAAGAGTCATGGCGACTGCCTGCCTCTGCTTTCTTTCTCCCACAATTCTGTTCTATCTACTCCACCCACTTAAGGGCTGGCCTATCAAAAAGGCCAAGGCAGTCTGTTTATTAACCAATGAAAGTAACATGACCCTCTCCATCATACAGAGTTCAGTGGGTTGTGGCAGTGGTGAAGCAGCCTGCCTGTAGTTCTCTTACCTGTTGGGTGAATGCTGGGGCACAGTTATTTAATTGGATAGATTTTATTTTTTAATTTTATTTTTTTTCAATTGCAAATAAAGTTGTTTTTTGACTGATAGATTTTAATAAGGATCATTTGTGTGACCACAGGGTTGTAACAATACATTGAAGCCTAATGGTTGGGTACACAGATTCAGACAACAGCCATCCTTAGCAATCAATACTCAATCATTTGATAGGGTGGCACTGTGTGCTCCCACAAAAAACACATTTGAGTGTTGACAGGCCACTTACTATTCAGTCTCAGGACATGCCTTGAACACAGAATTTTCAGGCTGCTCTCCATATATCCAACTCCTGAGTTTCTTCTCTCCTGTCTTTTGCCATGCTCCCTGAGACATAAAGAGTGTGATGTCAATATCCTGTTTAGGACTGAGCACTCAATAATTGGGTATAACAGGTGTTCAGCATTATGTCTTATATATAATATACATTAAAATCATAATACATATACTTAAAATATATTTAAGTATTTTAAATAAATTATGTTTGTGTAATTAATATGATTAAAGATAGAAACATAATATAATATATATTAGGTAATGCAGAATCACACATGCAATCTATATATGATCTAGTATATTAAAACCCATATTATAATAAATAACATAATAAATGTAATAGATTATATATGACTATATATAATAATATTTGTAATAAACTAGATAATGTATTGTCATATCATCACATAGCACACATTATTCTATATCATATATTATGCTATATTATCAAAAACTATATGTAACCTAATATATAATTAATATATATAATATGCAATATGCGTTGTAGTATATAATACAATACATAATATATTATAATATATAATATGATGATGTAAGTGACAAAACAATCCCACACCAGTTCAGAATTATGAATAAGAAAAGGGTTATATATTTAAGGGGAAATCTTATCGATCACTGTCCTTGACAACAGTCCTCTGTGCGAACAGGAACAGAGTCCAGGAGCTGGAAGTGGGAGCCAGAAGCAAGAGAGTGGGCACACATTTATCACTGCTTTTATAGTATAGGAGACCTCGCCCAAGTGGGCTGGTATCCTAAAGACTATTGGCTGAAGGAGGAGAATGTGCTCCCAGAGAACCTCCCCCTTTTGTTTAAATAAGAGAGTTCCAAACACAGTACAAAACTATATAAATTATGAACAGATATCAAGTATAATTAGAACTACAACTAGTGTAAACAATATTAATCAACATATGACAAATGTTTTAATAAACATTCTATCCTATGGAGTCTAAGTCTTGTATAAGAAATGGCTTGGCTAGATCAAAAGAGTACAGTAACTATGCCTATCTAATCTTCAACCCCATTGAAGGCCTGAGAAGGGAGATAATATTACTTTAGCAGGCAGGAAGTACAATCAAGTAGCTTCCAAAGAAGTAATATATGATGAAGACAATTAGCTTCCTAAGAAATCATCCAAAGTCTCATTTTGCAAAGTCTCATTTGGACAAACTTTTGGGGGTAGGGGCATTGTTTTCAAGATTGCTTCCTGCTGTCATGGGGTTGATGTTCTCTTAATGGGATCCTGCAAAATTACAGTGATGGTTAAGTTTCAAAATTACTGTCTAGTATAGTTGCAAACAATTTTCAAGCAGTCGATAGGATTTTTGTTTTTGTTTTTGTTTTTTTTTTTGTTTTTTCAAAGTTCTTATTTGGAGTTCTGGTCAGAATGTCATGAGAAGGTGCACCATTTCAGCAGCTGGTACCCCCCAAAGTGGTCTTATAGTAGTGCTGTCAGCATCACAATGTCATGGGGCCCCTTCTTCTTCCTGGAAACTTCAAAGACTACTGCAGGAAAAGGATCTGTAGGAAAATCTATTGTTCATCATGAAAAACCATTTTTTGTTGTAATTTTTTATTACTTTATAAATAATACCAACCAAAATTTCCACTTCCTCCCCTCCTCCCACTTCCCTCTTGCTACCCCCACACCCTTCCCCTTCTCCTCCAGTCCTGAGAGAGGGCAAGGTACCTGCCCTGTGGGAAGTCTAAGGCCCTCCCCTTACATCCAGGCTTAGGAAGGTATGCATCCAAATAGAATAGGATCCTAAAAAGCCAGTACATGCAGTAGAGATAAATCCCAGTGCCATTATCGTTGGCTTCTCAGTCTGCTCCAACTGTCAGCCACATTTAGAGGGTCCAGTTTGATCCCACGCTTGTTCAGTCCTAGTCCAGCTGGATTTCGTGAGCTCCCATTATCTTAGGCACACTGTCTCAGTGGGTGGACCAACCCCTCGTGGTCCTGACTTCCTTGCTCATATTCTCCTTCATTCCACTCTTCAACTGGAACTTGGGAGCTCAGCCCAGTGCTCTGATGTAGGCCTCTGTCTGTATCTCCATCTGTCGCCAGATGAAGGTTCTATGGTGATATGCATGAAAGATAGTCATCAGTCTGACTGCGAGTCAAGGCCAGTTCAGGCACCTTCTCTTCCACTGCCCAGGGTAATAGCTGGGGTCATGGAAAACTTAAACATCATTCATATAAAAATACATTCAATGAAGAATATATTATAGACAAAATAGTCATGGAGAAAGTAAAAATTTTTCCTAAAGTCCTTCTGTCCCATACTAGATAGGTCCTTATATGAGACAGAAAATCTGAATGTTCCTTTTAACAACATGCTAGGAATTAGAAAAGTACAGAGCCATTGTTCAACTCCAAAACACACACACACACACACACACACACACACACACACACGTGTAAATATAAGTGTAACCAATACCTGTATACATAATCAATATTAATATACCATTTCTTTTAGATGATCCTTAGTGGATAGTTAATTTTCCTTCAGTCAGCATTCAAACATACAGGGTCTGCAAAGATAAGAGCAGAACACTTCCACAAGATTATATGACTTTTCTTACTACATGTATGGTTGTTACCATTGTGAATGAGCTGTCATTTCTCTGTTTCAATAGGCTTTTCCTTTTCAAAGTGAATCTTTATTAATTTTGATAGTATCTATAATTTTTCTTATCCTGTGGAAACAAGAAGGAAACCCTTCCCCAATGTAGTATATCTCCTGGTTTCCATTGTGAGGTCAAAACATCCTTGAAGTATACTGGCTGATTCAGTTCAGAAGTTGTTTCCATTATTTAATACTTCTCTGGTGCTGCTCTTCCTTTGTCATTTGCATTAAGAAAATTCAAGGTTAATAAAGCATTATGCAATCTATTTGGGGGGGTATTTTCCATCCCTTTCTGTTTGTTCAGCATATCCATTATAGTATGATTTGACCTTTCTATAACTGCCTGATCTGTAGGATTATTTGGTATAATAATCCTTTTTTTTAAAGTAATTTTATTAAATTATAAAAGTTTCCATTTCCGCCCCACCTCCCAACACCCTCCCACTCCCCCCACTCCCTCTCTTCCTCCCTCTTCGTCCCTAAGGGCAGACAGGGTTTCCTGCCCTGTGGGAAGTTCAAGCTCCTCCCCCTCCCTCCAGGTCCAGGAAGGTGAGTATCCAAACAGACTGGATCCCCAAAATCCAGTATATGCAGAGGAAACAAGTCCCAGTGTCATTGTCAATGACTTTTCAGAAAGACTCCGGGCTAGCCACATTCAGAGAATCCGGCCACATTCAGAGAATCTGGTTGGATCACGTGCTCGTTCAGTCGCAGTCCAACTGGCATTGGTAAGCTCTCATTAGATCCGTCCCCTTGTATCAGTGGGTGATCACATCCCTCGCAGTCCTTATTTCTTTTTTCATTTTCTTCGTCCTTCTGCTCCTCATTTGGACCTTGGGGGGCACAGTCCGGTGCTCCAATGTGGGTCTCCGTCTGTATCGTCATCCTTCTCCAGATGAAGGATCTATGGTGATAAGCAAAATATTCATCAGTATGGTTATGGGCCAAGGCCGGTTCAGGCACCCTCTCCTCTGTCCAGAGAACAATCTGGGGATCTCTCCTTGGACCTGGGATCCCATATATAATCAAGTCTCCTGTAATCCCAAAAATGATTCCCTTAGTTGAAATATATTCTTCCCTGATCCCATATTCACCCTTCCTCCCTTCCCCACATCCCGGTCCACCGAGCTTTGCCCATTCCTCCCCTACTCCCTTCTTTCTAACCGTCTCCCCTTCCAACAACCCTCCCACGCCCCCATGCACCCGAGGTTACCTGGGACTCTTGTCTATTACCTACCTCCTGGCGGATAGCTAAATAATCTTAATCAGGTTCATCTTCTTATTTAGCTTCTCTAGGATCATGAATAACAGGCTCAAAGACCTTTAATTATGGCTAGAATCTACTTATGAGTGAATACATACCGTGTTCCTCTTTTTGGGTTTGGCTTACCTCACTCAGTAAAGCGTTTTCTATTTCCATTGATTTGCATGCAAAATTCAAGATGTCATTGTTTTTTACCGCTGAGTAAAACTCTAATGTGTATATGTTCCACACCTTTTTTAACCATTCTTCTATTGAGGGGCACCTAGGCTGCTTCCATGTTCTGGCTATTACAAATAGTGCTGCTATGAACATAGTTGAACAAATGCTTTTGCAGTATGTTAGGGAATCTCTAGGGTATATTCCCAAGAGTGGAATTGCTGGGTCCTGAGGGAAGTTGACTCCCAGTTTCCTGAGAAACCGCCACACTGATTTCCACAGTGGCTGCACAAGTTTGCATTCCCACCAACAATGGATGAGTGCTCCCCTCATTCCACATCCTCTCCAGCATAGGCTATCAGTGGTGTTTTTGAGTTTGGCTATTCTGACAGGTGTAAGATGATATCTCAAAGTTGTTTTGATTTGCATTTCCCTGATCGCTAAGGAGGTTGAGCATGACCTTAAGTGCCTTTTGGCCATTCGAAATTCATCTGTTGTGAATTCTCTGTTCAGATCAGTACCCCATTTTTTAATTGGGTTAATTAGGGTTTTAGTGTCTAGTTTCTTGAGTTCTTTGTATATTTTGGAGATCAGACCTTTGTCTGATGAGGGGTTTGTGAAGATCTTCTCCCAGTTGGAAGGTAGCCTTTTGATCTTACTGACAGTGTCCTTTGCTTTACAGAAGCTTCTCAGTTTCAGTAGGTCCCATTTACTCATTGTTTCTCTTATTGTCTGCACTCCTGGGGTTCTGCTTAGGAAGTGGTCTCCTGTGCCTATATCTTGTAGACTACTTCCCACTTTCTTTTCTATCAGGTTCAAAGTGGTCGGATTAATGTTGATGTCTTTAATCCATTTGTACCTGAGTTTTGTGCATGGTGATAGATATGGATCTATTTTCATTTTTCTACAGGTTGACATCCAGTTATGCCAGCACCATTTGTTAAAGATGCTATCCTTCTTCCATTGTATACCTTTAGCTCCCTTGTCAAAAATCAGGTGTTCATAAGTTTGTGGGTTAATATTCGGGTCTTCTATTCAATTCCATAGGTCGACATCTCTGTTGTTATGCCAATACCAAGCTGTTTTCAACACTGTTGCTCTGTAGTAGAGTTTGAAGTCAGGGATGGTAATGCCTCCAGAAGTTCCTTTATTGTATAAGATTGTTTTGGCAATCCTGGGTTTTTTGTTTTGCCATATAAACTTGATTATTGTTCTCTCAAGGTCTGTGAAAAAGTTTGGTGGGATTTTGATGGGAATTGCATTGAATCTATAGATTGCTTTTGGTAGAATTGCCATTTTTACTATGTTGATTCTCCCAATCCAAGAGCAGGGGAGATCTTTCCATTTTCTGGTATCCTCCTCAATTTCTTTCTTCAAAGACTTAAAGTTCTTGTCAAATAGGTCTTTCACTTCCTTGGTTAGAGTTACCCCAAGATATTTTATGCTATTTGTGGCTATCACAAAAGGTGATGTTTCTCTGATTTCCCTCTCTGCTTCTTTGTCCTTTGTGTATAGGAGGGCAACCGATTTTTTGGAGTTGATCTTGTATCCTGCCACATTACTAAAGGTGTTTATCAACTGTAGGAGTTCTTTGGTAGAGTTTTTGGGGTCGCTTATGTACACTATCATATCGTCTGCAAATAACGAAAGTTTCGCTTCATCCTTTCCAATTCGAATCCCCTTGATTCCCTTATGTTGTCTTATTGCTATTGCTAGAACTTCAAGCACTATATTGAAGAGGCATGGAGAGAGTGGACAGCCTTGTCGTTTTACTGATTTTAGTGGAATGGCTTTGAGTTTCTCTCCGTTCAATTTGATGGTAACTATCGGTTTGCTATATATTGCTTTTATTATATTCAGGTATGATCCTCGTAAAGCCAATCTCTCCAACACCCTTATCATAAAGCGATGTTGAATTTTGTCAAATGCTTTTTCAGCATGCAATGAAATGATCATATGGATTTTTTCTTTCTGTTTATTTATATGATGGATTACATTGATAGATTTGCGTATGTTGAACCAACCCTGCATCTCTGGGATGAAGCCCACTTGATCATAATGGATGATTTTTCTAATGTATTCTTGGATTCGGTTTGCCAGAATTTTATTGAGTATTTTGGCGTCAATGTTCATGAGTGAGATTGGTCTGTAATTCTCTTTCTTGGTTGTGTCTTTGTGTGGTTTTGGTATCAGGGTAACTGTAGCTTCATAAAAAGAGTTTGGCAATGATTCTTCTGTTTCTATATTGTGAAATACATTAAGGAGTATAGGTATTAGCTCTTCCTGGAAGTTCTGGTAGAATTCTGCATTGAAACCATCTGGTCCAGGACTTTTTTTGGTAGGGAGATTTTTGATAACAGCTTCTAATTCTTCACGACTGACAGGTCTATTTAGATTGTTCATCTGGTCTTGGTTCAACTTTGGTATATGGTACTTATCTAAAAAAATGTCCATTTCTTGTACATTTTCCAACTTTGTGGCATATAAATTTTCGTAGTAAGATCTAATGATTCTCTGAATTTCCTCTATGTCTGTGGTTATGTCTCCCTTTTCATTTCTGACCTTATTAATTTGCAAGTTCTCTCTCTGCCGTTTGATTAGTTTGTATAAAGGTTTGTCAATCTTGTTGATTTTCTCCAAGAACCAGCTTTTTTATTCATTGATTCTTTGGATTGTTTTCTCTGTTTCTATTTTGTTGATTTCAGCCCTCAGTTTGATTATTTCCAGTTTTCAACTCCTCCTGGGTGAATCAGCTTCTTTTTTTTCTAGAGCTTTCAAGTGTGCTGTTAAGTCTCCAATGTGTGCTTTCTCCGTTTTCTTTCATTGGGCACTTAGTGCTATGAACTTTCCTCTTAGCACTGCTTTCATTGTGTCCCATAGGTTTGAGTATGTTGTGTCTTTATTTTCATTAAATTCAAGGAAGACTTTAATTTCTTTCTTTATTTCTTCCTTGACCCAGGGGTGATTCAGTAGTTGACTGTTCAACTTCCATGAATTTGTTGGCATCCTGGTGGTAGCACTGTTGTTGAATTCTAACTTCAATCCATGGTTGTCTGATAAGACACAGGTGGTTACTAATTTTTTTTGTATCTGTGGAAGTTTGTTTTGTTACCGAGTATGTGGTCAATTTTCGAGAAGGTTCCATGAACTGCAGAGAAGAAGGTATATTCTTTCCTATTTGGCTGGAATGTTCTATAGATGTCTGTTAAGTCCATTTGATTCAATACCTCTAATAATTCCCTAAATCTCTGCTGGGTTTCTGTCTGATTGACCTTTCCATTGGTGAGAGAGGAGTGTTGAAGTCTCCTACTATTAGTGTCTGTGGATTGATGACTGCCTTGAGTTCTAGAAGTGTTTCTTTTACATAAGTAGGAGGCTTTCTATTAGGGGCATAGATATTCAGGATTGAGACTTCCTCCTGGTGAATTGTTCCTGTTATGAGTATAAAATGTCCGTCTCCATCTCTTCTGATTGATTTTAGTTTGAAGTCAATTTTGTTGGAAATTAGAATGGCTACACCTGCTTGTTTCTTAGGTCCGTTTGCTTGAAAAACCTTTTCCCAATTCTTTACTCTGAGTAGATGTCTGTCTTTGTGGTTGAGGTGTGTTTCTTGTAAACAGCAGAATGTTGGATCCTGTTTTCGTATCCAATCTCTTAGTCTGTGCCTTTTTATAGGTGAATTGAGTCCATTAATATTAAGTGATATTAATGACCAGTGGTTGTTGACTCCGGTTATTATGATTTTTTGTTAGTTTGTTTAATAGAGTTTGTATGTGTCCCTTTTTTGAGTTAAGCTCGTGAAGTGTCGCTAGATGTCTGAGTTATTGTAGGCAGTGTTGGCGATGTTGGATTCCTTGGGTTGCGATTTTCCTTCTATTACTTTCATTAAGGCTGGGTTTGTGGCTACGAATTGTTTAAATTTGTTTTTATCCTGGAATATTTTGTTTTCTCCATTGACAGTGAATGATATCTTGGCTGGGTATAGTAGTCTGGGTTTGCATCCATGCTCTCTTAGTTTCTGCAGTACCTCTATCCAGGACCTTCTGGCTTTCATGGTTTCTATAGAGAAGTCTGTTGTAAGTCTGATCGGTTTACCTTTATAAGTCACTTGACCTTTTTCCTTTGCAGCTCTTAATATTCTTTATTCAATCTGTATGTTTTGTGTTTTGATTATTTTATGGTGAGGGGATTTTTTTTTTGATCAAGTCTATTCGGTGTTCTGTGTGCTTCTTGAACCTTCATAGGAATCTCATTCTTTAAGTTGGGAAAGTTTTCTTCTATAATTTTGTTGAATATATTTTCTGGGCCTTTGATCTAGAGTTCTTCTCCTTCTTCAATCCCTATTATTCTTAGATTTGGTTTTTTTATTGTGTCCCAGATTTCTTGAATGTTTTGTGAAGAGAATTTGTTGGATTTGCTGATTTCTTTGATCTGAGCATTTATTTTCTCAATGGTATCTTCAGACTCTGAGATTAGTTCTTCTATCTCTTGTATCCTATTGGTTATGCTTGATTCTGTAGTCTCTGTTCGTTTACTTAGATTTTCCATATCCAGCCGGCCCTCATTTTGTGTTTTCTTCATTGCCTCCATTTCAGTTTTCAATTCTTGAACTGTTTCCATTACCTGTTTGATTGTTTTTTCTTGGTTTCCCAGTGTATCATTCACGGATTTACTCATTTCTTCCATCTTTTTGTTATATTTCTCATCCATTTCTTTACTCATTTCTTCAATCCTTTTGTTGTACTTCTCATCCAGTTCTTTAAGGGAATTATTCATATCCTGTTTAAGGGACTCTATTGCTTTCATCATGGCATTTTTTTCCAATTCTTCTGAATTAAGAGTTTCAAGCCCTTCTATTGTAGGGTCGTTGGGATCTGGTGATTTCATGTTGTTTTTTAGATTGTTGGAGGAATTCTTGCCTTGGCCTCTGCCCATCTTTTCCTTCAACTGCTCTATATTGGATCTTCTGGTACCAGGTCAGGTTCCCTTGTTGAGCAGGGACTTCACTGACAGAATGTCTACCTTTCTTCAGGCAGTCTATTGAAACACAGGCACTCCCTCGTGCCAGGTTGCACTCACAGCCCCATCCCAGCACGCAAGGGAGCAGCTGTGGGGAGATCCTGTGGCCCCAGGGGGAGGGGAGAAAGAGAGGGAGGTGTACCTGGATGGATTCGGGAGAGCTCAGCAGGGTATAGCCACCACTGCAGGGCAACCATAAAGTCAAGGGGGGTGGGGAAAGTCTGAATTCCTCCTAGCCGAAGTCCTCGGGCCAGGAGCACCTCACCCCTCCTCCAATGGATGTCTGCTAGAAGATCACTGTCTCTTGCTGGCCAGGAATGTGGCTGAGGTGATTCAGGGCCTGCCTGTCAGGCAGTCTCTCAGAGCACAGGAACTGCCCCTGCCTGGCTGAGCCCACAGCCCAGGCTCAGAGTGCCAGAGAGATAATAATAATCCTTTAATGTACTTTGTATTATAATAAGCAAAAAAACATTTCATTTTCTTAGACACATATGCCAGACTATTGTTTGTCTTTATTTGTGCAGGTATATCCATGAAGGCCATAATTTCCAATAAATGTGTGATTACTGAATCAGCCTTTTCTGAGCTCAAGGCAGTTGCCCATTGAAAAACTGAATATGTGTCTATGCTGTGGTGTACATATTTTAATTTACCAAATTCCATAAAATGAAACACATCTCTCTGCCAGATCTCATTCCTCCAAGTACCCTCTGAGAGATTATATAATGAGCAAGTAGGATATCTCTTTATAATCTCCTTAGTTTGTTATCATGTAATAGAAAACTTTTTCTTTAAACCTTTGCTATTGACATAATTTTTTAATGAAATTCAGAGGCCTGCAACACGCTTCCAATCAATTTCTGCATTACCTTGTGCTAGAGGACCTGGCAGAGCTGTATGGGATTGAATATGTGATATATATATACATATATATATATATATATATGTATATATATATGCCTATTCCTGATTATATCTTGTACCTGGGTAAATAATGAAGTCAATTTTGCATCATTTGGTATAAATTCAGCAGTTTCAATATGCAATACAACTCTTTGGCATTATTGTGAATCAGTAACTAGATTGAGAGTTTTTTTTTAAATCCATTAGTACCATAAGAATAGCATATAATTCTGCCTTCTGGACAGAATTATAAGAGTTTTCTTCTACCTTACCTAATTCTTCTGATTTGTAACCTACTTTCCTTGATTTATTTTATGCAGTATAAAATATACAGGCTCTAATTATTGGTTCATCATGTACAATTCGGGGAAGATTCTAAGAAGTTCTCTTTATAAGGTTTAGTCTATCACTTTTGGGCTAATTACTATTAATTTCTCCCAAAAAATTAGCACAAGCCCTTTGCCAGGGTTCATTGTCTTTCCATAATTTTTTATTTCTTCAGCAGTATAAGGCACTATAATCTCTGCTAATTGATAAAATCTCAATGTACCTTTTATAATTAAAATGGAGACCTTTTCTACATAAATTTTTAATTTTACTTGGTTTATGTGGTAAAAAGAGCCATTCTAAGATAATATACTCCATCTGCAGTAAAATCTCTGTAGGGGAATTTCAGAAGGCAATATGACTAGAATACAATTAAGATTTGAATTCATCCTATCCACATGTGCTTCCTGTAATTTCTCCTCAACAATCGTCAATTCCTCTATCTATTCAGCTGTTAATTCTCTGGGACTATTCAAATCTTTATCACCATCTAAGGTTTTGTTTAAAGGATTATTAGATCAGGTATTATCCCAGCAGATGGTTGTAGATTGGAACTGCCTCCTAATAATCTTTGAATGTCATTAATAGTCCGCAACTAGTCTCTCCTAATTTGTGCCTATTGTGTTCTAATTTCCTGTAAACCTATTCTGTAACCTAGGTAATTAACAGAATTTCCTCTTTGAATCTTTTCAGGAGCATTTGTAACCCCCAATTAGGCAAGATTTTCTTTGCTTCTTCAAACATTCTTTCTAACGTATCTGTATTTGAATTAGATAACAAAATGTCATCCATGTAATGGTAGATTATAGACTTACACATTATTTCCAATGGCTGACTGACAAAGTATTGGAACAAGGTGAGGCTATTGAGCATTCCCCATGGGAGGACACTCTATTGATATCTCCTTGTAGGCTAGGAATTGTTATAAATTAGCACTGTGAAGGAAAATTTTTCTCTATCCTTCTCTTGTATAGGTATAGTAAAGAATCAAGCTTTTAAATCAATGAGAGGCCATGCCTTTGGTAACAGAGAAGGCAGAGGAATTTCAGATTGTAGAGGGACCATAGGTTGAATAACCTTGAAGATAGCTCTAAGATCTGTCACAATTCTCCATTTCCAGCTATCTTTTAAACAACAAATACAGGAGAATTACAGGGGCTGGTAGATTCTTCTATATGTTGAGCATCTAGTTGTTCTTGTACCAGCTGTTCTAAAGCCTGCAACTTTTCCTCAGCTAGAGGCCACTGCTTTACCCATATTGCTTTATCAGTTAACCATTTTTAAGGTAGGCCTGTTGGTACCTCTGAGGGTTTATCAATTGCTTTGTGTTCTTTAATTTTCCTGGTGAGACATGTTCTTCACAGTAACTGGGAATGACTGTACCACATTCATCATGGGGGCCTGTAAGAGTCCCACATGGTGTTTCTCGATGATATTGGGTTTTCTTGTCGATCTTTCTTTGGCCTACATTTATTGGTCCTATGTCGGTCTTTGCCACACCTTCTATATATACTTGAAGACTGAGTACTCGTATTTTTCCCATTCCAAAGAAGATATTCCTAGGAATTCCTTGTCTACAGTCCCTTCTCAGATGCCCTATACTATCACAATTAAAACATTTGGTATTTTGATGTCTTCTCTTACCATTGGAAATTGCTTCTCCTACCCAAACTTCAGTACCATAGTCATGTGTCTCAACATTCATTGTATGCCAGACCCATTCATCCATGGGTGCTGAGCTGATCTTTAAAGGACCAAGGATCCTGTTGTACTCTAAGTTGACATTGTCATAAGCCAAAGCTTCAATTATAATAGTCTAGCTTCTGGGTTGGGTACCCCTATTTGTAGAGCCCTAGTTAGTCTCTGCAAAAAAGTCTCAAAAAGGTTCTCTTTAACCCTGTCTAACCCTAAGATATCATTAAACTCTCTTTTCTAGTTCTTGAATCCCATCCCAAGCCTTTAAATCTGCTGTGCTACATAGGGACAAGTTGTTGTCATCATAAAGAGTTTGATCCTTAGAATCAGAGTAAAGTCCTTTGCCTAGAATTTGGTCTAGGGAAATCTCAAGTCCTTTTGTTTTTTCTTGTTGCTCTAAAATTCTTGCATCCTCTTTAAAATATCACCTCCAAAGTAATTGTGGTCCACTTTCTAGGACTGTTGAGATTAACTGAGTCCAGTCTTGAGGCATTGATTTGCTACTGGAAGCCCATGTTTTGATCATTTCCCTAACAAAGGATGAATGTAGTCCATAAGCTACAACTGCTTTTTAAATTTCCTTTAGATTGATCATAAGTATGGTCTCCCATGTACATTCTTTGACAACCTTACAGTACTTGGTACCAGATACTTTTTCTGATATTATTACTGGAAAGGTAGGCAGGACTCTGGTGAAGCTATACAAGAGATTTTTACATACCAATGAGGTTAAATATTGCCCTTTTACCTTTTGTTCCTGGTCATCAAATTAGACAATTTCCTCAATCTTTTCTAATCTGCCCTTTGTAATGTCTGTATCTCCTGTCCATCTCCTGTCCAGTGTTCTGCTCTAATGCCCTCATTGAGGATTCCAAAGTATGAAGTCTGTCCAGTAGAAATAATGTCTCATCCTTGGACATAATCTTTATAGCATGCATATTATCTTCCTGGAGAGACATTCTATCAGTCAAACTGCCATACCCCTTTGACAGAGTCTGATTAATACATTCACCAGTATGAGATCTCTCAAATAATGTTTCAGCACTCACTGGCATTGATTGGGTTTTATGTGCCAAATTGGCTATTTCCTTCTCCAGAGTGCTGAATCTTCCTTTACGTAAATTACTATCAGTCTGTACCATTTCCAATAGTACCTCAGTTGA
Source organism: Myodes glareolus (assembly GCF_982192425.1). Classification (NCBI taxonomy): domain Eukaryota; kingdom Metazoa; phylum Chordata; class Mammalia; order Rodentia; family Cricetidae; genus Myodes; species Myodes glareolus. Next base: position 123,444,218 of record NC_142053.1, read on the forward strand.
TTGAGTTTTGTTAGCTAAATAGTTTGTATCCTCCTTCAGATTCCCAACCTCTTTTATAAGAAGCTTGGGACCAGTCTGTACCATTTCTAAAAGTACCTCAATTGACTGAGTTTTGTTAGTTAAACTGGTTGTATCCTTCAGATTTCCAAACTCTTTCTTGAGAAGCATGTCTGTAAAAACTGTACCATTTCTAAAACTGCCTCATTACTAGCCCTATTGTCAAACCATACTTTTAAGAAAAATATTGAATGGAAATAGAAAACGCTTTACTGAGTGAGGTAACCCAGACCCAAAAAGAGGAATATGGTATGTACTCACACCTAAGTGGATTCTAGTCGTAATTAAAGGACATTGAGCCTATAATTTGTGATTCTAGAGAAGCTAAATAAGGTGAACCCAAAGAAAATCATACAGTTATCCTCCTGGATATTGGAAGTAGACAAGATTGCCAGGCAAAACTTGGGTGCACGTGTGTGTGTGTGTGTGTGTGTGTGTGTGTGTGTGTGTGTGTAAGGGGAGTTGGGTAGAGAGAGGGGAGAAGAGGAGGATTCAGGAGAGCTTGGGGGAATGGGATTGGTGGGATGGAAGAAGAGTGGATATGGGAGCAGGGAAGTAAATATCTTAATTAAGGGAGACTAATTGCAAGAGAGTTGTCTCTAGAGGGGTTCCCAGGTCCAAATAGAGGTCCCCAGATTGTTCCTTGGGCAGCAGAGGAGAAGGTGCCTGAACTGGCCTTGTCCCATAGCCACACTGATGAATATCTTGCATATCACCATAGAACCTTCATCTGGCGATGGATGAAGATAGAGACAGAGACCCACATTGGAACACTGGACTTAACTCCCTAGGTCCAAATGAGGAGCAGAAGGAGGGAGAACATGAGCAAGGAAGTCAGGACCATGAGGGGTACGTCCACCCACTGAGACAGTTGGACTGATCTAATGGGAGCTCACCAAAGCCAGATGGACTGGGAGTGTTGGAGCATGTGATCAAAATGGACACTCTGAATGTGGCTGGCAATGAAGGCTGACTGAGACGCCAAGGACAATGGCACTGGGTTTTGATTCTACTGCATAAACTGACATTGTGGGAGCCTGGTTTGTTTGAATGCTCACCTTTATAGACCTGGATGGAGTGGGGAGGACCTTGGACTTCCCACGGGGCAGGGAACCCTGACTGCTCTTAGGACTAGAGATAGAGGGGGAGGTGGGAAGGGGGAGGGAAAAGGGAGGCAAGGAAGAGGTGGAAATTTTTAATAAATAAATAAATGAAAAATATTAAGGGCAAGACTGGTCTCCAGAATTAAAAAGAGTGATGTAGAAAGGACATCATATAAGTCCTGTAAAACCTTACACATGATGTATATAAAGAGGCTACTGAAACCTTGGATGATTAGGCTGTCTGACATATTGCCCTTTTAAATTAGCAACTTATGATATATTTTGGATATTAAATCTTACCTGTGGTTTAATTAGCTGAATTACATGCAGTAACCATTACCTGCTAGTAGGTGTCACAGGCCACCTACAAAACAAACCCAGTGGGGCGTAGTAGTGCACTTGACTTCATGTGACTGGTCTGAAATCTGATTTTAGAGTGAAAAACTGAAAGATAAATTACAGACTGTGTGTTCTGTGGATGTCTCTAGTGCAGTGGAATAGGTGCAAACAAATTGTTAGAAAGCTGTGGAACAACTGGCTCAGATCAGGGAAGCCTACATCTCACCCGAATGTCTGCAGTGTGTCCTGGTGAGAGGCAAACAGTAAGTTGTGGGGGGACTTGAAGCCAATCTGAAGCATGTAAAGAAAAAGTATAAAGAACCATAGCAAGAAAAGCTGCTGCGTAAGAATTCTCTATGAACTGCTGGCTCCATGCACAGGCCTCAGCCAGCTGAGGGAGGGCTCACTCCAAGCTGTGCTCACTCTGGGCAGCATGTAGCAGAACTGAGGGGTTCTAAAACCAAAGGTTTGGGAGCCAGATGATGACGCAAGTCACAAAACAATCCCATATTAGTTCAGAATTATGAATAATAAAAGGGTTATTTATTTAAGGGGAAAACTTATAGATCACTGTCTTAGACATCAGTCCTCTGCACGAATAGGAACAGAGTCTACCAGCCAGAAGTGGGAGCCGGAAGCAAGAGAGCACGTTTACCATTGCTTTTACAGTATAAGAGACCATGCCCAAGTGGGTTGGTATCTTAAAGGCTATTAGTTGAAGGAGCAGAATGTACTCCCACAGCAATAATATAGAACAATTTAATAGATAAAATAGAATCATATGACACATATAACATAGAATGTTTATCTCATATAATATATAATACATGTAATAAAAATATTATAATTATGCATACAATCTATATAATAGGCTCTATATAATGTGTTATAGTATTTAACATATGACATATGGTGCATATAGTAGACAATATCAAATTATATATAATATAAGTATAAAATATATGATATACTACATACAATATATAGCATAGATAATGCATATAATTGATAACACATAAATACACACATATAACATATATTCTATATATACATATAAAATCTGTACTGCCTATAAAATCTGTGTTGCCTTTCTGACCATATCCCTGGATATTAAATGTGAGCATTTATGTTTTTTTTTCTATTTGATGTTTTGGGTCTTTTCCTGTATTCTGAAACTCGGCCAACTGCTTATAGCTGATTTTGTGTTGTTTCGTCCCACTCAAGGCAGAAATAGGTCCTGCTGAGTGTCAGATACATGTGGGATAAACCCATTTTGAGGAAGGTTAGACCTGAAGGTGTCAGGTATATATACTGTCACTCTCAGTTTTCTTCAGTCTAGAGATTATTTCTCTACCCACCCTGTACTCAGTGCAAATCTAGAAATTGCACATTAAATATTTACTCTTTCCAATTTTTATTTTATTGAAAATAATTTTTTCATATTTATCTTTTAAACTTTATTTTATGTGCATTGGTATGAAGCTGTCAGATTTCCTAGATCTGGAGTTACAGACAGTAGTGTCCTGCCATGTGGGTGGTGAAATTTGAACCCAGGTCTTCCGGAAGAATAGCCAGTACTCTAAACAGTTGAGACATCTCTCCAGTCTCTATTTTTTATATTTCTTAGGGTGTTACATTGCATTTATTAAGATTCAAATATATAAGGCCAAATGCTGACAGACAGTGATATAAATAAATGAAGATAAATAACCACAAACTGTACACAATGTTGCTTGGGATTTTACCTCTAGTGCATAAGACTTATACCTTATGATCAACATTTGGTCACCAACGCTTTTTATACACATGGATTATTGCATCCTATGTATGTCTGAACTCACACTAATAAACATGAATATTTTTAAAAGTTAGCATTTGACCTTCCTCTGCAATACAAACCTTTCTTAAAATGCTAATTTCCCCTATATCCCTTTGGTAAAGCTGCACCATAACTTGCTTCCTGAGGGTTTTCTTTTCTTTTTCAACTTATATTTCGATGTTTAGGATGTGTTTAACAGAAATTTTGGAAAAAAAAGTCCATGAATTTGAAAGAGGGAAGAGAGGAAGGGTATAAGGTAGAAGGTTCAAGGGAGAAAGGGAAAGAAAAGTGATGTAATTATGTTATTGAAGGTGGAGATTGCTTGTACATTTTTTGGCTGCCAAGACCCAAATTATCACACAGAAACTATATTAATTACAAAACTGCTTGACCAATGGCTTAGGCATATTTTTAGTTTATTTATTTATTTATTTATTAAAAATTTCCACTTCCTCCCCTCCTCCCCATACCTTCCCATTTCTCCCACTCCCTCTCTCCCTCCCTCTCCAGTCCTAAGAGCAGTCAGGGTTTCCTGCCCTGTGCTAAGTTCAAGGTCCTCCCCCCTCTATCCAGGTCTATAAAGGTGAGCATGCAAAGAGACTAGACTCCCAGATGGCCAGTCCATGCAGTAGAATCAAAGCTCAGTGTCATTGTCCTTGTCTTCTCAGTTAACCCTCAATGTCAGCCACATTCAGAGAGTCCAGTTTGATCACATGCTCCAGTAGTCCCAGTTTAGCTGGCCTTGGTAAGCTCTCATTAGATCAGTCCCATTGTCTCAGTGGGTGGATGCACCCCTCGCTGACCTGACTTCCTTGCTCATATTCTCCCTCCTTCTGCTCCTCATTTGGACCTTGGGGGCTCAGTCCAGTGATCCAATGTGGGTCTCTGTCTCTATCTCCATCCATCACCGGATGAAGATTCTATGGTGATATGCAATATATTCATCAGTGTGGCTATGGGACAAGGCCAGTTCAGGCACCCTCTCCTCTGCTGCCCAAAGAACAATCAGGGGACCTCTCTTTGGACCTGGGAACCCCTCTAGAGCCAAGACTCTAGCCAGCCCTCAAGTGGCTCCCTTGGTTAGGATAACTTCTTCCCTGCTCCCATATCCATCCTTCCTCCATCTCAATTATCTCATTCCCATAAGCTCTCCTGAATTCTCCCCTTCTCCCTTCTCTCTCCCCATCTTCCCTTCTCCCCAATCCACCCCCATCCCCCTGCTCCCAACTTTTGCCCGACGATCTTGTCAACTTCCAATATCCCGGAGGATAAATATATATTTTTCTTTGGGTTCACCTTCTTATTTAGCTTCTCTAGGATCACGAACTATAGGCTCAATGTCCTTTGTTTATGGCTAGCAAACACTTTACTGAGTGAGGTAACCCAGACCCAAAAAGAGGAATATGGTATGTACTCACTCATAAGCTGATTTTAGTTAGTTTTATGTCTTAAATTAACCCATTTCTATTTATCTTTGTATTGCCATGAGGCTGTGGCTTATCAACAGGTTCTGGCATTTGTTTTCTTTGGCAGCTACACGGCATCTCCCTGACTCTGCTTATTCTCTCTCTCTATTTCTTCCAGTCTGGCTATCGTCTGCCCTGCCATAGACCAAAACAGATTCTTTATTAACCAATGATAATAAAACATATTCACACCATATAGAGGGGAATCCCACATCATGTGATCAATGTCAAGAAATAAAGAAATTATTAGAACAGAGACAAAGAAAGAAAAAATATTAATTTGCTGTTTCAGTTTATTTTTTAAAATATTATTATGTCTTAGATACCCTGGAACTGGAGTTACAGGTGATTATACACCAGGGGGTGCTGGAATTTGAACTGAGGTTCTCTGTGATAGTAGCAAGTGCTCTTAACCTATGAGCTGTCTCTCTAAATCCCTTTTCTTTAAAAAAATTAGTTTTTATTCTTTTTTTGTGTTTGGTTTCTAGGTCTGTGCTCTCTAACCACCTTCATGTATCATACCCTGGAGAGCAGGCATTTCTTTCTTTTTTTTTTTGAAAATAATTTTATTAAATTATAAAAGTTTCCATTTACGTCCCTCTTCCCAACACCCTCCCACTCCCCCCACTCCCTCTCCTCCTCCCTCTTCGTCCCTAAGGGAAGTCAGGGTTTCCTGCCCTGTGGGAAGTTCAAGTTCCTCCCCACTCCCTCCAGGTCCAGGAAGGTGAGTATCCAAACAAACTGGATCCCCAAAATCCAGTGTATGCAGAGGAAACAAGTCCCAGTGTCATTGTTAATGGCTTTTCAGAAAGACTCCAGGCCAGCCACATTCAGAGAATCCGGCCACATTCAGAGAATCTGATTGGATCACTTCCTCATTCAGTCGCAGTCCAACTGGCCTTGGTAAACTCTCATTAGATCCGTCCCCTTGTATCAGTGGGTGATCGCATCCCTCGCAGTCCTTATTTCCTTTTTCATTTTCTTCGTCCTTCTGCTCTTCATTTGGACCTTGGGGGGCTCAGTCCGGTGGAGAGCAGGCATTTCTTAAACAAGTATTTTCTTAATAATTGTATAATATTGCTTGGATATATCCGTTTTTATCTGATTTTGACTGTAGAATGATACTGATGGCACACAAATAAAATAAAAATGGAAATATCAGTGTAATATCATAAATTTATTAGAAACTATCTCTCCAACCCCTATGTCTGTGTGGCCATTTGCCAGGTTATTTCAATTATTAATATCTTACCCTTGTATTTTTCAATATGAAATTTCTTTCACAAATATAATTCTCCTTTATAAAAATTGAATTCTCGGGAGTCCCTTTGTTCTGATAGCTGGCCTGCAGCAAGCCAAGACTGCAGGCAGGGGCACCTCTGACCAGCGAGGGGCTCTGATCCTGTGGAGGGGTAAGTGTATTGTTCCTGACCGCCACACAAGGCCGGTTAGGGAACACACAATATTCCCGCCATCCTTATCTCCCTGGCTACTCCAAAGGGGCAGCTTCCCCCAGCTAATCCCTCTCTCCTGCTACGCCATCCCAGCTTTCTGCCTGGAATCCATACCCTCCCCTCTCCTTTTTTCGGGGCTTAAATTCCTCCATCTCAGCCGGGGTGGGCACCGCGGGCCAGGTCAGGAGGTGAGTGCAAAGGGACTGGAGTCCCTTTGTTCTGATAGCCGGCCTGCAGCAAGCCAAGACTGCAGGCAGGGGCACCTCTGACCAGCGAGGGGATCTGATCCTGTGGAGGGGTAAGTGTATTGTTCCTGACCGCCACACAAGGCCGGTTAGGGAACACACAATATTCCCGCCATCCTTATCTCCCTGGCTACTCCAAAGGGGCAGCTTCCCCTAGCTAATCCCTCTCTCCTGCAATGCCATCCCAGTTTTCTGCCTGGAACCCATACCCTCCCCTCTCCTTTTTTCGGGGCTTAAATTCCTCCATCTCAGCCGGGGTGGGCACCGCGGGCCAGGTCAGGAGGTGAGTGCAAAGGGACTGGAGTCCCTTTGTTCTGATAGCCGGCCTGCAGCAAGCCAAGACTGCAGGCAGGGGCACCTCTGACCAGCGAGGGGCTCTGATCCTGTGGAGGGGTAAGTGTATTGTTCCTGACCGCCACACAAGGCCGGTTAGGGAACACACAATATTCCCGCCATCCTTATCTCCCTGGCTACTCCAAAGGGGCAGCTTCCCCCAGCTAATCCCTCTCTCCTGCTACGCCATCCCAGCTTTCTGCCTGGAACCCATACCCTCCCCTCTCCTTTTTTCGGGGCTTAAATTCCTCCATCTCAGCCGGGGTGGGCACCGCGGGCCAGGTCAGGAGGTGAGTGCAAAGGGACTGGAGTCCCTTTGTTCTGATAGCCGGCCTGCAGCAAGCCAAGACTGCAGGCAGGGGCACCTCTGACCAGCGAGGGGATCTGATCCTGTGGAGGGGTAAGTGTATTGTTCCTGACCGCCTCACAAGGCCGGTTAGGGAACACAGAGTATTCCCGCCACCCTTATCTCCCTGACTACTCCAAAGGGGCAGCTTCCCCAGCTAATCCCTCTCTCCTGCTACGCCATCCCAGCTTTCTGCCTGGAACCCATACCCTCCCCTCTCTTTTTTTCGGGGCTTAAATTCCTCCATCTCAGCCGGGGTGGATACTGTGGGCCAGGTCAAGCGGTGAGTACAAAGGGACTGGAGTCCCTTTGTTCTGATAGCCGGCCTGCAGCAAGCCAAGACTGCAGGCAGGGGCACCTCTGACCAGCGAGGGGCTCTGATCCTGTGGAGGGGTAAGTGTATTGTTCCTGACCGCCACACAATGCCGGTTAGGGAACACACAGTATTCCCGCCACCCTTATCTCCCTGACTACTCCAAAGGGGCAGCTTCCCCAGCTAATCCCTCTCTCCTGCTACGCCATCCCAGCTTTCTGCCTGGAACCCATACCCTCCCCTCTCCTTTTTTCGGGGCTTAAATTCCTCCTTCTCAGCCGGGGTGGGCACCGCGGGACATACAGGCGGTGAGTGCAAAGGGACGGAAATCCTTTTGTTCTAATAGCCTGCCTGCAGCCAGCTAAGGCTGCAGGCAAAGTGATTCCTGGATAGCAAGGGCACTAATCCAGTAGCAAAAGACCCAGCGGAGGGAAGAGCCATTGGAGAGCATCTGAAGGAAGAGATGGGCAGGCGCCAAGGCAAGAATTTCTCCCACACTCTGAAAAACAACACGAAAACACCAGATCCCAGCGATCTTATGACAGAAGGACTTGGACACTCTATACCGGAAGAAGTGGAAAACAGTGTCATTATGAAAGCAATAGAGTCTCTTAAACAGGGTATGAATAACTCACTTAAAGAAATAGAAGAGAAATATAACAAAAAGATGGAAGAAATGAGTAAAGAAATGGAAGACAAATATAACAAAAAGTTTGAAGAAATAAGTAAATTCGTAAATGATACCCTGGGAAACCAAGAAAAAACAATCAAACAGGTAATGGAATCAGTTCAAGAATTGAAAACTGAAATGGAGGCAGTGAAGAAAACACAAACCGAGGGCCAGCTAGATATGGAAAATCTAGGTAAACAAACAGAGACTTCAGGAACAAGCATAACCAATAGAATACAAGAGATAGAAGAACGAATCTCAGATTATGAAGACACCATAGAGAAAATAAATGCCCTGACCAAAGAAAACAGCAAATCCAACAAATTCTCATCACAAAACATTCAGGAAATATGGGACATAATAAAAAAACCAAATCTAAGAATAATAGGAGTAGAAGAAGGAGAAGAATTGCAGACCAAAGGTCCAGAAAATATATTCAACAAAATTATAGAAGAAAACTTTCCCATCCTAAAGAGTGATATTCCTATGAAGGTGCAAGAAGCATACAGAACACCGAATAGACTGGATCAGAAAAAAACATCCCCTCGCCATATAATAATCAAAACACAAAGCAGTCAGATTAAAGAAAGGATATTAAGAGCTGCAAAGGAAAAAGGTCAAGTAACCTATAAAGGTAAACCTATCAGACTTACACCAGACTTCTCTATAGAAACCATGAAAGCCAGAAGGTCCTGGATAGAGGTACTGCAGAAACTAAGGGACCATGGATGCAAGCCCAGATTAATATACCCAGCCAAGCTTTCATTCACTATCAACGGAGAAAACAAAATATTCCAGGATAAAAACAAATTTAAATAATACGTAACTACTAATCCAGCCTTACAGAGAATATTAGAAGGAAATTTACATCCCAAGGAATCCAACATTGCCAACACTGACTACAATAACTCAGACATCTAGCGACCCTTCACTAGCACAACTCAAAGAAGGAAAACACATACACTCTACTACCCCCCCCCCCAAAAAAATGACTCAAGTCAACAACCACTGGTCATTAATATCACTTAATATCAATGGACTCAATTCACCTATAAAGAGGCACAGACTTAGAGATTGGATACGAAAACAGGATCCAACATTCTGCTGTTTACAAGAAACACACCTCAACCACAAAGACAGACACCTACTCAGAGTAAAGGCTTGGGAAAAGGTTTTCCAAGCAAATGGACCTAAGAAACAAGCGGGTGTGGCCATTCTAATATCTAACAAAATCGACTTCAAACTAAAATCAATCAGAAGAGATGGAGATGGACATTTCATACTCATAACAGGAACAACTCATCAGGAAGAAGTCTCAATCCTGAATATCTATGCCCCTAATATAAAGGCACCCAGTTATGTAAAAGAAACTCTTCTAGAACTCAAGGCAGTCATCAAACCACACACGCTAATAGTAGGAGACTTCAACACTCCTCTCTCACCAATGGACAGGTCAATCAGACCGAAACCAAACAGAGAATTAAGAGATTTATTGGAGGTATTGAATCAAATGGACTTAACAGACATCTATAGAACATTCCACCCAAATAGGAAAGAATATACCTTCTTCTCTGCAGTTCATGGAACCTTCTCGAAGATTGACCACATACTCGGTAACAAAGTAAACTTCCACAGATACAAAAAAATATTAGTAACCACCTGTGTCTTGTCAGATCACCATGGATTAAAATTAGAATTCAACAACAATGCTAACCCCAGGAAGTCAACAAACTCATGGAAGTTGAACAGTCAACTACTAAATCACCCCTGGGTCAAGGACGAAATTAAGAAAGAAATTAAAGACTTCCTTGAATTTAATGATAACAAAGACACAACATACTCAAACCTATGGGACACTATGAAAGCAGTACTAAGAGGAAAGTTCATAGCAATAGGTGCCCAAATAAAGAAAACGGAGAAAGCACACATTGGAGACTTAATAGCACACTTGAAAGCTCTAGAAAAAAAAGAAGCTGATTCTCCCAGGAGGAGTAGAAGACTGGAAATAATCAAACTGAGGGCTGAAATCAACAAAATAGAAACAGAGAAAACAATCCAAAGAATCAATGAATCAAAAAGCTGGTTCTTGGAGAAAATCAACAAGATTGACAAACTCCTAGCCAAACTAATCAAACGGCAGAGGGAGAACATGCAAATTAATAGGATCAGAAATGAAAAGGGGGACATAACCACAGACACAGAGGAAATTCAGAGAATCATTAGATCTTACTACGAAAGCTTATATGCCACAAAGTTGGAAAATGTAAAAGAAATGGACATTTTTTTAGATAAGTACCATATACCAAAGTTGAACCAAGAACAGGTGAACAATCTAAATAGACCTGTTATTCGCGAAGAATTAGAAGCTGTTATCAAAAATCTCCCTACCAAAAAAAGCCCAGGACCAGATGGTTTCAATGCAGAATTCTACCAGAACTTCCAGGAAGAGCTAATACCTATACTCCTTAACGTATTCCACAATATAGAAACAGAAGAGTCATTGCCTAACTCCTTTTATGAAGCTACAGTTACCCTAATACCAAAACCACACAAAGACACAACCAAGAAAGAGAATTACAGGCCAATCTCACTCATGAACATCGACGCGAAAATTCTCAATAAAATACTGGCAAACCGTATCCAAGAGCACATTAGAAAAATTATCCATTATGATCAAGTCAGCTTCATTCCAGAGATGCAGGGCTGGTTCAACATACGCAAATCTATCAATGTAATCCATCATATAAATAAACTGAAAGAAAAAAATCATATGATCATCTCACTAGATGCTGAAAAAGCATTTGACAAAATTCAACACCCATTTATGATAAAGGTGTTGGAGAGACTGGGGATACAAGGATCATACCTAAATATAATAAAAGCAATATACAGCAAGCCGACAGCTAACATCAAACTGAATGGAGAGAAACTCAAAGCCTTTCCACTAAAATCAGGAACGCGACAAGGCTGTCCACTCTCTCCATACCTCTTGAATATAGTGCTTGAAGTTCTAGCAATAGCAATAAGACAACATAAGGAGATCAAGGGGATTCGTATTGGAAAGGATGAAGTCAAACTTTCGTTATTTGCGGACGATATGATAGTTTACATAAGTGACCCCAAAAACTCTACCAAAGAACTCCTACAGCTGATAAACACCTTTAGTAACGTGGCAGGATACAAGATCAACTCCAAAAAATCAGTGGCCCTCCTATACACAAAGGATAAAGAAGCAGAGAGGGAAATCAGAGAAACATCACCTTTCATGATAGCCACAAATAGCATAAAATATCTTGGGGTTACTCTAACCAAGGAAGTGAAAGACCTATTTGACAAAAACTTTAAGTCTTTGAAGAAAGAAATTGAGGAGGATACCAGAAAATGGAAAGACCTCCCCTGCTCTTGGATTGGGAGAATCAACATAGTAAAAATGGCAATTCTACCAAAAGCAATCTATAGATTCAATGCAATCCCCATCAAAATCCCATCAAACTTCTTCACACACCTTGAGAGAACAATAATCAAGTTTATATGGCAAAACAAAAAACCCAGGATTGCTAAAACAATCTTATACAATAAAAGAACTTCTGGAGGCATTACCATCCCTGACTTCAAACTCTATTACAGAGCTACAGTATTGAAAACTGTTTGGTATTGGCATAAAAACAGAGAAGTCGACCTATGGAATCGAATAGAAGACCCAGATATTAACCCACAAACTTATGAACACCTAATTTTCGACAAGGGAGCTAAAGGTATACAATGGAAGAAGGAAAGCATCTTTAACAAATGGTGCTGGCATAACTGGATGTCAACCTGTCAAAAAATGAAAGTAGATCCATATCTATCACCATGCACAAAAATCAAGTCCAAATGGATTAAAGACATCAACATTAATCCGTCCACTTTGAACCTGATAGAAGAGAAAGTGGGAAGTAGTCTACAAGATATAGGCACAGGAGGCCTCTTCCTAAGTAGGACCCCAGCAGCACAGACAATAAGAGAAACAATGAATAAATGGGATCTACTGAAGCTGAGAAGCTTCTGTAAAGCAAAGGACACTGTCAGTAGGACAAAAAGGCTGCCTTCTGACTGGGAGAAGATCTTCACCAACCCCTCATCAGACAAAGGTCTGATCTCCAAAATATACAAAGAACTCAAGAAACTAGGCACTAAATCTCTAATTAACCCAATTAAAAAATGGGGTACTGAACTTAACAGAGAATTCACAACAGATGAACTTCGAATGGCCAGAAGACACTTAAGGTCATGCTCAACCTCCTTAGCGATCAGGGAAATGCAAATCAAAACAACTTTGAGATACCATCTTACACCTGTCAGAATAGCTAAAGTCAAAAACACCAATGATAGCCTATGCTGGAAAGGATGTAGGGTGAGGGGAACACTCATCCATTGTTGGTGGTAATGCAAACTCGTGCAGCCACTGTGGAAATCAGTGTGGCGGTTTCTCAGGAAACTGGGAGTCAACCTCCCTCAGGACCCAGCAATTCCACTCTTGGGAATATACCCTAAAGATTCCCTAACATACTACAAAAGCATTTGTTCTACTATGTTCATAGCAGCATTATTTGTAATAGCCAGAACCTGGAAACAGCCTAGGTGCCCCTCAATAGAAGAATGGTTAAATAAGGTGTGGAACATATACACTTTAGAGTTTTACTCAGCGGTAAGAAACAATGACATCTTGAATTTTGCATGCAAATGAATGGAAATAGAAAACGCTTTACTGAGTGAGGTAAGCCAGACCCAAAAAGAGGAACACGGTATGTATTCACTCATTAGTGGATTCTAACCATAATTAAAGGTCTTTGAGCCTATTATTCGTGATCCTAGAGAAGCTAAATAAGAAGATGAACCTGATGAAGATTATTTACCTATCCACCAGGAGGTAGGAAATAGACAAGAGTCCCAGGTAACCTCGGGTGCATGGGGGGGGGTGGGAGGGTTGATGGAAGGGGAGAGGGTTAGAGAGAAGGGAGTAGGGGAGGAACGGGGAAAGCTCGGTGGCCTGGAATGGGGGGGGAGGAAGGATGAATATGGGATCAGGGAAGAATATATTTCAACTAAGGGAGTCATTTTAGGGTTTACAGGAGACTTGATTATATATGGGATCCCAGGTCCAAGGAGAGATCCCCCAGATTGTTCTCTGGACAGAGGAGAGGGTGCCTGAATCGGCCGTGGCCCATAACCATACTGATGTATATTTTGCTTATCACCATAGATCCTTCATCTGGCGACGGACGGCGATACAGTCGGAGACCCACTTTGGAGCACCGAACTGAGCCCCCCGAGGTCCAAATGAGGAGCAGAAGGAGGAAGAACATGAAAAACGAAATCAGTACTGCGAGGGATGCTATCACCTACTGATACAATGGAACGGATCTAATGAGAGTTTACCAAGGCCAGTTGGACTGGGACTGAATGAGGAAGTGATCTAATGAGATTCTCGGAATCTGGCCGGATTCTCTGAATGTGGCTGGCCTGAAGTCCTTCTGAAAAGCCATTGACTATGATACTGGGACCTGTTTCCTCTGTATATACTGGATTTTGGGGATCAAGTCTGTTTGGACACTCACCTTCCTGGACCTGGAGGGAGGGGGGAGGAACTTGAACTTCCCACAGGGCAGGAAACCCTGACTGCCCTAAGGGAGGAAGAGGGAGGAGGAGAGGGAGTGGGGGGAGTGGGAGGGTGTTGGGAAGAGGGGCGGAAATGGAAACTTTTATAATTTAATAAAATTTACTTAAAAAAAACTTGAATTCTCATAATTAGATAAATGTGTCTTTGTTCCTTTTTCATATTTTATTTCTATAATGAGTGTAATGCCTATAGTACACCAAGAATTACTTGAGAAGTCAATATTGAGAAATATTGACTCAGCACATGGATTTCACATATGTGTACTGAAATGTGAAAGTGGCTTTTCAAGAAGAATGTACCTCTTAAAGTCCCTATAGAGAAATAAATTTTAAAAGGCTATTTATAAAATTTCAGTCCAACAAGTTTCATAAATACTACATTCATTGGTTATAGTAAATGACTAGGCAAAATTAGCATTCAACACATAATTGACTTGTAACTTTTCAAAATGCTGAGAATAAGCAAATCAGGTGCTTATACAAAGATGGAGCATCTATGGTAACCATCCTCCATATCCTTTGAAGCTCATAGAACATTCTAGAAGTTTGTAAGGTGCAGAGGATAGAGAGGGCTGCTGTGAAGTGTTGGCCTCTGGGTAAGACATGACTCAGACACTCATGAACTCAAAGTGGCTGCTCTTATGTGCCTGAACTCAAACCATGAAATCATACCAATATGTGTGGGGAAGGGCTCATGAGTCCCATGCCTACCCCCAGAAGATACAGTTGCTGCTAGCAAGCACCGACTAAGCCATCTCCCCAATAATTATTTTTTAAAAATAAAATTCTCCTATTCAGCAATAGATAATCACCCTTTTAGTGGTTGTGCATGTTTAATTATTTCTAAGTATTGAATGTTTTAAAAACATGCTTCCAAGTTGTGTGTATGCATATAGTTTCAATTTAATCAGGAAGTGAGGAGCATCTTACAGGGGATTCATGCAGAAGTGAAAGGAAGCAATGAATTAGGCCTCATGTTTTCATAGGATGGGCAAAACAATTAGAAAAAAGGAGTATTTTGTGTTCACACAGATGAGTCAATTGCCGTAGAGAAGTTTCTATTGCAAAGGTTCTTGATCTTGTCATATCTGTGGAGAAGAAAAAGAAAAAGTTTGAGGTAGGTGAGCTCTTCTTGGCAGCATAGTGTTCTTAACTTTTTAAACAAAGGGAGACCTGAACCAGATTGGACCAGTCACCATTCCCTGGTGGATAAAACCTCACCCCTTCTGGTTCAACTGGTTTATAGACAGTTAAAAGTTGCTGTATGATTAGGGAGACTCACTCACAAGGCCCTGCCCTTTCCCGAAAAGCTAAAAGCAGTTAATGGTTGTTGGGGAGAGGGGACAGAAACTATTTTCAGTGATGTAGGTGTTGATGAAGTGTCCAAGCTCCTGTAAATAGAATATATATATATGTATAATAAAGCATAATACATAATGTATAATTTAATAAAAGGTTTATATAGACTTCATTTATATCTACAGATTTTATATATAATGATGCATATGAAATTAGAATGTAGACTCATCAGTTTGGATGAGGAAGGTGACAAGTGAGATTGAGAGAGAGATAAAGGGAATATGCTCAAAATATATGATATACATGTATGAAAAATGCCATCATGAAACTCATTGCTACATATAAATAATATATGCTATTAAATAGCTTTAGAATTGATTCCTTTGATGAGCAATGTAAAAGAGGGAAGTTCATGCCAAAGTCACTTCAAGGGATTCCATCTATGTACAGTCAGGTGCAGATGTAATTTTGAAGAACTTTGTGGGAAATTATTTTAATTTTGTAAAACTCTGCATAATCTCTAGGTAGGTGGCAGAATTGTCTTTAAGGTCATAAGGACAGGAGAGCTGCTCCTGGCTGCTACCAGCTGCAACACTCAGGAGAGCAGGCTCTGCACCTTACCTGGGCATCAAAAGAGGGCCAGTTCTCTTGGTAGAGGTGTGGGTGAGTCAGCCCTAAAGTTGTAAGCATGGGAGAGCTGTCCCCATTAGTTATCTGTCATGTGTCAGCATGGATGGGAGAAAGATGTCCTGGAGCTGATCCTGAAGGCGTAAGTGTGGGAGATAGGGCTCTGAGGATGTGAAAGTAGAAATTGTCCTACTCTTTGCTCATCACCTCAAAGAGTCAACTCACAAAACATTGTAGGAGAGCTCATCCTAGTTGGGAGGATAAGGGAGAGCTGGCGGGCTGACCAGCTCTACAGTTGTTCAAGCCCAAAGCCAGTGCTATGTGTTGGCCCACCCTGACATTCACCCCGTTTGTGATCTGCTGGAGTATGTGAAGAGATCAATTCTGCAGACCCAAACTTGTAGAAATTCCACAACACAGGGCAACAGCAGGATAAACAAGAGGAGTTTCACTGAGGGCCCATCATCGATAGTGTAGCAGAAACCAGAGGCCTGAAACCAAACCAATATCTCTCTGCAATGAACATTTGCAAGTAAAGATATATGGACAAAAGAGTTTACTGCATGACTCACTATATCACACTACAGCTTCCATGACCATATTGTTTTTCTCCTTTTTTCTTAAATTTAATTGGGGGCGGGGAGCGGTGCTGCAAGGGCAGAGAGCAGATATACAGGGATGGGAAGTGAATGGGGGATTGAAATGCATGATGTGAAAGACACAAAGAATAAATAAAAAGAAAGATAAAAAACTCTGCATAAATCCTGAGATTTCATATTTCAAAGGTAAATACTGAGGTTTATACCACAGAGAAAACTGCATAAAAATGGGCATCACATAAAGCTGCAAAATATTCAATTATTCAAAATTTACCATTAAAATTCAGTATTTCATAGTTCATGGATTTCTTTGTCTCCAAAGCTAAAAGTTTAGCTGAGGGAGCAAAGCAAGTAGAGAAGGTTAGTATGAAGTCTGATAGGCTCAGTGCTTGAGAGTCATCCCTCCTCTTTCTCAAGATGTTTCCAGTCTCAGCTCCATGCTAATTCTGTGGGATCTTGCGTCACCATCTGTACAACAATGGTACTGCACCCACATCACTGACACCCACCAATACACCTACCCACACATATACACAACAGCATTTATATAAGGATAACAAAACTAAAACATTGATTTTCATAAAAGTGGAAAATATGTTATGTTTCTACTCACCCAAGGTATGAACGTCTTTATTTAGGACAAATATCTGTAAAACAAGAATGCATGCTGTTTAGACTTTTTCAATATTTGTAAGGTTTATAACTTTAAAAACATTTGTGAATATTAAATTTGAATCAAATATAATGTTTTAAAATTTTCTGCTTTATTATTTTTTAGTTTTAAGTATCAGGGGATACCTAGTGTCCCCTCTATGGCCATTTCTTTACCTTTCTCAAACATGTATCTGATGTTTTCTTTTGGAAAGCGTGTCTTGTCACATAGCTCTGCAAATTTCTGCTGCTCTTCTTCACTCAAACTATCTCCTTTTCCTTCATCATGTGGAAAAAAGAAGAGAAGCATATGGAACTTCTTCAGAGTGGAATGCATCCCCTGTGCTGTACTACTGTGTGTCCCAACTTGTCCATCCTCCCAACTCCCAGCTCTGTCTTTCATGGTGATTTGACAGACTTGACAAGTACTCAAATTTTATTTCATGAGTCACAATAGTGAGTACTTCAGGAACTTTGCTTCATGCGCTGTTTATTCCACACAGTGGTTCTCCCTCTCTCTCTTTCTCTCTCTCTCTCTCTCTCTCTCTCTCTCTCTCTCTCTCTCTATATATATATATATATATATATATATATATATATATATTGAACTATATACTAGTTCAATACCTATTTTCTAATTTGATGGGGTTTCTTATTTTGTTGGATCACCAGCTTGTATACGTTTAATTTAATGAAACCCTTCTAATGGCAGGCCCTGGTGGATATAAATTTTTATTTTTAATAAAGAAATCTTTCCACACCCTTGATTTGGTGAGGGGAATAAACCACCTATGTGGATATATCTATGAATCAATTCATTTTATGGAAATAATGTATGCATATGCTTCTCTGTTTAATTAAAAGCAGATACGACGTTGCTATGTTCTGTATTGTAGAAAAAGACCCACAAGGATCCGAAAAGATTGTCTGGTGGGAACACTGGCTGTTCTTCAGGGGACCTGGGCTTGATACCCAGAACCAACATAGTGGCTCACAACTATCTGTAACTCCAGTTCCAGGGGATCTGATGCCCTTTTCTGGCCTGTATGGGCACCAGGCTCACACATGGTATACAGTCATATACGCAGACACAGTAAAATAATAATGATAATATCAATAATAATTAAAAGAGTCATGATACTTACCAACCAAAAATAACACAGTATTCAAATTCTCCTCAGTGTCAAAATAGTAATTAAAAATGATCATGATTGCACTTGATATATACAGAATCCTGAACCGATGTTTACCTGCATCTGTGGTGTGAAAATGTTGGTGTCAAAATTCAAACATTTTAACAATATTTCATTTAATTTGACAAGGTTCAATTCAAGGACCACACAATTCATTAACAATCTCCTCAGTATGTTAAAATCAGGTAGTCAGTCTCATTTAAGTTAAAATAGATTATTTTTTTCAGGCTGAGATGAGAATAATACATTGTACATTTTCTCCACAAATTAAATCACTTAAACTCCTGGCCATTTCTTTCTATACAACTGATGATAGCAGGTTATTGTCAAACATTGCAAAATTATTACAAATGAAAACTATACACTTTGTTCTCATTGGCATTGAAGTTTAAATTAAGTATACTTTGGTAAATATTTTAATTTCAATCTGTTATTATCATCAATACCATTCTTTTCTTTTGTACTTCAGCTAATCAGAATACACACATTGCATTTTTATTAAATGTCTTTTTGTTTTAGTGATTAGATTTTTAAAAATCTTTATTTAAAAGTTCTTTTTTTTCATTTTACAAACCAACCACAGTTCCCCATCTCTCCCCTCCTCTCGCTCCCCTCCATCTTCCCCCCACCCAACTCCCAATCCACTCCTCAGGAATAAGGCTTCCCATGGGGAGTCAACAAAATCTGTCACATCACTTGAGGCAGGACCAAGACCTCCCCCTACCTGTATTGAGGCTGAGCAATGTATTCCTAATAAATGTCTTCTTACAACTAGAATGCACTTATTAAAGTCTGTTATTACATGTCTTTTTAAACACTTGAATACTTTATCCTTTTTAAAGATTGATTTTATTTTCTTTTTTTTCTGTAGCACAATTCAAGTTTATTCCATTTGTTCTTGCAACACGAAACTTAAACACAGTATTAATTAGCATTCGGATGTACATGAACTAGGATACTTATGAAAAACCCAACTGTGTCAAAGGAATGACATTGTGTAACCATGATATACCAAAAATGCACAAAGCACTAGTCTTCCTCCATACTGCTTAGAAAGATTGATTGTTTCTCCATTTACAAAATAGAATCAGGACAATTTAAATTTTTGAATTTTGCATGCAAAACACTGCAATTGCTTATTTATGTAGGAGGGCACTCTTACCAGCTTCTTCTATACACAACCAAGTATACAATATTACATGAAGAAAACAGCCGCTGAGCTGAAGTTAAAAAAAATCAAGTACACATAATTTGAAGCTCTGTTACCGGGGAAAAGAAATGACTAGAAGGCTACTTGTTTGAGCTTCCACATGCTGCAGTTACTCCTTTCTTTGTGTGCAGCTGCTTCTAGACGGTGAGCTGGGATATGCAAGTGCTGTATTAGAACTCAAATCTATAGATGCCGGCATGAAGCTGTGGGGGTTTGTTAGTACGCTAACCACCAATAGGCAAATGATCTGTTTTTATTTGATACAGTGCATATGAATTGGATTTGATATAAAACTATAGAACATGCAGATTTTTTTTCTAGATGTTAAATAGTACTTCAGTGGAGGACAAAGCTTAACCTTTTATTAATGCGTGTAGTACCAAAAGCAGACATTTTAGCTTCCTTTATTCAAAAATATTAACATTAAGTGTCATGAATTTCTCTGCCAAGTGGTTCAGAAATACATTATAAATAACCTAGTTTTTTTTATTTTTTATTTTTTTTAAAGAAACTGTAAACCATCCTGGTCAGTCTATCCTAGTCCAGTTTATATGCTATTTTCTCAAGCAATAACTTCATAGCTATGGTTTACAAAATGGCCAACAAAGGGGGGGAGGCAAAACAGCCTCAACTGCATTACAAGGAACACCAGGATAAACTGTACAAAGAATCCTATGGTTTCAGTACCATAATGACCGTAGAAAGCAGACCCAAGGTTAGGAATGATAAGACAATATATTCTCTGCAATAGCCAACTCTAACAAAACACTCTGAAAGAAAAGCCGAAAATTGTGTAAATGGTTAAAATTCAAGCCTTTAAAATAGCAGTATGCCAGGAGGTGAAAAACCAAGGTCTCAAAAATACCCTGTTCTGTTACATTGATATTACAGACTGATGAGTGTCCTCCACTATCAGGATGTCCAACTCTAGTAGGTTGCATTAAGACAGCAGAGTTAGCCAAATACACCAAAATATTTAAACTACTGTTTCGTGATTGTTTTCTTGGACATAGAAAAATTACAGGGTCAGGCTAGTTGAAAGTGAAAAAGCCACAGGATAAAAAAGAGTTCATGGGAGAATACACACACACACACACACACACACACACACACACCAACCAATCATCAACTGATCAAAAGTTATTTAGCCAGGCTGACTGTTTGTGGTAATAGTTTAACCCTACTATAGAATGCTACATTGCCCTAAAAGGTCATTATTAGTTTTTTAATTATCCATAATCTAAATATAAGCCCCTATCCCACCCACCCTTTAAAAATTTGAGGTACATTCAATTATTGCATGACTTGGCTAAGGAAAGATTGTAATAGTTTTTGTAAGCCTGTATGGATGGCAAGTCAAAGAAATCCTAATACTTTAAATGTAGGATATCAAATTTAAGGTATATTTTAATCATTTTATTGTTCATGAATTAAAATTTAGAGATAAGTCTAAATTTTCTGCAGGTCCTAAGAACACCATTTTAGGGCACTGTATTCTAAGAACACAGACTGTATTGTGAAGTTGTCACATGTATGCAATGCATGATTGTTAAGAGAAACAAAAACACTACAGAGGTGAAGCGGTGTTGGCCCAGCAAGAGTCAATCAACAGCTCAGGGAAACCTGGTAACGAGCACATTTTTGAAGGGATGAGTTTCCATCTATCCAAATAGTGCATCTCACCCCAGTGATAGCTTTGGTGCACTAAAGAAAAAAATCAGCATCCATGGTGGGTTTCAGAGAGGCATCCCAAAGAATATTCTTCATTCTCCAAACACAACTAAGGCTGATTCACTCAAACAGCAAATGAAGACAATCCGTAAGTACTAAGACAACTGTTCTCTCTTTATAAGATACTAACACGTTTATGGCTATGATTTTATTTTTAAATCTCCTTTTACTACCAGCAGGAGTCTCAAAGTGTTTCAATGTTATATAAATGTCTAAGTCTAAAGGAGAAAAGAAAAGAAATAAGCATACTGGAATGATTCCTCCTTTAGGCTCCTAGAATTTAACATTTTATAAATAAAACTAGTCAGTTTTATCTAACGAGACATAAAGTTGATGTGAAAGGGGAGAGAAAATCCAAAGCTTAGTCATCCAGCAATTTAGGGGTGCGCCACTTATCTGAGCTTTCACAGAAATATTAAGGTCATTCAAGATTTTGGTCACTAACCACAGCAGCGCTCTTACCTAGCCAGAAACCCCCAGGAGAGTGCATTCTTAAGGCAGAAGGCTGTAGCTAATTGCTTATCTCAGCACCCTAAGTTGACATAACAGCAGCCACTACTTGCTCACAGCTAGGGCTGCCTAATAAGTAGAGTTGGCCTTGTACGATCAGACCTTCAACACACTAATTAGTAAATTAGCTAGGGAGCTGAGAAGGTCCAATGATCCCCACACACTGTATTTTTGCTCTCCCTTGAGTATAAGCTGTATATTTTACTAGAAATGGAAAAGAGGCTGGTTTGATCAGGAATCCCAGTAAAAGCCCGATCATATTCCCCACTGCTCCTCCAAGACGTGTTTTCCCCCCTTGGTAATCTGATTTGTTATGAATTTCTCTCTCCTCTCACCCTCTTAAAGTATTTAGCTGAAGAAGTTGGCAGATAGAAAGTGACAGACAGACAGGCAGCAGTGTGAGGCCACAGGAGAGTCATTCTTCTCAAGTTATCAGTCCATCCATCCATTACTGGAGAAGAGCTTTGATTGCCTGGTTGTCAGTGGCTTCAAGGGCAGTCAGTCCATCTGGGCCTTTCACAGTCTTATCAGCACCCTTTGACAGAAGCAATTTCACACAGGAAACATGACCCTCATAGACAGCAGACAGAAGAGGGGTAATATGATGTTTATCTGGAGCATTAATATCTGCTCCTTTCAGCAGCAGAAATTCCAGTATTTCCAGCTGTCCACAATCTGCTGCATAATGAAGAGGCTTCCTTCCACCTTCTAGTGTCCGGTTGACATCTTCTCCCTTGGCCACATAGTACTTCACCTCGTCCAAGTCTCCGTTCTTCAGGGCCCACATGAACTCCTTGTCGCACATCACTGCAGCGGGCTGGGCCGGCAGGCCGGGCACAAGTGGTGGGTACGCCCAACAAGGGGACACGAGGAAACGATGCGCCTCGGGCCGCCCTGATTTTATTTTCATTTATGTGTACATGTCTATCTGTGTTTTTGTGCATGCTACCAGGGTTCTCTCAGCATCCAGAAAAATAGCCTGCGTTACAGATGGTTGCGCACCATCAAATGTGGGTGCTGGGATCAGAGTTTGGGACTTCTGGAAGAGCAGCATGCTCCCTTAACTGCTGACCATCACTCTTGACAAACGTGATTATTTTCTGACTAGTCAAAGTAATATTTATAATGTAAGTGATATTTAAAGTATTCTACATAAAAGATATTCTCAGCTGTTCCACATATGAACATCTCACATTGCAATCTTAGAGGTTTTTTTGCAATTTAATGTGATATGTCTGATGAGATCATGTGACTTCTTCAACGGCCCAGGTGCAGGTGTAAGGCCTAGTGGGAGACTGGAAGAAGAGATTCTTTCAGGCTCCAGTTGTGGGATGATGCCAGCACCAAGGAATTAAAATTTTCCAGAAAGGTCACATACTCACAAGTAAAAGTAAAATTCCTTAAGTACACTTTTTGTGCTTTGATTTCAAACTTTTCACATTCTTCATCCACCCTAAAAGACAAAGGGACAAATGTCATGTAATGTAGTCCTGTGTGGTCTGAATAATGCAATGATAGACATCTTCACTTTCAGATCACAGGACACTGGCACACTGTTGCCATAGAAACCATGAAGATTGACTTGGTCAATGAGGATGTGTCATCTTCAACTGGTTCAGGCAAAGACACTGAATTCATCATTATGGGTTTTTGTTGTTTTGGGTTTGTATGTGTGTGTGTGTGTGTGTGTGTGTGTGTGTGTGTGTCTGTGTGTGTGTGTGTCTGTGTCTGTCTGTGTGTGTGTGTTTCTTGTTTTTTGACACAGGGTTTCTCTGTGTAGTCCTGACTGTCCTGGAACTCATTCTGTAGACCAGGCTGGTCTCGAACTCACAGATTTGTCTGCCTATGCCTCTGCCTCCCAAGTGCTGGGATTAAAGCTGTATGCCACCACTACCCATCTGATTTCATCATTGTTTAATGCATACTTTGATTTCTGCTAATTCAACTTGCATTCACTCAGCAAGAAAATGTATATAGACATCAATGATTAGAGGTACAAATAAATGGACATACAATGTCTATGATGGGGGATGTACAGATAATTGTATTCACATATCAGATACAGATCTGAGAAACACAAAACCATCACTGATATCTGAAACCTACAATTCATGTGTGTCTGCTGTTATTGGGTTGTAATGGTATATTTTAACTTATTTTTCTATTTAGATTTTTAGTTTTTCCATCTTAAATACTGAACACCTTGAAAGAAGCAAGGAATGGACTATTAAAGTCTCCATCTAGATTCCAATTACATTTGTAAAAAGGGAAACTTACTCACTTTATATGTATTATTCAATGACTAATATTTTCAGGAAATTCTTCTTGTTTCACAGTTTCTAACCTTCTATTATTTGAGAACAAGTGATTGCACAGAAAATGAATAATATCACTGTTTCCCCTTCATACTAAATCCATCCTACTTTCTCTGTTGATAAATATGAAAAAACATTTACAACATGTTAAAATTTTCAGGATTAACTTTTAATTGACACTTCCAATTAGGTTATTTAAACTAATCTAGATCCATGTTGCACATTACAGCCAAAATTTCTTGAAGTCACAATGAGTTTTAATGTAATTTTATGTTTCTTTACCCTAGTCCTACTTTTATTCTGATATATGATTTTATTTTACTTTTTTTATATCTCACTTTAACATTTTTCATAATCCCATACATGTATACAATAAAATATGATCTTTCCTAACTCCTCCCATTTCTGCCCTCTAATTATTTTCTATGACCTGAACTTACCCCTACCTAAGCTCATATATTTCCAGTCACTGCTGCACGTATGAAAATTCCATACATGCAAGAATGTGCTTGGATCCTTTCTTTGTCCAGTATAGTCCTCGTAAGTCCCTTGCCCACATTCTCCTCTCAGCTGTTCTTTCTTTCTTATTGTTTTTGCTTTTTCTTTTTTAAATAAACTGTTAACTCCAGTTGCTGTTGAACATATGAATGTAGGACCCACCAGTAACTACATTCTTTTTTTTATTTATTTATTAAAAATTTCCACCTCCTCCCTGCCTCCTTTTTCCCTCCCCCTCCCCACCTTCCCCTCCCTCTCTAGTCCTAAGAGCAGTCAGGTTTCCCTGACCCATGGGAAGTCCAAGGTCCTCCCCCCTCCATCCAGGTCTATAAAGGTGAGCATCCAAGCAAACCAGGCTCCCACAAAGTCAGTCCATGCAGTAGAATCAAAACCCAGTGCCATTGTCCTTGGCTTCCCAGTCAGCCTTCAGGAGCAGAAGGAGGGAGAACATGAGCAAGGAAGTCAGGACCACGAGGGGTGCATCCATCCACTGAGATGGTGGGACTGATCTAATGGGAGCTCACCAAGGTCAGCTGGACTGGGAGTGATGGAGCATGTGATCAAACAGTGACTACATTCTTAAAGAAATGTGACTATTCCTCCCCCAGGAGCCATCAACTGTCAATCACTCCAGCTAGGAGTAGGCCCTTGTGAGATTCTTCTACACAACATCTGAAATGGTGACTCTTTTGGTCATGTGCTACTTTAATGATGCAAATGTTAGTTTTCTTTCTGAAATACTTCCCAATTCCGTGACTGGAATTCATCATTAATTATATTTGAAACAAATTTCTAGAACCTTGATGTACCTAAAACTTATCTTTTAGTTTTATTGAAAGTAGATTTTTTCATACTTTCTATTCTGATTAGTACCAATCGCTACAACTCCTCTCAGATCCTCTCAACCTCCTTAGCACCCAAATCCTCACCACTTCTTTCTCTCTCTTATTAGAAAATGAACAGGCATATTAAGAAGAAAGAAAAATATTAAAATAAAAGCAAACCAGAATAGAACAAAACAAAAAAACAAAAGGAAAATTAAAAAAAAAAAGCCAAAGAAAAAGCACAAGAAACAGATGCAACAACCTGTACCTACACTTTCACCTACACGGAAATTCCATAAAACACAAACCTATAACAAACAATTATGCACAATATAAATACAATTAGAATACAAACTATAATATGTGGCATATAATTATTGTTATATAGTGACATATATCATCACACAAAAACAGCGTTATATATAAATTTAAAAAGTACATTGTCCACTAAGCAATCTTTCTAGCCTTGTGTAGTTATTTTATTATAATTGCAACATATTTAATGTAGTAAACACTATAATATATGATATAATCAATGTAAAATATGTGATATAAAAATACAATATTGTAGAAATGTACATTATGCATATGTTTTTAATACACAATGTGTACGACCATAAATTATATTGTAATCATATATACTACAATGGATATGCAATATGACATGCATTCTATCTAGTATAAATATAAGATACATGCTGTTTTAAATAATTTAAATATATATGTAACATGCACATATACATTTAAAATAGTCATATCAAATTATATTTTATTTGGAACGTCAACCAGTATCTTAGTAATATTTACTGTTTCATAAATATTTATGTATTGTGGTGAGTGGCAATGTAATTCACCTGTCAAGCTAGTGTCTAACCCTTTAGATTGCAGTAAGGTTAGCTTACTCGCCATAGAACGTCAGGATGATCTCCTGACATCCCATAATACACTCAAGGTGGCGGAAAAAGAGTTTCAGCAGTCCATCATCAGTGATAATGTCAATCTCTGTGGCTGTTATGGCAATAGTGTGCCAATCACCTGAGATCTGAAAATAAAGACACTATTAGAAAATCAATGGATCTTTTCTCTCATCTCCAACAAATATGTTAACTCTAGTGGGGGAAAATGTCTGATTTTATTGAATTGCCCAAAATTCTGTTCTTTAAAATTTATGTTCTGTTTTTTTTCTGTTGTTAGAGAAAGAATATGAATTATGGTGAGTAGGGAGGTAGGGAAAGATTATGAATTATGGTGAGTAGGGAGGTAGGGAAAGGTGTTGGTGGAGGAGAATGAATATAAACAAAACACATTGTAGAATAACTTTAAATTTTGATAAATACAACAGAAAATATCCTATTTACTATATATTGCAATTTATAGTAAATAATAAAATTTATAAATATGTAGTAAAATTTCTATTCCCTAGACTGCACAAACATAAAGTAACATAAGTATTCAAATCCACTTCTAAGCCATGATGGTAAAAATTTTTTGACATGTTTAAGACTGAGCCAACAAATATCATGGAAAACTGAAGATTTTATTTAGCATCTTGATTTTTATCATGTAGAATCTGATTTTAATGGAAATTAGAAAATATGGAATTGACAGAAAGAATTTTTTTCAATACAAACATATGGGTATGGATCAACATTTTACATAATCCAATATATGCATGTAAATCTGTATGAGAAAAACAGGGAGAAATGAATATAGGTGATAAAATTGCCTACATATAACAATATAATAATATATGTGTGCTATTAATACAATGGCAAGTAATAAGTAATATTTTATATTGCAATTATATGTAAAACAACGGGCATATAATATGACAAACATTGTATCTGATATATTTAATAATGTTTATAAATACATTTTGCATAATATATTATATAATTTATATGTATATTATAAGAGAAACTCTAAAATAAAATATTAATTAAATATTAAATCATAGAAAAGCAAGTATTAAATTATATTTAATTTAGATTGTTGCATATTCCTTAACTTGTTCCCCTAATGATTGGTTTCTGCAATACATAAGCATTTAGTAACTATTGAGATGTTGTTCAACATTTAAAATAAAGCAACAATGTAATAAGACTTTTTATTTATAATAATCTTATTATTTCATGGTACCTGAGTTGCATTGAGCTGTCCATTAGACCTGCTTCTAGAGCAAATCCAAGCATATGTAAGAGCCAGCAGCAGAGCCTTCATTTTAGCGTCTTCTGTTTTCTGACAATGCTTAGGAAATGAAGTTTAATTCTGTAATCTTGTTTGTAGTATATACAATGAAGAAATCGTCTTTTATTACAAGATATGGATAATCTAGAAATTTCCTGGTTGGAGTCACTTGGCTCTGTGAGATGATCTGTTATTTTATTGATAAGATTGTTTTTGAGTGGTACTCGCTCCAGTGCACAACTGACCTTTATGGGAGTAAAGAGAGCACAAAACATGTTTTGTTTCATGCATCACAAATATTTAGTCGGAAGTCCCAATTATTGAAAAGGGGGAATATGCATAAAATATCTTTCTAAGCACTTGAGTACGTGAGTATTTGTTCTGAATATTATTGGAAATAAATATTTTCCGAGGATTATATATATATTTTATATGTATTTCTTCAAGATCTATGTTGCAGGTTTAAAGCTGATTTCTCAAAATAAATTTATTACCTTGTCGTCAAATAAAATATAAACATAGTATCTTTGATCAAGAGATATGAGCACTCTCAACTACATTAGAGAAATTAGAAAAATAAAGCATGAAAATTCTGCTGAAATTATTTTCTCTCAGACAGTCTCCAGCACTGACTGTGAAAACCTTATTAACTGCTTATTCTTTTGAACTGTTAATTCAAGGTCAAAATGAAAGAAGGAAGAAAGAAAGAAAGAAAGAAAGAAAGAAAGAAAGAAAAGAGAA
This sequence comes from Myodes glareolus, assembly GCF_982192425.1. Taxonomy (NCBI): domain Eukaryota; kingdom Metazoa; phylum Chordata; class Mammalia; order Rodentia; family Cricetidae; genus Myodes; species Myodes glareolus. The sequence continues at coordinate 123,472,406 of NC_142053.1, forward strand.
AGAGAAATTTAATCAGCTATAACATTTGGCCTAAACATTGCAAAACAATTATATGAGTGATATTTACAGAGTTTAAACTTTAGTCATATAATTATTTAATTTGAACTAAAAATAAAAAGATCTGAGTACAATACTAATAGAATAAAATATGTTGATTTGGATATTTCACATACCATATTTCTACAGATATTAAAAAATGTGAGATAATATTTTTATAAACAAAATCATTTTTCATATCCTTTCCCAAGCTCTCAAAGTCAGTGTTTTGATGTTAATGAAATACTGATGTTGTTTAGAATTTTCCACAATTTGAATGTTAGAGTTTGAGTCATTTAATAATTTTGGTTTTATCAATTCCAATTAAAATATTTAATTTTATGTGCTGTATCTTTTGCTTCCATGTAAATAGGAGCAGCATGTGCACATCTGGTGCCTGTAGAAGCAAGAAAAGGCATAGTTCCTGCAATTTGAGTTACAGATGTCTAGCACCAAACTCATTTATTTTAATAGGTACTTAAATGCTGCAGTTTGCATAACTCATTATTATTTATTATAGTGACAGGTCATATTTTAAGGTATTTTAACATAATTAAATATTAATGAACACTTATTTGTGGGTCTTCGGGTAGCAAACAAAATTGAACACCAGTATATTTTCTTACAAAAGTGTCTTTACAAAGTGTCTATCCCATAAGATTGGGATAATTTTCAATCTTGGGTTCTATTTTTAAAAAAGATTTCATTCAGTATTATTCACACATCTGTGCATCTGTGTATATGCACCAGGTGAGTATATTACCTCCGTTGGTCAGAAGAGGGCAATAGGTTCCCTTGCAGTACTTAAAGCTCTCAAATAACACCGTATTTAGGGGTGAAGCCTGCCTCAGACAAGTATTGTTTAAGAATTTGGTAGCATAGTATTTGAAAGTATTCCTGTATTATAAAATATATTATTGTCTACGTAAATATATAGTGCCTGAAACCATCACTCACAGACACAATCTGTCTAGATACAGGAATAAAAAAATCAGAGTTTGTAAAACTCCATTGAACAGAGACAGTTATTAAATATTGTGAGTTTGCTTAGCTTTGAAACATGGTATCTCTATGTAGCCTGTCTATCTTGGAACTTGCTATGTAGACGAGGCTGGCCTCCAATCCTTAAATTGAGGTTCGTTCCAGGCATTAGCAATTTGAGAAGATGGTGTATTCAAGTCATAAGGACAAAAAGCTGAGGTGCCTACTTAACACACAAAAGCTGACCCAGACACCAGGTTCTCCCAGCATCCTCCAGCCGCTACCTGTTCTAGGGAATACCTGGCATATCCCATTCCTACCCTTCCCCCTTCCTTATATAATCCAGACATTTTGGTTACCTGGCCCCTTTTGTCTACTATTTACCCTCCTGGTGTCTTGGTCTCCTGGTGTGCTGACTTTCCCTTTTCCCCTTCCCCCTCTCCTCAAGTGTCCTGGCTCAGGGTCATATTCACTCTGGACTTTCCCAGATGTCCCTGCCTTTGGCTATACTCTCCCTCATATCTACAAAAAACCTCCTCCACCGTACCTAGGATCAGTCAATCATGTCCTCCTTTTTGATTTTTTCTTTTTCATTCACTAACAAAAAGGGAAATAGCGTGTCAATGAGTCATGCAAGAGTCCTGTTGAATCTATTTGCTTTAGTGACATTGCTCTGAGCACTTGTGGTGACTTAAAAAGTGTCATTCTAGGTGCCCAAGATTCTTGATGTTGATTCTTCTGTTCTTATCATCTGCATTACACCCTCATAACATTTGCCTGGACATCAGTTGCTTAATGTCTATCTCCATCACTCACTCATCCCCCAATGTGCCATTAGGGCTGAGCAGTGAGTGTTAATTCAGAACAAGCTAACAACAGTGTGTCAGCTGTTTGTACTGTGTGGGTGCAGATTATTTTCTATAATATAAAATACAGATATGAACTTTAATATAGAATATAGAAATGCTCCTATGCATCTCCTATAATTCTCCACTGCTTGTAATTCTCATATGCAGTGATGCAGTATTAGAAAAAGTTTTCTTTCATTCTAAGAGACATTTTTGTTGGGTCTCACACAGTTAATAATATAATTCAAGGTAGCATAAAAACCGAGTCTTTCTAAAATCATCATTGGCCCAGAAAGGAATATCAAAAAGCATTTTTAAGTGAATAAAAACAGTGGGTAGCTTTGAGTTTAATTACTCACCAACACCCCTCTCTGAATTTACTTATCTCAGTAGGAAACTTGTTAGGAAAAGGTAAGGGTTGAGTTTTACATTCAAAACATTTATAAGTCTAGCCAGAATTCATATTACCACAAGTCAATGAAAAGAGAAGGTATTCTTAAACTCTTAATTATCTGTCTTTTTGTAGGTTATTGTAGAGCATTAACAAAGCCCACAAAGGTCTTTGTAGATTTTTCTGTGTCAGAGGAAGAAGATTCTGAATGTGTTTTAAGATTAGGGACTTCTCTTTCTCCCTATCTCCCTGTCTCTCTGTCTCTGTCTCTGTCTCTGACTCTTCTCTCTCTGTCTCTCTTTTTCTTCTAAGCCCTTGTGTTAGTCTGTGAGTCTGTTGAGTGGCTCCATTGATTTATACATTAACCAACTGAGGGTCTACAGGTTCTCAGTTTTGATGACTTATTCAAGAAAGGTAATTAAACTGTTCTTTAAATTTCTCATATTTTGATAGCCAGCAAGCACCATGCCCATCATTTGCATATAAAGTTATTTCAAAGCTAGAGTGTTTTATATTTTATTATTTATTTTAAATTGTTTTTATTGAGCTATATATTTTTCTTCATTTCCCTCCCTTCCTCTCCCCTCCTATTCTACTTGCCAGAGTGTTTTTAGAGTGAAAACAGACATTTTAGCTATAGATGAAATTGCCAGTCAGCTTCAGGAGAGGAGGCAGAATCCTGCTAGCTGATGCAGTAGAAAGTGGCAAGACTGTTGAATTTTCTAATGAAGACAGGGCCCAGAATGAGAGGGTCCCAAAATAAAATAATCCCCATAGGCCCATTGTGAGTGGCACTATTAGGAGGTGTGGTCTTGTTGTAGTGTATGTGGCTCTCTATTAGAGCAAGTGCATCACTGGAGTTGGGCTTTGAGTTCTCAAAGCCAGGTCTTGTTTGATACTTCCTGCTTCATTTCCTGCTGCCTTTCGATTTGGATGCTGATTTGGATATAGAACTATCAGCTACCTCTTCAGTATCACAAGTTCTTGGGTGTCTGTTCAGTCAAAACAGCTCATGGTCTTCAGGAAGAACTTCAACACCATTGGGTGTTTCCCAAACCTGCTCATCTCAATCCATATTGCCCTTGAAATACAGTGATCCTTATCTTTTCAGTGCTATCTCCTTGGCTCTGTGCTCTGTGTCTTTAGGTAAATCATTCTGGTGGTCCCTTTGAAAAGGAATAAATAAGAGCATTGGATCATATGATGTGAACCATCACATCTTCCTTTATATGTAAACAGTCATATTATTGAATATGTGTCAGGAAATGAAATGGTTAAATTACGACTCAATTACTTGAGCTAATGCCAGTTTTGTGGTTACAGAGAGAAACAAAATAATCTGTGATTAAAGAGAATATTTTACTGTTCAATAAATCCTTTCAGAAAATTAAATTCTTGTGTTTGTGCACAAGCTTACACTCAGGAAAAGAAAAAGGGAATTTCCATGGAGTGTTAATGTCATAGAGAAGAATAAGGAAGAGGGGAGAATGAAATAATTGAAAAAGGTGTTCTGATTTCACCTCAACCTCAGTTGATGAGGCTAAATGCCTAAGATTGCCCTGGAAACCAAAATGAAAGGAAATTGTTGAGGTTAGGCACTCTGAGGTGATCTGTTACTCATCTGAAAATTAAGGAGTATTTAGTTTTCAGTATCAAAGTTATTATTCTTGGTATTGTTCGATCCTTAATTGTTTTTAAAAATTCATATCTCTTTTATAATGCAGTGACACCCAATTGTAGATGTAAAGTTGAGAATGTAGTATTGAAAATGTAAAGGAGCATGTTATTGGTAGATATTCTATCCAGAAAGATTTTGGGGAGCATATGACTCAAAAAAGTTTCTGCTTTACAATAAACTTCTATTTTTCAGGAAAACCAAAGATCTTCAGTCAGAAATATTTAAGCCATTTTCGTCAGCAGGGTAGAGCTCATATAGGCAAGTCATACATTCATACACTATTGAGAAAGAGACAAAACTTTAGAAAACTAGGGAGAAATAATCACAGGAGAAGCAAGATGGCTTTATCCTAATTTAACATCATAATAAATAAGTCATACTATAATTATATTATCTCAATACATATTATATAATAGTACAATTTAATGTTATATAACAATATGATATAATGTTATATTATAATGGAATTATTAATAAATGATTTAATGGAATTAAGGACATGAATCATGAGTGACTCTATAGAAGCAGAAGAAGTCTTTGACAAAAATCTTTCAAAATAAATACCTAGCAAGAGTAGGACTTGAAGGAACATGCTTCAACATAATAAAGACTCTATATAATAAACCAATAGGCAACATTATCCTATGTGGAGAAGAATTGGAAAGAATCCCATCAAATCAGGAGCAAGAGAGGCTGGTCATATCCTCACCCTTTAATGTTGTGCGAGAGATTCACAAATATTTGAGAAAGTCAAATTATCCCTAGTTACAGATGACATGATATTATACACGAGAGAGCTAAAATATTACACCAGAAAAGTTTCTAGATAGCCAAAGAAATCCTGATAAAAAGACCAAAAATTAAGGTATTGCTATTTTAGATTTCACGATTGTAGGAGACAGCCATGATAAGCTAAATAGAAACAGATCACCCAAAGGAAGTTCTTTACTTCCAACCATTATCACCTGCCAGTGTATAATTCAGCTATCCTGAGTCTCAGTAGTTTACCCTGAAGTAATTGTAGGAAGAACCACAGACTGAGATTACCTGAGCACCACCCAAGAACAGACCATCCAAAGGAAATGCCTAACATTTCAACTATTGTAGATAGAATTACTCTCCAGCACACACTTACCAGGATGTCCCTAGACAAACGTCAGCCAATCAGGGGCATTACACTTTAGAAATTCCTCACCCCCACCTTTACTGCTATAAAACCCAACTCTAACTGTGATTATTCTGATACATTGGACATGTGAAGAGACTGAGTTTGCAAACTTGCATAAAATAAAGGCACTTTGCTTTTTACACCTGCATAGTCTCACCAACATGATGGCCCAAATTTGAGCTGAACAAAGACAATAACAATGGACATGGCACATAGGACTGACAAAATATCAAGTAGTTTCCATCCTACCTGAAGAATTATAGACTAACTTGAGATGCAGAGTGTAATAAGTAGAAATAACACTCTAGTGTTGATTGTACAATGCCAAATGGTCAGCCTTGAAAACATGCCTAAAAGGGCCATAAAGGCTGAGCATGTTATGTTTATGGATTAAGAAATACATATCTACAAGCACAGATATATATGTAACAACGATTAATAAAAAGGGAGCCATAAATTTAAAAGAGGCAAGTAGGGTATATGTTATTTAGATTAGAGATTTACTTATTTTATAATCTTAAAATAAGAAAGCATTATAAAATTTCAATACAGAACTATCACAAAAATGGACATATAAATTGAAAAGCACAAAGTAGTGGATCCAAATCTGACTAATCATTACTATAGTACCATCAGATATTTGACAAAAGACAAAAACTTACACTGAACAAATGACATCATTGTTAACAAATGATGATGGGAAACTCAGATGTCTATGTACAGTCAGTGCAACTATAGAAAATTCACATATGACACCCTGCACAATCATAAGATCCTCCCTAAGCCCCTTTCCTGGGGTTGGGATCTGGAACTGTGTATTTTTTCCACAGCAACCATGTGTTCCATATTCCTGAGTGAGATTTCTATGCACACCACTGGCTTCAATTGCTGAGTTTCCCCTATTCAACTCAGTTTAACCTTTTCTCTGAACCCGAGGAATTAACCATTGAACTTCCATAAATCTTCTGGTGTTCCTAGAAATGGGGGGACAGCCCCCAACCATGGTCTTTAAGGCTACAGATGAGCCCTTTGATGATATTCATCTCTGGATTGCTTCACTTAGCTTAAATCATGTTTGGATGATCAGGAACCAGGGTTCTGTCTTCCTAATGATGGGAAACTCAGATGTCTATCCAGTCAGGCTGTAGCACTCAACCTGTAGGCAGAGGATGCTCTCCTATAGTTCCTGCAGTGTTTGCTGCCGATTTACACCCCAACTATAGGGGGAGACGTCCCATTCTAGGCCTTGTGTTGTTGCTGTTTCATGAGTTTTCATGGTTTCAGCCATGGGTAGCAAGCCATCCCTGTCCACTCCCCTTGGGATGGATGCCTTTTAGAGGCCCTAAAATCCCAGGCCTTAGTGCCCTACTTCTTCAGGTTTCTACCCTCACTCTGCCAGTGTCCCACTGGCTCCACTTTTATGGGAACTTTCTAAATACTGTCAGCACACAGGTAAATGGAAGGAGATTCCTCAAACTGTCCCTGCACTGATACTGCTGCCAACAAGGTTGGTCGGATCCACAAGGCAGCTGTTTTCAATTATAACCTTTTGCTCCCTTCTTCAGCTTGTGGCATGGCAACTCAGCAACAGGGTGGATCACACCTCTAGGTCTCTCTTATTATTAAACATAAAATCCCTGCAACTCAAAAAATGTGGCTTTTCCATACAACATGTGACTGCTGCCATTTTGACTGAGGTCAGGTGACCTTACCACCATTTTAACTGAGGTTAGGTGATTTTTCTGCCATCTTGGCTGAAAACCAGGCCAGGGGACCAAGTTCTGCATCTTTACTGAGGTATTCCCTGCCTGCTTCCCCAGTGTTAACTCTGTTAAATGAGTGATCTTACTGCCATCTTAACTGAGGTCAGGTGACTTTACCACCATTTTAACTGTCAGGTTACCAAGTTCTGCCATCTTTACTGAAGTATACCCTGCCTGCTCCCCCAGTTTACTTATGCTTTTTGTCTCTAAATTCTTGTTGACTCTGTTGCATGTGTGCTTTGTACAGTGGCATGCCTTTGGTAGGGCCCATCAAAAGCATCCACATCACGCAATTCCTGTTCACTCTGTGTGTATGTGTTCATACATTTAACTTAAATTCACCTATGTTTACTGTTAAATTTTATAATTGTCTATTCATCGCATCTCATTTAAGACTACAAAACAGTAAGTCTCATGTTTTAAACTGGTATGTACTTTTAAGTCTCTTACAAAAATACTTTATATTTTTTTCTTTTCTTTATTTTTTTTAAAGTAATTTTATTAAATTATAAAAGTTTCCATTTACGCCCCTCTTCCCAACACCCTCCCACTCCCCCTCCCTCTCCTCCTCCCTCTTTGTCCCTAAGAGCAGTCAGGGTTTCCTGCCCTGTAGAAAGTTCAAGTTCCTCCCCCCTCCCTCCAGGTCCAGGAAGGTGAGTATCCAAACAGACTGGATCCCCAAAATCCAGTATATGCAGAAGAAACTAGTCCCAGTGTCATTGTCAATGGCTTCTCAGAAAGACTCCAGGCCAGCCACATTCAGAGAATCCAGCCAAATTCAGAGAATCTGGTTGGATCACGTGCTCATTCAGTCGCAGTCCAACTGCCCTTGGTAAACTCTCATTAGATCCGACTCCTTGTATCAGTGGGTGATAGCATCCCTCGCAGTCCTTCGTCATTTTCTTCGTCCTTCTGCTCCACATTTGGACCTTGGGGGGCTCAGTCCGGTGCTCCAGTGTGGGTATCAGTCTGTATCGCCATCCATCGCCAGATGAAGGATCTATAGTGATAAGCAAAATATTCATCAGTATGGTTATGTGCCAAGGCCGGTTCAGGCACCCTCTCCTCTGTCCAGAGAACAATCTGGGGATCTCTCCTTGGGCCTGGGATCCCATATATAATCAAGTTTCCTGTAAACCCTAAAATGACTCCCTTAGTTGAAATATATTCTTCCCTGCTCCCATATTCATCCTTCCTCCCTTCCCCCCATCCCGGTCAACCGAGCTTACTCCATTCCTCCCCTACTCCCTTCTCTCTAACCCTCTCCCCTTCCAACAACCCTCCCACCACCCCCCATGTACCCAAGGTTACCTGTACCTTGTACCATGTGCCATGTACCTGGGTACATGTTCTAATAGCAGGCAGGCTATTAGAACAAAGGGACTTCCTTCCCTTTGCACTCACCACCTGTCCCGACCAGCGATGCCCACCCCGGCTGAGATGGAGGAATTTAAGCCCCTAAAAAGGGAGAGGGTAAGGGTAGAGGTTCCAAGCAGAAAGCTGGGATGGCGTAGCAGGAGAGAGGGATTAGCTGGGGGAAGCTGCCCCTTTGGAGTAGCCAGGGAGATAAGGATGGCGGGAATACTGTGTGTTCCCTAACCGGACTTGTGGGGCGGTCAACACACTTACCCCTCCACAGGATCAGAGCCCCTCGCTGGTCAGAAGTCTCCCTGCCTGCAGTCTTAGCTTGCTGCAGGCCGGCTATCAGAACAAAGGGACTCCTGTCCCTTTGCACTCACCGCCTGACCCGGCCCGCGGTGCCCACCCCGGCTGAGATGGAGGAATTTAAGCCCCGAAAAAGCTATATTTTTTCAAAAGTTTATTAAATTATGAAAGTTTCCTCCTCCCAACACCCTCCCACTCCCCCCACTCCCTCTCCTCCTCCCTCTTCGTCCCTAAGAGCAGTAAGGGCTTCCAGCCCTGTGGGAAGTTCAAGTTCCTCCCCCCTCCCTCCAGGTCCAGGAAGGTGAGTATCCAAACAGACTGGATCCCAAAAATCCAGTATATGCAGAGGAAACAAGTCCCAGTGTCATTGTCAATGGCTTTTCAGAAAGGCTCCGGGCCAGCCACATTCAGAGAATCCGGACACATTCAGAAAATCTGGTTGGATTACGTGCTCGTTCAGTCCCAGTCCAACTGGCCTTGGTGACCTCTCATTAGATCAGTCCCCTTGTATCAGTGGGTGATCGCACCCCTCGCGGTCCTGAGTTTTTTTTCATGTTCTTCCTCCTTCTGCTCCTCATTTGGACCATGGAGGGCTCAGTCTGGTGCTCCAATGTGGGTTTCCGTCTGTATCGCCATCCATCGTCTGATGAAGGATCTATGGTGATAAGCAAAATCTTCATCAGTATGGTTATAGGCCAAGGCTGGTTCAGGTACCCTCTCTTCTGTCCAGAGAACAATCTGGGGATCTCTCCTTGGACCTGGGATCCCATCTATAATCAAGTCTCTTGTAAACCCTAAAATGACTCCCTTACTTGAGATATATTCTTCCCTGATCCCATATCCATCCTTCCTCCCTCCCCTCATCTCAGTCCCCCGAGTTTTCCCCATTCCTCCCCTACTCCCTTCTCTCTAACCCTCTCCCCTTCCAACAACCCTCCCACCCCCCCCATGCACCCGAGGTTACCTGGGACTCTTGTCTATTTCCAATCTCCAGGAGGATAAGTACATGATTTTCTTCAGGTTCACCTTCTTATTTAGCTTCTCTAGGATCTCGAATAATAGGCTCAAAGACCTTTAATTATGGCTAGAATCCACTTATGAGTGAATACATACCATATTTCTCTTTTGGGGTCTGGCTTACCTCACTCAGTAAAGTGTTTTCTATGTCCATCAATTTGCATGCAAAATTCAAGATGTCATTGTTTTTTACCGCTGAGTAAAACTCTAGTGTATATATGTTCCACACCTTTTTTAACCATTCTTCTATTGAGGGGCACCTAGGTTGTTTCCAGGTTCTGGCTATTACAAATAGTGCTGCTATGAACATAGTTGAACAAATGCTTTTTTGGTATGATAGGGCATCTCTTTGGTATATTCCCAAGAGTGGAATTGCTGGGTCCTGAGGGAGATTGACTCCCAGTTTCCTGAGAAACCGCCACACTGATTTCCACAGTGGCTGCACAAGTTTGCATTCCCACCAACAATGGATGAGAGTTCCCCTCTCTCCACATCCTCTCCAGTATAGGCTATCATTGGTGTTTTTGACTTTAGCTAATCTGACCGGTGTAAAATGGTATCTCATATTTGTTTTGATTTGCATTTCCCTGATCGCTAAGGATGTTGAGCATGATCTTAAGTGTCTTTTGGCCATTTGGAGTTCTTCTGTTGAGAATTCTCTGTTCAGATCAGCACCCCATTTTTTAATTGGGTTAATTAGAGTTTTATTGTCTAGTTTCTTGAGTTCTTTGTATATTTTGGAGATCAGGCCTTTATCTGATGAGGGGTTGGTGAAGATCTTCTCCCAGTCTGAAGGTAGTCTTTTTGTCTTACTGACAGTGTTCTTTGCTTTACAGAAGCTTCTCAGTTTCAAGAGGTCCCATTTATTCATTGTTTCTCTTATTGTCTGTGCTACTGGGGTTCTACTTAGGAAGTGGTCTCCTGTGCCTATATCTTGTAGACTATTTCCCACTTTCTCTTCTATCTGGTTCAAAGTGGTCCAATTAATGTTGAGGTCTTTAACCCATTTGGACTTGATTTTTGTGCATGGTGATAGATATGGATCTACTTTCATTTTTCTACAGGTTGACATCCAGTTATGCCAGCACCATTTGTTAAAGATTCTTTCCTTCTTCCATTGCATACCTTTAGCCCCCTTTTCGAAAATCAAGTGTTCATAGGTTTGTGGGTTAATATCTGGGTCTTCTATTCAATTCCATAGGTCGACTTCTCTGTTCCTATGCCAGTACCAAGCTGTTTTCAATACTGTAGCTGTGTAATAGAGTTTGAAGTCAGGGATGGTTATACCTCCAGAAGTTCCTTGGACAAGAGTCCAAGTTTACTTCTTTACATATCAAAACAAGGTCTGTGTTATGCTTGGCCATAGGATCTTGTCATTCATTTCTAGGATCAACCAAGCATATCAAGACTCTGTAGTACTTGTTTATCCTCTGGGGCTTCTCTATCTGACACATAGAATAACTTACAGTTAGCGCTTTGGTACCATGCCAGTGTGGGCTGGAACCAAGATTCTTGGCAGAGGGTGTATAGGTTGAATGAATTCACAGAGTATGAGGTTGAGGTGGAACAGCTTCTTTATTGTTCTGCTGGGGCTAGCTTTTATACCATGGCACCAAAAGAGGAGGGGGCTGCAAAGGGACTGTCACCTGACCCCAGCAGGGATCAAGAAATGATCACGTGCACTAAAACTTCCTTTCTCAACTCCAGGAGCAGAGGGAAGTTATTATGTTTTCTTTGCAGATAAGCACCTCAAATGGGGGCAGGGATGTGTAACTCGAGGCTGCAGTTCCCACAATTCCCCCTACTTTATTTTATAATGAGGGGTCCTGTCTTAGGTCCTGCGAGGGAAGTACCTTCCCTTACCTGTCATAGGGCCCCCGCTGCCCTGTCTTAAGTGGGGGGGGGTCTCCTCACAGGTTGCCCGTCCTTGAAGACCCTCATTTTTTCAGCATCTGCAGCCATACCTCATGACTTCTGGGAGAGTCGTGGGACAGACTGAGTAACACCTGACGGTGGACAAGCTCAGTCATGGTGAAGATGTTTAGGACTTGTTTTAAGAGGAGCAGGCCTACTGCCACCCCTACTAGTCCCAAGATCCCCAGGGACAAGGCACCTCTCCATCATTGTGCCCAACCCCCAATCTTGGCCATGGTATTCCACCATCCCTCAGCAGATACAGGTTTAACACGAGTTTCATTAATTGCAATAATTTGATGTACCAAAGAGTGGGTAAAGTTTACAAAGGAATCATTCCAAGGCCCCCTAAGGTAAGCATTAAGGTGTTGCATCTCAAAGAACATATTTTTCACTTCCATAAGGGTCACACAGGCAGAATGATAAAAATGAGAACAAGAGGCTTGTTGCACCATCCATAACACATTAATCTGTTCCTGTAATAAGGCTGTTTGCTGATTTAAATTTCACATCCCCAATTGAATATGTGAGTCAGTGGTATTTTGAGTCTCTAAGGCCTGGGTAACACGGGCAGCAAGAGTGTTAACAGTCTCTGCAGTAGCTGCATTCTGGGACATGGTGATTCCCGCAACAGTGGCAGCTGTGGCTGATATGGAAATAGCTGCGATGACTGTGGCGGTGATTCCAAAGTCTCTTCTTTCTCTATGCAAGATAAGCTCTCGTCCATCATGTGGGTCTTCTACCACCAGGGGAACCAGGGCAGGAATTCTCACCATCAGCATGGACTCAGCCGTCGGGGACCAGCAGTTGCTCAAAAAGCAGGAGCTGGAAGAACAATTAAGGACACCATCCTCCTGGACCGATCCATTAAAGGAGACAAACATAAAGGGAGGCAGAACACAAGCTAGACTGACAATAGAGAAATTCATTCCTGCTGCATAATTAATCTGGAGGGATGTTTCAAAGATGTCTGATGTGTTTCATCAGGCTGTAGCATTGAAAGCCAAGCCCCTTTGAAGGGCTAAAGGCCTAATATCTGTACATGCACGAGGCCACAGAGAAACTCCTGCCATATTTGGATTTCTATAGGAATAATCTAAGACCCCTCTCAAGGAGTCTTTAAATGTAGGTCGGTTACCAAACCATTATAAATATTTATCTCCCTCTAATTTCCATGGTTCCTTAGGAGTGCAATTTCCCCAAGGCAATGGTAAGTACAATCTGAAGGATTGTGGTGTCTTCCAACATAAGGGAGCTGGTCTTGGAGGGGCTGGGAGTCCAGAAACATTTCTTTTAAAATTTATAAGGTAAAAGATATCTCTCAATCCAAAACAGGGATGCCCAGAAGAATTAGAAGAAAAGTCTCCCAGAGAATAATTACTAAGGACCACACATGATCCAGAAAGAGAGATACTGGACATCTCTGAAATATTGCTAGCCCTCCAGAAGCAGAGGGCATGGGATATATCAAATGTTAAATTACCCAATGAAGATCTTTCAAGGGCTATATTTGCTGCAGGAATCCCCAATGTATAATTGGTGGAATAAATGGATGGAAAAAACAGAGCTTATTTTACTTACTGGCATCAGTATGGGTAGATTCCTCACCAGTGCCCATCTCAGGGCTCCCTCAATGTACTTCACTTAAATTCATATTTTTCTTTTTTTTTAAAATTTATTTATTTATTTAATTATTTACTTATTTGTTTGTTTATAAAAATTTCCACTTCCTCCCCTCCTCCCCATACCCTCCCATTCCCCCTACTCCCTCCCCTCACCCCCCCTACTCCCACTCCTCCTCCTTCTCCAGTCCAAAGAGCAGTCAGGGTTTCCTGCCCTGTGGGATGTTCAAGATCCTCCCTCCTCCCTCCAGGTCTAGGAAGGTGAGCATCCAAGCAGACTAGGATCCCAAAGAGCCAGTACATGCAGACGAAACAAGACCCAGGGCCATTGTCAATGGCTTCTCAGTCAGCTCCCATGTCAGCCACATTCAGAGAATCTGGTTTGATCACATGCTCATTCAGTCCCAGTTCAGCTGGCCTTGGTGAGCTCTCATTGGATTAGTCCCCTTGTATCAGTTGGTGAACGCACCCCTCGTGGTCCTGATGTCCTTTTTCATGTTCTCTCTCCTTCTGCTCCTCATTTGGACCTTGGGGGGCTCAGTCCAGTGCTCCAATGTGGGTCTCCGTCTAATGCCATCCATCTTCGGATGAAGGTACCCTCTGGTCCTGCCTATCTTGCTCACATTTTTCCTCCTTCTGCTTCTCATTTGGATCTACAGAGTTAAGTCCAGTGTTCCAATATGTGTCTCTGTCTCTATCTCCATCCATCGCCAGATGAAGGTTCTATGGTGATATGCAAAATATTCATCGTTATGGCTATGGGACAAGGCCAGTTCAGGCACCCTCTCCTCTGCTGCCCAGGGAACAATCTGGGGACCTCTCCTTGGGCCTGGGAACCCCTCCAGAATCAAGTCTCTTGCAAACCCTAAAATGGCTCCCTTAGTTGAGATATATTCTTCCCTGCTCCCATATCCATCCTTCCTCCCCCCTCCCTCCCATCCCATTCCCCAAAGCCAACCCAATCCTCCCACTCTCCCTTCTCTCTAACCATCTCCCCTTACTTCCACCCCCCACATCCCACTGTGCACCCAAGTTTGCCTTGCAATCTTGACTACTTCCAATATCCAGGAGGATAACTATATGATTTTCTTTAGGTTCATCTTCTTACTTAGCTTCTATAGGATCACAAATTATAGGCTCAAAGACCTTTAACTATGACTAGAATCCACTTATGAGTGAGTACATACCATATTCCTCTTTTTGGGTCTGGGTTACCTCACTCAGTAAAGCATTTTCTATGTCCATCCATTTGCATGCAAAATTCAAGATGTCATTGTTTTTTACCACTGAGTAAAATTCTAATGTGTATATGTTCCACACTTTCTTTAACCATTCTTCTATTGAGGGGCACCTAGGTTGTTTCCAGGTTCTGGCTATTACAAATAGTGCTGCTATGAACATAGTTGAACAAATGCTTTTGTAGTATGATAGAGCATCTCTTGGGTATATTCCCAAGAGTGGACTTGCTGGGTCCTGAGGGAGGTTGAGTCCCAGTTTCTTGAGAAACCACCACACTGATTTCCACAGTGGCTGTACAAGTTTGTATTCCCACCAACAATGGATGAGTGTTCCCCTCACTCCACATCCTCTCCAGCATAGGCTATCATTGGTGTTTTTGACTTTAGCTCTTCTGACAAATATAAGATGGTATCTCAAAGTTGTTTTGATTTGCATTTCCCTGATCACTAAGAAGGTTGAGCACGACTTTAAGTGTCTTTTGGCCATTTGAAGTTCATCTATTGTGAATTCTCTGTTCAGTTCATTACTCCATTTTTTAATTGGGTTAATTAGAATTTTAGTGTCTAGTTTCTTGAGTTCTTTGTGTATTATGGAGATCAGACCTTTGTCTGTTGAGGGGTTGGTGAAGATCTTCTCCCAGTCAGAAGGTAGCCTTTTTGTCTTACTGACAGTGTCCTTTGCTTTACAGAAGCTTCTCAGTTTCAGGAGGTCCCATTTATTCATTGATTCTCTTATTGTCTGTGCTACTGGGGTTCTACTTAGGAAGTGGTCTCCTGTGCCTATATCTTGTTGACTACTTCCCACTTTCTCTTCTATCAGCTTCAAAGTGGACAGATTAATGTTGATATCTTTAATCCATTTGGACTTGAGTTTTGTGCATGGTGATAGATATGGATCTATTTTCATTCTTCTACAGGTTGACATCCACTTATGCCAGCACCATTTGTTAAAGACGCTTTCCTTCTTCCATTGTATACCTTTAGCTCCCTTGTCAAAAATCAAGTGTTCATAGGTTTGTGGGTTAATATCTGAGTCTTCTATTCGATTCCATAGGTCGACTTCTCTGTTCCTATGCCAATACCAAGCTGTTGTTAATACTGTAGCTGTGTAATAGAGTTTGAAGTCAGGGATGATAATGCCTCCTAAATTTCCTTTGTTGTATAAGATTGTTTTGGCTATCTTGGGTTTTTTGTTTTGCCATATAAACTTGATTATTGTTCTCTCAAGGTCTGTGAAGACGTTTGATGGGATTTTGATGGGGATTGCATTGAATCTATAGATTGCTTTTGGTAGAATTGCCATTTTTACTATGTTGATTCTCCCAATCCAAGAGCAGGGGAAATCTTTCCATTTTCTGGTATCCTCCTCAATTTCTTTCTTCAAAGACTTAAAGTTCTTGTCACATAGGTCTTTCACTTCCTTGGTCAGGGTTATCCCAAGATATTTTATGTTATTTGTGGCTATCGTGAAAGGTGAAGTTTCTCTGATTTCCCTCTCTGCTTCTTTATTCTTTGTGTATAGGAGGGCAACCGATTTTTTGGAGTTGATCTTGTATCCTGCTATATTACTAAAGGTGATTATCAGCTGTAGGAGTTCTTTGGTAGAGTTTTGGGGGTCACTTATATATCCTATCATATAGTCTGAAAATAACGAAAGTTTAACTTCATCCTTTCCAATTCGAATCCCCTTGATCCCCTTATGTTGTCTTATTGCTATTGCTAAAACTTCAAGCACCATTTTGAAGAGGTATGGGGAGAGTGGACAGCTTGTCTTTTTTTTTTGAAAGTAATTTTATTAAATTATAAAAGTTTCCATTTACGCCCCTCTTCCCAACACCCTCCCACTCCCCCCCTCTCCTCCTCCCTCTTTGTCCCTAAGGGCAGTCAGAGTTTCCAGCCCTGTGGGAAGTTCAAGTTCCTCCCCCCTCCCTCCAGGTCCAGGAAGTTGAGTATCCAAACAGTCTGGATCCCAAAAATCCAGTATATGCAGAGGAAACTAGTCCCAGTGTCATTGTCAATAGCTTCTCAGAAAGACTCCGGGCCAGCCACATTCAGAGAATCCAGCCACATTCAGAGAATCTGGTTGGATCACGTGCTCGTTCAGTCGCAGTCCAACTGCCCTTGGTAAACTCTCTTTAGATCCGACCCCTTGTATCAGTGGGTGATAGCATCCTTCGCAGTCCTTCGTCATTTTCTTCGTCCTTCTGCTCCTCATTTGGACCTTGGGGGGCTCAGTCCGGTGCTCCAGTGTGGGTCTCCCTCTGTATTGCCATCCATCGCCAGATGAAGGATCAATGGTGATAAGCAAAATATTCATCAGTATGGTTATGTGCCAAGGCCGATTCAGGCACCCTCTCCTCTGTCCAGAGAACAATCTGGGGATCTCTCCTTGGACCTGGGATCCCATATATAATCAAGTTTCCTGTAAACCCTAAAATGACTCCCTTAGTTGAAATATATTCTTCCCTGATCCCATATTCATCCTTCCTCCCTTCCCCCCATCCCGGTCAACCGAGCTTTCCCCATTCCTCCCCTACTCCCTTCTCTCTAACCCTCTCCCCTTCCAACAACCCTCCCACCCCCGCCCCCCATGCACCCGAGGTTACCTGGGACTCTTGACTATTTCCTACCTCCTGGCTGATAGCTAAATAGTCTTCATCAGGTTCGCCTTCTTATTTAGCTTCTCTAGGATCACGAATAATAGGCTCAAAGACCTTTAATTTTGGTTAGAATCCACTTATGAGTGAATACATACCGTGTTCCTCTTTTTGGGTCTGGCTTACCTCACTCAGTAAAGCGTTTTCTATGTCTATCCATTTGCATGCAAAATTCAAGATGTCATTGTTTTTTACCGCTGAGTAAAACTCTAATGTGTATATGTTCCACACCTTTTTTAACCATTCTTTTTTTTTCCCATTATGATTATTTTATTAAAATTTGACACCATTCATTTATTCTTTTCTTTTCTTTTTTTTTTTTTCCTTTTTTTTTCTTTTCCCAACGCCCTACCACTCCCCCCCTCCCTCTCCTCCTCCCTCTTTGTCCCCAAGGGAAGTCAGGGTCTCCTGCCCTGTGGGAAGTCCAAGTTCCTCCCCCCTCACTCCAGGTCCAGGAAGGTGAGCATCCAAACAGACTGGATCCCCAAAATCCAGTATATGCAGAGGAAACCAGTCCCAGTGTCATTGTCAATGGCTTCTCGGAAAGACTGCAGGCCAGCCACATTCAGAAAATCCGGCCACATTCAGAGAATCTGGTTGGATCACATGCTCGTTCAGTCACGGTCCATCTGGCCTTGGTAAACTCTCATTAGATCCGACCCCTTGTATCAGTGGGTGATAGTATCCCTCGCAGTCCTTCGTCATTTTCTTCCTCCTTTTGCTCCTCGTTTGGATCTTGGGGGGTACAGTTCGGTGCTCCAACGCGGGCCTCCATCTGTATCGTCATCCAACGCCAGATGAGGGATCTATGGTGATAAGCAAAATATTCATCAGTATGGTCACGGGCCGAGGCCGGTTCAGGCACCCCCTCCTCTGTCCAAAGAACAATCTGGGGATCTCTCCTTGGACCTGGGATCCCATATATAATCAAGTTTCCTGTAAACTCTAATATGACTCCCTTAGTTGAAATATATTCTTCCGTGATCCCACATTCATCCTTCCTCCATTCCCCCCATCCCGGTCAACCGAGCTTTCTCCATTCCTCCCCTACTCCCTTCTCTCTAACCCTCTCCCCTTCCATCAACCCTCCCCCCCCCATGCACCCAAGGTTACCTGGGACTCTTGATTATTTCCTACCTCCTGGCGGTTAGGTAAATAATCTTCATCAGGTTCGTCTTCTTATTTAGCTTCTCTAGGATCACGAATAATAGGCTCAAAGACCTTTAATTATGGTTAGAATCCACTTATGAGTGAATACATACCTTGTTCCTCTTTTTGGGTCTGGCTTACCTCACTCAGTAAAGCGTTTTCTATGTCCATCCATTTGCATGCAAAATTCAAGATGTCATTATTTTATTTTTTTTTATAGTAAATTTTATTAAATTATAAAAGTTTCCAATTCCGCCCCCCCTCCCAACACCCTCCCACTCCCCCCACTCCCCCCCTCCTTCCCCTCCGTCCCCCAGGGCAGTCAGGGTTTCCTGCCCTGTGGGAAGCTCCAGCTCCCTCCTCCTCCCTCCAGGTCCAGGAAGGCTAGCATCCAAACAGACTGGATCCCCAAAATCCAGCATATGCAGAGGAAACAGGTCCCAGTGTCATAGTCAATGGCTTTTCAGAAAGACCCCGGGCCAGCCACAGTCAGAGAATCCGGCCAAATTCCGAGAATCTGTCTAGATCACGTCCTCGTTCAGTCCCAGTCCGGCTGGCCCTGGTAAACTCTCATCAGATCCGTTCCCTTGTATCAGTGGGTGATAGCATCCCTCGCAGTACTGATTTCGTTTTTCATGTTCCTCCTCCTTCCGCTCCCCCTCCGGACCTCGGGGGGCTCAATCCGGTCCTCCAATGTGGGCCTCCGACTGCATAGCCGTCCTTCGCCAGAGGAAGGATCTATGGTGATAAGCAAAATATACATCAGTATGGTCATGGGCCACGGCCGATTCAGGCACCCTCTCCTCTGTCCAGAGAGCAATCTGGGGGATTTCTCCTTGGACCTGGGATCCCATATATAATCAAGTCTCCTGTAAACCCTAAAATGGCTCCCTTAGTTGAAATATATTGTTCCCTGATCCCATATTCATCCTACCTCCCTCCCCCCCCCCCATCCCCGGCCACCAAGCTTTCCCCGTTCCTCCCCTACTCCCTTCTCTCTAGTCCTCTCCCCCTCCATCGACCCTCCCACCCCCCCATGCACCCGAGGTTACCTGGGACTCATGTATATTTCCTACCTCCTGGTGGATAGCTAAATAATCTTCATCAGGTTCATCTTCTTATTTAGCTTCACTAGGATCACGAATAATAGGCTCAAAGACCTTTAATTATGGTTAGAATCCACTTATGAGTGAATACATACCGTGTTCCTCTTTTTGGGTCTGGCTTACCTCACTCAGTAAAGCGTTTTCTATTTCCATCCATTTGCATGCAAAATTCAAGATGTCATTGTTTTTTACCGCCGAGTAAAACTCTAATGTATATATGTTCCACACCTTTTTTAACCATTCTTCTATTGAGGGGCACCTAGGTTGTTTCCATGATCTGGCTATTACAAATAGTGCAGCTATGAACATAGTTGAACAAATGCTTTTGTAGTATGTTAGGGAATCTTTAGGGTATATTCCCAAGAGTGGTATTGCTGGGTCCTGAGGGAGGTTGACTCCCAGTTTCCTGAGAAACCGCCACACTGATTTCCACAGTGGCTGCACGAGTTTGCATTCCCACCAACAATGGATGAGTGTTCCCCTCACCCCACATCCTCTCCAGCATAGGCTATCATTGGTGTTTTTAACTTTAGCTATTCTGACAGGTGTAAGATGGTATCTCAAAGTGGTTTTGATTTGCATTTCCCTGATCGCTAAGGAGGTTGAGCATGACCTTTAGTGTCTTCTGGCCATTCGAAGTTCATCTGTTGTGAATTCTCTGTTCAGATCAGTACCCCATTTTTTAATTGGGTTAATTAGAGTTTTAGTGTCTAGTTTCTTGAGTTCTTTGTATATTCTGGAGATCAGACCTTTGTCTGATGAGGGGTTGGTGAAGATCTTCTCCCAGTCAGAAGGCAGCCTTTTTGTCTTACTGACAGTGTCCTTTGCTTTACAGAAGCTTCTCAGTTTCAGGAGGTCCCATTTATTCATTGATTCTCTTATTGTCTGTGCTGCTGGGGTCCTACTTAGGAAGAGGCCTCCAGTGCCTATATCTTGTAGACTACTTCCCACTTTCTCTTCTATCAGGTTAAAAGTGGACGGATTAATGTTGATGTCTTTAATCCATTTGGACTCGAGTTTTGTGCATGGTGATAGGTATGGATCTATTTTCATCCTTCTACAGGTTGACATCCAGTTTTGCCAGCACCATTTGTTAAAGATGCTTTCCTTCTTCCATTGTATACCTTTAGCTCCCTTGTCAAAAATTAGGTGTTCATAGGTTTGTGGGTTAATATCCGGGTCTTCTATTCGATTCCAAAGGTCGATTTCTCTGTTGTTATGAAAATACCAAGCTGTTTTCAATACTGTAGCTCTGTAATAGAGTTTGAAGTCAGGGATGGAAATGCCTCCTGACGTTCCTTTATTGTATAAGATTGTTTTGGCTATCCTGGGTTTTTTGTTTTGCCATATAAACTTGATTATTGTTTTCTCAAGGTCTGTGAAGAAGTTTGATGGGATTTTGATGGGGATTGCATTGAATCTATAGATTGCTTTTGGTAGAATTGCCATTTTTACTATGTTGATCATCCCAATCCAAAACAAGGGAGATCTTTCCATTTTCTGGTATCCTCCTCAATTTCTTTCTTCAAAGACTTAAAGTTCTTGTTAAATAGGTCTTTCACTTCCTTGGTTAGAGTAACTCCAAGATATTTTATGCTATTTGTGGCTATCGTGAAAGGTGATGTTTCTCTGATTTCCCTCTCTGCTCCTTTATGCTTTGTGTATAGGAGGGCCACTGATTTTTTGGAGTTGATCTTGTATCCTGCCACATTACTAAAGGTGTTCATCAGCTGTAGGAGTTCTTTGGTAGAGTTTTTTGGGTCACTTATGTACACTATCATATCGTCAGCAAGTAATGAAAGTTTAACTTCATCCTTTCCAATTCGAATCCCCTTGATCTCCTTGTGTTGTCTTATTGCTATTGCTAGAACTTCAAGCACTATATTCAAGAGGTATGGAGAGAGTGGACAGCCTTGTCGTGTTCCTGATTTTAGTGGAAAGGCTTTGAGTTTCTCTCCATTCAATTTGATGTTAGCTATCGGCTTGCTGTATATTGCTTTTATTATATTTAGGTATGATCCTTGTATCCCCAGTCTCTTCAACACCTTTATCATAAATGGGTGTTGAATTTTGTCAAATGCTTTTTCAGCATCTAGTGAGATGATCATATGATTTTTTTCTTTCAGTTTATTTATATGATGGATTACACTGATAGATTTGCGTATGTTGAACCAGCCCTGCATCTCTGGGATGAAGCCTACTTGATCATAATGGATAATTTTTCTAATGTGTTCCTGGATTCGGTTTGCCAGGATTTTATTGAGAATTTTTGCGTCGATGTTCATGAGTGAGATTGGCCTGTAATTCTCTTTCTTGGTTGTGTCTTTATGTGGTTTTGGTATTAAGGTAACTGTAGCTTCATAAAAGGAGTTTGACAATGACTCTTCTGTTTCTATATTATGGAATACATTAAGGAGTATAGGTATTAACTCTTCCTGGAAGTTCTGGTAGAATTCTTCATTGAAACCATCTGGTCCTGGGCTTTTTTGGCAGGGAGATTTCTGATAACAGCTTCTAATTCTTCATGACTAACAGGTCTACTTATATTGTTCACCTGTTCTTGGTTCAATTTTGGTATATGGTACTTATCTAAAAAAAATGTCCATTTCTTTTACATTTTCCAACTTTGTGGCATATAAACTTTCGTAGTAAGATCTAATGATTCTCTGAATTTCCTCTGCGTCTGTGGTTATGTCCCCCTTTTCATTTCTGATCCTATTAATTTGCAAGTTCTCTCTCTGCCATTTGATTAGTTTGGATAGGGGTTTGTCAATCTTGTTGATTTTCTCCAAGAACCAGCTTTTTGATTCATTGATTCTTTGGATTGTTTTCTCTATTTCTATTTTGTTGATTTCAGCCCTCAGTTTGATTATTTCCAGTCTTCTACTCCTCCTGGGTGAATCAGCTTCTTTTTTTTTCTAGAGCTTTCAAGTGTGCTATTAGGTCTCCAATGTGTGCTTTCTCCGTTTTCTTTAGTTGGGCACCTATTGCTATGAACTTTCCTCTTAGTACTGCTTTCATAGTGTCCCATAGGTTTGAGTATGTTGTGTCTTTGTTTTCATTAAATTCAAGAAAGACTTTAATTTCTTTCTTAATTTCGTCCTTGACCCAGGGGTGATTTAGTAGTTGACTGTTCAACTTCCATGAGTTTGTTGACTTCCTGGGAGTAGCATTGTTGTTGAATTCTAATTTTAATCCATGGTGATCTGACAAGACACAGGTGGTTACTAATATTTTTTTGTATCTGTGGGAGTTTGCTTTGTAACCGAGTATGTGGTCAATCTTCGAGAAGGTTCCATGAACTGCAGAGAAGAAGGTATATTCTTTCCTATTTGGGTGGAATGTTCTATAGATGTCTGTTAAGTACATTTGATTCAATACCTCCAATAAATCTCTTAATTCTCTGTTTGGTTTCGGTCTGATTGACCTGTCCATTGGTGAGAGAGGTGTGTTGAAGTCTCCTACTATTAGCGTGTGTGGTTTGATGACTGCCTTGAGTTCTAGAAGAGTTTCTTTTACATATGTGGGTGCCTTTACATTAGGGGAATAGATATTCAGGATTGAGACTTCTTCCTCATCAGTTGTTCTTGTTATGAGTATGAAATGTCTATCTCCATTTCTTCTGATTGATTTTAGTTTGAAGTCGATTTTGTTAGATATTAGAATGGCCACACCCGCTTGTTTCTTAGGTCCATTTGCATGGAAAACCTTTTCCCAAGCCTTTACTCTGAGTAGGTGTCTGTCTTTGTGGTTGAGGTGTGTTTCTTGTAAACAGCAGAATGTTGGATCCTGTTTTCGTATCCAATCTCTAAGTCTGTGCCTCTTTATAGGTGAATTGAGTCCATTGATATTAAGAGATATTAATGACCATTGGTTGTTCACTCCAGTCATTATTTTTGTGGGTAATAGAGTGTATGTGTTTTCCTTCTTTGAATTGTGCTAGTGAAGGGTTGCTAGATGTCTGAATTATTGTAGTCAGTGTTGGCAATGTTGGATTCCTTGGGATGTAATTTTCCTTCTAATATTCTCTGTAAGGCTGGATTAGTAGTTATGTATTGTTTAAATTTGTTTTTATCCTGGAATATTTTGTTTTCTCCATTGATAGTGAACGAAAGCTTGGCTGGGTAAAGTAGTCTGGGCTTGCATCCATGGTCCCTTAATTTCTGCAGTACCTCTATCCAGGACCTTCTGGCTTTCACGGTTTCTATAGAGAAGTCTGGTGTAAGTCTGATAGGTTTACCTTTATAGGTTACTTGACCTTTTTCCTTTGCAGTTCTTAATATCCTTTCTTTAATCTGACTGCTTTGTGTTTTGATTATTATATGGCGAGGGGATGTTTTTTCTGATCCAGTCTATTCGGTGTTCTGTATGCTTCTTGCACCTTCATAGGAATATCCCTCTTTAGGACAGGAAAGTTTTCTTCTATAAGTTTGTTGAATATATCTTCTGGACCTTTGATCTGCAATTCTTCTCCTTCTTCTACTCCTATTATTCTTAGATTTGTTTTTTTTATTATGTCCCATATTTCCTGAATGTTTTGTGATGAGAATTTGTTGGATTTGCTGTTTTCTTTGGTCAGGGCGTTTATTTTCTCTATGGTGTCTTCATAATCTGAGATTCTTTCTTCTATCTCTTGTATTCTATTGGTTATGCTTGATTCTGTAGTCTCCCTTCGTTTACCTAGATTTTCCATATCCAGCCAGCCCTCGGTTTGTGTTTTCTTCACTGCCTCCATTTCAGTTTTCAATTCTTGAACTGATTCCATTACCTGTTTGCTTGTTTTTTCTTGGTTTCCCAGGGTATCATTTACGAATTTACTCATTTCTTCAAACTTTTTGTTATATTTGTCTTCCATTTCTTTACTCATTTCTTCCATCTTTTTGTTATATTTCTCTTCTATTTCTTTAAGTGAGTTATTCATACCCTGTTTAAGAGACTCTAATGCTTTCATAATGACACTGTTTTCCACTTCTTCTGGAAAAGTTCGTTCAAGTCCTTCTGTCATAAGATCGCTGGGATCTGGTGTTTTCATGTTGTTTTTCAGATTGTTGGAGGAATTCTTGCCTTGGCGCCTGCCCATCTCTTCCTTCAGATGCTCTCCAATGGCTCTTCCCTCTGCTGGGTCTTCTTCTACTGGATTAGTGCCCCTTGCTATCTGGGAATCACTTTGCCTGCAGCCTTAGCTTGCTGCAGGCAGGCTATTAGAACAAAGGGACTTCCTTCCCTTTGCACTCACCACCTGTCCCGACCCGCGCTGCCCACCCCGGCTGAGATGGAGGAATTTAAGCCCCAAAAAAGGGAGAGGGGAGGGGTTCCAGGCTTAAAGCTGGGATGGCATAGCAGGAGAGAGGGATTAGCTGGGGGAAGCTGCCCCTTTGAAGTAGCCAGGGAGATAAGGATGGCGGGAATATTGTGTGTTCCCTAACCGGACTTGTATGTCAGTCAACACACTTAGCCCTCCACAGGATCAGAGCCCCTCGCTGGTCAGAAGTCTCCCTGCCTGCAGTCTTAGCTTGCTGCAGGCCAGCTATCAGAACAAAGGGACTCCCGTCCCTTTGCACTCACCGCCTGACCCGGCCCGCTGTGCCCACCCCGGCTGAGATGGAGGAATTTAAGCCCCGAAAAAGGGAGAGGGGAGGGGAGGGGTTCCAGACTGAAAGCTGGGATGGCATAGCAGGAGAGAGGGATTAGCTGGGGGAAGCTGCCCCTTTGGAGTAGCCAGGGAGATAAGGATGGCGGGAATATTGTGTGTTCCCTAACTGGACTTGTATGGCAGTCAACACCCTTACCCCTCCACAGGATCAGAGCCCCTTGCTGGTCATAAGTCTCCCTGCCTGCAGTCTTAGCTTTCTGCAGGCCGGCTCTCAGAACAAAGGGCGGACAGCCTTGTCTTGTTCCTGATTTTAATGGAATGGCTTTGAGTTTCTCTCCATTCAGTTTGATGTTAGCTGTCGGCTTTCTCTATATTGCTTTTATTATATTTAGGTATGATCCTTGTATCCCCAATCTCTTCAACACCTTTATCTTAAAGGGGTGTTGAATTTTTTCAAATGCTTTTTCAGCATCCATTGAAATGATCATGTGATTTTTTTCTTTCAGTTTATTTATATGATGGATTACATTGATAGATTTGCATATGTTGAACCAGCCCTGCATCTGTGGGATGAAGCCTACTTGATCATAATGGATAATTTTTCTAATGTGTTCTTGGATTCTGTTTGCCAGGATTTTATTGAGAATTTTTGCGTCGATGTTCATGAGTGAGATTGGCCTGTAATTCTCTTTCTTGGTTGTGTCTTTGTGTGGTTTTGGTATTAGGGTAACTGTAGCTTCATAGAAAGAGTTTGGCAATGACTCTCGGTTTCTATATTGTGAAATACATTAAGGAGTATAGGTATTAGCTCTTCCTGGAAGTTCCGGTAGAATTCTGCATTGAAACCATCTGGTCCTGGGCTTTTTTTGGTCAGGAGGTTTTTGATAACTGCTTCTAATTCTTCACGACTGACAGGTCTATTTAGATTGTTCACCTCCTCTTGGTTCAACTTTGGTATATGGTACTTATCTAATAAAAAGTCTGTTTCTTTTACATTTTCCAACTTTGTGGCATATAAACTTTCGTAGTAAGATCTAATGATTCTCTGAATTTCCTCTGTGTATGTGGTTTTGTCCCCCTTTTCATTTCTGATCTTATTAAATTGCATGTTCTCTCTCTGCCGTTTGATTAGTTTGGATAGGAGTTTGTCAATCTTGTTGATTTTCTCCAAGAACCAGCTTTTTGTTTCATTGATTCTTTGGATTGTTTTCTCTGTTTCTATTTTGTTGATTTCAGCCCTCAGTTTGATTATTTCCAATCTTCTACTCCTCCTGGGTGAATCAGCTTCTTTTTTTTCTAGAGCTTTCATGTGTGCTGTTAAGTCTCCAATATGTGCTTTCTCTGTTTTCTTTAATTGGGCACTTAGTACTATGTACTTTCCTCTTAGCACTACTTTCATAGTGTCCCATAGGTTTGAGTATGTTGTGTCTTTATTTTCATTAAATTCAAGGAAGACTTTAATTTCTTTCTTTATTTCTTCCTTGACCGAGGGGTGATTTTATAGTTGACAGTTCAACTTCCATGAGGTTTTTGGCTTTCTTGGGGTAGCATTGTTGTTGAATTCTAACTTTAATCCATGGTGATCTGAAAAGACACAGGTGGTTACTAATATTTTTTTGTATCTGTGGAAGTTTGCTTTGTCACCGATTCTGTGGTCAATTTTTGAGAAGGTTCCATGGGTTGCAGAGAAGAATGTATATTCTTTCCTATTTGGGTGGAATGTTCTATAGATATCTGTTAAGTCCATTTGATTCAATACCTCCAATAATTCCTTTATTTCTCTGTTGGGTTTCTGTCTGATTGACCTGTCCATTGGTGAGAGAGGTGTGTTGTAGTCTCCTACTATTAGTGTGTGTGGTTTGATGACTGCCTTGAGTTCTAGAAGTGTTTCTTTTACATAAGTGGGTGCCTTTATATTAGGGGAATAGATATTCAGGATTGAGACTTCCTTCTGATGAATTGTTCCTGTTATGAGTATGAAATGTCCACCTCCATCTCTTCTGATTGATTTTAGTTTGAAGTCAATTTTGTTAGATATTAGAATGGCCACACCCGCTTGTTTCTTAGGTCCGTTTACTTGGAAAACCTTTTCCCAGCCTTTTACTCTGAGTAGATGCCTTTGTTTGTGGTTGAGGTATGTTTCTTGTAAACAGCAGAATGTTGGATCCTGTTTTCATACCCAATCTCTAAGTCTGTGCTTTTTTATAGGTTAATTGTGTCCATTTATATTAAGTGATATTAATGACCAGTGGTTGTTGACTCCTTTTTTTTTTGGGTAGTAGAGTGTATGTGTTTCCCTTCTTTGAGTTTTGCCTGTGAAGGGTCGCTACATGTCTGAGTTATTGTAGGCAGTGTTGGGAATGTTGGATTCCTTGGGTTGTGATTTTCCTTTGAATACTTTCTATAAGGCTTGATTTGTAGCTACGTATTGTTTAAATTTGTTTTTATCCTGGAATATTTTGTTTTCTACATTGATAGTGAACCATAGCTTGGCTTGGTGTAGTAGTCTGGGCTTGCATCCATGGTCTCTTAGTTTCTGCTGTACCTCTATCCAGGACCTTCTGGCTTTCATGGTTTCCATAGAGAAGTCTGGTGTAAGTCTGATAGGTTTACCTTTATAAGTTACTTGCCCTTTTTCCTTTGCAGCTCTTAATATTCTTTCTTTAATCTGTATGTTTTGTGTTTTGATTATTATATGGCGAGGGGATTTTTTTTTGATCAAGTCTATTCGGTGTTCTGCATGCTTCTTGAACTTTCATAGGAATATCATTCTTTATGTTGGGAAAGTTTTCTTCTATAATTTTGTTGAATATATTTTCTGGTCCTTTGATCTGCAATTCTTCTCCTTCTTCTACCCCTATTATTCTTAGATTTGGTTTTTTATTGTGTCTCACATTTCCTGAATTTTTTGAGATGAGAATTATTTGGATTTTCTGTTTTCTTTGGTCAGAGCGTTTATTTTCACTATGGTGTCTTCAGAGTCTGAGATTATTTTTTCTATCTCTTGTATTCTGTTGGTTATGCTTATTTCTGATGTCCCTGTTCATTTGCCTAGATTTTCCATAGCCAGCCGGCCCTCGATTTGTGTTTTCTTCATTGCCTCCATTTCTGCTTTCAAATCTTGAACTGTTTCCATTATCTGTTTGATTGTTTTTTCTTGGTTTCCCAGAATTTCATTTACGGATTTACTCATTTCTTCAAACTTTTTGCTATAATTCTCTTCCATTTCTTTACTCATTTCCTCAGTCTTTTTGTTGTACTTATCTTCCATTTCTTTTTTTTCAGAGTTCATTAAATTATGAAAGTTTCCATTTCTGTCCCTCCTCCCAACACCCTCCCACTCTCCCCTCCCACTTCTCCTCCCTCTCCATCCCTAAGATCTGTCAGGCCTTCCATCCTTGTGGGAAGTTCAAGTTCCTCTCCCCTCCCTCCAGGTCCAGGAAGGTGAGTATCCAAACAGACTGGATCCCAAAAATCCAGTATATGCAGAGGAAACAAGTCCCAGTGTCATTGTCAATGACTTTTCAGAAAGGCTCCGGGCCAGCCACATTCAGAGAATCCGGTCACATTCAGAAAATCTGGTTGGATCACGTGCTCATTCAGTCCCAGTTCAACTGGCCTTGGTGACTTCTCATTAGATCAGTCCCCTTGTATCAGTGGGTGATCGCACCCCTCTCGGTCGTGAGTTTTTTTTTTTCATGTTCTTCTTCCTTCTGCTCCTCATTTGGACCATGGGGGGCTCAGTCCAGTGCTCCAATGTGGGTCTCCGTCTGTATCGCCATCCATCATCTAATGAAGGATCTATGGTGATAAGTAAAATCTTCATCAGTATGGTTATAGGCCAAGGCCAGTTCATGCACCCTCTCCTCTGTCCAGAAAACAATCTGGGGATCTCTTCTTGGACCTGGGATCCCATTTATAATCAAGTCTCTTGTAAACCCTAAAATGACTCCCTTAGTTGAAATATATTCTTCCCTGATCCCATATCCATCCTTCCTCCCTCCCCCCAACTCAGTCCCCCGAATTTTCCCCATTCCTCCCTTACTCCCTTCTCTCTAACCCTCTCCCCTTCCAACAACCCTCCCCCCACCCCCCCCATGCACCCGAGGTTACCTGGGACTCTTGTCTATTTCCAATCTACAGGAGGATAAGTACATGATTTTCTTCAGGTTCACCTTCTTATTTAGCTTCTCTAGGTTCTCGAATAATAGGCTGAAAGACCTTTAATTATGGCTAGAATCCACTTATGAGTGAATACATACCATATTTCTCTTTTTGGGTCTGGCTTACCTCACTCAGTAAAGCGTTTTCTATGTCTATCCATTTGCATGCAAAATTCAAGATGTCATTGTTTTTTACCGCTGAGTAAAACTCTAATGTGTATATGTTCCACAACTTTATTAACCATTCTTCTATTGAGGGGCACCTAGGTTGTTTCCAGGTTCTGGCTATTACAAATAGTGCTGCTATGAACATAGTTGAACAAATGCTTTTGTGGTATGATAGGGCATCTCTTTGGTATATTCCCAAGAGTGGACTTGCTGGGTCCTGAGGGAGGTTGACTCCCAGTTTCCTGAGAAACCGCCACACTGATTTCCACAGTGGCTGCACAAGTTTGCATTCCCACCAACAGTGGATGATAGTTGCCCTCTCTCCACATCCTCTCCAGTATAGGCTATCATTGGTGTTTTTGACTTTAGCTAATCTGACCGGTGTAAAATGGTATCTCATAGTTGTTTTGATTTGCATTTCCCTGATCGCTAAGGATGTTGAGCATGACCTTAAGTGTCTTTTGGCCATTTGGAGTTCTTCTGTTGAGAATTCTCTGTTCAGATCAGCACCCCATTTTTTAATTGGGTTAATTAGAGTTTTATTGTCTAGTTTCTTGAGTTCTTTGTATATTTTGGAGATCAGGCCTTTATCTGATGAAGGGTTGGTGAAGATCTTCTCCCAGTCAGAAGGTAGCCTTTTTGTCTTTCTGACAGTGTCCTTTGCTTTACAGAAGCTTCTCTGTTTCAGGAGGTCCCATTTATTCATTGATTCTCTTATTTTCTGTGCTACTGGGGTTCCACCTAGGAAGTGGTCTCCTGTGCCTATGTCTTGTAGACTCCTTCCCACTTTCTCTTCTTCTGGTTTAAAGTGGTTAGGTTAATGTTGATGTCTTTAATCCATTTTGACTTGATTTTTTTTAGAAAGTAATTTTATTAAATTATAAAAGTTTCCATTCCTGCCCCTCTTCCCAACACCCTCCCACTCCCCCTACTCCCTCTTCTCCTCTTTTATGCATGGTGATAGATATGGATCTACTTTCATTCTTCTACAGGTTGACATCCAGTTATGCCAGCACCATTTGTTAAAGATGCTTTCCTTCTTCCATTGTATACCTTTAGCCCCATTGTCAAAAATCAAGTGTTCATAGGCTTGTCGGTTAATATCTGGGTCTTCTATTCGATTCCATCCGTCGACTTCTCTGTTCTTATGCCAGTACCAAGCTGTTTTCAATACTGTAGCTGTGAAATAAAGTTTCACAGATTTTTACCTCCTGTTTACGTTCCTCTATTATTTTCATAATGATCTGCTTAAAGACGATTTCTTCTATTTCTTCTGAAGTAGGGTGTTCAATTCTTCTAGTTTCGTGATCCCTGTTTTCTGGTGATGTCATTTTGCCTTTCAGGTTGTTGGAGGAATTTTTGCATTGGGGCCTGCCCATCTCCTCCTCTCTGGATGAAACTCTTCATCACTCTCTTGATAGAACACCTCAGCACTCTCTGGATAGAACTCCTCAGCACTGAAACAGGGACATCTAGTATTCCAAGGACTCAGGAGACAAAAGTGCGGTGGCAGTGGGGGCAGGGAGACGTCCCATGGAACACCAAAGACCCTGCTGACGAAGCTGAGGGGGGAGGGCCTATGCTCTCTTCCGGGACAGACCGCCCCAGGGAGCACCCACTTACCTCTCTGGACTGAACTCCTCAGCACTGAAACAGGGACAGCTGGTATTCCAAGGACTCAGGAGACAAAAGGGCGGTGGCAGTGGGGGCCCACTTGAATCCATATTATCAGGGCCAGTAGGGCCTGGCTCCACTGTCTGAACATTCCGCTCTGGCACCCAGATGGGTTGTGTCTTCCTGGAGGGAAGACACAAATGGCTCCACTCACCCTAGCCAACATGGGTGTGGGTGATTGTCATTGTCCCGTGATACTATCCTTCCATTTAACCCAACCCAGTGATTGGGAAGGTTTCTGCCAATGACTTTCCATTGCTGATAGACCTTGTTTATCTACTGTTAAAAAATTTAAAATGTATAAAATTGTAGATAACTGGGTATTTGGGGAGGTGATAAACTCCCCCTTCTTTATTTTACAAAAAATTGTTTAAGGGTAGCATGCATGCGCTCCACTATGGCCTGTCCTGTGGGATTATGTGAAATTCCAAAGGTATGTGTAATTTGATGTTCTTGGCAAAATTTTGTAAACTGTTGGCTGGTATAAGCCTGTCTATTGTCTGTTTTGGGAAAATCTGGGATGCCCATATAGGCAAAAGCCTGTAGACAATGGGCAATAACATCCTTAATCTTTTCTCCTGAATGTAGGGAGGCATAAATTACCTTGGAATAATTGTATACAGATACATGTAAAAATTTAAGTCTGCCAGCTTGAGACAAATGGGTAACATCCACCTGCCAAAGGTGGTTAGGACAGAGGCCTCGAGGATTAACACCTTCGTTGGGGGCATTATGAAATGGAGCACAAGCTGGACATTGGGATGTGATTTGAGTAGCTGTGGCTAGAGTACAACCAGAGTGAAACTTTAGAGAAGAGGCATTTAAATGATACTTTTCATGAAGATGACAGGCTCGTTGTTCCTCAGAAAAGAACAATGCCATTGGGCGGGTGAGGAAGTCTGCAAGCTTATTTCCCTCTGCCAAGGGCCCTGGCAGATCAGTATGGGCCCGAATGTCGCCAACAAAGGCAGGAAACAGTCTTTGGCATATAAGACTTTGCAGCTGAACCAAAAGGTGGGAAACCTGAGAGGTAGGTAATATGTATGGTGAGGTTTCCAATGGCCCAACAATCCTTGTCACATGTATACTATCAGTATACAAATTGAAGGGTTGATCCTTGAAAAGAGAAAAGGCCATAAGGCAGGCCGTGAGTTCTGCAGCTTGGGCAGAAATTGGACCTAGGGGCTGCTTTTCTTTAATTGAATCAGAGATCACCACTGCATAGTCCTTGGAAGAACCATCAGTAAACACTGAATGTACTCCCTTAAGGGGGGGAGTTTTAATAATTCTTGGAAAGATAACAGGATGATTCCTAAAAAATGAAATTAAATGGGAATCAGGATAATGGTTATCAACAATGGCTCCAGTGGTTGCGATGAAAAAGGTCCATCCATCTTGAACCCTCTGTAGCCTTGTT
Organism: Myodes glareolus; assembly: GCF_982192425.1. Lineage (NCBI taxonomy): Eukaryota > Metazoa > Chordata > Mammalia > Rodentia > Cricetidae > Myodes > Myodes glareolus. The sequence goes on from NC_142053.1 coordinate 123,504,654, forward strand.
ATTTCCTCTTTTTGATAAGAGATTAGAAATTTATTTGGGATCCTGCCAAAAACTTGTAAACTAAAATCATATACCTTCCATAGGAGCTGTAGCACCATCTCATAATATGGGGTCACCACCTTCTTAGGGGAAGCAGGTAAATGTAGCCAATAAATGGGTCCCTCTTGCCAAAAAACACCAGCAGGTGAAAATTGTGAAGAAAAGACCATGAAATAAAAAGGGTAGGCATAATTGAGGTGGCGGAAATGTGCTTGCTCAAGAGCATTAAGCAAGGCATATAGGGCTTCTTTTGCTGCTGGAGTCATGATCCTGTAGGATGCAGGGTAAGGGTCCCCAGGCAGCATGTCATAAAGGGGCTTAAGAGCTCCTGTAGGAATGGAAGGGGAGGAAAGGATCCATTGACCATCTCCCAATAATTTTTGCCAGATCGTCCTGAATTTGTTGCTGGATGGTAACAAAAGCACCTGTCCCTACCAACATGTAGGTGTTTCTCTGAAGTTGCCCATGCAGTGCATTCTGAGTGGCAGTCTGGGTACATCTATCCTGAAACTCTCCTCTCCATATAAGAAAGTCTCCCCCACTAAGCGCAGCGAGGCAGAGCTGCTACCAATCACTTGGGGTGAGATTAAGAGACAGAAAAGACTCCATAAGAGATAACATAAATGGGGCTTGGGTGCCATAAAGGCTGACAGCTTCCTTTAATTGTTTTAAGTCCCTAAAGGCCAGAGGTTCATGATGATGAAAAACCTAGCCTGGATTGTTGGGATCTGGAATTTCCATAACAGGGGCAATCACTGGGTAGCACTTAACGCCTCCACAGGGAGCCTCCTCAGAGCCCAACCGAAGGGGAGGGGCTGGAGAGGTCCTGATTGCATCAGAAAGAGGATAGGGAGGGGCCTTGTTCTTCTACCCAGAGGTCCTTTTTGTCTATTCTTTTAAACGGGCCCTGTGTAATTCCCGCTGCAGTGCTGCGATTTCTCCCTCTAAAGTTTCTTCTTCTGAGTCTGTTGATTCCCCCAAGCTCTCTTCAAAATCAGACAAAGAGGGATAGAGGCATGTTTGCGCTGAAGAATTTTGCTTGGGATGAGCCCCTAAATTCTGAGAGGAAACTCTGTCCCGTGACTCATTTCCCTCCCCGCTGTCTGGAGGCTTTTTCTTTTTAGTCTTCCTCTCCTCTACCTTAGCAGGCTGAGAGAGTGGTTCTGCCTCCATGTCGGAGGCAGTATCAGAACAAAGGGAAGTCTTAGTCTCACTATCTTCAATCTCAGATAACACCTCTTTAGTTGCTTTCAAAGCCTGCTTAACCCAGACTTTCTCTGTAAGCAAAGCATCCCTGATCAGTCTCCAAAGGGAGAACGTGGTGATTGGCAGGACTTCAGGCTTCTCCTTTCTCAAAGTTTTTTGAAGATCCCCGCAAACCTGTTCCCATTAAAAAATATTGAGGGCTCCACTGGTGACAAACCAGGGACTCCACGTTTCTATAGTTTTAAGAAAATCTTCTAAAGTCTTAGTTTTACAGCTGTTCCCTGCTCTTTCAACAATATATTTAACTGAAACTTTAACTCTGATTTACCCGGGATATTTCCCATTTCTTAATTATCTCTTATAATTATTAATTATCTCTTATAATTATTAATCCCCAATGTGTCCTGGCCAGACTACAGGACCACCTGGTCCACTAACCTCTCTTTCCGATCTTTGCTATCTTGGTGGGACCTTCAAATACCGCGCCAGCATGGGCTGGAACTAAGAGTCTCAGCAGAGGGTGTCCAGGTTGAATGAATTCACAGAGCATGAGGTTGAGGTGGAACAGCTTCTTTATTGTTCTGCTGGGTCTAGCTTTTATACCATGACACCAAAAGAGGAGGGGGCTGCGAAGGGACTGTCACTTGACCTCAGCAGGGACTGTCACCTGACCCCAGCAAGGATCAAGGAATGATCACGTGCACTCAAACTTCCTTTCTCAACTCCAGGAGCAGAGGGAAGTTATTATGTTTTCTTTGCAGATAAGCACCTCAAATGGGGGCAGAGATGTGTAACTCGGGGCTGCAATTCCCACACTTTGGTATTTTTGGTTGACAAACCATGATTACTAAGTACACCATTAAAAAGAATTAGTTGGCTTTTCATGACACTTTCTTTAAATTCTGTCTTATTATTTTCTCTATTTCTTTCATTTTGAGATTATAGCATAACTGCATCATTCCCCACTCTCTTTTCTTCCCTCTAAACCCTCCAATATGCACCATCTTCATCTCTTTCAATTTTGTGGACTCTTATTTTTTTACTAAATATTGTCTCATGCATATGAGTCCAAGGTAGCAAGTGAGTCCTCATCATTTATCTGAAGATTTAGAGCTGGGAATAACAGAAGAGACCTAACATGTCACATTTGTCTTTTCAGATCTGGATTATCTCACTCAGCAGGATCATTTTTAGTGCCTGCCATTTGCCTGCATGCATCATGATTTCAATTTTCTTTACAATGGAATACATATAATATGATGTACATGTACCACTATTTCATCATCCATTAGACAGCTGCAGAACATTAGGTGGTTTCCATTTTCTAGCTGCTGTGAAAAGATATTGTGAGCATACATGAGAAAATACATGTGAAGTAAAATATCAAGTCATTTAGGCATATTCCAAGGAGCTATATAACTGAACCACATGGTCCATATTTACTTTCAGAAAACTATGTATTCTCCACACTGTTTCCAGAGTTGCTATACCATTTTGCAAAACCAACAAAAGGTGTCTCTATTCTTCTTGTTCAAACTCTGTCTTTCTCCCTGTCTCTCTTTGTCTCTGTCTTTCTTTCTCTTCCTAGTCCCATGTCCATTGTGACTGGACTGTCACTTTTCTCATTCTTTGTATTTTAAACTTGTCATGTATTCTGTGTATTCATTCACAGCTAGCGTGTTTGCTTACACTAGACACAAACTAGTCATTTCCTGTGTGCTGGAGATTATGAAAGGAGATGTATCTCATGGGATTAGACATTTCTTTTCTGAACTATGGGCCAATGATAGGTTGGGGTAGGAAGAACATTGTCTAGCTATATGCTTTCTACTTGTGAGTCCATTAATGCTCAAACGTTAGTTACAAAGCTAAAAGAACACATATAGCCCCGAATAAACTTATAAGTTCACAGATAAGCTTAAAAAATAAATGATAGTGTGAAAGGGCCTTGTTGGATGTGGGAGGATACTTGACAAGATTTAGAAGACATTAGAGAAAGAATTATCGAATGTTTTATGTATGTGGGAAATCATCAACAAACAATTTAATAGACTTAGAATAGAAATTTTATATTGTTTTGGCAGGAACATTGTCAGCCTGACAAAGAAGTTTTCTCATTTGTGACACTACTTATTTCTTAGCCTATCATTCATGTAGGGAGCCTCTCTCTCTCTCTCTCTCTCTCTCTCTCTCTCTCTCTCTCTCTCTTTCTCTCTCTCTCTCTCTCTGCAGGTCAGGGTGTGAGTCTGGGATATCTAAAGGAGTAGACCAGAACCAGAGTCCTCTGTGGGACAAGGCAGCACAAGTCTGGGACCTCTGTGAGAGGGAAGTGGAGCTAGAGAACTTTATAGTACTGGGTCCAAGCCAGGGACCTCCAGGGGAGTGAGCAAGCTCATACCTGGGACATTTCCATTTATGGAAACAGGTCTGAGATAGCAACCTAGGTTTAAAAGCACAGAAAATATATATAACAAAATCATTGAAGAAAACTTTCCCAACCTACAGGAAGATATGCTTGTGAAGATATAAGAAGCTTATAGAACACCAAAGAGACTGGATAAAAAAATTCCCCTTGCCATATAATAATCAATATACTAAACATACAGAATAAAGAAAGAATATTAAGAGCTACAAAGGAAAAAGTCAAGTAACATATAAAGGCAGTCCTATCAGAATTACACCTGACTTCACACCGGAAACAATGAAAGCCAGAAGTTCCAGGTCAAGCGTTATGAAGACATTAAAAGGCCACAGTTGCTTTACCCAGCAAAACTTTCAACCACTATAGTAGCCCAAAACATGATATTCCATGATAGAACCAGATTTAACCAATACCTAGCCAGAAACCCAGAACAACACAAAGTACTAGAGGGAAAACTCCAACCCAAGGAAATTGACCACATCAACAAAACCACAGACAATAGATGATCTCACAAGAGCAAAACCCAAAGAAGGGTAAAACTCACAAAATAACATCACCAACAATGAAAACTAAAATGACAACAGATAGCAATCACTGGTAATTAATATCTCTTAACATAAATGGACTCAAGGAACCTATAAAAATACACAAGCTAACAGACTAAATATGAAAACAGAATCCATCCTTCTGCTGAATACAAGAAACACACCTCAATCTCAAAGACAAACATCTCCTCAGAGTAAAGGGTTGGGAAAAAATTTTCCAATCAAAGGGACCTAAGAAACAAGTTGGTGAAGCTATCCTAATACCTAACAAAATAGACTTAAAACTAAAAATCAAGTGAAAGAGACAAAGAAGGACATTTCATACTAGTAACAGGAAAAATCCGTTAATAGGAAATCTCAATACTGAATGTCTATGCCCCAAATAAAGGGGCACTTTCATATGTAAAAGAGACAGTTCTAAAGCTTAAATCACACATTAAACCTCACACACTAGTAGTAGGAGACTTCAACACTTCACTCTCACCACAGGACAAATTTGTCAGACAAAAAATAAATAAAGAAATAAGGAAAGTAACTGATGTTATGACTCAAATGGTCTGAACCGACACCTGTAGAACATTCCATCCAAATAAAAAAGAGTATACCTTATTCTCATCACCTCATGGAACCTACTTGAAAACTGACCACATACTACATAACAAAACACAACACAACATATACAAAAACTGGAATACTGACATGTATCTTGTTGGATCATCATGGCTTCAAAATTAGAATTCTATAACAACACTAATTCCAGAAAGACCACAAACACATGGAAATTAAACAATGCTCACCTGAATCATCAATGGGTCAAAAAGTAATAAAGGAAAAAATTAAAGCTGTCCTAAAATTCAATGAAAATGACCACACAACATACCCAAATTTATGTGACACAATGAAACTGTGTAAGATGAAAGTTCATAGCACTAAATGTCTACATAAGAAGCTAGAAAAATTACACAGTAGTAAATTAACAGAACATTTGAAAACTTTAGAACAAAAAGAAGCAATTCACCCAGGAGAAATAGATGGGAGAAAATAATCAAATTTCACTTTTTTAGATAAATACCATATACCAAAATTAAGTCAAGACCAGGTGAGCAGTTTAAATAGACCTGTAATTCATGAGGAAATAGAAGCTGTCATCAGAAAACTCCCTACCAAAAAATGCCCTGGACTAGATGGTTTCAATGCAGAATTCTATCAGAACTTCCAAGAAGAGTTAAAAACTTTACTCCTTAATGTGTCAGACAAAATAGAAACAGAAGAGTCATTGCCTAACTCCTTTTATGAAGCTACAGTCACACTGATACCAAAACCACAAAAAGACTTAACCAAAAACGAGAATTACAAACCAATCTCACTCATGAACATCGATACAAAAATTCTCAATAAAATACTGGCAAACAGAATCCAAGAAGAATCCAAAAAATTATACATTATGATCAAGTAGGCTTCATCACAGAGATGCAGGGCTGGTTCAACATATGAAAACCTATCAACGAAATCTATCATATAAATAAAATGAAGGAAAAAAACCCATATGATCATTTCATTAGGTGCTGAAAAAGCATTTGACAAAATTCAAAACCCCTTTATGATAAAGGTCTTGGAGAGATTAGAGATACAACGTTCATTCCTAAATATAATAAAAGCAATATACAGCAAGCCAACAGCTAATATTAAATTAGAGAGAAACTCAAAGCCATCCCACTAAAATCAGGAACAAGACAAGGCTGTCCACTCTCTCCATACCTCTTCAATATAGTGCTTGAAGTTCTAGCAATAGCAATCAGACAACATAAGGAGATCAAGGGGATTCAAATTGAAAAGAGAAAGTCAAACTTTCATTATTTGCAGATGACATGATAGTGTACATAAGCACCCCCAAAAACTCTACCAAAAAACTCCTACAGCTGATAAACACCTTTAACATTTTTGTGGCAGGATACAAGATCAGCTCCAAAAAATCAGTTGCCCTCTTATACACAAAGAACAAAGATACAAAGAGGGAAATCAGAGAAACATCACCTTTCACGATAGCCACAAATAGCATAAAGTATCTTGGAGTAACTCTAGCCAAGGAAGTGAAAGATCTATTTGACAATAACTTTAAGGTTTTGAAGAAAGAAATTGAAGAGGATACCAGAAAATAGAAGAATCTCCCATGCTCTTTGATTGGGAGGATCAGCATAGTAAAAATGGCAATTCTACCAAAAGCAATCTATAGATATAATGCAATCCCCATCAAAATCCCATCAAATTTCTTCACAGACCTTGAGAGAACAATAATCAAGTTTATATGGAAAAACAAAAAATCCAGGATAGCCAAAACAATCTTATACAATAAAGGAACTTCTAGAGGCATTACCATCCCTGACTTCAAACTCTATTACAGAGCTACAGTATTGAAAACAGCTTGGTACTGGCATAAGAACAGAGAAGTCGACCAATGGAATCGAATAGAAGATCCAGATGTAAACCCACAAACCTATGAACACCTGATTTTTGGCAAGGGAACTAAAGGTATACAATGGAAGAAGAAAAGCATCTTTAACAAATGGTGCTGGCATAAGTGGATGTCAACCTGTAGAAGAATGAAAGTAGATCCATATCTATCACCATGCACAAAACTCAAGTCCAAATGGATTAAAGACATCAATATTAATCTGACCACTTTGAATCTGATAGAAGAGAAAGTGGGAAATAGTCTACAAGACAAAGGCACAGGAGACCACTTCCTAAGTAGAACCCCAGTAGCACAGACAATAAGAGAATCAATGAATAAAGGGGACCTCCTGAAACTGAGAAGCTTCTGTAAAGCAAAGGACACTGTCAGTAAGACAAAAAGACTACCTTCGTACTGGGAGAAGATCTTCACCAACCCTCGTCAGACAAAGGTCTGATCTCCAAAATATACAAAGAACTCAAGAAACTAGACACTAAAACTCTAATTAACCCAATTAAAAAATGGAGTGCTGATCTGAACAGAGAATTCTCAACAGAAGAACTCCAAATGGCCAAAAGACACTTAAGGTCATGCTCAACCTCCTTAGTGATCAGGGAAATGCAAATCAAAACAACTTTGAGATACCATCTTACACCTGTCAGAATAGCTAAACTCAAAAACACCAATGATAGCCTATGCTGGAGAGGATGTGGAGTGAGGGGAACACTCATCCATTGTTGGTGGGAATGCAAACTTGTACAGCCACTGTAGAAGTCAGTGTGACAGTTTCCAAGAAACTGGGACTCAACTTCCCTCAGGACCCAGCAAGTCCACTCTTGGGAATATACCCAAGAGATGCCCCATCATACTACAAAATTATTTGTTCAACTATGTTCATAGCAGCACTATTTGTAATAGCCAGAACCTGGAAACAACCTAGGTGCCCCTCAATAGAAGAATGGTTAATAAAGTTGTGGAACATATACACATTAGAGTTTTACTCAGCGGTAAAAAACAATGACATCTTGAATTTTGCCTGCAAATGGATGGACACAGAAAACGCTTTACTGAGTGAGGTAACCCAGACCCAAAAAGAGGAATATGGTATGTACTCACTCATAAATGGATTCTAGCCATAGTTAAAGGTCTTTGAGCCTATAATTCGTGATCCTAGAGAAGCTAAATAAGAAGGTGTACATGAAGAAAATCATGTAGTTAATCTCATGGGTATTGGAAGTAGACAAGATTGCCAGGCAAACTTGGGTACCCAGGTTGGGGTGTGGGTGGGTGGAATTAAGGGGAGATTGTTAGAGAGAAGGGAGAGTGGGAGGATTGGGTTGGCTTGGGGGAGTGGGATGGGAGGGAGGGAGGAAGGATGGATATGGGAGCAGGAAAGTATATATCCCAACTAAGGGAGCCATTTTAGGGTTTGCAAGAGACTTGATTCTGGAGGGGTTCCCAGGCCCAAGGAGAGGTCCCCAGATTTTTCCCTGGGCAGCAGAGGAGAGGGTGCCTGAACTGGCCTTGTCCCATAGCCATACTGATGAATATTTTGTATATCACCATAGAACTTTCATCTGGTGATGGATGGAGATAGAGACAGAGACACATATGAGAAGACTGGACTTAACTCCCTAGGTCCAAATGAGAAGCAGAAGGAGGAAAAATGTGAGCAAGATAGGCAGGACCAGAGGGAAACTTCATCCGACGACGGATGGAGATAGAGACGCAGACCCACAATGGAGCACTGGACTGAGTCTCCAAGGTCCAAATGAGGAGCAGAAGGAAGGAGAACATGAAAAAAGAAGTCAGGACCTCCAGGGATGCGTTCATCCACAGATACAAGGGGACTGATTGAATGAGAGCTCACCAAGGCCAGCTGCACTGGTACTGAATGAGCATGTGATCAAACCGGATTCTCTGAATGTGGCTGACATGGAGGCTGACTGAGAAGCCATTGACAATGGCCCTGGGTCTTGTTTCGTCTACATGTACTGGCTTTTTGAGATCCTAGTCTGTTTGGATGCTCACCTTCCTAGACCTGGAGGGAGGGGGAGGAACTTGAACTTCCCACAGAGCAGGAAACCCTGACTGCTCTTAGGACTGGAGAGGGAGGAGGAGAGGGAGTGGGGGGAATGGGAGTGTATGGGGATGAGGGGAGGATGTGGAAATTTTTGTAAATAAATAAGTATATATATATATATATATATATATATATATATATATATATATATATATATATAATCCATGTCTCTGATACTCTCTTTTCAAAGATTCTCTCTTTGATTTTTGGATGACTATGTTCAATAAAACTGTAAGAACTTAAAATACTTAGCATCATTCCTATTCTAGTCACAGTTTAGTTTTAGGTTAGACATAAAAGCACTTAAAACCCATTCATAAAATCCTGTGTATATATTATTGTTGCACTAGATCAAGAGAATTGACATATTGAAAATAATATTTGGTAAATAGTGAAATTTGGAAATGGATGCCATTAGAGCCTTCATAGGACTTCGAAGATTTTGATAAATACAATAATTCATAAGTGTGATTACAAACAGAATAATATTTTCTAAACAATAATTACAAATAGTAAAGCAGAGATTCATCCAATCTAGTTCTGAATACTGTTCATAGATATTATGGTATTTCAAGTTCTTTATAATACTTGAAGATCTTTAATTTGAATTCTAAGGAGAAAAACAATAAACTATGATTTCTCTGTTTTATTTTTAGTGTGAAATGCCATTGCTCAGTAACCAAAGTCATTGGATATAGACAAGAAGATGGCAATTACAGAACCCTGGGCAAGTATGTGATTTGGGAGCTTCGTCTATAAACAAAAGAATACAAATACATGCTAACACTTTAGTCAACCATAGGTATATGGACCCAGAACCATTTTGGCTACTTGGAATGTTAAATGATTCCAACCAGCTGTGATATGCTACAAAGTCAGATTACATTGTAGGTCACCTGAAGTTTACATGGAGAAGAACACTATTACCTGAAGATGTGAGTAATGCTAACAGAATATCTCCAAATAGTTTCCTGCATGAAACTTTACTTCTAGATAATATTCAGTGTCTTCTTTCATACATTATCTTGGTTTGTTATTGGACAGGCCTGACACTCATTGATAGGTCTCAGTGGCCTCAAACATCTTTGCAATCTTCATGCCTCAGGCTATCAAGTATTTATATTACAGGCATCATCTATTGTCCTGGATTCACAGAGAATTTAAATTAACAGTGCAATTTTAAAATTTCCTTTTCTCATATTTTGTAAAGATCATAACACCTAGATCATAGATAAAGTTCACTTTTGAAAAAGAGTTAGGGGAAATCTGTTTAAGATTTTCAGACTGAATATTTCAATTTTGAAAAAAATGCTAAAATAATGGCAACACTATTCAACTGCATTATGCAGAGTATGACTTTTGGTTTGATCTTTAAATGAAGAGAGCGCACATTATTCTGGCAAGTATAATGCATTCTTAACCTTACATGGATATTGCAATGCAGTCATGTAATATAAAATGCCCAGGTCCTAAAATCCTTTTATTTTACCATGAACTGCTTTTATTATTTAATCAGTATTTGTAAGTGAAGATACTACACAGAGAGAGGATGGAGGAAGGGAGAGAAGGAGGGAGAGAGAGAGGCACACATAAACACTCACACACGCACACACACACACACAGAGACAGACTCACACACAATATGAATATCTGATGAACTTAAACTATTTAGTCTTACATATTTTTCATACATAATCTTACTAGGTGAAAAGTTTTGTACATATTTCTAATTATAACAGACCCTTTTGCATATGTATCCATTTTCCCTCCAAGTATTACTATGGTATGACACCAAAGTTTTATACTTTTAGGAAATTGACAAGTGGCTTTTGGATCTGGTTGAAAGGGGAAGGAATACTTAACAGAGTGATCCCACAGGCCTTGAAACAAGGAATTCAGAGAAAAGAGAACTTATCTGTATCTAATATTCACTACCAGGTTTAAATACTGAAAAAGATCACTGTATTATGATGAAATAATCAAAATGAATGACTATAAAAATATATTTGCATACATGTGCCATATGATAGTGAATTAGAGATGATTTCTAGAGTCAGGCTCAATATTAATGTTTAGTCAAAAGGTGACATCAAGTAGAAAAATGAGAGAAAAACTCATTTTTGAAATGTTTCCTTTATTACAGTTGAAGGTGACAATAGATTTGAACCTGTGCATACAAGACCAGAAAACATAGTCTTTATCAGTAAGAATGTGGATGGATAGAACTGACTGAATAACAAACCTGGTTTTTGTTGTTGGTAAGAATGGTAGTGGATTTTGTGATATAACAACAGAACCTTTACCCTGCAAATGGAGATTAAGTCAGATTCACCATCCATGTACAGTATCATGGTATTTCTGATTTCCCTTTCACCAAATGATAATCTTTTTGTTTTGTGGACCAACTTTTTACATTATATTGTTATTTGAGTAGCATGGTCATTGAAGACAATAGGCAAAGGGAAAGGCTATTGGAAGAGTTTATGTTTGTGTTTCCTCACTGGAAAGAAGAGAGGAAATATAATTTTCCCAAGGTTCAAACCATTTTGAGTGTCATTTGATCCAGTGCATGCTAAATAAAAACATGAATTCTACAGTATAGACTGAGGAGAAATGTTAAAGTTCCATTGACAAGCATCCATGACTCTCTAGTTTTTGAAAGTGGATAGGATTGACATGAGTGAATTATCTAGACAAGTCGTTTTTTATTTTTTTATGCATCATGAAACCCTTAAAAGTGATGTCATACCACTATTTAGACTTCCTTAAATGAGTCTATTGAACTTTGGAAAATTATTATTGATTGTATTGACCTACAGAGGGTAGATGAATTTGGAGTAGTTGAGATTTTTCATTGTGTATCGTGGTGGGATACTAAGAAAGCTATCAATGTAAATTCTCCAGAATTCTACTGAACATGTCTCTGACGTCATTCATGAAATGTAAGAAAAGGTCAACCTTTGACTACTGAACAATATGGAAATCTTGATGCATATGCTAAGGAATAGAGCATTCAACCAAAAAACATTCAAGATGTTCTGGCTGCAGGTAACCTTAATAAATATTTTTGCCCATAATATTTATGAATATATATGTATAACAATGTATATTCATTAATAGATGTATGTATATGTAAATACTGAGTCTATCTTTTTGTCTGTCTTTTTGGCTATCTGTCTGTGTATCTATCTATGTATTTATTTATCTACATATCTATTCAATAAGTCCACTCATTCTGTTTATATCTAGTCATATGTTATCTTTCAATTGTTGTTTCCAGAAATAATCCTTGGAGAGTTGTTCTCATATTCATATGAGAATATTTATGTCACTTTTTACCCCACTCATGTTCTTTTACATACACTTGTCTTAAATAATGACCTTCTGTAGAAACAGAAGCCATGTCTAACCATCTTGATATTTGAGTGGAATTGTTCTTATAATATAAATAATTAGAGATATGTATGTGACCAAGAAAAAAATGAACACAAAATAAGACAGGTTATTATTTGTCTTTTAAAATTGAGAATTTTACAGTGACAAAAATAAAGGCTAGCATATCTTTATTTTTAAAACAGTATGAATGATATTTATCTTATTCAGAATTGCTAATATTTTTAAATATTAAGGAATATTCCATCAAGAAAAATGTGTCTTGTCATTTGAAAAAAATCTTCCTTTACTTATGATTGTGGTGCATGATTTGTCACAGATACAAAACAAGCATGTTGTTTTTTTCAGTATATACCTTGAAACCTCTCAATATAAATTGTCTTGTATGGCTAAAGAATGTCATTATTTCCTGTCAACAGTGCTCCTATAGAATCCAAAATACAATGTGTTGGTGATTTCAAGGAAAGGAACTCCTCATGTATAATTCCTTTTCTATACTCTATATGCATTCATGCAATGTCAAAGATGAAATATTTACTGTCTGGTCAACCATGTTTTAATTTTTGCTTTCATGTCTGCATAGATGACAGACAGATGGAGAATTATGCTTCATAGCCTCTTGACCATGAAATCAGTATCACATATAAATCACTGTTTCTTTTTAAATGAAATTTCCCCTCCCCTGTGAAGTCTGGATACCACATTTCAGATTCCTGACTTGCATTTCCTTTCCCTTCTTATGACCTATGAGCTGTACTTACTTTTTGAATGATTAAATAAAGTATTTCAAGACATAATAAAGACTTTGTGAAACGGATCTCATCCAAAAACAACAAAACATTCACTAAGCTAATTAAAATCTGTATTATAATACTTAAACCAACTATAACAATTGAAAATATTACACTTACTGGAGAACTCTGCAGAAGGGAATTGTGTGTTGTGCTTCTTTATTGACTTTCAGTTGAAAATTGTGATTCCCAGATAAACAGTCTTAACACACTAAAATATTTCATGTAATGATCTTTTTGGGTCTGCCTCCATGTTCCATATTATTTAAAACAGAACATAAAATATGTTTTCATTAATCCACATAAGGAGATTATCTTTTGTTAAATGACTTCAGTAAGCAAATTAATCAGGATATGCTTAAATAGTATGTGTATGAGTCAGTCACATTTGAAGAAAAAAATTCATGAGAATGATATTTTATATATATTAATCCCTACAAATATGCATGTATTTACTACAATTATCTGTTTATAATGCAATGATTCCTCAGAATGTAGTTAGCTACATCAAAATAAAAAAGGCAATGCAATTTTCTTTGAGGGTTTGTAACAAGGAAAATGAAAGATATTAGACAATGTGACTATATCCAGTCTCTTGAAATCTAAAGATATAACAAAATAAAAGTACATTCAATATTCATAGGTAACAGATATGAATAAGAAATAATTACATAGTTCCTTATTGGAAAAAAAACTTGTTATTTAATCTTTCTCTGAGTGCCTTGTAAAACAATCTGACTTCAGAACAAATACTTGACTGATGTTTTGTGAAAATTCTCTATATTCAATGTACGTTCATATCACTTCACCCCATTCTCCAAATAATTACTACTATATTTGTGCTCCCATCTCATCTTCCAATTTCTTCTTCTTCTTCTTCTTCTTCTTCTTCTTCTTCTTCTTCTTCTTCTTCTTCTTCTTCTTCTTCTTCTTCTTCTTCTTCTTCTTCTTCTTCTATATACGTATTTATTTGAATGTATGTATGAATGTGTGTGTCTGAGTGTGTGTGTGTGTGTGTGTGTGTGTGTGTGTGTGTGAGTGTGTATTTAGAGAGAGGAGATTGACAGAGAAATTCATAGCCCAGCAGTGTGCATTTAGTGTTTCTAACATGTATTCATGTTTAATTCTGTCCCCTTAGTCTTCAATTACTTATTACTTATTAATAGTCTCTTTATAGAGGTAAAAATAATATGGCTACTACTACGATAGAAGTTGCTTTCTAAGAAGCTAAGTCTTCAAATGACATGGAAGTTTTAAAGTTCACCAGTCACAATGTGATAACATGGGTAAAGTATGCCTAATGTGAGAGGTAACTCAAAGGTGATTAGTTGAACTTACATCCTGAGCTGTAGAAGATAAATCATACTTGATTCTATAAACATTTCCAACTATCATTGTTCTTTTCATCAACCAGTGTAATTTCTATGTGTATTATGAATGGTAGATTCTTACTCAAGACTACTAGAGTTGATTTAAATACCAGTCTCAGTTGGTAGTACTCTCATGGTGACCAGGAATAAGCTCCTTTTGTCAAATTGTAGAATGCATTGTTTCTGCATATGTGTTATTATAACAATCAGAAACCTCCAAAAGCTGTCAGTTTTTTAAGTGAACAATTCCAGGAATCCTCATTTCTCTGTCTTCTCAACAAAATGAACATCAAGGAAACAAATGACTCCATTTCAAAACTTGTATAATAGAGCTAAAAATCATGTTCTCAGAAAGTGAAACACAAATGTTTGAGACACATTTAAGTGTTCAATATCCTTAGCCATCAAGGGAAAAATTTAAAACTATCTAGAAAATTTGTCTTACTGTTGTCAGAAGGACCAAGATCAATAAAAGAAATGATGCAGAGAAAGGGTACACATTGCCTTGATTGGTGTAAATGAAAACTGATTCAGCTGCTGTCAAAAACCAATAAGGAGGGTCCTAAAAAGATAGTATCAGTCTTACCATAAGTACTTCAAAGAATTACAGCACATATCTGTTGAGATTTTATTTCAGGAATCCCAAGGATGAAGAATCTAACCAATAGTGGAAAGGGTACCTGAAATGCCCTTTCCTTCTAATCAGATTGGTTACTACATTAATTGTCATCATAGAACATTCAATCAGTATTGGATGGAAGCAGATGCAGAGATCCACAGCTAAGCACTGGACCTCAAGTCCAGTCATAGATAGGAGGAGTGATATTATGAGAAAATGGGCCAAGACCATGACGGGAAAACCTACAGGAACTGTAGACCCTGGCTAGTGGGACTGACATGTGGTGAAACTTCGTAAGACGAAACTATGCCCTCTGAATTGGGTGACAGTTTTGTGGATTGTGCAGTTTGTGGGCCCCCTAGCAGTGGAACCAGTATTTATCCTTAGTGTATGAAAACCAGTAAGGAAACCCACTAAAATCTTGAACAAGACAGGGTGTCCACTCTCACCGTTCCTTTACAATGTCATGTTGGTTGCCTTACAGTTAACAATCAGAAAATAAAAGAACTTATAATCACACACATATGAAAATATGAATTCTAATAATCCCATTTTCCAATAACTAATAGATGCCTAAAAAGTGCCAGAGCACATGTAATGGAGTCAACAATTTTAGCAGCCTTACAAGCAAAGAATCAGCTTATGAAAGTCAACAGCCTTTCTATAAACCAAGAGCTAATCCACCTTAGAAATATATCATGTTCAGAATCCTACTTACAATAGTAAGAAAGGAAAGAAAATATCTCGGACAAAACATAAAGTAAAAGAAAGTAAATTATTTTCTTCCTTTAAATTGCATTTATTCAGCTATATTTTTCTCCAGTTCTGTTCTTTCCTCTCCCCTCCCCTTCTCCCATGATCTCCATGATCCCTATTTACCCAGATCTTGAGTTTTTATACTTAGTATGTAGATTATATCCATGTATGTCTCTCTTAGGGCCCTCTTTGTTGTCTAGGCTCTCTGAAATTGTGCATTGTAGGCTGATTTTTCTTTGCTTTATGTTTAAATCCACTTATGAGGGAGTACATATGATATTTGTTCTTCTGAGTCAGGGTTATCTCACTCAATATGATGTTTTAGGGATCCATCCATTTGCCTGCAAATTTCAAGATGCCTTTACTTTTTTCTGCTATATAGTACTTAATTGTGTAAATGTACTTAATATTCTTTACCCATTCTTCAGTCAAGGGGCATTTAGACTGTTTCCAGGTTCTGGCTATGACAAACAATGCTGCTATGAATAGAGTTGAGCACATTTCCTTGTGTTATGATTAAGCATTCTTTGGTTATATACCCAAAAGTGCTATTGTTGGATCTTGAGGTAGGTTGTTCCCGAAATTTCTGAGAAATTGCCACACTCATTTCCAAACTGGCTGTACCAGTTTCACTCCCACCAACAAAAGAAAAATGTCCCCTTTACGCCATATCCTCTCCACCATAAGTTGTCACCAGTGAATTTAAACTTGGTCATTCTTACAGGTGTAAAATGGAATCTTAGAGTCATTTTGATTTGAATTTCTCTGAAGATTAAGGATGTTGAGCATTTCCTAAATGTCTTTCAGCCACTTTAGATTCTTTTGCTGAACGTTCTCTGTTTAGGTCTGTACTCCAATTTTTTTATTGAATTATTTGTTTTTTTGATGACTAATTTGTTAAGTTCTTTGCATGTCTTTGAAATCTGTCCAATGTGGGATTAGTAAAGATCTTTTCCCAATCTTTAGACTGCCATTTTATCTTGTTGAATATGTCCTTTGCTTGACAGAAGCTTCTCAGATTCAGGAGGTCCCATTTATTAATTGTTTCTCTGTGTCTGTGCTATTGGGGTTATATTTAGGAAATGGTCTCCTGTAACAATGGGTTCAAGTGTATTTCCCATTTTCTGTTCTGTGAGATTCAGTGTGGTTGGTTTTATATTAAGATGAGTGATCTATTTGAACCTGAGTTGTGCATGGTGATAGATATGGATCTATTTTAATTCTTCTACATGTTGATAACCAGTTATGCCGGCACCATTTGTGGAATATAAGTTCTGTTTTCTATTTTATATTTTTTAGTTTCTTTGTCAAAAATCAATTGTTTGCAGGTATGTGGATTGATACGTGAGTCTTTGATTCAGTTTTATTGGTTCTCCTGTCTGTTTTTATGCCAATATCAGACTGTTTACTCAACTGTAGCTCTGTTGTAGCTCTGTCGTAGAGTAGAGTTTGAAGACATGGGTGGTGATGCCTTCAGAAGTTCCTTTATTGTACAGAATTGTTTTTACTATTCTGTTCTTTTTTTCTTTTCCTTATGAAGTTGAGTATTGTTCTTTCACAGTGAAGAATTTTGCTGTGATTTTTATAAGCATTGCATTGAATATGTAGATTGTTTTTGGTAAGATTGCCATTTTTACTATGCTAATTTTATTTACCCAAGAACATGGGGGATCTTTCAATTTTTGACTGCCTTCTTTAGTTTCTTTCTTCAAAGATTTAAAGTCCTTAACAAACATGTTTTCCACTTATGTGGTTAGAGTTACTCCAAGATACTGTATGTCATTTGTGGCTATGGTGAAGGGTAATGTTTCTCTGATTTCTTTCCCACTCCATTTTTCATCTGTGTAAATTAGTGTTACTGATTTTTTAGTTAGTCTTGTATCATGCTACATTACTGAAAAAGTTTATGAGCTATTGAAGTTCTTTGGTAGAATTTTTGGGGTCACTCATGTAAAGTATTATATCATCAGCAAGTAGTGAGAGTTTGATTTCTTTTTCCCCATTTGAATCCTTTTGATCTCTTTTTTGTGTTAGAACCTCAATTACTATATTGAATATAGAGTAGACAACCTAGTCTTGTTTCTGATTTCAGAAGGATTGCTATGAGTTTCTCTCTATTTAGTTTGAAGTTGACTGTTGGCTTGATGCATAATGTTTATTTATTATATTAAGGTATATTCATTGTAACCCTGTTCTCTCCAACACCTTTTTTCCTGATGGGACATTAAATTTTGTGGAATGCTTTTTCAGCATTTAATGAGATGATCATGTGCTTTATTTTTTTCAGTTTGTTTATATGGTGAATTACATAATGTTGAATCATTCCTGCATCTCTGGGATGAAGCCTACTTGGTCATGGAGGATGATTTTTCTGATGTGTTCTTGGATTCAATTTGCCAATATTTTATTGAGTATGTTTGCATCAATATTCATGATGTGATTGCTCTGTAATTCTCTTTCTTAGTAATGTCTTTGTCTGGTTTGGGTATCAGGGTAAGCATAGCATTGTAAAAAGAGTTTGACAGTTTTCCTTCTGTTTCTATTGTGTGGAACAATTTGAAGAGAATATGTATTAGTTTTTCTTTGAAAATCTTGTAGAATTCTGCACTAAAACAATCTGGTTCTGGGCTTTTTTTTGACTGGGGGACTTTTAATGACTGTTTCTATTTCTTTAGCAGTTATAGGTCTATTTAATTTGCTTATCTGGTCTTGATTCATTTTTGGTACATGATATTTATCCAGAAAGTTGTCCATTTCCTTTAAGTTTTCTAATTTTGTGGAGTACAGGTTTTCAAAATATGACCGGATAAATCTCTGGATTTCCTTCATGTAATGTCTCCCTTTTTATTTGTGATTTTGTTAATTTGCATATTTTCTCTTCCTTTTGGTTAGTTTGAATACAGTATTATCTATTTTGTTGATTTTCTCAAAGAATCAAATGTGGTCTCATTGATTATTTATATTGTTTTCTTTGATTCTATTTTGTTGATTTCAGCTCACAATTTGATTATTTTCTGACTTCTAGTTTTCCTGGTTGAGTTTTTTTCTTTTTTTTTCTAAATTTTTCAGGTGTTCTGTTAACTCTCTATTGTGATATTTTTTCAGCTTCTTTATGCAGGCATTTAGTGCTATAAACTTTCCTCTTAACACTGCTTTCATTGTGCCCCCGAAATTTGGGTATGTTATGTGGTCATTTTCATTTAATTTTAGAAAGTCTTTAATTTCTTCATTTCTTCTTAACCCATTGATGACCATCAATGAGCATTATTTAGTTTTCATGTGCTTGTGGGCTTTCTGAAATTAGTGTTGTTGTTGATTTCTAATATTAAGCCATAGTGAGCTGATAAGATACATGGGGTTATAACTTGTAAGATACTGCCTATGTTTTCTTCTAGTGTTTCTACAGTTTCAGGATTCAGATTGAGGTCTTTGATCCACTTGTATCAATTTTTTTTGTGAAAAGTAACAGATTTGGTCCAATTTTGTTGTACTGCAAGTAGATACCTCTTTTCTCAGCAGCATTCCTTGAAGATGCTCTCTTTTCTCCAGTGTAGGTGTTTTGCATTTTGCTAAGGTCCCTATAGCTGTAACAATGAGTACTTAAATTTGGGTCCTCTACTTGATTCTATTGGTCTATAAATCTATTTTTTGCCAGTACCAGAAAAAATTTTATTATTCTATTTACATTTTAAGATTATGATAGAATTTCTTCACTTCCTTTTCTTTTTTTCTATCAAAAGTATCCCATAAACATTCTGTTCTCTCTTCCAAATTCATAACTTCTTTTTCTGGAATTGTTCTTACTTATCTGTGTTTGTTTACTAATATTTTCTCAAAATAGATCAATATTTCCTGCTCATTCTGTATAATGTTAATTATGTGTTTCCAAGCCAACTATTTTGTATTAAATAACCAATTACTCTGCTCCCCTATGGAAAGTTAGTATCTCCCAACCTTCATGTTCATTACTTACATAGATTTATATCTGTAGGGATGAGGCCACATAATATTTTCCTAATCTACTTTGGCATCCATATTGTGGTTGTTATCCTTGTTCTGCTGATGGCATTTTGTCGGGGTCACTTCTGATATTACCAGGATAAAGAAATAGACCAAACTCCCTTATGTTATGATTCCTTCTATCTTTCTGCTCTCTTTTACAAAGTGTTCTCTGAACTTTAAGTATGGGAATGTTTTTACATATGTCTATTTTGACTAGGCTGCACATCTACACCTTCTGACTGACTATGGTTTTCTGCAATTGTTCAATGTGTTGAAAACAGAAGTTTCCTTTCTGAGAGGTGAAATACACTTTTACATGAGTATAAGCACAAAATTGTGTTTGTTTGTGTGTGTGGGAGGGTGATATCATTTTCTTGGTGCTACTGTTAGGGGCTATGCTGGTTTAGGCAAGTGGCAGCTATGCCCTGGTCTGGAAGTCTCATAGAGAGACTGGGAGCATGGCACTAGTCCATGTCTGAAAGAGTAAGAGGCACAGGACATATGCCCCCAACCTGCCAGGAAGTGTCATGGAGGGAGAGCAGAGAAGGGGCCCACTCCTGGCCAAGAAGTGTCAGAGAGAGAGAGAGAGAGAGAGAGAGAGAGAGAGAGAGAGAGAGAACATGGCTGGGGCCCTGGCACCAGTCAGGATGCATCAAAGAGAGAGGGAAAGCAATAGTGGTACCAACCTTGGCCTCTAAGCATCAATGAGACAGGAAACATGTTGGTCACTCCAGCCCAGGCTAGGAAGTGTTGGAGAGAGAGGGAAGGCTTCAATGGTGGCCCAAGCTTCAGAACAGAAACATGAGTGAATGAGTACAATGGCTGCTTGGTGGCCCTGAACAACAGCAGCTTCCAGAAACTATATTAGGAAGTCAACTACTGAGTGAGATAACCTAGACCCATAAAGATGAATATGATATGTACTCAATCCTTAGTGGATTCTAGCCATAAATCAAGGACATTAAGCCTATAGTTCATGATCCTAGAAAATCTAAATAATAAGGTGAACCTAAAGAAAAACATATATTTATCCCCCTGGATATTAGAAGTAGACAAGATCACCAGGCAAAAGTTGGGAGCATGGGGGTGAGGGTGGGGTGGGTGGGAGGGGGGATGGGGAGAGGGAAGGGAGAAAGGGAGCATTGGGAAGAGCTTGGGGGAATGTGATGGTTGAGATGGAGGAAGGGTGGATATGGGAGAAGGGAAGAAGATATCTTAATTACGGGAGCCATTTTAGGGTTGGCAAGAGACTTGGCTCTAGAGGGGGTCCCAGGTGTCCAAGGGGATGTCCCCAGCTAGGTTCTTGGGCAAAAGAGGAGAGGGTGCCTGAACTGGTCTTTTCCCATAGTCACACTGATGAATATCTTGCATATCACCATAAAACCTTCATCTGGTAATGGATGGAGATAGAGAAAGAGACCCACATTGGAGCACTGGACTGAGCTCTCAAGGTCCAGATGAAGAACAGAAGGAGGGAGAACATGAGCAAGGAAGTCAGGACCATGAGTAGTGTGCCTACTCAGTGAGATGGTGTGAGTGATCTAATGGGAGCTCAACAAGACCAGCTGGATAAGGACTGAATGAGCATGTGATCAGACCAGACTCTCTGAATGTGGCTGTCAATCAGGGCTGACTGAGAAGCCAATGATAATGGCACTGGGTTTTGATTCTACTGCATGTACAGTCTTTTTGGGAGCATAGTCTGTTTGGATGCACACCTTTCTAGACCTGGATGTAGGGGGGGAAGGCCTTGAAATTTCCACAGGGCAGGGCATCCTGACTGTTCTTAGGACTGGAGAGGAAGGAGGAATGGGGGAGTGGGAGGGAAATAGGAGGAGGTGGAAAATTTTAATAAATAAATAAATAAATAAAATAAAGAAGTTCAACTGGAAAGGAACACCTGTTTTCCAGCCAGCATGTAGTGCCATCATCTGTACAAGATACCATATTGCATCGCAATCACCAGAACTACAGACCTGCCTACAACAAGAGGAGAAAGGACCAGAGATATGACTTGATTTGAATTTGGAGGAGCAAACACCTGAG
Organism: Myodes glareolus; assembly: GCF_982192425.1. Lineage (NCBI taxonomy): Eukaryota > Metazoa > Chordata > Mammalia > Rodentia > Cricetidae > Myodes > Myodes glareolus. The sequence continues at coordinate 123,526,378 of NC_142053.1, forward strand.
CCCAGGGGCCACATGCACCTGGAGGAGCAATTGACTGGAAACTCTGCCCTGCTTGCTCGTGGAGGAATGATCAATGGAGGCACAGTCACCAATTACACCAATTGGAGTATGAGGAACATCCTGATGCAAGGCTCCAACTCTACCAACTAGAGGAAGAGACAGGTAGACAATAGTCTAAGAACACATGCAACAACATAAAGATCAATATGGCACCACTGGAAACCAGTGGGCTCTATATCAGCAAGACCTGAACATTTCAATGCAGATGAAACAGAATAAAAGGACTGAACGAGAACATGATCCAACCAGATTCTCTGAATGTGGCCGGATTCTCTGAATGTGGCTGACCCGGAGTCTTTCTGAAAAGCCATTGACAATGACACTGGGTCTTGTTTCCTCTGAATATACTGGATTTTTGGGATCCAGTCTGTTTGGATGCTCACCTTCCTGGACCTGGAGGGAGGGGGGAGGAACTTGAACTTCCAACAGGGCAGGAAACCATGACTGCTCTTAGGGATGGTGAGGGAGGAGGAGGGGGGAGTGGGGGGAGTGGGAGGGTTTGGGGAAGAGGGGAGGATGTGGAAATTTTTATAATTTAATAAACTTTGAAAAAAAATTAAAAAAAATGGTATGGCACTCCTATGTCTCAATCTAAGTTAATGATCAATTTGAAATTGAAAGCCTTGTACCCCAAATAAAATAAAAAAACTGTTTTCCAAGTAAACAAAAAAAATAACTTTATGAAGACAATTGAGGTCCTTACAGAGTAAAAGAAAAATTTCCTTGAAGAAATGGAGGAAAAGACAAACAAAACATTGGAAGAAATCAGAAAACCCCTTAAAGAAAATGGAGAAAATTCAATCAAACAGGTGAAGGAAATGGATCAAGATATAAAAACTGAAGAAGAAGTAATGAATAAAATAAAAGCTGAGGAAATTTTTGAAATGGAAAAGTTGAGTAAATGATAATAAATTAGAGATGCAAGCATAAACAACAGAATAAAAGAAATGGAAGAGAGAATCTCAGGTGTTGAAAGTATGATAGAGGAAATAGAGCCATCAGTCAAATCAAATGAAATTTTAATACAAAATATCCAGCAAATCTGGGACACCATGAAAAACCCAAACCTAAGAATAATAGGGAAGAAAGAATGAGAAGAGCTCAAAGACATGAAATATATATTCAACAAGACAATAGAACAAACTTTCCCAACCTAAAAAAAGGACGTGCCTATAAAGTATGACACGCTTATGGAACACCAAATAGACTAGACCAAAAAAAAGTTCATTTGCCACATAATAATCAAAATATTAGACATTAGACATACAGAATAAGTAAAGAATATTTAGAGCTGTAAAAGAAAAAAAGCCAAGTAATATTTAAAGACAGACCTATCAGAATTACAACTGATTTCTCAATGGAAACAATAAAAGCCAGTAGATCCTGAACAGGCATTATGGAGAAACTAAGAGACCACTGATGCCAGGCAAGTTCACTATACCCAACAAAACCTTCTATCACCATAGAAGAAGAAAACAAGATGTTCCAAGATAAAACTAGATTTCAACATTACCTATCCATGAATCCAGGCATACAGAAAGTACTAGAAGGAAAATTCCAACCAAGAAGTTAACTACATCCAGTAAAACACAGACAACAAATAATCCAACTCCAGCAAATCCCAAAGAAAAGAAAATCACATAATACCACCACCTGGTGCAGGACAATTGTTTATATTCTGTCAATTATGTTCTAAATGAATGTTGATTGACCAGTAGCCAGGCAGGAAGTAAAGGCTGGACAACCAGACAGGAAGTAGAGACAGGACAATGAGAACAGGAGAATTCTAGGAAGGAAAAAGCCCATTCTGCTCCAGTCCTGTCCAGACACCAAAGAAGCAAGATGTGACCTGCCCCACTGTAAAAGCTACTGAGCCATGTGACTAACTATGCTAGAATAATAGACTAATATAAGTTATAAGAGTTAATAAGAAGCCTGAGCTAATGGGCCAATCAGTTTATCATTAATGTAGATTTCTGTGTGATTCTTTGGGACCTAATGACTGTGGGAACCGGGAAGGACAGAAGCCTCAGGCAACAGAATGGCACCAACGTGTGGACAACTGTATTCACATAAAGCCTGAAAGAGTTCAGGAAGTAATTCTAGACAGAAAAGAAGAGAGTAAAGCATGGCTTCTTTGTAGCAGCAATTTCTCAGATCTGCTCTGCTTGCTAGAGGCAAGCATTCTCATTTAAGAGAGGCTTCCTGACTCACCTTTAGCTGCAAAACTCTGCAGCTTTTTAAGAGGTTTTGCCACAAAACACTTAAATGGTGTTGATAAAAGCTGATTGCATGCTTTTTGGTTTTCAGTGATAGCAGGAAAAAAGCTGCACCATTTTAAAATGTCAGCTTTCTGGTCTGTTCTGCCAGTGCAGTCTCTGACTCTTTGAGACTGGGTATCTGGCTACAGAGAGAGCATTTGAGTTTTGTTTGTGGACACACTGTTGCTGGCAAGGACTTTGAAATGCCATAGAGTTGTGGTAATAAACATGGCTCCGACCTTTGCCATGATTCTGGAATTTCAGAAATGAATGGACTGGATCCAGCTGTCACAGCCATGGCTTTAATTCTCTCCATGTTGCTTAGCAAATTAAAGACCGGCATGGTCAGAAAAAGAGAGATATACAGTAAAGGGAGATTCAAAGAGGAAGAAAGCCTCTAAATGTTTTACAGTGTATTAAAAATATATGTGGGCTCTGGAGAGAAAAGCAAAAAGTTAAAGCCCTTAAAATAAAACAGAAAGAAAGAGTAGTTGGGTGTGGTGGCACACACCTTTAATCCCAACACTTGGGAGACAGAGGCAGACAAACCTCTGTGAGTTCAAGGTGTGGTAGCACACACCTTTAATCCCAGCACTTGGGAGGCAGAAACAGGTGGATCTCTGAGTGTACAAAGACAGCCTGGTCTACAGAGGGAGTTCCAGGATAGCCAAAGATATACAGAGAATCTGTTTCAAAAAATAAAAGTAAAAATAAAAGAAATAGAGGTTACAATAAAGCCATGGAAAGATGAAAAATACACAGAGAATCTTGATACTGTATGTTATTATTCTCTGTTTGAATTGTTTGAATGCTGAGGAAGAAGCAACAGCTGCTAAAAGATATTTGCTTATAAATACTGCTGAATTAATCCAAGATAGGTATTTTGAAAATGCCTTGACTTCAAAATTGAAGTCAAAAGGTATGTTACTTTGGAGAAAAGATTTTGCTTTTATTTCCACAGGAAATGAGAGGTTGTGGATTCATTTTGAGTTAAGAAAAATCAGGTTTGACCAAAGAAGACCACCTGAGAAATCTCCAGTAGGAACAGATGGCCTGGATATCTGAGTTCTACATCCAGAATTGATTCAAGACTGCTGCCTGAGATGAATCAAGAATGAAAGAATACTCCAGTCAGGACTTGATCATAGTCCTAAATTTTCTTTAGGTTCCCATAAGATTATCAGCTCCCCCAACCAGCAGGAAGTAGCCTGTAAAACTATGTCCACATTCCCCAAAATGGACTATAAATGGATTATGATGTTCTTGTTTTTTTTTAAGAGGGGGAAGAGGTGCAGGGCAATTGTTTATATTCTGTCAATTTTATTTTAAAAAAAATGCTGATTGGCCAGTAGCAAAGCAGGAAGTATAGGAGGGACAACCAGACATGATGAAAAAGGCCAGTTCATATTTGAGGCAGGAAAAACTCATCAAGATTAAGTTTCAATTCTGAACATCTATACTCCAAATACAAAACACCCCCATGTGTAAAATAAACATTGTTAAAGCTTAAATCACACATCTAGCCCCACACAGTGATAATTGGAGCCTTCAAACATACCACCCTTACCACTAGAAAGGTCTACTAGTCTGAATCTTAATGGAAACATAAGAGAACTGACAGATGTCATGACTCAAATGGACTTAGCAGACATCTATACCTTCCTCTCAGCACTTCATGGAACCTTCTCTAAAATTCACCTCATACTCAGTAAAAATGACCCTCAACAGATAGAAAAAAGTGGAATAATCTCTTGCATCTTATCAAATCACCGTGGCTTAAAGTTTAAATTCCACAACAACACAAAATCCAGAAATCCTACAAAGTCATAAAAACTGAACATTGTATTAGAAAAAGGCTGATTGTTTGTTCCAGCCAACCAGAACCAAAATAACCACACAGAAACTGTATGAAATTAAATCACTGCTGGGCCCATTATCTCTAGCTTCTTATTTGCAACTCTTACATATTTATTTAACCCATCTCCATTAGTCTGTGCATCACCACAAGGTCATGGCCTACCAGGTAAAGTTTCAGTATCTGTCTCTTAGGGGCTACATGGCTTGTCACTGACTCTGCTTCCTGTCTCCCAGCATTCAGTTTAGTTTTCTCCACCTATCTAAGTTCTTCCTTGCTACAGTTCTAAAGCAGTCCTTTATTAACCAATAGTATTCACAACATACAGAGGGGAATCCCACATTAATGTTGCTCAACTGAATAACCACTGTGTCAAGGAAGAAGTAGTGAAAGAATTAAAGACTTTCTAGAATTCTATAAAAATGAATGTGCATCATACCTAAACTTAAGGGGCACTATGAAAGCAGAGGATAATTCATAGCACTGAATGCCTACACGAAGAAATTGAAGAAATCCCATACTAGTGAATTAACAGAACACCTGCCACCTCTAGAACACAGAGAAACAAACTTGCCCAGGAGGAGGAGAAGGCAGAAAATAATCAAATTGGTAGCTGAAATCAATAAAATAGAAAAAAAGAGAAAATAAAAAGTCAATGAAACCAAGAGTGGGTTCTTCAAGACATTCAACAAGATAGAAAAACCCTTATCCAAACTAAACAAAAGGCAGAGAAAGAATATCCAAATTAACAAAATCAGAAACAGAAAGGGGGTCATAAAAATAGAGTGAGGAAATCCAGAGAAACATAGGGTCATAATTTAAAAATCTGTACTCCACAAAATTAGAAAATGTAAAGGAAATGGAAAATTTTCTGAATAAGTATCACTTACACAATTTAGATCAAGACCAGATATACAATTGACATACAACTCTAACCCCTAAGGAAATAGAAGCAGTCATTACATATCTCCATGCCAAAAAAGCCCAGGACTAGACTACTTCAGCCTATAATTCTACCAGAACTTTAAAGAAGAGCTAGTACCAATATTTCTCAAAATATTCCACACAAAAAACATAAGCATAATTGCCAAAGTCCTTTTATAAGACTATAGTTATACTGATACCCCAACCACAAAAAGATTAAACAGAAATAGAGAAGTACAGACCAATCTCCCTCTTGAACATTGATGCAAAAATGCGAAATAACAGACTAGCAAGCCAAATGCTAGAACACATAAAAAAATAATCTAACATAACAAAGTAGGCTTCATTCCACAAATACAAAGCTGGTTCAACATATGGAAATCTGTCAATGTTATCAACCATAAAAACAAAATGAAATAAAAAAAACCATACAATCATCTCACTAGATGCTGAAAAGGCCATCAACAAAATCCAATGCACCTCCATGATAAAGGTCTTGTAGAGATCAGTGATACAAGAAACAAATCTAAGTATAATAATACTAGTTTATAGCAAGCCTACAATCAATATTGTAAATTAAACAGAAAACAACTCAGTGAATCCACTAAAATCAGGACCAAAACAAAGCTGTTAACTCTCTCCATATTTATTCAGTATTTTACTAAAAATTCTAGTTAGTGCAATAAGAGAACAAAAGGATATCAAAGTGATGAAAACAGGAAAGGAAGAAGTCAAACTATAAATTTTCATAGATGATATGATAGTATAATTAAGTGATCTCAAAAACTCTACACAGAAACTCCTACAACTGACACAAATCTTCAGTAATGTGGCAGAATACAAAATTAACCCAAAAAATTCAGTAGCCCTCTTATACAAAACTGAGAGATAGGCTGAGATAGAAATCAGAGGAAACTATGCTTTACAATAGCCACAAATATAAAATATCTTGTGGTAACACACACCAAACAAGTGAAAGACCTGTAAGACAGGAACTTTAAGTTTCTAAAGAAAGAAATTGAAGAAGGCGTCAGAAAATGGAAAGATCTCCCATTCTCTTGTATAAATAGGATCAAGTTAATGTCAGTCTTACCAAAAACAATCTACAGATTCAGTAATATTCATATCATAATACCAACATAATTCTTCACAGATATTGAAAAAAACATTACACAACTTCACATGGAAAAATAAAATAAAATTCAGGATAGTCAAAGAAAATAACTTTTGAAGGTATCACATTCCTGGACTTCAAACTCTACTACAGAGATAGAGTAATGAAAACAGCCTGGTTTTGGCATAAAAACATACAAGAACCAAACTGAAGACACACATATCAATCTACACACCTATGGATACTTGATTTTTGACAAAGAAGCTAAATATATAAAATGGAAGAAAAAGCATATTCAACAAATGTTGCTGACACAACTGGAAATCAACATGTAGGAAAATGCAAATAGATCCATATCTATTGCCATGCAAAATCTCAAATCCAAATGGATCACAGACCTCAACATAACGTGAAACACACTGAAGCACATAAAATAGAAAGTGAGATGTACACTTGAACACATTGGTACACGAGATGACTTTCTAAATATAACCCAGTAACATAGACACTGCAAGCAACAGTTAATAACTGGGAGCTCCTAAAACTGGAAAGCTTCTGTAAAGCAATGGTCATGGTCAACAAGAAGAAAGGCAGCTTACAGATTGGGAAAAGAACTTAACCAACCCCATATAAGACAAAGGGCTGATCTCCAAATTATAATAACAACTCAAGAAATTGGTCATTAAAACATGCTTTTCACCTGTGAGATCCTTGGAACCCTGCAACACAGTCTGTTCCAGTGCTGAGAGGACCAGAGTGCCAACAGGGAGTCTTCCTGCTGCTGGGCTTTCTTTCTCTCAACCCACCCTGCCCCCAAGCAAGGTTTTTTCCCTGTGACGTCTTTGGAACCCTGCAACACAGCCTGGACTGAGCTTACAAGGTCCATTTGAAGAGTGGAAGGAGGGAGAGTATGAACAAGAAAGTCAAGACTATGAGGGGTTCACCTACTGAGACAACCTGTCTGAGCTAATGGGAGCCCACCAACTCCAACTGGACTGAAAATGAATGAGCATGGAATCAAACTAGTCCCTCCAAATGTGGATGACAATTGGGGCAGACTGAGGAGCCAATGACAATGGCACTGGGATTTGTCTCTACTGCATGTACTGGCTTTTTGGAATCCTATTTTCTATAGTTGTATACCTTGCTCAACCTGGATGCAGTGGGGAGGGCCTTGGATTTTCCACAGGGCAACGAGCCTTGCCCTCTCTTAAGATTGGATGGGTTTAGAGGGAGGGTGTGTGGAGGGAATGACAGGGAAGTGGAAGGAGGGAAGGAAGTGGGAATTTGGATTGGTATAATTTTTAAAGTAACAAAATAAAAAACAAAATAATCCAATAAAAATGGGGTACAGATATATTCAGAGAACTTTCAACATAATTAATCTTTTTTATATAAAAGTTTATCAATTTATAAAAGTTTCCATTTCCGCCCCTCCTCCCAACACCCTCTCACTCCCTCGACTCCATCTCCTCCTCCCTCTCCATCCCTAAGAGCAGTCAGGGTTTCCTGCCCTGTGGGAAGTTCAAGTTCCTCCCCCCTCCCTCCAGGTCCAGGAAGGTGAGTATCCAAACAGACTGGATCCCAAAAATCCAGTATATGCAGAGGAAACAAGACCCAGTGTCATTGTCAATAGCTTTTCAGAAAGACCCCGAGCCAGCACATTCAGAGAATCTGGCCACATTCAGAGAATCTGGTTGTATCACGTGCTCGTTTAGTCCCAGTCCAACTGTCCTTGGTGAACTCTCATTAGATCAGTCCCCTTGTATCAGTGGGTGAACGCACTACTCACGATCCTGCCTTTCTTGTTCATGTTCTCCCTCCTTCTGCTCCTCATTTAGACCTTGGGGGCTCAGTCCAGTGCTCCAATGTGGTTCTCTGTCTCAGTCTCCATCCATCAACGGGTGAAGGTTCCCTCTGGTGTTGCCTTCTTTGCTCACGTTCTCTTTCCTTCTGCTTCTCGTTTGGACCAAGGGAGTTAAGTCCAGTGTTCCAATGTGGGTCTCTGTCTCTATCTCCATCCATCACCAGATGAAGGTTCTATGGTGATAAGCAAAATATTCATCAGTATGGTTATGGGCCATGGCCGGTTCAGGCACCATCTCCTCTGTCCAGAGAACAATCTGGGGATCTCTCCTTGGACCTGGGATCCCCTTTATAATCAAGTCTCTTGTAACCCTAAAATGACTCCCTTAGTTGAGAAATAGACTTCCCTGATCCCATATTCCTCCTTCCTCCCTCCCCCCATCCCAATCCCCTGAGCTTTCCCCATTCCTCCCCTACTGCCTTCTCTCTAACCCTCTCCTCTTCCAACAATCTCCCCATCCACCCCCCCCCCCCCGCACCCGAGGTTGCCTGGCACTCTTGTCTACTTCCACTATCCAGGAGGATAACTATATGATTTTCTTCAGGTTCACCTTCTTATTTAGCTTCTCTAGGATCACAAATTATAGACGCAAAGACCTTTAACTATGGCTAGAATCCACTTATGTGTGAGTACATACCATATTCCTCTTTTTGGGTCTGGGTTACCTCACTCAGGAAAGTGTTTTCTATTTCCATCCATTTGCATGCAAAATTCAAGATATCATTGTTTTTTACCGCTGAGTAAAACTCTAACATGGATATGCTCCACACCTTCTTTAACCATTCTTTTATTGAGGGGCAACTAGGTTGTTTCCAGGTTCTGGCTATTACAAATACTGCTGCTATGAACATAGTTGAACAAATGCTTTTGTAGTATGATAGAGCATCTCTTGGGTATATTCCCAAGAGTGGAATTGCTGGGTCTTGAGGGAGGTTGACTCCCAGTTTCCTGAGAAACCGCCACACTGATTTCCACAGTGGCTGCACAAGGTTGCATTCCCACCAACAATGGATGAGTGTTCCCCTCTCCCCACATCCTCTCCAGCATAAGCTATCATTGGTGTTTTTGACTTTAGCTAATCTGACCGGTGTAAAATGGTATCTCATAGTTGTTTTTATTTGCATTTCCCTGATCGCTAAGGATGTTGAGCATGAACCTTAAGTGTCTTTTGGCCATTCGAAGTTCTTCTGTTGAGAATTCTCTGTTCAGATCAGTACCCCATTTTTTAATTGGGTTAATTAGAGTTTTAGTGTCTAGTTTCTTGAGTTCTTTGTATATTTTGGAGATCAGACCTTTGTCTGATGAGGGGTTGGTGAAGATCTCCCAGTACGAAGGTAGCTCTTTTGTCTTACTGATGGTGTCCTTTGCTTTACAGAAGCTTCTCAGTTTCAGGAGGTCCCAATTATTCATTGATTCTCTTATTTTCTGTGCTACTGGGGTTCTACCTAGGAAGTGGTCTCCTGTGCCTATGTCTTGTAGACTACTTCCCAATTTCTCTTCTGTCTGGTTCAAAGAGGTCAAATTAATGTTGAGGTCTTTAATCCATTTGGACTTGATTTTTGTGCATGATGATAGATATGGATCTACTTTCATTCTTCTACAGGTTGACATCCAGTTATGCCAGCACCATTTGTTAAAGATGCTTTCCTTCTACCATTGCACACCTTTAGCTCCCTTTTCGAAAATCAAGTGTTCATAGGTTTGTGGGTTAATATCTGGGTCTTCTATTTGATTCCATAGGTCGACTTCTCTGCTCTTATGCCAGTACCAAGCTGTTTTCAATACTGCAGCTGTGTAATAGAGTTTGACGTCAGGGATGGTTATACCTCCAGAAGTTCCTTTATTATATAAGATTGTTTTGGCTATCCTGGTTTTTTTGTTTTTCCATATAAAATTGATTATTATTCTCTCAAGGTCTGTGAAGAAGTTTGATGGGATTTTGATGGGGATTGCATTGAATCTACAGATTGCTTTTGGTAGAATTGCCATTTTTACCATGTTGATCCTCCCAATCAAAGAGCAGGGGAAATCTTTCCATTTTCTGGTATCCTCCTCAATTTCTTTCTTCAAAGACTTAAAGTTCTTGTCACATAGGTCTTTCACTTCCTTGGTCAGGGTTATCCCAAGATATTTTATGCTATTTGTGGCTATCGTGAAAGGTGATGCTTCTTTGATTTCCCTCCCTGCTTCTTTATCCTTTGTGTATAGAAGGGCAACTGATTTTTTTGGAGTTGATCTTGTATCCTGCCACATTACTAAAGGTGTTTTTCAGCTATAGGAGATCTTTGGTAGAGTTTTTGGGGTCGCTTATGTATACTATCCTATCGTCTGCAAATAACGAGAGTTTAACTTCTTCCTTTCCAATTCGAATCCCCTTGATCCCTTTATGTTGTCGTATTGCTATTGCTAGAACTTCAAACACTATATTGAACAGGTATGGGGAGAGTGGACAACCTTGTCATATTCTTGATTTCAATGGAATGGCTTTGAGTTTCTCTCCGTTCAATTTGATGTTAGCTGTTGGCTTGCTATAAATTGCTTTTATTATGTTTAGGTATGATCCTTGTATCCCCAATCAACACCTTTATCATAAAGGGATGTTGAATTTTGTCAAATGCTTTTTCAGCATCCAGTGAAATGATCATATGTTTTTTTTTCTTTCAGTTTATTTATATGATGGATTACATTGATAGATTTGCATATGTTGAACCAGCCCTGCATCTCTGGGATGAAGCCTACTTGTTCATAATGGATAATTTTTCTAATATGTTCTTGTATTCGGTTTGCCAGGATTTTGTTGAGAATTTTTGCGTCGAGGTTCATGAGCGAGATTGTCCTATAATTCTCTTTCTTGGTTGTGTCTTCATGTGGTTTTGGTATCAGGGTAATTGTAACTTTATAAAAAGAGTTTGGCAATGACTCTTCTGCTTCTATATTGTGAAATACCTTAAGGAGTATAGGTATCAGCTCTTCTTGGAAGTTCTGGTAGAATTCTGCATTGAAACCATCTGCCTCTGGTCTTTTTTTTGGTCGGGAGGTTTTTGATAACAGCTTCTAATTCTTCATGACTAACAGGTCTATTTAGATTGTTCACCTGGTCTTGATTTAACTTTGGTAAATGGTATTTATCTAAAAACCAATACATTTCTTGTACATTTTCCAACTTTGTGGCATATAAACTTTCGTAGTAAGATCTAATGATTCTCTGTATTTCCTCAGTGTCTGTTGTTATGTCCCCCTTTTCATTTATGATCTTATTAATTTGAGTGTTCTCTCTCTGCAGTTTGATTAGTTTGGATAGGGGTTTGTCAATCTTGTTGATTTTCTCCAAGGACCAACTTTTGGTTTCGTTGATTCTTTGGATTGTTTTCTGTGATTCTATTTTGTTGATTTCAGCCCTCAGCTTGATTATTTCCAGTTTTCTACTCCTCCTGGGTGAGTCTGCTTCTTTTTTTTCCAGAGCTATCAAGTGTGCTGTTAAGTCTCCAATGTGTGCTTTCTCCGTTTTCTTTAATTGGGCACTTAGTGCTATGAACTTTCCTCTTAGCACTGCTTTCATAGTGTCCCATAGGTTTGAGTATGTTGTGTCTTTATTTTCATTAAATTCAAGGAAGACTTTAATTTCTTTCTTTATTTCTTCCTTGACCCAGGGATGATTCAGTAGTTGACTGTTCAACTTCCATGCGTTTGTAGGCTCTCTGGTGTTCGAATTGTTATTGAATTCTAACTTTATTCCATGGTCATTCGACAAGACACAGGTGGTTACTAATATTTTTTTGTATCTGTGGAAGTTTGCTTTGTTACCGAGTATGTGGTCAATTTTCGAGAAGGTTCCATGAGCTGCAGAGAAGAAGGTATATTCTTTCCTTTTTGGGTGGAATGTTCTATAGATATCTGTTAAGTCCATTTGATTCATTACCTCTAGTATTTCTCTTATTTCTCTGTTGAGTTTCTGTCTGATTGACCTGTCCATTGGTGAGAGAGGAGTGTTGAAGTCTCCTACTATTAGCGTGTGTGGTTTGATGACTGCCTTGAGTTCCAGAAGAGTTTCTTTTACATATGTGGGTGCCTTTATTTTAGGGGCATAGATATTCAGGATTGAGACTTCCTCCTGATGAGTTGTTCCTGTTATGAGTATGAAATGCCCATCTCCATCTCTTCTGATTGATTTTAATTTGTAGTCAATTTTGTTAGATATTAGAATGGCCACACCCGCTTGTTTCTTAGGTCCTTTTGCTTGGAAAACCTTTTCCCAACCCTTTACTCTGATTAGATGTCTATCTTTGTGGTTGAGGTGTGTTTCTTGTATATAGCAGAATGTTGGATCCTGTTTTCATATCCAATCTCTCAGTCTTTGCCTTTTTATAGGTGAGTTGAGTCCATTAATATTAAGTGATATTAATGACCAGTGGTTGTTGATTCCAGTTATTATTTTTTTGTGTGTGTGTTTGTAGTAGAATTTGTGTGTTTCTCTTCTTTGAGTTGTGGTTGTGAAGGGTCCCTAAATATCTGGGTTATTGTAGACAGTGTTGGCAATGTTGAATTCCTTGGGTTGTAATTTTCCTTCTATTACTTTCTGTAAGGCTGGATTTGTGGCTATGAATTGTTTAAATTTATTTTTATCCTGTAATATTTTGTTTTCTCCTTTCATAGTGAACGATAGCTTGGCTGGGTATAGTAATCTGGGTTTGCATCCATGGTCTCTTAATTTCTGCGGTACCTCTATCCAGGACCTTCTGGCTTTCATGGTTTCCATAGAGAAGTCCGGCGTAAGCCTGATAGGTTTACCTTTATAAGTTACTTGACCTTTTTCCTTTGCAGCTCTTAATATTCTTTCTTTAATATGTATGTTTTGTGTTTTAATTATTATATGGTGAGGAGATTTTTTTTAATCCAGTCTATTCGGTATTCGGTAGGCTTCTTGAACCTTCATAGGAATATCATTCTTTAGGTTGGGAAAGTTTTCTTCTATAATTTTGTTAAATATATTTTCTGGGCCTTTGATCTACAATTCTTCTCCTTCTTCAATCCCAATTATTATTAGATTTGGTTTTTTTATGTGTCCCAGATTTCTTGAATGTTTTCTGAAGAGAATTTGTTGGAATTGCCATTTTCTTTGATCAGAGTGTTTATTTTCTCTATGGTATCTTCAAAATCTGAGATTCGTTCTTCTATCTCTCGTATTCTATTGGTTATGCTTGATTCTGTAGTCTCCTTTCATTTACCTAGGTTTTCTATATCCAACCGGTTCTCATTTGTGTTTTCTTCATTGCCTCCATTTCAGTTTTCAATTCTTGAACTGTTTCCTTTACCTGTTTGATTGTTTTTTTCTTGGTTTCCCAGGGTATCATTCTCGGATTTACTCATTTCTTCAAACTTTTTGTTATACTTCTCATCCATTTCTTTACTCATTTCTTCAAACTTTTTGTTATACTTCTCATCCAATTCTTTAAGGGAGTTATTCATATCCTGTTTAAGGGACTCTAATTCTTTCATAATGGCACTTTTTCCCACTTCTTCTGGATTAAGGTGTTCAAGTCCTTCTATTGTAGGGTCGTTGGGATCTGGTGTTTTCGTGTTGTTTTTCAGATTGTTGGAGGAGGACTTGCCTTGGCGTCTGCCCATCTCTTCCTTCAAATGCTCTCTATTGTATCTGCTGGTACTGGGTCAGGTTCCCTTGTTGGGCAGCTGCTTCACTGACAGAAGGCCTACCTTTCCTCAGGCAGGCTATTGAAACACAGGCACTCCCTCCTTACAGGTTGAACCTATAGCCCAGGCCCAGTGCACAAGGCAGCTGAGCTTGGGAAATTTTATGTCCCCAGGGGGAAGGGAGAAATATAGGAAGGTATACCTGGATGGAAGCTGGGATGGCATGCCAGAGAGCTTAACAGGGTGGAGCTACCACTGCAGGGTACCCTGAGTGTCTAGAGGGCCGGGGAAATCCTGAACTCTTCCTCGCCGGGCTCCTGCCATGGGCCAGAAGCAAACTCACCCCTTTGATGGCTGTCTGCTAGATGTCAGTGCCCCTTGCTGGTCAGGAATGTTGCTGAGCTGACACAGGGCCCACCTGTCCTCAGGCAGGCTTTTAAAATACAGGAACTGCCTCCTGCCGGGATGTGCCTACAGCCCAGGCCCAGTGTGCAAGGCAGCCGAGCTGGGGAAATTTTATGGCCCTGGGGGAAAGGAGAAATATAGAAAGGTGTGCCTGGATGGAAGCTGGGATGGCAGGCGAGAGAGCTTAGCAGGGTGGAGCCACCACTGCAGGGTGCCCTGAGAGTCTAGGGTGTTGGGAAAGTCTGAACTCTTCCTCGCCCAGCTCCTGCAGTGGGCCAGAAGCAAACTCACCCCTCCAATGGCTGTCTGCTAGAAGTCGGTGCCCCTTGCTGGTCAGGAATGTCGCTGAGCTGACATAATTAATCTTTAATGGCTGAAAGACACTTAAGAAATGCTCAACATTCTTAACTATCAGAAAAATGCAAATCAAAACAACTCTGAGATTCCATCTTACACCTGTAAGAATGTCTAAGATCAAAAACACTGATGACAACTTTAATTTAACACTGCATTGTACCTTTGAATTGTTTTATGCAGGATAATCTTTTCCCCAATATTACTTCTACCATTCTATAATATTTAAATGCATTTCAATTTTTTAGGATGTTTTTGTTCTGAAATTAGAGGTTTACTTTCTTCTTCTTGGTTGTATTTAACCCAATATATTTCTTTTCTTTGATGCTATTCTAAATAGGATTTTGTCCATGATATCTTTCTGAGGTGTTTTGATGTTGGTATATTGAAAAGGTGTTGATTTTGCAAGGTGATTCTTTCTGTGTCATGCTGCTAATTTGGTGACTCTACTACATATGTTCTGATAGAATTTGGGTATGTTTTGGGTGTAAGATCATGTCTTCTGAAAATGGGGATAATTTAATTTCATCTTCTCATAGGTGCGTAATTTTAATATCCTTCATTTATTGTTTTGGTCACTGTAATACGTCAAACACAACATTTTAAAGAAAAGGAAAGAGTGGGTACCCTGTCTTTTTTAGCATTTCAGTAGATTTACTTGCAGGTTTTTAATATATATATATAGGATGGTGTTGGCAGTATGTTTATCAGAGACAGCTTTTGATAGTTTTAAGTATATTTGCTCTATTTCTATTCTCTCTGAGAATTTTAGCTTGAAAGTATGATGGATTCTGTCAAATTTACCTGTTAAATTATTCATGGGCTTTGTTGTGCAATTACATTTGATGATTCATTATATTTATAGAATTCTGTGTGTTAAACTGAGTCTGTACTTCTAGAATAAAGACACCTCAATCTTTGTGGATGATCTTCTTGATATCAGTGTGTGTTCTCTTTTCAAGTATTTTATTAATGCTTTTTGTCACTATAATTACCAGTTATGTTCTTCTCAATGCACCTGAATACACTTGTTTGTGTGGGGGAGGTGGAGAGAGAGAGAGAGAGAGAGAGAGAGAGAGAGAGAGAGAGAGAGAGAAAGAGAGAGAGAGAGAATCTTGTGTGGGTGTGTTATTTGATTGGAATTAAATTAATAATGGCTATATATAACCAGTTTTGGAGCTTACATATTGTATGTTTAAAATATCATGCCAAGAGAGTCTGGTTGCAGTTCTTCTTTGAAGGACTTGTGTGGTAAGACTGATGTGTCTTTTTAAGGATCCTTTCCATTGATTTTGATAGCAGTTCAATCAGTTTTCACTTGCACCAAACAGGGCCAAGTGCAGCTCTTTCCCTGTATCATTTCCATTATTGATATTTGTCAATCTGGCATCAGTAAGACAAAATTTCTACATAGTTTTAATTTTATTTCCCTGATGGCTAAAGATATTTAACATTTTCAAGTGTTTCTCAGACATTTGTGATTCACTTTCTGAGAACATGTTTTTCAGTTTTATTATTCAGGTTTTGAAATGGAGTTATTTGTTTTCTTGATGTTCATTTTGCTGAGGAGGTAGTGAAAGGAGAATCCCTTGCTTTATTAACTTGCAAAACTGACACCTTTTGGAGGTTTCTGGTTGCTATAAGAAACAAGGCATTCTGTAATTTGATGAAGGAAGATTATCTCTGGTCACCAGGAGCATACTACCATGTAAAAGTGGTATTTGAATTATCTCTAGTAGTATTGATCAAGTAGTTACCATTCAGAATACACTTAGAAATTATGCTAGTTGATTAACAAACAATGACAGTTGAACATATGATTGCAAAAAAGCATGATTTACCTTCTATACCTCAGGATTTAAATTCAACTAATCACCTTTGAGTTACCTCTCAGATTGGGCAAACTTTACCCATGTTATCATGACGTGAATGGCGAGCGTTAGAACTTCCATGCCATTTGAAGGCTTAGCATCTTAGAATGCATCTTCTGATAGTAGCAGTAGTCATATTCCTTTTACATCTAAAATGAGACCACTTATAATTAATAAGTAATTGATGACCAAAGGACCAGCACTTAATATGAATACATATTAGAAACACTAAATGGACAAACTTGGATTATAAATTTGTGTCATTCTCGACTTTCTCAATATATATACAAGCACTCACATTCACACATTCATTCAGCATTCAAAGGAAAATGTATATTAATGAAGAAGTTGAAGAAATAAGAAAAAGAGTTTGAGGGCACAGGAATATTAGTAAGTAGAGAATGAAAATACATTAAATATATCAAATTATCAAAAAAAATTAGTTAAGTATTTTTCTAAAGTAACTTTGTTTGCGAAGGCACACAAAGGTTAAATAAAATTTTTTTCAGCAAAATTGAATCATTGTGATAAGAGATTTCCCTCCGTACCATTGATTAATAAAGAAATTGTTTTGGATCTATAGCAGGGAAGAACTTAGGTAGGTAGGAAAGGCTAGGATAAATGCTGTTAGAAAGAAGGGAAGAATCAGAAAGAAGCCAGGGAGCCACCACTCAAGAAAGACGAGCTGAAACTTTTCTGGTAGGCCACAACCTTGTGGTGATGTACAGACTAAATTAAAATGTAAGAGTTAGCAAATAAAAAGTTAGAAGTAATGGGCCAAGCTCTGGTTTAAATAATAAAGTTTCTGTGTCATTCTTTCAGGGGGCTAAGCCACTGGAAACTTGTGGGCCCATATTTCTATATGGTGTGGCAGCCAGGCTCTGAAGCTATAGGCCCCGCCTGAGGTGGTCACTTAGACCTGCCGACAGGCTGTCACTGCACTAACAATAGCCACGATGTACTGCTCCTTTCTCCTTTGTTAAAAATGTAGATCACCAGGGGAGAGGTGTTTGCTCTATCATATGACACGTGTACGCAAATATATTTTTATAGTCATTCATTTTGATTTTTTCATCATAATACAGTGATCTTTTTCAGTATTTAAACCTGGTAGTGAATATTAGATACAGATAAGTTCTCTTTTCTCTGAATTCCTTGTTTCAAGACCTGTGGGATCACTCTGTTAAGTATTCCTTCCCCTTTCAACCAGATCCAAAAGCCACTTGTCAATTTCCAAAAAGTATAAAACTTTGGTGTCATACCATAGTAATACTTGGAGGGAAAATGGATACATATGCAAAAGGGTCTGTTATAATTAGAAATATGTACAAAACTTTTCACCTAGTAAGATTATGTATGAAAAATATGTAAGACTAAATAGTTTAAGTTCATCAGATATTCATATTGTGTGTGAGTCTGTCTGTGTGTGTGTGTGTGTGAGTGTTTATGTGTGCCTCTCTCTCTCCCTCCTTCTCTCCCTTCCTCCATCCTCTCTCTGTGTAGTATCTTCACTTACAAATACTGATTAAATAATAAAAGCAGTTCATGGTAAAATAAAAGGATTTTAGGACCTGGACATTTTATATTACATGACTGCATTGCAATATCCATGTAAGGTTAAGAATGCATTATACTTGCCAGAATAATGTGCGCTCTCTTCATTTAAAGATCAAACCAAAAGTCATACTCTGCATAATGCAGTTGAATAGTGTTGCCATTATTTTAGCATTTTTTTCAAAATTGAAATATTCAGTCTGAAAATCTTAAACAGATTTCCCCTAACTCTTTTTTCAAAAGTGAACGTTATCTATGATCTAGGTGTTATGATCTTTACAAAATATGAGAAAAGGAAATTTTAAAATTGCACTGTTAATTTAAATTCTCTGTGAATCCAGGACAATAGATGATGCCTGTAATATAAATACTTGATAGCCTGAGGCATGAAGATTGCAAAGATGTTTGAGGCCACTGAGACCTATCAATGAGTGTCAGGCCTGTCCAATAACAAACCAAGATAATGTATGAAAGAAGACACTGAATATTATCTAGAAGTAAAGTTTCATGCAGGAAACTATTTGGAGATATTCTGTTAGCATTACTCACATCTTCAGGTAATAGTGTTCTTCTCCATGTAAACTTCAGGTGACCTACAATGTAATCTGACTTTGTAGCATATCGCAGCTGGTTGGAAGGATTGATAACATTCCAAGTAGCCAAAATGGTTCTGGGTCCATATACCTATGGTTGACTAAAGTGTCAGCATGTATTTGTATTCTTTTGTTTATAGACGAAGCTCCCAAATCACATACTTGCCCAGAGTTCTGTAATTGCCATCTTCTTGTCTATATCCAATGACTTTGGTTACTGAGCAATGGCATTTCACACTAAAAATAAAACAGAGAAATCATAGTTTATTGTTTTTCTCCTTAGAATTCAAATTAAAGATCTTCAAGTATTATAAAGAACTTGAAATACCATAATATCTATGAACAGTATTCAGAACTAGATTGGATGAATCTCTGCTTTACTATTTGTAATTATTGTTTAGAAAATATTATTCTGTTTGTAATCACACTTATGAATTATTGTATTTATCAAAATCTTCGAAGTCCTATGAAGGCTCTAATGGCATCCATTTCCAAATTTCACTATTTACCAAATATTATTTTCAATATGTCAATTCTCTTGATCTAGTGCAACAATAATATATACACAGGAATTTATGAATGGGTTTTAAGTGCTTTTATGTCTAACCTAAAACTAAATTGTGGCTAGAGTATAGGAATGATGCTAAGTATTTTAAGTTTTTACAGTTTTATTGAACATAGTCATCCAAAAATCAAAGAGAGAATCTTTGAAAATAGAGTATCAGAGACATGGATTTTCTATACATACATATATATATATGTATGTATGTATATATATTTACTTATTTATTTATTTACAAAAATTTCCACATCCTCCCCTCCTCCCCATACCCTCCCATTCCCCCCACTCCCTCTCCTCCTCCCTCTCCAGTCCTAAGAGCAGTCAGGGTTTCCTGCTCTGTGGGAAGTTCAAGTTCCTCCCCCTCCCTCCAGGTCTAGGAAGGTGAGCATCCAAACAGACTAGGATCCCAAAAAGCCAGTACATGCAGACGAAACAAGACCCAGGGCCACTGTCAATGGTTTCTCAGTCAGCCTCCATGTCAGCCACATTCAGAGAATCCGGTTTGATCACATGCTCGTTCAGTCCCAGTCCACCTGGCCTTGTGAGCTCTCATTAGATCAGTCCCCTTGTATCAGTGGGAGAACGCATCTCTGGCGGTCCTGACTTCCTTTTTCATGTTCTCCTTCATTCTGCTCCTCATTTGGACCTTGGGGGCTCAGTCCAGTGCTCCATTGTGGGTCTGAGTCTCTATCTCCATCCATCGTCGGATGAAGTTTCCCTCTGGTCTTGCCTTCCTTGCTCACGTTCTCCCTCCTTCTGCTTCTCATTTGGACCTAGGGAGTTAAGTCCAGTCTTCTCATATGTCTCTGTCTCTATCTCCATCCATCACCAGATGGAGGTTCTATAGTGATATGCTAAATATTCATCAGTATGGCTATGGGACAAGGCCAGTTCAGGCACCCTCTCCTCTGCTGCCCAGGGAATAATCTGGGGACCTCTCCTTGGGCCTGGGAACCCCTCCAGAATCAAGTCTCTTGCAAACCCTAAAATGGCTCCCTTAGTTGAGATATATACTTCCCTGCTCCAATATCCATCCTTCCTCCCTCCCATCCCATTCCCCCAAGCCAACCCAATCCTCCCACTCTCCCTTCTCTCTAATCATCTCCCCTTACTTCCACCCACCCACACCCCAACCTGGGCACCCAAGTTTGCCTGGCAATCTTGTCTACTTCCAATACCCAGGAGGATAACTACATGATTTTCTTCTTGTTCACCTTATTTAGCTTCTCTAGGATCACGAATTATAGGCTCAAAGACCTTTAACTATGGCTAGAATCCACTTATGAGTGAGTACATACCATATTCCTCTTTTTGGGTCTGGGTTACCTCACTCAGTAAAGCGTTTTCTATGTCCATCCATTTGCATGCAAAATTGAAGCTGTCATTGTTTTTTACTGCTGACTAAAACTCTAATGTGTATATGTTCCACACCTTTTTTTTCTCAAAGTTTATTAAAATACAAAAGTCTCCATATCCACCCCTCCTCCCAACCCCCTCCCACTCACCCCACTCCCTCCCCTCCTCCCTCTCCATCCCCAAGAGCAGTCAGGGTCTCCTGCCCTGTGGATAGTTCAAGCTCCTCCTCCCTCCCTCCAGGTCCAGGAAGGTGAGCATCCAAACAGACTGGAACCCAGAAATCCAGTATATACAGAGGAAACAAGTCCCAGTGTCATTGTCAATGGCTTTTCAGAAACACTCCGGGCCAGCCACATTCAGAGAATCCGGCCTCATTCAGAGAATCTGGCTATAACACGTGCTTGCTCAGTCCCAGTCAACTGTCCTTGGTGAACTCTCATTAGATCAGTCCCCTTGTATCAGTGGGTGATTGCACCCCTCACGGTCCTGATTTCCTTTTTCACGTTCTTCCTCCTTCTGCTTCTCATTTGGACCTTGGGGGACTCCGTCCAGTGCTCCAATGTGGGTCTCCGTCTGTATTGCCATCCATCGTCGAATGAAGGTTCCCTCTGATCTTGCCTTCCTTGCTCACGTTCTCTTTTCTTCTGCTTCTCTTTTGGACCTAGGGAGTTAAGTCCAGTGTTCCAATGTGGGTCTCCGTCTCCATCTCCATCCATTGCCAGATAAAGGTTCTATGGTGATAAGCAAAATATTCATCAGTATGGTTATGGGCCAAGGCCAGTTCAGGCACCCTCTTCTCTGTCCAGAGAACAATCTGGGGATCTCTCCTTGGACCTGGGATCCCATTTGTAATCAAGTCTCTAGTAAACCCTAAACTGACTCCCTTAGTTGAGAAATATTTTTCCCTGATCCCATATCTATCCTTCCTCCCTCCCCTCTCCCAGTCCCCCGAGCATTCCCCATTCCTCCCCTGCTCCCTTCTCTCTAACCCTCTCCACTTCCAACAACTCTCGTACCCCCTCCCCCATTAACCCGTGGTTACCTGGGACTCTTGTCTATTTCCAGTCTCCAGGAGGAAAACTACCTGAATTTTCTTCAGGTTCACCCTCCTATGCAGCTTCTCTAGGATCACGAATAATAGGCTCAAAGACCTTTAATTATGGCTAGAATCCATTTATGAGTGAATACATACCATATTCCTCTTTTTGGGTCTGGCTTACCTGACTCAGTAAAGCGTTTTCTTTTCTTTTTTTTAATTATTTTTTAAAATTTTTAAATTATTTTTATTTTTTTATTTAATTTTTACTGGGAACCCCTCCAGAATCAAGTCTCTTGCAAACCCTAAAATGGCTCCCTTAGCTGAGATGTAAACCTCCCTGCTCCCCCAACCATCCTTCCTCCCTCCCCCCTCCGATTCCCCCAAGCCTTCCCCAATCCTCCCTGTCTCCCCTTTCCCTGACCATCTTCCCTTACTTCCACACCCCCACCCCCCCATTCACCCGAGTTTGCCTGGCAATCTTGCCTAGTTCCACTATCCAGGAGGATAACTATATGATTTTCTTCAGGTTCACCTTCTTATTTAGCTTCTCTAGGATCACAAATTATAGACGCAAAGACCTTTAACTATGGCTAGAATCCACTTATGAGTGAGTACATACCATATTCCTCTTTTTGGGTCTGGGTTACCTCACTCAGTAAAGCGTTTTCTATGTCCATCCATTTGCATGCAAAATTCAAGATGTCATTGATTCTTACTGCTGAGTAAAACTAATGTGTGTATGTTCCACACCTTCTTTAACCATTCTTCTATTGAGAGGCACCTAGGTTGTTTCCAGGTTCTGGCTATTACAAATAGTGCTGCCATGAACATAGTTGAACAAATAATTTTGTGGTATGATAGAGCATCTCTTGGGTATATTCCCAAGAGTGGACTTGCTGGGTTCTGAGGGAGGTTGACTCCCAGTTTCTTGGAAACTGCCACAATGATTTCCACAGTGGCTGTACAAGTTTACATTCCCACCAACAATGGATGAGTGTTCCCCTCACTCCACATCCTCTCCAGCATAGGCTATCATTGGTGTTTTTGAGTTTAGCTATTCTGACAGGTGTAAGATGATATCTCAAAGTTGTTTTGATTTGCATTTCCCTGATCACTAAGGAGGTTGAGCATGACCTTAAGTGTCTTTTGGCCAAAGTTCATCTATTGCGAATTCTCTGTTCAGTTCATTACCCCATTTTTTAATTGGGTTAATTAGAGTTTTATTGTCTAGTTTCTTGAGTTCTTTGCATATTTTGGAGATCAGACCTTTTTCTGATGAGGGGTTGGTGAAGATCTTCCCCCAGTCATAAGGCAGCATTTTTTGTCCTTTGCTTTACAGAAGCTTCTCAGTTTCAGTAGGTCCCCTTTATTCATTGATTGTCTTATTGTCTGTGCTACTGCGGTTCTACTTAGAAAGTGGTCTCCTGTGCCTTCATCTTGTAGACTACTTCCCACTTCCTCTTCTATCAGATTCAAAGTGGTCACATTAATATTGATGTCTTTAATCCATTTGGACTTGATTTTTGTGCATGGTGGTAGATATGGATCTACTTTCATTCTTCTACAGGTTGACATCCACTTATGCCAGCACCATTTGTAAAAGATCCTTTCCTTCTTCCATTGTATGCCTTAAGCTCCCTTGTCGAAAATCAGGAGTTCATAGGTTTGTGAGTTATTATCTGGGTCTTCTATTTGATTCCATAGGTTGACTTCTCTGTTGTTATGAAAATACCAAGCTGTTTTCAATACTGTAGCTCTGTAAAAGAGTTTGAAGTCAGGGATGGTAATGCCTCCAGAAGTTCCTTTATTGTATAAGATTGTTTTGGCTATCCTGGGTTTTTTGTTTTTCCATATAAACTTGATTATTGTTCTCTCAAGGTCTGTAAAGAAGTTTGATGGGATTTTGATGGGAATTGCATTGAATCTATAGATTGCTTTTGGTAGAATTGCCATTTTTACTATGTTGATCCTACCAATCCAAGAGCAAGGGAGATCTTTCCATTTTCTGGTATCCTCCTCAATTACTTTCTTCAAAAACTTAAAGTTGTTGTCAAATAGGTCTTTCACTTCCTTGGTTAGAGTTACCCCAAGATACATTATGCTATTTGTGGCTATCGTGAAAGGTGATGTTTCTCTGATTTTCCTCTCTGCTTCTTTATCCTTTGTGTATAGGAGGGCAACTGATTTTTTGGAGTTGATCTTGTATCCTGCCACATTACTAAAGGTGTTTATCAGCTGTAGGAGTTCTTTGGTAGAGTTTTTTGGGTCGTTTATGTATACTATCATATCATCTGCAAATAACAAAAGTTTAACTTCATCCTTTCCAATTCGAATCACCTTGATCCCCTTATGTTGTCTTATTGCTATTGCTAGAACTTCAAGCACTATATTGAAAAGGGATGTAGGGAATGGACAGCCTTGTCGTGTTCCTGATTTTAGTGGAATGGCTTTTAGTTTCTCTCCATTCAATTTGATGTTAGCTGTCGGCTTGCTGTATATTGCTTTTATTATATTTAGGTATGATCCTTGTATCCCCAATATCTTCAACACCTTTATCATAAAGGGATGTTGAATTTTGTCAAATGCTTTTTCAGCATCCAGTGAAATGATCATATGTTTTTTTTTCTTTCAGTTTATTTATATGATGGATTACATTGATAGATTTGTGTATGTTGAACCATCCCTGCATCTCTGGGATGAAGCCTACTTGATCATAATGGATAATTTTTCTCATGTGTTCTTGTATTTGGTTTTCCAAGATTTTAATGAGAATTTTTGCGTCGATGTTCATGAGTGAGATTGGCCTGTAATTCTCTTTATTGGTTGTGTCTTTATGTGGTTTTGGAATCAGAGTAACTGTAGCTTCATAAAAGGAGTTTGGCAATGACTCTTCTGTTTCTATATTGTGAAATACATTAAGGAGTATAGGTATTAGCTCTTCCTGGAAGTTCTGGTAGAATTCTGCATTGAAACCATCTGGTCCTGGGCTTTTTTTGGTAGGGAGGTTTTTGATACCAGCTTTTAATTCTTCACGACTAACAGGTCTATTTAGATTGTTCACCTGTTCTTGGTTCAACTTTGATATATGGTACATATCTCAAAATGTCCATTTCTTTTACATTTTCCAATTTTGTGGCATACAGAATTTTGTAGTAAGATCTAATGATTGTCTGAATTTCCTATTTGTCTGTGGTTATATCCCCTTTTTCATTTCTGATCTTATTTATTTGCATGTTCTCTCTCTACAGTTTGATTAGTTTGGATAGGGGTTTGTCGATCTTGTTGATTTTCTCCAAGAACCAGCTTTTTGTTTCACTGAATCTTTGGATTGTTTTCTGTGTTTATATTTTGTTTATTACAGTCCTTAGTCTGATTATTTCCAGTCTTCTACTTCTCCTAGGTGAATCTGTTCTTTTTTTTCCTAGAGCTTTCAGGTGTGCTGTTAAATCTTCAATGTGTGCTTTCTCTGTTTTCTTTAATTGGGCACTTAGTGCTATGAACTTTCCTCTTAGCACTGCTTTCATAGTGTCCCATAGGTTCGAGTATGTTGTTTCTTTATTTTCATTAAATTCAAGGAAGACTTTAATTTCTTTCTTTATTTCTTCCTTGACCCAGGGATGATTCAGTAGTTGACTGTTCAACTTCCATGCGTTTGTAGGCTTTCCGGTGTTCGAATTGTTATTGAAATCTAACTTTATTCCATGGTGATTCAATAAGACACAGGTGGTTACTAATATTTTTTTGTATCTGTGGAAGTTTGTTTTGTTACCGAGTATGTGGTCAATTTTTGAGAAGGTTCCATGAGCTGCAGAGAAGAAGGTATATTCTTTCCTTTTTGGGTGGAATGTTCTATAGATGTCTGTTAAGTCCATTTGATTCAATACCTCCAATAATTCCTTTATTTCTATGTTGGGTTTCTGTCTGATTGACCTGTCCATTGGTGAGAGAGGTGTGTTGAAGTTCGTTTACCTAGGTTTTCTATAGCCAGCCGGCCCTCGGTTTGTGTTTTCTTCATTGCCTCCATTTCAGTTTTCAATATTTCTTTTACGGATTTCTTCATTTCTTCAAACTTTTTGATATAATTCTCCTCCATTTCTTTACTCATTTCTTCAATACCTTTTGTTATACTTATCTTCCATTTCTTTATGGCAGATTTTCACCTTCTGTTTAAGTTCCTCTATTATTTTCATAAAATTCTGCTTAGAGTTGATTTCTATTTCTTCTGGAGTAGGGTGTTCAATTTTTCTAGTTTCATGATCCCTGGAATCTGGTCATGTCATGTTGCCTTTCAGGTTGTTGGATGAATTCTTGCATTGGCGCCTCCCCATCTCCTCCTCTCTGGATGGAACTCCTCAGCACTGAAGCAGGGACAGTCGGTACTCCAAGGACACAGGAGACCAAAGGATGGCAGTGGGGGCAGGGAAGCATCCCGTGGAACACCGAAGACATTGCCACCGACGCTGAGGTGGGGCTGTGCTCTCTTCCGGGACAGACCACCCCGGTGAGCACCCACACACCTCTCTGGATAGAGCTCCTCAGCACTGAAACAGGGACAGCTGATTGTACAGGATTTTAAGATTGTTTAGGCTATCCTGAGTTTTTGTCTTCTCTTATAAGGTTGAGGATTGTTTTTTCGAAGTCTGTGAAGAATTTTGTTATAAGTTTAATGGGCATTTGCATTAAATCTGTAGATTGCTTTCAGTAATATTGTAAATTTTGCTGTGTTGGCACTGTATTTACAAGAGAATAGGAGATGGTTCCATTTTCTGATAGCTTAAATTTCTTTCTTCAAAGATTTAAAGTTCTTGTTATACAGGGTTTTTAATTTGTGTGATAGAGTTACTCAAAGATAGTTTATGTTATTTGTGGCTATCTCATTTATCATGCATGCAGAAGAGATACATTTAGGTTGTTTTCAGATTCTGTGTATGATAAAGTAATTCTGCTGTGAGCATAGTTGAGCACGTGTCCTTGTGGTATGATTGAGCATGTTTTGGATATAGGTCCAGAAGAGGTATGGTAGAGTTTTAAAGAAGTTTGTTGCCTAATTTTCTGAGAATTCACCATACTAGGATCCAAAGCAGCTGTGCCAGTTTGTACTTGCAGCAGTGGAAGAGTTTTCTTTTTTACCCCACACTCTCTTATGCATAAATTGTGAGTAGTATTTTTTATATCTTGTTCATTCTTACAGGGATACTATGGAACTTCAGAGTTGTTTTGATTTACATTTCTCTAAATGTTAATGGTGTTATGTCTGAGCATTTTTGAATGTTTTTCAGTCATTTGAAGTTCATTTATTGAGAATTCTCAGTTTAGGTCTGTTACATATATTTTTATTAGATTAATTGTTCTTTTGATGACTAATTTCCTGAGTTCTTTGTATGTTTTTGAAATGAATTAATGGTTAGTAAAGATATTTTTCCAATTCTATAGCCTGATTTTATTTATATCTATTTGATTATGTCCTTTGCTATACAGAAGCTTCTCAGTTTAGGAGATCTGATATATTAATTGTTTCTCTCAAAGTTTGTGCCACTGAGTTTGTGCTTAAGATGTGCCAGTGCATTCAAGTATACTTCTAATTTTTCTTCTATGAAGTTCAGTATTGTTGGATTTATGTTCAGGTCTTTGATTCATTTGGATTTCGGTTTGGTGCATAAAGATAAATGTGGATTTCTTCATTCTTCTACATGTTGATGTCTAATTACGCCAGGATCATTAGTTAAATATGCTTTCTTTTTCCATTTTCCTGTCAGCTAGGCAGACTTACAACTTAAGAGAAGGATAATTTACAAGCTTTTAATTAGATATTCAATGGTTAAGGCCTTAGTTGTAAGATTCTTATAGGAGACCTTGAGCTACTAGTAAAATTCTTTTTTTTTTAAGTTTATTAAATTATGAAAGTTTCCATTTCCGCCCCTCCTCCCAACACCCTCCCACTCCCTCTTCCACCTCCTCCTCCCTCTTCATCCCTAAGAGCAGTCAGGGATTCCAGCCCTGTGGGAAGTTCAAGTTCCTCCCCACTCCTTCCAGGTCCCTGAAGGTGAGTATCCGAACAGACTGGATCCCAAAAATCCAGTATATGCAGAGGAAACAAGTCCCAGTGTCATTGTCAGTAGCTTTTCAGAAAGACTCCGGACCAGCCACATTCAGAGATCCGGCCACATTCAGAAAATCTGGTTGGATCACATGCTCATCCAGTCCCAGTACAACTGGCCTTGGTGAACTCTCATTAGATCAGTCCCCTTGTATCAGTGGGTGATCGCACCCCTCGCGGTCCTGAGTCTTTTTCATGTTCTTCCTTTTTTCTGCCCCTCATTTGGACCATGGGGGGCTCAGTCCGGTGTTCCAATGTGGGTCTCCATCTGTATCGCCATCCATCGTCGGATGAAGGATCTATGGTGATAAGCAAAATATTCATCAGTATGGTTATGGGCCAAGGCCGGTTCAGGCACCTTCTCCTCTGTCTAGAGAACAGTCTGGGGATCTCTCCTTCGACCTGGGATCCCATTTATAATCAAGTCTCCTGTAAACCCTAAAATGACTCCCTTAGTTGAGATATATTCTTCCCTGATATCATATCCATCCTTCCTCCCTCCCCCCATCCCAGTCCACCTAGCTTTCCCCATTCCTCCCCTACTCCCTTCTCTCTAACCCTCTCGCCTTCCAACAACCCTCCCACCCCCCATGCACCTAAGGTGACCTGGGACTCTTGTCTATTTCCAATCTCCAGGCAGATAGCTACATGATTTTCAACAGGTTCACCTTCTTATTTAGCTTCTCTAGGATCACGAACAATAGGCTCAAAGACCTTTATGGTTAGAATCCACATATGAGTGAATACATGTCATATTCCTCTTTTTGGGTCTGGGTTACCTCACTCAGTAAAGCGTTTTCTATTTCCATCCATTTTCATGCAAAATTCAAGATGTCATTGTTTTTTTACCTCTGAGTAAAACTCTAATGTGTATATGTTCCACACATTTATTAACCATTCTTCTATTGAGGGGCACCTAGGTTGTTTCCAGGTTCTGGCTATTACAAATAGCGCTGCTATGAACATAGTTGAACAAATGCTTTTGTGGTATGATAGGGCATCTCTTGGGTATATTCCCAAGAGTGGAATTGCTGGGTCCTGAGGGAGGTTGACTCACAGTTTCCTGAGAAACCGCCACACTGATTTCCACAGTGGTTGCACAAGTTTGCATTCCCACCAACAGTGGATGAGTGTTCCCCTCACTCCACATCCTCTCCAGCATAGGCTATCAGTGGTGTTTTTGAGTTTGGCTATTCTGACAGGTGTAAGATGATATCTCAAAGTTGTTTTGATTTGCATTTCCCTGATCGCTAAGGAGGTTGACCATGACCTTAAGTGCCTCTTGGCCATTCGGAGTTCATCTGATGTGAATTCTATGTTCAGTTCAGTACCCCATTTTTTAATTGGGTTGGTTAGAGTTTTAGTGTCTAGTTTCTTGAGTTCTTTGTATATTTTGGAGATCAGACCTTTGTCTGATGAGGGATTTGTGAAGGTCTTCTCCCAGTCGGAAGGTAGCCTTTTGGTCTTACTGACAGTGTCCTTTGCTTTACAGAAGCTTCTCAGTTTCAGGAGGTCCCATTTATTCATTGATTCTCTTATTGTCTGAGCTCCTGGGGTTCTGCTTAGGAGCTGGTCTCCTGTGCCTATATCTTATAGACTACTTCCCACTTTCTCTTCTATCAGGTTCAAAGTGGTCAGATTAATGTTGATGTCTTTAATCCATTTGGACTTGAGTTTTGTGCATGGTGATAGATATGGATCTATTTTCATTCTTCTACAGGTTGACATCCAGTTATGCCAGCACCATTTGTTAAAGATGCTTTCCTTCTTCCATTTTATGCCTTTAGCTCCCTTGTCAAATATCAGGTGTTCATATGTTTGTGGGTTAATACCCGGGTCTTCTATTCGATTCCATAAGTCGACTTCTCTGTTGTTATGCCAATACCAAGCTGTTTTCAATACTGTTGCTCTGTAATAGAGTTTGAAGTCAGGGATGGTAATGCTTCCAGAAGTTCCTTTATTGTATAAGATTGTTGTAAAATTCTTAAAGGGAGCAATGAATCAATTTCCAGTAGAGAGCAAATAGAAGCTTCCAGACAGGTACTCAATCAGTTGAATTATAGATCAACAGGTAAAGATCAACTTGTTAATATAATAATTAACAAGTACAGCATATTAATTATGATTCAGCTATAGCAAGTGTGTGTATGAAGTACAAAACTCATTTTACTACAGTTTTATCAGAAAAAGACAATGACTTTTATAGCTACATCTTCTCATTTTTGCCAGTTAAGATATTAAACTCTTAATTTAAAGCAATGGCTTATCTAATACAAAAGAACAAGATGAAATCTAGGAGATAATTTAGCAGAGAATTGAATATGATCAATGTTTTCTTATACTAAACAACAAATTGATTAATAATTTTAAGTTAATGAGTCTTGGACAATCACGTTTGCTCAATTTCAAGACCAGATTAATAATATTTTCCCAGCTGACCAGTTACTACAGCTTACTCAACAGCATTCATTAATTTTTTTTTTAAAACAGTAGCAAAGAATCCCTTAAAGGATGCTTTGTTGATTTTCACTGATGGCTCGACTAATGGAAAAGCTGCTTACATATTCAGTGGCGAAGGACACATGGTACAGACAGAACCAGCTTCAGCTCAAATAGTTGAGGTGCGAGCAGTAACTCTAATTAAGAATTTTGCTAATATACTTTTAATCTATATACTGATAGCTGATATATTTATGATGCATTGCAAATCTTGGAAACAGTGCCATGTATAGAAACTAACAATGAACAAGTTAAGATATTGTGTCAGCAGATCAGGAAACCATACAATGTAGAAAATTACCATGTTTTGTGGGACATATCAAAGAACATTCAAGTCTTCCTGGTCCATTAGCTGAAAGTAATGCTCTAGCTGATAAACTTACAAAAATAATTGCTCTATCTCAGATTGAGCTTGCACAGCAGGCACATGCTTTGCACCATCTAAACAGATTAAGTTTAAGAATGAAATTTAAGCTGACAAGAGAAGCCGCTCATCAAATTGTTAAGCAATGTGAAAAATTCCCACAATATTTATCTGTGCCTCATTTGGGGGTAAATCTTCAAGGACTGCTTCCTAACCATATATGGCAGATGGATATAACCCATATTACTGAGTTTGGAAAATTGAGATATGTGACAATTGACAATTGAAACATATTCAGGATTCATTATGGCCACAGCACAAACTGGGGAGGCTGCCAAACATGTAATAACTCATTGCTTGAAATGCTTTTCATGCATGGGAACCCCAAAGGTAATAAAGATAGACAATGGGTCCATGTATGTTAACAAATCTTTTCAAAGATTTTGTACTCAATGGAATATCATACATAAGACCGCTATTCCATATAATCCTCAAGGACAAGGAATTGTGGAGCATGCACATAGCTCCTTGAAAACACAACTTCAAAAAATAAAGACAGGGAATTGTATCCTCAGATGCCACACAATGCATTAAATCATGCATCGTTCATGCTAAACTTTCTAAATAATGATGTTCATGAGCAATCAGCAGAGGACAGATTGTGGCATAATGGTACAAAAACCACATTTGCTAGAGCAAGGTGGAAGGACTCTTGCACTGGAATATGGAAAGGGCCTGATTCCATCCTAATATGGGGTCAAAGGCACGTTTGTGTTTTGTCACAGGATGAAAATCAAGCCAGATGGCTTCCAGAGTAACTGATTCGGTGCATTCAGCAGAAGGACAACCGATCTGAGGACAGCTTAGCTGACAACTTCCCAGCAGGAGAAAAGGAATAAGAAGAGTTCCAGGAGGAACCAGTAATCCAGCTTTCCCAGCAGAGAGGAGCCTGATCTGGACCTGCAGCTGCCGACTAGCATTGCTGCAGCATGGCATTTGGCCTCCAGAGACTTTGGACAAGGAAATCCTGCTGAGAGGAGCTGACTATGGTGTCTACAGCTGGCTGTGGTTTAAAACCTGTTGCTTTAGAACTAAGATACAAACTGAGCATTTGAGTGTTGTCAGTTTCTGGGACACAGAAATCATTTTGATAAAATATTAAACCTAAGAACTAAGACCTAAGCTTTCCCCTCAGGGAAAGAAAGACTCAAAATAAAGAATGACTAAAACCCCTCTTCACTTAACAAGGGGTAGACTAAGAGTTTTACAGCTGCACAGAGCCTGGAAATGGGATTTAATAACAGCAAATGATATTATACTCTTAACGGTAATGACCTGATATTTACAACTGCATATTAGGTGATGGAAAAATGATCTGGTATTGACCAGTGGTGCTAAATACATCAGCAATGACAGAAAAGAATATGAAATTAACAATAATTGGAGACTTGATACTGACCAACTAAATATGAGATTATGATATGAAAAAAACATAATTGGAGATTTGGTATTGACTGACAATATGGAAAAATTATGATTGTGACTTGAAGCTATTAGCAATTACTGAAAGAGAGGTTGTGACACTGAATGTTGAGAGTTGATGCATATGTTGAGAATGTTAGATCCAAGTGATGCTCTGAACCAGCGGAAGAAACATTTTCAACTCGGGCGATTCTATTTCTCCTTTACAATAGGAGACTACAGCCTTTGGGAGCATAATTATTCATAAAGCATTATGATATATCCTGACAAAAGATATGGCTATGATACACAGGGCCTGAAAAGTTTATTTCTGTTCACTAATCTCTTTTCTTTACAGATGTTGGCAGTCAATGACAGGTTTAAAGCTTCTCCTCCCCAGATGCCTAAAACAGGAAAACTCGCATACAACAAATGCCACTTTTCAAAGACAGGAACATTTGGGTAATAGGAAGAAGGCTTTGCCCAAGCCAGGCACGACCCATCTGTCCTGTTGCGGAAGCACAGGGGTTATTAAAATTTAATAAGAGAGTGGATTGTAGGCCCATATTTCTATATAGTAAGCAGCCAGGCTCTGAAGTCATAGGCCCTGTCTGAAGTGGCCGCTTAGACTTGCAGACAGGCTGTCACTTCCCTAACAATAGACAGAATCTACTGCTCCTTTCTCATTTGTTAAAAATGTAGATCGCCTGGGAATAGGTGTTTGCAAAAACTGATGACTAAGTTGCAGGTGTTTCCCTAGCCCCAAGTCCTCTGGAAAGAGAATATTAATGAGGTATCCATTTTGGGTTACCTGGGGGATAAGAGATGTTTGATGTAATAAACTTGGGTAGATCTACAGGATGGAGAGAAGCTTGAGATGTTCTTCCCTAATAATGGTGTAAACTGTGTCTGGTTATTTTTCCCGCCTCCGTACAGGTCCAGAGTTAGGGAAAATAGTTTTCTCTGTTGGGGCCCATGGGCTCTGACAGAAACCAACAAGTGTCCTCCATCCAACAAATTGGCCCCAACTTGGTCAACTAAAATCCACATAAAACCTGAGAAAGCTTGGAAAGGAATCCTAGACACAAAAGAACATAGTTAAGCATGGCTTCTTGGTAGCCAGCATTTTGCTGGTGACATTGTGCAGGTCCTTTAATAGAGGTTTTACTGACTCAGCAGTAGCAGAAAAAAATGTGGCAGTTTTTAAATGTCAGCTTTCTGGGTCATGCTGCTAGCAGAAATTCTAACTCTCTCTGGAGGTGCGGCTACAGAGCATTTGAGTAGGGTCTGTGAGCAGACTGCTGCAACTTGCTTAATGGCAACATAGACTATCTGTGTGACTTAAAATGGGGTTATGAGCATGGCTCTCAGAGACAGCAAACAGCTTCACTATGCTGTGGTGTGGGAGAATTGTCGCTATTCTGTCAATCATATTTTAAATAAACGCTGATTCGCTAGGCAGGAAGTATAGGTGGGTCTACCAGACAGAAAGTAGAGGCAGAGAAAGAACAGGAATATTCTGGGAAGAAGGAAGACCATTCCTCCAGTACAGCCCAGACCACCAAAGAAATAACACGTGACCTGCGCTGCTGTGAAAGGTACTGAGCCATGTGGCTAACATAGATAAGAATAATGAGTTAATATAGGTACAAGACCTAATAAGAAGCCTGAGCTAATGGGCCAATCGGTTTATAATCTTTCGGGTGATTTTTTTTTTTATAATCACCCGAAATCAGTTTATAATCTCTGTTAAATCAGTTTATAATCTCTGGGTGATTTTCTTTGGGGCAAGCTGGCCCTCAGTGTTACAATGTTTGACTGGGTGGGACAAGTAGGCAGTGCCTTATTTCCCCTAGTAATGTGGCCACTTAAGTTCATAAGAGGGCTTAGCATTTTAAGAAGTGCTTCTGGACAGTAAAGAATTACAGACACAGTGGATAGATTCAGACATAAAGGACCTCTAAATGTGTCACAGTGTTGGATAAATGTACATAGGCTTTGGAGAAAGAAGAAATAGAGAATCATAAAAGGAAATAAATGGTTTATAAAAAAAAACCAAAGTCTTTAAAGAGACAGAGTACAGACAGTCATAGGAGTAATGATAATAAATTAAATATTAAACTTGTAGAAAAAGCAATAGTGAAAAAAAGCCATGTAAAGATGGAAAATTCATGGAGAGTCTGGTTTATGTATATTATTGTGTTATCTTTGAATTTTTTGACTGCATAGAGACATTTAATTCTGGGGACTGCTAAGATAAGCCAGCATATGTATTTCAAAGGTATCTTGAATTAAAAATTTGAGTCTAAAAATATGTTGCTTTAGAAAAGAAGTTCTTCTTTTGTTTCCACAGAGAATGAGAACCCGTGAATTACACTCAGACCAGTATGGTTTGTTGGACCAAAACTACCTGAAAGGTCACTTTGTACAAGCCTCAAAAATTACTTTTCCCAATAAACAGCAAAAATCAGTTTGGAGAGTAACTATGCCCATATTCCCAAATATTGTTTATAAATGTTCTTTTACATTTAAGGGGAGATATGCTATAGAGATTTGCTTTGGTATGGATCTTGGTTTATTGATACAAACTTAAGATCAATTTTGTTATATATATATATATATATATATATATATATATATATATATATATTTCTGCTCTTGATTATGGTATTGGGTTTGTGAAGTTCATTTAAAATATAATGTATAATTAAGAAACATAGTCTAGCTTGTAGTTATGTTAGTTAGGTTTTCTAAATATATAGATATATTTCAGTTAGATAGATATTTTTTAAAAATTTCAGAGACCTTAAGAATATGACATTTAAAATGTTTTAAGAACTTAATACTTTTCATGTCAATAATATACATCTGTTCTTGACAGCACCAACTACTTCAAGAGGAAGATGGGCATCAAAGAGGTTCCTTATGGAATTTGTAAGCCATTTGGACAAGAAACTGCTCTTGCATGGACTGTTTGATGAACTGGACATGCAGGACCCACAGAAAATTGACTGCTGAACTGGCATAAAGGTGAGATGATCCTTCTATATGAATGAGTCTGCCGGATATTTTGTAGGACATAGAAGAAAGGGACAAACAAACTGCCAATATAGGCGGAACTGTCTTTTAAATTTCCTGCTTCATGGAAAAGTCTGCTGGATACTATGGATCTGTAGGCTGAAGATGGATGCCCCAAAGGTAAAGAAGAACTTTGAGTTACTGTCCTGGCAGCAAGATGCCTCTGTCAATCCTGGAGTTTTGGAAGTTGCTTCCAATGTACTTGCTGTTTACTTAGGTAATATTATATCATTTTGGAATCTTTGATGAAGATTAGACAGTTGAAGAATAGACAGTTATAGTTACATTAGTTATGATAAAAGATAAAATAGATATAATTATTGTAACTGTAATTCTTGCTTGATACTTGTGTTATACGTAATTTTACTATGTTAAAGTTAAATCCTTCCTTTGTATTTAAACAGAAAAGGGGAGGTGATGTGGGATTTCCCTTTGTACCATTGATTAATAAAGAAAATGCTTTGGACCTATAGCAGGGCAGAACATACGTAGGCATGGAAAGCTAGCCTCAGTGCTAGGAGAAAGAAGGGCATAGTCAGAGAGAAGGTATGTAGTTGCTGCAGAGACAGATGTACTGAAATTTTCCTGGTAGGCTACGACCTCATGGTGATGCACAGGTTAATGGAGATGGGTTAAATTAAAACGTAAGAGTTAGAAAATAAGAAATTAGAGTTACTGTGCCAAGCAGTGGTTTAAATAATATAGTTTCTGTGTGATTATTTCGGGGGCTGAGCAGTGAGGTGCCAACAAGTGGCCACCATCCAACATCATTGTTTAATATCCAAATATTATAAATATAGAATGTAATTTGATTTTGTTACATATTTAGACTTTAGGCAATTTGAACATAGCAGCTATGTCAAATATCTTTCCTTTTTCCCTGTTAGAAGCCCACAAAGAAGATTGCATCTGCCTTCTCTATTTTGATAGCAAACTAAACTCTAAAAAACATTGTTAAACAAAGAGAAAATTGTAATAAACACATGCATATTTGCAGGACTTGGTATTGGAAGATCATTCTCAGGAATTTATTCTCCAATGAGAATGACTCATGCATATGTACACCTTTTAAGCATATCCTGATTCATTTGCTTACTGAAGTCATTTAACAAAAGAAAATCTAAGACGAACTTTTGAAAATATATTTCATCCTCTCTTTTAAATAATGTGGAATGTGGGGAGACACCCCAAAATTTTGTTCTGTGCAATCTTTTAGTGTATAAGGATCATTCAACCACAAACCATAATTTTCAGCTAAAAGTAAATATGAAGCAAAACATACAATTCACTTCTGTAGTGCCTGTGCCCATCCTTCCCCAGTAACTGTGACATTTC
Organism: Myodes glareolus; assembly: GCF_982192425.1. Lineage (NCBI taxonomy): Eukaryota > Metazoa > Chordata > Mammalia > Rodentia > Cricetidae > Myodes > Myodes glareolus. The sequence continues at coordinate 123,562,676 of NC_142053.1, forward strand.
TAATTATTCCAATAGATTTTAGTAATACAGATAACAGTTGTTACATCAGAGTGATTATTTTAATTAGCTTAGTGAACAATATACAAATTTTTGGATAAGATCCTTTATAAAACAACTTTATTGCTTTTTGAAACATTTTATTTAAGCATTCAAAAAGTAAGCAGAAATCATAGATCATAATAAGGGAAAGAAAAAGGAAGTCAGTAATTTGGTATGTTTTATCCAGACTTCACAGGTGAGGGGAAAATTTACTTAAAAAGAAATGGTGATTTGTATGTGATACTGATTCCATGGTCAAGAGGATATTATGCATAATTCTCATCCTGTTGTCATCAGTGCAGACATGAAATAAAAAATTAAAACATGATTGAACAGGAAAGTTTTTGTCCTTGAGAATATATGAATGCAGACTTAAATATAACAGTACAGAGTATAGAGAATGGATTGTATATAAACAGTTCCTTTCCTAGAAGTCACCAATGCCTTGCACTTGGGATTCTATAGGAGTATATTCACAGAGAATAATGACATTCTGTGACATGCATGAAAATTTATATTGAGATGTTTCAAAGAATAAACTGAAAACATCAACATGATTTCACAAATAATACATGTACAAAACTGTGACAAGTAATAGCCCACAATCATAAAGAAAGAAAGATTTTTCAAATACAAGCCACATTCTCTTGATAGAATATTCCTCAATATAAAAATGTTCACAATTCTGAACAAGATGAAAGTCCTTCATATTGATTTATAAATAAAAATATTCTAACATTCATTTTGTAACTATATATTCAGCTTTAAAAGACAAATAATATTCTATCTTAATTTTGCCAAATTTAGAGTAAATTTTTTCCTTTGAAACATACTTATTTCTATTTTTTATGTAATAAGCACAAATCTATTGAAATATCAAATGGTTAGTCAATGTTTCTGTTTCTACTCACCTAAAGAAGGTGATTATTTAGGACAAATATCTGTAAAAGAACATGTATGGATTAAGGAGTAACATAAATGTTCTCGTATGAATATTAGAAGAGCTCCCCAAGGATTATTTCTGGAAATAGCAACTGAAAGATTGCATATGACTAGATTTATTCTGAATCAGAAATCTTACTGACTAGATAGATAGAGAGATAGATAGATAGCTAGAAAGTCTTAGTACGTATATTTATGAATATAAATCAATATACATATATGAATAAATATGTCTCTATGTATTTAGAAATGCTATGGCAATAATAATAATAATCACTGAGTTTACCTGTAGCCAGAACATCTTGAATGTTTTCTTTTGGAATGTTATGGACCTTAGCAAATTCCTCAATTTTTTCATATTGTTCAGGGGTCAAAGGTTGACCTCTTCCTATATTGTATAATTGACAATGTTAAAGATATGTTTAGTAGAATTCTTCAGAAATTACATTGCTTCCTTAGTATCCCAACTGCTCCAATTTCATCTATCCTGGGTGGGTCAATACAGACAATAATAATTTTCCCCAAATTCCATGAACACATTTAATAAAGTCTAAATGGTTTTATGACATTAATTATCAGTATTCTATGACGTATCAAAAAATAAAAAAAAATTCTCTAGAGAATTCACTCATCTCCATCCTACCCACTTTCAAAAACATGACCCTAGACAGTCATGGATGCCTGTCAAGGGAATCCTCAGATTTTATAGAAGTCTATAACCTAAAGTTTATGTTTTAATTTAGTACACACTTTTCAAATGACACTCAAAATGGTTTAAACTTTGGAAAAAATATTTGTTCCCTTTTTCTTGTGAGGAAATATGAACATAAACACTTCCAATGGCATCGCGCATCACCCCAAATCTTCAATGATCATGATACTCAAATTACAATATAATGTAAAAGGTCGTCCAAAAAACAACCAGATTGTCATTTAGTGAATGAGAGTTTGGAAATACCATGATACTATACTTGGAGGGTGCATCTGACTTAATCTTTATTTACAGGGTGATAATTTTGTTACTATTTCAAAAAAAAAATCCACTACCATTCTTACCATAAACATAAATCATGTTTGTTGTCTGACCAGTTTTATCCACATTATGATTGGCAAAGATTGTAAACTCTGGTGTTGCATACGCAGGTCCAAATGTGTTGTCACCTTCAACTGTAGTAACCGAAACACTTCAAAATGAGTGTCCCTCGTTTTTCTACTTTGCTTGATGTTACCCATTGACTAAACACTAATATTTACCACAGCTCTATCAATCATCTTTGATTCACTTTCATATGACAAATGTGTGCAAAGATATTCCTATAGTAATTAATTTTGCACATCCCATCATAATATTCTTTAAACCTGATAATGAATCCTAGGTACAGATACTTTCCCTTTTCTCTGAATTTATTGTGTCAAGACTTTTGGGATCACTCTGGTGGGTATTCCTTCCCCTTTCAACCAGATTAAAAGATCACTTATCAATGTCTTGAAAGTAAAAAAAGTTTGGTTTCATACCATGGTAATACCTGGTGAACAAATGAATACAAATGCAAAAAGAGACCTTAGTAATGAGAAATATGCACAAAAGTTTTCATCTTGTACAGCTATTGATGGAAAAGATATAAGAATGAACATGTCAAATTTACTAGACATTCATAATGTATATGTGTCTGTCTCTATGTGTGAATGCTCTATGTACATATACCTTTCTCTCCATCTCTCTCCACGTGTGTGTGTGTGTTTGCATGTGTGTAAGTCTAAAATTTATACTTACTGACACTGATTAAATAATAAACGTTTTTCACAAAGAAATAAAAGTGTTTTGGGATCTGGACATTTTCAATTACAAGACTGCTTTTTAATATCCATGTAAAGTTTAGAAAACAATGGACTTTCCAGAAGAATGTGCACTCCATTCATTTAAGATCAAACCAAAAGGCACACCAGTTACAATTCAGGTGAAAAATGTTGCCATTAATTTAGCAATTTTTACAAAATTGAAAGAGTAAGTCTGAAATTCTTAAATAGACTTTTCCCTAACTGGTTTTCAAAATTGAGGTTATCATCCAATGATCTAAATGTTATGATCTTAACATAATATGAGAAAAGGAAATTTTAAAATGGTCCTGTTAATTTAAATCCTCTATTAATCCAGGTTGATAGACAATGCCTATAATGTAAGTACTTCATAGCCTGAGGTATAAAGTTTGCAAATATGTTTGAGGCCAGAGAGACCTATTAATGAGTGTCAGACCTGTGCAATAACAAACCAAGATACTGTATGAAAGAAAAAGCACTGAATATTATTTAGAAGTAAATTTTCATGAAGGAAACTATTTGGAGATATTTTGTTAGCATTACTCACACCTTCAGGTAATAGTGTTCTTCTCCATGTAAACTTCAGAAGACCTGCAATGTACTCTGACTTTGTACCATATTTCAGTTGGTACATATTTCAGTTGTGTTGATAAATTTCCAAGTAACCAGAATTGTTCTAGATTTATGTGCCTATGGGTAGCTGAAGTGTCAACTTGTATGTGCACACCCACAATGTTTTTGTTCAGAAAAAGCTCCCAAAATCCCATACTTACACTGTGCTCTATACTTGCCATCTTCTTGCCTATTCCCAATGACTGTGGTCTTTGTACATTGGCCATTTGCCCTAAAAAAATTAAATAGCGGAACAATGATTTATCCTTTATAACCTTTGAATTCATATTAAAGACCTTCAAGTATTACCATGAACCTGATGAACAGTGTACAGAGCTGGAAGAGAAGTATCTATGTTTACCTTACTTCTCTGCCATGGACCGGCTCAGGTGAGCCACTCAGACCATGGGAGAACAGGGTGAAGGCATAGGAGAATTTAGAAATCCGGCGAGGAATGACAGACAGACATCCTCAATGTGATTGAAAAATGCTGCTGCAAATTTATTTTAATTAGTGTAGGGCTTTTATATTTTACAAACAAGGAACTTGGCAAAGGCATATATCATCAAATTATAGAATAGAAAAGAACAGCATAAAACAGTTTATAAAAAGAATCTTTGAAGATGCTTTGGCATGGGTACAAGGAGTTTTGTTTTTTTATATTTTGACTCTTTTTTTTTGTCTTAGAGAGGCTATTTCCCTTGAGCTAGGCTATTTTTATCAGTTTGTACTAGGTGGCTGGCTGGTTTGAGCTAAGTGACCTTGTGTTCAGACGATATATCCTGGGTGGGAAAGAAGAAGGCTACTATCTTCCTGAGAAAACTTTTTGCTAGGAAATTTTAAGGGCATAATCTCAAACATGTCTGAAATTCGCTCCACATTATTGACCTCAACTCCCCTCCCTTCTCAATTCTCAGGCTTAGATGTAAAACAGTTTATAATGGCATTTATTTCCCAGGCAAATGTCTAATACTGTTTTCCTGTAGAAGGCTTCTAAGGTTTTTCCCAGTAAAATTAACTCCTTTTGTTCCACATCATCAAGGAATTATTCTAATGATGACCCTGCCAATTTTCAGAACTGGCTACTTCTTTTAAGGCTTTAATGAATGGTGGGACAAAGCTCAAAATGTCCTCAGCAGTTTTGTTTGTATCCGCACCTGCCTGAAATAGTCTGATCTGTTGGCAATATGCAAGAATCACAGAAAGACAAGAAAAAGACAGTCATATCGGTGCCAAGGATAGCAAGGTTGAGTCAGTGCAGGTAGCAACTTCAGGTGGCATCATGACCACAGCTGATTGCCAAGGGACCACCTTGAACACAATTCCGTGAAGTGCAGATTCCAATCCTATGGCAACAGTCCATCCAGTCAGCATTTCTGCTACACTGGCGTGATGGCCGTGGATGTAGCACTTCTCCTAATTCTTGTTTAGAAAATATCATTCTGTTTGTAATTATGCACATGTCTTATTTTATTTGAGTCAATTTTAACAAGTCCCATGAAAGCTTTGATGTCTTCCTTATCTGATTTAAATATTCACTGAGTATGATTTTTAATATGTTAATTCTCTTGTTTTAGTCCAACAATAACAAGTACATTGAAATATATGTTTGTGTTTTAAGGGATTTATTTGTAACCTAAATCTTACAATTGTGTCTAGAATACAGGAATGATTTAAAGCATTTGAAGTTCTTATGGTGTTATGCACTCTTTCATTGAACCTTATCATCCAAATGTCAGAGAGAGAATCTTTGAATCTACAGCATCAGATACAGTACTTTTTACAAATTAGATTTATCTGAGCTGGGTGTAAAAGACTTTCTTATGATATCATTGACTGAATAACATAACATGTGTGTGTTTGAACCAAATGCTCATGCATATTTTTAAATTAATATAAATGATAGTCTTAGAATCATCTGTATATAATATTAGAGCATGGAATTTAAGCACAGGCCTCCAACCTGGAGAATTTCTAAGGAAACAGTAAAGGAACTGGAGAGAGTATCTTACTTCTGTGTGGTGTCCAGAGCCAATCCATCATGGAATAACATAATCACATTTCTGAAAATAATACCTTCAAGTTCATGATCAGAAACAGAACATTGGCCTGTAAATTTAACAGTTAAAATCTGTAAATTTAAATAGTCTGCGCAGTTTACACAGTTAACAATTTGCTTACTTGATATAAAATGTGACTCCCAATCTATTACATGCCTCAGTACAATTAAGTTCACGAAGGTAGATTCTCAGAGGTCCTCCTTCCTTTACCTTGTTCACATTGTCAGCAGCAATGGCAATGGTAACCCATTTTCCATCAATCTGAAAAAACATCAAAGGTCATTAGAATGTGAGTTGGCATCAAATCTATGATCACATTCCTTGGAAATAAATAAAATAACTAGAAACATAAATCGATAATGTTTTCTTTATTAGTTAAAATTAAGCTTCTAGGAATGTAGAATAACACAGGGTAATACGATGACTCAATTTACATAGCATTTAGTACATGAGACCTTTTAGAATTACTCATGTGCTGGTCTCATAAGCTCTGAAATTCAGCCCATAGTTTCCTTATTTTATTTGTTTCATCTTAGAAAAATCTGACTAAAAAAGTACACATGAGTTAAAGTCAGAAATGAATATGGACTTGCATGGACAAACTGAATGACACGTCACATCCACATAAATAAGCTGTTGAAGAACACCAAACCTGTTCACAGATCAAATGAATTTACCTCAGCATGAGCATGAGCCAGACCAAATGCCAAAGCCAGCAGTAGAAACTTTACCATGGTGGTACCTGTCTTTGCTCTTCTGCAGAAGCTCAAAGTAGGATATTGGTTGTGAAGTAACTGAACTGAGAAAAGCTTTTTATACAGTTAGTTAAAGGGAGTTTTATGGAATCAACCAATGGTTCTGCACCACAACTTGGATCTGTCCAGTATTTCTACTTTGACCCTCTTGAATGGTGTGTGATCTCATATTTCTAAACTAATACAATTAGACTAAAGGTCAGGTTCTGTTGGGATGATTAATTAAGCATTCCTGTCAGAAAAAAATAACTATCCCTGTGAGAACATTTAAGAAAACAATTTGCTTCCAGAGCTATACTGGTGGGTAAAGGTCACAATGCATACACATATGTCGTATAGGATTCATTTAAGAACGTAGCATGCGCTTTAAAGTACATTCTGAATCTAAGCATAATACAGTACAGTTAAATGAATTTAAAACTGTAGGCTGGACTATATGAGTCAAAGCAAGCACACTATTAGAAGATAAGTTGGTAATGCTAAAAAAGGATTTTGTATACAGATATTGATATGTCCTGTGCTATCTTTAAGTCTTTCCATATGTTGAGTACCTTTTTCCTCTAGCACACTGAATTCAACTGTTATGACACAGAGTGTCAAGAGATATCACCAATGTTTAACTGTTTAACTAATAGAAAAAAATGCTGCTAGATGTCTCCTGGCAATAAATACTGGTCTCATTAATCAAAAGAAATGAAATCAAGTGAAACTGTCTATAAAAAATGACGTTCAAAAAACTCCAAAATGTGCAAATAGACTCTTCTCAAAATATGATTATGTATCCTAAGGCAAGGACCATCCCTGCCCTGTTAACTTCTTTGCACATCAAATCCAAAGTCTGTTTTGTGCTTAGGCATAGGATTTTGTTATCAGTTTCTAGGAATAACTAAGACTATCAGGACTCTGGAGTATGTGTTTATCCTTTGGGACTTCCCTCTCTGACACATGAAATAACCTACAGTTAGAATTTAGTATTTTTTTGTTGAAAACTCATAATTACTTATGACACCTTTATAAAAAATTAGTTGCCCCTTCATAACACTTTCTTTGAATTATAGCTTACTATTTCTCTATTTTTCTAAATTTGAGATTATAGGACAATTACATGATTCCTCACTCCCATTTCTTCCCTCTAAGCATTCCAATATGTACCCCTTCATCTCTTTCAATTTTCTGGACTCTTTTCTTCACTAAATGTTGTCTAATGCATATGAGTGCAAGTTTGCAAGTGAGTCCTTAACATTTATCTGAAGATTTGAAACTGGGAAAAACAGAAGATACCTAGCATGGCACATTTATTTTTTAGATCTGGGTTGACTAAAAAAGGTAGGATCTTTTATATTTCCTGCCATTTGCCTACAAATGTCATGATTTCAATTTTCTTTACAATAGAATACTTATAATATTGTTTACATGTATCATTATTTCATTATCCATTAGACAGCTGTAGACCATTTACGTTGCTTCTATTTTCCAGCTGTTGTGAATAGAGTAGCAATGAACATGCATGAGAAAATACCTGTGAAGTAGAATATCAAGTCATTTGGGCATATTCTAAGAAGCAATATAACTGAGTCACATGGTCCATATTTACTTTCAGAAAACTATGTATTCTCCACACTATTTCAATAGTTAATATACAAATTTGCAATACTAGCAAAGGATGTCTCCAGTCTCCTTGTTCTATCTCTCTCTGTCTCTGCATCTCTCTCTGTCTGCTTCTGTCTCTGTGTGTGTGTCTTTCTCTGTCTCTGTCTGTGTCTCTCTATCTCTCTCAATGTCCCATGTCCATTTTGACTAGACTGCCACTTTCTCATATTTTTTTTTAAACGAGTCATGTATTCTGGATATTTAGTCACAGCTAGCATGTTTGCTTACACTGGACATAAACTAGCCATTTCCTAAGTGCTGGAGGTTATGGAAGGAAATGTGTCTTATGGGATTATACATTTCATTTATGATCTATGAGCCAATGATAGGTTGGGGTGGGAAGAACATTGTCCAGCCTTATTCTTTCTACTTTTGAGTCCATTAGGGCCCAAGTGTTAGTTCCAAATCTAAAGGAACACATATAGCCCTGAATAAACTTATAGGGTCATAGATAAGCTTAGAAAATCAATAATAGTGTGAAAGGGACATGTTGGTTGTGGGAGCATACTTGACAGAATTGAGATGACATTAGAGAAAGAATTATCAGAATGTTTCATATATGTGGGAAATCATCAACAAACAATTCTAAAGGCATGTTACTGGGGATATCCATGACAAGCATTTTGAACACAGAAAAAGTATTTGTGGAGTACAGAAGAAAATGGGTAGTGCTGACACATTATGTAGATTCATGTTCATAGTTCTTGGCTTGAGCTACACACACTCTCTCTTAAACAAAATCCTTCAACCCTGACCCATGGTCCAATCTTCTGTTTAGTGACACTCATGGAATGTGCATTTTCTCCAAATTTTAGAAATATAAAAATAACAATGGAGTTCAGTAGTGGTGGCACACACCTTTAGTCCCAGCATTCAGCAGATTAAGGCAAGTGAATCTTTGTGAGTTCAAGGACAGCCTGGTCTGCACAGAGAGTTGCAGGACAGGTTACAAAACTAAACAGAGAATCCGTGTCTCAAAAAACCAAGAAATAAAGTAACCGTGGAATGAACAGTAGCTCTCATTCTTTCTTCATGTACTTTTATGTTTTGTAACCATTCAGTAAGAATGAGTGGAGACTCCACTTTATAATTCAGTTATACACTGATGATATGCTTCAAACCAAGTGGATGATTGACTGACTAGTATTTTATAAGAAATCAGCTGCTGTATATCTTGGCTTGATGCTCAGGATCAATATGAAAATAGGCAGGCACTTATTTGACAAAATTGCCTCCAGCATTTTTCCAGTACTCATTCACTGGGCACAGATAAATTCCCATACATTTGTCATGGTTCCCACTGGAAGTTTTATTTTGTATTATCAGAAGGAATAAGGGACTTGTTAAATGATTACTCTGTTTCATTATTTTCTATTGCCCTCTTTTATTCATTTACATAGCTGCATTTTGTTAATATTAGTGATTTTGCTATACATTTTGAATACATGTGTTTTTCCAATAATGTGTTTAAAATTCTGAATACATGTGTTGTTATAAATAAGGTATTTAAGTATCTTCTCAATATATGAACTTTCTATCAACTATTTCTTCAGTGTATCTTAAAGTAAAAAATATGTAAATTCTTACTAAGTCCACCTCTATCTCTTTCTCTCCCTCTCTTTCCCTATCTCTGTCTTTCTTTGTCTGTTCCTCTCTGTCTCTCTCTATTTAATTCTATCTCTGTGTCTCTATGTCTATCTGTCTCTCTATGATTCATAAGGCAATGCTGAATGATGACTTTTCTAAAAACATTTTTTTCTTTTTCCTATATCCAAGATTTGAAAGCTTCAAGTGATAAGTACTTCTAAATACTTTCCAGCTTTGCTTCTTATATACAGTGATCTTGCATTTTCCTGAATGTAACTCTCAGCAATGTGGAAAATGACTCAGGAGATTCTGGTTACACATATTCAATTTCTTGAACAATAAATGCATTGTAAGGAGTGATTTTTTTTTTACTGAAATGTTCATGAAAATTCTCCTGTAAAGAATGTTCCCTAGCAATATACTCCTTGATAGTTTTAATTAAACTGTTGGTATTTTAGTATTTCTAAATTAATAACCATCTTTAGACCCTGATAATTTACAAAAGAGCTGTGTTTTTGTTTAATACACACCATGGTATAAACATCCCCAAAATGAATCAACCATATTATCTCAGAAAATCAATACTCTTTAAATTTCTGTTGAGTGACAAATAGAGTGCCCAACCTTAAGCAGTGCCTTTAGTTTAGGATTCCTGAATCATCAAATTCAATTATCATCATCCGTTCAGGTTGACATCAAATTTGAAAAGATTTATTTTATTTTGATTTTATTAGTAGTAACCATTACTAATATTTTAATATCAACAAATATAATCTATATTATTCATTAATTATTTGCAATAATATAACTAAAAATTATTCATCTATTATTATTATTTTATCCTTTCATAATCTATCCTCTTCTGTATGGCAGCAACATGCCCTGGACATTCCCACTGATCTTGCTGGAGTAAAAGCATATTCATTCTGTGTTTAGTACTTCAACACTATACTGTAATATCTATAATCTAAAGGTTAATACAATTTACCCCTCATCTCTTCCTCCTTAAAAATCCTAGCATAAAACATTCATTCATTGATGATTTCACTAAATGATTTACCATGTTTAATTTCCAAATTCTTAGACTTTAACAGGACAGTTCTTCGAAATTTCCCCAGAATCCCTTTTTACCTACAAAGATTCATGTTTCAAATGGACATGGCTTTAATGTATTGGGAGAAATAACTCCAAAAATTTTTATTGAAGTTATTTGTTCCCATTCAAAATTGTGCTAATATGTAATAATATTTTTTATTTTTTTTCCTTGTGCTTATCAAGATTCCCCTGGATATCCATTGACAAATGTCTCTTCTACACTTTCTATTATACAGTGTGTTTTTAAATTCCCAAATTAATATATACATTTCAATCCCAATTTATTATAAAAGACATAAATTAACTTTTCAATACCATACTGAAAATTAGAGTACAAAGAAGTATCAAACATGAAAGTCTGAAATATAAATATTCTTTATTTTCAGTAGAGTGAGAAATCACCTCAGAGTCCCCGATAGCAACAGTTCCCTGTGGTTTTGGTTTCATGTTCAATTCTAGGCATTTTGCCTCAGATGTTCAGGTTGAGATCAAATCAGAACAGTTTTTAAATATCTCCTTCTTCCTCCATCTTACTATCTTCTCTGACACTAATGTGCAAGGAAACTGCCTGTATCTTTCCTTAAGCATACACAAATAGAAACTTAGTTAAGGGTGTTGTTTTCTGAAAAGATAATGGAAAGCTAAAAAATTCATGGACTTAAATTCCCTTGTTTTTATCTATGCTCCTAAAACAGTCATATTAGTTCACCAAATTTTCAGAATTTTGATTATGACAATTAATTTTAAAGAAGTCCTTCCTGAATAATGACAGTGAGGAGGGGGATATGGGATAGCTCAGAAGGAAGAAATGTAAAGAGCAGTTAGTGTGGCTATAATATAATATCTTAGATTTGAAGGAATAAAAATGTTTCAAATTTAATGTCTTCTATAAATATATTCATCTATCTGTTTATGTTCAACAGTCTGAAATCCACTTTTTAAAATTTGTTTCACAATTCCTTTATTTTTATTTTATATTAATCTTATGAGTGATGAGCCTTAAGGGTTTATTTTGATCTTCTATTCAGGCTTCAACCAAGATAGTAACTATTTCATGATCACAGAACAAAAACACCCAGGGTATTCACAAATAAGTTCTTTATCTAAAGACACATTGCATTCTCCGAGTCTTCTCTCACTCTGATGACAGACCTTATGCTAAGATTTAGCTAGAAGGATAAAACTCAGAAAATATCTCCCATGATAAATACAACTTTATACATAAGCTGTTTGTCCTTATTTTGTATGCTTGGTTCTTAGATCCAAACATCTCAGAGAGAAACCAATGTACTTCTTTGGTGTAGGAGTTACTTCTGTTTGTGTGTTGCTTTCATTGGGCAATGAATAAAGAAACTGCCTTGGCCTAGTTGATGAGGCAGAACTTAGGTAGACAGAGTAGACCGAACTGAATGTTGGGAAGAAGGGCAGAGTGGCAGATGTCATGAATCTCCTGCCTGAGATGGACTCTGGTTAGAATCTTGCCTGTAAGCCACAGTCACATAGAAATACACAGACGAATAGAAATGGATTAAATTAAGATGTAAGAATTGACCAATAAGCAGTTAGAGCTTATGGGTCAGGCAGTGTTTAAATGAATACAGTTTCTGTGTGATTATTTCTGGTGTAAGTTAGCCGGGTGGCCAGAATAGAACAATGGGACCATTCTCCATGCAACACTACTCCATAATTTCTTATGATTCTTCTTATCTCTGTTTTTTTATTTGCAAAAGTTTATATGGAAGGAGCCATAATCAGAAGCCACAGCATTGGGCAAAGGGTGCTGTTGGGGATTACTCAATTGAAAATATGTATATATGGAAATACTTTAAACAATCTTAAAACATGTAATGAAAAATAAAATAGTCCTCAATAAAGAGAAAAATACTATAGTAAACATTAGATGATTCAAATGAATTACAGTCAAGTAACATATTGTCCTGATGCAAAACATATGAAGTTCAGTGCTGTTATATTTGAAAGAAAATCCAAACAGAAACATCATTGTGTTCTTTACATATTATGTGTTGTTCTATTACATTTTATTGTTTACAAGTGTCACCAACTTACATCATTTTCCTTCTTCTTTTCCTTCCTCTAGCCTCTCACAGCTACCCAAATGTAAACACCATTTCTGCTTTCACCCACTCAACATCAGACCTTCTTACTAGTGATACATACATATATACACACACAACCTTCTTTGTGTATACATGGTTTCAGGACTTACTACTCTGCATTGAACAACCAATCACAGTGCCATTCTTCCCTGGGTGAATCTAATTTTCCTTATTCACACACTCATTAGAGTGTGAACTCATTGTTCAGAACAGGGACTCTGCATAAATTTACCCTTTTGTGTAACACTGCCATTGATATTGACATTTTCCCATCTTTAATTCTACAAAGTCTTACAGAGAATATGGCACAGCAGAATTCTTGGCATTCTGGCTTTTAGTATCATTCTACACCCCCTTCAGAGATGTTCCCTGATCCCTATATGCTGAGATGCAGAATTATCTATTGGGATCTGGCTCTGACAATCTGTTGTTGTCTACCTCATGTCCATGTGTGGGTTTCGGGGATGGTTTCCATTTGAAGTAAAGAGAAGCTCTACTCAATAGGGAGATCTACTTATACTTATCTCTGGCTATCAGGTTAAAGAAGGGTGTTGTGCTGGTCTAGCAATGTTGCTGTAGTAAAATTTTTTCAAAACTCTATGTCCTCACTAATCCTGGGCACTTAGCAAGGTTTCCAATACTAAGAAAGATTTGCCTCCTGTTGTGTGGTCCTTGAGTCCTAACAGACAACTATTGGTTGTCACTAACATAAGAGTGTTACTTCTTGTACCTTTTTTACCTATCTTGAAATGTTTCCATTGTCATTCTTCAAAGGTGCTTCTTCTGTGAAGAGTTGTTTGTTTTCCCTTCTTAACATCCTAAATAGTATTTTCTGGAACAAGGGAAGAAAAGTGACAAGAAAGAAAATTTAGGATCTTAGATCCAGTTAGATTATGTCAGTCCTATGTCTTGACTGTACAATAACTTCAGCCATAAAGATCCATCCACAACCTCTGAGATGCAACCAAGCTCATAATAGAGAATTTATATTGTCTTGGCAGTAACATTGTCAACATGACAAATCATTCAAAAGAAGTTTTGTCCTCTCTTCCACCCTCCCCTCTGGGGCCACAAGATCTCCCCAGAGCTGCTCCCTTGCACGCTGGGCCTGGACTGTGGGCTCAGGCCGGCAGGGGCATTTCCTTTGCTTGGAGAGCCTGCCTGAGGACAGGTAAGCTCTGTCTCAGCTCAGCCACACTCCTGGCCAGCAAGAGCCAGTGCTCTTCTAGCAGACATCCATTGGAGGAGGTGTGAGTTTTCTCCTGTCCCGAGGGCTTTGGCTAGGAGGAATTCAGACTTTCCCCGACCCCCTCGACTTTCTGGTCACCAGGCAGAGGAGGCTCCTCCCTGCAGAGCTCTCCCAAATCCTGTCCCAGTCTTTATCCAGGCACACCTTCCTCTCTTCCCCCCTTCCCTCTGGGGCCACAAGATCTCCCCAGAGCTCCTCCCTTGCTCACTGGGCCAGGGCTGTGAGTGCAACCCAACAGGAGGGAATGCCTGTGTTTCAATAGACTACCTGCCGAAAGGTAGACCTTCGATCAGTGAAGTCCCTGCCCAACAAGGGAACCTGACCTGGTACCAGAAGATCCAATAGAGAGCATTTGAAGGAAGAGATGGGCAGACGCCAAGGCAAGAACTCCTCCAACAATCTAAAAAACAACATGAAAACACCAGATACCAATGATCCTACAATAGAAGGTCTTGAACCTCTTAATTCAGAAGAAGTGGAAAAAAATGCCATTATGAAAGCAATAGAGTCCCTTAAACAGGATATGAATAACTCCCTTAAAGAACTGGATGAGAAGTCCAACAAAAAGATTGAAGAAATGAGTAAAGAAATGGATGAGAAATATAACAAAAAGTTCAAAGAAATGAGTAAATCCGTGAATGATACACTGGGAAACCAAGAAAAAACAATCAAACAGGTAATGGAAACAGTTCAAGAATTGAAAACTGAAATGGAGTCAATGAAGAAAACACAAAACGAGGGCTGGCTGGATATGGAAAATCTAGGTAAACAAACAGAGACTACAGAATCAAGCATAAACAATAGGATACAAGAGATGGAAGAACGAATCTCAGAGTCTGAAGATACCATAGAGAAAATAAATGCTCTGACCAAAGAAAACAGCAAATCCAATAAATTCTCATCACAAAACATTCAAGAAATCTGGGACACAATAAAAAAATCAAATCTAAGAATAATAGGGATCGAAGAAGGAGAAGAACTGCAGATCAAAGGCCCAGAAAATATATTCAACAAAATTATAGAAGAAAACTTTCCCAACATAAAGAATGATATTCCTATGAAAGTTCAAGAAGCATGCAGAACACTGAATAGACTTGATCGAAAAAAAAATCCCCTCGCCATATAATAATCAAAACACAAAACATACAGATTAAAGAAAGAATATTAAGAGCTGCAAAGGAAAAAGGGCAAGTAACTTATAAAGGTAAACCTATCAGACTTACACCGGACTTCTCTATGGAAACCATGAAAGCCAGAAGGTCCTAAATAGAGGTACTGCAGAAACTAAGAGAGCATGGATGCAAACCCAGACTACTATACCCAGCCAAGCTATCGTTCACTATCAATGGAGAAAACAAAATATTCCAAGATAAGAACAAATTTAAACAATTCGTAGCCACAAACCCAGCCTTAATGAAAGTAATAGAAGGAAAATCACAACCCAAGGAATCCAACATTGCTAACATTACCTACAATAACTCAGACATCTAGCGACCCTTCATGAGCTTAACTCAAAAAAGGGACACATACAAACTCTATTAAACAAATAAACAAAAAATAATAATAACCGGAGTCAACAACCACTGGTCATTAATATCACTTAATATTAATGGACACAATTCACCTATAAAAAGGCACAGACTAAGAGTTTGGATACGAAAACAGGATCCAACATTCTGCTGTTTACAAGAAACACACCCAAACACAAAGATAGACATCTACTCAGAGTAAAGGGCTGGGAAAAGGTTTTTCAAGCAAACGGACGGAAGAAACAAGCAGGTGTGGCCATTTTGATTTCCAAAAAAATTGACTTCAAACTAAAATCAATCAGAAGAGATGGAGATGGACATTTTATACTCATAACAGGAACAATTCATCAGGAGGAAGTCTCAATCCTGAATATCTATGCCCCTAATATAAAGTCTCCTACTTACGTAAAAGAAACACTTCTAGAACTCAAGGCAGTCATCAAACCACGCACACTAATAGTAGGAGACTTCAACACTCCTCTCTCACCAATGGACAGGTCAATCAGACAGAAACCTGACAGAGAAATAAGAGATTTATTGTAGGTATTGAATCAAATGGACTTAACAGACATCTATAGAACGTTCCAACCAAATAGGAAAGAATATACCTTCTTCTCTGCAGCTCATGGAACCTTCTCAAAAATTGACCACATACTGGGTAACAAAGCAAACTTTCACAGATATAAAAAAATATTAGTAACCACCTGTGTCTTGTCAGACCACCATGGATTAAAGTTAGAATTCAACAACAGTGCTACCCCCAGGAGCCAACAAATTCATGGAAGTTGAACAGTCAACTACTGAATCACCCCTGGGTCAAGGAAGAAATAAAGAAAGAAATTAAAGTCTTCCTTGAATTTAATGAAAATAAAGACACAACATACTCAAACCTATGGGACACTATAAAAACAGTGCTAAGAGGAAAGTTCATAGCACTAAGCGCCCAATTAAAGAAAACGGAGAAAGCACACATTGGAGACTTAACAGCACACTTGAAAACTCTAGAAAAAAAAGAAGCTGATTCTCCCAGGAGGAGTAGAAGACTGGAAATAATCAAACTGAGGGCTGAAATCAACAAAATAGAAACAGAGAAAACAATCCAAAGAATCAATGAATCAAAAAGCTGGTTCTTGGAGAAAATCAACAAGATCGACAAGCCCCTATCCAAATTAATCTAACGACAGAGAGAGAACATGCAAATTAATAAGATCAGAAATGAAAAGGGGGACATAACCACAGACGCAGAGGAAATTCAGAGAATCATTAGATCTTACTACGAAAATTTATATGCCACAAAGTTGGAAAATGGACAAGAAATGGACATTTTTTTAGATAAGTACCATATACCAAAGTTGAACCAAGACCAGGTGAACAATCTAAACAGACCTGTCAGTCGTGAAGAATTAGAAGGTGTTATTAAAAATCTCCCTACCAAAAAAAGCCCAGGACAAGATGGTTTCAATGCAGAATTCTACCAGAACTTCCAGGAAGAGCTAATACCTATACTCCTTAATGTATTTCACAATATAGAAACAGAAGAATCATTGCCAAACTCTTTTTATGAGGCTAAAGTTACCCTGATACCAAAACCACACAAAGACACGACCAAGAAAGAGAATTACAGACCAATCTCACTCATGAACATTAACACAAAAATACTCAATAAAATACTGGCAAACCGAATCCAAGAATACATTAGAAAAATTATCCATTATGATCAAGTGGGCTTCATCCCAGAGATGCAGGGCTGGTTCAACATATGCAAATCTATCAATGTAATCCATCATATAAATAAACTGAAAGAAAAAAACCATATGATCATTTCATTGGATGCTGAAAAAGCATTTGACAAAATTCAACACCTATTTATGATAAAGGTGTTGGAGAGATTGGGTATACAAGGATCATACCTAAATATAATAAAAGCAATATACAGCAAGCCGTCAGCTAACATCAAATTGAACGGAGAGAAACTCAAAGCCTTTCCTCTAAAATCAGGAACACGACAAGGCTGTCCACTCTCACCATACCTCTTCAATATAGTGCTTGAAGTTCTAGCAATGGCAATAAGACAACATAAGGGGATCAAGGGGATACGAATTCGAAAGGATGAAGTTAAACTTTCGTTATTTGCAGACGATATGATAGTGTACATAAGCGATCCCTAAAACTCTACCAAAGAACTCCTACAGTTGATAAACACCTTCAGTAATGTGGCAGGATACAAGATCAACTCCAAAAAATCGGTAGCCCTCCTATACACAAAGGATACAAAAGCAGAGAGGGAAATCAGAGAAACATCACCTTTCATGATAGCCACAAAAGCATAAAGTCTCTTGGGGTAACTTTAACCAAGGAAGTGAATGACCTATTTGATAAGAACTTTAAGTCGTTGAAGAAAGAAATTGAGGAGGATACCAGAAAATGGAAAGACCTCCCCTGCTCTTGGATTGGGATAATCAACATAGTAAAAATGGCAATTCTACCAAAAGCAATCTATAGATTCAATGCAATTCCCATCAAAATCCCATCAAACTTCTTCACAGACCTTGAGAGAACAATAATCAAGTTTATATGGCAAAACAAAAAACCCAGGATAGCCAAAACAATCTTATACAATAAAGGAACTTCTGGAGGCATTACCATCCCTGACTTCAAACTCTATTACAGAGCCACAGTATTGAAAACAGCTTGGTATTTTCATAACAACAGAGAAGTAGACCTATGGAATTGAATAGAAGACCCAGGTATTAACCCACAAACGTATGAACACCTGATTTTTGACAAGGGACCTAAAGCTATACAATGGAAGAAGGATAGCATCTTTAACAAATGGTGCTGGCATAACTGGATGTCAACCTGTAGAAGAATGAAAATAGATCCATATCTATCACCATGCACAAAACTCAGGTCCAAATGGATTAAAGACCTCAACATTAATCTGACCACTTTGAACCTGATAGAAGAGAAAGTAGGAAGTAGTCTACAAGACATAGGTACAGGAGACCACTTCCTAAACAGAACCCCAGGAGCGCAGACAATAAGAGAAACAATAAATAAATGGGACCTACTGAAACTGAGAAGCTTCTGTAAAGCAAAGGACACTGTCAGTAAGAAAAAAAGGCTACCTTCTGACTGGGAGAAGATCTTCATATACCCCTCAACAGACAAAGGTCTGATCTCCAAAATATACAAAGAACTCAAGAAACTAGACACTAAAACTCTAATTAACCCAATTAAAAAATGGGGTACTGAACTGAACATAGAATTCACAACAGATGAACTTTGAATGGCTAAAAAGCACTTAAGGTCATGCTCAACATCCTTAGCGATCAGGGAAATGCAAATCAAAACAACTTTGAGTTATCATCTTACACCTGTCAGAATAGCCAAACTCAAAAACACCAATGATAGCCTATGCTGGAGAGGATGTGGGGTGAGGGGAACACTCATCCATTGTTGGTGGGAATGCAAACTTGTGCAGCCACTGTGGAAATCAGTGTGGCGGTTTCTCAGGAAACTGGGAGTCAATCTCCCTCAGGACCCAGCAATTCCACTCTTGGGGATATACCCAAGAGATGCCCTAACATACTACAAAAGCTTTTGTTCAACTATGTTCATAGCAGCACTATTTTTAAGAGCCAGAACCTGGAAACAACCTAGGTGCCCCTCAATAGAAGAATGGTTAAAAAAGGTGTGGAACATATACATATTAGAGTTTTACTCAGCGGTAAAAAACAATGACATCTTGACTTTTGCATGCAAATGGATGGAAATAGAAAACGCTTTACTGAGTGAGGTAAGCCAGACTCAAAAAGAGGAATATGGTATGTATTCACTCATAAGTGGATTCTAATCAAAATTAAAGGTCTTTGAGCCTATTATTCGTGATCCTAGAGAAGCTAAATAAGAAGGTGAACCTGACGAAAATCATGTAGCTATCCTCCTGGAGATTGGAAATAGACAAGAGTGCCAGGTAACCTCGGGTGCATTGGGGGGGTGAGGAGGCTGTTGGAGGAGGAGAGGGTTGGAGCAAGGGGAGTAGGGGAGGAATGGGGAAAGATCGGGGTACTGGGATGGGAGGAGGGAGAATGGATGGATATGGGATCAGGGAGGTATGTACCTCAACTAAGGGCGTCATTTTATGGTTTACAGGAGACTTGAGTATAGAGGGGATTCCAGGTCCAAGGAGAGATCCCCAGATTGTTCTCTGGATGGAGGAGAGGTTGCCTGAACCGGCCTTGGCCCACAACCATACTGATGAACATTTTGCATATCACCATAGAACCCTCATCTGGCGATGGAGGGAGATGGAGGCGGAGACCCACGTCGAAGCACTGGACCTGGCTCCCTAGGTCCTAACGAGAGGCAGAAGGAAGGAGAACGTGAACAAAGAGGGCAAGAGCAGAGGAAACCTTCATCCGACGTTGGATGGCGATACAGACGGAGACCCATATTGGAGCACCGGACGGAACCCTCCACGGTCCAAATGAGGAGCAGAAGGATGAAGAAGATGAAGAAAGAAATCAGGACTGCGACGGGCGCCATCACCCACTGATACAGGGAGACTGATCTGATGGGAGTTCACCAAGGCCAGCTGGACTGGAACTGAATGAGCACGTGATCTAGCCAGATTCTCTGAATGTGGCTGGATTCTCTGGATGTGGCTGGCCTGGAGTCTTTCTGGAAGGCCATCGACAATGACACTGGGACTTGTTTCCTCTGCATATACTGGATTTTTGGAATCCAGTCTGTTTGGATGCTCACTTTCCTGGACCTGGAGGGAGGGGGGAGGAGCTTGAGCTTCCCACAGGGCAGAAACCCTGACTGCTCTTGGGGATGGAGGGGGAGGAGGAGAGGGAGTGGGGGAAGTGGGAGGGTGTTGGGAGGAGGGGCAGAAGTGGAGACTTTTGTAGTTTAATAAACTTTAAAAAAAAAGAAATTAATTGTGATGTGTAGACATTGGATCTAGTTCATTTTGGAATGTATTTTTTATTTGTAAAGATTTTTGATAATAAAGTGCATAAATAAAAATACAAAAAAGAAGTTTTGTCATTCTTGATAATACCTATTTCTTAGACTATCATTCTTGTGGAGAGTCTATCAGCCCAAGTAGCTTAACTTCTTTTAAGATACAAATTTCTAAGCACATGTATATGTATGTACTTGTAATCATATGCATTCAGTATAAATTTAGGTAAATATTAAATATAAATACAAAATAAAATTTAAAAATAAATTTAAATATGATCCCTTGAGGATTCATCAAATGTCTTTGCCTTTATTTCATCTTCCTGACCCATTCCCCTGTTGTATTAAATTATCTCCCTCATCCCCACTTGGAACCTTGGCCATATGATTCTGTTTTCATTTCTCTAGAACCTTTATCCCTCACTAACTTCCCAATCCACAGGCCTAACCTGCAAATGGTTCCTTTACACTGTCTTGATGTCTTTGTTTACTCAACATTGTACACTCAGATTTATAAATTTGGAGATGGGAAGTCCAGAAGAAAATGTGTTGATTCACTAGACACTAAAACTCTAATTAGCACAATTAAAAAATGGGGTACTGAACTGAACGAAGAATTCACAACAGAGGAAATTTGAATGGCCAAAAGGCATATGGTATGTACTCACTCATAAGTGGATTCTAGCCGTAGTTAAAGGTCTTTGAACCTATAATTCGTGATCCTAGAGAAGCTAAATAAGACGGTGAACCTGAAGAAAGCCATATAGTTATCCTCCTGGATATTGGAAGTAGACAAGATTGCCAGGCAAATGTGGGTGCACGGCGGGTGGGGGGTGGAAGTAAGGGGAGATGGTTAGAGAGAAGGGAGAGGGGGAGGATTTGGGATGGCTTGGGGGAATGGAATGGGGTGGAGGGAGGAAGGATATGGGAGCAGGGAAGTATATATCTCAACTAAGGGAGCCATTTTAGGGTTTGCAAGAGACTTGATTCTGAAGGGGTTCCCAGGCCCAAGGAGAGGTCTCTAGATTGTTCCCTGGGCAGCAGAGAAGAGGGTGCCTGAACTGGCCTTGGCCCATATCCATACTGATGATTATTTTGCATATCACCATAGAACCTTCATCTGGCGATGGATGGAGATAGAGACAGAGACACATATTGGAACAATGGGCTTAACTCCGTAGGTCCAAATGAGAAACAGAAGGAGGGAGAATGTGAGCAAGAAAGGCTGGACCAGAGAGAACCTTTACCTGATGATAGATGGAGATAGAGACGGAGATCCACATTGGAGCACTGGACTGAGCCCCTAAGGTCCAAATGAGGAGTAGAAGGAAGGAAAACATGAAAAAGAAAATCAGGACCGCGAGGGGTGCATTCACCCTCTGATACAAGGGGACTGATCTAATGAGAGCTCACCAAGTCTAGCTGGACTGGGACTGAACGAACATGTGATCAAACCGGAGTCTCTGAATGTGGCTGACATGGGGGCTGATTGAGAAGCCATTGACAATGGCACTGGGTCTTGTTTTTTCTGCATGTACTGGCTTTTTGGGATCCTAGTCTGTTTGGATGCTCACCTTCCTCGACCTGGAGGGAGAGGAGAGGAACTTGAACTTCCCACAGGGCAGGAAACCCTGACTGCTCTTAGGACTGGAAAGGGAGGAGGAGAGGGAGTGGGGGGAGGAGGAGAGGGAGTGGGGGGAATGGGAGGATATGGGGAGGAGGGGAGGAAGTGGAAATTTTTATAAATAAATAAATAAATAAATAAAATGTGTTGTTTCAGGTGTCTTTGTCTAGGTTGTTTCACACGATATGGACTTTTGTTTTGCTTCATTTCATTTACCTGCAAATTTCAATACCCATTTTTATTTACATCTGAATTGTTTTCTATATTATGTGGTAAACACTTTTGTTATCCATTCTTCAGTTGAAGAGTATTAAGGTGGTTTATAGCTTATATACAGTTTATTTATAGTTTTCAGCCATAGTGAATTGAGCAACAGCTAACGTGACCTAGAAGGTGTCCTTGAATAAGAAGTCAATTCCTTTGGACATGTGACAAGCAGTGGTATAGTTCTTTCATATGCTAGATTTACTGTCAACTTCTTGACAATCATCCACACTGGTTTGTAGAGTTGTTCAATTTAGCAAACCCACCAAGAGTGAATGAGTGTTGCCTTTTCCCTTTATCCCTTGCCACCTTTCCTGTTTGTTTTCTTTTTTATCTTTGCCCTTCTGACTGGAGTTTGAAGAAATCTGAGCAGTGTTTTGATAAGAATTTCCAAATGATTAGTACAGACAGACAATTTTATGACACTTTTTGAGCAATTTCCTTCTCTTTATATCATTTATAAGTAAATTTTAGGTACAAGCTCTCAAATGGAGTATTTAGTTTATGCCTATGTTTTTGGAGTTCTTTATATATTATGGACTTTAATCCTGCCATTGAAAGAGCTGGCAAAGATTCCCTCCACCTTTGGGCTTTCTCTTCACTCAGCTTATTGTTTTTTTATTAACTAAACATTTTTTTCTTTTGTGAAGTCCTATTTGTAAACTTTCAATCTTAATTCATATCTCATATGTTTGCCTGTACCGAGCCTGTACTAGACATTGTTCATATGTTGGGATTTCTGGAGAAAGAACTTACTTATATGCTTTTACTTTCTATATAGAAGTATGGGACACTAAAAGATTTTTCTGTAAAGAAGCAATGCCTTCACTATTTAACTCACTGGACAGGCCCCTGCTATCCATAGACACACTGATAGGATAAATTCTCCAAGTCAGCTTAGAAAAATTTTTAAAAAAACAAAAAACCATGGAAAATTTTAGTCATGAAGATCTGAGAAATACGAGATGAGAGTAAGCAAAATAAAAATATTTGTGTGTGTGTGTGTGTGTGTGTGTGTGTGTGTGCATGTGCACATACATGGAATTTTCAAAGAATAATTATATTTTATAAATACATGTTCCTGGGTGTATATATATATATATATATATATATATATATATATATATATATATATATATATATGGCAAACTACCTATCTGAGCAAATAAGAAAGTAATTGCAGAGTACTGAATAAAGCATGGAACATGGTTTCAGATTCAGGGAAATGACACATGATTCAAACAGAGTCCTTGAACTCCCTCCATCATGCCTAAAGAACATACTGTAAGGTTTGTGAAACTCTTTTTTTTAAAAAAAAATGTAATGAAATTGTTTTATTTTTTTCAAAGTTTATTAAATTATAAAAGTTTCCATTTCTGCCCCTCCTCCCAACACCCTCCCACTCTCCCCACTTCCTCTCCTCCTTCCTCTCCATCCCAAAGAGCAGTCAGGGTTTACTGCCCTGTGGGAAGTTCAAGTTCCTTCCCCCTCCCTCCAGGTCCAGGAAGGTGAGTATCCAAACAGACTGGATCCAAAAATCCAGTATATGCAGAGGAAACAAGTCCCAGAGTCATTGTCAATGGCTTTTCAGAAAGACTCTGGGCCAGCCACATTCCGAGAATCCGGCCACATTCAGAGAATCTGATTGGATCATGTGCTCGTTCAGCCCCAGTCCAACTGGCCTTGGTGAACTCACATTAGATCAGTCCCCTTGTATCAGTGGGTGATGGCACCCCTCGCGGGCTGATTTTATTTTTCATTTTCTTCCTCCTTCTGCTCCTCATTTGGACCTTGGGGGGCTCAGTCCGGTGTTCCAATGTGGGTCTCCGTCTGGATCGCCATCCATCATCAGATGAAGGTTCCCTCTGGTCTTGCCTTCTTTGCTCACGTTCTCTTTCCTTCTGCTTCTCGTTTGGACCTAGGGAGTTAAGTCTAGTGTTCCAATGTGGGTCTCAGTGTGTTCCAAAACTTACGAAATAATTAGTAGAAGGGTGGATACTTTCAATATTTTATCATGTAGCCTAGTTTTCTGCATTTTGGCTCTGATATTCTTTGAAAGGATGATTTCCATCTACCAGTGAGCAACAAGGAGGGATTCAAATACCAAGTTGTCATTAGATTAATAATTGATGGATGTATTTTTATGGTTGTTGACCTTTTCAAAGTAAAAGGAAGAATCAGTCACTACTTGTTCTCAACAACTGTGCGGATATGTTTTTTGGCTTGGTACTCAGGTTTAGTACTGTCCTAAAAGGACAGTTTTAATCCATTAACTTAATGCATTAACTCAGTGGTATTTTCTCTAAAGAAAACTTTTCTTCTCTCCATTGTTCAAATTTTTAAATTCTAGTGTGACCATTCACATTAAAGCTTCTCCAGATTTCTTCTTAAATATTTAGATCTATGACATGCCTGTGCCCTACCCTGAAATAGCTTTTCTGTTAGATCTTCAATTTACCAGAAATGAAAAAAAGCCTACAACAACAAAACAAAACAAAACAAAACAAAACAGCAGCCCTTGTTGCAAAGAATGAGATTTTTTTTGAGCTCTTATATAGGAAAATCCTTCTTCATAGGATATCCACTGACAAGATACTTCTTTAGATTTCCAGTAGACCAGAGTGGTTATCCTGTTCACAAGTTCATTCTGACATTTTTGGCACTGTTACATTATGAAAGAAATATGAATTCTGTTTTAAAAAATAGGATTGAAACAGTAACAACATGAATCAATCATGATAACTCAAGAAAGTAATTATATATTCTCATTTCATTTTAGTGACAAATCACCTCAGAGTCGTCAAACTCAAGCAGTGCCTTTGGCTTTGGTTTCTTCCACATCCCAGGGCAAATTGTCTCATTAATTAAGATTGAAGTTGAATTAGAACAAGTTTCTTTTATCATTTTCTTCATGGTTATTTTTACTCTTTGCAGTGACAGGAATACCTCAAGGACATTCCCTCTGTCCTTGCTGGAGTAAAAATATATGCACAAACTAAATGCAAGAGGAAGGAGGTATATAGCAGTCAGGCTGTAAAAGGAATACACAAAAACAAAGAAAAAATTTCCTTTTCTGAGAAGTTGTTTTCAATACTGAAATAGTCTTTTTTCATTGATTTTCTTCTGTCTCTATGTATCACAAAACATTGAGAGTAGCTCTCAAAGTAGTCACAGCATTTAAATTAAAATAAAGGGCTTTTTATTATTACATCTATTTTATTTTAAATATTAAAATGCAATGAAGTTGTAATTCTTTCAAATTCCCTCATATTTTATCACATTTTATACTAATCTTAACAGCAAGGAACCGAAAGGATTCATTTTTATGCAGTTTACAGGAGTCAAGTAGTAAGAATAACTATGAATTACAAGTTCAGTGAATGAAAATAGCAATAATGTTGTACCTGAGATTCCTTCTTTCTGATATTTAAATCCTAACCTAATCTTCTTGTCCTGTCCCTCCCCTCTACCTAGCCCCTCCCCTTACAGCCTTTCTCTTCCCATTGCCCCATCTACTCCTCCACTTTTTCTACTCAGATACAGCCCAGCCCACCATGGATATCAGTCAGCCAACATATATCAAGCTGCACTGTGACCAGACAATCCCTCCTTCAGCTAGGTTAGATGAGCCAATCCTGCATGAGGAATGGGTCCCAAAATAAGGCAACAGAGGTAGAGACATTATGTACTTTCACTGTTAGGAAACCCACATGAAGACCAAGTTACACAACTGTAACATATGCAGAGGTCCCATGAGGCTCCCTGGTTTTCAGTTCAGCCTCTTTTAGACACCAGAGCACAGGTTTGATATTTCTGTAGGTTTTCATGTGGTACTCTTGACACCACTGTGTCCTACAATCTTTCCTCCTTTCTCCCACAGAGTTATCTAGGCTCAACGTGGAGACTGTTTGCCTGTGGGTCTCTGCATCTGTTTCCATAGTTGCTGGGAGAAGTCTCTCTGAAAACAGTTGGGCTATGCACCAATTGGTTCTTACTGTTGTTGCCTGTTTCTGAATGGTTTAAGTCCTCTAGGGTTGAGGGCAAGGAACAGCATCAGCTCCAGGGACTAATAGGTATGTCCTAGGCCTGGATCAAGGATGCAGGGAAGAGAAATCAGAGACGGGTGCAGTTCTATTGGCGAGCAGGTAACTCATGGTTGGTGTGGCCTGCTCCAGAGTGCCAGAAGTCTACTGAGGTTGAGGGAAGTGCCACATGTAGATCAGGGATGATCTGAGATAGCATAGCACCAGATATTATTTTTGTTTTCATTTAGTTTTTGATTTGTTTATTTGATTTTCTAACATTGCCTCAGTGCCATACATATTGAGAGAAATAATTAATAAGGTCTCTTGAACTGAGAAGCTTCTGTATAGCAAAGAACATAGTCAACCAGACATATCAGGCTATAGAATTGTAAAATCTTCATTAGTCATTAATCCATTTTAAAAACATAAGGACTCCAGAAATTAGTCATCAAAAGAACAATTAATCAAATAAAAATAAATACAACAGATCTAAACTGAAAACTCTCAATAGATGAACTTAAAATGACTGAAAGACATTCAAAAATGCTCAAATATAACATCCTTAACCATTGGAGAAATGTAAATCAAAATAACTCTTGAGACTCCATCTTTTTCCTGCAACATGACCAAGATCAAAAATATTGCTCACAACTTATACTTAAGAGAAATTCTTCCATTGCTGCTGGAAGTACAAACTGGTATAGCCTCTTTGGATCATAGTATGGCAAATTCTCAGAAAATTAGGTAACAAACTACCTCAAAACTCAGCTATACCTCTTTTGGGCCTATATACAAAAGATGCTCAACCATACCATAAGGACACGTGCTCAACTATGTTTACAGTAGAATTACTTTATCATACATAGAATCTGAAAACAACCCAAATGTATCTCTTCTGCACACCTTATAAATGAGATAGCCATAAATACCATAAAATATCTTTGAGTAACTCTAATTACATAAATTGAAAAACCTGTATAACAAGAACTTTAAACCTTTTAAGAAATTTAAGCCATCAGACAATGGAAAGATCTCCTATTCTCTTGTAAAGACAGCGCCAATATAGCAAAATTGACAATATTATTGAAAGTAATTTATAAATTTAATGTAAACGCTCATTAAATTTATAACGAAATTTTTAGACTTTTAAAAAAAGCAACTCTTAATCTTATGAGAAAAGACAAAATTTATGATAGCCTAAACAATCTTAAAATCCTGTATAATTAAAGAACTTTTGAATCTATTACAATCTTTGACTTTAAATTTTATTATAAAGTCATAGTATTGAAATTAATTTTTCTTGGATATAAATTTATCGGTCTATAAATTGCAGATTTTTGACAAAAAAGCAAAATTGTGAAATGGAAAAGAAACATTTTAACCTTTTTTTTATATTTTGTTAAATTTTGATCTTTATCTCTGAGGGTATAATATTTATATATTTATCTATTTTTTGTGGGTTTTTTACGTCTGGTCCCCTTTTTTGATTTTAATTTTATCTGTTTTTAATCAGTAATATAAAGCCCCCTGCATGTAGAAACTAGGGACTAAACTCTCTCAAAAAAATTAGGCAATTAACTATCTTTTTTTTTCTCATTAAACTTGTTTTAATGGGTCTCAAAATTCTGTGACAGATTTTTGGTCAAGTTGTTTCCATTAAAAAGTACTGATTTTGAAAACTAATAACTTAAAACTGCCACACACAAAAAAATGGTCCACAAAACATTCTCCTTTCCTTCTGAAGGTTTTACGATGCATTGTTATCATTAACCAGTCTTTTACTATTAAACTTAAATGGCCAATTGAGACAAACAGTTCTGAGACCGTTCTTCCACCACTGATTAAGACTGGGGTGGCAGGTGTTAGGGATAATATTCATTTAGCCTTCTGAGCTTTCTGGGCAGACTTGGTGACCTTGCCAGCTCCAGCAGCCTTCTTGTCCACAGCTTTGATGACACCCACAGCAACTGTCTGCCTCATGTCACGAACAGCAAAACGACCCAGTGGAGGATAGTCAGAGAAACTCTCAACACACATGGGCTTGCCAGGAACCATATCAACAATGGCTGCATCACCAGATTTCAAGAATTTAGGGCCATCTTCCAGCTTTTTGCCAGAACGACGATCAATCTTTTCTTTAAGCTCAGCAAACTTGCATTCTATGTGAGCTGTGTGACAATCTAGTACAGGAGCATAGCCAGCACTAATTTGGCCTGGGTGTTTCAGGATAATCACCTGAGCAGTGAAGCCAGCAGCTTCCATTGGTGGGTCATTTTTGCTGTCACCGGCAACGTTGCCACGTCTAACGTCTTTGACAGACACGTTCTTCATATTGAAGCCCACGTTGTCCCCTGGAAGAGCTTCACTCAAAGCTTCATGATGCATTTCAACAGACTTTACTTCTGTTGTCACGTTAACTGGAGCAAAGGTCACCACCATTCCAGGTTTTAGAACACCGGTCTCCACTCGGCCCACAGGGACAGTCCCAATACCACCAATTTTATAGACATCCTGGAGGGGCAGTCGCAGAGGCTTGTCAGTTGGACAAGTTGGTGGCAGGATACAGTCCAAAGCTTCCAACAGGGTGGTCCCACTGGAGCTACCATCTTTGCGAGTGATCTTCCATCCCTTGAACCAAGGCATATTAGCACTTGGCTCCAGCATGTTGTCACCATTCCAACCAGAAATTGGCACAAATGCTACTGTGTCAGGGTTGTAGCCAATTTTCTTAATGTAGGTGCTGACTTCCTTAACAATTTCCTCGTATCTCTTCTGGCTGTAGGGTGGCTCAGTGGAATCCATTTTGTTGACACCAACAATTAGCTGTTTCACACCCAGGGTGTAAGCCAGAAGTGCATGCTCACGGGTCTGCCCATTCTTGGAAATACCAGTTTCGAATTCACCAACACCAGCAGCAACAATCAGGACAGCACAGTCAGCCTGTGATGTGCCTGTAATCATGTTTTTGATGAAGTCTCTGTGTCCTGGGGCATCAATGATAGTCACATAGTACTTGCTCGTCTCAAACTTCCACAGGGAGATGTCAATAGTGATACCACGCTCACGCTCAGCTTTCAGTTTATCCAAGACCCAGGCATACTTGAAGGAGCCTTTTCCCATCTCGGCAGCCTCCTTCTCAAACTTCTCGATGGTTCGTTTGTCGATTCCACCACACTTGTAGATCAGGTGGCCGGTTGTAGTGGACTTGCCAGAATCGACGTGTCCAATAACGACGATGTTGATGTGAGTCTTTTCCTTTCCCATTTTGGCTTTGAATTAGCGGTGGTTTTCACAACACCTGCGTTCTGACGGCAAACCCGTTGCGAAAAAGCGGCAATTAACTATCTTATATAAAAGAAAATTGTCTTAAGGAACTCTTGAGTTGTTTTATTTTAATACTGGTGTCTTATTTGCCTTGTTTTTTTTTTTTTTAAAAAACATTATCAATTGGCCCTTTAATCAGCCCCTTAACATTGGAAGAGAAATATTTGTATCCATTAGTCAATATATCCTCATTATTTATTGGCTGGCTAGTCTCCCGAGGGCGACCTCTCAGGGTTTTTTATTTTTTAAAATTTGTAGATGGGTCCTGTAGACGAGTGTTCGACTGTAGCTGCTTTGGATCCCAGTGGTGCCTCCAATTGTAACATCCAAATCTGTGTTACCCTCTCTGTATGGGTCACGCGCCTCTGTATCTCTGTACCTTAAGCGAGTTTGGGCAAAGGCCTGGAGATTGAACAAAGACACAAGAGACCAGGGTCATTCAACAAGAGATCATCGAATGTCACTTTATTTAGCTTAATGCAAAGCTAATATACCTTGGCCCCAATAAAGAAATTTCCTCCCAGCCAGAGGGGAAACTGGCGCCGTATGGGACCTGGCACCATAGGGATACCTTCCCAGGCAGGGGATTGGGGGCGAAGAGCAGCGACAACAGCAGAGAGAAAACTTGGCGCCATGTAAAATTTCTCCTGGATAGACGAAAAATTACCATACCAAACAATGCCCTACAGCTAAATCATCAGGCTATGATAAAATAAACACAAAAATTAACAAAAAGCTTTAGCTGGCTGACCAAAATAGTTCTTGAGACACACCCCAGGGAATAAGGGGAGACCAGGGCCCTACACTCCTTCCTCTATCTTGTTCACATTGTCAGCAGCAATGGCAATGGTAATCCACTTTCCTTCAAGCTAAACAAACAACAAATACCATTGGAATTTGACTTCGTATTCACATCGCTGATCACAATCTTTGGAAATATGTAAAACAACTACAAATATAAATCAATAATAGTTTAATAGTTCAAAATTATGCTTCTAGGGATGAAGAATAAGGCAGGGTAATATGATAACTCAATTTACATAGCATTTTGAACCTGAGACTCTTCGGAACTACTCATATTTTGGTCTCCTATGTTCTGCAAATTCAACCCATTGTTTTCTTAGTTCAATTTTTTCATCTTTGAGAAATTTGGCTGAAAAAGGGTAACTGAGTAAAAGTCAGAAATGTTATTTCATAAATATGGACTTGCATGGACAAACTGAATGACACAACACACCCACAGAACTAAGTTATTGACGAACATTAAACCTATTCACAGACCAAATGAATTTACCTCAGCATGAGAATGAGCCAGACCAAATGCAAAAGCCAGCAGCAGAAACTTTACCAAGGCAGTGCCTGCCTTTGCTCTTCTTCAGATGCTTAAAATAAAATATTGGTTGTGAAGGAATTCAACTGACAAAGATTTTTATACAGTTAGTTAGAGGGAGATGCATGGAAACAACCAATGATTCTGCACCACAACAACCTGCATCTGTCTAGTATTTCTACTTTGATCCTGCTGAGTGGCATACGATCTCATATCCCTAAAGTAATAAGATTAGACTAAAGGTCAGGGTCTGTTGGGATAAGTAATTGAGCATTCCTGTCAGAAAGAAAGATCTATCCCTGTGAGAGCATTTAAGTAATCATTTTGCCTTCAGAACTATACTGATGGGTAAAGATCACAATGCATATGCTTACATCATACATGAGTCATTTAAAACCATGGCATCTGCTTTAAAATATATCCCAAAACTAAACATAATACTCTGCAGTTAAATTACATTGACTGTGGCCTGGGCTATAGGAGCCAAAGCAACCAAACTATTAGAAGATATGATGGTAAAACTTGACAAGGATTTCCTATAAGGGTATTGATATATCTTGTGCTACCTTTAAGTCTTCCAATATATTGACCACTTTATTCTTCTAGTACACTGAATTCAAAGACTATGGCACAAAACTACAAGAAATATCACCAAAGCTAACTGTATAAATAATAGAAAAATTCGTCTAGATGTCCTCTATCAATTCATATAGATATCGTTAATCAAAAGAAAACACTTCAAGTGAAACTATCTATAAAAATAATGGCACTCAGAAAAACTGTACAATGTGAAAATGAACTCTATATTCAAGTTCAAACTATGCTTAAATTTCCTACAGCAAGGACCCTCCTTGTCCAGTTGACTTCTTTTCACATCAAAACCAATGTCTGTGTTGTGCTTAGCCATAGGAACTTGTCATTCATTTCTAGGAACAACCAAGCATATAGGAACAACCAAGCATATCAGGACTCTGCAGTACTTGTTTATCCCCTGGGGTTTACCTCTCTGACACATGGAATAACCTATATCTAGCACTTTGGTATTTTCGGCTGACAACCCATGGTTACCAACTATGCCATTAAAATAAATTAGTGAGCCCTGGTGTGGGAGGTCCTTCTGTCTATTTGTTCTTGGTTAATGAATAAATAAAGTGCTTTGGAATGTTGATATGGCAGAACTTATGTATGTGGAAAGATTGAACTGAATGCCATGGGAAAGAAAGAATGAGGGACATGTCATGGGTCCGTGGCCAGGGGTAGCAGTGTTGAAACTTTGTTGGTAGGTCACAACCAAATGGTAATATACAGATTAATTGAAAGGGGTTAAATTAAGATGTAAGAGTTAGCCCGTAAGAAGCTAAAGCTAATGGGCCAAGTAATAATTTAATGAAAACAGTTCCTGTGTGATTATTTCAGGACTGGGTGACCAGGACAAACAAGTGTCTGCTTGCAACAATGGGCACACATATGGCCAATTAAATCCACATAAAAACCCAAGTAGGCTTGAAAAGGAATTCTAGACAAAAATAAAATACACAGTTAAACACAGCTTCTTGCTGTTTGCTGATGGTGTGCCTCAGCTTTTTTAAGAGAGATTTTTACTGATTAAGCCATAGCAGGAAAAAAGCTGGGCCATTTTGGAATGCCAGCTTTCTGAATTGTTCTGCCAGCATGACCTCTGGTTCTTTCAGGCAGGACATCCAGCTACAGAGCATTTGAGTAGGGTTTATGAGCAGTGTGCTGCAACTTGTTTGATTGCAATGTGGACCAGTTTTGTGCCTGGAATTGGGACTGTGTATGAGGCTCAGAGATTCACACAGCTCTGCCATGCTGGACTGTGCATATTGAGTAGACAGTACCGTATATACCATAGTAATAGCACAGCTTAAGTTTTAGACTGTGCGGAACAAGCAGTGGTTTACCATATTTGACCTAGCTATGGCACAGCTTAAGTTTTTAAGAAGCGCTTAGCATTTTAAGAAGTACTTCTGGTCAGAAAACAATTACAGATATGCAATAAAGACAAATTCAGATAAAAAGACCTGTAAATGCGTCATAGTGTTGGATAAATGTACATAGTCTTAGGAGAAAGAAGAAAAAGAATATATAGAGTCATAAAATAAAGTTAGTGCTTTAAAAAAGGGTTAAATCTTTAAAGAGACAGAGTACAGATTGTCATAGATTAAAAGGAATAAAGAAAAACAAGCCATGTGTATACGCAGAGAGGCTAGATTATGTATATTATTGTCTTTGACTTTTTGACTGTGAAGGAGCTAAGTACAGAGAGGCATTTCATTGTATGGACTGCAAAGTTAAACCAACATAAAGGGATCTTGATTTCAAAATATGAGTCTAAGGATATGTTGTTTTGGAAAAGAGGTTTTTCTTTTGTTTTCACAGAAGATGAGAACCTGTGGATTGCTTCCAGACCAATATGGTTTCATAAACCAAGACAATCTGAAGTGTAAAGGTGAACACCCTCAAAAAATTACTTCACCAAAATGGTGACTGAGATCAACCTAACACACAGGATACACCATAAAAGACCTGATTAACAGGGCCCCCAATCATTAGGAAGCAGTATGGAAAAAATATGCCCATATTCCCAAACACTGTCTATAATTGTTTATTTACATTTAAAGGAGGATATGATATAGATATGAATAATTTTCATTGGTATAGACCTTAGTTTCTTAATACAAATTTAAGGTAAATTATGTTATAGTATATATGTATATTTCTCCACTTGATTAAGATATTGTGATAGTGTAGCTCATTTAAAAAATATAACATATGATTAAAAATATATGCTAATAGATAATCATCTATAATAGTCAAGCTTGTAGTCATGGTAGATTTTTTAGATATATAGAGATATATTTCAGTTAGATAGGTATTCCTCAAATCTTTAAGAGAACTTCAGAATATGGCATTTGAAATGTTTAAAAACTTAAGACTTTTCATGACAATGAGACATATTTCCTTCTGGCTGTACTAATCTACTTCAAGAGGAAGATGGGCATCAAAGAGGTTCCTTATGGAACTGCTTAGCCATTTGGGCAAGAAACTGCTTTTGCCTGGAATAATGAACTGGACTTGCAGCATCCACAGAGAAATGACTGTTGAACTTACCTAAAGGTGTGACAATTCTTTGGGGTTCCTGTTTCATAAAAGAGTCTGTGAGACATTCTGCAATATACAAAGGAAAGTAACTGGCAAAATAGCAATACAGAAAGAACTGTCTTTGAAATTTCTTGCATCATGAAAAAGTCTGCTGGATACTATGGCCCTGTAGGTTGAAGATGGATGCCCCAAAGTTACAAAAGAACTTTGGGTGACTGTCCAGGCAGCGATATGTCTCTATCAATTCTAGAGTTTTGTAAGATGCTTACAATGAACTTCCTGTTTACATAGGTAATATTATATCCTTCTGATATCTTTGATAGAGTTGAAGAATTTATAGTTGTAGTTAGTTTTCCTTAGTCATGATAAAAGATGAAGTAAATATAATTATTGTAACTGTAATTCTTGCTTGATACCTCTTTTGTTATATGTAATTTTACTATGATAAACTTAAAACCTTCCTTTTTATTTAAACAAAAAAGGGGAAATGGTGTGGGAAGTTCTTCTGTCTCTGTGTTGCTTTTCTTGGTTAATGAATAAAGGAAATGCCTTGGCCTGTTGATAGGGCAGAACTTAGATAGGCAGGGAAGACAGAACTGAATGCTGGGAGAAGGAAAGAGTCAGG
Source organism: Myodes glareolus (assembly GCF_982192425.1). NCBI lineage: Eukaryota > Metazoa > Chordata > Mammalia > Rodentia > Cricetidae > Myodes > Myodes glareolus. The sequence continues at coordinate 123,597,415 of NC_142053.1, forward strand.
GAGATGCCATGGACCCATGGTCAGCAGTAGATGTGCTGAGACTTTGCTGGTAGGTCACAACCTCATGGTTATATACAGATTAATAGAAATGGGTTAAATTAAGATGTAAGAGTTAGCCAATGAGAAGCTAGAGCTAATGGCCCAAGCAGTGATTTAATGAAAACCATTTCTGTGTGATTATTTTGGGGCTGGGCAGCTAGGACAATCAAGCAGTCTCCTTGCAACACAGCCCTTCATGACATTTTCTTTAAATTATATACTATTATTATCTCTATTTTTTAATTTTGAGATTATAGTATAATTACATCATTCCACACTTTCTTTTTTTCTCTGTAAACCCTCCAATATTCACCCCTTCATTTCTTTCAGTTTTGTGGACTCTTCAATCACTAAATGTTTTTACATGCATATGAGTTCCAAGGTAGCAAGTAAGTCCTAAACTTTTATCTAAAGATTTGGAACCGGGAATAACAGAAGAAACTTATCATGCAGCAGTTGTTGTTTTGGTCTGGGTTTGTTCACTCAGTAGACTCTTTTATAGAGCCTGCCATCTGCCTACAGAAGTCATGATTTCAATTTTCTTTACAATGGAAAATTTATAACATGCTGTACATGTATCACTATTTCATTATCCATTAGAAAGCTGTAGAACATTTAGATTGTTTTAATTTCCTAGCTGTTGTGAATAGAGAAACAATGAACATGCATGATAAAGAACCTGAAAGGAGTTTCTAATTATACATATTCACTTTTCCATGAACAATAAATACATTGGAAGGAGTGGAATTTTCACTCAAATGTTGATCCAAATCTTTCTGCAAAGAATAACCACCAGCAATATGTTCCTTAACATTTTTAATGAAACAGTTTCTTTTAACTATTACCAAATTAATAACCATTTGTGAACCCTGATAATTTATAAAAGAGCTGTGCTCTTTTGTTAATACATACTATGGTATAAACATACCTCAAATGTATCAACTGTAATGACTCAGAAAATCAATACTGTTTTAATTTCAGTTGAGTGACAAATAGAGAGCCAAACCTCAAGAAGTGCCTTTGGCATAGGATTCTTTTTTTTCACATCAACTTATTTTAATAATAGGATATATTGGGGAAAAACTAGATGGGGGAAAACCCTTTAGTATGCAATATTTTTTTAGAAAGTAATTTTATTAAATTATAAAAGTTTCCATTTCCACCCTTCCTCCCAAAACCTTCCCACTCCCCCCACTACCTCTCCTCCTCCCTCTCCATCCCTAAGAGCAGTCAGGGTTTCCTGCCCTGTGGGAAGTTAAGTTCCTCCCCCCTCCCTCCAGGTCCAGGAAGGTGAGTGTCCAGACAGACTGGATCCAAAAATCCAGTATATGCAGAGGAATCAAGTCCCAGTGTCATTGTCAATGACTTTTCAGAAAGTCCCCAGGCCAGTCACATTCAGAGAATCTGGCCACATTCAGAGAGTCTGGTTGGATCACGTCCTCGTTCAGTCCCAGTCCAACTGTCCTTGGTGAACTCTCATTAGATCCGTCCCCTTGTATCAGTGGGTGATCGCATCCCTCGCAGTCCTTATTTCCTTTTTCATTTTCTTCATCCTTCTGCTCCTCATTTGGACCTTGGGGGGCTCAGTCCGGTGCTCCAATGTGGGTTTCCCTCTGTATCGCCATCCATCGTCGGATGAAGGTTCCCTCTGGTCTTGCCTTCTATGCTCACGTTCTCTTTCCTTCTGCTTCTCGTTTGGACCTAGGGAGTTAAGTCCAGTGTTCCGATGTGGGTCTCTGTCTCTATCTCCATCCATCGCCAGATGAAGGATCTATGGTGATAAGCAAAATATTCATCAGTATGGTTATGGGCCAAGGCCGTTTCAGGCACCCTCTCTTCTGTCCAGAGAACAATATGGGGATCTCTCCTTGGACCTGGGATCCCATTTTTAATCAAGTCTCCTGCAAACCATAAAATGAATCCCTTAGTTGAAATATATTCTTCCCTGATCCCATATCCATCCTTCCTCCCTCCCCCCCATTCCAGTTCACTGAGCTTTCCCCATTTCTCCCCTACACCCTTCTCTCTAACCCTCTCCCCTTCCAACAACCCTCTCACCCCCCTTCCACCTGAGGTTACCTGGGACTCTTGTCTATTTCCAATCTCCAGGAGGATAGCTACATGATTTTCATCAGGTTCATCTTCTTATTTAGCTTCTCTAGGATCACGAATAATAGGCTCAAAGACCTTTAATTTTGATTAGAATCCACTTATGAGTGAATACATACCATATTCCTCTTTTTGGGTCTGGCTTACCTCATTCAGTAAAGCGTTTTCTATTTCCATCCATTTGCATGCAAAAGTCAAGATGTCATTGTTTTTTACCGCTGAGTAAAACTCTAATATGTATATGTTCCACACCTTTTTTAACCATTCTTCTATTGAGGGGCACCTAGGTTGTTTCCAGGTTCTGGCTCTTAAAAATAGTGCTGCTATGAACATAGTTAAACAAATGCTTTTGTAGTATGTTAGGGCATCTCTTGGGTAAATTCCCAAGAGTGGAATTGCTGGGTCCTGAGGGAGGTTGACTCCCAATTTCCTGAGAAACCGCCACACTGATTTCCACAGTGGCTGCACAAGTTTGCATTCCCACCAACAATGGATGAGTGTTCCCCTCATTCCACATCCTCTCCAGCATAGGCTATCATTGGTGTTTTTGAGTTTGGCTATTCTGACAGGTGTAAGATGATATCTCAAAGTTGTTTTGATTTGAATTTCCCTGATCGCTAAGGATGTTGAGCATGACCTTAAGTGCCTTTTGGCCATTCGAAGTTCATCTGTTGTGAATTCTCTGTTCAGTTCAGTACCCCATTTTTTAAATTGGGTTAATTAGAGTTTTAGTGTCTAGTTTTTTGAGTTCTTTGTATATTTTGGAGATCAGACCTTTGTCTGTTGAGGGGTTTGTGAAGATCTTCTCCCAGTCTGAAGGTAGCCTTTTGATCTTACTGACAGTGTCCTTTGCTTTACAGAAACTTCTCAGTTTCAGGAGGTCCCATTTATTCATTGCTTCTCTTATTGTCTGCGCTCCTGGGGTTCTAAATAGGAAGTGGTCTCCTGTGCCTATATCTTGTAGAATACTTACCACTTTCTCTTGTATCAGGTTCAAAGTGGTCGGATTAATGTTGATGTCTTTAATCCATTTGGACCTGAGTTTTGTGCATGGTGATAGATATGGATCTATTTTCATTCTTCTACAGGTTGACATCCAGTTATGCCAGCACCATTTGTTAAAGATGCTTTCCTTCTTCCATTGTATACCTTTAGCTCCCTTGTCAAATATCAGGTGTTCATACGTTTGTGGGTTAATACCCGGGTCTTCTATTCGTTTCCATAGGTCGACTTCTCTGTTGTTATGCCAATACCAAGCTGTTTTCAATACTGTTGCTCTGTGATAGAGTTTGAAGTCAGGGATGGTAATGCCTCCAGAAGTTCCTTTATTGTATAAGATTGTTTTGGCTATCCTGGGTTTTTTATTTTTCCATATAAACTTGATTATTGTTCTCTCCAGGTCTGTGAAGAAGTTTTATTTGGATTTTGATGGGAATTGCATTGAATCTATAGATTGTTTTTGGTAGAATTGCCTTTTTTACTATGTTGATTCTCACAATCCAAGAGCAGGGGAGGTCTTTCCATTTTCTGGTATCCTCCTCAATTTCTTTCTTCAAGGACTTAAAGTTCTTGTCAAAAAGCTCTTTCACTTCCTTGGTTAGAGTTACCCCAAGATATTTTATGCTATTTGTGGCTATTATAAAAGATGATGTTTCTCTGATTTCCCTCTCTGCTTCTTTATCCTTTGTGTATAGGAGGGCAACCGATTTTTTGGAGTTGATCTTGTATCCTGCCACATTACTATAGGTGTTTATCAGCTGTAGGAGTTCTTTGGTAGAGTTTTGGGTTCGCTTATATGTACTATCATATCGTCTGCAAATAACGAAAGTTTAACTTCCTCCTTTCCAATTCGAATCCCCGTGATCCCCTTATGTTGTCTTATTGCTATTGCTAGAACTTCAAGCACTATATTGAAGAGGTATGGAGAGAGTGGACAACCATGTCGTGTTCCTGATTTTAGTGGAATGGCTTTGAGTTTCTCTCTGTTCAATTTGATGTTAGCTGTCGGCTTGCTGTATATTGCTTTTATTATATTTAGGTATGATCCTTGTATACCCAATCTCTCCAACACCTTTATCATAAAGGGGTGTTGAATTTTGTCAAATGCTTTTTCAGCATCCAATGAAATGATCATATGGTTTTTTTCTTTCAGTTTATTTATATGATGGATTGCATTGATAGATTTGCATATGTTGAACCAGCCCTGCATCTCTGGGATGAAGCCTACTTGATCATAAAGGATAATTTTTGTAATGTGTTCTTGGATTCGATTTGCCAGTATTTTATTATTTTAGCGTCAATGTTCATGAGTGAGATTGGTCTGTAATTCTCTTTCTTGGCTGTGTCTTTGTGTGGTTTTTGTATCAGGGTAACTGTAGCTTCATAAAAAGAATTTGGCAATGATTCTTCTGTTTCTATATTGTTCAAATACATTAAGGAGTATAGATATTAGATTTCCTGGAAGTTCTGGTAGAATTCTGCATTGAAACCATCTGGTCCTGGGCTTTTTTTGGTAGGGAGATTTTTGATAACAGCTTCTAATTCTTCACGACTGACAGGTCTATTTAGATTGTTCACCTGGTCTTGGTTCAACTTTGGTATATGATACATATCTAAAAAAATGTCCATTTCGTTAACATCTTCCAACTTTGTGGCATATAAAAATCTAATGATTCTCTGAATTTCCTCTGTGTCTGTGGTTATGTCCCCCTTTTCATTTCTGATCTTATTAATTTGCATGTTCTCTCTCTGCCATTAGATTAATTTGGATAGGGGTTTGTCAATCTTGTTGATTTTCTCCAAGAACCAGCTTTTTGATCCCTTGATTCTTTGGATTGTTTTCTGTGTTTCTATTTTGTAGATTTCAGCCCTCAGTTTGATTATTTCCAGTCTTCTACTCCTCCTGGGTGAATCAGATTCTTTTTTTTCTAGGGCTTTCAAGTGTGCTGTTAAGTCTCCAATGTGTGCTTTCTCCGTTTTCTTTAATTGGGCACTTAGTGCTATGAACTTTCCTCCTAGCACTGCTTTCATAGTGTCCCATAGAAACCTATGGGACACTATGAGGTATTGCTATTTTTAATATTTTAATTCTACCTACCCCATAGCTTCGAAGATCTTTCAATTATCTAGGGTCTTCTTTAATTTCTTTGTGAAAGATTTAAATTTCTTGTCATACAGGTCTTTCACTTTTATGGTTAGAGTTACTCTCAGGTATTTTAAGCTATTTGTGGCTATCATCTGCTGTGGGAAAGTTTACAGCTAGTAACTACCTGTCTACTGGGTTGTGGCCATATAGATTACATACGTGAATGCTGAAGCTCTACAGTCTTTTTTCTCTCATCCTGCTAGTTCTTGCTAGGCTAGATCATATTGTTTTGGATCTCATCTCCATCCACCCTTCAAGCAGAGAATTCAGGTTTTATAAGTTTTCCCCTAAATAAATAATGGTCTTTCAATTCTGAGCCAGTAAGAGATTTTTCTGACCATCAATCATCAAAAGAACAAATAATCAAAAAAAAATGGGGCACAGACCTAAACACAGAACTCTCATCAAAGGAATATAAAATGGTTGAAAGACACTTAAAAAATGTTCAACTTTCTTAGCCATCAGAAAAATACAAATCAAAACAACTCTGAGACTTAATCTTATACCTGTAAGAATAACCAAGATCAAAAACACTGATGACAACTTATACTGGAGAGGATGTGGGATAAAGGGAACTCTCCTCTATTGCTGGTGGGAGTGTAACCTGGGACAGTCCATTTGGATATCAGTATGGAAATTTCACAGAAAATTAGAAAACAACCTGCTTTCAGACCCAGCAATACCACATTTGGGTATAGACCCAAAGGATGCTCAATCATACCACAAGAACATGTGCTCAACTATGTTCATAGCAGTATTGTTTGTTATAGTCAAAACCTGGAAACAACCTAAATACCTCTCAACTGAAAAATGAGTAAGGAAAATGTGGAACTTTTACACAATGGAGTACTACACAGCAGAAAAAATGATGACATCTTGAAATTTGTAGGCAAATGGCTAGATCTTGAAAATGTCATATTGAGTGAGGTAACCCAGACTCAGAAAGACAAGTATCATATGTGCTCACTCATAAGTGTCGTTTAGACATAAAGCAAAGAAAAATTAGCCTACAATTCACAATTCCATAAAACCTAGACTACAATGAGGACCCTAAAATAGACATACACGTATCCAATCTACTTTGAAGATAGAAAAAGATAAGATCTCCTGAGTAAACTGGGAGCATGAGTACCACAAAAGAGGATAAAGGGGAGGGGAGAGGAGAAAAAATATTGGTGTGGGAGAATTGTCTGTATTCTGTCAATCATGTTTTAAATAAACACTGATTGGCCAGGCAGGAAGTAGAAGCAGGGTGAGGAGAACAGGAGTATTCTGGGAAGAAGGAAGCTCTTTCCCCATTCCTGCCCAGACTACAGAAGAAGCAAGATGTGAGCTACCTCACTGAGAAAGGTGCTGAGCCATGTGGCTAACATAGATAAGAATAATGGGTTAATATAAGCTATAAGAGCTAAAAAGTAGCCTGAGCTAATGGGTCAATCAGCTTTATGTGATTTTCTTTGGGGCTTGCCAGTTGTGGGGTACCAGGTAGGACAGAAACCCCAACAAGCAGGCCCCTTCATGTTACAAAATATAGCTCAATAAAAACAACAAAAATATTTAAACACTTCTTTAAAAATATTTACTACTTTTTATTGCTATTTCTTTTCTCTCCCAAGCCTATGTACATTTATCTAACACCTTGATCCATTTAGAGGTCTTTTCCATTTGGATTTGTCTTTATTGTGTGCATATCTAATTATTTTTAGACTAGGAGCACCCCTTTTTCTTTTAAATGCTAAGTAGGATGGCTAGGACCAACTACACAGCATTGCCTGTTGGCTCTGCCCAGTCCAACATGGTGGAAGCATGTTCACTGCCTGTGAGAGCCATGCACATTGCCCGAGGTCCTGGGTCACAGCAGGTCTGTGTCACCATTAATCAATTTGTAAACCTTGCTCACAGACCCTATACAAGGCTTTGCTTCCTTAAAGAGCCAGAGATGTACATGCAACTAGCATGAATTAGCTTGCTGCCATTTCTTAAAGAAACCACGTTTTTCTTTTTTGTATTTATTGTATTTTTTATTTTTTATTGTATTTTTTTGTTTGTTTTTGCTGCTAGTACTAAATCAGGAAGACCTCTGTGAAAAGAAGCATCACCTCTGCTCAGTGTCAACAAACAGAACATATCAGAAAAAAAATCGGCTACCAAGAAACTGTGCTTAACCCTTGTTTATGTGGGACTAGAAGCCCTCTATTTTTGTTTTAAGCTTTTTTTTAGGTCATATGTGGATCCATACCCAAGACAGCAGATACCATTTTGTTGTCTGATGGTACTCATACGTTTCTCAGTTGCCCAGGCCCAAAATAATTACACAGAAACTATATTATTACAACATTGCTTGCTCTATTAGCTCACACTTCTCATTGGCTATATCTTATATCTGTAAAATTAACCCATTTCTAATAATATATGTATTATCATGTGGTTATGACCTACTGATAAGGTTCCATTCAGTGTCTGGTGTCTATTTCCTGTGGCAGCTATATGACTTCTTGACTATGCCTACTCTCTTCTTTATTAACCAATGCTATTCAGAGCATACAGAGGAGAATTTCACATCACGTGCTATTAAAGGATGTAAGTAATAAAACAGTGTACCCACTCAAATATCTATGACTTATCACAATTACCAGCATGACAAGTTATGCATAAAGAACCAATGAGTAGAATTCATATGTTGGTGACAACTAACATCTATCTAATTGGACCAAATGCCCAATGAGGAGGAGGGAAAGCTATGGTACAGGAAGGCAAGTCAACCACAAAGGGCCATTGAGGTCATGATATATAGAAAAAAATTACTATCATCATTTTTATTGACCAGCATAATTCCATAATACATTCTAAATCTCATCTTTCCAGCTGCAGATATGCATAGTTGTCACTCTTCAGCAAAGAAATCTCTCTTTTCAACAAATGGAGGTCATCACAGAAACCCACAAATGAATTCAATGCAGAAATCAATGAATCATGGCAAACCCAACCCCACTGAATACATCTATAGCTCACTCCTCTATATATGGCACACAGAACATTCCAAGAGAGGGAACAGAAAGATTGTAAAATTCATAATACTAGAACATCTGCAGTCATATAGTCTCTCTAGAAATTGCTGGAACAATGGCAATATCAACTAACATGTTAATGTGGAAGAGGAAAATTTTTGAGGGAATCCACACATAGAAAATGACTAATAGGAGAATAATAACTGCTGCGAACAAGACTAAGACAAATCTTCCCAGGAAGAACATCCTGATTGTTTACCCAGTGCAGAGTGATCAGCCTTAAAAGTCAATTGCAAATCCTTACCTCTCTAGTCTTTTAACTCCAATCCTCCCATCTCACCCAACCTCAGCAACACATGTGGCAGACTCACCCCACAATCTTATCCCAACCTAGTGGATTCCACAAATCTTTAGTGTTCAAGATTGATCACCCATAGAGCAAAAGCAGACTCTTTAGGTGTTAATTGTATTTATTTGTATATACATGCATGCATACATACATACATAAAATAAAAATCAAAGGAAAAGAGCCAATATACTTGAAAGTAGGTCAAGGAGGGGTTCTAGCTGAGAGAGAATGGAAGGAAGAATATTGCGAGGAATATAATGTTAAACACTACATTAAAACAGGATTAATTATATAAAAAACAGAATTCAATATTTGCCATTTTAGACAGAATATTATTTTAATATAACACAATACTGGAGTTAAAACATTTTACATTCAAGACAATGAATTATTTTACTTTGGTTTTTGTTCTTTGTGTTCTAATACATATTGCTCATCAAATCATCGTGGTGTAGAATTTGTAAAATATACAATTTCTGTAAGAAATAGAGAGGATGAATGTGAATAGAAAAAAATCTACTTATATGTGAACTGCAAAATTCATCACAGTTCACATCTTTATTTTATAAATTTCCTAGAAATCAATGAGAAATAATTTCTTACCTAAAGGGCTGTGAAGAGCATGAATGAAAAGGAAACTGCATATTATATCATCTGGTATTTTTGATTTGGGCTCTGTGTGCATTATACCTCCATTTAATACTGTATATTTAAATTCCAACTTTGGGGTGTAAAATTATATTTTAAATCTTTGAACACTTTCTATGAAATTTGAAGTGTTCCAAGTAACAGGCATTACTTTCCAGATTGAAAAACAAACTGTCCTGATTTGACCTTGGCCAAAATGAATTAGGCAAATAGCCTAGAATTGAAACCAAAGCCACAGGGAATTTTTGAGATTGGGGACTCTGTGGTGATTTGTCACTCAACTGAAAATAAAACAGTATTTACTTTTCAAACTCTCATGGTTGTGTCAAGTTGGTACTGACTATATCTTAGTATGATTTAAAAGTATTCCTGTATCTTTTATAAGACAGTTGGGATAAAATGTAGATATTAATTTGGGAATAATCAAATATATCAATTTATTTTATTTAAAATAGAATGTTTTTAATGGATAGTCTTGTAGCAAAAGGAGTGGTGGCTGTGCTTCCGCCAGAATCCCGGTTCCCTGGCTAGTTTACACCTGAAATAATTACATGGAAACTCTATTCTTTTAAACACTGCCAGGCCCGTTACCTCCAGCCTCTTATTGGCTAACTCTCACATCTTGACTAACCCATATCTAATAATCTGTATGCCACCACGAGGTCATAGCTTACCAGGAGGATTCTAACCCACATCTATCTTGGGCAGGAGAAGCATGGTGTCTGACTCATTGCCTTCTTTCTCCCAGCTTCTTGTTCTGTCTACACTGCCTACCTAAGCTGCTGTGCTATCAAAAGCCAAGGCAGTTTCTTTATTAACCAATGAAAGTAACACATAGACAGATGACCCTCATACATCATAGTCTAAGCAAAAGAATTTTGGTAAGCATGAGGTCACTGGTCACAAACATATAATTCAAGTAATTTTACACTATATGCTACAGCTATGTCAAGATGAACTACAGACCTATATTTTTAATACAAGAATCTAAAGAATTGATCATCTTAAGGTCTAAGAATGTGGACACTGGTCATAGAGAAATTTTTTTCACAAAATTATCAGTGAATTAATGTCTTATCTTAGGATTTTCAGAGGAGATAGAGAGAAGAAGAAATCCTAATCAATCTTTAGATATGTAGGATGCTGAGACATAGTGGTGAAGTAGTAGGTAGCGGTTTCATATGCTTTTACTCCAGAAAGGACACTGGGAATATCCAGAACATACCCCTCCCATACATAAGAGGGAAGAAGTAAATAATAAAATAAATATGTTCTGATTTGCACTCAACCCGAATGAATGATACAAATTGCCTTGGGTTATACAGGAATCCAAAGTCCAAGGTACAACCTGAGGTTGGGGACTCAGAAGGATTCAGTCACTCATCTATTTACTTTTCAGAATCATCATGCCTAATTCATCTTAGTGATGTTTAAATTACAGTTGGTTTCTTATCAGAAATCATATCTTTATAAAGTACTGGTGATCAATGTATGTATTAGTTTAAAAATAATAAAAGTATAGTTTTATTGAGAAAGCAAGAAGTATGTTGCTGATGAATACTCAGTGCATAAGGAATTTAATAAGCATATGAGCCCAGAATATCACTCCTTACAATGTATTTATTTGGGGGAGAAATGAAGATCTCTAGTCAGAAACTTCTGAATATTTTCCATAGTAAAATATAGCTTACAGGGAAATCAGAGAGTCATATACTTAAGAGGCAAAGCTGGAGAAAATTTAAGATAACTTGTCACAAGAAGTTTCAAAGCTTTTATACTAGACCAATGAAATATTCTTTAATGAAAACATCATTATATATTGTCTTACATAGAAGAGAGGCTGATGAGAGAGGCAAACAGTATCAAATTTAGATATTTTGTCGTTCAAGATATATTGAAGAAATGGTTAAAAGAAAATCCATACCACTGAGTGGTGGTGGCACATGCCCTTAATCCAAGCACTTGGGAGGCAGAGGCAGGCAGATCTCTGTTAGTTAGAGGCCAGCCTGGTCTACAAGAGCTAGTGCCAGGACAGGCTCCAAAGTCACAGAGAAACTCTGTCTTGAAAAAAACAAAAACAAAAGAAGAAAATTCATACCTTTGGACAGGAGATATAAAAACATCATTCATAGTAGCACATATACTCAGAATATGTAAAAGAAATCTCTAATAGCAATAAAAAATAGCACATAACCATGACAAATAATTATACCTATTGAGAATAATGAAGTGAAACAGTCATGGAACAAGTCACATTATGCATTTTGAAAATATAAAACTATAAAACTCCAGTTAGATAGCATAATAAACATATGACAATGTTTCTCTCAAATGGCTAGGTACTGGGAAATGTAGATATAATAATATTCTTATATGGGTGTTTGTTAAATATGAAGTCATACATGTGCCTTCTTTAATCCAGATTCTTCCTACATATCAAATCAAGAAATACTGTGGCACAGCTCTTGAGAAACTATAGTAAGTGAATGATATATTTGAAAATGTCAGCAAATAGAGAAATATCATTAGTCTGCAATGGGATTATAATGTGGATTTTCCTCTCAGTCATACTCACTGAAAACAGGAAACAAAAGCACATGTAGAAAGTCTTAAAACTGATTTCTCTTCTACTGTTGTTCTATAATTATAGATTTGGAAAAAGACATATATCACAGAAATGTCACAAAAGTTAAGACTGGAATTTGGAATGTGGTGGAGGGGTTGCCTCTAAGAAGCACTATGTGGGAGTTAGGGGCCCATGTCCATAAAACTAAAGGCACAGATTGTCTTGAGTTGCACAATTCATTTAACATGTTACAATGATTTTCTTCTTCTTTTTCTAAGGAGATGGTTTGTCACATATATGCCCAATATGTATTTTTTACTAAAAATTTATTCTTTGAAAATTCCATACATATATAAGTCATTATCTTTACTCTTATAACCTCTTATATATACACCCTAAGCTTCACAAACCCCACAACTCAATAAACCTATTAATTAGAGTCAGGTCATTTAGTTTATTTTGTGATCCAATGAGTTTATTCAGGCCTACCTGTGGGACCATTGCGTTGGAACTAAGCATTGGACCATAGTGGTCTCAGGACTGCATACCTAAGTGAAAGAAGGGTTCTACCTAAAGCAATGACACATTGAAGGCATAAGTCAAAAATAACTCCACACCAGTTTGGCATTATGATTAATAGAATGGTTATTTATTCAAAGGGGAAAAACTTACAGATCACCGTCCTGGACAACAGCCCCTCTGCGCGATCAGGAAAGAAATCTAGGAGCTGGAAGTAGAGCCAGAAGTCAGAGAGAGAATGGAGGACAGCCACTGCTTTTTTAAAGAGAGAGAGAGACCACACCACAATGGGCTGGTATCTCAGCAGCTATTGGCTGAAGGAACAGAAGGAGCTCCCGCAGCACCTCCCCCTTTTGTTTAAGTAAGAGAGTTCTAAGCTTACTACAAAATTATATACATTAAGAACAAACCTACGAAATTATATACAATAAGTACAAATATCTTATTCTAACTAGTTTAAGTCTTGTATAATAAATAACTTGGCCAAGTCATGAGAAGAAAGTAACTACAATTATATAGTCTTCAACCCCATCGAAAATCTGAGAAGGGAAATAATGTTACCTGAGTAATTAGGAAGTACAATCAAACAACTTCTAAAACATGCAACAAATCACAGGGACAACTTGCTACCTGAACAACTACCCAAAGTCATGTTTGCAGCGTTGAAGCAACCAACTTTGGCTAGGCCTAACATAACTGACATACCATTTTCAAAGGAAAGAAACTTTTCAAAACTATCTTACCCTCTCTTGGCAGGATATGACAGTCCTGTTTTATGCATTTATGGATACTCTGTATCTCTGTCAGTAGTTGAGGTATGGGCATTTCTATACCCAAAGACCAGTTCTGCCAAGAAGAAAGGCTTCAAGTGGAGTGTCTTTGGTGCTCAACATTCTCTCGGGAATAGATTGGTGTTACCAAGAGCGATTGTGTCTCACTACCATGAAACTCTGAGTTACATTAAAAGCCATTTTCTACAGCTCTTTGAAGAGGTTGAAGATTATCTATCTATACTGAATATAATCTCTATGTATCTAATTAGTCTAATTATAAATTAGATTAGTCTAATTATAAATTAGTCTGATTAGTCTAATTATATATGATAAACATAGATGACTATTGATTTATATAATTCTCAATATCTATCTAACTTAAAGACTAAGACAATAAACAACCGTGCAATAAATGAGGACAATATAACCTCCAAATGTAAACAATGTACAAGTATACACTGCAATATGGTAATATATACACATATATATATATATACAATATATAAGTATCTTAATCAGAGGTAGAAATGTACAATGCAATGTGGTAAATATACATATATCAATATTATATATATATGTATATATATCAAAACATAAAAAATGTTTTAAACAGAGGTAGAAGCATGCATGCATACAATAGTCAATATAATTTTACTTAGTATCAATATACAAGAATCAATACCAATATATTTATCTAAAAACAATAACTCACAAGTCCCAATCTATTATCACATCATCCAATTGTCCAATTATCCCTCTTTTTTTTTCAAAAAAGATCCCTGAGCTTATAAAATTCCTCCTCCAACCCTCAACCATATACTAATTATAATCAAACCCTAAATGATGTCCCTAAACCCAAGGACAAACTTTGCTGGGAGAGGGGACATTATCTTCTAGAATTACTTCCAACTGTCATGGGGGTGACATTTTTTTCTGGGAGATCCTCTGAAGGTAAAATGATGGTTAAATTTCGATAATAATGTCTTTTAAAATTGCAAATAGTTTCTGAGTATTTTGTGGAGGTCTGGCCAGAATGTTGTACAAGATGTCCACCATTTCAGCTAACCAAGTTGGAACTGCCTTGTGCAGCTGGTACCCAAAACTGGTCTTGTATTAGCACTATCAGTATCATGACATCATATCAACCAGGTGGAGTTGTTGTTATGGGGCCCCATCTTCTTCCTGGAAACTTCAAATGTCATTGCAGGAAAAACTTATTGTTCATTGTGGAAAACTTAAACATTAATCATATAGACATATACAGCCATACATATATTCAATGAAAGGCATGATAGATATATTCAATGAAAGGTATGATAGACATGAAGAAAAGCAACCATGTTTTCTAGACTCATATTTTTTTCTGTCCCATATCATGGCTCTTGACATGAGACAGAAACTCCAGAAACTCTGTGTTTTTCTTTTAACAACAGGCTTGGAAGTAGAGAGCTACTGAGCCAGAGTCCAACTCCAAAACCAGCTCTATAAATTTTGAAATATGATTTAGTATATTCCAGAGGTCCATACTCATAGAACCTATTCAATTTTCTTAATAGTCCTTATTGGGTAGTTATTTTTCCATCTGTCAGTATTCAAACATCCAGGGTCCCTTGAATTTTTCAAAGATGAATGTTTTTCTATGGAGATAAGAACAGAACCCTGCCCCCATTCTATATGTTTTCTTACTACCTGTATGATTATGATCATTGTGGATGAACTGTCATTCCTCCTTTCCAAGAGGTTTCTCCTCTTCAAATCAAACCTTTATTAGTTTTGATGGCATCCACAAATTTTCTTCTCCTGTGGAAACAAAAGCAAAACCCTTTCCCAATGTAGCACATCTCCTGGCTTCCATTGAGAGGTCAGCACATCTTTGAAATAAACAGGTTGATTTAGTTCAGCAGACTTTTCCATTATCCAATGTCTTTCTGTCATTGTTGTTCCTTCCTCATTAGCGTTAAGAAGATTCAAGGTTAATAAAGCATTATGCAATCTATTTATGGGGGTACTTTCCGTCCCTTTCTGTTTGTTCAACATATCCTTTAAAGTATGATTTGATCTTTCTATAACTGCCTGATCTGTAGGATTATTTGGTATACCTGTAATGTGTTTTATATTATAATAAACAAAAAAGTCTTTCATTTTTAAAGATACCTATGCTAAACCATTGTATGTCTTTATTTGTGCAGGTATACCCATGATAGCCATAACTTCCAATAAATGTGTGATTACCGATTCAGCCTTTTCTGAGCTCAGGGCAGTTGTCCATTAAAAACCTGAATATGTGTCTATTGTGTGGTATACATATTTTAATTTACCAAATTCCATAAAGTGGAACACATCCATCTGCCATATTTCATTCCTTTGAGTACCCTTTGGGTTACTCCCTGCAGGCAACGGTATTTGATTATACAAAGAACAAGTAGGACATCTCTTTATAATGTCCTTAGCTTGTTGCCATGTAATGGAAAACTCCTTCTTTAAGCCTTTACTATTGATGTGATTTTTTTTATGAAATTCTGAGGCCTGCAACATGCTTCCAATCAATAATTGATCAATTTCAGCGTTACCTTATGCTAGAGGACCAGGCAGACCCATATGGGACCGGATGTGTGTTATGCACATTGGACAAAGCCTATTCCTGATTATGTCTTGTACCCGGATAAACAATGAAGTCAACTCTCTGTCATCTTGTATAAATTTATCAGTTTCAGTATGCAAGATAACTCTTTCTGCATATTGTGAATCTGTAACTATATTAAGAGGTTCTTTAAAATCCCTTAGCACCATAAGAATGGCATAGAATTCTGTATTCTGGACAGAATTATATGGCTTTTTCCCAGCTTACTCAATTCTTACGATTTATAACCTGCTGTCCCTGATTGATTTACATCAGTATAAAACGTACGGGCTCCACATATAATTCGAGGAAGAATCCAAGAAGTTCTCTTTATGAGGTTAAGTCTATCACTTTTGGAATAGTTACTTTTAATTTCTCCCAAAAAATAGCACAAACTTTTTGCCATAGTTCATTGTTTTCCTATAACTTTTTTACTTCCTCAGTAGTAGAAGGCAGTATAATTTCTACTGGGTCTATACCTACTAGTTGACAAAGTCTCAGTTTACCTTTTATAATTAATTCAGAGACTTTTTCCACATAAGTTTTAAATTTTATACTTGGTTTATGAGGTATAAATATCCATTCTAAAATATTATCTTCCCTCTGCATTAAAATCCCTGTAGGAGAAATTCTGGAAGGCAGTTTGACTAGGATGGAACTAATATTCGGGTTCACCCTATCCACATGTGCCTCCTATAAGTTTTCCTCAATCATTGTCAGTTCCTTTTCTGCTTCAGCTGTGAATTTTCTGGGACTATTCAAATCTTTATCACCATCTAAGGTTTTGTTTAAATGAACTATTAGATCAGGTGTTATTCCAACATCTGTTCATAGAATGGATGTCTCCTAACATTCTTTGGAAGTCATTTAGAATCTGTAACTGGTCTCTACTAATTGAGGCCTTTTGCATCCTAATTTTTTGTAAGCTTATTCTGTAATCTAGGTAATTAACAGAATCTCCTCTTTGAATCTTTTCAGGTGCAATTTGTAATCCCCATTTAGGCAAGACTTTCTTTACTTCAAACATTTCTTTCCCAGGGTATCTTTATTTGAATCTAATAACAAAATGTCATCCATGTAATAATAAATTATGGACCTGGGAAATTGCTTAAGAATTAATTCCAGTGTCTTACTTACAAAATATTGGCACAATGTGGGACTATTGAGCTTCCCCTGTGGGAGAACAGTCTATTGATATCTTCTAGTAGGCTGAGAATTATTGTAAGTAGGCACCGTGAAGGCAAATTATTCTCTATTCTTTTCTTGTAAAGGTATAGTGAAAAAACAATCTTTCAAATAAATAACTATAAGAGGCCATCATTTTGGTAATCAAGAAGGCAAAGAAATTCCAGATTGTAGTGGACCCATAGGTTGAATTACCTTGTTGACAGTTCTTAACTCTGTCACCATTCTCCATTTACCAGATTTCTTTTTTACAACAAACACAGAAGAATTCCAAGGGCTGATTGATTCTTCAATATGGTGAGCATATAGTTGCTCTTGTACCAGCTATTTCAAAGCCTGTAATTTATTTTCAGCTAGAGGCCAGTGCTTCTCAGACAACCATTTTAAAGGTAGGGCTGTTGATACCTCTAAAGGTTTGCTATTTGCTGTATGTTCCTGTACAGCCTGAATGGCTGGTGACCTTTTTCCATAATACCTCATTGTATTCTTCCCAGAATTATGAGGTCCTTGAACTACAGGAATGTTAAGCTGGGTATTCCATTGCTATAGCAGGTCACAGTCCCATAAATTAATCGCAATATTGGCAATATACGGCCTTAGTCTTCCTATTTGCCCTTCAGGCCCTATGAACTCAACCCATCTTGTGCTTTGTTTTACATGAGATAGGGTTCCAATTCCCAGGAACTGAACATCTACCTCTTGACGAGGCCAATTCAGATGTCAAGATTCTGGAGTAATGATACTTACATCCGCACCTGTGTCTAATAAGCTTTCAATAAAAATGCCATTTATACAGACCCTTAGCTTTGGTATTTGATCATTAATAGAAGTCTGTCAAAATATATGTTTACTCTGTCTTACTGGACTCATCGTCCACATGTAGTTCATCATTTAGACCAGTATTACTTTTTCCAGCAGACATTGGAGTTTCTAATTTTCTTGGTGAGACACATTCTCCACTGTAACTGGGAATGACTGGGCCACTTTTGGTTTGGGGACCTGCGAGAGGCCCCTTAAGGTGTTTCCTGACAGAATCTGTTTGTCTTGTCTGTCTGTTGTTGACCTGAATTTGTTGGACCAATGCCAGCCTTTACCGCACCTCCTACATGTACCTGAAGGCCAGGTCTCCTATTTTTGTCATTCCCAGAGGAATGACAGAGGCCAGGGTTAGGAATGTCCCTGCCTAACCCTGGTATATGATTCGACCCTTTTTGCTGGATCATGTATTCTATTCAACGCATTCAAGGCTGCTTTGTGACATGAAGAGCTTGGACCTGTGGATCAGCATAAGCTCCTACACCAAGAATTTGATCTTGGGAAAAATACACACCTTTTGCTCTTCCTTGCTGTTCCATATGTTTGACTCTTCTCTGAAATAAATTCCAAACACCAAGGAAGGTCCATTATCTAAAACTGCAGACACTAACTGAGAAAAATCATGGGCGGTAACTCTGACATTAGAAGCCTAAGTCCTTATCATTTCCTTAACAAATGCAGAGTGCAAGCCATAATTAATGACGACTTGCTTAATTTTTTTAGATCATTCATTTCTATTGGCATCCATCTAGCTTCTTTAACTCCCTTTGAGCCTTTATAAGTTGACACTTTGTCAGAATAAATTACAGGGTATGTCATTAAAGCCCTGGGTAAGCCAGTTCTAGCAGCTAGTGGTGGCATTGTATCTTGTCCTTGTGCCTTCTTACTCTGTTCACCAGCTCCAATAATTTCTTCAATCATTTCAAATCTTTTTATCATTGCCTCCCTTAAATCCTGAATCTCCTGACCTGCATGTGTTTCTAGTGATTTCACTAAGGTATCAATTTTTTGGTTCTCATTCTGCACCTGTGATTCCATGGCTTTAATTTTTTTCCTTCAAAGGTAACATGGCCTGCTTAAACTTTTCTTGTATATCATGCAGATTCCCATCCTGGAGGTACATTTTGTCTGTTACCTTATCAAAACTTTGTGATAACGTCTGAACGTCAAATTCGACAGCCTGAACCCTTTCAGGTAACTTCCTAGTACCCTTGGATAAGTAGTTAATTTTGTCTACCATAGTATTCACTTGTTCAGATAACCTCTGATTTTCAATAATTTTAATCCTTTCAGCTAGCTGTTCATTATTAGTCTGTGAAGATTGTATCATTCTTAAGAGTGCCGTATTCTTCCTTAATGATAGAATATGGGAAAGAAAACTGAAACCTAGTAACCAGTGAATTACGGTATCCTCATAGTCATATAAACCTCACATGATATAATCCATTGTATTAGTAAAGAATGCAGTAAAATTTGCATTAGAAATGAAAACTGCCACATTATCTATTATCCAGGAGTTGGCGCTGTTGCCGAGTCACAACTAGAACCACTGCAAAGGTGACAGAAACAGGGTCCTGTTTCAGTGTCCACCTTAGTATTTGTTAAAAACTGGGAAACATAAGATGCTCAAAAAAGTAAATGTAATTAAATCAATTCCATACACGGAACGAGAAATCCAGAATCCAGGGGTAGAGAAGAGCAACCCAGAAGACATGTATGCCTGTACGTGACAGAGTCGCTCCAAGGAGTTGCAGCTTTCATCAACCGCTTGTGCTCTGATTCGTGCCACTTAAGCGCTGCACTTGCAAGGGAGATTTAAAATCAACTCAGAAAAGAGCAAACCAGGCAGGCAGCGTCTGTCCTGGGCCTGTGGAGCCCAGGAGGCATGGAGTTTAAATCCACGTGGAGGCTTGAAGCCAATCTGAGGTGTTTAAAGAGAAAATATAAAGAATCGCAGCAAGAAAAGCTGTAAGAGTCTGTGCTTCTCAATGGATACCCACGCCCGACCCAGGCTGCGTGCTTCCTGAACTCGGGCCCACGAGAAGGGACAATTGTCCTGAGGGTTGGAAAAGAAGACACACACACAAAGAGACCTGGCTCATCTACAAGAGTAAATGGCAACTTTATTAAACTCAAGACAGGTATTTATACCAGTGGGCTAGAAAGACCGAAAATGCAAAGCCTCCTCCCAACCAGGAGCAGTAGGGAAGATTAAAGCCTTCCCGGCGCCTCGGGCAGGGTCAGCTAGGGGAGGCAGGCATGGGCCCACTGCTAAGACTTTGAATACAAGTGGAATTACCACAACAAAGAAAACCAGGTTCTTGCTAAGTTATCCCCTCAAGCCAGAGCTAGTGCAGTCTCCAGGAAGTCGGAGGTCACACGGCCCTGCGAATCGCCAGGAGAGAAGGGAAGAAACTTTGGTAGCCACAAAAAGCCACTGTGTGATAGTTTATATTGAATTGCTGGCTTCACACACAGGGCACAGGCCATGGCTGAGGGAGGGCTCATGCCTAGCTGAGCTGGCGGCAGGCAGCCAAGCAGTGGGAAGGAGGGAGCATTCTACAACCAAACGTTTGGGTACCAGATGAAGGCATAAATCACAAACAATCCCACACCAGTTTGGAATTATGATTAATAGAATGGTTATTTATTCAAAGGGGAAAAACTTACAGATCACTGTACCAGACAACAGTCCCTCTGCGTGATCAGAAAAGGAATTTTGGAGCCGGAAGCAGAGCCAGAAGCCAGAGAGAGAATGGAGAGGACAGCTGCTGCTTTTTCAAAGAGAGAGAGTCCACGCCCCAGTTGGCTGGTATCTCAGCGGCTATTGGCTGAAGTAGCTCCTGATGCAACCCATATCTCAAATTTAAAAGGGCAATATTATCATCTAGCTCCTCATTCATGTTTCCCAGGAGACAGACATAGTCTAGTAGAGGCTCATTGTAGATTAACATGCCAGCTGTAAATTAAGACAAAAAAGTTGACAAGTTTAGCTTTATTAAACTATTATGTGGAGCTAAAGAAGCAATCAGTTGAGTGAATAGATGTAATGTTTGCCAACTATCTAATTGTTATAGGATTAATATCCAAAATTTATAAGGAAGCAAAAAATGGAAACTCAAAAAGATACATGACACATTCATAAAATGGTCCTTGGAACTATATAAGATACATTAAAGGAGAGAGATCAATAACAAATGTAGCTCAGAAAAATCTTTTGAAACATTCTTCGTTACTAGTAGATAGGAAAGCACAAATCTAAACAATTTTGAGACTTCTTATCACCCCCTTCAGAATTTCAAGTTCAATACAACAATAGAAAACAAACACTGGAGCGTATGTGGAGCAGATTCATTTTTGATGGGATTGCAAACTAGTACAGACACTATGAAAATCAGTGTAAAAATTCTCCAAAAGCTAGAAATATATCCACCATATGACAGTTATTCCACTCCTTGGCATATCCCCAAAGGACTCAGCATCCTACTCTACAGAAATTTGCTTGATCTTGTTCATTGCTGCTCTACTCACAATATTGAAGAAATGAAAAAAATTCAATGTCCTACAACTAGTGAATGGATAGTGAAAATGTAGTGTACATACACTTGTAGTGGTGAGGTAAGCAGGCCTGTTTTTCATCCCACCCGGCTCCTGCATGGCTAGCTTTACACCTGAAATAAAATAACAACACACTAATTGTATTCATTTAAACACTGCCTGGCCCATTAGCTCTAGCCTCCTACTGGCTATCTCTCAAATCTTGATTAACCCATTTCTATTAATGTGTGTAGCACTGTGAGGTGGTGGCTTACCAGGAAGATTCTAACCTATGTCCATCTTGGGCCTGAGCTTCATTGTGTCTGCTTGCCTCTGCTTTCTTTCTCCCACAATTCTGTTCTATCTTCCCTGCCTACCTATGTTCTGACCTATCAGGCCAAGCTGTTTTCTTTATTAATTAACCAATGAAAGCTACAGATAGATAGAAGACCCTCCTACATCATACATTATGGATCACTATTCAGCTGTAAAGAAAAATAAAATCAAGAAAAGTGGACATAAAAGCACAAAACTAGAAAATACCATAACTTAATGGGGTAACCCAAATAAAGAAAGAAAAACATCACGTGTACTCTGTCATCTGTCATCTGAGACTTTTAGGTCCTAATCTTCAGATTTAAAAAAGATTTAGACCAAACCTATCTTAAAGGGAAATTCTCTTTGCAACAGATAGAGAACATTATAGAAAACCACAACCAACTGAAATAGAGTTGTGGAGCCCAGTTCCAATAGATACATCTATAATACAACTTCCACAACTACAGCTCAGGGATCATTAAGAAGAGAGAGTGCAAAGGCTTTAAGAGGAAGCGATACAGAGTTGACTATAAGATCAAGTCTCCTAGTAATGTTAGAAGCCATTTCTAAAAAATATCTCACCAACAAGTCAGCCTAAAATTCAAATCAGGCCAGGCAGTGGTGGTGCATGACTTTACTTCTGGCACTTGGGATGCAGAGGAGGTAGATCTCTGTGAGTTCAAGAACAGCCTAGTAGTCTCCAGAGCAAGAGCCATGACTGCTCCACAGAGAACACCTGTCTCACGAAAATAAAGAACTCAGTTCATATAGGACAGTGATGAACATGATAATATGGGGGAATAATAACCACAAGGCCTCAATCTTACTCAAGTAAGTACAGGCAATTGAGAAATACTCAGAGCAGGATAGTCTTCTCCAGGGAAGAGAAGATCAGATTGTTATCCTATAGCAAATGACAAACACTGAAAACATACGTATGTGTAACAGTATTCAGACTGAACAAATTTTATATGTGTGTATGCTTATATATACAAATGCATATGCATATATGTGGAGGGCCGCAACCACATTCTCCATTGCTTCAAGGGACAAAGGTAGAGATTGACCTCTGTGACCTCAAGGTGTGGTGGTACACGCCTTTAGTCCTGATGCCTGGGAGGCAGAGGCAGATTGACCTCTGTGACCTCAAGGTGTGGTAGTACACGCCTTTGGTCCCAATGCCTGGGAGGCAGAGACAGACAGATCTCTGTGAGTTCAAGGTGTTGTAGCACACGCCTTTAATCCCAGCGCATGTGCTTGGTAACTCTCTATTGCTGTGTCCCTGCCTACTTCCGAGGCATCATCTGGGATAATGGGCAGCGGACCAATCCAAGAGTGACACGTCAGAAGCGAGGACTGTTTCCTTTATAAGCGCTGGGTTCCCCTCATTCTGGGTCTCCGCAATGTAAGCTTATGCTCTCCCTCTCAAGACGCATTAAAGCTTTGCTGCAGAAGGATCCTAAGTGTCCTGCGTCGTTCTTGTGGGCGAGACGGTAGCGCGGGACATCTGGTGCTTGAAACCCGGGATGCTGGGGGACCCTGACAACTGCTCGCACCACCGGAGACCCCTTGGACACAAGGAGGATTCAGAACTGCAGGTCTGCATGCTCAGAGAGGTATGACTATTCCTGGATTTTTCGGTTTGGGGCTTGACTTGTCTCCACCTTGGAAAGGTTTCATAGAGGCCTCAGTACTTCTTAGCAGTTCTCTTATCACTTTGAAATTGCTTAGAAGATAAATCCTGCCAGGCGGTTGTTGCAGACGGACAAAATGAATTGGAGGAAATCCAGGATAGCATATCAGAAACTGAGTGCAGTGAGAGGTTAGGCACGTGCGCAAGAAAAGAAAATAAGGAAAAAGGACCCCCCTGTGGTTCAAAGAATGGGGGAGACTAAAAAGAAAATAAGGAAAAAGGATCCCCCGGTGGTTCTAAGAATGGGGGAGACTGATCTACAAGGTCAAAAGCTTTCTGATACCAACAATAAGAAAAAAGGACAGATATATGTTATGTTGTTTGTGTTGTCTCTTGTGTACTGGACAAGAGAAAGATATTTAAATTTAGGAACTGCTAAGGATATGATGTTTTGGAAAAGAGGTTCTGCTTTCGTCTCCACAGAAAATGAGAGCCTAAAGGTGTACTTGGGATTTATGTGGTATGAATCACCGAGACCTCCTGAAATGTTGTAGTAAATACCCCTAAGAATGCAATGGCCCAATTCAGCAGGAAGTAGCCAGAGAGACGAACAACGCTCAAATTCCCTAAAAGATTGTTTAAGTGAGGTCCTTTCAATGGTTGCAGAGCAGTAAGCCTGCTTCTCTGATTTCTGCTTTACTCAGTGCACCAGTTTGGACTCGGAATGAATGCAGCTGCGGCTGGAGGGCGGCTGGAGCGGAGCTTTGCTAGGTGGCTATGGTGGGGGGCACGTTGCACCGGCTCAGTCAGTGCCTGGCCTGGAGGGTGTCACAGCAGTACAGAGAATGAGAGCGGTGCCACAAGCTGCCAGGCCAGAAGGCTTGCAATGTGCCTGAAACTATGAGGGGCTCTGAGGCTGGAGTGGCTTCTGTTCCGCTTGGCTGAGCTGAGCTGTGCTGATCCTAGGTAACAAAGGCAGACCAATAGCCTGGGGCAACGGGTGGGGTGAACAATGCCGGCTACTAGCCCGAGAGATTTTCCATCTGAATAAGGAGCTGAAGAGATAGCTTAGGGGTTAAGAATGCTGCCTGCTCTTCCAAGGGTCGTGAGTTCAATTCCCCAGCGAACACATGGCAGCTTACAACTATTTGGTTTTAAATCTAATGTTTCAGGATCCACAGGGAGGTAGATGCAAAAAGCCCTTAGATTTTTAAGGTGATTGGGTCATTGGCTAAATCTGTGACTGTGGCAAAAAAGCCCATAGTTTCCAACACGCCTCTGCTAGACTTCTTGATGCAGCTGGAGAATTGCGCCCCTGCGATCCCAGATGCAACGACTGATTATTAAGCAATTGTCTAGTTATCTTCTAGGTAATTGGACTGGAAAA
The DNA here is from genome assembly GCF_982192425.1 of Myodes glareolus. Lineage (NCBI taxonomy): Eukaryota > Metazoa > Chordata > Mammalia > Rodentia > Cricetidae > Myodes > Myodes glareolus. The sequence continues at coordinate 123,622,067 of NC_142053.1, forward strand.
CTTGATGAGAAAGTAGCAAGGATGACCCTCTAAACAATGACAAGGGCATGGCCCATACCGATACCAGTTCTTGTTAAAAACGAAAAAACGGGGAATAATAAAGGAGTTGCCCCCGATGCCAAGAGTGGCCATTGCCATGGCTCTGTTCACTATAAATTTTTTAAATTTAGATGATAATGGCCAAAATGCTGCAACACGACATTGTTCGGATCCGCAGCGGCCCAAAGATTTGGTTAAGGACAGTGGTCCATTGCACAGGGTGGAGTGCTTGGCTTAGCTAGCCCTGAAGGTTGTCGAGCTGAAGAGCATCGCACAGAGAATGGCCCTCTCTGAGAGATATGTCGCACTGCATAAGGGTTTCCTGTCGTATATTCCCTTTCCCAGAAAAATGGCAGAGGGCAGGCCAGATAAGTTCCAGGTGTCATGAACCTAGGGGCAGATTCCGTGCAAGCCCATTATAATGTTTCCGCTCTGGGAAGTGAGATCTCTATCTTTGCCTTCTGAGGGAGTTGCCTTTCTGCAAAGAAGTAAAAAAAGGGGGATATGTGGAGGGCCGCAACCACATTCTCCATTGCTTCAAGGGCCAAAGGTAGAGATTGACCTCTGTGACCTCAAGGTGTGGTGGTACACGCCTTTGGTCCCAATGCCTGGGAGGCAGAGACAGGCAGATCTCTGTGAGTTCAAGGTGTTGTAGCACACGCCTTTAATCCCAGCGCATGTGCTTGGTAACTCTCTATTGCTGTGTCCCTGCCTACTTCCGAGGCATCATCTGGGATAATGGGCAGCGGACCAATCCAAGAGTGACACGTCAGAAGCGAGGACTGTTTCCTTTATAAGGGCTGGGTTCCCCTCATTCTGGGTCTCCGCAATGTAAGCTTATGCTCTCCCTCTCAAGACGCATTAAAGCTTTGCTGCAGAAGGATCCTAAGTGTCCTGCGTCGTTCTTGTGGGTGAGACGGTAGCACGGGACACATACACACACACACACACACACACACACATATATGTGTGTGTGTGTGTGTGTGTGTGTATATATATGTGTGTGTGTGTGTGTGTGTGTGTGTATATGTGTGTGTGTGTGTGTGTGTGTGTGTATAAAACAATTCATAAAAACAGGCTCCATAGCTTTTAAAAAGAAAAAGAATGGATTTATGGGGTTGGTTTGTGGGTAGAAAAGAAAAGCAGATAATAAATAATTTTATTATAAACCCAAAACATAATTAATATTAATAGAAATAGGTCATTGTTTGAAGAAAATATCTTTTAGGACATTTATTTGATGTTAGATAATGGCTCAACTAGTAAGGCATACTTATAAAACAAAAATAACACAATGCCACATGTAGGCCATTCCATATGGGTTGAATAGGGAAGTGCCAAAGGTGGAACAAGTAATACAGGTTCCTGCTATGCTTCTTAGTTTTCCCCAGAACTGGATGACAAGACACTATAGCTGAGGAGAAGACAACCCTTGATTTTTATATATAATAAGTCAAGCTGAAACTGGGCAGGAAAAGTTTTTGCTCTAAGAAACATAAATTATAATTTTCAATTTTAATATAGTCTTTATTTGTGTAATAATATGGTATTGTGTAATAATACAGAATAACATTATTTCAGACTGATTCTCTATAAGTATGCTGGCTAGCCTTGAACTTTCTATGTGGTCTAGGCTGAACTCAAACTCACCCATGTGTCTGCCTCTCAAGGGTTGAGTTTGAAGAAGTACACCTCTACACAAAGCCTACATCATAACCTTTCTACATTTTTGCACTTGGCTTATTTGGTCTTTTTATTCCATGAAATATTTATTGTTAGAGTATATATGACATCAAATTTTCTTTATTTGTACAATTATTGTGCAGTGATTTCTCCTTTGTAGCTTTGAATTCATGACATCTAAAATCACAGATGAAAAAGAAAAGACCTCAGTGTTTATAAAGGTTTCTACATGTAATAATAAGTATATGTACATCCTGATAGGAAAAGGCCCATGACTGTAAACATAACTTTATCTGAGATTGTGGAGTCTGGTTCATACTGGATAGGCACAGTTTTAATTTTTTTTGCCTACATTGTTATGCTAGGGTCAGTTACAAACACATTTCTTCATGGTATAATGCATTGAATAGAACATATGTTAATGCATTATTAACCTTCATCCATGATTTTTATCATGGAGGGAAAAATCATTGTCACTGAACCCTCTTATGGATAATTATTTCACTTGGACAGGAATGTTCAATTAATCATCCCAATATAACCTAGTCTTAAGACCAGGAGTATTATTTCAGGGACACAAGGTCAAGCAACATTGATGAGGGTCAAACAGAAAATACTGAAATAAGTTGTCCTAATGGGGAACAATTAATTTTTTTAGGATGAGATCTCTGATGATATATCCATGCCCAAGATGTCATCCTGAAACACACATACTATTAGTATCACTAAAAGGCCTTAGTAGGCTAGAATGTCTAAGTATCTCTATCTGTCTATCTATCCATTATCTATCTATCTCCATTTATGTGTCATTTGTCAATCTACCTATTCAGACACATACATTAACATACATGCATATCATACATGTATAGCATATACATACATATTCCTAAATGGAATCTGCTCAGTCTTCATAATATTACTTATGTTGTGTTTTCAAGGATACCATTTGCAACTGGAATGCCAATTGGTATGCTCCTACTTAAGGATAACCACCTCTCCTGCTCTTAACTTTTTTCATTTGCCTGTAGTTCTTCTTGTAGGGTTGAGGGATGATGAACTTTTTTCCATCCACTTTGGCATGTTCATTCATATCATCTTTGTTCAGCTTATCTTTGGGAAGCCATGTTTGTGAGACTTTATGGGTATAGCTTCTGACATTGCTAGGAGACACTATCTCACACCAACCTCATGATACTCTTATCACTTCATTACTTAGTCAGATGATAGTCTAATCACTTCATTATTTAGTCAGACAATTGTGTGGGTAAACAGATTAAATAGTAGTATTATGCAATGTTATAGTACTGTCAAGAAATGAAACCAAGAAAGACTAAAAGAGACTAAGAGAGACTAAAAATATATACATGCATATCTTCTTGAATAAATCATGAATTGAGAAGAGAATATGGGGAAACAGAAATACTATGGAGGGGTTGATGAGTGGATGAAAATGTTGTAAATACAAGCTAAATGTACAAAATTCTCAAAATAAACATATAAGTAGTTCTTCTAAAGCAACCTTGTTTTACATGGCTTTCTTGATATCCATAGACACTCCTTATAAACCTTGAATGTTAATGTGCATCTTTTCATCTTTAACTTTTCGGAGACTGGCTAGAGCACCACTGTCTAGCATTTTCCCCTTTTCCTTATGACAAGCCCCATGGATTTCTTTTGCCTCTTCTGTTTTAAGAGCTAGTTACAATCTAAATAATCATGGCAATACACACAGAAAATGAAGATATAGAAATGTTTATTTGTAGGTACCTATACCTATGGAAAGTCATTGCTATGAATTTACTCTTTTCTTCAAGGTCACATGCCTCATATATATGCAGTTTAACTGCATCCTGATCCAGCTTCTTACAGATGTCATTATGGAAAAGATACTCTCCTTAGATGGACTTCAGAAAACAGATATTGTCCTCTATTTTCAATTATGTGTGACATGAGGGCAGACCTGAAAAGTTTGTTGCATGAAATCTTTAGTGTTTTAGACAATTCAACTTATAAAATAATTTACAACTAAAAGTAACTGTGAATCACAATATAATATTCACTTCTCCTGTGTTATTGCCCATGAATCTCCAGTATTTGTACCCTCTCAAACAACAAACTATTTTAGTTAATCAACTGAGCACTGCCAAGTTAAAATAATGAGCTCCTTTGATTCTTCTACATGTTGATATTCAGTTATGCCAGCACCACTTGTTGAATATGCTTTCTTTTTTGTTTTATATTATTTGCTTCTTTGTCAAATATCAGGTGTTTCTAGGTATTGTTACACCAAGATATTTTATGTTACTTGCAGCTATTGTGAAGGGTAATGTTCCTCTGATTTCTTTCTCAGCCCATTTATCATCTTAGTAAAATAGAGTTACTGATTTTTGTAGTCAATCTTGTATGATGCTACATTACTGAAGGTGTTTATGAGTTATAGGAGTTACCTGTCAGAATTTTTGGAGTCACTTATGCAAGGTATCATATCATCAGCGAGTGAGAGTTTGACAACTTTTCTTTCCCTATTTGTATCCCCTTGATCTCCTTTGGCTGTCTTATTGTTTTAGGTAGAACCTCAGGTACTATACTGAATAGATATCAAGAGAGTAGACAACCTTGTCTTGTTCTAGATTTCAGTGGGATCACTTTGAGTTTCTTTCCATTTAGCTTGATGTTGGCTATTGGCTTGCTGTATATTGCCTTTACTATGTTTAGGTACATTCTTATATCCCTGCTTTCTCCAAGACATTTATTATGAATGGATGTTGTATTTCAGCATCTAGTGAGATGAAAATAGATCTATTGCAATGCATAAAACTCAAGTCCAAGGAAATCAAAAACCTCAACATAAAAGAAACCACACTGAACTCATAAAAGAGAGAGTGACAAGTACACTTGAACTCATTAGACAGGAGACCACATCCTAAATCGTACCACAGTACCACAGACACTGAGAGAAAGAATTAATAAATGGGACTTCTGAAACGTAGAAGCTTCTGTAAAGCAAAAGACATGGTCACCAAGACAAAACAGCAGCCTACAGAATGGGAAAAGATCTTCACATACCCCACGTCAAACTGATCTCCTAAATATACAAAGAACTTAAGAAACTGATCATCAAAAGAAAAAATAATCCAATAACAACTGGCATACAGACCTAATCAGAGAACTCTCAACATGTGAAAATAAAAAGGCTGAAAGGCACTTAAGGAACTGCTAGCTATCCGAGAAATGCATAGCAAAACAACTCTGAGTTTTTATCTTACATCTGTAAGAATGTCCAAGATCAAAAACACTGATGACAACTTATGCTGGAGAGGATGATGGGTAAAGCAAAAACTCAGCCATTCCTAGTGGGAGTGCAAAATGGTACAGCCACTTTGAAAATCATTATGGTTATTTCTCAGAAAATTAGGAAACTACCAACCTCCAGACCCAGCAAAACCACTTTTGGGTATACCCCCAAGGAATGCTCAATCATATCACAAGCACATGTGCTCAACTATGTTCATAACAGCATTATTTGCCATGGCCAGAACCTGGAAACAACCTAAATGCCCTGCAAGCAAAGAATGGATAAGGAAAATGTGGTACATTTACACAACAGAGTACTACACAGCAGAAAAAAATAATGACATTTTGAAATTTGCTAGCAAAAGGATGGATCTAGAAAACATCATATTGAGTGAGGTAACCCAGACCCAGAAAGCCAAATATAATATGGACTCATTCATAAGTGGCTTTTAGACATAATGCAAAGAAAAACTGGGCTACAATTCATAATCCCAGACTACTTAGACAACAAAGAGTACATTAAGAGAGACATACATGGATCTAAGTACATGGGAAATAAAAAATGACAAAATATCCTGTATAAATTGTGAGCATGGGGATCATGTGAGAGGGCAGAATGGGAGGGGAGTAGAGAAACCTATGTGGCTCAAAAACAAATTTAAAAAATAATTTCCTTCACATTCTTCTAATTCAAAGATAACTGTTATAGTTACTAGAAATTGTGGAGAATCCTTTCAGAGTCACCATACATTCTGGAGAAATCTGGGGTTCTCTTTTGGTGTTTTCAACTCTATTAATAAAGGTGTTTATTAGTGGAATCAAAGGAAACTCGGGGACTCTTCTGTTAGAGTTTTAAAGGAACAGGACACACAAGCTACAGCATTCACAGATTCTTTAATGCAAAAGTGGAGAAAAGGAGAAGAAAATGCCATAGTGCTTGTGTTAAACTATCTTGGAAGTCAGTCAAATGGTGAACAAGCAGTTGTATGATAGGCAGCATTATAAAAAGAATAAAATTATACAAAAAACAATGAAAGCATAACTAGGCTCTGACAAACCAAAAGAAGAAAAAGAAACATTATGAGAAAAGTAGACTGATTCAGTAGAATGTTATGGCCACCCTCGAGTGACTGAACACAGTCAGGGAAATCCTTGAAAAAAATATATTAACTCATTAAGGGCATGATTATTCTTAACTATTTATGAAGTCCCTTAAGGTGTATCAATATACCTTTGTGTTGATTTCTTAACCAAAAGGTTAAAAATAATTTCTGTACAGTAGCCATGATAGTCTATGACTGTGAATTTAAGACAGGCAGAGACTACTTCTACATCTCAGACCCTATCATTCCAGGCATCACAAAGATGGCTGTACAGACATATTTTTCTGTGTCCCAAAGGCAAACACTGTTGTCAAAAGTTGGACATAAGAAAACTTGTAATTTTTGATGCCAAGAGCCTGGTTACTATTATAGGGCACATGTTCAATGAGTGTCTTTAAGACACAGTCACTGTCACCACCAACATGGGAGGAATACACATATACAAAAAGTGTCAAGTCATCTTCCCACACTGCAGGCCACATTCTGGCAATAGCTTTAGATGTACCATGGTATATTGAGTTGGGATTCTCCTCTGTATGCTGTGAATACCATTGGTTAATAAAGAAACTGGCTTTGCCTAATAGGGTAGAAGAGATAGGATGGAAAAACTAAACTGAATTCTGGGAGAAAGAAAGTAAGAGTCAGTGGGGAGGCCATGGAGCCACTGCCAGAGACAGACTTGCTTGAACCTGGCCAGTAGGCCATGAGCCTCATGGTAAGATATAAAATAATGGAGATGGGTTAATTATAGATGTAAGAGCTAGATAGCAATATGCTTAAGTAATTGGCTAAGCAGGGATTTAATTAAAACAGTTTCTATGTGGTTATTTAGGCTGTTTGGTCAGCTGGGAAATGAACAAGTCACCTTCCTTACAAGGGTATATGACATGGTGAAGGTGTTATTCATTGCAAGCCATATTCTCATTTATACATTTTTAACATTTCCTTTAAAAAACAATGTATTTCTCATCAGGGAAACCCTGGGTACTTACAAGATAAACATCACCCTATATACTTCTGTCACAATTGGACAACTAGTTATCTATACCAGAAGATATCATGAGCTAAAATGTATTAAAATAAACTTTAAGTTTATGGAGTCCTCAAGGGAATATAAAAATATCCAAAAAACATGGCAAGAAAATCTGCATAACATATAGCTCTGCCCCTTTATTTTTTAAAAATATTTATTTATTTTTTAATTTCTTATGTATACAATATTCTGTTTGTGTGTATGTCTCCAGACCAGAAGAGGGCACCAGACATCATTACAGATGGTTGTGAGCCACCATGTGGTTGCTGGGAATCGAATTCAGGACCTTTGGAAGAGCAGGCAATGCTCTTAACCACTGAGCCATCTCTCCAGCCCCCAGCCCTGCTCCTTTAAAAGAAAGGATAGAAATATTAAAAATACTTTATGCTTAGGACAAGCACAAAATGTTATCATCACTATGCTAGTTTTTTGGCTTTTTTTGTTTTTTGTTGTTGTTATTTTTTTTTGTTTGTTTGTTTGTTTATGTCAACATGACACAAGCCAAGGTCATATGATAAGAAAAACACAAGATGCCTTTATTATATTGGTATGTGATATATCCTTGTCAACCCTGGAAAGGTGACCATGAGTTACATAAGAAAGTGAACTTCCTAGGTGGTTTTATTGTCAACTTGACACAAGGAAAGGTCATCTGGATAGAGGGAACCTCAATTGAGGAAATGACTCCATCTGTGGGAAAGCCTGCTGGACATTTTCTTAACAATTGATGTGTGAGGACCAAAACCAACCTTAGGAAAGCTACATTGCATTTCTTGATTGATGATTGATGTGGAAGTACACATACCAATGTGGGAAAAATTGTGGGAAATTTTTCTGATTGATAATCGATGTGGGAGAGTAAAGCTCACTGTGATGGTACCACCCCTGGTCTAGTGGTCCTGGGTTCTATAGTAAAGCAAGCTTAGCAAGACATGGGGAACAAACAAGAGTGCTGCAGTGTTCTCCATTGTTATAGGGAGTGGGCCCCTAGTTCTGGCCTCCCGCGTAGCTCATATCTGAAATAATCACACAAAACCTATATTAATTAAAACACCGCTTGGCCATTAGCTCTAGCCTCCTATTGGCTAACTCTTTCATCTTGATTTAACTCATTTCTATCAATCTGTGTTAACCATGAGCTTGTGGCTTACCTGGAAAGATTTAGCATGTCTAACCTGGCATCTCCATGGTGACTCTCTCTCTGACTCTGCTTCCTTCCTCCCAGAATTCAGTTCTACCTTCTCCACCTACCTAAGCTCTGGACTATCAAGCCAAGCAGTTTCTTTATTGATTAACCAATGAAAGCAGTACACAAACAGAAGGCCCTCCTACACCACTCCATAGTCTCTGCTTCAGGCCCTTCCTTTAGTTTCTGTCATGACTTCCTTTAGTGATAGATTGTAAGATGTAAGATTGAATAAACCCTATCATTTCCAAGTTGTTTTTGGTCAAGGTCTTTATCACAGCAACAGACAAGCAAACTAGAACAGGATCTCGGTAAAATGTCCTGGGACCTCTGAGTTACTCATGAGTGAGAATACAAGCATTGCTTTTTAAAAGTAATTAGATATTCCATATGTCCACATTGATAGGTAGATGAATATATACACAGATTCATGAGCTGCCCCTATCTCACTTCAGGCTCCTGACAGATATTTCTCTGGAATAGCTCACAGACCCTTTTACACTTGAGTTTCATGATTTGACTTTTAGGAGATACACTCTTCTGTTCAGTGGGCTTTTTGTAAATATTGATAGCACTCTTCAGAACATGTTTTTTCTCTATGACCTTTAACTTGCATACACTTCAGTTTTCAAGTTTCAATATCTGGATATATATTTATACCCGTAGTTATACCTACCTACTATCTTTCCATCTGTCCATTTATCTATGTATCAATTCTTCCATGCATAGATTCATGAACCTATGTACATACCCATTTATCCTTCTACCGATGTATCTATCATGTTTGTCTATCTCTCTAGTATCTACCTATATTTCATTAATCTTTGTATATAATCATCTATCCATCAATCAATGCATCTATTTTCTTGTGTATGTATGTATGTATGTATATATATATATCAATGTATGTATTCATTGATCTATTCTATCAAATCATTTACGTATGCCTCTGCTATGTAAGTATATGTATGCATATATGTGTGTGTCTGTATACTTACATATTCATGAATGTATGTTTATATTCAGACATCTATATGTTCCTATCATCTGTGCATGAATGTACATGTGTTTATATCCACCTATTCACTCCTGAATCTATCATTTATGCATCTATCTCTATATATGTATGCATATATACATATATCATCTATATAACTAAGTACATATTTATTTATAAATCCTTAGATTTCTTAATCCCTCTTAACATCCATCATCAATATCTATGCATCTACCATGCATTTAACACCTATGTATCTGCACGACCATCTCCTTCTCCATTCACATCCATAGATTCACGTATTTACATATAAGTCCATCTAATATCTCTGTGGCTGTCTCTCTATCTACCTATGCTTCATGACTCTATGGATATATTCATCTACCTAGCCATCCATTCACCTATCTTCTAATATCTATTACAATGCTTCTATCTAACACTTCAAAAATCAACCGGCTTGTTGATTTATGTATATATCTAACATCTATCTATCTATCTTTCTACTATCTGTCTGTCTGTCTGTCTATATGTCTATCTGTCTATCATCTGTCTATCCGTCTATCCGTCTATCTATCTATCTATCTATCTATCTATCTATCTATCTATCTATCTATCTACCTATCTAGCTATCTATCTGTCTATCTATTTATCTACTGGTATGCATATCATCTGTCATCTTTCATCTTCCATATAAGACATTTTATTTGCCAGGCCATTGTTCTAAAATTGAGCAGCATCCCATCAAAAGAAACATAGTTTCTTTGCTTGCTTTTTCTCTTTTATCTTTGTATATATACTTCTCTAACATAATAAATTCCTACCAGGGTGTAGATGTGTATCTGACTTTTAATTGAATTCTTTGGCATTTTGATGTCGAGTTTCTTGAGTTCTTTATATATTTTAGGGATCAACCCTCTGTCAGATGTGGGATTGGTGCTCCGTAGGTTGCTGTATTATCTTATTGGCATTGTTCTTTGACTTACAGAAGCTTTTCAGTTTCAGGAGGTCCAATTGATTAATTGTTTCTCACAGTGTCTGTGCTACTGGTGTATTTAGGAAGTAATCTCCTGTGCCAGTACATTCAAAGTTACTTCTCACTTCCTCTTGTATCAGGTTCAGTATAACTGGATTTATGATGAGGTGAGGTCTTTGACTCATTTGTACTTGACTTTTGAACACAGGGATAGAAATGGATCCCTTTGCATTCTTCTACAAGTCTACAGCCAATTATGCCAGTGTCATTTGTTAATTCGCATTCTTCTGCATGCTCACATGCAGTTATGTCAGCACCATTTGTTAAAGAGGTTTTCTATATTCCATTGTAAAATTTTGGATTCTTTGTCAAAAATCAGGTGTTCATAGGTGTGTGGAATAATGTCATAGGCTTTGATTTGATTCAGTTGGTAGATTTGTCTGTTTCTATGCCAATGCCAAGATGTTTTTATTACTGTAACTCTGTAGTAGAGCTTGAAATCAGTGAATGCGATACATCTGGAAGTTACTTTATTGTAGAGTATTGTTTTGGTTATCCTGTGATTTTTGTTTTCCCATATGAATTTGAGGTCTGTGAAGAATTGTGGTGTGATATTGATGAGGAATGCATTGAATCTGTAGATTGCTTTTGGTAAGATTAATATTTTTAGTATGTTGATCCTACCTATCAAAGATCATGAAAGAGCTTTCCATTTCTGATATCTTCTTAAATTTCTCTCTTCAAAGGCTTAAAGTTCTTGTCATCCAGGTCTCCCACTTGTTTGGTTAGTAACCCCCCAAATATCATATCACATCCTCTTTCCAAATACACGTCCCCTCTACTTCAACCATAGAATCTAATTGTTGCTCTTCTTATATTCTTGGGCTCAGGTCCTCCACTAGAGTATAGACACCTTGACAAGGACCAGTCACCTAAGAAAAGTACACTTTCTCAAGTCCAGGACCATTTAGCTTACAAAGTATTTCAGTTGCAGGTGATATTTTTATTAATAATTTAGTAAACTATTAATAATAATATTATTATTGGTTCTTTCTTTTTATTTTTATCAATTTTCCTCTTATGACCTTCATAAATTACACTGGCTATTTTATATGGGACCATAAAAAAGATTTCTGATTGAGAAAGATGTTTCAACATTTCAAATAATACAATAGGTATTAGTTCTTTAGGATTACAAGACTTAGAATATTTTCACTGCTCAGAATCCACTACCCAAGACAAATAGTCATGGAAACATTAGAATGTTTAGAGTTACTGTACTAAGCAACCACTGTCATTTGTCCATTCTGGAAAATAATTTGAAGAGTCTTAAGACTTCTTGGATGTCTGTGTGGTCTAAACAGCTCATGGTCTTCAGGAAGAACTTCAACACCATTGGATGTTCCCCAAACCTGCTCATCTCAATCCATATTGCCCTTGATATACAGTCATCTTTGTCTTTTTAATGCTACCTCTCATGCTCTGTGTTCTGTATCTTGAGGTAAGTCATTCTGAAGGTCCCTTTGAAAAGGAACAAATCCCAGAATTGAATCATGTGATGTGAATCATTACATCCTCCTTTCTATGTATCAGTCATATTATTGAGCATGGACCAGGAAATGAATTGGTTAAATTATGACTCAATAGCTCAAATGATGATGATGCCAAACCATGGGGGTATCCCTCTCTTCCTTCTATAAATAGAATCCATCATCGGACTTTATAAACTATATTATTTTTTTAAAAAAGCATTTCTTCCCAGTATTTTTCATGCATTGTATTTTATCCTATTTTGGTCCCCCTCAATTCCTCCCAGAACTTCTCCACTTTTCTACCTCTTGGTGCTGTACACTTTTACCATGGAAATACATGTAACAGAAAACTGGCTATCTTGAATTTGAAGTATACAGTTCACTGAATTAAGGTGGTTTGTTTATAGACATTTCTGGAACTTTTTTGTCTTTTTCATTTTGATTTATCCTCACCCACTGTCCAGTCCATGGTAACCCCCACTGTACTTTCCACATCTGTAGATTTCACCCTATGGGGTGTCTCATAAGTGGGAAATGATGCCATAATTGTTTCTCTGTGATTTTTCTCTATCCACATACTGTTATGTTCTCAAAGATCTCACATATTAAACAAAGTCAGAATTTCCCCCTTCAGATTTGTATATGTCTTCAGCCATCAAGGAACATGCACATGGATGACACCTTTGCTTACTGAGAAGAGTGCCATGAATGTTGTTGAATGAACATGTATTCAAGATGATTCTTGAATTCTTTTGGGAATAGGCCCTGAAACTAAAATGATAGATCTTATGGCAATTCTCTGTTTTAGCCTATGAGGGATAATTATCTAGTTTTCTACATTGCCTGCTTGCTCCATTGGCAATGCATAAAGATTTTTAACTATCTCACACCTTCACTTGCAGTTCTGTGTTTTTCTTCTTATAAAAAAAGTATTGTGCATAAAATGTTTTATTCAAGCTGAAATAAAAAGGAAAAAGAGGTGAGTATTTTATATTTTTCACAAATTTCTATCAGTCATCACTTTCCCTTTTATAAGACATAGGGATGACCACTGTTGACCACTGCTGTATATATCATACAATCCATGTATTTGTTGGCAAAGTTTCTATGTGAATAAAATTTATCTACTTTTAGCATAGCCAGGGAGCACTGTCTTTGACTGTAAACTATCGGGAGACTGGATAATCCATTATATCTCTATAAAGTATTAAATTCAAGTATATTACTTCACTATTTTGCACTTTGCTCCTAACCTACAAAAGTTTGAGATCATTGCTATGTGCCTGTTATTTCACTTTCATGAGGCTTGAAAGATTTTTACTGAAAAATGTTTTTGCATACAATACATACTGGTAATGGATTCCCTTCCCCCAACTCCTCTCAGATCCTCCCTGACTCTCACTCTCCCCAAATGCACACCCATTCTCTCTCACACTGGAAAGCAAATGGATATCCCAAGATGATTAAAAAAATAACAGAATAGGTAAAATAAACAAAATGCCGGGAGAAAGGGCCAAAGAAGAAAAACAAGAAACAGATGCAGATGGTGCCTGTTCTAAGGAGTAGTTGGTATACCCAGTGAGATTCCTTTGGTGAAAACAAGCTTTTCCTTTGGATTGGAGATAGTGTCTGAGTTAGGTATGGGGGCTTGCAGGACTGAAGGTTTTGTTATTGCGTATATGCTTATAAACATTAATGCAAATCCAGAGAACTGGACTGTGAGGATGGGTCTGTGTTCCAGGGATGGGTGAGGATTTGTTGTATGAGTCACACTCTGCATCACAGTACTTTTGTCTTTTTCTTTTCTTTTTGCAGGTGCTTTACTTTCTCCCATAATTCCCTGTCCAGTTCAACATTTCTTATTACTACTAAGTAACTAAGCCCATCTGAATTCATCTTCAAAATGTATAAATACTGCTACAAAAGGCAGAGGTAAGGGCTAAGGAGAAACCTATACTGTGATCTTCAAACTTTTTCTGAAAAATAAACATGCATCCACCCCACAGAGATCAGACGTGGAATTAACAAAGTCTTCAACAGTCTGAATCTTGATCCACTCTCCCTCAGCGCTCTGCTATAGACAGTGTATTAACCAAGCTGGCTATCAATTCCAAACCCATCATGTTGGTGTAAGTTTTCAAGTAGGACATCTGTGCCTTCACTCAGTTAGAACACAGTGGGTGTGTAAGAGAAAGTATTTCTGGGCAAGAAAATATAGTTTGTAGGTTCCCCGAAGGGTTCTTCATATGCAGTCACTGACACAGTCCACATTTCTACTGATAAAAAGACTCCATCTTTTACCTTTCTGCAAAACAACCAAGCTGAGATCCCTGGGGCATAATTTTCCATCTGATCATTTTCACTTACACCCAAGGATTTGGGTGTAACTGATAAGACATCCTGATAACATGTTTCACAGGATCAAGTAAAATGTCGTTTTACTTCACAGAAAATAGTTGTTCATTCAAAATTTGTCAACATAGTTTGCATATGTTAATGAAGTGACTTTGGTTATTCAAAGATAGAAATTGGAGGAAGTGATAAGGACAAAAAAGTCCACAAAGTCTGCCATGATTTCTGTTTTACATACTCTGTGTGTGTGTATAGGTGTGTTATTGATAGAAATAAGTATCCAATACATACTAGGCAATGAATATATCACCTAACTATATTACCATATTTCATTTTTTTAAATACATCGTCAATGGTAAAGCCATTATGATTTTAATTGTGCTTTTCTCTATTGCTTTCCTTAGCAAAAATCTTATAAATTGTAACAAATATGCAAATAAGAATGTCACTGACTACTGAAGTCAACTGGATAGATAACTGTTCTCCCTGAAGTTACAGTTTTGTGTTCATCTTTCACACTTAAAGATGAATATATCTCTTTGCATGTATAAATAAGTCACTTATATTTCATGGATAAAAATGAGTTCAATGGCTCATTTGTGAGAGGTTTGGAGTTCAACTCTCAGCACCAACATAGCAGCTCAAAACCAGTTGTAACTCCAGTGCCTGTTTCTGACACTCTGTTCTGAACTCTTCAGGTATCAGGCCCCCAAATGTACATACATGTATATGCAAGCAAAACACACCAAAACATAAAATAATAATCTATTTTGTTTTGTTATAGATGTATGTGTAGGGGTTGGGCATGTTGGTACCATGCCCTTGGAGGCCAGAAGAGGGCATCAAATCCCCTGGAGGTGGTTGTGAGTAGCTCAGGGAAGGTGCTAGGAAAGAAACTCTGGTCGTTTGCAAGAATAGAAAGTACTCTTATCCACTGAAGGGTCACAACCTTTTTTCTTTTATTATTATCTACAGAATGTGCAGGAGTAATATATAGAAATAGCTTTTCAACGCAACTTTTAGACAGGAGAAACAAAATGGCTCTTTAGGCCTCTAACAATGATTTGTTCTGTGTCTTCTCTTTTCCCTCATGTTCCTGGTTGATTTCACACTTTTCTGACAGCGTCTACAACTATGCCGAAGTGAAGGAGTGGATCTTCAGACTGACAAGCCTCCTTTGCAGTTTTTTGGTCTGGTGTTTTGGGATAAGCCTAGCTACCAGTAGACACTGGCGCATTTGGGAATTCAACAGCAAGGCTCTACACCTGTTGTACATTGGACTGTGGGAAGCTTATTATTATCAAGAAGTCAACAAATCAGGTTCAATAACCAGGGTGCCAGTGTACAGTGCTATGAACTCCAACTGGACCATTTCAATAGAACTTGAGTATGCAAGGGGCCTGATATTATTGTCTAATTTTATGCAGCCCGTAGTCCTTACTTTTACCTCAGTGGCCTTTATGGTCTGCTGGATCAGAGCCCCATACCCTGATTTCATGATCCTGTGCTACAAAACATCTGTCTTATTTCTGATCTTCAACATCATTTGCACAGTTCTGGCTGTGAGTTTGAACCACCTGGTGGACATTTATGGTCAAAGCACCCTTGACTTTCCACTAACATTTCCGGTCAGTAAAAAGGATCTGATAAAGAAGCAGCAAACCCATGTGTTCCCACTGGGGATGCTGACGGCTGTGCTTTCAGTCATCAGCATCATTATATTGTTTTATGAGATGTGGTCAATTAAAGCAAAGGCCACAGTGAAGTCAAGAGTTTCCTAAATAGATCACTGTCTGTAGAATTGAGTGAAGGGCTCCTGTATCAGCAACATCTGCCAGGAGTCTCCTTCAAGATACTTTCTGTGTGCACATAATCCTGCTCTGGTCATCTACTAATGTCAAATAAAACGTTAACTGTATTACCCATGTTTGTCACCTGCTTACGACTTGCTCTACTCTACAAATGCACTACCATCTCTTAAGGTCTTCATTTCTGGAAATATAGGCCAGGATTGTACATAGAGATACTTAAAGCAAAGGCAGGATACAAACAAAGGCAGGGAAGAGGTCAAGTTGCATTGATACACATGACCAACTCCAGGCTAAAAGGAGGTTCATAAATAAGCTCACACCTACAAACAGGAAAGCAACTATATCTCCACTGTGGAGTCCTTAGCTTTTATACTGCTTTGGAGGTTGGAGCAAAATCTCTGATCTTTGGCACCACTGACTGTGTTGGGATTGGAGAGATAGAGTTCACAATGTGCAATGGAGCTAAACGAGGGATATCCATGGGCACTGCCCACTACGGGGCACTAGCACACTTCTATTTCCCTTTTGTGAAGAACCTAACCATGGGCATTCATTGTCACATATATAACCTCTCACAGATAGTGTATCTCCCTTTAAAAGAACAATTGAGTTAGACCCACACTTTCTCCATATGGATGGAAGCTGTGCTATAGTAAGAGGATTCTGACAGAAATTGATAGGAAAATAGAACCACACAAGGTCCTCTTGTTCCACATTCTAAAGAGGTATGCTTCGGCAAATAAATAAATACATAAATACGTAAATAAATAACTCATAATATAAACTGAAGATATGGGTGGAAAGTTTAGTTTCCAGGACTTCCACCTCAGTCATTGTTTGTTCTCAGACATCAGTTAGAAGGCAATTCCGTCTCCAGGGGAAGCCACCTCTCCAAATTTACATGAAATAGCTAAATTTAGACTCTGAAATTTTCAGTGCAATTTTTTTCAGAAGTTTTTACTCCATTAAGGCATAGAGCAGAGGTTCTCAGCCTTGCTAATGTGTTGACCCTTTTAATAGAGTTCCTCATGTTGTGGTAGTCCTCAAGCACAAAATTATTTCATTGCTACTTCTTAACTGTAATTTTGCTACTGTCATGAATCATAATGTAAATACCTGATATGCAACCCCTGTGAAAGGGCATTCAACCCCCCAAGTGGCAGAACCCACAGGTTGAAAACTACTGGAATAGAGGAAGAAGATGTGAAGGAGAGTGTAAAAGTGCTTAAAGGGAAAATGAGATAGAATTCATCCCAGTACTTCATGGAGACCACAGTATCAGAAATAGGGAATGGCAGAGGAGTGACATGCGTTCAAGTTGTTGGAATGCATACCACCATTGCAAGAACTTTATGTGAAATTCCCAAATGAAGCATTGCTAAGATGTTAGACACAATAAACTTTAGCAAGACAAAATGATGGCAGAAGGCGAGGAAGAGAGTTGTGAATTGTTCTCATTACAAAGAGGAAGACGTGAAGTGATATCATGACCCCAAATCTTTTTTCTGAATCCTGCATGGACTTAAGATTTTTAGTAGAAGAAAAATTGGAGGAGATGCCAAGAATTATCCATAGATACAGAGTTCTGATCAAGGTATAGAACATCCCCTATTTTGTAGTGATTTAGGTCCATTTGACCTGAAGAAAATGGAGGTGGGAAACGGGAGGAGGGAGGGGTTTGGGGGAAGAGGAGGAAAGAGAAACTGCATTTAAGATGCAAAATATGAGAGAATACCAAAAAAGAAGCATCAATTTCTAGGTTGAGAATATTTTCAGAGGAGCTGAGTGACCTGAAGGTCATACGAAGAGCTCCAGGGATGCAGTGTTTGTAAGCTGTGACTCGTGCTGAGGTGGGCTTTTTGTTTAATGTGTATTTGTCTGTGTATGTGAGTGGTAACTGAGAGATTTTTAGAGTAAAGTGTACTTGGAGGTCATAAGATGACCAATGAGAGCTGGTTTGCTTTTACGACCATGAGGGTTTTGGGGTAGAATTCCGGTTATGAGGCTTGGCTGGAAGTGTCTGTACAATAGAAACTGACATGGGATGTGTTCTTTGATGATGCAACTGCCCTTGAGCGATTCTATCTATAAGTAACCCCTTACCCATATTCCTTCAAGTAATTACATCAGTTAGGCTTCCTGGATGTTCTGTGTCAGGAATTCTTCAATTAGACATTTTCACTTTTTTATATTTATCATTTTCTTTGACTGGTATGCCTACTTCTCTCATATCTTCAATGCCTAAGATTCTCTCTTCCATTTCCTGTATTTTGTTAGTGATGCTTGAATTTATAGTTTCAGTTTGCTCACCTTGACTTCTCTTTTTCAGTATTCCAATTTGTGCTTCCTTTATTCCTTATATCTTTGTATTCAAGTCTTGAATAGTTTTATCCATTTCTTTTGACTGTTTTTCCTTGGCTTTCTTGAAAGGATTTATTCATTTTCCACAATAGTTGTTTGCCTTTTTCTCAATTTCTAAAAGGGATTTATTTAATAATTTCCTCTTTAGGGATATCTGGCATTTTCATTAGGTTAGATTTAAGGTCTGTGTGTGTGTGTGTGTGTGTGTGTGTGTGTGTGTGTGTGTGTGCTTCAGCATGTAGGGATTTTCAGGGATTGCTGTACTAGGACAACTGAGCTCTACTAGTGATAAATTGCTTTGCCTACCTTTGATTGTGTTCTTATGCTGTCATCTAGGCCTCTGCATTTGTGGTGACTATAGGCTTACTTAACAATTTCTGATTTTGTCAGTTTTGGATGGGTAATTTGTTCCATGGAGTTCTGGCAGACAGCATAGCTTCTGGGCGAGCTGAGAGTCTCTGTCTAATTCAGGAGCTGGGACACAGTGACCAGGAAGGAAGGAGGCCTTGGTAGGGCAGGCACCGTGAGAGTGAGAGGCATCTGTTAGCAGTTGGACTACCTAAACTTCTGGTGAGAATCATTGCCTCTGGCTAAAGAAGGAGTATCTGTCCAAATTGGGATCTGGGACATGGCAAAAAAGAACGATTGTTAATGCAAAGAAATAATGTTGTGTTGTCACCTTCACTTAAATATTTTCCCATATTTTATTTTTGATGTTGAATATGGCATAGGTCTTTTTAATATTAACAACATTTCCTCTCCTCTTTCAAGTTAGTTTAACATAGACTGAACCACAAATAAAATACTGAAATATAAAAAAAAAAGAATGAGAGGCAGTTGCCAGGTGATGATGGTACACGCCTTTAATCTCAGCAGTTGGGGGGCAGAGGCAGGTGGATCTCTATGAGTTTGAGGCCAGCCTGATCTACAGAGCGAGTTCTAGGACAAGCTCCAAAGCTACACAGAGAAACTCTGTGAAGGGGGAGGAGAGGTAGAATTGTGTATTGTGTGCAGGAATCTGGAGAGTAGGGGAGATCCATGAGCCATAGATCTACCTGAAGTTCTAGTGGCCACAGTGGCCCATGATCAAGCAGGGGGTCTCCATCTGAACTGGGGGTCAAGACATAGAGATGAAGAAGACTGTGGTTTGGTCTAGGTTAGGCAGGTACCTCAAGATTTGGGGAAGGTGTCTTCAGGTGGGTGACCTACTTGGAGTTCTGGCATCTGGAGTGATCTCTGATCAAGAAGGTGGGCTCCATCCTTGTTGGAGGCTGGGACATAGTGACCCAATTTCCATCTTTAAATTATCCCTATCCAAATACTCTTCTCCCAACTTGCCTTAGTGCACCTACAGCCTTTGTACATTCCTGATTTCTGGGTTTATTCCATGTCATAAATTCACATCTGAATGTTTGTGGCTCAAATCTGCAGATGAGACAGAAACTGTAAGATAACTCACTCTATGGCCTTTTCTAGTTCCAGCCATTTACCAGTAAGTGTCACGCTGTCATTTTTCATAGCAGTTGAACAACATTCCACTGTGTGTCTGAAGCATATTTTAATTATCCATTAGTCTGTTTAAAGACATTTAGGTCGTTTTCAGTTTCTGGTTCTCATGAATAGAGCTCTCATTCGATCAGTCCCCTTGGATCAGTGGGTGAACGTACCCTTCGCGGTCCTGACTTCCAGTGCTCCAATGTGGGTCTCCGTCTCTATCTCCATCCATCGTCAGATGAAGGCCCCCTCTGATTTTGCTTTCCTTGCTCATGATCTCCCTCCCTCTGCTTCTCATTTGGGCCTAGGGAGTTAAGTTCAGTGTTCCAATATGTGTCTCTGTCTCGATCACCATCCATCGCCATATGAAGGTTCTGTGGTGATATGCAAAATATTCATCAGTATGGTTATGGGCCAAGGCCAGATCAGGCACCCTCTCCTCTGCTTCCCAGAGTACAATCTGGGGACCTCTCCTTGGGCCTGGGAACCCCTCCAGAATCAAGTCTCTTGCATACCCCTAAATGGCTCCCTTAGTTGAGATATAAACTTCCCTGCTCCCATAACCATCCTTCCTCCCTCCCCCCTGCCATTTCCCCAATTCATTCCCGATCCTACCCCTCTCCCCTCTCCCTAACCATCTCCCCGTGCTTCCACCCCACCACCCCCGTGCACCCAAGTTTGCCTGGCAATCTTGCCTACTTCTAATATCCAGGAGGATAACTATATGATTTTCTTCAGGTTCACCTTCTTATTCAACTTCTCTAGGATCACAAATTATAGACTCTCAGACCTTTAACTATGGCTAGAAACCACTTATGAGTGAGTACATACCATATTCCTCTTTTTGGGTCTGGGTTACGTCCTCAGTAAAGCGTTTCCTATTTCCATCCATTTACATGCAAAATTCAAGATGTCGTTGTTTTTTACCGCTGAGTAAAACTCTAATGTGTATATGTTCCACACCTTTTTTAACCATTCTTCTATTGAGGGGCACCTAGGTTGTTTCCAGGTTCTGGCTATTACGAATAATGCAGCTATGAACATAGTTGAACAAATACTTTTGTAGTATGATAGGGCATCTCTTGGGTATATTCCCAAGAGTGGAAGTGCTGGGTCCTGAGGGAGGTTGACTCCCAGTTTCCTGAGAAACCGCCACACTGATTTCCACAGTGGCTGCACAAGTTTGCATTCCCACCAACAATGGATGAGAGTTCCCCTCACTCCACATCCTCTCCAGCATAGGCTGTCATTGGTGTTTTTGAGTTTAGCTATTCTGACAGGTGTAATATGATATCTCAAAGTTGTTTTGATTTGCATTTCCCTGATCACTAAGAAGGTTGAGCATGTCCTTCTGGCCATTCGAAGTTCATCTGTTGTGAATTCTCTGTTCAGTTCAGTACCCCATTTTTTAATTGGGTTAATTAGTGTTTTAGTGTCTAGTTTCTTGAGTTCTTTGTATATTTTGAAGATCAGACCTTTGTCTAATGAGGGGTTGGTGAAGATCTTTTCCCAGTCCGAAGGTAGCCTTTTTGTCTTACTGACAGTGTCCTTTGCTTTACAGGGTACCTGAGCTGGCCTTGGTCCATAACCATACTGATGAATATTTTGCATATTACCATAGAACCTTCATCTGGCGATGGATGGAGATAGAGACAAAGACCCACATTGGAACACTGGACTTAACTCCCTAGGTCCAAACGAGATGCAGATGGAGATGCAGAACGTGAGCAAGGAAGGCAGGATCAGAGGGAAACCTCATCCAACGATGGATGGAAAGAGAGATGGAGACCCACATTGGAACACTGGACTGAGCCCCCAAGGTCCAAATGAGGATCAGAAGGAGGGAGAACATGACAAAGGATATCAGGACCGCGGGGTGTGCGTTCACCCACTGATAGATGGGGACTGATCTAATGAGAGCTCACCAAGGCCAGCTGGACTGGGACTGAACAAGCATGTGATCAAACTGGATTCTCTGAATGTGGCTGACATGGGGGCTGACTGAGAATCCATTGACAATGGCACTGGGTCTTGTTTCGTCTGCATGGACTGGCTTTTTGGGATCCTAGTCTGTTTGGATGCTCACCTTCCTAGACCTCGAGGGAGGGGAGGGAATGGGGGGGATGGGAGGGTATTGGGAGGAATCCCTGAGTGCTCTTAGGACTGGAGAGGGAGGAGGAGAGGGAATGGGGGGAATGGGAGGGTATTGGGAGGAGGGGAGAAAGTGGAAATTTTTATACATAAATAAATAAGTAAATTAAAAAAACCCATTACAATTGTCTTTGGCTTCTCAGTCAGCCTTCATTGCCAGCCACATTCAGAGTGTCCATTTTGATCACATGATCTAGTACTCCCTGTCCAGCTGGCCTTGGTCAGCTCCCATTACATCAGTCCCAATGTCTGAGTGCGTGGACGCACCGCTCGTGATCCTGACTTTCTTGCACATGTTCTCCCTCCTTCTGCTCTGCAACTGAACCTTGGGAGCTAGGTCCAGTGTTCCAATGTGGGTCTCTGTCTCTATCTCCATCCATCGCCATATGAAGGTTCTATGGTGATATGCAAGATATCAGTGTGGTTATAAGACAAGGCCAGTTCAGGCACCCTCTCCTCTGCTGCCCAAGGAACAATCTAGCGACCTCTCTTTGAACCTGGGAACGCCTCTAGAGACAAGTCTCTTGCAAACCCTAAAATGGCTCCCTTAATTAAGATATTTACTTCTCTGCTCCCATATCCACCCTTCCTCCCTCCCACCCATCTCATTGCCTCAAGCTCTCCTGAATCCTCCCCTTCTCCCTTCTCTCTACCAATCTCCCCTTACATCCATCCCCCAGCCCTGTGCACCCAAGTTTTGCCTGGCAATCTTGTCTACTTCCAATATCCAAGAGGATAGCTATATGATTTTCTTTGGGTTCACCTTCTAATTTAGCTTCTCTAGTATCACGAATTATAGGCTCAATATTCTTTATTTATGCCTAGAATCCACTTATGAGTAAGTCCATACCATATTTCTCGTTTTGGGTCTGGGTTACGTCCTCAGTAAAGCGTTTTCTATTTCCATCCATTTGCATACAAAATTCAGGATGTCATTGTTGTTTACCTCTGAGTAAAATTCTCATGTGTATATGTTCCACACCTGCTTTAACAATTCTATTGAGGGGCACCTAGGTTGTTTCCAGGTTCTGGCTATTACAAACAGTGCTGCTATGAATATAGTTGCTCAAATGCCTTTGTAGTATGATAGGGCATCTCTTGGGTGTATTCCCAAGAGTTGAATTGCTGGGTCCTGAGGGAGGTTGACTTCCAGTTTCCTGAGAAACTGCCACACTGATTTCCACAGTGGCTGCACAAGTTTGCATTCCCACCAACAATGGATGAGTGTTCCCCTTACTCCACATCCTCTCCAGCATAGGCAATCATTGCTGTTTTTGATTTTAGCTATTCTGACAGGTGTAAGATGGTATCTCAGAGTTGTTTTGATTTGCATTTCCCTGATCGCTATGGAGGTTGAGCATGACCTTAAGTGCCTTTTGGCCATTCGAAGTTCATCTGTTGTGAATTCTCTGTTCAGTAGAGTACCCCATTTTTTAATTGGGTTAACTAGAGTTTTAGTGTCTAGTTTCTGGTGTTCTTTGTATATTTTGGAGATCAGACCTATGTCTGTTGAGGGGTTGGTGAAGATCTTCTCCCAATCTGTAGGTTGCCTTTTGGTCTTAATGACAGTGTCCTTTGCTTTCCAGAAGCTTCTCAGTTTCAGGAGGTCCCATTTATTCATTGATTCTCTTATTGTCTGTGCTACTGGGGTTCTACCTAGGAAGTGGTCTCCTGTGACCATGTATTACAGACTACTTCCCACTTTCTCTTCTATCAGGTTAAATGTGGTCAAATTTATATTGAGGTCTTTAATCCATTTGGACTTGAGTTTCGTGCTTGGTGATAGATATGGATCTACTTTCATTCTTCTACAGGTTGACATCCAGTTATGCCAGCACCGTTTGTTAAAGATGCTTTCTTTCTTCCATTATATACTTTTAGCTCCTTTGTCGACAACCTCCCTCAGGACCCAGCAATTCCACTCTTGGGAAGGTACCCAAGAGATGCCCTATCATACTACAAAAGTATTTGTTCAACTATGTTCATAGCTGCACTCTTTGTAATAGCCAGAACATGGAAACAACCTAGGTGCCCCTCAATAGAAGAATGGTTAAAAAAGGTATGGAATGCATTAGAGTTTTACTCAGCAGTAAAAAACAATGACATCTTGAATTTTGCATGCAAATGGATGGAAATAGAAAACGCTTTACTGAGTGAGGTAAGCTAAATCAGAGGGGGCCTTCATCCGACGATGAATGGAGATTGAGATGGAGACCCACATTGGAGCACTGGACCTAGCTCCCAGCGTTCAATTGCAGAGCAGAAGGAGGGGGAACATGAAAAAGGAAGTCACGACCGCCAAGGGTGCATTCACCCACTGATACAAGGGACTGATCGAATGAGAGCTCACCAAGGCCAGCTGGACTGGGACTGAACGAGCATGTGATCAATCCAGATTCTCTGAATGTGACTGAAATGGGGGCTGACTGAGAAGCCATTGACAATGGCACTGGGTCTTGTTTCGTCTGAATGGACTGACTTTTTGAGATCCTGGCCTGTTTGGATGCTCATCTTCCTGGACCTGGAGGCCTGGAGGGAGGGGGGAGAAGCTTGGATTTCCCACAGGGCAGGAAACCCTGACTGCTCTTGGGAATGGTGAGGGAGGGGGAGAGTGAGTGGGGGGAGCGGGAGGGTATTAGGCGGAGGGGAGGAATTGGAAATTCTTTAAATAAATAAATAAGGAAAAAAAGAACAATAAAAATTAAATAAAATAGAATACAATGATGCTCCAATTCTTTCAAATTCCCTCATATTTTTTATCACGTTTTATATGAATCTCAACAGCAAGGAACCTAAAAGATATATTTTTATGCAGTTTACAGGAGTCAGCTCATAAAATAACTATGAATTACAAGTTCAGTGAGTGAAAATACCAAGAATAATGTACTTGTGATTCCTTTTTTGTGATATTTAAATCCTAACCTAATCTTCTTGTCATGTCCCTCCCCTTTTCCTAACCCCTCCCCTTATCTCTTTTTTCTTCCCATTGCACTATCCACTACCCCTCCATTTGTTCTGCTCAGATACAGGCCATGGATATCAGTCAGTCAAGGTATATCAAGCTGCACTGTGACCAGACTACCCCACCATCAGCAACGTTAGATGAGTCAATCCTGCAGAAGAAATGGGTCCCAAAATTAGGCAACAGAGTTAGAGACATCACCTGTTTTCACTGATACGAGGCTCATATTATGACCAAGTAACACAAGTGTAACATATATGCAGAGGTCCCATAAGGCTCCTTGGTTATCATTTCAGCCTCTCTTAAACCCAAGAGCCCAGGTTTGATATTTCTGTGGATTTTCACACCTTGACACCATTGTGTCCTACAGTCTTTCCTCCTTTCTCCTGCAGAATTCTCCAGGCTGAACCTGGAGAATGTTTGCCTGTGGGTATCTGCATCTGTTTCCATAGTTGCTGGGAGAAGACTCTCTGATAACAGTTGGACTATGCACCAATTGGTTCTGGATGTTGTGACCTACTTCTGAGTGGCTTAAGTCCTCTAAAGTTGAGGGCAAGGCCCAGCAGCAGGGCCAGGGACTAGTAGGGATAACCAAGGCCTGGAGCAGGACATAAACCAGAGATGGGTGATGTTCTATTGGCAAGCAGGTTACTCATGGTTAGTGTGGCCTGCTCCTGAGCACCAGAAGTCTACTGGGGTTGAGGGAAGTGTCCAGGGATGATCTGTGATAGCATAGCAAACAATATGATATTTGTTTTTTGATTTGGTTTGGTTATTGATTTGTTTATTTTGATTTTGTCTTTTGGTGTTTTGTTTTTTTATTTTTGTTTTTTAAGACAGGATTTTTCTATGTAGCTTAGAACATTTCCTGAAACTCACTCTGTAGACCAGGTTGACTAATTCTCCTTCTCTTAGCCATCCTTAGTCACCAGTAGTTTATAACCATGGATGGGAAGTTGTAAACTTTATTTTTCTCCATGTTAACATGTCCATTGATATTGTTATTTTCCCAGTGTTTACTATACAGCTATTTCTAGGAGACATTGTTTGACAGCCTTTATCCTTATTTTCTAACCCTAAGAAACTTCTGCACCACTCTTTTGCTGTGTTCTTGAGTCATTGGTGGAGGAGCTGTGCTGTGATTTTACTCATCGCTATTAGACAAGACCTGTCAATGTATCCTCAATAATACAATAGTGACTCTTCTAATAGCTGGGATTCAACAACTCTCAATTGAATTTGTACATCCTGATTGCATGTAGGAAATTTTCACAGTATGCTAAATGTTAATTTGTTAATCAGCACTTCTAGGGGAGGTATCCAGCATTCTATCAAGGTAACTTGGCAGCATTTTCAGGTAGAACTGCATACATAAAGTGTTTCAAAAGGAAATTTTAATTTAATTTTGCCAGCAAAAATTTAAAAAGGGAAATTGAAATTTGCCAGAGACAGTGAGTTTTAGACAACAAAGTCAACTGACCAAGTTTTCTCTCCTTTTTCCCAAGACATACAACTTTTTAAAATCAACCCCCTATCAAAATTGGGCTTAAGTGGCTTTCACATGTAGGGCAAGCTTAGGTATTGACAGAGGCTGTTCCTTCGTTCACAACTACTCTGACCCCAAAATAATCACACAGAAATTATATTATTTGCAATACTGTTTGGTCAATGCCTTAAGTATATATTTAGCTATCTCTTATACCCTAAACTAACCTGTCTTCATTAATCTCTGCATTATCACAAGGCCGTAGCCTATTGGAAATTTCTCAGTGAGCTCCCATCAAGGCCTCTGTCTCCTGTGGTGGCTACATGGTTTCTCTCCAACTCTGCCTACACTCTCTCTCCCTCTACATCTCTGTTTAGATTTCCTACCTTGCTGTACTCTGTTAATTCATTAGCCAAAATTAGCTTTATTCAAATTAACCAATAAAATCAACACATATACAGTAGAACTTCCCACATCACTCAGGAATCCTCAAATTTCATCCTTTTATGTCAATTCTCAGGAGCCATTCATCTGCTTTTTCAGACATGCTATTTCCTTGCACCGAAGCATCTCAAATATCTTAGTTTAGCCCAGAGATCCTCTTTTTATCATTTTCTCACCTCAAAAAAAAACAAGTATATAACCCACATACAGCACATTATATAGAACATGGCAATGAAATTAGATCTAAAGGTTTACACTAAAAACACTTTTGAATGAGGCATCTCCCATGAAACTAAAATGATAAAAAAATTTGAGACAGGATCTACATATGTAGCACAGTTTTGCGTGTATCTCTGAAACCACCATGGTCAACAGGGTAATGTTCCACAGGAAGCAAGAAGGTATTTTGGAAAAAAAAATGACTAAATAATCTTCGTTAGTCTAACACTAAGTAGTTTATTCTAGCAATATTTGGGCACCACACATTTGGGTGAAAACTGTCCTTGTATTTATTAACTCGATGCCATGTACACAATAAATCACAAAGTAAGCTAAATAAAGATTCGATGTGAATATATCAAAACTCTTTATAAAACAGAGGTGAAACCTTCCATAAAGATGGGTTCTATAAATTGAGTACATGTGACACATTCCATAAGGATGGGTGCTGTAGAATGACTGCAAGCAACACTTTCCACTAAGTTGGGTTCTTTAGACTAATGAGATAAAAAGAAGATCACTATAAAGGCTGCTGCAGGAATTCCTACCACCAGCAGCCTTCAAGCTACCCACACACTTTGGCTTGGCCTCTTTTAATATTATGCCGATGTAAATCACGTAGGCGACCACGTTTCTGGCTGTGGGATTTGGTTACTGTTCCTCATTCCAGCAGAGAATTGTGATCTGTGAGTCTACCCCTAAATAAATAACCTTCTATTATTCTTAATTCTGAGCTAGGATGGGATTTCTTTTAAGCATCCTTCTTCATCCAGTGCCCATGTGGATTCGGACTCCACACCTAAGAGGTGGATGACCAGAAGGCCTAACCAGTCCACAACCCAGAAAGTCTCCCAACCATGACTGCTTGGCTTATATTTACTAAGCAGATTTTTTTTAAAAAAAAAACAAAAAACAATCAAAGAACCCACCACAGCAGAGCTAACTGTGTGTAGCAACTTGAAAATTTCCAAAGCTCGTGAACATCCTCCTCCCCTACTTCTGCATTCCTTGCCTCATGGTTTCTTTTGTGCAGCTTCTGGTTTGTGCTTCCTGCCTGTGAGTTCTGGGCTTCTTGCTCCGTGTCCGGAATTGATTTAATTGCTTTTAATTCGTCAAGCAAAGCATATTTCTCACATTTAACCAGTACCAAAGCAGGAAACTAAAGTGACTCAGGACCATTCCTGTTGCCACCTGTTGCATTGCAGTTAGTCACCACTCTGCAACCAGATATCTGCTGGTCAATAAAAATTATTACACCTAGAACAATTTCCCAGATCTCATAAATAAATAAATATGGTAAATTACATTAACATTGAAACTTTTTGTAATTTTTTTCTAGTACTATGAACTGTATTTTCCAAGGCTTATATGATTATGATGATACATCCATTTATTGAATACTGGGACACAGTGTTTTTCTTCATATTATACCCATGAGAAAATTACTTGATAACAGAGCCAAGAATGAGGCACTTTTAGAAATGATACCATCTTTACAGACTAAGAATGTACAGCTTGTTAACAGGATTAATACCATCAAAAATCAAAAGTTACCTGAAAAAATTAATACAATTGAAAAGGCACCAACAAAATTGAATCCATGTCAAAGGTTCTGAGAAATTACTTGAAAGAATTTATACAGATGAATTTCACATTTACAATTTTTTAAAAAGTTATGATAGGTTAGCAGATAGAGTATCTCTTCAGTATGTCATTCTGCACACTATCCAAATAACGTTCAAAGACGAGGTGTTATCATTAAAGAAAAAACTTCAGACCTTGGAATCACATGTGCAGAATGAGGACCAAATGCGAGAGACATCTGTGAAATCATTAGCAATATATACAGGTCAATGATATAGAACAATTCTGTATTCTTTCAATTAAGTTTTACATAAATGCTGATTGGCCAGTAGCCAGGAAGAAAGTATAGGCAGGACAACCAGATAGGAGGTAGAGGTGGGGCAATGAGAATAGGAGAATTCTGGGAAGGAGGAAGTCCATTCTTCCCCAGTTCTGTCCACACACTGAAGAAACAGGATGAGATCTGCCCTGTTGAAAAGGTACAGAGCCATGTGGCTAACATAGATAAGAATAATGGGCTAATATAGGTTATAAAAGTTAATAAAAATCCTGAGCTAAGCGGGCAATCAGTTTATAATGTATGTAGATCTCTGTGTGTTTTTCTTTGGAGCTAAATGTCTGTGGGACCTGGTGGGAGGATAGAAATCAGAAGAGACAGAAAGTTCAGTCTACAGGCCAGGGGACTCAGGCTTTACAAAAGATAATAGTAAAAAGAGTTGAAATGATTGAGGAAATTTTAAGAGCTGATAGACAGGGAAAGAATGCTCAAGGACAGGATTTAACATCACCAGCAGCTGTCAGAGATGACTTCCTCAGGGTTTTAACTTCCAGCAGTGGAGTTTTCTTTTTTACCCCACATTCTCTTATGCATAAATTGTGAGCAGTAGTTTTAATCTTGTTCATTCTTACAGGGATACTATGGAACTTCAGAGTTGTTTTGATTTACATTTCTCTAAAGGTTAAGGGTGTTATGTTTGAGCATTTTTGAATGTTTTTCAGTCATTTTAAGTTCTTTTTTTGAGAATTTTCAGTTTAGGTCAGTTACATATATTTATATTGGATTAATTGTTCCTTTGGTGACCAATTTCCTGAGTTCTTCATATATTTTTTAAGTGGATTAATCGTTAGTAAAGATATTTTTCCAATTATATAGCCTGATATTATTTATATCTTGTTGATTATGTCCTTTGCTATACAGAAGCTTCTCAGTTTAGGAGATCTGATATATTAGTTGTTTCTCTCAATGTTTATGCCACTGAGTGTGTGTTTGAGATATGCCAGTGCATTCAAGTATACTTCTAATTTTTCTTCTATGAAGTTCAGTATTGTTGGATTTATGTTGAGGTCTTTGATTCATTTGGATTTCGGTTTTGTGCATAGAGATAAATATGGATTTCTTCATTCTTCTACATGTTGATGTCTAATTAGGCCAGGATCATTAGTTAAATATGCTTTCTTTTCCATTTTCTTATCAGCTAGGCAGACTTACAACATAAGAGAAGGATAATTTACAAAGTTTTAATTAGATATTCAATGGTTAAGGTCTTAGTCGTAAGATTCTTATAGGAGACCTTGAGCTACTAGTAAAATTCTTAAAGGGAGCAATGATTCAATTTCCAGTAGAGAGCAAATAGAAGTTGCCAGACACGTACTCAATCAGATGAATTATAGATCAACAGGTAAAGATCAATTGTTGATATAATAATTAACAAGTACAGCATATTAATTATGATTCAGCTATAGCAAGTGTATGAAGTACAAAACTTATTTTACTACAGTTTTATATAAAAACTATGCCTTTTATAGCAATATCTTTTCATTTTTGCCAGTTAAGATATTAAACTCGTAATTTAAAGCAATACCTTATCTAATACAAAATAGCAAGATGAAATCTAGGAGATAGTTTTACAGAGAATTGAATATGATCAATGTTTTCTTATACTAAACAATAAATTGATTAATAATTTTAAGTTAATGATTCTTGGACAATCGCATTTGCTCAATTTCAAGACCAGATTAATAATTTTTTCCCAGCTGACCAGTTACTGCAGTTTACTCAACAGCATTCATTCATTTTTTTTTAAAACAGTAGCAAAGAATCCCTTAAAGGATGCTTTGTTGACTTTCACTGATGGCTCATTTATTGGAAGAGCTGCTTACATAGTCAATGGCGAAGGACACATGGTACAGACAGAACCAGCTTCAGCTCAAATAGTTGAGCTGTGAGCAGTGGCTCTAATTAAGAATTTTTCTAATAATGCTTTTAATCTATATACTGACAGCCAGTATATTTATGATGCATTGCAAATCTTGGAAACAGTATCATGTATAGGAACTAACAATGAACAAATTAAGACATTGTTTCAGCAGATTCAGGAAGCCATACAATGCAGAAAATTACTATGTTTTATGGGACATAGCAAAGCACATTCAAGTCTTCCTGGTCCATAAGCTGGTGGTAATGCTCTAGCTGATGAACTTACAAAAATAGTTGCTCTATCTCAGATTGAACTTGCACAGCAGGCATATGCTTTGCACCATCTAAACAGATTAAGTTTAAGAATGAAATTTAAGATGACCAGAGAAGCTGATCATCAAATTGTTAAGTAATGTGAAAGATTCCCACAATATTTATCTTTGCCTCATTTGGGGGTAAATCCCCGAGGACTGCTTCCTAACCGTATATGGCAGATAGATATTACCCATATTACTGAGTTTGGAAAATTGAGATATGTGACAATTGACAATTGAAACATATTCAGGATTCATTATGGCCACAGCACAAACTGGGGAGGCTGCCAAACATGTAATAACTCATTGCTTGAAATGCTTTTCATGCATGGGTACCCCAAAGGTAATAAAGATAGACAATGGGTCCAGGTATGTTAACAAATCTTTTCAAAGATTTTGTACTCAATGGGATATCATACATAAGACCGCTATTCCATATAATCCTCAAGGACAAGGAATTGTGGAGCATGCACATAGCTCCTTGAAAACACAACTTCAAAAAATAAAGACAGGGAATTGTATCCTCAGACGCCACACAATGCATTAAATCATGCATCGTTCATGCTAAACTTTCTAAATAATGATGTTCATGAGCAATCAGCAGAGGACAGATTGTGGCATAATGGTACAAAAACCACATTTACTAAAGCAAGGTGGAAGAACTCTTGCACTGGAATATGGAAAGGGCCTGATTCCATCCTAATATGGGGTCAAGGGCACGTTTGTGCTTTGTCACAGGATGAAAATCAAGCCAGATGGCTTCCAGAGTAACTGATTCGGTGCATTCAGCAGAAGGACAACTGACCTGAGGACAGCTTAGCTGACAACTGCCCAGCAGGAGAAAAGGAATAAGAAGAGTTCCAGGAGGAACCAGTAATCCAGCTTTCCCAGCCCTCACAGAGAGGAGCCTGATCTGGACCTGCAGCTGCCGACTAGCATTGCTGCAGGGTGGCATTTGACCTCCAGAGACTTCGGACAAAGAAATCCTGCTGAGACAAGCAGACTATGGTGTCTGCAGCTGGCTGTGGTTTGAAACCTGTTGCTTTAAAACTAAGATACAAACTGAGCATTTGAGTGTTGTCAGTTTCAGGGACACAGAAATTATTTTGAATAAAATATTAAACCTAAGAACTAAGATCTAAACTTTCCCCTCAGGGAAAGAAAGATTCAAAATAAAGAATGACTAAAACCCCTCTTCACTTAACAAGGGGTAGACTAAGGGTTTTACAGCTGCACAGAGACTGGAAATGGGATTTAATAACAGCAAATGGTATTATACTCTTAACGGTAATGACCTGATATTTACAACTGCATATTAGGTGATGGAAAAAAGATCTGGTATTGACCAGTGATGTTAAATACATAAGTAATGAAAGAAAAGAATATGAAATTAATAAGAATTGGAGAGTTGACACTGACCAACTAAATATGAGATTATGATATGAAAAAACATAATTGGAGATTTGGTATTGACCAATAATTTGGAAAAATTATGATTGTGACTCAAAGCTATTGGCAATTACTGATAGAGAGGTTGTGACAGTGAATGTTGAGAGCTGATGCATATGCTGAGAATGTTAGATCTAATTGATGCTCTGAACCAGTGGAAGAAACATTTTCAACTTGGGCGATTCTATTTCTCCTTTACAATAGGAGATCATAGCCTTTGGGAGCATAATTATTCATTAAACATTATAATATATCATGACAAAAGATATGGCTATGATACACAGGGCCTGAAAAGTATATTTCTGTCCACTAATTTCTTTTCTTTACAGAGGTTGACAGTCAATGACAGGTTTAAAGCTTCTCCTCCCCAGATGCCTAAGACAGGAAAACTCGCATACAACAAATGCCACTTTTCAAAGACAGGAACATTTGGGTAATAGGAAGAAGGCTTTGTCCAAGCCAGGCGAAACCCATCTGTTCTGTTGCAGAAGCACAGGGGTTATTAAAATTTAATAAGAGAGTGGATTATAGGCCCATATTTCTATATAGTGTGGCAACCAGGCTCTGAAGTCATAGACCCTGCCAGAGGTGGTCACTTAGACCCGAAGACAGGCTGTCACTTCTCTAACAATAGCCAGAATGTACTGCTCCTTTCGCCTTTGTTAAAAATGTAGATCGCCTGGGGATAGGTGTTTGCCAAAACTGATGACTAAGTTGGAGGTGTTTCCCTAGACCCATGTCCTCTGGAAAGAGAATATTAATGAGGTATCCACCTTGGGTTACTTGAGGGATAAGAGATGTTTGATGTAATAAACGTGGGTAGATCTTCAGGATGGAGAGAACCTTGAGATGTTCTTCCGTGTTGATGGTGTAAGCTGTGTCTGGTTATTTCTCCCCCTGTCCATACTGGTCCAGAGTTAGGGAAAATAGTTTTCTCTGTTGGGGCCCATGGGCTCTGACAGAAACCAACAAGTGTCCTCCATCCAACAAATTGGTCCCAACTTGGTCAACTAAAATCCACATAAAACCAGAGAAAGCTTGGAACAGAATCCTAGACACAAAAGAACATAGTTAAGCATGGTTTCTTGGTAGCCAGCATTTTGCTGGTGGCATTGTGCAGGTCCTTTAATAGAGGTTTTACTGACTCAGCAGTAGCAGAAAAGAAACGTGGCAGTTTTTAAATGTCAGCTTTCAGGGTCATGCTGCTAGCAGAACTTCTAACTCTCTCTGGAGGTGCAGCTACAGAGCATTTGAATAGGGTCTGTGAGCAGACTGCTGCAACTTGCTTAATGGCAACATAGACTATTTGTGTGACTAGACATGGGGTTATGAGCATGGCTCTCAGAGACAGCAAACAACTTCATCATGATGTGGTGCGGGAGAATTGTCTGTATTCTGTCAATCATATTTTAAATAAATGCTGATTGGCCAAGCAGGAAGTATAGGCGGGTCAACCAGACAAAAATTAGAGGCAGGGAAAGGAGAAAAGTAGTATTCTGGGAAGAAGGAAACCCATTCCTCCAGTCCAGCCCAGACGACAGAAGAAGCAACATGTGACTTATGCTGCTGTGAAAGGTACTGAGCCATGTGGCTAACATAGATAAGAATTATGAGTTAATATAAGCTACAAGAGCTAATAAGAAGCCTGAGCTAATGGGCCAATCAGTTTATAATCTTATGGTGTCCTCTGGGTGATTTTCTTCGGGGCAAGCCGGCCCTCAATGTTACAATGCTGGACTGGGTGGGACAAGCAGGCAGTGCCATATTTCCCCTAGTAATGTGGCCACTTAAGTTCATAAGAAGGGCTTAGCATTTTAAGAAGTGCTTCTGGACAGTAAAGAATTACAGACACAGTGGACAGATTCAGACATAAAGGACCTCTAAATGTGTCACAGTGTTGTATAAATGTACATAGACTGTGGACAAAGAAGAAATAGGTATAAAAGGAAATAAATGGTTTATAAAAAAACAAAGTCTTTAAAGAGACAGAGTACAGATAGTCATAGGAGTAAAGATAATAAAATAAATATTAAACTTGTAGAAAAAGTAATAGTGAAAAAAGCCATGTAAAATGGAAAATTCACAGAGAGTCTGGTTTATGTTTATTATTGTGTTATCTTTAAATTTTTTGACTGCATAGAGACATTTAATTCTGGGGACTGCTAAGATAAGCCAGCATATGTATTTCAAAGGTATCTTGAATTAAAAATTTGACTCTAAGGATATGTTGCTTTAGAAAGGAAGTTCTTCTTTTATTTCCACAGAGAATGAGAACCCGTGGATTATACTCAGACTAATATGGCTTGTTGGACCAAAACTACCTGAAAGGTTACTTTGAACAACCCTCAAAAATTACTTTTCCCAATAAACAGCAAGAATCAGTTTGGAGAATAACTATGCCCATATTCCCAAATATTGTTTATAAGTGTTCTTTTACATTTAAGGGGAGATATGCTATAGAGATTTGTTTCGGTATGGATCTTGGTGTATATATATATATATATATATATATATATATATATATATATATATATATATATATATTTCTGCTCTTGACTAAGATATTATGTTTGTGCAGCTCATTTAAAAATATAATGCATAATTAAGAATTATAGTCTAGCTTGTTGTCATGTTAGTTAGGTTTTCTAAATTTAAAGATATATTTCAGTTAGATAGATATTCTTTAAATATTTCAGAGACCTTAAGAATATGACATTTAAAATGTTTTAAGAACTTAATACTTTTCATGTCAATGATATACACCTGCTCTTGACAGCACCAACTACTTCAAGAGGAAGATGGGCATCAAAGAGGTTCCTTATGGAATTTGTTAGCCATTTGGACAAGAAACTGCTCTTGCATGGATTGCTTGATGAACTGGACATGCAGAACCCACAGAAAAATGACTGCTGAATTTGCATGAAGGTGAGATGATCCTGTGGGGTTCCTTCTACAAGAACGAGTCTGCCAGATATTCTGTAGGACACAGAAGAAAGGGACAAAAAAACTGCCAATATAGGCGGAACTGTCTTTGAAATTTTCTGCTTCATGGAATAGTCTGCTGGATACTATGGGTCTGTAGGCTGAAGATGGATGCCCCAAATGTAAAGAAGAACTTTGAGTTATTGTCCTGGCAGCAAGATGCCTCTGTCAATCCTGGAGTTTTGGAAGTTGCTTCCAATGTACTTTCTGTTTACTTAGGTAATATTATATCATTTTGGAATCTTTGATGAAGATTAGACAGTTGAGGAGTAGACAGTTATAGTTTATGTTAGTTATGATAAAAGTTCAAATAGATATAACTATTGTAACTATAATTCCTGCTTGACACTTGTGTTATATGAAATTTTACTATGTTAAAGTTAAATCCTTCCTTTGTATTTAAACAGAAAAGGGGAGGTGATGTGGGATTTCCCTTTGTACCATTGATTAATAAAGAAAATGCTTTGGACCTATAGCAGGGCAGAACATACATAGGCATGGAAAGCTAGCCTGAGTGCTACGAGAAAGAAGGGCATAGTCAGAGAGAAGGCATGTAGTTGCTGCAGAGACAGATGTACTGAAACTCTCCTGGTAGGCTACGATCTCATGGTGATGCACAGATTAATGGAGATGAGTTAAATTAAAATGTAAGAGTTAGAAAATAAGAAATTAGAGTTACTGGGTCAAGCAGTGGTTTAAATAATATAGTTTCTGTGTGATTATTTCGGGGGCTGAGCAGCCAGGCACCAACAAGTGGCCTCCATCCGACATCATTGTTTAATATTCAAGTATGTTTCTTATAAATATAGAATGTAATTTGATTTTGTTATATATTTAGACTTTAGGAGATTTGAACGTAACAGCTATGTCTAATATCTTTTCTTTTTCCCTGTTAGAAGCCCACAAAGAAGATTGCATCTGCCTTCCCTATTTTGATAGAAAACTATACTCTAAAAAATCATTGTTAAACAAAGAGAAAATTGTAATAAACATATGCATATTTGCAGGACTTGGTACTGGAAGATCATTCTCAGGAATTTATTCTCCAATGAGAATGACTCATACATATGTACACCTTTTAAGCATATCCTGATTCATTTGCTTACTGAAGTCATTTAACAAAAGAAAATCTTCTCAGATGAACTTTTGAAAACATATTTCATCCTCTCTTTTAAATAATGTGGAATGTGGGGATACACCCCAAAATTTTGTTCTGTGCAATCTTTTAGTGTATAAGGATCATTCAACCACAAACCATAATTTTCAGCTAAAAGTAAATATGAAGCACAACATACAATTCACTTCTGTAGTGCCTGTGCCCATCCTTCCCCAGTAACTGTGACATTTCTAATTATTCCAATAGATTTTAGTAATACAGATAACAGTTGTTACATCAGAGTGATTATTTTAATTAGCTTAGTGAACAATATATATTTTTGGGTGAGATCCTTTACAAAACATCTTTATTGCTTTTTGAAACATTTTACTTAAGCATTCAAAAAGTAAGAAGAAATCACAGATCATATAAGGGAAAGAAAAAGGAAGTCAGTAATTTGGTATGTTTTATCCAGACTTCACAGGTGAGGGGGAAATTTATTTAAAAAGAAATGGTGATTTGTATGTGATACTGATTCCATGGTCAAAAGAATGTGATGCATAATTCTCATCCTGTTGTCATCCGTGCAGACATGAAATAAAAAATTAAAACATGATTGAACAGGAAAATTTTTGTCCTTGAGAATATATGAATGCAAACTTAAATATAACAATACAGAGTATAGAGAATGGATTCTACATAAACAGTTCCTTTC
The DNA here is from genome assembly GCF_982192425.1 of Myodes glareolus. NCBI lineage: Eukaryota > Metazoa > Chordata > Mammalia > Rodentia > Cricetidae > Myodes > Myodes glareolus. Next base: position 123,659,524 of record NC_142053.1, read on the forward strand.
CTAGAAGTCACCAATACCTTGCACTTGGGATTCTATAGGAGTATATTCACCAGAGAATAATGACATTCTGTGACATGCATGAAAATTTATATTGAGAAGTTTAAAAGAATAAACTGAAAACATCATCATGATTTTACAAATAATACATGTACAAAACTGTGACAAATAATAGTCCACAATCATAAAGAAAGAAAAATTTTTCAAATACAAGCTACATTCTCTTGATGGAATATTTCTCAATATAAAAATGCTAGCAATTCTGGACAAGATAAAAGTCCTTCATACTGATTTATAAATAAAAATATTCTAGCATTCATTTCTGTAACTCTAGATATTCAGCTTTAAAAGACAAATAAAATTCTAACTTAATTTTGCCTAATTTAGAGTTAATTTTTTCCTTCGAAACATACTTATTTCTATTTTTTATGTAATAAGCACAAATCTATCGAAATATCAGATGGTTAGTCAATGCTTTTATTTCTACTCACCTAAAGATGGTGATTATTTAGGACAAATATCTGTAAAAGAACATGTATGGGTTAAGGAGTAACATAAATGTTCTCATATGAATATTAGAACAGCTCCCCATGGATTATTTCTGGAAATAGCAACTGAAAGATTGCATATGACTAAATTTATACTGAATCAGAAATCTTACTGACTAGATAGATAGAGAGATAGATAAAAAGATAACTAGAAAGACTAAGTATATATATACATGCATGTATTTATGAATATAAATCAATATACATGTATGAATAAATATGTCTCTATGCATTTAGAAATGCTATGGCAATAATAATAATCACTGAGTTTACCTGTAGCCAGAACATCTTGAATGTTTTCTTTTGGAATGTTCTGGACCTTAGCAAATTCCTCAATTTTTTCATATTGTTCAGGAGTCAAAGGTTGACCTTTTCCTGTATTGTATAATTGACAATGTAAGAGATATGTTTAGTAGAATTCTTCAGAAATTACATTGCTTCCTTAGTATCCCAACTGCTCCAATTTCATGTATCCTGGGTGGGTCAATACAGGCAATAATAATTTTCCCCAAATTCCATGAACACAATTAATAAAGTCTAAATCGTGATATGACATTATTTTTCAGTATTCTATGACGTATCAAAAAATAAATAAAAAAAATTCTCTAGAGAATTCACTCATCTCAATCCTACCCACTTTCAAAAACATGACCCTAGACAGTCATGGATGCCTGTCAAGGGAATCCTCAGATTTCTTCCAAGTCTATAACCTAGAGTTTATGTTTCAATTTAGTACACACTTTTCAAATGACACTCAAAATGATTTAAACTTTGGAAAAAATATTTGTTCCCTTTTTCTTGTGAGGAAGTATGAACATAAACACTTCCAATGGCATCGCGCATCACCCCAAGTCTTCAATGACCATGGTACTCAAATTACAATATAATGTAAAAGGTCGTCCACAAACCAATCAGAATGTCATTTAGTGAATGGGAGTTTGGAAATACCATGATACTGTACTTGGAGGGTGTATCTGACTTAATCCTTATTTACTGGGTGATAATTTTGTTACTATTTTTTAAAAAAGCCCACTACCATTCTTACCATAAACATAAATCATGTTTGTTGTCTGGCCAGTTCTATCCACATTATGATTGGCAAAGATTGTAAACTCTGGTGCTGCATACACAGGCCCAAATGTGTTGTCACCTTCAACTGTAGTAACAGAAACATTTCAAAATGAGTGTCCCTCATTTTTCTACTTTGCTTGATGTCACCCATTGACTAAACACTAATATTTACCACAACTCTATCAATCATCTCTGATTCACTTTCATATGACAAATGTGTGCAAAGATATTCCTATAGTAATTAATTTTGCACATCCCATCATAATATTCTTTAAACCTGATAATGAATCCTAGGTACAGATACTTTCCCTTTTCTCTGAATTTTATGTGTAAAGACCTTTGGGATTACTATGGTGGATATTCCTTCCCCTTTCAACCAGATCTAAAAGATCACTTATCAATTTCTAGAAAGTAAAAAATCTTTGGTTTCATACCATGGTAATACCTGGTGGACAAATGTATACAAATTCAAAAAGAGACCTTAGTAATGAGAAATATGCACAAAAGTTTTTATCTTGTACAGCTATTGATGGAAAAGATATAAGAATGAACATGTCAAATTTATTAGACATTCATAGTGTATATGGGTCTGTCTCTCTGTGTGAATGCTCTATATACATATACCTTTCTCTTCATCTCTCTCCAGGTGTGTGTGTGTGTGTGTGTGTGTGTGTGTGTCTGTGTGTGTGTGTGTAAGTCTAAAGTCTATACTTACTGACACTAATTAAATGATAAAAGTTGTTCACAAGGAAATAAAAGTATTTTGGGATCTGGACATTTTCAATTACAAGACTGATTTTTTAATATCCATGTAAAGTTTAGAAAACAATGGACTTTCCAGAAGAATGTGCACTCCATTCATTTAAGATCAAACCAAAAGGCCCACCAGTTACAATTCAGGTGAAAAATGTTGCCATTAAATTAGCAATTTTTACAAAATTGAAAGAGTCAGTCTGAAATTTTTAAATAGACTTTTCCCTAACTGCTTTTCAAAATTGAGGTTATCATCCAATAATCTAAATGTTGTGATCTCAACAAAATATATGAAAGGGAAACTTGAAAATGATCCTGTTAATTTAAATCCTCTATTAATTCAGGTTGATAGAAAATGCCTATAATATAAGTACTTCATAGCCTGAGGTATAAAGTTTGCAAATATGTTTGAGGCCAGAGAGACCTATTAATGAGTGTCAGACCTATCCAATAACAATCCAAGGTACTGTATAAAAGAAAAGGCACTGAATATTATTTAGAAGTAAATTTAAATGAAAAAAACTATTGGAGATATTTTGTTAGCATTACTCACACCTTCAGGTAATAGTGTTCTTCTCCATGTAAACTTCAGAAGACCTGCAATGTACTCTGACTTTGTACCATATCTCAGTTGGTTGGAAGGGTTGATAAATTTCCAAGTAACCAGAATTGTTCTAGATTTATGTGCCTATGGGTAGCTGAAGTGTCAGCTTGTATGTGCACACCCACAATGTTTTTGTTCAGAAAAAGCTCCCAAAATCCCATACTTACACTGTGCTCTATACTTGCCATCTTCTTGTCTATTCCCAATGATTGTGGTCTTTGTACATTGGCCATTCGCCCTAAAAAAAATTAAACAGCGAAACAATGGTTTATCCTTTATAACCTTTGAATTCATATTAAAGACCTTCAAGTATTACAGTGAACCTGATGAACAGTGTACAGAGTTAGAAGAAAAGTATCTAAGCTTACCTTACTTCTCCTAATTCTTGTTTAGAAAATATCATTCTGTTTGTAATTATGCACATGTCTTATTTTATTTGAGTCAATTTTAACAAATCCCATGAAGGCTTTGATGTCTTCCTTATCTGATTTCAGTATTCACTGAGTATGATTTTTAATATGTTAATTCTCTTGTTTTAGTCCAACAATAACAAGTACATTGAAATATATGCTTGTGTTTTAAGGGATTTATTTGTAACTTAAATCTTACAATTGTGTCTAGAATATAGGAATGATTTAAAGCATTTGAAGTTCTTACGGTGTTATGTACTCTTTCACTGAACCTTATCATCTAAATGTCAGAGAGAGAATCTTTGAATCTATAGCCTCAGATACAGTACTTTTTACAAATTAGATTTATCTGAGCTGGGTGTAAAAGACTTTCTTATGGTATCATTGACTGAATAACATAACATGTGTGTGTTTGAACCAAATGCTCACACATATTTTTAAATTAATATAAGTGATATCCTTGGAATCTTCTGTATATAATATTAGAGCATTGGATTTAAGCACAGGCCTCCAACCTGGAGAATTTCTAAGGAAACAGTAAAGGAACTGGAGACAGTATCTAACTTCTGTGTGGTGTCCAGAGCCAATCCATCATGGAATAACATAATCACATTTCTGAAAATAATACCTTCAAGTTCATGATCAGAAACAGAACATTGGCCTGTAAATTTAACAGTTAAAATCTGTAAATTTAAATAGTCTGCGCAGTTCACACAGTTAACAATTTGCTTACTTGATATAAAATGTGACTCCCAATCTATTACAGGCGTCAGTACAAGTAAGTTCACGAAGGTAGATTCTCAGAGGTCCTCCTTCCTTTACCTTGTTCACATTGTCAGCAGCAATGGCAATGGTAACCCATTTTCCATCAATCTGAAAAAACATCAAAGGTCATTAGAATGTGAGTTGGCATCAAATCTATGATCCCATTCCTTGGAAAAAATGAAATAACTAGAAACATAAATCAATAATATTTTCTTTATTAGTTAAAATTATGCTTCTAGGGATGTAGAATAACACAAGGTAATACGATGACTCAAGTTACATAGCATTTAGTACATGAGACCTTTTAGAATTACCCATGTGCTGGCCTCTTAAGCTCTGAAATTCAACCCATAGTTTCCTTATTTTGTTTATTTCATCTTAGAAAAATCTGACTGAAAAAGTACATATGAGTTAAAGTCAGAAATGAATATGGACTTGCATGGACAAACTGAATGACACGTCACATCCATATAAATACGCTGTTGAAGAACACCAAACCTGTTCACAGATCAAATGAATTTACCTCAGCATGAGCATGAGCCAGACCAAATGCCAAAGCCAGCAGTAGAAACTTTACCATGGTGGTACCTGCCTTTGCTCTTCTGCAGAAGCTCAAAGTAAGATATTGGTTGTGAAGGAACTGAACTGAGAAAAGCTTTTTATACAGTTAGTTAAAGGGAGTTTCATGGAATCAATCAATGGTTCTGTGTCACAACTTGGATCTGTCCAGTATTTCTACTTTGACCCTCTTGAATGGTGTGTGATCTCATATTCCTAAACTAATACAATTAGACTAAAGGTCAGGTTCTGTTGGAATGATAAATTAAACATTCCTGTCAGAAAAAAAATAACTATCCCTGTGAGAACATTTTAGAAAACATTTTGCTTCCAGAGCTATACTGGTGGTTAAAGGTCACAATGCATATGCATATGTCGTATAAGATTCATTTAAGACCATAGCATGCGCTTTAAAGTACATTCTGAATCTAAGCATAATACAGTACAGTTAAATGAATTTAAAACTGTAGGCTCGACTATATGAGCCAAAGCATGCACACTATTAGAAGATAAGTTGGTAACGCTAAAGAAGGATGTTGTATGCAGATATTGATATGTCCTGTGCTATCTTTAAGACTTTCCATATGTTGAGTACCTTTTTCTTCTAGCACACTGAATTCAACTGTCATGACACAGAGCGTCAAGAGATATCACCAATGCTTAACTGTTTAACTAATAGAAAAAATGCTGCTAGATGTCTCCTGGCAATAAATACTGGTATCATTAATCAAAAGAAATGAAATCAAGTGAAACAGTCTATAAATAATGATGTTCAAAAAACTCGAAAATGTGCAAATAGACTCATCTCAAAATATTATTATGTATCCTAAAGCAAGGACCATCCCTGCCCATTTGATTTCTTTGCACATCAAATCCAAAGTCTGTTTTGTGCTTAGGCATAGGATCTTGTTATCAATTTCTTTCAATAACCAAGACTATCAGGACTCTGAAGTATGTGTTGAAATTTTTTATTGAAAACTCATAATTACTTATGACACCTTTATCAAAAATTAGTTGCCCCTTCATAACACTTTCTTTGAATTATAACTTACTTTTTCCTCTATTTTTCTAAATTTGAGATTATAGGACAATTACATGATTCCCCACTCCCCTTTTTTCCCTCTAAGCATTCCAATATGTACCCCTTCATCTCTTTCAATTTTGTGGACTCTTTTTTTCACTAAATGTTGTCTCATGCATATGAGTGCAAGTTTGCAAGTAAGTCCTTAACATTCATCTGAAGATTTGGAACTGGGAAAAACAGAAGAGACCTAACATGCCACATTTGTTTTTTAGATCTGGTTTGGCTAAAAAACTAGGATCTTTTATATTTCCTGCTATTTGCCTACAAATATCATGATTTCAATTTTCTTTACAATAGAATATTTATAATATTGTTTACATGTATCACTATTTCATTATCCATTAGACAGCTGTAGACCATTTAGGTTGCTTCTATTTTCTAGCTGTTATGAATAGAGTAGTAATGAACATGCATGAGAAAATACCTGTGAAGTAGAATATCAAGTCATTTGGGCATATTTCAAGGAGCAATATAACTGAGTCACATAGTCCATATTTACTTTGAGAAAACTATTACTCTCCACACTATTTCAATAGTTAATATACAAATTTGCAATACTAGCAAAAAATGTCTCCGGTCTCCTTGTTCTATCTCTCTCTGTCTGTTTCTCTCTCTCTGTGTGTGTCTCTCTTTGTCTCTGTCTGTGTCTCTCTATCTCTATTAATGTCCCATGTCCATTTTGACTAGACTGTCACTTTTCCCATATTTTTTTTAAACGAGTCATGTATTCTGGATATTTAGTCACAACTAGCATGTTTGCTTACACTGGACATAAACTAGTCATTTCCTATGTGCTGGAGGTTATGGAAGAAAATGTGTCTTATGGAATTATACATTTCATTTATGATCTATGAGCCAATGATAGGTTGGGGTGGGAAGAACATTGTCCAGCCCTATTCTTTCTACTTTTGAGTCTATTAGGGCCCAAGTGTTAGTTCCAAATCTAAAGGAACATATATAGCCCTGAATAAACTTATAGGGTCACAGATAAGCTTAGAAAATCAATAATAGTGTGAAAGGGACATGTTGGTTGTGGGAGCATACTTGACAGAATTGAGATGACATTAGAGAAAGAATTATCAGAATGTTTCATATATGTGGGAAATCATCAACAAACAATTTTAAAGGCATGTTACTGGGGATATCCATGACAAGCATTTTGAACACAGAAAAAAGTATTTGTGGAGTACAGAAGGAAATGGGAGGTGCTGACACATTATGTAGATTCATGTTCATAGTTCTTGGCTTGAGCTACACACACTCTCTCTTCAACAAAATCCTTCAACCCTGAACCATGGCCCAATCTTCTGTTTAATGACACTCGTGGAATGTGCATTTTCTCCAAATTTTAGAAATATAAAAATAACAATGGAGTACAGTAGTGGTGGCATACACCTTTAGTCCCAGCATTCAGCAGATTAAGGCAAGTGAATCTTTGTGAGTTCAAGGACAGCCTGGTCTGCACAGAGAGTTGCAGGACAGGTTACAAAACTAAACAGAGAATCCGTGTCTCAAAAAACCAAGAAATAAAGTAACCGTGGAATGAACAGTAGCTCTCATTCTTTCTTCATGTACTTTTATGTTTTGTAACCATTCAGTAAGAATGAGTGGAGACTCCACTTTATAATTCAGTTATACACTGATGATATGCTTCAAACCAAGTGGATGATTGACTGACTAGTATTTTATAAGAAATCAGCTGCTGTATATCTTGGCTTGATGCTCAGGATCAATATGAAAATAGGCAGGCACTTATTTGACAAAATTGCCTCCAGCGTTTTTCCAGTACTCATTCACTGGGCACAGATAAATTCCCATACATTTGTCATGGTTCCCACTGGAAGTTTTATTTTGTATTATCAGAAGGAATAAGGGACTTGTTAAATGATTACTCTGTTTCATTATTTTCTATTGCCCTCTTTTATTCATTTACATAGCTGCATTTTGTTAATATTAGTGATTTTGCTATACATTTTGAATACATGTGTTTTTCCAATAATGTGTTTAAAATTCTGAATACATGTGTTGTTATAAATAAGGTATTTAAGTATCTTCTCAATATATGAATTTTCTATCAACTATTTCTTCAGTGTATCTTAAAGTAAAAAATATGTAAATTCTTACTAAGTCCACCTCTATCTCTTTTTCTCCCTCTCTTTCCCTATCTCTGTCTTTCTTTGTCTGTTCCTCTCTGTCTCTCTCTATTTAATTCTATCTCTGTGTCTCTATGTCTATCTGTCTCTCTATGATTCATAAGGCAATGCTGAATGATGACTTTTCTAAAAACATTTTTTTCTTTCTCCTATATCCAAGATTTGAAAGCTTCAAGTGATAAGTACTCCTAAATACTTTCCAGCTTTGCCTCTTATATACAGTGATCTTGCATTTTACTGACTGTAACTCTCAGTAATGTGGAAAATGACCCAGGAGATTCTGGTTACACATATTCAATTTCTTGAACAATAAATGCATTGTAAGGAGTAACTTTTTTTTTACTGAAATGTTCATGAAAATTCTCCTGTAAAGAATGTCCCCTAGCAATATACTCCTTGATAGTTTTAATTAAACTGTTGGTATTTTAGTATTTCTAAATTAATAACCATCTTTAGACCCTGATAATTTACAAAAGAGCTGTGTTTTTGTTTAATACACACCATGGTATAAACATCCCCAAAATGAATCAACCATATTATCTCAGAAAATCAATACTCTTTAAATTTCTGTTGAGTGACAAATAGAGTGCCCAACCTTAAGCAGTGCCTTTAGTTTAGGATTCCTGAATCATCAAATTCAATTATCATCATCCGTTCAGGTTGACATCAAATTTGAAAAGATTTATTTTATTTTGATTTTATTAGTAGTAACCATTACTAATATTTTAATATCAACAAATATAATCTATATTATTCATTAATTATTTGCAATAATATAACTAAAAATTATTCATCTATTATTATTATTTTATCCTTTCATAATCTATCCTCTTCTGTATGGCAGCAACATGCCCTGGACATTCCCACTGATCTTGCTGGAGTAAAAGCATATTCATTCTGTGTTTAGTACTTCAACACTATACTGCAATATCTATAATCTAAAGGTTAATACAATTTACCCCTCATCTCTTCCTCCTTAGAAATCCTAGCATAAAACATTCATTCATTGATGATTTCACTAAATGATTTACCATGTTTAATTTCCAAATTCTTAGACTTTAACGGGATAGTTCTTTGAAATTTCCCCAGAATCCCTTTTTACCTACAAAGATTCATGTTTCAAATGGACATGGCTTTAATGTATTGGGAGAAATAACTCCAAAAATTTTTATTGAAGTTATTTGTTCCCATTCAAAATTGTGCTAATATGTAATAATATTTTTTATTTTTTTTCCTTGTGCTTATCAAGATTCCCCTGGATATCCATTGACAAATGTCTCTTCTACACTTTCTATTATACAGTGTATTTTTAAATTCCCAAATTAATATATACATTTCAATCCCAATTTATTATAAAAGACATAAATTAACTTTTCAATACCATACTGAAATTTAGAGTACAAAGAAGTATCAAACATGAAAGTCTGAAATATAAATATTCTTTATTTTCAGTAGAGTGAGAAATCACCTCAGAGTCCCCGATAGCAACAGTTCCCTGTGGTTTTGGTTTCATGTTCAATTCTAGGCATTTTGCCTCAGATGTTCAGGTTGAGATCAAATCAGAGCAGTTTTTAAATATCTCCTTCTTCCTCCATCTTACTATCTTCTCTGACATTAATGTGCAAGGAAACTGCCTGTATCTTTCCTTAAACATACACAAGTAGAAACTTAGTTAAGGGTGTTGTTTTCTGAAAAGATAATGGAAAGCTAAAAAATTCATGGACTTAAATTCCCTTGTTTTTATCTATGCTCCTAAAACAGTCATATTAGTTCACCAAATTTTCAGAATTTTGATTATGACAATTAATTTTAAAGAAGTCCTTCCTGAATAATGACAGTGAGGAGGGGGATATGGGATAGTTCAGAAGGAAGAAATGTAAAGAGCAGTTAGTGTGGCTATAATATAATATCTTAGATTTGAAGGAATAAAAAAGTTTCAAATTTAATGTCTTCTATAAATATATTCATCTATCTGTTTATGTTCAACAGTCTGAAATCCACTTTTTAAAATTTGTTTCACAATTCCTTTATTTTTATTTTATATTAATCTTATGAGTGATGAGCCTTAAGGGTTTATTTTGATCTTCTATTCAGGCTTCAACCAAGATAGTAACTATTTCATGATCACAGAACAAAAACACCCAGGGTATTCACAAATAAGTTCTTTATCTAAAGACACATTGCATTCTCCGAGTCTTCTCTCACTCTGATGACAGACCTTATGCTAAGATTTAGCTAGAAGGATAAAACTCAGAAAATATCTCCCATGATAAATACAACTTTATACATAAGCTGTTTGTCCTTATTTTGTATGTTTAGTTCTTAGATCCAAACATCTCAGAGAGAAACCAATGTACTTCTTTTGTGTAGGAGTTACTTCTGTTTGTGTGTTGCTTTCATTGGGCAATGAATAAAGAAACTGCCTTGGCCTAGTTGATGAGGCAGAACTTAGGTAGACAGAGTAGACCGAACTGAATGTTGGGAAGAAGGGCAGAGTGGCAGATGCCATGAATCTCCTGCCTGAGATGGACTCTGGTTAGAATCTTGCCTGTAAGCCACAGTCACATAGAAATACACAGACGAATAGAAATGGATTAAATTAAGATGTAAGAATTGACCAATAAGCAGTTAGAGCTTATGGGTCAGGCAGTGTTTAAATGAATACAGTTTCTGTGTGATTATTTCTGGTGTAAGTTAGCCGGGTGGCCAGAATAGAACAATGGGACCGTTCTCCATGCAACACTTCTCCATAATTTCTTATGATTCTTCTTATCTCTGTCCTTTTATTTGCAAAAGTTTATATGGAAGGAACCATAATCAGAAGCCACAGCATTGGGCAAAGGGTGCTGTTGGGATTACTCAATTGAAAATATGTATATATGGAAATACTTTAAACAACCTTAAAAACATGTAATGAAAAATAAAATAGTCCTCAATAAAGAGAAAAATACTATAGTAAACATTAGATGATTCAAATGAATTACAGTCAAGTAACATATTGTCCTGATGCAAAACATATGAAGTTCAGTGCTGTTATATTTGAAAGAAAATCCAAACAGAAACCTCATTGTGTTCTTTACATATTATGTGTTGTTCTATTACATTTTATTGTTTTCAAGTGTCATCAACTTACATCATTTTCCTTCTTCTTTTCCTTCCTCTAGCCTCTCACAGCTACCCAAATGTAAACACCATTTCTGCTTTCAGCCACTCAACATTAGACCTTCTTACTAGTGGTACATACATATATACACACACAACCTTCTTTGTGTATACATGGTTTCAGGACTTACTACTCTGCATTGAACAACCAATCACAGTGCCATTCTTCCCTGGGTGAATCTAATTTTCCTTATTCACACACTCATTAGATATTTGTGGTCATTGTTCAGAACAGGGACTCTGCATAAATTTACCCTTTTGTGTAACACTGCCATTGATATTGACATTTTCCCATCTTTAATTCTACAAAGTCTTACAGAGAATATGGCACAGCAGAATTCTTGGCATTCTGGCTTTTAGTATCATTCTACACTCCCTTCAGATATGTTCCCTGATCCCTATATGCTGAGATGCAGAATTATCTATTGGGATCTGGCTCTGACAATCTGTTGTTGTCTACCTCATGTCCATGTGTGAGTTTCAGGGATGGTTTCCATTTGAAGTAAAGAGAAGCTCTACTCAATAGGGAGATCTACTTATACTTATCTCTGGCTATCAGGTTAAAGAAGGGTGTTGTGCTGGTCTAGCAAAGTTGCTGTAGTAAAATTTTTTCAAAGCTCTATGTCCTCACTAATCCTGGGCACTTAGCAAGGTTTCCAGTACTAAGAAAGATTTGCCTCCTGTTGTGTGGTCCTTGAGTCCTAACAGATAACTATTGGTTGTCACTAACGTAAGAGTGTTACTTCTTGTACCTTTTTTACCTATCTTGAAATGCTTCCATTGTCATTCTTCAAAGGTGCTTCTTCTGTGAAGAGTTGTTTGTTTTCCCTTCTTAACATCCTAAATAGTATTTTCTGGAACAAGGGAAGAAAAGTGACAAGAAAGAAAATTCAGAATCTTAGATCCGGTTAGATTATGTCAGTCCTATGTCTTGACTGTACAATAACTTCAGCCATAAAGACCCATCCACAACCTCTGAGATGCAACCAAGCTCATAATAGAGAATTTATATTGTCTTGGCAGTAACATTGTCAACATGACAAATCATTCAAAAGAAGTTTTGTAATTGTTGATAATACCTATTTCTTAGACCATCATTCTTGTGGAGAGTTTGTCAGCCCAAGTAGCTTAAAGTAAGCACATGTATATGTATGTTCTTGTAATCATATGCATTCAGTATAAATTTAGGTAAATATAAAATATAAATACAAAATAAAATTTAAAAATAAATTTAAATATGGTCCCTTGAGGATTCATCAAATGTCTTTGCTTTTATTTCACCCTCCTGACCCATTCCCCTCTTGTATTAAATTGTCTCCCTCATCCCCAGTTGGAACCTTGGCCCTATGATTCTGTTTTCATTTCTCTAGAACCTTTATCCCTCATTAACTTCCCAATCCTCAGGCCTAACCTGCAAATGGTTCCTTTACACTGTCCTGATGTCTTTGTTTACTCAACATTGTACACTCAGATTTATAAATTTGGAGATGGGAAGTCCAGAAGAAAATGTATTGTTTCAGGTGTCTTGGTCTGGGTTGTTTCACACGATGTGGACTTTTGTTTTGCTTCATGTCATTTACCTGCAAATTTCAAGACACATTTTTATTTACAGCTGAATTGTTTTCTATATTATATGGTAAACACTTTTGTTATCCATTCTTCAGTTGAAGAGTATTAAGGTGGTTTATAGCTTATATACAGTTTATTTATAGTTTTCAGCCATAGTGAATTGAGCAACAGCTAACGTGACCTAGAAGGTGTCCTTGAATAAGAAGTCAATTCCTTTGGACATGTGACAAGCAGTGGTATAGTTGTTTCATATGCTAGATTTACTGTCAACTTCTTGACAATCATCCACACTGGTTTGTAGAGTTGTACAATTTAGCAAACCCACCAAGAGTGAATGAGTGTTGCCTTTTCCCTTTACCCCTTGCCACTTTTCCTGTTTGTTTTCTTTTTTATCTTTGCCCTTCTGACTGGAGTTTGAAGAAATCTGAGCAGTGTTTTGATAAGAATTTCCAAATGACTAGTACAGACAGACAATTTTATGACACTTTTTGAGCAATTTCCCTCTCTTTATATCATTTATAAATAAATTTCAGGTACAAGCTCTCGAATGAAGAATTTAGTTTATGCCTATGTTTTTGGAGTTCTTTATATATTTTTGACTTTAATCCTGTCAGTGATGGAGCTGGCAAAGATTCACTCCGTCTTTGGGCTTCCTCTTCACTCAGTTTATTGTTTCTTTTACTAAACATTTTTTTTCTTTTGTGAAGTCCTGTTTGCAAACTTTCAATCTTAATTCATATCTCATATGTTTGCCTGTACTGAGCCCCTACTAGACATTGTTCATATGTTGGGATTTCTGGGTAAAGAACTTACTTATATGCTTTTACTTTCTATATAGAGGTATGGGACACTAAAAGATTTTTCTGTAGAGAAGCAATGCCTTCACTATTTAACTCACTGGAGAGGCCCCTGCTATCCATAGACACACTGATAGGATAAATTCTCCAAGTCAGCTTAGAAAAATTTTTAAAAACACAAAAAACCGTGGAAAATTTTAGTCATAAAGATCTGAGAAATGTGAGATAAGAGTAAGCAGAATAAAAATATTTGTGTGTGTGTGTTTGTGTGTGCATGTATGTTTGTATGTGCACATACATGGAATTTTCAAAGAATAATTGTATCTTATAAATACATGTTCCTGGGGATGGATATATATATATATATATATATATATATATATATATATGTGTGTGTGTGTGTGTGTGTGTGTGTGTGTGTGTGTGTATGTGTGCTAAACTACCTATTTGAACAAATAAGAAAGTAATTGTAAAGTACTGAAAAAAGCATGGAACATGCTTTCAGATTCAGGGAAATGACACATGATTCAAACAGAGTCCTTGAACTCCCTCCATCATGCCTAAAGAACATACTGTAAGGTTTGTGTAACTCTTGATATTTGTGTGTTCCAAAACTTACAAAATAATTAATAGAAGGGTGGATAATTTCAGTATTTGATCATGTAGCCTAGTTTTCTGCATTTTGGCTCTGATGTTCTTTGAAAGTATGATTTCCATCTACCAGTGAGCAACAAGGAGGGATTCAAATACCAAGTTGTCATTAGATTAATAATTGATGGATGCATTTTTATGGTTGCTGACCTTTTCAAAGTAAAAGGAAGAATCAGTCACTACTTGTTCTCAGCAACTGTGCTGATATGTTTCTTGGCTTGGTACTTAGGTTTAGTACTGTCATAAAAGGATAGTTTCAATCCATTAACTTTTCTTCTCTCCATTGTTAAAATTCTTAAATTCTAGTGTGACCATTCACATTAAAGCTTCTCCAGATTTCTTCTTAAATATTTACATCTATGACATGCCTGTGCCCCATCCTGAAATAGCTTTTCTGTTAGATCTTCAATTTACCAGAAATGAAAAAAAAAGCCTGCAACAACAAAACAAAACAAAACAAAAAAAACCAGCAGCCCTTGTTGCAAAGAATGAGATTTTTTTGAGCTCTTATATAGGAAAATCCTTCTTCATAGGAGATCCACTGACAAGATACTTCTTTAGATTTCCAGTAGACCAGAGTTGTTATCCTATTCACAAATTCATTCTGACATTTTGGGCACTGTTACATTATGATAGAAATATGAATTCTGTTTTAAAAAATAGGGTTTAAACAGTAACAAAATACATCAATCATGATAACTCAAGAAAGTAAATATATATTATCATTTCATTTTAGTGACAAATCTCCTCAGAGTCTCCAAACTCAAGCAGTGCCTTTGACTTTGGTTTCTTCCACATTCCAGGGCAAATTGTCTCATTAATTAAGGTTGAATTAGAACAAGTTTCTTTTATCATTTTCTTCATGGTTATTTTTACTCTTTGCAGTGACAGGAATACCTCATGGACCTTCCCTCTGTTCTTGCTGGAGTAAAAATATATGCACAAACTAAATGCAAGAGGAAGGAGGTATATGGCAGTCAGGATGTATAAGGAATACACAAAAACAAATAAATAGAAAAAATTTCCTTTTCTGAGAAGTTGTTTTCAATACTTAAATAGCCCTTTATTCATTGATTTTCTTCTTCTCTATGTATCACAAAACATTGAGAGTAGCTCTCAAAGTAGTCACAGCATTTGAATTAAAATAAAGGGTGTTTTTTATTATTACATCTATTTTATTTTAAATATTAAAATGCAATGAAGTTGTAATTCTTTCAAATTCCCTCATATTTTATCACATTTTATACTAATCTTAACAGCAAGGAACCTAAAGGATTCATTTTTATGCAGTTTACAGGAGTCAAGTAGTAAGAATAACTATGAATTACAAGTTCAGTGAATGAAAATACCAATAATGTTGTACCTGAGATTCCTTCTTTCTGATATTTAAATCCTAACCTAATCTTCTTGTCCTGTCCCTCCCCTCTACCTAGCCCCTCCCCTTACCGCCTTTCTCTTCCCATTGCCCCATCTACTCCTCTACTTTTTCTACTCAGATACAGCCCAGCCCACCATGGATATCAGTCAGCCAACATATATCAAGCTGCACTGTGACCAGACAATCCCTCCTTCAGCTAGGTTAGATGAGCCAATCCTGCATGAGGAATGGGTCCCAAAATAAGGCAACAGAGGTAGAGACATCATGTACTTTCACTGTTAGGAAACCCACATGAAGACCAAGTTACACAACTGTAACATATGCAGAGGTCCCATGAGGCTCCCTGGTTTTCAGTTCAGCCTCTTTTAGACACCAGAGCCCAGGTTTGATATGTCTGTGGGTTTTCATGTGGTACTCTTGATACCACTGTGTCCTACAATCTTTCCTCCTTTCTCCCACAGAGTTATCTAGGCTCAATGTGGAGAATGTTTGCCTGTGGGTCTCTGCATCTGTTTCCATAGTTGCTGGGAGAAGTCTCTCTGAAAACAGTTGGGCTATGCACCAATTGGTTCTGGCTGTTGTTGCCTGTTTCTGAATGGTTTAAGTCCTCTAGGGTTGAGGGCAAAGACCAGCATCAGCTGCAGGGACTAATAGGTATGTCCTAGGCCTGGAGCAGGAATGCAGGGAAGAGAATCAGAGACGGGTGCAGTTCTATTGGTGAGCAGGTAACTCATGGTTGGTGTGGCCTGCTCCAGAGTGCCAGAAGTCTACTGAGGTTGAGGGAAGGGCCCAGATCTAGACCAGGGATGATCTGAGATAGCATATCACCAGATATTACTTTTGTTTTCATTTAGTTTTTGATTTGTTTATCTGATTTTCTTTAGTTTTTTTTTCTCTTTTGGTTTTTCAAGACAGGGTTTTTCTGCGTAGTTTAGAGCATGTCCTGGAACTCACTCTGTAGGACAGATTGACTAATTTTCCTTCTTTTAGCCATTTTTAATCATCAGTAGTTTATAACTATGGGTAGGAAGCTGCAAACTTTGTTCTTCTCCATGTTAACATGTCCATTGATATTGTCATTGTTCCAGTGTTTACCATACAGATATTTCTAGGAGACATTGTTGCGCAGCCATTTTCCTTATTTCCTTGCCCTAAGAAACTTCTGCACTACTCTTTTGCTGTGTTTTTTGAGTAACTAGTAGAGGAGCTGTGCTGCGGTTGTAGCTATCTTTACTAGGCAAGACCTGTCAAGGTATCATAAATAATGCAATAGTGGCTCTTCTAATAGCTGGTAGCCAACAAATCTCTATTGAATTTATATATCCTGATAGCCGGTAGAAATTTTTCACAGTGTGCTAAATGGTAACTTGTTAATCAGCACTTCTAAGGGACTTGTAAGTAGGATGGTAACTTGGCAGCATTTTCAGGTTGAACTGCATACATAAAGCGTTTCAAAGGGAAAATTTTAACTTAATTTTGTCAGTAAAACTTAAAAAGGGAAGTTGATATTTTCCATAGACAGTGAATTTTAGACAAGCAAAGTCAACTGACCATAGTATCCCTTCTTTTTCCCAAGACATACACATTTTTAATTGATTCTTATCAATATTGTGCTTAAGTGGCATGCATATGCAGGGCAAACTTAGTTGTAGGGTGAGGCTGTTCATTTGTTCCCAACCACTCTGACCCTGAAATAATCACACAGAAACTATATCATTTGCAGTACTGTTTGGTCCATACCTTAAGTGTATTTTTATCTTGCCCTTATACCCTAAACTATCTAATCTCCATTAATCTGTGCATCACCATGAGATGGTTGCCTACTGGAAACTTTTCGGCCAGTTCTGGTGGAGATATCTGTCTCCTGTGGTGGCTACAGGCTTCTTTCCAACTCAGACTACTTTCTTTCTACATCTCTGTTTGGATTTCCCACCTAGCTTTACTCTGTTAATCCACGGACCAAAAGAAACTTTATTCATTAACCAATAAAAGCAACACATATACAGAAGAACTCCCCAAACCACTCAGGAACCCTCAAAGTTCATGCTCTTATGTCAATTCTCAGGAGCAATCCAGTGCTTTTGAAGACATGTTCTTTTACTGCACTGAAACATCTCAAATAACTTAGTATAGAAGTTTGCCGGTGCCCAGGGATCCTCTTGTTATCATTTCATCACCTCAAGATTAACAAGTATATAACCCATATCCAGGACAGTGTATAGAACATGGCAGTGAACTTGGATCTACAGGCTTACCCTGAACACACTTTGTTGACTGGCATATCTCCCATGAAACTAAAATGATAAAAAATATTGAGACAGGATCTATATATGTAGCACAGTTTTGTGTGCATCTCTGCAACCACCATGGTCAGCAGGGTAATGATCTACTTGAGGCAAGAAGGTAGTTTGGTTCAAAATGACTAAATAAACTTCACTGGTCTGGAACCAAGTAGTTTATTCTAGCAACATTTGGGCACCAGACAATTTGGTGAAAAATGGCCTGGTGTTTATTAACTCAAAGACACGTACACAATATATCAGCAAGTAAGGTAAATAAAGATCCAAAGTGAATACATCAAAACACTCTACAAAGTACATGTGACACATTCTATAAAGATTGTTTCTGCAAATTGATTACATGAGACATATTCCATAATGATGGGTGGTATAGAATGACTGCATGCAAAACCTTCTATTAAGTCAGGTTCTATAAACTGATGAGATAAACAAGATCACAAAACGTTTCTATGGAAGTCTCTGGTCTGGTCTCTGTCACACAGATAGCACAAAAGTCACACAAGCCCCAAGCCATCTGGGCTGATAACAGATTATGCATAACTATTTTTGAAGGAAGAACCCTGTGTGGCTAACATTCCAGATCCCTAGTACTTTTCTTTGAGCACAAGGACCTCAGTTCCTTCTACACTGTTAGACATGGGAAACATAATTCTTCTGCCTACACTCAACATGTCCTAAAATTAAATAAGTTAACCTCACCATAGAGAGTTTTAGTATGACTAGTACAAATAACTTCCAAAACTTCATAAGTTTAACACAATATGTCTTTATGCTATTTTGCTTTCTATAATGTTTGGATATTTAATATTTTGAAGTAATGTAGACAATGTTAAAAATAAAATATATACTTTGCTACATTAACTTAAACACTTAAAATATTGCTAAAACATAAAATTTATGTATAATTGTTCCCGTGGAAAAATATGAAGAAATGGTTATGGCTTGTGATTAAGAGATATTATCATTAATCACTTCCAAATACATGCTTTGCTTCAAATTTAGAAAAGCATAACTCATATAATTTGCATAAGAGTATTTCTAAAAACCTGACTCTTGGAAATTTCTTTCTTTTTTTTTCTTAAAAGAGAAAAGTTTTATTTTGGCTCATGATTTCAAGGGATACAATCTATACTTTAAAATGTTGGTTTGGGCCCATGCTATATAGTATATTATGGTGACAGCAGATAGTAGAGAAGGCCTATGCACATCATTGCAATCATAACTGGGGTTGGGATCAGGGAGACTGGAGTCTAGTGTCCCTTTTAGGACTTAAATTGAGTTGTACCTACTAAGGTTTCTGCTACCTCAGTATAATGCCACAGACTGGGGATAAAGATATCAGAACTGGGGTCCAGCTTCAGTTCCTGCCTCTAGGTTTCTGCTTTGAGTTCCTGCCCTGATTTCTCGCAGTGATAGTTTGTTTCCTAGACTGTAAACTGAAATGAACCTCAAGTGTCTTTGGTCTGAATGTTTTTTATCACAGCAACAGAAAAGCAAGCTAGAACAAATGCCAAAACTTTTCCACCAGGGGTCTCCACATTACCTGGATATAACGTATACAACAAAAATTAACTTCTGCTTAAAAGTGACAATTCTTCACTTAATAATTAACGCACATATATGTATCATTTCATTTACTAAAGATATATAGCATACTGAAATAATAAAAATATTCTGCGTGAATTCATAGGCAGGCTGCCTTCCTCTTTACTATGCCAGTACATCATTGGGAATTAAAACTCTTACGTCAAAATCATAACAACTATTCAATTCTGGAAAAATTTTATTCTCACATTGGGTCACCTTCCTTGTCTACTTTGAGCTGCATTATTTATTTATTTAGTATCACTCATTTTATTAGCTTAAGAAAAGAATTTTTCATATTTATAAAAACATCCCCTAAAGTTTAGCTGAAACTCCTGGAAACAGCTTTTCTTACCTCACATTTGTTTTTTGTGATAGGTCATTTGTTGTTTTGTTTAAATAAACCAAATGTTCAATTTCTACGTTTGGTTCCTTATTATTTGGGCATCACTGCTGATATTTTAAGTATAGAAGGATAATATCTTCAAATGCAATTTTAGTTTGAAATCCATAGAAAAAGAGTAATTGGGAACTTACTGAGTTTGGGAAGGATGCTATTGTTATATTTTTCTGAAATATCTATTTTAGCTACTTCTCACTAGATTTCCAAAACACTGGCGACTGTTGTAAATCTTTATAGAAAATTACTGAATTCAGCTAAATGGTGAATTAAGTAGAGGACTTTTGCTATCTCCTCATCAGTGATTTATCAGAAATCTTAAACTCATGCCTGATATAAATACTATGCAACATATATTTTCTAAAATCGAATTTGTATTATTTCCAAATATCCTTTGACAAATTTTTCTTCCATGTGTGTAAAGGTTCTTAAATGAAGGGGAATAGAATTGTATGCTCTCAACAAGTAACTAAGATATATTGATGATTTACAATCTCTCATATTCTGAAGGCAAACATCTTTTATCAGAAAAAGGCAAGATTCTGCATTCATAGGACAGACAATAGAGGAATTTATAGATTAGTTGGAGGTCTATTATTCTGTTATGTTCTGAAATAGTGAGAATATCACAACTAGAGACTGGAGCAATATTGAGATTTTTAAACAGCTGAGGGTATAAAGGAAGAAGCTGTTATTGCAAATCAATGTTTCAGTGTATTCTGGGAATGTTTTCATGTCACTGAGAATTTCCTTCACTATTGCTGTGAAGGATGGTCCACTCGTGCTTGCTTTTCAGCTATAACAATCAAACAGATGAAGTAAAGAGTTCTTTATTGAAATTGAAAACATCAGGCAAGTAAGAGAAAAGTGATGTGCAAGGAGAACTTAGGTTATCAATCGCTATATGGGAATAAATTGAAGATAAACTTTGGCTTGCCCTGAGTTTGAATACCTAATGGCAATTATTCTTTACATCCTGCAATTCACTTGTTTTCAATCTCAAAGTCTTTCTTCCTTAGTTCATTGCCCTTCACACCCTCATTGTAAAGACAGTGTAACAATGACTGTGATTTTTTTTAAGGATTTCCCACAGTGAAATGATCAATCATGTTAGTATGCTTGGCAGCAGTTGACAGGTTGAACTACCCTCAACCATCACATTTCTCCAAATGGAACAAATGAAATATTAGGAGTTATGAGAGCAAAAACGGGTGTTATAATTAATTATCTCATGGAGAATGCAAGTGTGAATGAATAGCATGATTGTTAAAAGAGAAAATCACCTTGGGTTGAAAATGAGGAGAAATGACATTTAACTTTTCAGGTGAATGTCAGCTAATGAATTTGACTTTCAGATCCATTGTGGATTTATGTGTTCAGGAGAAGAAAAGAAATGATTGAAGTCAGCTTTGCTTCTGAATTATTTCTATGAAGTGGTCGTGATTAATGAGATATCTCTGTATCAGTTGAGCTACTCCATTCTGTGAGATATTTTGGTCATACTCTGATACTCCTGAGACTGTCAATAAAGTTTACCTTGAACCACAGGATAAAGCTAGCCACTAACTGACCAGAATTATCCATAGAGGTTTTGGAGGACCCAGAATGTATAAAGAAACACAGGAAGTAATAGGGAGGGTTTATAAGTATTCTCTGATAGTTTGGATAGAGGAAGGAGAGAGAAAGAGGAAGTTACTGGTCACTTCTCTGCCATCTTTCTGATCAATCAGGCTTTAATTCCATATCTAACTGCCAAGTTTTTATTAATAATAGAATAATTTAGATAATTGTTATATCTGGCACCCAATGTGGAGCTTGAACCCATGACCCTGAGATTAAGAGTCTATGCTGTACTGACTGGGTTATTTTATATTGATATGGATTTTTTATATTGATAAAAACTTAAAGTTATTTTTGTTATATTGTATACATGTTTCTACTCTTGTTCAAGAAATTTTTGTATAGTGATACAAATTTGATGTCATTTTGTTATATTGGATTATATGTTTCTTTTCTTGCTTAAGGTATTGTACCTATATGGCTTGTTAAAAACATAATGCAAAGTTCTAGTCCTTGGAATATGTCTTTTTCTAATAAATTTTACTACTTTATAAATAATACCATTCAAAATTTCTACTTTCTCCCCTCCTCCTGCTTCCCCAATCACCCTCCCCCCCTCTAGTCCTAAGAGAGGGTACCCTGCCCTGTGAGAAGTCCAATGTCCTTATTACTCACTTACAAATACATGTTTTGCTTCAAATTTACAAAATCATAATTCATACAATTCAGATAAGAATATTTTAAAAAAAAGATAACTCTAGGAAATTTCTTATAGAAGCACAATTCCTTTTTAGTCTTCATGTAGTTTGCTTTCCTGTTATCAGTAAATGAAAGTAAGAGAAAAACTGTCTTTATACTCTTATTTCAAATTAACAATATGCTTGTGTGTTTTGAACATTCAAACCGAATGGATCACTTTTTTACTACTCTTTTTTCAAGAACTCTTCCACAGTCTTCCTTGTTATGATGGTCAGGATCAATACTGACAGAAGAAAGAACAAGTGTGATGTATCTATGTCCATTGATCTCTCCAACTTTATTGATACCTTTTCACATCTTCTACACAATTTTTTTCATACATCTATTGGGCATATGCTTTACCTATCTGCCTGCTGATTGTTTTTTTCTGTAATGGTTCAGTGTATTGAAAACAGAAGTTTGCTTTATGAGAGGTCAAGAATACATTTTTCTGTGGTTATTAGCACAGAATTGTGTGTGTTTTGGTGTGTGTTTTGATATTGTTGTTACGTTGTTGCTGTCATTTTTGTTGTTGTTGTTGATATTGTTGGCTGATATCCTGGTAGTTATTTGTACTATGTATCTAGTCACTGGTCCTGAGTAGTTACCTAGATTATTTTTTATCACTCTAGATGTATAAAATACCTTGAAGACTGAAACAGCAATACCTCCTATATTGATCTTTTTATCCCAGTATTCCTTTAAGAATCTACAGTCTTTTCAGATTGCATATGAAAACTAGGAGACATATGAGACATATTCATTTCTATTTCTGTAAAGAATGTCATGTATTTTCTTTTTTAATTTGGCATTGTATTATATCTGTGAACTGTTTCTTTAATATTAACTCGACCATTTCATGATTATTAAATGTCTTTCCAGTTTATAGGACTTTTTTCTCAATCTTCCTTCTGAGATTAGAAGTTTGCTTTCTTTTTCTTGGTTATCTTTAACCCAAGATTTTTTTCTTTGATGTTTTTGTAAATGGGATTCTGCTCATGATATCATTCTAAGGTGGTTCTGTTGGTAGTATATAGAAAGGCTTCTAATTTTTGTAAACTGATCCTTTCCTTGTCATGCTGCTGAATTTTTTGACTCTACAACATGTGCTCTGGTAGAATTTGGGTATGTCTTAGGTATAAGATCATGTCATCTAAAAATGGAGTTAATTTAGATTCTTCTTTTTATAGGTGCATGATTTTATTGTCCTTCAGTTTCTGTATCACTCACTATATTGCAGCCAACTCGACATTATAAAGGAGTGGAGAGAGTAGGCACCCTCACTTTTACAAGATTTTAGTGGGTTTCCTTGCAAGTTTTCTACATATAGGCTGTGTAACAACAGTATGTTTGTCAGAGACAGCTTTAGTATTATAAAGTATATTTCTTCCATTCCTTCTATTTCTCAGAATTGTATCATGAAAGTATGAGACATTTTATAAAAGTTTTTTTTTCTTGAAATACTGAATTAATGATGACCTTGTTGTCTTAATTACATTATATCATTAACCATATTTAAAGAATTCTGTGTGTTGAATTAAGCCTGTATCTCTGAAATAAAGTCACATTAATCATTACGGATAATATGCTTGATATGAATGCGTATTCATTTTTCTAGTAATTTATAATGGTTTCTGACTTTATTATCACCAGTTATGTTTTCCTCTATGTGTACACATGTGCACATACATGAATAACTGCATGTGTATGTGTTTGTTGATGGTGATTAAATTAATACAGGCTATGTATGACAGGTTTGGGAGTGATTCTTTATATTTGATGTTTAAAAACATGTCAAGAGAATTTCATTGTAATTTTTTGGAGGACTTGTGGGAAGACTGATGCTGTCATGTAAGGGTCCTCCTCACTGATTTTGATCACAGCTGAATCAGTTTTTACTTCCACCAACCAAGGCCAAGTGCAGCCCTTTTCCTAAATCATAGACAAAATCTCTAAATAGTTTCAATTTTATTTCCCTGATGGCTAAGTATATTGAACACTTTTAAGTGAGTCTTGGACTTCTGTGCTTCACTTTCTAAGAATATAATTTTTAGTTTTATAATATATGTTTAATATGGAGTCACATGTTTTCTTGATGTTAATTTTGCTGAGGAGATAGAAAAATGAGGAACCCTGCATTGTTAACTTGCAAAACTGACAACTTTGGGAGACTTCAGCCTCTTATAAGAAAGTATATACAGAAGCAATACATTTTGCAGTTTGATGAAGGAAGATTATTCCTGATCACCATGAGAGTACTACCAACTAAGATAGATATTTAAATCATCTGTAGTGGTCATTATTAAGAGATTACCATTCAGAATACACATAGAAATTACAATACTTGATGAAAAGAACAATGATAATGGAATATGCTTATGGAACCAAGCTTGATTTATGTTCTACAGCTCAGGATCTAAGTTCAACTAATCACCTCTGCGTTACCTCTCAGATTGGGCAAACCTCACTTTTATTATCATGTTCTGAGTGGTGAGCTTTAGAACTTCCATTCATTTGAAGTCTTGGCAGCTTAGAAAGTAAATTCTGATAGGACAAAAAGTAGCTGTATTCCGTTTACCTCTAAAATGAGACTTATAAGTAATAAGTAATTGAAGAACAAGGGGCCAGTACTTAATACAAATGCATATTAGAAACCCTCAATGGACACAGTTGGGCCATATATTTCTGTGTCAACCTCCTATTTCTTAATCCACACATACATTCACACATATCTTGAGATGAATTTGTGTATTCATGACACAAAGATAGAGAAATTTCAAAAAGAGGACACAGGAAGAGTAGTAATTAGTCGGAGAATGAAGGGGAAATGATGACTATACCAAATTTTCAGAGGACATTAGTCAATTATTTTTTCTAAAGTAGCGTTGTTTTGCAATGATCACAGTGAAAGTTTAAATAACAGGATTTTTCCACAAAATGTCAATGTTTCTTATTCATATTTGTTCATGAATGTTGAATGCAGTTTGATTTCTTTATATCTTTAGACCTCATTACACTGCATATCACAATATTGTCTAAATATTTTCTTGTTGCAAGCCATTAGAGATTATTATTGCATATGCCTTTTCTAATTTGATAGCTGACTAAATACTAAGGAATTGTTGTAATACAAACAGAAAATTGTAACAAACACATGCAAATATGCAAGGCATGGCATCTATGAAATATACTTATAAATTTATTCTTCAAAAGGAAATAATTCATATGTACATTATTTAAACATATCCTGATTCATTTCCTTACTGAAGTCATTTTAAAAAGATAATCTCCTCAAATGGACTTTCATAAACATTTTTTTATCTGCTCTTTTAAATAATGTGTAACTTAGAGGCAGACCCAAAGAGTTTGTTCTGTGAAATCTTTTTTTTAAAAAATTATTTATTTATTTATTTATCTATTTATTTATTTGTTAAAAATTTCAACCTCCTCCCCACCAGCTTTTCCCTCCCTCTCCCAACCTCCACCTCCCTCTCTAGTCCTAAGAGCAGTCAGGGTTCTCTGCCCCGCGGAAAGTCCAAGGTCCTCCCCCCTCTATCCAGGTATATAAAGGTGAGCATCCAAACAAACCAGTCACCCACAATGTCAGTACATGCAGCAGAATCAAAACCCAGTGCCATTGTCCTTGGCTTCTCAGTCAGCCTTCATTGCCAGCCACATGCAGAGTGTCCAGTTTGATCACATGCTCCGTTACTCCCTGGCCTTGGTGAGCTCCCATTAGATCAATCCCACCGCCTGAGTGGGTAGATGCACCCATCGAGGTCCTGACTTCCTTGCACATGTCCTCCCTCCTTCTGTTCCTCATTTGGACCTTGGGAGCTAGGTCCAGTGCTCCAGTGTGGTTCTCTGTCTCCATCTCCCTCCATCGCCAGATGAAGGTTCTATGGTGATATGAAAGATATTCATCAGTGTGGCTATGGGACAAGGCCAGTTCAGGCACCCTCGCCTCTGCTGCCCAAGGAACAATCTCCTTGGACCTGGGAACCCATCTGGAGTCAAGTCTCTTGCAAACCCTAAAATAGCTCCCTTTATTAAGATATTTACTTCCCTGCTCCCATATCTACCCTTCCTCCATCCCACCCATCCCATTCCCCCAAGCTCTCCCAAATCCTCCCCTTCTCCCTTCACTCTACCCATCTCCCCTTAATCCATCCCCCACCCCGTGCACTCAAGTTTTGCCTGGCAATCTTGTCTACTTCCAATATCCAGGAGGATAACTATATGATTTTTTTGGGTTCACCTTCTTATTTAGCTTCTCCAGGATCACAAATTATAGGCTCAAAGACCTTTAATTATGGTTAGAATCTACTTATGAGTGAGAGTGAGTACATAGCATATTTCTCTTTTTGTCTGGCTTACCTCACTCAGTAAAGCGTTTTCTATTTCCATCCACTTGCATGCAAAATTCAAAATGTCATTGTTTTTGCCACTGAGTAAAATTCTAATGTGTATATTTTACACACCTTCTTTAACCATTCTTCTATTGAGGGGCACCTAAGTTGTTTCCATGATCTGGCTATTATAGATAGTGCTTCTATGAACATAGTAGAACAAATGCTTTTGTAGTATGATTGGCATCTCTTGAGTATAGTCCCAAGAGTGGAATTGCTGTGTCCTGAGGGAGGTTGACACCCAGTTTCCTGAGAAACCGCCACACTGATTTCAAAAGTGGCTGCACAAGTCTGCATTCCCACCAACAATGGATGAGAGTTCCTCTTACTAAACATCCTCTCCAGCATAGGCTATCATTGGTGTTTTTGATTTTAGCTATTCTGAAAGGTATAAGATGGAATGTCAAATCTGTTTTGATTTTCATTTCCCTAATCACTAAGGAGGTTGAGCATGACCTTAAGTGTCTTTTGGCCATTCGAAATTCTTCTGTTGAGAATTCTCTGTTCAGTTCAGTACCCCATTTTTAATTGGGTTAATTAGAGTTTTAGTGTCTAGTTTCTTGAGTTCTTTGTATATTTTGGAGGTCAGACCTTTGTCTGATGAGGGGTTGGTGAAGATATTCTCCCAATCAGTAGGTTGCTGTTTTGTCTTAATGACAGTTCCTTTGCTTTACAGAAGCTTCTCAGTTTCAGGAGATCCCATTTATTCATTATTGCTCTTATTGTCTGTGCTACTGGGGTTCTACCTAGGAAGTGGTCTCCTGTGCCCATGTCTTGTAGACTACTTCCCACTTTCTCTTCTGTCATGTTCAAAGTGGTCAGATTAATATTGAGTTCTTTAATCCATTTGGAGTTGAGTTTTGCGCATGGTGATAGATATGGATCTACTTTCATTCTTCTACAGGTTGACATCCAGTTATGCCAGCACCGTTTGTTAAAGATGCTTTCTTTCTTCCATTGTATAATTTTAGCTCCTTTGTCGAAAATCAGGTGATCATAGGTTTGTGGATTAAGATCTAGGTCTTCGATTCGATTCCATTGGTCAACATCTCTGTTTTTGTGCCAACACCAAGCAGTTTTCATTACTGTAGGTCTGTAATAGAGTTTGAAATCAGGGATGGTAATGCCTCCAGAAGTACTTTTATTGTATAGGATTGCTTTGGATAGCCTGTGTTTTTTTTTCCATATAAAGTTGATTGTTGTTCTCTCAAGGTCTGTGAAGAATTTTGATGGGAATTTGATGAGGATTGCGTTGAATCTATAGATTGCTCTTGGTAGAATTGCCATTTTTACTATGTTGATCCTCCCAATCCAAGAGCATGGGAGATTTTTCCATTTTCTGGTATTCTCTTCAATTTCTTTCTTCAAAACCTTAAAGTTATTGTCAAATAGATCTTTCACTTCCTTGGTTAGAGTTACCCCAAGATACTTTATGCTATTTGTGGCTATCATGAAAGGTGATGCTTCTCTGATTTCCCTCTCTGTATCTTTGTTCTTTGTGTATAGGAAGGCAACTGATGTTTTGGAGTTGATCTTGTATTCTGCCACATTACTAAAGGTGTTTACCAGCTGTTGGACTTCTCTGATATAGTTTTTGGGGTCGCTTATGTACACTATCATATCATCTGCAAATAATGAAAGTTTGACTTCTTCCTTTCCAATTCAAATCCCCTTGATCTCTTTATGCTGTTTTATTGCTATTGCTAGAACTTCAAGCACTATATTGAAGAGGTATGGAGAGAGTGGACAGCCTTGTGTTGTTCTGGATTTTAGTGGGATGGCTTTGAGTTTCTCTCTATTTAATTTAATGTTAGTTGTCAGCTTGCTGTATTTTGCTTGTATTATATTTAGGAATGAACCTTGTATCCCTAATCTCTCCAAGACCTTTATCATAAAGGGGTGTTGAATTTTGTCAAATGCTTTTTCAGCCTCTAATGAATGATCATATGTTTTTTTTTTCCTTCAGTTTACTTATATGATGGATTACATTGATAGATTTTCGTATGTTGAACCAGTCCTGCCTCTCTGGGATGAAGCCTACTTGACCATAATATACAATTTTTTGGATGTGTTCTTGGATTCTGTTTGCCAGTATTTTATTGAGAATTTTTGCATTGATGTTCATGAGTGAGATTAGTCTGTAATTCTCTTTCTTGGTTAAGTCTTTGTGTGGTTTTTGTATCAGGGTGACTGTAGCTTCGTAAAAGGAGTTAGGCGTTGACTATTCTGTTTCTATTTTGTGAAACACATTAAGGAGTATAGGTATTAACTCTTCTTGGAAGTTCTGATTGAATTCTACATTGAAATCACCTGGTTCAGGGATTTCTTTTGGTAGGGAGGTTTCTGATGACAGCTTCTATTTCCTCGAGACTTACAGGTCTATTTAAACTGCTCATCTGGTTTTGACTTAATTTTTGTTATGGTATTTATCTAGTAAAGTGTTCCTTTCTTTCACATTTTCCAATTTTGTGGCATACAGGCTTTTGTAGTAAGATCTAATGATTCTCTGAATTTCCTCTGTGTCTGTGGTTATATCTCCCTTTTCATTTCTGATCATGATAATTTGCATATTCTCTCTCTAGCGTTTGATTAATTTGGATAGGGGTTTGTCAATCTTTTTGATTTTCTCCAGGAACCGGCTTTTTCTTTCATTGATTCTTTGGGTTGATTTATGTGTTTCAATTCTGTTAATTTCAGCCCTCATTTTGATTATTTCCAGTTTTCTACTCCTATTGGGTGAGGCTGCTCCTTTTTTTCCTATAGCTTTCAGGTGAGCTGTTAAGTCTCTAATGTGTGCTTTCTCCGTTTCCTTTATGTGGGCACTTAGTGCTATGAACTTTCCTCTTAGCACTGCTTTCATAGTGTGCACCTGCCCCACTGGGTGGGTAGCCTCAGTGAAGGATCAGGACCCATTCCTCTGTCAAGGACCTCACAGACAATAGGGCAAGCTTGGGGGCGGCGTGGTGAGCAGTGAAAAGGGATGTGTGGAACAGAGAAGTCCCTGAGGCAGGAGCTAAAGGGGCCCAGTGCTCCTTTCCTGGATGTTCTGCCCCATCCCGGGACAACACCCACTCACTGGTCTGAAAGGTTGTCCTCAGCACAAGGACAGGACTCTTGGAGGTCAAAGGGTCCCGCAGAAAAAAAGACGAACTCTAGTGGAAGGGGGGAGTTGTGTTTAACTAAGAAGCTCCTGCATCAGGAGCTGGAGGTGCCGTGCACTCCTCTTGGCCAGAGGGGTGCGAACTTACCCCTCTGGGTGGGTAGCCTCAGTGAAGGAGCAAGACCTGATCCCCCCACTACCATTCTTACCAACAACAAAAATCAGGTGTATTTTCTGGACAGCTCTATCCACATTTTTTAATGGTAAAAACTATGTTCTCTGATGTTGCATGCCCAGGTTAAAATCTATTGTCACCTTCAACTGTAATAACAGAAACATTTCAAACTTAGTGTCACTCATATTTCTACTTTGTTTGGCATCACCTGTTGACTAAACATTGATATTTACCCTGACTCTAGCAATCATCTCTTATTCACTATCATATGACACACATGGGCAAAGGTATTCTTGTAGTCATTCATTTTGCATATCCCATCATAACGGTGACAAATAATTTTCACTCTTTAAACCTAATAGTGAATCCTAGGTACAGACACTTTCCATTTTCTTATGTCAAGACCCGTGGGATCACTCTGTTGAGTGTTCCTTTCCCTTTCAACCAGTTTCAAAAGGCCACTTGTCAATTTTCTGAAAGTATAAAACCTTAGTGTCATACCATAGTTATATTTGTTTCAAAAATTGATACATATGTTAAAAAGCCATACTAATTAGAACTATGCACAAAAGTTTTCATTTTGTAATATGGTGGATGGAAAAGATGTAGGAATGAATGTATTAGGGTTAACAGACATTCCTATTCTGTGTGTGTCTGTCTCTCTGTGTATGAGAGTTTTTCTGTCTGTGTATGCTTCTCTCTCTCTCTCTCTCTCTCTCTCTCTCTCTCTCTCTCTCTCTCTATCTCTCCCTCTCCTTCTGTGTGTGTGTTTGTGTGTGTGTGGTATTTCCTCTTAAAGACACTGATTAAATGATAAAAAATAGTTCATGGGAAACTAAAAAGATTTTAGAATCTAGTAATTTTCTATTACTGTACTACTTTATAATGTTCATGTAAACTTAGGAAACCAATAAACTTGCAGGAAGAATGTGCCTGCCCTTCACTTAAGAACAAACCAAAGGTCATCCTATGCATAATTCAGTTGAATATTGTTGCTATTGTTTTAGCAATTTTTAAAAAACTGAAGGAGTCTGCCTGAAATTTTTAAACAAATTACTCCCAAAATGCTTTTCAAAATTGAAGTTTATCATCCAATGATCTAAATGTTATGATCTCTACAAACTTTAAAATAGCACCATTAGGATACAATGAAGGGGTAAGTGTGTGCCTGACCCGCCACAAGCCCCATTAGGGAACACACAATCTTTCCGCCATCTTTATCTCCCGGGGTATTCCAAAGGGGAGGCTTCCCCCACCTAAACCCTCTCTCCCCCTACCCCATCACCGCTTTCAGCCTGGAACCCAGTCCCTTCCTCTCTCCCTTTTTCGGGGTATAAAATCCTCCAACTCAGCCTGGGTGGGCGCTGCCGGGACGGGGCAGTGAGTGTAAATGGGAGGGAGTTCCTTTGTTTTAATAGCCTGCCTGCAGCAAGGTAAGACTGCAGGCAGGGAGATTTCTGACCAGCAAGTGGCACTGATCCTGTAGCAGGAGATACAATGGAGGGGTAAGTGTGGGCCTGACCCGCCAAACAAGCCCGGTAAGGGAACACACAATCTTCCCGCTATCCTTATCTCCCTGGGTATTCCAAAGGGGCGGGTTCCCC
Source organism: Myodes glareolus (assembly GCF_982192425.1). NCBI lineage: Eukaryota > Metazoa > Chordata > Mammalia > Rodentia > Cricetidae > Myodes > Myodes glareolus. The sequence goes on from NC_142053.1 coordinate 123,690,894, forward strand.
CACCTAAACCCTCTCTCCCCCTACCCCATCACTGCTTTCAGCCTGGAACCCCCTTCCCTTCCTCTCTCCCTTTTTTGGGGCAAAAAATCCTCCAACTCAGCCTGGGTGGGCACTGACAGGATGGGGCGGTGAGTGCAAATGGGAGGGAGTTCCTTTTGTTTTAATAGCCTGCATACAGCAAGGTAGTACTGCAGGCAAAGTGATTCCTGGCCAGCAAGGGGCACTAATCCTGCAGTAGAAGACCCAGCGGAGGGAAGACCAATTGGAGAGCATCTGAAGGAAAAGATGGGCAGGCGCCAAGGCAAGAATTCCTCCAACAACATGAAAACACCAGAAAAACGACATGAAAAACCTGAAAAACACTGAAAAAACACTGAAAAACAGCATGAAAAACCTGAAAAACACTGAAAAACAACATGAAAACACCAGATCCCAGCGATCGTACGACAGAAGGACTTGAACACCCTATTCTGGAAGAAGGGGAATACAGTGTCATTATGCAAGCAATAGAGTCTCTTAAACAGGGTATGGATAACTCACTTAAAGAAATAGAAGAGAAATATAACAAAAAGATTGAAGAAATGAGTAAATACGTAAACGATACCCTGGGAAACCAAGAAAAAACATTCAAACAGGTAATGGAATCAGTTCAAGAATTGAAAACTGAAATGGAGGCAATGAAGAAAACACAAACCGAGAACCGGCTGGATATGGAAAAGCTAGGTAAACAAATAGAGACTTCAGGAGCTAGCATAACCAATAGAATACAAATAGATGCCACAAAGTTGGAAAATGTATAAGAAATGGATTGGTTTTTAGATAAATACCATATACCACAGTTGAACCAAGACCAGGTGAACAATCTAAATAGACCTGTCAGTCGTGAAGAATTAGAAGCTGTTATCAAAAATCTCCCTACCAAAAAAAGTCCAGGACCAGATGGTTTCAATGCAGAATTCTTCCAGAACTTCCAGGAAGAGCTAATATCTATACTCTTTAATGTATTTCACAATATAGAAACAGAAGAACCATTGCCAAACTCTTTTTATGAAGCTCCAGTTACCCTGATACCAAAACCACACAAAGACAAAACCAAGAAAGGGAATTACAGACCAATCTCACTCATGAACATCGACGCAAAAATTCTCAACAAAATATTGGCAAACCGAATCCAAGAATACATTAGAAAAATTATCCATTATGATCAAGTGGGCTTCATCCCAGAGATGCAGGGCTGGTTCAACATACGCAAATCTATCAATGTAATCCATCATATAAATAAACTGAAAGAAAAAACCATATGATCATTTCAATGGATGCTGAAAAAGCATTTGACAAAATTCAACACCCATTTATGATAAAGGTGTTGGAGAGATTGGGTATACGAGGATCATACCTAAATATAATAAAAGCAATATATAGTAAGCCGACAGCTAACATCAAATTGAACAGAGAAAAACTCAAAGCCATTCCACTAAAATCAGGAACACGACAAGGCTGTCCACTCTCTCCATACCTCTTTAATATAGTGCTTGAAGTTCTAGCAATAGCAATAAGACAACATAAGGAGATCAAGGAGATTCAAATTGGAAAGGATGAAGTTAAACTTTCGTTATTTGCAGACGTTATGATAGTGTACATAAGCGACCCCAAAAACTCTACCAAAGAACTCCTACAGCTGATAAACACCTTTAGTAACGTGGCAGGATACAAGATCAACTCCAAAAAATCAGTGGCCCTCCTATACACAAAGGATAAAGAAGCAGAGAGGGAAATCAGAGAAACATCACCTTTCATGATAGCTACAAATAGCATAAAATATCTTGGGGTAACTCTAACCAAGGAAGTGAAAGACCTATTTGACAAGAACTTTAAGTCCTTGAAGAAAGAAATTGAGGAGGATACCAGAAAATGGAAAGACCTCCCCTGCTCTTGGATTGGGAGAATCAACATAGTAAAAATGACAATTCTACCAAAAGCACTGTATAGATTCATCACAATTCCCATCAAAATTCCATCAAACTTCTTCACAGACCTTGAGAGAACAATAATTAAGTTTATATGGAAAAACAAAAAACCCACGATAGCCAAAACAATCTTATACAATAAAGGAACTTCTGGAGGCATTACCATCCCTGACTTCAAACTCTATTACAGAGCAACAGTATTGAAAACAGCTTGGTATTGGCATAACAACAGAGAAGTCGACCTATGGAATCGAATAGAAGAACCGGGTATTAACCCACAAACTTATGAACACCTGATATTTGACAAGGGAGCTAAAGGTATACAATGGAAGAAGGAAAGCATCTTTAACAAATGGTGCTGGCATAACTGGATGTCAACCTGTAGAAGAATGAAAATAAATCCATATCTATCACCATGCGCAAAACTCAGGTCCAAATGAATTAAAGACATCAACATTAATCTGACCACTTTGAAGCTGATAGAAGAAAAGTGGGAAGGAGTCTATAAGATACAGGCACAGGAGACCACTTCCTAAGCAGAACCCCAGGAGTGCAGACAATAAGAGAAACAATGAATAAATGGGACCTACTGAAACTGAGAAGGTTCTGCAAAGCAAAGGACACTGTCAGTAAGACAAAAAGGCTACCTTCAGACTGGGAGAAGATTTTCAAAAACCCCTCATCAGACAAAGGTCTGATCTCCAAAATATACAAAGAACTCAAGAAACTAGACACTTAAACTTTAATTAACCCAATTAAAATTGGGGTACTGAACTGAACAGAGAATTCACAACAGATGAAATTCGAATGATCAAAAGGCACTTAAGGTCATGCTCAACCTCCTTAGCGATCAGGGAAATGCAAATCAAAACCACTTTGAGATACCATCTTACACCTGTCAGAATAGCTAAAGTCAACAACACCAATGATAGCCTATGCTGGAGAGGATGTGGAATGAGGGGAACACTCATCCATTGTTGGTGGTAATGCAAACTTGTGCAGCCACTGTGGAAACCAGTGTGGTGGTTTCTCAGGAAACTGGGAGTCAACCTCCCTCAGGACCCAGCAATTCCACTCTTGGGAATATACCCAAGAGATGCCCTAACATACTACAAAAGCATTTGTTCAACTATGTTCATAGCAGCACTATTTGTAATAGCCAGAACCTGGAAACAACCTACTTGCCCCTCAATGGAAGAATGGTTAAAGAAGGTGTGGAACATATACACATTAGAGTTTTACTCAGCTGTAAAAAACAATGACATCTTGAATTTTGCATGCAAGTGGATGGAAATAGAAAACGCTTTACTGAGTGAGGTAACCCAGACCCAAAAATAGGAATATGGTATATATTCACTCATATGTGGATTCTAACCATAATTAAAGGTCTTTGAGCCTATTATTCATGATCCTAGAGAAGCTAAATAAGAAGGTGAACCTGATGAAAATCATGTAGCTATTTGCCTGGAAATTGGAAATAGACAAGAGTCCCAGGTAACCTCGGGTGCATGGGGGGCGTGGGAGGGTTGTTGGAAGGGGAGAGGGTTATTGAAAAGGGAGTAGGGGAGGAATGGGGAAAGCTCGGTGGACTGGGATGGGGGGGAGGGAGGAAGGATGGATATGGTTTCAGGGAAGAATAAATTTAACTAAGGGAGTCATTTTAGGGTTTACAGGAGACTTGATTATAAATGGGATCCAACGTCCAAGGAGAGATCCCCAGATTGTTCTCTGGACAGAAGAGAGGGTTCCTGAAACGGCCTTGGCCCATAACCATACTGATGAATATTTCGCTTATCACCATAGAACCTTCATCTGGCGATGGATGGAGATAGAGACTGAGACCCACATTGGAACACTGGACTTAATTCCCTAGGTCCAAACGAGAAGCAGAAGGAAAGAGAACGCCAGCAAAGAAGGCAAGACCAGAGAGAACCTTCATTCGACAATGGATGGCGATACAGATGGAGACCCACATTGGAGCACCGGACTGAGCCCCCCAAGGTCCAAATGAGGAGCAGAAGGATGAAGAAAATGAAAAAGGAAATAAGGACTGAGAGGGATGCGATCATCCACTGATGCAAGGGAACGGATCTAATGAGAGTTTACCAAGGCCAGTTGGACTGGGACTGAACGAGGATGCGATCCAACCAGATTCTCTGAATGTGGCCGGATTCTCGGAATGTGGCTGGCCCGGAATCTTTCTGAAAAGCCATTGACAATGATACTCGAACTTGTTTCCTCTGCATATACTGGATTTTGCGGATCCAGTCTGTCTGGACACTCACCTTCCTGGACCTCGAGGGAGGGGGGAGGAACTTGAACTTCCCACAGGGCAGGAAACCCTGATTGCTCTTAGGGATGGAGAGGGAGGAGGAGAGGGAGTGAGGGGAGTGGGAGGGTGGTGGGAGGAGGGGCGGAAATGGAAACTTTTATAATTTAATAAAATTACTTTCAAAAAAAATAAGTCATGTAAAAATGGAAAATTCACAGAGTTTGAATTCTGTATATTGTATTTTCTTTAAATTTTCTGACTGTGAAGGAGCTAAATACAGAGAGACATTTCATTGTGTGGGCTACTATGCTTATCCAACATGTATGTTCTAAAGGTATCATGACTTCCAATTTTGGATCTAAGGATATGATGCTTTGGAGAGGGTCTTCTTTTGTTTTCACAGAGGATGAAACCCTGTGGATTGCTTCTATCCCAATATGGTATGATAGACCATACCCTCCTGAAAGGTTGCTGTGAACACCCTCAAAAAATTACTTCACTCAGCTGTCGACTGAGATGAATCTAGCAGTCAGGTTATACCATGAAAGACCTGATTAACAGTACCCCTATATAGCAGGAAGAAGTTTGGAGAGAAATAACTACACCCATATTCCCAAATATTGTTTATAAATTGTTTTACATTTAATGGGGGATATGATATAAATATGAATTATTTGCATTTTATGGATATTAAGGTCAATTTTGTTATATGTATATGCATTTCTGCTCTTAAGGTATTGTGATTATGTAGTTCATTTAAAAATATAATGTATAATTAGAAACATAGGTTAATGGATAATCATCGATAATAAGCAAGCTTGTAGTCATGCTTGATTTTCTAGATATATAGAGATATATTTTAATTATATAGGCATTCTTCATATCTTTCAAAGACTGCAGAATATGGCATTTAATGTTTTAATAACTTAGGGTTTTTCATAACAATGAGACACTTCTGCTCCTGGCAGCACCAATCTACTTCAAGAGGAAGATGGGCATTGAAGAGGCTACTTATTGAGTTTGATAGCCATTTGGGCAAGAAACTGCTCTTGCCTGGACTGTTTCATAAACTGGACACAGAGAACCCACAGAGAGAGTACTGCTGAACTTGCCTAAAGGAGAAATAATCTTTCAGGGTTCCTGATTCATGAAAGAGTCTTCAAGACATTCTGCAGAACACAGCAGATAGTGACTGAACTGTCTTTGAAATTTCCTGTTTCATGGAAATTTCTGCTGGATACTGTGGGCCTATAGGCTGAAGATGGATGCCCCAATGGTACAGAGGAACTCTGGGTGACTGTCTAGGCAGCAAAATGTCTCTGTCATTTCTAGAGTTTGAAAGTTGCTTATTTCTTGTTTATTTAGGTAATATTATATCCTTCTGGAGTCTTTTATGGAGTTGAAGAATGGATAGTAGGTTTTCCTTAGTTATGATAAAAGATAAAATAGATATAAATATTGTAACTGTAATTCTTGCTTTATAACTGTTTTGCTATATGTAATTTTACTATGTTAAAGTGAAAGCCTTTCTTTTTTGTTTAAACAGAAAATGGAAAAATGATTAAGGAGGGTTATCTGTCTATTTGTTACTTTCATTAATAAAAGAGACTGCCTTGGCTTTTTAATAGGCCAGAAAATTGTTTGGGCAGAGTAGACAGAACAGAATTCTGGGAAGAGGGCAATGAGACAGACGCCATGATTCTTCTACCCAAGACGGATGCTGGCTAGACTCATGCGGGTAAGCCACAACCTTGTGGTGTCAAACAGATTATTAGATATGGGTTAGTCAAGAAGTGAGAGTTATCCAGTAAGAGGCTGGAGATAATGGGCCAGGCAGTGTTTAAATTAACACAGTTTTCATGTAATTATTTCTGGTAAAGCTAGCCATGAACTGGGTGATGGAAAGCAGCCTGCCGCTCTTAATACAACAACTAAGCATGAATACATATTAGAAGCACTAATTGAACACCGCTGGGCTATGAATTTTCTTGTCAATCTCCATGTTCTCAATACATAAACACACACACATTCACTCAATATTCAGAAAAATATGTATTTTAATGAAGAAGTTGGACAAATAAAAAGAGTTTGAGGGCACAGAATAGTAGTAATTACTTAGAGAAGGAAAATGTATATTGAATATATAAAATTCTCAAAAAAGCATTAGTTAAGTATTGTTCTAAAGTAACTTTCTTTTGAAAGGCACACAAAGAATGATTAAATAGCAAAGATTTTTCAGCAAAAATTGAGTCATTGTTTAATATTCATATATGTTGTTTATAAATATTTAATGTACTTTGATTTTGTTATATCTTACGACTTCTGCAGACTTGGTGTAGGAGTTCCTTCTGATTGTGCATTGATTTCATTGAGTAATGAATAAAGAAACAGTCTTGACCTAGTTGATAGGACAGAACTTAGGTAGGTAGCATAGACAGAACTGAATGCTGGGAAGAAGGGCAGAGTGGCAGATGCCATGGATCTCTTGCCTAAGATGAATGCTGGTTAGAATCTTGTCGGTAAGTCACAGTCGTGTGGCGATATGCAGATTAATAGAAATGGATTAAATTAAGGCATAAGAATTGACCGAGAAGAAGTTAGAGCTAATGGGCCAGGCAGTGTGTAAACGAATACAGTTTCTGTTTGATTATTTCAGATATAAGATAGCCTGGTGGCTGGAACAACAAGCAGCCCACTCCTTCTGTTACAGAGACTAAATGTAGTAACACTGTCTAATATCTTTTCTTGTTCCTTGTTAGAAGCCCACAAAGAAGATTGCATCTGCCTTTTCTATTTTAATAGGAAACTATACTCTAAGGAATCATTGTTATACACAGAGAAAATTGTAATAAACATGCATATATCTGCAGGGATTGGTATCTGGAAGGCCATTCTCGGGAATTTACTCTTCAAATGAGAATGACTCATACATAGTACACCATTTAAGCATGTCCTGATTCATTTGCTTACTGAAGTTATTTTTCAAAAGATAATATTCTCTTTTGGAATTTTGAAAACATATTTTGTCCTCTCTTTTAAATAATGTGGAATATGGGAACAGACCCAAAGAGTTTGTTCTGTGAAATCTTTTAGTGTGTTAGAAACATTCATCCGCAAATCACAATTTTCTGCTATAAGTAAATATGAAACGCAACATACAATTTACTTTTGCAGTGTTTGTGCCCATCCTTCACCAGTAATTGTGACATTTCTACCTATTACAATAGGTTTGAGTAATACAGATAGCATTTGTTATACCAGACTGATTATTTTAATTAGCTTAGTGAACATTTATATGGTTTTTAAATGAGATTCTTTTCACAAGGTAATATTAATTTTTGAAACATTTTATCTACTCATTCAAAAAGTAAATACAGCTCATAGGTCATAAGAAAGGAAAAGAAATGCAAGTTTGAAATTTGGAATGTGGTATCCAGTCTTCATGTGCGAGGGGAAAATTCATTTAAAAATAAATGGTGATTTGTATGTGAAACTGATTCCATGTTCAAGAGAATATGATGCATAATTCTCATCCTTTTGTCATCTGTGCAGACATGAAAGCAAAAATTAAAACATGGTTGAACAAGGAAGTTTTCATCCTTTAGAATGTATGAATACAAACTTAAATATAATAGGACAGAATATAGAGAATTGATTATACACAAACAATTTCATTCCTAGAAGTCACCAATACCTTTTCTTGGGATTCAATAGGATCACTTTAGACAGGAAATAATGACATTCTGTGGCCATACATGAACACTTATATTGAGATTTTTCAAACAATATACTGAAAATATCAACATGATTGAACTATATCTGTGACAAATAATAGCCCACAATCATAAATAAATAAAGATTTATCAAATATAAGACACATTCTCTTGATGAAATATTTGTCAATATAAAAATATCACTTTTGAACAAGATAAAAGTCTTTCATACTGTTTTAGAAATACAAATATTCTATTATTCTTTTTTGTCACTGTAAGATATTAAGCTTTAAAAGAAAAATTATATTCTGCCTTAATTTCGCCTAATTTGGAGTTCATTTTTTTCTTGGTCACATGCTTATCTCTAATTTTTTATGTAATAAGCACAAGTCCATTCAAAAATCAAGATGATTAGGCATTGCTTCTGTTTCTATTCACCTACAGAAGGTCGTTATTTAGGACAAATATCTGTAAAAGAAAATGAATGGGGTAAGGAGTGACATAAATATTCTCCTATGAATATTAGAACAGCTCTGAAAGGATTATTTCTGGAAATAGAACCTGAAAAATTTCATATGACTAGATGTAATCTGAAATCAGGAATCCTATTGATTAAATAGATAGATAAATAAAGTTTGGATATATACATATATCTATATATTTGTGAATATATATATATGTGTATGTATATATATATATATATGAATAAATACACACATATATATATATATATTTAGAAATTCCATGGCCTAAATAATATTCACTGAGGTTACCTGTATCCAGAATATCTTGAATTCTTTTTGGACATTAACAAATTCCTCAATTTTTTCATATTCCTCAGGAGTCAAAGGTTGACCTTTTCCTATATTGTATGAATGACAAAGTCAGAGATATGCTCAGTAGAATTCTGCAGAAATGACATTACTTCCTTAGTATCCCAACTTTTTTAATTTCAACTAATCTGGGTGGGTCAATACAGGCAATAATAATTTTCTCTAAACTCCATAGACACATTTTAAAAAGTCTAAATTGTGGTATGACATCACTTTTCAGTGTTTCATGATGTATCAAAAATAAAAGCAACTTTTCTAAAGAGTCCACTCATCTCAATCCTACCCACTTTCAAAAATATAGCTATAAAGTCATGAATGCCTATCAATGGGACTTTCATATTTCTTGATATTCTATAATCTAGAGTTAATGTTTTAATTTAGTACACACTTGTTCAAATGACATTCAAAATGGTTTGAACTTTGGGAAAAATATTTTTTCCCTTCTTTACTGTGAGAAAAGATGAACATAAACATTTCTAATAGCCTCCCTCATCACCACAAGTCTTCAATGATCATGATACTCAAATGACAATATAATGTAAAAATTGATCCACAAAACAATCAGATCATTATTTAGTGGACAAGAGTTTGGAAATATCACGATACTGTATTTGGAGGGTGAATCTGACTTAATCCTCATTTTCAGAGTGATACTTTTGTTACTATTTAAAAAAAAACCCACTACCATTCTTACCAACAACATAAACCAGGTTAGTTGTCCTGGCAGTTCTATCTTCATTTTGATTGGCAAAGGTTATGCTCTCTGGTGTTGAATACACAGCTGTAAATGTATTGTCACTTTCAACTGTAATAACAGAAACATTTCAAACTCAGTGTCACTCATTTTCCTACTTTGTTTGACATCACCTGCTGACAAAACATTAATATTGACCCTGACTCCAGAAATCTCTCTGATTCACTATCATATGACACACATGGGCAAAGGTATTCTTGTAGTCCTTCATTTTACATATCCCATCATAATACAGTAACCAATAATTTCTACTTTTAAACCTGACAGTGAATCTTAGGTACAGACACTTTCCCTTTTCTATGAATTCCTTGTATCAAGACCTATGGGATCACTCTAGTGGGTATTCCTTCCCTTTCAACCAGGTTCAGAAGATCACTTATCAATTTCCCAAAAAATATGAAGCTTTCATGTCATACTGTGGTAATACCTTTTGGGCAAATGAATATATATGCAAAAAGAGACCATACTAATGAGAAGTGTGCACAAAAGTTTTCCTCTTGTAAGATTATTGATGAAAACCATATAATTATGACCATTTGAAGTTTACAAGTCATTCATACGGTGTACTTGTCTGTCCCTGATTGTGCAAGAATTCTATGTACATATAGCTTTCTATCTCTTTCTCTCTTTCTCTCTCTCTCTTTCACTCTTTCTCTCCCTCCTCTCTCTATATGTGTGTGTATGTATATGTGTATGTGTATGTCTGAAATTTCCCCTTACTGACACTGACTAAATGATAAAAATGGTTCACCAGAAAATATAAGGATTTTAGGATCTGGCCATTTTCTATTACAATACTGCTTTTTAATATCCATGTAAAATTAGGAAAACAATAGACTTGCTAGAACAATGTGTCCTCCATTCATGTAAGATCAAACCAAAAAGCACACCAGTTACAATTCAGGTGAATAATTTTGCTATTATTGTAGAGAAGAGGAAATATTAAAATATCACTGTTAATTTAAATCCTATATGAATCCAAGAGATAATGTCTATAATATAAGTACTTGATAGCCTGAGACATGAAGTTTGCAAATATATTTCAGGCCACTGAGACCTGCTAGTGAGTGGTAGACACCAACAACAAGCGAGATACTGTATGAAAGAAAAGGCACTAAATATTATCTAGAAGTAAATTTTCATGCAGGAAACTATTTGGAGATATTTTGTTAGCATTACTCACATCTTCAGGTAATAGTGTTCTTCTTCATGTAAACTTCAGAAGACCTACAATGTACTCTGACTTTGTACTATATCACAGTTGGTTGGAACGGTTGAGAAATTTCAAAGTAATCAAAATGGTTCTAAATTTATGTACCTATGGGTGGCTGAAGTGTCATTTTGTATGTGCACACCATTGCTTTTGTTCAGAAAAAGCCCACAAATCCCATACTTACACTGGGCTCTGTACTTGCCATCTTTTTGTCTATTCCCATTGATTTTGGTCTTTGTACAATGGCCATTCACCCTAAAAATTAAACAGGGAAACGATGATTTATTCTTTATAAACTTTGAATTCATATTAAAGAACTTAAAGTGTTATAATGAAATTGATGATCTATGAACAGTTTACAGAGCTGGAAGAGAAGTATCATGCTTACCTCACTCCTCCTAATTCTTGTTTAGAAAATATCATCCTGTTTGTAATTATGTATATGACTTTCTTGATTTGTGGCAGTTTTGACAAGTGCTATGAAGGCTCTGACTTCTTCCTTATCTGAATTTCACTATTCACTGAGTATGATATTTAATATGTTAATTCTCTTATTCTAGTCCAATAATAATATATACATAAAATTATATGCTTATGTTTTAAGCTATTTTATTTGTAATCTATATTTACATTGTGTCTAGAACATAGGAATGATTTAAAGCATTTGAAGTTCTTAGGTTGTTATGCACTCTTTCGTTGAACCTTGTCATCCAAATGTCAGAGAGAGAATCTTTGAATCTAGAGCATCAGAGATAGTACTTTACAAATTAGATTTATCTAAGCTGGGTGTAGAAGACTTTCTTCTGACTTCATTGACTGAATAACATAACATGTGTGTCTTTGAACCAAATACTCACACATACTTTTGAATTAGTATAAATGAGATTCTTAAAATGTGCTGCATAAAATATTAGAGCATAAAATTAAAACACAGGCCTCCAACTTGGAGAATTTCTAAGGAAAGAGTAAAGGAACGGGAGACGGTATCTAACTTCTGTATGGTGTCCAGAGCTAACCCATCATGTAATAACATAATCCCGTGTCTGGAAATAAGGCCTTCAAGTTCATGACCAGAAATAGAACATTTACATGTAAGATTAACAACATAAAATCTGTGAAACTGAAATAGCCTGTTCAGTTTACACGGTTGGCAATTTACTTACTTGATATAAAATTTGATTTCCAATCATTTACATGCCTCAATGCAAGCAATTTCACAACCATAGATTCTCAGAGGTCCTCTTTTCCTCTACCTTGTCCACATTGTAGTAGCAATAACATTGACAACCCTCTTTCCTTCAATCTGTACAAACAACAAAGGCCACCTGAGTGTGAGTTGGTATCAAATCTCTGATTCAAGCCCTTGGAAATACATAAATTAACTAAAAACATAAACCACTAATATTTTGCTCATTAGTTAAAAATTATGTTTCTAGGAATTTAGAATAACACAGGGTAATATGATTATTCGATTTACTTAGTATTTGGTATCTGAGACATTTTGGAACTACTCATATGCTGGCCTCTTAAGCTCTGAAAATCAACTCATAGTTTCTTTATTTCATTTGTTTCATCTTAGAAAAATCTGACTGAAAAAAAGCGTATGAGTGAAAGTCAGAAAGGTTATTTCATGAATATGGACTTTCATGAAAAAAAAAACTGAAGGACATATCACATCTACAGAACTAATACTATTGAAGACCATCAAATATATGCACAGACCAAATGAATTTACCTCAGCATGAGCATGAGCCAGAACAAATGTCAAAGCCAGTAGCAGAAACTTTACCATGGCAGTGCCTGCCTTTGTTCTTCTGCAGAAACTCAAAGTAGGATATTGGTTGTGAAGGAACTGAACTGACAAAGCTTTTTATACAGTTAGTTAGAGGGAGTTTCATGGAATTCATCAATGGTTCTGCACCACAACAACCTGTATCTGTTCAGTATTTCTACTTTGACCATGCTGAATGGTTTATGAATGCATATTCCTAAACTAATAAGAATATACTAAAAGTCAGGTTCTGCTAGGATGATTAATTGAGCATTCCTGTCAGAAAGAAATAACTACCCTGTGAACACAATAAAGCAATAATTTTGCCTCCAGAACTATATTGGTGGGTTAAGGTCACAGCACATATGCATATTTCGTATAGAATTCATTTAAGACCATGGCATGTGCTTTAAAATACATTCTGAATCTAAACATAATACAGTGCAGTTAAATGAATTTAAAACTGTAACTTGGACTATATGAGCCAAAGCAACCACACCATTAGAAGATAAGATGGTAAAACTAAAGAAGGATTTCCTATACGGATATTGATATGCCCTGTGCTATCTTTAAGTATTTCTATATGTTGACTACTTTTTTCCCTCAAGTACACTGAATTCAATGGTTATGACACAGAGATACAAGAGATATCACCAATGTTTAACTGTGTAACTAAGAAAAAATGCTGCTAGATGTCCACTTGGAATAAATATAGTTATTTATCAAAAGAAACCAAATCCAGTGAAACAGTCTATAAAAAGTGACATTCAGAAAAACTGCCAAATGTACAAATGGACGCTGCTCAAAATACACTTATGTATCCAAAACCAAGGACCCCCATGCCAAGTTGACTTCTTTACACATCAAAACCAAGGTCTGTGTTGTGCTTAGCCATAGGATCTTGTCATTTATTTCTGGGAACAACCAAGCATATCAGGACTCTGCAGTACTTGTTTTTCCTCTTGGGCTTCCCTCTCTTACACATGAAATAACCTACAGTTGGGATTTTGCTATTTTTAGTTGATAAACCATGATTAATAACTACACCATTATAAGAATTAGTCAGCCATTCATGATACTTTCTTTAAGTTACATTCTAATATTTTCTCTATTTTTTATATTGAGATTATAGAATAATTACATCATTTTCCACTTCCATTTCTTTCCTATAAACACTCCATTATGCACCCCCTTCATCTTTTTCAATTTTCTGGACTCTGTATTCAGTAAATGTTATTATATGCATATGAGACCAAGGTCACACATGAGACCTTAATATTTATCTGAAGATTTGGAACTGCGAATAACCAAAGAGACCTATCATGCAACATTTGTCTTTTTAGATCTGTTTTAACTCACTCAGTAAGATCTTTTATATTTCCTGCCATTTGCCTGCAAATGTCATAGGGAGATTTTGCCCTAAGGGGTTTTCAGTGTTCAGCATCTTCTTGCACTTACACTCTGACTTGTGCTGACTAAGTGCTGTGCTGCAAGTGGGATTTAAAAACCGCTCAGAAAAGATCAAACCAGGCAGGCAGAAATGGTCTGGGCTCATGGATCCTGGGAGGTGTGGAGTTTAAATCCATGTTAGAAGGCAAATGATAGTGTGCATGGGGACTTGAAGCCAATCAGAGGTGAAACAATTGTGGCAAGAAAAGCCACTGCGCGAGATTCTATATTGAACTGCTGGCTCCACACACAGGCAGCAGCTGAGGGAGGGCTCAAGCCAAACCAGGATGACTGCAGACAGCCTAGATGGTAAGGCGATGGTTCTAAAGCCAAACGTTGGGTTAAAGGAGTAAGTCACAAAACAATCCCACACCAGTTTGGAATTATGAGAAATAAAAAATTATTTATTTAAATGGAAAATCTTACAGATCAACATCATAGACAATAGCCCTCTGCACGATCTTTCCTGGTCTGGTAGGCGGAAGCAAAGTCCAAAGCAAGATTGAGAGCGCAAGGCTACAGACGCTTTCTCAAGCCAAAAAGACCATGCCCAAGTGGGCTGGTATTATAAAGGCTATTGGCTGAAGGAGCAGAAGGAGCTCCCGCAGCACTCCATTTTGCACCCCTTCATCTTTTTCGATTTTGTGGACTATTTATCCAGTAAATGTTGTTACATGCATATGACAGGCATATGATCTTGTTTACAATCGAAAACATAACATGGTGTACCTGTATCACAATTACGTTATCCATTTGACAGCTGTAGAACATTTAGATTGTTTCCATTTTCTAGTGGTTTTGAAAAGTTATTATGAACATGCATGAGAAAAACCTGTGAAGTAGAATATCAAGTCATTAAGGCATATTCCAAGGAACTGTATAACTGAGTCACATGGTCCATATTTACTTTCAGAAAACTATGTGTTCTCCACACTGTTTGCAGAGTTGCTGTACAATTTCACAATACCAACAAAAGATGTTTCTGGTCTCCTTGTTCAGTCTCTCTCTCTCTCTCTCTCTCTCTCTCTCTCTCTCTCTCTCTCTCTCTCTGTTTCTGTCTCTCTCCATGTCCCATGTCCATTTTGAATGGACTGTCACTTTTCTCATAATTTGTGTTTTAAATTTATCATATGTTTTGGATATTCATTCACAGTTAGCATGTTTGCTTACCCTGAACATAAACTAGCAATTTCCTGTGTGCTGAAGGTTATGGAAGGGGACTTGTCTCATGGAATTATACATTTTATTTCTGAACTATGGGCCAATGATAGGTTGGGGAAGGAAGAACATTGTCCAGCCCTATTCTTTTTTACTTGTGAGTCCATTAATGCCAAAGCATTAGTTCCAAAGCTAAGGCTTCAAACTTATAGGGTCTCAGATAAGCTTAAAATATAGATGATAGTGTGAAAGGGACTTGTTGGGTGGGGGAGGATATTTGATAAGATTGAGAAGACATCAGAGAAAAAAATATCATTATACTTTATATATGTGGGAAATCATCATAAACAATGTCAAAGGCAT
The DNA here is from genome assembly GCF_982192425.1 of Myodes glareolus. NCBI lineage: Eukaryota > Metazoa > Chordata > Mammalia > Rodentia > Cricetidae > Myodes > Myodes glareolus. Next base: position 123,706,387 of record NC_142053.1, read on the forward strand.
GTTACTGGAGATATCCATGAGAAGTCCATGTTTTCAACACGGAAAGGATGTGTTTGTGGAGTACAGAAGGAAATGGAAAGCATTGACACATTCTGTAGATTCAGATTCACAGTCCTGGGCCTGAGCCATATGCACTCTATTTTCTGTAGAAGGATAACCCTCCTTCATCAATCTTCCACAAGATCCTTCAACCCTGGTCCAATCTTCTGTTTAGTGACACTCGCAGAAGGTCCATTTTCTCTAAATTTTAGAAGTATAAAAATAACAATGGAGTTCAGCAGTGGTGGTGCACACCTTTAGTCCCAGCAGATTGAAGCAAGTGAATGTTTGTGAGTTCAAGGCCAGCCTGGTCTACACAGAGTTTCAGGACAGGTTACAAAACTACACAGAGAAACCCTGTCTCAAAAAACCAAACAATAAAATAAAGTAGCAGTGGAATGAAGAATAGTTCTCATTCTTTCTTCATGTGCTTTTATTTTCTGTAACCATTCAGTAAGACTGAGTGGAGAATCCACTTTATAATCCAGTTACAGACTGATGATATGCTTCTCTCTTTGCTGAGCTTTTCAAACCAAGTAGATGACTGACCGACTAGTGTTTAAAAGAAATCAGCTGCTGTAATTTTGGCCTGATGCTCAGGATCTATAAGAAAAGAGGCAGACACCTATTTGACATAATAATAATAATAATTTCCTCCACCCTTTTGCCAATACTCAGTCACTGGGCACAGATACATTGCCATACATTTGTCATGGTTTCCACGGTAAGTTTTACTTTATATTTTCAGAAGGAGTAAAGTGATTTCTTTGCTTCATCATTTTCTATACATTTTTAATATATGTGTTGTTTAAAACAATATGCTTAACATTCTGAATACATGTATTGTTATAAATAAGGTATTTAAATATCTTCTCAAGATATGAACATTCTATCAACTATTTCCTCAGTGTATCTCAAATTCACAAATATGTAAATTCTAACAAAGTTAATTTCTATTCCTCTATCTCCCCCTCTCTGTCTCTTTCTCTCTCTGTCTCTGTCCCTCTCTTTCTCTTTTGTTCTCTCTCTCTCTGTCCATCTGTCTCTATCTGCTTCATAGATCAATGCAAAATGATGATTTCCTAAAAGTATTTTTTCTCTATCCAAGATGGTTAACTTTCAAGTGATAAGTTCTCCTATATATTTTCCAGCATTGCCTTTTAAATATAGTGATCTTGCATTTTCCTGGATATAGCTCTATGTACTGTGGAAAAAACTAAGGAGTTTCTGATTACACATATTCATTTTCCTGAATAATAAATACATTTTAAGGACTGACTTTTTTACTGAAATGTTTAGGAAAATCTTTCTGCAAAGAATATCAACCAGCAATATGCTCCTTGTTTGTAGTTTAATATTCCCAAATTAATAACCATCTTTGGACCCTAATAATATATAAAAGAGCTGTGTCTTTTGTTTAATACACACTCTGTTATAAACTTCCCCCAAAATGAATCAACCATGATGACTCAGAAAATCAATACCCTTTAAATTTCAGTTGAGTGACATTTAGAATAGCCAACTTCAAGCAGTGTCTTTTGCTTAGGATTCCTCTGTCATCAAATTCAGTTATAATCATCCAGGTTGACGTCAAATTGGAAATAATTGATTTTATTATAAATATTACTACTAATTATTATTAGTATTTTAATATCAATGAATATAACTGATAGTGTTTATTAGTATTCATTATTTTTAATAATATAACTAATGATTATTTCTTTATTAGTGGTTATTAATAATTTTATCATTACTATTATTTTACAGTTTTCTCCTTCCATCATCTTTCCTCTTCTATATATCAGGAACATGCCCTGAACATTCCCACTGCCCTTGCTGTAGTAAAAGCATATTCATTCTGTGTTTATTACTTAACCACTATGACTTTTTATTAATTTTTATTAATTTATAAAATTTTCCCCTTCCTCCCCTCCTCCCAATACCCTCCCACTTCCCCCACTCCCTCTCCAGTCCTAAAAGCAGTCAGGGTTTCCTGCCCTGTGGGAAGTTCAAGTTCCTCCCCACTCCCTCCAGGTCTAGGAAGGTGAGAATCCAAACAGACTAGGTAGCAGGCCACTTGTTTGTCCTGGCTGCCCATAACTGAAATAATCACACAGAAAGTATATTAATTAAATCACTGCTTGGCCCATTAGCTCTAGCTTCTTATTGGCTAACTCTTGTATATTAATTTAACCCATCTCCATTAATCTGTGTATTAACACGTGGCTGTGGCTTACTGGGTAAAGTGTCTTGCATCTGTCTCCGGCAGGTTTCATGGCTTCTCTCTCACTCTGCCTCCTTTCTCCCAGCATGCCATTTAGTTTTTCTCACTTACCTAAATTCTGTGCTGCTATAGGTCCAAAACATTTATTTATTCATTAATGGTGATCACAGCATACAGAGGGAAATCCCACATTATCTCTATAATCTACAAGTTAATAAAATTTACCCATCGTCTCTTCCTCTTTGGAAAAATTAGAATAAAACATTCATTCACTGATGATTTCATCAAATGATTTCCCACATTCAGTTTCCAAGTTTTTAAATTTTAACATGATATTTTTTCTAAAATTTTATCAGATTGCTTTTTTAGTTACAAAGATCTATGTTTCTACTGGACATAGCTCATATACTGGTGAAAATGACTCAGAAATTTTTGATAGCAGTTATTTGTTTCCCTCCAAAAATGTGTTTATTTTAAAAATATTTTCCCTTGCGCTTATCAAGTTTCTTCTAGATATACATCAACAACTTTCTCATCTACACTTTTCATTATACAGTGTGTTTTTAAATTCCCATATTAACATATAGATTTTGGCCCTAGTATATTATAAAAAAGACAAAAAAATATTTTTAGAAGTCATACTGAAGTTTAGAGCACAAATTGAATCAGCCATGAGAGTCTGAAAAGTAAATATTCTTCATTTTCGGTTGAGTGACAAATCATCTCAGAGTCCCCAGTATCAACATTTCCTGAGGCTTTGGTGTCATGTTCAATCCTAGGCAATTAGACTCATTTGTTAAGGTTGAGAATGAATCAGAACAGTTTTCAAATATTTCCTTCTTGCTCCATCTTAATCTCCTCTCTGACATTAATGTGCAAGTAAGCTACCTGTGTCATTGTTTGAGTATACACATATGCATAAACTTAGTTACAGGTTTCGTTTTCTGGAACACTAAGTAAATTCATTCACTCATATTCCCTTGCTTCTATCTATACTCCTAAAATGCTCATATTATTTCATCAAATTTTCAGAATTTTGAATATCACAGTTTTGAATATGACAACGAACACTTTAAAAAGCATTTGACAAAAGTCAACACCCCTTTATGATAAAAGGTATAGGAGAGATTGGGGATACAAGGATAATACCTAAATATAATAAAAGCTATTTACAGCAAGCCAACAGCTAACATCAAATTGAATGGAGAGAAACTCAAAGCCATTCCACTAAAATCAGGAACACGACAAGGCTGTCCACTCTCTCCATACCTCTTCAGTATAGTGCTTGAAGTTCTAGCAATAGCAATAAGACAACATAAGGGGATCAAAGAATTCAAATTTGAAAGGATGAAGTTAAAATCTCGTTATTTGCAGATGGTATGATAGTTTACATAAGTGACCACAAAAATTCTACCAAAGAACTCCTATAGCTGATAAACACCTTTAGTAATGTGGCAGGATACAAGATCAACTCCAAAAAATTGGTTGCTCTCCTATACACAAAGGATAAGGAAGCAGGGAGGGAAATGAGAGAAACATCACCTTTCACGATAGCCACAAATAGCATAAAATATCTTGGGGTAACTCTAACCAAGGAAGTGAAAGACCTATTTGACAAGAACTTTAAGTCTTTGAAGAAAGAAATTGAGGAGGATACCAGAAAATCAACATTTGATCTTGGATAGGGAGGATCAACATAGTAAAAATGGCAATTTTACCAAAAGCAATCTATAGATTCAATGCAATCCCCATCAAAATCCCATCAAACTTCTTCACAGACCTAGAGAGAACACTAACCAACTTTATATGGAAAAACAAAAAACCCAGGATATCCAAAACAATCTTATACAATAAAGGAACTTCTGGAGGCATTACCATCCCTGACTTCAAACTCTATTACAGAGCTACAGTATTCAAAACAGGTTGGTATTGGCATAAGAACAGAGTAGTTGACCTATGGAATTGAATAGTAGACCCGGATATTAACCCACAAACCTATGAACACCTGATTTTTGACAAGGGAGCTAAAGGTATACAATGGAAGAAGGACAGCATATATAGCAAATGGTGCTGACATAACTGGATGTCAACCTGTAGAAGAATGAGTGTAGATCCATATCTATCACCATGCACAAAACTCAAGTCCAAATGGATTAAAGACATCAACATTAATCTGACCACTTTGAACCTGATAGAAGAGAAAGTGGGAAGTAGTCTACAAGATATAGGCACAGGAGACCACTCCCTAGGTATAACCCCAGTAGCACAGACAATAAGAGAATCGATGAATAAATGGGACCTACTAAAACTGAGAAGCTTCTGTAAAGCAAAGGACACTGTCAGTAAGTCATAAAGGCTACCCTCCGACTGGGAGAAGATCTTCACCAACCCCTCATCAGACAAAAGTCTGATCTCCAAAATATACATAGAACTCAAGAAACTAGACACTAAAGCTCTATTTAACCCAATTAAAAAATGTGGTACTGAACTGAACAGAGAATTCTCAACAGAAGAACTTTGAATGGCCAAAAGACACTTAAGGTCCTGCTCAACCTCCTTAGCGATCAGGGAAATGCAAATCAAAGCAACTTTGAGACACCATCTTACACCTGTCAGAATAGCTAAACTCAAAAATACCAATGATAGCCTATGCTGGAGAGGATGTGGAGTGAGGGGAACACTCATCCATTGTTGGTGGGGATGCAAACTTTTGCAGCCACTGTGGAAATCAGTGTGGCAGTTTCTCAGGAAACTGGGAGTCAACCTAACTCAGGACCCAACAATTCCACTCTTGGAAATATACCCAAGAGATACCCTATCATACTAGAAAAGCATTTGTTCATCTGTGTTCATAGCTGCACTATTTGTAATAGCCAGAACCTGAAAACAACCTGGGTGCCCCTCAATAGAAAAATGGTTAAACAAGGTGTGGAACATATATACATTAGAGTTTTACTCAGCGGTAAAAACAATGACATCTTGAATTTTGCATGCAAATGGATAGAAATAGAAAATGCTTTACTGAGGACGTAATCCAGACCAAAAACGAGAAATATGGTATGTACTCACTCATAAGTGGATTCTAGGCATAAATAAAGAACATTGAGCCTATAATCCGTGATCCTAGAGAAGCTAAATAAGAAGGTGAACCCAAAGGGAGGAAGGATGAATAAGGGAGCAGGGAAGTATACATCTCAACTACCAGAGCCATTTTAGGGTTTGCAAGAGACTTGATTCTAGAGGGGTTCCCAGGCCCAAGGAGAGGTCCCCAGATTGTTCCCTGGGCAGCAGAGGAGAGGGTGCCTGAACTGGCCTTGGCCTATAACCATACTGATGAATATTTTGCATATCACCATAGAACCTTCATCTGGCGATGGATTGGGATAGAGACAGAGACCCATATTGGAACACTGGACTTAACTCCCTAGGTCCAAATGAGAAGCAGAATGAGGGAGAATATGAGCAAGGAAGTCAGGATCAGAGGGAACCTTTTTCCGACGATGGATGGAGATTGAGACAGAGACCCACATTGGAGCACTGGACTGAGCCCTCAAGGTCCAAATGAGGAGCAGAAGGAGGGACAACATGAAAAAGAAAGTCAGGACGGCGAGAGGGGCAATCACCCACTGATACAAGGGGATTGAACTAATGAGAGCTCACCAAGGCCAGCTGGACTGGGACTGAACGAGCATGTGATCAAATCGGATTCTCTGAATGTGCCTGACATGGGGACTGTTTGAAAAGCCATTGATAATGGCACTGGGACTGCTTTCATCTGCATGTACTGGCTTTTTGGGATCCCAGTCTGTTTGGATGCTCACCTTTCTAGTCCTGGAGCGAGGGTGAGGAACTTGAACTTCCCACAGGGCAGGAAACCCTGACTGCTCTTAGGACTGGAGAGGGAGTGGGGAGAATGGGAGGGTATTGGGCGGAGGGGAGGAAGTGAAAATTTTTATAAATTATTAATAAAAAAGAATTAAATAAATAACAAACAAATAAAAATAAAATAATTCCTAAATAATGACAGAGAAAGTAGGGACAATGGAATGGTTCAGAAAAAGTATATATGAGGAGTATTTGGTTATTTGGTGTGGCTAATATAGTATCTGAAAATTAAAGAAATAAGATTTTATAGTTTAGATGAATATCTGATAAATATAGTTATTAGTTTATTTTGAGCACTGTGAAATCAATTTTTTCATTTCTTTCACAATCTACTGATTTTTATTTTATATTAAACTTACAAATGATGATACTTAACATCTTATATTGATCTTTTATTCAAGATTTGGTCAAGAATAGTAACTATTTCATAGCCACAGAATGAAGTACCCAGGGTGTTTACACATAAAATTCTTATCTAAGGACACATTGCATTCTCAGAGCCTTCTCTCTTCTTGATGACAGATCTTATACTAAGATTTTCCTAGAAGGAAAAAACTCAGGCAATATCTTCCATTGCAAATACATCTTTATACACCTGAAACAATATTTGTTTATTTTTCAAGTTGGATCTTAGATTCAAACATCCCACAGACTTAAAAAAATGTATCTCTCCATACTTTCTTCTGTTTCTTCTTGAATCTATTTTTTTGCAAAAGCAAATGAGGAAGACAATAGATTCACAAGCCATAACTTTGAAGAAATGCTGCTTTGGGGGAGTTGCTCAATTGAAACTATGCATATATGGAAAAACCTTAAACAATCTTCAAGACATGTAATGAAAAATAAAAGTAATTGGTCCTCAACAAAGGCAAAAATAACATAGCTAATATTGAGAAGACTCAAATGAATCATAGTGAAGTAATATATTTCCCTGATGCAAAATATATGAAGTTCAGTGTTGTGTGATATTAGAAAGAAAATCCAAACTCAAATGCCAGTGTGTTCTTTAATACATTTATTAATGCTGTTTTTAATACATTTTATTGCTCAGTTGTCATCAACTTACATCCTTTTCCTTCTTTTTCTTGTTTGAGCCCTTCACACCTACCTTCCTTAAAATATCTTATATGATTATAACCTCCTACTTTCATTATTATTGATACATACATATGTGTGTGGATGTACACACACAAGTTGATGAGTACCATTTTCTCTTTAAGTTTATATGGTTTCAAGGCTTGCTACTTTGAATCAAACAACCAATCACAGTACCACTCTTTCCTGGGTGAGGCTAATTCTCTTTATTCAAACACTCATTAAATATTTGTGGTCATTGTTCAGTGCTGAGACGCTGCATAAATTTTCCCTTCCATGTTAATACTGCCAATGATATTGACATTTTACCATCTTTAATTCTACAATTTCTAGCAAAGAAAAAGTCACAGTCGAATTCTTGGTATTCTGGCTTTTTGTGTCTTTCTACAAGCTCTTCAGAAATATTACGTCATCTCTAGATACAGAAGCTGAGATGTAGATTTATGCATTGGGACCTGGCCCCCACAATCTATTTCTTCAACTTGTGTCCAGGTGTGGATTTCTGTCATGGTTTTCATTTGCTGTCATGAGAAGCTTTCTCAGAATGGGGAATCTACCTACACTTTCTCTGGTTATAAAGATAAAGGAGGAAATTGTGCTGGTCTAGCAAGGTTACAGTAGAAGATACTTTTCTAAACTTCATGACCTCACTAACCGTGGCACTTGACAAGGTTTCTAATAACAGAAATATTTTCCTGCCTGTTGAGTGGTCATGGTCCTTGAGTTCAGACAATTATTGGTTGCTAACAACATATGAGAGTCACTTCTTGTACCTTTTTTGCTTATTTTGCAATGCTTCTACTCATCATTTGATTTTCCTTCTTAGCATTCTAAATAATATTTTGTGGAGCAAGAGGAGAGAAGTGACAAGAAAAAAAATTTAGGATCTTAGATTAGTTATTAGTTAGATTATATGAATTCTGTATCCTAACTGAACAGTAACTTGAACCATATGCACACACCCACAACCTCTGAGATGCAAACAAGCTCAGAATCGAGAATTTATACTGCTTTGACAGTAACATTGTCAACACAACAATCATTCAAGAAATGTTTTCTCATTCTTGATATTACACATGTCTTCATCTACCATTCATACAGGGAGTCTATCAGGCAAAGTGGCTTAGCTTTTTTTAAGATACAAATTTCTATACTCATATTTATCCATGTACCTACATTCATAAGCTTTGTGTATAACTTTAGGTAAATATATAAACACAAAATAAAATTTAAAATGTATTTAAGTATAATCCCTTGAGTATTCATCAAATGTCCTTGATTTTATTTCACCCTCTTGTCCTGTTCCCTATGTATTAAATTATCTCCCACATCCCCACTTGGAACCTTGGCCCTATGATTCTGTTTTCATCTTTATAGAACCATAACTCAGCAGGAACTTCCTAATTCTCAGGCCCAGCATGCATATGATCCCTTTACACTGTCCTGATATCTTTGTTTACTTATATTGTATACTCAGATCTGTGGATTTGGAGTTACAAACTCTGGAGGAGAAAGATAATGGGCTGTTTAAGATGTCTTAGTCTGGGTTATCTCACTCAACATGATCTTTCTTGCTTCATTTCACTTTTCTGCAAATTTCAAGATTCCATTTTCATTTACACATGAATTGTGTTCCATAGTACATGTTAAACACACATTTGTTATCCATTGCTCAGTTCAAAAGTATTAAGGTGGTTTACATTTTGTAGCTACTGTAAATGGAACAACAGAAAACATGACTTAGAAAACGTCCTTGAATAGGAAGTAAATTACTTTGGGTATGTGACATACAGCAGTACAGTTACTTCATATTCTAGATTTACTGTTAGCTTTTGAAAATTATGCACACTGTTTTGCAGAGTTGTACAGTTTAGCAAACCTACCAAGAGGGAATTAGTGTTGCCTTTTCCCTTCACCCCTTCTGACATTCCCTGTTTGTTGTGTTTTTGATCTTTGCCCTTCTGTCAGGGGCAAGAAAAAAATCTAAGCAGTGCTTTGATGTGCATTTCCCAAATGACTAGTACAGACAGACATTTTCACAATACTTTTTTTTTTAAAAAAGCAATCCCCCCTTTTTCTCATTTAAAATATACTTCAGGAACAACCTATTAAATGGAATATTTAGATTCCGCCTCTGTTTTTTGAGTTCTTTATATATTCTGGATATTAATCCTGTCAGCTGTAGAGCTGGCAAAGATTCCTTCCCATTTTGTCGGCATTTTCTTCATTTTTTCTTTGATTTTTTTTATTTGTTTAAGTTTACGTTTTATTTATATTATAAAGTCCTACTTAAAAACTTTTGAACTTAATTCACATCATATATGTTTGCTTACATTGAGCCTGTACTAGATATTGTCCATTCGTTGGGAATTCTGAAGGAGGAGCTCACTTATGTGGTTTTACACTTCCATTCTGAACTATGGGAAATTTAAAGACTTTTCTGTATAGACAGACAATACCTTCACTGTTTTACCCAACTGTACAGGGCCCTGGAGTTCCACTGTTTTCCAAAGTTATCTATAGTCACACTGATAAGATAAATTTACAGTGTCAGAGAAGATTTTTTTTAAAAAAAAATGAAAGAAAAAATGGATCTGTAAAAGAAACTTCTTTGTTGGGGAATCTTTGATGGTCTTAGCATAAAGATCTGAGAAGTGTAAAATAAGAGAAAACAGAATAACAATTCTCTCTCTCTCTCTCTCTCTCTCTCTTTCTCTCTCTCTCTCTCTCTCTCTCTCTCTCTGTGTGTGTGTGTGTGTGTGTGTGTGTGTGTGTGTGTGTCTTTGACATTTAAAGAACAATTTTATTTAATCAATACATGTTACTGGGGATATGTATGGCAAACCTCCTATTTTAACAAATAAGAAAATAATTGTAGAGTCCTGAATAAAGCATGAAGCCCTGAAATATTCTATGCTTTCAGATTCAGGTAAATGGCACATGACCCACACAGAGTCCTTGAACTCCGTCCATCCTGCCCAAAGAACATATCCTAAGGTTTGTGAAACTCTTCATATTTGTGTGTCCCCAAACTTATGAAATAATTAGTGGAAGGATGATTAATTTCAATATTTGATCATGTAGCCTAGTTTTATGTACTTTGGCACTGATGCTCTTTGAATGGATGACTTCCATGTACCAGCGACCAATAATGAGAAATTCAAATGCCAAGATGTCATTAGATTAATAATTGATGGATATATTTTATGATTGTTGACCTTTTCAAGTAAAAGGAAGATTCAGTCACTACTTGTTCTCAACAACTGTGTAGATTTTTTGCTTGGTTTGATACTCAGGCTTAGTACTGTCATAAGAGGGCAGTTTTAATACATTAACTTAATGCATTAACTAATTGGTCTCTAAAGAAAAGTTTTCTTCTCTCCACTGTTCAAATTCTTACATTCTATTGTGACCATTCACACTAAAGCTTCTCCAGATTTCTTCTTAAATGTTCAGATCTATGACATGCCTGTACATAACTCTACCCTACCCTGGAATAGAATTTCAGATAGATCTTCAATTTACCAGGAAGGAAAAAAGTCTACAACAATAACAAAAATCAGCAGTCTTTGTTGCAATGAATAAGATTTTATTGAGCTCATACTTTGTAAAATCCTTCTTCATAGGATATACCCTGGCAACATCCATTTTTAGCTTTTCCTTAATGCAGAGTAGTGTTACTATTCACAAATTCATTTCTATATTTCAGACATTGTTACATTGAGAATAAAAAGGACTCTCTTTTACAAAAATAAGAGTTAAACAATAACATGTTGAATCAAACATGACAACTCAAGAAACGAAATATACTTTCATTTCATTTGAGTGACAAATCTCCTCAGAGTCTCCAACTTAATCCAGTGCCTTTGGCTTTGGCTTCCTCCACAGTCCAGGGCAAATTTTCTAATTAATTAAGATTGAAGTTAAATCAGAACTGGTTTCTTTTATCGTTTCTTTTATGCTTCTTCTTACTGTTCTGAATGACTTCACAGATGTTCCCTCTATCCATGCTGCAGTGAAAAAAAATGCACTAACTAAATGTAGAGGTAGGTGGGGAGACAGCAGTCGGGTTGTAAGAATAAAGAAACATTCCAAGTGAAACAATGCTTTATATGCCTAAAGAAGCCCGGCTATTGTCCTTATAGTGCATGTTTTGTTTTTAGATTTGAACTTTCTTGTACATTATTCAACATGCTTCTCCATATCCATTTCTGCTTCTGCTTTTCTTTTATTCCTTTCACACAGAAAACTGATAGCAGACACTATTTTCAAGTGGCAAAAAATGTGAAAGAGGAGGTGGTAGGAAGATATTGAATTAAATTATGCTTGAAAATATAATATGGAATCCCGAAAATATGTAATCAAAATAATAATGAATAAATTCATCAAAACGAAAAATAATATAAAATAGAAAGAGAATAAGAAAAAGAAATTATCAAACAGTAACACATTTTCCTGAAGGTAAAATGAAGTATGTCTGTGCTGTATTTTATTAGAAACAGTATTTCAATTCAAATCTAATTGTTGAGTTGTGTGCTTAATTTATCAGGTGTTGCTTTAATGAACTTTTAAGTTGTTTATTGAAATAGAACCATATCAATTCTTTTCCCCAGTCACCCAAAATATATTTGTTCTAAGTATTTTCATATACATATCTACTCTCAAGATAGTAGCCTCGATTTCCTCAGTCATAATTGAAAATATGCAGAACATCTATGTGTGTGTGTGGGCGGTTGCACATATATGTGAAAGTATACATGCAACCACAGTCCATTTGTTCTTGATGAGCACATGGTTTTAAAGTCAGTCTTTCTGCACTGGACAACTAAAACATCAGATCATGCATGGGAGGGGCTAATTCTCCTTCTGCTAGCCATCTTTAGTTACCTGTAGTTTATAACTAGGGATGGAAGTTGCAAAATTTTCTCTTTTCCATGTTAATATGTCCATTGATATTGTCATTGTTCTAGTGTTTGTTATACAGCTATTTCTAGGAGACATTGTTTCACAGCCATAATGTTATTTACTCACTCTAAGAAACTTCTTTTTGGCAGTGTTTTTTGAGCCATTGGTGGAGGAGCCGGGCTGTAGTTGTATCCATCGTTAGACAAGACCTGCCAAGGCATCCTCAATAATGCAATAGTGGCTCTTCTAATAGCTGGTAACCAATAGCTCTCCATTTAAATCATATGTACTAATTGCAGATAGAAAATTTTTACAGTGCACCATGTGGTAATTTGTTAATCCACACTTCGAGAAGAGGTTTAAATAGCATGGCAATTTGTCAGTATTTTCAGGTTGGCTTTCATAAATAAATTGTTTCAAAAAGGATATTTTAACTTAAATTCTGTCAGCAAAAACATAAGAGGTGAAATTTAATTTTGCCACAAACAGTTAGTTTTAGACAGGCAAAGTTAACTGACTATGTTGTCTCCTTTTTTCCCCAAGACCTACACATTTTCTTAATCCTCATCAATATGTGCTTCAGCAGCATGCATCTGGAGGGAAACGTTCATCCTCTTAAGTCAATTCTGAGGCACCAACATGATGCTTTTTAGACAGGTTTTTCATTGTATTAAAGCTTCTCAAATATCTTAGTTTAAGAGTTTAATGGTGCCCATGATCCTCCTGTTTCCATTTCCCTGCCACTAGATTGACAAGTATATAACCCACATCCAGCACATTATATAGAAGATGACAGTGAATTTATATCTAAAGGCTTACCTTGAAAACTCAGTATTGTATGAGGCATCTCCAATGAAACCAAAACGATAAAAATGTTGAGACAGTGTCTATATATGTAGCATGGTTTTGTGTGTATCTCTGTAACCACAATGGTCAGTTGGAGGCAAGAAGGTAGTTTGGTTCAAAATGACTAAATTATCTTTGTTAGTCTGGCACAAAGTAGTTTATTCTAGCAATATTTAGGCACTACACAATTTGGTGAAAACTGGCCTGGTGTTTATTAACTCAATGCCATGTACACAATAAATCACAAAGTAAGCTAAATAAAAGATCCAATGTGAATACTTCAAAACTCTTTATAAAGTACATGTGACACATTCCATAAAGATTGGTTCTATATATTGAGTACATATGACACATTCCGTAATAATGGGTACTATAAAATGACTGCATGCAACACCTTTTACTAAGTTAGGTTCTATAGGCTGGTGAGATAAATAAGATCACAATAAGGGCCTAGGAGAGGCTCTGGTCTGGTCTCTGTCACACTGATAGTACAAAGATCACACAGGCCCCAAGCTGTGTGGGCTGGTAACTGGTTATGAATTACTGTTTTTGAGGAACATCTCCATGTGGCTAACATCCCAGTTACCCTAGTACTTTTCTTTGTGCACAAGGAAATCAGTTCCTCGTTCACTGTTAGACCTTGAAATCATAATTCCCCTACCACTACTCACCATGATTTAGGATCAGAGAAATAAACTACACTATAGAGAGATTTAGTACTACTACTAAAAATGACTTGCCAAAAACTGCTAAAGTATAACATAACCTGTTTTGTTTGTAATTTTGCTTTCTATAATGTTTGGATTCTTATAAATTTAAAATATTGTAGTTAATAATAAAACCAAAATATATGCTAAGTTATATTAATTTAAAATATGTGACGAAACATTATTGAAATAATAAATTTATAATTTTTCACATAGAAAAATATGAAGATATGGTTATTACTTGTGTTTAAGAGACTGGCTCATCATTTGCACCCAAATTCATTTTTTTCTCTTAAAATTTAGAAAAGCATAGATCATACAATTCATGTAAGAATATTTCTAAAAAATAACTGACTATTGGAATAATATTATCAGAAGGTAAATTCACTTTTAGTCTTCATGTAGTTTTCTTTCCTATTATAATTGAATGAAAGTAAATGAAGAATTGCCTTTACATTCTTAATTCAAATTGATGATTTGCCTTTGTGTTTGTTGACCTTTTCAAACCAAATGACTAATTAATTTACTACTATTTTCTCAAGATCTCTTCTACAATCTTCTTTGACATGATGGTCAGGATCAATACTGACTGAAGAAAAAATGTCTTAATATATCTTTGTTCATTAATCTCTCCCATTCTTTTGATACCTATTCACACCATTCATTATTTCCAAGGCAGTATTGAAGACTTTTAGTTTTATGAGGGCACAGTTGCCAATACTTGGCCTCTATTCCTTGGCAAATGGAATCCTGTTTGGATAATCCTGAATTATACTTATACCTTGTAATGTATTGCCTACGTTTTCTTCCATTGTTTCTACTGTTTCAGGATTCAGAGTGAGGTCTTTGATCCCTTTGTATCTAATTTTTGTGAAAAGTAAAAAATAGGGTTCAATTTCATTGTACTGTATGTAGATATCCAGTTTTCTCAGCACCATTACTTGAAGATGCAGTCTTTTCTCCAGTGTAGGAGTTTTGACTTTTGCTAAAGTCTATATAACCATAGTAATATTTGTATTTGGATCTTCCACTTGATTCTATTGGTCTATATATCTACTTTTGTGCCTGTACCAGATTGCAAGTTTTATTATTCTTCAAGTTTTAAAATTATGATAGAATTATATCACCATATGCCATTTGTACTGTCTTCCATATTCATAGTTCCTTTCGCAGGAATGGTTCTTTTTTTTTTTAGAAAGTAATTTTATTAAATTAAAGAAGTTTCCATTTCCGCCCCTCTTCCCAACACCTTCCCACTCCCCCCACTCCCTCTCCTCTTCCCTATCAATCCCTAAGAACAGTCAGGGCTTCCTGCCTTATGGGAAGTTCAAGTTCCTCCCCCCTCCCTTCAGGTCAAGGAAGGTGAGTGTTCAGACAGACTGGATCCCCAAAATCCAGTATATGCAGAGGAAACAAGTCCCAGTATCATTGTCAATGGCTTTTCAGAAAGACTCCAGGCCAGCCACATTCAGAGAATCTGGTTGGATCGTGTCCTCGTTCAGTCCCAGTCCAATTGGCCTTGGTAAACTCCCATTAGATCCGTCCCCTTGTATCAGTGGGTGATAGCATCCCCCGCAGTCCTTATTTTTTTTTTTCATTTTCTTCCTCCTTCTGCTCCTCATTTGGACCTTGGGGGGCTCAGTCCAGTGCTTCAATGTGGGTCTCCGTCTGTATCGCCATCCATCGTCGCATGAAGGTTCCCTCTGGTCTTGCCTTCTTTGCTCATGTTCTCGTTCCTTCTGCTTCTCGTTTGGACCTAGGGAGTTAAGTCCAGTGTTCCAATGTGAGTCTCTGTCTCTATCTCCATCCATCGCCAGATGAAGGTTCTATGGTGATGAGCAAAATATTCATCAGTATGGTTATGGGCCAAGGCTGTTTCAGACACCCTCTCCTCTGTCCAGAGAACAATCTGGGGATCTCTCCTTGGACCTGGGATCCCATTTATAATCAAGTCTCCTGTAAAGCCTAAAATGACTCCCTTAGTTGAAATATATTCTTCCCTGCTGCCTTATCCATCCTTCCTCCCTCCCCCGCATCCCAGTCCACCGAGCTTTCCCCATTCCTCCCCTACTCCCTTCTCTCTAACCCTCTCCCCTTCCAACAGCCCTCCCACCCCTCCATGCACCCGAGGTTACCTGGGACTCTTGTCTATTTCCTATCTCCAGGAGGATAGCTACATGATTTTCATCAGTTTCACATTCTTATTTAGCTTCTCTAGGATCAAGAATAATAGGCTCAAAGACCTTTAATTATGGTTAGAATCCACTTATGAGTGAATACATACCATATTCCTCTTTTTGGGTCTGGGTTACCTCACTCAGTAAAGCGTTTTCTATTTCCATCCATTTGCATGCAAAATTCAAGATATCATTGTCTTTTACTGCTGAGTAAAAGTCTAATGTTGTATATGTTCCACACCTTTCTTAACCATTCTTCTATTGAGGGGCACCTAGGTTGTTTCCAGGTTCTGGCTATTACAAATAGTGTTGCTATGAACATAGTTGAACAAATGTTTTTGTAGTATGTTAGGGCATCTCTTGAGTATATTCCCCAGAGTGGAATTGCTGGGTCCTGAGGGAGGTTGACTCCCAGCTTCCTGAGAAACCGCCACATTGATTTCCACAGTGGCTGCACAAGTTTGCATTCCCACCAACAATGGATGAGTGTTCCACTCATTCCACATCCTCTCCAGCATAGGCTATCATTGGTGTTTTTGAGTTTGGCTATTCTGCCAGGTGTAAGATGATATCTCAAAGTTGTTTTGATTTGCATTTCCCTGATCGCTAAGGAGGTTAAACACGACCTTAAGTGCCTTTTGTCCATTCGAAGTTCATCTGTTGTGAATTCTCTGTTCAGATCAGTACCCATTTTTTAATTGGGTTAATTAGAGTTTTAGTGTCTAGTTTCTTGAGTTCTTTGTATATTTTGGATATCAGACCTTTGTCTGATGAGGGGTTTTTGAAAATCTTCTCCCAGTCTGAAGGTAGCCTTTTTGTCTTACTGACAGTGTCCTTTGCTTTACAGAAGCTCCTCAGTTTCAGTAGGTCCCATTTATTCATTGTTTCTCTTATTGTCTGCGCTCCTGGGGTTCTGCTTAGGAAGTGGTCTCCTGTGCCTATATCTTGTAGACTACTTCCCACTTTCTCTTCTATCAGGTTCAAAGTGGTCAGATTAATGTTGATGTCTTTAATCCATTTGGACCTGAGTTTTGTGCATGGTGATAGATATGGATCTATTTTCATTTTTCTACAGGTTGACATCAAGTTATGCCAGCACCATTTGTTATAGATGCTTTCCTTGATAGGTGAGTGGCTGCTCGCCTGGGCGGCCTGCCTGTCCGGGAAGAGAGCACAGCCCTTCCCCCCTCAGCTTCTGTGGCAGGGTCTTTGGTGTTCCATAGGACCCCTCCCTCTCCTCACTGCTGCTGGCCCTTTGTCTCCCGGGTCCTGGGAAGACCAGCTAGCCCTGATGCACTGCTGAGGAGCTCTTCCCAGAGAGGTGAGTGTGTGCTCGCCTTGCTGGCCTGCCTGTCCGGGAAGAGAACACAGCCCCTCCCCCTTCAGCTTCTGCGGCAGGGTCTTCAGTGTTCCACGGGACCACTCCCTCCCCACATTGTTGCTGGCCCTTTGTCTCCCAGGTCCTGGGAAGATCAGCTAGCCCTGTTGCACTGCTGAGGAACTCTTCCCAGAGAGTGCTGAGGAGCTCTATCCAGAGAGTGCTGAGAAGTCCTACCCATAGAGTGTTGAGGAGTTCTATCCAGAAAGTGCTGAGGAGTTTCATCCAGAGTGGAGGAGATGGGCAGGCACCAGTGCAAGAATTCCTCCAACAACCTGAAAGGCAACATGACATCTCCAGAATCCAGGGAGCTCGAAACTAGAAAAATTGAACACCCTACTCCAGAAGAAATAGAAGAAATCGACTCTAAGGGGATCTTTATGAAAATAATAGAGGAACTTAAAGAAAAGGTGAAAATCTGCCGTAAAGAAATGGAAGATAAGTATAACAAAAAGATTGAGGAAATGAGTAAATAAATGGAAGAGAAATATACCAAAAAGTTTTAAGAAATGAGTAAATCCGTAAATGAAATTCTGAGGAACCAAGAAAAAACAATCAAACAGGTAATAGAAACAGTTCAAGATTTGAAAACTGAAATGGAGTCAATGAAGAAATCACAAACCGAGGGCCGGCTGGCTATGGAAAATCTAGGTAAACGAACAGAGACTTCAGAAACAAGCATAACCAACAGAATACAAGAGATAGAAGAAAGAATTTCAGACTCTGAGGACACCATAGAGAAATTAAACACTCTGACCAAAGAAAACAGCAAATCCAACAAATTCTCATCACAAAACATTCAGGAACTGTGGGACACAATAAAAAAACCAAATCTAAGAATAATAGGAGTAGAAGAAGGAGAAGAATTGCAGATCAAAGGTCCAGAAAATATACTCAACAAACTTAGAGAAGAAAACTTTCCCATCCTAAAGAACGATATTCCTATGAAGGTTCACGAATCATACAGAACACAGAATAGACTGGATCAGAGAAAACATCCCCTTGCCATATAATAATCAAAACACAAAGCATCCAGACTAAAGAAAGGATATTGAGAGCTGCAAAGGATAAAGGTCAAGTAACTTAAAAAGGTAAACCTATCAGACTTACACCAGACTTCTCTATGGAAACCATGAAAGCCAGAAGGTCCTGGATAGAGGTACTGCAGAAACTAAGAGACCATGGATGCAAACCCAGACTACTATACTTAGCCAAGCTATTGTTGACTATCAACGGAGAAAACAAAATATTCCAGGATAAAAACAAATTTAAACAATACGTAGCTACTAATCCAGCCTTACAGAGAATATTAGAAGGAAAATCACAACCCAAGGAATCCAACACTAACAACACTGCCTACAATAACTCAGACATCTAGCAACCCTTCACAACCACAACTCAAAGAAGAAAAACACATACACTCTACTACCAAAAAAAATGACCGGAGTCATCAATCACTGGTCATTAATATCACTTAATATCAATGGACTCAACTCACCTATAAAGAGGCACAGACGTAGAGATTGGATATGAAAACAGGATCCAACATTCTGCTGTTTACAAGAAACACACCTCAACCACAAAGACAGACACCTACTCAGAGTAAAGGGTTGGGAAAAGGTTTTCCAAGAAAATGGATCTAAGAAACAAGCGGGTGTGGCCATTCTAATATCTAACAAAATCGACTTCAAACTAAAATCAATCAGAAGAGATGGAGATGTACATTTCATACTCATAACAGAAACAATTCATCAGGAAGAAGTCTCCATCTTGAATATCTATGCCCCTAATATAAAGGCACCAACATATGTAAAAGAAACTCTTCTAGAACTCAAGGCAGTCATCAAACCACACACACTAATAGTAGGAGACTTCAACACTCCTCTCTCACCAATGGACAGGTCAATCAGACAGAAACCTAATAGAGAAATAAGAGATTTATTGGAGGTACTGAATCAAATGCACTTAACAGACATCGATAGAACATTCCACCCAAATAGGAAAGAATATACCTTCTTCTCTGCAGCTCATGGAACCATCTCGAAAATTGTCCACATACTCGGTAACAAAGCAAACTTACACAGATACAAAAAAAATATTAGTAACCACCTGTGTCTTGGCAGATCACCATGGATTAAAATTAGAATTCAACAATAATGGTACCCCCAGGAAGCCAACAAATTCATGGAAGTTGAACAGTCAACTATGAAATCACCCCTGGGTCAAGGAAGAAATAAAGAAAGAAATTAAAGTCTTCCTTGAATTTAATGAAAACAAAGACACAACATACTCAAACCTATGGGACACTATAAAAGCAGTGCTAAGGGGAAAGTTCATAGCACTAAGTGCCCAATGAAAGAAAACGGAGAAAGCACACATTGGAGACTTAACAGCACACTTGAAAGATCTAGAAAAAAAGAGGCTGCTTTACCCAGGAGGAGTAGAAGACTGGAAATAATCAAACTGAGGGCTGATATCAACAAAATAGAAACACAGAAAACAATCCAAAGAAACAATGAATCAAATAGCTGGTTCTTGGAGAAAATCAACAAGATTGACAAATCCCTATCCAAACTAATCAAAAGGCAGAGAGAGAACTTGCAAATTAAGAGGATCAGAAATGAAAAGGGGGACATTACCACAGACACAGAGGAAATTCAGAGAATCATTAGATCTTACTACGAAAGTTTACATGCCACTAAGTTGGAAAATGTAAAAGAAATGGACATTTTTTTAGATAAGTACCATATACCAAAGTTGAACCAAGAGCAGGTGAACAATCTAAATAGACCTGTCAGTCGTGAAGAATTAGAAGCTGTTATCAAAAATCTCCCTACCAAAAAAAGCCCAGGACCAGATGGTTTCAATGCAGAATTCTACCAGAACTTCCAGGAAGAGCTAATACCTATACTCCTTAATGTATTTCACAATATAGAAACAGAAGAGTCACTGTCAAACTCCTTTTATGAAGCTACAGTCACCCTAATAGCAAAACTACACAAAGACACAACCAAGAAAGAGAATTACAGGTCAATCTCACTCATGAACATCGATACGAAAATTCTCAATAAAATACTGGCAAACCGAATAGAAGAACACATTAGAAAAATTATCCATTATGATCAAGTAGGCTTCATCCCAGAGATGCAGGGATGGACCAACATACACAAATCTATCAATGTAATCCATCATATAACTAAACTAAAAGTAAAAAACCATATGATCATTTCATTGGATGCTGAAAAAGCATTTGAAAAAATTCAACACCCACTTATGATAAAGGTGTTGAAGAGACTGAGGATACAAGGATCATACCTAAATACAATAAAAGCAATATACAGCAAGCCGACAGCTAACATCAAATTGAATGGAGAGAAACGCAAAGCTTTTCCACTAAAATCAGGAACACGACAAGGTTGTCCACTCTCTCCATACCTCTTCAATATAGTGCTTGAAGTTCTAGCAATAGCAATAAGACAACATAAGGAGATCATGGGGATTCGAATAGGAAAGGATCAAGTTAAACTTTCGTTATTTTCTGACGATATGATAGTGTACATAAGTGACCCCAAAAACTCTACCAAAGAACTCCTACAGCTGATAAACACCTTTAGTAACGTGGAAGGATACAAGATCAACTCCAAAAAATCAGTGGCCCTCCTATACACAAAGGATAAAGAAACGGAGAGGGAAATCAGAGAAACATCACCTTTCACGATAGCCACAAATAGCATAAAATATCTTGGGTTTACTCTAACCAAGGAAGTGAAATACCTATTTGACAAGAATTTTAAGCCTTTGAAGAAAAAATTGAGGAGGATACCAGAAAATGAAAAGACCTCCCCTGCTCTTTGATTGGGAGAATCAACATAGTAAAAATGGCAATTCTACCAAAAGCACTGCATAGATTCAATGCAATCCCCATCAAAATCCCATCAAACTTCTACACGGACCTTGAGAGAACAATAATCAAGTTTATATGGCAAAACAAAAAACCCAGGATAGCCAAAACGATCTTATACAATAAAGGAACTTCTGGAGGCATTACCATCCCTGACTTCAAACTCTATTACAGAACTACAGTATTGAAAACAGCTTGGTATTGGCATAAGAACAGAGAAGTCGACCTATGGAATCGAATAGAAGACGTGGATACTAACCCACAAACCTATGAACACCTAATTTTCGACAAGGGAGCTAAAGGTATACAATAGAAGAAGGAAAGCATCTTTAACAAATGGTGCTGGCATAACTGGATGTCAACCTGTAGAAGAATGAAAGTAGATCCATATCTATCACCATGCACAAAACTCAAGTCCAAATGGATTAAAGACATCAACATCAATCTGTCCACTTTGAACCTGATAGAAGAGAAAGTGGGAAGTAGTCCACAAGATATAGGCACAGGAGGCCACTTCCTAAGTAGGACCCCAGTAGCACAGACAATAAGAGAAACAATGAATAAATGTGACCTGCTGAAACTGAGGAGCTTCTGTAAAGCAAAGGACACTGTCAGTAAGACAAAAAGGCTGCCTTCTGACTGGGAGAAGATCTTCACCAACCCCTCATCAGACAAAGGTCTGATCTCCAAAATATACAAAGAACTCAAGAAACTAGACACTAAAACTCTAATTAACCCAATTAAAAAATGGGGTACTGATCTGAACAGAGAATTCACAACAGATGAACTTCGAATGGTCAGAAGGCACTTAAGGTCATGCTCAACCTCCTTAGCGATCAGGGAAATGCAAATCAAAACCACTTTGAGATATCATCTCAAAGATATCACCTGTCAGAATAGCTAAACTCAAAAACACCAATGATAGCCTATGCTGGAGAGGATGTGGAATGAGGGGAACACTCATCCTTTGTTGGTGGGAATGCAAACTTGTGCAGCCACTGTGGAAATCAGTGTGGCAGTTTCTCAGGAAACTGGGAGTCAACCTCCCTCAGGACCCAGCAATTCCACTCTTGGGAATATACCCCAGAGATGCCCTATCATATTACAAAAGTATTTTTTCAACTATGTTCATAGCTGCACTATTTGTAATAGCCAGAACCTGGAAACAACCTAGGTGCCCCTCAATAGAAGAATGGTTAAAGAAGGTGTGGAACATATATACATTAGAGTTTTCTCAGCGATAAAGAACAATGACATCTTGAATTTTGCATGAAAATGGATGGAAATAAAAAACGCTTTACTGAGTGAGGTAACCCAAACCCAAAAAGAGGTATATGGTATGTACTCACTCATAAGTGGATTCTAACCATAGTTAAAGGTCTTTGAGTCTATAATTTGTGGTCCTAGGGAAGCTAGATAAGAAGGTGAACCTGAAGAAAATTTATATAATTATCCTCCTGGATAATACAACTAGGCAAGATTGCCAAGCAAATTCGGGTGCATGGGAGGTGGGGGTGTGGAAGTAAGGGAAGATGGTTAGGGAGAGGGAAGAGGTCGAGAATTGGGGATGGCTTGGGTGAATGGGAGGGGGGAGGGAGGAAGGATGTTTATGGGAGCAGTGAAGTTTATATCACAACTAAGAGAGCCATTCTAGGGTTTGCAAGAGACTTGATTCTGCAGGGGTTCCCAGTAAAAATTAAATAAATAAATAAATAAATAAATAAATAAATAAATAAATAAAAAGAAAAATAAAAAAAAGAAAAAGAAAACGCTTTACTGAGTCAGGTAAGCCAGACCCAAAAAGAGGAATAAGGTATGTATTCACTCATAAGTGGACTCTAGCCATAATTAAAGGTCTTTGAGCCTATTATTCGTGATCCTAGAGAAGCTAAATAAGAAGGTGAACCTGAAGAAAATGCAGGTAGTTTTCCTCCTGGAGACTGGAAATAGACAAGAGTTCCAGGTAACCACGGGTGCATGGGGGGGGGTGGGAGGGTAGTTGGAAGGGGAGAGGGTTAGAGAGAAGGGAGCAGGGGAGAAATGGGAAATGCTCAGGGGACTGGGAGGGGGGCAGGGAGGAAGGATAGATATGGTTTCAGGGAAGAATATATCTCAACTATGGAAGTCAGTTTAGGGTTTACTAGAGACTTGACTGTAAATGGGATCCCAGGTCCAAGGAGAGATCCCCAGATTGTTCTCTGGACAGAGGAGACGGTGCCTGAACTGGCCTTGGCCCATAACCATACTGATGAATATTTTGCTTATCACCATAGATCCTTCATCTGACAATGGATGGAGATAGAGACGAGGACCCACGTTGGAACCCTGGACTTAACTCCTTAGGTCCAAGCGAGAAGCAGAAAGAAGAAGAACGTGAGCAGGGAGGGCAAGATCAGAGGGAACTTTCATCCGGCGATGGATGGCGGCACAGACAGAGACCCACATTGGAGCACCGGACTGAGCCCCCCAAGGTCCAAAGGAGGAGCAGAATGAGGAAGAACATGAAATAGTAAATCAGAACCGCAAGGGGAGTGATCACCCACTGATACAAGGGGACTGATCTAATGAGAGTTCACCAAGGCCAGTTGACTGAGTCTGAAGGAGCGCTTGATCCAACCAGATTCTCTGGAGGAGGCTGGATTCCCTGAATGTGGATGACCCGAAGTCTTTCTAAAAAGCCATTGACAATGACTCTGGGACTTGTTTCCTCTGCATATTCTGGATTTTTGGGGATCCAGTCTGTTTGGATACTCACCTTCCTGGACCTGGAGGGAGCAGGGAGGAACTTGAACTACCCACAGGGCAGGAAACCTGGACTGCTCTTAGGGATGGAGAGGGAAGAGGAGAGGGAGTGGGGGGAGTGAGAGGGTGTTGGGAGGAGGGGCAAAAATGGAAACTTTTATATTTTAATAAACTTTAAAAAAATAAAAAAAATAAAGAAGCCAAACAAGTAAAAAAAAAGATGCTTTCCTTCTTCCATTGTATACCTTTAGCTCCCTTGTCAAATATCAGGTGTTCATAAGTTTGTGGATTAATACCCTGGTCTTCTATTCGATTCCATAGGTCGACTTCTCTGTTGTTATGCCAATACCAAGCTGTTTTCAATACTGTTGCTCTGTAATAGAGTTTGAAGTCAGGGATGGTAATGCCTCCAGAAGTTCCTTTATTGTATAAGATTGTTTTGGCTATCCTGGGTTTTTTGTTTTGCCATATAAACTTGATTATTGTTCTCTCAAGGTCTGTGAAGAAGTTTGATGGGATTTTGATGGGGATTGCATTGAATCTATAGATTCAAATAGGTCTTTCACTTCCTTGGTTAGAGTAACCCCAAGATATTTTATGCTATTTGTGGCTACTGTGAATGGTGATGTTTCTCTCATTTCCCTCTCTGCTTCTTTATCCTTTGTTTATAGGAGGGCCACTGATTTTTTGGAGTTGATCTTGTATCCTTCCACATTACTAAAGGTGTTTATCAGCTGTAGGAGTTCTTTGGTAGAGTTTTTGTGGTCACTTATGTACACTATCATATCATCAGCAAATAACGAAAGTTTAACTTGATCCTTTCGTATTCGAATCCCCTTGATCTCCTTATGTTGTCTTATTGCTATTGCTAGAACTTCAAGCAGTATATTGAAGAGGTATGGAGAGAGTGGACAGCCTTGTCGTGTTCCTGATTTTAGTGGAAAGGCTTTGAGTTTCTCTTCATTCAATTCAATGTTAGCTGTCGGCTTGCTTTATTTGCTTTTATTGTATTTAGGTATGATCCTTGTATCCCCAGTCTCTCCAACACCTTTATCATAAATGGGTGTTGAATTTTGTCAAATGCTTTTTCCACATCCAATGAAATGATCATATGTTCTTTTTTTCTTTCAATTTATTTATATGATACATTGATAGATTTGTGTATGTTGGACCAACCCTGCATCTCTGGGATGAAACCTACTTGATCATAGTGGATAATTTTTCTAATGTGTTCTTGGATTCGGTTTGCCAGTATTTTATTGAGAATTTTCGTATCGATGTTCATAAGTGAAATTGGCCTGTAATTCTCTTTCTTGGTTGTGTCTTTGTGTGGTTTTGGTATCAGAGTAACTGTAGCTTCAAAAAGGAGGTTGGCAATGACTCTTCTGTTTCCATATTATGAAATACATTAAGGAGTACAGGTATTAGCTCTTTCTGGACGTTCTGGTAGAATTCTGCATTGAAACCATCTGGTCCTGGGCTTTTTTTGGTAGGGAGACTTTTGATAACAGCTTCTAATTCTTCGCGACTGACAGGTCTATTTAGATTGTTCACCTGTTCTTGGTTCAACTTTGGTATATGGTACTTATCTAAAAAAATGTCCATTTCTTTTACATTTTCCAACTTTGTGGCATATAAACTTTCATAGTAAGATCTAATGATTCTCTGAATTTCCTCTGTGTCTGTGGTTATGTCCCCCTTTTCATTTCTGATTTCTCTCTCTGCCGTTTGATTAGTTTGGATAGGGGTTTGTTGATCTTGTTGATTTTCTCCAAGAACCAGCTATTTGATTCATTGTTTCTTTGGATTGTTTTCTATGTTTCTATTTTGTTGATTTCAGTCCTCAGGTTGATTATTTCCAGTCTTCTACTCCTCCTGGTTGAATCAGCTTCTTTTTTTTCTAGAGCTTTCAAGTGTGCTGTTAAGTCTCCAATGTGTGCTTTCTCCATTTTCTTTAATTGGGCACTTAGTGCTATGAACTTTCCTCTTAACACTGCTTTCATAGTGTCCCATAGGTTTGAGTATGTTGTGTCTTTGTTTTCATTAAATTCAAGGAAGAGTTTAATTTCTTTCTTTATTTCTTCCTTGACCCAGTGGTGATTTAGTAGTTGACTGTTCAACTTCCATGAGTTTGTTGGTTTCCTGGGGGAAGCATTGTTGTTGAATTCTAACTTTATTCCATGGTGATCTGACTTGACACTGATGGTTACTAATATTTTTTTGTATCTGTGAAAGTTTGCTTTGTTACCGATTATGTGATCAATTTTCGAGAATGTTCCATTAGCTGCAGAGAATAACGTATATTCTTTCCTATTTGGGTGGAGTGTTCTATAGATGTGTGTTAAGTCCATTTGATTCAATATCTCCAATAATTCTCTTTTTTCTCTGTTAGGTTTCTGTCTGATTGACCTGTCCATTGGTGAGAGAGGTGTTTTGAAGTCTCCTACCCACCAGATTGCATTCCTTTGAGTTCCCTTTGGGTTACTCCACACAGGTAATGGTATTTAGTTAGGGAAACACCAAGTAGGACATCTCTTTATCTCTTTATTCTTAGCTTGTTGCCGTGTTAAAAAAACTCTTATTTTAAATCTTTGCTATTGACTTGATGCTTCTTATAAAATTCTGAGATCTTCGGCACACTTCCAATCAATAATTGACCAATTTTTGCATTGCCTTGTGCTAGAGGACCTGGCAGACTCATATGTGATTGGATGTGTGTTGTATATATCAGACAAAATTTATTCCTGATTATAACTTGAACTTAAATGAGAAATGAAATTAATTCTGCATCATCTGGTATAAATTAAGTGGTTTCAATATGCAAGACAATTCTTTCTTCTTATTTCCAGCAACCTCCACAGGGCCAGTCTCGAGACAGAGCACTCCTCAAGAAGAGGCCAGAGCCAGGGACCTCCACAGGAGCAGGACCAAGTCAGGAACATCCTCAGAAACAGGATCAAGTCAAGGACATCTGTGGGAACAGACCTGAGCCAGTGACCTCCACAAGAGCATACCCCAGCCAGCCACTTCTGGGGAACAAGGCCCTAGCAAGCAAACTCAGCAGGAGCAGGACCAAGCAAGTGATCTCCATGGAAGCAGGCCCAAATGAACACCAGTATAACAGAGGAAACCCCAGGAAGACCAAGCAACCTCCAGAATGTCGAGTTATCTCCTGGTTGACTGAAACTGAGGCTCTGAATGCACCAAAGGCAGCAACCATCTAGCCTTTAATCCACTGGCACCTGGAAGTTTGATCAGCAGAGACACAGCCCAAACTATACAAATCAGAGAAGTTAGATAGGAAAGGTAAGAACACACTCAACACCACAAAGAGAAACATGATACCAACAAATTCTAGTGGCACAACAACAGCAAGACTTGAGCACCTCAATATAGATGAAGCAGCAGAAAAAAGTGACCTAAAAAGCAGTTTTAGGAGAATGTTTGATGTGCTTAAAAAGGAAAGAAAAAATTCTCTCAAAGAAATGGGTGAAAAGATAAACAAAAAATTGGAGAAAATCAACAAATCCTATTTAAAAAATGAACAAAATACAATCAAATAGATGAAAGAAATGATTCAAGACTCAAAAACCAAAATAAAAACAATAAAGAAAACACAAACCAAGGGAATTCTGGAAATGTAAAATATGGTGAAATGATCAAGAGCCACAAATGAAAGCACAAACAGCAGATTACAAGAGATTGAAGAGAGAATCTCAAGTGCTGAGGATACAGTAGAGGAAATAGACTCATCCATCCAAGAAAACATTAAATCTAACAAAACTTTAACATAAATATCCAGGAAATATCTGACACCATGAAAAGACCAAGCATAAGAATAATAGGGAAAATAGAAGGAGAAGAAATACAACTGAAAAGCACAGAAAATATATTCAACAAAGTCATAGAAGAAAACTTTGCCAGCCTAAAAAGAAGATATGTAAATGAACATACAAGAACCTTTCAGAGCACCAAATAGACTGAATAAAACAGTGCCCTTGTCATATAATAATCAAAACACCGAAGAAACAGAATAAAGAAAGAATATTAAGAGCTGCAAATGAAAAAGGCCAAGAAATATATAATGATATACCTATCATAATTACACCTTAATTCTCAATGGAAACACTAAAGGGCTGTAGGTCATGGTCAAGCATTATGCAGATATTAAGAGCACACAGATGCCAGCCCAGACTACTATACCCAGAAAAACTTTACATCAACATAGACACATAAAATAAGATGTTCCATGACAGAACCAGATTACTGGCAAAAAACACAACCCTACACAAACTACTAGAAGAAAAACTTCAACCCAAGGAAATTAGCTACATTCATAAAAGTATAAAAAATAAATGATCTCACAGAAGCAAATCCCAAAGAATGGAAACACACACACAATAATACCACCCTCAACTAAAATGAAAATAACAGGAACTAGCAATCACTGGTCATTATATCCCTTAATATAAATGGATTTAACTGACCTATAAAAAGAAATAGGCAAATGGATTAGATACAAAAACAGAATCCATCCTTCTGTTGCATACAAGAAACACAACTCAACCTCAAATACAGATATTGCCTCATATAAATGGATGGGAAAAAATTTTCCCATCAAATGGACCTAAGAAACAAGCTGGTGTAGCTATCCTAATATCTAACAAAATAGACTTCAAACTATAGTCAATCAAATGAGACAAAGAAAGACATTTTTTATTAGTCGCAGGAAAAATGCCTCAAGAGTAAGTCACAATTCTGAAAGTCTATGCCCCAAATACAATGGCATCCTCATACATAAAAGAAACACTACTGAAGCTTAAATCACACATTAAAACCAACACACCAATAGTGGGAGACTTCAACACCCCACTCTCACCAGAGGATGTATCTGACAGACAGAAACTCAGCAGAGGAATAAAGGAACTAAAAGATGTTGTGACTCAAATGGACGTAATAGCCATCTATAGAATATTTGATTCAAACATCAATGAATATGACTTCTTCTTAGCACCTCATGGAACCTTCTCAAAAATTGACCACATATTAGGCAACAGAGAAAACCTCAAAAGATACAAAAATTTGGAATAATCCCATGTAGCTTATCATATTACAATGGCATGTATTTAGAACTTAAAAGCCACACCAAATTCAGAAAGCCCACAAACTCATGGAAATTGGTCACCAATGCGTCAAGGAAGATATGAAGAAATTAAAGAATTCCCAAAATTCAATGAAAATGATTGCATAACATATCCAAATTTATGGGACATGATAATAGCAGTGTTAAGATGAAAGTTCATGGCACTAAAAATGCCTACATAAACAGGTTGAAAAATCCCACAAGAGTGAGTTTACAAAACACATGAACACTCTAGAACAAAAAGAAGCAAACTCAGCCAGGAGGACTAGATGACAGAAAATAATCAAATTGAGAACTGAAATCAGCAAAACAGAAACAAAGAAAACAATACAAAGAATCAATAAGGCATAGAGTTGGTTCTTTGAGAAAATCAACAAAATAGACAAACTAAACAAAAATCAGAGATAATATTCAAATTAATAAAATCAGAAATGAAAAGCAAAGCAACATATATAGATAGGTTAGTTTCACCAATCTCCATTAATCTGTACATCACTAAACGGTTGTGGTCTACTGGATAAATTTTGGCTAGCTCCAGTGGAGACATCTGTCTCCTGTGGTGGCTACATGGCTTCTCTCCAACTCAGCCTACTTTCTCTCTACATCTTTGTTTGGATTTCCCACCTAACTTTACACTGTTAAGCCATTGACCAAAAGAAGGTTTGGTTTAGTCATTAACCAATAAAAGCAGCACATATATAGAAGAACGTTGCACACCACTCAGGAGCCATGAAAGTTCATCCTCTTCTGTCAGTTCTCAGGAGCCATCTTTCATTGCACTGAAGAATCTCAAATATTTTAGTTTAGCATTTTACTGGTGCCCAGGGATCCTCTTGTTATAATTTCCTCACCTCAAGAAAAACAAGTATATAACTCACAACCAGCACATTCTATGGAACATGACAGTGAACTTAGATATACAGGCTTACCCTGAAAACACTTTTTTAAATGAGGTATCATCCATGTAACTAAAATAATAAATAATTTTGGGACAGGATCTTCATATGTAGCACAGTTTTGTGTGTATCTAGGGAACCACTGTGGTCAGCAGGATAATGATTCACAGGAGGCAAGAAGGAAGTTTGGGTCAAAAATGACTAAATAATCTTTGTTAGGTTGACACTAGTAGTTTATTCTAGCAATATTTAGGCACCACACAATTGGGTGAAAACTGGCCTTGTGTTTATCAACTCAATGCCATGTAAACAATAAATCACAAAGTAAACTAAATAAATATCCAATGTGAATACATCAAAACTCATTAAAAAGTACATGTGACACATAATGATAGGTGCTATTGAATGCAATACCTTCCATTAAGTTAGGTTCTATAGACTGATGAGATAAGCAAGATCACTATAAGGGTTGCTGTAGGAATTCTTAGTGACAGTAGACTTTATGTTACCCACCCACTTAGATGTGGGCTCTTATACTATTTATGACCATGTAAAGTATATATTTGGCCTCTTTTCTGGCTGTGGGATTTGGTTGCTGTTTCTGGTTCCAGCAGAGAACTGTGATCTGTGAGTCTACCCCTAAATAAATAACCCTATATTATTCTTAATTATGAGCTACTGTGGGACTTATTTTAAGAGTCCTTCATCTGGTTCCCCACGTGGATTCGGAATCCACATTTACTGTGTGGATGGCCTAGAGGCCTAACTGGTCCACAGCCCTGAAATTCTCCCAACACTGCCTGCTTGGTTTGATTTACCTAAATGTTTTCTTTTTTTGAAAAATCACACCACATAGACCTAACTGCATTCAGCGACTTGGAAATTTCCCAAGATCACTAACATCCCCTCCCTCACTGCCATGTTCTTTGCTGCTTGGTATCTTTTGTGCTCCTTCTGGTTTGTGCTTCCTGACCGAGAATTCTGGGCTTTTTGCTCCATATATGGAAATGATTTAATTGCTTTTAGTTTGTCAAGCAAAGCATATTTCTCAGCTTTTAACTAGTACCAAGCCAGGAAACTAAAGTGACTCAGGACCATTCTTGTCACCACCTGTTGCATTGCTGCTAGTTATGACTCTGCAACCACAATACATGCTGGACAATAAAGATTATTACCCCTAAAACAATTTACCGGATCTCATAACATGTAATTAATAAATCAATATGGCAAACTACATTAACATTGAAACTTTTAGTAACTTTTGGCTAATATTATATAAATTAATATATAAATATATTAATAAATTATAATATCTACAAGGCTTATATTGTTATGGTGATACATCCATTTATTGGTTATTGCGACTCAGTGTTGTTTTTCATAATATATCCTTAAGAAAATAGTTTGATAACAGAGCCAAGAATGAGGCACTTTTAGAAATGATACTGTCTTTACAGACTAATAATGAACAGCTAGTTGACAGGATTAACACAATCAAAAGTCAAAAGTTACTTAAAGAAATTAATACTATTGAAAAAGGTAACCATAATTTGACAGACAAAATTGAATCCATGTTTATGGGTACTGAGAACTTATCTGAAAATATTCAAACTGTTGAATTTAACAAGCAAAATTTGTTAAAAAATAATGCTAGGATAGCAGATAGAGTATCTCTCCAGGATGGTAATCTCCATGCTATCCAATAATGTCTAAGGATGAGGTATTATCTTTAAAGGAGAAACACCAGACCTTGGAATCACATGTGCAGAATGAAGACCAGAGGCTAGATGTCTCAATGAAAAAACTAGAAATATATACATGCCAGGAGACTGAGGCTTTACAAAAGACAATAGCAAAATAATTTGAAATTACTGAGGAAATTATTGGAGGTGATAAACAGGGAAAGAAGGCACAAAGACAGAATTCAACATCACCAGCAGCTGTCAGAGGTGACTTACCCAGGTTTTAGCTTCCTACCCTGTAATCAACTCTTAAAAAGCATCAAGTCCTAAAGGCCCAAAAGGATTCAAAGAAGGTAGATGGATACCTATAGGAATGAATGATCTAAAATAAATTAAGCAAGCTGTTGTAACTTATGGCTTGCATTCCACATTTGTTCGGGGGATGATAAAGACATGGGCTTTTAGCATTAAGGTGACACCACATAACTGGCTCTGTTAGTTTTGGCAGTCCTGGACAATGGACTCCTTTGATATTTGAATGTTATTTCAGGGAGGAGGCTAAAATTTTAGAACAGCATGGAAAATCAAAGGTACTTGAGATTTCCCAAGGTCAAATTCTTGGTGAGGGCACTTAATCTGAGTGACAGGTTCAAGCTCTTTAAAATGAACAAATCTTGTCCCTGTGCAACAAAGCAGTCTTAAATGCTTAGGACAGGATTTAAGAACTATTAAAATGAATTGAATCATACACTATGGTTAAACAAGACCAGAGAGAACCCTTTAGTGACTTTTTATAAAGATTAACTAAGGCTGTAGAAATAAGTGTAGCATAACCAGATACTAGATGAGACTTTATTGAATATTTGGCTTCTGAAAATGCCCACTTATAATGCAAAAAAGATACCTGGGTCCTTATAGGTTAGATCAGTATCTATGGATAAATGGATCACATGTACAATAAACATTGTGACATTTGACTATTATACTGAATCTTGGGTAGGAGAAGCAATTTTCAAAGGAATGAGGAGACATAAAAATGCCACATATTCTAATTGTGGTAGAATAGGACATCTGAGAAGAGATTGTAGTCAAAGAAATTTTAGGATTGATATCTCCTCTGGGAATAGCAAGAATAGGACGATATAGCCTTCAGGTATATGTAGAAGGTGTGGGAAAGGCCAACATTGGACAAATGAATGCAGATCAGCAAAAGATAGACAAGGCAGTCCAATATCATTGGGAAACTCCTTGAGAAGCCCGTCACAGGCCTCCATGCCAAAAGTGGCTCATTCATTCCCAGTCACTGTGGAAGTTATGTCTCATCAGGAATATTTAAAAAAATGCAGAACCTTCTGTAAAAAAAAATTAAACTATTCTAGATAATGGAATAAGCATTGAGGATAAATAAAAAAGTCTGATAGGAAATAGGAAACATATATTCTGGCAGACTTCTGTAAATAATCAAAGGTTAAAGCTAAGAGTGTGTTTAAATTGTATTGTAATTGTTGATTTGATAGGCACAGGTGTGGACATTACTCCAGAACCTTGGCATCTAAGCTGGCCTCATGAAGAGGCACATGTTCAATTACTAAGAATTGGAACCAAATCTCAAGTTAAACAATGCATCAGATGGGATGACTGCATAGGACCAGATGGTCAGAGCGAGAAGCTAAGGCCATATGTGGCTAATATTGCAGTATATTTATGTGTAGTGACCTGCTACAGCAATGGAATGCCCAGAATAACATTCCTGGAGTTCACAGGAACGCGCAATTGCAGGAAGGATATTATAAGGTACTGTACACAAAGGTTACAAGTCATTCAGGCTGTATAGGAACACAAAGCAATTAGCAAACCTTAAGAGGTTCCAACAGCCTTACCTTTATAATGGTTAACTGAGAAAGCAATATTGGTTAAACAATAGCCTCTAACTGAAGAAAAGCTGCAGGCTTTAAAACAGCTGGTACAAGAACAAATAGATGCTCACCATATTGAAGAATCTACCAGCCCTTGGAATTCTCCTGTATTTGTTGTTAAAAATAAATCTAGTAAATGGAGAATATTGACAGATCAAAGAGCTGTCAATAAGGTAATTCAACCAATGTTCCCTGTACAATCTGGAATTCTGCTGCCATCTCTATTAACAAAAGGATAGCCTCTTATAGTTATAGATTTAAAAGCCTGTTCCTTTATTATACCTTTACAAGAAAAGGATAGAGAAAAATTTGCCTTACCATGCCTACTTATAATTCTCAGTCTACTAGAAGATATCAATGGACTATTCTCCCATAGGGAATACTCAATAGTCACACTCTGTGTCAACATTTTGTCAGTCAGTCATTGGAAATGTAATGTAAGCAAATTCCTGAGTCTAATCTACCATTACATGGATGATATTTTGCTATCTGATTCAAATGCAGATAGATACTTTAGAAAGAATGTTTGAAGAAGTAAGAAAGTTTTGCCTAAATGGGGATTACAAAGTGCTCCTAAAAAATACAGAAAGGAGATTCTGTCAATTACATAGGTTATAAAATAGGTCACAGAAAATTATAACACAAATGCACAAATTAGGAGAGACAGGTTGCAGACTCTTAATGACTTTCAAAGCTTGTTAGGAGTCATTTCCTGTCTATGAACGGATGTTGGGATAAAATCTGATTTTATAATTCATTTAAACAAACCTTAGATGGTGATGAAGACTTGAATAGTCCCAGAGAATTAACAGCTGAGGCCTAAATTTGACTAAAATTTGTTGAGTAGAAATTACAGAAGGCACCTGTGGATAGGATAAATCAAAATCTTAATTATATTCTAGTCATATTGCTGTCCAGAATTTCTCCTATAGGAATTTTAATGCAGAAGGATTTTATTATCTTAGAATAAATTTTTTACCACATAACCAAGCGAAAAATTCTCTGAATTAATTATAAAAAAATAAATTGATATTTCTTCAATTAACAAGTATAGACCCAGCAGAGATTATAGTGCCTTTTACTACTGATGAAATACAAAAGTTATGGGAAAACAATGAATCATGACAAAGAGCTTTTGCTAATTTTGGTAGAAACTAATAGCAATTATCCCAAATATGATAGACTTAACCTTATAAATGGGACTTCTTGGATTCTTCCCTGCATTATATGGGACACACCAATAACTGGAGCCTGTACATTCCATACTAATTCAATTAAATCAGGAAAGACAGGCTACAAATCAGAAGAATTAAGTAAGGTGGAACAAAGCCCTTATGATTCTGTCCAGTAGGCAGAATTATATGCTATTCTCATGGTGCTGAGGGAGTTTAAAGAACCTCTTAATATAGTTACTGATTCACAATATGCAGAAAAAGTTGTTTTGCATATTGAAACTATTGAACTTATGCCAGGTGACACAAAATTGACTTCATTATTCATACAGGTTCAAGATATAACCAGAAATAGGCTTTGTCTGATGTACATAACACACATCTGGTCCCATACAGGTCTGCCTGATCCTATAGCACAAGGTAATGCAAAAATTGATCAGTTATTGTTTGGAAGCTTGTTTCAGGCCTCAGAATTTCATAAAAACATCATATCAATAAAAAAGGTTTAAAGAAAGAGTTTTCTATTACATGGAAACAAAATAAGATTATAAAGAGATGTGCTACTTGCTCTTTCTATAACCAAACACCAATGCCTGCAGAGAGTAACCCAAAGGGTACTCAAAGAATGAGATACGGCAGATGAATGTGTTCCTTTTAACAAAATTTGGTAAATTAAAATATGTACACCACACCATAGACACATATTCAGATTTTTAATAGGCAACAGCTATAAGCTCAGAAAAGGCTGATTCAGTAATCACACATTTCTTATAAGTTATGGTCATCATGGTTATACCTGCACAAATGAAAACAGATAATGGTCCAGTGTATGCCTCTAAAAAATTCAACAATTTTTGCTTATTATATTATTTAGCATATTACATATATAACACATTCCTACAGGTCAAGCATTTATAGAGATATCAAATTGAACTGTAAAGGATATATTAAACAAACAGAAATGGATAGAAAATACTTCCAGAAATAGATTACATAATGCTTTTTATAACCTTGAATTTTCTTAATGCTAACGAGAAAGGGACAACAACAGAAGAGAGACATTGGATAATATAAGTCTTCTGAATTAAATCAACTGATATATTTCAAGAATGTGTTGACCTCACAAAAGAACCCAGGAGATATGCTATATTGGGAAAGGGGGTTTTGCTCTTGTTTCCACAGGAGAAGAAAAACTATGGAAACTACCAAAATTAATAAAGATTCACTTTAAAAACTAGAAACTTCTTGACAAAGAGCAATGATAGCTCATCCACAATGGTAACAACCATACAGGTGGTATGAAAACCACATAAGGGTTGGGGTAGGGTTCTGTTCTTGTCATTGTTGACAAATATTTATTTTCAGAAGGTCAAGAGACTCTAGACATCTAGATTCGTAAAGAGGCAAAGATTATTATCCAGATTGAATTATCAAGCAAAGAAAATTATGACTTATGAGGACAAGTCATCTGAGGGTAATAGTCTCAAAACACAAACTAAAATAATAATCAAGACTCAATTAAAAAATAAAAGCTGGCTTTGAAGTTGGACACTGGTTCTATCCTTCTCTAATTACCAGCATGTTGTAAATAAAAATTCAGAGTTTCTGTCTCATGTCAGGAGCCATGATATGGGACAGAAAGAAAAATGAATTTAGAAAAAAACTAACTTTTCTTCGTACCTATTTTTGTCTCTATCATACCTTTCACTGAATATGTATGTCTGTATATGTTTTTGTATAAATAATGTTGACGTTTTCCACAATAAACAATGAATTTTCCTGGAGTAATCTTTGAAATTTCCAGGAAGAAGATGGGACTCTACAACAACAACTCCACCTGATTGATATGACATCATGATTCTGATAGAGCTACTGTAATACCTGGTTTGGTACCAGTTGCTCAAGATGCTTTCAACTTCATTATCTGAAGTGGCAGACTTTTTTTTTTTTACAACGTTCTCCACAGAACTCCAAATAGGAACCTCAGAAAAACTCTCCTGAATACTCAAAGACTATTTGCAATTATACCAGACAGTAATCATGGAACATAACCATCATTTTACTTTCACAGGATCCCATAGAAAGAACATTGTCCTCATGACAGCTGGAAGTAATTTTAGAAGATGACATCCCCTCTCCCAATAAAGTTTGACCTCAGGGTTTGGGATATCATTTTGGGGTTGATTATAATTGGTATGTGGTTGGGGTTAGGGGGAAAATTATGTATGCTCAGGCAACTCTTTGAACAAAAGGGATGGGGAATTGGATGGGATAATAGATTAGTGTGAACTTACTCAAACTAATAATAACAGTAAGTAATAGTGTGAATACTTGTGAGTTATAATTAATAAGCAATTTACATTGGTATAGATTCTTGTATATTTATACAAACTTAAATTATACTGAATATGTTACAATTTCATCTATAATGTTTGTATACCTAAGCAAAGTTATTTTGTCATACTGTAATCACTACTTCTGCTTAAAACATTTTTGTATATTCATACAATTTTAGGATATATTTATCATATTGCAATGTACATTTTTACCTCTGATCAAGATACTTATACATTGTTTATATTATTGTCCTCATTTGTTGCAAAGTTCTTTATTATATAATATTCTCATATGGTGCAGGAGAATTGTCTGTATTCTGTCAATCATGTTTCAAATAAAACACTGATTGGCCAGACAGGAAGTATAGGCGGGTCAACCAGACAGGAAGTAGAGGTGAGGCAATAAGAACAGGAGTATTCTGGGAAGCAGGAAGCTCCCTCCGCAGTCCTGCCCAGATCACAGAAGAAGCAAGGTGTAATCTGCCCGGCTGAGAAAGGTACCGAGCCATGTGGCTAATGTAGATAAGAACAATGGGTTATTATAGGCTACAAGAGTTAACAAGAAGCCTGAGCTAATGGGCCAATTAGTTTTATAACTTATGGAGATCTCTGTGTGATTTTCTCTAGGACTTGATGGTTGTGGGGTACTGGGTGGGACAGAAACCCCAGCAAGCAGGTACCCTAATGTTACATGACATATTGTATATAATATGATGTATTAGTCTTTATGTTATATAGGTATTAAGAAGTATAGATCAATAGTCATCTATGTTTTTCATATTTATACTTAGACTAATCAGGTTCTTTATAAATAGATAGATTTTGTTCTACATAGATAGGTAATCTTCAACCATTTCAAAAAGCTGTAGAATAGAATTTAAATAACTTAGGTTTCTGTTGAAGTAAGACATGGCTGCTCCTGGCTACAGCAGCTCTGTTCTATTCCTGAAAGAATGTTGAGTACCAAAGACACTCTACTTGCAGCTTTTCTTTTTGGCAAAACTGGCCTTTGGGTAAGGAATTGCCTATGCACTGACTACTGACAAAATGCATTATGTCTTGACAGGAAAGGCAGGATACAAGAAAATGCTGTCAAGTCTTTCCAAGGCAGGGTAAAACAGTTTTGAAATTTTTTTTGCCTCTAAAAATGGTCTGTCAATTATTCTATGCCTTAGCCAAAGTTGGTTGCTCCAGCAATGAAAATGAGACTTTAGGTGATTGCCCAGGTAGCCAGTTGTTTCTGTCATTTGTTGCACATTTTGGAAGTTGTTTGATTACACTTCCTGCTTATTCAAGTAATCTTATTTCCTTTCCACATCTTTGATGGGGTTGAAGACTACATAGTTTTAGTAACTTTCCTCTCATAAATTGGCCAAGTTATTTGTTATACAAGACTTAAACTCATTAGGATATTATAAGTATTGAAACATTTATCATGCATTTCTTGCTTGATATATTTGTTCTTATTGCATATAATTTTGTATTAAGCTTAGAACTGTCTTATTTAAACAAAAGGTAGAAGTGCTTTAGGAATTCCTACCACCAGTAGCCTTTAAGTTACCTGCCCACTTGGGCATGGCCTCCTATAATATTTATGCCAATGTAAAGCATATGTCTGGCATTTTTTTCTGGCTGTGGGAGTCAGTTTCTCTTTCCCAATATAGCAGAGGATTGTGATCTGTGAGTCTTCCCCTAAATAAATAACCCTCTATCATTCTCAATTCTGAGCTAGTGTGGGAATTTTTAAGTGTCCTTCTTCAAAGGGTTTAGGAGAGGCTCTGGTCTGGTCTCTGTCAAACAAAGACAGAGACCTTTCATGTACAAAGGTTACACAAGCCCCAAGCCTTGTGGACTGATAATCAGCTTTACATTGCTATCCTGAAGGAACAACCCTGTGTGGCTAATGTTCCAGCTCCTCAGTACTTTTCTTTAAACGCAAAGACTTTGGTTCCTCCTACACTGATAGACTTTAAAATCATAATTTCCCTGCCTCCACTCAACATGTCCTAAAATAAAAGAAGTCAACCACATCATAGAGAGTGCAAATAACTTCCAAATTTTCATAAGTACAACACAGTCTGTCTCTATGTTATTTTGCTTTCTATAATGTTTGGATATTTAATATTTTGAAATAATGTAGACAATATTAAAAATAAAACATATACTTCATTACATTAATTTAAAATAATAAATGTTTGCTAAAACATAATATTTATTTATAATTTTTCACATGGAAAAATATGATGATGTGGTTATGGTTTGTGATTAAGAGATAAAATCACTACTCACTTCCAAATACATGCTTTGTTTCAAATTTAGAAAAGTATAACTCATAGAATTCAGATAAGAATATTTCTAAAAAATAACTGACATTTGGGAAATTTTTAGAGAAGCACAATTCTCTTTTTGTCTTCATGTAGTATTCTTTCCTGTTTTCAGTAAATGAAAGTAAGTGAATACTTCCATTTATATTCTTACTTCAAATTGACCATATACTCATTGTTTGTTGAATGTTCAAACCAAATGGATCACTCATTTACTACTGTTTTCTCAGGAATTCTTCTACAGTCTTCTTGACAGAATGGTTAGGATCAATACTGACAAAGAATGAATAAGATATGTCTGTGACTATTGTTTTCTCCAACTCTGTTGATACCTATTCACACCATTCATTATTTCCAAGAAAGAATGGAAGACTTTTAGTTTTACGAGGTCAGAGTTGTTAATACTTGGCAAATGGAGCCCTGTTTGGATAATCCTGTCTTACACCTATATCTTTTAAGGTATTACCTATGTTTTCTTCTAGTATATCTACTATTTCAATAGAGCTCCATATATCTAATTTTTGTAAAAAAAAATAATAGATTTGGTCTAATTTTCTATACTGCAAGTAGATACCCAGTTTTCTCAACTACATTACTTGAAGATGCTGTCTTTTCTCCAACATAGGTGTTTTCCTTTTATTAAGGTCAATATGCCCATAGTAATAAGTACTTCTTTTTGGGTCCTCTTGATTCTATTGGAATACACATCTATATTTGTACCTGTACCAGATTGCATATATTTATTATTCTGTCTAAATTTTAAGATTATGATTAGAATTACATCACCATTTGCCCTTTGTACTCTTCCACATTCATAGCTTTTTTTCCCCAGGAATTGTTCTTACTTACATATTTCTGTATGTTTAGTCCTCTATTTTCCAAATAGATAAATATAACCGGCTCAGTCTGTATAATGTTAATTATGTGTTTACAAGATGATCATTTGTTACTGAACTGCTCCTCCGTGGAAAGATAATATCTTTCTTTCTTAAGATTAATTAGTTGCATGTGAGTGATATCTGTAGGGCTGAGGCCTCTTGATATTTCCCCAATATCTACTTTGGCATCCCTATTGTGTCTTCCTTGTTCTGCTGCTGTTGAGGCAGTTATATAGATGACACTTTGTGGGGGTAGCATCAGATACTACTAGGATATAGAATCTCATACCAAACATCATGGTCCTCTGGTTACTTCCATCTTTATGCTTCATGTTCCCTAAACCTTAGATATGGGAATGTTTTTTCATATATCTATTGTGAATATGCTTTATATCTCTGCTTTCTAATTGATTGTTGTTTTCTGTAATGTTTCAGTATGTTGAAAACACTTGTTTTGTTTATGAGAGGTCAAGAATAAACTTTTCTGTGTTCGTTAGCACAGAAAAATGTGTGTTTTGATATTGTTGTTATATTGTTGTTGTAATTTCTGTTGTTGCTGTTGATACTGTTAGCTGATATCCTGGCAGTTATTTGTACTATATATCTAAACACTGGTCCTGCGTAGTTAGCTAGATTTTTTTATAACTCTAGACCTATAACATACCTTGAAGACTTAAATGGCAATACCTCCTATACTGATCATTTTATTACAGTATTCTTTTAAGAATCTATAGTCTTCTCAGGTTCCATATGAAAAATAGGAGGCATATTCATTCTTATTTCTGTGAAGAATGTCACATCTTTTGTGGTTTTTTTTTTTAGTTTGGCATTGTATTATATCTGTGAATTGTTTCTTGCATGACAATCACTCTCATAGTATTAATTCTACCATTCTGTGATTATTATATGTCTTTCTAGTTTATAGGACTTTTTCTCAATCTTTCTTCTGAGATTATAAATTTACTTTCTTTTTCTTGGTTATGTTTAACCCAAGATTGTTTTTTTCTTTGATGTTGTTGTGAATGGGATTCTACTCATGGTATCTTTCTAAGGTGGCTTTGTTGGTAGTATATAGAAAGGCTGTTAATTTTTGAAACTAATCCTTTCCTTGTCATACTTCTGAAATTTTGACTCTACATGTACATGTGTTCTGGTACATTTTGGGTATGTCTTTGGTATAAGATCATGCCATGTGAAAATGGGGTTCTTCTCATAGGCACATGATTTTAATGTCCTTCAGTTTCTGTATTGCTCACTGTCATGTATCCACTCAACATTATAGTGGAGTGGGGAGAGTAGGAACCCTGTCTTTTTGCAAGATTTAAGTGGGTTTCCTTGCAGGTATTTTACATATAGAATGTGTATTGACAGTACTTTTGCCAGAAACAACTATAATATTATGAAGTATAGTTCCTCCATTAATATTATAATACAGAGGGGCTGGAGAGATGGCTCAGTGGTTAAGAGTATTGCCTGCTCTTCCAAAGGTCCTGAGTTCAATTCCCAGCAACCACATGGTGGTTCACAACCATCTGGAATTAGGTCTGGTGGCCTCTTCTGGCTTTCAGGCATATAGGTAGACAGAATTATCTATACATAATAAAGAAATAAATAATAAATAAATAAATATAAAAAAATATTATAATACAGAATATTATCTTGAGTATGAGGCATTTTATCATAGTTTTTTTTCTTGAAATACTGAATTAATGATAACATTGCTTGCCTTATATTGCATGGTTTATCACATTTATAGAATTCTGTGTGTGGAATCAAGCTTGTACCTCTGGAATAAAGTCACTTAAATCAATATGAATGAAATGCTTGATATGAACGTGTATGCATTTTTCTAGTACTTTATAATGGTTTTCTGTCTTTACTATCACCAGTTATGTTTTTTAAGTAATTTTATTAAATTATAAAGGTTTCCATTTACGCCCCTCTTCCCAACACCCTCCCACTCCCCCCCTCCCTCTCCTCCTCCCTCTTTGCCCCTAAGGGCAGTCAGGGTTTCAAGCCCTGTGGGAAGTTCAAGATCGTTCCCCCCCCCCTCCAGGTCCAGGAAGGTGAGTATCCAAACAGACTGGATCCCAAAAATCCAGTATATGCAGAGGAAACTAGTCCCAGTGACATTGTCAATGGCTTCTCAGAAAGACTCCAGGCCAGCCACATTCAGAAAATCGGCGACATTCAGAGAATCTGGTTGGATCACGTGCTCGTTCAGTCGCAGTCCAACTGCCCTTGGTAAACTCTCATTAGATCCGACCCCTTGTATCAGTGGGTGATAGCATCCCTCGCAGTCCTTCGTCATTTTCTTCCTCCTTCTGCTCCTCATTTGGACCTTGCGGGGCTCAGTCCGGTGCTCCAATGTGGATCTCCGTCTGTATCGCCATCCATCGCCAGATGAAGGATCTATGGTGATAAGCAAAATATTCATCAGTATGGTTATGGGCCAAGGCCGGTTCAGGCACCCTCTCCTCTGTCCAGAGAACAATCTGGGGATCTCTCCTTGGACCTGGGATCCCATATATAATCAAGTTTCCTATAAACCCTAAAATGACTCCCTTAGTTGAAATATATTCTTCCCTGATCCCATATTCATCCTTCCTCCCTTCCCCCCATCCCGGTCAACCAAGCTTTCTCCATTCCTCCTCTACTCCTTCTCTCTAACCCTCTCCCCTTCCAACAACGCTCCCACCCACCCCCCATGCACCCAAGGTTACCTGGGACTCTTGACTATTTCCTACCTCCTGGTGGATAGCTAAATAATCTTCAACAGGTTCGTCTTCTTATTTAGCTTCTCTAGGATCACGAATAATAGGCTCAAAGACCTTTAATTATGGTTAGAATCCACTTATGAGTGATTACATACCATGTTCCTCTTTTTGGGTCTGGCTTACCTCACTCAGTAAAGCGTTTTCTATGTCCATCCATTTGCATGCAAAATTCAAGATGTCATTATTTTTTACCGCTGAGTAAAACTCTAATGTGTATATGTTCCACACCTTTTTTAACCATTCTTCTATTGAGGGGCACCTAGGCTGTTTCCAGGTTCTGGCTATTACAAATAGTGCTGCTATGAACATAGTTGAACAAATGCTTTTGTAGTATGAGAGGGCATCTCGTGGGTATATTCCCAAGAGTGGAATTGCTGGGTCCTGAGGGAGATTGACTCCCAGTTTCCTGAGAAACTTTGCACTCACCGCCTGCCCCGGGCCGCGTGCCCACCCCGGCTGAGATGGAGGAATTTAAGCCACCAGTTATGTTTTTCTCTATGTGCACAAATAAATGTACGCGTGTTTGTTGAAGAGGATTAAATTCATACAGGCTATGTATAACAGGTTTGGGAGTTATCCTTTACATTCTATGTATAAAAAATGTCAAGAGAATTTTGCTGTAATACTTCTTTGACAAACTTGTTGTAGTACTGATGAAAGTTTAAATAACAGGACTTTTCAACAGAAAATTGTTATTGTTTCTTTTTCATAGCATTTTTATTACTATTGAAGGTATTTTGCTTTCTTTATATCTTTAGACTTCATTAGACTGGAAGTAACAATATTGTCTCATGTATTTTGTTTTTCTTTGTTCCAAGCCCTAAAAGAAAATTGCCTCTGCTTTTTCTAATTTGATAGTTAACTACATCCTAAGGAGTTGTTGAA
This sequence comes from Myodes glareolus, assembly GCF_982192425.1. Lineage (NCBI taxonomy): Eukaryota > Metazoa > Chordata > Mammalia > Rodentia > Cricetidae > Myodes > Myodes glareolus. The sequence continues at coordinate 123,750,295 of NC_142053.1, forward strand.
ATAAAAAGAGAAAATTGCAACAAACATATGCATTTATCTAGGTAATGGCATCTATGGAATACCATTCTTATGCATTTATTCTTAAAATGGAAATGACTCATATGTACACTATTTAAGAATATCCTTATTCATTTGCTTACTGAAGTCATTTAACAAAAGATAATCTCCACATATAGACTTTCAAAATCATATTTCATCCTCCTTTTAAATAATATGTTACACAGAGGCATACCCAAAGTGTTTATTCTGTGAAATCTTTATAGTATTAGGAACATTCAACTGCATATCACAATTTTTAGCTAAAAGTAAATATGAAGCACAACATAAAATTGCTTTTTTTCAGTGTTCTTACTCATGGATCTCCAATAATTTTCACATTTCAAATTATTTCAATAGGTTTTAGTAATACAATATCATTTGTAACATCAGAGTGATTATTTTATTACTTTATTGAATATTTATGTGCATTTTGAATATGATACTTTTCTCAAGGGTTTTCTTGCTTCTTCAAACACTTTATTTAATCATTCAAAAATAAGAAGATCTCATATATCTTAGGAAAAGAAAGGAAAGGCAAGTCAGGAATTTGGTATATCATCTTCTGACTTCACAATAGAGAAGACAATTCATTTAAATAGAAATGATTATCTATATATGATACTGATTCCATGATCAAGAGGATATGATGCCTAATTCTATTCCTGCTGTCATCTGTGTATACATTAAATCAAAAATTAAAACATGATTGAACAGAAAGGAAAGATTACATCATTGAGAGTTCATGGATGCAAAATTAAATATAATAATATAATGAGTATAGAGAAAGAATGGTACACAAATAGTTCCTTTGCCAGAAATCACCAATACTTTGTAATTTGAATTTTATAGAAGCATTGTCAACAGAAATTAATGACATTCTGTGGATATACATGAAAATTTATATTGAGAGGTTGCAAGGAATATACTGAAAACATCAACATGCTTGTACCATATCTGTGAAAATAGTATCCCACAATCATAAGTAAAGTAAGATTTTACAAATAACAAGGCACATTCTCTTGATGGAGTATTCCTCAGTATAAACATATTAGCAATTCTGAATTAGATAAAATCCTTTATATTTTTAAAAAATATCCTATCCTTCATTTCTATCTTTCTAAGATTTTCTCTTTTAAATGGCTCATGATATCATGCCTTGGTTTGGTAATTTTTAGTTCACTTTTCCTTGTTGAGATACTTATCTCTAATTTTTTTATGCAATAAGCACAAATCCACTCAAATATGAAGGAATATTAGGTCTGGCTTCTGTTTCTACTCACCTATAGAATGTTGTTATTCAGGACAAGTATCTGTAAAAACATGAAAGGGGTAAGGATTGACAGAAATGGTTTCTTATAGGAATATGATAATAGCTCCCCAAGGATTATTTTTGGAAACAGTAACTGAAAGATTACATTTGAAACATATGATCTAAATCAGGACTCTTACTGATTACATAGGTAGATTGATAGATACATAGATAGAAACATAGATAGATTCAGTATGCATATATACACACATGAATCTATGAATATACATCAATATGCATACACACACACACACACACACACATATATATATATATATATATATAGAGAGAGAGAGAGAGAGAGAGAGAATTTTATGGCAAAAATAATATTAAATAATATAAAATAATATTAACTGGGGTTACCCGTAGGAAGAACTTCTTGAGTGTTTTCTGTTGGAATGTTCTGTTCCTTAGCAAATTCTTCAAGTTTCTTATATTGTTCAGAAGTCAAAGATTGACCTTTTCCTATAGTGCATTAAAGACAATGTCAGAGACATGTTCAAGAATTTTGAAGAAATTACATTACTTCTTTATTGTCCCTGCATCATATGAAATAGAAAACTCCAACTGCTTCAAATTCATCTATACTGATTGGGTCACACAGACAATAGTACTTTTTCCCAAATTCCATGGACATCAATTATCAGTGTTTCATGATGTATCAAAAAATAAAGCAAATTCTCTAGAGAATTCTCACATCTCAATCCAATGTACTTTCAAAAATATAACACTAGGTAGTCCTGGATGCCTATCAATGGAACCTTCACACTTCTACTGAGTCTATACTCTAGAGTTCATAATATAATTTAGTATACACTTGATCAAATGACACTCAAAATGGTCTAAACATTGGACAAATAATATTTGTTCCCTTTTTTCCAGTAAGGAAACATGAACATAAACACTTCCAATAGCATTCCCCATCACCCCTAGTCCTCAATAACCATGCTACTGAAATTATAATATAATATGAAAGTTGGTCCACACAAAAATCATACTGTCATTTAGTGGAGAGGAGTTTGAAAATACCATACTTGGAGTGTGAATCTGATTTAATCTCCATTTGCAGGGTATTACTTCTGTTACTACATCAGAAAACCCACTACCATTGTCACCAACAACAAAAATCTGGTTTGTTGATTGGCAAGCTCTATCCACATTCTTACTGGTAAAGACTATATTCTCTGGTGTTGCATGCCCAGGTTCAAATCTATTTTCACCTTCAACTGTAATAATGGAAACATTTCAAGCTCAGTGTCACCCATTTTCTACTTTGTTTAACGTCACATGTTGAATTAATGTTAATATTGACATCAACTGTAGAAAACATCTCTGATTCACTATCATATGACACAAGTGGGCAAAGGTATTCTTGTAGTCATTCATTTTGCATATCCAATCACAATGGGGTGACTAATCATTTCCACTCTTTAAACCTGATAGTGAATCCTAGGTACAGACACTGTTCCTTTTTTCTGAATTCCTTGTGTCAAGATATGTGGGATCACTGTGTTGGGTATTCTTTCCCCTTTCAACCAGATTCAAAAGATCACTTATCAATTTCCTGAAAGTATAAAACTTTGGTGTCATATCATAGTAATATTTGGTAGGAAAATTAATACGTATACAAAAAGGACATACTAATTAGAAATATGCACAAATGTCTTCATCTTGTAAGAATATGGATGGGAAAGATGTAAGAATGAACATTTTTAGTTTAATAGACATTCACACCGTGTGTGTGACTGTCTCTCTGTGTGTGAGAATTTTTCTGTTTGCATATGGTTCTGTGTGTGTGTGTGTGTGTGTGTGTGTGAGTGTAGTATTTCCTCTTAAAGACAAGGATTATATGATAAAAGCAGTTCACCGGAAAATAAAAGGATTTTAGGATCTTGCAATTTTTTTCATTTTTTATTAAAAATTTCCACATCCTCCCATTTCTATCCTTTTCCCCTCCTCCCCCTCCCTCTCCAGTTCAAAGAGCAGTCAGGGTTCCTGACCCTGTGGGAATTCCATACAGGTCTAGGAAGGTGAGCATTTAAACAGACTAGGCTCCCATAAAGCCAGTACATGCAGTAGAATCAAAACCCAGTGCCATTGTCCTTGGCTTCTCAGTCAGCTCTTACAGTCAGCCACATTCAGAGAGTCCGGTTTGATCACATGTTCCATTAGTCCCAGTCCAGCTGACCTTGGTGAGTTCCCATTAGATCAGTCCCACCATCTCAGTGGGTGGATGCACCCCTCGGGTCCTGACTTCCTTGCTCATGTTCTTCCTCCTTCTGCTCCTCATTTGGACCCTGGAAGCTCAGGCCAGTGCTCCAATTTAGGTCTCTGTCTCTGTCTCCATCCATTGCCAGATGAAGGTTCTATGGTGGTATGCAATATATTCCTCAGTGTGGCTATAGGATAAGGCCAGTTCAGGTGCCCAAGGAGCAAGTTGGGGACATCTCCTTGGAGACCTGGGAACCCCTCTAGAGTCAAGTCTCTTGCCAACCCTAAAGTGGTTCCCTTAATTAAGATATCTACTTCCCTGCTCCCATATCCACCCTCCCTCCATCTCAACCATCCCATTCCTTCAAGCTCTCCCCATCCTCCTCTTTTCTCTCCTCATCTTCTTTACCCCCACCCCACCCCCACCCTTAAGCTCCCAATTTTTGCCTGGCAATCTTGTCTACTTCTAATATCAAGGAGGATAACTATATGTTTTTTTGGGTTCACCTTCATATTTAGCTTCTCTAGAATCACCTATCTCTTGTATTCTGTTGGTTATGCTTGTCTCTGTAGTCTCTGTTCATTTACCCAAATTTTACATATCCAGCCATCCCTCAGTTTGTGTTTTCTTCATTGCCTCTGTTTCAGTTTTCAAGTCTTGAACTGTTTCCATTAACTGTTTGATTGTTTTTTCTTGGATTCCTAGGATTTCTTTTAGGGATTTATTCATTTCTCCAAACTTTTTGCTATTCTTCTCATTCATTTCTTTAAGGGAGTTTTTCACATCCTGTTTAAGGGACTCCATCACTTTTATAATGTCTATTTCTTCTACTTCTTTTTGATTAGGGTGTTCAAGTTTTCCTGTTGTATGTTCACTGGATTCTGGTGTTATCATGTTGTTTTTCAGATTGTTGAAGGAATTCCTGCATTGGCGCCTGTCCATCTCTTCCTTCAAATGGTCTCCAATGGATCTTCTGGTACAGGAGCAGGGCCACTTGCTGGCCAGAGACCTTGCAGACAAAAGGGCAGGCTTGCTGTGTAGGCTCAGTTAAACAAAAGAGCTCCTGTGTAATTGCACTCACCAATTTTTCCCCAGACCCTTAGCCCCAAAGCAGCCTGAGTTGGAGAGCCTATGACCCTGCAGAAGAGAAGGGGTGCCTGGGAGCAAGCTGGGATGGGATAGGAAGAGAAAGGCAGTAGCCGGGGAGAGAAGCCCTTGCTAAATGACCATCCAATGTATCTTCTGGTGTAGGATCAGGGCCACTTGCTGGCCAGGGACCTTGCAAACTCAGGATGATATTTTCCACAATATTAATTCTACTATTCTATAACTTTTAAATGTCTTTCTACTTTATAGGATGATTTGGCTATGTTTTATGTATAATATCATGTCATCTGAAAATGAGGATAATTTAGAGTCCAGATAATTTAAATTCATCTTTTCATAGGTGTTCTACTTTAATATCCTTCATTTTCTGTATTGTTGATGGTAATGCATCAAAATGACATTTTAAAGCATTAAAAGTGAAGTAGAGAGAGTAATTGTTTAATATATATTGCCCATAAATTTGAATGTACTTTGATTTTTTATATCTTCTGTCTTCAGGGGACTGAATATAACAACACTGTCTAATTTCTTCTCTTTTTCCTTGTTACAAGCCCTCAAAGAAGAGTGTGTCTGCCTTTTCTATTTTTAGAGCAAACTACACTCTAAGGAATCATTGTTATACACAGAGAAAATTGTAATAAACAGATGCATATTTTCAGGGCTTGTTATCTGGTAGATCATACTCAGAAATTTATTCTTCATGTGTGACTGACTCATATTTACACTATTTAAGCATATCCTGATTCATTTGCTTACTAAAGTCATTTAACAAGAGATAATATCCTCTGATGGACTTTTGAAAACTTATTTAATACTCTCTTTTATATAATGTATAATATGGGGACCTACCCAAAGGGTTTATTCTGAGAAATCATTTACTGTGTTAGGATCTTTCAAACACAAATCACAATTTTCAGTTAAAAGTAAATATAAAATACAACATGCAATTCACTTGGCAGTGTTTGTTCCCATCATTCACCAGCAATTTTGACGTTTCTAAATTTTTCCAATAGGTTTTAGTAATACAGATATCATTTGTTATACAAGAGTCATTATTTTAATTAGCTTAGTGGATGTTTACATGTTTTTTGAATGATATCCTTTTCACAAGGTATTATTGCTTCTTGAAATATTTAATCATTCAAACAGTAAGTACAGCTCATAGGTCATAGGACGGGAAAGAAAAGGAAAGAGAGAAAATTGGAATGTGGTATCCGGACTTCACAGGAAAGGGGAAAATTCATTTAAAGAGATATGGTGATTTGTATGTAATACTGACTCCATGGTCAAAAGGATATGATGCATAATTCTCATTCTGTTGTCATCTGTGCAGACATGAAAGCAAAAATTAAAACATAGTTGAACAGAGAAGTTTTCATCCTTGAGAATGTATGAATGTAAACTTAAATATAACAATAAAGAGTATAGAGAAAAGATTATACATACATAATTCCTTTCCTAGAAGTCACCAATACCCTGTACTTGGTATTCTATAGGAGCACTTTTGGCAGAAAATAGTCATATTCTGTGGATATACATGAAAATTTATATTGAGAGATTTCAAGGAATATACTGAAAACATCAACATGCTTGTACCATATCTGTGACAAATAATGCCACACAATCATAAATAAGGAAATATTTGTCAAATACAAGACACATTCTCTTAATGAAATATTCTCCCCCCCTCCGCCCCCGCCACCCCGGTGTAGGAACTGCTCTTCCACATTTATAAGGAGCACTATACTGCCCTGGTTCTGCTGGGGGACCGCGGGCCGGGGCAGGCGGTGAGAGCAAAGGGGCGGGAGTCCCTTTGTTCTGATAGCCGGCCTGCAGCAGCTAAGACCGCAGGCAGGGACTCTTCTGACCAGCGAGGGGCTCTGATCCTGTGCATGGGTAAGTGTGTGGACCGGTGAGGGGACACACAATATTCCCGCCATCCTTATCTCCCTGGCTACTCCAAAGGGGCAGCTTCCCCCAGCTAATCCCTCTTTCCTGCTACGCCATCCCAGCTTTTGGCCTCGAACCCCTCCCCTCCTCTCTCCCTTCTTCGGGGCTTAAATTCCTCCATCTCAGCTGGGGCGGGCACCGCGGGCCGGGGCAGGCGGTGAGAGCAAAGGGGCGGGAGTCCCTTTGTTCTGATAGCCGGCCTGCAGCAGCTAAGACCACAGGCAGGGACTCTTCTCACCAGCTAGGGGCTCTGATCCTGTGCAGGGGTAAGTGTGTGGACCGGTGAGGGAACACACAATATTCCCGCCATCCTTATCTCCCTGGCTACTCCAAAGGGGCAGCTTCCCCCAGCTAATCCCTCTCTCCTGCTACGCCATCCCAGCTTTTGGCCTCGAACCCCTCCCCTCCTCTCTCCCTTTTTCCGGGCTTAAATTCCTCCATCTCAGCCAGGGTGGGCACCACGGGTCTGGATAGGTGGTGAGTGCAAAGGGAAGGAAGTCCCTTTGTTCTAATAGCCTGCCTGCAGCTAGCTAAGACTGCAGGCAAAGTGATTCCTGGATAGCAAGGGACACTAATCCAGTAGAAGAAGACCCAGCAGAGGGAAGAGCCATTGGAGAGCATCTGAAGGAAGAGATGGGCAGGCGCCAAGGCAAGAATTCCTCCAACAATCTGAAAAACAACATGAAAACACCAGATCCCAGCGATCTTACGACAGAAGGACTTGAATGCCCTATTCCGGAAGAAGTGGAAAACAGTGTCATTATGAAAGCAATAGAGTCTCTTAAACAGGGTATGAATAACTCACTTAAAGAAATAGAAGAGAAATATAACAAAAAAATGGAAGAAATGAGTAAAGAAATGGAAGACAAATATAACAAAAAGTTTGAAGAAATGAGTAAATTCATAAATGATACCCTGGGAAACCAAGAAAAAGCAATCAAACAGGTAATGGAATCAGTGCATGAATTGAAAACTGAAATGGAGGCAGTGAAGAAAACACAAAACGAGGGCCGGCTGGATATGGAAAATCTAGGTAAACGAACGGAGACTACAGAATCAAGCTTAACCAATAGAATACAAGAGATAGAAGAACGAATCTCAGATTATGAAGACACCATAGAGAAAATAAACGCCCTGACCAAAGAAAACAGCAAATCCAACAAATTCTCATCACAAAACATTCAGGAAATATGGGACATAATAAAAAAACCAAATCTAAGAATAATAGGAGTAGAAGAAGGAAAAGAATTGCAGATCAAAGGTCCAGAAGATATATTCAACAAAATTATAGAAGAAAACTTTCCCATCCTAAAGAGGGATATTATTATGAAGGTGCAAGAAGCATACAGAACACCGAATAGACTGGATCAGAAAAAAACGTCCCCTCGCCAAATAATAATCAAAACACAAAGCAGTCAGATTAAAGAAAGGATATTAAGAGCTGCAAAGGAAAAAGGTCAAGTAACCTATAAAGGTAAACCTATCAGACTTACACCAGACTTCTCTATAGAAACCATGAAAGCCAGAAGGTCCTGGATAGAGGTACTGCAGATATTAAGGGACCATGGATGCAAGCCCAGACTACTTTACCCAGCCAAGCTTTCGTTCACTATCAACGGAGAAAACAAAATATTCCAAGATAAAAACAAATTTAAACAATATGTAACTACTAATCCAGCCTTACAGAGAATACTAGAAGGAAAATTACATCCCAAGGAATCCAACACTGCCAACACTGACTACAATAATTCAGACATCTAGCGACCCTTCACTAGCACAATTCAAAGAAGGAAAACACATACACTCTATTACCACCAAAAAAAATGACTGGAGTCAACAACCAATGGTCATTAATATCTCTTAATATCAATGGACTCAATTCACCTATAAAGAGGCACAGACTTAGAGTTTGGATACGAAAACAGGATCCAACATTCTGCTGTTTACAAGAAACACACCTCAACCACAAAGACAGACACCTACTCAGAGTAAAGGGTTGGGAAAAGGTCTTCCAAGCAAATGGACCTAAGAAACAAGCGGGTGTGGCCATTCTAATATCTAACAAAATCGACATCAAACTAAAATCAATCAGAAGAGATGGAGATGGACATTTCATACTCATAACAGGAACAACTCATCAGGAAGAAGTCTCAATCCTGAATATCTATGCCCCTAATGTAAAGGCACCCACATATGTAAAAGAAACTCTTCTAGAACTCAAGGCAGTCATCAAACCACACACGCTAATAGTAGGAGACTTCAACACTCCTCTCTCACCAATGGACAGGTCAATCAGACAGAAACCAAACAGAGAATTAAGAGATTTATTGGAGGTATTGAATCAAATGGACTTAACAGACATCTATAGAACACTCCAACCAAATAGGAAAGAATATACCTTCTTCTCTGCAGTTCATGGAACCTTCTCGAAGATTGACCACATACTTGGCAACAAAGAAAACTCCCACAGATACAAAAAAATATTAGTAACCACCTGTGTCTTGTCAGACCACCATGGATTAAAATTAGAATTCAACAACAATGCTACCCCCAGGAAGTCAACAAACTCATGGAAGTTGAACAGTCAACTACTAAATCACCCCTGGGTCAAGGACGAAATTAAGAAAGAAATTAAAGTCTTCCTTGAATTTAATGAAAACAAAGACACAACGTATTCAAACCTATGGGACACTATGAAAGCAGTGCTAAGAGGAAAGTTCATAGCAATAGGTGCCCAAATAAAGAAAACGGAGAAAGCACACATTGGAGACCTAACAGCACACTTGAAAGCTCTAGAAAAAAAAGAAGCTGATTCACCCAGGAGGAGTAGAAGACTGGAAATAATCAAACTGAGGGCTGAAATCAACAAAATAGAAACAGAGAAAACAATCCAAAGAATCAATGAATCAAAAAGCTGGTTCTTGGAGAAAATCAACAAGATTGACAAACCCCTATCCAAACTAATCAAACGGCAGAGAGAGCACATGCAAATTAATAGGATCAGAAATGAAAAGGGGGATATAACCACAGACTCAGAGGAAATTCAGAGAATCATTAGATCTTACTACGAAAGTTTATATGCCACAAAGTTGAAAAATGTAAAAGAAATGGACATTTTTTTAGATAAGTACCATATACCAAAGTTGAACCAAGAACAGGTGAATAATCTAAATAGACCTGTTAGTTGTGAAGAACTAGAAGCTGTTATCAGAAATCTCCCTACCAAAAAAAGTCCAGGACCAGATGGTTTCAATGCAGAATTCTACCAGAACTTCCAGGAAGAGCTAATTCCTATACTCCTTAATGTATTCCATAATATAGAAACAGAAGAGTCATTGCCAAACTCCTTTTATGAAGCTACAGTTACCTTAATACCAAAACCACACAAAGACACAACCAAGAAAGAGAATTATAGGCCAATCTCACTCATGAACATCGACGCGAAAATTCTCAATAAAATCCTGGCAAACCGAATCCAGGAACACATTAGAAAAATTATCCATTATGATCAAGTAGGCTTCATCCCAGAGATGCAGGTCTGGTTCAACATACACAAATCTATCAATGTAATCCATCATATAAATAAACTGAAAGAAAAAAATCATATGATCATTTCATTGGACGCTGAAAAAGCATTAGACAAAATTGAACACCCATTTATGATAAAGGTGTTGGAGAGACTGGGGATACAAGGATCATACCTAAATATAATAAAAGCAATATACAGCAAGCCGATAGCTAACATCAAATTGAATGGAGAGAAACTCAAAGCCTTTCCACTAAAATCAGGAACACGACAAGGCTGTCCACTCTCTCCATACCTCTTCAATATAGTGCTTGAAGTTCTAGCAATAGCAATAAGACAACATAAGGAGATCAAGGGGATTCGAATTGGAAAGGATGAAGTTAAACTTTCGTTATTTGCTGACGATATGATAGTGTACATCAGTGACCTCAAAAACTCCACCAAAGAACTCCTACAGCTGATAAACACCTTTAGTAACGTTGCAGGATACAAGATCAACTCCAAAAAATCAGTGGCCCTCCTATACACAAAGGATAAAGAAGCAGAGAGGGAAATCAGAGAAACGTCACCTTCCATGATAGCCACAAATAGCATAAAATATCTTGGGGTTACACTAACCAAGGAAGTGAAAGACCTATTTGACAAGAACTTTAAGTCTTTGAAGAAAGAAATTGAGGAGGATACCAGAAAATGGAAAGATCTCCCTTGTTCTTGGATTGGGAGGATCAACATAGTAAAAATGGCAATTCTACCAAAAGCAATCTATAGATTCAACGCAATCCCCATCAAAATCACATCAAACTTCTTCACAGACCTTGAGAGAACAATAATCAAGTTTATTTGGAAAAACAAAAAACCCAGGATAGCCAAAACAATCTTATACAATAAAGGAACTTCAGGAGGCATTACCATCCCTGACTTCAAACTCTATTACAGAGCTACAGTATTGAAAACAGCTTGGTATTGTCATAAGAACAGAGAAGTCGACCTATGGAATCGAATAGAAGACCCGGATATTAACCCACAAACCTATGAGCACCTAATTTTTGACAAGGGAGCTAAAGGTATACAATGGAAGAAGGAAAGCATCTTTAACAAATGGTGCTGGCATAACTGGATGTCAACCTGTAGAAGGATAAAAGTAGATCCATACCTATCACCATGCACAAAACTCAGGTCCAAATGGATTAAAGACATCAACATCAATCCGTCCACTTTGAACCTGATAGAAGAGAAAGTGGGAAGTAGTCTACAAGATATAGGCACAGGAGGCCTCTTCCTAAGTAGGACCCCAGCAGCACAGACAATAAGAGAAACAATGAATAAATGGGATCTACTGAAACTGAGAAGCTTCTGTAAAGCAAAGGACACTGTCAGTAAGACAAAAAGGCTGCCTTCTGACTGGGAGAAGATCTTCACCAAACCCTCATCAGACAAAGGTCTGATCTCCAGAATATACAAAGAACTCAAGAAACTAGGCACTAAATCTCTAAATAACCCAATTAAAAAATGGGGTACTGAACTGAACAGAGAATTCACAACAGATGAACTTCGAATGGCCAGAAGACACTTAAGGTCATGCTCAACCTCCTTAGCAATCAGGGAAATGCAAATCAAAACCACTTTGAGATACCATCTTACACCTGTCAGAATAGCTAAAGTCAAAAACACCAAGGATAGCCTATGCTGGAGAGGATGTGGGGTGAGGGGAACACTCATCCATTGTTGGTGGGAATGCAAACTTGTGCAGCCACTGTGGAAATCAGTGTGGCGGTTTCTCAGGAAACTGGGAGTCAACCTCCCTCAGGACCCAGGAATTCCACTCTTGGGAATTTACCCTAGAGATTCCCTAGCATACAACAAAAGCATTTGTTCAACTATGTCCATAGCAGCACTATTTGTAATAGCCAGAACCTGGAAACAGCCGAGGTGCCCCTCAATAGAAGAATGGTTAAAAAAGGTGTGGAACATATACACGTTAGAGTTTTACTCAGCGGTAAAAAATAATGACATCTTGAATTTTGCATGCAAATGGATGGACATAGAAAACGCTTTACTGAGTGAGGTAAGCCAGACCCAAAAAGAGGAACACGGTATGTATTCACTCATAAGTGAATTCTAACCATAATTTAAAGGTCTTTGAGCCTATAATTCGTGATCCTAGAGAAGCTAAATAAGAAGACGATCCTGATGAAGATTATTTAGCTATCCGCCAGGAGGTAGGAAATAGTCAAGAGTCCCAGGTAACCTTGGGTGCATGGGGGGGTGGGAGGGTTGTTGGAAGGGGAGAGGGTTAGAGAGAAGGGAGTAGGGGAGGAATGGAGAAAGCTCGGTTGACTGGAATGGGGGGAAGGGAGGAAGGATGAATAAGGAATCAGGGAAGAATATATTTCAACTAAGGGAGTCATTTTAGGGTTTATAGGAAACTTGATTATATATGGGATCCCAGGTCCAAGGAGAGATCCCCAGATTGTTCTCTGGACAGAGGAGAGGGTGCCTGAACCGGCCTTGGCCCATAACCATACTGATGAATATTTTGCTTATCACCATAGATCCTTCATCTGGCGATGGATGGCGATACAGACAGAGATCCACATTGGAGCACCGGCCTGAGCCCCCCAAGATCCAAATGAGGAGCAGAAGGACAAAGAAAATGACGAAGGACTGCGAGGGATGCTATCACCCACTGATACAAGGGGTCGGATCTAATGAGAGTTTACCAAGGGCAGTTGGACTGCGACTGAATGAGCACGTGATCCAGCCAGATTCTCTGAATGTGGCCGGATTCTCTGCATGTGGCTGGCCCGGAGTCTTTCTGAGAAGCCATGGACAATGACACTGAGACTAGTTTCCTCTGCATATACTGGATTTTTGGGATCCAGTCGGTTTGGATACTCACCTTCCTGAACCTGGAGGGAGGGGGGACGAACTTGAACTTCCCACAGGGCTGGAAAACCTGACTGCCCTTAGGGGCAAAGAGGGAGGAGGAGAGGGAGGGGGGGGAGTGGGAGGGTGTTGGTAAGAGGGGCGTAAATGGAAACTTTTATAATTTAATAAAATTACTGTCAAAAAAAATATTCTTCATTATAAAAGTATTAGCAATTCTGAACATGATAAAAGTCCTTTAAACTGTTTCATAAATAAAAAATATTCTATCATTAATTTTGTTACTGTAAGATATTCAACTTTAAAAGACAAATAGTATTCTGCCTTAATTTTGCCTAATTCAAAATTCATTTTTTCCTTTGTCACATACTTATCTCTAATTTTTATGTAATAAGCATAAATCCATTCAAATATCAAGATGATTAGGCATGGTTTCTCTTTCTACTCACTTAAAGAATGTCATTATTTAGGACAAATTTCTGTAAAAGAACATAAATGGGGTAAGGATTGACATAAATGTTCTCATAAAATTATGAGAACAGTTCCCCAAGGATTATTTTTGGAAATAGCAACTGAAAGATTGAATATGACTAGATATAATCTAAATCAGGAATCTTACTGAGCATATAGAAAGATAAAAGGATAGATAGATGGATATATATGTAGATAAAAGACTGTGTATGTATATATACATGTATGTATGAATATAAGTCAACATATATACATGTATAAATATGTATCTATATATTTCGAAATTATATGGCCAAAATAATATTCACTGAGGTTACCTGTATCCAGAAGATCTTGAATGATTTCTGTTGGAATGTTCTGGACCTTATCAAATTCCTCAAATTTTTCATATTGTTCAGGAGTCAAAGGTTGTCTTTTTCCTATATTGTATAATTGACAATGTCAGAGATATGTTCAGTAGATTATGTAGAAATTAAATTGCTTCCTTAGTATCCCAACTGCTCCAATTTCATCTACCCTGGGTGGGTCAATGCAGACAATAATACTTTCCCAAAATTCTATGGACACATTTAATGAAGTGTAAATGATGGTATGACATCACTTTTCAGGGTTTCATGATGTATCATCCAAAAATAAAAACAACTTCTCTAGAGAGCTCACTCATCTCAATACTACCCACTTTCAAAAACATAACACTAGAAAGTCATGAATATCTGTCAATGGAACCTTCACATTTCCTGCAAGTTTATAATCTAGAGTTAATGTTTGAATTTATTACACACTTGTCCAGTGACACTCAGAATTGTTTGAGCTTTGGGAAAATAATATATGCTCCCTTCTTTCCTGTGAGAAAATATGAACATAAACACTTCCAATAGTTCCCTCATTACCCCAAGTCTTTAATGATCATGATACTCAAATTATAAAATAATGTAAAAGTTATATTTTCCCAAAACAATCAGATTATTATTTAGTGGACAGAAGTTTGGAATCACTACAATACTGTATTTGGAGGGTGAATCTGACTTAATCCTCATTTGTAGGGTGATAATTTGGTTACTATTAAAAAAAAATCCACTACCATTCTTACCAACAAACATAAATCAGGTTTTTTTTTCTGGCTAGTTCTATTCACATTCTAATTGGCAAAGATTATGCTTTCTGGTGTTGAATACACATGTGTAAATATACTGTCACCTTCAATTGTAATAATAGAAACATTTCAGAATGAGTCTCACTCATTTTTTACTGTGTTTGACATCACCTGTTGACTAAACATTAATATTGATCCCAACTCTTACAATCATCTCTATCATATGACACAAGTGGACAAAGATATTCTTGTAGTCATTCATTTTACATATCCTATCATAATATGGTAACCAATCATTTCCACTCTTAAACCTGACGGTGAATCCCAGATACAGACATTTCCCTTTTCTCTGAATTCCTTGTGTTAAGACCTATGGGATCACTCTTTTGGATATTCCTTCTCCTTTTAACTGGAAAAAGATCACTTAACAATTTCCTGAAAGTATAAAACTTTGGTGTCATTCCATGGTAATACCAGGTGGATAAATGAATACATATTCAAAAAGAGACCATAGTAATGAGAAATATGCACAAAAGTTTTCATCTTGTAAGATTATTGATAGAAAAGATATAAGAATGAACATTTTGTTTACTAGATGTTCACACAGTGTGTGTCTCTCCCTGTGTATGAGAGTTCTATGTACATATGTCTCTCTCTCTCTCTCTCTCTCTCTCTCTCTCTCTCTCTCTCTCTCTCTGCCTGTCTCTCTCTCCTTCTCTCTCTCTGTCTCTCTCTCTGTCTCTCTCTGTGTCCCCCTCTCTCTCTTTCTGTTTCTTTCTCTCTCTCTGTGTGTGTGTGTGTGTGTGTGTGTGTGTGTGTGTGTGTGTGTGTGGTGTTTGTGTGTTTGTGCCTGCAAATGAAATTTCCTCTTACTGACACTGATTAAATGATAAAAGTTGTTCAGGGGAGAATAAAAGGATTTTAGGATCTGGTCATTTTCTGTTACAGGACTGCTTTTTAATATCCAAGTAAAGTTTGGAAGACAGTAGACTTGCCAGAAAAATGTATCCTCTATTCATGTGATATCAAAGCATAAGTCAAACCAGTTACAAATCAGGTGAATAATGTTGCTATTATTATACAGAAAAGGAAGGTTTAAGATGGCACTCTTAATTTAAATCCTTTATGAACTCAGGTTGATAGATAATGCCTAAAATATAAGTGATTGATGGCCTGAGGTATAAAGTTTGCAAAGATGTTTGAGGCCTCTGAGACCTATTAGAGTGTGTCAGGCCTGTCCAATAACAAACCGAGATACTGTATGAAAGAAAAGTCACTGAATATTATCTAGAGGTAAATTTTCATGCAGGAAACAATTTGGAGATGTTTTGTTAGCATTACTCACATCTTCAGGTAATATTGTTCTTCTCCATGTAAACTTCAGATGACCTACAATATACTCCGACTTTGAAGCTTATTGCAGTTGGTTGGAAGGGTTGATAAATTTAAAAGTAACCAAAATGGTTTTAAATTTATGTACCTATGGGTGGCTGAAGTGTCAGCTTGTATGTACACACCCACGAAGCTTTTGTTCAGAGAAAGCTCCCAAATCCCCTTCTCACACTGTGCTCTGTACTGGCCATCTTCTTGCCTATTCCCAATGACTTTGCTATTTTTACATTTGACATTTGCCCTAAAAATTAAACATGGAAACAATGGTTTATTCTTTATAACCTTTGAATTCATATTAAAATCATTCAAGTAGTATGATGAACTTGATGAAGTAATACTATCTGTGAACTGTGTACAAAGTTGGAAGAGAAGTACCTATGCTTACCTCAGTTCTCCTGATTCTTGTTTAGAAAATATCATCCTCTTTGTAATGATGCACATGACTTCCTTGATTTGGGACAATTTTGACAAATCCTATGAAGGCTCATATTTCTTGCTTATCCAAATTTCACTATTCACTGAATATTATGTTTAATATGTTAATTCTCTTGTCCTAGTCTAACAATAATATGTACATAGAATTATATGCTTGTGTTATGTAATATTATTTGTAACCTAAAAGTTAAAAATGTGGGTAGAACATAGTAATGATTTAAAGCATTTAAAGTTCTTATGATGATATGCACTCTTTCATTGAACATTGTCATCCAAATGTCAGAAAGAGAATCTTTGAATCTAGAGCATCAGAGACAGTACTTTACAAATTAGATTTATCTAATCTGGGTGTAGAAAACTTTCCTCTGACTTCATTGACTAAATAACATAACATGTGTGCCTTTGAACCATATGCTCACACATACTTTTGAATTAATAGAAATTAGATTATTAGAATCTCTTGCATACAATTTTAGAGTATAAAATTCAAGCACAGGACTCCAACCTGGGCAAATTCTAAAGAAACACTTAAGAAATTGGAGACAGAAGACCAACTAGCCCTGTTGCACTGCTTAGGAGTTCTTCCCAGAGAGGTGTGTGGATGCTCACCTGGGCAGCCTGCCTGCCTGGGAAGAGAGCACAGCCCCCAACCCAGCTTCTGCAGCAGGGTCTTCGGTGTTCCAAGGGACCCCTCCCCTTTCCCCCACTGCTGCGGGCCCTTTGCCTCCCGGGTCCTGGGAAGACCAGCTAGCCCTGTTGCACTGCTTAGAAGTTCTTCCCAGAGAGGTGAGTGGGTGCTCACCTGGGCAGCCTGCCTGCCCGGGAAGAGAGCACAGCCCCCCCCAGCTTCTGCAGCAGGGTCTTCGGTGTTCCAAGGGACCCCTCCTCTCCCCCCCCACTGCTGCGGGCCCTTTGCCTCCCGGGTCCTGGGAAGACCAGCTAGCCCTGTTGCACTGCTGAGGCGCTCTTCCCAGAGAGCTGAGTGGGTGCTAGCCTGGGCAGCCTGCCTGCCTGTCCGGAAAGGGAGCACAGCCCTTCCCCCCTCAGCTTCTTCGGCAGGGTCTTCGGTGTTCCAAGAGACCCCTCCCCTCCACCCACTGCTGCGGGCCCTTTGTCTCCTGGGTCCTGGGAAGACCAGCTAGCCCTGTAGCACTGCTTAGAAGTTCTTCCCAGAGAGGTGAGTGGGTGCTCACCTGGGCAGCCTGCCTGCCCGGGAAGAGAGCACAGCCACCCCCCAGCTTCTGCAGCAGGGTCTTCGGTGTTCCAAGGGACCCTTCCCCTCCCCCCCACTGCTGCGGGCCCTTTGCCTCCCGGGTCCTGGGAAGACCAGCTAGCCCTGTTGCACTGCTGAGGCGCTCTTCCCAGAGAGCTGAGTGGGTGCTAGCCTGGGCAGCCTGCCTGCCTGTCCGGGAAGGGAGCACAGCCCTTCCCCCGTCAGCTTCCTCGGCAGGGTCTTCGGTGTTCCAAGAGACCCCTCACCTCCACCCACTGCTGTGGGCACTTTGTCTCCTGGGTCCTGGGAAGACCAACTAGCCCTGTTGCACTGCTGAGGAGTTCTTCCCAGAGAGGGCTGAGGAGCTCTATCCAGAGAGTGCTGTGAAGTCCTACCCAGAGAGTGCTGAGGAGTTCTATCCAGAAAGTGCTGAGGAGTTTCATCCAGAGTGGAGGAGATGGGCAGGCGCCAATGCAAGAATTCCTCCAACAGCCTGAAAGGCAACATGACATCGCCAGAATCCAGGGAGCTCGAAACTAGAAGAATTGAACACCCTACTCCAGAAGAAATAGAAGAAATCGACTCTAAGCACTTCTTTATGAAAATAATAGAGGAACTTAAACAGGAGGTGAAAATCTGCCGTAAAGAAATGGAAGATAAGTATAACAAAAAAATAGAGGAAATGAGTAAAGAAATGGAAGGGAAATATACCAAAAAGTTTGAAGAAATTAGTAAATCCGTAAATGAAATTCTGGGAAACCAAGAAAAAACAATCAAACAGGTAATAGAAACAGTTCAAGATTTGAAAACTGAAATGGAGTCAATGAAGAAATCACAAACGGAAGGCCGGCTGGCTATGGAAAATCTGGGTAAACGAACAGAGACTTCAGAAACAAGCTTAACAAATAGAATACAAGAGATAGAAGAAAGAATCTCAGACTCTGAGGACACCATAGAGAAATTAAACACTCTGACCAAAGAAAACAACAAATCCAACAAATTCTCATCACAAAACATTCAGGAATTGTGGGACACAATAAAAAAACCAAATCTAAGAATAATAGGAGTAGAAGAAGGAGAAGAATTGCATTTCAAAGGTCCAGAAAATATGCTCAACAAAATTATAGAAGAAAACTTTCCCATCCTAAAGAACGATATTCGTATGAAGGTTCAAGAAGCATACAGAACACAGAATAGACTGGATCAGAAAAAAACATCCCATCGTCATATAATAATCAAAACACAAAGCATTCAGACTAAAGAAAGGCTATTGAGAGCTGCAAAGGAGAAAGGTCAAGTAACTTATAAAGGTAAACCTATCAGACTTACACCAGACTTCTCGATGAAAACCATGAAAGCCAGAAGGTCCTGGATAGAGGTACTGAAGAAACTAAGAGACAATGGATGCAAGCCCAGACTACTTTACCCAGCCAAGCTATTGTTCACTATCAACGGAGAAAACAAAATATTCCAGGATAAAAACAAATTTAAACAATACGTAGCTACTAATCCAGCCTTACAGAGAATACTAGAAGGAAAATCACAACCCAAGGAATCCAACATTTCCAACACTGCCTACATTAACTCAGACATCTAGCGACCCTTCACAAGCACAACTCAAAGAAGGAAAACACATACACTCTACTACCCAAAAAAATGACCAGAGTCATCGATCACTGGTCATTAATATCACTTAATATCAATGGTCTCAACTCACCTATAAAGAGGCACAGACTTAGAGATTGGATACGAAAACAGGATCCAACATTCTGCTGTCTACAAGAAACACACCTCAACCACAAAGACAGACACCTACTCAGAGTAAAGGGTTGGGAAAAAGTTTTCCAAGCAAATGGACCTAAGAAACAAGCGGGTGTGGCCATTCTAATATCTAACAAAATCGACTTCAAACTAAAATCAATCAGAAGAGATGGAGATGGACATTTCATACTCATAACAGGAACAATTCATCAGGAAGAAGTCTCCATCTTGAATATCTATGCCCCTAATATAAAGGCACCCACATATGTAAAAGAAACTCTTCTAGAACTCAAGGCAGTCATCAAACCACACACACTAATAGTAGGAGACTTCAACACTCCTCTCTCACCAATGGACAGGTCAATCAGACAGAAACCTAACAGAGAAAAAAGAGAATTATTGGAGATATTGAATCAAATGGAATTAACAGACATCTATAGAACACTCCACCCAAATAGGAAAGAATATACCTTCTTCTCTGCAGCTCATGGAACCTTCTCGAAAATTGACCACATACTTGGTAACAAAGCAAAATTCCACAGATACAAAAAAATATTAGTAACCACCTGTGTCTTGTCAGATCACCATGGATTAAAATTAGAATTCAACAACAATGGTACCCCCAGGAAGCCAACACACTCATGGAAGTTGAACAGTCAACTACTAAATCACCCCTGGGTCAAGGAAGAAATTAAGAAAGAAATTAAAGTCTTCCTTGAATATAATGAAAACAAAGACACAACGTATTCAAACCTATGGGACACAATGAAAGCAGTGCTAAGAGGAAAGTTCATAGCACTAAGTGCCCACCTAAAGAAAATGGAGAAAGCACACATTGGAGACTTAACAACACACTTGAAAGCTCTAGAAAAAAAGAAGCTGGTTTACCCAGGAGGAGTAGAAGACTGGAAATAATCAAACTGAGGGCTGAAATCAACAAAATAGAAACACAGAAAACAATTCAAAGAATCAATGAAGCAAAAAGCTGGTTCTTGGAGAAAATTAACAAGATTGACAAACCCCTATCCAAACTAATCAAAAGGCAGAGGGAGAACTTGCAAATTAATAGGATCAGAAATGAAAAGGGGGACATAACCACAGACACAGAGGAAATTCAGAGAATCGTTAGTTCTTACTACGAAAGTTTATAAGCCACAAAGTTGGAAAATGTAAAAGAAATGGACATTTTTTTAGATAAGTACCATATACCAAAGTTTAACCAAGAACAGATGAACAATCTAAATAGACCCTGTTAGTCGTGAAGAACTAGAAGCTGTTATCAAAAATCTCCCTACCAAAAAAAGCCCAGGACCAGATGGTTTCAATGCAGAATTCTACCAGAACTTCCAGGAAGAGCTAATACCTATACTCCTTAATGTATTCCACAATATAGAAAAAGAAAAGTCACTGCCAAACTCCTTTTATGAAGCTACAGTCACCCTAATACCAAAACCACACAAAGACACAACCAAGAAAGAGAATTACAGGCCAATCTCACTCATGAACATTGATGCGAAAATTCTCAATAAAATCCTGGCAAACCGAATCCAAGAACACATTAGAAAAATTATCCATTTTAATCAAGTAGGCTTCATCTCAGAGATGCAGGGATGGTTCAACATACGCAAATCTATCAATGTAATCCATCATATAAATAAACTGAAAGAAAAAAACATATGATCATTTCATTGGATGCTGAAAAAGCATTTGACAAAATTCAACACCCATTTATGATAAAGGTGTTGGAGAGACTGGGGATACAAGGATCATACCTAAATATAATAAAAGCAATATACAGCAAGCCGACAGCTAACATCAAATTGAATGGAGAGAAACTCAAAGCCTTTCCACTAAAATCAGGAACACGACAAGGCTGTCCACTCTCACCATACCTCTTCAATATAGTGCTTGAAGTTCTAGCAATAGCAATAAGACAACATAAGGGGATCATGGGATTCGAATTGGAAAGGATGAAGTTAAACTTTCGTTATTTGCTGACGATATGATAGTGTACATAAGCGACCCCAAAAACTCTACCAAAGAACTCCTACAGCTGATAAACACCTTTAGTAACATGGCAGGATACAAGATCAACTCCAAAAAATCAGTGGCACGCTTATACACAAAGGATAAAGAAACGGAGAAGGAAATCAGAGAAACATCACCTTTCACGATAGCCACAAACAGCATAAAATATCTTGGGGTTACTCTAACCAAGGATGTGAAAGACCTATTTGACAAGAACTTAAAGCCTTTGAAAAGAGAAATTGAGGAGGATACCAGAAAATGGAAAGACCTCCCCTGCTCTTGGATTGGGAGAATCAACATAGTAAAAATGGCAATTCTACCAAAAGCAATCTACAGATTCAATGCAATCCCCATCAAAATCCCATCAAACTTCTTCACAGACCTTGAGAGAACAATAATCAAGTTTATATGGAAAAACAAAAAACCCAGGATAGCCAAAACAATCTTATACAATAAAGGAACCTCTGGAGGCATTACTATCCCTGACTTCAAACTCTATTACAGAGCTACAGTATTGAAAACAGCTTGGTATTGGCATAAGAACAGAGAAGTCGACCTATGGAATCGAATAGAAGACCCAGATACTAACCCTCAAACTTATGAACACCTAATTTTTGACAAGGGAGCTAAAGGTATACAATGGAAGAAGGAAAGCGTCTTTAACAAATGGTGCTGGCATAACTGGATGTCAACCTGTAGAAGAATGAAAATAGATCCATATCTATCACCATGCACAAAACTCAAGTCCAAATGGATTAAAGACATCAACATCAATCTGTCCACTTTGAACCTGATAGAAGAGAAAGTGGGAAGTAGTCTACAAGATATAGGCACAGGAGGCCACTTCCTAAGTAGGACCCCAGTGGCACAGACAATAAGAGAAACAATGAATAAATGGGACCTGCTGAAACTGAGAAGCTTCTGTAAAGCAAAGGACACTGTCAGTAAGACAAAAAGGCTGCCTTCTGACTGGGAGAAGATCTTCACCAAACCCTCATCAGACAAAGGTCTGATCTCCAGAATATACAAAGAACTCAAGAAACTAGACACTAAAACTCTAATTAACCCAATTAAAAAATGGGGTACTGATCTGAACAGAGAATTCACAACAGATGAACTTCGAATGGCCAGAAGACACTTAAGGTCATGCTCAACCTCCTTAGCGATCAGGGAAATGTAAATCAAAACCACTTTGAGATACCATCTTACACCTGTCAGAATAGCTAAAGTTAAAAACACCAAGGATAGCCTATCCTGGAGAGGATGTGGAATGAGGGGAACACTCATCCATTGTTGGTGGGAATGCAAACTTGTGCAGCCACTGTGGAAATCAGTGTGGCGGTTTCTCAGGAAACTGGGAGTCACCTCCCTCAGGACCCAGCAATTCCTCTCTTGGGAATATACCCTAGAGATTCCCGAACATACTACAAAAGCGTTTGTTCAACTATGTTCATAGCAGCACTATTTGTAATAGCCAGAACCTGGAAACAGCCTAGGTGCCCCTCAATAGAGGAATGGTTAAAAAAGGTGTGGAACATATACACATTAGAGTTTTACTCAGCGGTAAAAAATAATGACATCTTGAATTTTGCGTGCAAATGGATGGACATAGAAAATGCTTTACTGAGTGAGGTAAGCCAGACCCAAAAAGAGGAATACGGTATGTATTCACTCATAAGTGGATTCTAACCATAATTAAAGGTCTTTGAGCCTATAATTCGTGATCCTAGAGAAGCTAAATAAGAAGACGAACCTGATGAAGATTATTTAGCTATCCGCCAGGACGTAGGAAATAGTCAAGAGTCCCAGGTAACCTTGGGTGCATGGGGGGGGGGGGTGGGAGGGTTGTTGGAAGGGGAGAGGGTTAGAGAGAAGGGAGTAGGGGAGGAATGGAGAAAGCTCGGTTGACCGGGATGGGGGAAAGGGAGGAAGGATGAATATGGGATCAGGGAAGAATATATTTCAACTAAGGGAGTCATTTTAGAGTTTACAGGAAACTTGATTACATATGGGATCCCAGGTCCAAGGAGAGATCCCCAGATTGTTCTCTGGACAGAGGAGAGGTGCCTGAACCGGCCTTGGCCCATAACCATACTGATGAATATTTTGCTTATCACCATAGATCCTTCATCTGGCGTTGGATGGCGATACAGACGGAGACCCACATTGGAGCACCGGACTGAGCCCCCCAAGATCCACATGAGGAGCAGAAGGATGAAGAAAATGACGAAGGACTGCGAGGGATGCTATCACCCACTGATACAAGGGGTCGGATCTAAAGAGAGTTTACCAAGGGCAGTTGGACTGCGACTGAATGAGCATGTGATCCAACCAGATTCTCTGAATGTGGCCGGATTCTCTGAATGTGGCTGGCCTGGAGTCTTTCTGAGAAGCCATTGACAATGACACTGGGACTAGTTTCCTCTGCATATACTGGATTTTTGGGATCCAGTCTGTTTGGATACTCACCTTCCTGGACCTGGAGGGAGGGGGGAGGAACTTGAACTTCCCACAGGGCAGGAAACCCTGACTGCCCTTAGGGACAAAGAGGGAGGAGGAGAGGGAGGGGGGGAGTGGGAGGGCGTTGGGAAGAGGGGAGTAAATGGAAACTTTTTATAATTTAATAAAATTACTTTAAAAAAAAAGAAATTGGAGACAGTGTCTAACTTCTGTGTAGTGTCCAGAGCTAACTCATCATGGAAAAACATAATCCCATTTCTGGAAATAAGGCTTCAAGTTTATGACCAGAAAGAGAACATTCACCTGTAAGTTTAACAACATAAAATCTGTAAAATTGAAATACTATGCTCAGGTTATATGGTTGACAACTTACTTACTTGATATAAAATGTGACTTCCAATTCTTTACATGCCTCAGTACAAGCAAGTTTGCGAGCATAGAGTCTCGGTGGTCCTCCTTGCTCTATTATGTCCACATTGTCATCAGCAATAGAAATGGTAATCCACTTTCCTTCAGTCTGAACAAATAACAAAGGCCATTTTAACGTGAGTTGATATCAAATCTCTGACTGCATTTCTTGGAAATACATAAATTATCTAAAAATATAAGTCACTAATATTTTGTTCATTAGTTAAAAATTATGCTTCTAGGGATATAGAATAACACAGGGTAATATGATGACTCAATTTACATAGCATTTGATACCTGGGAGATTTTGGAACTACTCATGTGCTGGTCTCTTAAGCTCTGAAATTCAGCTCATAGTTTCCTTATTTCATTAGTTTCATTTTAGAAAAATCTGATTGAAAAAGTATGCATGAGTGAAAGTCAGAAATGTTATTTCAAGAATATGGACTTACATGGACAAACTGAATGACATATCACATCAACAGAAATATGCTATTGAATAACATCAAACCAGTTCACAGATCAAATAAATTTACCTCAGCATGACCATGAGCTGGACCAAATGCCAAAGTCAGCAGCAGAAACTTTATCATGGCGGTGCCTGACGTTGGTCCTGTGTAGAAGCTCAAAGTATGATATTAGTTGTGAAGGAACTGAACTGACAAAGCTTCTATACAGTTTGTTAGAGGGAGTTTCATGGAATCAATCAATGGTTATGCACCACAACATCTTGCATCTGTCCAGTATTTCTACTTTGACCCTGTTGAATGGTGTATGAATGCATATCCTAATAAAAATAGACTAAAGATCAGGTTCTGTTGGGATGATTAATTGAGCTTTCCTCTCAGAAAGAAATAATTATTCTTTTGAGCGCATTAAAGCAATGATTTTGCCTCCAGAACTATACTAGTGGGTAAAGGTCACAATGCATATGCATATGTCCTATCAGATTCATTTAAAACCATGGCACATGATTTAAAATACATTCTGAATCTAAGCATGATACAGCGCAGTTAAATGAATTTAAAACTGTAGCTTGGACTATATGAGCCAAAGCAACCACACTATTAGAAGATAAGATGGTAAAACTAAATAAGTATTTCCTTTATGGATATTGATTTGTCCTATGTTGCCTTATGTCTTTCCAGACATTGACTACTTCATTCTTCTAGTACAATGAATTCAATGGTTATGACATAGAACTACAAGAGATATCACCAATTTTTAACTGTATAACGAATGAAAAAAATGCTGCTAGATGTCCCCATGGAATGAATACAGGTACCATTAATCAAAGGAAACCAAATCAAGTGAAACAGTCTATAAAAATATGATGTACAGAAAAACTGCTAAATATGCAAATGAACTCTGCTCAATATATGCTTAGGTATCCTAAAGCAAGGACCCTCCCTGCCCAGTTGACTTCTTTACACATCAAAACCAAGATCTGTGTTGTGCTTACCCATAAGATCTTGTCATCCATTTCTAGGAACATGCAAAGTTATCAGAACTCTGCAGTACTTTTTTGTCCTCTGGGGCTTCCCTCTCTAACACGTGGAATAACCTACACTTACCACATTAGTGTTTTTGTTTGACAACCCATGATTAATAATTATACAATTATAAAGAATTTGTCAGTCCTTCATGACAGTTTCTTTAAATTATATTCTATTATTCCTTCTATTTTCTTAATTTTGAGATTATAGAATAATTGCACCATTCTCTGCTCTTCTTTCTTCCCTCTAAACCCTTCAATATGCACCGCTTCATTTCTCAATTTTGTGGATCTTTTGTCAGTAAATGTTACATGCATGTGAGTCCAAGGTCACAAGTGAGTCCTTAATATTAATATGAAGATTGGGAACTGGAAATAACAGGAGAGACCTAACATGCAACACTTGTCCTTTCATATCTGGGTTAGCTCACTCAGTAGAATCTTTATAGTACCTGCCATTTGCCTGCAAATGTCATGATTTCAGTTTTCTTTACAATGGAATACTTGTAACTTGGTGTACCTGTATCACTATTTCATCATTCATTCAACAGCTGTAGAACTTTTAGATTGTTTCCACTTTCTAGCTGCTGTGAAAAGATGTCGTGAGCCTACATGAGAAAAATACCTGTAAAGTCGAATATCAAGTCATTTAGGCATATTCCAAGGAGCAGTATAACTGAGTCACATGGTCCATATTTACTTTCAGAAAACTATGTATTCTCCACACTGTTTGCAGATTTGCTATACAATTTTGCAAAACCAACAAAAGGTGTCTCTGGTCTCCTTGTTTAAACTCTCTCACTTTCCATGTCTCTTTCTGTCTCTGTCTTTCTTTCTCCTTCCTTGTCCCATGTCCATTGTGACTGGACTGTCACTTTTCTCATACTTTGTGTTTTAAACTTGTCATGTATCCTGGGTATTCATTCACAGCTAGCATGTTTGCTTACACTAGACATAAACTAACCATTTCCTGTGTGCTGGAAGTTATGGAAGGGGACTTGTCTCATGGGATTATACATTTCATTTCTGAACTATGGGCCAATGATATGTTGGTGTAGGAAGAACATTGTCCAGCCCTATTCTTTGTAGTTGTGAGTCCATTAGTGCCCAAGCATTAGTTCCAAAGCTAAGGGAGCACATATAGTAAACTTATAGGGTCACAGATAAACTTAATAAATAAATGATAATGTGAAAGGGATTTGTTGGGTGGGGGAGGATATTTGATAGGATTGAGATGACATCAGAGAAAGAATTCGCATTATATTTTTTATATGTGGGAAATCATCATAAACAATTTTAAAGGCACGTTACTGGAGATATCTATGAGAAGCCCATGTTTTCAACACAGAAAGGAAATATTTTTGAGTACAGAAGGAAATGGGAAGCATTGACACATTCTGTAGATTCAGGTTCACAGGCCTGGGCCTGAGCCACATAAACTCTTTCTTCCACAAAATCCGTCAACTCTGATCCACGACCCAATCTTATGTTTAGTGACACTCATAGAAGGTGCATTTTCTCCAAATTTTAGAAATATAACAATAACAGTGAAGTTCAGTGGTGGTATTGCACACCTTTAGTCCCAGCATTCATCAGATTGAGACAAATGAATGCTTGTGAGTTCAAGGTCAGCCTGGTCTATACAAAGAGTTTCAGGACAGGTTACAAAACTACACAGAGAAACCCCATCACAAAAAAAACAAAAAATAACATAAAGTAGCAGTGGAATGAAGAATAGTTCTCATTCTTTCCTCATGTGCTTTTGCTGTCTGTAACCAGTAAGAATAAGTGGGAAATCCACTTTAAAATCCAATTACAGACTGATGATATGCTTCTCTCTTTGCTGACCTTTTTAAAACAAGGACAGGATTGACTTGTGTTTTATAAGAAATCACTTAGAAATCAGCTGCTGTATTTCTTGACTTGATACTCAGAATCAATACGAAAAGAGTTAGGTCCTATTTGACATAATTGCTTCTATCATTTTGCCAATATTCAGCTACTACGCACAGATACATTGTAGTATATTTATCATGATTTCCATTGGAAGTCTAATTTATATTATCAGAAGGAATAAAGGGACCTGTTAAATGATTACTCCATTTCATTATTTTCTATAGCCCTCTGTTCAAATCATTACTCATTTATATAAGCTGCATTTTATTAATATTACTGATTTTGCTATACATTTTGATATATGTACTATTTTCAATAATGTTTTTAATATTCAGAATAAGTGTGCTGTTATAAATAAGGTATTTAAGTATCTTCTCAATATAAGAATTTTCTACCAACTTATCAAGTGATAAGTTCTCCTAAACACGTTCCAGTTTTCCTCCTAGATAGAGTGATCTTGCATTATCCTGGATGTAGCTCTATGTACTGTGGAAAACTACTCATATATTCATTTTCCTGAACAATTAATACATTGTAAGGAATGACTTCTTTACTGAAATGTTTATTTACTTTTTTCTCCTTCCATCATCTTTTCTTTTCTGTATGGCAGGAGCATGTCCTGGATATTCCCACTGCCCTTGTAGTAGTAAAAACATATTCATTCTGTGTTTACTACTTCACCACTCTGACTCATAGTCTCTATAATCTAAAGGTTAATAAAATTTACCCCTCCTCTCTTCGTCTTTGGAAATCCTAGAATGAAACATTCTGTCACTGATGATTTTACTAAATGATTTCCCACATTTAATTTCCAAGTTCTTAGACTTTAACATGATAGTTCTTTTAATGTCTCCTCCGATTCCCTTTTTAGTTACAAATACATATGTTTCACCTGGACACAACTCCAATGTATTGGGGAAAATGACTCTAAAAGTTTTAATTGAAGTTATTTGTTCCCCTCCAAAAATATGTTTATGTTTAAAATATTTTCCCCTGTGCTTATCAAGACCCTATCAGATATTCATTGACAACTGTATCCTCTATAATTTTCATTATACAGTTTATTTTTAAATTTCCAAATTAATATATACATTTTGACCTAAATGTATTATGAAAAAGATACAAGTTATTTTCTAAAATCCTACTGAAGTTTAGAGTACAAAGTTGAATCAACCATGAGAGTCTGAAAAATAAATATTCTTTATTTTTAGTTGAATGACAAATCACTTCAGAGTCCCCAATATCAACAGTTCCATGTGGCTTTGGTGTCATGTTCAATCCTAGGCAATTTGCCTCATCTGTTCAGGTTTAGATCAAATCAGAACAGCTTTTAAATATTTCCTTCTTCCTCCATTTTACTCTCCTCTCTGACATTAATGTGCAAGGAAACTGCCTATGTCTTTGCTTGAGCATACACATGTAGAAACTTAGTTAAAGGTTTCATTTTCTGAAAAGATTTATGGGAAACTAAAAAATTCATTCACTTAAATTCCCTTGGTTCTATCTATGCTCCTAAAACAGTCATATTAGTTCATCAAATTTTTAGAACTTTGGTTATGACAACTAATTTTAAGAAATTTCCTTCCTGAATAATGACAGTGAGGAGGGGGATATGGGATGGTTCAGAAAGAAGAAATGTAAGGGACAATTGGTGTGGCTATAATATAATATCTTAAATTTAAAAGAATAAAAAAATAGATTTAATGTCTGCTATAAATATATTTGCCTCTCTGTTTATTTTCAACTGTCTAAAATCCACTTTTTAAAATTTCTTTCACATTTCCTTGATTTTTATTTTATATTAATCTTATGAGTGATATTTTGATCTTATATTCAGTATTCTACCAAGAGTATGGTCACAGAAGAAAAACACCAAGGATATTTACACTTAACTTTCTCATCTAAGTACACATTGCGTTCTCAGAGCCTTCTCTCACTCTGATGACAGACCTTATGATAAGGTTCTGCTAGATGGAGAAAACTCAGGCAATATTTTCAACAGTAAATACAACTTTGCACACATAAGCTATTTGTCCTTATTTTGTTTGGTTCTTAGATCCAAACATCTCACAGAGGAACCAATGTACTTCTATATAATTTCTTCTGTTTCTTCTTGTCTCTGCCTTTTTCGTTGCAGAAGTAAATTTGGCAGACACTAGAATAATAAATTCACAAGCCATTGCATTGAGAAAAGGGTGCTGTTGAGAGTTGCTCAATTGAAACTATGTATATATGGAAATACCTTAAATATTCTTCAAGACATGTAATGAAAAATATACATAAATAGTCCTCAACAAAGAGAGAAATAACATAGTAAATATTGAGAAGATTCAAATGAATCACAGTCAAGTATCATATTGCCCTGATGTAAAATATATGAAGTTCAGTGCTCTGCTGTATTAGAAAGAAAAATCCAAACTCAAATGTCAATGTGTTCTTTACATACCGGTGCTGTTTTAATACATTTTCTTGTTTTCAGTTGTCATCAACTTTCATCATTATCTCTTTTTTCCTTCCTTGTGCCTTTTACCCAAACTTACCCAAATGTAAACATCTTTTATGCACTCAACCACTCAACATCAGACCCTTTAACTTAAATTATTACTAATATATACATACACACACATACTCTCACACACATGTATATGTATATATACATATATATTTATATATACATATAACCTGATGAGTGCTATTTTCTTCTTTGAATGTCTATGGTTTCAGGGCTTACTACTCTGCATTGAACAACCAATTACAGAGGCACTTTTCTCTGGGCTTGTCTAATTCTCCTTATTTATACACTCATTAGATATTTGTGGTCATTGTTCAGTGCTGGTATTCTGCATAAAATTACTCTTTCGTGTAAACATTGTGATTGATATTCATTTATTTCCAACTTTAATTCTATAAATTCTCACAGAGAATTTGGCACAGCAGAATTCTTGGTATTCTGGAATTTATTATCATTCTACACCCTTTTCAGAGGTTTTTCCTGATCCCTAGATGCAGAAACTGAGATGTAGATTAATCCTTTGGGACCTGGCTTCCACAATCTGTTGTTGTCTACCTTGAGTCCAGGCCTGGGTTTCTGGGATAGTTTCCATTTGAAGTAAAGAGGAATGAGAATCTTTACTTACTATGGAGATCTACTTACACTTCTCTCTGGTTATAAAGATAAAGGAGGGTATTGTGCTTGTCTAGCAAGTCTGTAGTATTAGGTACTTTTCTAAAATCCATGATCTCACTAGTCCTGGGCACTTGATAAGGTTTCCAGTACCAGGAATGATTTGCCTCCTGATGTGCCATCCTTGAGTCCTAACAGACAGCTATTGGTTGTCATTGATAAGAGTGTCACTTCTTGTACCCTTTTACTTATCTTGAAATACTTCCATTGTCATTCTTCATAAGTGCTTTTTCTGGGTAGGGTTGTTTGTTTCTCCTCCTTGGCATCCTAAATAATATTTTCTATAACAGGGAGAAAGAAATGACAAGAAAGAAAATTTAGGATCTTATATCCAGTTAGATTATAACACTGCTGTAATAACTGTACTGCAGTTTCAGCCATATGGACCCACCCACAACCTCTGAGATGCAACCAAACTCAGAATACAGAATTTATATTGTTTTAGCAATAACATTGTCAGCCTGACAAATCACTCAAAAGCAGTTTTCTCATTCTTTATATTACCTATTTGTTAGTTTATCATTCCTGTGAGGAATCTATTAGCCCAAGTAACTTAGGTTCCTTTAAGATAGAAATTTCTGTACACATATATATGTATATACTTACATTGACATGTTTTGAGTAAAACTTTACGTAAATATAAAATATAAATACAAAATAAAATTTAAAAATGAATTTAAATATGAACCATAGAAGATTTATCAAATGTCTTTGCTCTTATTTCACCTTCCTGACCTGTTCCCCTGTTGTATTAAATTATCTCCCTCATCCCCACTTGGAACCTTGGCCCTATGGTTTTGTTTTCATCTTTGTAGCACCTTTATCCCTCATTAACTTCCCAATCCACAGTCCTAATGTGCATATGGTTCCTTTACACTGTCCTGATGTCTTTGTTTACTCAACATTCTAAACTCAGATCTATAAATTTGTTGCTGGGAATTCCAGATAAATAAGAAAATGTGGTTTCTGGTGTCTTGGTCTGGGTTGTCTCACTTGATGTGAACTTTCTTGCTTCATTTCATTCACTTGCAAATTTCGAGACTCATTTTTATTTACAGCTGAATCGTGATCTATATTACATGTTAAACACTTTCATATTCAATCCTCAGGTGAAGAGTATTAAGGTGGTTTACATTTTTCAGCTATTGTGAATTGAGCAACAGTTAACATGACCTAGAAAATGTCGTTGAATAAGAAATCAATTCCTTTGGACATGTGACAAGCAGTTGTATAGTTGTTTCATATGCTAGATTTACTGTCAACTTCTTGACAATCATCCACAATGGTTTGTAGAGTTGTACAATTTAGCAAACCTTCCAAGAGTGAATGAGTGTTACCTTTTCCCTTCACCCCTTCCTGCTTCTTCTGTTTGTTGTCCTATTCTTGTTTTTATATACTTTTACATATTCTTCATTTTTTTCAGTCAGATAATCCCTTTCAGACTTGCTTAGATCAGGACTATAATACATAGTTGACAGTCCTCGGTAGAATGATAAAAATCTATTCATTTTTAGAGATCAAAATTATAAAACTTTTTATAAATTATGTATTGAAAATGAACATATTTATTAAAATGCATGTGAAAAATATTTAATTATTTTAGGGCAGTCAAAACATAATATATGATTGGTATCTTGCTGGTTGAAATTAATCACTTTACTACATGCATTGTAAATATTTTTATCATTAATTTAAACATGATAATTAATTTAAAACTGAATTTTAATAAAACTTATTTTCAAACATTGCCATGATGTCACTTTGAAGTGTCATGTCAATGGTACCCGCCATGCTTTTCTTCTCCTCTGCTCTTGCTCTTTCTCCCTTGCTAAGTTCTGGTCTTTGAGACGCTAGAGTTTGCTTAGGTCTTGAGCTTCTAATGACTGCTGTTTATCCTGCTCTTCTCCATGACACTTGATTTCCATTTTGTTTGATAAAGGTTCTAGAGTCAATCCATTCCCAAGCTTCCTCTGATTCTCTTGAGGTACTTTTGGTTCCTTTGGATTCTGTTCCAGGTGTTTCCGCATCTGCTGCTTCTGAGTCTGGGCTTTCGCTTCCTTTTCCATTGCAGCTTTTCAAACTGGCTGAAAAGCTCATCTGAAGATTTTAGTAAACTTGATTTCACTGGCTTGCATAAACTTTTCCAAGACTCTGCATTCGTAATCTTCATATCCTTCGGCACATGAACATGAGTCTGGCTCTATCATTGTGGAATTCTCAGCAGAGGTACGCACCACAGTAGGGCCATTCCAGACTTGTTTGGAATCACCTGAAAGAGACTGAGTCTGCACAGATGCAGTCTTCTCCATGGTCTGCAGATGTCCTGACATATCATAGCCATTCACCTGCTGGGATTGCTTCTGTGGTGCTGCACATGGTGGTGTAGCCTGCTGAGCAAGCCTAGGGTCAGCAGAGCTGCATCTTGCACAGAAAATTGTATCTTTATATTCTCTTTCAGAGGTAAATCATTCTGTTTTGCATCAGTAAATTTAGGAAACATTTCTGGTTCTGAATCGCTGCTGTCAGAGGAACTTGAATCACTGCTGCTGCTCGTGGACCACAAGCTGCTGCTGTTGGGGCTGTTGCTGTCACTCAGGCAGGTACAGCTCACCAGCTGGGGTTGTAGGTGGCACGGACAGGGGCTGGGGCTTCTCTTGGAGTTTAGCTGGTTGTTGATGTCCAGCAACTGCCTCTCCAGCTCCAGTTTCTTTCTGGGAATGGAGCTCTTTCTTAGAGCAGATGACCTTCGCTTGGGGCTTCAGTGACTGCTTCCGCAGGCAGGCAAGGACATACTTCTCCAGTCTCAGTCAATCTCGATCTCGTCTGGGTTGGAGTTTCTCAGGGAAAGCTCCCTTGACTGTTATATGAACTATGTGCCCAAGCTTTTCCCTAGAAAGTTTGTTTATGTCCAGACTCAACTGTCTTTTCTCACCATAGTTCATGGGCTTCGCGTTATCTTCATCTTCAGATTTCAAAGGTGGCTTCTTCTTTTTTGGTTGAATGCTCTAGGGCCTTTCTTTCTGTTTCGTTAGTTTAAGCTTTTTCTTTGAATTATCATCTATTATAAACCTTTTTTTCTTCTTTTCAGTGCCCTTCTAGACTTTTCATTTTTATTTATTTATTTATTTAGCTTATGTAATGGAACTTGGGACACAACTTGTAGCTGCTGATGAACAGCAATAAGTGTTCCTGAAGCTTGGCGAGGTGCTGCACTTGCCCATCCTCAGAGTCTTCAGAAGAGTAGTCCTCCGAGGAGGCTTCGCTGCTACTCTCTCTATTGAGGGTTTTCGCACCTCTTGCAGGGCAAGCTTAGGTATTGACAGAGACTGTTCCTACATTCATGGCAACTCTGGCCCCAAAATAATCACACAGAAATTATATTATTTGCAATACTGTTTGGTCAATACCTTAAGTATATCTTTACCCTAAACTAACCAATCTCCATTAATCTCTGCATTACCACAAGGTCATGGCCTATTGGAAATTTCTCAGTGAGCACCCATCAAGGCCTCTGTCTCCTGTGGTGGCTACATGGCTTCTCTCCAACTCTGCCTACTCTCTCTCTCCCTCTACATCTCTGTTTAGATTTCCTACCTTGAGGTACTCTGTTAATTCATTAGCCAAAATTAGCTTTATTCATTAACCAATAAAATCAACACATATACAGAAGAACTTCCCACATCACTCAGGAACCCTCAAATTTCATCCTTTTATG
The DNA here is from genome assembly GCF_982192425.1 of Myodes glareolus. Lineage (NCBI taxonomy): Eukaryota > Metazoa > Chordata > Mammalia > Rodentia > Cricetidae > Myodes > Myodes glareolus. The sequence continues at coordinate 123,784,875 of NC_142053.1, forward strand.
TCAATTCTCAGGAGTTAGTCAGCTGCTTTTTCAGACATGTTATTTCCTTGCACCGAAGCATCTCAAATATCTTAGTTTAGCCCAGAGATCCTCTTTTTTATTATTTCTTCACCTCAAGAAAAACAAGTATATAACCCACATTCAGCACATTATATAGAACATGGCAATGAAATTAGATCTAAAGGCTTACACTAAAAACACTTTGTTGAATGAGGCATCTCCCATGAAACTAAAATGATACAAAATTTTGAGACAGGATCTACATATGTAGCACTGCTTTGCGTGTATCTCTGAAACCACCATGGTCAGCAGGGTAATGATCCGCAGGAAGCAAGAAGGTAGTTTGGAACAAAATGACTAAATAATCTTTGTTTGTCTGACACTAAGAAGTTTATTCTAGCAATATTTGGGCACCACACAATTGGGTGAAAACTGGCCTTGTATTTTATTAACTCAATGACATGTACACAATAAATCACAAAGTATGCTAAATAAAGATCCAGTGTGAATACATCAAAACTTGTTAGAAAACACAGGTGAAACCTTCCATAAAGATAGGTTCTATAAATTGCCTACATGTGACACATTCCATAATAATGGGTGCTACAGAATGACTGCATGCAACACCTTCCACTAAGTTAGGTTCTGTAGACTAATGAGATAAATCGAAGATCACTATAAAGGTTGCTGCAGGAATTCCTACCACCAGCAGCCTTCAAGCTACCCACACACTTTGGCTTGGCCTCTCATATTATTATGCCAATGTAAATCACATGTGCAACCTCGTTTCTGGCTGCAGGATTTGGTTGCTGTTCCTCATTCCAGCAGAGAGTTGTGATCTGTGAGTCTACCCCTAAATAAATAACCTTCTATTATTCTTAATTCTGAGCTAGGATGGGATTTCTTTTAAGCATCCTTCTTCATCCAGGGCCCCATGTGGATTTGGATTTCACAGCTAAGGGGTGAACGACCCGAAGGCCTAACCAGTCCACAACTCAGAAAGTCTCTCAACCCTGCCTGCTTGTCTTACGTTTACCTATGCAGTATTTTTAAAAACCCCTCCACAGCAGAGCTAACTGTGTGCAGCAACTTAAAAATTTCCAAAGCTCGTGAACATCCTCCTCTTCTACTACTGCATTCCATGCCTCATGGTTTCTCTTGTGCAGCTTCTGGTTTGTGCTCCCTGCCCGAGAGTTCTGGGCTTCTTGCTTCATGTCTGGAATTGATTTAATTGTTTTTAATTTGTCAATCAAAGCATATTTCTCACTATTTAATCAGTACCAAAGCAAGAAACTAAAGTGGCTCAGGACCATTCCTGTTGCCATCTGTTGCATCGCAGCTAGTCACCACTCTGCAACTAGATATCTGCTGGTCAATAAAAATTATTACACCTAAAACAATTTCCCAGATCTCATAAAGGGTAATTAATAAATAAATATGGCAAATTACATTAACATTGAAACTTTTGGTAATTTTTTTTGCTAGTACTATGAACTGTATTTTGCAAGGCTTATATGGTTATGATGATACATCCATTTATTGGATACTGGGACTCAGTGTTTTTCTTCATATTATACCCATGAGAAAATGACTTGATAACAGAGCCAAGAATGAGGTACTTTTAGAAATGATACAGTCTTTACAAACTAATAATGAACAGCTTGTTAACAGGATTAATACCATTGAAAATCTAAAGTTACCTGAAAAAATTAATACAATTGAAAAGGGACTGACAAAATTGAATCCGTGTCTAAAGGTTCTGAGAAATTACTTGAAACACTTCATACAGTTGATTTTGACATTTAAAATTTGTTAAAAAGTTATGATAGGTTAGCAGATAGAGTATCTCTTCAGTATGTCATTCTGCACACTATCCAAATAATGTTCAAAGAAGAGGTGTTATCATTAAAGAAAAAAACTTCAGACCTTGGAATGACAAATCCAGAAAGAGGACCAAATGCTAGAGGCATCTGTGAAATCACGAGCAATATATACAGGCCAATGATATAGAACAATTCTGTATTCTGTCAATTATGTTTTAAATAAATGCTGATTGCTCAGTAGCCAGGAAACAAGTATAGGCGGGACAACCAGATAGGAAATAGAGGTGCGGCAATGAGAACAAGAGAATTCTGGGAAGGAGAAAGCCCATTCCTCCCCAGTCCTCTTCAGACACTGAAGAAGCAGAATATGATCTGCCCTGCTGAAAAGGTAAAGAGCCATATGGCTAACATAGATAAGAATAATGGGCTAATATAAGTTATAAGAGTTAACAAGAAACCTGAGCTAAGCGGGCAATCAGTTTATAACTTATGTAGATCTCTGTGTGTTTTTCTTTGGATCTAAATGGCTGTGGGACCTGGTGGGAGGACAGAAATCAGGCAAGACAGAAAGCTCAGTCTACAGGCCAGGAGACTTGGGCTTTACAAAAGATAATAGTAAAAAGATTTGAAATGATTGAGGAAATTTTTAGAGCTGATGGACAGGGAAAGAAGGCTCAAGGACAGGATTTAACATCACCAGCAACTGTCAGAGTTTTAGCTTCCTACCCTGTAATCTACTCAGATGAAGCATTGAGATCTAAAGGCCCAAAAGGATCTAAAGAAGGTAGATGGATACCTATAGAAATGAATATTCTAAACTAAATTAAGCAAGCTGTTGTAACTTATTGCTTGCATTCCACATTTGTTAAGGAAATGATAAAGACATGGTCTTTAAGCATTAAGGTGACACCACATAACTGGCTTCAGTTAGTTTTGGCAGTCCTGGATGATAGGCTCCATTTATGTTTGAATGTTATTTCAGAGAGGAGGGTTAAATTTTAGAACAACATGGAAAAGCAAAGGGACTTGAGACTTCCCAGGATCAAATTCATGATGAGGGCACTTATGCTGAGTGACAGGTTCGAGCTCTTTATAATGAACAAACCTTGTTCCTATGCCACAAAGCAGCCTTAAATGCTTAGGACAGGATTCAAGAACTAGGAAAAGGAAGGCAATCATACACTATGGTGAAACAAGGCCAGAGAGAACCCTTTAGTGACTTTTTACAAAGATTAACTAAAGCTGTTCAAATAAGAGAAAGAGACCCAGATGCTAGATGAGTACTTACTGAATCTCTGACTCTTGAAAATGCTAACTTAGAATGCAAAAAGATACTTGGGCCTTTATAGGTTATATCAGCACCTATGGATGAATGGATCTTGCATACAATGAACATTGAGACAGTTGACTATTATACTGAATCATGGGTAGGAGAAACATTTTTCAAAGGAATTGAGGACATATAAAAATGTCAAATGTTTCAACTGTGGTAGAATATACATGTGAGAAGAGATTGTACACAAGGAATTCCTAGGATATTCCCTCTAATAATGGTAAAAATGGGAGGACTCATCCTTCAGTTATATATAGAAGATATGGCAAAGGCCAACTTTGAACCAATGAAAACAGATCAACAAAGGTCAGACAAAGCAATCCTGTAGCATGTAGGGCCTGCTTGTTTGTGTTTCTGTCCCTGCCTGGTACCCCACAACCGGCAGGCCCCAGAGAAAATCAACCACACAGATCTCTATAAGTTATAAAGCTGATTGGCATATTAGGTCAGGCTACTTATTAGCTAATGCTCACATCTTGATTAACCCATTTTCTGATCTATTTTAGCCATGTGGCTCAGTACCTTTTTCAGTGGGGCAGATCATATCCTGCTGCTTTACTGGTCTGGGCAGGAGTGGGAGGAATCAACTTCCTCCTCCCCAGAATTCTGCTCTCCTTGCATCATTTCCACTTCCTGTCTGTTTTTCCCGCCTATACCTCCTGCCTGGCCTATCAGCATTTATTTAAAACATGATTGACAGAATACAGAAAATTCTCCCACACCACAACCCAATGTCATCGGCAAACTCCTTGAGAAGCCTGTTGCAGGTTCCCAAGCCAAAAGAGGTCCAATCATTCCAGGTCATCATGGAGGACATGTTTCACCAGGAAAATTAAGAAATCCAGAACCTTCTGTAAAAAGTCATACTGTTCTTGGTGATGGCATAAACATGGAAGACATATCAAAAATTCTGATAGAAAATAGGAAACATATATACTGGAAGACTTCTATAAATGATCAAAGATCAAAGCTAAGAGTGTGTATAAATTATATTGTAATTGTTGGTTTGATAGATACATGTGTGTATGAGAGTATCATTACTCCAGAAATTTGGCAATCTAAATTGGCCTCTTTGCTACATCCACGGCTATCATGCCAGTGTAGCAGAAATGCTTACTGAATGGACTGTTCCCGTAAGGATTGGGATTTGGGTTTCACGGAGATACGACCCTGGCTGTCCCTTGGCAATCAGCTGTGGTTATGATGCCACCTGAAGTTGCTACCTGCACTGACTCGATCTTGCTGTCTTTGGCACCGATATGTTTGTCTTTTTCTTGTCTTTCTGTGATCCTTGCATATTGCCAACAGATCAGACTATTCCAGGCAGTTACAAATACAAACAGGACTGCTGAAGACATTTTGAGCTCTGCCCCACTATTCATTAAAGCCTTAAAAGAAGTAGCCAGTTCTGGGAATTGACAGGGTCATTATTAGAATAATTCCTTGATGATGTGGAGCAAGAGGAGTGAATTTTACTAGGAAAAACCTTAGAAGCCTTCTACAGGAAAACAACATTAGGCATTTGCCTGGGAAATATGTGCAGTTGTAAACAGAAGGCCTATGAAACCTTCCTTGTGGGAAGAAAAAGACCTAACCTAAGCTGACAACATCTGAGCCCGAGAATTAAGAAGGGAGGAGAGTTGAGATTAGTGATGTGGAGCGGATTTCAGAGAGGATCGAGACTATGTCTTTGAAATTTCCTAGCAGAAAGTTTTCCCAAGAAGATAGTGGTCTTCTTCTTTCCCACCCAGAAGCACAAGGTCACATAGATCAAACCAGCCAGCCACCTGGTACAAGCTGATAAAGATAGCCTAGCTCAAGGGCAATGGCCTCTCTGAAGGCAAGAAAGAGAGTCAAAATATGAGAGGGCAAAAGTCCTTGTACCCATGCCAAAGCATGTTCAAAGATTCTTTTTGTAAACTGTTTTATGCTGTTCTTTTTTATTCTATGATTTGATGATGTATGCCTTTGCCAAGTTCTTTGATTGTAAAAGAATACAAAATCTTGCACTGATAAAAGTAAAATTGCAGCAGCATTTTTCAATCACATTGAGGGTGTCTGTCTGTCATTCATTGTCGTTTTCTGAATTCTCCTGAGCCTTCGCCCTGATTCTCCCATGGTCTGAGTGGCTCACCTGAGGCAGTCTGTGGCACCACTTCAAGAGGCAGATGTTCAATTACAAGAAATTGGAACCATATCTCAAATTAAACCAAGCACAAGATGGGTTGACTGCATAGGACCAGAAGTTCAGAGAAGGAAGTTAAGGCCATATGTGGCTAATATTGCAGTAAATTTATGGGTTGTGACCTGCTACAGCAATGAAATAGCCAGATTAATATTTCTGCCATCCCAGGAACTCATAATTCTGGGAAGGATATTTTAAGGTACTATATACAAAGGTCTCCAACTGTTCAGGTACAAAAATACAAAGCTACTAGCAAACCTCTAGAGGCACCAACAGCCTTACCTTTAAAATGGTTAACTCACAAAACAATATGGGTTAAACAATGGGCTTTAACTGAACAAAATCTGCAGGTTTTAGAAAAACTGGTACAAGAGCAATTAAATGCTCATCATATTGAAGAATCAACCAGCTTGTGAAAAAGAAATCTGGTAAATAGAGAATGGTTTCAGACCTAACAACTGTCAGTAAGGTAATTCAGCCTGTGAGCCCACTACAATCAAGCATTCTTCTGCCATCTCTATTAACAAAAGGATGGCCTCTAATAGTTATTTATTTGAAAGATTGTTTCTTCACTATACATTTATAAGAAAAGGATAGAGAGAGCTGCCCTATTTCAGTGCTGAGGAGTTCTATCCAGAGCTGTCCCTATTTCAGTGCTGAGGAGTTCTATCCAGAGGTGAGTGTGTGGTAGCTGGGGCGTGTAACATGAGGGGCTGTTTGTTGGGGGTTTTCTGTCCCGTCCGGTTCCCCCAGCTATTGAGTCCCAGAGAAAAATCACACACAGATCTCTTTAAGTTATAAAGCTGATTGGCCCATTAGGTCAGGCTTCTTACTGGCTTACTTTCACATCTTGATTAACCCATTTTTCTGATCTATGTTAGCCATGTGGCTCAGTACCTTTTTCAGTGGGGCAGCTCACATCCTGCCGCTTTGGTGATCTGGGCAGGAGTGGGAGGAATCAACTTCCTCCTCCTCAGAAGTCTCCTGCTCTCCTTGCATCATTTCCACTTCCTGTCTGGTTTTCCCACCTACACCTCCTGCCTGGCCAATCAGCATTTACTTAAAACATGATTGACAGAATATAGACAATTCTCCTGCACCAGAGGCGGACTGTCCCAGAAAAGAGCACAGCACTCCCCCTTCAGTTTCTGCAGCAGGGTATTTGTGTTCCGCTGGAATCTTCCCTGCCCCCACTGTCGCCCTTTTGTCTCCTGTGTCCTTGGAATACCAGCTGTCCCTATTTCAGTGCTTAGGAGATCTATCCAGAGTTTACATGGCAATACAAAAAACCCAGGAGAGCCAAAACAGTCTTATACAATAAAGGAACTTTTGGAGGCATTACCATCCCTAAATTCAAACTCTATTACAGAGCTACAGTATTGAAAACAGCTTGGTATTGGCATAAGAACAGAGAAGTCGACCTATGAAATCAAATAGAAGGCCCAGATATTAACCCACAAACCTATGAACACCTGATTTTTGACAAGGGAGCTAAAGGTATACAATGGAAGAAGGAAAGCATCTTTAACAAATGGTGCTGGCATAACTGGATGTCAACCTGTAGAAGATTGAAAGAAGATCCATATCTATCACCATGCACAAAACTCAATTCCAAATGGATTAAAGACATCAACATTAATCTGACCACTTTGAACCTGATAGAAGAGAAAGTGGGAAGTAGTCTACAAGACATAGGCACAGGAGACCACTTCCTAGGTAGAACCCCAGTAGCACAGACAATAAGAGAATCGATGAATGAATGGGACCTCCTGAAACTGAGAAGCTTCTGTAAAGCAAAGGACACTGTCAGTAAGACAAAACGGTTACCCTCTGACTGGGAGAAGATCTTCACCAACCTTTCATCAGACAAAGGTCTGATCTCCAAAATATGCAAAGAACTCAAGAAACTAGACACTAAAACTCTAATTAACCCAAATAAAAAATGGGGTACTGATCTGAACAGAGAATTCACAACAGATGAACTTCAAATGGCCAAAAGACACTTAAGGTCATGCTCAACCTCCTTAGTGATCAGGGAAATGCAAATCAAAACAACCTTGAGATACCATCTCATACCTGTCAGAATAGCTAAACTCAAAAACACCAATGATAGCCTATCCTGGAGAGGATGTGGAGTGAGGGGAACACTCATCCATTTTTGGTGGGAATGCAACCTTGTGCAGCCACTGTGGAAATCAGTGGCGGTTTTTCAGGAAACTGGGAGTCACCCTCCCTCAGGAATCAGCAATTCCACTCTTGGGAATATACCCAAGAGATGCCCTATCATACTACAAAAGCATTTGTTCAAGAATGTTCATAGCTGCAATATTTGTAATAGCCAGAACCTGGAAACAACCTAGTTGCCCCTCAATAGAAGAATGGTTTAAAAAGGTGTGGAACATATACACATTAGAGTTTTACTCAGCGGTAAAAAACAAGGACATCTTGAAATTTGCATGCAAATGGATGGAAATAGAAAACGCTTTACTGAGTGAGGTAACCCAGACCCAAAAATATGTACTCACTCATAAGTGAATTCTAGCCATAGTTAAAGGTCTTTGAGCCTATAATTCGTGATCCTAGAGAAGCTAAATAAGAAAGTGAACCTGAAGAAAATCATATAGTTATCCTTCTGGATATTGGAAGTAGAGAAGATTTCCAGGCAAACTTGGGTGCACAGGGGTTGGAGAGGTGGAAGTAAGGGGAGAGGGCTAAAGAGAAGGAGAGGGGGAGAATTGGTGATAGCTTGGGGGAATGGGATCAGGGGGAGGGAGGAAGAACGGTTATGGGGGCAGGGAGGTATATATCTCAACTAAGGGAGCCATTTTAGGATTTGCATGAGACTTGATTCTGGAGGGGTTCCCAGGCCCAAGAAGAGGTCCCCATATTGTTCCCTGGACAGCAGAGGAGAGCGTTCCTGAACTGGCCTTGGCCCATAACCATACTGATGAATATTTTGCATATCACCATAGAACCTTCATCTGGCCATGGATGGAGATAGAGAAAGAGGCATACATTGGAACACTGGACTTAACTTCCTACGTCCAAATGAGAAGCAGATGGAGGGAGAATGTGAGCAAGGAAGGCAGGATCAGATGGAGCCCTCATCCAACGATGGATGGAGATAAGGACGGAGACCCACATTGAAGCACTGGACTGAGCCCCCAAGGTCCAAATGAGGAGCAGAAGGAGGAAGAACATGACAAAGGAAGTCAGGACCGCGAGGGGTGCATTCACCCACTGATACATGGGGACTGATCTAATGAGAGCTCACCAAGGCCAGCTGGACTGGGACTGAACGAGCATGTGATCAAACCGGATTCTCTGAACGTGGCTGACATGGGGGCTGACTGGGAAGCCATAGACAATGGCACTGAGTCTTGTTTTTTCTGCATGTACTGGCTTTTTGGGATCCTAATCTGTTTGGATGCTCACCTTCCTAGACCTGCAGGGAAGGAGGAGGAACTTGAACTTCCCACAGGGAAGGAAACCCTGACTGCTCTTAGGACTGGAGAGGGAGGAGGAGAGGGAGTAGGGGGAATGGGAGAGTATTGGGAGGAGGGGAGAAAGTGGAAATTTTTACAAATAAATAAATAAGTAAATTTAAAAAAAAGAAAATAAAAGGATAGAGAAAAATTTGCCCTCACAGTGTCTACTTATAATAATTCTCAGCCTCCTAGGTAATATTAATGGACCCTTCTCCCAAAAGGAATGCTCAAAAACCCCACTCTGTGTCCATACTTTGTCAATCTGCCATTGAAATAAAATGTAAGCAAATTTATAAGTCTATAATTTACCATTACATGGATGACATTTTGTAAATTAAATCAAATGCAGATGCTTTAGAAAGAATCTTTAAGGAAGTAAAGAATGTTTTGCCTAAATGGGGATGACAAATTGCTCCTGAAAAAAAATACATAGAGGAGATTTTACCAATTATCTAGGTTATAAAATAGGTTTACAGAAAATTAGACCACAAAAGGCCCAAATTAAGAGAGAGCAGGTGTGAACTCTTAATGAATTTCAAAGACTGTTAGGAGACATTTCCAGGCTGCAACTGGCTGTTGGGATAACACCTGATCTAATAATTCATTTAAACAAAATATTAAATGGTGATAAAGACTTGACTAGTGTCAGAGAATTAAAAGCTGAAGGAGAAAAGAAATTGTCAATAGTTGAGGAGAAATTACAGGAGGCACATGTGAATAGGATGAATTCTAATCTTTAATTGTATTCTAGTCATATGGATTTTCAGAATTTCTCCTACAGGAATTTTAATGCAAAGGGAGAATATTATCTTAGAATTGACCTTTTACCACGTTAAACAGATAAAAAATTAAAAACTTAGGTGGAAAAAGTCTCTGAATTAATTATAAAAGCTAAATTGAAACTTTGTCAATTAGCAGGTATAGACCCAGCAGAGATTATAGTGCTTTTTACTACTGAAGAAATAAAAATTGTTGTAGGAAAACAATGAACATTTGCAAAGAACTTGTGCTAATATTTTAGGAGAGATTAATAGCAACTATACTAAAAGTGATACAATTAACCTTATAAAGAAGACTACCTGGTTCCTTCTCTGTGTTGTATGGGACACACCAATAACTGGAGCCTGAACATTTTATACTGATACAAATAAATCAGGAAAGGCATGTTACAAATCAGAAAAATTAAGTAAGTTGGAACAAAGTTCTTATAATTCTGTTGAGTAGGCAGAATTATATGCTATTCTCATGGTGTTAAGGGATATTATAAACCTCTTAATGTAGTTACTGATTCAGAATATGCAGGAAGAGTTGTTTTGCACACTGAAACTGCAGAATTTATACCATATGATACAGAATTGACTTCATTATTTATACAAGTTCAAGACATAAACAGGAATAGGCTTTGTCCCATATACATAACATGCATCTTATATCATATGGGTCTGCCAGGTCCTCTAGAACAAGGTAATGCAGAAATTGATCAATTATTGATTGGAAGTATATTTCAGGCTTCAGAATTTCATAAAACATCATGTCAATAGCAAAGGTTTAAAGCAAGAGTTTTCTATTACATGGCAACAAACTAAGGAGATTACAAAGAGATGTCCTACTTGCTCTTTCTATAACCAAACACTATTGGCTTCAGGGAGTAAACCTAAGGGTACTCAAAGAAATGAGACCAGGCAGATTGATGTGTTCAAATTTACAGAATTTGGTAAATTAAAATATGTGCATCACACCATAGACATGTATTCAGGTTTTCAATGCATAGCTGCTTTAAGCTCAGAAAAGGCTGACTAAGCAAATACACATTTATTAGGAGTTATGGACATTATGGGTATACCTGCACAAATAAAGACAGATAATGGGCCAGTATATGTCTTTAAAAATGAAACAGTTTTTGCTCATTATAATATTAAACAGATTACAGGTATACTACACAATCTTACAGGTCAGGCATTTATAGAAAGATCAAACTGAACTATAAAGGATATGTTAAAACAAACACAAAGGGACGGAAAATATTCCCAGAAATGATTACATAATGCTTTATTAACCTTGAAGTTTCGTGGTGCTAATGAGAAAGGGACAACAGGAGAAGAGAGACATTATATAATAGAAAAGTCTTCTGAAGTAAATTGACCAATGCATTTCAAGGATGTATTGACCTCACAATGGAAACCAGGAGATGTTCTACATTGGGGAAGGGGTTTTGCTCTTGTTTCCACAGGAGAAGAAATACTATGGATACCACCACAATTGATAAAGATTCACGTTAAAAGGGAGAATCTTCTTGACAAAATGAAATGACAGCTCATCCACAATAGTGACAATCATACAGGTGGTAAGGAAACCACATAAGGGTTGTGGCAGGGTTCTGTTCTTGTCTTTGCAGGAAAATACTCATCTTCAAAAGGTCAGGAGACCCTGCACATCTAGATACCTAAAGAGGAAAAGATAATTATCCAGATACGATCAGAAAGCAAAGAGAATTATGACTTATAAGGACATGTCATCTGAGGATAAGAATCTCAAAACATAAACTAAAATAATTATCATGATTCACTCAAAAATCAAAGCTGGCTTTGGAATTGGGCACTGGCTCTGTCCTTATCTACATCTGAGCATGTTGTTAAAATAAAAATTCAGAGTTTCTGTCTCATGTCAGGATCCTTGATATGGGACAGAAGGAAAAAGATTTTAGAGAAAAAAAAATACTTTTCTTTCTACCTATTTTTGTCTCTATGGTACCATTCATTGAATATGTATATACATATATATGACTGTATAAAGAATGTTAAAGTTTTCCACAATGAACAATGAATTTTCCTGCAGTAATCTTTGAAGTTTAAAGGAAGACGATGGGGCCCCAGCACAACAACTCCACATGGTTGATACGATGTCATGATGCTGATAGCGCTACTATAAGACCTGTTTTGAGTACCAGCTGGTTAAGATAGTTTCAACTTGGATTGATGAATTGGTACACTTTTTTTTACAACGTTCTTGCCAGACCTCCAAATAGGAAGCTTAGAAAAACCCTACTGAATACTCAGAGACTATTTGCAATTATATCAGAGAGTAATCTTGGAACTTAACCATCATTTAAATTTCACAGGATCCCACAGAAAGAATTTCACCCCCATGACAGCTGGAAGTAATTCTAGAAGATGACATCCCCTCTCCCAACAAAGATTGTCTTCAGGGTTAGGGACAACATATAGGTGTTGATTATAATTGGCATAGTGTTGGGGGTGAGGGAAAAATTATGTAGGCTCAGGGATCTCTTTGAAAAAAGGGAGCTATTGGATGTGATAATTGATTAGTGTGAGCTTACTAGCACTAATAGTAATAGTGACTAATAGAGTGACTACTTGTGAGCTATTATTTGTAGGTAATTTACATTGTTATAGATTCTTGTATATTGATGAAACTTAAATTATATTGAGTATGTTCTTATTTTCATCAACAATATTGGTATATCTAGACAAAGTTATTTAGTCATATTGTATGCATGCATCCTATCATTGCTTAAAACATTTTTGTATATTGATCAATTTTTAGGATATACCTATCATATTGCAATGTACATTTCTACCTCTGATCAAGATACTTATAATTTTATACGTTTTGAAGTCATTGTCCTCATTTGTTGCACAGTTATTTATTGTATAATATTCTATTATGAAGTCTTAGCCTTTAAGTGATATAAATATAATAATTATAGATCAATAGTCATCTGTTTGTCATACTTATAGTTAGGCTAATCTGGCTTTTTTAGATACATAAAGATTGTATTCTGCATAAATAGGTAATCTTCAACCGCTTCAAAAAGCTGTCGAACATGACATTTTCATAAGTTAGGGTTCTGTTGAAGTGAGACAACTGCTCCTGGCAGTACTGATCTTTTCCCGAGAGAATGTTGAGGACCAAAAACACTCCACTTGGAGCTTGTTTTCTTCTGTCAAAACTTGCCTTTGGGCAAGGAACTGCCCATGAATTGACTACTGAAAAAATGCACAATGTCCAGACAGGACAAGCAGGGTACAAGAAAAAAGAGTGTCAAATCTTGCCAAGAGAGGATAAGACAGTTTTGAAAATTTTCTTGCCTCTGAAAGTTGTCTGTCAGTTATTCTATTCTGCTCCAACATTGAAAAGGAGAATTTAGGTGATTGCCCAGATAACCAGTTGTCTCTGTCATTTGTTGCACATTTTGGAAGTTGTTTTTACACTTTATGCTTAGTCAAGTAATATTATTTCCCTTCCAGATCGTTGATGCTATTTGAAATGGGATTTTGCTCATGATAGCTTTCTAAGGTGGCTTTGTTGGTAGTAAATAGAAAGGCTTTTAATTTTTGAAAATGATACTTTCCTTGTCAGGCTGCTGAAATTTTGACTCTACTTCATGTGTTTGGGTACAATTTTGGTATGTCTTAGGTTTAAGATCATGTCATCTGAAAACGGGGTTAATTTAGATTTATCTTTCATAGGTACATGATTTTAATGTCCTTCAGTTTTTGTATCGCTCACTGTAATGCATCCAACTCGACATTATAAAGGAATTGGGAGAGTGGGTACCTTGTCTTCTTCAAGATTTTAGTAGGCTTCCTTGCTGGTTTTCTATATATGGGCTGTGTATTGACAGGATGCTGTCAGAGACAACTTTTAATATTATGAAGCATATTTCCTCCATTCCCACTATTTTTTAAATTTAATTTTGAAAGTATGAGGCATTCTATCAAAGGTTTTTTCTTGAAATAATGAATTAATGGTGACATTATTGCCTTAATTATATAGTATGATTAGTCATATTTATAGAATTCTGTGTGTTGAACCCAGCCTGTACCTCTGGAATAAAGTCACCTTAATTATTGTGGATGATATGCTTGATATGAATATGTATTCATTTTTCTAGTACTTTATAAAGGTTTTCTGACTTTTTTATCACCAGTTACATTTTACTCTATGTGCATGTATATATGCACACATTAATATATGCATGTGTGTGTGCTGATTGGGATTAAATTAATACCGGCTATATATAGCATGTTTGGGAGTGATCCTTTACATTCTATGTTTTAAAAAAGGTCAACAGAGTTTCGCTGTAATTCTTCTTTGAAGGACTTGTGGTAAGACAGATGTTAGGATCCTCCCCACTGATTTTGATCATGGCTGAATCAGTTTTCACTTCCACCAACCAGGGCCAAGTGCAGCCATTTCCCCCACTGATTTTGATCATGACTGAATCTGTTTTCACTCCTACCAACCAGGACCTAGTACAGCCCTTTCTCTGCATCATAGACAAAATGTCTGAGTCGTTTCAATTTTATTTTCCTGATGCCTAAAGACATTGAACACTTGGAAGTGTGTCTCAGAAATTTATGTTTCACTTTCTGAGAACATGATTTTTAGTTTTATAATACATGTTTTGATATGGAGTCATGTGTTGTCTTGGTGTTCATTTTGCTGAGGAGATAGAAAAATGAAGATTCCTGCATTGTTAACGTGCAAAACTGACACTTTTGGGAGGCTTCAGGCTGTTGTAAGAGCATATCTGCAGAAACAATGCATTCTGCAACTTGATGAAGGAAGATTATTCCTGGTCACCATGAGAGTACTACCAACTAAGATCAGTATTTAAATCATCCCTAGTAGTCATGATTAAGAAATTACCATTCAGAATACATATAGAAATTACAATAGTTGATGCAAAGAACAATGATAGTGGAATGTTTATGGAACTAAGGATGATTTACATTCTACAGCTCAGGGTGTAATTTCAACTAATCACCTCTGAGTTACCTCTCAGATTGGGCACACTTTACCCGTGTTATCATGATGTGAATGGTGAGCTTTAGAGCTTCCATGCCTTTTGAAGTCTTGGCAGCTAAGAAAGCAACTTCTGATAGGAAAAGACATAGCCATATTCCCTTTACCTCTAAAATAAGACTTATAGGTAATAAGTAATTGAAGAATAAGGGGACAGCACTGGATACAAATGCATATTAGAAACTCTAAATGAACATAATTGGGTATAAATTTCTGTGTCAACCACTTCTTTCTTCATGCATACACATATTTACACATATATTGAAATGAATTTGTATATTCATGAAGAAGTTGGAGAAATTTCAAGAAGAGGACACAGGGATATCAGTAATTAGTAGGAGAACAAAGGTGATATGATGTAAATGTACACTGAATATACCAAATTATCAGAAGACATTGGTCAATTATTTTTTTCTAATGTAATGTCGTTTTGCAAGGCACACAATGAAAGTTTAAATAATGGGATTTTTCACAGAAGAATTGTCATTGTTTCTTATTCATGTCTCTTGTTTATGAATATTGAATGGACTTTGCTTTCTTAATATCTTCAGACTTCATTAAACTGTATGTATCAGCATCATCTAATATTTTTGTTTTTACTTATTCCAAGTCCTAAAACAAGATTGCCTCTGCCTTTTCTAATTTGATAGTTAACTACATCCAAAGGAATTGTTGTAATTCAAAGAAAAAATTTTAACCAGCACATGCATATTTGTAGGGCATGGTATCTATGGAATATCATTCTTATGAATTTATTCTTCAAAAGTAACTGACTCATATGTACACTATTAAAGCATTTCCTGATTCATTTGCTTACTGAAGTCACTTAACAAAGGATAATCTCCTCAGATAGACTCTGGAAAACATATTCCATCCTCTCTTTTAAATAAGGTGTAACATGGAGGCAGACCCAAAGACTTTGTTCTGTGAAATCTTTTAGAACGTTCAACTGCAAATCATAATTTTAAGCTGAAAGTAAATATGAAGCACAACATTCTTCAGTGTTCTTACTCATGGATCTCCAGTAATTATCACATTTCCATTTATTTAGATAAGATTAAGTAATATTGATATCATTTGTTACACCAGAGTGGTTATTTTATTAGTTTAATGAATATTTATGTGCTTTTTGTTTTTTATTTCTAATATTTTATTAAGAACACAAATATGATATAGAATATAATTTTATTGCTACTGAAAGTAATATTTAATCAAGTTGTTGAGTATGGAATAGTATACAGTTGAGACATAGAAGTTTTATACAAACAATTTCGTATTTTAACATTGAAAGTATTTTGGTATTTTGTCTTCAAATACATTTCTATTTTACTAAGTATTCTGAATGAAATTAACTTTCCTGCTACTGTTTACTCATCATTATATGCTATTGGCTCTTTCTAGAACTACTAAAATTTCTTCTAAAGTATTAAGTGTCCAGTGCTTTCTAACATGACTAGAATATGATGTTTCCAAACCTGGACCACAGAACATTCCTAATCTTTATTTTCTTGTAAACATATATATCAAAATTGGCAAGTTTAAAGATTTTTCCCATGTCATTTTTAATTTACTCGATTGCTTTTCTGAAAATCAAATAGTTAATCAAAAATGTTTGGATATATTCTACATTCATATACATTGGTGATCTGTTGTCCAAGAAAGGTAGACTTCATAAGCAGTAAAATGAATGTTATATTTAGCACAACATCACCACCAATAAACATGTTTTATTTAATTATTTTAAATTCTTTAGAGGAAAATGACATTTTCATTTTATATTTCATATATTTTAATGTTAATTATCATTCTTTTTTTTTTTAAATCAGGACCGCGAGGGGTGCAATCACCCACTGATACAAGGCGACTGATCTAATGAGAGTTCACCAATGCCAGTTGGACTGGGACTGAACGAGCACGTGATCCAACCAGATTCTCTAAATGTGGCCGGATTCTCTGAATGTGGCTGGCCCGGAGTCTTTCTGAAAAACCATTGACAATGACACTGGGACTTGTTTCCTCTGCATATACTGGATTTTTTGGGATCCAGTCTGTTTGGATACTCACCTTCCTGAACCTGGAGGGAGGGGGGAGGAACTTGAACTACCCACAGGGCAGGAAACGCTGACTGCTCTTAGGGAAGGAGAGGGAGGAGGAGAGGGAGTGGGGGGAGTGGGAGGGTGTTGGGAGGGGGGCAGAAATGGAAACTTTTATAATTTATGTGCTTTTTGAATGAGATCCTTTTCACAACATCTTTATTGCTTCTTGAAACACTTTATTTAATCATTCAAAAATATGAAGACCCTATAAATCATAAGAAGGGACTAGAAAGACAAATCAGGAATTAGGTATATGGTGTTCTGACTTCACAGGAGAGAAGACAATTCATTTAAAGAAATGGTGATTTTTATATGACATTAATTCCATGGTCAAGAGGATATGATGTATAATTCTATTCCTCCTGTCATCTGTACAGATATGAAAACAAAAATTAAAACATGATTGAACAGACAGGAAAGATTTCATCATTGAGAGTTCAAGGATGCAAAAATAAATATAACAGTATAATGAGTGTACAGAAATGATGTACACAAACAGTTCTTTTCTTAGAAATCACCAATACCTTATACTTTTGATTCTATAGAATCACTGTCAACAGAAAAAAATGACATTATGTGTCCCTACATGAAAATTTATATTGAGAGGTTTCAAGATATATACTAAAAATATTAACATCATTTCACCATATCTGTGACAAATAATACCCCACAATCTTAAGTAAAGTAAGATTTTTACAAATAACAAGGCACACTCTGTTGATGGAGTATTCTTCAATATAAGCATATTAGCAATTGTGAATTAGATAAAATTCTTCATATTTTTATAAATAAAAATATTTTATCTGTCATTTCTATCTCTATAATATTTCTCTTTTAAAAGACATATGATATGCAGTATCAATTTTGCTAATTTTCAGTTCACTTTTTCCTTGGTGTCATCCTTATCTCTAATTTTTACATAATAATCACAAATCCATTCAAATATCAAGTTGGTTAGGCATGGTCTCTGTTTCTACTTACCTACAGAAAGTCATTATTCAGGACAAGTATCTGCAAAAGAATATGAACAGGGTAAGGATTGACATAAATGTTTTCATTTCTGTCAATATGATAATAGATCCCCAAGGATTATATCTGGAAATAGAAGCTGAAAGATTGCATATGACTCTATATAATCTGAATCAGTGATTTTACTGAGTAGATATATAGGTAGATCGATTGATAGATAGATAGAGAGATAGAAAATAGACAGATTCATTATATATATATATTCTATATATATTCATTATATGCACATATATTATATATACACATATTATATGTATACATAATGTGTGTATAATGGATATATATAGAATATAATGTATGTATGTATATATATATATATATATATATATATATATAGAGAGAGAGAGAGAGAGAGAGAGAGAGAGAGAGAGAAATTCTATGGCCAAAATAATATTCATTATTCATTGTGGTTACCTGTAGCCAGAACTTCTCTAATGTTTTCTGTTGGAATGTTCCGTTCCTTAGCAAATTCCTCAAGTTTTTCATATTGTTCAGGAGTCAAAGTTTTACTTTTTCCTACAGTGTATGAAAGACAATGTCAAAGACATGTTCAAGAAATATGGAGAAATTATGTTGCTTGTTTAGTATCCCTGCATCATATGCAATACAAAGTCCCAACTGCTTCAAATTGATCTGTCCTGGGTGGATCAATACAGACAGTAGGATTTTCTCCAAATTCCATTTTCAGTGTTTCATGATGTATGCAAAAATCAAGCAACTTCTCTAAGGAATTCTCACATCTCAATCCTATGTATTTTCAAAAATATAACACTAAAGAATCATGAATATCTACCAATGAAACCTTCACATTTCTCCTGAGTCTACACTCTAGAGTTCATGATTTCTTTAGTACACACTTGGTCAAATGACACTCAAAATGGTTTAAATTTCCGGACAAATAATATTTGGATCCTTCTTTCTAGTAAGGAAACATGAACATACACACTTCCAGTAGCATTCACAATCACCAAGAGTCTTCAATGACCATGCTACTCAAATTACAATATAATGTAAAAGTTGGTCCACACAGCAATCATATTGTTATTTAGTGGAGAGGTGTTTGGAAACACCGTGATACTGTACTTGGAGTGTGAATCTGACTTAATCTCTATTTTCAGGGTGATACTTCTCTTACTACATCAGAAAACCCACTACCATTCTTACCAACAACAAAAATCAGGTTAGTTGTCTGGCCAGCTCTATCCACATTCTTACTGGTAAAGACTATGTTCTCTGCTGTTGCATGCACAGGTTCAAATATATTGTCACCTTCAACTGTAATAACAGAAATATTTCAATCTCAGTGTCACTCATTTTCTATTTTGTTTGATGTCACCTGTTGACTAAACATTAATATTGATCCCGACTCTAGCAGTCATCACTTATTCACTATCAAATGACACATGAGGGCAAAGGTATTCTTGTAGTCATTCATTTTGCATATCTAATCATAATGCAGTGACCAATTATTTCCACTCTTAAAACCTGATAGGGAATCCTAGGTTCATACACGTTCCCTTTTCTCTGAATTCCTTGTGTCAAGACCTGTGGGATCACTCTGTTGGGTAATCCTTCCCCTTTCAACCAGATTCAAAAGGACGCTTGTCAATTTTCTGAAACTGTAAAACTTTGGTGTCATACAAGAGTAATACTTGGTGGGAGAATTGATACATATGCCAAAAAGGACATACTAATTAGAAATATGCACAAAAGTTTTATTCTTATAAGATTATGTGTAGAAAAGATGTAAAAATCAACATTTTAAGTTTACCAGACATTCATATTCTGTGTGTGTCTGCCTCTCTGTATGTGAGAGTTTTTCTGTTTGCATTCTGTGTGTGTGTGGGGTAGAGGGGTGCGTGCGTGTGTGTGTGTGTGTGTGTGTGTGTGTGTGTGTGTGTGAGAGAGAGAGAGAGAGAGAGAGAGAGAGAGAGAGAGAGAGAGAGACGTTTCCTCTTAAAGACATTGATTAATGATAAAAGTGGTTCATGGAAAATAAAAGTAATACAGGATCTAGTAAATTTTGATTACTTGACTACTCTATAATGTCATATAAACTTAGGAAAATAATAAACTTGGCAGAAGAATGTACTCTCCCTTCATTAAAGATCAAACCAAAGATCATCCTATGCATAATTCAGTTGAATATTTTTGCTATTATTTTAGCAATTTTACAGAATTCAAGAAGTCAGTCTGAAATTTTTAAACAGATTTCTCTAACTGCTTTTCGACATTGAACTTTATCTTCCAATCATCTAAATGTTATGATCGCTACACTGCAGGAGAATAGGAAACTTTAAAATAGGACCATTAGTTTAAAGTTTCTATGAATCCAGGAAGACAGTTCAGGCCTGTAATATAAGTGCTTGTCCGCCTGAGGCAAGAAGTTTGCAACGATGTTTGAGGTCACTGAGACCTACCAGTGAGTGTCAGACCTGTCCGGTCACAAACAGAGATATTGTATGAAAGCAGCATTATTTGTCATAGCCAGAACATGGAAACAACCTCATTACCCCCTTGTCAGAAGAATGGATAAGAAAAATACAGTGCATTTATACAATGGAATACTACACAGCAGGGAAAATGACATCTTGAAATTTGCAAGCAAATGAATAGATCTAGAAAACATCATATTGAGTGAGGTAACCCAGACCCAGAAAAAGAAATATCATATATACTCAATCATAAGTGGTTTTTAGACATAAAGCAAAGAAAAACTACCCTAAAATTCATAATCATAGAGAACCTAGACAACAAAGAGGACCCTAAGAGAGACATAAATAGATCTAATCTACATGAGAAGTAGAAAAGGACAAGATCTCCTGAGTAAATTGGGAGCATGAAAAGCACGGGAGAGTAGAAGGGGATGGGAGAAGAAAGGAGGGGAGGAGAGATAAATATATAGCCTAATAATAACAATTTTAACAAAAGAGAAGACACTGAATATTATATAGAAATAAATTTTCATGCAGGAAACTATTTGGAGACCTTTTGTTAGCATTACTACGCATGTCTTCAGGTTCAGTGTTCTTTTACATGTAAACTTCAGGTGACCTACATTGTACTCTGACATTGTAGAATATCTCAGTTGGTTGGAAGAACTGATGAATTTCCAAGTAACTAATATTGTTCTAGGTTCATGTACCTATGAGTGGCTTAAGTGTCAGCATGAATGTGCTCACTCAAAATGCTTCTGTTTGTAGAGGAAGCTCCCAGATCCCATACTTACACTGGGTTCTGTATTTGCCATCTTCTTGCCTATATCCAATGACTTTGGTCTCTGAACATTGGCCATTGGCACTAAAAATCAAACAGAGGATCCCTGGTTTATACTTTATAACCTTTAATTCATATTAAAGATCTTTAAGTATTATAATGAACTTGTTGATGTAATAAAATCTATGACCAGGGTACAGAGCTGGAACAGAAGTACCTATGCTTACCTACTTCTCTTAATTCTTGTTTAGAAAATATCATCCTGTTTGTAATCATACACATGATTTCCTTTATTTGTGGCAATATTTCCAAGAACTGTGAGGAATCTGAAGGCTTCTTATCCAAATTTCACTATTCACTAAGTATGATTTTCAATATCTTTTTTTAAAGATTTTATTTATTATGTACACTGTTCTGTCTCCATGTATGCCTGCATGCCAGAAGAGGGCACAAGATTTTATTGTAGATGGCTGTGAGCCACCATGTGGTTGCTGGGACTTGAACTCAGGACCTCTGGAAGAGCAGTCAGTGTTCTTAACCTCTGAGCCATCTCTCCAGCCCCGATTTTCAATATCTTAATTATCATGTTGTAGTCCAATGATAACATGTACACAGGTTTATATGCATGTGTTTTAAGTGATTTAATTTATAACCTAAAACTTACATTCATAGCTAGAAGAAAGAAATGGTTCTAAGCCTTATAAGTTCTTATGCTGCTTTGCACCCTTTCAATGAACTTACTCATCTAAATGTCACAGAGTGTCTTTGAAACTAGAGCATCAAAGAAAGGGATTTGCAAAACAGATTTGTCTAACCTGTTTGTGGAAGACTTTTTTTGATGTCATTGATTGAATAATATAACGTATATGACTATGAGCCAAATATTCACACTTACCTTTCAACTTACTAGAAATGAGATTCTTAGAGTCCCTTGCATCTAATATTAGAGCAAAAAATTCAACCACAGGCCTCCAACAAAAAGGATTTCTAAGGAAACACTCAGGGTATTGGAGACTCTATCTAACGTCCATGAAATACCCAGAGCTAACCCATCCTGGAATAAAATAATTACATTGCTTAAGATAAGGCCTTCAATTTCATGACCAGAAAAAGAACATTTACCATTATGTTTGACAGCATAAATGCTGAGAAACGGAACTATTCTGCTCAGTTTACATAGTTGACAATTTGCTTACTTGACATAAAATGTGACTCCCATTTTATTACATGCTTCACTACAAGTAAGTTCACGAACGTAGATTCTCAGAGGTCCTTCTTTCTCTATCTTGTCAACTTTGTCAGCAGCAATGGCAATGGTAACCCACTTTCCTTCAAGCTGAAAAAACAACAAAGGCCATGAGAATGTGAGTTGGTACTCACATCTCCTATCCCAATCTTTGAAAATACATAAGCTAACTAGAAATACAAAATGAGAAATATTTTATCTATTAGTTAAAAATTATGCTTCTAGAGATGTAGAATAACACATGGTAATACGATGACTCAATTTACATAGCATTTGGTACCTGTGACCTTTCGGAACTACTCATGTGCTGGCCTCTTAAGCTCTGAAATTCAACCCATTGTACCCTTCTTTCAATTGTTTCATCTTAGAACAATCTGATTGAAAGGTTGCACGTGTGTGAAAGCCAGAAAGGTTATTTCATGAATATGAACTTGCATGGACAAACCGATTGAAACCTCACATCCACAGCAATATGCTGTTGAAGAACATCAAACCTATGCACAGACCAAATGAATTTACCTCAGCATGAGCATGAGCCAGACCAAATGCCAAAGCCAGCAACAGAAATTTTACCATGGTGGTGCCTGCCTTTGCTCTTCTGTAGAAGCTCAAAATAAGATGTTGGTTATGAAGGAACTGAACTGACAAAGCTTTTTATACAGTTAGTTAGAGGGAGTTTCATGGAATCAACCAATGGTTCTGTGCCACAACAACCTGCATCTGTTCAGTATTTCCTCTTTGGCTCTGATGAATGGCATATTATCTCATATCCCTAAACTAATAAGATTAGGCTAAAGGTAGGGTTCTGTTGGGATGACGAATTGAGTGTTCTTGTCAGAAAGAAAGAACTATCATTGTGAGAGCATTAAAGCAATTGTTTTGACTCCACAACTATACTGGTGGGTAAATGTCAATATCCATATGCGCATGCTGTAAATGGTTCATCTAATCAAAGTGACATGCCTTTTAAAATACATTCTGAATTTAAGCATAATACTATGCAGTTAAATGAATTTAAAACTGTGGCCTGAGAAATATGAGTCAAAGTAACTACATTCTTAGAAGATAAGATGGTAAAACTAAGGAACAGATTTTCTATATATCCTGTGCGACCTTTAAGTCTTTTACTATATTGACTACTTTATTCTTCCAGCACACGAAATTCAAAGGCTATGGTACAGAACTTCAAGAGATATCACCAAAACATAACTGTATAAATAATAGAAAATAAATGGTACTAGATGTCCACTGGGAATAAATACAGGTATCGTTAATAAAAAGAGCCAAATCATTATTTTTTCTGCTCTGTAATACTCCACTGAGTAAATGTACCACATATTTTTTACCCATTCTTTAGTCAAAGGGCATTTAGGCTGTGTCCAGTTTTTTACTATAACAAAAATGCTGCTATGAACATAGCTGAGCACATATCCTTGCACATAATTAAAATGCTACTGTTGAGTCTTGAGGTAAGCTGTTTCCTAATTTTCTGAGAAATAACCATAGTGATATCGAAAGAGGCTGTAGTAGTTTAAACTCACACCAATAATGGAAGAATGTTCCCTTTGCCCCACATCCTCTCCAGCATAAGTTGTCATAATTTTTTTTTGGCAATTGTTACAGGTGGAAGATGGAATCTCACAGTCACTTTCCCTTTGCAGCTATTAATATTCTTCCTTTATTCTGTATGCTTAGTGTTTTGATTATGATGTACAAAGAGATTCTATTTTATCTAGTCTTTGGTGTTCTGTATACTTTTTGTACCTACATAGGCATATCTTTCTTTGGGCTGGGAAAATTCTCTTCTATGATTTTGTTGAATATGTTTTCTGTGATTTTCAGCAGGACTTCTCCTTCTATCCCTATTATTTTTAAGTTTGGTCTTTTCGTGGTGTCTCATATTTGTTGGATATTTCATGTTAAGCTTTTGTTAGATTTAATGCTTACCTTGATGGATGAGTTTATTTCTTCTATTATACATTCAGGTCTATTTCCACAGATCTCCCTGTCTTGGGCCTGCTTACTCAGAGATTCCTGACTTGTGCCCAGTCATGCAGAGGTTTCTGGCTGAGCCTGCTCTTTCAGTGGTTGCTCCCTTGTACCTGTTCCTATGGAGGTTGCTGCCTCAGTCCTGCTCCAGTGGAAGTCACTGACTCAGGCCTGCCGTTGTGGAGGGTGTAGGCTCAGGATGTAATATTTTCTATAATGTTTGGATTCTTAATATTTTGAAATAATGTTAGCAATAATTAAAACAAAATATATGCTCCATTACATTAATTTAAACTACTTAAAACATTACTGCAACTTATTTATTGCTCACATCAAAAATATAAAGACATGGTTATGACTTGTGCTTAAGAGATTGGATCATCATTCATATTCAAATATTTGCTTCTCTTCAAATTTGGAAAAGCATAGATCATAAAATTCATATAAGAACATTTCTTTAAAAATGGCTGACTATTGGAAAATTATTAGCAGAAAGTTAAATCACTTTTAGTGTTCATGTGGTTTTCTTTCCTATTACCAGTAAACTAAAGTAAGTGAAGAAATCCATTTATATTCTTAATTCAAATTGATGATACGCTTTTCTGTTTGTTTTATGTTTTCAAACCTATGAAATACAGTTTCCATGTAATTTTTTCTGGGAAAAGCTAGCCGGGTGGGTGACAGGAAACGGCCCACTGCCCATCACTACAGATGGCGCCCATGTGGGTAACTGAATCCACAGAAATCCTGAGAAAGCTTGGCAAAGAATAAAGTAAAGCATGTTTTCTTGGTAGCAGCAATTTCTCAGGTCTGCTCTGCTTGCTAGAGGCAAGCAAGTGCTCTCATCTAAGAGAGGCTTCCTGACTCAGCTTTAGCTGCAAAACCCTGCAGCTCTTTTAAGACGTCCTGCCACAAAACACTAAAATTGTTTTTGTTGAAAAGCTGAACACATGCTTTTCAGTTTTCAACCATAGCAGGATAAAAGCTGTGCTGTTTTAAAATGGCAGCTTTCTGGGCCGTCCTGCCAGGGCAAGCTCTGACTCTTTCAGGCAGGCAGTCCGACTGAGTGTGGTCTGTGAGCAGAATGATGCAGCTTGCTTGCTGGCAGGGACCTTGGAACGCCATAGAGTTGTAGCAATATAAATGGCTACAGCCGGTACCTCTGCCATGAGGCTGGAAAGCTAAGGAATGAGCTGTATCCAGTCGTCAAAACCATGGCTCTCCATATTGCTTAGTAAATTAAAGACTCATGTGGTCAGAAAAAGAGAGATATACAGTAAAGAGAGATTCAAAGAGGAAGAAAACCTCTAAACGGTTTACAGTGTGTTAAAATATATCCAGGCTAAAGGTTAAAGTCATTAAAAATAAAAAGGAAAGAAAGAGAGAAGTAGGGTGTGGTGGTACACACCTTTAATCACAATGCCTGGGAGGCAGAGGCATATTGACCTCTGTGACTTCAAGGGGCAGAGGTAGATTGACCTCTGAGACTCCAAGGTGTGGTAGGACGTGACTTTAATCTCAATGCCTGGGAGGCAGAGACAGACAGATCTCTGAGTTCAAGGTGTTGTAGCACACATCTTTAATCCCAGCACTTGGGAGGCAGAGACAAGTGGATCTCTGTGAGTTCAAGGACAGCCTGGTCTACAAGAGTTATTCCAAGACAAAGATATACAGAGAACCTGTCTCAAAAAGTAAAAGTAAAAATAAAAGAAATAGAGGTTAAAATAAAGATGAAAAATACACAGAGACTCTTGATACTGTATGTTATTATGCTCTCTTTGAATTGTTTGAATGCTGAGGAAGGAGCAACAGCTGCTAAAAGATATTTGTTTATAAATGCTGCTGAACTAATCCAAGATAGATTTGTTGAAAATACCTTGACTTCAAAATTTGGATCTAAGGTTATGCTTTGGAAAAGTTCTTCTTTTGTTTTCACAGAGGATGAGACCCTGTGGATTGCTTCTATCCCAATATGGTATGATAGACCCTGTCCTCCTGAATGGTTGCTATGAACACCCTCAAGAAATTACTTTGCTCAAATGCTGACTGAGATGAATCTAGCACACAGTTTATACCATGAAAGACCAGATTAACAGCACCCCTATACAGCAGGAAGAAGTTTGGAGAGAAATAACAATGTTCACATTCCAAAATATTGCTTATAAATGTTCTTTTACATTTAAAGGGGGATATGATATAGATATGAATAATTTGCATTGGTATGGATTTTAAGTTCAATCTTGTTATATGTATATATACTTCTGATCTTGATTGAGGTATTGTGATTGTGTAGTTCATTTATAAATGCAGTGTATAATTAAAAATATAAGTTGTTAATGGCTAATCATCGATAATAGTCAAGCTTGTAGTGATGTTAGTTTGATTTTCTAGATGTGCATAGATATATTTCAGATATGCATTCTTCATATCTTTCAAAGACTACAGAAAATGATATTTAATGTTTTAATAACTTAGGGATTTTCATGACAATAAGACACGTCTGCTCCTGACAGCACCAATCTACTTCGAGAGGAAGATGGGCATCGAAAAGGCTCCTTATGGAGTTTGTTAGCCATTTTGGGCAAGACACTGCTCTTGCCTGAACTGTTGTATAAACTGGACACAGAGAACCCGCAGAGAGAGTACTGCTGAACTTGCCTAAAGGTGAGATGATCTTTCAGGGTTCCTGATACTTGAAAGAGTCTGCAAAACATTCTGCAGGACACAGCAGATAGTGACTGAACTGCCTTTGAAATTTCCTGCTTCATGGAAATGTCTGCTGGATATTATGGGCCTGTAGGGTGAAGTTGGATGCCCCAATGGTACAGAGGAACTTTGGGTGACTGTCCAGGCAGCAAGATGTCTCTGTCATTTCTAGAGTTTTGGAAGTTGGTTACTTCTTGTTTACTTAGGTAATATTATATCCTTCTGAAGTCTTTGATGGAGTTGACGAATGGTTAGTTATAGTTATCGTTTTCCATTATTATGATAAAGATAAAATAGATATAAATATTGTAATTGTAATTCTTACTCGATAACTATTTTATTATATGTAATTTTACTATGTTAAAGTGAAAGCCTTTCTTTTTTGTTTAAATAGAAAAAGGGGAAATGATGTAGGTGGGCCTTCTATCTATGTGCTAATTTCATTGGTTAATAAAGAGACTGCCTTGGCCCTTTGATAGAACATAAAATTAGGTAGGTGGAGTAAACAGAACAGAATGCTGGGAAGAGTACAATGAAGCAGACGCCATGGAGCCAGCCACCAGGTCAGACATGCTGAATCTTTCCCAGTAAGCCACCACCTTGTGGTGCTACACAGATTATTAGAAATGGGTTAATCAAGATGTGAGAGTTAGCCAGTAACTAGCTCTCTAGAGATAATGGACCAGGCGGTGTTTAAATGAATACAATTTGTATGTTGTTATTTTTGGGGCTAAGCTAGCAATGCGGGGAGCTGGGCGGGACAAAAAGCAGGCCTGCCCACTGCTCCTTCTACAGTGGATCACTCATTTACCACTGTTTTTTAATAACTCTTCTAAAGTCTTCCCTGACATGATGGTCAAAATCAATACTGACAGAAGAAAGAATGTGTTAGATATATCTTTGCCCATAAATCTTTCCTGTTCTATTGATACTCTCTATACCATACATTATTTTCAAGGCAGTATGGGAGACTTTTAGTTTTGTGGGGGTGCAGTTGCCAATAATCTGCCCCTATTCCTTGTCAAATGGTATCCTGTTTGGAAATTCTGACTAACACTTATAACATATAAGTTATTGCCTTTGTTTTCTTCCAGTATTTTTACTGTTTCAGGATTCAGATTGTGGTCTTTGATCCCCATGTATGTGATTTTTGTGCAAAGTGTTAGATTGGATTCAATTTCATTGTACTGCAAGTCGATACCCAGTTTTCTCAGCAGCATTCTTTGAAGATACAGCCTTTTCTCCAGTGTAGGTGTTTTGACTTTTCTTTTTTATTGAGTTTTCTTGAGCTCTACATTTTTCTCTTCTCCCTTCCCTGCCTCTCCCCTCCCCTTCAGCCCTCTCCCAAGGTTCCCATGCTCCCAATTTACTAAGAAGATTTTGTCTCTTTCTACTTCCAATATAGATTAGATCTATGTATGTCTCTCTTAGGGCCCTCATTGTTGTCTATGTTCTCTGGGATTGTGATTTTTGGGCTGTTTTTCTTTGCTTTATGTTTAAAAAGCACTTATGACTGAGTGCATGTGATAATTGTCCTTCTGTGTCTGGACATGCCTCATGTGTACTACTCCATTGTGTACGTGTACCACATTTTCCTTATCCATTCTTCGGTCGAATGTAGGACCACATTTCTATATGGTATGGCATCCAGGCTCTAAAGCCATAATCAGTATCTAATGTGGTCATGTAACCTTACAGACAGGCTGTCGCTAACCTAACAAAAGGTCAGGATGCTGTTTTGCTCATTTCTTTGTAATTTGGAGGATGCTTGATAGAGATGCTGATTCAAGCCTATGTGCCAGCTAGCATACAGAGCAGGTAGGTAGATGCGGACGTGACTAAAACCCATTCACCTGGTTACCTAGGAGAAAGAATGCTATGTATTTACCATTCAGTTTACATTTTGGTATAAAGACTATTTGGAGAATAAAGCGGGAGGAATTCTTCAGAATCTGAACTCAAGATTTCATGAGGGACCACTGAGGATCTCCCTCCTGATAAAGCCATGTTAGTTGTGTCTTTATTCTCCTGCTTCCACGCCAGTTCAGAGAGGGAAAGATAGTTTATGTTGGGGTCTGGTCGAGAAAAATAATTTATGGTCCGGGCTAGCACTGGACCCCAACAGTGCTCAAGGGGCAATAAGTTGTTTCCAAATTCTGGCTATGATAAACAATGCTGCTATGAACATAGTTGAGCACATGTCCTTGTGGCATGACTGAGCATCCTTTGGAAATATACCCAAAAGTGGAATTATTGGGCCTTGAGGAAGGCTGTTTCTTAATTTTCTGAGAAATTGCCACACTGACATACAAAGAGGCTGTATCAGCAATGCATTCCCACCAGCAATGCAGAAGCGTTCCCTTTACACCACAACCTATAAATTGACTGCATAAATAATAAAAAAATACTGTTAGATGCCCACTGGCAATAAACATAGATATCATTAACTAAAGATGTTGAACATTTCCTTAAGTGTCTTTCAGCCATTTTTTTGATTCTTCTGTTTAGAGGTCTCTCTTGAAGTCTGCACTCCATTTTTTATTGGATGATTTGTTCTTTTGATGACAAATTTCTAGAGTTCTTGTATATTTTGGAGATCAGATCTCTGTCTGATGTGGGGTTAGTGAAGATCTTTACCCATTCTGTAGGCTGTTGTTTTGTCTTGTTGACTATGTCCTTTGCTTTACAAAAGATTTTCATTTTCAGAAGGTCCCATTTATTAATTGTTTCTCTCAGTGTCTGTGCTGCTAGGGTTATATTTAGGAAGTGGTCTCCTGTGCCAATGCTTTCAAATGTACTTCCCACTTTCTCGTCTATAAGGTTCAGTGTGGCTGGCTTTATTTTGAGGTCTTTTATCCAATTGAACTTGAGTTTTGTGCATGCTGATAGATACGTGTCTACTTTTATTCTTCTACAGGTTGACATATAGTTGTGCCAGCACAATTTGTTAATATTTCCTAACATGAGCTCCCTGCCAACACAAAATTCCCAATCATGCTAAATCAAAACTAGTCAAAATTAAGAAATATCCAGATTTAGTGGGTGTTCTGCTCTCTCAGGTGGCCCCGAGTGGGAAACCGTGAAGCTGTGGAAATGCGACCCCCAGGAAGAAGAAAAGGAGACCACATGTTCCTCTTTCAGGGGATCACTTAAATACCCTGGGGAGTGGTCTTGACCACACACCTAGGGAGGTGTCAGGACCTGGCCTGCTGGGATTTGGAGTCCAGACAATGCCTGGGATAGATGCCAGGTGTTGGGGCCTAAGCTCCCAACATGACATTCCAGACTCTTTGGATATAGGAGTGACAGAAAATTGGAATGGTAATTATGACAAACATTTAGGCTCTTTTTGGGATAAAAGGGCATAGACTCAAATCTGGCTACTTCCCTTGGGCACAGGGCAATGTGGGGAAGGGGAGAGCTAGGTGTCCACATTTAGCGAGAGGTGTGGCTGGAAAGGCATCCCATGAACTGTCATCCCTGAGAAGACAAGCATCTGTTCCTTGGGGGAGATGAGGAGGCAGGTGTCTAGGAAAAAAATTGTTATCGATAAAAATGAGTGTGCCAGTATGAGGAACAGGTAGGGCCTTCATTGTGGCATCCTGAAAATCCAGAGGATGGAAGGTCCTGTCTGCTGGACAGACCAAGTGTCTTAAGTAGGTGCCCGCTTGAACCTGGAGAGATGGTACCAACATGGGTGTCCCAAGAGCTTGGCAGCTGATGGGTTGGTGAGGATTATAATGTGAGGTTCTGTTCATCGAGTTTCAAGAGACCTAGGAGTTAACTGTTTGAGGAGTACTCTGTCCTCTGGGGAGAGTGGGGCAGCTTTAGGGGCATTAAGGTCCACTTGTGTGGTGGCAGGAAGACAACTGTCAGCATGTGAATGGAGAAGGGACCTTAAAAGGGAGAGGTAGGGTAGGTACCCCCGCCAGTGGAGGAGTTTGAACTGGGAGGTGATGGTTAAGGAGAAAGGGCCTGCCATAAAGCAACTCAAAAGGGCTCATGCCCATAGAGGAATGTGGGGTGGCTGGCCCTGAGACGAGTCAGGGCAATGGGGAGAAGGGAGGGCCAAGATAACCTGAGTTCAATGGAGAGCTTGTGTAGTTGTTGTTTGATGAGTCCCATTGTCCAGGAGATGTTGTGAGCTTCTGACATGAGCTCCAGGACCCTGAGCCATCACACCTGCTGTTTTCCTGGAGACCGGAAATGCTTCTATTCATCCTGTAAAAGTGTCCACAAGTGTTAAGGGATAACAGAGTTTTTTATGAGTAGGCATATGGGTAAAATTAACCTGCCAATCTTAGGGCAGCTGCTAAAGCCTGGGCCTGTAGATTGTTGTAGCTTTGTCTGTTGGGAGAACTCAGCTGATTCCTCTCAGGCATTAAAAGCTTTAAAGGACCTCGGGGGGCTCAGTCCAGTGCTCCAATGTGGGTCTCCGACTTTATCGCCGTCCTTCGCCAGATGAAGGATCTATGGTGATAAGCAAAATATACATCAGTATGGTTATGGGCCACGGCCGATTCAGGCACCCTCTCCTCTGTCCAGAGAACAATCTGGGGGATCTATCCTTGGACCTGGGATCCCATATATAATCAAGTCTCCTGTAAACCCTAAAATGACTCCCTTAGTTGAAATATATTGTTCCCTGATCCCATATTCATCCTTCCTCCATCCCCCCCCATCCCAGGCCACCGAGCTTTCCCCATTCCTCCCCTACTCCCTTCTCTCTAACCCTCTCCCCTTCCATTAACCCTCCCACCCCCCTATGCACCCGAGGTTACCTGGGACTCTTGTCTATTTCCTACCTCCTGGTGGATAGCTAAATAATCTTCATCAGGTTCATCTTCTTATTTAGCTTCTCTAGGATCACGAATAATAGGCTCAAAGACCTTTAATTATGGTTAGAATCCACTTATGAGTGAATACATACCGTGTTCCTCTTTTTGGGTCTGGCTTGAGGAGCAGAAGGAGGAAGAACATGAAAAACGAAATCAGTACTGCGAGGGATGCTATCACCCACTGATACAAGGAAACGGATCTAATGAGAGTTTACCAAGGCCAATTGGACTGGGACTGAACGAGGACGTGATCTAACCAGATTCTCGGAATTTGGTCGGATTCTCTGAATGTGGCTGGCCCGAAGTCTTTCTGAAAAACCATTGACTATGATACTGGGACCTGTTTCCTCTGCATATTCTGGATTTTGGGGATCCAGTCTGTTTGGATACTCACCTTCCTGGTCCTGGAGGGAGGGGGGAGGAACTTGAACTTCCCACAGGGCAGGAAACCCTGACTGCCCTAAGGGACTAAGAGGGAGGAGGAGAGGGAGTGGGGGGAGTGGGAGGGTGTTGGGAAGAGGGGCGGAAATGGAAACTTTTATAATTTAATAAAATTTACTTTCAAAAAAAAAAAAAAGCTTTAAAGGCCATTTTCACCAATTCCTGTATAGGAGTTTGGGCACCATCCTCAACCTTTTCTTTAACTCTTTCCTAATATCTGGTACTGACTGAGGAAGCAGAATTAGTAGAAAAGGAACCTAGCTGCTTTTCTATCTGAGAGAGATTTGGAAGAGAAAAGGGAGCATGGGAGGTGCTAACCCAGTGAGCACAAGGGGTCCAGGAGTGGAGGGGGAAGGGAAGGTGGAAGTTGTCCTTGAACCTCCAAATTGGGAACGGGAGGGGAAAGAATGTTGCTCTACAGGAGGGGGTTGGGAAGTGAGGGCTTGAGGGAGTGAGGGAGGAGCCAGTGCCTCAAGCAGTAGGGGGCTGTGAGACACTGGCTACTAAGGGGAAGTGGGGGTGAGAGCACAGAGACCAAAAACCATGGAATTATATGTAAGTTTTGTTCAGTTCATTTGTGTCAGACAGGCTCAATTTAAAAAGATTTTTGTAAGAGGCTTACAAGGGCAGCAGCAGACCTGGCTTTGAACTAGAAGTGCCCTTTTTAGAGTTTATGCCAACCTATGTGACCTAAGTCCACTTTTGCGTGTCCACCAAGATGGCTCTTAGGTCCAAAAGGGGGTGCGGAGATTGAATGCCCAGCATCCCAGGACAAACAGATCTCTGCCTCAGTCAAGCGTTATCCTACAGGATTGACCACCACCTGGGACTCAAATTCCTGGCATGAGCTCACAACTTCAACAGGAATCCGAAAACGACAAAAATAAGGACGAATGGGTCCCCCCAAAACCATATAGCATAGACAAGAAAAGGGACACACCAAGACACAGCCTCTATAGCCCAGAAGCTGGTTTTAAGTGTGGTGTAGAGAGCTCGAGATTGTAGACTAGGGGCCTTTCAATATATGGCCTTCCACTTGGAAAGGGCCTGCCCTAGCTTGGTGGAACCTCCATAATGTTAGGAATATTTCCTAACGTGAGCTCCTAGCCGCTGCAAAATTCCCAATCAAGCCAAATCAAAGCAAGCCAAGTCAAGAAATATTCATGTTTAATGAGACTTCTGCACTCTCAGGTGGCCCTGATGGGGAAACCGGGAAGGTGTGGAAATGCAACCCCCAGGAGGAAGAAAGGGAGACCACATGTACCTCTTTCAGGGGATCACTTAAATACCCTGGGGAGTGGTCTTGACCCCACACCCAGGGAGGGGTCAGGACCTGGCCTGCTGGGATTTGGAGTCCAGACCAAGCCTGGGATAGATGCCAGGGGCTGAGGCCTAAGCTCCCAAGTTGACACTTTCTTTTTTCCATTTGATATTTTTGTTGCTTCTTTGGTGTTTTGACTTTACTTAAGGTCAATATTGTTGTAGTAATGAGTACTTGAATCTGGGTTGTGTACTTGATTCTATTGGCCTATACATCTATTTTTGTACCTGTACCAGATTGCAAGTTTTATCATTCTGTCTACATTTTAAGATTATGATAGAATTACACCACCATATGCCCTTAGTACTCTCTTCCATATTTATAGATTCTTTTGCAGGAATTGTTCTTATTAACATATTTGTGTATGTTTTTTCCTATGTTTTCCAAATTGATAAAGATAGCCTACTCTGTCTGAATAATGATAATTATATGTTTACAAGCTGACCATTTGGTATTGAATAACCAATTATTCTACTCCTCCATGGAAAGATAATATCTCCCAGTCTTCATGTTCATTAGTTGCATGTGTGTGATATCTGTAGGGCTGAGACCTCGTGATATTTCCCCAATATCTACTTTGGCATCCCTATTGTTGTCTTCCTTGTTCTGCTGCTGTTGAGGCCGTCAAATAGATGACACTTTGTGGGGGTAGCTTCTGATACTGCTAGGATATAGAATCTCAGACCAAACATCATGGTCTTCTAGATCCTTCTATCTTTATGCCATCTCTTACACAAGGTTCCCTGAACCTTAGGTATGGGGATGTTTTTGCATATATTTATTGAGACTAAGCTCCACATCTCTGTCTTCTGATTGATTGTGGTTTTTCTGTAATGGTCCAATGTGTTGAAAATAGAAGATTTTTTTCATGAGAGGTGAAGTATACAATTTTCTGTGGGTATAAGCACATAATTTTTTTGTTTGTTTGTGTGTGTGTGTGTGTGTGTGTGTGCGTGTGTGTATGTGTGCGTGCGTGTATGTGTTTTGTTGCTTTTGCTCTTTGGCTGCTGCTATTGTTAGGGGCTATGCTGGTTTAGGAAAGTAGCAGTTATTTCATCATACATCACATCACATCACTGGTCCTGAGTTGTATCATTACTAATTAAAATTCAAACCCACATGAGCACTGGGATGGTTCAGTTAGAAAAAGTGCTTCCCTCTAAAGTATGACTGGAGTTGAATTCTTTTTATATTTTATTTTTAAAATAATCTTATTTGATATTCTAATCACAGTTCACTCTCCCTTCAATCCTTCCATTTGCTCCATCAGCTCTTCAGGTAGAGTGAGGCCATCCATGGGGAGTCAACAAAGTCTGTCACTTCACTTGAGGTAGTATCAAGGCTGAAAAGATCAACATGCTTTTACCATGTCTGTGACAAATAATATGCCACAATCGTAACTATAGTAAAAATTTTCAAATGACAAAGAACATTCTCTTGATGAAATATTCCTCATTATAAAAATGTTACCATAGAACCTTTGTCCAACAACAGATGGGAACAGAGGCCATGACCCACATTGGAACACTGGACTGAGCTCCTAAGATACAATTGGAGAGTGGAGGGAGTGAGACTATGAGCAAGGACTTTAAGATCATGAGGGGGTCATCCAACGAGACAGTTTACTTGAGCTAATGGTAGCTCACCAACTCCAACTGGACTGGGGGTGAACAAGCATGGGGACAACCAAGCCCCTTGGAAGGGGGTTGACAGCTGGGGAATATTGAGGGGCAGTCTGAGGGGCAGACACTGGGATGTGTCTCTACTTTCATATACAGGCTTCATGGGATCCTATTCTCTTTGGATGTAAACCTTGCTCAACCTAGACGTAGTAGGGAGGGCCTTGGACTTTTCACAGGGTGGGGTGCATGGCACTCCCTTAGGGTTGGAGAGATGGGAGGAGGGTTTGTGGAAGGAGAGGGAGGCGACTATGAGGAGAGGAGGGAGTAGGAATTTGGATTGGTATTTTTTTAAGTAATAAAAAGGAAAAAACAACAAAAATATTAGCAATTTTGAATAAAATCTTTCATATTGTTTTATAAATAAAAAATATTCTATGCGTCATTTATATCACTGTAAGATTTTCTGCGTTAAAAGACACATAATATCCAGTCTTGATTTTGCATAGTTTGGAGTTTATCTTTTCCTTGTTTACATACTTATCTCTAAACTTTAATGTAATAAGCACAAATCCATTCAAATATCAAGATGTTTAGGCATAGCTTCTGTTTCTACTTACCTATAAAAGGTAGTTATTTAGGAAAAGAATCTGTAAAGAAACATAAGTGGGGTAAAGAGTGACATAAATGTTCTCATTAGATAATGAGGGCAGTTTTCCCAAGAATTATTGCTGGAAAAACAACAGAAAGCTAGCATACGACTAAGATATAATCCGAATCAGGTATCTTACTGAATTGGTAAGTAGGTAGATAAATGATAGATGGATAGACAGATAAACTCAGTAAGTCTATATACATATTTATAAATGATTTGGTGAAGAAAATACTCAAATATGTTACCTGTAGCCAGAATATCTTGAATGTTTTCTGGTGGAAAGTTCTTTTCCTTAGCAAATTCCTCAAGTTTTTCATATTGTTCAGGAATCAAAGTTAGACCTTTTCCTACATTGAATGAATGCCAATGTCAGAGACATGTCCAGTAGAATTCTGCAGAATTAACATTGCTTCCTTAGTGTCCTTCCATCATATGCAATGGAAAAATGCCAACTGCTCCAATTTCCTCTACCCTGGGTGGATCAATACAGACAATGATAAATTTTCCCCAAGTTCCATGGACACATTTCATGACATTTATATGGTGATATGACATCACTTTTCAGTGTTTCATGATGCACCAAAAAAAATATAAACTACTTTTCTAGAGAATTCACTCATCTCAATCCTAACCACTTTCAAAAACATAACACAAGAGAATCACGAAAGCCTATCAATGGAACCTTCACATTTCTCCCAAGTCTACACTCTAGACTTCATGGTTTAATTTTGTGCTTGATCAAATGACACTCAAAAATGGTCTGAACTTTGGAAAAATAATATTTATTCTATTCTTTCTAGAGAGGAAACATGAACATAAAGTCTTCCAATACCATCCCGGTCAGCCCTAGTCTTCAGTGATCATGCTATTCAAATTACAATATAATGTAAATTAGATCTACAAAACAATCAGATTGTTATTTAGTGGACAGGGGTATAGAAATACCATGATACTATATTTGGAGGATGAATCTGACTTAATCCTCATTTGCAGGGTGATACTTTTGTTACCATTTCAGAGAAACCACTACCATTCTTATCAACAACAAAAATCAAATTTGTTTTCTGGCCAACTCTATTGACATCCACATTGGTAAAGATTATGTTCTCTGATGTTCCATGCACAGGTTTAAATATGTTGTCTCTGTCATGTATAATAATGGAAATAATTAAAAACTCAGTGTCACTCATTTTTCTACTTTGTTTGATATCACCTGTTGACTAAACATTAATCTTGATCCCGATTGTAGCAATCATCCCTGATTCGCTATCATATGACGTATGTGTGCAAAGATATTTCTATAGCCATTGATTTTACATATCCAAACATAATACAGTGATCATATTTTACACTATTTAAACCTGATAGTGAGTCCTATGTACAGACACTTTCCTTTTTCTCTGAATTCCTTGTGTCAAGACCTGTGGGGGTAACTCTTCTAGGTATGCTTTCTGTTTTAACAAGATCCAAAAGGTCACTTGTCAATTTTTTGAAAGTATAAAACTTTGGTGTCAAGACTGGTGTTGGGGGGGTGCAGGCCTTTAAACCCAGCACTCAGGAGGCAGAAGCATGCAGATATTGGTGAGTTCAAGGCCAGCCTGGTCTAAAAGAATTACTTCCAGGACAGGCTCCAAAGCTACAGAGAAATCTGGTCTCACAAAATAAATAAACAAAGAAACAAACAAATAAATAAATAAATAGTGTCACACCATGATAATATTTGATGGACAAGTGGATATATATGCAAAAGAGACCATACTAATTAGAAATATGCACAAAAATTTTCATTTTGTAAGATTATTGATGGGAAAAATGTAAGAATGAGCATTTTAAATTTTCAAAAATCATATTAAGGATGTATGTTTGACTCTCTGTGTGTGAGTGTTTCTATGTGTGGATACCTCTGTGTGAGTGTATGGGTGTGTTTGTGCATGTTTGTGTATATGTGTGTGTTTGTTTGTGTGTGATATTTCTACTGACTGACACTGATTAAATGATAAAAGATTTTTATGGAAAATGATCATTTTCTATTACAGGACTGCTTTTTAATATCTATGCAAGGTTAGGAAAGCATTTCACTCACCAGAAGAATGTATCCCCTCTTCATTTAAGATCAACCAAATTTATACTGTTTATAATTTAGTTGAATAATGTTGCTATTGTTTTAGTATTTTTACAAAATTAAAATAGTCAATCTGAAATTCATAAACAGAATTTCCCCTAATTGCTTTTGAAAATTAAATTCTATGATCCAATGGTCCAAATGTTGTGATCTCTAAAAATATGAGAAAAGGGAACTTTAAAATAGCACCATTAATTTAAATTTTCCATAAATCTGGAATGTTAGATAAGGACTCTAATATAAGTACTTGTTTGCTTGAGGCATTAAGTTTGCAAAGATGTTTGAGGCCATTGAGACCAATTAGTGAGTGACAGGCCTATCCAATAACAAACCGAAATACTGTATGAAAGAAAAAAACACTGAATATTATCTAGAAATAAATTTCCATGTAGAGAACTATTTGGAGATATTTTCTTAGCATTAATGGTATCTTCAGGTAATGTTGGTTTTCTTCATGTAAACTAAGATGACCTAGAAAGTACTATGACTTTGTAGCATATCTCAGTTCATTGAAAGGATTAATAAATTTTCACGTAACCAAAAATTGTTCCATGTTTATGTACCTATGGGTGGCTGAGGTGTCAGCATGAATGTGCTCACCCACATATAATGATTTTGTTCTTTAAGGAAGCTTCCAGATCCCATACTTAACTGGGCTCTGTAGTTGCCATCTTCTTGTCTATACCCAACATCTTTGATCTTTGAGCATTGGCTATTTGTACTAAAAATCAAACAGACAAATATTGCTTACTGTTCATATCTTTTGAATTCATATTAACGATCTTCAAGTGTTATAATTAGCTTGATAATTTAGTGTCTCTGAACAGTGTTCAAAGCTAGACGGGATGTATCTCTGCTTATCTTACTTTTCATAATTCTTGTTCAGAAAATATCATCCTGTTTGTAATCATACATATGAATTACTTTATTTGTGGCAATTTTCCCAAGTGCTATGAAGATTCTATTTTCTTCCTTGTCCAAATTTCACTTAGTTTTGAATATTCACTTAGTATGAATTTCAATATTTTAATTCTCTTGTTCTAGTCCAACAATAATATGTACACAGGATTTTATGAATGTGTTTTAGGTGCTTTTATGTCTAACCTAAAGCTACAATGGTGGCAGAAATGGTTGTAAGTATTTTAAGCTTAGTGCTATACATACACTCTTTCGTTGAGCATAGTCACTCAAATGTCAGAGACAGTCTTTGAAACTAGAACATCAGAGACATGAATTTGAAAATAAGATTTTACTGACCTGTTTGTGGAAGACTTTTTATGGCATCAATGCTTAAATAAAATAACATGTACGGTTTTTCCCAATTGCTCACACATACATCTCAACTTACTAGAAATGAATTTTTTACAGTTGTTTGCACCTAATAATAAGACATGAAATTCAATCACAAGCCTCCAGCAACAGGGATTTCTCAGGAAACCCTCATGGAATTGACGACAGTGTCTAATTTCTGTATGGTGTCCAGACTTAGCCCATCATGGAATAACATAAATACATTTCTGAAGATGAGGTTTTCCATTTCTTACCAGAAAAAGAACATTCACCTGTAAGTTAAACAACATAAAATCTGTGAAATGTAAACAGTCTGCTCAGTTTACATGTTTGACAATTTGCTTACTTGACATAAAATGTGACTCCCATTTTACTACATGCCTCACTACAAGTAAGTTCATGAACAAAGATTCTCAGAGGTTCTCCTTTCTCTATCTTGTCAACATTGTCAGCAGCGATGGCAATGGTAACCTACTTTCCTTCAAGCTGAAAAAAATAACAAAGTCCATTGGTATGTAACTTGGTACTCACATCTCTTATCCCAATCTTTGGAAATACATAAACTAACTAGAAATATAAAATAAATAATATTTTATTAGTTAAAAATTATGCTTCAAGGTATGTCGAGTAACAGGGTAATACAATGACTCGATATACATAGCATTTGGTACCTGAGACCTTTTGGAACTACCCATGTTTAGGTCTCTTAAGCTCTGAAATTCAGTCCATAGTTTCCTTATTTCAATTGTTTCATCTTTGAGAAATCTGGTTGGAAAAGTGAATATGAGTGAAAGTCAGAAATGTTTTTACATGAATATCGACTTGTATGAACAAACTGAATGACACAACAGATCCACAGAATTAAGCTATTGAAGAACATCAAACCTATGTGCAGACCAAATGAATTTGCCCCAGCATGAGCATGTGCCAGACCAAATGCCAAGGTCAGCAGCAGAAATTTTACCATGGTGGTGCCTGTCTTTGCTCTTCTGCAGTAGCTTAAAGTAGGATATTGGTTGTGAAGGAACTGAACTGACAAACAAACTAGCTGATAAACAACTAGTTAGAGGAAGTTTCACGGAATCAACCAATGATTCTGCACCACAACAACCTGCATCTGTCCATTATTTCCTCTTACCCTGCTGAATAGTATATAATCTCATATCCCTAAACTAATTCGGTTAGACTAAGTGTCAGATTCTGTTGAGATGATTAATTGAGCATTCCTGTCAGAAAGTAATAACTTCACGTGAGAGTATTTAAGCAATCGTTTTACCTTCAGAACTGTACTTGTGGGTAAAGGTCAAAATGCATCTGAATATATCATATATGATTCATTTAAAACCATGGCATGAGTTTTGGAGCTGGGGATAACAGAAGAGACCTGACATGCCACATTTGTCTTTTTATATCTCACTGAGTAGGAACTTTTATGGTGCCTGACATTTGCCTGCAAATATCATGAATTCAATTTTCTTTACAATGGAATAGTTATAACATGGTGTACCTGTATCACTATTCACTATTTCTTTATCCATTAGACAGCTGTATAACATTTAGGTAGTTTCTGTTTCCTAACTGTTGTGAATAGAGTAGCAATGAACATGAATGAAAAAATACCTGTGGAATAGAATATCAAGTCATTTAGGCATTTTCCAAGGAGCTGTATAACTGAGTCGCAAGGTACATATTTACTTTCAGAAAACTGTGTATTCTCCACAGTTTCCAGAGTTGCTATACAATTTTGAAATACCAACAAAAGATATCTCTGGTCTCCTTCTTCAATCTCTCTCTCTCTCTCTCTCTCTCTCTCTCTCTCTCTCTCTCTCTCTCTCTCTCTCTCTCCAGTTACCTCACCCATTTTGATGGACTGTCACTTTTTTGATACTTTTTGTTTTAAACTTGTCATGTATTCTGGATATTCATTATCAACTGGCATGTTTCCTTACACTAGACATAAACTCACAATTTCTTGGGTACTAGAGGCTATGAAAGATGACGTGCCTCATGGGATTACATATTTCATTTCTAAACTATGGTTCAATGAAAGTTTGGGTTAGGAAGGACATTGCCCAGCCCTGTTCTTCCTACTTGTGAGGCCATTAGGGACTAAGCATCAGTTCCAAAGCTAAGGGAATAATATAGCCCTGCTTAAATTCATAAGGCCACAAACAAAACTAAAATAAATAATTC
This sequence comes from Myodes glareolus, assembly GCF_982192425.1. NCBI lineage: Eukaryota > Metazoa > Chordata > Mammalia > Rodentia > Cricetidae > Myodes > Myodes glareolus. The sequence goes on from NC_142053.1 coordinate 123,826,294, forward strand.
TGTAAAAAGCACGTGTTAGGCAAAGGGGAGACTTGACAAGATAGGAATGATACCAATGAGAAGAATTTTCAGAATGTTTTACACATGTGGGACATTGTCAACAATTTTTAAAAAGCATGTTGCTGGAGATATCTATGACAAACCATTTTTTAAAAAATGAAAAAGAAATTATTGTGGAGTATGGGATGAAATGTGAAATACTGATGCATTCTGTAGATTCACATTCAGGGACCTGGGCCCTTGAGACACATAAATTCTTCAACAAAATCGTTCCAACCAGCTGCAAGACCCACTCCTCTCTTTGGCGACACTCAGAATGTGCGTTTTCTCCAAATTCTAGAAGTATAAAAACAAAAGTGCAATGGACAGTAGTTTTCATTCTTTCTTTGTGTAATTTTTGTTTTCTGTTACCAGTCAGTAAGAATGAGTGGAAAATCCACTTTATAATCCAATTACAGACTGATGACATGCTCCTTTGTTTGTTTACTTTTTCAATCTAAGTAGATGATTGACTGACTACTGTTTTGCAAGAATTCAGCTGCTGTATTTCTTGGCTTGATGTTAAGGATCAATATGAAAAGAGGCGGGCGCCTATTTCACTATTGCCTCCACCATTTTGCCAGGGTTCAGTCACTGGGCACAGATATATTGTAACACATTTTTATGCCTTCCACTGGGAGTTTTATCTTATATTCTCAGAAGAAGTAAAGTGACTCGTTGAATGATTGCCTCATTTCATTATTTTCTATAGTCCTCTGATCAAATCCTTACTCCTTTATATTAGCTGTATTTTTTACTAATGCTATCAGGAATATCACTATACATTTTGAATACATATGTTGTTATAAATAATGTGCTTAAAATTCTGAATACGTGTGTTGTTATAAATAATGTATTTACATATGGTATCAATATATGAACTTTCTATCATGTATTTCTTTCATGTATATCAACCTCCAAATATCTAAATTTTAATCAACTTTACCTCTTTCCCTCTGCCCACCTCCTCTTTCTGCATCATAGGGCAGTGCAGAATGATAATTTTTCTAAAGCAGTTTTCCTCTATTTTATTCAAAATTTTAAAGCTTCAAGTGAAACATTCTCCTAAATCCCACGTACAAAAATGTAAAGAATATCCATTAGCAATATGCTCCCTAACATTCTTAATGAAAAATCTTGCTTTTTTTTAAATTCACAAATTAATAACCAACTTTAGACCCTAATAATTTATAAAAATGTTTTTGTCTGTTATGCACTCTGTTATAAATATCCACAAAATGAATCAACTATGATGACTCCAAAAATCATTGCTCTTTAAGTTTCAGTTGAGTGGAAAATAGAATACCCAACCACAAGCAGTGCCTTTAGTTTAGGATTCCTATATCATCAAATTCAATTATCGCCATCCATTCAGGTAAACATCAAATTGGAATAGATTTATTTTATTATTTTCTCTTTCCATCATCTTTCCTCTTCTGTATGGCAAGAATATGCCCTGGGCATTCACACTGTCCTTGCTGGAGTAAAAGCATATTCATTCTGTGGTTATTACTTCACCACTATACCTTGAAGTCCCTAATATTAAAAGGTTGCTAAAATTTACTTCTCTCCACCTCACTGGAGATCATAGAATAAAATATTCATTCAATGATGTTTTCTCTAAATGATTTCCTAAGGTCAATTTCCATGTTCATAGACTCTAACCTGATCAGTTCAAAATGTTTCAGATCTATGGTTTTATTGCTATTGCTAGAACTTCAAGCACTATATTGAAGAGGTATGGAGAGAATGGACAACTTTGTCGTGTTCCTGATTTTAGTGGATTAGTTTTGAGTTTTGCTCCATTTAATTTGATGTTAGCTGTTGGCTTGCTGTAAATAGCTTTTATTATCTTTAGGTATGATTCTTGTATCCCGAATCTCTCCAACACCTTTATCATAAAGGGGTGTTGAATTTTGTCAAATGCTTTTTCAACATCTAATGAAATGATCATAAGTTTTTTCTTTCAGTTTATTTATATGATGGATTACATTGATAGATTTGCGTATGTTGAACCAGCCCTGCATCTCTGGGATGAAGCCTACTTGATCATAATGGATAATTTTTCTAATGTGTTCTTGGATTTGGTTTGCCAGTATTTTATTGAGAATTTTTGCGTCGAGACAACATAAGGGGATCAAGGGGATTCGAATTGGAAAGGAAGAAGATAAACTTTTGTTATTTGCAAATGATATGATAGTGTACAGAAGCGACCCCAAAAACTCTACCAAAGAGCTTCTACTGCTGATAAACACCTATAGTAATGTGGCAGGATACAAGATCAACTCCAAAAAATCAGTTGCCCTCCTATACACAAAGGTTAAAGAATCAGAGAGGGAAATCAGAGAAGCATCACCTTTCACGATAGCCACAAAGAGCATAAAGTATCTTGGGGAAACTCTACAAAGGGAAGTGAAAGACATATTTGACAAGAACTTTAAGTCTTTGAAGAAAGAAACTGGGGAGGATACCAGAAAATGGAAAGATCTCCCTTGCTCTTGGATAAAGAGGAGCAAAATAGTAAAAATGGCAATTCTACCAAAAGCAATCTATAGATTTAATACAATCCCCATCAAAATTCTTCACAGACCTTGAGAGAATAATAATCAACTTTATATGGAAAAACAAAAATCCCAGGATAGCCAAAACAATCTTATACAATAAAGGACCTTCTGGAGGCATTGCCATCCCTGACTTCAAACTCTATTACAGAGCAACAGTATTAAAAACAGTTTGGTACTGGCATAAGAACAGAGAAGTCAACCTATGGAGTCGAATAGAAGACCCGGATATTAACCCACAAACCTATGAGCACCTGATTTTTGACAAGGGAGCTAAAAAGATACAATGGAAGTAAGAAAGCATCTTTAACAAATGGTGCTGGCATAACTGGATGTCAACCTGTAGAAGAATGAAAGAAGATCTCTATCTATCACCATGCACAAAAATCAAGTCCAAATGGATTAAAGACCTCAATATTAATCTGACCACATTGAACCTGATAGAAGAGGAAGTGGGAAATAGTCTACAAGACATGGACACAGGAGACCACTTCCTAGGTAGAACCCCAGTAGCACAGACAATAAGAGGAACAATGAATAAATGGTACCTCCTGAAACTGAGAAGCTTCTGTAAAGCCAAGGACACTGTCAGTAAGACAAAAAGGTTACCCTCTGACTGGGAGAAGATCTTCACCAATCCCTTATCAGACAAAGGTCTGATCTCCTAAATATATAAAGAACTCAAGAAACTAGACACTAAACTAATTATCCCAATGAAAAAAAAAGGGGTACTCAACTGAACAGAGAATTCTCAACAGAAAAACTTCGAATGGCCAAAAGACACTTAATGTCATGTTCAACCTCCTTAGCAATCAGGGAAATGCAGATCAAAACAACTTTGAGATACCATCTTATACCTGTCAGAATGGCTAAACTCAAAAACACAAATGATAACCTATGCTGGAGAGGATGTGGAGTAAGGGGAACACTCATCCATTTTTGGTGGGAATGCAAACTTGTGCAGCCACTTTTGAAAGCAGTGTGGCTGTTTCCAGGAAACTAGGAGTCAACCTCCCTCAGGACCCAGCAATTCCACTCTTGGGACTATACCCAAGAGGTTCCCTATCATACTACAAAAGCATTTGTTCAACTATGTTCATAGCAGCACTATTTGTAATAGCCAGAACCTGGAAACAACCTAGGTGCCCCTCAATAGAAGAATGGATAAAGAAAGTGTGGTTTATATACACATTAGAATACTACTCAGTGTTAAAAAATAATGACATCTTGAATTTTGCATGCAAATGAATGGAAATAGAAAATGCTTTACTGAGTGAGGTAACCCAGACCCAAAAAGAGGAATATGGTATGTACTCATTCATAAGTGGATTCTAGCCATAATTAAAGGTCTTTGAGCCTATAATTTGTGATCCTACAGAAGCTAAATAAGAAGGTGAACCTGAAGAAAATCATATAGTTATCCTCCTGGATATTGGAAGTAGACAAGATTGCCAGGCAAAACTTGGGTGCACGGGCGTGGGGTGGGGCCTGGATGTAAGGGGAGATGGGTAGAGAGAAGGGAGAAGGGGAGAATTCTGGAAAGCTTGGGGGAATGGGATGGGTGGGATGGAGGAAGGATGGATATGGGAGCAGGGAAGTAAATATCTTAATTAAGAGAGCCATTTTTGTGTTTGCAAGAGACTTGATTCTAGAGGGGTTCCCAGGTCCAAGAAGAGGTCTCCAGAGTGTTCCTTGGGCAGCAGAGGAGACGGTGCCTGAACTGGCCTTGTCCCATAGCCATACTGATGAATATCTTGCATATCACCATAGAACCTTCATCTGGCAATGAATAGAGGTAGAGACAGAGACACACATTGGAGCACTGAACTTAGCTCCCTAGGTCCAAATGAGGAGCAGAAGGAGGGAGAATGTGAGCAAGTCAGGATCACTGGGCTGCGTCCACCCACTGAGATGGAGGGACTGATCTAATGGGAGCTCACCAAGGCCAGCTGGACTCAGAGTGATGAAGCATGTGATCAAAATGGACACTCTGAACGTGGCTGGCAATGAAGGCTGACTGTGAAGCCAAAGACAATGGCACTGGGTTTTGATTCTACTGCATGGACTGGCTTTGTGGGAGCCTGGTTTGTTTGGTTGCTCACCTTTATAGACCTGGATGGAAGGGGGAGGACCTTGAACTTCCCAAGTGGCAGGGAATCCTGACTGCTCTTAGGACTATAGAGGGAGGGGGAGGTGGGGAGGGAGGGGGAGCGAAAAGTGAGGCCCAGAAGAGGTGGAAATTTTTAATAAATAAATTAATTAAAATTTAAAAAAAGACCTATGGTTCAACTGGAAATAGATTTAGTATAATGGAAAATGACTCTGACATTTTTGATTGTCGTTATTGGTTTCCCATCAAAAATGTGTCTATGATTAATGATGTATTTCCTTGTGCTTGTCAAGATAATTCTAGGTACCCACTGACAACTGCCTCCTTTACACTTTCCATTATAGAGTATCGTTTTAATTTCCCAAATTGATATCCATACTTTAGGCTCAATGAGTTATAAAATAAGACACAAATTCTTTTATAAAAGCATACTGATCATTAGAATACAAAGTTGAATCAGCCATGAGAAACTGAAAATTTCTTTATTTTTAGTTGAGTGACAAATCACCTCAGAGTCCCCAATATCAACAGTTCCCTTTGCCTTTGGCTTCATATTAAATCCTAAGCAATTTGCCTCATTTGTTCAGGTTGAGGTCAAGTCAGGACAGTTTGTAAATATTTTCTTCTTCCTCTGTCTTACTCTCTTCTCTGACATTAATGTGCTGGTAAAATGTCTGTGTCTTTGTTTGTGTATACACATATGCACAAACTTAGTTAAGGGTTTTGTTTTCTGAAAAGCTTTATGGAACACTATATAAATTCATTCATTCCAGTTCCCTTGCTTTAAGATATACTTACCAACAGTCACATGAGTTCATCAAATTAGCACAAATTTGAATATGATAACAATTACTTTAAAATAATTCCTAAATAATGGCAGAGACTGTGGAATGGTTCAGAAGGAGTAAATATATGGAGCAATTGGTGTGGTTATAATATAGTATCTTAAAATTAAAGAAGCAAGATTTTACTATTCAAATGAATGTCTGGTAAATATATTTGTTTATTTTGAACACTGTGAACCATTTTTTCATTTCTTTCACATTCTATTGATTTTTATTTTATGTTAATCTTATGAGTGATGATCCTTAACATCTTATTTTGATCTTTTATTCAGGATTCAACCAAGAATAGTAACTATTCCATGGTCACAGAATAAAGTACCCAGGATGTTTACACATAAAATCCTTCTCTAAGAGCACACTGCATTCTCAGAGTCTTCTCTCCATCTGATAACAAACATTGAACTAAGGTTTTTCTAGAAGGAGAAAACTTAAACATTATCTTCCATGACAAATACATCTTTAAACACATGAAACGATATTCATTTACTTTTCAAGTTGGACCTTAGATTCAAAGATCCCAAAGATAAAACAATGAATTTATTCATGCTTTCTTTTGTTTCTTCTTCTATCTATTTTTCTTTGCAAAAGTAAATGTGGCAGACCCTAGATTCATATGCCATAACTTTGAGGAAAAGCTGTTTTGAAGAGTTACTCTATTGAAACTATATATATATATATATATATATATATATATATATATATATATATGGAAATGCCCTAAACAATCTTTAATACATGTAATGAAAAATAAAAAGCAAATAGTCCTCACCTAAGACAAAAATAACATAGTTAATATTGAGAAGACTCAAATGAGTCATAGTCAAGTATCATATTGACCTGATGCAAAATATATGAAGTACAGTGTTCTGTGGTATTAGAAAGAAAATCCAAACTCAAATGTCAATGTGTTCTTTATATGTCAGGTGCTGTTTTAATATATTTTATTGTTTTCAGTTGTCATCAATTGCATCATTTTCCTTCTTTTTCTTCCTTGAGCCCTTCACACGTACCCTGCTTAAAATATCTTGTATGATTGTAACCAGCAGTAATAATTTGGTTATTATTGATACATACATATGCATGTGGATGTACACACACAAGCTGATGAGTACCATTTTTTCTTTAAGTTTATATGCTTTCAAGGCTTGCTACTAGGCATCAAACAACTAACCACAGGGCCATTCTGCCCTGGGCAAGGCTAATTCTCCCTATTTACACACTAATTAGATATTTGTGGTTATTGCACTGGGCTGGGACTCTATAAATTTCCCCTTCCATGTTAACATTGCTGTTGATATTCACATTTTTCCATTTTAATTCTACAGTATCTAGCAGAGAAAGTGTCACAGCAGAATTCTTGGTGTTCTGGCTTTTCGTGTCTTTCTATAACCTCTTCAGTGACATTCCCTGATCCCTAGAGGCAGAAGCTGAGATATATTGGGACCTGGCTCCCACCATCTGTTTCTCCACCTTGTTTCCAGGTGTGGATTTCTCTGGTGGTTTTCATTTGCTGTAAAGAGAAGATTTCTCAGAATACAGATCTACCTAAACTTATTTCTGGTTATAAAGATAAATGAAGGGATTGAGCTGGTCTAGCAAAATTGCAGTAGTCGAAACTTTTCTAAAATCTGTGACTTCACTAACCTTGGGCACGTGACAAAGTTTCTAGTATCAGGAATATTTTCCTGCCTGTTGAGTGGTTGTGGTCCTAAGGTCCAGACAATTATTGGTTGCTAACAACACATGAGAGTCACTTCTTGTATCTTTTTTTGCTTATTTTGCAATGCTTCTAACCACTTGTTTCTCCTCCTTAGCATCCTAAATAGTATACTATTTTCTGGAACAGGAGAGAGAAGTGACAAGAAAGAAAATTTAGGATCTTAGATCCAGTTAAATTATGTGAGTCCTGTATCTTAACTGTACAGTAACTTCAGCCATATGGACACACTCACAGCCTCTGAGATGCAACCAAGTTCAGAATAGAGATTTTATATTTCTTTAGCAGTAAGTTTGCTAACCTGACCAATCATTCAGAAGAAGTTTTCTCATTCTTGATATTACCTATTTCTTGTCTATCATTCCTGTGGGGAGTCTATCAGTCTAGGCAAGCTTAGATATTTTAAGACAGAAATGTCTATGCTCATTCATAAGCTTTGAGCATAACTTAGGTAAATATAAAATATAAATACAAAATAAAATTTAAAATAGATTTAAATATTTCCCCTTAATGATTCATCAAATGTCTTTGCTCTTATTTCACCCTCCTGCCCTGTTCCCAATTGTATTAATTATCTCCCACTCCCCACTTAAAACCTTGGCCCCATGATTGTGTTTTCATCTTTATAAAACCATTAATCCACGTGAACTTCTTAATCCTAAGTCCCAAATTGTATATGGTCCCTTTACACTGCCTTGATGTCTTTGTTTACCCAATATTATATTCTCAGATCTGTGGATTTGGAGTTAGAAATTAGAGGAGAAAGAAAATGTGATGTTTGGGGCATCTTGATCTGAGTTATCTCACTCAATATGATATTTCTTGCTTCATATCATTTACCAGCAAATTTCAAGATTCCATTTTTATTTACACCTGAATCATGTTCCATAGGACATATTAAACACACTTTGGTTATCCACATTCGTCAGTTGAAGAGTATTAAGGTAGTTTACACTTTGAAGCTACTGTAAATAGAGCAACAGAAAACATTATCTAGAAAATGTCCTTGAATAGAAAGTCATTTCCTTTGGGTACGTTACATGCAGTGGTACAGTTACTTCATATGCTAGATTTACTGTCAGCTTTTTGAAAATTATCCATACCGTTTTGTAGAGTTGTACAACTTAGCAAACCTACCAAGAGTAAATGAGTGTTGCCTTTTCCCTTCACCCTTTCTGACATTACCTGTTTGTTGTCATTTTAATGTTTGTCCTTCTGTCAGGGGTAATAAGAAATTTAAGCAGTGCTTTGATGTGCATTTTACAAATAACTACTGCAGAAAGACATTTTCAAGTTACTTTTTGAGCAAGTTTTGTCTTTTTCTCTCCTTTAAACAAAAAATATTTGTTTATTCAGGCACAACCTCTTGAACGGAGCTGCCTCTGTTTTTTGAGTTCTTTGTATTTTCTGGATATTAATCCTGTAAGCCATAGAGCTGGCAAAGATTCCTTCCCATTTTGTGGGCTTCTCCTGCAGAGAGCTGCATGGAGCCGCACCTAAAAGATGGTGCCGGCTTCAGCCTTCCCCGATCCCGAAAGCGAATGCTCTCAGTGGTAAACAACACCTTATTTTGCTAAGGCCAGGATCACGCGATGATTGTAAGCTGCTTGCGTTTAAGCGGAAGATTGGCTGCCCAGGGCTACTTAAGGGCTGGGAGGAACTTGCCCAGGGAGAGAAACTATTGTAACAAGGTCCTGAGTAAACTGCTTGCAAGAAGAGCTCCAGTGTTGCGTCTTCCTTGCTGGTCAAGGCGGTCGAGACAAGTGGTGGCCCGTATGGGGATTCTCCTCTCCTCTCCCTGGAGCCCAGAACTTGCAGCAGTCAGGGGGTGCACCGGTAAGTCCTCAAGGTAAGATTGGGGATCTGTGACCAAAACGGGTTATTTGCTCTCGCCTGTAAACAAAGGGAGAGCGGGGGAATTAGAGCCCCGACTAGAGCGGACAAATCGAAAGTGAAAGTAGAGCTGCGACTAGCGTGGACAAGTCTGTAGAGGACATTCATTCGCTAGCCCGACGAACTGAAAGTAAAATTGCTAAATACTGTTGATGGATTATTACTTGTTCTTAGCAGCTTGGGTACTCTTGAATATAGTGTTCTGGTCCATCATTTTTACTTATTGCTGTAGGGAGTGTATTGAGAATCCTCAGTGAATAGACATAGGGAATTCTCCTTCTCACCCCATTTTTCTGGCTTTGAACGAGCTGCTCCATTCAAAAAATCTAAAATTTAAGAAAAGTACCTTAGGGAGGTTCCTGGAGGAAGGTGATACCACTGCACCTTGGTTTGCAGTCTCCGGGAAGCTCACAACTCTGTCATGGGAAAAGCTAGGTAGAGACCTTGAGTTTGCTGCAGAACAGGGAACGCTTAAGGCTGGAGTAAGACCTATCTGGGAATTAGTGAAAAGCTGCCTCGGGGATCGAAAGTGCAGTGAAGCAGTAGAAAATGGCCAAGCAGCCTTAGAGATATTACAGGAGGAACGCTCAGAGAGGGCAGCTTCAGAAACGGCAGCCTCTAAAAGGGCAAAGTCTGATGTGGCATCTGATATAGATTCAGGTAGAGGGAAGAAGAAAAGGGCCCAGGAAAAGCAAAAGGGTCGATTATATCCCAGCCTGTCAGAATTGGAGGAATCAGACTCTTCTGTCTCCTCGAGCTCAGAGACAGAGCCAGACCCAGAGACACCAGACACAGAGACAGAAACGGATGAAGAAGATAGAGAAACCCTAAGGAAAACATTAAAAAGAATGAAAATCTCCAAGAAAAAGGGAAATGGAGAGAAAAATAAGACATCTAAAGGCATCTGCAGGACTGTAACCCCTTCAGCTCTGCCCCCGTATCCAGAGGTTATAGGATCTGAGGGAGGGATTTCTTTCAATCCTAAGGTATGGAGAGAAGTCAGGGCAGAAATGATGACGGCCTCAGCATTTCCTGTATTTCAGGATCCATAAGGCAATTGATTCCATGAGCCTTTGGATTTTAAGGTCATCAAGACATTGGCAGAATCTGTCCGGACTTATGGCACTACAGCCACGTTTACGGTGGCCCACGTGGAAGCTCTACATAGATATGCCATGACTCCAGCTGATTGGATGAACCTAGCACGAGCATGTTTGTCCCCTGGCCAGTATCTAGATTGGAAAGCTCTTTTAATTGAATTGGCCAATGCTCAGGCTACAATAAATCTAGCAGCTGGAGAGGCACAAACAGTCTGGGACACAGATATGTTGCTTGGACAAGGCAGGTTTGTCAACCAGCAAAATGGATATCCTCCTCAAGTGTATGATCAGATTAATAACATTACCACAAGAGCATGGAAGACCTTACCTAATAAAGGGGAGGTAATTGGTAATTTGAGTAAGATCCTTCAAGGACCTATGGAGCCTTTTTCTGATTATGTGGCTAGGATGCTAGAAGCGGCAGGAAAGATCTTTGGTGACCCGGACACCGCTATGCCGTTTGTAAAGCAGCTAGTGTATGAACAATGTACCCAGAAGTGCAGAGTGGCTATCACACCATATAAAAATAGAGGATTAGAAGTCTGGATGAGAGCATGTAGAGAATTAGGAGGTTCATTAACCAATGTCGGACTGGCAGCTGCAGTACTTAGATTGAGCAAAAATGGGGGCAATGCAGGAACTTGCTTTCGATGTGGTAAGCCAGGCCACATTAAGCACAACTGCCCTCAAGGAGGAAATGCTCAGCAGGGGAATACCCAGAGACCAGGAATTAGCCAGAATCCAAATCCAGGGATATGCCCCAAATGCAAGAAAGGAAAGCATTGGGTTAATGAATGCAGACCCATCAAGGATATCAACAGACGACCCCTTGAACCTAATGCTAGTTCAAAAGACAGACAGCGGGGGCCCTCGGCCTCAGGGCCCTCAAATATATGGGGCAATGGAGGAGCAGGTACAGGAAGGGAAACTGGAGCAATGGCCGACATTCAGACACCCACAGAACCGCGGAGAGCCACTGCGGGTTCAGCAGAATTGGACCTCCGTGCCACCACCAGGCTCATACTAACCCCTCAAATGGGAATTCAAACGATAGACTCTGACTTTCAAGGCCCTCTCCAACCAGGCACAGAAGGGTTATTGATAGGCAGGTCATCTACTACTTTGAGAGGCCTATGGGTTTATCCTGGAATAATTGATCCAGACTATACAGGCATTATTAAAATTATGGTGGAGTCACCCAAGGGTGTTAGTGCCATATCTCCAGATGATCGAATTGCACAGCTTGTTATCCTGCCCAGCTTGCATGATAGATTTCCAGCACGGAACAGAGAGAGAGGTAGTCAAGGATTTGGCTCCTCAGGAACGGATCTTACCTTCCTGTCTTTGAGTTTAGATCAGAGGCCTACGTTAAAATTGACTTTTAATGGCACCAAGATTACAGGGCTCTTGGACACTGGAGAGGACAAAAGTATTATAGCTAGCAAGGTTTGGCCATGTGGGTGGCCCTTCCAGGCCTCTACACATACTTTACAAGGACTGGGGTATGCAAAAGCCCCTGATGTTAGTGCAAGCTTGTTAACTTGGCCAGATGAAGAAGGACACTCCAGACAAACGCAGCCATATGTTCTAGAGCTCCCAGTATCATTATGGGGAAGAGATATTATGAAATCTATGGGGTTTAAGTTAAGTAATGAATATTCTGATGAGGCTCAAGCTATTATGAAAAGCATGGGCTGCCATCCTGAGTTTGGCCTGGGAAAATTCTTGCAGGGACAGAAGGATCCTATAGAGGCAAAACCAAGAAAACCTAGACAAGGGTTGGATTTTTCTTAGGGGCCACTGAGGAAGGAATTCCCATTTCCTGGAAAACAGAAGAGCCAGTATGGGTTCCTCAGTGGCCACTATCTTCCGAAAAACTACAAGCAGCCCATCAGTTAGTGCAAGAACAGCTAGAGGAAGGGCATATAGAACCCTCCCTCTCCCCTTGGAATACTCCTATTTCTGTTATAAAAAAGAAGTCTGGAAAATGGGGATTATTACATGATCTTCACGCTATAAATGCACAGATGAAAATTATGGGGCCTCCCCTTGCTATCTGCATTACCAGAGAGTTGGCCCATTATAGTAGCAGACATAAAAGATTGTTTCTTTTCCATTCCTTTAAATAGCAAGGACAGTGAAAGATTTGCCTTTACCTTACCATCAGTCAACCATGAGGAACCTGATAAAAGATATCAATGGATTGTCCTACCTCAGGGTATGGCCAATAGTCCTAGTATGTGTCAATTATTTGTAGCTGCTGCTTTGGAGCCCTTATGGGCTCGTTTTCCAACTGTGAAATGTCTCCATTATATGGATGATATTCTCCTGGTGGCGAAGAAAGAGCAAACTTTGCATGAGGCATATGGTATTTTGGTGGGGGTATTACAAAGGAAGGGTCTATGTATAGCTCCAGAAAAGGTTCAACAAGACGAGGTAGTAAATTATTTAAGGTCTAAAATAACATATAATCAAATTATACCACAAAAGGTAGAATTAAGAAAAGATCATTTGCATACATTAAATGATTTTCAAAAATTATTGGGAGATATAAATTGGATGAGGGGCCGTTTGGGCATGGCAAATTATGAGTCAAAACCATTGTATGTTGTTTTATTTGGTGATGTAGCTCTAGATTCTCCCAGACAATTAACCAGAGAAGCTCGACAAGCACTCTCTCTTGTAGAGGAAAAATTATCTAAAACCTTTTTAAATGGGTACAGGCTGAAAAGAATATTGCTTTATGCATTTTACCCACTAATCTACAACCCAGGGATATTTTGTGGCAGGAAGGACCATTACTTTGGATTCATCCCAGGATTTCCCCCACGAAATACATAGAATATTATCCTAATGCTGTTGCTTTGCTTGCTCAGCAAGGCATTCAAAATTGCCTGCAGCATTTTGGAGTTGCACCGTGTGTAATAGTCACCCCATATGATGCTAATCAAGTTAATATTTTATGTGCCACTATTGATGATTGGGCTATTTTATGGTGCTGCTATTCTGGGCGCATCAATTGTCATTTTCCTAAGCATCCACTGTTGACCTTTTTTAAAGAACATCCAGTAGTCTTTCCAAAAATCACTGCCTTAAGGCCCATTCCAGGAGCCAGTGTTATATTTACAGAAGGATCTAAGACTGGCTGTGGTGCTTACATGGTGGACTCCGCAGAACCTGTTAAATATCAGTTTTCTCCTGGAGCTCCTCAGCAAGTGGAGCTAGCAATCGTGGTTGAGGTGTTTAAATCCTGTCTATTTACATTTAATTTAATTTCAGATTCTTGTTATGTTGTGAACGTCTTAAAATACCTTGGGTGCGCTGGACCTATTAAAACCTCCAGCCTGGTACATAGGCTATTTACACAATTGCAGCTATTACTCTGGCAACGTAAGAATCCTTTCTTTGTACAGCACATTCGTGCACATACAGGTTTGCCAGGCCCTCTGGCTGCTGGCAATGACAAGATTGATCAGTGTACCAGACAAGAATGGATGTTTCTTGCCTCTGCCCTGCAGAGGGCTCATGATTTTCATAAAGAATTTCATGTTAACACCAAAACCCAACAACAAAAATTTCCCATTTCTCGAGCTGATGCACACTAGGTGGTTGTGGATTGTCCACAATGTGTCATACCTTATCACCTTCAAATTTTGGGGGTCAATCCATGTGGATTGTTCCTCCTTAAACTTTGGCAGATGGAAGTTACCCATCTCCCTGAGTTTGGCAAGGTAAAATACGTACATGTCTCCATGGATACGTGCTCTGGCATTATCCATGCCACACCCATGACAGGCGAAAAGGCAACCCAAGTGATTGCTCATTGTCTAGAAGCGTGCGCCACCTGGGGAGAACCCCAGCAATTGAAAACAGACAATGGTCCCGCTTATACGGGACAAAAGTTCACCTCCTTCTGCCAACGCATGAGTGTTCAACTCATATATGGACTGCCTTATAATCCACAAGGCCAAGACATTGTAGAGCGTGCTCATCGCTTCTTAAAAGAATTGCTTCAAAAACAAAAAGGGGGAATAGGTCATCAACAGACCCCCAAGAATAGACTTTCCTTAGCCTTGTTTACACTTAATTTTTAAAATTTGGATAATACCAATCAGTCTGCAGCGGACAGGCATTCTTAACCATCCAGTCCTTTAAAAGGATTGATAAAATGGAAGGACGCTCTGACAGGGGTCTGGCATGGCCTTGATCTGGTGCTGGCATGGGCACGAGGCTCTGTTTGTGTTTTTACACAGGATCATTTGGACCCTATTTGGGTACCGGAGTGCTTGGTGAGAAAAGTACAAGTGCAGAGGAACGACAAGCAAGATGAAGCCTCAGACTGTGATCCTACTGATGGTGATGGTCCTGATGTCCCCGTTGTTGATCCAGGCCAATGAACAAATATTGTGCACCATAGCAAAAGCATGGCCAATTTCTATATCTGTTCATTCTACATCAAAAGTTTTACCTGTCTTTTTTTCCACTAGTTGTGAATTAGGCTTACCCTGCGTAAATTTAGACCCTAGCATGGCTATGTATAATGCAACTGATATTCCTCTTCAAGAAGCCTCATGTTTTTCTCTTGAAAATAATTCTAACCCATGTATATGGTTGAAATGTAGGTCAGTGGGTAATTGGCTTGACCCGTTGACCAATAATCATGTGCCTTTTGCCATGCTCGTGGAAGCACTGAAAACAATAAATACGGGTGCTTCCTCAGGCATGGGCAGCGGTAAAAATGGTAGTAATGCCACAGGTATTACTACCTTATTGATGTTGATGGAAGGGCTTCAGCCTTCAAGTTCACGTTTTGGATTAGGGAATTCCACCACTCGACAAGTGTTACCTTATTGTGCCCATAATTTAGGGTACCCCCCCTCATTGGACACCATGTCAAAGCCCAGATCATAAGTCAAAGCAGATTGCACCAGGTTTTGAATTTACCCCTCCTTTAGGAAGATATTCCTTTAATCTTGCTAATCGGACTAATCAGAAAACTAATAAGAAAACTACTTGGCCCTGGTTTCAATGGATTCTTTCTAATGAAAGAGGGGCCTTTTCATCCTTAGAGCCTTTTGCTGCCCTTTGTAATTTGACTCTCCAGCTACTTAACATCTCTGCCAGCCGAGATACGAAGGGAGTTCTTTCAAATGTTACTATAAATAAAATGATGAACAACCTTACCATTTCTGCCAGTCCAGTGTGCTTAAAGGCACCCTTCTTCTTTTTGCTGACTAATATTACCAATGCCACAGAGGATGTGATCTATTGTAATTCCTCTAAGGCAATTTGCCTCACAAGTCAATGCTGGAATGGTACTTATAACACAGCTGTGGTGATGAGAATTCCCACATATGTTCCCATCCCAGTCAGAGTTGATACTGGTACCTTCCAAATCACTCATTTGCTCAGAACAAAATGAGACTTTGGGATAACAGCAGCCCTAGTCACCACAATTGCTGCATCTGCTGCAGCTGCAACGACAGCTGCTGTTGCCATGGCTGCAACAACTCAGATTGCAGAGAGAGTTAATTAAATTGTGGAGAGGACAGCCTCCACAATGACCACTTTGAAATCTATCGATGGTCATTTAAAAGCTGGCATTTTGACAGTAAACCAAAGAGTAGACCTCTTGCAAGAGCAACTGGATGATTTAGTAACCTTAACCAGTGTAGGATGTATTCATTCCCTCTCCTCTTTATGCATTATTTCCAGATTGACTGAGAATATTACAAAGAATGGCAACCTAAGCCGGCAGCTGAGCGCATACCTCCAGGGAAGCTGGAACAAGGAGTTCGAGAACCTGACAGATACCTTGATCAACCAGATTATTTCCCTGAATGCCACACGGCTGGAATTACCTACTGCTAATGCTTTTCTTAATGTGCTGAAACGAACTTTTAGTTATTTTAAGGAGTGGGCGGGAATAGGAGCCCTGACAGGCCTAATGGTGCTTGCCTCCCTGGTATGCCTGTGGTGCATTTGTGGCATGAGAGCCTCACAACGTCACAATGCAGCAATGATCATTCAAGCCTTCATGGCTATTGAAGCAGGACAGTCCCCCTAAGTTTGGTTAACTACTTTAGAAGATATTTAAGCACAGGATGCGAGGCTTGTGCACTGCATGTGAGGGTAATTACATCTACCTCAAGAAGAGCAAGTCTGATTGCACATGGGTCAGTGCCTAACTCCCACCTCTGTAAAAAGGGCACCAAGCAGGTCTAGTGTTTACTGGGTGGAGGACACCTGGATAAACAATAATACATGCTTCATTTTTAACAGAGATCAGACCTCTACTCTTGCCTGTTGCTATTAAAACAAAAAAGGAGGAACTCTAGGGAGCTGTGTGGAGCCGCAACTAAAAGATGGTGCTGACTTCCACCTTCCACGGTCCCGAAAGCGAATGCTCTCAGTGGTTAACAACACCTTATTTGGCTAAGGCCAGGATTATGCGATGATCGTAAGCTGATTGCGTATAAGTGCCCACGTGGCAATCCAGGATTGGCTGCACAGGGCTACTTAAGGGCTGGGAGATGCTTGCCTGGGGAGAGAAACTATTGTAACAAGGTCCTGAGTAAACTGCTTGCAAGAAGAGCTCTGGTGTTGCGTCTTCCTTGCTGGTTGAGATGGTCTCGACATTCTCCTTCATTTTTTCTTTGCTTATTTGTTAAACTATACTTTCTATTTATTTTATGAAGTCCTACTTCTAAACTTTGAACCTTAATTTACATCTTATATGTTTGCCTGCACTGAGCCTGTACTAGACATATATTCATTAGGAATTCTGAAGGAAGAGCTCACTTATGTGTTTTTACACCTCCATTCTGACATATAAGAAATTGAAAGATTTTTCTGTATGGAGAGACAATACCTTCACTATTTCTCCTAACTGTACAGGGCCCTGGAGTTTTGTAGTTTCCAAAAGTTATCTGTAGTCACACTGATAGAATGAATTTACAATGTCAGAGAGGAAAATTTTTTGAAAAAATGAAATAAACCATGGATCTGTGAAAGAAACTTCTTGGTTGGGGAGTCTTTGAGAAGTGTGAGGTAAGAGAAAACAGAATAAGAACTCCCTCTCTCTCTCTCTTTCTGTGTGTGTGTGTGTGTGTGTGTGTGTGTGTGTGTGTGTGTGTGAGTGTGTTTTAAACATTTAAAGAACAATTTTATTTAATCAATACACGATACTGGAGATGCATATGGCAAACTACCTATTTTAACAAATAAGAAAATAATTGTAGAGTTCTGAATAAAGCATGAAACATTGATATATTCTATGCCTTTCAGGGAAATGGCCCATGACTCACACAAAGTCCATGATCTCCTACCACCCTGACCAAAGAACTTATCCTAAAGTTTGTGAGACTCTTGATATTAGTGTGTCTCAAAATTTATGAAATAATTAGTGGAAGAATGATTAATTTCAATAGTTGATCATGTAGCCTAATATTCTGTATTTTGTATCTGATGTTCATGGGAAGACTGATTTCCATCTACCAGTGAGCAAAAATGAAGGTTTCAAATGCCAAGTTGCCATTAGATGGATAATTGATGGACATATTTTCATTGTTGTTGACCTTTCAAAGTAAAAGGAAGAATCAGTTACTACTTGTTCTCAACAACTGTGCGGATATGTTTCTTGGCTTGTTACTCAGGGTTAGTACTGTCATAAAAGGATAGTTTTAATGCATTAACTCATTGAATCAAGAAAAGTGTTCTTTACTCCACTGTTCAAATTCTTAAATTCTACTTGGCCATTCACACTAAATATTCTCCACATTTCTTCTTAAATATTCAGATCTGTGACATGCCTGCACATAACTCTACCCTACTCTGAAATAGCTTTTTTTATAGAACTTCAAATACCAGAAAAAGAAAAAAATCCTACAAAAACAGAAAAAAATCATCTCAGCCTTTGTTGCAAAGGATGAGATTTTATTGAGTTCAAACTTAGGAAAATCTTTCTTCATAGGATATTCCCAGACAACATACATTTTTAGTTTTCCATTAAAGCAGAGTAGTGTTACTATTCACAAAATCATTTCTACATTTCGGCCATTGTTACACTAAGAAAGAGATAAGAATTCTCTTTTAGAAAAATAAGATTTAAACAATGACACGTTGAAACAAACATGCCAACTCAAGAAAGTAAATACACTTTCATTTCACTTGAGTGACAAATCCACTTAGAGTCTCTAACTTCAACAAATGCCTTTGACTTTGGCTTCCTCCAAGGTCCAGGACAAATTGTCTCATTAATTCAGATTGAAGAACAGGTTTCTTTTATCATTTCCTTTGTGCTGTTTGTGCTCATTCTTACTCTTCTGATTGACTTCATGGACCATTCCCTCTATCCTTGCTGCAGTGAAAGCAAACTGCACAAACTAAATATAGAGGTAGGTGGGAAGACAGCAGTTGGGTTGTAAAAATAAACAATCATTCCAAGTGAAACATAACTTCATATATCTAAAGAAGCCTGGCCGGTGTCCTTATAGTGCATGTTTTGTTTTTGCATTTGTACTTTCCTATACATTATTCAACATGTTTCCCCATATCCATTTCTGCTTCTGCTTGTCTTTTGTTTCTTTTACACAGAAAACTGATGGCAAGCACTATTCCCAAAGGACAGAAAATGGGAAAGAGGAAGGTGTAGGAAGATATTGAATTAAAATTATGCTTGAAAATATTTTATGGAATCCAGAAAATGTACTATCAAAATAATAATGAATAAACTCATCGAGGAGAAAAATGTTTTAATGTATACAGAGAACAATAAAAAGGAATCATCAAAAAGTAACACATTTTACTAAAGGTAAAATGAAGTGTGTCTAGTGCTGTATTTTATTAGAAACAGCACTTCAACTCAAATGTAATTGTTGAGTTACGTGCTTAATGTATCAGGTGCTGCTTTAATGAACTTTTAAGTTGTTAATTGAAATAAGACCACATCAGTTCCTTTCCCCAGCAAGCCAAGATATGTTTTCTCTAAGTACTCTCATATACTTACCCACTCTCAAGAAAATAGCCTCTGTTTCCTTGGTCATTATTGTCAAATACACAATTCATCTGTGTGCGTGTGTGTTTGTGTGTGTTTGCACATGTGTGTGTGTGTGTGTGTGAAAATATACATACAACAAGAGTCCATTTGTTTTTTATGTGTACATGGTTTCAAGGCCGATCTTTCTGCATTGTACAGCTAAAACATCAGATCATGCATGGGAGAGGCTAATTCTACTTCTCCTAGTCATCTTTAGTTTCCTGTACTTTATAACTAGGGATGGGAAGCTGCAAAATTTTCTCTTTTTTATGTTAACATGTCCATTGATATTGTCATTGTTTTAGTGTTTATTACACAGTTTTACAGGCATTGTTTCACAGCCATCATTGTTATTCACTCACTCTAAGAAACTTTCTGAGCACCTCTTTTGCTGTGTTCCTTGAGCCATTGGTGGAGGAGCTTTGCTGTAGTTGTATCCATCTTTAATAGACACGACCTGCCATGCTATCCTCAATAATGCAATAGTGCCTTTTTTAATAGCTGGTAACCAACAACTCTCCATTGAAATTATTTGTCCTGATTGCAGGTAGAAGATTTTCCCAGTACACTACATGATATTTTGTTAGTTAACACTTCCAGTAAAGGTTTAAATACCACGGTAATTTGTCAGTATTTTCAGGTTGGCCTGCATACATAAAGTGTTTCAAAAAGAATGTTTCAATTTAAATTCTGTCAGCAAAAACATAGCAAGTGAAATTTCATTTTGCCACAAACAGAGAGATTTAGACAGGCAAAGTAAACTGACTATGTTGTCTCCTTTTTTCCCCAAGACCTACTCATTTTCTTAACACTCATCAATGTTGTGCTTCAGCACCATGCATTTGGAGGGAAAAGCTCATCCTCTTGTGTCAGTTCTCAAGCACCAACAAGCTGCTTTTTTTAACATGTTCTTTCATTGTTCTGAAGCTTCTCAAGTATCTTAGTTTAACAGTTTACCGGGGCCCAGGGATCCTCTTTTGTCCATTCCCCCACTGCAAAATTGACAAGTTTATAGCCTACATCCAATACATTATATAGAAGAGGGCAGTGCACTTAGATCTATAGGCTTCCCCATAAACACATTATTACATGAGGTATCTCCCATGAACCTAAAATAATTAAAAAGGGTGAGACAGGATCTACATATGTAATATAGTTTTGTGTGCAGCTCTGCAACCACCATGGTCAGCAGGGTAATGATTCACAGGAGGCAAGAAGATAGTTTGGTTCAAAATTACTAAATAATCTCTGCTAGTCTGGCACCAAGCAGTTTATTCTAGCAATATTTAGGCACCACACAATTCAGTGAAAACTGGCCTGGTGTTTATTAACTCAATTCCATGTACACAACAAATCACAAAATAAGCTAAATAAAAGATTCAACGTGAATACATCAAAACTCTTTATAAAGTACATGTGACACATTACATAAAGACAGGTTCTATCAATTGACTACATGTGTCACATTCCGTATTGATGGGTGCTATAGAATGACTGCATGCAACACCTTCCATTAAGTTAGGTTCTATAGACTGGTGGTTCTATAGACTGGTGAGATAAACAAGATCACAATAAGGGCCTAGGAAAGGCTCTGGTCTAGTCTCTGTCACACAGATGCCAAGAAGAAAACAAGCTCCAAGTGGAGCGTCTTCAGGGCTCAACATTCTCTTTGGAATAGTTTGGAATAGTGCTGCCATGAGCAATCATGTCTCATGTTGACAGAACCCTAAATTATTTCAATGTCATGTTCTACCGGTCTTTGAAGTGGTTGAAGATTACCTATCTATGCAGAGTACACAGAATCTCGGTGTATCTAAAGAACCTGATGAACTAAAAATGAGAAACAAGAATGGCCATTGTTCTATAATACTTAATATCTGTATTACTTAAAGGCAAAAACTTCATATTAGAATATCAAGCAATATTTAACAACTGTGCAGCAAATGAGGACAATGACTTTGAAATATAAGCAATGTACAAGTATCTTGATCTGAGATAAAAATGCATAAAGCAATATGATAAATATATCACAAATTGTATCAATATATGCAGTGACTTAAACAGAGGTAGAAACATGCATGCATACAATCTGACAAAATAACTTTGCATAGGTATACAAATATGATAAACAGAAATAGGAACATATTTAATATAATAAATATAATTTGAATTTGTACCAATATACAAGAATCTATATCAATGTAAATTGTCTATAAATAATAACTCACAAGTATTCACTCTATTACTCACTATTATTATTACTAGTGTGAGTAGGCTCTCCTATTATCCTATTCAATTTTCCTTTTTTAAGAGATCTCTGAGCTTACATAATTTCCATCCCAAATCTCAAACTTATACCAGTAATAATCAACCATTAATTTAATGTCCTTAACTCTGAGGACAAAATTTGTTTGGAGTGAAGGCATCGTCTTCTAGAATTACTTCCAGCTCTCATCGGAGTGATGTTCTTTCTATGGAGTTCTGTAAAAGTAAAATGATAGTTAAGTTTCAAGATTACTGTCTGATATAATTGCAAATAGTCTCTGAATGTTCAATAAATTTTTTTTGAGGATCCTATATGAAGTTCTGTCCAGAACTTTGTAATAAAATACACCATTTAGCTAACCAAATTGGGGCCATCTTGAGCAACTGGTACCAAAAACTGGTCTTAAAGTAGCACACTATCAGCATCATTACATCATATCAACCAGGTGGAGCTGTTGTTGTGGGCACCCATCTTCTTCCTGTAAACTTAAAGATTACTACAGGAAAATTCACTGTTCATTATGAAAAACTTAAACATTATTCGTATAGATGTATCCAATGAAAGATACAGTATAGACAAAATGGAAATGGAGAAAAGTAAAATTTTTCCTAAAATCTTTCTTTTTTCTGCCCCATAACAGATGGCTTCTGACATGAGACAGAAACTTTAAATTTTGCTTTAGAGAGGAAAAGCCATTGTCCAACTCCAAAGCCAGCTTTATATGTACATGTTTATGTATATGTATATATGTGTGTGCGTGTGTGTGTGTGTGTGTGTGTGTGTGTGTGTGTGTGTCTGTGTGTGTAATAAATTTTTATCCTCAGGTGACCTGTCCTCATAGATCATATCTCTCTTTGCTTTGCTTAGTGATCCTTCCTGGATAGTTATATTTTTTCTCTTTAGGTATCCAAATGTCCAAGGTTTCTTGTCTTTCTGAAGATGTGTATTTTTCTGCAAAGACAAGAACAGAATACTGCCACAACCCTTTTGGCATTTCCTTACCATTTGTATCATTGTCACCTCTGTGGATGAGCTGTCATTTCTGTCTCAAAGGGCTTCTCTTTTTCAAACTGAATCTTTATTAATTTCAGTGGTATCATAGGTTTTCTTCTCCTGTGCAAACCAAAGCAAAACCCATTCTCCAATGTAGCACATATCCTCCTTTCCATTCTGAGGTCAACACATCCTTGAAATGCACTGGCTGATTTAGTTCAGAGGTGTTTTCTATTAACCAATATCTTTCTGCTGTTATTGTTCCTTTCTCATTAGCTTTAAAACATTAAAGGTTAATAAAATATTATGCAATCTGATTCTGGGCATATTTTCCATAAATTTCTGTTTGTTTAACATATACTTTATAGTGTAATTTGCTCTTTCTATAACAGCCTGACCTATAGGATTGTTTGGTATACCTGTAATATGATTTAGATCATAATAAGGAAAAAAAGGTTTCATTCTGCTTAGACACATATGTTAGACCATCTTCTGTGTTTATTTGTGCAAGTATATGCATAATGGCTATAACGTCTACTAAATGTGTGATTACTGAATCAGCCTTTTCTGACCTCAAGGCAGTTGCCCATTAAAAACCTGATTAATTGTCAATGGAATATGTTAATTTTCCTAATTCTATAAAGTGGAACACATCCATTGGCCAGATTGCATTCCTTTGAGTTCCCTTTTGGTTACTCTCTGTAGGTAATGGTATTTGGTTATAGAAAGAGCAAGTACAACATCTCTTTATAATCCCCTTAGCTTATTGCCATGTAATAGAAAACTGTTATTTTAAACTTTGGCTATTGACATGATTTTTTTATGAAATTAAGAGACCTTCAACACATTTCTAATGAATAATCAGTCAATTTTTTGTATTACCTTGTGCTAGAAAACCTGGAAGATCCATTTGGGATTGCATGTGTGTTATGTGTATGGGACAAAGCCTATTCCTGATTATCACTTGAACCTGAATGAATAATGAAGTCAAATCTGTGTCATCTGGTGTAAATTCAGTGGTTTCATTATGCAAGACAACTCTTTCTGCATATTGTCAGCAACCTCCACAGGGCCAGTCCATAGGCAGAGAACGCCTCAAGAGCAGGCTTGAGCCAGAGACCTCCACAGGAGAAGGTCCAAGTCAGCAACATCCTCAGGAAGAGGACCAAGCCAGGGATATCTGTGGGCACAGGCCTGAGCCAGTAACCTCCAAAAAGAACAAGTCCAAGCCAGTGACATCCACCAGAGCGGGCCTGAGCCAGCCACTTCTGGGGAACCAGGACTGAGCAAGCAAACTCAGCAGGAGCAGGACCAAACAAGTGACTTTCATGGAAGCAGGCCCAAATGAGCATCATGATATCAAAGCAAACCCCAGGAGCACTGAGCGAGTTACCTCCTGGGTGACTGGTACCCAGGCCCCGACTGCACCGCAAGGAGCAACAATCTGAGCCTTCAATTCACTGGCACCTAGAAGACTGATCACCAGAGACACAGCCCAAACTATACAAATTAAAGGAAAAGATGGGTAGACAAAGTAAGATCACTCTTAACATCACAAGGAGAAACACAACACGAACAAATTCTAGTGACTCTACAACAGCAAGACTTGAGCACCCCAATATAGATGAAGCAGAAAAAAGTGACCCTTTTTGCAACATTAGGAGAATGTTTGAGGCTATTAAAAAGGAAATAAAACATTCCTTCAAAGAAATGGAGGAAATGGCAAACAAAAATGGAAGAAATTAACAAATCCTTTAATGAAAAAAAGAAGAAAAAGCAGTCAAGTAGATGAAAGAAATGATTCAAGACTCAAAAATCAAAAAAAGAAACAATAAAGAAAACACAAACCAAGGGAATTCTGGAAGTGTAAAATAAGGAAAAATGATTAATAGCCACAAATGCAAGCACAAACAGCAGAATATTAAATATGGAAGAGAGAATCTCACGTGCTGAAGATACAATAGAGGAAATAGATTCATTGGTTAAACAAAACATTAAATCTAACAAAAGCTTAACATGAAATATCCAGGAAGTATGAGACACCACGAAAAGACCAAACCTAAGAATAATAGGGATAGAAGAAGAAATAAAACTGAAAAGCACAGAAAATATATTCAATAAAATCAAAGAAGAAAACTTTCCCAGCCCTAAGAAAAATATGCATATCAATGTGCAAGAAGCTTACAGAACACCAAATAGAATGGATTAAAGAAGAGTCCCCTTGCGCAACTTAATCAAAACACTTAAGCATACAGAATAAAAAAAGAACATTACGAGCTACAAAGGAAAATGGCCAAGTAATATATAAAGGCAGACCTATCACAATGACACCTGAATTCTCAATGGAAACAACAAAAGGCAGAAGGTCCTGGTCAAGTACGATGCAGATATAAAGAGTCCAGATATGCCAGATATTGCCAGCCCAGACAATGATACCCAGGAAAATTTCCATTGCTATAGACAGGAAAAACAAGATATTCCATGACAGAACCAGATTTAAGCAATACCTAGCAAAAACTTAAAAAAAAAACCCAGTCCTACAGAAACTCCTAAAAGAAAAACTCCAACACAAAGAAGCTTCTTCATCCACAAAAACGTAGAAAATATAAGATTCACAGCAGCAAATCCCAAAGAAGGAAAAACACACACAATAACAACACCAAGGGGGGGGGAACTAAAATAACAGGAACTAACAATTATTGGTCATTATATCCCTTAATATAAATGGATTTGACTCACTTATAAAAAGACACAGACCTATCAAAAAGTGAATCCATCCTTTTGTTTCACACAAGAAACACACTTCAACCTCAAAAACAGACATCGCCTCAGAGGAGATGGTTGGGATTTTTTTCAATAAAATGGACCTAAGACACAAGCTGGTGTAGCTATCCTAATATCTAACAAAACAGACTTCAAACTAAAATCAGTCAAAAGGAACAAAGAAAACCATTTCTTCTAAGTCACAAGAAAAATGACACAAGAGGAAATCTCAATTCTGAAAGCCTATGCCACAAATACAATGACACCCTCATATGTAAAAGAAACTACTGAAACTTAAATCACACATTACACCCAATATACTAATAGTGGGAGAATTCAACACCCCGCTCTCACCACTGGGCATGTCTTAGCAGAGGAATAAGGGAACTAGCAGATGTCATGACTCAAATGGACTTAATAGACATCTATAGGACAATCCATACAAACATCAAAGAATATAACTCCTTTTCAGTACCTTATGGAATCTTCTCAAAAATGGATCACATACTTGGTAATAAAGAAAACCTCAGCAAATACAAAACAGTTGTAATAACCCCATGTACCTTATCAGATAACCATTGCTTGTAATTAAAACTTAAAAGCAACACTAAATTCAGAAAGCCCACAAACTCATGGAAATTGATCACAAAATGAGGGAATGAAGAAATGGAGAAATTAAATGCTTCCTAAAATTCAGTGAAAATGACCACATAACATACCCAAATCTATGGGACACATGAAAGCAGTGTTAAGAGGAAAGTTCATGGCACTAAAAATGCCCACATAAACAAGCTGGAAAAATCTCACAGTAGTGAGTTAACAAAACACCTGAAAACTCTAGAACAAATGAAGCAAACTCACCCAGGAGAACTAAATGACAGGAAATTATCAAATTGAGAAGTAAAATCAACAAAATAGAAACAAAGAAAACAATACAAAGAATCAATGAGACAAAGACATAGACAAACCTTTATTTAAACTAACCAAAAAGCAGAGAGAGAGGGAGGGAGGGAGAGAGAGAGAGAGAGAGAGAGAGAGAGAGAGAGAGAGAGAGAGAGAATATCCAAACTAACAAAATCAGAAATAAAAAAGGGAACATAGCAACAGATATGGAATAAATCCAAAAGAACATTAGGTCACACTTTGAAATCCTGTACTTCATAAAACTGGAAAACTTAAAGAAAACGGACAATTTTCTGGATAAATATCTCTTACCAAAATTAAATCAATACCAGATAATCAAATTAAATACACCTATAACTGTTACAGACATAGGAACAGTAATCAAAACTCTCCCAGCCAAAAAAAAAAAGTCCAGGACCATATGTCTTCAGTGCAGAATTCTGCAAGACTTTTTAAAAGGAATTAATACCAATACTCCTCAAATTGTTACAGAAAGTAGAAACTGAAGACATGTTGCCAAACTCCTTTTATGATTTCCCAGATACCCCTTCCCCAAAAAGACATTACTAAGAAAGAGAATTACAGACCAATCTCACTCATGAACATTGATGCAGAAAAACTCAATAAAATATTCACAAATTAAATACAGGAACACATGAGAAAAATCATCCATTATGACCAAGTTGGCTTCATCCCAGAGATGCAGGTATCAGCATATGAAAATCTGTCAAAGTAATCCAATATATAAACACACTAAAATAAAAAGCACATGGACTTCTCAATGCATGCTGAAAGAGCCTTTGGCAAAATACAACATCCATTCATAAAAGTTCTTGGAGAGAGTAGGGGTACAAGGAACAAACCTAAACACAATAAAGGCAATATATAGTAGTCAACATCAAACTAAATGGGGAGAAACTGAAAGTGATCCTACAGAAATAAAAAACAAAGCAAGGTTGTCCACTCTCTCCACATCTATTGAATATAGTACTTGAGGTTCTAGCAAGAACAATAAGAAAATGAAAGGAGAAAAGGCGATTCGAATTAGAAATGAAGAAGTCAAACTTTCACTACTTGCTTATGATATGATACATCACATAAGTGACCCCAAAATTCTACGAAGTTACTTCTAAAACTCATTAACACATTCAGTAATGTAACAGGATAGATTAACTAAAAAAGTCAGTAGCTCTCATTTACACTAATGATAAATGGACTGAGAAAGAAATCAGAGAAACATCACCCTATATAATAGCCACAAACAACATAAAATATTTTGGAGTAACTCCAATCAAGCAAATGGAAGATCTGTATGACAAAATCTTTAAATCATTAAACAAAGAAATTGAAGATGACATCAGAAAGTGAAAAGGTCTCCCATGTTCTTGTGTAGGTAGAAATAACATAGTAAAAATGGCAAGCTTATCAAAAACAATCTACAGAATCCCAGAAAATTTCTTCAAAGACCTTTAAAAGAACACTACTCAACTTCATGTAAAACAGCAAAAAAAGAAAGAAAGAAAACATGGAATCCAAAATAATAATGTACAATAAAGGAATTTCTGAAGGCAAGACATCACAATCCCTGAATTCAAACTCTACTACAGAGTAACAGTACTGAAAATAAACTGGTACAGACATAAAAAAAACAAACAGACAGAAGGACCAATGGAAGTGATTCAAAGATGGAGATAATAAGCCACACATCAACTAACACCTGATTTTTGACAAAAAAGCAAAAAATATAAAATAGAAAAAGAAGAAAGTTTAATTCACAAATGGTGTTGGTATAACTGAATATCAACATGTAAAAGAATGAAAATAAATTCATATCTAAATGGATCAAAGACCACAACATAAAACTAAACACACTGAACATTATAGAAAAGAAAGTGGGAAGTATACTTGAATGCATTGACACAGGAGACCACTTCCAAATATAATCCCAGTAGCACAGACACTTGAGAGAAATAATTAATATGGAACCTACTGAAACTGAAAATCTTCTATAAATCAAAGGACTTGGTCAAAAAGACAAAATGGCAGTCTGAAGAATGGGAACAAAATCTTCACCAAACACACATCAGACAGAGGTCTGATATCCAAAATATACAAAGAACTAAAGAGACCGGCCATCAAAATAAAATAATAATTCAATTTTAAAAAATAGAGTTCAGACCTAAACGAGGAACTCTCAACAAAGGAATCTAAAATGGCTGAAAGACACTTAAGGAAATGTTCAATATCCTTAAATATCAGCAAAATGCCAACCAAAACAACACTGAGATTCCATCTAACACCTGTAATAATGGCCAAGATAAATACACTGATGAAAACTTATGCTGGAGAGGTTGTTGGGAAAAGGGAACACTCCTGCGTTGCTGGAACGGCACCTTCTGATGTTAGTATGGCAATTTCTCAGAAAATTAGGTAACAAGTTTCCTCAAGACCCAGCAATACCACTTTTTGGTATATACCCAAAACATGCTCAAATGTACCACAAAGACGTGTGCTCAACTATGTTCCCAGCAGCATTGATTGTCATAGTCAGTACCGGAAAAAAAGTTAAATGACCTTTGAACAAAGAATGGATAAAAAAAAATATGGTATATTTACACAATGGAGTACTACACAGCAGAAAAAAAAACGACAATTTGAAATTTGCAGGCAAATGGATGGATCTAGAAAATAACATATTGAGTAAGGCAACCCAGACAAAGAAAGACAACTATCATATATACTCACTCATAAGTAGATTTTAGACATAAATCAAAGAAAAACAGCACACACACACACACACACACACACACACACATATATATATATATAAAATTCACAACCCCAGAGAACCTAAACAACAATGAGGACCCTAAGAGAGACATGCATGGATCTAATCTACATGGAAATTAGAAAAAGATAAGATCTCCTGAATAAATTGGGAGCATGGGGACCATGGAAGAGGGTTGGTGGGAATGGGGAGAGGAAGGAAGAAAAACAGAGAAAATATATAGTCCAATAAAATCAATAATAAAAATGATAGGTTATCTAAAAAAATAAAGTAGCAGACAAGGACAGTGAGGACAAAACAAATGACAATCTTACCTGAAGCAATCTACAGATTAAATGCAATGCCCGGGACAATCCCATCAAAATTCTTTAAAGACCTCTATAGAACAGTACTCAACTTCATATGAAAAAGAAAAAAACTTAAATAAATAAATAAAAAACCAGGAAGCAAGGAGAGCCAAAACAATCATGTACAATAAAGGAACTTCTGGAGACATCACATTCTCTGACTTCAAACTTTACTGCAGAACTACAATACTGAAAATATTCTAGTATTCACATAAAAACAGACAGGAGGACTAATGGAACTGAATCAATGACCCTGATATTAATCTACACATCTACTAACACCTGATTTTTGACAAAAATAGTAAAAAAAATATAGAAAATATAGACAAAAGAAAGCTTATTTAAGAAATGGTGTTGGCAGAACTGGATATCAACATGTAAAAGAATGAATATAGGTCCATATCTATCACCATGCACAAAACTCAAGTCCAAATTGATCAAAGACCTCAGTATAAAACCAAACACACCAAACCTCATGGACGAGAATGTAGGAAGTACACTTCAATGCATTGGCACCAAACACTTCCTAAATGTAAGTCCAGTAGCACAGACACTGAGAGAAACAATTAATAAATGGGACTTCCTGAAACTGAAAATCTTCTATAAAGCAATGGGCACGGCCAAAAAGACAAAACAATAGCCTACAAAAATGGGAAAATATCTTCACCAACCCCACATCAGACAGAGGACTGATCTCCAAAATAAACAAAGAAATCTAGAAACTGGTCATCAAGAGAACAAATTATGCAATAAAATAATCAGGTACAAACCTAAAGAGAGAACTCTCAACAGAGAAATCTAAAATGGCTGAAAGACACTTAGGAAATTCTCAACATCCTAAACCATCAGAGAAATGCAATTCAAAACTACATTGAGATTCCATATTTCATCTGTAAGAATGTCCAAGATCAAAAACAACTTATGCCGGAGAGGATAAGGGGTAAATGGAACACTTCTCCATTTCTGGTGGGAGTGTAAACGATACAGCCACTTTGGAAATCAATATGGTGATTTCTCAGAAAATTAGGAAACAATCTACTTCAAGAACCATCCATACGACTTTTGGGTATATACCCAAGTATGCTCAATCATACCACAGATTCGTGTGTTCAACTATGTTCACAGCAGCATTGTTTGTCATAGCCAGAACCTGGAAGCAACCTAAATGCCCCTCAACCAAAGAATGGATAAGGAAAATGTGGTACGTTTACCCAGTAAAGTACTACATAGCAGAAAAAATAACGACATCTTGAAATTTTCAGGCAAATGGATGGATCTAGAAAACATCATATTGAGTGAGGTAACAAAAACTCAGAAAGGCGAATATCATATGTACTTACTCACAAGTGACCTTTTAACATAATGCAAAGAAAACTAGTCTACAATGCATAATCCCAGATAACCTAGACAACAAAGAGTACCCTAAGAGAGAAATATATGGTTCTAATCTACATGGGACGTAGAAAAAGACAAGATCTAAGTAAATAGGGAAAGTGGGGATCATGGGAGGTGTTATAAGGGAAGGGTAGTGGAAGGGAGGGGAGCAAAAGAAAACATATAGCTAAATAAAAATATTTTTTAATTATATTATTAAAAAATACCAATACATGTTCCTTTTCCTTCCTCTTCTCCCACTCCCTCCCCTCCTCCCATACCCCACATCCCATGCCCCAATCACTCCTCAGAGTGGTTAAGGAACATTGCTTTGTGGAAGGTCAAGGTGCTCCTTACCATATCTAGGCTGAGCAAGGAAGGTATTCATCCAAAGAGAACAGGATTCCCAAAAGCCAGTACATGCAGTAGTGATAAATTCTGGTGTCACTGCCAGTGACTCCCTAGTCTTCTCCAGCCAAACAATTTTTTAAAAGAAAGAAATTTACCTTCTTGTTTTTGTTTATGTTTAACCCAATATATTTTATTTCCTTTCATACTATTGTAAATGAGATTCCATACATGATCTCTTTCTAAGGTGGCTTTGCTGTTGGTATATAGAAAGGCTGTTGACATTTGTAAGCTGATTCTTTGCTTGTCATGCTGCTAAAATTGTTGACTCTACTACATGTCTTCTGGTACAATGCAGCCATCTGTTAAGTATAATACTATGGCATTTGAAAATGGAGATGCTTGGAATTCATCTGTTCATACGCGTGTGATTATAATTTCATTCCCTTTCTCTATCACTCACTGTAAGAAATCCAACATGACATTGTAAAGGAATAGGCAAAGTGGGCACCCTGTCTTCTTCAAGGTTTTAGTCAGTTTCCTTGCCAGTTTTCTACATGTAGAATAGTTTTGGCAGTATGTTTCTTGGAGATAGCTTTTAATATTTTGAAGTATATTTCCTCCATTTCTACTCTCCCTGGGAATTTTTTCTTGAAAGTATGATATATTTTATCACTGGATTTTTCTTCCTCTGTTGAATTAATCATGTGCATTCTTGCCTTAATTACATTGTATGATTTATTATATTTATAGAATTATGTGTTTTAAACCAAGCCTGTCTTCCTGGAATAAATCCATCATAACCATTGTGGACAATCCACTTGATATGGGTGTATATTCACTTTCTAGTATTTTATTAAGGATTTTTACCACTATGATAACCAGTTACGTTTTTCCATATGTGCAAGAATGTTCATATGCATACATGAATGCATGCCTCTTATTTTGTGTGTGTGTGTGTGTGTGTGTGTGTGTGTGTGTGTGTGTGTACGTGTGCATGTTCTTTGATGGGGATTAAAGTAGCACTGGCTGTATATAACAGATTTGGAGGTGATTCTTTATATTCTATGTTTTTTTTTTGTATTATTGCTAATAAACATTCACATCCACATGGGCTAGGGGGATGGTTCAGTTGAGAAAAGTGCTTGTCTCCCAAGTATGACTGGAGTTTAATTATTTATTTTATTTTTAAAATAATCTTAGTTTATATTCCAATCACAGTTCCTTCTCCCTCCCATCCTTCCATTTGCCCCATCTTCTCTCCACCCCTATCCACTTTTCAGAGAGGGTGAGGCCATACATAGGGAGTCAACAAAGTCTGTCATATCACTTGAGGCAGGATCAAGGCCCTCTTCCCTATACTTGGTTGAGCAAGCTAACCATTCATAGGGAATGCGCTTCAAGGAGCCAGGTCATGCATGAGGATAAATACTGGTTCCATTTCTAGTGGCCCCACAAATTGCTCAAGCCACACAACTGTCACCCACATTCATAGGGCCTAGTTTGGTCTTATGCAGGTTCCTCAGCTGTAAGTATAGAGTCAGGAAGCTCCTACATGCTCAGGTCAGCTGTATCTGTGGGGTTCCTCATCATAGTCTTGGCCCATTTGCTCATGATATCACTTCTCCATCTCTATGTCTGAACTTTAGGAGTTCAGCCAAGTGCTTAGCTGTGAATCTCTGCATCTGCTTCCATCAGGTGCTGATGAAGGCTCTATGATGACAATTAAGATAGTCATCAATCTGATTAGCGGGGAAGGCCAGTTCAGGTACTGTTGACAGAGGTTTCTGTCCTGCCCTGTCCCATAGCCTTTCAGTCACAAAGAAACACACAGATATGTACATTGACATAAGCTGGTTTTCCTATTAGCTTAGGCTCCTTACTAAATCTTATAACTTATAATAGCCCAGAATTCTCGTCTGCATTAGCCACGTGGCTTGGAACCTGTTATCAGGAGGCATTCTCATCTTGCTTCCTCTGCACCTGGGTGATAGCTGCAGACTGAGACTTGCCTCTTCCCAGAATTCTCCTGTTCTCATTGCCCCACCTCTGCATCCTGCCTGACTGCCCCTCCTATGCTTCCTGCCTGGCTATTGGCCAGTCAGCATTTTATAAAAGCAATATAACTGATAAATCTTTACAGAGTAGAAGACCATTGTCTCACAGCAAGGCACCCTCTCCACTATTGCTTAGATTCTTAGCTGGGGTCATCTGTGTGGATTCCTGAAGAAAAATGTCAAGACAGTTGGGTTGTAATTCTTCTTTGAAGTACTTGTGCTGAGACTGATGTCATTTTTAGGATACTCGTCATTGATTTTGACAGCAGCTGAATCAGTTTCCACTTCCACCAACCAGGACCAAGTGTAGCCCTTTCCACGCATCATTTCTATTATTGATCTAGGCCATGATGACAGCAGTAAGACAAAATCCCTAAATAGTTTTAACTTTATTTCCCTAATGGCTAAAAATATCGAACACTTTTAAGTGTGTCTCAGACATTTGTGTTTCACTCTCTGAGAATATGCTTTTTACATCTATAATCCAGGTTTGGAATGGAGTCATTTGTTTTCTTGATGTTTATTTTGCTGAGAACACAGAGAAATGAGAATCCTTGGAATTCTTAACTTGCAAAACTGAGAGCTTGAGCTTTGGGAAGTTTCTGGCTCTTATAAGAACATTTCTGCAGAAATAATATACCCTACAATTTGATGAAGGAAGGTTATCCCTGGTCAACTTGAGAATACTACAAACTAAGATTGATATTTAAATCATCTCTAAAGTCTTGATTAAGAACTTACCATTCAGAATGCATATAGAAATTACACTGGTTGATGAAATCAATGATGGTAGTTGGACATGTTTATGGAACAAAGCCTCATTTATTATCTTCTATAGCTCAGGATGTGAGTTCAACTAATCACCTTTGAGTTACCTCTCAGATTAGGCAAACTAGCTATGGTATCATGATGTGAGTGGTGAGCTTTAGAACGTCCATGCCATTTGAAAGCTTGGCAACTTAGAAAACAACTTCTGAGAGTAAAAGTAGTGGCTATGTTCCTTTTACCTCTAAAATGAGACCACTCATAAGTAGTAAGTAATTGAAGACAAGGGGCCAGCATTAAACATGAATACATATTAGAAACACTAAATGGGCTCAGTTGGGCTATAAATTTCTCTATCAATATCCTCTCTTTAAATACACATGCATGCACACACACATATACATACATACATACACACACATTCACAGATACTTTTAAATAAATTAGAATATTCATGAAGAAGTTGGAGAAATGGGAAGAAGAGGTGGAGCACAAGTATAGTAGTAATTATTTTTAGATTGGGGTGAAGCGATATAAATGTACATTGAATATACAGAACTTTTATCAAACATTAGTCAAGTATTTGTTCTGAAGTCACTGTTTTACAAGACACACAAGAACGTTAAATAACAGATTTATTCAACAAGAAACTATTTCATTGTTTCTAGTTCATATCTGTTGCCTATGAATATTGAATGTACTTTGATTTTGTTACATCTTTAGATGAGAGAATGGATGTAACACTGTCTGATATCTTTTCTTTTTCCTTGTTTAAAGCCCTCAAAGAAAATTGCATTGCCTTTTCTATTTTGAGAGCTAACTACATTCTAAGGAATCATTGTATCACAATCAGGAAAATGTAATCAATATATGCATATTTATAGGGATTGTTGTATATGGAATATAGTTTTCATGAATTTATTCTTCAAGTGAGAATGACTCCTCATATGTACACTATTTTAGAATATCCCGATTCATTTGCTTACTTACTGAAGTCATTTTACTAGAGATAATCTCCTCATAAGATTTTTGAAAACATATTTTATCCTTTGTTTTAAATAATGTGTAACATGGAGGCAGATCCAAAGAGTTTGCTGCGTGAAAGCTTTTAAAGTGTTATGGTCATTCATCTGCAAATAAATTTTCAGCTGAAGGTAAATAAGAGCACAACATGCAATTTACTTCTGCAGAGTTCTTGCCCATGGCTCTCCATCAATTGGAGTTTCCAATTATTACAGTAAGTTCTAGTAATACAGATATCATTTCTTACAACAGAGTGGTGATTTTAATTAGCTTAGTGAATATTTATGTGGCTTTTAAATGAAATCCTTTTCACAAGGCCCTTATTGCTTCATGAAACATTTTATTTAATCATTCAAAAAATCACAGCTCATAGATCATAAGAAGAGACAGGAAAGGTAAGTCAGGATTTTGGATGGTGGTATTGTGAATTCACAGGCAAGGGGAAATTTATTCAGAAAGAAATGGGGATTTGTATGTAATGCTAATTCCATGGTAAAGAGGACATGATGCATAATTCTCATCCTGTTGTCATCTGTGCAGACATGGAAGCAAATATTAAAACATGGTGGATCAGACAGGAAAGTTTTCATCCTTAAGAATGTATGAATACAAAATTAAATATAGCAATATAGAGTATAGAGAAGGGATTGCACATGAACAGTTTCTTTCCTAGAAATCACTAATATCTTGTGCTTTGAATTCTATAGGAGCACTGTTGACAGGAAGTAATGACACTCTTTAATCTTACATGACAATTTATATTGAGAGGTTTAAATAAATTTATTGAAAAGGTCAACCTGCTTGCACCATATCTGTGACAAATCATACGTCATAATCATAAGTAAAGTAAGATTTCTCAAATGTCAAGACACACTTTTAATGATGGAATATTCTTCAATCCAGAAAATATTAGGAATTCTGAATAAATGTTCTTCAAACTGCTTTATACATAACAATATGCAATCCTTCATTTTGTCACAGTAAGATTCTCAGTTTTTTCAGACAAATAATAACCTGTCTTTATTTTGCATTCATTCTTCCCTTGGTCACATACTTATCTCCAATTTTTTAAAATAATAAGCACAAATCCATTCAAATATCAAGGTGATTAGGCACAACTTCTGTTTCCACTCACCTACAGAAGATCATTATTTAGGACAAGTATCTGTAAAAGAAGTGGAATGGAGTAAGGATTAACAGAACTGTTCTCATAAGAATACAACAACAGTTCCCCAGGGGATGTTGCTGGAAATAACAACTGAAAGATAACATATAGCTAGATATAACATGATTCAGAGATCTTACTGTGTAGATGAGTAGGTAGATAGATAGATACATAGAATAATGGATACATCAATACATAGACAGATAAGTAGAGAGACAGACTCAGTATGTAGATATACATACATGTATTTATGAATATCTATTGCTATACATATACATATGTATGTGTATATGTATGTATGTATTTATAAATGCAATGGACAAAACCGTTCATGTTCATGAAGGTTACCTGTAGCAAGAAGATCTCGAATGTTTTCTGGTGGAATGTTGTGTTCCTTAGCATATGCCTCAAGTTTTTCATGTTGTTCAGGTGTCAAAGGTTGACCTTTTCCTACATTGCATGAATGACAATGTCAGACATATGTTCAGTAGAATTCTGGAGAATTTACATTGCGTCCTTCGTATCCCACCACAATATACAGTTAAAAACACCAACTGCTATAAATTCAACTACCCTGAATGAGTCAATACAGGCAACAATAATTTTTGAAAGTTTCATGGACACATTTAACAAAATCTAAATGATGGTATGACATCACTTTTCAGGGTTTCATGATACATCAAAAAATTAAAAATAAAAACTTCTCTAGAGAATTCACTTATCTCAATCCTATCCACTTTCTAAAATATAACACTAGAGAGTCATGGATGCCTATCAATGGAACCTTCACATTTCTTCGAAATCTATACTCTAGAGTTCATATTTTAATTTAGTAGACACTTGATCAAATGACACTCAAAATGGTCTGAATTTTGGGAAAATACTCTATTTTACTCTATTCTTTCCAGTGAGGAAACACGAACACAAACTCTTCCATTCCCCTCCCCGCCATCGTCCCTACTCTTCAATGACCATGCTACTTGAGTTACAGTATAATGTAAAAGTTGGTTCACAAAACAAATGGACTGTTATTTAGTTGACAGGAGTTTGGAAATACCAGGATACTGTATTTGGTGGATGAATCTGACTTAATCCTCATTTACAGGGTCATACTTTTGTTACTATTTCAGAGAACCCACTACCATTCTTACCAGCAACCAAAACCAAGTTTGTTGTCCGGCCGGCTCTATCCACATTCTCACTGGCAAAGACTATGATGTCTTCTGTTGCAGCCACAGGTTTAAATACATTATCACCTTCAACTGCAATAACAGACACATTTCAAAAGTCAGTGTCATTCATTTTTCTACTTTGTTTGATGTCACCTATTGACTAAACATTAATATTGACCCTGACTCTGCAGTCATCTCTGATTCACTATCACATAACACACATGGGTAAAGGTATTCTTGCAGTCATTAATTTTACATATCCTATGATAATGTGGTAACCAATCATTCTCACTATTTAAACCTGATAGTGAATCCTGGGTACAGACACTTTCCCTTTCCTCTGAATTCCTGTGTCAAGACCTGTGGGATCACTCTGTTGGGTAATTCTTCCCCTTTCAACCAGATCTAAAAAGTCACTTGTCAATTTCCTGAAAGTGTAAAACTTTGGTGTCATATCATAATAATACCTTGTGGGCAAAGGGATACATATGCAAAAAAGATTGTACTCATTAGAAATATACACAAAAGTTTTCATCTAATAAGATGAAAACTCTCTCTCTTTCTGGTGTGTGTGTGTGTGTGTGTGTGTGTGTGTGTGTCTATGATATTTCCACTTCCAGACACTAATGGAATGATAGAATGTTTCACAGGAAAATAAATGAATCTAAGAATCTGGTCATTTTCTTTTACAGGACTGCTTTTTAATATCCATGTAAGGTTAAATAAAGCATTATTTTTGCCAGAAGAATGTGCCTTCTCTCTATTTAAAATCAACCCAAAAGTTATGCTGTGTACAATTCAGTTAAATAGTGTTGATATTATTTTAGCAGTTTTTTTCAAAATTGAGGTAGTAAGTTTGAAATTATTAAACAGATTTCCCCCTAACTGCTTTTCAAAAGTCAATTTTATCATTCAGTGATCTAAATGTTGTGATTTTTACAAAATGCAAAGAAGTAAAACTTTCTTAAAGCATTATTAATTGAAATTCTCTATGAATCCAGGATGATAGAAAAATCCCTGTAATATAAGTACTTGATAGACTGAATCATGAAGTTTGCAAAGATGTTTGAGGCTACTGAGACCTAATAGTGAGTGGCAGGCCTCTCCAATAACAAACCAAGAAACTGTAAGAAAGAAAAGACACTGAATAATGTCTAGAAGTAAATTTTCATGCAGGAAACTATTTGGAGATATTTTGTTAGCATTACTCACATTGGTAGTTAATAGTGTTCTTCTCCATGTAAACTTCAGATGACCTACAATGTACTCTGACTTTGCCACATATCTCCGTTGGTTGGAAGGAATGATAACCAAAATTGTTCTAGGTCCATGTATCTATGGGTGGCTGAAGTGTCAGCATGTATGCACTCACCCACAATGCTTTTGTTCATAGAGGAAGTGCCAAGATCCCATACTTACACTGGGCTCTGTAGTTGCCATCTTCTTGCCTATACCCAGTGATTTTGGTCTGTGAACATTGGTTATTCTCACTGAAAATCAAACAGAGGAATCATGGATTATTGTATTTATCTTTTGAATTCATATTAAATATCTTCAAGTTTTACAGAACTTGAGATACTTTAATGTCTATGAACAGTGTTCAGAGCTAGAAGAGATGAAACTCTGTTTACCTCAGTTTTCATAATTCTTGTTTAGAAAATATTATTCTGTTTGTAATCATACATCTGAATTACTTTATTTGTAGCAATGTTCCCAAGTGTTATGAAGACTGTATTGTATTCCTTGTCCAAATTTTACTGTTCACCGAGTATGATTTTCATATGTTAATATGTTCATATGTTAATTCTCTTTTTCTAGTCCAACAATAACACATACACAGGATTTTATGGATGTGTTTTAAATGTTTTTATGTCTAACCTAAAACAACAACTCTGGCTAGAACAAAATAGTGGTTGTAAACATTTTAAGTTCTTACAGTGTTAAGCACCTTTTCATTGAACATTGTCATCCAAATGTCAGAAAGAAAATTTTTGAAACTAGAGCATCAGAGACACGTTTCCAGCAGTTCAGACCCAAAATAATCACACAGAAACTATATTATTTAAATCACTGCTTGGCCAGTCACTTAAGCATATTGCTAACTAGCCTTAACATCTAGAATTAACCAAATTCCATTATTTTACATTTACCATGAGGCTTGTGGCCTACTGGCAAAGTTCTGGCTGGTAACTCACGTCTTTCCCCTCTGGCGGCTACAAGGCATCTCTGACTCCAACTTCTTTCTCCTAGCATTCAGTTTAGATTTCCCCTGCCTAGCTCTACTCTGCCCTATCACAGGCCAAGGTGGATTCTTTATTAATTAACTAATAAAAGCAACACATATAGAGAAGTACTTCCCATACCAGACATGGATTTGCAAATTAGATTTTTTCTGACCTGTTTTTATAAGAATATTTTCATGACACCTATGCCTGAAAAATATAACAAGCATAACTTTGACCCAAATGCTCACACCTACCTTTTGGCTTACTAGAAGTGAGATCCTTAGAATATCCTGATTTTAATATTAGAGCATAAAATTCAACCACAGGCCTCCAGCCAGAAGAATTTCTCAGGAAAAACTCATAGAATTGGAGACAGATTCTTAAGTTCATGTGGTTTCCAGAATCATGAAATAACATAATGAAATAACAGATCATGAAATAACATAATCGCATTTCTGAAGATGAGATTTTCAGTTTCATGACCAGAAACAGAACATTCCCACATAAGCTTAACAATATAGAAATCTGTGAAACATAAACAGTCTGCCCAGGTTGCACCATTGACAATTTGCTTACTTGACATAAAATGTGACTTCCATTTTACTACATGCCTCAGTACAAGTAATTTTACGAATGTAGAGCCTCAGTGGTCCTCCTCTCTCTATCTTGTCCACATTGTCAGCAGCGATGGCAGTGGTAACCCACTTTCCTTCAAGCTGAACAAACAACAAAGGCCATGGGAATGTGAGTTGGTACTCGCATCTCTGATTCCAATCTTTGGAATGTCATAAGCTAATGAGAAATATAAATCAATGATAATTTGCTTATTAGTTCAAAATTATGCTTCTGTGGAAGAAGAATAACTCGGGACAATATGATAACTCAATTTACATTGCATTTTGAACCTGAGACATTTTGGAACTACTCATATTTTGGTCTCCTATGCTCTGCAAATTCAACCCATTTTTAAAATTTTATTTGTTTAATTTTTGAAAAATCTGCCTGGAAAAATGAAACTGAGTGAAAGTCAGAAAGGTTATTTCATTAATAGGTACTTGCATGGGCAAACTGAATGACACATGCATCCACAGAACTAAACTATTGAAGAACATCAAACCTGTGCACAGACCAAATGAATTTACCTCAGCCTGAGCATGAGCCAGACCAAATGCCAAAGCCATCAGCAGAAACTTTATCATGGTGGTGCCTGCCTTTGCTTTCCCACAGGAGATCAAAGAAGGGTATTAGTTGTGAAGGAACTCAACTGAAAAAGCTTTTTATACAGTTGGTTAGAGGGAGTCTCATGGAATCAACCAATGGTTCTGCACCACAACAGCCTGCATCTGTCCAGTATGCTCACTTCACCCTGCTGAATGATATATGATCTCATATCTCTAAACTAATAAGATTAGGCTAAAGGTCAGGTTCTGTTGGGATGATTAATTGAGCCTTTTTCTCAGAAAGAAGGATCTATCCCTGTGAGAGAATTTAAGTAATTATTTTGCCTCCAGAACTATACTTGTGGGTAAAGGTCACAAAGCATGTTCATTTGTCATATATGATTCATTTAAAACTATGGCACATGCTTTAAAATA
This sequence comes from Myodes glareolus, assembly GCF_982192425.1. Lineage (NCBI taxonomy): Eukaryota > Metazoa > Chordata > Mammalia > Rodentia > Cricetidae > Myodes > Myodes glareolus. The sequence continues at coordinate 123,867,380 of NC_142053.1, forward strand.
CATTCTGAATCTAAGCATAACACTGTGCAGTTAAATGAATTTTAAAGTGTGGCCTGGGCTATATGAGCCAAAGCAACCACACTGTTAGAAGATACAATGGAAAAACTTGATGAGGATTTCCTATAAGGGTATTGATATATTCTATGCTACCTTTAAGTCTTTCAATATATTGACTACTTTATTCTTCCAGTACAATTTAAAGGCTATTACACAGATCTACAAGAGATATCACCAAAGCTTTACTGTATAAATAATAGAAAAAATGCTGCTAGATGGCCACTGGCAATAAATACAGATATCATTAATCAAAAGAAAACAAATCCAATGAAACAGTCTATAAAAATAATGGCGTTCAGTAAAACTGTAAAATGTGGCAAATGGACTCTGCATTAAACCTCAAAATATGATTATATTTCCTAAAGCAAGGACCCTTCCTGCCTAGCTGACTTCTTTACACATCAAAACGAAGGTCAAGGTCTGTATTGTGCTCATCCATAGTATCTTGTCATCCATTTCTAGGAACAACCAAGCATATCAGGACTCTGCAGTACTTGTTTATCCTCTGTTGCTTCCCTCTCTGATATGTGGAATAACCTACAGTTAGCACCTTGATATTTTCGTTTGAGAACCAATGATTGCTAACTACATCATTAAAAAGAATTAGTCAGCCCTTCATGACACTTTCTATAATTATCCTATTATTATCTCTATTTCTTTTAATTTTGAGATTATAGCATAATTACATGATTCCCCACTTTCCTTTCTTTCTTCCCTCCAATCCCTCCAATATGCACCCCCTTCATCTCTTTCAATTTTGTGGACTCTTATATCACTAAATGATTTTACATGCATATGAGTTCCAAGGTAGCAAGTGAATCCTAAAATGGGGATACTAAGAGAGACATACATGGATATAATCTCTATGGGAAGAAGTAAAAGATAAGATCTCCCGAGTAAATTGGGAGCATGGGGACCATGGGAGAGAGGGCTGAAAAGGAGGGCAGAGGCATGGAGGGGAGAAAAGAAAATGTATAATTCAATAAAATCAACAAAAAAGAATCTTCTAGATTTCCATTGACAACTGTCTCCTTTACACTTACCGTTATGCAGTGTATTTTTAAATTCCCAAATTAATATATACATTTCATCCCAATGTATTATAAAAAAAGATACAAATTATTTTTGAGAAACATACTGAAGTTTAGAGCACAAAGTTGAATGAACCATGAGAGTTTGAAAAGAAAATATCCTTTGTTTTCAGTTGAGTGACAAATCACCTCAGAGGCCCAACATCAACACATTCCCTGTGGCTTTGGCATCACATTCAATCCTAGGCAATTTGCCTCATCTGTTCAGGTGGAGGTCAAATCAGGATAGCTTTTAAATATTTCCTTCTTCCTTCTTCATTTCCTCTCTAACAGTAATGTGTCAAGAAACTGCCTGTGTCTTTGCTTGAGTATAAACATATGCACAAACTTAGTTAAGGATTTTATATTCTGAAAAGCTTTATGGAACACTAAGCAAATTCTTTCACTCCAGTTCCCTTTCTTCTATCTGTACTCACATAACAGTCATATTCATCAAATTTTCACAATTGTGAGTATGATAGCAACTAATTTTTAAAAAAGTGCAAAATAATGTCAGAGAAAGGAGGAACTATGAAATGCTTCTGAAGGAAGAACTGTAAGGAGCAATTGGTGTGGTTATAATATGGTATGTTAAAATTAAAGGAATCAAAAGACTTTACAATTTAAATTTATATCTGTTATAAATATAATCCTCTATCTGTTTTTTGGAACAGTCTGAAATCCATTTTTTTATTTCTTTCACATTATGCTGATTCTTATTCTATATCATTATTATGAGTGATGACATTAAGGGTCTATTTTGATCTTGTATTCAGCATTCTACCAAGAGTAGTAACTATGAATTCCATGGCCACAGAATAAAAACACCCAGGATATTTACACATAAGTTCCTTATCTAAAGATACATTGCATTCTCAGAGCCTTCTCTCACTCTGATGAGAGACCTTATACTAAGGTTTTGCTATAAGGAGAAAACTCAGGCAATATCTTCCATGGCAAATACAACTTTACACAGATGAAGCTATTTGTCCTTTATTTTGCATGGTTGATTCTTAGGTTCACACACCCCACAGAGAAAAACAATACACTTTCCCATAATTACCTCTGCTTCAGAAGGAGGGAGAACATGAACAAGGAAGTCAAGACCACAAGGGTTGCGTCCACCCACTGAGATGGTGGGACTGATCTAATGAGAGTTCACCAAGTTCAGCTGGACTGGGACTGATGGAGCATGTGATCAAACCAGACTCTCTGAATGTGGCTGTCAATGAGGGATGACTGAGAAGCCAAGGACAATGGCACTGGGTTTTGATTCTACTTCATGGACTGGCTTTTTGGAAGCCTGGTTTGTTTGGATGTTCACCTTCCTAGACTGGGATGGAGCGGGGAGGACCTTGGTCTACCACGGGGCAGGGAACCCTGACTGCTCTTAGGCCTGGAGAGGGAGGGGGAGGGAGAGTGGGGGCAGTAGGAGGGAAATGGGAGGTAAGGAGGAGGTGGAGATTTTTAATAAATAAATAAATAAATAAATAAATAAATTTCATCTGCTTCTTGTCTCTGTATTTTTTTCTTTTTACAAAATAAATGCGGCACAGCCTGATGAGTATGATTTTCTTCTTTAAGTATCTATGGTTTCAGGGCTTACTACTCTGCATTGAACAACCAATCACAGTGCCACTTGAACAAACAATTGCAGTGCCATGCTTCCCCAGGTGGGAGGCTATTTCACCTTCCCACACTCGTTAGATATTTGTGGTCATTGTCCACTGTTGGAACTCTGCTGCAGGAGCTCTTTCCGCTCCTTCAGCCAATCGCTGTTGAGTTACCAGCCGATTGGGGCGTGGTCTCTCTCTCTTTAAAAAAGCAGTGGCTGTCCTCCACTCCCTTTTTGGCTTCCTGCTCCGCTTCCGGCTCCTAGACTCCTTTCCTGTTCGCGCAGAGGGGCTTTTGTCTGGGATGGTAATCTGTAAGTTTTTTCCCCTTTGAATAAATAACCATTCTATTAATCATAATTCCAAACTGGTGTGGGATTGTCTGTGACTTACGCCTTCATCTGGCGCCCCACGTTTGGTTGTAGAATCCCCCTCCCCCCCACTCAACTGCTTGCTGCCAGCTCGGCTAGTCACGTGCCCTCCCTGAGCTGTGTCCTGTGCCCTGTGTGTGGAGCCAGCAGTTCAATTAAACCCCACGCCTCCCAAGCTCCACCTGCTCGGGACAGTCTCTGTCTGCCTGGTTTGCTCTTTTCTGAGTTGTTTTTAAATTTCCCTTGTAAGTGCGGTGCTTTAGTGGCATGAATCAGAACGACTCAGTCACGTGGAGGCGTATGCAGCTTCCGGGTTGCTCTTTTCTACCCCTGGATTCTGGGTTTCTGGTTCCATGTATGGAATTGATTTAATTAAATTTTCTTTCTTGAGAAACTTATATTTCCTAGTTTTTAACAAATATTAAGGCAGACACTGAAACAGGACCCTGTTTCCATCACCTTTGCAGTGGTTCTAGTCGCAACTTGGCAACAGCGCCATCTACTAGACAAGAGGTAATATGGCAGTTTTTGTTTCCAACACCAATTTTACTGTTTTCTTTATTAATGCAATGGATTATGTCATGCAAGGTTTATATGACTATGGGGATACATTAATTTACTTGTTGCTAGGTTTCAGTTTTCTTTTCAATATTTTAACATTAAGGAAGATACGATATTTACAGACTAATAATGAACAACTAGTTGAAAGGATTAAAATTATTGAAAATCAGGGGTTATCTGAACAAGTGGATACTATGATAGACAAAATTGACTCCATATCCAAGGGTACTAGGAACTTACCTGAAAGGGTTCAGGCTGTTGAATTTGACGTTCAGACGTTACCACAAAGTTTTGATAAGGTAACAGATAGAATGTACCTCCAGAATGGGAACCAGAAAACTGATACCTTAGTGAAATTCCTAGAAACACGGGTAGGTCAGGAGATTCAGGATTTAAGGGAGACAATGATAAAAAGATTAGAAATGATTGAAGAAATTATTGGAGCTGGTGAACAGAGTAAGAAGGCACAAGGACAGGATACAGTGTCACCACCAGCTGTTACAACTGGCTTACCCAGGGTTCTAACAACATACCCTGTAGTTTATTCTGGCAAAGGGTCAACTTTTAAAGGCTCAAAGGAGTTAAAGAAGCTAGATGGACACCAATAGCAATGAATGATTTAAAAGAAATTAAGCAAGCTGTCATTAATTATGGCTTGCACTCTGCATTTGTTAATGAAATGATAAGGACCTGGGCTTCTAATGTCAGAGCTACCCCCCATGATTTCTCTCAGCTAGTGTCTGCAGTTTTAGATGATGAACCTTCCTTGATGTTTGGAATTTATTTCAGAGAAGAATCCAAACATACGGAACAGCAAGGAAGAGCAAAAGGTGTGGAGGTTTTTCAAGATCAAATTCTTGGTGTAGGAGCCTATGCTGATCCACAGGTCCAAGCTCTTTATGACGAAGAAGTGCTGTCCTTATGTCACAAAGCAGCCTTGAATGCTTTGAATAGAATACAAGATCCAGCAAAAAGGGTCGAATCATATACCAGGGTTAGGCAGGGACAGAGAGAATCCTTTACTGACTTTGTGCAAAGATTAATTAAGGCTCTGGACATAGGGGTAACAGACCCAGAAGCCAGACAAATACTTCTTGAATCTCTAGCTTTTGAAAATGCAAATAGTGAGTGTAAAAAGATAATTGGGCCTTTAAGATCTAGATCAGCACCAATGGAAGAATGGATACAGCATACAATGAATGTTGAGACGTTTAGCTATAATGATGAATCCTGGGTAGGAGAAGCGATTTCCAAAGCTATGAGGAGACATCAAACTACCAGGTGTTTTAATTGTGGTAAATTAGGACATCTGAAAAGGGATTGCAGGCAAAGAAATTCTAGGAATAATATCTCCTCTGGGAATGACAAAAGTAGGAGACCTCAGCCTTCAGGTATATGTGGGAGATACGGTAAAGGCCAACATTGGTCCAACAAATGCAGGTCAACAACAGACAGACAAGGCAACCCGATACCATCGGGAAACTCCTTGAGGGGCCTCTCGAAGGCCCCCAAGCCAAAAGTGGCCCAGTCATTCCCAGTTACAGTGGAAAATGTGTCTCACCAAGAAAATTAAAAACTCCAATCTCTGCTGTAAAAGGTAATACTGGTCTAAATGATGAATTACATGTGGAGAATGAGTCAAAAAATTCAGTAGGACAGAGTAAACGTATATTTTGGCAGACTTCTATTAATAATCAAAGACCAAAGCTAAGAGTTTGTATAAATGGCATTTTTATTGAAGGCTTATTAGACACAGGTACGGATGTAAGTATCATTACTCCAGAATCTTGACATCCAAATTGGCCTCTTCAAGAGGTAGATGTTCAGTTCCTGGGAATTGGAACCCTATGTCATATAAAACAAAGTACAAGATGGGTGGAATGCATAGGGCCTGAAGGGCAAAAGGGAATACTAAGGCCATATATAGCAAATATTGCAATAAATTTATGGGGCCGTGACCTGCTACAGCAATGGAATACACAGATTAACATTCCTGTAGTTCCAGGAACTCACAATTCTGGGAAGGATATAATGAGGTATTATGGAAAAAGGTCACTAGTCATTCAGACTGTACAAGAACATACAGCCAATAGCAAACCTTTAGAGGTACCAACAGCCCTACCTTTAAAATGGCTAACTGAGAAGCCAATATGGATCAAGCAGTGGCCTCTAGCTGAAGATAAATTACAGGCTTTGGAACAGCTGGTACAAGAGCAACTAGATGCTAACCATATTGAAGAATCAACCAGCCCTTGGAATTCTCCTGTGTTTGTTGTAAAAAAGAAATCTGGTAAATGGAGAATGGTGACAGATCTAAGAGCTGTCAACAAGGTAATTCAACCTATGGGTCCGCTACAATATGGGATTCCTTTGCCTTCTCTATTACCAAGAGGAGGGCCTCTTATAGTTATTGATTTGAAAGATTGTTTTTTCACTATAACTTTGCAAGAAAAGGACAGAGAAAAATTTGCCTTCACAGTGCCTACTTATAATAATTCTCAGCCTACTAGGAGATATGAATGGACAATCCTCCCACAGGGGATGCTCAATAGTCCCACATTGTGCCAATATTTTGTTAATAAGCCATTGGAAATAATTCGTAAGCAATTTCCCAAGTCCATAATTTATCATTACATGGATGACATTTTATTATCTGATACAAATAAAGATATTTTGGCAAGTATGTTTGAAGAAGTAAAGAAAGTCTTGCCTAGGTGAGGATTACAAATTTCCCCTGAAAAGATTCAAAGAGGAGATTCTATTAATTACCTAGGTTACAGAATAGGGTTAGAGAAAATTTGAACGCAAAAGGCACAAATTAGGAGAGACCAGTTACGGACTCTTATTGACTTCCAAAAATTGTTAGGACATATTTCCAGTCTATGACCAGCTGTTGGGATAACACCTGATCTAATAGTTCAGTTAAACAAAGCCTGAGATGGTGATAAGGATTTGAATAGTCCCAGAAAATTGACAGTTGAAGCAGAAAAGGAACTGACAATGATTGAGGAAAAATTACAGGAGGCACATGTGTATAGGGTAAACCCAAATCTTAGTTCCATCCTAGTCATACTGCCTTCCAGAATGTCTCCTACAGGGATTTTAATGCAGAGGGAAGATATTATTTTAGAGTGGATATTTATACCTCATAAACCAAGAAAAAAATAAAAACTTATGTAGAAAAGGTCTCTGAATTAATTAGAAAAGGTAAACTGAGACTTTGTCAACTAGCAGGTATAGACCCAGCAGAAGTTATAGTGCCTTTTACTACTGAGGAAATAAGAAATTTATGGGAAGATAATGAACCATGGCAAAGAGCTTGTGCTAGTTTTTTTGGGAGAAATTAACAGCAACTATCCCAAAAGTGATAGACTTAACCTCATAAAGAGATCTTCTTGGGTTCTTTCTAGAATTGTACGTGATGCTCCAATAACTGGAGCCCGGACATTTTATTTAATTTATTTTTTTTCTAAAGTAATTTTATTAAATTATAAAAGTTTCCATTTCCGGCCCTCTTCCCAACACCCTCCCACTCCCCCCACTCCCTCTCCTCCTCCCTCTTCGTCCCTTAGGGCAGTCAGGATTTCCTGCCCTGTGGGAAGTTCAAGTTCCTCCCCCCTCACTCCAGGTCCAGGAAGGTGAGTATCCAAACAGACTGGATCCCCAAAATCCAGTATATGCAGAGGAAACAAGTTCCACTGTCATAGTCAATGGCTTTTCAGAAAGACTTCGGGCCAGCCACATTCAGAGAATCCGGCCAAATTCCGAGAATCTGGTTAGATCACGTCCTCGTTCAGTCCCAGTCCAACTGGCTTTGGTAAACTCTCATTAGATCCGTCCCCTTGTATCAGTGGGTGATAAGATCCCTCGCAGTCCTGATTTCCTTTTTCATTTTCTTCGTCCTTCTGCTCCTCATTTGGACCTTGGGGGGCTCAGTCTGGTGCTCCAATGTGGGTCTCTGTCTGTATCGCCATCCTTCGCCAGATGAAGGATCTATGGTGATAAGCAAAATATTCATCAGTATGGTTATGGGCCAAGGCCGGTTCAGGCACCCTCTCCTCTGTCCAGAGAACAATCTGGGGATCTCTCCTTGGACCTGGGATCCCATATATAATCAAGTCTTCTGTAAACCGTAAAATGACTCCCTTAGTTGAAATATATTCTTCCCTGATCCCATATTCATCCTTTCTCCCTCCCCCCCATCCCGGTCCACCGAGCTTTCCCCATTCCTCCCCTACTCCCTTCTCGCTAACCCTCTCCCCTTCCAACAACCCCCCCCATGCACCCGAGGTTACCTGGGACTCTTGTCTATTTCCTACCTCCTGGCGGATAGCTAAATAATCTTCATCAGGTTCATCTTCTTATTTAGCTTCTCTAGGATCACGAATAATAGGCTCAAAGACCTTTAATTATGGTTAGAATCCACTTATGAGTGAATACATACCGTGTCCCTCTTTTTGGGTCTGGCTCACCTCACTCAGTAAAGCGTTTTCTATTTCCATCCATTTGCATGCAAAATTCAAGATGTCATTGTTTTTTACCACTGAGTAAAACTCTAATGTGTATATGTTCCACACCTTTTTTAACCATTCTTCTATTGAGGGGCACCTAGGCTGTTTCCAGGTTCTGGCTATTACAAATAGTGCTGCTATGAACATAGTAGAACAAATGCTTTTGTAGTATGTTAGGGAATCTCTAGGGTATATTCCCAAGAGTGGAATTGCTGGGTCCTGAGGGAGGTTGACTCCCAGTTTCCTGAGAAACCGCCACACTGATTTCCACAGTGGCTGCACGAGTTTGCAATCCCACCAACAATGGATGAGTGTTCCCCTCACTCCACATCCTCTCCAGCATAGGCTATCGTTGGTGTTTTTGAGTTTAGCTATTCTGACAGGTGTAAGATGGTATCTCAAAGTGGTTTTGATTTGCATTTCCCTGATCGCTAAGGAGGTTGAGCATGACCTTAAGTGTCTTCTGACCATTCGAAGTTCATCTGTTGTGAATTCTCTGTTCAGTTCAGTACCCCATTTTTTAATTGGGCTAATTAGAGTTTTAGTGTCTAGTTTTTTGAGTTTTTGTATATTTTGGAGATCAGACCTTTGTCTGATGAGGGTTTGGTGAAGATCTTCTCCCAGTCAGAAGGCAGTCTTTTTGTCTAACTGACAGTGTCCTTTGCTTTACAGAAGCTTCTCAGTTTCAGTAGATCCCATTTTTTCATTGTTTCTCTTATTGTCTGTGCTACTGGGGTCCTACTTAGGAAGAGGCCTCCTGTGCCTATATCTTGTAGACTGCTTCCCACTTTCTCTTCTATCAGGTTCAAAGTGGACGGATTAATGTTGATGTCTTTAATCCATTTGGAATTGATTTTTGTGCATGGTGATATATATGGATCTACTTTCATTCTTTTACAGGTTGACATCCAGTTATGCCAGCACCATTTGTTAAAGATGCTTTCCTTCTTCCATTGTATACCTGTAGCTCCCTTGTCGAAAATTAGGTGTTCATAGGTTTGTTGGTTAATATCTGGGTCTTCTATTCGATTCCATAGGTTGACTTCTCTGTTCTTATGCCAATATCAAGCTGTTTTCAATAATGTAGCTCTGCAACAGAGTTTGAAGTCAGGGATGGTAATACTTCCAGAAGTTCTTTTATTGTATAAGATTGTTTTGGCTATCCTGGGTTTTTTGTTTTGCCATATAAACTTGATCATTGTTTTCTCAAGGTCTGTGAAGAAGTTTGATGGGATTTTGATGGGGATTGCATTGAATCTATAGATTGCTTTTGGTAGAATTGCCATTTTTACTATGTTGATTCTCCCAATCCAAGAGCAGGGGAGGTCTTTCCATTTTCTGGTATCCTCCCCAATTTCTTTCTTTAAAGACTTAAAGTTCTTGTCAAATAAGTCTTTCACTTCCTTGGTTAGAGTAACCCCAAGATATTTTATGCTATTTGTGGCTATCATGAAAGGTGATGTTTCTCTGATTTCCCTCTCTGCTTCTTTATCCTTTGTGTATAGGAGGGCCACTGATTTTTTGGAGTTGATCTTGTATCCTGCCACGTTACTAAAGGTGTTTATCAGCTGTAGGAGTTCTTTGGTAGAGTTTTTGGGGTCACTTAGGTATACTATCATATCGTCAGCAAATAACGAAAGTTTAACTTCATCCTTTCCAATACGAATCCCCTTGATCTCCTCATGTTGTCTTATTGCTATTGCTAGAACTTCAAGCACTATATTGAAGAGGTATGGAGAGAGTGGACAGCCTTGTCGCATTCCTGATTTTAGTGGAAAGGCTTTAAGTTTCTCTCCATTCAGTTTGATGTTAGCTGTCGGCTTGCTGTATATTGCTTTTATTATATTTAGGTATGATCCTTGTATCCCCAGTCTCTCCAACACCTTTATCATAAATGGGTGTTGAATTTTGTCAAATGCTTTTTCAGCATCTAGTGAGATGATCATATGGTTTTTTTCTTTCAGTTTATTTATATGATGGATTACATTGATAGATTTGTGTATGTTGAACCAGCCCTGCACCTCTGGAATGAAGTCAACTTGATCATAATGGATAATTTTTCTAATGTGTTCTTGGATTCGGTTTGCCAGGATTTTATTGAGAATTTTCGCGTCGATGTTCATGAGTGAGATTGGCCTGTAATTCTCTTTCTTGGTTGTGTCTTTGTGTGGTTTTGGTATTAGGGTAACTGTAGCTTCATAAAAGGAGTTTGGCAATGACTCTTCTGTTTCTATATTGTGAAATACGTTAAGGAGTACAGGTATTAGCTCTTCCTGAAAGTTCTGGTAGAATTCTGCATTGAAACCATCTGGTCCTGGGCTTTTTTTGGTAGGGAGATTTTTGATAACAGCTTCTAATTCTTCACGACTAACAGGTCTATTTAGATTGTTCACCTGTTCTTGGTTAAACTTTGGTATATGGTACTTATCTAAAAAAATGTCCATTTCTTTTACATTTTCCAACTTTTTGGCATATAAACTTTCATAGTAAGATCTAATGATTGTCTGAATTTCCTCTGTGTCTGGGGTTATGTCCCCCTTTTCATTTCTGATCTTATTAATTTGCGTGTTCTCTCTCGGCCGTTTGATTAATTTGGATAGGGGTTTGTCAATCTTGTTGATTTTCTCAAAGAAGCAGCTTTTTGATTCATTGATTCTTTGGATTGTTTTCTCTGTTTCTATTTTGTTGATTTCAGCCCTCAGTTTGATTATTTCCAGTCTTCTAGACCTCCTGGGTGAATCAGCTTCTTTTTTTTCTAGAGCTTTCAAGTGGGCTGTTAAGTCTCCAATGTGTGCTTTCTCCATTTTCTTTAATTGGGCACTTAGTGCTATGAACTTTCTTCTTAGCACTGCTTTCATAGTGTCCCATAGGTTTGAGTATGTTGTGTCTTTGTTTTCATTAAATTCAAGGAAGAGTTTAATTTCTTTATTTCTTCCTTGACCCAGGGGTGATTTAGTAGTTGACTGTTCAACTTCCATGAGTTTGTTGGCTTCCTGGGGGTAGTGTTGTTGTTGAATTCTAATTTTAATCCATGGTGATCTGACAAGACACAGGTGGTTACTAATTTTTTTTTTTTGTATCTGTGGAAGTTTGCTTTGTTACCCAGTATGTGGTCAATTTTCGAGAAGGTTCCATGAGCTGCAGAGAAAAAGGTATATTCTTTCCTATTTGGGTGGAGTGTTCTATAGATGTCTGTTACGTCCATTTGATTCAATACCTCCAATAAATCTCTTAATTTTCTGTTTGGTTTCTGTCTGATTGACCTGTCCATTGGTGAGAGAGGAGTGTTGAAGTCTCCTACTATTAGTGTGTGTGGTTTGATGACTACCCTGAGTTCTAGAAGTGTTTCTTTTACATATGTGGGTGCCTCTATATTAGGAGCATAGATATTCAGGATTGAGACTTCCTCCTGATGAATTGTTCCAGTTATGAGTATGACATGTCCATCTCCATTTCTTCTGATTGATTTTAGTTTGAAGTCGATTTTGTTAGATTTTAGAATGGCCACACCCGCTTGTTTCTTAGGTCCATTTGCTTGGAAAACCTTTTCCTAACCATTTACTCTGAGTAGGTGTCTGTCTTTGTGGTTGAGGTGTGTTTCTTGTAAACAGCAGAATGTTGGATCCTGTTTTCGTATCCAATTTCAAAGTCTGTGCCTCTTTATATGTGAATTGAGTCCATTGATATTAAGTGATATTAATGACCTGTGGTTGTTGACTCCGGTCATTTTTTTTTTTAGGTAGTAGAGTGTGTGTGTTTTCCTTCTTTTATTTTTGCTTGTGAATGGTCACTAGATGTTTGAGTTATTGTAGGCAGTGTTGGAAATTTTGGATTCTTTCTGTTGTGATTTTCCTTCTCATATTCTCTGTAAGGCTGGATTAGTAGCTACGTATTGTTTAAATTTGTTTTTATCCTGGAATATTTTGTTTTCTCCGTTGATAGTGAACGATAGCTTGGCTGGGTATAGTAGTCTGGGTTTGCATCCATGGTCTCTTAGTTTCTGCAGTACCTCTATCCAGGATCTTCTGGCTTTCATGGTTTACATAGAGAAGTATGGTGTAAGCCTGACAGTTTTACCTTTATAAGTTACTTGACCTTTTTCCTTTACAGCTCTTAAAATTCTTTCTTTAATCTGTATGTTTTGTGTTTTGATTATTATATGGCGAGGGGATGTTTTTTTCTGATCCAGTCTATTCGGTGTTCTGTATGCTTCTTGAACCTTCATAGGAATATCGTTCTTTAGGTTGGGAAAGTTTTCTTCTATAATTTTGTTGAATATATTTTCTGGGCCTTTGATCTGCAGTTCTTCTCCTTCTTCAATCCCTATTATTCTTAGATTTGGTTTTTTTATTGTGTCCCAGATTTCCTGATTGTTTTGTGAAGAGAATTTGTTGGATTTGCCGTTTTCTTTGACCAGAGCATTTATTTTCTCTATGGTATCTTCAGAATCTGAGATTCGTTCTTCTATCTCTTGTATTCTATTGGTTATGCTTGATTCTGTAGTCTCCGTTCATTTACCTAGGTTTTCCATATCCAGTCGGTTCTCGGTTTGTGTTTTCTTCATTGCCTCCATTTCAGTTTTCAATTCTTGAACTGTTTCCTTTTCCTCTTTGCTTGTTTTTTCTTGGTTTCTCAGGGTCTCATTCACGGATTTACTTATTTCTTCAAACTTTTTGTTATATTTCTCATTCAATTCTTTAAAGGAGGTATTCATATCCTGTTTAAGGGACTCTATTGCTTTCATAATGGCACTTTTTTCCAGTTCTTCTGGGTTAAGGTGTTCAAGTCCTTCTATTGTAGGGTCCTGGGGATCTGGTGTTTTCATGCTGTTTTTCAGATTGTTGTATGAGGTCTTGCCTTGGCGTCTGCCCATCTCTTACTTCAAATGTTCTCTATTGGAACTTCTGGTACCGGGTCAGGTTCCCTTCTTGGGCAGGAACTTCACTGACAGAATGACCACCTTTCCTCAGGCAGGCTATTGAAGCACAGGCACTCCCTCTCTCCCGGATGCGCTTACAATGCAGGCCCAGCTTGCAAGGCAGGTGAGCTGGGGAAATTTTATGGCCCCAGGGGGAAGGAGGAAATATAGGAATTCGTACCTGGATGGGAGCTGGGATGGGAGGCGGGACGGGGGAGTCAGCACTGCAGGGTGACCTGGGCATCTATGGGGTCAGGGAACGCCCAAGCTCCTCCTCACCGGGATCCGGCCACGGGCCCGAAGCAAACTCACCCCTCTGATGGCCCGCTGCTAGAAGTCAGGGCCCCTGCTGGTCAGGAATGTGGCTGAGCTGGCACCTGGTCCACCTGTCCTCAGGGAGGCCTTTAAGACCCAGGAACTGCCTCCAGCCGGGATGCGCCTACAGCCCAGGCCCAGCTCGCAAGGCAGCTGAGCTGGGGAAATTTTATGGCCCCAGGGGGAAGGGAGAAATATAGGAATTCGTACCTGGATGGGAGCTGGGATGGCAGGTGGGAGGGGGGAGCCAGCACTGCAGGGAGACCTGGGCGTCTATTGAGCCCGGACATTTTATACCGATGCAAATAAATCAGGTAAAGCAGGTTATAAATCGGAAGAATTGAGTAAGGTGGAACAAAGCCCTTATAATTCTGTCCAGAAGGCAGAATTATAAGCCATTCTTATGGTGCTAAGGGATTTTAAAGAACCTCTTAATATAGTTACAGATTCACAATATGTAGAAAGAGTTATCTTGCATATTGAAACCGCTGAATTCATACCAGATGACACAGAGCTGACTTCATTGTTTATCCAGGTACAGGACATAATTAGGAATAGGCTTTGTCCAATGTACATAACACACCTCCGGTCCCATACCGGTCTGCCTCGCCCTCTAGCACAAGGTAACGCTGAAGTTGACCAATTATTGATTGGAAGCATTCTGCAGGCCTCAGAATTTCATAAAAAACATCACGTCAATAGTAAAGACTTAAAGAAAGAGTTTTCCATTACATGGCAAGAAGCTAAGGACATTATAAAGAGATGTCCTACTTGTTCTTTCTATAATCAAACACCATTGCCTGCAGGGAGTAACCCAAAGGGTACTCAAAGGAATGAAATCTGGCAGGTGGATGTGTTCCACTTTATGGAATTTGCTAAATTAAAATATGTACACCACACCATAGACACGAATTCAGGTTTTCAATGGGCAACTGCCCTGAGCTCAGAAAAGGCTGATTCGGTAATCACACAATTATTGGAAGTTTTGGCCATCATGGGTATACCTGCACAAATAAAGACAGACAATGGTCCAGCATTTGTATCGAAGAAAATGAAACACTTCCTTGCTTATTATAATATAAAACACGTTACAGGTATACCAAATAATCATACAGGTCAGGCAGTTATAGAAAGATCAAATCATACTATAAAGGATATGCTAAACAAACAGAAAGGGACTAAAGATACCCCCAGAAATAGATTGCATAATGCTTTATTAACCTTGAATTTTCTTAATGCTAATGAGAAAGGAACAACAGCAGCAGAGAGGCATTGGATAATGGAAAAAACTTCTGAACTAAACCAACCTGTTTATTTCAAAGACGTGCTGACCTCTCAGTGGAAGCCAGGAGATGTGCTACGTTGGGGAAGGGGTTTTGCTCTTATTTCCACAGGAGAAGAAAAATTGTGGATACCATCAAAATTAATAAAGGTTCGATTTGAAGAGGAGAAACCTCTTGGAAAGGAGAAATGACAGCTCATCTACACTGATGATATTCATACAGGTGGTAAGAAAAACATACAGAATTGGGGCAGGGTTCTGTTCTTATCTCCACAGGAAAACACTGATCTTTGAAAGGTTCAAGGGACCCTGGATATTTGAATACTGCCAGATGGAAAATAATGGCCCAATAGGGACTATCAAGAAAACTGAATATGTTCTGTAAGTACAATATACTAAATCATATTTCTAAATTTATAGAGCTGGTTTTAGAGTTTGACTCTGGCTCAGTCCCTCTCTAATTCCAAGCCTGTTGTTAAAAGAAAAACCCAGAGTTTCTGGAGTTTCTGTCTCATGTCAAGAGCCATGATATGGGACAGAAAGAAATATGAGTTTAGAAAACATCTTTACTTTTCTTCATATCTATCATACCTTTCAT
Organism: Myodes glareolus; assembly: GCF_982192425.1. Classification (NCBI taxonomy): domain Eukaryota; kingdom Metazoa; phylum Chordata; class Mammalia; order Rodentia; family Cricetidae; genus Myodes; species Myodes glareolus. Next base: position 123,882,676 of record NC_142053.1, read on the forward strand.
TAAATATATCTATCATGCCTTTCATTGAATATATGTATGTATGTATATGTCTATATGATTACTGTTTAAGTTTTCCACAATGAACAATGAGTTTTTCCTGCAGTGACATTTGAAGTTTCCAGGAAGAAGATGGGGCCCCATAACAACAACTCCACCTGGTTGAGATGACGTCATGATACTGATAGCTCTACTACAAGACCTGTTTTGGGTACCAGCTGCACAAGACAGTTCCAACGTGGTTAGCTGAAATGGTGCACATCTTGTACAACATTCTGGCCAGACCTCCACAAAATACTCAGAGACCATTTGCAATTTTAAAAGACATTGATCTTTAAATTTAACCATCATTTTACTGTCACAGGATCCCCCAGAAAGAACGTCGCCCCCATGAGAGCTGGAAGTAATTCTAGAGAACGACATCCTCTCTCCCAGTAAAGTTTGTCCTTGGGTTTAGGGACATTATTTAGGGGTTGGTTATAATTAGTATACGGTTGAGGGTTGGGGGAGGAATTTTATAAGCGCAGGAATCTTTAAAAAAAAAAGAGGGATAATTGGATTAAGGGATAATAGATTTGGACTTGTGAGTTATTGTTTTTAGATAAACATATTGGTATCGATTCTTATATATTGATACAAAGTTAAATTATGTTGACTATTTTATGCATGCATGCTTCTACCTCTGTTTAAAACATTTTTATGTATTGATATATATATATATATTGTATTGATATATGTATATTTACCATATTGCATTGTACACTTCTACCTCTGATTAAGAAACTTATATATTGTTTATGTATTGATATATATATATTTTCCATATTGCAATGTATACTTGCACATTGTTTATATTTAGAGGTCACATTGTCCTCATTTATTTCACAGTTGTTTATTATCTCAGTCTTTAAGTTAAATATTGAGAATTATATAGATCAACAGTCATCTAAGTTTGTCATTTATAATTAGACTAATCAGGTTCTTTAGATACATAGAGATTATATTCACTATAGATAGATAATCTTCAACTTCTTCAAAGAGCTGTAGAAAATGGCCTTTAATCTAATTCAGAGCTCTGTGGTAGGGAGACACAATCGCTCCTGGCAACACTGATTTATTCCCGAGAGAATGTTGAGCACCAAAGACACTCCACCTGGAGCCTTTCTTCTTGGCAGAACTGGCCTTTGGGTAAAGAAATGCTCATACCTCAACTACTGAGAGAGTTACAGAATATCTGTAAATGGATAAAACAGGACTGTCATATCCTGCCAAGACAGGTTAAGATATTTTTGAAGTTTCTTGCCTTTGAAAATGGTATGTCAATTACGTCAGGCCTAAGCCAAAGTTGGTTGCTTCAACGCTGCAAACGTGACTTTGGGTGTTTGCCCAGGTAGCCAGTTGTCTCTGTGATTTGTTACATGTTCTGGAGGTTGTTTGATTGCACTTCCTAATTACTCAGGTAACATTATTTCCTTTCTCAGATCTTTGATGGGATTGAAGATTATATAAACGTAGTTACTTTCCTTTCATGACTTGGCTAATGTATTGTTATACAAGACTTAAGCTAGTTAGAATAGGATATTTGTATTTATTGTATATAATTTCGTAGATTTGTACTTATTGTATATGATTTCGTAGTAGGCTTAGAACTCTCTTACTTAAACAAAAGGGGGAGATGCTGCGGGAGCCCTTTCCACTCCTTCAGCCAATCACCGCTGAGTTACCAGCCCATTGGGGTGTGGTCTCTCTCTCTTTAAAAAAAGCAGTGGCTGTCCTCCACTCCCTTTTTGGCTTCTGGCTCCGCTTCCGGCTCCTAGACTCCTTTCCTGTTCACTTGGAGAGGCTGTTATCTGGGACAGTAATCTGTAAGTTTTGTCCTCTTTGAATAAATAACCATTCTGTTAATCATAATTCCAAACTGGTGTGGGATTGTCTGTGACTTACGCCTTCAGACCTCAGCATAATTTTCCTCCTTCATGGTAACATTGATATTGACATTCCTCCTATCTTTAATTCTTTAATTTCTAGCATCTTATGTGCCACGGCAGAATTCTTGGTATTCTGTCATTTAGTATCTTTCTACACCCTCTTCAGAGATGTTCCCTGGTCCCTAGATGCAGAAGTTGAGATGTACATTAATCCATTGGGACCTGGCCCCACAATCTGTTGTTTTCTAGCTTGTGTCCAGGTGTGGATTTTTGTGATGGTTTTCATTTGCTGTAAAGAGAAACTTTTCTCAGAAAGGGGTTCTACCTACACTTATGTCTGGTTATAAAGAAAAGATTTAGAATATAGGAGGGAATTATGCTAATCTAGCAAAGTTGCAGTAGAAAACAATACAAAGAATCAATGAAACAAAAAGCCGGTTCTTTGTTAAAATCAGCAAGATTGACAAACTCTTATCCAAAGTAATCAATAGGCAGATAGAAAACACCCAAATTAACAAGATCAGAAATGAAAAAAGGGGCATAACAACAGACAATGAGGAAATTCAGAGTATCATTAGGACTTACTACAAAATCCTGTATGCCAAAAAATTGGAAAATGTAAAATAAATGGATATTTTCAGATAAATACCATGTACCAAAATTAACTGAAGACCAGGTGAACAATTTAAATAGACTTATAAATCATGAGGAAATAGAAGCTGTCTGTCATCAAAAACTTCCCAACCAAAAAAGCCCAGGGCCAGATACTCCTTAATGTGTTTTACATAACAGAAACAGAAGAGTCATTGTCAAACTCTTTTTATGAAGCTAAAGTCACCCTGATTCCAAAACCACACAAAGACTTAACCAAGAAAGAGAATTGCAGACCAATTTCCCTCATAAACATCTATGCAAAAATTCTCAATAAAATACTGCCAAACCGAATCCAAGAACACATCAAAAAAAATTATCCAACATGAACAAGTAGGCTTCATCCCAGAGATGCAGGGTTAGTTCAACATATGACAATCTATCAATGTAATCCATCATATAAATAAACCAAAAGAAGAAAAACCATATGATCATTTCATTAGATGCTGAAAATCATTTGACAAAATTCAATTCTACTTTATGATAAAGGTTTTAGAACGATTAGGAATACAAGGATGATATCTAAATATAATAAAAGCAATATATAGCAAGCTGACAGCTAACATCAAATTAAATGGAGAGAAACTCAAAGCAATTCCACTAAAATCAGGAACAAGAAAAGGCTGTCCACTCTTTCCTATCTCTTCAACATGGTGCTTGAAGTTCTAGCAATAGCAATAAGACAACACAAGGAGATCAAGGGGATTTGAATTGGAAAGGAAGAAGTCAAACTTTCCTTATTTGCAGATGATATTAGTGTTCATAAGTGATCAAAAAATGTCTAAGAGAGGCCGGGCGGTGGCGGCGAAAGCTTTAATCTCAGCACTTGGGAGGCAGAGGTAGGCGGATCTCTGTGAGTTCGAGGCCAGCCTGGTCTACAAGAGCTAGTTCCAGGACAGGCACCAAAAACTACAGAGAAACCCGGTCTCAAAAATCAAAAAAAAATGTCTAAGAGAGAACACCTACAGCTGATAAATGTCTTCAGTGATGTGGCAGGATACAAGATCAACTCAAAAAAAAAATATCAGTAGCCCTCCTATACACAAAGAATAAAGAAGCACAGAGGGAAATCAGAGAAACATCATTTTTTAAATTGCCACAAATTGCATAAAGTGTCTCGGGGTAATATTGACTAAGGAAGTGAAAGATCTATTTGACAAGAACTTTAAGTCTTTGAAGAAAGAAGTTCAAGAGGATACCAGAAAACGTAAAGATCTCCCTTTCTCTTGGATTGGTAGGATCAAAACAGTAAAAATGACAACCCTACCAAAGGCAATCTATAGATTCAAAGCAATCCCCATCAAAACCCAAACACAATTCTTTGCAGACCTTGAGAGAACAATAATCAACTACATATGGAAAAACAAACAACCCAGGAGATCCAAAACAATCCTATACAATAGAGAAACTTCCAGAGGCATTACCATCCTTGACATCAAACTCTATTACAGAGCTACAGTAATGAAAACAGCTTGGTATTGGCATAAAAACCTCTGTTTTTATGACATTGACCCGTGGAATCAAACTGAAGACCTGGATATTGATCGACAAACCTATGAACACCTGATTTTTGACAAAAACAGCTAGAATTATGCAATGGAAGAAAGAAAGCATCTTTAACAAATGGTGCTGGCGTATCTGGATGTCATCCTGTAGAAGAATGAAAATAGACCCATATCAATTAAAACACACAAAATTCAAGTCTAAATAAATTAAAGACCTCAATATAAATTTGACCACACTGAACCTGATAGAAGAGAAAGTGGAAAGTAGCCTGCAACACATGGGCACAGGAGACCACTTCCTACATATAACCTCAGTAGCATAGACAATAAGAGCAACAAGGAATAAATGGTACCTCCTCAAACTTAGAAGTTTCTGTAAAGCAAAGGACACAGTCATTAAGATAAAAGGCAACCTACTGAATGATAGAAGATTTTCACTGACCCCACATCAGACAAAGGTTTGATCTCTGAAATATAAAGAACACAATTAACTAGACATTAAAATTCTAAATAACCCAATTAAAAAATGGGGTACTAAACCGGACAGAGAATTCTCAACAGGAGAAGTACATATGACCAAAAGATACTTAAGGACATGTAAACATCCTTAGCTATCAGAGAAATGCAAATCAAAACAACTTTGAGATACCATCTTACACTTGTCAGAATGGCTAAAATCAAAAACACCAAAGCTAAACTATACTGGAGAGGATGTGAAGTAATGGGAACACTCATCCATTTCTGGTGGGAATGCAAACTTGTGCGACCACTTTGGAAATCAATGTGGTGGTTAATCAGAAAATTGGGAGTCAACCTACCTCAAGATCCAGCAATACCACTCTTGGGACTACACCCAAGAGATGCCCAATCATACTACAAAAGCATTTGTTAAACTATGTTCATAGCAGCATTATTTGTAATAGTGAGAACCTGGAAACAACCTAGATGCCCCTCAATGGAAGAATGAATACAGAAAGTATGGAATATATACACATTAGAGATTAGAGTACTACTCAGTGGAAAAAAAAACCAATTACATCTTGAATTTTGCATGCAAATGGATGGAAGTAGAAAACCCTATCCTGAGTGAGATAATTGAGACCCCAAAATATGAACATGGTGTGTACTCACTCATTAATGGATTCTAGCCATAAACAAAGGACATTGAGCCTACAGTTGGTGATCCTAGAGAAGCTAAGTGATAAGGTGAACCCAAAGAAAAACATATAAAGATCCTTCTGGAAATCGGATGTAGATAAACTCTCCAGGAAAAACTTAGGAGCTTGGGGGTGGGGTGGCAATAAGGAGAGAGGGGAAGAGGGAGGGTTGGAGGGAGCTTGAGGAAGTGGGATGTTGAGATAGAGGAAGGACAGATATGGGAACAGGGAAGGAGATATCTTAATTGAGGGAGCCATTTTGGGGTTGGCAAGAGACTTGGCTCTGGAGCGGTTCCCAAGTGTCTACGGGGATGACCCCAGCTAGGACCCAGGGCGGTGGAGGAGAGTGTGCTTGAACTGGCATTGTCCCCTATTCAGACTGATGACTATCTTGAATATTACTATAGAACCTTCATCCAGCGAGACCCACATTAGAGCACTGGAATGAGCTCCCCAAGTCCAGTTGAAGAGCAGAAGGAGGGGCAATATGAGTAAGGAAGTCAGGCCCACGAGGGGTTAGTCCACTCGCTGAGATAGTGTACCTGAGCTAATGGGAGCTCACCAAATCCAGCTGGACTGGTACTGAACTAGCATGGGATCGAACTAGACTCTTTGAATGTGGCTGACAATTAGGCAGACTGAGAAGTCAATGATAATGGCACTGGGAATTGTCTCTACTGCATGTACTGGCTTTTTTGGATCCTTTTCCATTTAGATGCATACCTTCCTAAGCTTGGATGTAGTGGGCAAGTCCTTGGACTTTCCACAGGACAAGGTACCTTGCCCTCTCTTAGGACTGGAGGGAAGAGAGAGGGAGGGTGTGTGGGGGAGCAGGAAGGAAGTGGGAGGAGGGGAGGAGGTAAAAACTTTGATTGGTATTGTTTATAAAGTAATAAAAATATTTAAAAAGACAGAAAAATAACAAAAGAATACTCTCTTCATTTTCAGAACCATTTTGAATGGAGTATTTGTTTTCATAACTCTGTATTTTGAGTTCTTCAGGTTTTGTGAATATTTATCAACTTTCCCTTGTAAAGCTGGCTAAGTAAGATTCCCACACATTCCAGGTACTTTCTCTTCATCCAACTGTTTCCTTATCTCTGCAAATGCTTTTCAGTTTTCTTAAGTCCCACTTTTCAATTGTTGAAAGTATTTACAGTCAACATATTTTCCTACACGGGACCTGTTCTAGACCTTGCTTATCTGTCATGGATGAGGACCTGGAATATAGGATTGTACACATTCTTCCTGAGCTCTGTTCTCTTGATAGATTTTTGCAGTAGGTAAAGTCCTGGCATTTCCCCTTGCTCTTTGCAAAGCTAACCTCACATGCATAGCTTCGATTAAACACATAGGGCAACAAATATGATAAAATAAATGACACTGTAGAAGGGACTTGTTGGATGAAGGAGTTTAATCAAACTTCAGGTGGAGATGTGAATCATCTTGGATAAGAATAATAATTATTTGTGAGAGTGTGTGTTTGCAAAATTGTCAAGGAATATTTTCTAAAAAGAAAAACATGCTTCTGGATATATCGATGACAAACTACTATTTTGACAAATGAAAAAACTTGTGAAGAATGAAATGAAATATGAAACACTGTGGCATTCTGTGCATTAGGATCACAGAACTGAGTCCCTAGATCACACATAGTTTTTCTCCCATACAATATCCCCAACCCTTTCCAAGTTCCAATCTTCTGTTTTGTGACACTCATAGAATGTGAGTGTTCTCCCATATTCTGGAATTTTAAAATTATAGTAAAATAGACATTAGTTTTAATTCTTTCTTCATATGGTTTTGTTTTCTATTACCAGTCGGTAAGAATGACTGGAAAATCCCTTATAATCAATGCAGATGGAGGATATGTTTTTTGTGTGTTGACATTTTTCTTTTTTATTGAAAATATGTTCTTATCTCACATAGCACACCCCAATGACAGTTTTCTCTCCCACTACTCATTCCAGTTTCCCCTTACCTCCCCTCTCTCTCAAATCTACTTTCTCTCTATTCCCTTCATAAAAGAGCAGGCCTTCAAGAGACAACAATGAAACATGAGAAAACAAGATTCAATAAGACAAGACCAAAGCCTTCATATAGAGACCGAACAAAGCGACCCAGTAAGAAAAAAAGAGTCCAAACAGCAGGCAGCAGAGTCAGAGATACACCTTCTCCCACTGTTAAGAGTCCCATAAAAACACCAAGCTAACAGCCATGTCATATAAACAGAGGATATGATGCAAACCCATACAGGCTCCATGATTGCCAATTTAGTCTCTGTGAGCCCTGCTTGACTGATTCAGTGGGTCATGTTCTCCTGTGTCCTCCATTCCCTCTGGCTCCTACAATCTTTCCTCACCCTCTTTCAAGACACTCCCAGTTCAGTGAAAGGAGAAATCTGATGGATACTTCCAATTGAGACACACTCTCTCTCTGCATGTCTGGCTGTTAGCCTCTGCACCCACCCCCATCTGCTGGCAGAGGAAACCTAACTGGTGATAACTGCAAAAGACACAAATCTATGAGTATACCAGAATATCATTCAGAACCACTTCACTGAAGTTTTAGCCAGTTACATTTGGTTCTAACTTTGGTCTCTGGGATATCCAAAATCCCTGGCCATCCAGACAGGATAGATCATGAATTACAGCGCATGGTGTGGGCCTCAAGTTAATCTAGACATTCGTTGGCCATTCCCACAAGGTCTGCATCACCATTGCCCTAGCATATCATGGAAGAAGGACAGATTATAGACTGAGTGTTTTGTGCCTCATTTGATATCCAGGTTTCTCGTCCCATAGTCTGTATGCCAAAGAGACTACAAATTAGGGGTGAAGGCTCCATGTAGGCACCATCTCAATCATCTCTCCATTCAATGAGGTGTGTAGATATTGTTCTCAATAGTGTGATACTTACTGTCATTTTTGAGAGAGAAGCCCACTGCCCTAGCATCAGCCTGAGTTGTTTAGGGATCTCCATGGGACCCACTTGGCAACAACACACTCAAACACAACCCATTGCCACCAGTGGAATCCTTCCCTGGCTAGAAATGATGCTGAGTTCAGACTCTGGATCCTTCATTATTAGGAGTTCCCAAAAGGGTCACCCTCATAGATTCCAGGAAGTTTCCACTGCACTGTTTCCACTCCCCCCGCCCATTTTCAACTAATTCTTTCCACACTCTCTCCCACCTTGAATACCACCTGATTCTTCCTGCTCCAGAGTCAACCTGCCCTGGGTACACTCTCAAAATCTATTCTACTTCCCCTTCCCAGGGAAATCCTTTGACCCCCAAGAACCTTTCTCTTTACCTACCCTCTCTTGGTCTGTGGATTGTGGCTTGGTCATCATTTACTTCAAAGGTACTAACCACTTATAAGTGAGTACACACCATGTTTGTCATTCTGAGTCTGGGTTACCTCACTCGTGATGATTTTTTTCTACTTCCATCAATTTGCCTGCAAATTTCATGCTGTCATATTATTAAGAACTAAGTAAGTAATAGTTCATTATGAAAATATGCCACATTTTGTTTATCCATTCTTCAGTTGAGGGACATCTAGGTTGTTTCTTCTTTCTAGGTATTATGAATAAAGCTGTTATAAACATAAATAAGTGTTCTTGCAGGATGATGGAGGATCCTTTGGATATATGCCCAAGAGTAGCATAGCTGGGTCTTGAGGTAGATATATTCCTAATTTTCTGAGAAATCATCATATTGATATCCAAAGTAGCTGTGTAATTTTGCACTTCTGCCAGAAAAAGAGGAATACTCCCTTTGTTCTACATCCTCTGTAACATGAGCAATCACTTGAATTTTTATCTTAGCTATTATATTAGGTGTAGGATGAACTCTCAAAATAGTTTTAATTTGCGTTTCCCTGATGACTTAGAATGTTAGACATTTATTTAAGGGATTTTCATCCATTTGAAACTCCTCTGTTGAGATTTTTCAGTTTAGATCTGTACTTCATTTCTTAATAGGATATTTTGAGATTTTGTGTCTCATTTCTTGAGTTTCTTTAACCTTTTTTTTTTTAGTAAATTTTATTAAATTATAAAGGTTTCCATTTCCGCCCCCCCTCCCAACACCCTCCCACTCCCCCCACTCCCCCCCTCCTTCCCCTCCATCCCCCAGGGCAGTCAGGGTTTCCTGCCCTGTGGGAAGCTCCAGCTCCCTCCCCCTCCCTCCAGGTCCAGGAAGGCGAGCGTCCAAACAGACTGGATCCCCAAAATCCAGCATATGCAGAGGAAACAGGTCCCAGTGTCATAGTCAATGGCTTTTCAGAAAGACCCCGGGCCAGCCACAGTCAGAGAATCCGGCCAAATTCCGAGAATCTGGCTAGATCACGTCCTCGTTCAGTCCCAGTCCGGCTGGCCCTGGTAAACTCTCATCAGATCCGTTCCCTTGTATCAGTGGGTGATAGCATCCCTCGCAGTACTGATTTCGTTTTTCATGTTCCTCCTCCTTCCGCTCCCCCTCCGGACCTCGGGGGGCTCAATCCGGTGCTCCAATGTGGGCCTCCGACTGCATAGTCGTCCTTCGCCAGAGGAAGGATCTATGGTGATAAGCAAAATATACATCAGTATGGTCATGGGCCACGGCCGATTCAGGCACCCTCTCCTCTGTCCAGAGAGCAATCAGGGGGATTTCTCCTTGGACCTGGGATCCCATATATAATCAAGTCTCCTGTAAACCCTAAAATGGCTCCCTTAGTTGAAATATATTGTTCCCTGATCCCATATTCATCCTACCTCCCCCCCCCATCCCCGGCCACCAAGCTTTCCCCATTCCTCCCCTACTCCCTTCTCTCTAGTCCTCTCCCCCTCCATCGACCCTCCCACCCCCCCATGCACCCGAGGTTACCTGGGACTCATATATATTTCCTACCTCCTGGTGGATAGCTAAATAATCTTTTATCTTAGCTATTATATTAGGTGTAGGATGGACTCTCAAAATAGTTTTAATTTGCGTTTCCCTGATGACTTAGAATGTTAGACATTTCTTTAAGAGGTTCTCAGCCATTTGAAACTCCTCTGTTGAGATTTTTCAGTTTAGATCTGTACCTCATTTCTTACTAGGATATTTTGAGATTTTGATGTCTAGTTTCTTGAGTTTCTTTAACCTTTGATAGTGGAACTTTTCAAACTAAATGGATGATTCACTGACTTTTGTTTATCAAGAACTCAGCTGTGGCATCTCTTGGTTTGATGTTTAGGATCAATATAGACAGAGGAGCACACCTGTATGATGTCACGTTTCTCAAATGCCACCACTATTTTTGTGAATACTGAGCCATTGTGCAAAAAAAATCGCAATATATTTGTTATGGCTTCTATGCAGTTTTGTTTTACATTTTCAGAAGAGCTATTATGAAATATATGTTCAATAGTCCTCTCTCCAGTTTATTACCCACTAATATTTGATGTGTTTATTTTTAATTAATGATATTAAAGATTTCTTCATACATTTTGTATAAGTGTGCCATTATAAGCAATGTTTATCTCAATGTTCCAGATATCTACATTTTTTATAAAGTTAGCCTTTACACTTTGATGTAAAGTTCTACATAGCACAATGTATTAACTCAACTTTCATTCTCCTTCAATTTTTTCAAGTTTATTATTCATTTATTTATTAAAAATTTCCACCTCCTCGCCTCCTCCTTTTTCCCTACCCCTCCCCACCTTCCCCTCCCTCTCTAGTCCTAAGAGCAGTCAGGGTTCCCTGCCCTGCAGAAAGTCCAAAGACTCCCCCCTTCATCCAGGTCTATAAAGGTAAGCATCCAAAGAAACCAGGCTCCCACAAAGTCAGTCCATGCAGTAGAATCAAAACCCAGTGCCATTGTCCTTGGCTTCTCAGTCATCCTTCATTGTCAGCCACATTCAGACTGTCCAGTTCAATCACATGCTCCATCACTCCCAGTCCAGATGGCCTTGGTGAACTCCCATTAGATCAGTCCCACTGTCTCAGTGGGTGGATGCACCCCTCGTGGTCCTGACTTTCTTGCTCACATTCTTCCTCCTTCTGTTCCTCATTTGGACCTTGGGAGCTCAGTCCAGTGCTCCATTATGGGTCTCTGTCTCTATCTCCATCCATCGCCAGATGAAGTTTCTATGTTGATATGCAAGATATTCATCAATGTGGCTATGGGACAATGCCAGTTCAGGCACCCTCTCCTCTGCTGCCTAAGGAACAGTCTGGGGACCTCTCCTTGGACCTGGGAACCCCTCTAGAGTCAAGTCTCTTGCCAACGCTTAAAAGAAACTAGACACTAAAACTCTAATTAGCCTAATTTAAAAAATGGGGTACTGAACTGAAGAGAGAATTCTCAACAGAAGAAATTCAAATGGCCAAAAGACACTTAAGGTCATGATCAACCGCCTTAGTTATCAGGGAAATGAAAATAAACATTGAGATACCATCTTACACCTGTCAGAATGGCTAAAATCAAAAATACCAATGATAGCCTATGCTGGAGAGGGTGTGGAGTAAGGGGAACACTCATCCATTGTTGGTGGGAATGCAAACTTGTACAGCCACTTTGGAAATCAGTGTGGCGGTTTCTCAGGAAATTCGGGATCAGCCTACCTCGGGACCCAGCAATTTCACTCTTGGGAATATACCCAAGAGATGCCCTATCATACTACAAAAGCATTTGTTCTACTATGTTCATAGCAGCACTATTTGTAATAGCCAGAACCTGGAAACAACCCAGGTGCCCCTCAATAGAAGAATAGTTAAAGAAGATGTGGAACATATATACATTAGAGTTTTACTTAGCGGTAAAAAAACAATGATATCTTGAATTTTGCATGCAAATGGATGGAAATAGAAAATGCTTTACTGAGTGAGGTAACCCAGTCCCAAAAAGAGGAATATGGTATGTACTCACTGATAAGTGGATTCTAGCCATAAATAAAGGACATTGAGCCTATAATTCGTGATCCTAGAGAAGCTAAATAAGAAGGTGGATCCCAGGAAAAATGTATAGTTATGCCTGCATGAGGACCCAATCAAAGGTTGACAAAGCAATATGTCACTACTTGAGCACTGCTGTCCTAGTACAGCAAGCCCTGAAAATCCCTACATAGCTAAAGTACAAACACACACAGACACAGACACACAGACACACAGACACACACACACACACACACACACACCTTAAATATAATCTAATGAAGATGCTAGATATTCCTAAAGAAGAAATTATTAAATCCCTTATAGAAATTGAGAAAAGGCAAACAAATCTTCTGTAAAATGTATAAATCCTTTCAAGAAACCCAAAGAAAAACAAACAATTGAAGGAAATGGATATAGCTCTTCAGACTTGAATACAGAGATATATGGAGTAAAGAAAACACAAATTTTAATTCTGAAAAAGAGAAAGTTAGGTGAGCAAACAGGAACTACAAATTCAAGCATCAACAACAAAATACAAGAGATAGAAGAGGGATTCTTAGGTATTGAAGATATCGTAGAAGATGTAGGCATACCAGTCAAAGAAAATGATAAATATAAAAAAGTGAAAATGTCAAATTGAAGAATTCCTGACACAGCACATCCAGGAAGCCTAACTGATGTAATTACTTGAAGGAATATAGGCAAGGGAATACTTATAGGATGGTTCAAGGGCAGTTGCATTATCAAAGAACCCATCCCAGGTCAGATTCTATTGTACAGACACTTCCAGGCAAGCCTCACAACCGGAGTTGTACCCCAAAACCTTCTTGGTGGTAAAAGCAAAATAGCTCTCATTGGTCATCTTCTGACCTCCAAGTACACTTTACTCTAAAAATCTCTCAGTCACCACTCACATACACAAACAAATACACATTAAACAGAAAGCCCACCTCAACACGAGTCACAGCTTACAAACACTGCATCCCTGGAGCTCTTTGTATGACTTTCAGGTCCCTCAGCTCCTCTGAGAATATTCTCAACCTAGAAATTGATGCTTCTTTTTTGGTATTCTCTCATATTTTGCATCTTAAATGCAGTTTCTCTTTCCTCCTCTCCCCCCAAACCCCTTCCCCTCCCCTACTCCCCACCTTTGTTTTCTTCAGGTCAAATAGACCTCACTCACTACAAAATAGGGGATGTCCTATGCCTTGGTCAGATCTCTATATCTATGGATAATTCTTAGCATCTCCCCCAATTTTTCTTCTATTACAAATCATAAGTCCATGCCGGGATTCTGAAAAAAGATTTGGGGTCATGATATCACTTCACATTTTCCTCTTTGTAATGAGAACAATCCACATCTCCCTTCCTTGCCTTCTGCCATCATTATGTCTTGGTAATGTTTATTGAGTCTAACATCTTAGCAATGCTTCATTTGGGAATTTCACATTAAAATTCTTGCAATGGTGGTATGCATTCCAACAACTTGAACGCATGTCACTCCTCTGCCATTCCTTTTTTTCATGATACGTGGTCTCCATGAAGTACTGGGAATGAAGTCTATCTCAGTTTTTCCTTAGGCACGTTAACATGCACTTTCACAACTTCTTCCTCTATGCCAGTGGTCTCAACCCATGGGTTGTGTTGTTTGGGTGGTTGAATGCCCTTTCACAGGGGTTGCTTATCAGGTATTTACATTATGACTCATGGCAATAGCAAAATTACAGTTAAGAAGTGGTAGCAATGAAATAATTTTGTGCTTGGGGGCTACCACAACATGAGGAACTCTTTTAAAGTGTCAACACATTAGCAAGGCTGAGAATCTGTGCTTTATGCCTTAATGGAGTAAAACTTCTGAAAAACTACACTGAAAATTTCAGATTCTAAATTTAGCCATTTCATGTAGAAGTTTGTGTGGTTTCTTCCCCTGGGGGTTGAATTGCCTTCTAGCTGATGTCTGTGAACAATGACTGATGTGGAACTCCTGGAAAACAAAGTATTTGGAATAACATGTGCAAACTTCCCACCCATCTCTCCAGTTTATATTATGAGGACTGTATGTGTGTATGTATGTATGTATGTATGTATGTATGTATGTATTATTTATTTGCCAAAGCATACCTGTTTAGAATGTAGAACAAGAGGACCCTGTGTGGTTCTATTTGCCTACCTGTTAGAATCCTCTTACCATAGTACAGCTTCCATCCATATGGGGAAAGTGTGGGTCTAACTCAATTGTTCTTAAAAAGGGAAATACACTATTTGTGAGAGATTATGTATGTGGCAATGGATGCCCATGGTTGGGTTCTTCAGAAAAGGGAAACAGAAGTGTGCTAGTGCCCCCTAGTGGGCAGTGCCCATGGATGCCCCTCCTTAAGCCCCATTGCACATTGTGGACTCTTTATATCCCCAATCCCAACACAGTCAGTGGTGCCAAAATTCAGAGGTTTTGCTCCAACCTCCAAAGCAGTATAAAAGCTAAGGACTCCACAGTGGAGATATGGTTGCTTTCCTGTTTGTAGGTGTGAGCTTATTTATGGACCTCCTTTAAGCCTGGAGTTGGTCATGTGCATCTATGCAACTTGAACACTTCCCTGCTTTTGTTTGTATCCTGTCTTTGCTTTAAGTATCTCTATGTACAATACTGGCCTGTATTTCCAGAAATCACGACCTTAAGAGATGGTAGTGCATTTGTAGATTAGAGCAAGTCGTAAGCAGGAGACACACCTGGGGAAATTCAGTGAACATTTTATTTGGAATGAGTAGATGACCAGAGCAGGTTTATGTGCACACAGAAAGTATCTTCAAGGAATCTCCTGGCAGATGTTGCTGACACAGGAGCCCTTAACTCAGGCCTTCAGATGGGGATCTATTTAGGCAACTGTTGGCTTAACTCTGGCCTTTGGTTTAATTAACTACATCTCATACAACAACATAATGATGCTGATGACTGAAAGCACAGCCGTCAGCATCCCCAGTGGGAACACATGGATTTTCTGCTTCCTTATCAGATCCTCTTTCACGACTGGAAATTTTAGTGGGAAGTCTAGGGTGCTTTCACCATACATATCCACCACGTGGTTCCAACTCACAGCCACAACTGTGCAAATGACGTTGCGGATCAGAAATAAGACAGACGTGTTGTAGCACAGGATCATTAAATCAGGGTATGGGGCTCTGATCCAGCAGACCATAATGGCCACTGAGGTAAAAATAAGGACTACGGGCTGCATGAAATTAGATGATAATATCAGGTCCTGTGCATACTCAATTTCTATTGAAATAGTCCAGCTGGACTTCATAGCACTGTGCACTGGCAGACTGGTTATTGAACCTGATTTGTTGACTTCTTGATAATAATAAGCTTCTCATAGTCCAATGTACATCAGGTGTAGAGCCTTGTTGTTGAATTCCCAAAGGTGCCAGTATATACTGGTAGCTAGGCTTATCCCAAAACCCCAGACCAAAAAACTGCAAAGGAGGCTTGTCAGTCTAAAGATCCACTCCTTCACTTCAGCAGAGCTGTAGATGGTGTCAGAGAAGTGTGGAATCAACCAAGAACATGAGGGAAAAGGGAAGACACAGAATGAATCACTGTTAGAGTCCTAAAGAGCCATTCTGTTTCTCCTGTCTAAAAGTTGCATTGAAAAACTTTTTCTATATATTACTCCTGCACATTCTGTAGATAATAATAAAAGAAAAAAGGTTGGTGACCGCTAAGTGGATAAGAGCACTTGCTATTCTTTCAGATGACCAGAGTTTGTTTCCCAGCACTTTCTGAGCTACTCACAACCACCTCCAGGGCTTATGGTGCCCTCTTCTGGCCTCCAGGGACATGGCACCTACATCCTCACCCCCTACACATACATCTACAATATAACGAAACAAAATAAAACCTTTTAAAATTGTTATTTTGTGTTTTGGGGTTTTTTTGCTTGAATGCACATGTACGTACCAGTTGTGTGCCTGGTGCCTGAAGAGTCCAGAAGAGAGTGTCAGAAACTGGCACTGGAGTTACAACTGGTTTTGAGTTACTATGTTGGTGCTGAGAAATGAAGTCCAAACCTCTCACAGATGAGCCAGTGAACTCATTTGCATCAATGAAATATAAGCGACTTATTTATACATGCACATGTTCACTTTTAAGTGTGAAAGATGAACACAAAACTGTAACTTCAGGGAGACCAGTCATCTAACCAATTGGCTTCGGTAGGCAGTGACATTCTTATTTGCATATTTGTTACAGTTTATAAGATTTTTGCTAAAGAAAGCATTAGAGTCTTGCACAATTAAAATCATAATGGCTATAACATTGAAGATGTATTTTAAAAAATGAACTTGGGGAATATAGTTAGGTAGTATATTCATTGTCTAGTATGTATTGAACACTGATTTCTATCAGTAACATGCCTACACACACACACACACACACACACAGTACATAAAACAGAAATCATGGCAGGCTTTGCGGATTTCTTTTGTCCTTAGCAGTTGTTCCAATTTCTACCTTTGAATAACCAAATTCACTTCATTAACATATGCAAATTATGCTGATAAATTTTGCATAAACAACTATTTTCTGTGAAGCAAAATTATACTTTTACTTGGTCCTGTAAACCATGTTATCAGGACGTCTTATCAGTTTAAATCCTTTTGTGCAAGTGAAAATGATCAGACGGAAAATTATGCCCCAGGAATCTCAGCTGGGTTGTTTTGCAGAAAGGTAAAAAGATGGAGTCTTTACATCAGTAGAAATGTGGACTGTGTCAATGACTGCACATGAAGAAGCCTTCGGGGAGCCTACAAACTGTATTTCCTTGCCCAGAAACACTTTCTCTTACACACCCACTGTGTTCTACCTGAGTGAAGGCACAGATGTCCTACTTGAAATGTTACACCAACATGATAGATTTGAAATTGATAGCCAACTTGGATAATACACTGTCTATAGCAGAGCGCTGAGGGAGAGTGGATCAAGATTCAGATTGTTGAAGACTTGGTGGATTTCACGTCTGATATCTGTGGGGTGGATGCATGTTTATCCTTCAGAACAAATTTAAAGGTCACAGAATAGGTTTCTCCATAGCCCTTACCTCTGTACATTATAGTTGAATTTATACATTCTGAAGATTGATCCAGATGGTCTTAGTTGCTTAGTAGTAACAAGAAATGTTGAACTGGGCAGGGAATTATGGGAGAAAGTGAAGCCCCTGAATGAAAAAAGAAAAAGAGAAAAGTACTGTGATGCAGAGTGTGACTCACATAACAAATCCTCACCCATCCCTGGAACACAGACCCATCCTCACAGTCCAGTTCTCTGGATTTGCATAAGTGTTTATAAGTATATACACAATAACAAAACCTTCAGTCTTGCAAGCCCACATGCCTAACTCAGACACTATCTCCAACCCAAAAGAAAAGTTTTTTTTCTCCAAAGGAGTCTCACTGGGTATACCAACTACTCTTTAGAAGAGACCCCATGCCCATCAGTAGATGGCAACACAGAGTGAACTCAGTGGCTTCTTTGGAAGTTCCTTGTCTCATAATGATTTGAGTGGGTTTCTTTTTCTTTCTTTCTTACTTACTTTTTTCCTTTTTTTATTTTTTTGTTTCTATTTATTTACTCATTTATTTATTTATTAAAAATTTCCACCTCCTCCCTTTCCTCCATATTCCTCCCACTTCCCCCCCTCCCCCTCCCCTTCCCCTTCCAGTCCTAAGAGCAGTCAGATTTCCTTGTAATAGCAATAAGACAGCATAAGGAAATCAATGGGATTCGAATTGGAAAGGAAGAAGTCAAACTCCTGTTATTTGAAGATGATATGGTAGTGGACATAAGCAACCCCAAAAACTCTACCAAAGAACTCCTACAGCTAATAAACACCTTTAGTAAATGTGGCAGGATACAAGATCAACTCCAAAAACTCAGTTACCCTCCTCTACACAAAGAACAAAGATGCAGAGAGGGAAATCAGAGAAGCATTACTTTTCACAATAGCCACAAATAGCTTACTTTAAAAAAAATTAAGTCTTATAGGTCTTTTTGCTTTTCAGTGTTCTGATTTTATAGGATTTCTGCGTGGACACATGTGTGCACCTATGCATCTGTATCTGTTTCTTGTGCTTCTTCTTTGGCTCTTTCTCCTGGCATTTTGTTTATTTCACCCTATTCTGTTTTTTTTTTTTTCATTCGTCTTGGGATATCCAATTGTATTCTAGTGTGAGAGAGAATGGGTGTGCATTTGGGGAGATGGAGAGTCAGGGAGGATCTGAGAGGAGTTGGGAGAGGGGAAACCATTACCAGGATGTATTGTATGCAAAAACATTTTTCAGTGAAAATATTTCAAGCCTCATGAAAGTGAAATATTAGGCACATAGATATGATCTCAAAGTTTTGTAGGTTAGGAGCAAAGTGCAAAATAGTGAAGTTGTATACTTTAATTTAGTAATTTATAGAGATATAATGGATAATCCAATCTCCCGATAGTTCACAGTCAAAGGCAGTACTCCCTGCTCTGCTAAAAGTAGTTGAATTTTATTCACACAGAAAGTTTGCCAACAAATACATGAATTGTATGATATATGCAGCAGTGATCAACAGTGGTCATTCCTATGTCCTATAAAAGGGAAAGTGATGACTGATAGAAATTCGTAAAAAATATAAAATACTCACCTCTTTTTCATTTTTATTTCAGCTTGAAGAAAACATTTTATGCACAGTATTTCTTATAAGAAGAAAAACACAGAACTGCAAGTGAAGGTGTGAGATAGTTAAAAATAATTATGCATGGCCAATGGAGATGGCAGTGCAGAAAACTAAATAGTCATCCCTCAAAGACTAAAACAGAGAATTGCCATAAGATCTATCATTTCAGTTTCAGGGCCTATTCCCAAAAGAATTCAAGAATCATCTTGAATACATGTTCATTCAACAACATTCATGGCACTCTTCTCAGTAAGCAAAGGTGTCATCCATGTGCATGTTCCTTGATGGCTGAAGACATATACAAATCTGAAGGGGGAAATTCTGACTTTGTTTAATATGTGAGATCTTTGAGAACATAACTGTATGTGGATAGAGAAAAATCACAAAGGAACAAATATGGCATCATTTCCCACTTATGAGACACCCCATAGGGTGAAATGTAAAGATGTGGAAAGTACAGTGGGGATTACCAGGGACTGGACAGTGGGTGAGAATAAGTCAAAATGAAAAAGGCAAAAAAGTTCCAGAAATGTCTATAAACAAACCACCTTAAGTCAGTGAACTGTATATTTCAAATTCAAGACAGCCTGTTACATGTATTTCCATAGTAAAAGTGTACAGCACCAAGAGGTAGAAATGTGGAGAAGCTCTGGGAGAAATTGAGGGGGAGCAAAACAAGATAAAATACAATGCATGAAAAATACTGGGAAGAAATGCTTTTTTTAAAAAAATAATATAGTTTATAAAGTCTGATGATGGATTCTATTTATAGAAGGACAGAAGGGATACCCCACGGGTTGGGAGAACCATCATTTGAGTTATTGAGTCATAATTTTACCAATTCATTTCCTGGTGCATGCTCAATAATATATCTGATACATAGAAAGGAGGATGTGATTGTTCACATCACATGTTCTGATGCTGGGCTTTGTTCCTTTTTCAAAGGGACCTTCAGAATGAGTTACCTAAAGATACAGAACACAGAGCCCGGGAGGTAGCATTAAAAAGATAAAGATAACTATATATCAAGGGCAATATGGACTGAGATGAGCAAGTTTGGGGAACATCCAATGGTGCTGAAGTTCTTCCTGAAGACGATGAGCTGTTTAGACTCACAGACACCCAAGAAGTTTTAAGACTCTCCAAATCATATTCCAGAATGGACAAATGGCAGTGGCTGCTTAGTACAGTAAGTAACTTTAAACATTATAATGTTTCCATGACTATTTGGCCTAGGTGGTAGATTCTGAGCAGTGAAAATATTCTAAGTTTTGTAATCCTAAAGAGCTAACACCTATTGTATCATTTGAAATGCTGAGACATCTTTCTCAATCAGGAATATTTTTATAGTCCCATATAAAATAGCCAGTCTAATTTATGAAGGTCATAAAAGGAAAATTGCTAAAAATGAAGGGGAAAAACCCAATAATCATATCATTATTAATAATTTATTAAATTATTAATAAAATTATCACCTGCAACTGAAATACTTTGTCATCTAAATGATCCTGGACTTGGGAGAGTGTACTTTTCTTAGGTGACTGATCCTTGTCAAGAAGTTTATAGTCTAGTGGAGGACCCTGAGCCCAAGAATATAAGAAGAGCAACAATTAGATCCTATGGTTAATGTACAGGGGACATGTATTTGGAATGAGGATGTGATATAATTTGGGGGGTTACTAACCAAACAAGTGGGAGAACAGGATGATAAGAACTTTAAGCCTTTGAAGAAAGAAATTTAAGAAGATATCAGAAATAGAAAGCTCTTTCATGGTCTTGGATAGGTAGGATCAACATAGTAAAATGTTAATCTTACCAAAAGCAATCTACAGATTCAATGCATTCCTCATCAAAATCATACCACAATTCTTCACAGACCACAAAAGAGCAATTCTCAACTTCATATGGAAAACCAAAAGTCACAGGATAGCCAAAACAGTCCTCTACATTAACTTCCAGAGGCATCACATTCACTGACTTCAAGCTCTATTATAGACCTACAGTAATAAAAACAGCTTGGTATTGGCATAGAAACAGACACATGGACCAATGGAATCAAATCAAAGCCCCTGACACTCATCCACACACCTACGGACACCTGATTTTTGACAAAGAATCCAAAATGGTTCAAAGGAACAAACAAAGCCTCTTTAACAAATGATGCTGACATAACTGCATGTGAGCATGCAGAAGAATGCAAATTAACAAATGACACTGGCATAATTAGATGTAGACTTCTGGAAGAATGCAAAGGGATCCATTTCTATCCCACATACAAAAGTCAAGTTCAAATGAATCAAAGACATCAATATAAATCCAGTTATACTGAACCTGATACAAGAGAAAGTGAGAAGTAGCTTTGAATTCACTGGTGCAGGAAACCACTTCCTAAATACACTAGTAGCATGGTCACCGAGAGCAACAATTAATAAATGGTACCTCCTGAATCTGAAAGGCTTCTGTAAGTCAAAGGACAATGCCAATAAGATAAAATAGCAGCCTATGGAGCACCAACCCCACATCTGACAGAGGATTGATCCCTAAAATACATAAAGAGCTCAAGAAACTCGACATCAAAATACCAAAGAATTCAATTAAAAATCATCTACACATCTACACCCTGGTAGGAATTTATTGTGTTAGAGCACCAAACCCACATCTGACAGAGGGTTGATCTCCAAATTATGCAAAGAACTCAAGAAACTTGACATCAAAATACCAAAAAATCCAATTAAAAATCATGAAGATGAGAAGATGATAGATGACGTGCACACCAGTCGATGGTAGATAGATAGATAGATAGATAGATAGATAGATAGATAGATAGATGGATGGTAGATAGATATTGGATATATACATAAATCAACAAGCCTGTAGATTGTTGAAGTGTTATATAGATAGAAACATGGCAGTAGATATTACATGATGCATGGTTCGCTAAGTAGATGAATATATCCATATAATCATGAAGCATAAGTATATAGACAGCTGCATAGATATTAGATGGATTTATATGTAAATACATGAATCTATGGATGAATGAAGAAATAGATAGCCATGTAGATACATATATGTTAGATGCATTGTCGATGAATAGATATTAATGACAGATGTTAAGAGAGATTAATAAATCTAAGGATTGATAGATAAATATGTACTTAGTTATATAGATGATATATGCATGTATATATACAAACATATAGATAGATACATAGAAGATGTATTCATGAAGGGATAGGTGGATACATACATATATACATGCGTACACAGATGATAGGAACATATAGATGGATAAATGTATACATACATTTACAAATATGTGAATATGCACACACACACATATATATGCATATATACACTTACAAATGCTTAATAGTAGTGCCATACATAAATGACTTGATAGGTTGATATATCAATGAATATATACAGATTCATGAATATATGTGTATATATACAATTAAATAGAATAGGTGCATAGATGAATGATAGATGAATATATTCAAAGATTAATGAAAATATAAGTAGATACTAGTGAGATAGACAAAGATGGTAAATACATAGGTAGATGGATGAATGGATATATACATAGATTTATGAAACTTGGATGGAAGAATTGATACACACATGAATGGACAGATGGAAAGATAGATAGTAGATAGGTGTAAGTGTAGATATAGATTTATATCCAGGTATTGGAGCTTGAAAGCTGAAGACTATGCAAATTAAAGATCATAGAGAAAGAAAATGTTCTGAAGAGTGCTATCAATATTTACAAAAAGTCCACTGAATAGAAGAATGTGTCTCCTAGAAGTCAAATCATGAAACTCGAGTGTAAAAGTGTCTGAGAGCTATTCCATAAAAACAGCTGGCAGGAACTGCAGAGAGGTACGGGCATCTCATGAATCTGTGTATATATTCATCTACCTATCCATGTGGACATATAGAATACCTAATTACTTTAAGAAAGCTATGCTTGTATTCTCACTAATGAATAGCTCAGAGGTACCAGGTCATTTAACTGAGATCGCGTTCTAGCTTGCTTGTCTGTTGCTGTGATAAATAACTTTACCAAAACCAACTTGGAAACGAAAGGAGTTATTCAATCTTACAGCTTACAATATATCACTAAAGGAAGTCATGGCAGGAACTAAAGAATGGGCCTGAAGCAGAAGCCATGGAGAATGCTGCAGCTCTCTTGTTTGTTCACCATGGCTTGCTCAGCTTGCTTTACTGTAGAACCCAGGACCACCAGGCCAGGGGTGGTACCATCTCAGTGAGCTTCACCCTCCCACATCAATTTTCAAACAGAAAAATTCACCACAGGATTTCCCATATTGGTATGTGCACTTCCACATCAGTCATCAATCAAGAAATGCAATGTAGCTTTCCTACAGGGGGCTTAGGTTCTCACACATCAATTGTTAAGAAAATGTCCAGCAGGCTTTCCCACAGTGGAAGCCATTTCCTCAATTGAGGCTCCCTCTTTCCAGATGACTTTTCCTTGTGTCAAGTCGACAATAAAACCACCTAGGAGAGTTCACTTTCTTATATAACCCGTGATCACCTTTCCAGGGTTGGCACTGCTCACATAAATCATCAAGAAAATGTACCACATACCAATATGATAAGGGCATTTTCTTTTTTTTTAAGTTTATTAATTTATAAAAGTTTCCATTTCTGCCCCTCCTCCCAACACGTTCCCACTCTCTCCACTCCCTCTCCTCCTCCCTCTCCATCCCTAAGAGCAGTCAGGGTTTCCTGCCCTGTGGGAAGTTCAAGTTCCTCCCCCCTCCCTCCAGGTCCAGGAAGGTGAGCATCCAAACAGACTGGATCCCAAAAATCCAGTATATGCAGAGGAAACAAGTCCCAGTGTCATTATCAATGGCTTTTCAGAAAGACCCCATGCCAGCCACATTCAGAGAATCCGGCCACATTCAGAGAATCTGGTTGGATCACGTGCTCGTTTAGTCC
Organism: Myodes glareolus; assembly: GCF_982192425.1. Taxonomy (NCBI): domain Eukaryota; kingdom Metazoa; phylum Chordata; class Mammalia; order Rodentia; family Cricetidae; genus Myodes; species Myodes glareolus. Next base: position 123,906,498 of record NC_142053.1, read on the forward strand.
CAGTCCAACTGGCCTTGGTGAACTCTCATTAGATCAGTCCCCTTGTATCAGTGGGTGAACGCACTCCTCACGGTCCTGCCTTTCTTGTTCATGTTCTCCCTCCTTCTACTCCTCATTTAGACCTTGGGGGCTCAGTCCAGTGCTCCAATGTGGGTCTCTGTCTCAATTTCCATCCATCAACGGGTGAAGGTTCCCTCTGGTCTTGCCTTTTTTGCTCACTTTCTCTTTCCATCTACTTCTCGTTTGGACCTAGGGAATTAAGTCCAGTGTTCCAATGTGGGTCTCTGTCTCTATCTCCATCCATCGCCAGATGAAGGTTCTATGGTGATATGCAAAATATTCATCAGTATGGTTATGGGCCAAGGCCGGTTCAGGCACCCTCTACTCTGTCCAGAGAACAATCTGGGGATCTCTCCTTGGACCTGGGATCCGATAAGGGCATTTTCTTAGTCCTGTGTTTTTCTTCTCAGATGACTTTGGTTTGTGTTACGTTAACAAAAACAAACAAGCAAAGAAGAAACAAAAACCAAAAAAAGCCTAAAAACTAACACAGTTATGATAACATTTTGTGTTTGTCTTAGGCAAAAAACTATTTTTAGTATTTCTATCCTTTGTTTTTAATGGAGAAGGGCTGTATGTCATGCAGATTTTCTTGCCATGTTTCTTGGATACTTTCACATTCGCCTGAGGACCCCATAAACTTATAGTTCATTTCAGTACATTTTAGCTCATGACTAGTTGTCCATTGTGACAGAAGAATATAGGCTGATGTTTACATTGTAAGTACCCATAGTTTCCCTGATGATAAATACATTGCTTTTACAGGAAATGTTAAAATTGCATAAATGAGAATATGGCTTGGAATGAATATCACCTTCCATGTCATATACTGTTGTAAGGATGGGGACTTGTTCATTTCCCTGATTCCCAGATTCCCTAAATAACTACACAGAAACTGTCTTAATTAAACCACTGTTTAGCCAATTACTTAAGCATACTGTTAGCTAGCCCTTACATCTAGAATTAACCCATCTCCATTATTTTATATTTTACCATGAGGATCATGGCCTACTGGCAAAGTTCCTGCATGTCTGTCTCTGGCAGTAGTTCCACGGTTTCCCACTGACTCCTCCTTTCTTTCTAACAGCATTCACTTTAATTTTCCCCACATAGCTCTGTTCTACCCTATCAGGTCAAGCCAGTTTCTTTATTAACCAATGATATTCACAGCGTACAAGGAGACCCACATCAATATACCAAGGTACATCAAAAGCTATTGCCAGAATGTGGTCTGCAGTGTTGGAAGACGACTTGACCCTTTGTGTATATGTGTATCATTACCATGTTGGTGGTGGCAGTGACTGTGTCTTAAAGACACTCATTATACATGTGCCCTATAATAGTAACCAGGCCCTTGCCATCAAAAAATTATAAGTTTTCTTATGTTCAACTTTTGATGACAGTGCTTGCCTATAGGACACAGAAACATATATCTGTACAGCCAACTATGTGATGCCTAGAATGATAGGGTCTAAGATGTAGAAATAGTCTCTGTCTGTCTTAAATTCACAATCACAGGCTATCATGGCTACTGTACAGGAAATATTTTTAATCTTCTGGTCAAAAAAATCAACCCAAAGAATATAGGTACACCTTAAGGGACTTCATAAATGGTTTAGAATAGTCATGCCCTTAATGAGATAATTTACTTTTTTTCTTCAAAGATTTCCCTGACTGTGTTCAGTCATTCAAGGGTGGCCATAATATTCTACTGGATCAGTCTACTTTTCTCATAATGTCTCTTTTCCTTCTTTTTGGTTGGTCAGAACCTAGTTATGCTTTCACTGGGATTTTAAATAATTTCATTCTTTTTAAAATGCTGCCCATCTATTTCCCTCCCCCTCCCCCACACTCCCTCCCTCTCCCTCTTCAGTCCAAAGAGCAGTCAGGGTTTCCTGCACTGTGGGAAGTCCAAGGTCCTCCTCTCTCCATCCAGGTCTAGGAAGGTGAGCATCCAAACAGACTAGGATCCCACAAAGCCAGTACATGCAGTAGAATCAAAACCCAGTGCCATTGTCCTTGGCTTCTCAGTCAGCCCTCATTGTCAACCAGGTTCAGAGAGTCTGGTTTGATCACATGCTCTATCAGTTCCAGTCCAGCTGGCCTTAGTGAGCTCTCATTAGATCAGCCCCACCGTCTTAGTGGGTGGGCGCACCCCTCACATCCTGACTTCCTTGCTCATATTCTCCCTCCTTGTGCTTCTCATTTGGACCTTGGGAACTCAGTCCAGTGGAAATTTTTAATAAAAAATTTGCTGAAAAAAATCAACAGGATTTGTGGAGGTGGCACCCATCTCTGCTGTAATACTCTGAGGGCTCTTTACTAATTCATGGAATAAAGTACAAATGCTTTTATGTTAAAAAAATTCTGCCCATCATATGACTGCTTTTCCACCATTTGGCTGACTTCCAAGCTGACTTCACTCAAATACTATGGCATTTTCTTTTCCTCGTCTCCATCTTTTGCCCTCAAGAAACTGTGAATACTCTAGCTTGTGTGTCCTGTTTCTTTAAAACTCTAACAGAATAGTTCCCCAGTTTCCTGTGAGTCCACTAATAAATACCATTATGAATGGAGTTTATAACTCTAAGAGGGAACCCCAGATTTCTCCATAATGTATGGTGACTCTGGAAGGATTCTCCACAGTTTCTAGTAATGGTAACATATCTTTGAATTTGAAGAATTCAAAGGAAGTTTTTCTAATTGTTGTTATTGAGCTACATATTTTTCTCCACTTCCCTCCTTTCCTCTCTCCTCCCATGCTACCCTTTCCCATGATCCTCATACTCCCAAGTTACACAGGAGATTTTGTCATTTTTTATTTCCCATGTAGATTAGATCCATGTATATCCCTCTTAGGGTCCTCGTTGTTGTGTAGGTTGTCTGATATTGTGAATTGTAGGCTGGTTTTTCTTTGCTTCATGTCTAAGAGCCACTTATGAATGAGTCCACATTATATTTGGTTTTCTGGGTCTGGGTTGTTGCATGGAGTGGGCTACTTGTTTGTCCTGGCCACCCATCTAGCTTAGCCCTGAAATAACCACACAAAAATTGTATTAGTTAAATCACTTCGTGGCCCATTAGCTCTAGCTTCTTATTGGCTAACTCTCATATCTTGATTTAACCCATTTTTATTAATATTTGTATATCGACAAGTGGCAGTGGCTAACCTGCAAGATTCTAACCAGGGTCCATCTCAGGCAGAGGATCCATGGTGTCTCTCTCCTACTCCATCTCTCTTCCTCCCAGCATTCAGTTCTGTCTTCCCCACCTACCTAAGTTCTGCCCCATCAACTAGGCAAAGGTAATTTCTTTATTCATTAACCAATGAGAGCAACACACAAACAGAAGGACCTCCTACACCACTCAGTTACCTCACTCAATATGATGTTTTCTAGATCCATCCATTTGCCAGGAAATTTCAAGGTGTCATTATTTTTTCTGCTGTGTAGTACTCCATTGTATAAATGTACCACATTTTTCTTATCCATTTCTTGGACGAGGGGCATTTAGGTTGTTTCCAGGTTCTGACCATGGCAAATAATGCTGCTATGAATATAGTTGAGTACATGTCCTTGTGGTATGATTGAGCATTCCTTGGGTGTATACCCAAAAGTGGTATTGCTGGGTCTTGAGGTAGGTTGTTTCCTAATTTTCTGAGAAATCACTGTACTGATTTCCGAAGTGGCTGTAACATTTTGTATTCCCCCCAGGAATGAAGGAGTGTTCCCTTTACCCCTCATCCTCTCCAGCATAAGTTGCCATCAGTGTTTTTTATCTTGGCCTTTCTTATAGGTATAAGATGGAATCTCAGAATTGTTTTGATTTGCATTTCTCTGATGGCTAACAATGTTGAGCATCTCCTTAAATGTCTTTCAGTCTTCTTAGATTCACTTGTTGAGAGTTCTCTGTTTAGGACTGTACTCTAGTTTTTATTGGATTTTTTGTTTTCTAAATGACCAATTTCTTAAGTTCTTTGTATATTTAGGAGATCAGCCCTCTGTCCAATATGGGGTTAGTTAAGATCCTCCCATTCTGTAGACTGCTGTTTTTTCTTGTTGACTATGTCCTTTGCTGTACAGAAGCTTCTCAATTTCAGGAGGTCCCATTTCTTAATTGTTTCTCTCAGTGTCTGTGCTACTGAGATATGGTTTAGGAAGTGCTCTCCTGTGCCCATGTACTCAAGCGCTTCCCACTCTCTCTTCTATGAAATTTAGTGTAGTTGGTTTTATGTTGAGGTCTTTTATCTATTTGGACTTGAGTTTTATGCATGGCAAATAGATATATTTTCATCTCACTAGATACTGAAATGCAACATCCCTTCATGATACATGTCTTGAAGAGAGAGCAGGGATACAAGAATGTACCAAAACATAATAAAGGCAATATATAGCAAGCCAACAGCCAACATCAAACTAAATGGAGAGAAACTCAAAGCGATCCCAATGAAATCAGGAAAAAGACAAGGTTGTCCACGCTCTCCATATCTATTCAATATAGTACTTTATTTTATAGCTAGAACAATAAGACAACAAAAGGAGATCAAAGGGATACAAATAGGAAAAGAAGAAGCCAAACTCTCACTCATTGATGATATGATAACTTATATAAGTGACCCCAAAATTTCTGCCAGGGAACTCCTATAACTCATAAACATCTTCATTAATGTAGCAGGATACAATATTGACTAAAAAATAATCAGTAACCCTCCTTTACTATGATTATAAATGGGTTGAGAAAGAAATCAGTGAAACATTGCCCTCCACAATAGCTACAAATAACAATAAAATATCTTGGAGTAACTCTAACCAAACAAGTGGAAGATCTGTTTGACAAGAACTTTATATCTTTGAAGAAAGAAGTCGAAGAAGACACCAGAAAGTGGAAAGATCTCCCATGCTTTGGGGTAGGTAGAATTAGCATAGTAAAAAAGCTAATTTTACTATGCGTAATATACAGAGTCAATGTAATGCCCAGCAAAATTCTTCACAGACCTCGAACGAATAATTCTCAACTTCATATAGAAAAGCAAAAAACTCAGGATAGCCCAAAACAGTCCTGTACAATAAAGGAACTTCTGGAGGCATCAAAATCCCTGACGTTAAACTCTCTACCACAGCACTACAGTACTGAAAACAGCCTGGTATTGCCATAAAAACAGACAGGAGAGCCAATGTAACTGAATCGAAGACACGGATATCAACCCACACACCTAGGAACACCTGATATTTGACAAAGAAGCAAACAATATAAAATAGAAAAAATAAAGCATATTTAACAAGTGCTGGCATAACTGGATATCGTTATGTAGAAGAATTAAAGGAGCTTATTATGTTTACTTGACAGTGCTGAGTTGATTAAATAAAATAGTTTGTTGTTTGAGATGGCATAAATACTGGAGATTCATGAGCAAGAACACTGGAGAAGTGAATTTTATATTGTGAGTCAAAGTTACTTTTATCTGTAATTGTTTTATAGTTTGGGTTGTCTTAAAACACTAAAAGATTTCATGTGACAAATCTTTCAGATCTGCCCTCATGTCACACATAATTTGAAACAGAGGATAACATCTCTTTTCTGAAGTCCATCTAAGGAGAGAATCATTTCCTGAATGACATCTGTAAGCAGCTGGGTCTGGTTATAGTTAAATTGCATAAATATGAGGCATGTGCCCTTGAAGCAGAGAGTAAATCCATAGCAATGACTTTTCATAGATAGAGGACCCTACAAATAAGCATTTATATATTTTCATTTTCTGTGTGTATTGTCATGATTATTCAGAATATAGCCTGCTCTTAAAACAGAAGTGGCAAAAGAAAACTTTGAGGCTTGTCATAAGGAAAAGGGGAAAATGCTATCTATATAGTGGTGTTATATCTAGTCTCCTTAAGGATAAAGATGAAAAGATGCAAATTAACATTCAAAGTTTATAAGCAGTGTGTATGGATATCAAGCAAGACATAGCTTTTCACTGAAGAAAAGCATGACTAACAATTTCCTATGTGCCATGTAAAACAAGGTTGCTTTACAAAAACTACTTATATATTTATTTAGAGAATTTTGTGCATCTAGTTTGTATTTACACAATTTTCACGCACTCATCAACTCTTCCCTACTATTTCTGTGTCCTATATTCTTTTCCCAATTTATGACTTATTCATGAAGATATGCATGTATGTATTTTTAGTCTCTCTTATTCTCTTTTAGTCTTTCTTGGTTTCATTTATTGTCAGAACTATAACATTACTTAAATGCTACTATTAAGTCTATTTACCAACACAATTGTCTGACTAAATAATGAAGTGATTAGAGTATCATGAGGATAGTGTGAGATTGTGTCTCCTAGTAATGTCAGAAGTTACACCCACACCTGTAAAATCTCACCAACATGACTTCCCAAAGATAAGCTGAACAAAAGTAATACCGATGAATATGCCAAAGTAGATGGGAAAAAGTTCATCAGACCTCAACCCTACAAAAAGAACTATAAGCAAATGAAGAAAACTAAGAGTAGGAAAGGTTGTTATCCTTAAGTAGGAGCATACCAATTGGCATTCCAGTTGCAAATGGTAATCCTTGAAAATACAAAATAAATAACATTATGAAGACTGAGAAGATTCAATTTAGGAATATGTATGTATATGTCTATACATGTATGATATGCATGTATGTTAATATAAGTGTCTGAATAGGTAGATTGACAAATGATAGATACATGGAACTAGATAGACAATGCATATATTGACAGATAGACATACTGACAGACATTTTAGCCTACTAGGTCCATTTAGTGTTACTAATATTATGTACATTTAAGGATGACACCTTGGGCATGAATAAATTATCAGAGATCTCATCCTAGAGAAAATTAATTGTTCCCCATTAGGACAACTTACTTCAGTATTTTGTGTCACAGTATTGTCTCTCATCAATGGTGCTTGACTTCGTGTCTCTGAACTAATATACCTGGTCTTAAGATTAGGTTATGTTGGGATGTTAATTGAGCATTCCAAGCCAAGTGAAATAATTCCAAGCCAAGTGAAATAAATCCATGAGAGGATTCAGTGACAATGATTTTTCCTCCATGATAAAAATGATGGATGAATGTTAATAATGCATTAACATATATTCTATTCAATACTTTAAACCATGAAGGCATGTGTTCTTAACTGAACTTAGCATAACACTGTAGACAAACCAAATTAAACCTGTGCCTATTCAATATGAACCAGACTCCACAATCTCAGATAAAGCTATGTTTGCAGTTATGGTGGTTTTTCTACCAGGATGTGCACATATTTTTAATTACATGTAGAAACCCTTATAGATATTGAGGTCTTTATTCTTTCATCTATGATTCTAGCTGTCATGAATTCAGAGTTATGTAACAGGAAGGCCACTTGTTTGTTCCAGCTTTCCATTACCAAAATAACCACACAGATATTGTATTAATTAAATCACTGCTTGTCCCATTAGCTCTAGCTTCTTATTGGCTTACTCTTACATTAAGTTAAACTATTTCTATTAATCTGTGTATCTCCATGTGGCAGTGGCTTACTGGGGAAATTGCCTAGTGTCCATCTCCAGCGGATCTATGGCATCTCTCTAACTATGCTTTCTTCCTCCCACAATTCAGTTCCATCTTCCCCACCTACCTAAGTTTTGCCTTATCAACAGGCCAAGATAGTTTCTTTATTAACCAAAGAAAGAAACACATAGACAGAAGGACCTCCCACACAATTTCCCTTTTTCCGTTTAAATAAAAAGGAAGATTTTAACTTTAACATAGTGAAATTACATATAACAAAACATTTACCAAGCAAGAATTACAGTTACAATATTTGTAACTACTTTATTTTTATTATAACTACAGAAAACTATAGTAATAACTGTCTATTCTTTAACTCCATCAAAGACTCCCGAAGGACATAGTGTTACATAAGTAAACAGGAAGTGCATTGTAAGCAACTTCCAAAACTCTAGAATTGACAGAGACATCTTGCTGCCCATATACTCACCAAAGTTCTTCTGTACTTTTGGGGCATCTATCTTTCTTCAGCCTAAAGGCCCATAATAGTGTCCAGAAGACTTTTCAATGAAGCAGGAAATTTATTGACAGTTTGCCAGTCAGTTTCTTCTGTATCCTGAAGAATGTTTTGCAGACTCCGTCATGAAACAGGAACCCTGAAGGATCATCTCACCTTTAGGCAAGTCCTGTAGTCATTTCTCTGCAGGTCCTGCATGTCCAGTTCAGCAGTTCAGGCAAGAGCAAATGCTAACCAACTCCATAAGAAACCTCTTTGATGCCCTGCTTCCTCTCAAAGTGCTGCCAGGAGCAGACATGTCTCATTGTCATAAAAAGTCCTAAGTTATTAAAACATTTTAAATGCCATATTCTGAAGGTTTCTGAAAGATTTGAAGAATATCTACCTAACTGAAATATATCTCTATACATCTAGAAAATCCAAGTAACATGACTAAAATTTTAACTATTGTAGATGATTATTAAGCAATATTTCTTAATTATACATTACATTTATAAATGAACTACACAATCACAATACCTTTATCAAGAACAGAAATATACATAGAGCAAAACTTACTTTAAATTTGTATCAATAAACCAAGATCCAAACAATTGTAAATTATTCATATCTATATCATATCCCCCTTTAAATGTAAGCAAACATTTATAAATAATATTTGGGAATATAGGCATAGTTTTTTCATACTCTTTCTTGCTGTTTGGGGGCACTGTTAATCAGGTCGTTCATGGTGTATCCTGAGTGTTAGTGTCATCTCAGTCACCAGTTGAGTGAAGTAATTTTTTGAGGGTGCTCATGGCAACCTTTCAGGGGAATGTGGTCTATCAAACCATATTGTTTTATAAACAATTCACAGGTTCTCATTTTCTATAAAAAAAAGAAGAATCTCTTTTCCAAAGCAACATATCCTTAGACCCAAATTTGGAGGTCATGATACCTTTAGAACATATATTGTGGTTTGGTTTAGCAACCCATACAATGAAATTTCTCTCTGTGCTTAGCTCCTTTACAGTCAAAAATTTCAAAGAAAGCATAATAATATGCATAATCCAGACTTTGTATATTCTCTATCTTTACATGGTTTATTTTCTTTTCTCCCTTTAATCTATGATTGTCTGTACACTGTCTCTTTAAAATCTTTACCTTTTTTTTAAAGCATTAACTTTATTTTATGACTCTTGATACTCTTTTTCTTCTCTCTTCCGAGCCTACATATGTTTATTGAACGCTGTGCCCCATTTAGAGGTCTTTTATGTCTGAATCTGTCCTATTGTGAATCTGTAATTCTTTACTGTCTTGAAGAGCTTTTAAAATGTGAAGCAGATTGGTTGCATCGGCTCTAGATGCTGACTCCACTTCTCTCAAGTTTCAAAATGGTGGATGCACCATCAGTGTTAGCTCTGGGGCCACCAGGCAGGAGCTGTGCTCAGCACTCAAGCCTCAAGAATGAGCAAGCAAGTAGCACATAAACCCTTTTTACCTGAGTAATAGCTAAATCTGTCAAGCAGAGCACTGTGCAGCCTGGAAATATCTCTGTGTATGGCAGCGGGAATCGGCCATGCTCTCCCGCCTGAGCATGCCTAGTTGACCAGGCAGGGAGTGCCAAGCCACAGGTATAGTCTCAGCCACTTTCCTCCCAATCCTGAGTGGGCACACAAACTCCCAGGCCCTCAAATGCCATCAAAGTGTTCCATAGCCAGAGTTTGTGCTGGTGTCACAGCCAAGGAAGCTGTGCTTTAAAACAGCGTGGCTTTTTTCTTCTTTTTTTACTACAGTTGAATCAGGAAAATTGCTTAAAGGAGTTGCAGCACACCGCTAGCAAACAGCAAGAAGCTGTGTTAAAGTCTGTACTTTCATGTCTAGAATTTCTTTTCAAACTATCTCAGGTTTTAAGTGGATTTACCTGGTCACGTGGGCTCCAATTGAACAGAAAGGCTGCTTGTTTGTGCCAGCTGCCCAGAACCTAAATAACCACACAGAAATTGTATTAAATCATGTTTGCCCCATTCTCTCAAGCTTATTATTGGCTAACTCTTACATTAATACAACCCATTTCTATTAATCTGTGTATTGCCACACAGCAGGGGCTTACTTGTGAAAATTCTCAGCCTGTCTCCGAAAGATTCATGGCATTTCTCTGACTAGTCTTTCTTCCTCACAGAATTTAGTTCCATCTTTCCCGCCTACCTAAGCTCTGCCCTGTCAACAAGCCAAGGCAGTTTATTAACCAATGAAAGCAACACATAGACAGAAGGACCTCACACACCAAAGCTACAACAGAGAAATCACTGGACAAGAATTATACAAATAAAAAAAAAGTTGATGTCATATGTATTCTAGCAATAAATATTTCATGGAATAAAAAGACCATATAAGCCAAGTGCAAAAATGTAGAAAGGTTATGATCTATGCTTTGTGTAGAGGTGCACTCCTTTAATGCCAATACTTGGGGGGCAGACACGTGGATGAGTTTGTGTTCAGCCTAGTCTACATACAAAGTTCAAGACTAGCCAGTGGATATAGATAGAACAGTCTGAAAAAATGGTGTTTATATGTGTATACTGTTTTATTACACAAATAAAGACTATATTCAAATTGAAAGTTATGATTTATGTTTCTTAGAGCAAGGACATTTCCTGCCCAGTTTCAGCTTGATTTTATTACATATAAAAATCAAGGGTTGTCTTGTCCTCAGCTATAAGGTCTTGTCATCCAGTTCTGGGGGAAATTAAGAAGCAAAGCAGGACCCTGTAGAACTTGTTCTGTCTTTGGGACTTCCCTATCCAACCTATATGGAATAGCCTACATTTGGCATTGCATTATTTTTGTTTTATAAGTATGTCTTACTAGTTAAGCCATTATCTAACATCAAACAAATGTCCTAAAAGATATTTTCTTTAAACAATGACTTATTTCTGTTAATATTAATTATATTTTTGCTTTATACTAAAATTACATATTTCTGTTTTCCTTTTCTACCCTCAAACCAACCCATAAATCCATTTTTTTTCTCTTTAAAAGCTATGGTGCCTGCTTTCATTGTTACATGGATATATATATATATATATATATATATATATATATATATGCATTCATATACATATGCATACACACATATACATCCTATTCAGTCTGAATGCTGTTATACATATGTATGTTCTCAGGGTTTGTCATTTGTTATAGGATAACCATCTGATCTTCTCTTCCCTAGAAAAGACTAACCTGCTCTCAGTATTCCTCAATTGCCTGTAGTTACTTGAATAAGATTGAGGCCTTGTGGATATTACCATGTCCATCACTGTCTTATCTGAACTTAGTTTTATTTATTTATTTTTTCAAGACAGGGGTTCTCTGTGTAACAATCCTGGCATGAACATGTCATTTGTCTTTTTGATGCTTCATTTTTGACTTCCTTATAAATTATGGATATTAATCCTGTGACAGATGGATAGTTGGCAAACATTATCACTATTCACTCAACTGATTGCTTCTTTAGCTCCACATAATATTTTAGTTTAATAAAGCTAATCTTGTCAAATTTTTGTCTTGATTTACAGCTGACATGTTAATCTACAATGGATCTCTATTAGACTATGTCTGCCTGCTTGGAGGCATGGATGAGAAGCTAGATTATGAGATTACCCTATTTAATTTGAGATGTGATTCATTGCTTTAGGTAGATCCCTGTCTTTCACTTAGTTATGCAATCATGAGGCTACTATGGTCCAAGGCATAGTTCCAAAGCAATGACCACACAGATAGGCCTGGATAAACTCATTGGATCACATAACAAAACCAAATGACCTGACTCTACTTAAGAGTTTTATTAAGTTGAGGAGTTTGTGAATCATAGGATGTGTATATACATATATACACACATACTTATATAAATATACATGTGTGTGTGTGTGCGTGTGTGTGGGGGGGTCTAAGATAAGAGTAAACAGAATTACTTACATATTTATGAAATTTTCAAAGAATAAACTTTTTATTAAAAATACATAATAGTATATATTTGACAAACCATCTCTTTAGAAAAAGAAGAATAAAATCATTATTATGTGTTGAATTAACTGTGCAACTTGAGACACTCTGTGCCTTTAGTTTCATGGCATGAGCCCCTAACTGCCACATAGTGCTTCTTAGAGGCAACGCCTCCACCACATTCCAAAAGCCAGTCTTAACTTTTGTGATATTTCATATTAATGGAACCAAATTTTTTCATTATTTTTTGCAACAAATCAAGATAAATCTTGCATGCATATCATGATGTGCCAGTCTTCACTGTTATACTAGAGATAGTAATGCTGGGTCAGAAGATATAAATGCCTTTGTCATTTACTAAACTGTTTTAACTTCAGAGTAACAGGGCCTCAGCCTTGCTTGTCTCTCTGGGCTCTTTGTTTCAGAATTTCTATGTCTTATACTAAAGTTTGGAATCAGTTTCCTGTTTTTTTACCAGCAGTCAAAGCATACGTTAAAAATATAAAGATCATAAGAACTTTCAACTCACTTTTGTCAGATGCATCAATCTATAAAACAAGCCAGGGACAATGGCATCTGACAATGTTTAAGGAAAGTTTTTAAATATTTCCTTCTTCCCTCTTCTTACTTTTCTCTCTGGCATTAATGTGCCAGGAATTTACCTGTGCCTTTGTTTGAGTATATGCATATGCACAAACTCAATTAATAATTGCATTTTCTTAAAAGCTTTTGGGAGTTCATTTATCTACTGATTCTCTTGTTTGTCTCTATAATCATAAAGCAGTGGTATTAGTTCGGCAAATTTTCACAGTGTTGAAAGTAAACTGTGCTGTATCTCTACACTTGTTTACTTTGGACAATAAAAATTTAATGTGTTTTATTTCACTTATATTTCATAATATTTTTACATTATTTCATGCTAATCTTAAAAGTGAGGAACCTTAAGCACTCATTCTCTTCTTCTTAACAGAATTCATCCAAACATAGTAACTAATTAATTCCAATTTCACTGAGCAAAAATATCCAGAATATTGACACAAGAGATTCAGATTAAAGACACATTGCATTCTCAGTGTCTTCTCTTATTCTGATGGCTGGTCTTATACTAAGACTTGACTAAAACAAAAAGCCACAGACAACATCTTCCAAGGCAAATATAACTTTATATGCATGGAGAAGCAAAACTACTGTTCTTAATTTCTATATGTTTTGGTGTTAGTTTTGTACTTTTCCTACTTTATTCAACATGGTTACCTATATCTGGTTTTATTTCTGAGTTTAACTTTTCACAAAATATCTATTGGCAGATACTATCCTCAAATGCCAGTGAGCTGTGGTGGTTTTGTGGAGACTCAATTAAAATGATGTATGAAAATATCTTTAAAAACTCTGAAAGCATGTAGTGAACAATTTTAATGAGTCAACTTCAATTTCAATGAAGAAAACATAAATGAGAATGACAATAACCAAAGTAAAATAATTGCCATGAATGTAAAATGTTTTAACTCCGGCATTATTTTATATTAAAAAGCATATTCTGACTAAAATGCAAATATTGAATTGTGTTCTTTATATAATAAATCCTGTTTTAATGTAATATTTATGATTTTATTTGAAACAGAAATACATTATTTTCCTCCAAACATTCTTTCCTCCATTCTCTCTCAGCTAGAACCCCTCCATGCCCCTGCTTTCAAGTATATTGTTTCTTTTTCTTTGGTTATTATTATATGTATGTATGTATGTATTTGTGCATGTATATACAAATATATACAATTAACAGCTACAGAGTCTGCTTTTGCTATATGGGTGTATATAGTTCAGGATTGATCACTGAAGATTTGTGGGATCCACTAGGTTGGGATAAGATTGTGGGGGAAGGCTGCCACTTGTGCTACAGAGGTCAGATGAGACTGGAGGATTGGAATTAGAAGGCTACAGAGGTAAGAATCTGCTGTTGGCCTATAGGGCGGATCACTCTGCACTGGGTAACCAATCAGGACATTCTTCCCTGGAAGAGTTTTCTTAGTGTCTCTTTCTCAGGATTCATTTGTTTCCTATAGCTCATTTTCTATGTGTGATTAACCTTAAAAATTTCTCCTTTCCACATTAACATGTTAGTTGATATTGCCATTGTTTCCACAATTTCTAGGAGAGACTATATGACTGCAGAAGTTCTGGTATTATGGATTTAACAATCTTTCTGTTCACTCTCCTGAAATGTTCTGTGTGCCATGAAGGAGCTGAGCTATAGATACACCCAATGGGTATGGGTTCCCCACAATTCATTGATCTCTGCATCGAATTCATTTGTGGGTTTCTGTGATGGCCTCCATTTGTTGTAATGAGAAGTTTCTTTGCTGAGGAGTGACAGCTATACATATCTGCAGCTGGAAAAATGAGATTTAGAATGTATTGTGGAGTTATGCTGTCTATCAAAATGGCGCTAGTAGATTTTTTGTATAAATCATGACCTCAATAGCACTTTGTGGTTTACTAGCCTTCCTGTACCATGGTTTCCCCTCCTGTTCATTGGGCATTTGGTCCAATTAGATAGCTGTTAGTTGCCACCAACATGTGGATTCCACTCATTGGTTCTTTATGCATAACTTGTCATGCTGGTAATTGTGATAAGTCATAGGTGTTACAGTGGGTACACTGTTTAATTACTTACATCCTTTAGTTGCATGTGATGTGAAATTCCCCTCTTTATGCTGTGAATACCATTGTTAAATAAAGAAGCTGCTTTGGGTCTATTGCAGCACAGAATAGGAAAAAACAGGAATTCCAAGGAGATAGAGGAGAGAGTAGGCAAAGTCAAGGAGAAGCCACATAGCTGCCACAGGAGACAGACACTAGGCACTGATTGGAACCATACCCATAGGCTAAAAGCACATGGCAATACACAGAATAATAGAAATAGGTTAATTTTAGATATAAGAACTAGCCAATAAGAAGTGGGAGCAAATAGGCCAAGCAGTGTTGTAAGAATACAATTTCTGTGTGATTATTTTGGGTCTGTGCAGACAGGAAATGGATGAATATCTTCGGATAACAAAATGGTATCCACTGTCTGGAGCATGGATCTACATACAACCTAAAAAAAAGAGCTTAAAACAAGAAAGATGGCTTCTAGATCCACATATGTAGGGGTAAAGCACAGTTTATTGGTAGTCAAATTTTTCCCACATATGCTCTGTTGACAGTGATCAGAGGCACTGCTTTCTTTAACAGAGGTCTTTATGATTCAGTATCAGCAGCAAAAACAACAACAACAGCAACAACAAAAATACCAAATAAAAACCCCACCAAAACAAAACAAAACAAAACAAAAAAAACCCATGTGGCTTCTTTAAGAAATGGCAGCTTGCTGGTCCATGTTAGTTGCATGAAAAGCTCTGGCTCTTTAAGGAAACTAAACACTTACATAGGGTCTGTGAGCAAGGTGTTACAAATTGCTTAATGGTGACACAGATCCACTGTGACCCTGGAGCTGGGTCAATCTGCATGGCTCTTGGAAGGAAGTGAACATTCTTTCACCATTTTGGACTGGGCAGACAAAACAGGCAATGTTGTAGAGTTGGTCCTAGACATGCCACTTAGCTTTTAAAAAAAGGGCACTCCTAGTCAAAATTATAGATACATACACAATAAGACAAGTTCAGATGGAAAAAGATCTCTAAACGGATCAAGGTGTTGGATAAATGTATATACGCTTGGGAAAGAGAAGAAATATTTATGAAAAGAAGCAAATGTTTTTAAAATAAAATGTTTAAATAAATGTTTAAATTTTTTTTCTACATGGGAAGTAGAAAAAAACAAAAATCTCCTGAGTAAATTGGGAGCATGGGAACCTTGTGGGAGGGTTGGAAGGAAGGAAAGAGGCAGGGAGGAGAGCAGAAAAAATGTAGAACTCAATGAAAATCAATACATTTTTTCTAAATTGAACTATATATTTTCCCCACTCCCCTCCTTTTCTCTCCCCTTCCCTTCTAACCTCTCCCATGATCCCCATGCTCACAATTTACTCAGGATATCCTATCTCTTTCTCTTTTCCAAGTTGATTAGATCCATGTATATCTCTCTTAGGGTCCTCATTGTAGTCTAGGTTTTCTGGAATTGTGAATAGGCTGATTTTTTCACTTTATGTCTAAAAGCCACTTATAAGTGAGTACATATGATATTTATCTTTTCAAGTCTGGATTACCTCACTCAATATGAGATATTCTAGATCTATCTATTTGCCCACAAATGTCAAGATGTCATTATTTCTCTGCTGTGTAATACTCCATTGTATCAATGTACCACATTTTCCTTATCCATTCTTCATTGGAGGGGAATTTAGGTTGTTTCCAGGTTCTGACTATGACACAATAATGCTGCTATGAACATAGTTGAACACGTCGTGTACTTGTGGTACAATTGAGCATCCTTTAGGTATATACCCAAAAGTGGTATTGCTGGGTCTTCAGGTGTGTTGTTTCCTAATTTTTTGTGGAATTGCCATACTGATATCCAAAGGGGCTGTAGCAATTTGCATTCTCACCAGCAATGGAGGAGAGTTCCCTTTATCCCACATCCTCTCTAGCATATCAGTGTTTTTGATCTTGGCCATTCTTACAGGTGTAAGATGGAATCTCAGAGTTGTTTTGATTTGTATTTCTCTGATGGCTAAGGACATTGAGCATTTCCTTGAGTGTCTTTCAGCCATTTTAGATTCCTCTGTTGAGAGTTCTCTGTTTAGGTCTGTGCCCCATTTTTTGGATTATTTGTTCTTTTGATGATAGCCACAAATAGCATAAATTATCTCAGAGTAACTCTAACCAAACAAGTGAAAGACATATATGACAAGAACTTTAAATCTTTGAAGAAAGAAATTGAAGAAAACCCTAGAAAATGAAAAGATTTTCTATCCTTTTCTCCCATGCTTTTGGGTAGGTAGAATTAACATAGTAAAATGGCAATCTCATCCAAAACAATCTACAGATTCAAGGCAATGTCAATCAAAATCCCAGCAAAATTTTTCACAGACATCACAAGAACAATACTCAACTTTATTTGGAAAACCAAACATCCCATGATAGCCAAAATAATCCTGTACAATAAAGAAACTTCTGGGGGCATCACAATCCCTGACTTCAAACTCTACTACAGAACTACTGTACTGAAAACATCCTGCTATTGGCAAAAAAAGAGAGGAGGATCAATGGAACAAATTTGAAGACCAGGATATCAATCCAAAGACCTATGAACACTTGATTTTTCATAAAGAAAAAAGATAAAATAGAGAAAAGAAAGCATATTTCACAAATGGTTCTGGCATAACTGGATGCCAACATATAAAAGAATGAAAATAGAGTCATATCTATTGCCATGCACAAAGCTCAAGTCCACATGGATCAGAGACCTCAATGTAAAAGCAACCATACTGAACCTCAAAATACACTTGAACACACTGACATACGAGATCACTTCCCAAACATAACCCCTAGTAGCACAGACACTGAGAGAAACAATTAATAAATGGGACCTCCTGAAACTGAAAAGCTTCTGTAAAGAAAAGGACATGGTTAACAAGACAAAATGATAGCCTATAGAATGTAAAAAGATCTTTACTAACTGCACATCAAACAGAGGTCTTATCTCCAAAATATACAAACAGCTCAAGAAATTGGTCATCAAAAGAACAAATAAACCAATAGTATGTTTTTTTCTTTTGAGATCTATCCATGTCCTCGGCCCACTTTTCAAATGAGTCATTTAATTTTTGACTATTTTTACCCCCAACATAACATTTTTTTTATTAATTACCTGGGAATTTCATGCAATGTACCCCAATCACACATGTTTCACATTCCTCCTTTATCCACCCTCCCAGTCCCGTTTTCCCCTCAAATTTGTATTGCCATAGTCATGGTCCAACAACTACTATTGGCCGGACCCTTAAAGAAAACTGACTTGCTTGCTACTCTTGCGCCCAAAACATATTTCTCAGAACTATATAAAAACTAACAAATAATCAAAAAGAAAACCAAAACACACAAAAATACAAATCAGAACTAGGATTAATTTCTTGATTATTTCGAACTACCAAACTTAAACCAACAAGAGACCAAAATCCAAGGACCATTTTACTGATCAAAGCTCTAGTATTACTAAGCTCATATTTTGGTATTGTTTCTTATCCTTATTCTTGTCCCCATTATAGTTTTCATTGCTGTCCTTTTGCTTAGATTATTCTTATCATCCTTGTTGTGTATTTTGCATTGATGTGTATTTATGGGTACATGAATGTGTGTGTACATGCATGTGCTTGTGAATACGTGTGTGCAAGCATTGGGAGAGCAGATGTGATCCTTGAATATAAGCTTTTAGTGGCATTTCACCTTGATTTCCTGTGTGGTCTTAATGGCCTACAGCTTTCCAATTAGGGTAGTTTGTCCAGGCAACAAGTACCTAGGGCCCTCCTTAATCCGTCTCACCAGCTTTGAGTTCAGGTTTACTGTGGGAGTTTTGTATTTCCATTAGTTAAGGGACTTAATGTCCTATTACCTCAGAACTAAGTTGATATATTTTTGAGACTTATTCTTCACCCTCACACAGTTTGGCTTTAAAGTCATAGTTCTTCTGTCTCCAAATCCTAAGATTTAGTTTTACAAAGGCATCTGTACTACAAAAGTTTTCAAAGTGGCCAATAAAAATAATTTATTCTTAAAATAATACACTACATACTATTTCTTTATATTACTTTTCTTTCTGTAATGCTAAGGTTCTTACTGTATTGAAAGACTGAATATGGTATTAATGAACAAAATCTAGATTTCATGGCAATAATCTTACATAAGAACGAAATGTTTACATATGGGGTAAAATTTATTTATAAATTTATTCAAAAGGAAAAGTTCTGGATGCTTTCATGTGATCTGTACTTTAAAAAACTGGTAATTTTCTATTTATATACTTCTCTAGAGATTAGGAGGAAATAAGTAAAATATTTTATGTATAAAGTAAAAACAAAAAGAAATAATTTTTACCAATACACAAAAATTTGAGAGAACAGAATTCCTTCTGATATCAAGTCTGTTGGCCTATAGTTCTGGTGTGCAATGGCATGGAGAAATGAAAATTTAATAAATATTTAATTTAGTATATTAAGATTCATATTTTAAATATGAAATCTCAAGTATTTATGATTATTAGAATATTTCTTTGAGTATTCATGGGTCCCTTATAGCTTAATAATTTCAGGGAAAAAAAGAGATTATGCTTATATAGGGTCAAGATTTAGATAAGAATCAGTGTCATGGAAGGGATCAGTCTACCCTAAGTATAGAGTAGAAGACAGCATATAATTGCCCTTAGAAGAGAGAGACAGAAACATATTGCTTCTATAATGTCCATTAAATCCTTAAACGTTGGAACCCACAAATTTGTTCTTATCTTTCAACAAAAGACCTGGTCAGTAAAGAAAAATGAGGGACGGGAGAGATAGCACTGTGGTTAAGAGTACTGGCTACTCTTTTAGAGGATCTGGTTTCAATTACTAGCACGTACCTGGCAGCTCACAATTGTCTAACTCCAGTTCCAGGCAATCTAACATCGTTACACAGGCATACCTTCAGACAAAACACTAATGAATATAAGATAAAAATAAATAAATCTTGGAAAAAAGGCAGAAGTTATAGATAAAGAGGCTAATATTAAGGGCTCTAACTTAATTTGCATGCTTTTGTTGGTAAGAAAATACATTTCACCAAGCAGTGGTGGCACACACTTTAATCCCAACACCTGTGAGACAGAGGCAGGCAGATCTCTGAGTTTGAGGTCAGCTAAATGAGTCCCATGAACCCCAGGGTTGTTACACAGAGCAACCTACATCTGAAAAGAAACACAAGAAAACAAACAAAACAGCAGCAGCAATAACAACAACAAAAAGAGAAAATACATTTCACAAATATTTTTACAGAGCTAAGGGCAGATTGTCAAGTTTGTGGAATATTGGGGAAATGTATCTACAAAGTAATAAATATCAAAGGTTGCTGATAAAAATCCAGAATCTGAGACGACAGGAAAGGCTCTTTGCACAGTGGAACTGGAAAGAGGGTATTCCTGTTACCTTGAAATTCTAGATGTTAGAATTATGAATACATTAAGAAAATAAGGCTATCACCTCTTGGGGACCTAGCTACTACTCAGAAGGGCAATGGATATTGGGCACATTTTCATAGATGATTATAAAAACATGATTGATGGAGCCATTGTAAGACATCTTCGTATATTTGACAAGGCTGTAATTCTGCTCCATAAATAATTATGAGCCACAGATTCTAACTGAAATCTTAACCTTGATTCAATTAATTGTCTTATAGATATAACTTTTATTTATTTGTTTGTTTATTTTATTAGAGAGTGTCATTTCACTATGTCACAGCATGAAACAAATATTTGAAAACAATTTTTGTAGATGTCTTCAAGTGTAATGTCTGCTGCTGGAATGTGCCAAGTACTTAAACTCTCCTTGTCAAAAGAGGGAATATTGGAAAGAGAGTTCTGCCTATAGTCAGAAAATTTTTGTGAACATCAAGCAGAGTATAGGATCAAACAGCCTAAAAATTGGCAGTCTACCTCCATAAACTAGGAGAGAAGATTTGATAAAATTGTCTTTAAGAACAAAGAACAGAAATTTGATGACAAATTAGCACTTCTGGTCTTAAATGTGAGAGCAGACATTTCTGTTGTTTGTGCCTCTCAGAATATGCCTTTTATTAAAATAGAAGTTCTGCTATAAAGAACACTCACTGATTCTTTGGAGATAATGCTTCAGTCTGAGATGAAAATAAATTTGACTTTGCTTTAGTATCTAACCAACAAAGAAGTTTCATATTGACCATTAGAATGTGCTCATAATTTACCCAGGTTTTTCCTATTGTTTGAGGAGGGATTCTCACAACAATTCAAGGGGTCTCCGCTTTGCGCTGATGATACAAAAACTAAGTCAGAGAAGTGAGGCTTTGAGTTTATAAGATGGAATATGTGAAGAGGATGACTTTGAAAGGTGCATGCTAAAAATAAAAGAAGTCATAGGCTTCTGCTATTAACCTTCATTTTGTGGTATTTATTTACTTGGGCTACCATCAGTTCACATCCTAATATAGACTACAGAAGTCTAAGATAAGGAAGAAACATGAATTGAAGACAGAATTGAAGACCTACATTGAATGGAGTGAGCAAACTACAAATCTAACAACAAAGATAAGGACAGTAGATTTGCTTCTTCATGAGTATAAAGTTATGCTTGGCTTTGGAGGCGCTTCCTTGTATTTTCTTTTCTTCTTGCCAAGTGTTAGTATAAGGTCAGGCATCAGTGAGAGGAGGCTCAGAGGGTACAATGTGCACTGAGAAACAATCTGTTGTGTCAATATTCTGGGTGTTTTCATTTAGTGTACTTGGAATTCATAGTTCTGTGGTTGATTGACTCCACAAGTAAATAAGTCCTTAGTGGACTTCATCACTAAAATTAGTATAAAAGGGAATGAAAATATAAGAAGAAGTGAAAGAAATGGAAGAAAACATGACATGGACTTTTATTGTCGAAAATAAGGAAAGGTCTCCCGAATCCTCCCCTTCTCCCTTCTCTCTACCCCTCTCCTCTTACATCCACCACCCCACCTCCATGCACCTAACTTTTGCCTGGCAATCTTGTTTACTTCCACTATCCAGGAGGATAACTATATGATTTTCTTTGGGTTCACCTTCTTATTTAGCTTCTTTAGGATCATGAATAATAGGCTCAATGTTCTTTAATTATGGCCAGAATCCACTTATGAGTGAGTACATACCTTATTTCTCTTTTTGTGTCTAGGTTACCTCACTCAGTAAAGCGTTTTCTATTTCCATCCATTTGCATGCAAAATTCAAGATGTCATTGTTTTTGACCACTGAGTAAAACTCTAATGTGTATATGTTCCACACCTTTTTTAACCATTCTTCTATTGAGGGGCACCTAGGTTGTTTCCAGGTTCTGGCTATTACAAATAGTGCTGCTATGAACATAGTTGAACAAATGTTTTTGTAGTATGATAGCGTATCTCTTGGGTATATTCCCAAGAGTGGAATTGCTGAGTCCTGAGAGTGGCAGACTCCCAGTTTCCTGAGAAACCGCCACACTGATTTCCACAGTGGCTGCACAAGCTTACATTCCCACCAACAATGGATGAGTGTTCCCCTTACTCCACATACTCTCCATCATAGGCTATCATTGGTGTTTTTGATTTTAGCCATTCTGACAGGTATGAGATGGTATCTCAAAGTTGTTTTGATTTGCATTTCCCTGATCGCTAAGGTGGTTGAGCATGACCTTAAGTGTCTTTGGGCCATTTGAATTTCTTCTGTTGAGAATTCTCTGTTCAGTTCAGTACCCCATTTTTATGATTGGGCTAATTAGAGTTTTACTGTCTAGTTTCTTTTAAGGGTTTGCAAGAGACTTGACTCTAGAGGGGTTCCCAGGTCCGAGGAGAGGTCCCCAGATTGTTCTTTGGACAGCAGAGGAGAGGGTGTCTGAACTGACTTTGGCCCATAGCCACACTGATGAATATCTTGCATATCACCATAGAACCTTCATCTGGAGATGGATGGAGATACAGACAGAGACCCACATTGGAGCACTGGACTGAGCTCCAAAGGTCCAAATGAGGAACAGAAGGAGGGAGAACGTGAGCAAGAAAGTCAGGACCACGAGGGGTGCGTCCACCCACTGAGACGGTGGTACTGATCTAATGGGAGCTCACCAAAACCAGCTGGACTGGGAGTGATGGAGCATGTGATCAAAATGTGCACTCTGAACGTGGCTGGCAATGAAGGCTGACTAAGAAGCCAAGGACAATGGCACTGTGTTTTTATTCTACTGCATGGACTGACTTTGTGGGAGCCTGGTTTGTTTGGATGTTCACCTTTATAGACCTGGATGAAGAGGAGAGGACCTTGGACTTCCTGCGGGGCAGGGAACCCTGACTGCTCTTATGACTAGAGAGGAAAGGGGAGGTGGGAAGGGGGAGGGAAAAGGGAGGTGGGGGAGTAGATGGAAATTCTTAATGAATAAATAAATAATGAAAAATAAATAAAACATGAGTTAAATGGCTAAAAAAAGCAAAGAAAATAAAGAGAGGTAGAGTTGTAGTACAGGGTTTAATTACAATGCCATGAGCAATGATGAAATACTAGCACTCTTTTGTGATTACTCAGAGGCAGGAGAGAGTAAGTCAATAAATGAGTTAGCTTTGTATTCCATAAAGCTTTCAGAAAATGAAATTATGAACATAGATTGTTCATATGCTTGTGATCAAACAAAAATATGAAAAGTTTCCAGGGAGCATTTGCATTAAATAGAAAAGTAAAGAAGAAAGAAAGAGATAATGTAAAAATCTGATCTCATTTGACCTCAGCCTGAATGAATGAGGCAAATTGTTCAATGTTTTACAGAAAGCCAAAGCCACAGAAAACTGTTAAGGTTGGAGAATCTGCCAAATATGTCACTCAGTTGAAAATTAAATAGTTTTTACTTTTTAGACTTTCATAGTCAGTTGATCTTGATAGTGAGTAAACAGCTGTTTGTGATTAAGGAGATTCTTATCACTTTTTATACTGTATTGAGACCAAAATGTAGATGTTAATTTGGTAATGATAAAATATAGAGGTTCAAGGAAATGTAAGGTAGAAGGTTGTCAATAGATATTCTAAGGAAAAGGATTTTGATGAGCATGAGGCAAAAACATCACAATAAGATTTTTGATAAAAATGAAGTTCTGTAATCCAAATTCTCTAAATCAATTTCATAAATAAGATAATTAGATGAACCACAAACATAAAGATTTAAGAGGAAAAGCTGAAAAAATGCGTGAGTATTAGCCCATGAAACTTTAAAAATTTGGACACTGGAAGTGTAAAAATTGTGAGCCTGGTTTGTTTGGATGCTCACCTTTAAAGACCTGGATGGAGGGGGGAGGACCTCGGACTTCCTGCAAGGCAGGGAACCCTGACAGCTCTTAGGACTAGAGAGGGAGTGGGAGGTGGGGAGGGGAAGGAAAAGGGAGGTGTCGAGGAGGTGGAAATTTTCAATAAATAAATAAATAATAAATTTTAGAAAAATGTAGGAAAATGAAAGTTGAGTTAGTACATTGTCCTACGTAGAACAGGGAAGCAAAGTGTAAAGACAAACTTTATAAAAAATGTAGATATCTGGAACATTGAGATAAACATTGCTTATAATGGCACACATATTCAAAATGTATGAAGAAATCTTTAATATCATTAATTAAATTAAACACATCAAATATTAGTGGGTAATAAACTGGAGAGAGAACTATAGTTCCTCTCCATATATATATATATATATATATATATATAGTATATTTTATAATAGTTCTTCTGAAAATGTAAAACAAAACTGCATAGTAGCCATAACAAACATATTGCAATTTTTTTTTGCACAATGACTCAGTATTCACAAAAATAGTGGTGGCATTTGAGAAACGTGACATCATACAGGTGTGCTCCTCTGTCTATATTGATCCTAAACATCAAACCAAGAGATGCCACAGCTGAGTTCTTGATAAACAAAAGTCAGTGAATCATCCATTTAGTTTGAAAAGTTCCACTATCAAAGGTTAAAGAAACTCAAGAAACTAGACATCAAAATCTCAAAATATCCTAGTAAGAAATGAGGTACAGATCTAAACTGAAAAATCTCAACAGAGGAGTTTCAAATGGCTGAGAACCTCTTAAAGAAATGTCTAACATTCTAAGTCATCAGGGAAACGCAAATTAAAACTATTTTGAGAGTCCATCCTACACCTAATATAATAGGTAAGATAAAAATTCAAGTGATTGCTCATGTTACAGAGGATGTAGAACAAAGGGAGTATTCCTCTTTTTCTGGCAGAAGTGCAAAATTACACAGCTACTTTGGATATCAATATGATGATTTCTCAGAAAATTAGGAATATATCTACCTCAAGACCCAGCTATGCTACTCTTGGGCATATATCCAAAGGATCCTCCATCATCCTGCAAGAATACTTATTTATGTTTATAACAGCTTTATTCATAATACCTAGAAAGCAGAAACAACCTAGATGTCCCTCAACTGAAGAATGGATGAACAAAATGTGGCATATTTTCATAATGAACTATTACTTACTTAGTTCTTAATAATATGACAGCATGAAATTTGCAGGCAAATTGATGGAAGTAGAAAAAAATCATCACGAGTGAGGTAACCCAGACTCAGAATGACAAACATGGTGTGTACTCACTTATAAGTGGTTAGTACCTTTGAAGTAAATGATGACCAAGCCACAATCCACAGACCAAGAGAGGGTAGGTAAAGAGAAAGGTTCTTGGGGGTCAAAGGATTTCCCTGGGAAGGGGAAGTAGAATAGATTTTGAGAGTGTACCAAGGGCAGGTTGACACTGGAGCAGGAAGAATCAGGTGGTATTCAAGGTGGGAGAGAGTGTGGAAAGAATTAGTTGAAAATGGGGGAGGGCATGCGAAAACATAATGCAGTGGTAACTTCCTGGAATCTATGAGGGGAACCTTTTGGGAACCACTAGTAATGAAGGATTCAGAGTCTGAACTCAGCATCATTTCTAGCGAGGCAAGGCTTCCACTGGTGGCACTGGGTTGTGTTTGAGTGTGTTGTTGCCAAGTGGGTCCCATGGAGATTCCTAAACTACTCAAGTTGATGCTAGGGCAGTGGGCATCTCTCTCAAAAATGACAGTAAGTATCACACTATTGAGAACAATATCTACACACCTCATTGAATGGAGAGATGATTGAGATGGTGCCTACATGGAGCCTTCACCCCTAATTTGTAGTCTCTTTGGCATACAGACTATGGGACGAGAAACCTGGATATCAAATGAGGCACAAAACACTCAGTCTATAATCTGTCCTTCTTCCATGATATGCTAGGGCAATGGTGATGCAGACCTTGTGGGAATGGCCAACGAATGTCTAGATTAACTTGAGGCCCACACCATGCGCTGTAATTCATGATCTATCCTGTCTGGATGGCCAGGGATTTTGGATATCCCAGAGACCAAAGTTAGAACCAAATGTAACTGGCTAAAACTTCAGTGAAGTGGTTCTGAATGATATTCTGGTATACTCATAGATTTGTGTCTTTTGCAGTTATCACCAGTTAGGTTTCCTCTGCCAGCAGATGGGGGTGGGTGCAGAGGCTAACAGCCAGACATGCAGAGAGAGAGTGTGTCTCAATTGGAAGTATCCATCAGATTTCTCCTTTCACTGAACTGGGAGTGTCTTGAAAGAGGGTGAGGAAAGATTGTAGGAGCCAGAGGGAATGGAGGACACAGGAGAACATGACCCACTGAATCAGTCAAGCAGGGCTCACAGAGACTAAATTGGCAATCATGGAGCCTGTATGGGTTTGCATCATATCCTCTGTTTATATGACATGGCTGTTAGCTTGGTGTTTTTATGGGACTCTTAACAGTGGGAGAAGGTGTATCTCTGACTCTGCTGCCTGCTGTTTGGACTCTTTTTTTCTTACTGGGTCGCTTTGTTCGGTCTCTATATGAAGGCTTTGGTCTTGTCTTATTGAATCTTGTTTTCTCATGTTTCATTGTTGTCTCTTGAAGGCCTGCTCTTTTATGAAGGGAATAGAGAGAAAGTAGATTTGAGAGAGAGGGGAGGTAAGGGGAAACTGGAATGAGTAGTGGGAGAGAAAACTGTCATTGGGGTGTGCTATGTGAGATAAGAACATATTTTCAATAAAAAAGAAAAATGTCAACACACAAAAAACATATCCTCCATCTGCATTGATTATAAGGGATTTTCCAGTCATTCTTACCGACTGGTAATAGAAAACAAAACCATATGAAGAAAGAATTAAAACTAATGTCTATTTTACTATAATTTTAAAATTCCAGAATATGGGAGAACACTCACATTCTATGAGTGTCACAAAACAGAAGATTGGAACTTGGAAAGGGTTGGGGATATTGTATGGGAGAAAAACTATGTGTGATCTAGGGACTCAGTTCTGTGATCCTAATGCACAGAATGCCACAGTGTTTCATATTTCATTTCATTCTTCACAAGTTTTTTCATTTGTCAAAATAGTAGTTTGTCATCGATATATCCAGAAGCATGTTTTTCTTTTTAGAAAATATTCCTTGACAATTTTGCAAACACACACTCTCACAAATAATTATTATTCTTATCCAAGATGATTCACATCTCCACCTGAAGTTTGATTAAACTCCTTCATCCAACAAGTCCCTTCTACAGTGTCATTTATTTTATCATATTTGTTGCCCTATGTGTTTAATCGAAGCTATGCATGTGAGGTTAGCTTTGCAAAGAGCAAGGGGAAATGCCAGGACTTTACCTACTGCAAAAATCTATCAAGAGAACAGAGCTCAGGAAGAATGTGTACAATCCTATATTCCAGGTCCTCATCCATGACAGATAAGCAAGGTCTAGAACAGGTCCCGTGTAGGAAAATATGTTGACTGTAAATACTTTCAACAATTGAAAAGTGGGACTTAAGAAAACTGAAAAGCATTTGCAGAGATAAGGAAACAGTTGGATGAAGAGAAAGTACCTGGAATGTGTGGGAATCTTACTTAGCCAGCTTTACAAGGGAAAGTTGATAAATATTCACAAAACCTGAAGAACTCAAAATACAGAGTTATGAAAACAAATACTCCATTCAAAATGGTTCTGAAAATGAAGAGAGTATTCTTTTGTTATTTTTCTGTCTTTTTAAATATTTTTATTACTTTATAAACAATACCAATCAAAGTTTTTACCTCCTCCCCTCCTCCCACTTCCTTCCTGCTCCCCCACACACCCTCCCTCTCTCTTCCCTCCAGTCCTAAGAGAGGGCAAGGTACCTTGTCCTGTGGAAAGTCCAAGGACTTGCCCACTACATCCAAGCTTAGGAAGGTATGCATCTAAATGGAAAAGGATCCAAAAAAGCCAGTACATGCAGTAGAGACAATTCCCAGTGCCATTATCATTGACTTCTCAGTCTGCCTAATTGTCAGCCACATTCAAAGAGTCTAGTTCGATCCCATGCTAGTTCAGTACCAGTCCAGCTGGATTTGGTGAGCTCCCATTAGCTCAGGTACACTATCTCAGCGAGTGGACTAACCCCTCGTGGGCCTGACTTCCTTACTCATATTGCCCCTCCTTCTGCTCTTCAACTGGACTTGGGGAGCTCATTCCAGTGCTCTAATGTGGGTCTCGCTGGATGAAGGTTCTATAGTAATATTCAAGATAGTCATCAGTCTGAATAGGGGACAATGCCAGTTCAAGCACACTCTCCTCCACCGCCCTGGGTCCTAGCTGGGGTCATCCCCGTAGACACTTGGGAACCGCTCCAGAGCCAAGTCTCTTGCCAACCCCAAAATGGCTCCCTCAATTAAGATATCTCCTTCCCTGTTCCCATATCTGTCCTTCCTCTATCTCAACATCCCACTTCCTCAAGCTCCCTCCAACCCTCCCTCTTCCCCTCTCTCCTTATTGCCACCCCACCCCCAAGCTCCTAAGTTTTTCCTGGAGAGTTTATCTACATCCGATTTCCAGAAGGATCTTTATATGTTTTTCTTTGGGTTCACCTTATCACTTAGCTTCTCTAGGATCACCAACTGTAGGCTCAATGTCCTTTGTTTATGGCTAGAATCCATTAATGAGTGAGTACACACCATGTTCATATTTTGGGGTCTCAATTATCTCACTCAGGATAGGGTTTTCTACTTCCATCCATTTGCATGCAAAATTCAAGATGTAATTGGTTTTTTTTTCCACTGAGTAGTACTCTAATCTCTAATGTGTATATATTCCATACTTTCTGTATTCATTCTTCCATTGAGGGGCATCTAGGTTGTTTCCAGGTTCTCACTATTACAAATAATGCTGCTATGAACATAGTTTAACAAATGCTTTTGTAGTATGATTGGGCATCTCTTGGGTGTAGTCCCAAGAGTGGTATTGCTGGATCTTGAGGTAGGTTGACTCCCAATTTTCTGATTAACCACCACATTGATTTCCAAAGTGGTCGCACAAGTTTGCATTCCCACCAGAAATGGATGAGTGTTCCCATTACTTCACATCCTCTCCAGTATAGTTTAGCTTTGGTGTTTTTGATTTTAGCCATTCTGACAAGTGTAAGATGGTATCTCAAAGTTGTTTTGATTTGCATTTCTCTGATAGCTAAGGATGTTTACATGTCCTTAAGTATCTTTTGGTCATATGTACTTCTCCTGTTGAGAATTCTCTGTCCGGTTTAGTACCCCATTTTTTAATTGGGTTATTTAGAATTTTAATGTCTAGTTAATTGTGTTCTTTATATTTCAGAGATCAAACCTTTGTCTGATGTGGGGTCAGTGAAAATCTTCTATCATTCAGTAGGTTGCCTTTTATCTTAATGACTGTGTCCTTTGCTTTACAGAAACTTCTAAGTTTGAGGAGGTACCATTTATTCCTTGTTGCTCTTATTGTCTATGCTACTGAGGTTATATGTAGGAAGTGGTCTCCTGTGCCCATGTGTTGCAGGCTACTTTCCACTTTCTCTTCTATCAGGTTCAGTGTGGTCAAATTTATATTGAGGTCTTTAATTTATTTAGACTTGAATTTTGTGTGTTTTAATTGATATGGGTCTATTTTCATTCTTCTACAGGATGACATCCAGATACGCCAGCACCATTTGTTAAAGATGCTTTCTTTCTTCCATTGCATAATTCTAGCTGTTTTTGTCAAAAATCAGGTGTTCATAGGTTTGTCGATCAATATCCAGGTCTTCAGTTTGATTCCACGGGTCAATGTCATAAAAACAGAGGTTTTTATGCCAATACCAAGCTGTTTTCATTACTGTAGCTCTGTAATAGAGTTTGATGTCAAGGATGGTAATGCCTCTGGAAGTTTCTCTATTGTATAGGATTGTTTTGGATCTCCTGGGTTGTTTGTTTTTCCATATGTAGTTGATTATTGTTCTCTCAAGGTCTGCAAAGAATTGTGTTTGGGTTTTGATGGGGATTGCTTTGAATCTATAGATTGCCTTTGGTAGGGTTGTCATTTTTACTGTTTTGATCCTACCAATCCAAGAGAAAGGGAGATCTTTACGTTTTCTGGTATCCTCTTGAACTTCTTTCTTCAAAGACTTAAAGTTCTTGTCAAATAGATCTTTCACTTCCTTAGTCAATATTACCCCGAGACACTTTATGCAATTTGTGGCAATTTAAAAAATGATGTTTCTCTGATTTCCCTCTGTGCTTCTTTATTCTTTGTGTATAGGAGGGCTACTGATATTTTTTTTTTGAGTTGATCTTGTATCCTGCCACATCACTGAAGACATTTATCAGCTGTAGGTGTTCTCTCTTAGACATTTTTTTTTTGATTTTTGAGACCGGGTTTCTCTGTAGTTTTTGGTGCCTGTCCTGGAACTAGCTCTTGTAGACCAGGCTGGCCTCGAACTCACAGAGATCCGCCTACCTCTGCCTCCCAAGTGCTGAGATTAAAGCTTTCGCCGCCACCGCCCGGCCTCTCTTAGACATTTTTTGATCACTTATGAACACTAATATCATCTGCAAATAAGGAAAGTTTGACTTCTTCCTTTCCAATTCAAATCCCCTTGATCTCCTTGTGTTGTCTTATTGCTATTGCTAGAACTTCAAGCACCATGTTGAAGAGATAGGAAAGAGTGGACAGCCTTTTCTTGTTCCTGATTTTAGTGGAATTGCTTTGAGTTTCTCTCCATTTAATTTGATGTTAGCTGTCAGCTTGCTATATATTGCTTTTATTATATTTAGATATCATCCTTGTATTCCTAATCGTTCTAAAACCTTTATCATAAAGTAGAATTGAATTTTGTCAAATGATTTTCAGCATCTAATGAAATGATCATATGGTTTTTCTTCTTTTGGTTTATTTATATGATGGATTACATTGATAGATTGTCATATGTTGAACTAACCCTGCATCTCTGGGATGAAGCCTACTTGTTCATGTTGGATAATTTTTTTTGATGTGTTCTTGGATTCGGTTTGGCAGTATTTTATTGAGAATTTTTGCATAGATGTTTATGAGGGAAATTGGTCTGCAATTCTCTTTCTTGGTTAAGTCTTTGTGTGGTTTTGGAATCAGGGTGACTTTAGCTTCATAAAAAGAGTTTGACAATGACTCTTCTGTTTCTGTTATGTAAAACACATTAAGGAGTATCTGGCCCTGGGCTTTTTTGGTTGGGAAGTTTTTGATGACAGACAGCTTCTATTTCCTCATGATTT
Organism: Myodes glareolus; assembly: GCF_982192425.1. Lineage (NCBI taxonomy): Eukaryota > Metazoa > Chordata > Mammalia > Rodentia > Cricetidae > Myodes > Myodes glareolus. Next base: position 123,937,896 of record NC_142053.1, read on the forward strand.
ATAAGTCTATTTAAATTGTTCACCTGGTCTTCAGTTAATTTTGGTACATGGTATTTATCTGAAAATATCCATTTATTTTACATTTTCCAATTTTTTGGCATACAGGATTTTGTAGTAAGTCCTAATGATACTCTGAATTTCCTCATTGTCTGTTGTTATGCCCCTTTTTTCATTTCTGATCTTGTTAATTTGGGTGTTTTCTATCTGCCTATTGATTACTTTGGATAAGAGTTTGTCAATCTTGCTGATTTTAACAAAGAACCGGCTTTTTGTTTCATTGATTCTTTGTATTGTTTTCTACTGCAACTTTGCTAGATTAGCATAATTCCCTCCTATATTCTAAATCTTTTCTTTATAACCAGACATAAGTGTAGGTAGAACCCCTTTCTGAGAAAAGTTTCTCTTTACAGCAAATGAAAACCATCACAAAAATCCACACCTGGACACAAGCTAGAAAACAACAGATTGTGGGGCCAGGTCCCAATGGATTAATGTACATCTCAACTTCTGCATCTAGGGACCAGGGAACATCTCTGAAGAGGGTGTAGAAAGATACTAAATGACAGAATACCAAGAATTCTGCCGTGGCACATAAGATGCTAGAAATTAAAGAATTAAAGATAGGAGGAATGTCAATATCAATGTTACCATGAAGGAGGAAAATTATGCTGAGGTCTGAAGGCGTAAGTCACAGACAATCCCACACCAGTTTGGAATTATGATTAACAGAATGGTTATTTATTCAAAGAGGACAAAACTTACAGATTACCGTCCCAGATAACAGCCTCTCCAAGTGAACAGGAAAGGAGTCTAGGAGCCAGAAGCGGAGCCAGAAGCCAAAAAGGGAGTGGAGGACAGCCACTGCTTTTTTTAAAGAGAGAGAGACCACACCCCAATGGGCTGGTAACTCAGCGGTGATTGGCTGAAGGAGTGGAAAGGGCTCCCGCAGCATCTCCCCCTTTTGTTTAAGTAAGAGAGTTCTAAGCCTACTACGAAATCATATACAATAAGTACAAATCTACGAAATTATATACAATAAATACAAATATCCTATTCTAACTAGCTTAAGTCTTGTATAACAATACATTAGCCAAGTCATGAAAGGAAAGTAACTACGTTTATATAATCTTCAATCCCATCAAAGATCTGAGAAAGGAAATAATGTTACCTGAGTAATTAGGAAGTGCAATCAAACAACCTCCAGAACATGTAACAAATCACAGAGACAACTGGCTACCTGGGCAAACACCCAAAGTCACGTTTGCAGCGTTGAAGCAACCAACTTTGGCTTAGGCCTGACGTAATTGACATACCATTTTCAAAGGCAAGAAACTTCAAAAATATCTTAACCTGTCTTGGCAGGATATGACAGTCCTGTTTTATCCATTTACAGATATTCTGTAACTCTCTCAGTAGTTGAGGTATGAGCATTTCTTTACCCAAAGGCCAGTTCTGCCAAGAAGAAAGGCTCCAGGTGGAGTGTCTTTGGTGCTCAACATTCTCTCGGGAATAAATCAGTGTTGCCAGGAGCGATTGTGTCTCCCTACCACAGAGCTCTGAATTAGATTAAAGGCCATTTTCTACAGCTCTTTGAAGAAGTTGAAGATTATCTATCTATACTGAATATAATCTCTATGTATCTAAAGAACCTGATTAGTCTAATTATAAATGACAAACTTAGATGACTGTTGATCTATATAATTCTCAATATTTAACTTAAAGACTGAGATAATAAACAACTGTGAAATAAATGAGGACAATGTGACCTCCAAATATAAACAATGTGCAAGTATACATTGCAATATGGTAAATATATATATATCAATACATAAACAATATATAAGTTTCTTAATCAGAGGTAGAAGTGTACAATGCAATATGGTAAATATACATATATCAATACAATATATATATCAATACATAAAAATGTTTTAAACAGAGGTAGAAGCATGCATGCATAAAATAGTCAACATAATTTAACTTTGTATCAATATATAAGAATCGATACCAATATGTTTATCTAAAAACAATAACTCACAAGTCCAAATCTATTATCCCTTAATCCAATTATCCCTCTTTTTTTTTTAAAGATTCCTGCGCTTATAAAATTCCTCCCCCAACCCTCAACCATATACTAATTATAACCAACCCCTAAATAATGTCCCTAAACCCAAGGACAAACTTTACTGGGAGAGAGGATGTCGTTCTCTAGAATTACTTCCAGCTCTCATGGGGGCGACGTTCTTTCTGGGGGATCCTGTGACAGTAAAATGATGGTTAAATTTAAAGATCAATGTCTTTTAAAATTGCAAATGGTCTCTGAGTATTTTGTGGAGGTCTGGCCAGAATGTTGTACAAGATGTGCACCATTTCAGCTAACCACGTTGGAACTGTCTTGTGCAGCTGGTACCCAAAACAGGTCTTGTAGTAGAGCTATCAGTATCATGACGTCATCTCAACCAGGTGGAGTTGTTGTTATGGGGCCCCATCTTCTTCCTGGAAACTTCAAATGTCACTGCAGGAAAAACTCATTGTTCATTGTGGAAAACTTAAACAGTAATCATATAGACATATACAGACATACATATATTCAATGAAAGGCATGATAGATATATTTAATGAAAGGTATGATAGATATGAAGAAAAGTAAAGATGTTTTCTAAACTCATATTTCTTTCTGTCCCATATCATGGCTCTTGACATGAGACAGAAACTCCAGAAACTCTGGGTTTTTCTTTTAACAACAGGCTTGGAATTAGAGAGGGACTGAGCCAGAGTCAAACTCTAAAACCAGCTCTATAAATTTAGAAATATGATTTAGTATATTGTACTTACAGAACATATTCAGTTTTCTTGATAGTCCCTATTGGGCCATTATTTTCCATCTGGCAGTATTCAAATATCCAGGGTCCCTTGAACCTTTCAAAGATCAGTGTTTTCCTGTGGAGATAAGAACAGAACCCTGCCCCAATTCTGTATGTTTTTCTTACCACCTGTATGAATATCATCAGTGTAGATGAGCTGTCATTTCTCCTTTCCAAGAGGTTTCTCCTCTTCAAATCGAACCTTTATTAATTTTGATGGTATCCACAATTTTTCTTCTCCTGTGGAAATAAGAGCAAAACCCCTTCCCCAACGTAGCACATCTCCTGGCTTCCACTGAGAGGTCAGCACGTCTTTGAAATAAACAGGTTGGTTTAGTTCAGAAGTTTTTTCCATTATCCAATGCCTCTCTGCTGCTGTTGTTCCTTTCTCATTAGCATTAAGAAAATTCAAGGTTAATAAAGCATTATGCAATCTATTTCTGGGGGTATCTTTAGTCCCTTTCTGTTTGTTTAGCATATCCTTTATAGTATGATTTGATCTTTCTATAACTGCCTGACCTGTATGATTATTTGGTATACCTGTAACGTGTTTTATATTATAATAAGCAAGGAAGTGTTTCATTTTCTTCGATACAAATGCTGGACCATTGTCTGTCTTTATTTGTGCAGGTATACCCATGATGGCCAAAACTTCCAATAATTGTGTGATTACCGAATCAGCCTTTTCTGAGCTCAGGGCAGTTGCCCATTGAAAACCTGAATTCGTGTCTATGGTGTGGTGTACATATTTTAATTTAGCAAATTCCATAAAGTGGAACACATCCACCTGCCAGATTTCATTCCTTTGAGTACCCTTTGGGTTACTCCCTGCAGGCAATGGTGTTTGATTATAGAAAGAACAAGTAGGACATCTCTTTATAATGTCCTTAGCTTCTTGCCATGTAATGGAAAACTCTTTCTTTAAGTCTTTACTATTGACGTGATGTTTTTTATGAAATTCTGAGGCCTGCAGAATGCTTCCAATCAATAATTGGTCAACTTCAGCGTTACCTTGTGCTAGAGGGCGAGGCAGACCGGTATGGGACCGGAGGTGTGTTATGTACATTGGACAAAGCCTATTCCTAATTATGTCCTGTACCTGGATAAACAATGAAGTCAGCTCTGTGTCATCTGGTATGAATTCAGCGGTTTCAATATGCAAGATAACTCTTTCTACATATTGTGAATCTGTAACTATATTAAGAGGTTCTTTAAAATCCCTTAGCACCATAAGAATGGCTTATAATTCTGCCTTCTGGACAGAATTATAAGGGCTTTGTTCCACCTTACTCAATTCTTCCGATTTATAACCTGCTTTACCTGATTTATTTGCATCGGTATAAAATGTCCGGGCTCAATAGACGCCCAGGTCTCCCTGCAGTGCTGGCTCCCCCCTCCCACCTGCCATCCCAGCTCCCATCCAGGTACGAATTCCTATATTTCTCCCTTCCCCCTGGGGCCATAAAATTTCCCCAGCTCAGCTGCCTTGCGAGCTGGGCCTGGGCTGTAGGCGCATCCCAGCTGGAGGCAGTTCCTGGGTCTTAAAGGCCTCCCTGAGGACAGGTGGACCAGGTGCCAGCTCAGCCACATTCCTGACCAGCAGGGGCCCTGACTTCTAGCAGCGGGCCATCAGAGGGGTGAGTTTGCTTCGGGCCCGTGGCCGGATCCCGGTGAGGAGGAGCTTGGGCGTTCCCTGACCCCATAGATGCCCAGGTCACCCTGCAGTGCTGACTCCCCCGTCCCGCCTCCCATCCCAGCTCCCATCCAGGTACGAATTCCTATATTTCCTCCTTCCCCCTGGGGCCATAAAATTTCCCCAGCTCACCTGCCTTGCAAGCTGGGCCTGCATTGTAAGCGCATCCGGGAGAGAGGGAGTGCCTGTGCTTCAATAGCCTGCCTGAGGAAAGGTGGTCATTCTGTCAGTGAAGTTCCTGCCCAAGAAGGGAACCTGACCCGGTACCAGAAGTTCCAATAGAGAACATTTGAAGTAAGAGATGGGCAGACGCCAAGGCAAGACCTCATACAACAATCTGAAAAACAGCATGAAAACACCAGATCCCCAGGACCCTACAATAGAAGGACTTGAACACCTTAACCCAGAAGAACTGGAAAAAAGTGCCATTATGAAAGCAATAGAGTCCCTTAAACAGGATATGAATACCTCCTTTAAAGAATTGAATGAGAAATATAACAAAAAGTTTGAAGAAATAAGTAAATCCGTGAATGAGACCCTGAGAAACCAAGAAAAAACAAGCAAAGAGGAAAAGGAAACAGTTCAAGAATTGAAAACTGAAATGGAGGCAATGAAGAAAACACAAACCGAGAACCGACTGGATATGGAAAACCTAGGTAAATGAACGGAGACTACAGAATCAAGCATAACCAATAGAATACAAGAGATAGAAGAACGAATCTCAGATTCTGAAGATACCATAGAGAAAATAAATGCTCTGGTCAAAGAAAACGGCAAATCCAACAAATTCTCTTCACAAAACAATCAGGAAATCTGGGACACAATAAAAAAACCAAATCTAAGAATAATAGGGATTGAAGAAGGAGAAGAACTGCAGATCAAAGGCCCAGAAAATATATTCAACAAAATTATAGAAGAAAACTTTCCCAACCTAAAGAACGATATTCCTATGAAGGTTCAAGAAGCATACAGAACACCGAATAGACTGGATCAGAAAAAAACATCCCCTCGCCATATAATAATCAAAACACAAAACATACAGATTAAAGAAAGAATTTTAAGAGCTGTAAAGGAAAAAGGTCAAGTAACTTATAAAGGTAAAACTATCAGGCTTACACCATACTTCTCTATGTAAACCATGAAAGCCAGAAGATCCTGGATAGAGGTACTGCAGAAACTAAGAGACCATGGATGCAAACCCAGACTACTATACCCAGCCAAGCTATCGTTCACTATCAACGGAGAAAACAAAATATTCCAGGATAAAAACAAATTTAAACAATACGTAGCTACTAATCCAGCCTTACAGAGAATATGAGAAGGAAAATCACAACAGAAAGAATCCAAAATTTCCAACACTGCCTACAATAACTCAAACATCTAGTGACCATTCACAAGCAAAAATAAAAGAAGGAAAACACACACACTCTACTACCTAAAAAAAAAAAATGACCGGAGTCAACAACCACAGGTCATTAATATCACTTAATATCAATGGACTCAATTCACATATAAAGAGGCACAGACTTTGAAATTGGATACGAAAACAGGATCCAACATTCTGCTGTTTACAAGAAACACACCTCAACCACAAAGACAGACACCTACTCAGAGTAAATGGTTAGGAAAAGGTTTTCCAAGCAAATGGACCTAAGAAACAAGCGGGTGTGGCCATTCTAAAATCTAACAAAATCGACTTCAAACTAAAATCAATCAGAAGAAATGGAGATGGACATGTCATACTCATAACTGGAACAATTCATCAGGAGGAAGTCTCAATCCTGAATATCTATGCTCCTAATATAGAGGCACCCACATATGTAAAAGAAACACTTCTAGAACTCAGGGTAGTCATCAAACCACACACACTAATAGTAGGAGACTTCAACACTCCTCTCTCACCAATGGACAGGTCAATCAGACAGAAACCAAACAGAAAATTAAGAGATTTATTGGAGGTATTGAATCAAATGGACGTAACAGACATCTATAGAACACTCCACCCAAATAGGAAAGAATATACCTTCTTCTCTGCAGCTCATGGAACCTTCTCGAAAATTGACCACATACTGGGTAACAAAGCAAACTTCCACAGATACAAAAAAAAAAATTAGTAACCACCTGTGTCTTGTCAGATCACCATGGATTAAAATTAGAATTCAACAACAACACTACCCCCAGGAAGCCAACAAACTTATGGAAGTTGAACAGTCAACTACTAAATCACCCCTGGGTCAAGGAAGAAATAAAGAAATTAAACTCTTCCTTGAATTTAATGAAAACAAAGACACAACATACTCAAACCTATGGGACACTATGAAAGCAGTGCTAAGAAGAAAGTTCATAGCACTAAGTGCCCAATTAAAGAAAATGGAGAAAGCACACATTGGAGACTTAACAGCCCACTTGAAAGCTCTAGAAAAAAAAGAAGCTGATTCACCCAGGAGGTCTAGAAGACTGGAAATAATCAAACTGAGGGCTGAAATCAACAAAATAGAAACAGAGAAAACAATCCAAAGAATCAATGAATCAAAAAGCTGCTTCTTTGAGAAAATCAACAAGATTGACAAACCCCTATCCAAATTAATCAAACGGCCGAGAGAGAACACGCAAATTAATAAGATCAGAAATGAAAAGGGGGACATAACCCCAGACACAGAGGAAATTCAGACAATCATTAGATCTTACTATGAAAGTTTATATGCCAAAAAGTTGGAAAATGTAAAAGAAATGGACATTTTTTTAGATAAGTACCATATACCAAAGTTTAACCAAGAACAGGTGAACAATCTAAATAGACCTGTTAGTCGTGAAGAATTAGAAGCTGTTATCAAAAATCTCCCTACCAAAAAAAGCCCAGGACCAGATGGTTTCAATGCAGAATTCTACCAGAACTTTCAGGAAGAGCTAATACCTGTACTCCTTAACGTATTTCACAATATAGAAACAGAAGAGTCATTGCCAAACTCCTTTTATGAAGCTACAGTTACCCTAATACCAAAACCACACAAAGACACAACCAAGAAAGAGAATTACAGGCCAATCTCACTCATGAACATCGACGCGAAAATTCTCAATAAAATCCTGGCAAACCGAATCCAAGAACACATTAGAAAAATTATCCATTATGATCAAGTTGACTTCATTCCAGAGGTGCAGGGCTGGTTCAACATACACAAATCTATCAATGTAATCCATCATATAAATAAACTGAAAGAAAAAAACCATATGATCATCTCACTAGATGCTGAAAAAGCATTTGACAAAATTCAACACCCATTTATGATAAAGGTGTTGGAGAGACTGGGGATACAAGGATCATACCTAAATATAATAAAAGCAATATACAGCAAGCCGACAGCTAACATCAAACTGAATGGAGAGAAAATTAAAGCCTTTCCACTAAAATCAGGAATGCGACAAGGCTGTCCACTCTCTCCATACCTCTTCAATATAGTGCTTGAAGTTCTAGCAATAGCAATAAGACAACATGAGGAGATCAAGGGGATTCGTATTGGAAAGGATGAAGTTAAACTTTCGTTATTTGCTGACGATATGATAGTATACCTAAGTGACCCCAAAAACTCTACCAAAGAACTCCTACAGCTGATAAACACCTTTAGTAACGTGGCAGGATACAAGATCAACTCCAAAAAATCAGTGGCCCTCCTATACACAAAGGATAAAGAAGCAGAGAGGGAAATCAGAGAAACATCACCTTTCATGATAGCCACAAATAGCATAAAATATCTTGGGGTTACTCTAACCAAGGAAGTGAAAGACTTATTTGACAAGAACTTTAAGTCTTTAAAGAAAGAAATTGGGGAGGATACCAGAAAATGGAAAGACCTCCCCTGCTCTTGGATTGGGAGAATCAACATAGTAAAAATGGCAATTCTACCAAAAGCAATCTATAGATTCAATGCAATCCCCATCAAAATCCCATCAAACTTCTTCACAGACCTTGAGAAAACAATGATCAAGTTTATATGGCAAAACAAAAAACCCAGGATAGCCAAAACAATCTTATACAATAAAAGAACTTCTGGAAGTATTACCATCCCTGACTTCAAACTCTATTGCAGAGCTACATTATTGAAAACAGCTTGATATTGGCATAAGAACAGAGAAGTCGACCTATGGAATCGAATAGAAGACCCAGATATTAACCAACAAACCTATGAACACCTAATTTTCGACAAGGGAGCTACAGGTATACAATGGAAGAAGGAAAGCATCTTTAACAAATGGTGCTGGCATAACTGGATGTCAACCTGTAAAAGAATGAAAGTAGATCCATATATATCACCATGCACAAAAATCAATTCCAAATGGATTAAAGACATCAACATTAATCCGTCCACTTTGAACCTGATAGAAGAGAAAGTGGGAAGCAGTCTACAAGATATAGGCACAGGAGGCCTCTTCCTAAGTAGGACCCCAGTAGCACAGACAATAAGAGAAACAATGAAAAAATGGGATCTACTGAAACTGAGAAGCTTCTGTAAAGCAAAGGACACTGTCAGTTAGACAAAAAGACTGCCTTCTGACTGGGAGAAGATCTTCACCAAACCCTCATCAGACAAAGGTCTGATCTCCAAAATATACAAAAACTCAAAAAACTAGACACTAAAACTCTAATTAGCCCAATTAAAAAATGGGGGTACTGAACTGAACAGAGAATTCACAACAGATGAACTTCGAATGGTCAGAAGACACTTAAGGTCATGCTCAACCTCCTTAGCGATCAGGGAAATGCAAATCAAAACCACTTTGAGATACCATCTTACACCTGTCAGAATAGCTAAACTCAAAAACACCAACGATAGCCTATGCTGGAGAGGATGTGGAGTGAGGGGAACACTCATCCATTGTTGGTGGGATTGCAAACTCGTGCAGCCACTGTGGAAATCAGTGTGGCGGTTTCTCAGGAAACTGGGAGTCAACCTCCCTCAGGATCCAGCAATTCCACTCTTGGGAATATACCCTAGAGATTCCCTAACATACTACAAAAGCATTTGTTCTACTATGTTCATAGCAGCACTATTTGTAATAGCCAGAACCTGGAAACAGCCTAGGTGCCCCTCAATAGAAGAATGGTTAAAAAAGGTGTGGAACATATACACATTAGAGTTTTACTCAGCGGTAAAAAACAATGACATCTTGAATTTTGCATGCAAATGGATGGAAATAGAAAACGCTTTACTGAGTGAGGTGAGCCAGACCCAAAAAGAGGGACACGGTATGTATTCACTCATAAGTGGATTCTAACCATAATTAAAGGTCTTTGAGCCTATTATTCGTGATCCTAGAGAAGCTAAATAAGAAGATGAACCTGATGAAGATTATTTAGCTATCCGCCAGGAGGTAGGAAATAGACAAGAGTCCCAGGTAACCTCGGGTGCATGGGGGGGGTTGTTGGAAGGGGAGAGGGTTAGCGAGAAGGGAGTAGGGGAGGAATGGGGAAAGCTCGGTGGACCGGGATGGGGGGGAGGGAGAAAGGATGAATATGGGATCAGGGAAGAATATATTTCAACTAAGGGAGTCATTTTACGGTTTACAGAAGACTTGATTATATATGGGATCCCAGGTCCAAGGAGAGATCCCCAGATTGTTCTCTGGACAGAGGAGAGGGTGCCTGAACCGGCCTTGGCCCATAACCATACTGATGAATATTTTGCTTATCACCATAGATCCTTCATCTGGCGAAGGATGGCGATACAGACAGAGACCCACATTGGAGCACCAGACTGAGCCCCCCAAGGTCCAAATGAGGAGCAGAAGGACGAAGAAAATGAAAAAGGAAATCAGGACTGCGAGGGATCTTATCACCCACTGATACAAGGGGACGGATCTAATGAGAGTTTACCAAAGCCAGTTGGACTGGGACTGAACGAGGACGTGATCTAACCAGATTCTCGGAATTTGGCCGGATTCTCTGAATGTGGCTGGCCCGAAGTCTTTCTGAAAAGCCATTGACTATGACAGTGGAACTTGTTTCCTCTGCATATACTGGATTTTGGGGATCCAGTCTGTTTGGATACTCACCTTCCTGGACCTGGAGTGAGGGGGGAGGAACTTGAACTTCCCACAGGGCAGGAAATCCTGACTGCCCTAAGGGACGAAGAGGGAGGAGGAGAGGGAGTGGGGGGAGTGGGAGGGTGTTGGGAAGAGGGCCGGAAATGGAAACTTTTATAATTTAATAAAATTACTTTAGAAAAAAAATAAATTAAATAAAATGTCCGGGCTCCAGTTATTGGAGCATCACGTACAATTCTAGAAAGAACCCAAGAAGATCTCTTTATGAGGTTAAGTCTATCACTTTTGGGATAGTTGCTGTTAATTTCTCCCAAAAAAACTAGCACAAGCTCTTTGCCATGGTTCATTATCTTCCCATAAATTTCTTATTTCCTCAGTAGTAAAAGGCACTATAACTTCTGCTGGGTCTATACCTGCTAGTTGACAAAGTCTCAGTTTACCTTTTCTAATTAATTCAGAGACCTTTTCTACATAAGTTTTTATTTTTTCTTGGTTTATGAGGTATAAATATCCACTCTAAAATAATATCTTCCCTCTGCATTAAAATCCCTGTAGGAGACATTCTGGAAGGCAGTATGACTAGGATGGAACTAAGATTTGGGTTTACCCTATACACATGTGCCTCCTGTAATTTTTCCTCAATCATTGTCAGTTCCTTTTCTGCTTCAACTGTCAATTTTCTGGGACTATTCAAATCCTTATCACCATCTCAGGCTTTGTTTAACTGAACTATTAGATCAGGTGTTATCCCAACAGCTGGTCATAGACTGGAAATATGTCCTAACAATTTTTGGAAGTCAATAAGAGTCCGTAACTGGTCTCTCCTAATTTGTGCCTTTTGCGTTCAAATTTTCTCTAACCCTATTCTGTAACCTAGGTAATTAATAGAATCTCCTCTTTGAATCTTTTCAGGGGAAATTTGTAATCCTCACCTAGGCAAGACTTTCTTTACTTCTTCAAACATACTTGCCAAAATATCTTTATTTGTATCAGATAATAAAATGTCATCCATGTAATGATAAATTATGGACTTGGGAAATTGCTTACGAATTATTTCCAATGGCTTATTAACAAAATATTGGCACAATGTGGGACTATTGAGCATCCCCTGTGGGAGGATTGTCCATTCATATCTCCTAGTAGGCTGAGAATTATTATAAGTAGGCACTGTGAAGGCAAATTTTTCTCTGTCCTTTTCTTGCAAAGTTATAGTGAAAAAACAATCTTTCAAATCAATAACTATAAGAGGCCCTCCTCTTGGTAATAGAGAAGGCAAAGGAATCCCATATTGTAGCGGACCCATAGGTTGAATTACCTTGTTGACAGCTCTTAGATCTGTCACCATTCTCCATTTACCAGATTTCTTTTTTACAACAAACACAGGAGAATTCCAAGGGCTGGTTGATTCTTCAATATGGTTAGCATCTAGTTGCTCTTGTACCAGCTGTTCCAAAGCCTGTAATTTATCTTCAGCTAGAGGCCACTGCTTGATCCATATTGGCTTCTCAGTTAGCCATTTTAAAGGTAGGGCTGTTGGTACCTCTAAAGGTTTGCTATTGGCTGTATGTTCTTGTACAGTCTGAATGACTAGTGACCTTTTTCCATAATACCTCATTATATCCTTCCCAGAATTGTGAGTTCCTGGAACTACAGGAATGTTAATCTGTGTATTCCATTGCTGTAGCAGGTCACGGCCCCATAAATTTATTGCAATATTTGCTATATATGGCCTTAGTATTCCCTTTTGCCCTTCAGGCCCTATGCATTCCACCCATCTTGTACTTTGTTTTATATGACATAGGGTTCCAATTCCCAGGAACTGAACATCTACCTCTTGAAGAGGCCAATTTGGATGTCAAGATTCTGGAGTAATGATACTTACATCCGTACCTGTGTCTAATAAGCCTTCAATAAAAATGCCATTTATACAAACTCTTAGCTTTGGTCTTTGATTATTAATAGAAGTCTGCCAAAATATACGTTTACTCTGTCCTACTGAATTTTTTGACTCATTCTCCACATGTAATTCATCATTTAGACCAGTATTACCTTTTACAGCAGAGATTGGAGTTTTTAATTTTCTTGGTGAGACACATTTTCCACTGTAACTGGGAATGACTGGGCCACTTTTGGCTTGGGGGCCTGCGAGAGGCCCCTCAAGGAGTTTCCCGATGGTATCGGGTTGCCTTGTCTGTCTGTTGTTGACCTGCATTTGTTGGACCAATGTTGGCCTTTACCGTATCTCCCACATATACCTGAAGGCTGAGGTCTCCTACTTTTGTCATTCCCAGAGGAGATATTATTCCTAGAATTTCTTTGCCTGCAATCCCTTTTCAGATGTCCTAATTTACCACAATTAAAACACCTGGTAGTTTGATGTCTCCTCATAGCTTTGGAAATCGCTTCTCCTACCCAGGATTCATCATTATAGCTAAACGTCTCAACATTCATTGTATGCTGTATCCATTCTTCCATTGGTGCTGATCTAGATCTTAAAGGCCCAATTATCTTTTTACACTCACTATTTGCATTTTCAAAAGCTAGAGATTCAAGAAGTATTTGTCTGGCTTCTGGGTCTGTTACCCCTATGTCCAGAGCCTTAATTAATCTTTGCACAAAGTCAGTAAAGGATTCTCTCTGTCCCTGCCTAACCCTGGTATATGATTCGACCCTTTTTGCTGGATCTTGTATTCTATTCAAAGCATTCAAGGCTGCTTTGTGACATAAGGACAGCACTTCTTCGTCATAAAGAGCTTGGACCTGTGGATCAGCATAGGCTCCTACACCAAGAATTTGATCTTGAAAAACCTCCACACCTTTTGCTCTTCCTTGCTGTTCCGTATGTTTGGATTCTTCTCTGAAATAAATTCCAAACATCAAGGAAGGTTCATCATCTAAAACTGCAGACACTAGCTGAGAGAAATCATGGGGGGTAGCTCTGACATTAGAAGCCCAGGTCCTTATCATTTCATTAACAAATGCAGAGTGCAAGCCATAATTAATGACAGCTTGCTTAATTTCTTTTAAATCATTCATTGCTATTGGTGTCCATCTAGCTTCTTTAACTCCTTTGAGCCTTTAAAAGTTGACCCTTTGCCAGAATAAACTACAGGGTATGTTGTTAGAACCCTGGGTAAGCCAGTTGTAACAGCTGGTGGTGACACTGTATCCTGTCCTTGTGCCTTCTTACTCTGTTCACCAGCTCCAATAATTTCTTCAATCATTTCTAATCTTTTTATCATTGTCTCCCTTAAATCCTGAATCTCCTGACCTACCCGTGTTTCTAGGAATTTCACTAAGGTATCAGTTTTCTGGTTCCCATTCTGGAGGTACATTCTATCTGTTACCTTATCAAAACTTTGTGGTAACGTCTGAACGTCAAATTCAACAGCCTGAACCCTTTCAGGTAAGTTCCTAGTACCCTTGGATATGGAGTCAATTTTGTCTATCATAGTATCCACTTGTTCAGATAACCCCTGATTTTCAATAATTTTAATCCTTTCAACTAGTTGTTCATTATTAGTCTGTAAATATCGTATCTTCCTTAATGTTAAAATATTGAAAAGAAAACTGAAACCTAGCAACAAGTAAATTAATGTATCCCCATAGTCATATAAACCTTGCATGACATAATCCATTGCATTAATAAAGAAAACAGTAAAATTGGTGTTGGAAACAAAAACTGCCATATTACCTCTTGTCTAGTAGATGGCGCTGTTGCCAAGTTGCGACTAGAACCACTGCAAAGGTGATGGAAACAGGGTCCTGTTTCAGTGTCTGCCTTAATATTTGTTAAAAACTAGGAAATATAAGTTTCTCAAGAAAGAAAATTTAATTAAATCAATTCCATACATGGAACCAGAAACCCAGAATCCAGGGGTAGAAAAGAGCAACCCGGAAGCTGCATACGCCTCCACGTGACTGAGTCGTTCTGATTCATGCCACTAAAGCACCGCACTTACAAGGGAAATTTAAAAACAACTCAGAAAAGAGCAAACCAGGCAGACAGAGACTGTCCCGAGCAGGTGGAGCTTGGGAGGCGTGGGGTTTAATTGAACTGCTGGCTCCACACACAGGGCACAGGACACAGCTCAGGGAGGGCACGTGACTAGCCGAGCTGGCAGCAAGCAGTTGAGTGGGGGGGAGGGGGATTCTACAACCAAACGTGGGGCGCCAGATGAAGGCGTAAGTCACAGACAATCCCACACCAGTTTGGAATTATGATTAATAGAATGGTTATTTATTCAAAGGGGAAAAAACTTACAGATTACCATCCCAGACAAAAGCCCCTCTGCGCGAACAGGAAAGGAGTCTAGGAGCTGGAAGCGGAGCAGGAAGCCAAAAAGGGAGTGGAGGACAGCCACTGCTTTTTTAAAGAGAGAGAGACCACGCCCCAATCGGCTGGTAACTCAACAGCGATTGGCTGAAGGAGCGGAAAGAGCTCCTGCAGCAGAGTTCCAACAGTGGACAATGACCACAAATATCTAACGAGTGTGGGAAGGTGAAATAGCCTCCCACCTGGGGAAGCATGGCACTGCAATTGTTTGTTCAAGTGGCACTGTGATTGGTTGTTCAATGCAGAGTAGTAAGCCCTGAAACCATAGATACTTAAAGAAGAAAATCATACTCATCAGGCTGTGCCGCATTTATTTTGTAAAAAGAAAAAAATACAGAGACAAGAAGCAGATGAAATTTATTTATTTATTTATTTATTTATTTATTAAAAATCTCCACCTCCTCCTTACCTCCCATTTCCCTCCTACTGCCCCCACTCTCCCTCCCCCTCCCTCTCCAGGCCTAAGAGCAGTCAGGGTTCCCTGCCCCGTGGTAGACCAAGGTCCTCCCCGCTCCATCCCAGTCTAGGAAGGTGAACATCCAAACAAACCAGGCTTCCAAAAAGCCAGTCCATGAAGTAGAATCAAAACCCAGTGCCATTGTCCTTGGCTTCTCAGTCATCCCTCATTGACAGCCACATTCAGAGAGTCTGGTTTGATCACATGCTCCATCAGTCCCAGTCCAGCTGAACTTGGTGAACTCTCATTAGATCAGTCCCACCATCTCAGTGGGTGGACGCAACCCTTGTGGTCTTGACTTCCTTGTTCATGTTCTCCCTCCTTCTGAAGCAGAGGTAATTATGGGAAAGTGTATTGTTTTTCTCTGTGGGGTGTGTGAACCTAAGAATCAACCATGCAAAATAAAGGACAAATAGCTTCATCTGTGTAAAGTTGTATTTGCCATGGAAGATATTGCCTGAGTTTTCTCCTTATAGCAAAACCTTAGTATAAGGTCTCTCATCAGAGTGAGAGAAGGCTCTGAGAATGCAATGTATCTTTAGATAAGGAACTTATGTGTAAATATCCTGGGTGTTTTTATTCTGTGGCCATGGAATTCATAGTTACTACTCTTGGTAGAATGCTGAATACAAGATCAAAATAGACCCTTAATGTCATCACTCATAATAATGATATAGAATAAGAATCAGCATAATGTGAAAGAAATAAAAAAATGGATTTCAGACTGTTCCAAAAAACAGATAGAGGATTATATTTATAACAGATATAAATTTAAATTGTAAAGTCTTTTGATTCCTTTAATTTTAACATACCATATTATAACCACACCAATTGCTCCTTACAGTTCTTCCTTCAGAAGCATTTCATAGTTCCTCCTTTCTCTGACATTATTTTGCACTTTTTTAAAAATTAGTTGCTATCATACTCACAATTGTGAAAATTTGATGAATATGACTGTTATGTGAGTACAGATAGAAGAAAGGGAACTGGAGTGAAAGAATTTGCTTAGTGTTCCATAAAGCTTTTCAGAATATAAAATCCTTAACTAAGTTTGTGCATATGTTTATACTCAAGCAAAGACACAGGCAGTTTCTTGACACATTACTGTTAGAGAGGAAATGAAGAAGGAAGAAGGAAATATTTAAAAGCTATCCTGATTTGACCTCCACCTGAACAGATGAGGCAAATTGCCTAGGATTGAATGTGATGCCAAAGCCACAGGGAATGTGTTGATGTTGGGCCTCTGAGGTGATTTGTCACTCAACTGAAAACAAAGGATATTTTCTTTTCAAACTCTCATGGTTCATTCAACTTTGTGCTCTAAACTTCAGTATGTTTCTCAAAAATAATTTGTATCTTTTTTTATAATACATTGGGATGAAATGTATATATTAATTTGGGAATTTAAAAATACACTGCATAACGGTAAGTGTAAAGGAGACAGTTGTCAATGGAAATCTAGAAGATTCTTTTTTGTTGATTTTATTGAATTATACATTTTCTTTTCTCCCCTCCATGCCTCTGCCCTCCTTTTCAGCCCTCTCTCCCATGGTCCCCATGCTCCCAATTTACTCGGGAGATCTTATCTTTTACTTCTTCCCATAGAGATTATATCCATGTATGTCTCTCTTAGTATCCCCATTTTAGGATTCACTTGCTACCTTGGAACTCATATGCATGTAAAATCATTTAGTGATATAAGAGTCCACAAAATTGAAAGAGATGAAGGGGGTGCATATTGGAGGGATTGGAGGGAAGAAAGAAAGGAAAGTGGGGAATCATGTAATTATGCTATAATCTCAAAATTAAAAGAAATAGAGATAATAATAGGATAATTATAGAAAGTGTCATGAAGGGCTGACTAATTCTTTTTAATGATGTAGTTAGCAATCATTGGTTCTCAAACGAAAATATCAAGGTGCTAACTGTAGGTTATTCCACATATCAGAGAGGGAAGCAACAGAGGATAAACAAGTACTGCAGAGTCCTGATATGCTTGGTTGTTCCTAGAAATGGATGACAAGATACTATGGATGAGCACAATACAGACCTTGACCTTCGTTTTGATGTGTAAAGAAGTCAGCTAGGCAGGAAGGGTCCTTGCTTTAGGAAATATAATCATATTTTGAGGTTTAATGCAGAGTCCATTTGCCACATTTTACAGTTTTACTGAACGCCATTATTTTTATAGACTGTTTCATTGGATTTGTTTTCTTTTGATTAATGATATCTGTATTTATTGCCAGTGGCCATCTAGCAGCATTTTTTCTATTATTTATACAGTAAAGCTTTGGTGATATCTCTTGTAGATCTGTGTAATAGCCTTTAAATTGTACTGGAAGAATAAAGTAGTCAATATATTGAAAGACTTAAAGGTAGCATAGAATATATCAATACCCTTATAGGAAATCCTCATCAAGTTTTTCCATTGTATCTTCTAACAGTGTGGTTGCTTTGGCTCATATAGCCCAGGCCACACTTTAAAATTCATTTAACTGCACAGTGTTATGCTTAGATTCAGAATGTATTTTAAAGCATGTGCCATAGTTTTAAATGAATCATATATGACAAATGAACATGCTTTGTGACCTTTACCCACAAGTATAGTTCTGGAGGCAAAATAATTACTTAAATTCTCTCACAGGGATAGATCCTTCTTTCTGAGAAAAAGGCTCAATTAATCATCCCAACAGAACCTGACCTTTAGCCTAATCTTATTAGTTTAGAGATATGAGATCATATATCATTCAGCAGGGTGAAGTGAGCATACTGGACAGATGCAGGCTGTTGTGGTGCAGAACCATTGGTTGATTCCATGAGACTCCCTCTAACCAACTGTATAAAAAGCTTTTTCAGTTGAGTTCCTTCACAACTAATACCCTTCTTTGATCTCCTGTGGGAAAGCAAAGGCAGGCACCACCATGATAAAGTTTCTGCTGATGGCTTTGGCATTTGGTCTGGCTCATGCTCAGGCTGAGGTAAATTCATTTGGTCTGTGCACAGGTTTGATGTTCTTCAATAGTTTAGTTCTGTGGATGCATGTGTCATTCAGTTTGCCCATGCAAGTACCTATTAATGAAATAACCTTTCTGACTTTCACTCAGTTTCATTTTTCCAGGCAGATTTTTCAAAAATTAAACAAATAAAATTTTAAAAATGGGTTGAATTTGCAGAGCATAGGAGACCAAAATATGAGTAGTTCCAAAATGTCTCAGGTTCAAAATGCAATGTAAATTGAGTTATCATATTGTCCCGAGTTATTCTTCTTCCACAGAAGCATAATTTTGAACTAATAAGCAAATTATCATTGATTTATATTTCTCATTAGCTTATGACATTCCAAAGATTGGAATCAGAGATGCGAGTACCAACTCACATTCCCATGGCCTTTGTTGTTTGTTCAGCTTGAAGGAAAGTGGGTTACCACTGCCATCGCTGCTGACAATGTGGACAAGATAGAGAGAGGAGGACCACTGAGGCTCTACATTCGTAAAATTACTTGTACTGAGGCATGTAGTAAAATGGAAGTCACATTTTATGTCAAGTAAGCAAATTGTCAATGGTGCAACCTGGGCAGACTGTTTATGTTTCACAGATTTCTATATTGTTAAGCTTATGTGGGAATGTTCTGTTTCTGGTCATGAAACTGAAAATCTCATCTTCAGAAATGCGATTATGTTATTTCATGATCTGTTATTTCATTATGTTATTTCATGATTCTGGAAACCACATGAACTTAAGAATCTGTCTCCAATTCTATGAGTTTTTCCTGAGAAATTCTTCTGGCTGGAGGCCTGTGGTTGAATTTTATGCTCTAATATTAAAATCAGGATATTCTAAGGATCTCACTTCTAGTAAGCCAAAAGGTAGGTGTGAGCATTTGGGTCAAAGTTATGCTTGTTATATTTTTCAGGCATAGGTGTCATGAAAATATTCTTATAAAAACAGGTCAGAAAAAATCTAATTTGCAAATCCATGTCTGGTATGGGAAGTACTTCTCTATATGTGTTGCTTTTATTAGTTAATTAATAAAGAATCCACCTTGGCCTGTGATAGGGCAGAGTAGAGCTAGGCAGGGGAAATCTAAACTGAATGCTGGGAGAAAGAAGTTGGAGTCAGAGATGCCTTGTAGCCGCCAGAGGGGAAAGACGTGAGTTACCAGCCAGAACTTTGCCAGTAGGCCACAAGCCTCATGGTAAATGTAAAATAATGGAATTTGGTTAATTCTAGATGTTAAGGCTAGTTAGCAATATGCTTAAGTGACTGGCCAAGCAGTGATTTAAATAATATAGTTTCTGTGTGATTATTTTGGGTCTGAACTGCTGGAAACGTGTCTCTGATGCTCTAGTTTCAAAAATTTTCTTTCTGACATTTGGATGACAATGTTCAATGAAAAGGTGCTTAACACTGTAAGAACTTAAAATGTTTACAACCACTATTTTGTTCTAGCCAGAGTTGTTGTTTTAGGTTAGACATAAAAACATTTAAAACACATCCATAAAATCCTGTGTATGTGTTATTGTTGGACTAGAAAAAGAGAATTAACATATGAACATATTAACATATGAAAATCATACTCGGTGAACAGTAAAATTTGGACAAGGAATACAATACAGTCTTCATAACACTTGGGAACATTGCTACAAATAAAGTAATTCAGATGTATGATTACAAACAGAATAATATTTTCTAAACAAGAATTATGAAAACTGAGGTAAACAGAGTTTCATCTCTTCTAGCTCTGAACACTGTTCATAGACATTAAAGTATCTCAAGTTCTGTAAAACTTGAAGATATTTAATATGAATTCAAAAGATAAATACAATAATCCATGATTCCTCTGTTTGATTTTCAGTGAGAATAACCAATGTTCACAGACCAAAATCACTGGGTATAGGCAAGAAGATGGCAACTACAGAGCCCAGTGTAAGTATGGGATCTTGGCACTTCCTCTATGAACAAAAGCATTGTGGGTGAGTGCATACATGCTGACACTTCAGCCACCCATAGATACATGGACCTAGAACAATTTTGGTTATCATTCCTTCCAACCAACGGAGATATGTGGCAAAGTCAGAGTACATTGTAGGTCATCTGAAGTTTACATGGAGAAGAACACTATTAACTACCAATGTGAGTAATGCTAACAAAATATCTCCAAATAGTTTCCTGCATGAAAATTTACTTCTAGACATTATTCAGTGTCTTTTCTTTCTTACAGTTTCTTGGTTTGTTATTGGAGAGGCCTGCCACTCACTATTAGGTCTCAGTAGCCTCAAACATCTTTGCAAACTTCATGATTCAGTCTATCAAGTACTTATATTACAGGGATTTTTCTATCATCCTGGATTCATAGAGAATTTCAATTAATAATGCTTTAAGAAAGTTTTACTTCTTTGCATTTTGTAAAAATCACAACATTTAGATCACTGAATGATAAAATTGACTTTTGAAAAGCAGTTAGGGGGAAATCTGTTTAATAATTTCAAACTTACTACCTCAATTTTGAAAAAAACTGCTAAAATAATATCAACACTATTTAACTGAATTGTACACAGCATAACTTTTGGGTTGATTTTAAATGGAGAGAAGGCACATTCTTCTGGCAAAAATAATGCTTTATTTAACCTTACATGGATATTAAAAAGCAGTCCTGTAAAAGAAAATGACCAGATTCTTAGATTCATTTATTTTCCTGTGAAACATTCTATCATTCCATTAGTGTCTGGAAGTGGAAATATCATAGACACACACACACACACACACACACACACACACACACACACACACACACACCAGAAAGAGAGAGAGTTTTCATCTTATTAGATGAAAACTTTTGTGTATATTTCTAATGAGTACAATCTTTTTTGCATATGTATCCCTTTGCCCACAAGGTATTATTATGATATGACACCAAAGTTTTACACTTTCAGGAAATTGACAAGTGACTTTTTAGATCTGGTTGAAAGGGGAAGAATTACCCAACAGAGTGATCCCACAGGTCTTGACACAGGAATTCAGAGGAAAGGGAAAGTGTCTGTACCCAGGATTCACTATCAGGTTTAAATAGTGAGAATGATTGGTTACCACATTATCATAGGATATGTAAAATTAATGACTGCAAGAATACCTTTACCCATGTGTGTTATGTGATAGTGAATCAGAGATGACTGCAGAGTCAGGGTCAATATTAATGTTTAGTCAATAGGTGACATCAAACAAAGTAGAAAAATGAATGACACTGACTTTTGAAATGTGTCTGTTATTGCAGTTGAAGGTGATAATGTATTTAAACCTGTGGCTGCAACAGAAGACATCATAGTCTTTGCCAGTGAGAATGTGGATAGAGCCGGCCGGACAACAAACTTGGTTTTGGTTGCTGGTAAGAATGGTAGTGGGTTCTCTGAAATAGTAACAAAAGTATGACCCTGTAAATGAGGATTAAGTCAGATTCATCCACCAAATACAGTATCCTGGTATTTCCAAACTCCTGTCAACTAAATAACAGTCCATTTGTTTTGTGAACCAACTTTTACATTATACTGTAACTCAAGTAGCATGGTCATTGAAGAGTAGGGACGATGGCGGGGAGGGGAATGGAAGAGTTTGTGTTCGTGTTTCCTCACTGGAAAGAATAGAGTAAAATAGAGTATTTTCCCAAAATTCAGACCATTTTGAGTGTCATTTGATCAAGTGTCTACTAAATTAAAATATGAACTCTAGAGTATAGATTTCGAAGAAATGTGAAGGTTCCATTGATAGGCATCCATGACTCTCTAGTGTTATATTTTAGAAAGTGGATAGGATTGAGATAAGTGAATTCTCTAGAGAAGTTTTTATTTTTAATTTTTTGATGTATCATGAAACCCTGAAAAGTGATGTCATACCATCATTTAGATTTTGTTAAATGTGTCCATGAAACTTTCAAAAATTATTGTTGCCTGTATTGACTCATTCAGGGTAGTTGAATTTATAGCAGTTGGTGTTTTTAACTGTATATTGTGGTGGGATACGAAGGACGCAATGTAAATTCTCCAGAATTCTACTGAACATATGTCTGACATTGTCATTCATGCAATGTAGGAAAAGGTCAACCTTTGACACCTGAACAACATGAAAAACTTGAGGCATATGCTAAGGAACACAACATTCCACCAGAAAACATTCGAGATCTTCTTGCTACAGGTAACCTTCATGAACATGAACGGTTTTGTCCATTGCATTTATAAATACATACATACATATACACATACATATGTATATGTATAGCAATAGATATTCATAAATACATGTATGTATATCTACATACTGAGTCTGTCTCTCTACTTATCTGTCTATGTATTGATGTATCCATTATTCTATGTATCTATCTATCTACCTACTCATCTACACAGTAAGATCTCTGAATCATGTTATATCTAGCTATATGTTATCTTTCAGTTGTTATTTCCAGCAACATCCCCTGGGGAACTGTTGTTGTATTCTTATGAGAACAGTTCTGTTAATCCTTACTCCATTCCACTTCTTTTACAGATACTTGTCCTAAATAATGATCTTCTGTAGGTGAGTGGAAACAGAAGTTGTGCCTAATCACCTTGATATTTGAATGGATTTGTGCTTATTATTTTAAAAAATTGGAGATAAGTATGTGACCAAGGGAAGAATGAATGCAAAATAAAGACAGGTTATTATTTGTCTGAAAAAACTGAGAATCTTACTGTGACAAAATGAAGGATTGCATATTGTTATGTATAAAGCAGTTTGAAGAACATTTATTCAGAATTCCTAATATTTTCTGGATTGAAGAATATTCCATCATTAAAAGTGTGTCTTGACATTTGAGAAATCTTACTTTACTTATGATTATGACGTATGATTTGTCACAGATATGGTGCAAGCAGGTTGACCTTTTCAATAAATTTATTTAAACCTCTCAATATAAATTGTCATGTAAGATTAAAGAGTGTCATTACTTCCTGTCAACAGTGCTCCTATAGAATTCAAAGCACAAGATATTAGTGATTTCTAGGAAAGAAACTGTTCATGTGCAATCCCTTCTCTATACTCTATATTGCTATATTTAATTTTGTATTCATACATTCTTAAGGATGAAAACTTTCCTGTCTGATCCACCATGTTTTAATATTTGCTTCCATGTCTGCACAGATGACAACAGGATGAGAATTATGCATCATGTCCTCTTTACCATGGAATTAGCATTACATACAAATCCCCATTTCTTTCTGAATAAATTTCCCCTTGCCTGTGAATTCACAATACCACCATCCAAAATCCTGACTTACCTTTCCTGTCTCTTCTTATGATCTATGAGCTGTGATTTTTTGAATGATTAAATAAAATGTTTCATGAAGCAATAAGGGCCTTGTGAAAAGGATTTCATTTAAAAGCCACATAAATATTCACTAAGCTAATTAAAATCACCACTCTGTTGTAAGAAATGATATCTGTATTACTAGAACTTAATGTAATAATTGGAAACTCCAATTGATGGAGAGCCATGGGCAAGAACTCTGCAGAAGTAAATTGCATGTTGTGCTCTTATTTACCTTCAGCTGAAAATTTATTTGCAGATGAATGGCCATAACACTTTAAAAGCTTTCACGCAGCAAACTCTTTGGATCTGCCTCCATGTTACACATTATTTAAAACAAAGGATAAAATATGTTTTCAAAAATCTTATGAGGAGATTATCTCTAGTAAAATGACTTCAGTAAGTAAGCAAATGAATCGGGATATTCTAAAATAGTGTACATATGAGGAGTCATTCTCACTTGAAGAATAAATTCATGAAAACTATATTCCATATACAACAATCCCTATAAATATGCATATATTGATTACATTTTCCTGATTGTGATACAATGATTCCTTAGAATGTAGTTAGCTCTCAAAATAGAAAAGGCAATGCAATTTTCTTTGAGGGCTTTAAACAAGGAAAAAGAAAAGATATCAGACAGTGTTACATCCATTCTCTCATCTAAAGATGTAACAAAATCAAAGTACATTCAATATTCATAGGCAACAGATATGAACTAGAAACAATGAAATAGTTTCTTGTTGAATAAATCTGTTATTTAACGTTCTTGTGTGTCTTGTAAAACAGTGACTTCAGAACAAATACTTGACTAATGTTTGATAAAAGTTCTGTATATTCAATGTACATTTATATCGCTTCACCCCAATCTAAAAATAATTACTACTATACTTGTGCTCCACCTCTTCTTCCCATTTCTCCAACTTCTTCATGAATATTCTAATTTATTTAAAAGTATCTGTGAATGTGTGTGTGTATGTATGTATATGTGTGTGTGCATGCATGTGTATTTAAAGAGAGGATATTGATAGAGAAATTTATAGCCCAACTGAGCCCATTTAGTGTTTCTAATATGTATTCATGTTTAATGCTGGCCCCTTGTCTTCAATTACTTACTACTTATGAGTGGTCTCATTTTAGAGGTAAAAGGAACATAGCCACTACTTTTACTCTCAGAAGTTGTTTTCTAAGTTGCCAAGCTTTCAAATGGCATGGACGTTCTAAAGCTCACCACTCACATCATGATACCATAGCTAGTTTGCCTAATCTGAGAGGTAACTCAAAGGTGATTAGTTGAACTCACATCCTGAGCTATAGAAGATAATAAATGAGGCTTTGTTCCATAAACATGTCCAACTACCATCATTGATTTCATCAACCAGTGTAATTTCTATATGCATTCTGAATGGTAAGTTCTTAATCAAGACTTTAGAGATGATTTAAATATCAATCTTAGTTTGTAGTATTCTCAAGTTGACCAGGGATAACCTTCCTTCATCAAATTGTAGGGTATATTATTTCTGCAGAAATGTTCTTATAAGAGCCAGAAACTTCCCAAAGCTCAAGCTCTCAGTTTTGCAAGTTAAGAATTCCAAGGATTCTCATTTCTCTGTGTTCTCAGCAAAATAAACATCAAGAAAACAAATGACTCCATTCCAAACCTGGATTATAGATGTAAAAAGCATATTCTCAGAGAGTGAAACACAAATGTCTGAGACACACTTAAAAGTGTTCGATATTTTTAGCCATTAGGGAAATAAAGTTAAAACTATTTAGGGATTTTGTCTTACTGCTGTCATCATGGCCTAGATCAATAATAGAAATGATGCGTGGAAAGGGCTACACTTGGTCCTGGTTGGTGGAAGTGGAAACTGATTCAGCTGCTGTCAAAATCAATGACGAGTATCCTAAAAATGACATCAGTCTCAGCACAAGTACTTCAAAGAAGAATTACAACCCAACTGTCTTGACATTTTTCTTCAGGAATCCACACAGATGACCCCAGCTAAGAATCTAAGCAATAGTGGAGAGGGTGCCTTGCTGTGAGACAATGGTCTTCTACTCTGTAAAGATTTATCAGTTATATTGCTTTTATAAAATGCTGACTGGCCAATAGCCAGGCAGGAAGCATAGGAGGGGCAGTCAGGCAGGATGCAGAGGTGGGGCAATGAGAACAGGAGAATTCTGGGAAGAGGCAAGTCTCAGTCTGCAGCTATCACCCAGGTGCAGAGGAAGCAAGATGAGAATGCCTCCTGATAACAGGTTCCAAGCCACGTGGCTAATGCAGACGAGAATTCTGGGCTATTATAAGTTATAAGATTTAGTAAGGAGCCTAAGCTAATAGGAAAACCAGCTTATGTCAATGTACATATCTGTGTGTTTCTTTGTGACTGAAAGGCTATGGGACAGGGCAGGACAGAAACCTCTGTCAACAGTACCTGAACTGGCCTTCCCCGCTAATCAGATTGATGACTATCTTAATTGTCATCATAGAGCCTTCATCAGCACCTGATGGAAGCAGATGCAGAGATTCACAGCTAAGCACTTGGCTGAACTCCTAAAGTTCAGACATAGAGATGGAGAAGTGATATCATGAGCAAATGGGCCAAGACTATGATGAGGAACCCCACAGATACAGCTGACCTGAGCATGTAGGAGCTTCCTGACTCTATACTTACAGCTGAGGAACCTGCATAAGACCAAACTAGGCCCTATGAATGTGGGTGACAGTTGTGTGGCTTGAGCAATTTGTGGGGCCACTAGAAATGGAACCAGTATTTATCCTCATGCATGACCTGGCTCCTTGAAGCGCATTCCCTATGAATGGTTAGCTTGCTCAACCAAGTATAGGGAAGAGGGCCTTGATCCTGCCTCAAGTGATATGACAGACTTTGTTGACTCCCTATGTATGGCCTCACCCTCTCTGAAAAGTGGATAGGGGTGGAGAGAAGATGGGGCAAATGGAAGGATGGGAGGGAGAAGGAACTGTGATTGGAATATAAACTAAGATTATTTTAAAAATAAAATAAATAATTAAACTCCAGTCATACTTGGGAGACAAGCACTTTTCTCAACTGAACCATCCCCCTAGCCCATGTGGATGTGAATGTTTATTAGCAATAATACAAAAAAAACATAGAATATAAAGAATCACCTCCAAATCTGTTATATACAGCCAGTGCTACTTTAATCCCCATCAAAGAACATGCACACGTACACACACACACACACACACACACACACACACACACACACAAAATAAGAGGCATGCATTCATGTATGCATATGAACATTCTTGCACATATGGAAAAACGTAACTGGTTATCATAGTGGTAAAAATCCTTAATAAAATACTAGAAAGTGAATATACACCCATATCAAGTGGATTGTCCACAATGGTTATGATGGATTTATTCCAGGAAGACAGGCTTGGTTTAAAACACATAATTCTATAAATATAATAAATCATACAATGTAATTAAGGCAAGAATGCACATGATTAATTCAACAGAGGAAGAAAAATCCAGTGATAAAATATATCATACTTTCAAGAAAAAATTCCCAGGGAGAGTAGAAATGGAGGAAATATACTTCAAAATATTAAAAGCTATCTCCAAGAAACATACTGCCAAAACTATTCTACATGTAGAAAACTGGCAAGGAAACTGACTAAAACCTTGAAGAAGACAGGGTGCCCACTTTGCCTATTCCTTTACAATGTCATGTTGGATTTCTTACAGTGAGTGATAGAGAAAGGGAATGAAATTATAATCACACGCGTATGAACAGATGAATTCCAAGCATCTCCATTTTCAAATGCCATAGTATTATACTTAACAGATGGCTGCATTGTACCA
Source organism: Myodes glareolus (assembly GCF_982192425.1). Taxonomy (NCBI): domain Eukaryota; kingdom Metazoa; phylum Chordata; class Mammalia; order Rodentia; family Cricetidae; genus Myodes; species Myodes glareolus. The sequence continues at coordinate 123,965,477 of NC_142053.1, forward strand.
GAAGACATGTAGTAGAGTCAACAATTTTAGCAGCATGACAAGCAAAGAATCAGCTTACAAATGTCAACAGCCTTTCTATATACCAACAGCAAAGCCACCTTAGAAAGAGATCATGTATGGAATCTCATTTACAATAGTATGAAAGGAAATAAAATATATTGGGTTAAACATAAACAAAAACAAGAAGGTAAATTTCTTTCTTTTAAAAAATTGTTTGGCTGGAGAAGACTAGGGAGTCACTGGCAGTGACACCAGAATTTATCACTACTGCATGTACTGGCTTTTGGGAATCCTGTTCTCTTTGGATGAATACCTTCCTTGCTCAGCCTAGATATGGTAAGGAGCACCTTGACCTTCCACAAAGCAATGTTCCTTAACCACTCTGAGGAGTGATTGGGGCATGGGATGTGGGGTATGGGAGGAGGGGAGGGAGTGGGAGAAGAGGAAGGAAAAGGAACATGTATTGGTATTTTTTAATAATATAATTAAAAAATATTTTTATTTAGCTATATGTTTTCTTTTGCTCCCCTCCCTTCCACTACCCTTCCCTTATAACACCTCCCATGATCCCCACTTTCCCTATTTACTTAGATCTTGTCTTTTTCTACGTCCCATGTAGATTAGAACCATATATTTCTCTCTTAGGGTACTCTTTGTTGTCTAGGTTATCTGGGATTATGCATTGTAGACTAGTTTTCTTTGCATTATGTTAAAAGGTCACTTGTGAGTAAGTACATATGATATTCGCCTTTCTGAGTTTTTGTTACCTCACTCAATATGATGTTTTCTAGATCCATCCATTTGCCTGAAAATTTCAAGATGTCGTTATTTTTTCTGCTATGTAGTACTTTACTGGGTAAACGTACCACATTTTCCTTATCCATTCTTTGGTTGAGGGGCATTTAGGTTGCTTCCAGGTTCTGGCTATGACAAACAATGCTGCTGTGAACATAGTTGAACACACGAATCTGTGGTATGATTGAGCATACTTGGGTATATACCCAAAAGTCGTATGGATGGTTCTTGAAGTAGATTGTTTCCTAATTTTCTGAGAAATCACCATATTGATTTCCAAAGTGGCTGTATCGTTTACACTCCCACCAGAAATGGAGAAGTGTTCCATTTACCCCTTATCCTCTCCGGCATAAGTTGTTTTTGATCTTGGACATTCTTACAGATGAAATATGGAATCTCAATGTAGTTTTGAATTGCATTTCTCTGATGGTTTAGGATGTTGAGAATTTCCTAAGTGTCTTTCAGCCATTTTAGATTTCTCTGTTGAGAGTTCTCTCTTTAGGTTTGTACCTGATTATTTTATTGCATAATTTGTTCTCTTGATGACCAGTTTCTAGATTTCTTTGTTTATTTTGGAGATCAGTCCTCTGTCTGATGTGGGGTTGGTGAAGATATTTTCCCATTTTTGTAGGCTATTGTTTTGTCTTTTTGGCCGTGCCCATTGCTTTATAGAAGATTTTAAGTTTCAGGAAGTCCCATTTATTAATTGTTTCTCTCAGTGTCTGTGCTACTGGACTTACATTTAGGAAGTGTTTGGTGCCAATGCATTGAAGTGTACTTCCTACATTCTCGTCCATGAGGTTTGGTGTGTTTGGTTTTATACTGAGGTCTTTGATCAATTTGGACTTGAGTTTTGTGCATGGTGATAGATATGGACCTATATTCATTCTTTTACATGTTGATATCCAGTTCTGCCAACACCATTTCTTAAATAAGCTTTCTTTTGTCTATATTTTCTATATTTTTTTACTATTTTTGTCAAAAATCAGGTGTTAGTAGATGTGTAGATTAATATCAGGGTCATTGATTCAGTTCCATTAGTCCTCCTGTCTGTTTTTATGTGAATACTAGAATATTTTCAGTATTGTAGTTCTGCAGTAAAGTTTGAAGTCAGAGAATGTGATGTCTCCAGAAGTTCCTTTATTGTACATGATTGTTTTGGCTCTCCTTGCTTTCTGGTTTTTTATTTATTTATTTAAGTTTTTTTCTTTTTCATATGAAGTTGAGTACTGTTCTATAGAGGTCTTTAAAGAATTTTGATGGGATTGTCCCGGGCATTGTATTTAATCTGTAGATTGCTTCAGGTAAGATTGTCATTTGTTTTGTCCTCACTGTCCTTGTCTGCTACTTTATTTTTTTAGATAACCTATCATTTTTATTATTGATTTTATTGGACTATATATTTTCTCTGTTTTTCTTCCTTCCTCTCCCCATTCCCACCAACCCTCTTCCATGGTCCCCATGCTCCCAATTTATTCAGGAGATCTTATCTTTTTCTAATTTCCATGTAGATTAGATCCATGCATGTCTCTCTTAGGGTCCTCATTGTTGTTTAGGTTCTCTGGGGTTGTGAATTTTATATATATATATATATGTGTGTGTGTGTGTGTGTGTGTGTGTGTGTGTGTGTGTGTGTGCTGTTTTTCTTTGATTTATGTCTAAAATCTACTTATGAGTGAGTATATATGATAGTTGTCTTTCTTTGTCTGGGTTGCCTTACTCAATATGTTATTTTCTAGATCCATCCATTTGCCTGCAAATTTCAAATTGTCGTTTTTTTTTCTGCTGTGTAGTACTCCATTGTGTAAATATACCATATTTTTTTTTATCCATTCTTTGTTCAAAGGTCATTTAACTTTTTTTCCGGTACTGACTATGACAATCAATGCTGCTGGGAACATAGTTGAGCACACGTCTTTGTGGTACATTTGAGCATGTTTTGGGTATATACCAAAAAGTGGTATTGCTGGGTCTTGAGGAAACTTGTTACCTAATTTTCTGAGAAATTGCCATACTAACATCAGAAGGTGCCGTTCCAGCAACGCAGGAGTGTTCCCTTTTCCCAACAACCTCTCCAGCATAAGTTTTCATCAGTGTATTTATCTTGGCCATTATTACAGGTGTTAGATGGAATCTCAGTGTTGTTTTGGTTGGCATTTTGCTGATATTTAAGGATATTGAACATTTCCTTAAGTGTCTTTCAGCCATTTTAGATTCCTTTGTTGAGAGTTCCTCGTTTAGGTCTGAACTCTATTTTTTAAAATTGAATTATTATTTTATTTTGATGGCCGGTCTCTTTAGTTCTTTGTATATTTTGGATATCAGACCTCTGTCTGATGTGTGTTTGGTGAAGATTTTGTTCCCATTCTTCAGACTGCCATTTTGTCTTTTTGACCAAGTCCTTTGATTTATAGAAGATTTTCAGTTTCAGTAGGTTCCATATTAATTATTTCTCTCAAGTGTCTGTGCTACTGGGATTATATTTGGAAGTGGTCTCCTGTGTCAATGCATTCAAGTATACTTCCCACTTTCTTTTCTATAATGTTCAGTGTGTTTAGTTTTATGTTGTGGTCTTTGATCCATTTAGATATGAATTTATTTTCATTCTTTTACATGTTGATATTCAGTTATACCAACACCATTTGTGAATTAAACTTTCTTCTTTTTCTATTTTATATTTTTTGCTTTTTTGTCAAAAATCAGGTGTTAGTTGATGTGTGGCTTATTATCTCCATCTTTGAATCACTTCCATTGGTCCTTCTGTCTGTTTGTTTTTTTTATGTCTGTACCAGTTTATTTTCAGTACTGTTACTCTGTAGTAGAGTTTGAATTCAGGGATTGTGATGTCTTGCCTTCAGAAATTCCTTTATTGTACATTATTATTTTGGATTCCATGTTTTCTTTCTTTCTTTTTTTGCTGTTTTACATGAAGTTGAGTAGTGTTCTTTTAAAGGTCTTTGAAGAAATTTTCTGGGATTCTGTAGATTGTTTTTGATAAGCTTGCCATTTTTACTATGTTATTTCTACCTACACAAGAACATGGGAGACCTTTTCACTTTCTGATGTCATCTTCAATTTCTTTGTTTAATGATTTAAAGATTTTGTCATACAGATCTTCCATTTGCTTGATTGGAGTTACTCCAAAATATTTTATGTTGTTTGTGGCTATTATATAGGGTGATGTTTCTCTGATTTCTTTCTCAGTCCATTTATCATTAGTGTAAATGAGAGCTACTGACTTTTTTAGTTAATCTATCCTGTTACATTACTGAATGTGTTAATGAGTTTTAGAAGTAACTTCGTAGAATTTTGGGGTCACTTATGTGATGTATCATATCATAAGCAAGTAGTGAAAGTTTGACTTCTTCATTTCTAATTCGAATCGCCTTTTCTCCTTTCATTTTCTTATTGTTCTTGCTAGAACCTCAAGTACTATATTCAATAGATGTGGAGAGAGTGGACAACCTTGCTTTGTTTTTTATTTCTGTAGGATCACTTTCAGTTTCTCCCCATTTAGTTTGATGTTGACTACTATATATTGCCTTTATTGTGTTTAGGTTTGTTCCTTGTACCCCTACTCTCTCCAAGAACTTTTATGAATGGATGTTGTATTTTGCCAAAGGCTCTTTCAGCATGCATTGAGAAGTCCATGTGCTTTTTATTTTAGTGTGTTTATATATTGGATTACTTTGACAGATTTTCATATGCTGATACCTGCATCTCTGGGATGAAGCCAACTTGGTCATAATGGATGATTTTTCTCATGTGTTCCTGTATTTAATTTGTGAATATTTTATTGAGTTTTTCTGCATCAATGTTCATGAGTGAGATTGGTCTGTAATTCTCTTTCTTAGTAATGTCTTTTTGGGGAAGGGGTATCTGGGAAATCATAAAAGGAGTTTGGCAACATGTCTTCAGTTTCTACTTTCTGTAACAATTTGAGGAGTATTGGTATTAATTCCTTTTAAAAAGTCTTGCAGAATTCTGCACTGAAGACATATGGTCCTGGACTTTTTTTTTTTGGCTGGGAGAGTTTTGATTACTGTTCCTATGTCTGTAACAGTTATAGGTGTATTTAATTTGATTATCTGGTATTGATTTAATTTTGGTAAGAGATATTTATCCAGAAAATTGTCCGTTTTCTTTAAGTTTTCCAGTTTTATGAAGTACAGGATTTCAAAGTGTGACCTAATGTTCTTTTGGATTTATTCCATATCTGTTGCTATGTTCCCTTTTTTATTTCTGATTTTGTTAGTTTGGATATTCTCTCTCTCTCTCTCTCTCTCTCTCTCTCTCTCTCTCTCTCTCTCTCTCCCTCCCTCCCTCCCTCTCTCTCTGCTTTTTGGTTAGTTTAAATAAAGGTTTGTCTATGTCTTTGTCTCATTGATTCTTTGTATTGTTTTCTTTGTTTCTATTTTGTTGATTTTACTTCTCAATTTGATAATTTCCTGTCATTTAGTTCTCCTGGGTGAGTTTGCTTCATTTGTTCTAGAGTTTTCAGGTGTTTTGTTAACTCACTACTGTGAGATTTTTCCAGCTTGTTTATGTGGGCATTTTTAGTGCCATGAACTTTCCTCTTAACACTGCTTTCATGTGTCCCATAGATTTGGGTATGTTATGTGGTCATTTTCACTGAATTTTAGGAAGCATTTAATTTCTCCATTTCTTCATTCCCTCATTTTGTGATCAATTTCCATGAGTTTGTGGGCTTTCTGAATTTAGTGTTGCTTTTAAGTTTTAATTACAAGCAATGGTTATCTGATAAGGTACATGGGGTTATTATAACTGTTTTGTATTTGCTGAGGTTTTCTTTATTACCAAGTATGTGATCCATTTTTGAGAAGATTCCATAAGGTACTGAAAAGGAGTTATATTCTTTGATGTTTGTATGGATTGTCCTATAGATGTCTATTAAGTCCATTTGAGTCATGACATCTGCTAGTTCCCTTATTCCTCTGCTAAGACATGCCCAGTGGTGAGAGCGGGGTGTTGAATTCTCCCACTATTAGTATATTGGGTGTAATGTGTGATTTAAGTTTCAGTAGTTTCTTTTACATATGAGGGTGTCATTGTATTTGTGGCATAGGCTTTCAGAATTGAGATTTCCTCTTGTGTCATTTTTCTTGTGACTTAGAAGAAATGGTTTTCTTTGTTCCTTTTGACTGATTTTAGTTTGAAGTCTGTTTTGTTAGATATTAGGATAGCTACACCAGCTTGTGTCTTAGGTCCATTTTATTGAAAAAAATCCCAACCATCTCCTCTGAGGCGATGTCTGTTTTTGAGGTTGAAGTGTGTTTCTTGTGTGAAACAAAAGGATGGATTCACTTTTTGATAGGTCTGTGTCTTTTTATAAGTGAGTCAAATCCATTTATATTAAGGGATATAATGACCAATAATTGTTAGTTCCTGTTATTTTAGTTCCCCCCCCCCTTGGTGTTGTTATTGTGTGTGTTTTTCCTTCTTTGGGATTTGCTGCTGTGAATCTTATATTTTCTACGTTTTTGTGGATGAAGAAGCTTCTTTGTGTTGGAGTTTTTCTTTTAGGAGTTTCTGTAGGACTGGGTTTTTTTTTTAAGTTTTTGCTAGGTATTGCTTAAATCTGGTTCTGTCATGGAATATCTTGTTTTTCCTGTCTATAGCAATGGAAATTTTCCTGGGTATCATTGTCTGGGCTGGCAATATCTGGCATATCTGGACTCTTTATATCTGCATCGTACTTGACCAGGACCTTCTGCCTTTTGTTGTTTCCATTGAGAATTCAGGTGTCATTGTGATAGGTCTGCCTTTATATATTACTTGGCCATTTTCCTTTGTAGCTCGTAATGTTCTTTTTTTATTCTGTATGCTTAAGTGTTTTGATTAAGTTGCGCAAGGGGACTCTTCTTTAATCCATTCTATTTGGTGTTCTGTAAGCTTCTTGCACATTGATATGCATATTTTTCTTAGGGCTGGGAAAGTTTTCTTCTTTGATTTTATTGAATATATTTTCTGTGCTTTTCAGTTTTATTTCTTCTTCTATCCCTATTATTCTTAGGTTTGGTCTTTTCGTGGTGTCTCATACTTCCTGGATATTTCATGTTAAGCTTTTGTTAGATTTAATGTTTTGTTTAACCAATGAATCTATTTCCTCTATTGTATCTTCAGCACGTGAGATTCTCTCTTCCATATTTAATATTCTGCTGTTTGTGCTTGCATTTGTGGCTATTAATCATTTTTCCTTATTTTACACTTCCAGAATTCCCTTGGTTTGTGTTTTCTTTATTGTTTCTTTTTTTGATTTTTGAGTCTTGAATCATTTCTTTCATCTACTTGACTGCTTTTTCTTCTTTTTTTCATTAAAGGATTTGTTAATTTCTTCCATTTTTGTTTGCCATTTCCTCCATTTCTTTGAAGGAATGTTTTATTTCCTTTTTAATAGCCTCAAACATTCTCCTAATGTTGCAAAAAGGGTCACTTTTTTCTGCTTCATCTATATTGGGGTGCTCAAGTCTTGCTGTTGTAGAGTCACTAGAATTTGTTCGTGTTGTGTTTCTCCTTGTGATGTTAAGAGTGATCTTACTTTGTCTACCCATCTTTTCCTTTAATTTGTATAGTTTGGGCTGTGTCTCTGGTGATCAGTCTTCTAGGTGCCAGTGAATTGAAGGCTCAGATTGTTGCTCCTTGCGGTGCAGTCGGGGCCTGGGTACCAGTCACCCAGGAGGTAACTCGCTCAGTGCTCCTGGGGTTTGCTTTGATATCATGATGCTCATTTGGGCCTGCTTCCATGAAAGTCACTTGTTTGGTCCTGCTCCTGCTGAGTTTGCTTGCTCAGTCCTGGTTCCCCAGAAGTGGCTGGCTCAGGCCCGCTCTGGTGGATGTCACTGGCTTGGACTTGTTCTTTTTGGAGGTTACTGGCTCAGGCCTGTGCCCACAGATATCCCTGGCTTGGTCCTCTTCCTGAGGATGTTGCTGACTTGGACCTTCTCCTGTGGAGGTCTCTGGCTCAAGCCTGCTCTTGAGGCGTTCTCTGCCTATGGACTGGCCCTGTGGAGGTTGCTGACAATATGCAGAAAGAGTTGTCTTGCATAATGAAACCACTGAATTTACACCAGATGACACAGATTTGACTTCATTATTCATTCAGGTTCAAGTGATAATCAGGAATAGGCTTTGTCCCATACACATAACACACATGCAATCCCAAATGGATCTTCCAGGTTTTCTAGCACAAGGTAATACAAAAAATTGACTGATTATTCATTAGAAATGTGTTGAAGGTCTCTTAATTTCATAAAAAAATCATGTCAATAGCCAAAGTTTAAAATAACAGTTTTCTATTACATGGCAATAAGCTAAGGGGATTATAAAGAGATGTTGTACTTGCTCTTTCTATAACCAAATACCATTACCTACAGAGAGTAACCAAAAGGGAACTCAAAGGAATGCAATCTGGCCAATGGATGTGTTCCACTTTATAGAATTAGGAAAATTAACATATTCCATTGACAATTAATCAGGTTTTTAATGGGCAACTGCCTTGAGGTCAGAAAAGGCTGATTCAGTAATCACACATTTAGTAGACGTTATAGCCATTATGCATATACTTGCACAAATAAACACAGAAGATGGTCTAACATATGTGTCTAAGCAGAATGAAACCTTTTTTTCCTTATTATGATCTAAATCATATTACAGGTATACCAAACAATCCTATAGGTCAGGCTGTTATAGAAAGAGCAAATTACACTATAAAGTATATGTTAAACAAACAGAAATTTATGGAAAATATGCCCAGAATCAGATTGCATAATATTTTATTAACCTTTAATGTTTTAAAGCTAATGAGAAAGGAACAATAACAGCAGAAAGATATTGGTTAATAGAAAACACCTCTGAACTAAATCAGCCAGTGCATTTCAAGGATGTGTTGACCTCAGAATGGAAAGGAGGATATGTGCTACATTGGAGAATGGGTTTTGCTTTGGTTTGCACAGGAGAAGAAAACCTATGATACCACTGAAATTAATAAAGATTCAGTTTGAAAAAGAGAAGCCCTTTGAGACAGAAATGACAGCTCATCCACAGAGGTGACAATGATACAAATGGTAAGGAAATGCCAAAAGGGTTGTGGCAGTATTCTGTTCTTGTCTTTGCAGAAAAATACACATCTTCAGAAAGACAAGAAACCTTGGACATTTGGATACCTAAAGAGAAAAAATATAACTATCCAGGAAGGATCACTAAGCAAAGCAAAGAGAGATATGATCTATGAGGACAGGTCACCTGAGGATAAAAATTTATTACACACACAGACACACACACACACACACACACACACACACACACACGCACACACATATATACATATACATAAACATGTACATATAAAGCTGGCTTTGGAGTTGGACAATGGCTTTTCCTCTCTAAAGCAAAATTTAAAGTTTCTGTCTCATGTCAGAAGCCATCTGTTATGGGGCAGAAAAAAGAAAGATTTTAGGAAAAATTTTACTTTTCTCCATTTCCATTTTGTCTATACTGTATCTTTCATTGGATACATCTATACGAATAATGTTTAAGTTTTTCATAATGAACAGTGAATTTTCCTGTAGTAATCTTTAAGTTTACAGGAAGAAGATGGGTGCCCACAACAACAGCTCCACCTGGTTGATATGATGTAATGATGCTGATAGTGTGCTACTTTAAGACCAGTTTTTGGTACCAGTTGCTCAAGATGGCCCCAATTTGGTTAGCTAAATGGTGTATTTTATTACAAAGTTCTGGACAGAACTTCATATAGGATCCTCAAAAAAAATTTATTGAACATTCAGAGACTATTTGCAATTATATCAGACAGTAATCTTGAAACTTAACTATCATTTTACTTTTACAGAACTCCATAGAAAGAACATCACTCCGATGAGAGCTGGAAGTAATTCTAGAAGACGATGCCTTCACTCCAAACAAATTTTGTCCTCAGAGTTAAGGACATTAAATTAATGGTTGATTATTACTGGTATAAGTTTGAGATTTGGGATGGAAATTATGTAAGCTCAGAGATCTCTTAAAAAAGGAAAATTGAATAGGATAATAGGAGAGCCTACTCACACTAGTAATAATAATAGTGAGTAATAGAGTGAATACTTGTGAGTTATTATTTATAGACAATTTACATTGATATAGATTCTTGTATATTGGTACAAATTCAAATTATATTTATTATATTAAATATGTTCCTATTTCTGTTTATCATATTTGTATACCTATGCAAAGTTATTTTGTCAGATTGTATGCATGCATGTTTCTACCTCTGTTTAAGTCACTGCATATATTGATACAATTTGTGATATATTTATCATATTGCTTTATGCATTTTTATCTCAGATCAAGATACTTGTACATTGCTTATATTTCAAAGTCATTGTCCTCATTTGCTGCACAGTTGTTAAATATTGCTTGATATTCTAATATGAAGTTTTTGCCTTTAAGTAATACAGATATTAAGTATTATAGAACAATGGCCATTCTTGTTTCTCATTTTTAGTTCATCAGGTTCTTTAGATACACCGAGATTCTGTGTACTCTGCATAGATAGGTAATCTTCAACCACTTCAAAGACCGGTAGAACATGACATTGAAATAATTTAGGGTTCTGTCAACATGAGACATGATTGCTCATGGCAGCACCAAACTATTCCAAAGAGAATGTTGAGCCCTGAAGACGCTCCACTTGGAGCTTGTTTTCTTCTTGGCATCTGTGTGACAGAGACTAGACCAGAGCCTTTCCTAGGCCCTTATTGTGATCTTGTTTATCTCACCAGTCTATAGAACCACCAGTCTATAGAACCTAACTTAATGGAAGGTGTTGCATGCAGTCATTCTATAGCACCCATCAATACGGAATGTGACACATGTAGTCAATTGATAGAACCTGTCTTTATGTAATGTGTCACATATACTTTATAAAGAGTTTTGATGTATTCACGTTGAATCTTTTATTTAGCTTATTTTGTGATTTGTTGTGTACATGGAATTGAGTTAATAAACACCAGGCCAGTTTTCACTGAATTGTGTGGTGCCTAAATATTGCTAGAATAAACTGCTTGGTGCCAGACTAGCAGAGATTATTTAGTAATTTTGAACCAAACTATCTTCTTGCCTCCTGTGAATCATTACCCTGCTGACCATGGTGGTTGCAGAGCTGCACACAAAACTATATTACATATGTAGATCCTGTCTCACCCTTTTTAATTATTTTAGGTTCATGGGAGATACCTCATGTAATAATGTGTTTATGGGGAAGCCTATAGATCTAAGTGCACTGCCCTCTTCTATATAATGTATTGGATGTAGGCTATAAACTTGTCAATTTTGCAGTGGGGGAATGGACAAAAGAGGATCCCTGGGCCCCGGTAAACTGTTAAACTAAGATACTTGAGAAGCTTCAGAACAATGAAAGAACATGTTAAAAAAAGCAGCTTGTTGGTGCTTGAGAACTGACACAAGAGGATGAGCTTTTCCCTCCAAATGCATGGTGCTGAAGCACAACATTGATGAGTGTTAAGAAAATGAGTAGGTCTTGGGGAAAAAAGGAGACAACATAGTCAGTTTACTTTGCCTGTCTAAATCTCTCTGTTTGTGGCAAAATGAAATTTCACTTGCTATGTTTTTGCTGACAGAATTTAAATTGAAACATTCTTTTTGAAACACTTTATGTATGCAGGCCAACCTGAAAATACTGACAAATTACCGTGGTATTTAAACCTTTACTGGAAGTGTTAACTAACAAAATATCATGTAGTGTACTGGGAAAATCTTCTACCTGCAATCAGGACAAATAATTTCAATGGAGAGTTGTTGGTTACCAGCTATTAAAAAAGGCACTATTGCATTATTGAGGATAGCATGGCAGGTCGTGTCTATTAAAGATGGATACAACTACAGCAAAGCTCCTCCACCAATGGCTCAAGGAACACAGCAAAAGAGGTGCTCAGAAAGTTTCTTAGAGTGAGTGAATAACAATGATGGCTGTGAAACAATGCCTGTAAAACTGTGTAATAAACACTAAAACAATGACAATATCAATGGACATGTTAACATAAAAAAGAGAAAATTTTGCAGCTTCCCATCCCTAGTTATAAAGTACAGGAAACTAAAGATGACTAGGAGAAGTAGAATTAGCCTCTCCCATGCATGATCTGATGTTTTAGCTGTACAATGCAGAAAGATCGGCCTTGAAACCATGTACACATAAAAAACAAATGGACTCTTGTTGTATGTATATTTTCACACACACACACACACACATGTGCAAACACACACAAACACACACGCACACAGATGAATTGTGTATTTGACAATAATGACCAAGGAAACAGAGGCTATTTTCTTGAGAGTGGGTAAGTATATGAGAGTACTTAGAGAAAACATATCTTGGCTTGCTGGGGAAAGGAACTGATGTGGTCTTATTTCAATTAACAACTTAAAAGTTCATTAAAGCAGCACCTGATACATTAAGCACGTAACTCAACAATTACATTTGAGTTGAAGTGCTGTTTCTAATAAAATACAGCACTAGACACACTTCATTTTACCTTTAGTAAAATGTGTTACTTTTTGATGATTCCTTTTTATTGTTCTCTGTATACATTAAAACATTTTTCTCCTCGATGAGTTTATTCATTATTATTTTGATAGTACATTTTCTGGATTCCATAAAATATTTTCAAGCATAATTTTAATTCAATATCTTCCTACACCTTCCTCTTTCCCATTTTCTGTCCTTTGGGAATAGTGCTTGCCATCAGTTTTCTGTGTAAAAGAAACAAAAGACAAGCAGAAGCAGAAATGGATATGGGGAAACATGTTGAATAATGTATAGGAAAGTACAAATGCAAAAACAAAACATGCACTATAAGGACACCGGCCAGGCTTCTTTAGATATATGAAGTTATGTTTCACTTGGAATGATTGTTTATTTTTACAACCCAACTGCTGTCTTCCCACCTACCTCTATATTTAGTTTGTGCAGTTTGCTTTCACTGCAGCAAGGATAGAGGGAATGGTCCATGAAGTCAATCAGAAGAGTAAGAATGAGCACAAACAGCACAAAGGAAATGATAAAAGAAACCTGTTCTTCAATCTGAATTAATGAGACAATTTGTCCTGGACCTTGGAGGAAGCCAAAGTCAAAGGCATTTGTTGAAGTTAGAGACTCTAAGTGGATTTGTCACTCAAGTGAAATGAAAGTGTATTTACTTTCTTGAGTTGGCATGTTTGTTTCAACGTGTCATTGTTTAAATCTTATTTTTCTAAAAGAGAATTCTTATCTCTTTCTTAGTGTAACAATGGCCGAAATGTAGAAATGATTTTGTGAATAGTAACACTACTCTGCTTTAATGGAAAACTAAAAATGTATGTTGTCTGGGAATATCCTATGAAGAAAGATTTTCCTAAGTTTGAACTCAATAAAATCTCATCCTTTGCAACAAAGGCTGAGATGATTTTTTTCTGTTTTTGTAGGATTTTTTTCTTTTTCTGGTATTTGAAGTTCTATAAAAAAAGCTATTTCAGAGTAGGGTAGAGTTATGTGCAGGCATGTCACAGATCTGAATATTTAAGAAGAAATGTGGAGAATATTTAGTGTGAATGGCCAAGTAGAATTTAAGAATTTGAACAGTGGAGTAAAGAACACTTTTCTTGATTCAATGAGTTAATGCATTAAAACTATCCTTTTATGACAGTACTAACCCTGAGTAACAAGCCAAGAAACATATCCGCACAGTTGTTGAGAACAAGTAGTAACTGATTCTTCCTTTTACTTTGAAAGGTCAACAACAATGAAAATATGTCCATCAATTATCCATCTAATGGCAACTTGGCATTTGAAACCTTCATTTTTGCTCACTGGTAGATGGAAATCAGTCTTCCCATGAACATCAGATACAAAATACAGAATATTAGGCTACATGATCAACTATTGAAATTAATCATTCTTCCACTAATTATTTCATAAATTTTGAGACACACTAATATCAAGAGTCTCACAAACTTTAGGATAAGTTCTTTGGTCAGGGTGGTAGGAGATCATGGACTTTGTGTGAGTCATGGGCCATTTCCCTGAAAGGCATAGAATATATCAATGTTTCATGCTTTATTCAGAACTCTACAATTATTTTCTTATTTGTTAAAATAGGTAGTTTGCCATATGCATCTCCAGTATCGTGTATTGATTAAATAAAATTGTTCTTTAAATGTTTAAAACACACTCACACACACACACACACACACACACACACACACACACACACACACACAGAAAGAGAGAGAGAGAGGGAGTTCTTATTCTGTTTTCTCTTACCTCACACTTCTCAAAGACTCCCCAACCAAGAAGTTTCTTTCACAGATCCATGGTTTATTTCATTTTTTCAAAAAATTTTCCTCTCTGACATTGTAAATTCATTCTATCAGTGTGACTACAGATAACTTTTGGAAACTACAAAACTCCAGGGCCCTGTACAGTTAGGAGAAATAGTGAAGGTATTGTCTCTCCATACAGAAAAATCTTTCAATTTCTTATATGTCAGAATGGAGGTGTAAAAACACATAAGTGAGCTCTTCCTTCAGAATTCCTAATGAATATATGTCTAGTACAGGCTCAGTGCAGGCAAACATATAAGATGTAAATTAAGGTTCAAAGTTTAGAAGTAGGACTTCATAAAATAAATAGAAAGTATAGTTTAACAAATAAGCAAAGAAAAAATGAAGGAGAATGTCGAGACCATCTCAACCAGCAAGGAAGACGCAACACCAGAGCTCTTCTTGCAAGCAGTTTACTCAGGACCTTGTTACAATAGTTTCTCTCCCCAGGCAAGCATCTCCCAGCCCTTAAGTAGCCCTGTGCAGCCAATCCTGGATTGCCACGTGGGCACTGTCCATAGGTTCACTTATACGCAATCAGCTTACGATCATCGCATAATCCTGGCCTTAGCCAAATAAGGTGTTGTTAACCACTGAGAGCATTCGCTTTCGGGACCGTGGAAGGTGGAAGTCAGCACCATCTTTTAGTTGCGGCTCCACACAGCTCCCTAGAGTTCCTCCTTTTTTGTTTTAATAGCAACAGGCAAGAGTAGAGGTCTGATCTCTGTTAAAAATGAAGCATGTATTATTGTTTATCCAGGTGTCCTCCACCCAGTAAACACTAGACCTGCTTGGTGCCCTTTTTACAGAGGTGGGAGTTAGGCACTGACCCATGTGCAATCAGACTTGCTCTTCTTGAGGTAGATGTAATTACCCTCACATGCAGTGCACAAGCCTCGCATCCTGTGCTTAAATATCTTCTAAAGTAGTTAACCAAACTTAGGGGGACTGTCCTGCTTCAATAGCCATGAAGGCTTGAATGATCATTGCTGCATTGTGACGTTGTGAGGCTCTCATGCCACAAATGCACCACAGGCATACCAGGGAGGCAAGCACCATTAGGCCTGTCAGGGCTCCTATTCCCGCCCACTCCTTAAAATAACTAAAAGTTCGTTTCAGCACATTAAGAAAAGCATTAGCAGTAGGTAATTCCAGCCGTGTGGCATTCAGGGAAATAATCTGGTTGATCAAGGTATCTGTCAGGTTCTCGAACTCCTTGTTCCAGCTTCCCTGGAGGTATGCGCTCAGCTGCCGGCTTAGGTTGCCATTCTTTGTAATATTCTCAGTCAATCTGGAAATAATGCATAAAGAGGAGAGGGAATGAATACATCCTACACTGGTTAAGGTTACTAAATCATCCAGTTGCTCTTGCAAGAGGTCTACTCTTTGGTTTACTGTCAAAATGCCAGCTTTTAAATGACCATCGATAGATTTCAAAGTGGTCATTGTGGAGGCTGTCCTCTCCACAATTTAATTAACTCTCTCTGCAATCTGAGTTGTTGCAGCCATGGCAACAGCAGCTGTCGTTGCAGCTGCAGCAGATGCAGCAATTGTGGTGACTAGGGCTGCTGTTATCCCAAAGTCTCATTTTGTTCTGAGCAAATGAGTGATTTGGAAGGTACCAGTATCAACTCTGACTGGGATGGGAACATATGTGGGAATTCTCATCACCACAGCTGTGTTATAAGTACCATTCCAGCATTGACTTGTGAGGCAAATTGCCTTAGAGGAATTACAATAGATCACATCCTCTGTGGCATTGGTAATATTAGTCAGCAAAAAGAAGAAGGGTGCCTTTAAGCACACTGGACTGGCAGAAATGGTAAGGTTGTTCATCATTTTATTTATAGTAACATTTGAAAGAACTCCCTTCGTATCTCGGCTGGCAGAGATGTTAAGTAGCTGGAGAGTCAAATTACAAAGGGCAGCAAAAGGCTCTAAGGATGAAAAGGCCCCTCTTTCATTAGAAAGAATCCATTGAAACCAGGGCCAAGTAGTTTTCTTATTAGTTTTCTGATTAGTCCGATTAGCAAGATTAAAGGAATATCTTCCTAAAGGAGGGGTAAATTCAAAACCTGGTGCAATCTGCTTTGACTTATGATCTGGGCTTTGACATGGTGTCCAATGAGGGGGGGTACCCTAAATTATGGGCACAATAAGGTAACACTTGTCGAGTGGTGGAATTCCCTAATCCAAAGCGTGAACTTGAAGGCTGAAGCCCTTCCACCAACATCAATAAGGTAGTAATACCTGTGGCATTACTACCATTTTTACCGCTGCCCATGCCTGAGGAAGCACCCGTATTTATTGTTTTCAGTGCTTCCACGAGCATGGCAAAAGGCACATGATTATTGGTCAACGGGTCAAGCCAATTACCCACTGACCTACATTTCAACCATATACGTGGGTTAGAATTATTTTCAAGAGAAAAACATGAGGCTTCTTGAAGAGGAATATCAGTTGCATTATACATAGCCATGCTAGGGTCTAAATTTACGCAGGGTAAGCCTAATTCACAACTAGTGGAAAAAAAGACAGGTAAAACTTTTGATGTAGAATGAACAGATATAGAAATTGGCCATGCTTTTGCTATGGTGCACAATATTTGTTCATTGGCCTGGATCAACAACGGGGACATCAGGACCATCACCATCAGTAGGATCACAGTCTGAGGCTTCATCTTGCTTGTCGTTCCTCTGCACTTGTACTTTTCTCACCAAGCACTCCGGTACCCAAATAGGGTCCAAATGATCCTGTGTAAAAACACAAACAGAGCCTCGTGCCCATGCCAGCACCAGATCAAGGCCATGCCAGACCCCTGTCAGAGCGTCCTTGCGTTTTATCAATCCTTTTAAAGGACTGGATGGTTAAGAATGCCTGTCCGCTGCAGACTGATTGGTATTATCCAAATTTTAAAAATTAAGTGTAAACAAGGCTAAGGAAAGTCTATTCTTGGGGGTCTGTTGATGACCTATTCCCCCTTTTTGTTTTTGAAGCAATTCTTTTAAGAAGCGATGAGCACGCTCTACAATGTCTTGGCCTTGTGGATTATAAGGCAGTCCATATATGAGTTGAACACTCATGCGTTGGCAGAAGGAGGTGAACTTTTGTCCCGTATAAGCGGGACCATTGTCTGTTTTCAATTGCTGGGGTTCTCCCCAGGTGGCGCACGCTTCTAGACAATGAGCAATCACTTGGGTTGCCTTTTCGCCTGTCATGGGTGTGGCATGGATAATGCCAGAGCACGTATCCATGGAGACATGTACGTATTTTACCTTGCCAAACTCAGGGAGATGGGTAACTTCCATCTGCCAAAGTTTAAGGAGGAACAATCCACATGGATTGACCCCCAAAATTTGAAGGTGATAAGGTATGACACATTGTGGACAATCCACAACCACCTAGTGTGCATCAGCTCGAGAAATGGGAAATTTTTGTTGTTGGGTTTTGGTGTTAACATGAAATTCTTTATGAAAATCATGAGCCCTCTGCAGGGCAGAGGCAAGAAACATCCATTCTTGTCTGGTACACTGATCAATCTTGTCATTGCCAGCAGCCAGAGGGCCTGGCAAACCTGTATGTGCACGAATGTGCTGTACAAAGAAAGGATTCTTACGTTGCCAGAGTAATAGCTGCAATTGTGTAAATAGCCTATGTACCAGGCTGGAGGTTTTAATAGGTCCAGCGCACCCAAGGTATTTTAAGACGTTCACAACATAACAAGAATCTGAAATTAAATTAAATGTAAATGGACAGGATTTAAACACCTCAACCACGATTGCTAGCTCCACTTGCTGAGGAGCTCCAGGAGAAAACTGATATTTAACAGGTTCTGCGGAGTCCACCATGTAAGCACCACAGCCAGTCTTAGATCCTTCTGTAAATATAACACTGGCTCCTGGAATGGGCCTTAAGGCAGTGATTTTTGGAAAGACTACTGGATGTTCTTTAAAAAAGGTCAACAGTGGATGCTTAGGAAAATGACAATTGATGCGCCCAGAATAGCAGCACCATAAAATAGCCCAATCATCAATAGTGGCACATAAAATATTAACTTGATTAGCATCATATGGGGTGACTATTACACACGGTGCAACTCCAAAATGCTGCAGGCAATTTTGAATGCCTTGCTGAGCAAGCAAAGCAACAGCATTAGGATAATATTCTATGTATTTCGTGGGGGAAAATCCTGGGATGAATCCAAAGTAATGGTCCTTCCTGCCACAAAATATCCCTGGGTTGTAGATTAGTGGGTAAAATGCATAAAGCAATATTCTTTTCAGCCTGTACCCATTTAAAAAGGTTTTAGATAATTTTTCCTCTACAAGAGAGAGTGCTTGTCGAGCTTCTCTGGTTAATTGTCTGGGAGAATCTAGAGCTACATCACCAAATAAAACAACATACAATGGTTTTGACTCATAATTTGCCATGCCCAAACGGCCCCTCATCCAATTTATATCTCCCAATAATTTTTGAAAATCATTTAATGTATGCAAATGATCTTTTCTTAATTCTACCTTTTGTGGTATAATTTGATTATATGTTATTTTAGACCTTAAATAATTTACTACCTCGTCTTGTTGAACCTTTTCTGGAGCTATACATAGACCCTTCCTTTGTAATACCCCCACCAAAATACCATATGCCTCATGCAAAGTTTGCTCTTTCTTCGCCACCAGGAGAATATCATCCATATAATGGAGACATTTCACAGTTGGAAAACGAGCCCATAAGGGCTCCAAAGCAGCAGCTACAAATAATTGACACATACTAGGACTATTGGCCATACCCTGAGGTAGGACAATCCATTGATATCTTTTATCAGGTTCCTCATGGTTGACTGATGGTAAGGTAAAGGCAAATCTTTCACTGTCCTTGCTATTTAAAGGAATGGAAAAGAAACAATCTTTTATGTCTGCTACTATAATGGGCCAACTCTCTGGTAATGCAGATAGCAAGGGGAGGCCCCATAATTTTCATCTGTGCATTTATAGCGTGAAGATCATGTAATAATCCCCATTTTCCAGACTTCTTTTTTATAACAGAAATAGGAGTATTCCAAGGGGAGAGGGAGGGTTCTATATGCCCTTCCTCTAGCTGTTCTTGCACTAACTGATGGGCTGCTTGTAGTTTTTCGGAAGATAGTGGCCACTGAGGAACCCATACTGGCTCTTCTGTTTTCCAGGAAATGGGAATTCCTTCCTCAGTGGCCCCTAAGAAAAATCCAACCCTTGTCTAGGTTTTCTTGGTTTTGCCTCTATAGGATCCTTCTGTCCCTGCAAGAATTTTCCCAGGCCAAACTCAGGATGGCAGCCCATGCTTTTCATAATAGCTTGAGCCTCATCAGAATATTCATTACTTAACTTAAACCCCATAGATTTCATAATATCTCTTCCCCATAATGATACTGGGAGCTCTAGAACATATGGCTGCGTTTGTCTGGAGTGTCCTTCTTCATCTGGCCAAGTTAACAAGCTTGCACTAACATCAGGGGCTTTTGCATACCCCAGTCCTTGTAAAGTATGTGTAGAGGCCTGGAAGGGCCACCCACATGGCCAAACCTTGCTAGCTATAATACTTTTGTCCTCTCCAGTGTCCAAGAGCCCTGTAATCTTGGTGCCATTAAAAGTCAATTTTAACGTAGGCCTCTGATCTAAACTCAAAGACAGGAAGGTAAGATCCGTTCCTGAGGAGCCAAATCCTTGACTACCTCTCTCTCTGTTCCGTGCTGGAAATCTATCATGCAAGCTGGGCAGGATAACAAGCTGTGCAATTCGATCATCTGGAGATATGGCACTAACACCCTTGGGTGACTCCACCATAATTTTAATAATGCCTGTATAGTCTGGATCAATTATTCCAGGATAAACCCATAGGCCTCTCAAAGTAGTAGATGACCTGCCTATCAATAACCCTTCTGTGCCTGGTTGGAGAGGGCCTTGAAAGTCAGAGTCTATCGTTTGAATTCCCATTTGAGGGGTTAGTATGAGCCTGGTGGTGGCACGGAGGTCCAATTCTGCTGAACCCGCAGTGGCTCTCCGCGGTTCTGTGGGTGTCTGAATGTCGGCCATTGCTCCAGTTTCCCTTCCTGTACCTGCTCCTCCATTGCCCCATATATTTGAGGGCCCTGAGGCCGAGGGCCCCCGCTGTCTGTCTTTTGAACTAGCATTAGGTTCAAGGGGTCGTCTGTTGATATCCTTGATGGGTCTGCATTCATTAACCCAATGCTTTCCTTTCTTGCATTTGGGGCATATCCCTGGATTTGGATTCTGGCTAATTCCTGGTCTCTGGGTATTCCCCTGCTGAGCATTTCCTCCTTGAGGGCAGTTGTGCTTAATGTGGCCTGGCTTACCACATCGAAAGCAAGTTCCTGCATTGCCCCCATTTTTGCTCAATCTAAGTACTGCAGCTGCCAGTCCGACATTGGTTAATGAACCTCCTAATTCTCTACATGCTCTCATCCAGACTTCTAATCCTCTATTTTTATATGGTGTGATAGCCACTCTGCACTTCTGGGTACATTGTTCATACACTAGCTGCTTTACAAACGGCATAGCGGTGTCCGGGTCACCAAAGATCTTTCCTGCCGCTTCTAGCATCCTAGCCACATAATCAGAAAAAGGCTCCATAGGTCCTTGAAGGATCTTACTCAAATTACCAATTACCTCCCCTTTATTAGGTAAGGTCTTCCATGCTCTTGTGGTAATGTTATTAATCTGATCATACACTTGAGGAGGATATCCATTTTGCTGGTTGACAAACCTGCCTTGTCCAAGCAACATATCTGTGTCCCAGACTGTTTGTGCCTCTCCAGCTGCTAGATTTATTGTAGCCTGAGCATTGGCCAATTCAATTAAAAGAGCTTTCCAATCTAGATACTGGCCAGGGGACAAACATGCTCGTGCTAGGTTCATCCAATCAGCTGGAGTCATGGCATATCTATGTAGAGCTTCCACGTGGGCCACCGTAAACGTGGCTGTAGTGCCATAAGTCCGGACAGATTCTGCCAATGTCTTGATGACCTTAAAATCCAAAGGCTCATGGAATCAATTGCCTTATGGATCCTGAAATACAGGAAATGCTGAGGCCGTCATCATTTCTGCCCTGACTTCTCTCCATACCTTAGGATTGAAAGAAATCCCTCCCTCAGATCCTATAACCTCTGGATACGGGGGCAGAGCTGAAGGGGTTACAGTCCTGCAGATGCCTTTAGATGTCTTATTTTTCTCTCCATTTCCCTTTTTCTTGGAGATTTTCATTCTTTTTAATGTTTTCCTTAGGGTTTCTCTATCTTCTTCATCCGTTTCTGTCTCTGTGTCTGGTGTCTCTGGGTCTGGCTCTGTCTCTGAGCTCGAGGAGACAGAAGAGTCTGATTCCTCCAATTCTGACAGGCTGGGATATAATCGACCCTTTTGCTTTTCCTGGGCCCTTTTCTTCTTCCCTCTACCTGAATCTATATCAGATGCCACATCAGACTTTGCCCTTTTAGAGGCTGCCGTTTCTGAAGCTGCCCTCTCTGAGCGTTCCTCCTGTAATATCTCTAAGGCTGCTTGGCCATTTTCTACTGCTTCACTGCACTTTCGATCCCCGAGGCAGCTTTTCACTAATTCCCAGATAGGTCTTACTCCAGCCTTAAGCGTTCCCTGTTCTGCAGCAAACTCAAGGTCTCTACCTAGCTTTTCCCATGACAGAGTTGTGAGCTTCCCGGAGACTGCAAACCAAGGTGCAGTGGTATCACCTTCCTCCAGGAACCTCCCTAAGGTACTTTTCTTAAATTTTAGATTTTTTGAATGGAGCAGCTCGTTCAAAGCCAGAAAAATGGGGTGAGAAGGAGAATTCCCTATGTCTATTCACTGAGGATTCTCAATACACTCCCTACAGCAATAAGTAAAAATGATGGACCAGAACACTATATTCAAGAGTACCCAAGCTGCTAAGAACAAGTAATAATCCATCAACAGTATTTAGCAATTTTACTTTCAGTTCGTCGGGCTAGCGAATGAATGTCCTCTACAGACTTGTCCACGCTAGTCGCAGCTCTACTTTCACTTTCGATTTGTCCGCTCTAGTCGGGGCTCTAATTCCCCCGCTCTCCCTTTGTTTACAGGCGAGAGCAAATAACCCGTTTTGGTCACAGATCCCCAATCTTACCTTGAGGACTTACCGGTGCACCCCCTGACTGCTGCAAGTTCTGGGCTCCAGGGAGAGGAGAGGAGAATCCCCATACGGGCCACCACTTGTCTCGACCGCCTTGACCAGCAAGGAAGACGCAACACTGGAGCTCTTCTTGCAAGCAGTTTACTCAGGACCTTGTTACAATAGTTTCTCTCCCTGGGCAAGTTCCTCCCAGCCCTTAAGTAGCCCTGGGCAGCCAATCTTCCGCTTAAACGCAAGCAGCTTACAATCATCGCGTGATCCTGGCCTTAGCAAAATAAGGTGTTGTTTACCACTGAGAGCATTCGCTTTCGGGATCGGGGAAGGCTGAAGCCGGCACCATCTTTTAGGTGCGGCTCCATGCAGCTCTCTGCAGGAGAAGCCCACAAAATGGGAAGGAATCTTTGCCAGCTCTATGGCTTACAGGATTAATATCCAGAAAATACAAAGAACTCAAAAAACAGAGGCAGCTCCGTTCAAGAGGTTGTGCCTGAATAAACAAATATTTTTTGTTTAAAGGAGAGAAAAAGACAAAACTTGCTCAAAAAGTAACTTGAAAATGTCTTTCTGCAGTAGTTATTTGTAAAATGCACATCAAAGCACTGCTTAAATTTCTTATTACCCCTGACAGAAGGACAAACATTAAAATGACAACAAACAGGTAATGTCAGAAAGGGTGAAGGGAAAAGGCAACACTCATTTACTCTTGGTAGGTTTGCTAAGTTGTACAACTCTACAAAACGGTATGGATAATTTTCAAAAAGCTGACAGTAAATCTAGCATATGAAGTAACTGTACCACTGCATGTAACGTACCCAAAGGAAATGACTTTCTATTCAAGGACATTTTCTAGATAATGTTTTCTGTTGCTCTATTTACAGTAGCTTCAAAGTGTAAACTACCTTAATACTCTTCAACTGACGAATGTGGATAACCAAAGTGTGTTTAATATGTCCTATGGAACATGATTCAGGTGTAAATAAAAATGGAATCTTGAAATTTGCTGGTAAATGATATGAAGCAAGAAATATCATATTGAGTGAGATAACTCAGATCAAGATGCCCCAAACATCACATTTTCTTTCTCCTCTAATTTCTAACTCCAAATCCACAGATCTGAGAATATAATATTGGGTAAACAAAGACATCAAGGCAGTGTAAAGGGACCATATACAATTTGGGACTTAGGATTAAGAAGTTCACGTGGATTAATGGTTTTATAAAGATGAAAACACAATCATGGGGCCAAGGTTTTAAGTGGGGAGTGGGAGATAATTAATACAATTGGGAACAGGGCAGGAGGGTGAAATAAGAGCAAAGACATTTGATGAATCATTAAGGGGAAATATTTAAATCTATTTTAAATTTTATTTTGTATTTATATTTTATATTTACCTAAGTTATGCTCAAAGCTTATGAATGAGCATAGACATTTCTGTCTTAAAATATCTAAGCTTGCCTAGACTGATAGACTCCCCACAGGAATGATAGACAAGAAATAGGTAATATCAAGAATGAGAAAACTTCTTCTGAATGATTGGTCAGGTTAGCAAACTTACTGCTAAAGAAATATAAAATCTCTATTCTGAACTTGGTTGCATCTCAGAGGCTGTGAGTGTGTCCATATGGCTGAAGTTACTGTACAGTTAAGATACAGGACTCACATAATTTAACTGGATCTAAGATCCTAAATTTTCTTTCTTGTCACTTCTCTCTCCTGTTCCAGAAAATAGTATACTATTTAGGATGCTAAGGAGGAGAAACAAGTGGTTAGAAGCATTGCAAAATAAGCAAAAAAAGATACAAGAAGTGACTCTCATGTGTTGTTAGCAACCAATAATTGTCTGGACCTTAGGACCACAACCACTCATCAGGCAGGAAAATATTCCTGATACTAGAAACTTTGTCACGTGCCCAAGGTTAGTGAAGTCACAGATTTTAGAAAAGTTTCTACTACTGCAATTTTGCTAGACCAGCTCAATCCCTTCATTTATCTTTATAACCAGAAATAAGTTTAGGTAGATCTGTATTCTGAGAAATCTTCTCTTTACAGCAAATGAAAACCACCAGAGAAATCCACACCTGGAAACAAGGTGGAGAAACAGATGGTGGGAGCCAGGTCCCAATATATCTCAGCTTCTGCCTCTAGGGATCAGGGAATGTCACTGAAGAG
The DNA here is from genome assembly GCF_982192425.1 of Myodes glareolus. Classification (NCBI taxonomy): domain Eukaryota; kingdom Metazoa; phylum Chordata; class Mammalia; order Rodentia; family Cricetidae; genus Myodes; species Myodes glareolus. Next base: position 123,989,994 of record NC_142053.1, read on the forward strand.
GTTATAGAAAGACACGAAAAGCCAGAACACCAAGAATTCTGCTGTGACACTTTCTCTGCTAGATACTGTAGAATTAAAATGGAAAAATGTGAATATCAACAGCAATGTTAACATGGAAGGGGAAATTTATAGAGTCCCAGCCCAGTGCAATAACCACAAATATCTAATTAGTGTGTAAATAGGGAGAATTAGCCTTGCCCAGGGCAGAATGGCCCTGTGGTTAGTTGTTTGATGCCTAGTAGCAAGCCTTGAAAGCATATAAACTTAAAGAAAAAATGGTACTCATCAGCTTGTGTGTGTACATCCACATGCATATGTATGTATCAATAATAACCAAATTATTACTGCTGGTTACAATCATACAAGATATTTTAAGCAGGGTACGTGTGAAGGGCTCAAGGAAGAAAAAGAAGGAAAATGATGCAATTGATGACAACTGAAAACAATAAAATATATTAAAACAGCACCTGACATATAAAGAACACATTGACATTTGAGTTTGGATTTTCTTTCTAATACCACAGAACACTGTACTTCATATATTTTGCATCAGGTCAATATGATACTTGACTATGACTCATTTGAGTCTTCTCAATATTAACTATGTTATTTTTGTCTTAGGTGAGGACTATTTGCTTTTTATTTTTCATTACATGTATTAAAGATTGTTTAGGGCATTTCCATATATATATATATATATATATATATATGTATATATATAGTTTCAATAGAGTAACTCTTCAAAACAGCTTTTCCTCAAAGTTATGGCATATGAATCTAGGGTCTGCCACATTTACTTTTGCAAAGAAAAATAGATAGAAGAAGAAACAAAAGAAAGCATGAATAAATTCATTGTTTTATCTTTGGGATCTTTGAATCTAAGGTCCAACTTGAAAAGTAAATGAATATCGTTTCATGTGTTTAAAGATGTATTTGTCATGGAAGATAATGTTTAAGTTTTCTCCTTCTAGAAAAACCTTAGTTCAATGTTTGTTATCAGATGGAGAGAAGACTCTGAGAATGCAGTGTGCTCTTAGAGAAGGATTTTATGTGTAAACATCCTGGGTACTTTATTCTGTGACCATGGAATAGTTACTATTCTTGGTTGAATCCTGAATAAAAGATCAAAATAAGATGTTAAGGATCATCACTCATAAGATTAACATAAAATAAAAATCAATAGAATGTGAAAGAAATGAAAAAATGGTTCACAGTGTTCAAAATAAACAAATATATTTACCAGACATTCATTTGAATAGTAAAATCTTGCTTCTTTAATTTTAAGATACTATATTATAACCACACCAATTGCTCCATATATTTACTCCTTCTGAACCATTCCACAGTCTCTGCCATTATTTAGGAATTATTTTAAAGTAATTGTTATCATATTCAAATTTGTGCTAATTTGATGAACTCATGTGACTGTTGGTAAGTATATCTTAAAGCAAGGGAACTGGAATGAATGAATTTATATAGTGTTCCATAAAGCTTTTCAGAAAACAAAACCCTTAACTAAGTTTGTGCATATGTGTATACACAAACAAAGACACAGACATTTTACCAGCACATTAATGTCAGAGAAGAGAGTAAGACAGAGGAAGAAGAAAATATTTACAAACTGTCCTGACTTGACCTCAACCTGAACAAATGAGGCAAATTGCTTAGGATTTAATATGAAGCCAAAGGCAAAGGGAACTGTTGATATTGGGGACTCTGAGGTGATTTGTCACTCAACTAAAAATAAAGAAATTTTCAGTTTCTCATGGCTGATTCAACTTTGTATTCTAATGATCAGTATGCTTTTATAAAAGAATTTGTGTCTTATTTTATAACTCATTGAGCCTAAAGTATGGATATCAATTTGGGAAATTAAAACGATACTCTATAATGGAAAGTGTAAAGGAGGCAGTTGTCAGTGGGTACCTAGAATTATCTTGACAAGCACAAGGAAATACATCATTAATCATAGACACATTTTTGATGGGAAACCAATAACGACAATCAAAAATGTCAGAGTCATTTTCCATTATACTAAATCTATTTCCAGTTGAACCGTAGGTCTTTTTTTAAATTTTAATTAATTTATTTATTAAAAATTTCCACCTCTTCTGGGCCTCACTTTTCGCTCCCCCTCCCTCCCCACCTCCCCCTCCCTCTATAGTCCTAAGAGCAGTCAGGATTCCCTGCCACTTGGGAAGTTCAAGGTCCTCCCCCTTCCATCCAGGTCTATAAAGGTGAGCAACCAAACAAACCAGGCTCCCACAAAGCCAGTCCATGCAGTAGAATCAAAACCCAGTGCCATTGTCTTTGGCTTCACAGTCAGCCTTCATTGCCAGCCACGTTCAGAGTGTCCATTTTGATCACATGCTTCATCACTCTGAGTCCAGCTGGCCTTGGTGAGCTCCCATTAGATCAGTCCCTCCATCTCAGTGGGTGGACGCAGCCCAGTGATCCTGACTTGCTCACATTCTCCCTCCTTCTGCTCCTCATTTGGACCTAGGGAGCTAAGTTCAGTGCTCCAATGTGTGTCTCTGTCTCTACCTCTATTCATTGCCAGATGAAGGTTCTATGGTGATATGCAAGATATTCATCAGTATGGCTATGGGACAAGGCCAGTTCAGGCACCGTCTCCTCTGCTGCCCAAGGAACACTCTGGAGACCTCTTCTTGGACCTGGGAACCCCTCTAGAATCAAGTCTCTTGCAAACACAAAAATGGCTCTCTTAATTAAGATATTTACTTCCCTGCTCCCATATCCATCCTTCCTCCATCCCACCCATCCCATTCCCCCAAGCTTTCCAGAATTCTCCCCTTCTCCCTTCTCTCTACCCATCTCCCCTTACATCCAGGCCCCACCCCACGCCCGTGCACCCAAGTTTTGCCTGGCAATCTTGTCTACTTCCAATATCCAGGAGGATAACTATATGATTTTCTTCAGGTTCACCTTCTTATTTAGCTTCTGTAGGATCACAAATTATAGGCTCAAAGACCTTTAATTATGGCTAGAATCCACTTATGAATGAGTACATACCATATTCCTCTTTTTGGGTCTGGGTTACCTCACTCAGTAAAGCATTTTCTATTTCCATTCATTTGCATGCAAAATTCAAGATGTCATTATTTTTTAACACTGAGTAGTATTCTAATGTGTATATAAACCACACTTTCTTTATCCATTCTTCTATTGAGGGGCACCTAGGTTGTTTCCAGGTTCTGGCTATTACAAATAGTGCTGCTATGAACATAGTTGAACAAATGCTTTTGTAGTATGATAGGGAACCTCTTGGGTATAGTCCCAAGAGTGGAATTGCTGGGTCCTGAGGGAGGTTGACTCCTAGTTTCCTGGAAACAGCCACACTGCTTTCAAAAGTGGCTGCACAAGTTTGCATTCCCACCAAAAATGGATGAGTGTTCCCCTTACTCCACATCCTCTCCAGCATAGGTTATCATTTGTGTTTTTGAGTTTAGCCATTCTGACAGGTATAAGATGGTATCTCAAAGTTGTTTTGATCTGCATTTCCCTGATTGCTAAGGAGGTTGAACATGACATTAAGTGTCTTTTGGCCATTCGAAGTTTTTCTGTTGAGAATTCTCTGTTCAGTTGAGTACCCCTTTTTTTTTCATTGGGATAATTAGTTTAGTGTCTAGTTTCTTGAGTTCTTTATATATTTAGGAGATCAGACCTTTGTCTGATAAGGGATTGGTGAAGATCTTCTCCCAGTCAGAGGGTAACCTTTTTGTCTTACTGACAGTGTCCTTGGCTTTACAGAAGCTTCTCAGTTTCAGGAGGTACCATTTATTCATTGTTCCTCTTATTGTCTGTGCTACTGGGGTTCTACCTAGGAAGTGGTCTCCTGTGTCCATGTCTTGTAGACTACTTCCCACTTCCTCTTCTATCAGGTTCAATGTGGTCAGATTAATATTGAGGTCTTTAATCCATTTGGACTTGATTTTTGTGCATGGTGATAGATAGAGATCTTCTTTCATTCTTCTACAGGTTGACATCCAGTTATGCCAGCACCATTTGTTAAAGATGCTTTCTTACTTCCATTGTATCTTTTTAGCTCCCTTGTCAAAAATCAGGTGCTCATAGGTTTGTGGGTTAATATCCGGGTCTTCTATTCGACTCCATAGGTTGACTTCTCTGTTCTTATGCCAGTACCAAACTGTTTTTAATACTGTTGCTCTGTAATAGAGTTTGAAGTCAGGGATGGCAATGCCTCCAGAAGGTCCTTTATTGTATAAGATTGTTTTGGCTATCCTGGGATTTTTGTTTTTCCATATAAAGTTGATTATTATTCTCTCAAGGTCTGTGAAGAATTTTGATGGGGATTGTATTAAATCTATAGATTGCTTTTGGTAGAATTGCCATTTTTACTATTTTGCTCCTCTTTATCCAAGAGCAAGGGAGATCTTTCCATTTTCTGGTATCCTCCCCAGTTTCTTTCTTCAAAGACTTAAAGTTCTTGTCAAATATGTCTTTCACTTCCCTTTGTAGAGTTTCCCCAAGATACTTTATGCTCTTTGTGGCTATCGTGAAAGGTGATGCTTCTCTGATTTCCCTCTCTGATTCTTTAACCTTTGTGTATAGGAGGGCAACTGATTTTTTGGAGTTGATCTTGTATCCTGCCACATTACTATAGGTGTTTATCAGCAGTAGAAGCTCTTTGGTAGAGTTTTTGGGGTCGCTTCTGTACACTATCATATCATTTGCAAATAACAAAAGTTTATCTTCTTCCTTTCCAATTCGAATCCCCTTGATCCCCTTATGTTGTCTCGACGCAAAAATTCTCAATAAAATACTGGCAAACCAAATCCAAGAACACATTAGAAAAATTATCCATTATGATCAAGTAGGCTTCATCCCAGAGATGCAGGGCTGGTTCAACATACGCAAATCTATCAATGTAATCCATCATATAAATAAACTGAAAGAAAAAACTTATGATCATTTCATTAGATGTTGAAAAAGCATTTGACAAAATTCAACACCCCTTTATGATAAAGGTGTTGGAGAGATTCGGGATACAAGAATCATACCTAAAGATAATAAAAGCTATTTACAGCAAGCCAACAGCTAACATCAAATTAAATGGAGCAAAACTCAAAACTAATCCACTAAAATCAGGAACACGACAAAGTTGTCCATTCTCTCCATACCTCTTCAATATAGTGCTTGAAGTTCTAGCAATAGCAATAAAACCATAGATCTGAAACATTTTGAACTGATCAGGTTAGAGTCTATGAACATGGAAATTGACCTTAGGAAATCATTTAGAGAAAACATCATTGAATGAATATTTTATTCTATGATCTCCAGTGAGGTGGAGAGAAGTAAATTTTAGCAACCTTTTAATATTAGGGACTTCAAGGTATAGTGGTGAAGTAATAACCACAGAATGAATATGCTTTTACTCCAGCAAGGACAGTGTGAATGCCCAGGGCATATTCTTGCCATACAGAAGAGGAAAGATGATGGAAAGAGAAAATAATAAAATAAATCTATTCCAATTTGATGTTTACCTGAATGGATGGCGATAATTGAATTTGATGATATAGGAATCCTAAACTAAAGGCACTGCTTGTGGTTGGGTATTCTATTTTCCACTCAACTGAAACTTAAAGAGCAATGATTTTTGGAGTCATCATAGTTGATTCATTTTGTGGATATTTATAACAGAGTGCATAACAGACAAAAACATTTTTATAAATTATTAGGGTCTAAAGTTGGTTATTAATTTGTGAATTTAAAAAAAAGCAAGATTTTTCATTAAGAATGTTAGGGAGCATATTGCTAATGGATATTCTTTACATTTTTGTACGTGGGATTTAGGAGAATGTTTCACTTGAAGCTTTAAAATTTTGAATAAAATAGAGGAAAACTGCTTTAGAAAAATTATCATTCTGCACTGCCCTATGATGCAGAAAGAGGAGGTGGGCAGAGGGAAAGAGGTAAAGTTGATTAAAATTTAGATATTTGGAGGTTGATATACATGAAAGAAATACATGATAGAAAGTTCATATATTGATACCATATGTAAATACATTATTTATAACAACACACGTATTCAGAATTTTAAGCACATTATTTATAACAACATATGTATTCAAAATGTATAGTGATATTCCTGATAGCATTAGTAAAAAATACAGCTAATATAAAGGAGTAAGGATTTGATCAGAGGACTATAGAAAATAATGAAATGAGGCAATCATTCAACGAGTCACTTTACTTCTTCTGAGAATATAAGATAAAACTCCCAGTGGAAGGCATAAAAATGTGTTACAATATATCTGTGCCCAGTGACTGAACCCTGGCAAAATGGTGGAGGCAATAGTGAAATAGGCGCCCGCCTCTTTTCATATTGATCCTTAACATCAAGCCAAGAAATACAGCAGCTGAATTCTTGCAAAACAGTAGTCAGTCAATCATCTACTTAGATTGAAAAAGTAAACAAACAAAGGAGCATGTCATCAGTCTGTAATTGGATTATAAAGTGGATTTTCCACTCATTCTTACTGACTGGTAACAGAAAACAAAAATTACACAAAGAAAGAATGAAAACTACTGTCCATTGCACTTTTGTTTTTATACTTCTAGAATTTGGAGAAAACGCACATTCTGAGTGTCGCCAAAGAGAGGAGTGGGTCTTGCAGCTGGTTGGAACGATTTTGTTGAAGAATTTATGTGTCTCAAGGGCCCAGGTCCCTGAATGTGAATCTACAGAATGCATCAGTATTTCACATTTCATCCCATACTCCACAATAATTTCTTTTTCATTTTTTAAAAAATGGTTTGTCATAGATATCTCCAGCAACATGCTTTTTAAAAATTGTTGACAATGTCCCACATGTGTAAAACATTCTGAAAATTCTTCTCATTGGTATCATTCCTATCTTGTCAAGTCTCCCCTTTGCCTAACACGTGCTTTTTACAGAATTATTTATTTTAGTTTTGTTTGTGGCCTTATGAATTTAAGCAGGGCTATATTATTCCCTTAGCTTTGGAACTGATGCTTAGTCCCTAATGGCCTCACAAGTAGGAAGAACAGGGCTGGGCAATGTCCTTCCTAACCCAAACTTTCATTGAACCATAGTTTAGAAATGAAATATGTAATCCCATGAGGCACGTCATCTTTCATAGCCTCTAGTACCCAAGAAATTGTGAGTTTATGTCTAGTGTAAGGAAACATGCCAGTTGATAATGAATATCCAGAATACATGACAAGTTTAAAACAAAAAGTATCAAAAAAGTGACAGTCCATCAAAATGGGTGAGGTAACTGGAGAGAGAGAGAGAGAGAGAGAGAGAGAGAGAGAGAGAGAGAGAGAGAGAGAGAGAGAGATTGAAGAAGGAGACCAGAGATATCTTTTGTTGGTATTTCAAAATTGTATAGCAACTCTGGAAACTGTGGAGAATACACAGTTTTCTGAAAGTAAATATGTACCTTGCGACTCAGTTATACAGCTCCTTGGAAAATGCCTAAATGACTTGATATTCTATTCCACAGGTATTTTTTCATTCATGTTCATTGCTACTCTATTCACAACAGTTAGGAAACAGAAACTACCTAAATGTTATACAGCTGTCTAATGGATAAAGAAATAGTGAATAGTGATACAGGTACACCATGTTATAACTATTCCATTGTAAAGAAAATTGAATTCATGATATTTGCAGGCAAATGTCAGGCACCATAAAAGTTCCTACTCAGTGAGATATAAAAAGACAAATGTGGCATGTCAGGTCTCTTCTGTTATCCCCAGCTCCAAAACTCATGCCATGGTTTTAAATGAATCATATATGATATATTCAGATGCATTTTGACCTTTACCCACAAGTACAGTTCTGAAGGTAAAACGATTGCTTAAATACTCTCACGTGAAGTTATTACTTTCTGACAGGAATGCTCAATTAATCATCTCAACAGAATCTGACACTTAGTCTAACCGAATTAGTTTAGGGATATGAGATTATATACTATTCAGCAGGGTAAGAGGAAATAATGGACAGATGCAGGTTGTTGTGGTGCAGAATCATTGGTTGATTCCATGAAACTTCCTCTAACTAGTTGTTTATCAGCTAGTTTGTTTGTCAGTTCAGTTCCTTCACAACCAATATCCTACTTTAAGCTACTGCAGAAGAGCAAAGACAGGCACCACCATGGTAAAATTTCTGCTGCTGACCTTGGCATTTGGTCTGGCACATGCTCATGCTGGGGCAAATTCATTTGGTCTGCACATAGGTTTGATGTTCTTCAATAGCTTAATTCTGTGGATCTGTTGTGTCATTCAGTTTGTTCATACAAGTCGATATTCATGTAAAAACATTTCTGACTTTCACTCATATTCACTTTTCCAACCAGATTTCTCAAAGATGAAACAATTGAAATAAGGAAACTATGGACTGAATTTCAGAGCTTAAGAGACCTAAACATGGGTAGTTCCAAAAGGTCTCAGGTACCAAATGCTATGTATATCGAGTCATTGTATTACCCTGTTACTCGACATACCTTGAAGCATAATTTTTAACTAATAAAATATTATTTATTTTATATTTCTAGTTAGTTTATGTATTTCCAAAGATTGGGATAAGAGATGTGAGTACCAAGTTACATACCAATGGACTTTGTTATTTTTTTCAGCTTGAAGGAAAGTAGGTTACCATTGCCATCGCTGCTGACAATGTTGACAAGATAGAGAAAGGAGAACCTCTGAGAATCTTTGTTCATGAACTTACTTGTAGTGAGGCATGTAGTAAAATGGGAGTCACATTTTATGTCAAGTAAGCAAATTGTCAAACATGTAAACTGAGCAGACTGTTTACATTTCACAGATTTTATGTTGTTTAACTTACAGGTGAATGTTCTTTTTCTGGTAAGAAATGGAAAACCTCATCTTCAGAAATGTATTTATGTTATTCCATGATGGGCTAAGTCTGGACACCATACAGAAATTAGACACTGTCGTCAATTCCATGAGGGTTTCCTGAGAAATCCCTGTTGCTGGAGGCTTGTGATTGAATTTCATGTCTTATTATTAGGTGCAAACAACTGTAAAAAATTCATTTCTAGTAAGTTGAGATGTATGTGTGAGCAATTGGGAAAAACCGTACATGTTATTTTATTTAAGCATTGATGCCATAAAAAGTCTTCCACAAACAGGTCAGTAAAATCTTATTTTCAAATTCATGTCTCTGATGTTCTAGTTTCAAAGACTGTCTCTGACATTTGAGTGACTATGCTCAACGAAAGAGTGTATGTATAGCACTAAGCTTAAAATACTTACAACCATTTCTGCCACCATTGTAGCTTTAGGTTAGACATAAAAGCACCTAAAACACATTCATAAAATCCTGTGTACATATTATTGTTGGACTAGAACAAGAGAATTAAAATATTGAAATTCATACTAAGTGAATATTCAAAACTAAGTGAAATTTGGACAAGGAAGAAAATAGAATCTTCATAGCACTTGGGAAAATTGCCACAAATAAAGTAATTCATATGTATGATTACAAACAGGATGATATTTTCTGAACAAGAATTATGAAAAGTAAGATAAGCAGAGATACATCCCGTCTAGCTTTGAACACTGTTCAGAGACACTAAATTATCAAGCTAATTATAACACTTGAAGATCGTTAATATGAATTCAAAAGATATGAACAGTAAGCAATATTTGTCTGTTTGATTTTTAGTACAAATAGCCAATGCTCAAAGATCAAAGATGTTGGGTATAGACAAGAAGATGGCAACTACAGAGCCCAGTTAAGTATGGGATCTGGAAGCTTCCTTAAAGAACAAAATCATTATATGTGGGTGAGCACATTCATGCTGACACCTCAGCCACCCATAGGTACATAAACATGGAACAATTTTTGGTTACGTGAAAATTTATTAATCCTTTCAATGAACTGAGATATGCTACAAAGTCATAGTACTTTCTAGGTCATCTTAGTTTACATGAAGAAAACCAACATTACCTGAAGATACCATTAATGCTAAGAAAATATCTCCAAATAGTTCTCTACATGGAAATTTATTTCTAGATAATATTCAGTGTTTTTTTCTTTCATACAGTATTTCGGTTTGTTATTGGATAGGCCTGTCACTCACTAATTGGTCTCAATGGCCTCAAACATCTTTGCAAACTTAATGCCTCAAGCAAACAAGTACTTATATTAGAGTCCTTATCTAACATTCCAGATTTATGGAAAATTTAAATTAATGGTGCTATTTTAAAGTTCCCTTTTCTCATATTTTTAGAGATCACAACATTTGGACCATTGGATCATAGAATTTAATTTTCAAAAGCAATTAGGGGAAATTCTGTTTATGAATTTCAGATTGACTATTTTAATTTTGTAAAAATACTAAAACAATAGCAACATTATTCAACTAAATTATAAACAGTATAAATTTGGTTGATCTTAAATGAAGAGGGGATACATTCTTCTGGTGAGTGAAATGCTTTCCTAACCTTGCATAGATATTAAAAAGCAGTCCTGTAATAGAAAATGATCATTTTCCATAAAAATCTTTTATCATTTAATCAGTGTCAGTCAGTAGAAATATCACACACAAACAAACACACACATATACACAAACATGCACAAACACACCCATACACTCACACAGAGGTATCCACACATAGAAACACTCACACACAGAGAGTCAAACATACATCCTTAATATGATTTTTGAAAATTTAAAATGCTCATTCTTACATTTTTCCCATCAATAATCTTACAAAATGAAAATTTTTGTGCATATTTCTAATTAGTATGGTCTCTTTTGCATATATATCCACTTGTCCATCAAATATTACCATGGTGTGACACTATTTATTTATTTATTTGTTTGTTTCTTTGTTTATTTATTTTGTGAGACCAGATTTCTCTGTAGCTTTGGAGCCTGTCCTGGAAGTAATTCTTTTAGACCAGGCTGGCCTTGAACTCACCAATATCTGCATGCTTCTGCCTCCTGAGTGCTGGGTTTAAAGGCCTGCACCCCCCCAACACCAGTCTTGACACCAAAGTTTTATACTTTCAAAAAATTGACAAGTGACCTTTTGGATCTTGTTAAAACAGAAAGCATACCTAGAAGAGTTACCCCCACAGGTCTTGACACAAGGAATTCAGAGAAAAAGGAAAGTGTCTGTACATAGGACTCACTATCAGGTTTAAATAGTGTAAAATATGATCACTGTATTATGTTTGGATATGTAAAATCAATGGCTATAGAAATATCTTTGCACACATACGTCATATGATAGCGAATCAGGGATGATTGCTACAATCGGGATCAAGATTAATGTTTAGTCAACAGGTGATATCAAACAAAGTAGAAAAATGAGTGACACTGAGTTTTTAATTATTTCCATTATTATACATGACAGAGACAACATATTTAAACCTGTGCATGGAACATCAGAGAACATAATCTTTACCAATGTGGATGTCAATAGAGTTGGCCAGAAAACAAATTTGATTTTTGTTGTTGATAAGAATGGTAGTGGTTTCTCTGAAATGGTAACAAAAGTATCACCCTGCAAATGAGGATTAAGTCAGATTCATCCTCCAAATATAGTATCATGGTATTTCTATACCCCTGTCCACTAAATAACAATCTGATTGTTTTGTAGATCTAATTTACATTATATTGTAATTTGAATAGCATGATCACTGAAGACTAGGGCTGACCGGGATGGTATTGGAAGACTTTATGTTCATGTTTCCTCTCTAGAAAGAATAGAATAAATATTATTTTTCCAAAGTTCAGACCATTTTTGAGTGTCATTTGATCAAGCACAAAATTAAACCATGAAGTCTAGAGTGTAGACTTGGGAGAAATGTGAAGGTTCCATTGATAGGCTTTCGTGATTCTCTTGTGTTATGTTTTTGAAAGTGGTTAGGATTGAGATGAGTGAATTCTCTAGAAAAGTAGTTTATATTTTTTTTGGTGCATCATGAAACACTGAAAAGTGATGTCATATCACCATATAAATGTCATGAAATGTGTCCATGGAACTTGGGGAAAATTTATCATTGTCTGTATTGATCCACCCAGGGTAGAGGAAATTGGAGCAGTTGGCATTTTTCCATTGCATATGATGGAAGGACACTAAGGAAGCAATGTTAATTCTGCAGAATTCTACTGGACATGTCTCTGACATTGGCATTCATTCAATGTAGGAAAAGGTCTAACTTTGATTCCTGAACAATATGAAAAACTTGAGGAATTTGCTAAGGAAAAGAACTTTCCACCAGAAAACATTCAAGATATTCTGGCTACAGGTAACATATTTGAGTATTTTCTTCACCAAATCATTTATAAATATGTATATAGACTTACTGAGTTTATCTGTCTATCCATCTATCATTTATCTACCTACTTACCAATTCAGTAAGATACCTGATTCGGATTATATCTTAGTCGTATGCTAGCTTTCTGTTGTTTTTCCAGCAATAATTCTTGGGAAAACTGCCCTCATTATCTAATGAGAACATTTATGTCACTCTTTACCCCACTTATGTTTCTTTACAGATTCTTTTCCTAAATAACTACCTTTTATAGGTAAGTAGAAACAGAAGCTATGCCTAAACATCTTGATATTTGAATGGATTTGTGCTTATTACATTAAAGTTTAGAGATAAGTATGTAAACAAGGAAAAGATAAACTCCAAACTATGCAAAATCAAAACTGGATATTATGTGTCTTTTAACGCAGAAAATCTTACAGTGATATAAATGACGCATAGAATATTTTTTATTTATAAAACAATATGAAAGATTTTATTCAAAATTGCTAATATTTTTGTTGTTTTTTCCTTTTTTATTACTTAAAAAAATACCAATCCAAATTCCTACTCCCTCCTCTCCTCATAGTCGCCTCCCTCTCCTTCCACAAACCCTCCTCCCATCTCTCCAACCCTAAGGGAGTGCCATGCACCCCACCCTGTGAAAAGTCCAAGGCCCTCCCTACTACGTCTAGGTTGAGCAAGGTTTACATCCAAAGAGAATAGGATCCCATGAAGCCTGTATATGAAAGTAGAGACACATCCCAGTGTCTGCCCCTCAGACTGCCCCTCAATATTCCCCAGCTGTCAACCCCCTTCCAAGGGGCTTGGTTGTCCCCATGCTTGTTCACCCCCAGTCCAGTTGGAGTTGGTGAGCTACCATTAGCTCAAGTAAACTGTCTCGTTGGATGACCCCCTCATGATCTTAAAGTCCTTGCTCATAGTCTCACTCCCTCCACTCTCCAATTGTATCTTAGGAGCTCAGTCCAGTGTTCCAATGTGGGTCATGGCCTCTGTTCCCATCTGTTGTTGGACAAAGGTTCTATGGTAACATTTTTATAATGAGGAATATTTCATCAAGAGAATGTTCTTTGTCATTTGAAAATTTTTACTATAGTTACGATTGTGGCATATTATTTGTCACAGACATGGTAAAAGCATGTTGATCTTTTCAGCCTTGATACTACCTCAAGTGAAGTGACAGACTTTGTTGACTCCCCATGGATGGCCTCACTCTACCTGAAGAGCTGATGGAGCAAATGGAAGGATTGAAGGGAGAGTGAACTGTGATTAGAATATCAAATAAGATTATTTTAAAAATAAAATATAAAAAGAATTCAACTCCAGTCATACTTTAGAGGGAAGCACTTTTTCTAACTGAACCATCCCAGTGCTCATGTGGGTTTGAATTTTAATTAGTAATGATACAACTCAGGACCAGTGATGTGATGTGATGTATGATGAAATAACTGCTACTTTCCTAAACCAGCATAGCCCCTAACAATAGCAGCAGCCAAAGAGCAAAAGCAACAAAACACATACACGCACGCACACATACACACACGCACACACACACACACACACACACACAAACAAACAAAAAAATTATGTGCTTATACCCACAGAAAATTGTATACTTCACCTCTCATGAAAAAAATCTTCTATTTTCAACACATTGGACCATTACAGAAAAACCACAATCAATCAGAAGACAGAGATGTGGAGCTTAGTCTCAATAAATATATGCAAAAACATCCCCATACCTAAGGTTCAGGGAACCTTGTGTAAGAGATGGCATAAAGATAGAAGGATCTAGAAGACCATGATGTTTGGTCTGAGATTCTATATCCTAGCAGTATCAGAAGCTACCCCCACAAAGTGTCATCTATTTGACGGCCTCAACAGCAGCAGAACAAGGAAGACAACAATAGGGATGCCAAAGTAGATATTGGGGAAATATCACGAGGTCTCAGCCCTACAGATATCACACACATGCAACTAATGAACATGAAGACTGGGAGATATTATCTTTCCATGGAGGAGTAGAATAATTGGTTATTCAATACCAAATGGTCAGCTTGTAAACATATAATTATCATTATTCAGACAGAGTAGGCTATCTTTATCAATTTGGAAAACATAGGAAAAAACATACACAAATATGTTAATAAGAACAATTCCTGCAAAAGAATCTATAAATATGGAAGAGAGTACTAAGGGCATATGGTGGTGTAATTCTATCATAATCTTAAAATGTAGACAGAATGATAAAACTTGCAATCTGGTACAGGTACAAAAATAGATGTATAGGCCAATAGAATCAAGTACACAACCCAGATTCAAGTACTCATTACTACAACAATATTGACCTTAAGTAAAGTCAAAACACCAAAGAAGCAACAAAAATATCAAATGGAAAAAAGAAAGTGTCAACTTGGGAGCTTAGGCCTCAGCCCCTGGCATCTATCCCAGGCTTGGTCTGGACTCCAAATCCCAGCAGGCCAGGTCCTGACCCCTCCCTGGGTGTGGGGTCAAGACCACTCCCCAGGGTATTTAAGTGATCCCCTGAAAGAGGTACATGTGGTCTCCCTTTCTTCCTCCTGGGGGTTGCATTTCCACACCTTCCCGGTTTCCCCATCAGGGCCACCTGAGAGTGCAGAAGTCTCATTAAACATGAATATTTCTTGACTTGGCTTGCTTTGATTTGGCTTGATTGGGAATTTTGCAGCGGCTAGGAGCTCACGTTAGGAAATATTCCTAACATTATGGAGGTTCCACCAAGCTAGGGCAGGCCCTTTCCAAGTGGAAGGCCATATATTGAAAGGCCCCTAGTCTACAATCTCGAGCTCTCTACACCACACTTAAAACCAGCTTCTGGGCTATAGAGGCTGTGTCTTGGTGTGTCCCTTTTCTTGTCTATGCTATATGGTTTTGGGGGGACCCATTCGTCCTTATTTTTGTCGTTTTCGGATTCCTGTTGAAGTTGTGAGCTCATGCCAGGAATTTGAGTCCCAGGTGGTGGTCAATCCTGTAGGATAACGCTTGACTGAGGCAGAGATCTGTTTGTCCTGGGATGCTGGGCATTCAATCTCCGCACCCCCTTTTGGACCTAAGAGCCATCTTGGTGGACACGCAAAAGTGGACTTAGGTCACATAGGTTGGCATAAACTCTAAAAAGGGCACTTCTAGTTCAAAGCCAGGTCTGCTGCTGCCCTTGTAAGCCTCTTACAAAAATCTTTTTAAATTGAGCCTGTCTGACACAAATGAACTGAACAAAACTTACATATAATTCCATGGTTTTTGGTCTCTGTGCTCTCACCCCCACTTCCCCTTAGTAGCCAGTGTCTCACAGCCCCCTACTGCTTGAGGCACTGGCTCCTCCCTCACTCCCTCAAGCCCTCACTTCCCAACCCCCTCCTGTAGAGCAACATTCTTTCCCCTCCCGTTCCCAATTTGGAGGTTCAAGGACAACTTCCACCTTCCCTTCCCCCTCCACTCCTGGACCCCTTGTGCTCACTGGGTTAGCACCTCCCATGCTCCCTTTTCTCTTCCAAATCTCTCTCAGATAGAAAAGCAGCTAGGTTCCTTTTCTACTAATTCTGCTTCCTCAGTCAGTACCAGATATTAGGAAAGAGTTAAAGAAAAGGTTGAGGATGGTGCCCAAACTCCTATACAGGAATTGGTGAAAATGGCCTTTAAAGCTTTTTTTTTTTTTTGAAAGTAAATTTTATTAAATTATAAAAGTTTCCATTTCCGCCCCTCTTCCCAACACCCTCCCACTCCCCCCACTCCCTCTCCTCCTCCCTCTTAGTCCCTTAGGGCAGTCAGGGTTTCCTGCCCTGTGGGAAGTTCAAGTTCCTCCCCCCTCCCTCCAGGACCAGGAAGGTGAGTATCCAAACAGACTGGATCCCCAAAATCCAGAATATGCAGAGGAAACAGGTCCCAGTATCATAGTCAATGGTTTTTCAGAAAGACTTCGGGCCAGCCACATTCAGAGAATCCGACCAAATTCCGAGAATCTGGTTAGATCACGTCCTCGTTCAGTCCCAGTCCAATTGGCCTTGGTAAACTCTCATTAGATCCGTTTCCTTGTATCAGTGGGTGATAGCATCCCTCGCAGTACTGATTTCGTTTTTCATGTTCTTCCTCCTTCTGCTCCTCAAGCCAGACCCAAAAAGAGGAACACGGTATGTATTCACTCATAAGTGGATTCTAACCATAATTAAAGGTCTTTGAGCCTATTATTCGTGATCCTAGAGAAGCTAAATAAGAAGATGAACCTGATGAAGATTATTTAGCTATCCACCAGGAGGTAGGAAATAGACAAGAGTCCCAGGTAACCTCGGGTGCATAGGGGGGTGGGAGGGTTAATGGAAGGGGAGAGGGTTAGAGAGAAGGGAGTAGGGGAGGAATGGGGAAAGCTCGGTGGCCTGGGATGGGGGGGGATGGAGGAAGGATGAATATGGGATCAGGGAACAATATATTTCAACTAAGGGAGTCATTTTAGGGTTTACAGGAGACTTGATTATATATGGGATCCCAGGTCCAAGGATAGATCCCCCAGATTGTTCTCTGGACAGAGGAGAGGGTGCCTGAATCGGCCGTGGCCCATAACCATACTGATGTATATTTTGCTTATCACCATAGATCCTTCATCTGGCGAAGGACGGCGATAAAGTCGGAGACCCACATTGGAGCACTGGACTGAGCCCCCCGAGGTCCTTTAAAGCTTTTAATGCCTGAGAGGAATCAGCTGAGTTCTCCCAACAGACAAAGCTACAACAATCTACAGGCCCAGGCTTTAGCAGCTGCCCTAAGATTGGCAGGTTAATTTTACCCATATGCCTACTCATAAAAAACTCTGTTATCCCTTAACACTTGTGGACACTTTTACAGGATGAATAGAAGCATTTCCGGTCTCCAGGAAAACAGCAGGTGTGATGGCTCAGGGTCCTGGAGCTCATGTCAGAAGCTCACAACATCTCCTGGACAATGGGACTCATCAAACAACAACTACACAAGCTCTCCATTGAACTCAGGTTATCTTGGCCCTCCCTTCTCCCCATTGCCCTGACTCGTCTCAGGGCCAGCCACCCCACATTCCTCTATGGGCATGAGCCCTTTTGAGTTGCTTTATGGCAGGCCCTTTCTCCTTAACCATCACCTCCCAGTTCAAACTCCTCCACTGGCGGGGTACCTACCCTACCTCTCCCTTTTAAGGTCCCTTCTCCATTCACATGCTGACAGTTGTCTTCCTGCCACCACACAAGTGGACCTTAATGCCCCTAAAGCTGCCCCACTCTCCCCAGAGGACAGAGTACTCCTCAAACAGTTAACTCCTAGGTCTCTTGAAACTCGATGAACAGAACCTCACATTATAATCCTCACCAACCCATCAGCTGCCAAGCTCTTGGGACACCCATGTTGGTACCATCTCTCCAGGTTCAAGCGGGCACCTACTTAAGACACTTGGTCTGTCCAGCAGACAGGACCTTCCATCCTCTGGATTTTCAGGATGCCACAATGAAGGCCCTACCTGTTCCTCATACTGGCACACTCATTTTTATCGATAACAATTTTTTTCCTAGACACCTGCCTCCTCATCTCCCCCAAGGAACAGATGCTTGTCTTCTCAGGGATGACAGTTCATGGGATGCCTTTCCAGCCACACCTCTCGCTAAATGTGGACACCTAGCTCTCCCCTTCCCCACATTGCCCTGTGCCCAAGGGAAGTAGCCAGATTTGAGTCTATGCCCTTTTATCCCAAAGAGAGCCTAAATGTTTGTCATAATTACCATTCCAATTTTCTGTCACCCCTATATCCAAAGAGTCTGGAATGTCATGTTGGGAGCTTAGGCCCCAGCACCTGGCATCTATCCCAGGCTTTGTCTGGACTCCAAATCCCAGCAGGCCAGGTCCTGACACCTCCCTAGGTGTGTGGTCAAGACCACTCCCCAGGGTATTTAAGTGATCCCCTGAAAGAGGAACATGTGGTCTCCTTTTCTTCTTCCTGGGGGTCGCATTTCCGCAGCTTCACGGTTTCCCACTCGGGGCCACCTGAGAGAGCAGAACACCCACTAAATCTGGATATTTCTTAATTTTGACTAGTTTTGATTTAGCATGATTGGGAATTTTGTGTTGGCAGGGAGCTCATGTTAGGAAATATTAACAAATTGTGCTGGCACAACTATATGTCAACCTGTAGAAGAATAAAAGTAGACACGTATCTATCAGCATGCACAAAACTCAAGTTCAATTGGATAAAAGACCTCAAAATAAAGCCAGCCACACTGAACCTTATAGACGAGAAAGTGGGAAGTACATTTGAAAGCATTGGCACAGGAGACCACTTCCTAAATATAACCCTAGCAGCACAGACACTGAGAGAAACAATTAATAAATGGGACCTTCTGAAAATGAAAATCTTTTGTAAAGCAAAGGACATAGTCAACAAGACAAAACAACAGCCTACAGAATGGGTAAAGATCTTCACTAACCCCACATCAGACAGAGGTCTGATCTCCAAAATATACAAGAACTCTAGAAATTTGTCATCAAAAGAACAAATCATCCAATAAAAAATGGAGTGCAGACTTCAAGAGAGACCTCTAAACAGAAGAATCAAAAAAATGGCTGAAAGACACTTAAGGAAATGTTCAACATCTTTAGTTAATGATATCTATGTTTATTGCCAGTGGGCATCTAACAGTATTTTTTTTATTATTTATACAGTCAATTTATAGGTTGTGGTGTAAAGGGAACGCTTCTGCATTGCTGGTGGGAATGCATGCTGATACAGCCTCTTTGTATGTCAGTGTGGCAATTTCTCAGAAAATTAAGAAACAGCCTTCCTCAAGGCCCAATAATACCACTTTTGGGTATATTTCCAAAGGATGCTCAGTCATGCCACAAGGACATGTACTCAACTATGTTCATAGCAGCATTGTTTATCATAGCCAGAATTTGGAAATAACTTATTGCCCCTTGAGCACTGTTGGGGTCCAGTGCTAGCCCGGACCATAAATTATTTTTCTCGACCAGACCCCAACATAAACTATCTTTCACTCTCTGAACTGGCGTGGAAGCAGGAGAATAAAGACACAACTAACATGGCTTTATCAGGAGGGAGATCCTCAGTGGTCCCTCATGAAATCTTGAGTTCAGATTCTGAAGAATTCCTCCCGCTTTATTCTCCAAATAGTCTTTATACCAAAATGTAAACTGAAGGGTAAATACATAGCATTCTTTCTCCTAGGTAACCAGGTGAATGGGTTTTAGTCACGTCCGCATCTACCTACCTGCTCTGTATGCTAGCTGGCACATAGGCTTGAATCAGCATCTCTATCAAGCATCCTCCAAA
Source organism: Myodes glareolus (assembly GCF_982192425.1). NCBI lineage: Eukaryota > Metazoa > Chordata > Mammalia > Rodentia > Cricetidae > Myodes > Myodes glareolus. The sequence goes on from NC_142053.1 coordinate 124,009,656, forward strand.
TTACAAAGAAATGAGCAAAACAGCATCCTGACCTTTTGTTAGGTTAGCAACAGCCTGTCTGTAAGGTTACATGACCACATTAGATACTGGTTATGGCTTTAGAGCCTGGATGCCATACCATATAGAAATGTGGTCCTACATTCGACCGAAGAATGGATAAGGAAAATGTGGTACACGTACACAATGGAGTAGTACACATGAGGCAACCCAGACACAGAAGGACAATTATCACATGCACTCAGTCATAAGTGCTTTTTAAACATAAAGCAAAGAAAAACAGCCCAAAAATCACAATCCCAGAGAACATAGACAACAATGAGGGCCCTAAGAGAGACATACATAGATCTAATCTATATTGGAAGTAGAAAGAGACAAAATCTTCTTAGTAAATTGGGAGCATGGGAACCTTGGGAGAGGGCTGAAGGGGAGGGGAGAGGCAGGGAAGGGAGAAGAGAAAAATGTAGAGCTCAAGAAAACTCAATAAAAAAGAAAAGTCAAAACACCTACACTGGAGAAAAGGCTGTATCTTCAAAGAATGCTGCTGAGAAAACTGGGTATCGACTTGCAGTACAATGAAATTGAATCCAATCTAACACCTTGCACAAAAATCACATACATGGGGATCAAAGACCACAATCTGAATCCTGAAACAGTAAAAATACTGGAAGAAAACAAAGGCAATAACTTACATGTTATAAGTGTTAGTCAGAATTTCCAAACAGGATACCATTTGACAAAGAATAGGGGCAGATTATTGGCAACTGCACCCCCACAAAACTAAAAGTCTCCCATACTGCCTTGAAAATAATGTATGGTATAGAGAGTATCAATAGAACAGGAAAGATTTATGGGCAAAGATATATCTAACACATTCTTTCTTCTGTCAGTATTGATTTTGACCATCATGTCAGGGAAGACTTTAGAAGAGTTATTAAAAACAGTGGTAAATGAGTGATCCATTGTAGAAGGAGCAGTGGGCAGGCCTGCTTTTCGTCCCGCCCAGCTCCCCGCATTGCTAGCTTAGCCCCAAAAATAACAACATACAAATTGTATTCATTTAAACACTGCCTGGCCCATTATCTCTAGAGAGCTAGTTACTGGCTAACTCTCACATCTTGATTAACCCATTTCTAATAATCTGTGTAGCACCACAAGGTGGTGGCTTACTGGGAAAGATTCAGCATGTCTGACCTGGTAGCTGGCTCCATGGCGTCTGCTTCATTGCACTCTTCCCAGCATTCTGTTCTGTTTACTCCACCTACCTAATTTTATGTTCTATCAAAGGGCCAAGGCAGTCTCTTTATTAACCAATGAAATTAGCACATAGATAGAAGGCCCACCTACATCATTTCCCCTTTTTCTATTTAAACAAAAAAGAAAGGCTTTCACTTTAACATAGTAAAATTACATATAATAAAATAATTATCGAGTAAGAATTACAATTACAATATTTATATCTATTTTCTCTTTATCATAATAATGGAAAACGATAACTATAACTAACCATTCTTCAACTCCATCAAAGACTTCAGAAGGATATAATATTACCTAAGTAAACAAGAAGTAACCAACTTCCAAAACTCTAGAAATGACAGAGACATCTTGCTGCCTGGACAGTCACCCAAAGTTCCTCTGTACCATTGGGGCATCCAACTTCACCCTACAGGCCCATAATATCCAGCAGACATTTCCATGAAGCAGGAAATTTCAAAGGCAGTTCAGTCACTATCTGCTGTGTCCTGCAGAATGTTTTGCAGACTCTTTCAAGTATCAGGAACCCCGAAAGATCATCTCACCTTTAGGCAAGTTCAGCAGTCCTCTCTCTGCGGGTTCTCTGTGTCCAGTTTATACAACAGTTCAGGCAAGAGCAGTGTCTTGCCCAAAATGGCTAACAAACTCCATAAGGAGCCTTTTCGATGCCCATCTTCCTCTCGAAGTAGATTGGTGCTGTCAGGAGCAGACGTGTCTTATTGTCATGAAAATCCCTAAGTTATTAAAACATTAAATGTCATTTTCTGTAGTCTTTGAAAGATATGAAGAATGCATATCTGAAATATATCTATGCACATCTAGAAAATCAAACTAACATCACTACAAGCTTGACTATTATCGATGATTAGCCATTAACAACTTATATTTTTAATTATACACTGCATTTATAAATGAACTACACAATCACAATACCTCAATCAAGATCAGAAGTATATATACATATAACAAGATTGAACTTAAAATCCATACCAATGCAAATTATTCATAACTATATCATATCCCCCTTTAAATGTAAAAGAACATTTATAAGCAATATTTTGGAATGTGGGCATTGTTATTTCTCTCCAAACTTCTTCCTGCTGTATAGGGGTGCTGTTAATCTGGTCTTTCATGGTATAAACTGTGTGCTAGATTCATCTCAGTCAGCATTTGAGCAAAGTAATTTCTTGAGGGTGTTCATAGCAACCATTCAGGAGGACAGGGTCTATCATACCATATTGGGATAGAAGCAATCCACAGGGTCTCATCCTCTGTGAAAACAAAAGAAGAACTTTTCCAAAGCATAACCTTAGATCCAAATTTTGAAGTCAAGGTATTTTCAACAAATCTATCTTGGATTAGTTCAGCAGCATTTATAAACAAATATCTTTTAGCAGCTGTTACTCCTTCCTCAGCATTCAAACAATTCAAAGAGAGCATAATAACATACAGTATCAAGAGTCTCTGTGTATTTTTCATCTTTATTTTAACCTCTATTTCTTTTATTTTTACTTTTACTTTTTGATACAGGTTCTCTGTATATCTTTGTCTTGGAATAACTCTTGTAGACCAGGCTGTCCTTGAACTCACAGAGATCCACTTGTCTCTGCCTCCCAAGTGCTGGGATTAAAGATGTGTGCTACAACACCTTGAACTCAGAGATCTGTCTGTCTCTGCCTCCCAGGCATTGAGATTAAAGTCACGTCCTACCACACCTTGGAGTCTCAGAGGTCAATCTACCTCTGCCCCTTGAAGTCACAGAGGTCAATATGCCTCTGCCTCCCAGGCATTGTGATTAAAGGTGTGTACCACCACACCCTACTTCTCTCTTTCTTTCCTTTTTATTTTTAATGACTTTAACCTTTAGCCTGGATATATTTTTAACACACTGTAAACCGTTTAGAGGTTTTCTTCCTCTTTGAATCTCTCTTTACTGTATATCTCTCTTTTTCTGACCACATGAGTCTTTAATTTACTAAGCAATATGGAGAGCCATGGTTTTGACGACTGGATACAGCTCATTCCTTAGCTTTCCAGCCTCATGGCAGAGGTACCGGCTGTAGCCATTTATATTGCTACAACTCTATGGCGTTCCAAGGTCCCTGCCAGAAAGCAAGCTGCATCATTCTGCTCACAGACCACACTCAGTCGGACTGCCTGCCTGAAAGAGTCAGAGCTTGCCCTGGCAGGACGGCCCAGAAAGCTGCCATTTTAAAACAGCACAGCTTTTATCCTGCTATGGTTGAAAACTGAAAAGCATGTGTTCAGCTTTTCAACAAAAACAATTTTAGTGTTTTGTGGCAGGACGTCTTAAAAGAGCTGCAGGGTTTTGCAGCTAAAGCTGAGTCAGGAAGCCTCTCTTAGATGAGAGCCCTTGCTTGCCTCTAGCAAGCAGAGCAGACCTGAAAAATTGCTGCTACCAAGAAAACATGCTTTACTTTATTCTTTGCCAAGCTTTCTCAGGATTTCTGTGGATTCAGTTACCCACATGGGCGCCATCTGTAGTGATAGGCAGTGGGCCGTTTCCTGTCACCCACCCGGCTAGCTTTTCCCAGAAAAAATTACATGGAAACTGTATTTCATAGGTTTGAAAACATAAAACAAACAGAAAAGCGTATCATCAATTTGAATTAAGAATATAAATGGATTTCTTCACTTACTTTAGTTTACTGATAATAGGAAAGAAAACCACATGAACACTAAAAGTGATTTAACTTTCTGCTAATAATTTTCCAATAGTCAGCCATTTTTAAAGAAATGTTCTTATATGAATTTTATGATCTATGCTTTTCCAAATTTGAAGAGAAGCAAATATTTGAATATGAATGATGATCCAATCTCTTAAGCACAAGTCATAACCATGTCTTTATATTTTTGATGTGAGCAATAAATAAGTTGCAGTAATGTTTTGTTAAGTAGTTTAAATTAATGTAATGGAGCATATATTTTGTTTTAATTATTGCTAACATTATTTCAAAATATTAAGAATCCAAACATTATAGAAAATATTACATCCTGAGCCTACACCCTCCACAACGGCAGGCCTGAGTCAGTGACTTCCACTGGAGCAGGACTGAGGCAGCAACCTCCACAGGAACAGGTACAAGGGAGCAACCACTGAAAGAGCAGGCTCAGCCAGAAACCTCTGCATGACTGGGCACAAGTCAGGGATCTCTGAGTAAGCAGGCCCAAGACAGGGAGATCTGTGGAAATAGACCTGAATGTATAATAGAAGAAATAAACTCATCCATCAAGGTAAGCATTAAATCTAACAAAAGCTTAACATGAAATATCCAACAAATATGAGACACCACGAAAAGACCAAACTTAAAAATAATAGGGATAGAAGGAGAAGTCCTGCTGAAAATCACAGAAAACATATTCAACAAAATCATAGAAGAGAATTTTCCCAGCCCAAAGAAAGATATGCCTATGTAGGTACAAAAAGTATACAGAACACCAAAGACTAGATAAAATAGAATCTCTTTGTACATCATAATCAAAACACTAAGCATACAGAATAAAGGAAGAATATTAATAGCTGCAAAGGGAAAAGGTCAAGTAACATATGAAGGCAGACCTGTCACAATGTCACCTAATTTCTCAATGAAAACAATGAAAGTCAGAATGTCTGGGACAAGAGTTAAGAGACAGACATTAAGAGACCATGTTAGCCAGCCCAGAAGGCTACTATGTCCAGGAAAACTTTTTATCAACACAGACAGACAAAACAAGATATTCCATGAAAGAACCAAATTAAACCATTACTTAGCCACAAACCCAGAATTACACAAAATACTAGAAGGAAAACTCCAACCTAAAGAAGTTAGCTATATCCACAAAACTCGGACAATAGATGATTTCATGAAAACAAACCCCAAAGAAGGGAAAACACATGCAATAACATCGCCAACAATGAAAACTGAAAAAAACAAAAAACAAAACACAGGAACTAACACTGGTCATTAATATCCCATAATATACATGGACTCAACCCACCTATTAAAATATTAAAATATGCAGTTTAACAGATTGGATATGAAAAGACAATCCATTCTTCTGCAGCATACAAGAAACCTACCTCAACCTCAAAGACAGATATTGCCTCAGAATAAAGGATTGAGAAAAAATTCCAATCAAATGCAACTAAGGAACAATCTGGTGTAGCTATTCTAATATCTAAAAAAATAGACTTCAGACTAAAATAAACCAAAAGAGACAAAGAAGAAGATTTCATATTAGTCACAGGGGAAAAAATCCATCAAGAGGGAATCTGAATACTAAACATCTATGCCCCAAATATGAGGATACCCTCATATGTAAAAGAAACAGTACTAAGGCTTAAATCACAAAACAAAACCAACACACTAAAGTGGGAGAGTTTAACACCCTGTTCCACCACTGAACACGTCTGAGAGACAGAAAATTGACAGAGAAATAAGGGAACAAACATGCCATGACTCAAATGGACTTAGCAGATATCTATAGAACATTCCATGTAAAGATAAAATAATATACCTTCTTCTCAGAAACTCAAGAAACCTTCTCAAAAACTGACCACATACTAGGTAACAAAATAAACCTCAAGTGATACAAAAATATTGGAATAAGCCCATGTAGCATATCAGATGACCATGACTTAAAATTAGAATTCAACAGCAACACTAGATTCAAAAAGCCTACAAACACATGGAAATTAAACAATGCTCATCTGAATCGTCAATGGGTCAAGGAAGAAATAAAGGAAGAAATTAATTACTTCCTAAAATTCAAAGAAAGTCACCAAACAACATACTCAAATTTATGGGACACAATGAAAGCAGTGTTATGTGGAAAATTCATAACACAAAATGCCTACATGAAGAAGCAGGAAAAACCTCACAGAAGTGAGTTAACAGGACACCTGAAAACTCTAGAACAAAAAGAAGCAAACTACCACAGGAGGACTATTTGGCAGGAAATAATCAAATTGAGAGTTGAAATCAGAAAATAGAAACAAAGAAAACAATACAAAGAATCAACGAGACAAAGTATTGGTTCTAAGAGAAAATCAACAAAATAGACAAACCTTTATCCAAACTATTTAAAAGGTAGAGAGAGAATATGCAAATTAATAAAATCTGAAAGAAAAATGGGGACATAACAACAGACATGGAGGAAATCCAGAGAATCATCAGGTCAGACTTCGAAAACATGTACTGCCCAAAATTGGAAAACATAAAGATAATGGACATTTTTTTGGATAAATATCACTTACCAAACTTAAATCAAGACCAGACAAGCAAAGTAAATAGACCTATAATTGCTAAGGAAATAGAAACAGTCATCAAATTCTCCCAACCAAACAAAGCACAAGGTCAGATGGTTTCAGTGCAGATATCAACAAGTTTTTCAAAGAAGAACTAATACCAAGACTCTTAAATTGTTCCACACAATGAAAACAGAGGGACCATTGCCAAACTCTTTTATAAGGCTATGATTACTCTGATATCCAAATGACACCAGGATATTAATAGGAAAAAGAATTACAGATCAGTCTCACTCATGAACATTGATGCAAAAATACTCAATAAAATACTGGCAAAACAAGACAAAGAACACATCAGAAAAATTATTCACCATGACCAAGTATGCTTCATCCCAGAAAAGCAGGGATGGTTCAACGTAAGAAAATCTGTCAATATAATCCACCAGATAACAAACTGCACACACAAAAAAAAAAATGATCATCTCATTAGATACTGAAAAAGCCATCAACAAAATCCAACATCCCTTCATGAACAATGTCTTAGAGAGAACAAGGAGACAAAGAATATACCTAAACATAACAAAAAATAATAAACATCAGTACAACAACCAACATCAAACTAAATAGAGAGAAACTCAAAGTGATCCCACTGAAATCAGAAACAAGACAAAGTTGTCTTCTTTCGCCATATCTATTCAATATAGTAATTGAGGTTCTAACTAGAGAAATAAGACAACAAAAGATCAAGAGGATACAAATCCAAAAAGCAGTGGTCAAGCTCTCACTATTTACTGATGATATAATAGTTTACATAAAGGACCCAAAAATTCTACCAAGGACCTTCAACAAATCATAAATACCTTCAGCAATGTAGCAGGATACAAGATTAAGTAAAAAAAAAAAATCAGTAGTCCTAATTTACACAGAAGATAACTGGACTGAGAAAGAATTCAGAAAAAATGTCACCATTCAAATAGCTACAAATAACATAAAATATCTTGGAGTAACTATAACCAAACAAGTGGAAGGCCTGCATGAAAAAAACTTTAAAACTCTGAAGTAGGAAATTGAAGACGACATCAGAAAATGAAAAGATTTCCCATGTTTATGTGTAGATAGAATTAACATAGTAAAAATGGCAATCGTACCTAAAGCATTTGACAGATTCATTGGGAATTTCAACCAAATTCCCAGCACGAATTCAGAACTGAATTCTGGAAGGAAGAAGGCAGAGTCAGAGGAATGCCATGAAGCCACCAGAGACAGATGCTGGGAATTTCACCCAGTAAGCCTCTGCCAAGTGGGGATACTCAGAGTACTAGAAATGGGTTAAGTTAATATAAGAGTTAACCAATAAGAAGCTAGAGCTAATGTGCCAAGCAGTGTTTTAAACAACACAGTTTCTATGTGATTATTTTGGGTATAAGCCACTTGGGCCCCGCTCCTACAGCCATGCACAAAATCAAGTACAAATGGAACAAAGACTTCATCAAAAAACTAACCATACTGAATCTCATAGAGGTGAATGTGGGAAGTACACTTGAACACATTGGCACAGGAGACTACTTCCTAAATGTAACCCCAGCATCACAGACATTGAGAAAAAATTAATAAATGGGACCTCCTGAATCTGAGAAGCTTCTTTAAAGCAAAGGACATGGTTAACAAGACAAAATGGCAGCCTAAAAATAGGAAAAGGTTGTCACCAACCCCACATAGAACAGAGGGCTGTCCTCAAATATACACAAAGAACTCAAGAAATAATTGGTCATCAAAACAACAAATAATCCAATTTAAAAATGGAGTACAGACTTAAACAGAATTCTCAGCAGAGGAATCTAAAATGGTGGAGAGACACTTAGGAAGTACTCAACATACTTAGCCATCAGAGAAATGCAAATTAAAATGACTCTGAGATTCCATCTTACACCTGTAACAATTGCCAAAAAAAATTATGACAACTTATGCTGGAGAGGATGTGGGGTAAAGGGAACATTCTTCCATTATTGGTGTGAGTTTAAACTACTACAGCCTCTTTCGATATCACTATGGTTATTTCTCAGAAAATTAGGAAACAGCTTACCTCAAGACTCAACAATAGCATTTTAATTATATACAAGGATATGTGCTCAGCTATGTTCATAGCAGCATTTTTGTTATAGTAAAAAACTGGACACAGCCTAAATGCCCTTTGACTAAAGAATGGGTAAAGAATATGTGGTACATTTACACAGTGGAGTATTACAGAGCTGAAAAATAATGATTTGGCTCTTTTTATTAACGATACCTGTATTTATTCCCAGTGGACATCTAGTACCATTTATGTTCTATATTTTTACAGTTATGTTTTGGTGATATCTCTTGAAGTTCTGTACCATAGCCTTTGAATTTCGTGTGCTGGAAGAATAAAGTAGTCAATATAGTAAAAGACTTAAAGGTAGCACAGGATATATAGAAAATCTGTTCCTTAGTTTTACCATCTTATCTTCTAAGAATGTGGTTGCTTTGACTCATATTTCTCAGGCCACAGTTTTAAATTCATTTAACTGCATAGTATTATGCTTAAATTCAGAATGTATTTTAAAAGGCATGTCACTTTGATTAGATGAACCATTTACAGCATGCGCATATGGATATTGACATTTACCCACCAGTATAGTTGTGGAGTCAAAACAATTGCTTTAATGTTCTCACAATGATAGTTCTTTCTTTCTGACAAGAACACTCAATTCGTCATCCCAACAGAACCCTACCTTTAGCCTAATCTTATTAGTTTAGGGATATGAGATAATATGCCATTCATCAGAGCCAAAGAGGAAATACTGAACAGATGCAGGTTGTTGTGGCACAGAACCATTGGTTGATTCCATGAAACTCCCTCTAACTAACTGTATAAAAAGCTTTGTCAGTTCAGTTCCTTCATAACCAACATCTTATTTTGAGCTTCTACAGAAGAGCAAAGGCAGGCACCACCATGGTAAAATTTCTGTTGCTGGCTTTGGCATTTGGTCTGGCTCATGCTCATGCTGAGGTAAATTCATTTGGTCTGTGCATAGGTTTGATGTTCTTCAACAGCATATTGCTGTGGATGTGAGGTTTCAATCGGTTTGTCCATGCAAGTTCATATTCATGAAATAACCTTTCTGGCTTTCACACACGTGCAACCTTTCAATTAGATTGTTCTAAGATGAAACAACTGAAAGAAGGGTACAATGGGTTGAATTTCAGAGCTTAAGAGGCCAGCACATGAGTAGTTCCGAAAGGTCACAGGTACCAAATGCTATGTAAATTGAGTCATCGTATTACCATGTGTTATTCTACATCTCTAGAAGCAAAATTTTTAACTAATAGATAAAATATTTCTCATTTTATATTTCTAGTTAGCTTATGTATTTTCAAAGATTGGGATAGGAGATGTGAGTACCAACTCGCATTCTCATGGCCTTTGTTGTTTTTTCAGCTTGAAGGAAAGTGGGTTACCATTGCCATTGCTGCTGACAAAGTTGACAAGATAGAGAAAGAAGGACCTCTGAGAATCTACGTTCGTGAACTTACTTGTAGTGAAGCATGTAATAAAATGGGAGTCACATTTTATGTCAAGTAAGCAAATTGTCAACTATGTAAACTGAGCAGAATAGTTCCGTTTCTCAGCATTTATGCTGTCAAACATAATGGTAAATGTTCTTTTTCTGGTCATGAAATTGAAGGCCTTATCTTAAGCAATGTAATTATTTTATTCCAGGATGGGTTAGCTCTGGGTATTTCATGGACGTTAGATAGAGTCTCCAATACCCTGAGTGTTTCCTTAGAAATCCTTTTTGTTGGAGGCCTGTGGTTGAATTTTTTGCTCTAATATTAGATGCAAGAGACTCTAAGAATCTCATTTCTAGTAAGTTGAAAGGTAAGTGTGAGTATTTGGCTCATAGTCATATATATTATATTATTCAATCAATGACATCAAAAAAAAGTATTTCACAAACAGGTTAGACAAATCTGGTTTGCAAATCCCTTTCTTTGATGCTCTAGTTTCAAAGACACTCTGTGACATTTAGATGAGTAAGTTCATTGAAAGGGTGCAAAGCAGCATAAGAACTTATAAGGCTTAGAACCATTTCTTTCTTCTAGCTATGAATGTAAGTTTTAGGGTATAAATTAAATCACTTAAAACACATGCATATAAACCTGTGTACATGTTATCATTGGACTACAACATGATAATTAAGATATTGAAAATTGGAGCTGGAGAGATGGCTCAGAGGTTAAGAACGCTGACTGCTCTTCCAGAGGTCCCGAGTTCAAGTCCCAGCAACCACATGGTGGCTCACAGCCATCTACAATAAAATCTTGTGCCCTCTTCTGGCATGCAGGCATACATGGAGACAGAACAGTGTACATAATAAATAAAATCTTAAAAAAAAAGATATTGAAAATCATACTCAGTGAATAGTGAAATTTGGATAAGAAGCCTTCAGATTCCTCACAATTCTTGGAAATATTGCCACAAATAAAGGAAATCATGTGTATGATTACAAACAGGATGATATTTTCTAAACAAGAATTAAGAGAAGTAGGTAAGCATAGGTACTTCTGTTCCAGCTCTGTACCCTGGTCATAAATTTTATTACATCAACAAGTTCATTATAATACTTAAAGATCTTTAATATGAATTAAAGGTTATAAAGTATAAACCAGGGATCCTCTGTTTGATTTTTAGTGCCAATGGCCAATGTTCAGAGACCAAAGTCATTGGATATAGGCAAGAAGATGGCAAATACAGAACCCAGTGTAAGTATGGGATCTGGGAGCTTCCTCTACAAACAGAAGCATTTTGAGTGAGCACATTCATGCTGACACTTAAGCCACTCATAGGTACATGAACCCAGAACAATATTAGTTACTTGGAAATTCATCAGTTCTTCCAACCAACTGAGATATTCTACAATGTCAGAGTACAATGTAGGTCACCTGAAGTTTACATGTAAAAGAACACTGAACCTGAAGATGTGCGTAGTAATGCTAACAAAAGGTCTCCAAATAGTTTCTGCATGAAAATTTATTTCTATATAATATTCAGTGTCTTCTCTTTTGTTAAAATTGTTATTATTAGGCTATATATTTATCTCTCCTCCCCTCCCTTCCTCTCCCATCCCCTTCTACTCTCCCGTGCTTTTCATGCTCCCAATTTACTCAGGAGATCTTGTCCTTTTCTACTTCTCATGTAGATTAGATCTATTTATGTCTCTCTTAGGGTCCTATTTGTTGTCTAGCTTCTCTGGGATTATGAATTTTAGGATAGTTTTTCTTTGCTTTATGTCTAAAAACCACTTATGATTGAGTATATATGATATTTCTTTTTCTGGGCCTGGGTTACCTCACTCAATATGATGCTTTCTAGATCTATTCATTTGCTTGCAAATTTCAAGATGTCATTTTCCCTGCTGTGTAGTATTCCATTGTATAAATGCACTGTATTTTTCTTATCCATTCTTCTGACAAGGGGTAATGAGGTTGTTTCCATGTTCTGGCTATGACAAATAATGCTGCTTTCATACAATATCTCTGTTTGTGACCGGACAGGTCTGACACTCACTGGTAGGTCTCAGTGACCTCAAACATCGTTGCAAACTTCTTGCCTCAGGCGGACAAGCACTTATATTACAGGTCTGAACTGTCATCCTGGATTCATGGAAACTTTAAACTAATGGTCCTATTTTAAAGTTTCCTATTCTCCTGCTTTGTAGCGATCATAACATTTAGATGATTGGATGATAAAGTTCAATGTCGAAAAGCAGTTAGAGAAATCTGTTTAAAAATTTCAGACTGACTTCTTGAATTCTGTAAAATTGCTAAAATAATAGCAAAAATATTCAACTAATTTATGCATAGGATGATCTTTGGTGTGATCTTTAATGAAGGGAGAGTACATTCTTCTGCCAAGTTTATTATTTTCCTAAGTTTATATGACATTATAGAGTAGTCAAGTAATCAAAATTTACTAGATCCTGAATTACTTTTATTTTCCCATGAACCACTTTTATCATTAATCAATGTCTTTAAGAGGAAACGTCACACACACACACACACACACACACACACACACACACACACCCCTCTACCCCCCCCACACACACAGAATGCAAACAGAAAAACTCTCACATACAGAGAGGCAGACACACACACACAATATGAATGTCTGGTAAACTTAAAATGTTGATTTTTACATCTTTTCTACACATAATCTTATAAGAATAAAACTTTTGTGCATATTTCTAATTAGTATGTCCTTTTTGGCATATGTATCAATTCTCCCACCAAGTATTACTCTTGTATGACACCAAAGTTTTACAGTTTCAGAAAATTGACAAGCGTCCTTTTGAATCTGGTTGAAAGGGGAAGGATTACCCAACAGAGTGATCCCACAGGTCTTGACACAAGGAATTCAGAGAAAAGGGAACGTGTATGAACCTAGGATTCCCTATCAGGTTTTAAGAGTGGAAATAATTGGTCACTGCATTATGATTAGATATGCAAAATGAATGACTACAAGAATACCTTTGCCCTCATGTGTCATTTGATAGTGAATAAGTGATGACTGCTAGAGTCGGGATCAATATTAATGTTTAGTCAACAGGTGACATCAAACAAAATAGAAAATGAGTGACACTGAGATTGAAATATTTCTGTTATTACAGTTGAAGGTGACAATATATTTGAACCTGTGCATGCAACAGCAGAGAACATAGTCTTTACCAGTAAGAATGTGGATAGAACTGGCCAGACAACTAACCTGATTTTTGTTGTTGGTAAGAATGGTAGTGGGTTTTCTGATGTAGTAAGAGAAGTATCACCCTGAAAATAGAGATTAAGTCAGATTCACACTCCAAGTACAGTATCACGGTGTTTCCAAACACCTCTCCACTAAATAACAATATGATTGTTGTGTGGACCAACTTTTACATTATATTGTAATTTGAGTAGCATGGTCATTGAAGACTCTTGGTGATTGTGAATGCTACTGGAAGTGTGTATGTTCATGTTTCCTTACTAGAAAGAAGGATCCAAATATTATTTGTCCGGAAATTTAAACCATTTTGAGTGTCATTTGACCAAGTGTGTACTAAAGAAATCATGAACTCTAGAGTGTAGACTCAGGAGAAATGTGAAGGTTTCATTGGTAGATATTCATGATTCTTTAGTGTTATATTTTTGAAAATACATAGGATTGAGATGTGAGAATTCCTTAGAGAAGTTGCTTGATTTTTGCATACATCATGAAACACTGAAAATGGAATTTGGAGAAAATCCTACTGTCTGTATTGATCCACCCAGAACAAATCAATTTGAAGCAGTTGGGACTTTGTATTGCATATGATGCAGGGATACTAAACAAGCAACATATATTTCTCCATATTTCTCGAACATGTCTTTGACATTGTCTTTCATACACTGTAGGAAAAAGTAAAACTTTGACTCCTGAACAATATGAAAAACTTGAGGAATTTGCTAAGGAACGGAACATTCCAACAGAAAACATTAGAGAAGTTCTGGCTACAGGTAACCACAATGAATAATGAATATTATTTTGGCCAAGGAATTTCTCTCTCTCTCTCTCTCTCTCTCTCTCTCTCTCTATATATATATATATATATATATATATATATATATTCATTGTGTATACATATAATATATGTATATATAATATATGTGTATATAATGAATTTATATAGAATATATATAATGAATCTGTCTATCCTCTACCTATCTCTCTCTATCTCTCTCTATATATTCATGTATGTATATATAATGAATCTAACTGTCTATTTTCTATCTATCTCTCTCTCTATCTATCTATCTATCTATCAATCGATCTACCTATATATCTACTCAGTAAAATCCCTGATTCAGATTATATAGAGTCATATGCAATCTTTCAGCTTCTATTTCCAGATATAATCCTTGGGAATCTATTATCATATTGACAGAAATGAAAACATTTATGTCAATCCTTACCCTGTTCATATTCTTTTGCAGATACTTGTCCTGAATAATGACTTTCTGTAGGTAAGTAGAAACAGAGACCATGCCTAACCAACTTGATATTTGAATGGATTTGTGATTATTATGCAAAAATTAGAGACAAGGATGACACCAAGGAAAAAGTGAACTGAAAATTAGCAAAATTAAGACTGCATATCATATGTCTTTTAAAAGAGAAATATTACAGAGATAGAAATGACAGATAAAATATTTTTATTTATAAAAATATGAAGAATTTTATCTAATTCACAATTGGTAATATGCTTATATTGAAGAATGCTCCATCAACAGAGTGTGCCTTGTTATTTGTAAAAATCTTACTTTACTTAAGATTGTGGGGTATTATTTGCCAACAGATATGATGAAATGATGTTAATATTTTTAGTATATATCTTGAAACCTCTCAATATAAATTTTCATGTAGGGACACATAATGTCATTTTTTTCTGTTGACAGTGATTCTATAGAATCAAAAGTATAAGGTATTGGTGATTTCTAAGAAAGGAACTGTTTGTGTACATCGTTTCTGTACACTCATTATACTGTTATATTTATTTTTGCATTCATGAACTCTCAATGATGAAATCTTTCCTGTCTCTTCAAACATGTTTTAATTTTTGTTTTCATATCTGCACAGATGACAGGAGGAATAGAATTATACATCATATCCTCTTGACCATGGAATCAATGTCATATAAAAATCACCATTTCTTTAAATGAATTGTCTTCTCTCCTGTGAAGTCAGAACACCATATACCTAATTCCTGATTTGTCTTTCTAGTCCCTTCTTATGATTTATAAGGTCTTCATATTTTTGAATGATGAAATAAAGTTTTTCAAGAAGCAATAAAGATGTTGTGAAAAGGATCTCATTCAAAAAGCACATAAATTTTCATCAAACTAATAAAATAACCACTCTGGTGTAACAAATGATATCAATATTACTTAATCTTATCTTAATAAATAGAAATGTGATAATTACTGGAGATCCATGAGTAAGAACACTGAAGAATGTTGTGCTTCATATTTACTTTCAGCTTAAAATTATGATTTGCGGTTGAACATTCTAAAAGATTTCACAGAGCAAAGTCTTTGGGTCTGCCTCCATGTTACACATTATTTAAAAGAGAGGATGGAATATGTTTCCCAAAGTCTATCTGAGGAGATTATCTTTTGTTAAGTGACTTCAGTAAGCAAATGAATCAGGATATGCTTTAATAGTGTACATATGAGTCAGTTTCTTTTGAAGAATAAATTCATAAGAATGATATTCCATAGATACCATGCCCTACAAATATGCATGTGCTGGTTACAATTTTTTCTTTGAATTACAACAATTCCTTAGGATGTAGTTAACTATCAAATTAGAAAAGGCAGAGACAATCTTGTTTTAGGACTTGGAATTAGGAAAAACAAAAATATTAGATGATGCTGATACATACATTTTAATGAAGTCTGAAGATATTAAGAAAGCAAAGTCCATTCAATATTCATAAACAAGAGATATGAATAAGAAACAATGACAATTCTTCTGTGAAAAATCCCATTATTTAAACTTTCATTGTGTGCCTTGCAAAACGACGTTACATTAGAAAAAAATAATTGACCAATGTCTTTGATAATTTGGTATATTCAGTGTACATTTACATCATATCACCTTTGTTCTCCTACTAATTACTGATATCCCTGTGTCCTCTTCTTGAAATTTCTCCAACTTCTTCATGAATATACAAATTCATTTCAATATATGTGTAAATATGTGTATGCATGAAGAAAGAAGTGGTTGACACAGAAATTTATACCCAATTATGTTCATTTAGAGTTTCTAATATGCATTTGTATCCAGTGCTGTCCCCTTATTCTTCAATTACTTATTACCTATAAGTCTTATTTTAGAGGTAAAGGGAATATGGCTATGTCTTTTCCTATCAGAAGTTGCTTTCTTAGCTGCCAAGACTTCAAAAGGCATGGAAGCTCTAAAGCTCACCATTCACATCATGATAACACGGGTAAAGTGTGCCCAATCTGAGAGGTAACTCAGAGGTGATTAGTTGAAATTACACCCTGAGCTGTAGAATGTAAATCATCCTTGGTTCCATAAACATTCCACTATCATTGTTCTTTGCATCAACTATTGTAATTTCTATATGTATTCTGAATGGTAATTTCTTAATCATGACTACTAGGGATGATTTAAATACTGATCTTAGTTGGTAGTACTCTCATGGTGACCAGGAATAATCTTCCTTCATCAAGTTGCAGAATGCATTGTTTCTGCAGATATGCTCTTACAACAGCCTGAAGCCTCCCAAAAGTGTCAGTTTTGCACGTTAACAATGCAGGAATCTTCATTTTTCTATCTCCTCAGCAAAATGAACACCAAGACAACACATGACTCCATATCAAAACATGTATTATAAAACTAAAAATCATGTTCTCAGAAAGTGAAACATAAATTTCTGAGACACACTTCCAAGTGTTCAATGTCTTTAGGCATCAGGAAAATAAAATTGAAACGACTCAGACATTTTGTCTATGATGCAGAGAAAGGGCTGTACTAGGTCCTGGTTGGTAGGAGTGAAAACAGATTGTCATGATCAAAATCAGTGGGGGAAATGGCTGCACTTGGCCCTGATTGGTGGAAGTGAAAACTGATTCAGCCATGATCAAAATCAGTGGGGAGGATCCTAACATCTGTCTTACCACAAGTCCTTCAAAGAAGAATTACAGCGAAACTCTGTTGACCTTTTTTAAAACATAGAATGTAAAGGATCACTCCCAAACATGCTATATATAGCCGGTATTAATTTAATCCCAATCAGCACACACACATGCATATATTAATGTGTGCATATATACATGCACATAGAGTAAAATGTAACTGGTGACAAAAAAAGTCAGAAAACCTTTATAAAGTACTAGAAAAATAAATACATATTCATATCAAGCATATCATCCACAATAATTAAGGTGACTTTATTCCAGAGGTACAGGCTGGGTTCAACACACAGAATTCTATAAATATGACTAATCATACTATATAATTAAGGCAATAATGTCACCATTAATTCATTATTTCAAGAAAAAACCTTTGATAGAATGCCTCATACTTTCAAAATTAAATTTAAAAAATAGTGGGAATGGAGGAAATATGCTTCATAATATTAAAAGTTGTCTCTGACAGCATCCTGTCAATACACAGCCCATATATAGAAAACCAGCAAGGAAGCCTACTAAAATCTTGAAGAAGACAGGGTACCCACTCTCCCAACTCCTTTATAATGTCGAGTTGGATGCATTACAGTGAGCGATACAGAAACTGAAGGACATTAAAATCATGTACCTATGAAAAGATAAATCTAAATTAACCCCATTTTCAGATGACATGATCTTAAACCTAAGACATACCAAAATTGTACCCAAACACATGAAGTAGAGTCAAAATTTCAGCAGCCTGACAAGGAAAGTATCAGTTTCAAAAATTAAAAGCCTTTCTATATACTACAAACAAAGCCACCTTAGAAAGCTATCATGAGCAGAATCCCATTTCAAATAGCATCAGCGATCTGGAAGGGAAATAATATTACTTGAGTAAGCATAAAGTGTAAAAACAACTTCCAAAATGTACAACAAATGACAGAGACAACTGGCTACCTGGGCAATCACCTAAATTCTCCTTTTCAATGTTGGAGCAAGCAACTTTGGCTAAGGAATAGAATAACGGACAGACAATTTTCAAAGGCAAGAAAATTTTCAAAACTGTCTTATCCTCTCTTGGCAAGATTTGACACTCTTTTTTCTTGTACCCTGCTTGTCCTGTCTGGACATTGTACATTTTTTCAGTAGTCAATTCATGGGCAGTTCCTTGCCCAAAGACAAGTTTTGACAGAAAAAAAAAAAGCTCCAAGTGGAGTGTTTTGGGTCCTCAACATTCTCTCGGGAATAGATCAGTACTGCCAGGAGCAGTCGTGTCTCACTTCAACAGAACCCTAAGTTATGAAAATGCCATGTTTGACAGCTCTTTGAAGCGGTTGAAGATTACCTATTTATGCAGAATACAATCTTTATGTATCTAAAAAAACCAGCATAGCCTAACTATAAGTATGACAAACATAGATGATTATTGATCTATAATTATTATATTTATATAACTTTAAGGCTAAGACTTCATAATAGAATATTATACAATAAATAACTGTGCAACAAATGAGGACAATGACCTCAAAATGTATAAAATTATAAGTATCTTGATCAGAGGTAGAAATGTACATTGCAATATGATAAGTATATCCTAAAAATTGATCAATATACAAAAATGTTTTAAGCAATGATAGGAAGCATGCATACAATATGACTAAATAACTTTGCCTAGATATACCAATATTGTTGATGAAAATAAGAACATACTCAGTATAATTTAAGTTTCATCAATATACAAGAATCTATAACAATGTAAATTACCTATAAATAATAGCGTGACAGCCATGGATGTAGCAAAGAGGCCAATTTAGATTGCCAAATTTCTGGAGTAATGATACTCTCATACACACATGTATCTATCAAACCAACAATTACAATATAATTTATGCACACTCTTAGCTTTGATCTTTGATCATTTATAGAAGTCTTCCAGAATATATGTTTCCTATTTTCTCTCAGAATTTTTGATATATCTTCCATGTTTATGCCATCACCGAGAACAGTATGACTTTTTACAGAAAGTTCTGGATTTCTTAATTTTCCTGGTGAAAAATGTCCTCCATGATGACCTGGAATGATTGGACCACTTTTGGTTTGGGAACCTGCAACAGGCTTCTCAAGGAGTTTGCCAATGACATTGGGTTGTGGTGTGGGAGAATTATCTGTATTTTGTCACTCATGTTTTAAATAAATGCTGATTGGCCAGGGAGGAGGTATAGGCAGGAAAAACAGACAGGAAGTGGAAATGATGCAAGGAGAGCAGGAGAATTCTGGGGAGGAGGAAGTTGATTCCTCCCACTCCTGCCCAGACCAGTGAAGCAGCAGGATATGATCTGCCCCACTGAAAAAGGTACTGAGCCACATGGCTAAAATAGATCAGAAAAATGGGTTAATCAAGATGTGAGCATTAGCTAATAAGTAGCCTGACCTAATACGCCAATCAGCTTTATAACTTCTAGAGATCTGTGTGGTTGATTTTCTCTGGGGCCTGCTGGTTGTGGGGTACCAGACAGGGACAGAAAACACAAACAAACAGGCCCTACATGCTACAGGATTGCTTTGTCTGACCTTTGTTGATCTGTTTTCATTGGTTCAAAGTTGGCCTTTGCCATACCTTCTATATATAACTGAAGGATGAGTCCTCCCATTTTTACCATTATTAGAGGGAATATCCTAGGAATTCCTTGTGTACAATCTCTTCTCACATGTATATTCAACCACAGTTGAAACATTTGACATTTTTATATGTCCTCAATTCCTTTGAAAAATGTTTCTCCTACCCATGATTCAGTATAATAGTCAACTGTCTCAATGTTCATTGTATGCAAGATCCATTCATCCATAGGTACTGATATAACCTTGCTACATCCATGGCTGTCTCTCCAGTGTAGTAGAAATGCTGATTAGGCAGGCAAATATTGCCGGAGGATAGGGATCTGCGCTCCTCGGAGTTGAGTCCCTGGCTGCCCCGTGCCAATCAGTTGTGGTGTAATGCCACCTGAGTTGCCATTTGTACTGACTCGACCTGGCTTCCTTGGAGCCATATGTCTGTCTTTTCCCTTGTCTGTGTGTTCTTTGTGATTCTTGCATATTGCTAACAGATCAGACTATTCCAGGCAGTTGCATATACAAACAAGACTGCTGAGGATATTTTTGAAATCTGCTTCACTATTAATTAAAACCTTAAAAAAAGTAGCCAGTTCTGGGAACTGGCAGAATCATCATTAGGACAATTCCTTGATAATGTGGAACAAACGGAGTTAATTTTACTAAGAAAAACCTTAGAAGCCTTAGGCATTTGTCTGAGAAATATGTACAGTTGTAAATAGAAGGCCTATGAAACCTTTCTTGTGGGAAGAAAAAGACCTAACCTAAGCTGACAATACTGGGCCTGAGAATTGAGAAGGGAGGAGAGTTGAAGTTAGTGATATAAAGTAAACTTCAGAGAGATTCAAGACTATGTATTAGAAATTTCCTAGCAGAAAGCTTTCCCAGGGAGAGAGTAGCCTTTTTCTTTCTCACCCAGGCACACAAGGTCACTTAGCTCAAACCAACCAGCCACCTGCAAGCTGATAAAGATGGTCTAGCTCAAGGGCAGTGATCTCCATGAAGGCAAGAGGGGAGAGTTTGTTTTTCAAAGTGTGAGAAAGCAGAAGTCCTTGTACCCAAGTCAAAGCATCTTCAAAGATTCTTTTTGTAAACTGTTTTATGCGGTTCTTTTCTGTTCTATGATTTGATGATGTATGCCTTTGCCAAGTTCTTTGATTGCAAAAAGAAATATATAATCCTGCACTGAAGTAAGTAAATCACAGTAGCATTTTCAAAAATACATTGAGAGTGACTGTCTGTCAATTTCCTCCGCTGTATCCTGATCTCTCCTGTGCCTTCGCCCTGATTCCCTTTTGGTCTGAGTGGCTCCCCTGAGCCGGTCCATAGCATAACCTATAAAGGCCCAAGTATATTTTTGCATTCTAAGTTGGCATTTTCAAGAGTCAGAGATTCACTAAGTACTCATCTAGCATCTGGGTCTCTTCCTCTTATTTGAACAGCCTTAGTTAATCTTTATAAAAAGGAACTAAAGGGTTCTCTCTGGCCTTGTTTCACCATAAGGTATGATTGACTTCATTTTCCCAGTTCTTGAATCTTGTCCTAAGCATTTAAGGCTGCTTTGTGGCATAGGAACAAGATTTGTTCATTGTAAAGAGCTCGAACCTGTCACTCAGCATAAGTGCCCTCATCATGAATTTGCTCTTGGGAAATCTCAAGTCCCTTTGCTTTTCCATGTTGTACTAAAATTTAAGCCTCCTCTCTGAAATAACATTCAAACATAAATGAAGCCCATCATCCAGGACTGCCAAAACTAACTGAAGCCAGTTATGTGGTGTCACCTTAATGCTTATAGACCATGTCTTTATCATTTCCTTAACAAATGTGGAATGCAAGCATTAAGTTACAACAGCTTGCTTAATTTAGTTTAGATTATTCATTTCTATAGGTATCCATCTACCTTCTTTGGATCCTTTTGGGCCTTTAGATCTCGATGCTTCATCAGAGTAGATTACAGGGTAGGAAGCTAAAACTCTGACAGTTGCTGGTGATGTTAAATCCTGTCCTTGAGCCTTCTTTCCCTGTCCATCAGCTCTAAAAATTTCCTCAATCATTTCAAATCTTTTTACTATTATCTTTTGTAAAGCCCAAGTCTCCTGGCCTGTAGACTGAGCTTTCTGTCTTACCTGATTTCTGTCCTCCCACCAGGTCCCACAGCCATTTAGATCCAAAGAAAAACACACAGAGATCTACATAAGTTATAAACTGATTGCCCGCTTAGCTCAGGTTTCTTGTTAACTCTCATAACTTATATTAGCCCATTATTCTTATCTATGTTAGCCACATGGCTCTGTACCTTTTCAGCAGGGCAGATCATATCCTGCTTCTTCAGTGTCTGAAGAGGACTGGAGAGGAATGGGCTTTTTCCTTCCCAGAATTCTCCTGTTCTCATTGCCCCACCTCTATTTCCTATCTGGTTGTCCCGCCTATACTTTCTTCCTGGCTACTGACCAATCAGTATTTATTTAAAACATAATTGACAGAATACAGAATTGTTCTATATCATTGGCCTGTATATATTGCTAGTGATTTCACAGATGCCTCTAGCGTTTGGTCCTCATTCTTCACTTGTGATTCCGAGGTCTGAAGTTTTTTCTTTAATGATAGCACCTCTTCTTTGAACATTATTTGGATAGTGTGTGGAATGACAACCTGAAGAGATACTCTATCTGCTAACCTATCATAACTTTTTAACAATTTTTAAATGTCAAATTCAACTGTATGAACTATTTCAAGTAATTTTTCAGAACCTTTAGACACGGATTCAATTTTGTCAGTCCCTTTTCAATTGTATTATTTTTTTCAGGTAACTTTTGATTTTTGATGGTATTAATCCTGTTAACAAGCTGTTCATTATTAGTTTGTAAAGACTGTATCATTTCTGAAAGTACATCATTCTTGGCTCTGTTATCAAGTCATTTTCTCATGGGTATAATATGAAGAAAAACACTGAGTCCCAGTATCCAATAAATGGATGTATCATCATAACCATATAAACCTTGCAAAATACAGTTCATAGTACTAGCAAAAAAGTTACCAAAAGTTTCAATGTTAATGTAATTTGCCATATTTATTTATTAATTACCCTTTATGAGATCTGGGAAATTGTTTGAGGTGTAATAATTTTTATTGACCAGCAGATATCTGGTTGCAGAGTGGTGACTAGCTGCGATGCAACAGGTGGCAACAGGAATGGTCCTGAGTCACTTCAGTTTCTTGCTTTAGTACTGATTAAATAGTGAGAAATATGCTTTGATTGACAAATTAAAAGCAATTAAATCAATTCCAGACATGGAGCAAGAAGCCCAGAACTCACGGGCAGGGAGCACAAACCAGAAGCTACACAAGGGAAACCATGAGGCAAGGAGTGCAGTAGTAGGGGAGGAGGATGTTCACGAGCTTTGGAAATTTTTAAGTTGCTGCACACAGTTAGCTCTGCTGTGGAGGGGTTTTTAAAAATACTGCATAGGTAAACGTAAGCCAAGCAGGCAGGGTTGGGAGACTTTCTGAGTTGTGGACTGGTTAGGCCTTCGGGTCGTTCACCCCTTAGCTGTGAAATCCAAATCCACATGGGGCACTGGATGAAGAAGGATGCTTAAAAGAAATCCCATCCTAGCTCAGAATTAATAATAATAGATGATTATTTATTTAGGGGTAGACTCACAGATCACAATTCTCTGCTGGAATGAGGAACAGCAACCAAATCCCGCAGCCAGAAACGAGGTTGCACATGTGATTTACATTGGCATAATAATATGAGAGGCCAAGCCAAAGTGTGTGGGTAGCTTGAAGGCTGCTGGTGGTAGGAATTCCTGCAGCAACCTTTATAGTGATCTTCGATTTATCTCATTAGTCTACAGAACCTAACTTAGTGGAAGGTGTTGCATACAGTCATTCTGCAGCACCCATGTGCAGCACCACAGAAGCAATCCCAGCAGGTGAATGGCTACTATATGTCAGGACATCTGCAGACCATGGAGAAGACTGTATCTGTGCAGACTCAGTCTCTTTCAGGTGATTCCAAACAAGTCTGGAATGGCCCTACTGTGATGCGTACCTCTGCTGAGAATTCCACAATGATAGAGCCAGACTCATGTTCATGTGTCGAAGGATATGAAGATTACGAATGAAGAGTCTTGGAAAAGTTTATGCAAGCCAGTGAAATCAAGTTTACTAAAATCTTCAGATGAGCTTTTCAGCCAGTTTGAAAAGCTGCAATGGAAAAGGAAGCGAAAGTCCAGACTCAGAAGCAGCAGATGCGGAAACACCTGGAACAGAATCCAAAGGAACCAAAAGTATCTCAAGAGAATCAGAGGAAGCTTGGGAATGGATTGACTCTAGAACCTTTATTAAACAAAATGGAAATCAAGTGTCATGGAGAAGAGCAGGATAAACAGCAGTCATTAGAAGCTCAAGACCTAAGCAAACTCTAGCGTCTCAAAGACTGGAACTTAGCAATGGAGAAAGAGCAAGAGCAGAGGAGAAGAAAAGCATGGCGGGTACCATTGACATGAATGACACTTCAAAGCGACATCATGGCAATGTTTGAAAATAAGTTTGATTAAAATTCAGTTTTAAATTAATTATCATGTTTAAATTAATGATAAAAATATTTACAATGCATGCAGTAAAGTGATTAATTTCAACCAGCAAGATACCAATCATATATTATGTTTTGACTGCCCTAAAATAATTAAATATTTTTCACATGCATTTTTAATAAATATGTTCATTTTCAATACACAATTTATAAAATTTTTATAATTTTGATCTCTAAAAATGAATAGATTTTTATCATTCTACCGAGGACTGTCAACTATGTATTATAGTCCTGATCTAAGCAAGTCTGACTGAAAAAAATGAAGAATATGTAAAAGTATATAAAAACAAGAATAGGACAACAAACAGGAGAAGCAGGAAGGGGTGAAGGGAAAAGGTAACACTCATTCACTCTTGGAAGGTTTGCTAAATTGTACAACTCTACAAACCATTGTGGATGATTGTCAAGAAGTTGACAGTAAATCTAGCATATGAAACAACTATACCATTGCTTGTCACATGTCCAAAGGAATTGATTTCTTATTCAAGGTCATTTTCTAGGTCATGTTAACTGTTGCTCAATTCATAATAGCTGAAAAATGTAAACCACCTTAATACTCTTCACCTGAGGATTGGATATGAAAGTGTTTAACATGTAATATAGATCACGATTCAGCTGTAAATAAAAATGAGTCTCGAAATTTGCAGGTGAATGAAATGAAGCAAGAAAGTTCACATCAAGTGAAACAACCCAGACCAAGACACCAGAAACCACATTTTCTTATTTATCTGGAATTCCCAGCAACAAATTTATAGATCTGAGTTTAGAATGTTGAGTAAACAAAGACATCAGGACAGTGTAAAGGAACCATATGCACATTAGGACTGTGGATTGGGAAGTTAATGAGGGATAAAGGTGCTACAAAGATGAAAACAAAACCATAGGGCCAAGGTTCCAAGTGGGGATGAGGGAGATAATTTAATACAACAGGGGAACAGGTCGGGAAGGTGAAATAAGAGCAAAGACATTTGATAAATCTTCTATGGTTCATATTTAAATTCATTTTTAAATTTTATTTTGTATTTATATTTTATATTTACGTAAAGTTTTACTCAGAACATGTCAATGTAAGTATATACATATATATGTGTACAGAAATTTCTATCTTAAAGGAACCTAAGTTACTTGGGCTAATAGATTCCTCACAGGAATGATAAACTAACAAATAGGTAATACCAAGAATGAGAAAACTGCTTTTGAGTGATTTGTCAGACTGACAATGTTATTGCTAAAACAATATAAATTCTGTATTCTGAGTTTGATTGCATCTCAGAGGTTGTGGGTGGGTCCATATGGCTGAAACTGCAGTACAGTTAGTACAGCAGTGTTATAATCTAACTGGATATAAGATCCTAAATTTTCTTTCTTGTCATTTCTTTCTCCCTGTTATAGAAAATATTATTTAGGATGCCAAGGAGGAGAAACAAACAACCCTACCCAGAAAAAGCACTTATGAAGAATGACAATGGAAGTATTTCAAGATAAGTAAAAAGGTACAAGAAGTGACACTCTTATCAATGACAACCAATAGCTGTCTGTTAGGACTCAAGGATGGCACATCAGGAGGCAAATCATTCCTGGTACTGGAAACCTTATCAAGTGCCCAGGACTAGTGAGATCATGGATTTTAGAAAAGTACCTAATACTACAGACTTGCTAGACAAGCACAATACCCTCCTTTATCTTTATAACCAGAGAGAAGTGTAAGTAGATCTCCATAGTAAGTAAAGTTTCTCATTTCTCTTTACTTCAAATGGAAACTATCCCAGAAACCCAGGTCTGGACTCAAGGTAGACAACAACAGATTGTGGAAGCCAGGTCCCAAAGGATTAATCTACATCTCAGTTTCTGCATCTAGGGATCAGGAAAAACCTCTGAAAAGGGTGTAGAATGATAATAAATTCCAGAATACCAAGAATTCTGCTGTGCCAAATTCTCTGTGAGAATTTGTAGAATTAAAGTTGGAAATAAGTGAATATCAATCACAATGTTTACACAAAAGAGTAATTTTATGCAGAATACCAGCACTGAACAATGACCACAAATATCTAATGAGTGTATAAATAAGGAGAATTAGACAAGCCCAGAGAAAAGTCCCTCTGTAATTGGTTGTTCAATGCAGAGTAGTAAGCCCTGAAACCATAGACATTCAAAGAAGAAAATAGCACTCATCAGGTTATATGTATATATAAATATATATGTATATATACATATACATGTGTGTGAGAGTATGTGTGTGTATGTATATATTAGTAATAATTTAAGTTAAAGGGTCTGATGTTGAGTGGTTGAGTGCATAAAAGATGTTTACATTTGGGTAAGTTTGGGTAAAAGGCACAAGGAAGGAAAAAAGAGATAATGATGAAAGTTGATGACAACTGAAAACAAGAAAATGTATTAAAACAGCACCGGTATGTAAAGAACACATTGACATTTGAGTTTGGATTTTTCTTTCTAATACAGCAGAGCACTGAACTTCATATATTTTACATCAGGACAATATGATACTTGACTGTGATTCATTTGAATCTTCTCAATATTTACTATGTTATTTCTCTCTTTGTTGAGGACTATTTATGTATATTTTTCATTACATGTCTTGAAGAATATTTAAGGTATTTCCATATATACATAGTTTCAATTGAGCAACTCTCAACAGCACCCTTTTCTCAATGCAATGGCTTGTGAATTTATGATTCTAGTGTCTGCCAAATTTACTTCTGCAATGAAAAAGACAGAGACAAGAAGAAACAGAAGAAATTATATAGAAGTACATTGGTTCCTCTGTGAGATGTTTGGATCTAAGAACCAAACAAAATAAGGACAAATAGCTTATGTGTGCAAAGTTGTATTTACTGTTGAAGATATTGCCTGAGTTTTCTCCATCTAGCAGAACCTTATCATAAGGTCTGTCATCAGAGTGAGAGAAGGCTCTGAGAACGCAATGTGTACTTAGATGAGAAAGTTATGTGTAAATATCCTTGGTGTTTTTCTTCTGTGACCATACTCTTGGTAGAATACTGAATATAAGATCAAAATAAACCCTTAAGGCTCATCACTCATAAGATTAATATAAAATAAAAATCAAGGAAATGTGAAAGAAATTTTAAAAAGTGGATTTTAGACAGTTGAAAATAAACAGAGAGGCAAATATATTTATAGCAGACATTAAATCTATTTTTTTATTATTTTAAATTTAAGATATTATATTATAGCCACACCAATTGTCCCTTACATTTCTTCTTTCTGAACCATCCCATATCCCCCTTCTCACTGTCATTATTCAGGAAGGAAATTTCTTAAAATTAGTTGTCATAACCAAAGTTCTAAAAATTTGATGAACTAATATGACTGTTTTAGGAGCATAGATAGAAGCAAGGGAATTTAAGTGAATGAATTTTTTAGTTTCCCATAAATCTTTTCAGAAAATGAAACCTTTAACTAAGTTTCTACATGTGTATGCTCAAGCAAAGACATAGGCAGTTTCCTTGCACATTAATGTCAGAGAGGAGAGTAAAATGGAGGAAGAAGGAAATATTTAAAAGCTGTTCTGATTTGATCTAAACCTGAACAGATGAGGCAAATTGCCTAGGATTGAACATGACACCAAAGCCACATGGAACTGTTGATATTGGGGACTCTGAAGTGATTTGTCATTCAACTAAAAATAAAGAATATTTATTTTTCAGACTCTCATGGTTGATTCAACTTTGTACTCTAAACTTCAGTAGGATTTTAGAAAATAATTTGTATCTTTTTCATAATACATTTAGGTCAAAATGTATATATTAATTTGGAAATTTAAAAATAAACTGTATAATGAAAATTATAGAGGATACAGTTGTCAATGAATATCTGATAGGGTCTTGATAAGCACAGGGGAAAATATTTTAAACATAAACATATTTTTGGAGGGGAACAAATAACTTCAATTAAAACTTTTAGAGTCATTTTCCCCAATACATTGGAGTTGTGTCCAGGTGAAACATATGTATTTGTAACTAAAAAGGGAATCGGAGGAGACATTAAAAGAACTATCATGTTAAAGTCTAAGAACTTGGAAATTAAATGTGGGAAATCATTTAATAAAATCATCAGTGACAGAATGTTTCATTCTAGGATTTCCAAAGACGAAGAGAGGAGGGGTAAATTTTATTAACCTTTAGATTATAGAGACTATGAGTCAGAGTGGTGAAGTAGTAAACACAGAATGAATATGTTTTTACTACTACAAGGGCAGTGGGAATATCCAGGACATGCTCCTGCCAAACAGAAAAGAAAAGATGATGGAAGGAGAAAAAAGTAAATAAACATTTCAGTAAAGAAGTCATTCCTTACAATGTATTAATTGTTCAGGAAAATGAATATATGTAACCAAAAACTTCTGAGTAGTTTTCCACAGTACATAGAGCTACATCCAGGATAATGCAAGATCACTCTATCTAGGAGGAAAACTGGAACGTGTTTAGGAGAACTTATCACTTGATAAGTTGGTAGAAAATTCTTATATTGAGAAGATACTTAAATACCTTATTTATAACAGCACACTTATTCTGAATATTAAAAACATTATTGAAAATAGTACATATATCAAAATGTATAGCAAAATCAGTAATATTAATAAAATGCAGCTTATATAAATGAGTAATGATTTGAACAGAGGGCTATAGAAAATAATGAAATGGAGTAATCATTTAACAGGTCCCTTTATTCCTTCTGATAATATAAATTAGACTTCCAATGGAAATCATGATAAATATACTACAATGTATCTGTGCGTAGTAGCTGAATATTGGCAAAATGATAGAAGCAATTATGTCAAATAGGACCTAGCTCTTTTCGTATTGATTCTGAGTATCAAGTCAAGAAATACAGCAGCTGATTTCTAAGTGATTTCTTATAAAACACAAGTCAATCCTGTCCTTGTTTTAAAAAGGTCAGCAAAGAGAGAAGCATATCATCAGTCTGTAATTGGATTTTAAAGTGGATTTCCCACTTATTCTTACTGAATGGTTACAGACAACAAAAGCACATGAGGAAAGAATGAGAACTATTCTTCATTCCACTGCTACTTTATGTTATTTTTTGGTTTTTTTGTGATGGGGTTTCTCTGTGTAGTTTTGTAACCTGTCCTGAAACTCTCTGTATAGACCAGGCTGACCTTGAACTCACAAGCATTCATTTGTCTCAATCTGATGAATGCTGGGACTAAAGGTGTGCAATACCACCACTGAACTTCACTGTTATTGTTATATTTCTAAAATTTGGAGAAAATGCACCTTCTATGAGTGTCACTAAACATAAGATTGGGTCGTGGATCAGAGTTGACGGATTTTGTGGAAGAAAGAGTTTATGTGGCTCAGGCCCAGGCCTGTGAACCTGAATCTACAGAATGTGTCAATGCTTCCCATTTCCTTCTGTACTCAAAAATATTTCCTTTCTGTGTTGAAAACATGGGCTTCTCATAGATATCTCCAGTAACGTGCCTTTAAAATTGTTTATGATGATTTCCCACATATAAAAAATATAATGCTAATTCTTTCTCTGATGTCATCTCAATCCTATCAAATATCCTCCCCCACCCAACAAATCCCTTTCACACTATCATTTATTTATTAAGTTTATCTGTGACCCTATAAGTTTACTATATGTGCTCCCTTAGCTTTGGAACTAATGCTTGGGCACTAATGGACTCACAACTACAAAGAATAGGGCTGGACAATGTTCTTCCTACACCAACATATCATTGGCCCATAGTTCAGAAATGAAATGTATAATCCCATGAGACAAGTCCCCTTCCATAACTTCCAGCACACAGGAAATGGTTAGTTTATGTCTAGTGTAAGCAAACATGCTAGCTGTGAATGAATACCCAGGATACATGACAAGTTTAAAACACAAAGTATGAGAAAAGTGACAGTCCAGTCACAATGGACATGGGACAAGGAAGGAGAAAGAAAGACAGAGACAGAAAGAGACATGGAAAGTGAGAGAGTTTAAACAAGGAGACCAGAGACACCTTTTGTTGGTTTTGCAAAATTGTATAGCAAATCTGCAAACAGTGTGGAGAATACATAGTTTTCTGAAAGTAAATATGGACCATGTGACTCAGTTATACTGCTCCTTGGAATATGCCTAAATGACTTGATATTCGACTTTACAGGTATTTTTCTCATGTAGGCTCACGACATCTTTTCACAGCAGCTAGAAAGTGGAAACAATCTAAAAGTTCTACAGCTGTTGAATGAATGATGAAATAGTGATACAGGTACACCAAGTTACAAGTATTCCATTGTAAAGAAAACTGAAATCATGACATTTGCAGGCAAATGGCAGGTACTATAAAGATTCTACTGAGTGAGCTAACCCAGATATGAAAGGACAAGTGTTGCATGTTAGGTCTCTCCTGTTATTTCCAGTTCCCAATCTTCATATTAATATTAAGGACTCATTTGTGACCTTGGACTCACATGCATGTAACATTTACTGACAAAAGATCCACAAAATTGAGAAATGAAGCGGTGCATATTGAAGGGTTTAGAGGGAAGAAAGAAGAGCAGAGAATGGTGCAATTATTCTATAATCTCAAAATTAAGAAAATAGAAGGAATAATAGAATATAATTTAAAGAAACTGTCATGAAGGACTGACAAATTCTTTATAATTGTATAATTATTAATCATGGGTTGTCAAACAAAAACACTAATGTGGTAAGTGTAGGTTATTCCACGTGTTAGAGAGGGAAGCCCCAGAGGACAAAAAAGTACTGCAGAGTTCTGATAACTTTGCATGTTCCTAGAAATGGATGACAAGATCTTATGGGTAAGCACAACACAGATCTTGGTTTTGATGTGTAAAGAAGTCAACTGGGCAGGGAGGGTCCTTGCTTTAGGATACCTAAGCATATATTGAGCAGAGTTCATTTGCATATTTAGCAGTTTTTCTGTACATCATATTTTTATAGACTGTTTCACTTGATTTGGTTTCCTTTGATTAATGGTACCTGTATTCATTCCATGGGGACATCTAGCAGCATTTTTTCCATTCGTTATACAGTTAAAAATTGGTGATATCTCTTGTAGTCCTATGTCATAACCATTGAATTCATTGTACTAGAAGAATGAAGTAGTCAATGTCTGGAAAGACATAAGGCAACATAGGACAAATCAATATCCATAAAGGAAATACTTATTTAGTTTTACCATCTTATCTTCTAATAGTGAGGTTGCTTTGGCTCATATAGTCCAAGCTACAGTTTTAAATTCATTTAACTGCGCTGTATTATGCTTAGATT
Organism: Myodes glareolus; assembly: GCF_982192425.1. NCBI lineage: Eukaryota > Metazoa > Chordata > Mammalia > Rodentia > Cricetidae > Myodes > Myodes glareolus. Next base: position 124,041,392 of record NC_142053.1, read on the forward strand.
CAGAATGTATTTTAAATCATGTGCCATGGTTTTAAATGAATCTGATAGGACATATGCATATGCATTTTGACCTTTACCCACCAGTATAGTTCTGGAGGCAAAATCATTGCTTTAATGCGCTCACAAGAATAATTATTTCTTTCTGAGAGGAATGCTCAATTAATCATCCCAACAGAACCTGACCTTTAGTCTATTTTTATTAGGATATGCATTCATACACCATTCAACAGGGTCAAAGTAGAAATACTGGACAGATGCAAGATGTTGTGGTGCATAACCATTGATTGATTCCATGAAACTCCCTCTAACAAACTGTATAGAAGCTTTGTCAGTTCAGTTCCTTCACAACTAATATCAAACTTTGAGCTTCTACACAGGACCAACGTCAGGCATCGCCATGATAAAGTTTCTGCTGCTGGCTTTGGCATTTGGTCCAGCTCATGGTCATGCTGAGGTAAATTTATTTGATCTGTGAACTGGTTTGATGTTATTCAATAGCATATTTCTGTTGATGTGATATGTCATTCAGTTTGTCCATGTAAGTCCATATTCTTGAAATAACATTTCTGACTTTCACTCATGCATACTTTTTCAATCAGATTTTTCTAAAATGAAACTAATGAAATAAGGAAACTATGAGTTGAATTTCAGAGCTTAAGAGGCCAGCACATGAGTAGTTCCAAAATCTCCCAGGTATCAAATGCTATGTAAATTGAGTCATCATATTACCCTGTGTTATTCTATATCCCTAGAAGCATAATTTTTAACTAATGAACAAAATATTAGTGACTTATATTTTTAGTTAATTTATGTATTTCCAAGAAATGCAGTCAGAGATTTGATATCAACTCACGTTAAAATGGCCTTTGTTATTTGTTCAGACTGAAGGAAAGTGGATTACCATTTCTATTGCTGATGACAATGTGGACATAATAGAGCAAGGAGGACCTCCGAGACTCTATGCTCGCAAACTTGCTTGTACTGAGGCATGTAAAGAATTGGAAGTCACATTTTATATCAAGTAAGTAAGTTGTCAACCATATAACCTGAGCATAGTATTTCAATTTTACAGATTTTATGTTGTTAAACTTACAGGTGAATGTTCTCTTTCTGGTCATAAACTTGAAGGCCTTATTTCCAGAAATGGGATTATGTTTTTCCATGATGAGTTAGCTCTGGACACCACACAGAAGTTAGACACTGTCTCCAATTTCTTAAGTGTTTCTTTAGAATTTGCCCAGGTTGGAGTCCTGTGCTTGAATTTTATACTCTAAAATTGTATGCAAGAGATTCTAATAATCTCATTTCTATTAATTCAAAAGTATGTGTGAGCATATGGTTCAAAGGCACACATGTTATGTTATTTAGTCAATGAAGTCAGAGGAAAGTTTTCTACACCCAGATTAGATAAATCTAATTTGTAAAGTACTGTCTCTGATGCTCTAGATTCAAAGATTCTCTTTCTGACATTTGGATGACAATGTTCATTGAAAGAGTGCATATCATTATAAGAATTCAAATGCTTTAAATCATTACTATGTTCTACCCACAATTTTAACTTTTAGGTTACAAATAATATTACATAACACAAGCATATAATTCTATGTACATATTATTGTTAGACTAGGACAAGAGAATTAACATATTAAACATAATATTCAGTGAATAGTGAAATTTGGATAAGCAAGAAATATGAGCCTTCATAGGATTTGTCAAAATTGTCCCAAATCAAGGAAGTCATGTGCATCATTACAAAGAGGATGATATTTTCTAAACAAGAATCAGGAGAACTGAGGTAAGCATAGGTACTTCTCTTCCAACTTTGTACACAGTTCATGGATAGTATTACTTCATCAAGTTCATCATACTACTTGAATGATTTTAATATGAATTCAAAGGTTATAAAGAATAAACCATTGTTTCCATGTTTAACTTTTAGGGCAAATGTCAAATGTAAAAATAGCAAAGTCATTGGGAATAGGCAAGAAGATGGCCAGTACAGAGCACAGTGTGAGAAGGGGATTTGGGAGCTTTCTCTGAACAAAAGCTTCGTGGGTGTGTACATACAAGCTGACACTTCAGCCACCCATAGGTACATAAATTTAAAACCATTTTGGTTACTTTTAAATTTATCAACCCTTCCAACCAACTGCAATAAGCTTCAAAGTCGGAGTATATTGTAGGTCATCTGAAGTTTACATGGAGAAGAACAATATTACCTGAAGATGTGAGTAATGCTAACAAAACATCTCCAAATTGTTTCCTGCATGAAAATTTACCTCTAGATAATATTCAGTGACTTTTCTTTCATACAGTATCTCGGTTTGTTATTGGACAGGCCTGACACACTCTAATAGGTCTCAGAGGCCTCAAACATCTTTGCAAACTTTATACCTCAGGCCATCAATCACTTATATTTTAGGCATTATCTATCAACCTGAGTTCATAGAGGATTTAAATTAAGAGTGCCATCTTAAACCTTCCTTTTCTGTATAATAATAGCAACATTATTCACCTGATTTGTAACTGGTTTGACTTATGCTTTGATATCACATGAATAGAGGATACATTTTTCTGGCAAGTCTACTGTCTTCCAAACTTTACTTGGATATTAAAAAGCAGTCCTGTAACAGAAAATGACCAGATCCTAAAATCCTTTTATTCTCCCCTGAACAACTTTTATCATTTAATCAGTGTCAGTAAGAGGAAATTTCATTTGCAGGCACAAACACACAAACACCACACACACACACACACACACACACACACACACACACAGAGAGAGAGAGAGAGAGAGAGAGAGAGAGAGAGAGAGAGAGAGACAGACACACACAGAGAAAGAAACAGAAAGAGAGAGAGGGGGACACACAGAGAGAGAGAAGGAGAGAGAGACAGGCAGAGAGAGAGAGAGAGAGAGAGAGAGAGAGAGACATATGTACATAGAACTCTCATACACAGGGAGAGACACACACTGTGTGAACATCTAGTAAACAAAATGTTCATTCTTATATCTTTTCTATCAATAATCTTACAAGATGAAAACTTTTGTGCATATTTCTCATTACTATGGTCTCTTTTTGAATATGTATTCATTTATCCACCTGGTATTACCATGGAATGACACCAAAGTTTCATACTTTCAGGAAATTGTTAAGTGATCTTTTTCCAGTTAAAAGGAGAAGGAATATCCAAAAGAGTGATCCCATAGGTCTTAACACAAGGAATTCAGAGAAAAGGGAAATGTCTGTATCTAGGATTCACCGTCAGGTTTAAGAGTGGAAATGATTGGTTACCATATTATGATAGGATATGTAAAATGAATGACTACAAGAATATCTTTGTCCACTTGTGTCATATGATAGAGATGATTGTAAGAGTTGGGATCAATATTAATGTTTAGTCAACAGGTGATGTCAAACACAGTAAAAAATGAGTGAGACTCATTCTGAAATGTTTCTATTATTACAATTGAAGGTGACAGTATATTTACACATGTGTAGTCAACACCAGAAAGCATAATCTTTGCCAATTAGAATGTGAATAGAACTAGCCAGAAAAAAAACCTGATTTATGTTTGTTGGTAAGAATGGTAGTGGATTTTTTTTAATAGTAACCAAATTATCACCCTACAAATGAGGATTAAGTCAGATTCACCCTCCAAATACAGTATTGTAGTGGTTCCAAACTTCTGTCCACTAAATAATAATCTGATTGTTTTGGGAAAATATAACTTTTACATTATTTTATAATTTGAGTATCATGATCATTAAAGACTTGGGGTAATGAGGGAGCTATTGGAAGTGTTTATGTTCATATTTTCTCACAGGAAAGATGGGAGCATATATTATTTTCCCAAAGCTCAAACAATTTTGAGTATCATTGGACAAGTGTGTACTAAATTCAAACATTAACTCTAGATTATAAACTTGCAGGAAATGTGAAGGTTCCATTGACAGATATTCATGATTTTCTAGTGTTATGTTTTTGAAAGTGGGTAGTATTGAGATGAGTGAGCTCTCTAGAGAAGTTGTTTTTATTTTTTGATGATACATCATGAAACGCTGAAAAGTGATGTCATACCACCATTTACACTTCATTAAATGTGTCCATGGAATTTGGGGAAAATATTATTGTCTGCACTGACCCACCCAGGGTAGATGAAATTGGAGCAGTTGGGATACTAAGGAAGCAATTTAATTTCTACAGAATCTACTGAATATATCTCTGACATTGTCAATTATACAATATAGGAAAAAGACAACCTTTGACTCCTGAACAATATGAAAAATTTGAGGAAATTGATAAGGTCCAGAACATTCCAACAGAAATCATTCAAGATCTTCTGGATACAGGTAACCTCAGTGAATATTATTTTGGCCATATCATCTCTAAATATATAGATACAAATTTATTCATGTATGTATATTGACTTATATTCATAAATACATGTATATATACATACACAGTCTTTTATCTACATATCTATCCATTTATCTTTCTATATACTCAGTAAGATTCCTGATTTAGATTATATCTAGTCATATTCAATCTTTCAAATCACCTCCGGCCTGGTTTGAGTAAACCTGATCTGGGCCTTCAACTTTGCTAACAAGTCTCTTGACTTGTTAGACATAGGATACTCGGGAATAACCAGGAAGGAATGAGTCACTTGTTCTCTCCCCAAATCTACAGTTTGTAAGGTGGTCCACAGATATTGTTTCTGTCCAATTGCTCTAATTACTATAGTCTTTTTATTTTTTAGCTTCCCCAATGGTTGTTACAGCACAGAGTGCTCAGCCCCTATGTCCACTAGAAAGTCCATAGGGGTCCCCTCCATAGTCAGGGTTACCCTAGGCGCAGAGGTGGGGGTCCAAGTCCCATCCCCTCTAATCATCTTCTTTTAGGGTCAGTACCTTAGAGGCCCTTCCTTTCTTTTTTGGACATTCTCTTGCCCAATGTCCTTTTTCTTTGCAATAAGTACATTGTTCTTTGTCCAAGGGGTGCCTCTGTCCATCTTCATTCATCTTTGGTCTTCTGTTGCCCAGGTTCCCTATCTGTCTAGGTCCTATCTTCCCTTTCTCTCCTACCATTGTGGCCAAAATTCTATCAAGTTTCTCTTTTGTCTATGATCCCTCCAGTCCTCTCTTTCTTCTGCCTCCCATCTCTCTCTCTCTCTCTCTCTCTCTCTCTCTCTCTCTCTCTCTCTCTCACTTCTCTTCTCTTCCTCAGTTTCTCGCTTATGAAACACTTTCTCTGCCTCCTTAACCAAATCCTGCAAGATATAATCCTGCAACCCTTTTAACCATTGTAACTTTTCTTAATATCTGATGCTGACTGTCCTATAAAGGCCATAGCTACCATTGACACTCAGAGGTTGGGTCAAAGGGAGTATAATGCCTGTAAGCCACCTTTAAATGCTCAAGAAACACAGATGGCAGAGCCCTGTGGTGATAGACTGTCAGCTGCTCCCTACCTGCTTTAAGTTTGACCTTGAAAACATACACTGGGAATCAGATAAGGCCCATACCTGTTTATACATTTTTTTAACCAAAATTTCTCTTGCTTTTTAGACAAGACAGCAAAAATTTCTCTTGCTTTTTAGACAACATAAAAACTTTTACCAAAGTCTTTCTTGTGGTTTTTCTCAGTGGGGATGTATGGCTACATTTCAAACAAGAGCAGCATATAAAATCCTATACCAGTGTGAAACATTTGAGATCAACAATAGGCCTTTTTTTTCGTAAAAACATAAAACATTAACCAATGACAATTTTTAAACAAGAACGGCACATAAAATCCTGTACCAATGTGAAGCATTTGACACCAGCAATTTTTTTTAACATTAACCAACAATAATTTGTGACCAGCCTCTATAAATGATGACACATATTTATAATATTTATAACCCATAGGATCTGAAAGAGTTCTTCACATGTGGAGTTAAGCCTTGGTCAGCTTTGACCAAAGGTTTGAGGTGCACAGCTCCCAGGGCAGACAGAGGGAACTCATCCATCAGCGGGGGGGGGGGGGCAGGGTGGTACACAGCACTGAGGAAAAAAGATTGTTAACCTCTTTAAGTCATAGTGATTACCCTCAGATTTTTTTTGTTTAGTGTTTGAAATCTTATTGGGGTACATCCATCTTCTACAACTGTGTCTGTCAGCCTCAATACCTTGTAACAGCAAAGCTGAATGGCCCAGCCATCCATACAAGCATGCTGCCCCACAGCCACATGCTTGGGGCTGAGGCTGACTCTTTTTTTTTATGAAATATACCCCTATGCTTATGGCCATATCTCTAAAGTCTTGTAAGTGATCACAATATCAAAGTCAAAGAAGTCATTATTTGAGTAGTCAGCGTCAGTCTAAGTCAGGACAAAAGCACAACACACATTACATAGACATACAGGACAAAGGCGCCAAACAAACTAAAAACTTCAAGCTGCTCCACGGGTGTGACCAGCCCCACTTTTGAAATGAGACCGCTATCCATGCAGTCTCTACAGAGAACTGACCATACCATTCATGTATCATACCACAGAACTGAGAAACGCCACCCGCATATCTCACCAGAGAACTGAACACGCTACCTGCATGTAGGACAAAACAAGAGACTGAAGATACACAAAGGCTAACAAAGCTTTAGAAAGACAAAACTACTGATTCAAGAGTCAATGTCACAGTCTGTCCCAATCATCAAAGTCACAAGTAAGACAAAAAGGCACACAAAACACGCAAACAGATGTCCGTCTCCACTGAGACAGACAAAACCATTCCAGAAATACAGACGGCTGAGAGGACATAGTTCCTCCAGTCCAGGAGAACTTCCACATCCTCACCAGCACCCAGACGGGAATCTCCCAGGCACTACTGATCACCCTCTCTGTCTCCTCCCGAGACACGGGCGACTGCAAAACTGAAAATACAGAACCTGAATTCAATTGGCACAGCAGAGGCGGAGAAGGGCCCGTATTGAAGTTGGCCGCTATTTCCCTGTTGCAAGGGAAATGCTTGGGAGGTTGAGTCTGGGGGAGACGGTTCACATTTTCCCCGGAGTCTGCTCGCGACGGGGGAGGCAACAGGCGGGGGGGGGGGGGGGCCTGTGATGAGGGCGCCACAGGGTCAGCTTCATGATCTTCGGGCTCCTCCTGGGGATTATAGGGAGGAGGATCTTCGGATAGGAGGTAAAGGGGGCCACCCAGGGGGGGTGGATCATAAGCCAAACTCTCCCAGGTGCTGATCTATAGTAAGGCTTAAAGGGGTAGTTAGAGACTGTCCCATGTTAGTATTTCAATAAACGAACAGACAAACCACAAAAATAAACAATAGGACGAACAGACCGACAATCAGACACGCTGCGTGGCTTCGGCGAAAAAAACGAAAGCAAGAATACAGACGGAGACTTTGGAGAGGGTCCGGATCCCTCGTCTCCCAGAAGAACCACGTACCCCTCGGACAAGGGCGGCGACCCAAAAAGTCCGACTCTGGTCGTGGGTTCAGACAGATGAGCCCCGAAAAATCGGGCTCCAGACACCCTTGGAACGTCTTCCAGGGTCGCGGGGGAGAAGTTCGGACCCGTCAGTCCCTTCTGAGGCCCGCCAGATACAGACCAACTCAGCTGAATCGAACAGAATTACAGATTCGCAGCGCAACACTTAGACAACAAAAGACATAAGACATATAAAGTGCTGACCAGCTTACCTCCCGATGGTGGGTTGGTGGTCCCTGGGTGGGGGTCTCAATTTCCCGGCCAACGCACCAAATGAAAGATTCCCGTGGGACGTCTTCCTATGGGAGAGACCCCGTACCCAAGGATCAGTCGAGACCACTCTCGGATGCAAACAGCAAGAGGTTTATTCGGATACACAGGTACCTAGGGCGACAAGGTCACTCGGAAGACTTGTGAGCCCCCAGGCTGAGGTGAAGGGTTTTTTATAGGAGAGCAAAAGCACGGGTACAGAAGCGAGAAGCATGATTATGGGGATTCATTCCATTGGTCAATTCAAATAAGGCTAAGAACGCGCACTAAGTGGCAAATTCTTGACCTTTCACCTAAATACCAAGGAGGGGGTTATCCAGGGGCTTCCTGTTTCTCCTATCTCTTCCTCCTTCCCTTAGCTGGAGACCAGATGGCCGGCTGTAAATACCCTGACTCACATCCTGTCACAGGACAAAAGGTCCCCTTCCCCTCCCTTACAGCAAGGGGCCTGAATTGTTTATTTCTAAGGCCCTGCATTCCAGCATCAAGGGTGGTATTCCTTTCTTTTTCCTTTTCAACCTTACATCGAGGCTTCGATTTAGAAAAAGGTATGCTGCAGAGGAGGTGTACTCATTTGAGAGGGTAATCGACTGGGAAAAGACCCTCTGCAAGTGAAGATCACCCTGCAGGGAGAAGTCTCCCCATCCAAACCTGCCCCGCAGAGGAGTGTCATTCATCTGAAAAGCATAACTCTGAAAAGAGAAGACCCTCTCCTGGGAAAAATCGCCACACAAGGAGGCGTTGTTTCTGAAAAAGTTACCTTGTAGAAGAGGGTTACTCATTTGAGAGGGGCAACTCTGCAAACAGAGCATTCATTCCTGGGAAAGATCACCCACAGGGCGAGGTCAGCCTAGGAAGAAGAGCCCCCTAGCAGAGGAGGCTCACTCATTTGAAAGGCAAATTTTTGCTGCAGGAGGACATACTACATGTAGTGTTCTTCTCAAAAAATGTTTCCCACATTGGAAATTGGAAAAATCAACTTTATGTACTTTTTTGCTATTCAATTCTTACTAATTTTCACTCAAATCTCCATTATATTATAACTTTTGTTTGTTTTAGGTTTATTTATTCCTTTATCCCAATGTCTTGAGACAAAAGGCCAGGTTACTGAGCTGATATCTTTCTTTTAAAAATGTGTGTGTGTGTGTGTGTGTGTGTGTGTGTGTGTGTGTGTGTGTGTGTCATCTTTGCCCTCTCTCTCTGTCTCTCCGTCCACCATTTCCTCTGGCCTGTGAGCACCTCCCTTCTCTAATAAACTCCTAAGTGGGTTTGTTCACATCTCGTGTCTTCTTCTCACTCACGGAGGACATTTCCTTTGGTGCCAAGACTTGAGAGATTTCTCTGCCCCAGGCCACTATCCTGTGGCCGTGATCTGCCCCAGGCTCCTGGGACTCGAATCACAACTGGGGATTTTCTCGAACACAACCCACGTGTTACATATTTGTGAGCGCGACCTCTCCAAATAACACTGGCCTCAATTGAGAAGGGTTCCCATTCTGGTCAGCTTAGCCATTTCTTCGAACCTGAGGAATTGAACGTTTAGCTCCCGGAAACCCTCTGGAATTCCTAGAAATGGGGAAACTGCCCTCCACCATGGTCTTCAAGGCTGTGGTAGTTCACTTCTCTAGCCTTCATCTGTGTTTTGCTTTCCTTAGTTAAACCTGTTTTTGGAATGGCCCAGGGCCCACCCTTCCACCCCTGAGGGCCCAGGGTCCCTCAGATCTTTTTTTCTCTTCATTTTCCATTTCTTTTCCTTTCCTTTCTTGTTTTCTGAGGCTGCTCGGAGCCGCCTTTGGCTCTCTGTGTTCGGGTCACTGACTGGATCCAACCAGGCCTTACCTTCCCCCTTGTGGCTTAAGGGGACAACTACACGAGTCTTGAGAAGGTTGCGCTGATTCACATCCTGTCCCACAGTCAAGAGACATCTGTGGGAGCCTTGCAGTGTCACTGTTTTGCAGGTTTACATGGATTTAGCCATGGGATGCAAACCTTGCAAGCCTTGAAATCTCACCGTCCCGCTGGGGTGCCTTTCAGAGGCCCTAAAACCTCAGGCCTTAATGCCCTACCTGCAGATTCCCACACTTAATCCACCTTTGTTCAAAAAAACTGGCCTCCTTACTGTTGGGTTCAGGGGGGTTGCGCAAAGATAAGAACACCACCAAGTCTAATAAACCAGAAGCAAACTTTATTCCAGAAACCAGATCCTAGGAAAACCAGAAGCAAACTTAAAAATAAAAAAATAAAAATGAAACACTGCGGGGCACAGAAGCTTATCTGCTAGCTGAGACCACAGCCAGAGATGGTGTTTGTTAGGCTGTGGCAAAAGGCCGGTTTCTGAACCCACTTTTTATGGTAGGGGCACCAGGCATTATCTCTGAACAAAAGAAGTTTTACAACCTTGCCCTGACCCTTGGGTTGGTCAGTGGAGACCCTAAAGAGTGGGGATGAGTGTTAATGTCAATGGGTAATTAGGATTAACTGGTTCTTGGGCTGAGAGCTTAGAAGAAAAGCCTTTCACACTGTTTCCAGGTAAATCTTCAGATACTGACTGCCATACTTTACAACCTCCATTATGAGAGCTCATTAATTAAACCTTTGTATTTATCCACTGTCTCCTGGTACCTCCGGGTGTAAACTGGAGTCTTATGCCTCTCCTCTGATGGCACCAGTTTCCCATAACAGAGACAGTGTTTGACCCAGAGGTCACGTGCCTCTGTCTCCTAAAGATTAACTCAGTTCACATCTGTCGTTTATCAAGGATGGTCAAAACACTACTCTCAATTTGCAGGGAGATGCTCTGGCCTTGTAATAAAACAGCCAGTTGTAATTGGCTAAGCTGATGGAGATTTCCCAGGCATCTAAGAAAGTAGTTCACTGTGAAAGAATGATCCTTGATCTGCTGAGAAAGCTGCTGATAGTCTGTTCTCATTCTCCTAGACTTATAACTTTATATTTCTTTATTTCTACATTCTTATTTTTGTAATCTACATTTTTATTTTCTTATTCCTGGACTCTTCACTTACAATTTAGATGGCAATCTAAAATTGCTGCCTAATGGCACCTTTGGTCCCGGTATTTTACGGGAGCTTTCTAATTATTGTCAGCGCACAGGCAAATGGAAGGAGTTTCCCTATATCCAAGTCTGTTTCTATTTAAGCTCTAAGTCTAAGTCCTCTGTCCCTGCAAACTGTTCACCTGCTCACATGTTTCTGGCTATGCCATCTGCTCCTGAAGAACCCCACTCTTCTGCTCTGGATCCAGCTAACGAACCTCTGCCTTTCTGACCTCAGCGGAAAGTTACCCCCATTCCCTCAGTCTCTGCTCCTGCTCCTTTGGCCCCCACTCTTACCCCGCCTCTTTAGCTTCTTCAGCTTCCTTACCACCTCCAGCCACTTGCTCTGCATCTCCCTCACTTCCCTCCCCACCGGCTCCAACAGCCCTGCTAAATCATTCTTCCTCTCCAGTGCATGACCGCGGCAGCCGCCATGCTCTGGCACCCACATTTACCCCTCCTCTAACACACTCTTGTGCAGCCATGGAACCTAACTCTTACTAAACCAAGCCTGCTACAGTTCTCCCATTGCGAAAGGTGGCTGGCATAGATGGATTGATTCGGGTACATGTTCCTTTTTCACTCTCAGAGCTTTCCCATATAGAAAAATTACTGGGTTGCTATATGTCTAATTCTACCACTTTCATAAAACAATTCCAATATCTTACCCAATCTTATAATCTCACCTTTCATAACTTCTACATGATCCTATATAATAACCTACTTCCTGAAGAGCACAGGCAAGTTTGGGAGCAGGGCAGACAACATGCAGACGAGATTCACCAAACTCTTGCCTCCCACCCTCCCAGAGCAGATGTGGTCCCAGAGCAAGAGCCACACTGGGATTATAATACTCTGGGTGGGATTTTAGCTAGGGACTGGTTTTTAACTTGTCTCCTGGCAGGTCTCCATAAGGGTGTCCTCAAGCTGGTAAACTATACTAAGCTCTCAAAGATTATTCAGGATACAAAGGAAAATTCTTCCACATTTTTGGAACACCTCACAAAAGCTTTGTTACATTATAGTAACTTAGATCCAGAAACTATGGATCCATTTTTTTAAAGCAGCACTACTCAGACATTAGGTCTAAGCTTAGACGATTGGAGAAAGATCCCTTGACCCTGCAGGCAGAAGTCCTAGAGTTGGCTTTTAAGGTGTACCATGCGAGAAGTGACAAAGCCCGCAATCATTGTCACATGGTAGCCACGGCCTCCCAACCTGCTGAGGAGACAGGCCTCCCGATCTGTGTCATCCATGCTGCTCCTTTGCCCCCCTGGGCCTCAAGAACTGCCAGGTCCATGTTTCAAATGTGGTAAAACCAGTCACCGGGCCTGAGCATGCCCTAATCCTCATCTTAGTCCCATGAGACCTTGTCTGAGTTATCATAGGGAAGGTCATTGGTCAGTAGATTGTCCTCATGCACATAGTGGCATGGAGACATCAGACCCAGAAAATTCCCAAGTTGACCTTCTAGGTCTGACCATAGATGAGTGAGGCTGCCCAGGCTCCTTTTCCCAACCATGGGTACTCATCATGGTATCAGGATGGCCCATCTTCTTTCTCTTGGACACCGGAGCCACATACATGGTACTGAGGGAATTCTGGGGGCCTACTTCTCCTTCTAGATTCCCTATTGTCGGGGTAGCGGGACAGTCTTATCTACCTCGGCAGTCCCTACCACTTAACTGTGTGTTTAGGGGTATTTTTCTCACTCAGTCATTTTTAGTTATGCCAATCTGCCCAGTACCTCTCATGGGAAGGGATTTTTTAGTAAAGGTAGGAGCTTCCATTTCCTTTGCTCTCATTCACCTTACCCCTGACTCGTCAGTAGCTCCACTCCTTCTCCTAGCCTCCCAACCCTAATGTGTTTTTTTCTCTACCAGCCTCCCAAGTCTAGGACACCCAAAACCCCTCTTTTTTTAAACACCATGCCCTTATTTTTATCCAATTACAAGATCCCTCTAAGTACATTACCCAAGCTCAGTACCCCCTCTCTCCAGAGCCTTAAGGGACTTAAGCCTATTGTTTCTGACCTTTTAAGGAAAAAGCTACTTCACCCCACCTCTTCTCCCTTTAACACCCCTATACTGCTGTTAAAAAATCTAATGGAACCCATTGTCTGGTTCAAGACCTCTGGCTCATTAACTCCACAGTGGTCCTTCTTCATCCTGTCGTGCCTAATCCTTACACACTTTTATCCAATATTCCTCCAGGAGCCTCCCACTTCTCAGTTCTAGACCTCAAGGATGCTTTTTTCCCCTCTATTCCTCTCAGCCCTCAACCTCAAAACATCTTTGCCTTCACCTGGACTGATCCTGACACTCACTTCTGCACACAGCTCACCTGGACTGTCCTTCCCGAGGAATTCCAGGACGGCCCACACCTGTTTGGCCAGGCTTTAGCTTCTGACCTGCTCTCATTGTCTCTCCCTAAATCTAAGCTCATACAGTACGTGGATGATATTTTACTTTGCAGCCCATCATTGGAGATCAGCAAAACTGATACATCCACTCTTTTAAATTTCCTGTCCAAAAGGGGCTGTAGAGTCTTACCTTCTAAGGCCCAACTGTCTACCCCTCAGGTCATTTATTTGGGATTAACTATAACCCCAAACCAAAAGTCTATTACTCTAGACAGAAAAAAAAAGATTCACTCTTTCAGTTCCTTCCACCAAAGAAGAGGTTTTATCATTCCTAGGAGTAGCTGGCTTCCTACGTTCCTGGATCCCCTCTTTTTCTTTCCTCGCCCGCCCCTTAAATGAGGCAGCTCTCGGCTCTCTGCATGAGCCTCTTCCCCATCCTGTTACCAAACCCTTTCAGAGACTTCAGCAGGCCCTTATCCAGGTCCCAGCTCTTCATCTTCCAGATTTAACTCGCCCCTTTTCTCTTTATATAGCAGAGAAGGAGGGATATGCACTTGGGGTCCTAGGACATCAACTGGGACCTTGTTTTGCACCTGTAGCATACCTGTCAAAGAAGATGGACCTCACTACTTGAGGCTGGGCACCCTGCATATGTGTTTTAGCGGCTGCTGAGCTTCTTATTCGTGAGTCAAAAAAAGTAACCTTTGGGTCACCCACCACTGTCTTCTCCCACCATAATCTGTCCTACCTTTTAACTTACAAAGGCTCACAAACCCTACCCCCTTCCCGAGTTCTTTCCTTCCAGGTGGCACTAGTAGAACATGTCACACTCAATTTCCAATGCTGCCCACCCCTTAATATCTCAAATCTCCTACATCAACCTAATGTTAATGATTCCCCATCTCACTACTGCATAGAGATCCTAGAGGATTTACTACCCCATCCCTCACATACACAGGAGGGCAAATTGTCCCAGGCCACTATACCTGGTTCACAGATGACAGCTCCTTTTTATGTGATGGAACCTGTAGAGCAGGCTATGCCATAGTATCAGATACTGAGATAATGGAGGCACAGGCACTCCCTACCCATACCACTAACCAACAGGCTGAGCTGGTAGCTCTTACCCGTGCCTTCCAGTTAGCAAAAGGACAATCTTTAAATGTTTACACAGACTCCAAATATGCATATTGGTGACCTCCCGGGAATCCAATGTCTGGAATCAGGGGTGACACGGATGATTTGCATATACATGACCCCATAATCCTACGCATATCACAACATGGTTGAATTTGTATATTCATGAGCGGGTCTGGGATACAAGAAGTGATTTGCATATACATGAGTTCTTCACCATGGGGGGGGATTTCCCTCCATCCTGAGGTCACATGACAAGAAGTGGGTGTAGCAGGAACGGGTTGGATTTGTATATGCACGAGACTCATTCACATATTCATGTGCTTCTTGAAATCTGGGTTTACCCCACATAATACTCTTGTGTGGTTTGCATGTTCATGAGTAGTCTGGAATCAGCTGTCACTGAGCTAATTTACATAGTTGTGAGGTATTTGGGGGGTTATTTGCATATTCACAAAACAGTTGAAATGGGATAGAGAATTGATTTGCATATTCATTAATTTGGCTGGATTACTGTGGTTTTCAGTATACATGAATCTCAGGAATCACAAAATAAGTGGTTTCTGAGTAGAATTTGCATATCAATCATGCTGCTTTGCATATTCATAAGCTATATGTGATGGGCGTGTCCGGGTCTGGCATTCAAGCCCCTCCCCATTCATCGCTTATTTGCAATTTTATGGACCCTTTGCTGATTGGTAATACTCATTGGTAGTATGTAGTGTTCATCTGCAAATTCATAAGCCTTGTCAGGAGTTTTATATTGCTCATTTACATATCCATGAGCCTCATCTTTTCTGTCCCCGAGTGCTCATTTGCATATTCCTGAGGTGTTTGGCAGGGCTGGGTCCCTGGTCTATCAACAGACAACCAAAAGAGGTTGTGTAGCACCTGCATATTCATGATGCTGATTTACATATTCATAAGGTCGCAGGAAGGGCTGTTTCCTTCCGTCCCAAGGTTCATCTGAGCATGGGAGGATGCTTCACGTATTAATGGCTCATTTGCATATTTACAAGTCTCCAGGCTCATTTGCATATCCATGATGTCATAGTCAGGAGAAATTTCTATTTCAGGGGTCGGATGAAAAGAAGTGGAGGGGGCTTAGATACCTGGGTGTCATTAGCATACTCATGAACTGTGCTGAATTGCATATTCATTAGTTGCTGAGAGTGGGTTTTGCATATTCATGAGTCAACTAGAAGCCGTTTTGCCAAAATGGACTCTGGGTGCGATTTGCATATTCATGAACATGAAGGCCAGAATAGGGAATGGTTTGCATATGCATGAGTAGGTGGGTCCGGGATGGGAAGGTGATTTGCATATGCATGAGCACATTACATGGGAAACTCCATGTGACCAGAAGTGGGGCTTCTTCTTTGATATCAATGTCATTTACATATTCATTAGTTATCAGGGTTGGGGGGGAACATGGAAGGTGATTTGCATATTCATGAGTTGCCCTGATACATGATGGCGGAAATACTGAAGTCATTTCCATATTTATTAGCCAGCAGAATTTGGGGCAAGGGTGATTTACATATTCATAAGTGTTGCATAATGAGTTCGGGGTGACTTGCATATTCATGAGCATCCTGAAAGCATTCCCCAGCCTGTGGGCCCTCAGCGTGTTTTACATATTCATCACCACATATGCAAATCTTGAAATGATTTGCATGATGGGACCTGGTCATTAGCATATTCATAAGGGCTGCGTAATAATCAGGGATCATTTACATATTCATGGCCGCCACAGGAACCAGAAGTAGAAGTAAGGCCCGGGAATTCACCATTCCCGGGACACCATGGGGTTCACATCCGCTTACAGGACACTGGTCAGGAGGTCAGGGGGTGGGGCATCGCAGGAAACAACAGCGAGCACTGAACGAGTCTTTATTGATGGCGACCCCTGGGGTCAGAGGTCGTGGGGTCACAGAGATCATGACGTCACAGGAGAGACCCCAGAAATAGGGGGCGGGAGGTCAGAGGTCGATCCCAGGATTCTCTGTGGCTGGAAGTGGGCGGGGTCTGGAAAGGAGGAGGGGCAGGGAGGTGATTGACAGTTGGAGAGGGGAGGGGCCGGGACTGGGGATTGATTGACAGCAGAAGGTAGGAGGTGGGACACAGGGATGACTAACAGCCAGGGAGAACAGGTAGAGGCGGGATTGGGGATTCACTGACAGACGGGGAAGAAAGGAAGGGGTGGGACATGTGATGACTGACAGAGGATCGGACAGGAAGAGGTGAGACATGGGGATGATAGACAGCCATGGAAGAAGGGAAGAGGTGGGACCGGGGATGACTGACAGCCGGGGAGGACAGGAAGGGGTGGGACGTGGATGGTTGACAGCTGGAGAGGACAGAAAAGGGCAGGAGTGGGGATGACTGACAACCAGGGAGGACAAGAAGGGGAGAGACCAGGGAATGACTGACACGCACCCGTCCCCGTGGTCGGCCCCACCACACAAAGGCGGTGTCACTTCCGGTCCCAGCACAGCCTGCAGCTCCCGGCAGAAGCGGTTGAGCGGGAAGCCCACTGCGCCCAGGAAGTCGCCCTCTGCGTGCTCTACCAGCATTGCACCCAGCGCCTGCAGCGCATACCCGCCCGCCTTGTCCCTGCATGGAGGAGAGGGCAGGGCGGTGAGACATCAGGGACATGCCCACTGCCAGGACGCACACCCACTCCTGGGTCCCACTTCCTGTCCGAGACCTGAGGCCGGGCACCGGGTACGGGGTTTTGCACGCAGTGTAGGAGTTAGTCACATCTGGGGATGGCAACGCCCGGACCTGCCCCAAGAGATGATGCCACAGGCCCCGTGATGGGCAATGACGTCACAGGCCCCACCCCTAGCGCTCACATGGGCTCCCCGCTGTCCACATAGTCCCGCAGCAACTCATCTGTCAGCACTGAGAATGTCACCCGCGTCTCCTCATGGAACGACGTCACTTCTGGGTCTGGGGGCTGGGCCCCGGGATTACACCGGGGGAAGCGGACGATGGCCACACCCGTGATGACGCTGTGCTCTTGCCCACTCAGCCTGTGAGGTCAATGTGGGGTCAGCAGGATCACACTGGGAGCAGGGGTCAGACACACCCCTAAGTCCCAGGCTGTCAATCATCCTGGGCCACCGGCCCCTTATTCCTGAGGCCCCGCCTCCTCTGTGGATCCTGCCACTTTCTCCACCAAGGCCCCGCCTCTGGCTTACTAAGGCCCCACCCTCTGTGTCCAGGCCCAGCTCCTCCCTCTCAGACTAGGTTCCACCATCACCAGGACACGTCCCTCCCTCCCCAGGCACCATCCCTCCCTGACAGGACCCACCCCCTCCCTCCAATGCTCCGCCCCTCCATTCCTAAGCCCCTTCCCAGGACCCATCACTCTGTCCCCAGGCCCCGCCCCTCCGTCTCCAGGTCCAGCCCACCTTCTCAGCATCCTGAAGGCATCCTCCTTGTCCTGTGGCTTCTCCAGGATCAGCCCTGCCATGGCCTAAACGGGGGTGGGGGGGGAAGGGGGGGTGAGGGGGAGGGGCGGGGCTGATGTGTGCATGCATGCGTGGGAGGGGGAGGGGCTGGCGTGAGTGGGAGGGGCAGGGTTAATGTGCTAATGTCCTTACCACCACAGTGTCGGCACCTATGACAATGTCCGGGGTCCGCTGGTCTTTCTGTGGGGGGGGAGGGTGACGTCAGGGGCGTGACCAGGGGCTTGGCCAGCACGATTGACAGTCCAACAGGAGGGGACTAAGCCAAGGGTGACTGATAACAGGGGTAGGAGAGGGCGGGGCTAAGGGTAACTGACAGCCAGGATAGGAGAGGGCGGGGTCAGGGAGACTTACAGTGAGTGTTGGGCGGGCGGGGCCAAGGATGACTGACACCCATAATTGTAGGGGCAATGTCAAAGGTGACTGACAGGTAAGTGGGAGGGTCTAAGGATGACAGACAGCCACAGTCAGAGTGGGCGGGGCCAAGGGTGACTGACAGCTGCCACTGACCTCCCGCAGCCTCTGCGCCACCTCCAGCGCCTTCTGCCTCGCGGTCTCCTGGGCATAGTCATGCGGGGTCGGGAAGGTGGCCTTGTCCAGGGTCTCTGAGAACCGGGAGGGCACGACCTCGAACCGGAGGCCCTGGGAGGAAAGGGAGCTGTCAATCATGACCTGATCCCGGCCCCTGTCAATCACAGCCCGCCCCCTTCCTGTCAATCACCCCGGTCCCGCCTTGACCATGGACTTGGTGAGCCCAGAGGGAATGACCTAGAACAGGAGGCCCTGGGGGGAGGGGAGCTGTCAATCACCCCGGCCCCGCCCCTCCTGTCAATCACGGTCCGGTCCCGCCCCTCCTGTCAATCAGTTCCCGCCAGCTCTCCTGTCAATCACACAGCAACCTCGTCCCTGTCCCTCCTGTCCATCAGGCCCGCACAGTCCTGTCTGTCAATCGCGGGCAGGCCCTGGAAGTCACCGTGTAGCTCAGGATGTCCCGCCTCCTCGGGGACGCGCTCGCCAGGACCACCCGCAGCCCGCGGAGCCGCCGGAGCACTGGGGTCAGCGCCATGGCGGGACCTCTGGGGCACTTCAGGTGCGTGGCGGGAGCTTCCGGATGAGAGGTCTCGGTACAGTTCCCTCCCTCGGAAACTGCCATAGGAACGGATACTGTTGGGAAGACATGGCGGCCCCCATTTGGACACTGTCGTACGGGAGAAGACAGCTGGAAAACATGGCGGCCCCCATCAGGAAACTTCCACTTCGAAGAGGAAGCTTCCGGGTCTGAGGTCGCGGCTCCCATTCGCTCTCCGTCGGCCGCTATCGTACGCTTGAGGACTGCAAGAAAAAATGGCGGCCCCCATGAGAGAACTTCCGGTGCGGAGAGGGCGCTTCCGGATCAGAGGGCGCGGTTCCCGATCGCTCTCTCGGACGCTACCTTACAGGCGGTGACTCCTGTGAAGACATGGCTGCGCCGTACGTAAGCTTCCTGTCCGGAGAGGGAGCTTCCGGGTCAGAGGGGCAGTTCCCGATCCGTTCCTCGGGCGCTGCCGTACAGGCGGAGATTACTGTAAAGACATGGCGGCACCCATCATGCCTTTTCCGGTTCGGAGATGGAGCTTCCGGGTCAGAGGGGGCAGATCCACATACTGTGCTCTGCCGCTGCCATGCAGGTGTAGACTACAGTAAAGACATGGCGGCTGCCATCACAAGAAACTTCCTGTCATGAGGAACGTTTCCGGGTTAGAGGGTGCGGGTTCCGCAATCTCCATTAATGAACAGCAAGCGCACGGTCAGTTTAACAGGCAGGTGAGGGTGGCGGAAGTCCCGCCCTGGAAAACCGAAAACGGTTCCCAGTCCCACGATCTCCGAAGAGGCTCGGAGTCTGACCTGGGAACAAAGCCGCTGTTTCCGGGCTGTTCGTCCGCGCCGGAAGTCCCGCCGCCAGAGTAAAATCGGCAGGCGGGAGACCCAATCGGCCGCCGCCGCCCCCGCCGCGAGGTCATCAGCTCTATAACCGGTTTCTTCCTCCCTTTTCGGAAATCACTGCACGCGTGGGGCTTTCCGCGACGACCGGTTCAGCCCCCAATCGCCGCGGAACGAAAGCGCAAAAGCGTCACCGGACGCTGAACATCCGGCGGAAGCGCCCTCGAATCGCATGGGCGTCGGACCGCGGCCAGAAGCGGAAACGCGTCCCTCAGCCGAGGGTAGTTTTTTCGCGCGTCCGGAAGCGGAAGTGCGTCACCCGAGGTCGGGCGTCTGCCAGGCAGCGTCGCGGACTGTGCGGCTGAGACAGCGGGCGCGGAGGGCGGAGGCCGCGGCGGCCGGGGACGGAGGCTGAGCCCGCGCCGGTGAGTGGCGGACCCGGAAGTCGCCCCGGGACGGTTTCAACCGGTTCAGGGCGGAATGGGCCCATCAGGAGCGAGAGACGGGCCGTGGGCCCAAATGAAGGGACCGGGGCGGAGACTGAGGAGACTGCCGGGTGGGAGCGAAGCCTATGTGATTGACAGGGCGGGGGCGGAGCTAAGGTGCTAGACAGGGACGGGGATTGGCTAGGATTGCGGGAAGGCGGAGTCTGGATGATTGACAGGATGGTGGAGGAGCTAGAGTACAGGATGGGGGCGCTGAATGTCCAGGATGAAGGGGAGGGCGGAGTTTTTGTGATTGTCAGGAAGGGGCGGGGAAAGAAAGTGCATGTCCCTGGGAATAAGACAGGAAGTGCATGTCCTTGGGGCCTGAGACAGGAAGTGCAGGACTCAGACAGGAAGCGTCTGTCCTGGGGGACTGAGACAGCACTCACATGTCCCAGGGCACTGAGACAGGCAACACATGTCCTAGGAGACTGAGACAGGAAGCACATGTCCCTGTGTGGACTGAGACAGGAAGGAAGTGCATGTCCCGGGGGACTGAGACAGAAAGCGCATATCCCGGGGGACTGAGACAGAAAGTGTGTGTTGGATGGGGGGACTGAGATAGGATGTGCATGTCCCGAGGTGTGGCCTGAGACAGGAAGCACATGTCCTGGTGCGGGACCTGAGACAGGAAGTGCATGTCGGGAGTGGGGGTGGTTAGACTGACACAGGTAGCGCATATGTCCCCGCAGACATGGCGGCGGCCACCATCGTGCACGACACGTCGGAGGCAGTGGCGCTGTGCCCTGCGCTCGGGCTCTACCTGAAGCCAATCACAAAGCTGACGATCAGTGTGGCGCTGCCACCTCTGCGACCACCAGGAAAGTCGATCTCGAACTGGGAGGTGATGGAGCGGCTGAAGGCCATGGTGGCGCAGGCGGGGCAGCCGCATGCACCACAGCAGCCGGCAGCACAGTTCTCTGCGCTGCGCATCGCCAAGAGCACACTGGACTCCGTGCGCTTCGAGGGCGAGCTGGAGCGCCGCGCGCTGCTGCGCCCATGCCTGGCAGCGCTGGATGGCCGTGCCCTCAAGCTGGGCGGCTTCCCAGATGCGCTGCGCGTGCGCGCTGCCGAGTTCCGCCCGGACTTCCCATCACGCCATGACTGGGATGCCTTTTTTCGCGACGCCGCGGACATGGACGAGGCGCGGCCAGGCGAGCGGCCCGACACCATCCACCTCGAGGGGTTGCCTTGCCGCTGGTTCGCGCCCCGGGGCGGCAGCGGGGGCAGTGACGCCTCTGCTGACGATGCCACTACCGGTCCCGCGTCTTCCGCTTCTGGCGCTGCTTCTGCCACCACTTCCACCAGCAGTGGGGCGATGATGGCAGAGCGGCCCAGCGAGGCGCTGCTGCGGCAGGCATTTGGCGCGTTTGGCGACATCCGGCGCGTGGACATCCCGATGCTGGACCCGTACCGCGAGGACACGGGGCGCGGCTTCCACACGTTCGGCTTTGGCGGGCAACTGCACTTCGAGGCCTACGTTCAGTACCGCGAGTACGCGGGCTTCGCGCGTGCCATGGCAGCTCTGCGAGGCATGAAGCTCATGTTCAAGGGCGGCGACGGCAAGGCGGTGGCCTGCGCCATCAAGGTGACGTCTTCGGGGTGGCAGGGCCAGGGTGATGTCATGGGGCGGAGTCTGCAGGATGATTGCCCTGTGGGCGGGGCCAAAGGATGATTGACAGCCGTGTGCCTTGTGGGTGGTTCTGAAGAATTGACAGCCGGATGCCCCGTGGGCGGGCTCTGGAGAATGATTGACAGCCAGGTGCCCTGTGGGTGCAGTCTCTAGGATGATTGGCAGCGTTTGCTTTGTGGGCAGGAATGGAGCATGATTGACAGCTGGTAACCCTGTGGGCATGAATGGTGGGTGATTGATGGCTGTGTGCCCTGTGGGCATGTCTAGACTGATTGACAGCTGTGTGCTTTGTGGGCTGTTTCTGTGGATGATTGGCAGCTGTGTGTCCTGTGGTCAGGTCTGGAGGATGCTTGGCAGCTGTGTACCCTATGGGTGGGAATGGAGTGTGATTTACAGCTGTGTGCCCCATGGGCAATTTCAGACGATGATTGACAGCCGTGTGCCCTGTGGGTGGGAACGGAGGATGATTGATTGACAACTGTGGGGCTTGTGGGCTTGTGGGCGGTTCCTGAGACTGTTTGGCAGCACCTTGGGCAGGTCTCAAGGATGACTGGCAGCTGCGCGCCCCGTGGACATGTACCCATGTGAGTGACGACCCCGGCCCCGCCCCCAGGTCTCATTTGACTCCACCAAGCACCTGAGCGATGCCTCCATCCGGCGCCGGCAGCTGGAGCGGCAGAAGCTGCAGGAACTAGAGCTGCAGCGCGAGGAGCAAAAGCGGCGGGAGAAGGAGGCGGAGGAGCGTCGGCGGGCGGAGGAGCGGTGCGGGGGGGGGGGGGGGGGGGGGGTGTCAAAGGGTCACGAGGTCGGGGGCGGGGCTTAACGGGGCGATGTCATGGGGAAACCCTTCCCCTAAACTGTTCGTCACCTCATTGGTCTCACCCCCTCCCAGTCAGTCACCTGCTGTCCTGCCCCTAAGCTGTCACTCACTTCATCACTTCATTGTTCCCTCCCCCACCTTGTCAGTCACCCACCGTCCCCGCCCCTGAGCTGTCACCTCCTTGGTCCCGCCCCCGCCCTGTCCATCACCCACTGTCCCTGCCCACAAACTGTCACTCACCTCCCGGTCCTGCCCCCACCCTGTCAGTTACCCACTGTTCCCAACCCTGAGCTGTTACTCACCTCCCGGTCTCACCCCTATCCCAGAAAGCAAAAGCAGCTGGAGGAGCAGGAGCGAGAACGCCGCCGGGAGGAGAAACTGCGCAGGCGGGAGCAGCGGCAGCGGGACCGGGAGCAGCGGCGCAGCCGGCGCCGGGTGGAGAAGCTGCAGGCTGAGGAGCAGCGACGGCTGCAGGAGAAGATTCGCATGGAGGAGCGGAAGCTGCTGCTCGCCCAGCGCAACCTACAGTCCATCCGGCTGGTGGCAGAACTGCTAAGCCGCGCGGAGGTGGGGAGCGCGTGTGTACACATGTGTGCACATATGTAACATACGTGTGCATGTGTGTGATATGCATACATGTGCACATACACAACCTGCAGTACATCTGGCTGGTGGCAGAGCTGTTGAGCCGTGTGGAGGTGGGGAGTGCGTATATGCATGTGTATGTCGGTGCATGTGATATGTATGTGTACATTTATGTGGTATATGTATGTGATGTATGTATGTGTGTTGTTTATTCATGTATGTGTATGTGTGATATACAAGTGTGTGCACGTGGACTGTGCGAAACATACATGTGTGTGAAGTATATATGTGAACGTGTGTGCGTGTGATATATACCTCTGTGTCCGTGTGTGAAATATTTGTGTGTACTCATGATATACGTGTGTATGAACATGTCTGCACGCATGTGATATATGTCCTGTGCGTGTGTATATTTCGTGAGCCACTGACACGTGTCGTTTCCCGTGTGTGTGCACATAGTACGCCTGTCACGTGTGAACACGTGCGAGCCGTGTGCCCTCTATGGGTGTGAGTGTTGTATGCTTGTGTTCTGTGTCGTACGTCACGTATGACCATGTGGTGTCTCATGTTTATGCTTTGTGTGCCAGTTACGTGTGTATGGGTCATGGGTTTCACGTACACAGGTGCCGCATATGTGTACATTGTGTGTATGTGATGCGTTTACCTGTACCGTGCGTGTCACATATGTCGTTTATCACGTTTGCGTGGCCCTGAGATTCCCCCTGTGACCCCATGCGACCCCACGTGACCCCTTCCCCTAATGTACCACAGGCCGCAAAGCTGCAGCGGCGTGAACGCAGTGAGGAGCGGCGGCGGCGCCAGCGGCAGGAGGAGCGGCGGCGACTGCAGGAGGCCGAGCTGCGCCGCGTGGAGGAGGAGAAGGCACGGGCACTGGGGCTGCAGCGAAGGGAGCGGGAGCTGCGCCAACGCCTGCTGTCCCTGCTGCTAGGCCGCCGCCCCACCAACCGAGCCGATCCCGCCCCGCCTGGAGGCCCCGCAGCCCGCACCGACACCGATGACCTCCTGCGACCCGTGCTTGACATCCTGCACCGCGTGACTCACGCGCGGGCACCACGGGATGCCGATCCCAACCCCAAGGCCCCCGCAGAGCCCGCAGCCCCCGCGCAGGTGCTGGCGTGCATCCGCGAGAATGCACCGTCTAAGCCAGGTGCGTCCCCCACACGGGAGCCACCACCACCTCCGCCACGCGACTGCGATGACCACAACAAATGCAACCGCGAGCCCGGGCGGGAGGGTCGTTCACGCAGCCGAGGTGGGGAGAGTGGAGGCCGGCGGCGGCGGCAACATGGGAAGCATGCACACACAGACAACGCGGACACGGAAGAGGAGGAGGAGGAACCACGACGCCGTGAGAAAGACAAGGAGCGTGGCCGGGAGAGGAAGCGTAGCCGCCACGGGCGCCACTCGCGTTCACGGTCACGCTCGCCACGGAGACGGGGAGCGTGGAACAGGTGAGGGTGCGGACAGCGCCCTGGATGGCCATGGCCGCGGTGCATGTTGGGAAGCTGCCGCCAGCGCCCACGGACTCACTTGCACCCTTGTTTGTGCCATGGCCGCAGTTTTTTTCTTTCACCCCCCCACGCAGTTCCTGCTACTATTTTTTTCTCTCTCCCTGTGCACAAATCTGCCACGTAGGCAGGAAGCCTCAGGTGTCACGTGACTGTGTGCGCCTTCCCATGTTCAATAAAGTCCTTTCCTCTGCACCTGGTGTCTGCTGTGGTCTCTTCCTATGGTCATGCATTGGTGGCTTCAGGGTGCGGGGACCGAACTCCTGTCTGGGAGGCCTCACCCCTTCTCACAGGAAATCCTGCCCACAATGCTTGTCAATCACAGCCCCCATGATCCTGCAGGTTGGGTGCTGGGTGATCCGGGTGCTATGCTGAGTCCCCCTGGTGCTGCACTCAATCCCGCTCCCCGACGCCCGGCCATAATCGGCTCCGACCGGATTATCCCATATTGACCCAGTTTCCAGCACCCGGCCAGGGAGAAGATGGCAGAGGCCACGGAGGGGAATCTGGAGAGTGGGGATTTCTGCCTCCTCATGGACTACGCGTACAGCTTCATGGTCTCCCAGGTGGGTGCTGGGTCCCTGCAGGGCAGGGTTCTGGGTGTTTACCCAGAGTTGGGTTCTGTGCACTGAGTCCTCCCCCAGGTATTGTGTGCACAGTTCCCTGGGAGCTGAGCTGAGTCCTCTGATGGTAGGGTGCTAGGTGATGAGTGCTCTCTTGGGTGCCACACTCAGTCCCCTGTGTGCTGTACTGAGTCCTTTGAGAGTAAGGTGCTGGGTTCTGAGTCTTCCCAGGTACTGGGTATTCAGTCCCCCCAGGTGCTGGGTGCCAAGTCGTTCCCCCCCCCCCCCCGTTCTGTGCTCAGTCACCGCCCCCCAGGTCCTCTTCACGGCCTCTGACATGGGCCTGTTTGATGCTCTGGCCCCAGGTACCCTGGAAGCCGCCATGGTCACCTGGGCCCTGTGTTCGAAACTCCGCGGGACATGGCTGCTGCTGGACGCCTGTACCGCCCTGGGGCTTGTGCAGGTGCAGGATGACGGGAGGTGAAGATGCCATCACTGGGGGCTGGGACTGGGGAGTGATGGCATCATAGGGGCGGGCCCTGGGGAGTGAGGTCATGGGGTGGGTCCTAGGTGGTGATGTCATAGGGGCGGGGTCTGGGGAGACAACATCATGGGGGCGGGGCCTTTGCTGCCCTGGGGCTCTCGCAGGTGTGGGAGGTGACAGTGTCACGAGGCGGGGCCTGGGCGGTGATGTCATAGGGTGGGACATGCAGGATTGAGGTTGTACAGGGTGGTGCGGGGTGAGGACGTCATGGGGTTTGGCCCTGGGAGGTGATGTCAGAGGGAGCAGGGCCTAATGTTGGGGTGGGGCCAGGGCATGGAGGTGATGTCACAGAGTGGACAGAGCCTTGGCTGTGCAGGGCGGGTGACCTCACCTCCCTGGCCCCGCCCCCTCCAGCAGGCCCCACCCCATGACATCTTCTCCCAGCCCTGCCCCCTCCCACAGACCCCGCCTTCTCCCTCACACAGCTCTCGCTCCTGTTCCTGCTGGCAGACAGGCCCCTGTCTCAGTGCTTGATCTTGTGCTACCTGGCTGGGACTATAGCAGGGCAAGCTGGGCGGGGCAGTGAGGAGCAGGACTTCCCGATACACGGGGCTTTCGGTGGACGGAGCTTCCGGTGGGTGGGGCTTCCGGTGTGGGTGGGGTTTCTGACTCGCGTGTGAAGTGAGTGCTGAGTTCTCCCATCATCCCCTTGGCCACCGTCCCTGCCCTCCTTGCTCGGCCCCGCCCACAGGGAGGGGTGGAACCAGTACCCGCACGCGGTGGGCGTTGCCATGCAGAAACCATTTGAGGCCATCTACAGGTGACGTCGGCTGGACCTGTCAATCATCCCCACCCACCCCTGTCAGTCATCTCTTGTGTTCTCGCCCTCCCCTGTCAATCATCTCTGTATTCCCGCCCACCCCTATCAATCATCTCTTGTGTTCCCGCCCTCCCTTGTCAATCATCCTCTGTGTTCCTGCCCACCCATGTCAATCATCTCTGAGTTCCCGTCCACCCCTGTCAATCATCTCAGTGTTCCTGCCCTCTCCTGTCAATCATCTCTGTGATCCTGCCCATCCCTGTCAATCACCCCCTGTGTTCCCACCAATCCCTATCAATCATCATACTAACAGTTCCATTATTTTCAAGGGAAATAACTGGGCTGACCAAGCAGCTAAAACAGCAGCATTCCAAAGCCCAAACCTACCTCAATCACCTCAGAGGGTTCATACAATATAGCCCACACTCTCACAGACACCCCCTGACACTCAACAGATCCTGTCCTACATACATCAGCTCTTTCGTCCTAATAGCAAATCTCTGTTTCATTTTGTTAAGGCTCACTTCCAACCCGCCCCTGAGGACTTAAAGATCCTAAAAGCTATCATTGCCTCCTGTCAAATCTGTCAAAAGTCAGATCCCAAGACCAAATACTGTAGCTTTTCTTTTCCCACCCACCAGGCCAGGGGCTCCCTTCCAGGAACTGATAGGCAGCTGGATTTTACTCATATGCCCAGGGTCAGAAGAGTTAAATATCTCCTGGTTTGGGTGGATACAATGTCTGGGTGGGTTGAAGCATTTCCCACCACTAATAAGAGGACCCAGACAGTCTCTGATGTTCTTCTCCAAGAAATCATCCCCCGGTTTGGAATCCCAACCACTCCAGTCCGATAATGGCCCTGAGTTCTCTTCCCAGATTTCCCAAAACTCGTCTAACGCTCTTAACGTTCCTTGGCATTTTCATATCCCATACCACCCTCAGTCTTCAGGGAAGGTAGAATGAACTAACAGGTCCTTAAAAATTGTTCTTGTTAAAATGTCACAGGAGCTTCACCTTGACTGGGTAAAACTTTTGCCTCTGGCCCTCCTTAGGCTTAGGACTCTCCCCCAAAAGCTGTCTTTTAATCTTGCCCTTTGAACTCATGTATGGGCAGCCAGTTTTAACCCCTGGCCTCACCTAAAACCTCTCCCCTTCCTGATCACCAGCTTACTCCCCTGTTATCCCATCTTTGCGCCCTATTATGGGACTTCACCGACCCCTCATTACCATGTGCTAATTCATGCCCACTGCTGATTAACATAGGGGATCAGGTATTATTTTCTCCCCCAGACCAACATCCCTCACCCCTTTCCCCTAAATGGCAGGGTCCCCTTAGAGTAATTCTTGTAACTCCCACAACTGCCAAGCTTGAGGGAATTCCTCATTGGATTCACCTGTCACATCTTAAAACTTTTTACTCTTCCAGCTCAAAATACCCCCTCATATACAGTAACTCAAACAAGACCCTGTTCCCTTAAGTTCCAGAGGACACCAAGATCAGCCCCGCTTTCTCCAGTACAAACAAATAAAAATAAAAGTCTCATCCTTATTCAACTCTCTTGTGCCAATATAATCTCCCTTTTCCTCTTTTTCCTATGTGCAACTTCTCCATATACCTCCAGTGTCATACTTAAATTTCCAAATAACCACTCAGCTGTTGTTACAGGAACCATCATTAAACATAGAGACAGATGTACAAGGACTGTCAAAAGCCCAGGTGGTAAGAAACAATAATAAATTTGTAGCCCCAAACTCCAAAAAAACTCACAAAGCAAACTTTAACATAACAGGTTTATCACTGACTGCAGCAGTGTGTCCTGAATGTTAAGGTAATGCCATGGTGCAAAAATTTACTTCAGGTAAAACATTAAAGAGTCTAACAATAATCCCTTTCAATAATTTCCTCCTTCCCCCTCCTAACATTTTCCATCCTATTGTTATCATAAATTGTTAATATGTCTAAAATTTATTTCTTTTCAGACATTTTTTATAAGCTCCAGAGAACCAATTTGACCTACCTAAATGAACCAGATTTGCCTGGAAAAAGTATCATTTAATTCTTTTCTTGTCATTCCTGGTATTGGGAACCCCTAACCCTCCCCCTATCTTCAATCTTGGGACTCTACTCTATTAATCACTAGGATCTATTTTTTTTTCCTCCCAAACATAATTTTTGTCTTTCCAGCATCTTGCAAGGTCCAATCTGAAAGCAGACCCAGTTCCTCAGAGCCCAGAAAATACAGCCTAAATCAGCCACCTCAGGACGTGGTCAAACATCCCAACTCCTCAACACCGACATAGTCAGTGTGAAGCAGTCATGAGAGACCTTACAGCACAACATTCCCAACCATTAAGATCCCCAAACCCCCCAAATTTTATAATAAACAAAAGGGTGGAAGGTAATTATTCAGCCACCAATAAGGCTGAACTTCTGTGTCCTAAAGGCAGGCACATGTGAGCAGACCCTTGTGAACAAAGGGCATGCATGACACACGTGTGTGCATGTGTGGTTACCTCCACGTGCGATATAACTAAAGCCCTTGTGCACATGTGTGGGTTGCCTGACATCTGCGTCATCAGTGTCTAACGTACTCACACAAACCCCCTATGCACATGTGCAAGTCATGGGTTGCCCATCAGCATCTGAAGTAGTCACATCTTCCCCTTGTGTGCATGTGCTAGGTGGCCTTTGAAAGCTGGACGTGCCATGTTTGCCACCTCTCTCTCTCCATAAACCTCAGGCCTGTGAGCACCTCCCTCCTCTAATAAACTACTATGTGGGTTTGTTTGCGTCTCGTGTCTTCTTCCCACTTGCATCGGACATTTCAATTGTGACTCCTGAATT
Organism: Myodes glareolus; assembly: GCF_982192425.1. Lineage (NCBI taxonomy): Eukaryota > Metazoa > Chordata > Mammalia > Rodentia > Cricetidae > Myodes > Myodes glareolus. The sequence continues at coordinate 124,070,861 of NC_142053.1, forward strand.
TGGCTTGCAGGACGCAAACTGGGTCCTTTGCAAGAAAGGCAAGGGCTTGTAACTGCTGTACCATCTCTCCAGCCTCCTTTTCTTGGTTTTTAAACAGGCATTCATAGTTAAAAATCTTCCCTAAGCACTAATTGAGTAATGGCATAAATATTCATATATTGCGTCTTCATTTGCATTTGTCATTTCAAACATCTTCTCTCTGTAGTTGAATTTCAATTCTCCTGGCGCAACAGTTCAAGTGGCTGGGGCTGTAGGCCTTCATCATCTTTTGTGGTGTTTTCAATATATATTCTAATTTCTCTGTTTAATTTCTTCTTTTACACATTGTCATAGTATTTAGTTTTGACAGATTCTAAATTTCTAAATTACATAAATTTCCTTGGTATCAATTTCAAACTTCATTCCATTGTGGTAAAATTGTGTAATTAATTCTACACTTTTTTTTTCTTCCAGTGTATGATCTAACATGGAGAATGAACTACATTGATCTAAGAAGAATGTCTGTGCTGCTACTATTGGGTGTAATGTAGTGTACATGTATTTCTAAGACTATTTGCTTCTTAGTGTTGTCTTTTATTTACTGTTAAATTCTCTCTAGTGTTCTAACTACTACTGAACATAGTTACTGAAATCTCTAATTAGTATTTTGAATTACCTATTGTATATCTGTGGCTTTTTGCTTCATGTATTTTTATTCTGTTCTTAGTCAATTGTAATAGCTTCCTATTGCAATTAACCCTTTGATTAATAGTAATCATATTGTAGCCTGTAAGGTTTTTCTTTTAAAATATATTTTGTGGTGGTGAGTGCAACCGGGCAGGAGGGAATTCCTTTGTTTTAATAACCTGCCTGCAGCAAGGTAGGCCTTTTGTCAGCAAGATTCCTGGCCAACAAGGAACACTGATCCTGTAGCAGAAGATTCATCAGAGGGGTGAGTGGGCTCCTGACCCGCGGCAGAAGCCTGGCAAGGGAACACAGACATTCCCCGACACCCTTTTCTCCCTGGTCATTCTGCAAGGGCTGATAAACCCTGCTAAGCCCTCTCTCCTTCTATCACATCCCAGCTTTAACCCAGGAACCCCTTCCCTTCATCCTCCCTTCCTCGGGGCCATAAAATCCCCCAACTCAGCCTGTTTGGGCACTGGGAGAGGCTGGTGAGTGCAACCGGGCAGGAGGGAGTTGCTTTGTTTTAATAGCCTGCCTGCAGCAAGGTAGGCCTTTAGTCAGCGAGATTCCTGGCCAGCAATGGGCAATGATCTTGTAGCAGAAGATCCATCAGAGGGCAAGGTCCCTGGCCAACAAGGGAACCTAACCCTGTACCAGAAGTTCCATTGGAGAGCATTTGAAGGAAGAGATGGGCAGACGCCAAGGCAAAAATTCCTCCAACAATCTGAGAAACAACATGAAAACACCAGATCCCAGCGATCTTACAACAGAAGGACGTGAACACCCTATTCCGGAAGAAGTGGAAAACAGTGTCATTATGAAAGCAATAGAGTCCCTTAAACAGGATATGAATAACTCCCTTAAAGATATGGAAGATAAGTATAACAAAAAGTGTGAAGAAATGAGTAAATCCGTAAATGACACCTTGGAAAACCAAGAAAAAACAATCAAACAGGTAATGGGAACAGTTCAAGAATTGAAAGCTGCAATGGAGGCAATGAAGAAAACAGAAACCAAGGGCTGGCTGGATATGGAAAATCTAGGTAAATGAACAGAGACTACAGAAACAAGCATAACCAATAGAATATAAGAGATAGAAGAAAGAATCTCAGATTCTGAAGACGCCATAGAGAAAATAAACACTCTGATCAAAGAAAATAGCAAATCCAACAAATTCTTAACACAAAATACTCAAGAAATCTGGGACACAATAAAAAGACCAAATCTAAAGAATAATAGGGGTAGAAGAAGGAGAATTGCAGATCAAAGGCCCAGAAAATATATTCAACAGAATTATAGAAGAAAACTTTCCAAAGCTAAAGAAAGATATTCCTATGAAGGTTCAAGAAGCATACAGAACACCAAATACACTGGATCAAAAAAAAAACATTCCCATTCCCTCGCCATATAATAATCAAAACACAAAACATACAGATTAAAGAAAGAATATTAAGAGCTACAAAGGAAAAAGCTCAAGTAACTTATAAAGGTAAACCTATCAGACTTACACCGGACTTCTCTATGGAAATCATGAAAGCAAGATGGTCCTGGATAGAGGTACTGCAGAAACTAAGAGACCGTGGATGGAAGCCCAGACTACTATACCCAGCCAAGCTGTCGTTCACTATCAATGAAGAAAACAAAATATTCCAGGATAAAAACAAATTTAAACAATACGTAGCCACAAATCTAGTCTTACAGAAAATTATAGAAGAAAAATCACAACCCAAGGAATCCAACATTCCCAACACTGCCTACAATAACTCAGACATCTAGCAACCCGTCACAAGCACAAGTCAAAGAAGGGAAACACACAAACTCTACTACACACAAAAAAAAATAACCGGAGTCAACAACAACTGGTCATTAATGTCAGTAAATATCAATGGACTCAATTCACCTATAAAAAGGCACAGACTAAGAGATTGGATATGAAAACGGGATTCAATATTCTGCTGTTTACAAGAAACATACCTCAACCACAAAGACAGACATCTACTCAGAGTAAAGGGTTGGGAAAAGGTTTTCAAAGCAAACAAGTGGGTGTGGCCATTCTAATTTCTAACAAAATTGACTTCAAACTAAAATCAATCAGAAGAGATGGAGAAAGACATTTTATACTCATAACAGGAACAATTCATCAGGAGGAAGACTCAGTCCTGAATATCTATGCCCCTAATATAAAAGCACCTACTTATGTAAAAGAAACATTACTTGAACTCAAAGCAGTCATCAAACCACACACACTAATAGTAGGAGATTTCAATACACCTCTCTCACCAATGGACAGGTCAATCAGACAGAAACCAAACAGAGAATTGAGAGATCTATTGGAGGTATTGAATCAAATGGACTTAACAGACATCTATAGAACACTCCACCCAAATAGGAAAGAATATACCTTCTTCTCTGCAGTTCAAGGAACCTTCTCGAAGATTGACCACATACTCGGCAACAAAGCAAACTCCCACAGATACAAAAAAAATATTAGTAACCACCTGTGTCCTGTCGGATCACCATGGATTAAAGTTAGAATTCAACAACAATGCTACCCACAGAAAGACAACAAACTCTTGGAAGCTGAACAGTCAATTACTGGGTCAAGGAAGAAATAAAGAAATTAAAGTCTTCCTTGAATTTAATGAAAATAAAGACACAACATACTCAAACCTATGGGGCACTGTGAAAGCAGTGCTAAGAGGAAAGTTCATAGCACTAATTGCCCAATTAAAGAAAATGGAGAGAGTACACATTGAAGACTTAGCAGGACACCTGAAAGCTCTAGAAAAAAAAGAAGCAGACTCACCCAGGAGGAGTAGAAGACTGGAAATAATCAAACTGAGGGCTGAAATCAACAAAATAGAAACAAAGAAAACAATCCAAAGAACCAATGAAACAAAAGGCTGGTTCCTGGAGAAAATCAACAAGACTGACAAACCCCTATCCAAACTAATCAAACGGCAGAGAGAGAACACACAAATTAATAAGATCAGAAATGAAAAGGGGGATATAACCATAGACACAGAAAATTCAGAAAATATTAGATCTTACTACAAAGCCTGTATGCAACAAAATTGGATAATGTAAAAGAAATGGACATCTTTTTAGATAAGTATCATATATCAAAGTTGAACCAAGAACAGGTGAACAGTCTAAATAGACCTGTTAGTTGTGAAGAAACAGAAGCTGTTATCAAAAACCTCACTATGAAAAAAAAGCCAAGGACCAGATGGTTTCAATGCAAAATTCTAGCAGAACTTCCAAGAAAGGCTAATACCTATACTCCTTAATGTATTTCACAATATAGAAGCAGAAGAGTCATTGCCAAATTCATTTTATGAAGTTACAGTTACTTTGACACCAAGACCACACACAGACACAACCAAGAAAGAGAATTACAGGCCAATCTCACCCGTGAACATCGACGCAAAAATTCTCAACAAAATACTGGAAAACCGAATCCAAGAACACATCCAAAAAATTATCCATTATGATCAAGTAGGCTTCATCCCAGAGATACAGGGCTGGTTCAACATATGCAAATCTATCAATGTAATCCATCATATAAATAAACTGAAAGAAAAAAACCATATGATCATTTCATTAGATGCTGAAAAAGCATTTGACAAAATCCAACATCCCTTTATGATAAAGGTGTTGGAGAGATTAGGGATACAAGGATCATACCTAAATGTAATAAAAGCTATTTACAGCAAGCCGACAGCTAACATCAAATTAAATGGAGAGCAACTCAAAGCCATTCCACTAAAATCAGGAACACGACAAGAATGTCCACTCTCTCCATACCTCTTCAATATAGTGCTTGAAGTTCTTGCAATAGCAATAAGACAACATAAGGGGATCAAGGGGATTCAAATTGGAAAGGATAAAGTTAAACTTTCGTTGTTTGCAGATGATATAATAGTGTACATAAGAGACCCCAAAAACTCTTCCAAAGAACTCCTACTGCTGATAAACACCTTTAGTAATGTGACAGGATACAAGATCAACTTCAAAAAAATCAGTTGCCCTCCTATACACAAAGGATAAAGAAGCAGAAAGAGAAATCAGGAAAGCATCACCTTTCACGATAGCCACAAATAGCATAAAATATCTTGGGATAACTCTAAGCAAGGAAGTGAAAGATCTATTTGACAAGAAATTTAAGGCTTTAAGAAAAGAAATTGAGGAGGATACCAGAAAAATGGAAAGATCTCCCTTGCTCTTGGATTTGGAGGATCAATATAGTAAAAATGGCAATTCTACCAAAAGCAATCTATAGATTCAATGCAATCCCCATCAAAATCCCAACAAAATTCTTCACAGACCTTGAAAGAACAATAATCAGCTTATATGGAAAAACAGAAAACTCAGAATAGCCAAAACAATCTTATACAATAAAGGAACTTCTGAAGGTAGTAACATCCCTGACTTCAAACTCTATTACAGAGCTACAGTATTGAAAACAGCTTGGTACTGGCATTTAAAAAAGAGCAGTTGACCTATGGAGTCGAATAGAAGACCCAGATATTAACCTACAAACCTATGAACACCTGATTTTCCACAAGGGAGCTAAAAGTATACAATGGAAGAAAGAAAGCATCTTTAACAAATGGTGCTGGCATAACTGGATGTCAACCTGTAGAAGAGTGAAAATAGATCCATATCTATCACCATGCACAAAACTCATGTCCAAATGGATTAAAGATCTCAATATTAATCTGACCACATTGAACCTGATAGAAGAGAAAGTGGGAAGTAGTCTACAAGACATTGGCACAGGAGACCACTTCCTAGGTAGAACTCTAGTAGCACAGACAATAAGAGAAACAATGAATAAATGGGACCTCCTGAAACTGAGAAGCTTCTGTAAAGCAAAGGACACTGTCACTAAGACAAAAAGGCTACCTTCTGACTGGGAGAAGATCTTCACCAACCCTTCATCAGACAATGGTGTGATCTCCAAAATATACAAAGAACTCAAAAAACTAGACACTAGAACTCTAATTAACCCAATTAAAAATTGGAGTACTAAACTGAACAGAGAATTCTCAACAGAAGAACTTCGAATGGCCAAAAGACACTTAAAGTCATGCTCAACCTCCTTAGCGATCAGGGAAATGCAAATCAAAACCACTTTGAGATACCATCTTACACCTGATAGAATAGCTAAAATCAAAAGCACCAATGATAACCTATGCTGGAGAGGATGTGGAGTAAGGGGAACATTCATCCATTGTTGGTGGGAATGCAAACTTGTGCAGCCACTTTAGAAATCAGTGTGGTGGTTTCTCAGGAAACTGGGAATAAACCTGCCTCAGTACCCAGCAATTTCACTCTTGGAAATATACCCAAGAGATGCCTAATCATACTACAGAAGCATTTGTTCAACTATGTTCATAGCAGCACTATTTGTAATAGCCAGAACCTGGAAACAACCTAGGTGCCCCTCAATAGAAGAATGGTTAAAAAAAAGGTGTGAAACATATACACATTAGAGTTTTACTCAGCGGTAAAAAACAATGACATCTTGAATTTTGCATGCAAATGGATGGAAATAGAAAACGCTTAACTGAGTGAGGTAACCCAGACCCAAAAAAAGGAATATGGTATGTACTCACTCATAAGTGGATTCTAGCCATAGTTAAAGATCTTTGAGCCTATAATTCGTGATCCTAGAGAAGCTAAATAAGAAGGTGGACCCGAAGAAAATCATATAATTATCCTCCAGGATGTTGGAAGTAGACAAGATTTCCAGGCGAGACTTGGGTGCACGGGGGTTGGGTTGGGGGTGAATGTAAGGGCAGATGGTTAGAGAAAAGGGAGAAGGGGAGGATTCAGGAAAGCTTGGGGGAATAGGATGGGTGGGATGGAGGAAGGATGGATATGAGAGCAGGGAAGTAAATATCTTAATTAAGGGAGCCATTTTAGGGTTTGCAAGAGACTTGATTCTAGAGGGGTTCCCAGGTCCAAGGAGAGGTCCCCAGATTGTTCCTTGGGCAGCAGAGCAGAGGATGCCTGAACTGGCCTTGTCCCATTGCCACACTGAAGAATATCTTGCATATCACCATAGAACCTTCATCTGGCGATGGATGGAGATAGAGACAGAGACCCACATTGGAGCACTGGACTGAGCTCCCTAGGTCCAAATGAGGAGCAGAAGGAGGGAGACCATGAGCAAGGAAGTCAGGATCACGAGGGGTATATCTACCCACTGAGATGGTGGGACTGATCTCATGGGAGCTCACCAAGCCCAGTTGGACTGGGAGTGATGGTAGGACTGATCTCATGGGAGCTCACCAAGCATGTGATCAAAATGGATACTCTGAATGTGGCTGGCAATGAAGGCTGTCTGAGAAGCCAAGGACAATGGCACTGGGTTTTGATTCTACTGCCTGGACTGACTTGTTGGGACCCTGGTTTGTTTGGATGCTCACCTTTATAAACCTGGATGGAGGTCAGAGGACCTTGGACTTCCCACGGGGCAAGGAACCCTGACTGCTCTTAAGACTAGAGAGGGAGTGGGAGGGGGAGTGGCGGGAGTGGGAGGGAAATGGGAGGAGGGGAAGAGGTGGAAATTTTTAATAAATAAATAAATAAATAAAAATATATTTTGTGAGATGATTAAATTACCACTCTAGCTTTCTTAGGCTTGCAATTTGTTTTCTCTATGGAAATACATTTCATTTTAAGTGATACAGTAGTATATCACCTCCAAAAGATAATAGTCTCTATTATCTTTCAATTACAGATATACCATAATGTTATTTATAATCTTTAAAACTATAAACATCCTTGTACAGATGTGCAAGCATTTTAGCATCTAAAAATACTGTATCAAAGTACATTTGCATTTCCAGATTAGCGATAATGTTTCCAAATAATCAAAGAGAATGATTTTATGTATTTAAATTCCAACCAATTATGGGTAGTAAGTTTCCCACACTCTAGTTAACAATGCATGGTAACAGTAATTTTTTTTATTGATTTTTATTGAGCTCTACGTTTTTCTCTGCTCTTCTCCCTGTTATGGCTACAATTTATATTTTGGAGCTTTTCCTATTTATTTTAAACTTTCAGTCTATATGTTTTTTATGATACACAGATTAATAGATTAATTTATTATCTTTACATTTTGGGGGTAAAAGGAAATGAACATATTGCCATTTTCAGAGTTGTACCAAATATGGAGGCAATGTATAGAGGGAGATTGAAAAGAAACCTATTCTTCAGTGACGATAGGCTGGAGATGACACCCTTTTGTTTTTCACTCTCTGAGCTGCAGCACCCTTAAGTTGAGATCTCATACACACTCTTGCACTCAGAATTGAAGAGTATGGACCAAGTGATTTAGGCAAAGAAAGAGTCAGAGGAAGGAGCACATATTAATAAAAAAAGATGTTCAGAGCATGCAGGCTTTAATGCTAGCACTGCAAAAGCATTAGCTTGGGGATCTGTGTGTGCTTAAGGACAACCTGGTCTTTAAAAATGCCCCCTCACCTACCCCACATGAAACCACTATGACATCAGAGTAGTGGTCCAATCATTTGGCTATAGAACAAAGGATAATTTGCATAGGATAACAGATTGGCCTAAGGACATAAGTCAGCCCCCAACATGATGTTTGTATACAGATAGTTTCCAGAGAAACATCACTTAGTGCTGGCAGTTGGACATGCAGAGTGCAGCTCCTCTAAAGTCCTTTAAAAAGAAACAAATTTGTGAATAATCAGTAGATATGATCCTGGTTGTAGTATTAATTCAGACAATAAACTTCTGGGTTGTGTTCTCCATAGATTTTCCCAGATAATACTTGAAAATATGCAATTTATTAGTTTTAAGTAAATGAGTTCCTGAAAGAAAGGACCTCATGATTGTGACCAACATTTTAGGGAAGAAGATGACTTTGGGTATTGCCGCAGAAAAAGGTACCCTGCAGAGGAGTGCTACACATTCGAATGCAGTAATTCTGAGGAGAAAGAAACTGCTGTAGGTGAAGATTGCCCTGCAAGGAGTGGTCATCCTATCATAAGTCATGCTGCAGAGGAGTGTCATTCATATGAAGAGGGTAACTCTGCAAAGAGCAGATCCTCTCCTGTGAAATCTCACCATACAGGAGGCTTTGCCTCAGAAAAGGCACCCTGCAGAGGAGGACTACTCATTTGAAAGAAGTAACTTAGCAGGGAGAAGACCCTCTGAAAGTGAAGATTGCCCAACAGAAAGAGGTTGTTCAAACAAAAGCCCCTCTACAGAGGAGGACCAAACACCTGAGAAGTGTAACTGGGAAAAGAGAGGACCCTATCCTGGGAAAGTTCACCCCAGAAGGAGAGGTCTGCCTTTGATTATAGTACTCCCTGTGGAGGAGAGATGCTCAGTTGAAAGGGGTACCTAGGCAGTTAGAGCACCCTCTGTCGGTGAAGGTCAGCACATCAGAAGCTGCCATGACAAAAGGGTCATTTATCTGAAAAGGGTAATTCTGCAAATAGAGTATTCTCTCCAGTGAAATGTCACATTATAGTGAAGATTTGCCTCAGAAAATGGTACACTGCAGAGGAGGGCTACTCATTTAAGAGGGGTAACATCGCAGGGAGAAGATCCTCTGCAAGTGAAGATCACCCTGCAGGGAGAGGTCATCCATCTGAAAAGTATAACTCTGAAAGAGAATGTCCTCTCCTGGAATAATCGCCATACAAGATGGCATTGCCTCAGAAAAAGTTACCCTGCAGAGGAGGGTTACTCATTCGAGAGGGGTAACTCTACAAACAGAAGACCCTTTCCTGGGGAAGATCACCCCACAGGGAGAGGTCAGCCTAGGAAGAAAAGCTGCCCAGCAGAGGAGGGTCACTCAGTTGAAAGGCAAAACTTGGCTTCAGGAATATACACTATACATGTTTCCCATACACTAAAAATGTTTCCCACCATTGGAAAAGGGATAAATTGATTTTATGTACAGTTTTCTATTTTCTTTTTTATTAATTTTCACTCAAATATCCATTATATTATAATTTTTGTTTGTCTTAGGTTTATTTATTCTTTTTTCCCAGAGTCTTGAGACAAAAGGCCAGGTTGTTGAGCTGATATCTTTCTTTAAAAATGTGTGTGTGTGTGTGTGTATGTGTTTGTCTTTCTATGTACGAGCATGTATATATAGGTGTTTGAAGAGCCCAGAAGGGATCACATCCCTTGAAGCTAGAGTTGCAAATGGTTGTGACTCCTTAATTTTCCTTGCAGGACCCAAACTGGGTCCTTTGCAAGAACACCAAGGGCTTCTAACTGCTGTACCATCTCTCCTGCCCCATTTTCTTGGTTCTTAAACAGGCACTCATAGTGTAAAGTCTTCGCTAAGCACTGTGCCATTGAGTAATGGCATAGATATTCATATATTTTGTCTTCATTTGCATATTTCATTTACAACATCTCTCTGTATTTGAACTTTTAATTCTTATGCCTCAGCATTTCAAGTGGCTGGGGTTATAGCCTTCATCACCATTATGGTATTTTCAATAAATATTCGAATTCCTTTTTTAAAATTTCTTCATTTACATATTGCCATAGTATTTAGTTTCGATTAAATGCACAGATTAATAGATTAATTTATCATCCTTACATTCTCGGGGTAAATGGAAATGAACTCATTGCCATGTTCAGAGTTGTACCAAATATGGAGGCAATGTAAAAAGGGAGATTGAAAAGAAATCTATTTTTCCTCAGTGATGATAGGCTGGAGATGGCACCCTCTTCTTTTGTCACCCTCTGAGCCGCAGTGCCCTAAGGTTGAGAGATCCTCCACACCCTTACACTAAGGACTGAAGAGTAGGGACCAAGTGATTTAGGCATAAAAAGAGTCAGAAGAAGGAGGACATATTAATCAAGAGAGATGTTCAGGGCATGCAGGCTTTAATGCTAGCCCTGGAGAAGCATTAGCTTGGGGATTTGTGTGTGCTTAAGAACAAATTGGTCTTAAAAAAACACCCCCTCTACCACCCCACATGCCACAAATATGACATCAGAGTAATGGTCCAATCATTTGGCTATGGAACATAGGATAATGTACATAGGACTACCGATTTACCAAAGGGCATCAACATGCCCCCATGATGATGTTTGTGTACAGATAGTTTCCAGATAAACCTCACTTAGTGCTGGCGGTTGGACATGCAGAAATGCAGCCCCTCTAAATTCCTTAAAGAAGAACTAAATTTGTGAACAATCAGAAGATATAATCCTGTTTGTAGAACTAATTCAGACAACAGAATTCTGTATTGTGTTCCCAATCCATTATCCCAGAAAATACTAGAAAACATGCAATACATTACTTTAATTAAATGAGTTCCCGAGACAAAGGACTTCATGTTCGTGACCAACATTTTAGGGAAGGAAATGACTTCAGGCTTCGTCTCAGAAAAAGGTACCCTGCAGTGGAGGGTTACTTATTTGACTTGGGTAACTCTGAGGAGAGAGAAATAGCTGCTGATTAATATCGCAGTGCAAAGATTGGTCATCCTATCAAAAATCATGCTGCTAGAAGGGTCTTTCATCTGAAGACAGTAATTCTGCAAAGAGAGGATCATTTCCTGTGAAATGTCACCTTACAGCGAGGCTTTGCCTCAGAAAAGGGTACCCTGCAGAGGAGGGCTACACATTCATATGCAGTAATTCTGAGAAGAAAGGAACTGCTGCAGGTGAAGACCGCCCTGCAAGGAATCGTCATCCTATCAAAAATCACACTGCAGAGGAAGGTCATTCATCAGAAGAAGGTAACTCTGCAAAGAGTGGATACCCTCCTGTGAAATGACACCTTACAGCGAGGCTTTGTTTCAGAAAAAAGGTACACTGGAGAGGAGGGCTACTCATTTGAGAGGAGTAACTTGTCAGCGAGAAGACCCTCTGCAAGTGAAGATCACTCTGCAGGGAGAGTTCACCCTATCCAAACCCACCCTGCAGAGGAGGGTCATTCATCTGAAAAGCATAACTCTGAAAAGAGAAGACCCTCTCCTGAGATAAATTGCCAGACAAAGAGGAGTCATCTCAGAAACAGTTACGCTGCAGTGGAGGGTTACTCATTTGAGAGGGGTAACTTTGAGAACAGAGCACCCTTTCCTGGGAAAGATCACCCCACAGGGAGATGTCAGTCTAGGGATAAATGCCGCCCAGCCCAGTAGAGGAGAGTCACTCAGTTGAAAGGCAAAATTTGGCTGCAGTAGGACATACTACACGTGTTGTTGTTCTCAAAAAAAATGTTTCCCACTATGGGAAAAGGGATAAATCGATTTTATGTATTATTTTGCTATTCTATTTTTTAATTATTTTCACTCAAATTTCCATTATATTATAATTTTTGTTTGATTTAGATTTATTTATTCCTTGATCCCAGTGTCTTGAGACAAAAGGCCAGGTAATTGAGCTGATACCTTTCTTTAAAAATGTGTGTGTGTGTGTGTTTGTGTGCATGTGTGTTTGTCTTTCTATGTATGAGCATGTGTATATGGGTGTTTGAAGAGCCCAGAAGGGATCACATCCCTTGAAGCTAGAGTTGCAGATGGTTGTGACTCCTTAATTTCCCTTGTAGGACCCAAACCAAGTCCTTTGCAACAACAAGGGCTTGTATCTGCTGCATCATCTCTCCTCCCCCATTTTCTTGGTTTTTAAACAGGCACTTATAATTTAAAATCGTCTCTAAGCAATAATTGAGTAATGGCATAGATATTCATATATTTAGTCTTCATTTGCATTTTTCATGTCCAACTACTTCTCTCTGTATTTGAACTTTCAATTCTTATGCCTCAGCATTTCAAGTGGCTGTGGTTGTGGGCCTTCATCACCATTTGTAGTGTTTTCAATATATATTTTAATTTCTCTTTTTAATTTCTATTTTTACTCATTGTCACAGTATTTAGTTTCAACAGATTCTAATTTCAGCCTGCTTAGGGGCTGGCGGTCTGGGAACTCAATGGTGAGAGCAAGGCTGCAGGAGTTTCTTTGTTCCACCTAGCCAGCATCTACCAAGCCTGTCCTTTTGTCTTCAAGGTCCTTCGCTAGCAAGAGGCTCTGCTCCAGTACCAGTAGATCAATCCAGTACCAGATCAAACAGACAACCCATGAAGAAAGTACAGGCGCCCTCCAATCCCCTAAACTTTCTGGCCATTCAGTGGGGCTTCTCCCTGGCTACTGGCTTTCTCAATTTTCCCACCTCATCTTGTCCCCAAGCAGCCCTTTCCATCTGAGGTTCCTAGGATCCCCCAACTCAGCCTGCTTCGGGGATGAGGGTTTGGGGACACAGTGGTGAGTACAAGGCTGCAGGGATTTCTTTGTTCCACTGAGCCAGCATCTACTCAGCCCACTTTTTTGTCTGTGAGGTCCTTGGCCAGCAAGTGGCCCTCATCCAGTACCAATAGTTCCATCCGGAGGGTTAAGTGTGTGCCCTCCCCCCCAGCCGGCCAGATGCCCAGCAAGGGAGCACAGACACCCTGCAATCCCCTAAACTTTCTGGCCATTCAGTGGGGCTTCACTCTACCTACTGGCTTTCTCAATTTCCCCACCCCAGCTTGCCCCCAAGAACCCCTTTCCATCTGAAGGATCCCAGGATCTCCCAACTCAGCCTGATTCAGGGATGAGGGTTTGGGGACACAGTGGTGAGTGCAAGGATGCAGGGGGTTCTTTGTTCCACTGAGCCTGCATTTACCAAGCCTGCCCTTTTGCCTTCTAGGTCCTTGACCAACAAGTGGCCCTGATCCAGTACCAGTAGATCTATCCAGAGGGATCCACCAACACAGCCTACTTCAGGGAGAAAAAGATATGAGAGCCAACTCCAGTGAGGAGGGGACCTAAGAGAGAAAAACCCCCAAGTACAGAGGTAGCCACAGCAAAGATCGGACCAAGCCACCAAGACTCTCCAACAGCATTTGAAGGAAGAGATTGGCAGGCACCAATGCAAGAATTCCTCGAACAATCTGAAAAGCAAAATGATAACACCACAATCCAGTGAACATACAACAGGAAAACCTGAACACCCTAATCCAGAAGAAGTAGAAGAAATAGACTTTAAATGTAACATTAAAAAGTGTTAGAGACCATTAAACAGGATGTGTAAAACTCCTTTAAGGAAATGGAGGAGAAGACTAACAGAAAGTTAAAAGAAATGAATAAATCCCTCAAAAATACCCAAGAAAAACCAATCAAACAGGTAATGGAAACAGTTCAAGACTTGAAAACTGAAATGGAGGCAATGAAGAAGACACAAACCTAGAGATGGCAGGATATAGAAAACCTGGGTAAATGAATAGAATCTACAGAGACAAGTATAACCAACAGAATACAAGAGATAGAAGAAAGAATCTCAGATGCTGAAACTACTATAGAGGAAATAAACACACCGATAAAAGAAAACAGCAAATCAAACAAATTCTTAACAAAAAACATCCATGAAATCTGGGACAACATGAAAAGAACAAACTTAAGAATAACAGGGGTAGAAGAAAGAGAAGAATTACAGGTCAAAGACACAGAAAATATATTCAACAAAATTATAGAAGAAAACTTTCTCAACCTAAAGAAGGATATTCCTATGAAGGTATGAGAAGCACACAGAACACCAAATAAACTGGATCAAAAAAATCCCCTTGCGATCCTAGTCTGTTTGGATGCTCACCTTCCTAGACCTGGAGGGAGGGGGGAGGAGGAACTTGAACTTCCCACAGGGCAGGAAACCCTGACTGCTTTTAGGACTGGAGAAGGAGGAGGAGAGGGAGTGGGGGGAATGGGAGGGTATTGGGAGGAGGGGAGAAAGTGGAAATTTTTATAAATAAATAAATAAATAAGTAAATAAAAAAATCCCCTTGCCATATAATAATCAAAACACAAAACATACAGATTAAAGAAAGAATATTAGGAGTTGCAAGGGAAAAAGGTCAAGTAACACATAAAGGTAAACCTAACAGAATTACACATGACTTCTCTATAAAAACCATGAAAGTCGGAAGGTCTTGGATAGGTGTGCTGCAGAAAATAAGAGACCATGGATGCAAACCCAGACTACTATACCTAGCCAAGCTTTTGTTCACTATCAATGGAGAAAACAAGATATTCCAGGATAAAAACAAATTTAAACAATACGTAGCTACAAATCTAGCCTTACAGAAAGTAATAGAAGGAAAATCACAACCTAAGGAATCCAACAATGCCCACAATAACTTAGACATCTAGCGACCCTTCACCAGCACAATACAAAGAAGGGAATCACACAAACTCTACTAACAACAACAACAACAACAAAATAACCGGATTTAACAACCACTGGTCATTAATATCAGTTAATATCAATGGACTCAATTCACCTATGAAAAGGCATATGTTAAGAGAATGGATACGAAAACACGATCCCACATTCTGCTGTATACACAAAACACACCTCAACCTCAAAGACAGAGACTACCTAAGAATAAAGTGTTGTGAAATGGTTTTCCAATCAAACGGACCTAAGAAACAAGCTGATGTGGCTATGCTAATATCTAACAAAATTGACTTGAAACTAAAATCAATCAGAAGAGATGGAGATGGACACTTTATACTCATAAAAGGAACAATTCATCAGGATGAAGTCTCAATCCTGAATATTTATACCCATTATATAAAAGCACCCACATATGTAAAAGAAAAATTACTTGTACTCAAAGCACACATCAAACCCCACACACTAACAGTAGGAGACTTCAGCACTCCTCTCTGACCAATGGACAGGTCACCCAGACAGAAACCTAACAGATAAATAAGAGAATTAATGGAGGTAAGGAATCAAATGGACTTAACAGACATCTATAGAACATTCCACCCAAATAGAAAAGAATATACCTTCTTCTCAGCATCTCATGGAACCTTCTCAAAAATTGATCACATACTCTGTAACAAAGCAAACTTTCTCAGATACAAAAAAAATTTAATAACCACCTTTGTCTTATCAGATCACCGTGAAATAAAGTTAGAATTTAACAACAATTCTACCCCCAGAAAGCCTACAAACTCATGGAAACTAAACCATAAACTACTGAATCACCCTGGGTCAGGGAAGAAATAAAGAAATTAAAGTCTGGGACTGGAGAGATGGCTCAGAGGTAAAGAGCAGAGATGGCCTGCTCTTCTAAAGGTTCCTAGTTCAATTCCCAGCAACCACATGGTGGCTCACAACCATCTGTAATGGGGTCTGGTGCCCTCTTCTGGCCTGCAGGCATACACACAAACAGAGTATTGTATACATAATAAATAAATATATTTAAAAAAAATTAAAGTCTTCCTTGAATTCAATGAAAATAAAGACACTACATACCCAAACCTATGGTACACTATGAAAGAAGTGCTAAGAGGAAAGTTCATAGTACTAAGTGCCCACATTAAAAAAAGGGAGAAAGCTCACATTAGAGACTTAACAGCACAGCTGAAAGCTCTAGAAAAAAATAGAAGCAGACTCACCCAGAAGCAGTAGAAGACTGGAAATAATCAAACTGAGGGCTGAAATCAACAAAATAGAAACACAGAAAACAATCCAAAGAATCAATGAAACAAATAACTGATTCTTTGAGAAAATCAACAAGATTGACAAACCCCAATCCAAACTAATGTAAAGGCAGAGAGAGCATGCGCAAATTAACAAGATCAGAAGTGAAAAGGGGGACATAACAACAAACAGTGAGGAAATTCGGAGAATCATTAGGGCTTACTACAAAAGTTTATATGCCACAAAGTTGGAAAATGTAAGAGAAATAGACTTGTTTTTAGATAAACACCATATCCCAAAATGAATCAAGACCAGGTGAACAATTTAAATAGACCTATAAGTAGTGGGGAAATAGAATCTGTCATAAAAAAAACCTCCCAAACAAACAAACCAAAAAAAAAAAAAAAGAAAGAAAAAAAGAAAAAAAAGAAAACCAGGACCAGATGGTTTTAATGCAGAATTTTACCAGAACTTCCCAAAAGAGCTGAAACCTTTACTCCTTAATGTGTTTCACATTATAGAAACAGACAAGTCATCGCCAAACTCTTTTTACGAAGCTTCAGTTATCATGATACCAAAACCACACAAATACTCAAATAAGATAGAGAATTAGAGACCAATCTCACTCATGAACATCGATGCAAAAATTCTCAATAACATACTGGCAAACTGAATCCAAGAACACATGAAAAAAAATTATCCATTATGATCAAGTAGGCTTCATCCCAGAGATGCAGGGCTGGTTCAACATATGAAAATCTAGGGAATGTAATCCATCATATAAATAAACTGAAAGAAAAAAAACATATGACCCTTCCATAAGATGTTGAAAAAGCATTTGACAAAATTCAACACCCCTGTATGATAAAGGTCTTGGAGAGGTTAGGGATAAAATGATAGCATCAAGTCTTTTATCTCACTGATAAAGTCTCTCTAATGTCCTAACTGCTGCTGAACGTAGTTATTGAAATCTATAATTAGTATTTTGAATTGCCTCTTGTATATATGTGAATTTTTGCTTCATGTATTTTTTTCTGATCTTAGGTGATTGCAATAGCTTCCTATTACAATTAATGCTTTGATCTATAGTAAGTATACTTCAGCCTGTAATGTTTTTGTTTTAACGTGTATTTTGTGAGATATGTAAAATTTCACTCTAGCTTTCTTAGGCTTGCAATTTGTTTTCTCTTGGAAATATATTCTATTTTTAGTGAAACAGTCCTATTTCACAGCCAAAAGTCTCTATTATCTTTCTACTACAGATGGACCATAAGGTTATTATAATCTTCTAAATGTTAAACATCCTTGTACAGATGTGCAAGCATTTTAGCAACTCAAGATAATGTACCAAAGTACGTTTGCATTTTAAAATTAGATATAATGGATCCATATGGTCCAAGAGAATGATTATATGTATTTAAATTCCCACCTATAATGTGTAGGAAGTTTCCCACACTATAGTTAACATTGCATGGTAACAGAAATTATTTCATTGATTTTTATTGAGGTCTACATTTTTCTCTACTCTCCTCCATGTAAGGCTTCCAATTTATATCTTGTATCTTTTCCCAGGTTTTTATAAACTTTAAAAAAACTGAAAGTGCTTATTTTTTGTGATACACAGATTAATAGATTAATTTGTCAATCTTACGTTCTCGGGGTGAATGGAAATGAATTCATTGCCGTGTCAAAAGTTGTACCAAATATGGAGGCAATGTAAAAAGGGAGAAACCTATTCTTCCTCAGTGACAATAGGCTGTAGATGATACCCTTTTCTTTTTCACCCTCTGAGCTGCAGTGCCCTTAAGTTGTGAGCTCTTCCACACTCTTGCACTCAGGATTAAAGAATAGGGACCAAGTGATTTAGGCATAGAAAGAGTAAGAGGAAGGAGGACATAATAATCAATAGAGATGTTCAGGGCATGCAGAATTTAATGCTAGCACTGGAGAAGCATTAGCTTGGGGAACTGTGTTTGCTTAAAGACAGCCTGGTCTTTAAAAAATGCCCCCCCCCACTCACTTCTCTTGCCTCAACTATGACATCAGAGTACTGTTCCAATGATTTGACTTAGGGACATAGGATAATTTGCATAGGACTACCGATTGGCAAAAGGGCATAAGCCCACCCCAACAGTGATGTTTGTGTACAGATAGTTTCCAGAGAAACCTCACAAAGTGCTGGCAGTTGTACATGCATTGTGCAGCTTCTCTAAAGTTCTTAAAAAAGAAATAAATTTGTGAACAATCAGGAGATATAATCCTGGTTGTAGAACTAATTCAGACAACAGACTTCTGGGTTATATTTCCAGTCCATTTTCACAGATAATGCTAGAAAACCTGCATTCCATTAGTTTTAATTAAATGAGTTTCCAAAAGAATGGACATCATGTTAGTAACCAACATTTTAGGGAAGGAGATGACTTTGAGTGTCACTTCAGAAGAAGGTACCCTGCAGAGGAGGGTTACTCATTCGAGTGGGGGAAACTCTGAGGAAAGAGGAATATCTGCTGGTGAATATCACCATGAAAAGAATCGTCATCCTATCAAAAGTCATGCTGCTAGAATTGTCATTTTTCTGAGGAGGGTAATTCTGCATAGAGAGGACCCTCTCCTATGAAACGTCACCTTACAGCAAGTTTTTGCTTCAGAAATACATACACTGCAGAGGAGAGCTACATATTTGAGAAGGGTAACCTGGCAGGGAGAAGACCCTCTGTAAGTGAAGATCACTCTTCAGGGAGAGGTCACCCCATCCAAACCCGCCCTACAAAGGAGGGTCATTTACTGAAAAGCATAACTTAGAAAAGAGAAGGCCTTCACCTGGGAAAAATCGACCACAAGGAGGCCTTGCCTCATAAAAAGTTACCTTGCAGAGGAGGGTTACTCACTCAAGAGGAGTAACTCTGCAAACAGAGGACCTTTTCCTGGGGAAGATCACCCCACAGGGAGAGATCTGCCTAGGAAGAAAAGCTGCCCATCAGATGAGGGTCACTCAGTTGAAAGGCAAAACTTGGTTGCAGGAGGACATACTCCAACCTATCATCACTGAGGAAGAACAGGTTTCATTTCAGTCTCCCTTTTTACATTGCCTATATATTTGGTACAACTCTGAACATGGCAATAAGTTCATTTCCATTCATCCTGAGAATGTATGGATAATAAATTAGTCTACTAATCTGTGTATCACAGAAAATAAACACATACACTGAAAGTTTAAAAAAAACTGGGAAAAGATACAAGATATGAATTTTAAGCCTTACAGGGAGGAGAGCAGCGAAAAATATAGAGCTCACTAAAAATCAATAAAAAATTTACTGATACCATGTAATGTTACCTAGAGTGTGGGAAACATACTAAACATTATTGGTGGGAATTTAAATGCAACTCTAGCTTTAAGGGATGTGAACCTTTTTGGGCTCTTCAAACACTCATATACATGCGCATACATAGAAAGACACACACACACACATTTTTTAAAGAAATATATCACCTCAGTAACTTGGCCTTATGTCTCAAGACACTGGGATAAAGGAATAAATAAACCTAAAACAAACAAAAATTATAATATAATGGAGATTTGAGTGAAAATTGATAAAATATTAAATAGCAAAACAGTACATAAAATCGATCTATCTCTTTTCCAACGGTAGGAAACATTTTTGGAGTACAACATCACGTCTAATGTGTCCTCTTGCAGCAAAATTTAGCCTTTCAACTGCATGAACCTCCACTGTTTTGAAGTTTTTCTTCCTAGGCTGACCTCTCCCTGTGGGGTAATCTTTCCCAGGAAAGGGACCTCTGATTGCAGAGTTACCCCTCTTAAATGAGTAACCCTCCTCTGCAGGCTAACTTTTTCTGAGGTGCCACAACCATGTGAGGCGATTTTTCCCAGGAGAGGTCCTTCTTTTTTCAGAGCTATGCTTCTGAGATGAATGAACCTCCTCTGCAGGGCAGGTTTGGATGGGGTGACCTCTACCTGCAGGGTGATCTTCACTTGCAGAAGGTCTTCTCCCAGCCATTTTGCCCCTCCCAAATGAGTTACCCTCCTCTGCAGTGTACCTTTTTGTGAAGCTAAGCCTCAACGTAAGGTGACATATCACGGGACAGGTTCCTCTATTTGCAGAGTTACCCTTTTCACATAAATGAACTTTTTAAAAATGGCAGCTTTTGATGGGGCGACCTTCACCAACAGTGGGTACTCTAACTGCTGAGGTACCCCTTTCAACTGAGTGTCCTTCCTCGGAGGGTGTCTGTTCCTCCTAGGCATACCTCTCTTTCTGGATTGAACGTTCCCAGGGGAGGGACCTCTCTTTGCCCAGTTACACTTCTCAGATGATTGGTCCTACTCTGCTGAGTGGAGTTTGATTGGACAACCTCTCCCTGTAGGGCAATCTTCACTTGCAGAGGATCTTCTCCCTGCCAAGTTATCCCTCTCAAATTAGTAGCCCACCTCTGCAGGGTGCTTTTTCTGAGGCGAAGTCTTGCTGTATGGTGACATTTCACAGAAGGATCCACTCTTTGCAGAGTTACCCTCTTCTGATGAATGACCTTCTTCTGCAGTGTGACTTTTGATAGGATGATCACTCCTTGCATGGCAATCTTCACCTGCGGCAATTCCTTTCTCGTCAGAATTACTGCATTTGAATGTGTAACACTCTTCTGCATAGTACTTTTTTTGGAGGCAAAGCCTCACTCTATGGTGACATTTCACAAGACAGGATCCTCTCTTTGCAGAATTACTGCCCTTAGATGAAAGACCCTTCTAAGCAGCATGAGTTTAGATAGGATGACCAGTCCTTGCATGGCGATATTCATCAGCATTTCTTCCTTTCTCCTCAACGTTACCCCACTCGAATGAGTAACCCTCCTCTGCAGGGTACCTTTTTCTGAGGCGATGCCTGAAGTCATCTCCTTCCCTAAAATGTTGGTCATGAACATGAGGTCCTTTCTTTAAGGAACTCATTTAATTAAAACTAACAAATTACATGTTTTCTAGAATTATGTGGGATAATGGACTAGGAACAAACCTATTGTCTGAATTAGTTCTAAACCCAATTCTTTTTTAAGGACCTTAGAGGAGCTGTACTCTGCATGTCAAACCGCCAGCACTAAGAGAGGTTTCTCTGGAAACTATCTGTACACAAACATCATCTGGTGGCTGGCTTATGCCCTTCAGCCAATCGGTAGTTCTATGCAAATCATCCTGTATTCCATAGCCAAATGATTGGACCACTACTCTGATGTCAAAATGGTAGCATGTAGGGAGGAGGAGGGGACATATTTTTAAAGACCAGGTTGTCCTTAAGCACACACAGATCCCCAAGCTAATGCTTCTCCAGTGCTAGCATTAAATTCTACATGCCCTGAATATCTCTCTTGATTAATATGTCCTCCTTCCTCTTACTCTTTCTATGCCTAAATCACTTGGTCCCTATTCTTCAATCCTTAGTACAAGTGTGTGGAGGAGCTCACAACTTAAGGGCACTGCAGCTCAGAGGGTGAAAAAGAAAAGGGTGTCATCTCCAGCCTATCGTCACCGAGGAAGAATATTTTTTTTTCAATCTACCTTTTTATATTTCCTCCCTATGTGGTACAATTCTGAACATGGCAATGAGTTCGTTTCCATTCACCTGGAGAATGTAAGATTGAAAAATTAATCTATTAATCTGTGTATCACAAAAAATAAACAGATAAACTGAAAGTTTAAAAAAAGTGGGAAAATATACAAGATATAAATTGAAAGCCTAACAGGGAGGAGACCAGATAAAAATGTAGAGCTCAATAAAAATCATTAAAAAAATTTACTGATACTATGCCGTGTTAAATAGAGTGTGGGAAAGTTACTACACATTATAGGTGGGAATTTAAATACATATAATCATTCTCTTGGATAATTTGCAACAATTATATCTCATTTTAAAGTACAAATGTACTTTGATATAATAGTTTGAGATGGTCAAATGCTTGCATATCTGTAATAGGATGTTTATAGTTTAGAAGATTATAAATAAACTTATGGTCCATCTGTAGTAGAATGATAAAAGAGACTATTATCTTTTTGCTGTAAAATACTGCTGTATCACTGAAAATAAAATGTATTTCCGTAGAGAAAACAAATTGCAAGCCTAAGGAAGCTAGACTGGCAATTTAAGTTTCTCACAAAATACATTTTAAAACAAAAGCCTTACAGGCAAAAGTACACTTACAATTGATCAAAGGGTTGATTGTAATAGGAAACTATTACAATCACCTGAGATTAGAAAAATTACACGAAGAAAAAAGTCACAGAGATAAAAAAGGCGATTTAAATACTAAATAGTGATTTCAATAATTATGTTCAGTAGCAGTTATGTAACATGAGGGGCCGGGCCTGCTTGTTCGGATTTCTGTCCTGCCGGCCCCCCAGCTGTTTAGTTCCAAAGAAAAATCAATCACACAGAGATCTCTATAAGTTATGAAGCTGATTGGCCCATTAGGTCAGGCTACTTATTAGTTCTTATGATTTATCTTAATCCATTATTCTGATCTATGTTAGCCATATGGCTTGGTACCTTTTTCAGCTGTCAGCTTACACATTGCTTCTTCAGTGGTCTGGGCAGGAGTGGCTGAGGGAGCTTCCTCCTCCCTAAATTTCTCCTGTTCTCATTGCCCCGCCTCTACTTCCTGTCTGGTTGACCCGCCTATACTTCCTGCCTGGCCAATCAGCGTTTTATTAAAATACATGATTGAGAGAATGCAGACAATTCTCACGCACCACAGTTAGGACACTAGAGAGAATTTAACAGTGAGATAAAAGACTTGATAAACACTAAGATGCAAATAGTCTTAGAAATACATTCACACTACATTCCATCCAAGAGTAGCAGCTCAGACAATCTTCTCAGGTCAGTGTAGAACATTCTCCATGTTAGATCATACACTGGAAAAAGAAAATGAAAAGAACAGTGTAGAACTAAGTACATACTTTATACACAATGGAATGAATGAAGTTTGAAATTGATAACAAGGAAATATATGTAATTTAGAATATTTGAACTATCAAAACTAAATACTATGACAATGTGAAAAAGAAGAAATTGAAAAGATATTAGAATGTCTAGTAAAAACACTTCAAATTGTGATGAAGGCCTACAACCCCAGTAACTTGAACCGCTGAGGCAGGAGAATTGAAAGCTCAACTACAGAGAGAAGATTTTGGAAATGACAAATGCAAATGAAGATGAAATATATGAATATCTATGCCATTACTAACTTAGTTCTTTGGGAAGAATTTAAACTATGAGTGCCTGTTTAAAAACTGAGAAAAGGGATCTTGATGGATGGTGCATCAGTTACAAGCACTTGATGTTCTTGCAAAGGACATAGTTTGGGTCCTGCAGGCAAATTCAGGATTCACAACCATCTGCAACTCTAGTTTCAAAAAATGTGATCCCTTCTGGGCTCTTCATACACCCATATACACATGCTCATACATAGAAAGACATACACACACACACACACACATTTTAAATGAAAGATATTAGCTCAGTGTAGAGAGCTGCGTGATGCCACATCTTACAGGTGGCGCTGATTCCCACCTTCTACCTTTCCAATGGTGAATGCTCTCAGATGTGTAACAATTCCATATATGGCTAACGCTAAGATCTGGCTTGCTTCCGCTTTTCTGGACCTATCTGCGTCCAGAACACAGATATTTTTTGAGATATTTTTTGAGAACAACAACATGTGTAGTGTGTCCTCCTGCACTCAAGTTTTGTCTTTCAACAGAGTGACCCTCCTCTTCCTAGCGGCTTTTCTTCCTAGACTGACCTCTCCCTGTGAGGTGATTGTTCCTATGATGAGTCCTCTGTTGGCAGACTTACCCCTCTCAAGTGAGTAACCCTCCTCTGTAAGGTAACTTATGCTGATGAAAGGCCTCCTTGTGTAGAGATTTTTCCCAGGAGGGGGCCTTCCTTTTTTCAGAGTTATACTTTTCTGATGAATGACCCTCCTCTGCAGGGCGGGTATGGATGGGATGACCTCTTGCTGAGTCACCCTCTTCAGATGAATGGCCCTCCTCTGTAGCATGACATTTGATAGGATGACCACTCCTTGGAGGGTTATCTTCACCTGCAGCAGTTCCTTTCTCCTCAGAACTACTGCATTAGAATGTGTAGAACTCCTCTGCAGGCTAACTTTTTCTGAGGGGACTCCTCTTTGTGTGGCAATTTTTTCTCAAGAGAGGGCCTTCCTTTTCAGAGTTATGTTTTTCAAATAAATGACCCTCCTCTGCAGGGCAGGTTTGAATGGGGTGACCTCTTTCTGCATGGTGATCTACACTTGCAGAGAGTCTTATCCTTGCCAAGTTAAACCTCTGAAATGAGTAGCCCTCTTCTGCATTGTACCTTTATCTGAAGCAAAGCCTTGCTGTAATGTGACATTTCACAGGAGAGGATCCTGTATTTGCAGAGTTACCCTCTTCAGATGAATGACCCTCCTCTGCAGAGTGACTTATTTTTTTACAATAAAGGTTTATTTATTTATTTATTTATTTATTTATTACTTTTTCCATTCAAAAATTTACACTTCCTCCCCTCCTCCCATTCCCCTCTTGCTCCCCCACTCACCCTTCTCCTTCCTGCTTCCTCCTTAAGAGAGGGGCAGGGAACCCTGCACTGTGGGTAGTCCAAGACCCTCCCCCCCTACATCCAGGCCTAGGAAGCTTTGCATCCAAATAGACTAGGGTCCCCAAAAGCCAGTACAAGCAGTAGAAACAAGTCCCAGTGCCTTTATCCATGGCATCTCAGTCAGCCCCCATTGTCAGTCACATTCAGAGAGTCTGGTTTGATGGCATGCTCATTCAGTCCTGGTCCAGCTGGATTTGGTGAGCTCCTTTTAGAACAGGCACACTGTCTCAGTGGGTGGACCAACCCCTCGCGGTCCTGATTTCCTTTTTCATCTTCTCCTTCATTCTGCTCTTCAACTAGACCTTGGGAGCTCAGTTCGTTGCTCTGATGATGGTCTCTGTTTCTATCTCCATCTGTCGCCAGACAAAGATTCTACGGTGATATTTGAGATAAACATCAGTGTGATAGTGGGGCAAGGATAGTTAATGCACTCTCTCCTGTGCTGTCCAAGGACCTAGCTGGGGACATCCCCGTGGACACCTGGGATTCTCTCTAGAGCCAAGTCTCTTGTCAACCCTAAAATGGCTCCCTTAATGTAGATATCTTCTTCCCTACTCCTATATCTGCCCTTCCTCCATCTCCACCCTCCCACTCCCCCAAGCTCTCTCCAGTTTTTCCTTTGTCCCTTCTCTCTCCCACTCTCCCCTTCC
The DNA here is from genome assembly GCF_982192425.1 of Myodes glareolus. Taxonomy (NCBI): domain Eukaryota; kingdom Metazoa; phylum Chordata; class Mammalia; order Rodentia; family Cricetidae; genus Myodes; species Myodes glareolus. The sequence goes on from NC_142053.1 coordinate 124,096,330, forward strand.
CACACCACCACCACCACCCCTACCCCCACTCCCATGTTCCAAACTTTTGCCCGGAAATTTTGTTTCCTTCCAATTTCCAAGAGGATCTACATATGTTTTTCTTTCGATTCACCTTGTTATTTGGCTTATCTAGGCTTGCAAACTATAGGCTTAATGTCTTTTGTTTATGGCTAGAGTCAACTAATGAGTGAGTACATACCATATTCATCCTTTTGGGTCTCGGTCATTTCACTCAGAATAGTGTTTTATATTTCCATCCATTTGCATGCAGAATTAAAGATGTCATTGTTTTTACCGCTGAGTAGTACTCTAATATGTATATATTACAACTTTCTTTATCCATTCTTCCAATGAGGGGTATCTAGGTTGTTTCCAGATTCTGGCTATTGCAAATAATGCTTCTATTAACATAGTTGAACATATGCTTTTGTAGTATGATTGGGCACCTCTTGGGTATATTCCCAAGAGCGGTATTGCTGGATCCTGAGGGAGGTTGATTCTCAATTTCCTGAGAAACCTCCACACTGTTTTCCAAAGTGGTTGCACAAGTTTGCATTCCCACCAACAATGGATGAGTGTTCCCCTCACTCCACATCCTCTCCAGCATAGGCTATCATTGGTGTTTTTGATTTTTAGCCATTCTGACAGGTGTAAGATAGTATCTCAAAGTTGTTTTGATTTGCATTTCCCTGATTGCTAAGGAGGTTGAACATGACCTTAAGTGTCTTTTGGACATTTGAACTTCTTCTGTTGAGAATTCTCTGTTCAGTTCAGTATCCCATTTCTTTTTAATTGGGTTAATTAGAATTTTCATGTCTAGTTTCTTGAGTTCTTTATATATTTGGAGATCAGTCCTTTGTCTGAGCCGAGGCTCGTGAAGATCTTCTCCCATTCAGTAGGATGCCTTTTTGTCTTACTGACAGTGTCCTTTGCTTTACAGAAGCTTCTCAGTTTCAGGAGGTCCCATTTATTCACTGTTACTCTTGTTGTCTGTGCTATTGGAGTTATATATAGAAAGTGGTCTCTTGTGCCCATGTGTTGCAGTCTACTTTCCACTGTCTCATCTATGGTCTTTAATCCATTTGGACTTGAGTTTTGTGCATGGTGATAGATATGGATCTATTTTCATTCTTCTACAAGTTGACATCCAGCTATGCCAGCAACATTTGTTAAAGATGCCTTCTTTCTTTCATTGTATACTTTTACCTCCTTTGTCAAAATTCAGGTGTACATAGATTTGTGGCTTAATGTCCGGGTCTTCTATTCGATTCCATTGTTCAACGTCTCTGTATTTATGTCAATACCAAGCTGTTTTTGTTACTGTAGTTCTGTAATAGAGTTTTAAGTCAAGGATGGTAATGCCTCCAGAAGTTCCTTTATTATATAGGATTATTTTGGCTATACTGGGTTTTTTGTTTTTCGATATAAAGTTGATTATTTTTCTCTCAAGGTCTGTGAAGTATTTTGTTGGAATTTTGATAGGGATTGAATCTATAGATTGAATTTATAGATTGCCTTTGGTAGAACTGCCATTATTACTATGTTGACCTTACCCATCCAAGAACATGGGAGAGCGTTACCTTTTCTTGTGTCCTCTTCAATTTCTTTCTTCAAAACCTTAAAGTTCTTGTAAAATAGATCTTTCACTTCCTTGGTTAGTGTTACCCTGAGATACTTTATGCTCTTTGTGGCTATTGTGAAAGGTGAAGTTTCTCTGATTTCCCTCTCTGCTTCTCTATCCTTTGTGTATAGTAGGGCTACTCATTTTTTTGAGTTTATCTTGTATCCTGGAACATCACTGAATGTATTTATCAGCTGTAGGAGTTCTTTAGAAGAGTTTTTAGAGTCACTGATGTACACAATCCTATCATCTGCAAATAACGAAAGTTTCACTTCTTTCTTTTTGATTCAAATCTCCTTGATCTCCTTATGTTGTCTTATTTCTATTGCTAGACCTTCAAACACTGTGTTGAAGAGATATGGTGAGAGTGGACAACCTTATCTTCTTCCTGATTTTAGTGGAATGGATTTGAGTTTTTCTTCATTTAATTTGATATTAGCTGTTGATTTGCTGTATAGTGCTTTTATTATATTTAGATATGATCTTTGTATCCCTAACCTGTCTAACACCTTTATCATCAAGGGGTGTTGAATTTTGTTAATTGCTTTTTCAGCATCTAATGAAATGTTTTATCATATTTTTTTCTTTCAGTTTATTCATATGATCGATTACATTGATAGATTTTCATATATTGAACCAGCCCTGAGTCTCTGGGATGAAATCTACTTGATCATAATGGATTATTATTTTTTTGATGTGTTCTTGGATTCAGTTTGTCAGTATTTTGTTGATCATTTTTGCATCAATGTTCTTGAGTGAGATTGGTCTGTAATTCTCTATTTTGTTTGTGCCTTTGTGTGGTTTTGGTATCAGGGTAACTGTAGCTTCCTAAAAAGAGTTTGGCGATGACTTGTCTGTTTCTATTATGTGAAACACATTAAGGAGTATAGGTATCAGCTCTTCTTGGAATTTTTGGTAAAATTCTGCATTAAAACCATCTGGTCTTGGGCTTTTTTTTTGTTGAGAGGTTTTTGATGACAGCTTCTATTTTCTCAAGACTTATAGATCTATTTAAATTGTTTACCTGGTCTTGATTTAATTGTGGTAAATGGTATTTATCTAAAAACAAGTCTATTTCTTTTACATTTTCCAACTTTGTGGCATATGGACTTTTGTAGTAAGACCTAATGATTCTCTGAATTTCCTCCTTGTCTGTTGTTATGTCCCCCTTATCATTTCTGATATAGTTAATTTGCGTGTTCTCTTTCTGCCTTTTGATTAGTTTGGATAAAGGTTTGTCAATCTTGTTGACTTTCTCCAAGATTCAGCTCTTACTTTCATTGATTCTTTAGATTGTTTTCTGTGTTTCTATTTTGTTGATTTCAGCAATCTATTTTATTATTTCCAGTTTTCTACTCCTCCTGGGTGAGTCTGCTTCTTTTTCTTTCTAGAGCTTTCAGCTGTGCTGTTAGTCTTGAATATGAGCTTTCTCTGTTTTTTTTTTGTTTTGTTTTCTAATATGGGCACTTAGAGCTATGAACTTTCCTCTTAGCACTGCTTTCATAGTGTCCCACAAGTTTGGGTATGTTGTGTCTTTATTTTAGTTGAATTCAAGGAAGACTTTAATTTCTTTCTCTATTTCTTCCCTGACCCAGGGGTGGTTCATTAGTTGACTGTTCAGTTTCCATGAGTTTGTAGGCTTTCTGGGGGTAGAATTATTGTTAAATTCTAACTTTATTCCATGGTGATCCAGTAAGACACAGGTGGTTATTAAATTTTTTTGTGTGTGTCTGTGGAAGTTTACTTTGTTCCCGACTATGTGATCAATTTTCGAGAAGGTTTCATGAGATGCTGAGAAGAAGGTATATTTTTTTCTATTTTGATGGAATGTTCTATATATGTCTGTTAAGTTCATTTAATTCCTTACCTCCATTAGTTCTCTTATTTTTCTGCTAGGTTTCTGTCTGCTTGACCTGTCCATTGGTCAGAAAGGAGTGTTGAAGTCTCCTACTATAAGTGTGTGGGATTTGAGGTGTGCTTTGAGTTCTAACAATGTTTCTTTTACATATGTGAGCGCTTTTATATTAGAGGAATAGATATTCAGGACTGAGGCTTCATCCTGATGAATTGTTCCTTTTATGAGTATAAAGTGTCCATCTCCATCTCTTCTGATTGATTTTAGTTTGAAATCAGTTTTGTTAGGTATTAGAATAGCCACACCTGCTTATTTCTTAGGTCCATTTGATTGATAAACCTTACCCCAACACTTTACTCTGAGTAAATGTTTGTCTTTGTGGTTGAGTTGTGTTTCTTGTAATCATCAGAATGTTGAATCCTGCTTTCATATCCATTCTCTTATCATGTGACTTTTTATAGGCGAACTGAGACCATTGATATTAAGTGATATTAATTACCAGTGGTTGTTAACTCCGGTTATTTTATTTTTTTTTAGTGGTCAAGTTTGTGTGTTTCTCTTCTTTGGGTTGTGCTTGTGGAGAATTATTAGATGTCTGAGTTATTGTGGGTGTTGTTGGGTTCCTTCGGTTATCATTCTCCCTCTATTACTTTCTGTAAGGCTGGGTTTGTAGATACATATTGTTTAAATTTATTTTTATCCTGGAATGTCTTGTTTTCTCCATTAATGGTGAAAGTAAGCTTGACTGGGTATAGTATTCTGGACTTGCATCCATGGTCTCTTAGTTTCTGCAGCACATCTATCTAAGACCTTCTGCCTTTTATGGTTTCCATAGAGAAGTCTGGTGTAATTCTGATAGTTTTACCTTTATATGTTACTTGACCTATTTCCTTTGCTTCTCTTAATATTCTTTCTTTATTCTGTATGTTTTCTGTTTTGATTATTATATGGTAAGTGAATTTTTTTTATCCAGTCTATCTGTTGTTCTATATGCTTCTTGTACCTTCATAGGAATATCCTTCTTTAGGTTGAGAAAGTTTTCTTCTATAATTTTGTTGAATATATTTTCTGGGCCTTTGAGCTATAATTCTTCTCTTTCTTCTACCACTATTATTCTTAGATTTGGTCTTTTCATGGTGTCCCAGATTTCCTGGATGTTTTGTGTTAAGAATTCATTGTATTTGCTGTTTTCTTTGATCAATGATTATGTTTCCTCTATAGTATCTTCAGCATCTGAGATTCTTTCTTCTATCTTTTGCATTCTGTTGGTTATTCTTGTCTTTGTAATCCCTGTTCATTCACCCAGATTTTGCATATCCAGCTGTCCCTTGATTTGTGTTTTCTTCATTATCTCCATTTCAGTTTTTAAGCCTTGAACTGTTTCCATTACCTGTTTGTTTGCTTTTTCTTGATTTCCTAAGGTATCTTTGAGGTATTTATTCATTTCTTCAAACTTTTTGTTATTCTTCTCATCCATTTCTTTAAAGGAGTTTTTCACATCCTGTTTAAGGGATTATCACTTTCATAATGTTACCTTTAAAGTCTATTTCTTCTACTTCTTCTGGATTAAGGTGTTCAAGTCTTCCTGTTCTATTTGCTGAATTTTGGTGTTATCATGTTGTTTTTCAGATTGTTAGAGGAATTCTTGCATTGGTGCCTGCCCATCTCTTTCTTATAATGCAGCCAGGAGAGTCTTGGTATCTTGGTTCAATATATGCTGTGACTGACACTCTGGGTGGATCTCCTCAGTGCAGGAACAGGAACTGTTCCTGGGTCAAGGATCTTGCAGACAATAGGGCAGGCTTGCGGGAGGTAGGGGTGTGTGGAACAAAGAAGCCCCTGCAGCAGGAGCAGGAGGTGCCATGTACTCCCTTCCGGGGACTTTTGGGCCCAGTGGGAAGACTCTCACCCCTCTGGATGGAAAGCCTCAGCACAGGAGCAGAAAGATTATTTATTTAGGGGAGACTCACAGATCACTGTCCTAGATCACATTCCTTTGCATGAATGGGGAATAGGAACCAAATATAGAACCCGGAGCAAGAACCGGAACCAAGAGAGCTGCAGCGTGACTTTTGATAGGATGACAAGTCCTTGCAAGGCTATCTTCACTTCCAGCAGGTTCCTTCTTTTCGAAATTACTGCATTCAAATGTGTAGCTCTCTTCTGCATGGTACATTTTTCTGAGGCAAAACCTCACTGTATGGTGACATTTCACAGGAGAGGATCCTCTGCTTGCAGAATTACCCTCCTCAGATGAATGACTCTTCAAGCAGCATGACTTTTGATAGGATGACCATTCCTTGCATGGTGATATTCACCAGAAGATATTCCTCTCTCTTCAGAGTTACCCCATTCAAATGAGTAACCCTCCTCTGCATGGTATCTTTTTCTGAGGTGATGTCCTAAGTTATCTTTTTCCCTAAAACGTTGGTCACGAACATGAGGTCCTTTCTTTCCAGAACTCATTTAATTAAAACTAACTAATTGCATGTTTTCTAGTATTATCTGGGAAAATGGACTGGGAACACAACCCAGAAATCTGTTATCTGAATTAGTTCTACAACCAGGATCATATCTTGTGAACCAGCTGCTCTCACTCCCCCTGACTGACAGTGGAACTTCCTTGTGGTCCGTAATAAACAAGGATGTTTGTGTTCTTTCTGGCCGGTGGGTCTCCACAGAAGGAGTAGAGGTATAAAAGGTTGCTGGGCTAAGTAAAGGTTTCTGTTCTTCCACCTGAAAAGAAGCCTCCTTTTCTCAATCCCGGCACCCACCCCGCCACTGCCAGTCTTGGTTATCCAGGCTGTGCTGGCTGCAGCAATAGCTCCTGATTGTTCACAAATTTAGTTCTTTTTAAAGGACTTTACAGGAGCTGCATTCTGCATTTCCAATTGCCAGCACTAAGTGAGGTTTCTCTAGAAAGTATCTGTATACAAACATCATCTTGGGGGCGGGCTTATGCCCTTCAGCCAATGGTAGTCCTATGCAAATTATACTATGTTTCATAGCCAAATGATTGTACCACTACTCTGATATCATAATGGTGGCATATGGGTTGGAGGTAGGGGCGTTCTTTTAATGACCAGGTTGTTCTTAAGCACACACAGATCCCCAAGTTAGTGATTCTCCAGTGCTAGCATTAAAGCCTGCATGCCGTGAACATCTCTCTTGATTAATGTGTCCTCCTTCCTCTGATTGTTTCTATGCCTAAATCATTTGGTCCCTACTCTTCAATCCTGAGTACAAGGGTGTGGAGCAGCTCTCAACTTAAGGGTGCTGCAACTCAGAGAATGAAAATAAAAGGGTGTCATCTTCAGCCTATAGTCACTGAGGAAGAATAGGTTTTTTTTCAATCTCCCTTTTTAACTTCCCTCCATATTTGGTACAACTCTGAACATGGCAATGAGTTCATTTCCATTCACCCAGAGAATGTAAGGATGATAAATTAATCTATTAATCTGAGTATCACAAAAAACAAACAGATAGACTGATAGTTTAAAAAAACTGGGAAAAGATACAAGATATAAATTCTAAGCCGATCAGGGAGGAGAGCAGAGAAAAATGAAGATCTCTAAAAAAATGCAATAAAAAAATTACTCAAACCATGCAATTTAACTAGAGTGTGGGATACATACAATCATAATTGATGGGAATTTAAATACACATAATTATTCTCTTGGATGATTGGAACCATTATATCTGAGTATAAAATGCAAATGTACTTGGATACAGTATTTTGAGATGCTAAAATAATTATACATCTGTTCAAGGATGTTTATAGTTTAGAAGATTATAAATAAACTTATGGCCCATCTGTAGTAGAAAGATTATGGGGACTATTATCATTCGGCTGTGAAATTCTACTGTATCACTGAAAATAAAATGTATTTCCATGGAGAAAACAAATTGCAGGCACAAGAAATCTAGAGTGGCAATTTAAGTATCTCCATAAAAAAAAAAAAACGCTTTAAAACAAATATTTTAAAGGCTAAAGTATGCTTACTATTTATCAAAGGTTGATTGTAATATGAAGTTATTACTGTTGCCTAAGATCAGAAAAAATTACATGAAGCAAAATGCCACAGAGAAAAAATACACAATTCAAAATACTATTTAGAGATTTCAATAACTACGTTCAGTAGCAGTTAGGACACTAGAGAGAATTTAACAATGAGAAAAAAAACTTGGAAAAAACTAAGAAGCAAATAGAATTAGAAATACATCTGCACTACATTCCAACCAAGAGTAGCAGCACAAACATTCTTCTAAGGTCAATGTATAACATTTTCCATGTTAGATCATACACTGGAAGAAGAAAAAGAAAAGTGTAGAATTAGGTACATACTTTAACCACAATAGGATGAAGTTAGAAACTGATAACAAGAAAATTTATGTAATATAGAAAATTAGAATCTGTAGAAACTAAATATTATGACAATGTGTAAAAGAAGAAATATAAAAGAGAATTAAGAATACATATTGATAACACCACAAATGATAACGAATGTTGTGTCCAGGGGGGTCACGCAAAGATGAGAACACCACCAAGTCTAATAAACCAGAAGCAAACTTTATTCCAGAAACCAGATCCTAGGAAAACCAGAAGCAAACTTAAAAATAAAAAAATAAAACTAAAACACCGCGGGGCACAGAAGCTTATCAGCTAGCTGAGACCACAGCCAGAGATGGTATTTGTTAGGCTGTGGCCCCCAAAAGGCCGGTTTCTGAACTTACTTTTTATAGTAGGGGCACCAGGCATTATCTCTGAACAAGAGAAGTTTTACAACCTTGCCCTGACCCTTGAGTTGGTCAGCAGAGACCTTAAAGAGGGGAGTGAGTGCTAATGTCAATTAGTAATTAAGCAGCCATCATGAAATATGTTTCAGGGAAGATTACAACGAAAGTCACTAATTGCGAGAAAACAGGTATCTTTGGCAATTAGTCAGAAAAGGGGCTGCTTGTAACACTAGAAGGTTAATAAATTAGGATTAACTGGTTCTTGGGCTGAGAACTTAGAAGAAAAGCCTTTTACACTGTTTTCAGGTAAATCTTCAGATACTGACTGCCATACTTTACAACCTCCATTATGAGAGCTCATTAATTAAACCTTTGTATTTGTCCACTGTCTGTCCTGGTACCTCCAGGAGTAAACTGGAGTCTTATGTCTCTCCTCTGGTGGCGCCAGTTTTCCCTAACGGAGACAGTGTCTAACCCAGGGGTCACATATCTCTGTCTCCTAAAGGTTAACTCAGTTCATATCTGTCGTTTATCAAGGATGGTCAGGACACTGCTCTCAATTTGTAGAGAGACACTCTGGCCTTGTAAATAGAACAGCCAGTTGTAAAATGACCTACGCTTCCCAAGCATCTGAGAAAATAACTCACTGTGAATGAATGATCCTTGATCTGCTGAGAAAGCTGCTGATAGTCTATTCTCATTCTCCTAGACTTATAACTTTATATTTTTTTAATTCTACATTTTTATTTTCTTATGCCTGCACCCTTCAATGAAGGCCTATAACCCCAGCCCCTTGAAAGGCTGAGGCAGGAGATTTGAATGTTCAACTACAGATAAAAGATGTTGTAAATGAAAAATGCAAAAGAAGACAAAATATAAGAATATCTATGCCATTGCCAAATTAGTGCTTAGGGAAGATTTTAAACTATGAGTTCCTGTTTAAAAACCAAGAAAACAGGGCTGGAGAGATGGTGCAGCAGTTACAAGCCCTTCCTGTTCTAGCTAAGGACCAAGTTTGGGTCCTGCAATCCAAATTAAGGAGTCATAACCATTTGCAACTCTAGCTTCAAGGGAAGTGAATGGCAGCTTTTGATGGGGCGACCTTCACCAACAGAGAGTACTCTAACTGCTGAGGTTCCCTTTCCACTGAGTGTCCCTCCTCTGAAGGTGTTATTTTACTTCCATAGGGACCTTTCCCTGTGGGGTGAACTTTCCCAGGAGAGGGTCCTTACTTAGCCCATTTACACTTTTCAGAAGATTGGTCCTCCTCTGCAGAGTGACTTTTGATTGGACAACCTCTCCCAGCAGGGTGATCTTTATTGTTCTTTTAAAAAATAATAATATGATGGGATGTCCCGGGCAACTGCTGCTGCCAAAGCAGTGCAGGGTCCCCGGGTGAGCGGCAGAGTCAGGCGGCTGGATGCAGTGGACGGCAAAGTAAATGGACATAAGGCTATACATAAAGCTAGACATTTATTATTTAAAGAAAGGAAAACATAGACAAACATAGAGAAAACAAAGAAAGACACACACACGCACATGCACCAGAGAGAAGATGGCTGCGGGGGAGGTACAAAATGGCTGGGATGGGCGTGGTTAGTTCTTAAAGTGTCCCAAAGTAATAACAATCTTCACTTGCAGAGGGTCTTGTCCCTGCCAAGTTACCCATCTCAAATAAGTAGCCCTCCTCTGTAGGGTGCCTTTCTGAGGGGAAGCCTCACTGTATGGTGACATTTCACAGGATCCTCTCTTTGCAGAATTATGCTTTTCAGATGAAAGACTCTTCTAGCAGCATGACTTTTGATAGGATGGCCAGTCCTTACACGGCGATATTCCTCTCTCCACAGAGTTATCCCACTCGAATTAGTGACAGTCCTCACCAGGGTACATTTTCTGAGGCGACACCCAAAGTCATCTCCTTCCCTAAAATGCTGTTCACCAACATGAAGTTCTATCTTTCGGAAACTCATTTAATTAAAACTAAAGAATTGCATGTTTTCTAGTATTATCTTGAAAAATGGACTGGGAAACATCTCAGATATTTTTTGTCTGAATTAGTTCTACACCAGAATCATATCTTTGTTCACAAATTTAGTTCTTTTTTAAGGATTTTAGAGAAGCTGCAATGTCCATGTCCAACCGTCAGCACTAAGTAAGGTTTCTCTGGAAACTATCTGTACACAAACATCATTTTGGTGGTAGATTTATGCCCTTTGGCCAACCGGTAGTCCTATGCAAATTATCCTATGTTCCATAGTCAAATGATTGGAATACTACTCTGATATCACAGTGGTGACATGTATGGGGGTAGAAGCGGTTTTTTTAAAGACCAGGCTGTACTTAAGCACACACAGATCCCCAAGTTAGTGTTTCTCTAGTGCTAGCCTTAAAGCCTGCATGCCCTGAATATCTCTCTTGATTGATATGTCCTACTTCCTCTGACTCTTTCTATACCTAAATCACTTGGTCCCAATTCTTCAATCCTGAGTGCAAGGGTGTGAAGCAGCTCTCAACTTAAGGGTGCTACAGTTCAGTGGGTGAAAAACAAAAGGGTGTCATCTCCAGTGAAGGACCCCAACTCATTTTAGCCACAGTTATGTCATTTTGCAAAGAAGCTCAGTTCAGAGAAGGTCTCCCGGAATGCTGAGCAAAGCAGGATACCTGAGGTCAGAACGAGGACAGCCTTGTCAGGCTGCAGGACAGGGGATTTATGGTCAGACATCTGGCGAGATATCCAGGACAGCCTTATCAGGATGCAGGACAGGGGATTTATGGTCAGACATCTGGTGAGATACCCAGGACAGCCTTATCAGGATGCAGGACAGGAGATTTATGGTCAAGACATTCTGGCCTGAGTGGAAACAAAGACTTCAAAAGACGACCATATGTGCTTGAGATAGGGTCTGGTCAGTTATCTGGTTTCTTTGATCCAGGCCAAGGACCACGAGGCCTGCCCTCAAATTCACCCCTCGCCTCATTCAAACTGGCCAATGGGACCCCTGTAACCGCACTTTTGCTTCTGTAACATTGCTTCTGCCTATATAAAGATACCCCAAGACGTAGCTCGGGGTGCTCAGTTCTCCATGTGACTGCAGCACCCACAGGCCTGTGAACAATAAAGTTTGCCTCTTGTTCTTGCATCCAGTGGCTCTCGGACCTGGTTCTTGGGCACGGGTCTCCACGCGTGTGAGACACCCTCCGGGTGCTCTTTCACCAGCCTATCTTCACTGAGCAAGAATAGGCTTCTTTTCAATCTCCCTTTTTACATTACCTCCATATTTGGTAATACTCTGAACATGGCAATGAGTTCATATCCATTCCCCCCTGAAAATGTAAGGATGATAAATTCATCTATTTATCTGTGTATCACAAAAAAAACACATAGACTGAAAGTTTTAAAAAACTGGGAAAATATACAAAATATAAATTGTAGGCCTAACAGTGAGGAGAGCAGAGAAAATGTAGAGCTCAATGAAAATCAATAAAAAATTACTGATGCCATGCAATGTTAACTAGATTGTAGGAAACTTACTACACGTTATTGGTGGGAATTTAAATACTCAGTTGAAAGGGTACCTCAGCAGTTGGTCACCCCATCAAAAGCTGTCATTGCGAGAAGGGTAATTAATCTGAAAAGGGTAACACTGCAAATTGAGGATCTTGTCCTGTGAAATGTCACCTTACAGAGAAGCTTAGCTTCAGAAAAAGGTGTACTGCAGAGGAATCCTACTCATTTGAGAGGGGTAACTGCTGGAAGCAAAGACCTGTATTTTGAGATCTGCATTTTGTTTACAGCCATCTTAAGCTCACAGGTCAAGAAAAATATTTACCTCTCCCCCCTGCAGGGTCTGGAAAATCAACCTGGCATCTTATCTCCTAGCAGAGACCTGAAGGAACCAGGTTCTGGGAACTCATTAGCATTTTCCTTTGTTAGTCAATAATCACAGACCCTCAGTGTTTACCTATCAACTGGGGATGCCTCTGGACCTGAATTCCAGCAGACCTGAGTTTCCTGACACCCTTCCCTTCCCCCTTTTGCCCCTTTGCTATATAACAGCTTCTGAGAAAATAAACTGAGATGGCTTGATCAGAAATCCTGTCTTACTGTCATTTCTCGTGTCTCTTGTCTCCTTTCATTCCTCTCCACTAGGTTTATCAGGGACCCCCGTTCGTAGCCCGCTGGCCAGGATAGGTAACTTGGCAGGGACAATACCCTCTACAAGTGAAGATCACCCTATAGAGAGAGGTCATCCCATCCAAACCTGCCCTGCAGAGGAGGGTCATTCATCTGAAATGCGTAACTCTGAAAAGAGAAGACCCTCTCCTGGGAAAAAATCGCCACAAGTGGAGACGTTGCCTCAGAAAACGTTACCCTGCAGAGGAGGGTTACTCATTTGAGAGGGGTAACTCTGAAAATATAGGGCCTTTTCTTGGGAAAGATCACCCCACAAGGAGAGGTCAGCCTAGGCAGAATATCTGCCCAGCAGAGGAGGTCACTCATTTGAAAGGTAAAACTTGGCTGCAGGATGACACACTACGCATGTTGTTCTAAAAAAAAAAAATGTTTCCCACCATTGGATAAGGGATAAATCGATTTCATGTACTGTTTTCCTATTTTATTCCTATTCCTATTAATTATTAATTCAAATCTCCATTACAATATAGTTTTCGTTTGGTTTAGATTTATTTATTCCTTTATCCCAGTGTCTTCAGCCAAAAAGTCATGTTACTGAGCTGATATCTTTCTTTAAATGTGTGTGTGTGTGTGTGTGTGTGTGTGTGTGTGTCTTTCTTTGTATGAGCATGTGTATATGGGTGTTTGAAGAGCACAGGAGGGATCACATTCCTTGAAGCTAGAGTTACAGATGATTGTGACTCCTGAATTTGGCTTACAGGCCCCAAACTGTGTCCTTCGCAAGAACAGCAAGGTTTTTTAACCATCTCTCTAGCACCCTTTACTTGGTTTTTGCACAGGCATTCATAGTTTAAAATTTTCACTAAGCACTTACTTAGTAACGGCATAGATATTCATATATTTTATCTTCATTTGCATTTTCATTTCCCATATCTCTCTGTAGTTGAATTTTCAACTTTCCTGCCTCAGTAGTTCAAGTGGCTGGGGTTGTAGGCCTTCATCCCCACTTGTTGTGTTTTCAATATATATTCTAATTTCTCCTTTTAATTTCTTCTTTTACACATTATCATAGTATTTAGTTTTGATATATTCTAATTTTCTAAATTCCATAAATTTCCTTGTTATCGATTTCTAACTTCATCCTATTGTGGTTAAAGTATATACCTAAGTCTACACTTTTCTTTTTCTTCTTCTTCTTTCAGTGTATGATCTAACATGGAAAATGTTCTACATTTGAAGAGTCTAGGCATAAGAAAATAAAAATGTAGATTCCAAAAATAAGAATGTAGAAATAAAGAAATATAAAGTTATAAATCAAGGAAAATGAGAACAGACTATCAGCAGCTTTCTCAACAGATAAAGGATCATTCGTTCACAGTGAGTTATTTTCTCAGATGCTTGGGAAGCATAGGTCATTTTACAACTGGCTGTTCTATTTACAAGGCCAGAGTGTCTCTCTACAAATTGAGAGCAGTGTCCTGACCCTTGATAAACGACAGACGCAAACTGAGTTAACCTTTAGGAGACAGAGATATGTGACCTCTGTTATATATTATATATGTTATTATTATGTTATAATATGTTATTATGTTATTATATGTTATATATTATATTATATGTGACAATGTTAGACATTGTCTCTGTTATGGGAAACTGGTGCCACCAGAGGAGAGACATAAGACTCCAGTTTACACCCGGAGCTACCAGGAGACAGTGGATAAATACAAAGGTTTAATTAATGAGCTCTGATAATGGAGGTAGTGAAGGACCCCAACTCATTTTAGCCACAGTTATGTCATTTTGCAAAGAAGCTCAGTTCAGAGAAGGGCCCCCGGAATGCTGAGCAAAGCAGGATACCTGAGGTCAGAATGAGGACAGCCTTATTAGGCTGCAGGACAGGGAATTTATGGTCAGACATCTGGTGAGATACCCAGGACAGCCTTATCAGGCTGCGGGACAGGGGATTTATGGTCAAGACATCTGGCCTAGGGGGAAACAAAGACTTCAAAAGACTGACCATATATGCTTGAGATAGGGACAGGTCAGTTATCTGGTTTCTTTGGTCCAGGCCAAGGACCACGAGGCCTGCCCTCAAATTCACCCCTCGCCTCATTCAAACTGGCCAATAAGACCCCTGTAACCGTGCTTCTGCTTCTGTAACATTGCTTCTGCCTATATAAAGATACCCCAAGACGTAGCTCGGGGTGCTCAGTTCTCCATGTGACTGCAGCACCCACAGGCCTGTGAACATTAAAGTTTGCCTCTTGTTCTTGCATCCAGTGGCTCTCGGACCTGGTTCTTGGGCACGGGTCTCCACGCGTGTGAGACACCCTCTGGGTGCTCTTTCAGTAGTAAAGTATGGCAGTCAGTATCTGAAGATTTACCTGGAAACAGTGTAAAAGGCTTTTCTTCTAAGTTCTCAGCCCAAGAACCAGTTAATCCTAATTTATTAGCCTTCTAGTATTACAAGCAGCCCCTTTTCTGACTAATTGCCAAAGATACCTGTTTTCTCGCAATTAGTGACTTTCGTTGTAATCTTCCCTGAAGCATATTTCATGATGGCTGCTTAATTACTAATTGACATTAGCACTCACTCCCCTCTTTAAGGTCTCTGCTGACCAACTCAAGGGTCAGGGCAAGGTTGTAAAACTTCTCTTGTTCAGAGATAATGCCTGGTGCCCCTATTATAAAAAGTAAGTTCAGAAACCGGCCTTTTGGGGGCCACAGCCTAACAAACACCATCTCTGGCTGTGGTCTCAGCTAGCTGATAAGCTTCTGTGCCCCGCGGTGTTTTAGTTTTACTTTTTTATTTTTAAGTTTGCTTCTGGTTTTCCTAGGATCTGGTTTCTGGAATAAAGTTTGCTTCTGGTTTATTAGACTTGGTGGTGTTCTTTGCGTGACCCCCTGTACCCAACACATTGACCTGAGAAGAAAGTCTGTGCTGCTACTCTTGGTAGACTATTTGTTTCTTAGTGTTGATCAAGTCTTTTATCTCACTGTTAAATTCTCTCTAGTGTACTAACTGCTACTGAATGCAGTTATTGAAATCTCAAATTATTTTTTTGAATTGCCTATTGTATCTCTGGGAATTTGTTTCATGTAATTTTTTCTGATCTTAGGCGATTGTAATAGCTTTCTATTAAATTCAACCCTTTTATCAATAGTAAGTATATTTTTAATTTTAAATTATATGTTTATGCATATGTCAGAGTGTGGATTTGTACATGAGTACAGGTGCCTGTGGAGACCAGAAAAGTGTCATATGCCCTTGAGCTGGAGTTAATGGGCAGTCACCAGGGGTGCTGGGAACTGAATTCTGGTCAAGAGCAATGAGGCACTCATAATTGCTGAGCCATCTCTCCAGTCCCATTTGTTTGTTTTCTGAGACCGGCTCACTATGACTAAGTCTAGGCTGACTTGGAACTTGGAACAATTCACCTGATTCAGTGTCCTGAATGCTAGGCTTATTGGCACGCACCATCATCACTGGATGGAAAAGCCACTTTTCAGCTTGTTTGGTAGCTCTCTTGCTTGTGGCACTTGATCGTGTTAATGAGTGGAGTGTGGCTGTAATGTCACTGGATGTCCCATTGGTCTTTCTCCACACAGCAGTCATGTTCACTGCACACATTTGACAGTGATATTTGGAAAGGTTTGACTCTCTGTTCTTTCTTTTGCAGCGCATGTTCACTTAGAGACTTCATTACACTTCAACTTCTAGCACTGTCCCTGGTTCCAAGGAACAGAACTGAACAATGTTTAGATTATACCAATTGCAGCCATCTAATTATATATATCATTTGGTCAGCGGTTATTATGATTACTACAAAAGGCTAGCAGCCATTTTTTAAACCTGCTACTTAAATACTAAGAGCACCTCTGTAATTTCCCAGTGAGCTGTGTTTAAAAGCAGGGTGCAGTCTAACTCAGATGTCTTGCCCCAGTTTAAAAACTGGTTAAATGACTCAGGCATCACATTCTGTTACAGGCGTCCAGGGATGAGTTTCCATGTGGCTTTGTTTCACTGACAAACAGAGGGAACCTGACCACTGACAAAGACACAGGTAATTAATCTCTTTAAAGATTATGCATAACATGAGGATAAGAAATGTACCTCTGCTCTTTTTGAAATATTTCATTACAAAACTATTCATAGCCTGATCTTCCCTGAACTTTAGTTAAAATATGACTCACACAGGTAGCCACATTTTCTAGTTTGTCTGAGCATGCTCAAAATGGCTAAGTGTAGTACCGAAGATAAAAACAAAAACAAACAAACAAAACTTGTGATTTCCTTTCCTCTTAACTTTCATCAGTATTGGGTAAGACACTTTCTTTTCTAGGTTTGTGTTTATTTACCTGTAATACAGATAAGCTGTCTTGTGAATTACCTGGCTTTATTATATGACTTCCAAGGAACTGAATTGCCTAGCAAATTGTTTTGAGAGGGGAAAATCACTTCACTTTTACTTGTTTTCTTGTGGTGTTTTGATTTATGAATTTCACAGTGGAGGACCAGGATCTATTCGCTGTACTACATATTTACTTAATATAATGTAGTACTTAGTTTTAAAATTATATTGATGGTTCTTCCTGTTGCTAACAAGAACTTGAACTTTTTTCCAGCCTATGGATCTTTTCACGATGGTCATGGAATTAAGAGGTAGGATTCAAGAGGTTTCCCCATCCTGGAAGGAGTAACACGATTCCCAGATCCTAGCAACACTGCTGAAAATGTAAGAACTTAAACCTATAGGATAACCTGATGACTATACTACCAAAATCTTTCAAAATAAGCGTGCAGCTATCTGATCTCCTATAGTCTATTTTGGATCTGTAAAATGCATCCCACAATTCGTGAATACTAGTAGTACCTTCCTATCCCTGCAGTTGCTACTTGAATGCCTTTTCCCATCTTAAGCACAGTTAGCGTCAGTTTTTGAGTGGAAATTGAGACAAGGTTTTGCTACACAGTTCAAGCATGCCTCAAGCTCCTTATGTCACCCAGGCTAACCTTGAACTCACAGTCTCCTGCTTCCACCACCAATTTACTGCTTTTCAATTGGGGTCTAATTATGTTGCTCAGGCTGATCTCAAATTTCTGGCCTCAAGCAATCTTCCCGTCTCATCCTCTTGAGTAATTACAATGACAGGTAAATATCACAATGCCCAGTTTACCTATAGGGAGTAAGGCAATTATTCTTGAGCAGTCTAACTCTTTACTGTAACCTAGAGGGTAGGTTCCAGTTTAAAATTTCTCAACTGCCTTGCATTTTAATCACAGCATATCAGTGCAGGGCTGATTCAATCTTTCCTTTTAGAAAATAACATTTTTATTAATTAAAAATTTTCATTTATTATACATATCGACCAGTTTCCCCTACCTCCTCTCATTCCATCGCCCCACACCTCCCATCTACTTCCCCCTCCCATTTACTCCTCCCCATCCACCTCTCTACCTCTGTTCAGAAGGGGCAGACCTCCCATGGGCACAAAGCATGGCACACCAAGCTGAGACAGGACCAAGCTCCTCCCCCTCTATCATGGCTGGGCAAGGCAACCAACCCAGCATGGGGAATAAGTTCCCAAAATAAAAATAATATTTAACTTGAGAGAAACTTAAGGTCCTCGAGTTGATAGTTTCAGAGTTCCAGAATTACTTAAGTCTTAGAGCCCTCTAACTCTTATATCATATTGTTTTAAGCCTAGGATTAAAATATAAAATGTGCCTGCCTTGAGGCCCAAATACCACATTTTAGACAGTAAAGTTCCGTGACACTATGTAAAATCATATATTACTTAGAAGGATCTGTAGAATATTTTTTTAAAATATTAAACTCCCATTCTTGTTTTCAATTGAAACTGGGATTTTGACGTAAGCCAGTCACACCTGACCCCATGTTTAGACATCAGCAATTTTCCTATTTTGTGGCATGTTCAGTGTGCATCAGTCACCTGGGGGGGAAACGAAAAATGAATGGCTGTGCCTCACCATAGAGAGGTTCAGTAGGTCTGAAACAGGGCCTGCTAACTTGTATTCTAACTCCTCAGGTGATATCGCTTCTGCTGGTTGGGAAGCACCCCTTAACCAATGGACTATACATTTTTGAGACTATGGGTAAAAAGGCATTTATTCCCAAAGGCTCCCATCTCATGCTATTTTGAATTTTGATGATACTGTCACAGATAAGTTCAGAGCAATTAAATACCTTACTGGAAGTGACATGAATGACAATTAGAACTTAAGTTCCACTCCAATTCAAAGTTCTTAGTAAGTCCTACCTTAATTCTATGTACCCTGTTAGCTCAGCTCAGAGTAGCTACTCAGTACTCTGAGCTGAGCTAAGTTAGGCTTTGCATTGTTGTTACTCTATTTATAAAGAACCTCAAATAAATGACATCTTGTCATGATTTGGTATTAAACAGACCCCATGAAGTAATAGGAACATTACTACTTTGATATAATTTGGAAATATTACCTGATCCTCCTTATTTTAATTATTGTATAATTTGTCCATTTAAAATAGATAATTTGATGGTTGGGGATTGGGTATTATTAATACATTCTAAGTAGGGATTCAAATTTAAAAGTGTAATTTTGAGGCCGCAATGGTTCCCCAGGAACTTGTGATCTACTTCTGAGCTTTAGCCCTAGTCCTAAAATATTTGTCACACATTCAAATACCTTAAACCCTCCTCCACATAAAATCTATTCTTTCTGAAAGTTATATGTGAGTAGTTTAAATTTTTACTATTACAACACAAGCATATGGGAGTAAACATAATTAATGGCTATGTTTTATGAAGATCCCAAAGTCATTTCCAGTGATATTACTAGGTACTGTAGCAATGAAGACTAGCCCATTTATCTGTCAATATACCATAAAATTTGTATTTATAGTTTTCCCAAATAGGACAAATAGTTAAAAAATAATTGAGTTTAAGGCCATGTAAAATTGTGATATTGTTCCCTAAATCTCCTCTCTTTTATCTTACAGACCAGACAGAGTTCTTCAAGGAGTAGTGTATCCCAGTATAATCGTCTGGATCAGTATGAAATAAAAAACCTATTGATATACTACTTATATATTGTAAAGATGATTTCTGAAGGTGAGAAATGAGCATATTCAGCAGGAATTCTACTAGACACCCCCTCCCATAGGGTCAGGCCTGTAAATCAAGAACATGCATGTTAGAAACAGATCTTTAAAGATGTAAGTCATAATATATACTTTAAGATGAACAATAAAATAAGTTCCTGTGGATTTGAGTGTTTGATATAATTTAAAAATAACTATTGATTAATTTATAAAAATTATGCAACAATTTTAAAGGATTTTTATGCAAGGCATAAAATATGTTGAGTAGAAAGAAATAATCACAGTACAAAATTAACACTTTAGCTTTTATTTGAAAAACATAAAAACAGAAACAAAAAACAGGGTTTTCTGAAGGTAGAGGATGCCACCATTATCTCCACAGCACCATTGGCATTGTCTGGAGTCAGTCATTGTCTCTGCGGCAATGCTGGCACTGTCTGGAGTCACTGTCTTCACAGCAACGCTGGCATTGTCTGGAGTCACTGTCTCTGCAACATCACTGGTATTGTCTGGAGTCCTTGTCTCCTCAGCATCACTGGTGTTACCCGGAGTCATTGTCTCTGGAGCATCACTGGTATTAGTTGGAGTCAGGCTGTCAGATTGCTTTTCTTCTTGGAAAAGAATGGTATCTTTCTTATCTGCTAACATTACTAGTTTCTCTTTTATACTAAATGACTATCTAGAAACAAGAGATTAACTACGTCTTCAGAAGTTAAAATAAAATTACCTTTCTCTCAAATGCCACAACTATTATACAATTCCCAGCCTCTTCTTCCATTTCTCAATATTTTGCTCAAATAATGTACAAGTCTAAAGAACATAAAATCCACATTAAGTGGTCATTATACAGTGTTCACAGGTTACATCTCCCTCATAAATATGTACAATTAGCAAAGTAAATACAAACTAGAGGAGGGCTCAATGGTAGAACACATGGCTAGCATATTTGAGACCGTGGGTTCAATTCCTAGCAGTATAAAAAAGAAAAAAAATGTGTCAGCACTTCAAAAATCAGTAAGTAAATTTAAAATATATTCAAAAGATATCTGGGTTCTAATCATCATAATGATGTAACTATTCTGTAATTAAAATTTTTTTAGTATTTTTTTATTTTTAATTTTTTTGCTTATTTATTTATTTTTGTTTTTTGAAACAGTCTCATTTTTGTAACCCTAAGTGACCTCAAACTTGCCATGTAGACCAGGCTATCCTCTGTCTCTCAAGTGCTGGGATTTAAAAGCATGCGCCACCATGCCCTGCTTATTTTTTTTTTCTTTTCTTTTTGTGTGTGTATGGGTACCACATGTATGCCTGGTGCCTGCAGAGGTCAAAAGAGAGCATGAGTTCCCATGGAACTGGAGTTACAGATGGTTATAAGCCACTACGTGGGTGCTGGGAATTGAACACAGGTCCTCTGTAAGAACAAAAAGTACTCTCACCTGCTGAGTCATCTTTCCAGCCCCAATTTATGTAATTTTTTGGAGACAGTGTCTCACTATTTATCCAAAGATGGCATCTCCTGATCCTCTTGCTTTAGGCCCTTGAGTGTTAGAATTACAAGGGTACACACCACACTTGGCTGTTTCACTTTTTTCCCATCACACTTGGCTGTTTCATTTATCTCCCTGTTGTCAGATGGCAAACCCAGGGTCTTGTACATTCGTATATGCAAGTGCTTCCCTGCCATGATGAATACGTTGGCCATATTTTTTAACTTTTTTTTTGTTACTAGAGTTATGAACCCAGGGTCTAACACATGAGCTATATACCTCCAGCATATTTTATCCATTTTATTAACTACTACATACTTTACTTTTGTGACAAATAAACATTAAAACAGATTACTCAGATATGAATAACAAATTCTATAGTACACCAATACAACAGTTGGTTTTTTCATAGTCAAGGATGGTCTTCTTGTCTATCTTCCAGATGTTGGTACTAGAGACACATGCTAGCATGCTCAACTATTTTTCGTTTTAATTTTTTTTTCTGGTGATGGAATGAAACCTAGAGATTGGAACATGAGCTATACCCCCAGAATATCTTTATCAAATTTTAGTAAGCATTACTTGCTTTTTTGTGATAGTACAAAGTAATATAAATAATATAGATAATACAAATTACACAAATAATACTACAATATAAAATTATTCAGTGCAATAATGCAAATACAGATTAAAAGATAATTTGATAGCCAATTAACTGTAGAAATATTAAAACCATTAGCCACATATGAATAAAAGCTGTGAAAATATATTAATACAACTCAAAAAATAGGGTTTTTTTTTCTTTTTGAGATGGAATCTCATTATTTAGCCTAGCTTGACCTGGAACTCACTATGTAGCACAGGCTAATCAGCTTCCTAAGGGATGGGATTCTACCATTGCATACTGAAAAACAATACAAATAATTCTGTAACCTACTGTTTTCAGGAATATACAATTTAAGATTAAACTGTCAAAATTAGATTGAAGCTCTGTGATGGGCCTCCGTGTTTTGGAAAAGAAGTAAAATAATTCTTAAAACAAGAGGTTCATTTCAGGAAATAATAGATTACCTAAAAACAACCACAATTCATGCTTTTTACCTTCCCACAAAGATAAAAATGGGAGACTATGGAAACTGATTGTGGTGTTTACGGGGTTTCTTAGTTAGAGCCATGAATATTCTAAAACATTTCATCACAATTATAATAGTTTTATAATGTTAGAAGAAATACTGTATTGTTGGTTCTTGGAATGAAAAAATATGGTATGAAAATATTCTTTTTTTGTATGAATTAACAAAATATTCCTATACCATTCATTCATCTATTTCAAGAGCCAGCAATAAAAAAAAATTCAATCACAGGAGTCTGAATGCTTGTTTTGATGAAACAGTAAAACCACGACTTTTTTTATGAACTTAATAGTTCTTACAAATATAGATTTGCTTAGTCTGCCAAACATTTTGCCCTTGTTAATTAGGTTGTTCTTCTGTTCTTGCTTTATGGTTTAAGAGAGGGCATTTTCAATAACTCATATGTTGTCTATATCAAGCCTCTTTATCTTTTGTATGTTAAAAGTCACACTGCATTCCATAAACTCATACTCATTTTCTTCTAAATAATGATTACTTCTAGATCCTTTTCAATAGGTTGGTTCTAGGGACCGTATCTTTTCTAGTAAATAGTATTTTCATTATTCTATATCCATGTAAATGTTGAGCTACAACAAGTTCCTATCATCCAGGTGTTCATGGCTTTTTACATTTTGCTATGACCTTAGCAAATTTAATGTAAACTTCTGTTCTACTTGTACACATTGTTGTTTGCGGGGCAGGGGTGTTCTGAAGTGTTTCCTTCTCTGTCCTCTACATTTTACTAACAGCAATTCACTATATTAGGGTCCTAAAGGGCATTTGACTAAGAGTTTCAAGTCATTGTGTTATTCATTATTAGTTCCAAAGTCTCAATTTACAGCAACAATATCTTATTGGAAAAAAAATATTTTCCTTTTAAGAAAAAACTGCGACTTCTTCCCTTCTATTGGCTGATTTTTCTTTTCAACGCAGACACCAAAGGGACTCCCTCAGAATTACTTTTAGGCCTCTTTTCATAAGTTCTTACATTTTCAGATTCACCAGCACTCTCTGCAATGTTTACCTTGGAAGGTAAGGTAGCACTACCAGATTTCACTGAAATGTCATTTTTGTAACTGAACCCATGGAGTGCTGATTTATTTTGCGGAATATATTTGGAACTATAGTCCACAGGAAACTGTGTACTATTTAATTCATTTCTCTTTGTCAATGGTGGTAAAACTTTGTTAGAATTACAAGGCATGTTTTCCTCTGAGGTTTCAGAAATTATTATAGGTTCTCCAGAGGAAATGCTGGAAACACTCCAAATAAAGGTATTTTTCCCTGTTTTTGTGTGGAGGACTTATCCTTTCCGTTAAAGAGGCCTGAGATACTAATCACGTTATCTTTATTTCAGGTTTCCAATGTAGTTGGTAAAGAATAAACTGTACATGAGGGTAAGACATTGGCCTCTTTAGCAAGATTAAGGAAAAAAACCATATGATCATTTCATTAGATGCTGAAAAAGCATTTGACAAAATTCAACACCCCTTTATGATAAAGGTCTTGGAGCGATTAGGGACACAAGGTTCCTTCCTAAATATAATAAAAGCATTATACAGCAAGCTGACAGCTAACATTAAATTAAATAGAGAGAAACTCAAAGCCATCCCACTAAAATCAGGAACAAGACAAGGTTGTCCACTCTCTCCATACCGCTTCAATATAGTCCTTGAAGTTCTAGCAATAGCAATAAGACAGCATAAAGAGGTCAAGGGGATTCAAATTGGAAAGGAAGAAGTTAAACTTTCATTATTTGCAGATGATATGATAGTGTACACAAGCGACCCCAAAAACTCTACCAAAGAACTCCTACACCTTTAGCAATGTGGCAGGATACAAGATCAACTCCAAAAACTCAGTTGCCCTCCTATACACAAAGAACAAAGAAGCAGAGAGGGAAATCAGAGAAACATCGCCTTTCACGATAGTCACAAATAGCATAAAGTATCTTGGGGTAGCTATAACCAAGGAAGTAAAAGATCTATTTGGCAAGATTATCCTTAACAGAGACAGAGTCCAGAAAAGGAGTCTCTGGAAACTGGATGGTTGTTTCCTGACTACTGAGTGGAGGTGGATTATCATCTGGACTTGGTTCTATGTCCAGAATACATAAAGATCTTGTCTCTTCCCTACAGGGTTCCATAACCTGTCTAGCAGGCAACTGTACTGGATGGGAAGGCTCCTTTACTGTATAAACCTGGTTCCTTTCAAACTGAATACCAGGCATGAAATCATCATCATCGCTATCCAAAAAACACAGAGGAATACGTGGCCGCTTTGGTTTGAGTTTTTCAGAAAGCTTTCTATTTTCTTCTTTTAATTTGTTATTTTCTACAGTGAGCTCAGCAATCTGCACTAGACTTTTTTGGTGCATGTTACTAAATTCTTGCTGTAGCATATTGTTGTATGTTTTTTTTATTATACAGCGCTCACACAATTCTGAATCAGGGGTGTTCTGTGTCTCTGTCACTCGTTTATTCTTTGCTACAGGACCATGCCGCCTTCCCTCCATCAACCTGGCTTTCCTCATACTGCCCAATTTCATCTGTAAACGGTGAAGCTCTTTATCATGGATGTCTTTCAGTGATAACCATGCCTTTTTAAAATCATCAGACATCAGATCTCTTACACTAAGCTTAACTTGGCCTGCCCTTGAGGCTCTCCTACCACCTCCTCTGTCTTCGCTGCTGCTACTACTGACAGCCTGCATCTCCTTTCATTAACTGGGAACCAAGCAAGAAGTGTTTGGGCTTGACGAGGCCACGGACCCGCTGGCCTATCTCTTACTATGGAGCCGGGGCCAGTGGCCTGGCGGTGCCAATGACTAAATGGCAGAGGAACCTCTGAGGGGACAGGTCCACTGACTGGAACACTAGCTCCTGCAGCCCTGCCCAGAGGCGGCAGGCGCAGTCTCAAAGGCTTCGCCCAGCCTGCTCTTTTACAGACCTGCCCAGAAGTCCAGAGGAGCCCGTGGAGTGGAGGACGAACAGAAAGGCCCAATTTCTTTTTCCTAGAAAAAAGTCAAAACATTTTTGTTAGGGGTGAAAGAAAAACAGAGCGTGATGGCCACAGCCTTCCAAAATGGCGCCACAACCCTCTGAGGCCTGAGGCCAGGCTGAAAGCCCGGGACTGTTGAGGAAGCCTGCACATGAGCAACCAGGCCCCCTGCTGGTTTAGGGAGCATGCGCATGCGCAACCACGCCTCCACAGGTTCAGGGTGTTTGCCTGTGAGCGACCACACCCCCTACTGGTTTACTTTTTTTTCCAGGAGATACCAAAAGGCCAGGCACAGCAGGGGAGGACAGAAATTGCTATCAGCTTAATCTTTTAAAACAAATCGTATTTTAGAACAAATTATAACAAAACCATTTTGATTATTGATGATTAATATTGGAGAATCATTGAAACTGTTAATATTTTTGCTTTTATTAAAAAAAGAAACTTGAGAGTAAGCTGAGGACAGTGACCCATGCTGTATTCCCAGTTACTCTGGAAGACTGACATAAGAAGATTGTGGGTTTGAGACCTACCTCTACAATTTCCTGAGACGGTAGACCCCAGTTTAAAAATAAAATTTAGAAAATGCTTTATAACCTCAGCAATTGGGAGGCAGAGGCGGGGGAATGGAGAGCTAAGGCCAACCTGGGCTACATAACAGCACCCCACCTTCACACTGGGCCAGGGAGCTACCTGGCAGTGGCAAGGATAACTGATCCATGAGGCCCATATGTGGAAACAGAGCACTCAACTTGTAAGTAGTCCTCAAATTTCTACAAGCGTTGCAGCTCAAATATGCTCCCACACCATAAATGCGATAATAAATACAATTGTAAAAAAATACTTTTCAAAAGAACTGGTAATATAGCTCCATGGTAGAGCACTTTCCTAGCACCTATAGAGTACTAAGTTTGATCCCAGTATCAGAAAAAAAAGTATTAAATATGGGAGAAGCTTGATTTCTTCCTTTCCAATTTGAATCCCCTTGATCTCCTTAGGTTGTCTTATTGCTATTGCTAGAACTTTAAGCACTATGTTGAAGAGATATGGTGAGAGTGGACAGCCTTGTTTTGTTCCTGATTTTAGTGGAATGGTTTGACTTTCTCTCCATTTAATTTGATATTAGCTGTTGGCTTGCTATATATTGCTTTTATTATATTTAGGTATGATCCTTGTGTCCCTAACCTCTCCAAGACCTTTATCATAAAGGGGTGTTGAATTTTGTCAAATGCTTTTTTCAGCATCTAATGAAATGATTATATGTTTTTTTTTCAGTTTATATATATGATGGATTACATTGATAGATTTTCATATGTTGAACCAGCCCTGCACCTCTGGGATGGAGCCTACTTGATCGTAATGGATAATTTTTTAGATGTGTTCTTGGATTTGGTTAGCTGCGGGGGGCCATCCTGTCCCGCAGGAATGAACGCCACCAAAAACGAGAATTCCTTCTCTGGTCACATCTTTATTTGGAGCATTCCCTTGAGGAAAATTGGGGGAAGGGAAGATAGAGCAGGGACAAGAGAAAGCTTAGAGAGAGAGCGTTGGGCCCCGAGGCAGCTGCTTTTAAACGGTGGAGCGGCTTGAACGCTGTCCTGATTGGTTAATGCCATTCTGCTGGTCTGAGCATGTGCAGGCAAGGGTGCAGGCAGGGTTGCTCAGCCCCACGTGGCTACCTCCAAACTGCAGGACCACCTGTGCCTCCAGGTGGCTCCCAACAGTTAGCGACAATTCTATTGAGAATTTTTGCATTGATGTTCATGAGTGAGATTGGTCTGTAATTCTCTTTCTTGGTTGGGTCTTCATGTGGTTTTGGAATCAGGGTGACTGTAGCTTCATAAAAAGAGTTTGGCAATGACTCTTCTGTTTCTATTATGTGAAACACATTAAGGAGTATAGGTATCAGCTCTTGGAAGTTCTGATAAAATTCTGCATTAAAACCATCTGGTCCTGGGCTTTTTTTGTTTGGGAGGTTTTTTATGACAGCTTCCATTTCCTCAAGACTTATATGTGTGTTTAAATTGTTCACCTGGTCTTGATTTAATTTTGGTAAGAGGTATTTATCTAAAAACAAGTCCATTTCTTTTACATTTTCCAACTTTGTGGCATATAAACTTTTGTAGTAAGCCCTAATGATTCTTTGAATTTCCTCAGTGTCTGTTGTTATGTCCCCCTTTTCATTTCTGATCTTGTTAATTTGCGTGTTCTCTTTCTGCCTTTTGATTAGTTTGGATAAAGGTTTGTCAATCTTGTTGACTTTCTCAAAGAACCAGCTCTTTGTTTCATTGTCTCTTTGGATTGTTTTGTGTGTTTCTATTTTGTTGATTTCAACCCTCAGTTTGATTATTTACAGTCTTCTACTGCTCCTGGGTGAATCTGCTTCTATTTCTTCTAGAGCTTTCAGGTGTGCTGTTAAGTCTCCAATGTGGGCTTTCTCCATTTTCTTTAATTGGGCACTTAGTGCTATGAACTTTCCTCTTAGCACTGCTTTTATAGTGTTCCATAGGTTTGAGTATGTTGTGTCTTTATTTTTTGTTGAAATCAAGGAAGACTTTAATTTCTTTCTTTATTTCTTCCTTGACCCAGGGGTGATTCAGTAGTTGTCTGTTCAGTTTCCATGAGTTTGTAGGATTTCTGGGGGAAGAATTATTGTTAAAATCTAACATTATTCCATGGTGATTCGATAAGACACAGGTGGTTACTAAAATTTTTTTGTATCTGTGGAAGTTAGTATTGTTACCAAGTATGTAATCACTTTTCGAGAAGGTTTCATGAGATGCTGAGAAGAGGGTATACTCTTTCCTATTTGGGTGGAATGTTCTATAGATGTCTGTTAAGTCCATTTGATTCATTACCTCTGTTAGTTCACTTATTTCTCTGTTAGGTTTCTGTTTGATTGACCTGTCCATTGGTGAGAGAGGAGTGTTGAAATCTCCTACTTTTAGTAGTGTGTGGGGTTTGATGGGTGCCTTGAGTTCTAGTAATGCTTCTTTTACCATGTGGTTGCTTTTATATTAGGGGCATAGATATTTAGGATTGAGACTTCATCCTGATGAATTGTTCCTGTTATGAGTATAACGTGTCCATCTCCATCTCTTCTGATTGATTTTAGTTTGAAGTCAATTTTGGTAGATATTAGTGTAGGAACACCTGTTTGTTTCTTAGGTCCATTTGATTGAAAAACCTTTTCTCAACCTTTTACTCTGAGTAGACGCCTGTCTTTGTGTTTGAGGTGTGTTTCTTGTAAACAGCAGAATGTTGGATCCTGTTTTCGCATCCAATCTCTTAACCTGTGCCTTTTTATAGGTGAATTGAGTCCATTGATATTAACTGATATTAATGACCAGTGATTGTTAACTCTGGTTATTATTATTATTATTTTTTGGTGGTAGAGTTTGTGTGTTTCCCTTTTTTGAGTTGTGCTGGTAAAGGGTTGTTAGATGTTTGAGTTATTGTGGGCATTATTGGGTTTCTTGGGTTGTAATTTTCCTCTTATTACTTTCTGTAAGGCTGGATTTGTGGCTATGTATTGTTTAAATTTGGTTATATCCTGGAATATCTTGTTTTCTCCATTGATGGTGAACGAAAGTTTGGCTGGGTATAGTAGTATGGGCTTGCATCCATGGTCTCTTAGTTTCTGTAGCACACCTATCCAGGTCGTTCTGGCTTTCATGGTTTCCATAGAGAAGTCAGGTGTAATTCTGATCGGTTTACCTTTATAAGTTACTTGACCTTTTTCCTTTGCCACTCTCAAGATTAGATTAGAATTGGAAAGGAAGAAGTCAAACTTTCGTAATTTGCAGATGATATGATAGTATGTATTAGTGACCACCAAACTCTACCAAAGAACTCCTACAGCTAATAAATACCTTCAGTGATGTGGCAGGTTACAAGATCAACTCAAAAAAATAAGTAGCCGTCCTATACACATGTTGGATCCCTAGAGGACAGGCATTCGCACCCCCACTTGATCTGTTTTGCACTCTTGTGGTTGATTGAAATCAGGAACAAAAACATCAATAATTTGTTGTTTTCAGCAATGTTTATAAGGATATTTATCCCTAAGCCTAACATGTTCATCCCTAAGTTACGGTGATGAGCTTCCTTGTATTGCTGGCTTGGCCTCCCCTGCTGAGGGCTATATATACTGTGTGAGAAAGTGGAATGAAGGCTTGTCTGCAGAACCTGAAGTTGTGTTGTGTGTTACTCCTGATGTCCCTCACTCAGAAGAATGACAGTTGCCATGCTGACGCGGCATACACAAAAGATAGAGAAGCAGAGAGGAAAATCAGAGAAACTTCACCTTTTATGATAGCCACAAATAGCATAAAGAATCTTGGGGTAACTCTAATCAAGAAAGTGAAAGATCTATTTGACAAGAACTTTAAGGCATTGAAGAAAGAAATTGAAGAAGACACCAGAAAATGAAAGGATCTTCCA
Source organism: Myodes glareolus (assembly GCF_982192425.1). Lineage (NCBI taxonomy): Eukaryota > Metazoa > Chordata > Mammalia > Rodentia > Cricetidae > Myodes > Myodes glareolus. The sequence goes on from NC_142053.1 coordinate 124,125,844, forward strand.
TGCTCTTGGATGGGTATAATCAACATGGTAACAATGGCAATTTTACCAATGGCAATCTATAATTTCAACGCAATCCCCATCAAAATTCCTCACAGAACTTGAGAGAACAATAATCAACTTTATATGGCAAAACAAAAAAATCCAGAATAGCCAAAACAATCCTACACAATAAAGGAACTTCTGGAGGCATTACCGTCCCTGACTTCAAACTCTATTACAGAGCTTCAATAAAGAAAACAGCTTGGTATTGGCATAAAAACAGAGATGTCAACCTATGGAATCAAATAGAAGACCCGGATATTAATCCACAAACCTATGAACACCTGATTTTCGACAAAGGAGCCAAAAGTATACAATGGAAAAAAAAAAGCATCTTCAACAAATAGTACTCGTATAACTGGATGTCAACCTGTAGAAGAATGAAAATAGATTCATATCTATCACCATGCACAAACCTCAAGTCCAAATGGATTAAAGACCTCAATATAAATCTGACCACATTGAACCTGATAGAAGAGAAAGTGAGAAGTAGACTTCAACACATGGGCACAGGAGATTACTTCCTAACATATAACCCAAGTAGGACATACAATAAAGGCAGCATTGAATAAGTGGGACCTCCTAAAACTGAGAAGCTTCTGTAAAGCAAAGGACACTGCCATTAAGATAAAAAGAGAACCTACTGATTGGGAGAAGATCTTCACCAACCCCTCATCAGACAAAGGTCTGATCTCCAAAATATAAAAAGAACTCAAGAAACTAGACTCTAAAATTCTAATTAACCCAATTAAAAAATGGGGCATTGAACTGAACAGGGAATTCTCAACAGAAGAGGTTCAAATGGCCAAGAGACACTTAAGGTCATGTTTAACTTCCTTAGCAATCAGGGAAATGCAAATCAAAACAACTTTGAGATACCATCTTACACCTGTCAGAATAGCTAAACTCAAAAACACCAAATGATAGCCTATGCTGGAGAGGATGTGAAGTAAGGTGTATACTCATCCATTGCTGGTGGGAATGCAAACTTGTGCAACCACTTTGGAAATCAGTGTGGCGGTTTCTCTGAAAATTGGGAATCAACCTACCTCAGGATCTGGCAATACCACTCTTGGGAATATACCCAAGAGATGCCCAATCATACTACAAAAGCATTTGTTTAACTCTGTTCATCGCAGCATTATTTGTAATAGTCAGAACCTGGAAACCACCTAAGTGCCCCTCATTGGAAAAATGGATAAAGAAAGTGTGGAATATATATGCATTGGAGTACTGCTCAGCGGTAAAAGAACGATATCTTGAATTTTGCATGCAAATGAATGGAAATAGAAAACACTATCCTGAGTGATATAACCCAGACCCAAAAAGATGAATATGGTATGTCCTCACTCATTTGTCGACTCTAGCCATAAACCAAGGTCATTAAGCCTTGGTCACAACCTCAGAGAAGCCAAATAACAAGATGACCCCAACGAAAAACATATATAGATCCTCCTGGAAATTGGAAGCAGACAAGATTGCCGGGCAAAAGTTGTGAGCATGGGGGTGGGGGGCAGGTTTGGGGGTCAGGTTGGGGGAAGGGGAGAAGGGGAGAGGGAAGGGAGAAGGGAAGGACTGGCAAGAGCTTGGTGGAGTAGGAGGGTGGAGATGGAGGAAGGGCAGATATAGGAGCAGGAAAGAAGATACCTATATTAAGGGATCCATTTTAGGGTTGGCAAGAAACATGGCTCTAGAGGGGATCCCAGGTGTCCATTGGGATGTCCCTAGCTCGGTCCTTGGACAGCAGAGGAGAGGGTGCCTGAACTGTCCTTGCTACACTATCACACTGATGATTATCTCGTATATCACCATAGAATCTTTGTCTAGCGATGGATGGAGATAGAGACAGAGACCCTCATCAGATCAGCTCCCAAGGTCCAGTTGAAAGGCAGAAGGAGGGAGAAGACGAACAAGGAAGTCAGGACCATAAAGGGTTGGTCCACCAACTGAGGCAGTGTGCCTGTTTTAATGGGAGTTCACCAAATCCAGCTGGACCAGGTCTGAATAAGCATGTGATCAAACCGGACTCTCTGATTGTGGCTGACAATGGGGGCTGACTGAGAAGCCAATGATAAAGGCACTGGGACTTGTTTTTATGGCATGTTCTGTCTTTTTGGGACCCAGTCTATATGGGTGCACAGCTCCGTAGGCCTGGATGTAGGGGGGAGGGCTTTGGACTTCCCATGGGGCAGAGTTCCCTGCCCTCTCTCAAATTGTGTGGGAGAGGGAGGAGGGGGTTTGGGGGAGCGGGAGGGGATTGGGAGAAGGGAAGGAAGTATAAATATTTGAATGTAAATATAAAAGGAAAAAAAATAACATGGCAGAAACAACATCAAAATCACTTCATTCTCTCACACCATCATAAAATCGGCAGTGGCTCCTCAATCACTGTCTACCAAAGCCTGTGGCTTGGATGGAGAGGGAGTCACATATTTACTTTTTAATAATAACTGATTTTATCATGTACAATAGGAATAGCCAATACTGATAGCTATATCAGAGGAATATTCATAGAAAGTTATATACTAACAAATTTTTTTTTTAATTTTTTTTTATTAATTTTTTTTTATGATTTATTTATCTTTTATGTGCATTGGTGTGAAGGTGTCAGATCCCCTGGAACTGGATTTTCAGACAGTTGTGAGCTGCCATGGGGGTGCTGGGAATTGAACCCAGGTCCTCTGGAAGAGCAGTCAGTGCTCTTAACCGCTGAGCCATTTCTCCAGCCCCCCTAACAAAATTTTAATAATTTTTTAATTATTATTTAGTCAGAGCTGGGCAAGGGTGGTATATTTCCTTTGTCTCCTCACTTGGGAGGTAAAGGCAAGAGAATCAAGAATTAAAAGTCAACCTGGACTATGAGACCCTGTCTCAAACTAACAAACCTTATAAGTAGGGAGGGAGGGAGGGAGAAAGGGAGGGAGCTGCAGAGGTAAATCAGAAAAGACATATTGGAGAAATGAAAGAAATAGGTTAAAGAGACATGAGCTAGATTTTAAACATTCTTCTTTCTGAAGTATTTGGAAGCAGATAGAACATCAGCCTTATTATAAAAAAGAGGAAAATGAAAGAAAATAATTTGTCTCCTCTAAAGTTGTTAAATGTTTTGGTTAACAGAACCTTTTGAGAAGCAGGTAAAGGTACCCACCTCTTCAGAAAAACGTTCATAATCCTACCATTGTTCGTGAAATGTTAGAGTTGGCTAAGTCTTGGGTATAAAGGATCAACAAACTTTTCTTATTTTGTCTTCAATCACGATAGGAAGATTGGAGCAAACCATCCCAAAGGACATTTACAAAGTAAAGAAAAAGAAGGTTATCAACTAAAGTAAAGATTGCTTGATACATTTGAAACCAATGTGAAAAATGTGTGTGTGTGTGTGTGTGTGTGTGTGTGTGTGTTGAGCACAGTATGATAAAACATACTATAATCCCAGCACTCAGGAGATAGGGCACGAAGCAGAAAGTCTGGGCACTTGTAAGTTTAAGGCCAATCTGGGTCGTGTATTGAAATTCTGTCTAAAGAAAAGGAAAGGAGAAGGCCCTTTGGTGCTGCAGACCTTTTAATTCCAGCACTCTGAAGTGGAGGCAGGAGGGTTAGGAGTCATCCTTAGCTCCTTAGCTCCATAGTGGATCTGAGGCCAGCCTGGAATGTTTACTATCCTGTGTGGGTGTTGGGCAGTAGGAAGAAAAAGGGATGAAATGTATGGTGTTGGTTGATCCTAGGTCATTCAGTTTTTGTTCTCAGATCTAACGCCTTATTTCTCATATTTTCAGATACTCTCTTGACTTACTGGAATAAAGTGTCTCCCAGGAGCTCATAAACATTGTTGTACTTCTAAAGTAAGATGCGGTATTTTCCTAAATGTTCCACTTACTTGGAAAAACTGAGTTGAAGGACTTTAGATGTTACAGTTTTTCAGTTTTCAGCCACCCATTGGATAATGTGATAGAAAATGTTAAATGTTCTTAATAATCTAGAGTCTGGCATTCTTCACCCAGTGATAAAAGAAAAGCAAGGAAGTGGAATACTTATGAGGTCATACGAAATTCCTATCCAATAATCTTACAGATGTGCTGTGTCGTAGTATGCCCTTGAAAGCTAGGAAAATAGAGTGCTGGTAACTGGCCTGTATTGTTCAACTGAAACAGATCCCGAATTAATGGGCAGCTCAAATTTAAAGTTTGAACTCTTAAGTAGAGCTGAATAATTCTAAACACTACCCACTTTAGGAACAGAGAGATGTAGTTTAACTGATTTGTATAGAAATACACATCTATAAGTATTTTAAAAGACGTGGGGAAACCAACCACAGTGATTGAAAGGAGTTATATATGTTATCATCATCAAAAGCTTGTTATCTAAACAGTTGATTCAAGTTTTTCAAAAAATTACAAAAAATAAATCTATTGACTAGCAGTTAAGATTTCAGGTGAATTCTCCTATATATGAATTTATTAGTTTGTTTTAAATTAATATACAAAAGAATGAGATTTCCATAATGGCATTTTCATCCAAATTTTTTCTGGTGCTCTCTCTTGGCTCATCCTCTAACCTCCTCCCACTCCGGCTGGACCCTTTCTTCCCACTGTTAGCCCAATTTCTGCTTTCACATAATGTGGCTTCATTTTTTTTTGTTTTTTTTTCCTTTCACTAACCCTCCCCAAAGACCTCTTTCTCCTTTTCATGGTCCTCTTTCTAATTTCCTGACCTGTCCCCCCCAACTGTAGTAAACACTGTAAATATGCTGGGACACATCTCTCATTGAAGACAACCAATGTTGAGAATTTGTTTGAAAAGAGACAGGAGGCAGGGGAGGGTGGAGGAAGATTAACCTGCTTTTCATGGGACTTAATCAAAACTGTTCATGACAGTTGTTGAAGCAGTGAGCACATAGGGATTTAAATGTTATTTTTTCTAACTTAATGTGCTTATGGTTATTGGTAATAGAGAGTATTTTAATACCATTGAGCAAAAATATAGCATTTGTCCACATTTCTGTAATTAAGAAAGATGTATTGTCTTTTTTTAAAGTAATTTTATTAAATTATAAAAGTTTCCATTTCCGCCCCACCTCCCAACACCCTCACACTCCCCCCACTCCCTCTCCTCCTCCCTCTTCATCCCTAAGGGCAGACAGGGTTTCCTGCCTTGTGGGAAGTTCAAGCTCCTCCCCCTCCCTCCAGGTCCAGGAAGGTGAGCATCCAAACAGACTGGATCCCCAAAATCCAGTATATGCAGAGGAAACAAGTCCCAGTGTCATTGTCAATGGCTTTTCAGAAAGACTCCGGGCTAGCCACATTCAGAGAATCCGGCCACATTCAGAGAATCTGGTTGGATCATGTGCTCTTTCAGTCCCAGTCCAACTGGGGTTGGTAAGCTCTCATTAGATCCGTCCCCTTGTATCAGTGGGTGATAGCATCCCTCGCAGTCCTTCTTTCTTTTTTCATTTTCTTCGTCCTTCTGCTCCTCATTTGGACCTTGGGGGGCTCAGTCCGGTGCTCCAATGTGGGTCTCCGTCTGTATCATCATCCATCTCCAGATGAAGGATCTATGGTGATAAGCAAAATATTCATCAGTATGGTTATGGGCCAAGGCCGGTTCAGGCACGCTCTCCTCTGTCCAGAGAACAATCTGGGGATCTCTCCTTGGACCTGGGATCCCATATATAATCATGTCTCCTGTAATCCCAAAATTGACTCCCTTGGTTGAACTATATTCTTCCCTGATCCCATATTCATCCTTCCTCCCTCCCCCACATCCCGGTCCACCGAGCTTTGCCCATTCCTCCCCTACTCCCTTCTTTCTAACCGTCTCCCCTTCCAACAACCCCCCCCCCCCCATGCACCCGAGGTTACCTGGGACTCTTGTCTATTTCCTACCTCCTGGCGGATAGCTAAATAATCTTCATCAGGTTCATCTTCTTATTTAGCTTCTCTAGGATCATGAATAACAGGCTCAAAGACCTTTAATTATGGTTAGAATCCACTTATGAGTGAATACATACCGTGTTCCTCTTTTTGGGTCTGGCTTACCTCACTCAGTAAAGCATTTTCTATGTCCATCCATTTGCATGCAAAATTCAAGATGTCATTGTTTTTTACCGCTGAGTAAAACTCTAATGTGTATATGTTCCACACCTTTTTTAACCATTCTTCTATTGAGGGGCACCTAGGCTGTTTCCAGGTTCTGGCTATTACAAATAGTGCTGCTATGAACACAGTAGAACAAATGCTTTTGTAGTATGTTAGGGAATCTCTAGGGTATATTCCCAAGAGTGGAATTGCTGGGTCCTGAGGGAGGTTGACTCCCAGTTTCCTGAGAAACCGCCACACTGATTTCCACAGTGGCTGCACAAGTTTGCATTCCCATCAACAATGGATGAGTGTTCCCCTCATTCCACATCCTCTCCAGCATAGGCTATCAGTGGTGTTTTTGAGTTTGGCTATTCTGACAGGTGTAAGATGATATCTCAAAGTTGTTTTGATTTGCATTTCCCTGATCGCTAAGGAGGTTGAGCATGACCTTAAGTGCCTTTTGGCCATTCGAAATTCATCTGTTGTGAATTCTCTGTTCAGATCAGTACCCCATTTTTTAATTGGGTTAATTTGGGTTTTAGTGTCTAGTTTCTTGAGTTATTTGTATATTTTGGAGATCAGACCTTTGTCTGATAAGGGGTTTGTGAAGATATTCTCCCAGTCGGAAGGTAGCCTTTTTGTCTTACTGACAGTGTCCTTTGCTTTACAGAAGCTTCTCAGTTTCAGTAGGTCCCATTTATTCATTGTTTCTCTTATTGTCTGCACTCCTGGGGTTCTGCTTAGGAAGTGGTCTCCTGTGCCTATGTCTTGTAGACTACTTCCCACTTTCTCTTCTATCAGGTTCAAAATGGACAGGTTAATGTTGATGTCTTTAATCCATTTGGACTTGAGTTTTGTGCATGGTGATAGGTATGGATCTACTTTCATTCTTCTACAGGTTGACATCCAGTTATGCCAGCACCATTTGTTAAAGATTCTATCCTTCTTCCATTGTATACCTTTAGCTCCCTTTTCAAAAATCAGGTGTTCATAAGTTTGTGGGTTAATATCCGGGTCTTCTATTCGATTCCATAGGTCGACTTCTCTGTTGTTATGCCAATACCAAGCTGTTTTCAATACTGTTGCTCTGTAATAGAGTTTGAAGTCAGGGATGGTAATGCCTCCAGAAGTTCCTTTATTGTATAAGATTGTTTTGGCTATCCTGGGTTTTTTGTTTTGCCATATAAACTTGATTATTGTTCTCTCAAGGTCTGTGAAGAAGTTTGGTGGGATTTTGATGGGGATTGCATTGAATCTATAGATTGCTTTTGGTAGAATTGCAATTTTTACTATGTTGATTCTCCCAATCCAAGAGCAGGGGAGGTCTTTCCATTTTCTGGTATCCTCCTCAATTTCTTTCTTCAAGGACTTAAAGTTCTTGTCAAATAGGTCTTTCACTTCCTTGGTTAGAGTTACCCCAAGATATTTTATGCTATTTGTGGCTATCATGAAAGGTGATGTTTCTCTGATTTCCCTCTCTGCTTCTTTGTCCTTTGTGTATAGGAGGGCAACCGATTTTTTGGAGTTGATCTTGTATTCTGCCACATTACTAAAGGTGTTTATCAACTGTAGGAGTTCTTTGGTAGAGTTTTTGGGGTCGCTTATGTACACTATCATATCGTCTGCAAATAACGAAAGTTTCACTTCATCCTTTCCAATTCGAATCCCCTTGATTCACTTATGTTGTCTTATTGCTATTGCTAGAACTTCAAGCACTATATTGAAGAGGTATGGAGAGAGTGGACAGCCTTGTCGTGTTCCTGATTTTAGTGGAATGGCTTTGAGTTTCTCTCCGTTCAGTTTGATGGTAGCTGTCGGTTTGCTATATATTGCTTTTATTATATTCAAGTATGATCCTCGTAAAACCAATCTCTCCAACACCCTTATCATAAAGGGGTGTTGAATTTTGTCAAATGCTTTCTCAGCATCCAATGAAATGATCATATGGTTTTTTTCTTTCAGTTTATTTATATGATGGATTACATTGATAGATTTGCGTATGTTGAACCATCCCTGCATCTCTGGGATGAAGCCCACTTGATCATAATGGATGATTTTTCTAATGTGTTCTTGGATTCGGTTTGCCAGTATTTTATTGAGTATTTTTGCGTCAATGTTCATGAGTGAGATTGGTCTGTAATTCTCTTTCTTGGTTGTGTCTTTGTGTGGTTTTGGTATCAGGGTAACTGTAGCTTCATAAAAAGAGTTTGGCAATGACTCTTCTGTTTCTATAATGTGGAATACATTAAGGAGTATAGGTATTAGCTCTTCCTGGAAGTTCTGGTAGAATTCTGCATTGAAACCATCTGGTCCAGGACTTTTTTTGGTAGGGAGATTTTTGATAACAGCTTCTAATTCTTCACGACTGACAGGTCTATTTAGATTGTTCAGCTGGTCTTGGTTCAACTTTGGTATATGGTACTTATCTAAAAGAATGTCCATTTCTTTTCCATTTTCCAACTTTGTGGCATATAAATTTTCATAGTAAGATCTAATGATTCTCTGAATTTCCTCTATGTCTGTGCTTATGTCCCCCTTTTCATTTCTGACCTTATTAATTTGCAAGTTCTCTCTCTGCCGTTTGATTAGTTTGGCTAGAGGTTTGTCAATCTTGTTGATTTTCTCCAAGAACCAGTTTTTTGATTCATTGATTCTTTGGATTGTTTTTTGTGTTTCTATTTTGTTGATTTCAGCCCTCACTTTGATTATTTCCAGTCTTCTAGACCTCCTGGATGAATCAGCTTCTTTTTTTTCTAGAGCTTTCAAGTGTGCTGTTAAGTCTCCAATGTGTGCTTTCTCCGTTTTCTTTAATTGGGCACTTAGTGCAATGAACTTTCCTCTTAGCACTGCTTTCATTGTGTCCCATACGTTTGAGTATGTTGTGTCTTTGTTTTCATTAAATTCAAGGAAGACTTTAATTTCTTTCTTTATTTCTTCCTTGACCCAGGGGTGATTCAGTAGTTGACTGTTTAACTTCCATGAATTTGTTGGCATCCTGGGGGTAGCACTGTTGTTGAATTCTAACTTTAATGCTTGGTGGTCTGATAAGACACAGGTGGTTACTAATATTTTCTTGTATCTGTGGAAGTTTTCTTTGTTACCGAGTATGTGGTCAATTTTCAAGAAGGTTCCATGTGCTGCAGAGAAGAAGGTATATTCTTTCCTATTTGGGTGTAATGTTCAATAGATGTCTGTTAAGTCCATTTGATTCAATACCTCTAATAATTCTCTTAATTCTCTGCTGGGTTTCTGTCTGATTGACCTGTCCATTGGTGAGAGAGGAGTGTTGAAGTCTCCTACTATTAGTGTCTGTGGATTGATGACTGCCTTGAGTTCTAGAAGTGTTTCTTTTACATAAGTAGGAGGCTTTATATTAGGGGCATAGATATTCAGGATTGAGACTTCCTCCTGGTGAATTGTTCCTGTTATGAGTATAAAATGTCCATCTCCATCTTTTCTGATTGATTTTAGTTTGAAGTCAATTTTGTTGGAAATTAGAATGGGTACACCTGCTTGTTTCTTTGGTCTGTTTGCTTGAAAAACCTTTTCCCAACCCTTTACTCTGAGTAGATGTCTGTCTTTGTAGTTGAGGTGTGTTTCTTGTAAACAGCAGAATGTTAGATCCTGTTTTCGTATCCAATCTCTTAGTCTGTGCCTTTTTATAGGTGAATTGAGTCCATTAATATTAAGTGATATTAATGACCAGTGGTTGTTGACTCTGGTTATTATGATTTTTTGTTTGTTTGTTTAATAGAGTTTGTATGTGTCCTTTCTTTGAGTTAAGTTCGTGAAGGGTCGCTAGATGTCTGAGTTATTGTAGGCAGTGTTGGCGATGTTGGATTCCTTGTGTTGCGATTTTCCTTCTATTACTTTCTGTAAGGCTGGGTTTGTGGCTACGAATTGTTTAAATTTGTTCTTATCCTGGAATATTTTGTTTTCTCCATTGACAGTGAATGATAGCTTGGCTGAGTATAGTAGTCTGGGTTTGCATCCATGGTCTCTTATTTTCTGCAGTACCTCTATCCAGGACCTTCTGGCTTTCATGGTTTCCATAGAGAAGTCTGGTGTAAGTCTGATCGGTTTACCTTTATAAGTTACTTGACCTTTTTCCTTTGCAGCTCTTAATATTCTTTCTTTAATCTGTATGTTTTGTGTTTTGATTATTATATGGCATGGGGATTTTTTTTTGATCAAGTCTATTCGGTGTTCTGTATGCTTCTTGAACCTTCATAGGAATATCATTCTTTAAGTTGGGAAAGTTTTCTTCTATAATTTTGTTGAATATATTTTCTGGGCCTTTGATCTGCAGTTCTTCTCCTTCTTCAATCCCTATTATTCTTAGATTTGGTTTTTTTATTGTGTCCCAGATTTCTTGAATGTTTTGTGATGAGAATTTGTTGGATTTGCTGATTTCTTTGATCTGAGCATTTATTTTCTCTATGGTATCTTCAGACTCTGAGATTCGTTCTTCTATCTCTTGTATCCTATTGGTTATGCTTGATTCTGTAGTCTCTGTTCGTTTACCTAGATTTTCCATATCCAGCCAGCCCTCGTTTTATGTTTTCTTCATTGCCTCCATTTCAGTTTTCAATTCTTTAACTGTTTCCTTTACCTGTTTGATTGTTTTTTCTTGGTTTCCCAGTGTATCATTCACGGATTTACTCATTTCTTCAAACTTTTTGTTATATTTCTCTTCCATTTCTTTACTCATTTCTTCAATCCTTTTGTTGTACTTCTCATCCAGTTCTTTAAGGGAATTATTCATATCTTGTTTAAGGGACTCTGTTGTTTTCATCATGGCCTTTTTTTCCAATTCTTTTGAATTAAGAGGTTCAAGTCCTTCTATTGTAGGGTCATTGGGATCTGGTGATTTCATGTTGTTTTTTAGATTGTTGGAGGAGTTCTTGCCTTGGCGTCTGCCCATCTTTTCCTTCAACTGCTCTATATTGGATCTTCTGGTACCAGATCAGGTTCCCTTGTTGAGCAGGGACTTCACTGACAGAATGTCTACCTTTCTTCAGGCAGCATTTTGAAACACAGGCACTCCCTTGTGCCGGGTTGCACTCACAGCCCCGTCCCAGCACGCAAGGGAGCAGCTGTGGGGAGATCTTGTGGCCCCAGGGGGAGGGGAGAAAGATAGGGAGGTGTACCTGGATGAGGGCTGGGATGGGATTCGAGAGAGCTCAGCAGGGTATAGCCACCACTGCAGGGCAACCAGAAAGTCGAGGGGGGTGGGGAAAGTCTGAATTTCTCCTAGCCGAAGTCCCCGGGCCAGGAGCAACTCACCCCTCCTCCAATGGATGTCTGCTAGAAGATCACTATCTCTTGCTGGCCAGGAATGTGGCTGAGGTGATTCAGGGCCTGCCTGTCAGGCAGGCTCTCAGAGCACAGGAACTGCCCCAGCCCAGGCTCAGAGTGCCAGGGAGCAGCTCTGGGGAGATCCCTCCTCCAATGGATGTCTGCTAGAAGATCACTGTCTCTTGCTGGCCAGGAATCAAGATGTATTGTCTTAACGAGTGTTAGAGACCTTGGCTATGGTATAGTATAGCACACAAAGGATGTTTGACATAGGCAAGTTTTCTTTTATTCTTTTTAAGCTGTCATTAAAGTCATGTATATTGACATGGGACTTTTAATGCTGGTATAAGTATAGCAGACATATATGGAAAGATAGGATATGGTCAGCCTTTAAGTAGTTACCTGGGCCTTTATTTCTGTGGAAATGTATGTTCTTGTAAATTGATCTCCGGAACATATGACATCTACTCAATAGTTATTAGGTTGTACCAGGTAGCAGTATATTACTAACACGTTGTCGTTTTCCTTTCCAGAGTATGTTTTTTCCACTTTCGCTATTTGGGGAAAAGAAACATAGCAAGGTAATGCTTGCAGCACTACAACTTGCCATTTTCCCTCTTACTTTCCCAACATAGAGCAGCCCCACCCACGGCATATAAAATCTAAGATACTGATGTTAGGTTAACATGAAGGTGGCCATGATTCATTCAAAGGATCCCAATTCAGGGTTAAAAGTAATAAGAATCAATACTACGTTTTCAAAAGTACATTGACTAGAATAATATAGAAGGTTTCTTCCTCTGAGATCCCCCTAAACTTCGAGCAGATTCTTGTATTTCCTGGAGGACTTAAGTAACAGCTAGATAGAAGGGTAGGCATCAAATCAAAAGGTCAGTGTAACCAACTGCTAAGAGGAATAGAAACATTCAACAGTAATTAGGACATTCGTTATATATTATCTATTTGTTCTTTTGCCTCTTAAATCTTTATGAAGAAATATGTGAGGAGCTCAGGGGCATAGCTCAGTGATGGAGCATTTGTTTAGCACACACAATTTCCTGATAAACACGAAGAAGAAGAAGAAGAAGAAGAAGAAGAAGAAGAAGAAGAAGAGGAGGAGGAGGAGGAGGAGGAGGAGGAGGAGGAGGAGGAGGAAGAAGAGGAAAATAAATTTGTGCTTAGAATATAGCTTAGCAGCAGGGTGCTTTCTTAGCTTGTGAAGCCCTGGGTTCAATTCCCAACACTGGACAAAAATAGGGATGATTGATGGGCCCTAAGGCAAAGAAAGCTCTTGCTTATTTCAGCTATGAATGTGTATGTCTTTTAAGTAGAACTACCCACTAAAGGAAATCAAAAAGTCTTTTAGAAATGCATTTATTTTGTGTCATGCTTGGACAGCTGCCTACGATGGCAAATGTATGAAAGTAAGAGGATAATTTGTGGGAGTGGGTTCTCTCCTTCGACCATGTGGGTCCCAGGGATCTGACTCAGGTTGTTAGGTTTAGTGGCGAGCACCTTTCACCACTGAGCCATGTCTCCAAATAGTGAAGTTTCAAAGTTAAAATCCAAAGCAGTTTCTTTTTCTTTTCATGCTTTTGATTTTGGTGACAGAATCTCATGGAGCCCAAGTTTGCCTTGACCTTGCAATATCTCAAGGAAGGACCCTGATCCTCTTGCCTCAACTTCTCAAGGGCTGGGATTATAAAATGTGTGATCACACCTGGCTTAGTTCCACAAATTGAAGCCTTTGGATGGGATTTATTGCTGTCTCTCTGGAATGGCCTAGTGATGCATCTTGAGTGATAAGAGTTCCAGTTTCAACACCTTTCCCTGTGACCTTAGCCTCTCAGCTTCTATTGCTCCGACCTCATGCTTATAAGAGAACAAACTTTTTCATCCTCAGTTTACATATGACCCATTTGTAAGCAGTCCAGGAGACTGGATTGATACTCATTCTAGACTATCTGATGCCAGCCCCTTCCCATTTTAGTGTCTGTCTTCTCTCTTCTTCTTCCTCACTTCAGCCAAAAGACTGGTTATTACTGGAGTGTTGTCTACTTAACCCCAATGGTTTTAAGTAGTATAGAAGTAGGAAGCTCTTTCTAGATGCACAAGTTCTGTTATGATAGCATAAGCTGCATTTAAAATCCCATTAAAACTTTGTACAATTTAGGGAATGGAGAGATGGCTCACAATTTCCTATAGGCCTCATTTAATCCAAGTAATAGTTAATAGAATCTTGAGCAGAGTATTAAATTTATCTGGAAAGAAAATATTTATAAAATTATATTTTATATAAAATTATGTAGGTTATATTTATCTGAAATAACACATCAACTAAAACCACATTTTAGTTAAAAATATGCAAACAATGAAATATTTTATTGGAGCACTTCAGATTTTTGTTTGTTTGTTGTTATTGTTGTTTGCTTTTTCAGACAAGGTTTCTCTGTGTAACAGCCCTGGATGTCCTAGAACTTGCTTTGTAGAACAGGCCGGTCTTGCTCACAGAGATCCATAGCCTCTACTTCCCGAGTGCTAGGACTAAAGATATGCACCACCACCACCACCACCACCACCACCACCACCACCACCACCACCATCTGGCTTTATTTCAGTTCTTGATTTAAAATTTTATTTTATGATGCATGATTCTTGGGTATCAAAGCACTTTGGAATAGACCGAAAATATCAAACTCTGCCAGCTCTTCGAAACAGGTCAGGAGTGATGCAGGCTCTGTTATAGCTCATTCACACTTAATCACAGTAAGTAAACATGAGAGAGGGGACCCAGATGAAATAGCCTGGTAATGCTGTGTAATCTTTTTTTTTTTTTAAAAAATTCATGTGTTTGTGTGTGTGGTGTGTACACATGTATGTTCATGCACGTGGGCACAAGTCTATGTGCAAGTGTGTGTGGCGGCCCAGGGTTGATAGCAGCGATCTTTCTTAATTATATGCTTACCTTAGTCTTGGAGTCAGGATCTCTCAGTCAGTCCCAGGTATGAGTAGTCTTAGTCGCCAGCTTACACCAGGGATTCCCCTCTCTGCCTTTTGACAGGCAACACTCTGAACCCACTCAGCATTTAGTTGGCTTCTGGGGATTAAACTCTGGTCTTCATGCTGATATGGCAAGGGCTTGTACCACTGAGTCCTCACCAAAGCCTATTTTCAATCCTAAATCCTGGCTTAAATCACAATTTCTCTTGTATAGAGAAATTCTCTGCATAACTCTGCTATGTATTCATTTATATACTGTAATTTCATCATTCATGATTATTTAATAACATGCATGATTTTTTTCAACAACTGTGATGTAAATCTTTTTCTTAGTATTAAGGAATTTTTATTTCAAGTTTATAAAAATACTTTATTCTAAAGACACTTAGTAGGACTTAAACATCTTACTTCATGATTATACTAAGAAGACAGTGTTCAGCACATTATAGAGGCATATTTAACAGCCATGACAATGCATATTGTTTGGTGGATGGGGTAGTGTAGGACATGATTCAACATTTTACCTAAATATTATATAAATTGGATTTTTCTCTAAGAATGAGATGAACAGCATTTCACGAAGGTCACAAATATATATGAACTATGAACTTACAACAGAGTCATTTAAAATATATGAACATATAACTAGTCTTTATATTACTTACTATTTTACAATGTCTTTTTAAAAATCTAGTTCCATGATAGATTTTCCTTTTTAAAAATGTCTTTAACATATAATCTTAGCAGTCCATATTTTTCTGAAATACAAGCAAATACCTAATAGTAAGGTCCAAAATGAGAAGAATTACCCTCTCCAGGAGAGGGAGGGGTAGGGGGTAGGGGAGGGGGTGATGGTGGTAGGGCGTATGGTAAATTAAGTAAGGGATGAGGGGCCATGTTAGGTGCAGTCCACCCCATACTTACAAAAGGGGGTGGGAGTGGGGGAGGGAGTGAAAATTTATGCATATCAAACATGGGAGGGGGAAAAGGATAGTAGGGCATGACAGGATTATCTTGTCTCTGAGGTGGAAATCCCAAAGTCTCTTGAGATGCCATTTGATCTGAGTTATACAACTGCTGAGGTGGAGGCCTGCTGTGGTTTCCTCTGGAATATCTGCCCCTGGGAAAGCCTCTTGTGAATTCCCTGTTGTGATATCCCCTTGAATATTCTGAAGGAGAGCCATAAGCATTCCAATTCTGATGCACTTCACCAAAATCTTCACCTGACTCATTCAATTCGGATTTGAGTTTTTTCTGCCCTTGAATCTGAGACTTTTTCCTTTGTTTGCCTTCTTTTTCTTTTTCATCATCACTAAAATCCAAAGCTTCTGGAGGTGGTTTCTGATCATTCTTCCAAGAGGCATCCGATCCTCTGTCCTGTTTGAGTTTTTCTAGAAATATATACTGAGTGAAGTCTTTCATAGATGGAGCAAAATACATAGTATCCTTTATTTTGATGCCTTTATTCCCAATGTGGTTTGAAGAATTAAACCGTAACCCATAAAAAGGATGGGCAACAGGTCCAAAGATCTCAAATACCTTCCCTGCTGCTTGTCGATCACTTTTGAAAATGACAGTATCCTCATTAACTGGAGGCATGTTAGTCAGAGACTCAATTATTACTAATTGTTCAGTAATGCTTGAAACATTCCCAAGAGGCTTTAGTTCAATGTCTTCGGGCAGAATAACAGTCACTTCTTCAACAGAGGGCAGTTCCTGATGCGATTAGGTGAGCCTTCACTTTTCAGATATAGTTGTAAAGTAGGATCCAATCTCTGGAGTACTGAGAGCCATGACTGAATTTTTAGTTTTCCTATATATTAAGCAGCAACTCATCTTTTGTTTTAACAGGAAAATTCTTGCTTTCCTTTTCAACTTGTACATCTTCCTCTCCATCTGACAGCACTGGAGGAAGTGACACTGGAAGTGACACTGGAAGAAGATGAAGCTGAGGATGAAGAGGAGGAACTTGAACTATCCGAATCCTTTCACTGTCTGAATCCGATGATTCCGAGGCCTGCAGGGCTGGCGGCGGCTCCGCGGAGTCAGGGCCGGTGACACAGGCCTCGCTTAGGCGTGGCGCTGGGGCTGGCGGCTGCTCCTCTGCCAGCGGGGCCTGCTCCACCTGCTTGGCTTCCTGGGGCTCCTCAGGTGACATCGGCGCCGCGGGCCCCTGGCCAGAGCTGCCGAACTTGAGCGCCTGCAGCTGCTTGGCGGCCTCCACCACCTCAGTGGCTCCGTGCGGGCCTCCTCGGCTGGGGCGGCGATGGAGGCATGTATTAAGGACTTTTTCTATGAAATTGCTGTTAATATATTTTTATATTAGATATCCTTTATCACGATTGTCAAATTTTATTTTTCAATAACTTTAGATTTATTTATTTTATTTTATGTTTATCAGTGTTTTGTCTGAATGTATGTATTGCACTGTATGTGTTCCTGGTGCCTGCTAAGGCCAGAAGAGGGCCTTTGATACTCTGGAACTGGAATTACAGATGAGTGTGAGTCACCATGCGGGTGCTGGGAATTGAACCCAGGTCCTCTAGAGGAACAATAAGTGCTCCAAACTACTGAGTCATCTCTTTAGCTCCATTAAATTTTAATAGAAAGTACTAATATCCTAATAGGATAGCATAGATAATATCCATTTAGAGTTGCTATTTTTTATTTAATGACTAATGACATAGATGTCCCCTCCTGACTGCAGAAGTAAATCAACTCTAGGTGGGCTTGCTAGTACAAGCCTGTAATCCCAGCTACTGAGGAGGTGAGGCAAGAAGTTCACAAGTTCAAGGTCTACCTGAGCAAATTTGATCTCAACTCTTATAATGAAAAGGAAAAAAGAAGAACAAGAACCACCAGGAACCTTGCTCAGTGCTAGGGTGCTTGCCTAGCATGCATGAGACCTGATGTTCTATCCCCAGTAGCACCAAATAATAACAAGTACTAGATCCTATTGGTTGAAAGTGTATTTAAAAGGGTAAAGGATTGAGAAGGCATCGAGAACAAAGAGAGAAATCTTTCCTATCTGGGGATGTCAGAGGACTAGATAAAGAGAAAGTTCCCTCTCAAAAGCAAATATTAATCAAAACTCTGAGAACACTTGTTTTCATACGGACTTCCGGAGGTCACAGAAAAAAGAAGCCGGGAAAATTGGCTTTGTGAAGCCCAATGATAGTAAACGAGGTCTTGTGCAGATAGACCCTGAGCTAGAAGACTGAGCACTTTTTACACATTGTCATTGCAAATGTTGAAGGCTCCTGCTTCTTGTACAAGTATGATGAGCCCGCTTCTGTCAGCCCATAAAGGGTCTGGGCTTTAGAAACAAGTCTCATGTCACTGGCAGAGGGTACTGGATTTGTGTGGCTTTCTCGTTTTTCCATCCGTGTTGGCAGCATGGCCTAAGATGCCTCCCACATGACTTCCTAGTTACATCACCATAGCTCATTACTGAGACCACATCACCAAACAAAAGGACACCTCAGTCCATGCTGCAGAGCTGCTGACAGGGTGCTAATACTGAAGACCACTTGGCACTGATAGCGGGAGTGGAAGGTAGGCGGCAGTGATTAGACCAGTCCCTGACTCAGTAAGGAATAGCTGCAGCGAAGCTCGTGAGGTCTGTTGATGCTGAGGGCTCCTTCTAAGAAAGCAAGACTCTCCACGAGGCTTCCAGAGGAGATCATTAAGTACCCTTGTGGGAGTTTACATTGGATGTGGCTTAATTTGCTTCTCTTACCCTAGGTTCTGCCACAAAAGAAGCAGACATTTTCCACCAGGCACTTCTGGAAGGCAATATGGCAACTGAGGTTTCCTTGACAGTACTAGACACCATATCATTTTTCACCCAGTGCTTCAAGGTAAAGATGAGTTTGAGTTCACCTGGTGGTGTTGAGAGGAAAACATTTTACAGTGTCTACGTGCCAAAGGCAGGGCAGTTTGGTTTGAGATAACCTGGTAGGAGCAATAAGGAAACGCTGTTGGCAAGCCAAGTTTTACTGTGCTCTGGTAAAACCTTGGGAAATGACTAAAACTCAGTCATCCATAGAGTGAAGTGTTCAGACTAAAATGTCCTTAATACTCCTCTGCCTCTCAGATTCTATTGTTTTATATTTGTTTTTAGAATCAGTTTTCTGTCAGGCATGATGACACATGCCCCTGATGTCAGGACTTGGGCAACACAGGCGGGAGGGTAGTCACAAATCTGAGGGTAGCCTGATCTATATAACAAGTTACAGATCAGCCAAGGCTGTGTAGACAAAGGAAGGATATGGGGGGGGGAGTGGGAGAAAGAAGGAAGGGCAGGAGGGTTTTCTTTTATGTTTTTATTAAAATGTCTAGCAATCTTTACTGGAAATCATGAGAAAATCGACCAGCCAAAATACCCATTGTAACAAGATCGCTTATAGGAATAATGTCCAGGCAAATTTACTGGCTGCTCAGGATTTTCTCAGATGTTTTCTCCCTTTCCAAATCATTATTCTTTTGATTTGTAAAATAAAGTAAAAGCAAGTTCGCTTGCAGGCTCATTGGAAGGGGAAACTAAGATAATAGACGTGGGAGTGCTTTGAAAGTAAAAACTACATGAGCATCATGTAAACAGCATTGGTGAGAACCCAAATGCGGAAATCACACCTGCTCTCTCTTCACTTACGGATTATTTTGGGCTGTTTTGGTTGGGCTGTTTGTTTTGCTCTCCTCTTCTTTCATTTTATAAATGTATTTTATTTATTTTACATCCCAACCAAATTTTCCTTTCCCTCCTCTCCTTCCATTCCCCCACCCCACCCCAGTCTCCTCTCTGTCACCCCAATCCTCCCCTCCCTGTTTCTGTTCAGAAAGGGGCAGGCCTCCCGTGGGTATCTATAAAGCATGGATTATCAAGCAGCAGTAGGACTAAGCACCGCCCCTTGTATTAAGGCTGGGCAAGACAATCCAGTATGTTTGCTCCCCTTTCTGACATAATATAGTTAATTGCTTTAGGCTTCCAGATGTAGTGTGGAATCTTGTCACATGCTTCTCAAAGACATTATGAGGAAGAATCGAAAACATTCTAATAAGGAGGTGTAAACTGGGCAGTGGTGACACATGCCTTTAATCCTAGGACTTAAGAGGCAGAGGCAGGCAGATCTCTGTGATCTGGAGTACAGCCTGATTCACAGAATGAATTCTTTTTTTTTGGAAAGTAATTTTATTAAATTATAAAAGTTTCCATTTACGCCCCTCTTCCCAACACCCTCCTACTCCCCCCTCCCTCTCCTCCTCCCTCTTTGTCCCTAAGGGCAGTCAGGGTTTCCTGCCCTGTGGGAAGTTTAAGTTCCTCCCCACTCCCTCCATGTCCAGGAAGGTGAGTATCCAAACAGACTGGATCCCAAAAATCCAGTATATGCAGAGGAAATTAGTCCCAGTGTCATTGTCAATGGCTTCTCAGAAAGACTCCAGGCCAGCCACATTCAGAGAATCCGGCCACATTCAGAGAATCTGGTTGGATCACATGCTCGTTCAGTCGCAGTCCAACTGGCCTTGGTAAACTCTCATTAGATCCGACCCCTTGTATCAGTGGGTGATAGCATCCCTCGCAGTCCTTCGTCATTTTCTTTGTCCTTCTGCTCCTCATTTGGACCTTGGGGGGCTCAGTCCGGTGCTCCAATGTGGGTCTCCGTCTGTATCGCCATCCAATGCCAGATGAAGGATCTATGGTGATAAGCAAAATATTCATCAGTATGGTTATGGGCCAAGGCCGGTTCAAGCACCCTCTCCTCTGTCCAGAGAACAATCTGGGGATCTCTCCTTGGACCTGGGATCCCATATATAATCAAGTTTCCTGTAAACACTAAAATGACTCCCTTAGTTGAAATATATTCTTCCCTGATCCCATATTCATCCTTCCTCCCTTCCCCCCATCCCGGTCAACCAAGCTTTCTCCATTCCTCCCCTACTACCTTCTCTCTAACCCTCTCCCCTTCCAACAACCCTCCCCCCCCATGCACCCAAGGTTACCTGGGACTCTTGACTATTTCCTACCTCGTGGCGGATAGCTAAATAATCTTCATCAGGTTCATCTTCTTATTTAGCTTCTCTAGGATCACGAATAATAGGCTCAAAGACCTTTAATTATGGTTAGAATTCACTTATGAGTGAATACATACCGTGTTCCTCTTTTTGGGTCTGGCTTACCTCACTCAGTAAAGCGTTTTCTATGTCCATCCATTTGCATGCAAAATTCAAGATGTCATTATTTTTTACCGCTGAGTAAAACTCTAATGTGTATATGTTCCACACCTTTTTTAACCATTCTTCTATTGAGGGGCACCTAGGCTGTTTCCAGGTTCTGGCTATTACAAATAGTGCTGCTATGAACATAGTTGAACAAACGCTTTTGTAGTATGTTTGGGAATCTCTAGGGTATATTCCCAGGAGAGGAATTGCTGGGTCCTGAGGGAGGTTGACTCCCAGTTTCCTGAGAAACCGCCACACTGATTTCCACAGTGGCTGCACAAGTTTGCATTCCCATCAACAATGGATGAGTGTTCCCCTCATTCCACATCCTCTCCAGCATAGGCTATCATTGGTGTTTTTGACTTTAGCTATTCTGACAGGTGTAAGATGGTATCTCAAAGTGGTTTTGATTTGCATTTCCCTGATCGCTAAGGAGGTTGAGCATGATCTTAAGTGTCTTCTGGCCATTCGAAGTTCATCTGTTGTGAATTCTCTGTTCAGATCAGTACCCCATTTTTTAATTGGGTTAATTAGAGTTTTAGTGTCTAGTTTCTCGAGTTCTTTGTATATTCTGGAGATCAGAACTTTGTCTGATGAGGGTTTGGTGAAGATCTTCTCCCAGTCAGAAGGCAGCCTTTTTGTCTTACTGACAGTGTCCTTTGCTTTACAGAAGCTTCTCAGTTTCAGCAGGTCCCATTTATTCATTGTTTCTCTTATTGTCTGTGCTACTGGGGTCCTACTTAGGAAGTGGCCTCCTGTGCCTATATCTTGTAGACTACTTCCCACTTTCTCTTCTATCAGGTTCAAAGTGGACAGATTGATGTTGATGTCTTTAATCCATTTGGACTTGAGTTTTGTGCATGGTGATAGATATGGATCTATTTTCATTCTTCTACAGGTTGACATCCAGTTATGCCAGCACCATTTGTTAAAGACGCTTTCCTTCTTCCATTGTATACCTTTAGCTCCCTTGTCAAAAATTAGGTGTTCATAGGTTTGAGGGTTAGTATCTGGGTCTTCTATTCGATTCCATAGGTCGACTTCTCTGTTCTTATGCCAATACCAGGCTGTTTTCAATACTGTAGCTCTGTAATAGAGTTTGAAGTCAGGGATAGTAATGCCTCCAGAAGTTCCTTTATTGTATAAGATTGTTTTGGCTATCCTGGGTTTTTTGTTTTGCCATATAAACTTGATTATTGTTCTCTCAAGGTCTGTGAAGAAGTTTGGTGGGATTTTGATGGGGATTGCATTGAATCTATAGATTGCTTTTGGTAGAATTGCCATTTTTACTCTGTTGATTCTCCCAATCCAAGAGCAGGGGAGGTCTTTCCATTTTCTGGTATCCTCCTCAATTTCTCTTTTCAAAGGCTTAAAGTTCTTGTCAAATAGGTCTTTCACATCCTTGGTTAGAGTAACTCCAAGATATTTTATGCTATTTGTGGCTATCGTGAAAGGTGATGTTTCTCTGATTTCCCTCTCCGTTTCTTTATCCTTTGTGTATAGGAGTGCCACTGATTTTTTGGAGTTGATCTTGTATCCTGCCACGTTACTAAAGGTGTTTATCAGCTGTAGGAGTTCTTTGGTAGAGTTTTTGGGGTCGCTTATGTACACTATCATATCGTCAGCAAATAACGAAAGTTTCACTTCATCCTTTCCAATTCGAATCCCCTTGATCCCCTTATGTTGTCTTATTGCTATTGCTAGAATTTCAAGCACTATATTGAAGAGGTATGGAGAGAGTGGACAGCCTTGTCGTGTTCCTGATTTTAGTGGAAAGGCTTTGAGTTTCTCTCCATTCAATTTGATGGTAGCTGTCGGCTTGCTGTATATTGCTTTTATTATATTTAGGTATGATCCTTGTATCCCCAGTCTCTCCAACACCTTTATCATAAATGGGTGTTGAATTTTGTCAAACGCTTTTTCAGCATCTAATGAAATGATCATATGGTTTTTTTCTTTCAGTTTATTTATATGATGGATTACATTGATAGATTTGCGTATGTTGAACCATCCCTGCATCTCTGGAATGAAGCCTACTTGATCATAATGGATAATTTTTCTAATGTGTTCTTGGATTCGGTTTGCCAGTATTTTATTGAGAATTTTCGTATCGATGTTCATGAGTGAGATTGGCCTGTAATTCTCTTTCTTGGTTGTGTCTTTGTGTGGTTTTGGTATTAGGGTGACTGTAGCTTCATAAAAGGAGTTTGGCAGTGACTTTTCTTTTTCTATATTGTGGAATACATTAAGGAGTATAGGTATTAGCTCTTCCTGGAAGTTCTGGTAGAATTCTGCATTGAAACCATCTGGTCCTGGGCTTTTTTTGGTAGGGAGATTTTTGATAACAGCTTCTAGTTCTTCACGACTAACAGGTCTATTTAGATTGTTCACCTGTTCTTGGTTAAACTTTGGTATATGGTACTTATCTAAAAAAATGTCCATTTCTTTTACATTTTCCAACTTTGTGGCATATAAACTTTCGTAGTAAGATCTAATGATTCTCTGAATTTACTCTGTGTCTGTGGTTATGTCCCCCTTTTCATTTCTGATCCTATTAATTTGCAAGTTCTCTCTCTGCCGTTTGATTAGTTTGGATAGGGGTTTGTCAATCTTGTTAATTTTCTCCAAGAACCAGCTTTTTGCTTCATTGATTCTTTGAATTGTTTTCTGTGTTTCTATTTTGTTGATTTCAGGCCTCAGTTTGATTATTTCCAGTCTTCTACTCCTCCTGAGTAAATCAGCTTCTTTTTTTTTCTAGAGCTTTCAAGTGTGTTGTTAAGTCTCCAATGTGTGCTTTCTCCATTTTCTTTAGGTGGGCACTTAGTGCTATGAACTTTCCTCTTAGCACTGCTTTCATTGTGTCCCATAGATTTGAATACGTTGTGTCTTTGTTTTCATTATATTCAAGGAAGACTTTAATTTCTTTCTTTATTTCTTCCTTGACCCAGGGGTGATTTAGTAGTTGACTGTTCAACTTCCATGAGTTTGTAGGCTTCCTGGGGGACCATTGTTGTTGAATTCTAATTTTAATCTATGGTGATCTGACAAGACACAGGTGGTTACTAATATTTTTTTGTATCTGTGGAAGTTTGCTTTGTTACCAAGTATGTGGTCAGTTTTTGAGAAGGTTCCATGAGCTGCAGAGAAGAAGGTATACTCTTTCCTATTTGGGTGGAGTGTTCTATAGATGTCTGTTAAGTCCATTTGATTCAGTACAGGATCTAACATTCTGCTGTTTACAAGAAACACACCTCAACCACAAAGACAGACATCTACTCAGAGTAAAGGGTTGGGAAAAGGTTTTCCAAGCAAATGGACCTAAGAAACAAGCAGGTGTGGCCATTCTAATTTCTAACAAAACTGACTTCAATTTAGAATCAATCAGAAGAGATCGAGATGGACATTTTTTACTCATGATAGGAACAATTAATCAGGAGGAAGTCTCAGTCCTGAATATCTATGCCCCTAATATAAAGGCACTCACTTATGTAAAAGAAACACTCCTAGAACTCAAGGCAGTCATCAAACCACACACACTAATAGTAGGAGACTTCAACACACCTCTCTCACCAATGGACAGGTCAATCAGACAGAAACCTAACAGAGAAATAAGAGAATTATTGGAGGTATTGAATCAAATGGACTTAACAGACATCTATAGAACATTCCACCCAAATAGGAAAGAATTTACCTTCTCTGCAGCTCATGGAACCTTCTCGAAAATTGACCACATACTGGGTAACAAATCGAACTTCCACAGATCCAAATAAAATTAGTAACCACCTGTGTCTTGTCAGATCACCATGGAATAAAGTTAGAATTCAACAACAATGCTACCCCCAGGAAGCCAACAAACTCATGGAAGTTGAAGAGTCAACTACTGAATCACCCCTGGGTCAAGGAAGAAATAAAGAAAGAAATTAAAGTCTTCCTTGAATTTAATGAAAATAAAGACACAACATACTCAAACCTATGGGACACTATGAAAGCAGTGCTAAGTTCATAGCACAAAGTGCCCAATTAAAGAAAATGGAGAAAGCACACATTGGAGACTTAACAGCACACCTGAAAGCTCTAGAAAAAAAGAAGCAGATTCACTCAGGAGGAGTAGAAGACTGGAAATAATCAAACTGAGGGCTGAAATCAACAAAATAGAAGCACAGAAAACAATCCAAAAAATCAATGAAACAAAAAGCTGGTTCTTGGAGAAAATCAACAAGATTGACAAACCTCTACCCAAACTAATCAAACGGCAGAGAAAGAACATGCAAATTAATAAGATCAGAAATGAAAAGGGGGACATAACCACAGACACAGAGTAAATTCAGAGAATCATTAGATCTTACTACAGAAGACTGTATGCGACAAAATTGGAAAATGTGGAAGAAATGGACACTTTTTTAGATAAATACAATTTACCAAAATTAAGTCAAGACCAGGTGAACAGTTTTAATAGACCTGTAAGTTGCGAAGAAATAGAGGCTGTCATCAGAAGCCTCCCTACCAAAAAAAGCCCTGGCCCAGATGTTTTCAATGCAGAATTCTATCAGATCTTCCAAGTAGAGTTAATACCTATACTCCTTAATGTGTTTCACAAAATAGAAACAGAGGAGTCATTGCCAAACTCATTTTATGAATCTACAGTCACCCTGATATCCAAACCATACAATGACTTAACCAAGAAAGAGAATTGCAAACCAATCTCACTCATAAATATTGATGCAAAAGTTCTCAATAAAATACTCTCAAACAGAATGCAAGAACACATCTAAAAAATTATACATTATGATCAAATAGGCTTCATCCCAGAGAGGCCGGGCTGGCTCAACATACGAAAATCTATCAATATAATCCATCATATAAATAAACTGAAGGAAAAAAAACATATGATCATTTCATTAGATGCTGAAAAAGCATTTGACAAAATTTAGCACACCTTTATAATAAAGGTGTTGGAGAGATCAGGGATACAAGGTTCATCCTTAAATGTAATAAAGGCAATATACAGCAAGCTGACAGCTAACATTAAGTTAAATGGAGAGAAACTCAAAACCATCCCACGAAAATCTGGAACAAGACAAAGCTGTCTGCTCTCTCCATACCTCTTCAATACAGTGCTTGAAGTTCTAGCAATAGCAATAAGACAACATAAGGGGATCAAGGAGATTCGAATTGGAAAGGAAGAAGTTAAACTCTCGTTATTTGCAGACGATATGATAGTATACATGAGCGACCCCAAAAACTCTACCAAAGAACTCCTACAGCTGATAAACACCTTTAGTAATGTGGCAGGATACAAGATCAACTCCAAAAAATCAGTTGCCCTCCTATACACAAAGGATAAAGAAGCAGGGAGGGAAATCAGAGAAACTTCACCTTTCACGATAGCCATAAATAGTATAAAGTATCTTGGGGTAACTTTAACCAAGGAAGTGAAAGATCTATTTGACAAGAACTTTAAGGTTTTGAAGAAAGAAATTGAGGAGGATACCAGAAAATGGAAAAATCTTCCATGATCTTGGATTTGGAGAATCAACATAGTAAAAATGGCAATTTTACTAAAAGCAGTCTATAGATTCAGTGCAATCCCAATCAAAATCCCAGCAAAATACTTCACAGACCTGAGAGAACAATAATCAAGTTTATATGGCAAAACAAAAAAACCCAGGATAGCCAAAACAATCCTATACAATGAAAGTACTTCCAGAGGCATTACCATCGCTGACTTCAAACTCTATTAAAGAGCTAAAGTATTGAAAACAGCCTGGTATTGGCAAAAAAACAGGGATGTTGACCAAGGGTATCGAATCAAAGACCCAGACCTTAATCCACAAACCTATGAATACTTGATTTTCGACAAAGGAGCTAAAAGTATACAATGGAAGAAAGAAAGCATCTTTAACAAATGGTGCTGGCATAACTGGATGTCAACCTGTAGAAGAATGAAAATAGATCCATATCTATCACCATGCACAAACCTCAAGTCCAAATGGATTAAAGACATCAACACTAATCTGACCACATTGAACCTTATAGAAGAGAAAATCAGAAGCAGTCTACAAGACATGGGCACAGGAGAGCACTTTCTTGGTAGAACCCTAGTAGCACAGACAATTAGGGCAACAAGGAATAAGTGGGACCTCCTGAGACTGAGAAGCTTCTGTAAAGCAAAGGACACTGTCAGTAAGACTAAAAGGCAACCTACTGATTGGGAGAAGATCTTCACCAACCCCTCATCAGACAAAGGTCTGATCTCCAAAATATACAAAGAACCCAAGAAACTAGATACTAAAACTCTAATTAATCCAATTAAAAAATGGGGGTACTGAACTGAACAGAGAATTCACAACAGAAGAACTTCGAACGACCAAAAGACACTTAAGGTCATGCTCAACCTACTTAGCAATGAGGGAAATGCAAATCAAAACCACTTTGAGATACCATCTTACACCTGTCAGAATAGCTAAACTCAAAAATACTAATGATAGCCTATGCTGGAGAGGATGTGGAGAGAGAGGAACTCTCATCCATTGTTGGTGGGAATGCAAACTTGTGCAGCCACTGTGGAAATCAGTGTGGCAGTTTCTCAGGACACTGGGAGTCAACCTATCTCACAACCCAGCAATTCTACTCTTGGGAATATACCCAAGAGATGCCCAATCATACTACTAAAGCATTTGTTCAACAACGTTCATAGCAACAGTATTTGTAATAGCCAGAGCTTGGAAACAACTTTGATACACCCCTCAATAGAAGAATGGTTAAAGAAGTTGTGGAACATATACACATTAGAGTTTTACTCAGCAGTGAAAAACAATGACATCTTGAATTTTGCATGCAAATGGATGGAAATAGAAAACGCTTTACTGAGTGAGGGATCCCAGACCCAAGAAGAGGAATATGGTATGTACTCAGTCATAAGTGGATTCTATCCATAATTTAAGAACTTTGAGTCTATTATTCGTGATTCTAGAGAAGCTAAATAAGAAGGTGAACCTAAAGAAAATCATAGTTATCCTCCTGGATATTGGAAGTAGGCAAGATTTCCAGGCAAAACTCTGGTGCATGAGGGTGGTGCATGGGGGGGGATGTAAGGGGAGATGGGTAGAGAAAGGGGAGAAGGCGAGGATTGGAGAAAGCTTGGGGGAATGGGATGGGTGGGATGGAGAAAGGGTGGATATGGGAGCAGCGAAGTAAATATCTTAATTAAGGGAGCCATTTTAGGATTTGCTAGGAACTTGTCTCTAGAGGGGTTCCCAGGTCTAAGGAGAGGTCCCCAGATTGTTCCCTGGGCAGCAGAGGAGAGGGTGCCTGAACTGGCCTTGTCCCATTGCCACACTGATGAATATCTTGCATATTACCATAGAACCTTCATCTGGCGATGGATGAAGATAGAGACAGAGACCTACACTGTAGCACTGGACTGAGCTCCCAAGGTTTAAATGAGGAGCAGAAGGAGGAAGAACATGAAGGAAGTCAGAATCACGAGGGGTGCGTCTACCCACTGAGAAAGTGGGACTGATCTAATGGGAGCTCACCAAGGCCAGCTGGACTGGGAGTTGTGGAGCATGTAATCAAAATGGACACTCTGAACGTGGCTGGCTATGAGGGCTGACTGAGAAGCCAAGGACAATGACACTGGATTTTTATTCTACTGCATGGACTGACTTTGTGGGAGCCTGGTTTTTTGGATGCTCACCTTTATAGACCTGGATAGAGAGCTGAGGAACTTGGACTCACCATGGGGCAGGGAACCCTGACTGCTCTTAAGGATAGAGAGGGAGGGGGAGGTGAGGAGGGGGAGGGAAAAGGGAGGCGGGGAGGAGGTTGAAATTTTTAAAAAATAAAAATAAATAAATAAATTAAAAACAGAAGAATCAGTGCCAAACTCTTTTTATGAAGCTACTGTTACCCTGATACCAAAACCACACAAAGACACAACCAAGAAAGAGAATTACAGGCCAATCTCACTCATGAATATCGACGCAAAAATTCTCAATAAAATACTGGCAAACCGAATCCAAGAACACATTAAAGAAATTATCCATTATGAATAAGTAGGCTTCATCCCAAAGATGAAGGGCTATTTCAACATACGCAAATCTATCAATGTAATCCATCATATAAATAAACTGAAATAAAAAAAACATATGATCATTTAATTGGATGCTGAAAAAGCATTTGACAAAATTCAACACCCCTTTATGATAAAGGTGTTGGAGTGAGTGCGGATACAAGGATCATACCTAAATATAATAAAATCTATTTACAGCAAGCCGACAGCTATCATTAAATTGAATGGAGAGAAATTCAAAGTCATTCCATTAAAATCAGGAACAAGACAAGGCTGTTCACTCTCTCCATACCTCTTCAATATAGTGCTTGAAGTTCTTGCAATAGCAATAAGACAACTTAAGGGGATCGAGGGGACTCGAATTGGAAAGGAAGAAGTTAAACTTTCGTTATTTGCAGATGCTATGATAGTGTACATAAGCGACCCCAAAAACTCTACCAAAGAACTCCTACTGCTGATAAACACTTTTAGTAATGTGGCAGGATACAAGATCAACTCCAAGACATCAGCTGCCCTAGTATACACAAAGGATAAAGAAGCAGAGGGAAATCAGAGAAACATCACCTTTCACAATAGCCACAAATAGCATAAAATATCTTGGGGTAATGCTCACTTAGGAAGTGAAAGACCTATTTGACAAGATCTTTAAGTCTTTGAAGAAAGAAATTGAGGAGGATACCAGAAAATGGAAAGATCTTCCTTGCTCTTGGATTTGGAGGATCAGCATAGTAAAAATGGCAGTTCTTCCAAAGCAATCTATAGATTCAATGCCATCCCCATGAAAATCCCAACAAAATTCTTCACAGACCTTGAGAGAACAATAATCAGCTTTATTTGGAAAAACAAAAAACCTGGGATGGCCAAAACAATCTTATACAATACAGAACCTTCGGGAGGCATTACCATCCCTGACTTCAAACTCTATTACAGAGCTGCATTATTGTTAACAGCTTGGTTTTATATGGTGGAACCCTGTCTTTAAAAATAGAGTGATGAGGATTGTCCTTTTGTCTCTGGTGTCCTTGGACTACCAGGAGACCACATCTGTGCTGAGGAGTTCTGCCCTGGAAGAGAGCACAGCCCTCCTTCCCCCTAGCTCTTGCCTCAGGGTCTTCTGTGTTCCACTAGATCCTGCCCTGACCTGCCCCCACAATTGCCCTTTTGGTATTTCATTTTGTAGGTATTTATTTTTTGATGAAGAAAAAATCTTTAAATTCCCAATGTGTTTATCTTCCAAACTCTACAGGCAGGTGCAATCTGTCCAGGAAAGGGTTAACATAGCCAGTCCAAGAATGACAGATTTAAAAAGGGCTGTTGCAACACTGATGTTGGCTGGCTTCTGAGAGAAGGGCTTTTGAAATTTTCCCTATGTGATAAGGTTGTATTCTTGGTGCCAGTCTGCTAGGCCCTTTTACAAACAATGTGATTTATGGTGTACACCTGTTTTGTGTTCCCTTCTGTGAGTCTAGAATTCTTTTTTTTATTATTATTAAATTATAAAAGTTTCCATTTCAGCCCCTCCTCTCAACACCCTCCCACGCCCCCCACTCCCTCTCCTCCTCCCTCTCCATCTCCTAGAGCAGTCAGGATTTCCTGCCCTGTGGGAAGTTCAAGTTCCTCCCCCCTCCCTCCAGGTCCAGGGAAGGTGAGAGTCCAAACAGACTGGATCGGCAAAATCCAGTATATGCATGGGAAGCAAGTCCCAGTGTCATTGTCAATGGCTTTTCAGAAAGGCTCCGGGCCAGCAACATTCAGAGAATCTGGTTGGATCACGTCCTCGTTCAGTCCCAGTCCAACAGGCCTTGGTGAACTCTCATTATATCAGTCCCCTTGTATCAGTGGGGGCTCGCATCCCTCGCAGTCCTGATTGCTTTTTTTATTTTCTTCATCCTTCTGCTCCTCATTTGGACCGTGGAGTGCTCAGTCCGGTGCTCCAATATGGGTCTCCGTCTGTATCCCAATCCAACGTCGGATAAAGGTTTCCTCTGCCCTTGCCTTCTTTGCTCACGTTCTCTTTCCTTCTGCCTCTCATTTGGACCTAGGGAGCTAGGTCCAGTGTTCCAACGTGTGTCTCCGCCTCCATCTCCATTCATCGCCAGATGAGGGTTCTATGGTGATATGCAAAATATTCATCAGTATGGCTGTGGGCCAAGTCCGGTTCAGGCACCCTCTCCTCTGTCCAGAGAACCATCTGGGTATCTCTCCTTGGACCTGGGATCCCCTTTATAATCAAATCTCTTGTAAACCCTAAAATGATTCCCTTAGTTGAGGTATATACTTGCCTAATCCCATATCCATCCTTCCTCCCTCCCCCCCATCCCAGTCCCCCAATCTTTCCCCATTCCTCCCCTACTCCCTTCTCTCTAACCCTCTCCCCTTCTCCATTCTTGGGAATATACCCTAGAGATTCCCTAACATACTACAAAAGCATTTGTTCTACTATGTTCATAGCAGCACTATTTGTAATAGCCAGAACCTGGAAACAGCCTAGGTGCCCCTCAATAGAAGAATGGTTAAAAAAGGTGTGGAACATATACACATTAGAGTTTTACTCAGCGGTAAAAAACAATGACATCTTGAATTTTGCATGCAAATGGATGGAAATAGAAAACGCTTTACTGAGTGAGGTAAACCAGACCCAAAAAGAGGAACACGGTATGTATTCACTCATAAGTGGATTCTAACCATAATTAAAGGTCTTTGAGCCTATTATTCGTGATCCTAGAGAAGCTAAATAAGAAGATGAACCTGATGAAGATTATTTAGGTTTCTGCCAGGAGGTAGGAAATAGACAAGAGTCCCAGGTAACCTCGGGTGCATGGGGGTGGGTGGGAGGGTTGTTGGAAGGGGAGAGGGTTAGTGAGTCTAGAATTCTTGTGTGCTTCAATACAAAACCAGATCCCCGGTAAGGACTGTGGGAATTGAGTACACCCCTGTATGTATGAACATTCATGGCATAAGCACAGCATGTCAAAAGAACCTAGTGATGCAGACCCATAGGAATAGCAGAGCCTTTCCTGGGCCAGGCTCAGGTAATGGCAAGACCTTTCCCTGGCCGTAGTACAGAGGTTGACAGTGTGTGCAGAAGTATCAACCACAGCTTCATATTCCCCTACAGATGCAACCTGCATGATTGACCCCTGAGATTGGCCCCCTTCAGTGACCACCCCACTTTCTCCATCAGTTTTATACAATAACCTGCTTCTTTCTTTTCTAGAGCTTTCAAGTGTGCTGTTAAGTCTCTAATGTATGCTTTCTCAGTTTCCTTTATGTGGGCACTTAGTGCTATGAACTTTCCTCTTAGCACTGCTTTCATAATGTTCCATAGGTTTAGGTATGTTGTGTCTTTATTTTTGTTGAGTTCAAGGAAGACTTTAATTTCTCTCTTTATTTCTTCCTTGACTCAGGGATGGTTCATTAGTTGACTGCTCTGTTTCCATGAGTTTGTAGGCTTTCTGGGGGTAGCATGGTTGTTGATTTTTAACTTTATTCCATGGTGATCCAATAGTACACAGGTGATTACTGCAATTTCTTTATATCTCTGAATGTTTACTTTGTTACCAATTATGTGATCAATTTTTGAGAAAGCTCCATGAGATGCTGAGAAGAAGGTAAATTCTTTTTTGTCAGTGTGGAATGTTCTATAAATGTATGTTAGGTCCATTTGGTTCATTACATCTGATAGTTCTCGTATTTCTCTGTTAAATTTCTATCTCGTTGACCTATCCATTGGTGAGAGTGGAGTGTTGAAATCTCCTACTATGAGACTGTGTGGTTTGATGTATGCTTTGAGTTCTAGTAGTGTTTCTTTTACATAAGTGGGTGCTTTTATGTTAGGGGCATAGATATTCAGGATAGAGCCTTCCTCCTGATGAATTGTTCCTGTTATGAGTAAAAAATGTCCATCTCCATCTCTTCTGATTGATTTTAGTTTGAAGTCAGTTTTGATAGAAATTAGAATGGCCACACCTTCTTGTTTCTTAGGTCCGTTTGATTGAAAAACCATTTCCCAATCTTTTACTCTGAGTAGATGTCTGTCTTTGTGGTTGAAGTGTGTTTATTTAAACAGCAGACTGTTGGATCCTGATTTCGTATCTATTCTTTTAACCTGTGCCTTTTTATAGGTGAATTGTGCCCATTGATATTAAGTGATATTAATGACATGTTGTTGTTGACTCTGGTTATTTTTCCTGGTGGTAGTGTTTGTGTGTTTCCCTTCTTTGAGTTGTGCTGGTTGAGGGTTGTTAGATGCTGTAATTCCTTTCCAGTGCCTTTACGGACTGACCACGCCCACTCCCCAGCCATTTCTGATCTCCTTTGTCTCCATCTTCCCTCTCTCTGTCCCCCATCTCTTGGTGTGTATACATGTGTCTCTGTCTCTCCCTATGTTTCTCTTTATGTCTCTCTGTTTTTCACTTCTTTAAGTAATAAATATCTCCCTCTTCTCTAAGTAATAAATGTTTAGCTTTATGTATAGCCTTATGTCCATTTACTCTACCATCCACCGTATCCAGCCACCTGACTCTGTCCCTCACCCGGAGACCCTGCAGAGCTCTGGCGGCAGCCTCTGCCTGGCTTGCAGGCCGCTCGGGGCATCCCACCATCATATCTTTTTAAAGAACAATATTGGTGCCGCGCGACTTGGATATCCTGAACCGTGCTCTTTTTCCACTCCCACCACTGGCTTCCTGGACAGCTTCAATCGGTGAGTGGCTCCTCGTTCTGCTACAGACAGTTGCTTTCCTTTACTGGAATCGTGTTTGGACGACCCTGGGGGTTGGTCTGCCTGCGTTAGCACTGCATACTTCCCGTACTGTGCATTTGACATTTGTCTGGGGACCAGGTCCTCAGTTTCTTTATATTTTTTCATTTTCACTTCTTTTCTTTCCTTTTTCTCTCCTCTTATCGTACCGCCGCTACAGAGCAGCTCTGGCCTCTGGTTTCTGAGTAACCTGCCCAGATCCAGCTAAGCCCATAGCTCCCCACCCGTGAATCGAGGACACTAGTTCACGTGATCCTGGGCGCTTGTTCATTGCGCAGGTTTTCACGATTCAAACTCTGGATAGCAACTGTCCATGGTGGCCCCCGGCTTTTAAAATTCCTGCAGCTTTTCCATTCAAGCCACAACACATGGCCGCCGCCATGTTCATTGGGGTCAGGTGACTTTATCGCTAGATTCACTGAGAGTTAGATCACACGACCAAGCTCTCTCATTCCTATGTATGTCCTGCCTTTCCTCTCCCCCTCCTCGGTGTTCACTGAAATCCTCGTTAACTCTGATTGCAGGTGTTTTGCATAGTGACACGCTTCTGATAGGGCCCATCAGAAGCATGCAGTTTGCCTAATTCCTGTTCAATCTTTCTATGTATAATGATTGTTCATTTCATCTCATTTCAGACTACAAAATCATAAGTCTCATATTTTAAACTGGTATGTACTTTTAAGCTGTTTTCTACCATTGTCAGTTCTGCCACTGGTCTTAATGTTACAAACAGTTTTTTTCTTTCTGTCTGTCTTTTTACAAATGTGGATCTTACCTGTTAAGAATCAGTACAGTCAAACTCAGATCCAACCTTCCAGACAGATTCTATACTGCAGCTATACTTTATAATCAGCCCTCAACTGCTCAGAGATCTGGGGAATGCGATATTTAAATGTTTAATTATTTAAAAAAAACTTTTCATAACAAAAAGAGACAGGTTGGCTCCTAGCAAGCACTCTGTTTCCTCCGAGAAGACAAAAGACAAATGGTCACAGACCAGCGTCCATCTGCAGTTTGCTTCGACTGCCAAGCGCTGACCATTGGGCAAAAACTGCCTTTCACCTGAACTGAAGACCTCCAAACGTGGACAGGATCACTGGAATCGACAGCCTAGCTGCCCAGGCCAAGGTAAGCCTGTCTTCCTAAAGATTTCTTAGCCAGCTGCCCAGGTCAAGGTAAGCCTGTCTTCCTAAAGATTTCTTAGCCCACAGGGTCTTCTATAGCCTGACAGGCTCTGCACTAAACAACAAAGGTCAAATACAACCTTCAGCAGCCGTGGAGGACCCAAAAGAGTAGCTCTGAATGCCAACCAAGTAAGTTCTCTGTCATTTTTTAATCAGTAACTCAAGTAAAATCTTATCCTTCTCAAAGATCTCTGATAGTTTGATAGCTAAGAGGTTTTGCCAGGTTCCCTCACCAAATAAAAAATACTTTTCATTACACAAAAGTAAGTCATTGTCCATTATATGTCTAAAATTTCTATTTTTACAAACCCAAGGAGTTCTTGATACAATGTATATGTCTAAAACTTCTATTTTTCTTATGAGTTCCAGGGAGCCCAATTAAAGAACCCATCACAAACAGGTCAGATACATAACCCCTCAATTCCCTGGTCCTAAATTTTTTTTTCTCAATTTAACTTTGTCCTCTGTTCTGCCAACACCCTAACCAGGTACAAGGGACACCAGATATTTCCATGTCACAGACATCTGTCGGGAACAGAGACCAGCTATGCCCGGATGTGAACAGCACCCAGCCTTTTCTCGGATCTCCCCCACCCCCCAAAGATGACGCCCAAAAATCAGCCGGAAGCACTCTTGAGAATTCGCCACCCCAATTCCTTCAAACTGTAATGTCTAACCTTCTACTTTTTATTATAAAAAGGATCCGGGAATGTTATTCCTTTGTGGTGCCTTTAAGGACTAACCACGCCCACTCCCCAGCCACTTCTGATCTCCCTCGTCTCCATCTTCCCTCTCTCTGTCCCTCGTCTCTTGGTTTGTATACACGTGTTTCTGTCTTTCCCTATGTTTCTCTTTATGTCTCTCTGTTTTTCTCTTCTTTAAGTAATAAATATTTCCCTCTTCTCTAAGTAATAAATGTTTAGCTTTATGTATAGTCTTATGTCCATTTACTCTGCCGTCCACTGCATCCAGCCGCCTGACTGCCGCTTGCCCGGGGACCCTGCAGTGCTCTGGCGGCAGCCTCTGCCTGGCTTGCAGGCCACTCGGGGCATCCCACCATCATATCTTTTTAAAGAACAATAGATGCTTGTGTTATTATGGGTGTTGTTGGCTTCCTTGGTTTGTGATTTTCCTTCTAGTATTTTCTGTAAGGCTGGATTTGTGGCTATGTATTGTTTAAATCTGTTTTTGTCCTGGAGTATCCTGTTTTATCCATTGATGGTGAATGCAAGCTTTGCTGGGTATAATAGTCTGGGCTTGCATTCTTGGTCTCTTAGTTTCTGCAGCACATCTATCCAAGACCTTCTGTCTTTCATGGTTTCCATAGAGAAGTCAGGTGTAATTCTGATAGGTTTCCCTTTATATGTTACTTGACCTTTTCCCCTTAATATTTGTTCTTTATTCTGTATGTTTTGTGCTTTGATTATTATATGGTGAGAGGATTTTTTTTTGATCCAGTCTATTTGGTGTTCTATATGCTTCTTATACCTTTATAGGAATATCCTTCTTTAGGTTGGGAAAGTTTGCTTCAATAATTTTGGTGAACATATTGTCTGGGCCTTTGACCTGTAAATCTTCTCCTTCTACATCTATTATTCTTAGGTTTGGTTTTTCCACAGTGTCGCAGATTTCCTGGATGTTTTGAGTTAAGAATTTGTTGGATTTGTTTTGTTCTTTGATCAGTGTGTTTATTTTCTCTATAATATCTTCAGTGTCTGAGATTCTTCCGTCTATCTCTTGTATTCTGTTGGTAATACTTGTCTCTGCAGTTCCTATTCATTTACCCAGATTTTCCATATCCATCCTTCCCTCAGTTTGAGTTTTCTTCATTACCTCCATTTCATTTTTCAAGTCTTGAACTGTTTCCCTTGCCTGTTTGATTGCTTTTTCTTGTTTTTCTTGGGTATCTTTGAGAGTTTTATTCATTTCATCTACTTTTTTGTTTGTTATCTTTATTTCTTTATGTGAGATTTCCACCTCCTGTATAAGTTCCTCTATTATTTTCATGTAGTTCTGTTTAAAGTCGATTTCTTCTATTTCTTCTGAGGTGTTCAATTCTTCTTGTTTCGTGATCCCTTGATTCTGGTGATGTCATGTTGCCTTTCAGGTTGTTGGAGGAATTCTTGCTTTGGTGCCTGCCCACGTCTTCCTTCACATGGAGCCAGGAGATTCTTAGTGTCTTGGTCCAGTCTTTGCTGTGACTGACTCTCTGGGTGAATCTCTTCAGTGCAGAAGCAGGAACTGTTCCTGTCTGGATGGAACTCCTCAGCACAGACACAGGGTCTCCTGGTAGTCCAAGGACACCACAGACAAAGGGCAATCATGGGGGCAGGGTAGGGTGGGTCGAGTGGAACACAGAAGACCCTGCAGCAGGAGCTGGGGGTGGTGGTGGCTGTGCTGTCTTACAGGACAGTCCCCCAGGGATAGCACACACTCACCTCTCTGGATGGAACTCCTCAGCACTGAAACAGGGATAGCTGGTAGTCCAAGGACACCGAAGACAAAAGGGCAATCATGGGGGCAGCACAGGGCAGGGTCAAGTGAAACACAGAAGACTTTGAGGCAGGAGCTGGTGGGGAGGGGGGCTGTGCTCTCTTCCAGGACAGAACTACTCAGAACAGATGAGGTCTCCTGGTAGTCCAAGGACACCAGAGACAAAAGGGCAATCCTCATCACTCTATTTTTAAAGACAGGGTTTCATCATATAATCCTGATGCCCTGAAGCTCACAGTGATCCTATTGTTGCATATGCCTCTACTCCTCTCTGCCTCTGCCTCCTGAGTACAGGAATTACAAGCAAACACCACAACCCATGCCTTTGCAAAATCTTTCAAAGGAGCAATTAAATGTTGGGCATGGCAGCAAAAGTCTGCAGGAAGACGAAGTTAGATGCTAGCCTGGACACAGTATATTGATTTCCCTTCCCACCTCCCAAAGCAAGATTTTTTTTTAAAAAAAAACATTTGAAAAAACAATCTTTATATCTTCCTACAGATAATAATTGGTGTAAGTCAGCTGATAGCTGATGTTGTGCTAAGTGGAGGATCAAGATTTCAGGAGTCTTTATTCATTATCAATAATTTTACAAACAGCGA
Source organism: Myodes glareolus (assembly GCF_982192425.1). Classification (NCBI taxonomy): domain Eukaryota; kingdom Metazoa; phylum Chordata; class Mammalia; order Rodentia; family Cricetidae; genus Myodes; species Myodes glareolus. The sequence goes on from NC_142053.1 coordinate 124,163,592, forward strand.
CAGACCTATGAAGGTATGGAGTAAACTGAAGCCACTTTGGCCAGGATTTTGAGTCACTGGTAGAATGTGTGCTTACCTTGTATGGTGAATGTCCTGGGTTTGATCCCCAACACCAAAATAATGAATAAGAACCCCTTTAACTAACAAAGGGAGTTTATACCATGGAACCGTCATGGAATTCACAGTTAATGTGGAAGGTATAGGATGTGAGCTTTGTGAGATGCTGGCTTTTACATGCCACCAGCTTTCTAGCAGTTATATTCAGCATTAACTGAGTAGATTAAACAAATGAGCATCTGGTAGTAATCGAATCTGTGTCATTTTCTCTGCTAGACATCTAAACTTACTCAGAAGATACAAGTATTTCTCTTTCTTAACAATTGTTACCATTTGTAATACTGGCTAAATAAATTCTGTGATTGAAATGTAAAAAAAAAAATCTCAGAATAGCTAACAGATCCACTGACAGCAGAGGAGAAATGGCACAAAAGGGTTTCATTGTTTGTCAGTTCTATGACTTTTGAAAGTTATGGTAACTGATTGTGTGGCTTGTTGGAACAATCCAAAGCTGGCATTCTTCAGCACCAGTTCATCAGAATCATACCGAAGATTCTTACCACCATGGCTCTTTCACAAATGCCTAAAAACTAGAGCAGTGTAAAAGCGCATCTCTTGTTGGGTTGCCTGGAGGACAGGTCCTGATATCCTCCCAGGGAGATAAATTGTCCTCATTCTTGGGAAAAGTTATATTCTAGTATATTTGACAATATTATATAAAATCTGAAAAAAAATTGAAAGCTCTCAGTCACAACATACTTGATGCTTGGGATGTGTGGAATCTGTGTACCAAAACCCCATTCCCATAGGAATGCTGCTTACAGGGAGGACAACATGGAGCTGTGTCAGCTGCTCACAGGCTGGGAAAGTTTGCTTTTCAAGCATCGAAGCTGGTTTCCCAGGGGATCAGTATACAGTCCAACTAATCCCGTGAGCACAGAAGCAATGTATACTATTTCAGCTATTCTACTCACGCTCCAATAATTCATGCCCCTCCCAGTTGTGACCATGCTCAATGCCATATTAGACAGGTAGCTAGTGACGTTTTCCAATTGAATAGGGCTGATGCTAGTTCTCCTTGAGGAGAACTATCTCCTTTGCTTTCCCTTGATTCATTTGTGAATGACTTAGTTGCATCTGCTAAGGCCACCATTACCGACAAACCCTGGTAAATTAAGGTAAGCCTTTCCTTCAGGAAGGAGAGTTTCTGTTAATAAGCAGAAAGGGCTAAGATGCATGTGTATTAATTATTGTACTAATTATTTTTAAAGCAGACATTTGTTAAAGCAGACAGAAAGGCAGAACCATATATTAAAATCATATTAAGTTCCATCCCTGTCTTGAGGTCAGAAACTCTTTCAGAGTTGAATCTCTCTGGAATGTGATGTAACTCACAACCTCTCATTTGTGGAAATGGAAAATTGACAGCAAGGTTTTCACTGAGGTGTGCATTATAGTCGGTGGGCAAGATGGGCACACTTAGAAGTACAGAAAAATGCCTGTAAAGCACTAGTTCTGGAGCCAGATCACCTGGATAGAAGTTCTGTCTCCATGACTTACCAACCAGGACACATTGACTGAAACTCTCAACTGCTCTGTGCCTCGGTTTTCCATTGGTAGAAGTGCATGGAAAGACTACTTAATACATAGAATTCTTGTAGAAATTAAAACATATAATGTATCCATCTTAGTACCTGGTACCGATGTGCTCTCAATAACTGTCAGTTACTGTTATAAGTAAACCATAAACATCTAGCATATACTTTGGAGCAGCCAGCATCTAAAGTCAGAGAGTGTGGCTCCAAAGGTCATGTTTTTATTGTGCTTTAAATATAATGCCCTTAAGTTCAAAAGCTTTTGAAGCCTAGCTGGTTACATATTTTTTTAAAATAACTAATTAAAGCCCCTTTAGACTTGCCACATCCAATGCAGTACCATGAACAGTTAACAAGGAATAGAAACCATAGTATGTTCCCCAGGACTGGATGATCACGCTTAGACCTTATTGATAAGGCTGCTAAACATAGGGGTCTTGTTTTGTTTTATTTTGAAATTAGGCAACTGCTTTTCCTACAGAAGTCAAAGATTTGACCAAGAGGATCAGAACTGTTCTTATGGCCACTGCCCAAATGAAGGAACATGAGAAAGACTTGGAAATTCTGATTGACCTCCAGTATGGCATAGCTAAATCTTATGCCAGCATACCAGAGCTGAGAAAAACCTGTCTCGACAGCATGGCCAAAATTCATATAAAAAAATGGAGATTTTTCTGAGGTGACTACTTAAAATCGTGTTCCCCTGGGACCCCTCAAACTCCTTTGAACACGCTCTGACACTTCTTTGTCATCTGTTTCCAGGTTGCAATGTGCTATGTCCATGTCGCGGTTCTCGTTGCAGAATTTTTTCACTGAAAGAGTAAGACCTTCCTGTTTTGAGATGGGAGAACTCTCAACTGGCAAAATAATTTTTATCTTTGCAGCTTCCAATTGTGAATGGACTAGAATGGGGCTTTTTGAAATATGTTTACCTTCAGCCTCATTCAGTCCTGAACAGACTTTGTTATAAAAGAAAGCTGGATTGCTCATTTTTGGCTTCGGTTTCTGTAGGAGGTTACAAGAATAAGTTAAATAGTACATGGCTGGGCCTGATGCCCAGTGTTTATTTCCCAAGACTATCTCCCTGGATGACTGCCACAAATGAAATTCTTCTTAGCGCTCACGAGAAGCTCTGCTTAATACAGGCAGATCACTTCGTTCCCCTCCGCATCTTTCACCAACAGCTGTCCCTGGACTAGGTATCTATACTCATTTTTATGCAGTGACACCTAATGGGCGTCAGGCCCTCGGAGAACATCAATGGCTCTGCATTCCTCATTCAAGATTTCCAATTCTGGGATCAGCCTCCGTGCTTCTTTGTCCCAGATAATATTGCTGCTTGTTGATGGGGAAGCTCAGCCAATCACTTCTGGCTTGGGTGTGGCCACCTGGAGCCAGGTAGATAATTTGGTGGAGATAGGAGCACACGCTCTCTGGACGCTGTCCTCGCCTGGCCTGTTTGGACTTCAAATCTTCTCTGGTCACGTGAGTTTCCCCGTTTTCAATTATTAAATTATATCTGTTGTTTTGAGCAGTTCTGGTTATTTCAGCGTACTTATCGAATACGCTGTCACTTACACTTGGCGTCCGAATGCAGCCGCCTTGGCTTCGGACCCGAGCACTTCCAGGCATGTGTGCCCTGTGCCCGCGACCGTGCTGCAGGCTTTGGGTTCAGTCACAGCTGCCACTCTGCTAGAGCAAAAAACTATTGAGCAGCCATTCGCGTGCTCCATGCACGTCCGCTGCAGACGTGGGCTGCTCCCCTGGGCTTCTCTGGGCTCGCTCCTGGCAGCTGCGGGCTCCGGACCAGAGTACCTCCAGGTTCGTGCGCCTAGTGGCTGCGCTGCTCTGCAGGCTTTGGGTCCAGCTACAGCTGCCACTCTGCCGAAGTGAGAAACTTCTGAGCAGCAGAAACGCATAAACAGACCACACGCTCTGTGATTTTTAACTTCTTGATTTGAGTATATTTTTCAAATTTTTTTTTCCTCTTTCATTCTGACATCTAATATCAAGTACGTGGATACAGGTGCACACGCCACCTACTGGCAGGCAACTCTTATTGCACCTACTCTTGCTGATTTGATTAAACCACAGGTAAGATTTGTTTATTTTTTTATTTTATTATTAAAAAATTTCCACCTCCTCCCTACCTCTCACTTCCCTCCCCCTCCCTCCCTCCCCTCATCTCCAGTCCAAAGTGCAGTCAGGGTTCCCAGCCCTGTGGGAAGTCTAAGGTCCTCCCCACTCCATCCAGGTCCAGGAAGGTGGGCAACCAAACAGACTAGGCTCCCACAAAGCCAGTACATTCAGTAGGATCAAAACCCAGTGCCATTGTCCTTGGCTTCTCAGTCAGCCCTCATTGTCCACCACATTCAGAGAGTCCTGTTTGATCCCATATGTTTTCAGTCCCAGTCCAGCTGACCTTGGTGAGCTCCCATTAGCTCAGCCCCACCGTCTCAGTGGGTAGCCGCACTCCTCGTCTCGTGATCCTGACTTCCTTGCTCATGTTCTCCCTCCTTCTGCTCTTCATTTGGACCTAGGGAGCTTAGTCCAGAGCTCCAATGTGGGTCTCTGTCTCTATCTCCATCCATCATCAGATGAAGCTTCTATGGTGATATGCAAGATATTCATCAGTGTGGCTATAGGATAGGGCCACTTCAGGCTCCCTCTCCTCAGCTGCCCAAGGAACTAGCTGGGGACATCACCTAGGAACCCCTCTGGAATCAAGTTTCTTGCCAATCCTAAAATGGCTCCCTTAATTAAGATATCTTCCCTGATCCCATATCCACCCTTCCTCCTAACCATCCCATTCCCCCAGGGTCTCCCCATCCTCCCCTCCTCACTTTTCTCTCCCCATGTTACCTTACCCCCACCCTACCCCCAACCCCAAGATCCCAATTTTTGCCTGGCAATCTAGTCTACTTGCAATATCCACGAGGATAACTATATGTTTTTCTTTGGGTCCACCTTCTTATTTAGCTTCTCTAGGATCACGAATTATAGGCTCACTGACCTTTATTTATGGCTAGAATCTACTTATCAGTGAGTACATACCATATTCATCCTTTTGGGTCTGGGTTACCTCACTAAGAATAGTGTTTTCTATTTCATCAATTTGCATGCAAAATTCAAGATGTCATTGTTTTTTTACCGCGGAGTAGTACTCTAATGTGTATATATTCCACACTTTCTTTACCCAGTCTTCCACTGAAGGGCATCTAGGTTGTTTCCAGGTTCTGGCTATTAAAAATAATGTTGCTATGAACATAGTTGAACAAATGCTTTTGTAGTATGATTGGGCATCTCTTGGGTATATACCCAAGAGTGGTATTGCTGGATCCTGGGGTAGGTTGATCCCAAATTTCCTGAGAAATCGCCACACTGATTTGCAAAGTGGCTACACAAGTTTGCGTTCCCACCAGCAATGGATGAGTGTTCCCATTACTCTACATCATCTCCAGCAAAGGCTATCATTGGTGTTTTTTATTTTAGCCATTCTGAAAAGTGTTAGATGGTATCTCAGAGTTGTTTTGATTTGCATTTCCCTGATCACTAAGGAGGTTGAGCATGACCTTAAGTGTCTCTTGGCCATTTGAACTTCTTTAGTTGAGAATTCTCTGTTCAGTTCAGTGCCCCATTTTTAATTGGGTTAATTAGCATTTTAAAGTCTAGTTTCTAGAGTTCTTTATATATTTTGGAGATCAGACCTTTGTCTGTTGCGGGGTTGGCGAAGATCTTCTCCCAGTCAGTAGGTAGCCTTTTTGTCTTAATGAGAGTGTCCTTTGCTTTACAGAAGCTTCTCAGTTTTAGGAGGTCCCATTTATTCAATGTTGCCCTTAATGTCTGTGCTGCTGGGGTTATACGTAGGAAGTGGTCTCCTGTGCCCATGTGTTGTAGAGTACTTCCCACTTTCTCTTCTATCAGGTTCAGTGTGTTCAGATTGATATTGAGCTCTTTAATCCATTTGGACTTGAGTTTTGTGCATGGTGATAGATATGGATCTATTTTCACTCTTCTACAGGTTGACATCCAGTTATGCCAACACCATTTGTTGAAGATGGTTTCTTTCTTCCATTGTATACTTTTAGCTCCCTTGTCGAAAATCAGGTGTTCATAGGTTTGTGGGTTAATATCTGGGTCTTCTATTTGATTCCATAGGTCAATTTCTTGTTTTTATGCCAATACCAAGCTGTTTTCAATACTGTAGCTCTGTAATAGAGTTTGAAGTCAGGGATGGTAATGCCTCCGGAAGTACTTTTATTGTATAGGATTGTTTTGGCTATCTTGGGTTTTTTGTTTTCCATATAAAGTTGATTATTGTTCTCTCAAAGTCTGTGAAGAATTTTGTTGGGATTTTGATGGGGATTGCATTGAATATATAGATTCCTTTGGTAAAATTGCCATTTTTACTATGTTGATCCTCCCAATCCAAGAGCAAGGGAGATCCTTCCAATTTCTGGTATCCTCTTCAATTTCTTTCTTCAAAGATTTAAAGTTCTTGTCAAATAGGTCTTTTACTTTCTTGGTTAGAGAAACCCCAAGATCTTTTATGCTATTTGTGGCTATTATGAAAGGTGATGTTTCTCTGATTTCCCTCTCTGTATCTTTGTTCTTTGTGTATAGGAGGGTAACTGATGTTTTGGAGTTGATCTTGTATCCTGCGACATTACTAAAGGTGTTTATCAGCTGTAGGAGTTCTTTGGAAGAGTTCTTAGGGTCGCTTATGTACACTATCATATCATCTGCAAATAGCGAAAGTTTAATTTCTTCCTTTCCAATTCGAATCCCCTTGATCCCTTTATGTTGTCTTATTGCTATTGCTAGAACTTCAAGCACTATATTGAAGAAGTATGGAGAGAGTGGACAGCCTTGTCGTGCTCCTGATTTTAGTGGAATGGTTTTGAGTTTCTTTCCATTCAATTTGATATTAGCTATCGGCTTGCTGTAAATAGCTTTAATTATATTTAGGTATGAACCTTGTATCCCTAATCTCTCCAACACCTTTATCATAAATGGGTGTTGAATTTGTCAAATGCTTTTTCAGCATCTAATGAAATGATCATATTTTTTCCTTCAGTCTATTTATTTGATGGATTATGTTGATTGATTATCGTATGTTGTACCAGCCCTGCCTTGCTGGGATGAAGCCTACTTGATCATAATGTATAATTTTTTGATGTATTCTACGATTCTGTTTGCCAGTATTTTATTGAGAATTTTTGCATCATTGTTAATGAGTGGGATTGGTCTGTAATTCTCTTTCTTGGTTAAGTCATTGTGTGGTTTGGGTATCAGGGTGACTGTACCTTCATAAAATGAGTTTGGCAATGACTCTTCTGTTTCTATTTTGTGAAACACATTAAGAAGTATCGGTATTAGCTCCTCTTGGAAGTTCTGCTAGAATTCTGCATTGAAATCATCTGGTCCTGGCATTTTGTTGGTAGGGAGTTTTTTGATGACAGCTTCTAATTCCTCACGATTTACAGGTCTGTTTAAACTGTTCACCTGTTCTTAATTTAATTTTAGTGTATGGTATTTATCTTAAAAAGTATCCATTTCTTCCACATTTTCCAATTTTGTGGCAAACAAGCTTTTGTAGTAAGATCTAATTATTCTCTGAATTTTCTCTGTGTCTGTGGTTTTGTCCCCTTTTTCATTTCTGATCTTATTAATTTGAGTGTTTTCTCTCTGCCATTTAATTAGTTTGGATATGGGTTTGTCAATCTTGTTGATTTTCTCCAGGAATCAGCTTTTGGTTTCATTGATTCTTTGGATTGTTTTCTGTTTCAATTTTGTTGATTTCAGCCCTCAGCTTGTTTATTTCCAGTCTTCTACTCCTCCTGGATGAGTCTGTTTCTTTTTTTTTTCTAGACCTTTCAGGTGTGCTGTTAAGTCTCTAATGTGTGCTTTCTCCATTTCCTTTATGTGCGCACTTAGTGCGCATGTAAAGCATTGCTTTATGAAAGCATTGCTTTCGTAGTGTCCCATAGGTTTGTGTATGTTGTGTCTTTATTTTTGCTGAATTCAAGGACGACTTTAATTTCTCTCTTTATTTCTTCCTTGACCCAGGGGTGGTTCAGTGGTTGACTGCTCAGTTTCCATGGGTCTGTAGGCTTTCTGGGGTTAGAATTGTTGTTTAATTCTAGGTTTATTCCTTTGTGATTTGATAGTACACAGGTTGTTACTACAATTTCTTTGTATCTATTGATGTTTGCTTTGTAACCAATTATGTGATCAATTTTTTAGAAAGTTCCATGTGATGCTGAGAAGGTGTATTCTTCTCTGTTTTGGTGGAATCTTCTATAAATGTCTGTTAGGTCCATTTGGTTCATAACATCTGATAGTTCTCTTATTTCTCTGTTAAGTTTCTGTCTGGTTGACCTATCCATTGGTGAGAGTGGAGTGTTGAAATCTCCTACTATTGTAGTGTCTGGGTTGATGTATTCTTTGAGTTCTAGTAGTGTTTCTTTTACATAAGTGGGTGCTTTTATATTAGGGACATAGATATTCAGGATAGAGACTTCCTCCTGATGAATTGTTCCTATTATGAGTATAAAGTGTCCATCTCCATCTCTTCTGATTGATTTTAGTTTGAAGTTGATTTTGCAGATATTTGTATAGCTACACCTGCTTGTTTCTTAGGTCCATTTGATTGAAAAACCTTTTCCCAACCTTTTACTATGAGTAGATGTCTGTCTTTGTGGTTGAAGTGTGTTTCTTGTAAACAGCAGAATGTTGGATCCTGGTTTTGCATCCAATCTCTTAACCTGTGCCTTTTTATAGTTGAATTGAGTCCATTGATATTAAGTGATATTAATGACCAGTGATTGTTGATTCTGGTTATTTTTCCTGGTGCTAGTGTTTGTGTGTTTCCCTTCTTTGAGTTGTGCTGGTTGAGGGTTGTCAGATGCTTGTGTTATTATGGGTGTTGTTGGTTTCCTTTGTTTGTGATTTTTTTTCTTGTATTTTCTGTAAGGCTGGATTTGTGAATAAATATTGTTTAAATCTGTTTTTCCCCCCTTGGAATATCTTGTTTTCTCCATCGATGGTGAATGCAAGCTTTGCTGGATATAGTTGTCTGTACTTGCATCCATGGGCTCTTAGTGTCTGCAGTACATCTATCCAAGACCTTCTGTCTTTCATGGTTTCCATTGAGAAGTCAGGTGTAATTCTGATAGGTTTCCCTTTATATGTTACTTGACCTTTTTCCCTTGCAGCTCTTAATATTTGTTCTTTATTCTGTATGTTTTGTGCTTTGATTATTATATGGCGAGGGGAGGGTTTTTTTTGATCCAGTCTATTTGTTGTTCAGTATGCTTCTTGTACCTTCATAGGAATATCCTTCTTTAGTTTGGCAAAGTTTCCTTCTATAATTTTGGTGAGTATATTTTCTTGCCCTTTGAGTTATAACTCTTCTCCTTCTTCTACCCCTATTATTCCTAGGTTTGGTCTTTCCATGGTGTCCCAGATTTCCTGGATGTTTTGTGTTAAGATTTTTTTATTTGTTTTGTTCTTTCATTGGTGAGCTTATTTCCTTTGTAGTATCTTCAGTGTCTGAGATTCTTTCTTCTATCTCTTGTATTCTGTTGGTAATACTTGTCTCTGAAGTTCCTGTTTTTTTACCCAGAGTTTTCATATCCAGCCTTCCCTTGCTTTGTGTTTACTTCATTACCCCCATTTCATTTTTCATGTCTTGAACTGTTTCCCTTACCTGTTTGATTGCTTTTTCTTGTTTTTCTTGGGTATCTTTGAGAGATTTATCGATTTCCTCTACCTTTTTGTTTGTCATCTGTATTTCTTTATTGCAGTTTTTTTACCTCCTGTTTAAGGTCCTCTAATATTTTCATAATGTTCCATTTAAAGTTGATTTTTTTCTATTTCTTCTAGAGTAAGGTGTTCAGTTCTTATTGTTTCGTGATCCCTGAATTCCGGTGATGTCATGTTGCCTTTCAGGTTGTTGGAGGAATTCTTGCATTGACACCTGCCCATCTCTTCCTTCAAAAGTAGCCTGGAGAATCTTGGTGTCTTGGTCCAGTTTGCTGTGACTGACTCTCTGGGTGGATCTCCTCAGTGCAGGAGCAGGGACTGTTCCTGTCTGGATGGAAATCTTCAGCACAGACACAGGGTCTCCTGGTAGTCCAAGGATACTGCAGACAAAAGGGTGAATGTGGGGGCAGGGCAGTGTCGAGTGAAACACAAAAGACCCTGCAGCACAAGCTGAAGGTACCCTGCACTCCCTTGCGGGGACCTTCCGGCCTGCCTGTCCTGCAGACACTCACCGCTTTGGGGTAGATAGCCTTAGTGAAGGAGCAGGAACTGTTCCTGGGCCAAGGACCTTGCAGATAATAGGGCAGGCTTGGGGAAGGCAGGGTTCTTGTAACAAAGAAGCCCCTGCAGGAGAAGTTGTGGTAGGGGGGATGTGAGGCAGACTCTTGCGGGACAGTCTGCCCCAGGATAGCACACACTCACCTGTCTGGGTGAAACTCCTCAGCACTGAAACAGCGATACCTGGTATTCCAAGGATACCTCAGAAACAAGGGCGGATGTGGGGGCAGGGCAGGATCGAGTGGAACACAGGAGCCCTTGTAGCAGGAGCTGGGGTAGGTGGGCTGTGCTCTCTTCCAGGACAGTCTGCCCCGGAATAGTACACACTCACCTGTCTGGATGAAACTCCTCAGCACTAAAACCTTGTTTACCTTTCTAATAGTCTTTGTATGAAGGAGAAGATGGAAAAGAATACATCTATAAAGAACCCAAGCTCACAGGCCTTTCAGATTTTTCCTTGAGACTTGTGAAACCTTATGGTGAAAAATTTGGTACTGAAAATGTCAAAATAATTCAAGATTCAGAGAAGGTAACCTGTGCCATGCATTTGGAAATCGTTGTCCATTTATTTCAGGCCCAGTGTGTTGCTCCTGATATATGGGATAGAGACATGGAAGTAGAATCTCTCAGATAATGACAGAAAGAATGGAGGCTTTGAAGTCAGGGAGGCCAGGGCTCAAATCTCCGTTCTCTGTTAAAGGTGTGTTTAATTTTTGTCAATAGTACCTTTCTCATAAGGTTGTTATACACATTAAATGAGTTTCTATGTAGAAAGTGACTAAACAGTTACATTAAAAACATTCATTAATCATAATAGAAGAGACGGATTTTAATACAGTTCGACTGCTGAACATTCAGCTCTACAGCATGGTTCTTGTTAGGAGCCGCCAGGATGTCGCCTTGGCGAGATAGTGCCAGCGGTCCTACAGCCTGGAGGTATACAAATCCTTTGATGCTGCCGCGCAGGCCAGAGTGCTTGGGGCCTTGTTTTGCATTTCAGAGCCTTGGTCCTGTGGCCTTGGGCCCTAGCAGAATGGCATCAACCAATCAGCATTCGAGCCTCTTACCCTAGAAAAGCGGCTGCCTTTGGGTTTTTCGCTCTCTCTCGTCATCCCTTTTCCCCATTCCCCTTTTCAATCAAGTGGCTCCAATAAATTGTGATTGAGAAGGATTCTTGATTTTGTGATCGTTCCTTCTTGCTGGACAAGGAGTGCGTGTCGCATTTTGGTGCCGAAACCCGGGACACCAGAATTGAACAAGCCAAGGAGGGAGCAGAATTCAGAACTCAATGCAAGGAGCGGTGACTGATGTCAAGAAATCCTCCAGATGTATGCTGATTGCTAAGGCTGGTCCAGAGTGGTAATGTTTACATTCATTCCTCTCTGCTGCTTTGGGTTGCTCTGCGATTAACCAGGTGGTGAGTGCCTTTGCTGCTGCGACTGCAGCTCTAGTCAAAAGTAAAACTAAGTTTGCAGTAAATCAAGCGGCATTTTTCTAAAAAGACTTCCTTGTAAGTAAAAAGGAGGTTTTTTCTTTAGCCCAGGGGGTAAGTGCGCACCATGGGCAATTCTTATGGAGCCACCTCAAACCCCAGGGAGATTTATCGCTCAATCCAGACACTTTTGCGACAGAGTGATTTAAAGATCTCTTCCAGCATTGTCACTACGATCGTAAAAGACATTGTTGATGTCTCACCTTGGTTTGCAGCTTCAGGTGATCTAACTTTGCTATCTTTGAATAGGCTAGGCAGGGATTTGGAGCAAGCAGAAGAAAAGATTGGAAGGGGCACACTTCCTTTTTGGAGGTTGGTGCGGGACTGCTTGAAGGAAGAACGTAATATAGAGATATTAAAACAGGGTCGCAAGGCTTTACAGAAACATCAGGACATCTTTTCAGAATCAGATCAGAAGGAGGAACAAGAGTGTAGGCCTAGAAAGAAAAAGGAAAAATTAAAAGATAAGGATCCAGAAATAGAAAAAGGAGAAAAGGGGAAGAGAAGCCCCATAACTTTAGTAGTGAAAGAATTTGTAGATCTAGATTTATCAGAGGAGGAAGAGCAACTAGAGGAAGTGGCTGCTAAATCTGAGAAAGAGCAGCGAGGTATCCAGAGGCGGGGCGATGATGATGTGTTTACTACAAAGGGCAGAAGAGACGAGGTGCCAGTAGCTTCTGCCCCTCCCCCATCTGCCCCTCCACCCATGTACCAGCAGGTAGCTACAGAAGGCCACACCTTCATAGGAAGGCAAACATGGTCGCAATTGGCTGCTGCCTTTCCTATTGTTGAAGAGCCACAGAATCATAATAGGTGGTATGAACCAGTCTCATACAGACAGCTTAAGGATCTGGTTGAAGCTATGAAAAATTATGAAGCAAATGCCAATTATACAACCGCATTATTGAGGAGGATTGCTACAGTAGCGCTGAATCCTACAGACTGGCAGGAGATTGCAAGGGCAGCTCTTCCAGCAGGGCAGTTCCTGGACTTTAAATCTATAGCCCAGGACAAGGCTCAGACCCAAGAGTGCATTAACATACAAGGCGGCCACCCAGAGTGGACGGCTGATATGCTTCTTGGACAGGGGGCATTTGCTGGATATCAGAATAATTATCCTTGGGAGGTATACTGTTTCTTTTCAATTCCCGTGTGCCCTCAGGACCGGGAAAGGTTTGCGTTTACTCTTCCATCTGTTAACAATGAGCAACCCAATGCTCGGTTTCAATGGAAAACTTTGCCCCAGGGAATGGCCAATAGTGCATTAATGTGTCAGTTATATGTAGATGCAGCATTGAGTCCTGTTAGGAGACAATTTCCTACTGTGAAAATTGTCCACTACATGGATGATTTATTGTTATCTGCCCTTCATCAGGAAACCCTGAAGGAAGTTTTCCAAAAGGTTACATCCCTTTTGGAGGAGCAAGGACTCCACATAGCCTCAAATAAAGTACAAATATCTTCCATGGTGAAATTTTTAGGGACTATAATCACCCCTGAAAGCATCAGGCCTCAGAAAGTGCTTATTCACACCCATCACCTTAAAACTCTTAATGATTTCCAGCAGTTGCTGGGAAATATAAATTGGATTAGAGGATATTTAAATATACCTCGATCTGAGTTCTTGCCTTTATTTTCCATCTTAGAGGACAATCCTGATATCTGTTCACCTAGAGCCATGACCCTGGCTGCAATGCAGGCCCTTAAGAGGGTAGAATCTGCTATTACTACAGCTCAATTACAGCGGGTGAATCCATCCTTACCAATCTTGCTATGCATTCTCAAAACAAAGAATTATCCCACTGGAGTGCTATGGCAAGATGGGCCCCTCTGGTGGATGCATGGAAACTCCATAGGAGCAAGATCTGTTCAATATTATCCAGAATTGGTGACTGGCCAAGCATTAATGGGAATAAAGCTTTGCTTAGCCCACTTTGCGAGAATGCCTGACAAGTTGATAATTCCCTATACGAGGGAACAGGTAGAAGTTTTGACAGCCACAGTAGATGGCTGGGCTATCCTGCTTTGTGCATTCCCTAATGTTATTGACAATCATGTGCCAAGGCACCCCTTAATAAATTTTGTGGAGAAAAATTTGGTGTATTTTCCCAGGATTACCTCGTCCCACCCATTAGAAGGAGCCTTAACTATCTATACAGATGGCTCAAAGACTGGAAAAGGGGCTTTGGTGGTAGGAAATGCTAAACCTGTGGTCTTTCAATTTCGGCCTGATTCCCCCCAAGTCACTGAGTGCTTGGTGGTTTTGGAGGTGTTTCAGAGATTTCTTGAGCCATTTAATTTAATTTCAGATTCACAATATGTGGTCAATGCTGTGGCCTCTCTTGAGGTTGCAGCCTCAATTCGCAGCTCAAGTACAGTGTCTAATGTTCTTTTGCAAATACAAAAACATATTTTAAAAAGAGAAAATCCCTTTTATGTTGCTCATATTCGAGCCCATTCTCTTTTGCCAGGACCTATGGCAGAGGCCAATGCTCAAGCTGATGGTGCTACTCGAGCACTCGTCCTTGTGACTACAGATTCACTCCAGCTAGCTAGAGATTTCCATCAGCTCTATCATGTTCCAGCGAATACACTTCGCTTAAAGTTTAAGATCTCTAGGGAGAATGCCAGGAGAATAGTAAAAGCCTGTCCCTCCTGCGTGACCATGTTACATCCCCCACATATTGGGGTAAATCCCAGGGGGTTAAAGCCAAAGTCACTCTGGCAAATGGTTGTGACTCACATCTCGGAATTTGGCAGACAAAAGTATGTTCATGTGTCAGTGGACACATGCTCTGGAATAATTCATGCAACCCCACTGGCAAGGGAAAAGGTAACTCATGTAAAAATGCATTGCTTAGAGGCCTGGGCAGCTTGGGGAAAGCCAAGTCGTTTAAAAACTGACAATGGCCCGGCATATGCCTCACAAGGCTTTAAAGCCTTTTGCAAGCAATTACAAGTTGAACATACCACTGGCCTACCATACAACCCTCAAAGCCAGGGTATCGTAGAAAGAGCAAATAGAAATTTAAGGGAAATTTTACAAAAACAGAGAGGGGGGAATAGCTGTATCTGCTTCCCCCAGAGAAAGGATTTCTCTTGCACTCTTTACACTTAATTTTTTAATTCAAAATATTGCTGGAAAAATAGCAGCAGACAGGCATGCCCTGTTTGATAGCTCTACAGAGCAAGATTTGGTCATGTGGAAAGATGTATTGATTAACAAATGGTGTGGACCGGATCCGGTAATTACCAGATCCAGGGGTGCAATTTGCGTTTTCCCTCAGAATCGTGAAGATCCGATCTGGGTGCCAGTGAGACTGACAAGAGAAATAAAGAAGAAAGATGACCCAGTGGATGCTGAGTGTCCTGCTGTGGAAGAATCGTGCGGAGGCAGCAGAGATGACGCCCTGGGCGGTGTCAAGAGCAGCTGTTTCACAGTATTACCTTGAGCAGCACCCTGTGCAGCCTCTTACCTTTAAACAATTTTCTTACTGACTCTATTCTGCCTTTCTCCCTCCTTGGGAATGGGTGGGAACAGAGATATTCCTGGCATGCTGTGTCTAGGTGGAAGTGCTGTATGTCTCTGATTGTGTGTGCCACCTGCTAGCCCAAGTGAGGAGGAACAAGGTCTCTGTGGCATAGGCCTTGGCAGCCTTGGAATGTGTATCCTCACCCCAAGTTTGGCTCTCAGCCTTAAAGAGCTCATAGGCAATTAACCATGCATAGCCTTTGCACCCTCTAGGGACCAGATAGTCCCACTGCACAGAGGAAGGTATGCATAGGCGGAGGGTGTGCAGACACAGCCCTAGCACTCCCAGGGAATTAGTTGTCCCATTGCACGGGAAGGGTGTGTCTTGCTTTTCTTTCCTTTAATCGGTCCACACATCATGAGGTGGGGACCAGATTGGGAAATAGTTTTGCCTTATTGCTCTTAAAAACAAAAAAAGGAGGAGTTGTTAGGAGCTGCCAGGATGTCGCCTTGGCAAGATAGTGCCAGCAGTCCTACAGCCTGGAGGTATACAAATCCTTTGATGCTGCTGCTACTGCTGCACAGGCCAGAGTGCTTGGGGCCTTGTTTTGCATTTCAGAGCCTTGGTCCTGTGGCCTTGGGCCCTAGCGGAATGGCATCAAAAAATCAGCATTCGAGCCTCTCACCCTAGAAAAGCGGCTGCCTTTGGGTTTTTCGCTCTCTCTCGTCATCCCTTTTCCCCATTCCCCTTTTCAATCAAGTGGCTCCAATAAATTGTGATTGAGAAGGATTCTTGATTTTGTGATTGTTCCTTCTTGCTGGACAAGGAGTGCGTGTCGCAGGTTCTTTTTTTTTCCTCTCATACATTACATCCCAATGGCAGTTTCCCTCCCCTCTACCCTTCTCAGTTCTCCCCTCCACCTCCCATCTCCCCAGATCCACTTCTCCCATTTCCCTTCAAAAAAAAAAAAAAAAAAAGAGCAGGTCTCCCAGAGATACCAACTGAACACATAATAAGCTACAATAAGACTAGGGCAGAAACCCTCATTTTAAGTACACCATGATTCTTAGTTGGATTCTTAGTTGGCTACTGTATGGCTAAAATCATCCAGAGACATAGAGGGCTGTTATATTGTGCTAAAATAGGCCTAATTCAATGAGAGTGACCATACTTACATTTTATTGTTGTTATTCTTATTTGGCTTGTGTGCATATATGTTTATATGCACATGTGAGCACATGCATGTGGAAGGTTGAAGTCACTGTTGAATGTCTTCAGTTACTCTCCACCTGAACCTGGAACTCTCTAAATTAGCTGGCTGGCTGGCCAGCAATCCCAGGGATCCTGTTGTCTCTGTCTCCCTGGGACTGGGATTACTGGTGTTTGGTGCCACACCCAGCTTTTTTATATGGTTCTGGTGCTCAAACTCAGGTCCTCATGCCTGGACTTTCAAGGGTTTTACTGCAGCTCCCAACCCCCAATGTTTTGCTTTGGTTTTTGGCTGATCTCAGACTCAACAACTGTGCTCCCACTTTAACTTTCTTAGTGCTGGGATTACAAGCATGGGCTGTGGCTGCATTTCCAGTGAATTTGGTTTCCAGAGAGATATGTTTGGTCTTGCCCCAAATAGTATCCATCCCATAGGCCCTACCATAATGAGGTGTGAAAAATTCTAGCAGGAGAGGCCATTCTGAAGGGAATGTACCGCTGCTTCTAGATAGCCTTTGGGAACTCAGCTAGAATGCCTATGACCTACCAGTTGCCAGGATGAGAGTTCATTGCTGAGGTAGAAGAGAAAGGGCTTCCACTGTGTAGAGTTTGTGGCTACATTTACTCAGCAACTTCCAGCAAAGCACCTGAAATCAAGTAGACAGCATTGATAGAGAAAAAAATCTCACCTTTTCACTTCCTAGACATGCCTGTATCCCCTGGGAATAGTGTTATCTTGAACATAGGCTTAATACCTTTCAAAGTAGATGTGATGAAAGGGTCCAAATGAATATTTGGCAATGCTCTCTACTCCTCCATAAGTTTCCCTAGTTTTTGTGGCTTTTCATTGAATGGATAAGAGGAAATTCCCTGTCCTTGCAGTGACAGAGTCTCACAGTGCATGCCCATGGTGACTACTATAGAAGTGATGGTCGAGCCAGATTCTGGCCCACAGGTGTCTTTCTCTTTCATTCTGCCTCTGGAAACCTAGTCCAATCATGCTGCTGCTGAACCGCTGTCAGGACTCCTCACATCACGCTGCACACGTGGAATACCAGAGGTCGTTCCTAGTTGTATAAAAAAACTACAGTCATCCCTTCATAGCTGGAGATTCTACAGCTGTGGAATCTACCAACCATGTGTCTGACATGTTCAGAAAATACTGCATCTCTACTGCACATGTGCAGACCTTTGGGCTTTGTTGTTTCGTTTTACTTTGTTGTGAGACAAACTCTTACTTTGGTGCTCAGGCTTGTCTGGAATCCACCACTCATCCCAGATAGAAAACCAATGAGAGGCCAAAGTAAGGATGCCACCAAAGTTTAGTTTGTTAAACCAGTGTGTTTGATCAGAGTGATTTATAGGACTATAGGTAAGAGGTTAGTTACTAAACTAGATGTGACTGCAAGATAGCTATATCACCCAAAGGTCACCCTAGCATAAATGACTACTCCCAAAAGGAGGCAGCTCCATGGACTAGAAAGTGTCCCTTTCAGGCAGCTGCTTATCTGTGAATGTCTC
This sequence comes from Myodes glareolus, assembly GCF_982192425.1. NCBI lineage: Eukaryota > Metazoa > Chordata > Mammalia > Rodentia > Cricetidae > Myodes > Myodes glareolus. The sequence continues at coordinate 124,181,264 of NC_142053.1, forward strand.
TCAGCGGCCCTTATGTATGCTGGGCAAAGGACAGACATAGTGAATATGGTCAGTTTCAGGGACCCTACAAGGCTATTGAGTTCCTTATTTCCTAAAGGAAGCTTTCCTGTAAAATGGAGCATTTTATATCCTGGAATATTGTGTCTCTTGATGAGCCACCTTGAAAAATGGATTGTTTTACCTCCCTTTAGAATAGCCTGTATCTTAGGAACCAAGATGGGGGGCTTTACCCTGTAGGAAACTGTCATACAACACTCAGGCTGGCCAAGCATTTTTTAGACAGGATCTGACATGGGTGAGCCTAAAATTCAGGATCTGCCTCTACCTCCTGAGTGCTCAAACTATAGGTCTTCCTTCACTACCAAAGCCAGAGAAGATTTTCCTTCTAACGGTTCCCTAACTAATACAGTGTAACAAGTAATTATCTAGCATTTCTGTTGTATTTTCTGTCGCAAGTCATCTGGCGATGGTTTAAAAGATGCAGAAGGGTAATTCCTAGGTTCTGTGAAACTATTTTGCCACTTTCTATAAGGAATTTGATTTTTAATGTTTAAAAGTAAAATTGAAAGCATTGTTTTGCATGTGTGGTTTTTGTTGGGAGGACAGGGAGGCAGATTATTAGCCTGAGCTACCATGCCAAGCAAAACAAAACCCCAAACAAACCATTCTTCTGTGCTCGCCAAAGAACAAAGTCTGCTCAAAGGCACAGGCAACTGGAATGAAGTTTAGCAATGTCTTCCACTGTCTTAAATGTGTGTACCCTTTGGGCCAAAAATATCATGTTTAAAGTTTTCTATTATATTTATTTTAAAAGTTATTTGTTTAAAGAAGTTTAGAGCTATATAAGCCTGGAAAGAGCCTGATACTCATATAGCTACTTGCGTGGGAAGAATAAAGTATAGTAGTAATATTTTTTTCAAGACAGGGTTTCTTTGTAGCTTTGGAGCCTGTCTTGAAACTTGCTCTGTAGACCAGGCTGGCCTCGAACTCACAGAGATCCACCTGCTTCTGTCTCCCGAGTGCTGGGATTAAAGGTATGTGCCATCACTGCCTGGCAAATGAATTTCTAATGTATAGTCTCCTAGGAATGAAAAGAGTGATCTATTTTTATTGTTGCTTTTTTGGTGGGGGAGGGCATTGAGACAGTCTCACTTTGTAGCTCAGGCAGGCTAAAAACTCCCTGTGTAGTCCATGTTGGCTTCAAACTCTTTGCTCTTCATGGTGTTAGGAGTATATGTTTTGTTAGCCACCATGCATGGCAGCATGAAGGTTTATCACATCAGTATGACAAAATCAAAATATGTCATTAAAGAATAAAAAGCAAGATGCAGGACAGTGGGGTTAATAAATACATTTGTATCAAAACTGGAAATCCACATAAACTTATCTCTACACGTTTAGGAAATATATAGAGTCAAAGATAGAAAAAATGTTGTTTATGATTATCCCTGAGAAATGGACCTAGAGACTCAGCTTGGAAGGATTTTTTTGGCTATTCATATATACCGTGTGTACTACTTAACCTTTTATTTCCTATTTGTGTTTGATCTTAGCTAAATAATTACTTTGACTGAGGCTTTTCTAGAAAATTCCAGCTTTTAAATGTGAGATAATTATTTTTGAGTCTTTTGGCTAAGATAAGTGTAACAGGAAATAAAGGCTAATGTTTCCAGAGCGAGCCAAGTAAATAGAAGGGGTTTAAAGAGGTTGATTTTGTTTGTTTCTTTTTTTTTTTCACTAAACACCGACAGGCATGACTGATAAATGACAAAGATAATAAGGAAGTCACAAGCACCCAGGACACAAGACTGATTTCATTGGGAAACACTGAAAGCAGATGTCAAGTTTTGTCTCAAATTAAGGAGAAAGGTTAGAATTTGCAAATCCACAGGGGAACTTTCAGCAAGGACAGCAGCAGCACTGCTTGGCATGGAATTGAGATGCCTCGTGAAATGAACAGCAGCTGTGCTAGGCTTTTGTGTTTAGTGGTGGTGGTGGTGGTGGTGGTTGTTACTGGCAACTGAACCAAGTACCTTATACATGCTAGGCAAGCAATCTACCAGTTGAATATATCCCCAATCCTACAACTAAACTCTTATGTCTTCCACATAAAAAATCACTGTATTTCCTTGTGCTGGCTAGGATTAAACTGATGTAGGCAAGAATATTACTCTTGGAGGCTGAAGAGATTTCTCAGTGGTTGCATGCACTTGCTGCTCTTGCATAGAACCCAGACTTGGTTCTCTGTACCCACTTAATGACACACAGCCATCTTTAACTCCAGTTCCAGTGATTTTGATGTTCACTCTGACCATGGTGAACATTGCATGCACATGGTGTGCATACAGACATACATACAAACTTTCATACACATAAAATAAAAATAAAATCTTTTTAAAAAGTATCTACTCACACAATTTTCCCACCATCCTTATTTCCTTGGGTATTCCGAAGGGGCGGCTTCCCCCAGCTAAACCCTCTCTCCTCCTACTCCATCCCTGCTTTCAGCCAGAAACCCCTTCCCTTCCTCTCTCCCTTTTTCAGGGCATAAAATCCTCCAACTCAGCCTGTGTGGGCACCGCCAGGACGGGGCGGTGAGTGCAAGTGAGAGGGAGTTCCTTTGGTTTAATAGCCTTCCTGCAGCAAGGTAAGACTGCAGGCAGGGAGATTTCTGACCAGCAAGTGGCACTGATCCTGTAGCAGAAGATACAGTGGAGGGGTAAGTGTGCTCCTGACCCGCCACATAAGCCTGGTAAGGGAACACACAATTTTCCCGTCATCCTTATCTCCCTGGTTATTCCGAAGGGGCGGCTTCCCCCAGCTAAACCCTCTCTCCTCCTACCCCATCCCCGCTTTCAGCCAGGAACCCCTTCCCTTCCTCTCTCCCTTTTTCGGTGCATAAAATTCTCCAACTCAGCCTGTGTGGGTGCCGCCAGGACGGGGCGGTGAGTGCAAACGGGAGGGAGTTCCTTTGTTTTAATAGCCTGCCTGCAGCAAGGTAGGACTGCAGGCAAAGTGATTCCTGGCCAGCAAGGGACACTAATCCTGTAGCAAAGTCCCAGCGGAGGGAAGAGCCATTGGAGAGCATCTGAAGGAAGAGATGGGCAGGTGCCAAAGCAAGAATTCCTCCAACAATCTGAAAAACAACATGAAAACACCAGATCCCAGCGATCTGACGACAGAAGGACTTGAACACCCTATTCCGGAAGAAGTGGAAAACAGTGTCATTATGAAAGCAATAGAGTCTCTTAAACAGGGTATGAATAACTCACTTAAAGAAATAGAAAAGAAATATAACAAAAAGACTGAAGAAATGAGTAAAGAAATGGAAGAGAAATATAACAGAAGGTTTGAAGAAATGAGTAAATTCGTAAACGATACCCTGGGAAACCAAGAAAAAACAATCAAACAGGTAATGGAACCAGTTCAAGAATTGAAAACTGAATTGGAGGCAATGAAGAAAACACAAACCGAGGGCCAGCTGGAAATGGAAAATCTAGGTAAACAAACAGAGACTTCAGGAACAAGCATAACCAATAGAATACAAGAGATAGAAGAACGAATCTCAGATTCTGAAGACACCATAGAGAAAATAAACACTCTGACCAAAGAAAACAGCAAATCCAACAAATTCTCATCACAAAACATTCAGGAAATCTGGGACATAATAAAAATCCAAATCTAAAAATAATAGGGGCAGAAGAAGGAGAAGAATTGCAGATCAAAGGCCCAGAAAATATATTCAACAAAATTATAGAAGAAAACTTTCCCAACCTAAAGAACAATATTCCTATGAAGGTTCAAGAAGCATACAGAACACTGAAACTAAGAGACCATGGATGCAAGCCCAGACTACTATATCCAGCCAAGCTATCATTCACTATCAACTCTAACCAAGGAAGTGAAAGACCTATTTGACAAGAACTTTAAGTCTTTGAAGAAAGAAATTGAGGAAGATACCAGAAAATGGGAAGACTTCCCCTGCTCTTGAATTGGGAGGATCAACATAGTTAAAATGGCAATTCTACCAAAAGTAATCTATAGATTCAATGCAATCCCCATCAAAATCCCATCAAACTTCTTCACAGACCTTGAGAGAACAATAATCAAGTTTATATGGCAAAACAAAAAACCCAGAATACCCAAAACAATCTTATACAATAAAGGAACTTCTGGAGGTATAACCATCCCTACCTTCAAGCTCTATTACAGAGCTACAATATTGAAAACTGCTTGGTATTGGCATAAGAACAGAGAAGTTGACCTATGGAATCTAATAGAAGACCCGGATATTAACCCAAGAACGTATGAACACCTAATTTTCATCAAGGGAGCTAAAGGTATACAATGGAAGAAGGAAAGCATCTTTAACAAATGGTGCTGGCATAACTGGATGTCAACTGGTAGAAGAATTAAAGTAGATCCATATCTATCACCATGCACAAAACTCAAGTCCAAATGGATTAAAGACATCAACATCAATCTGTCCACTTTGAACCTGATAGAAGAGAAAGTGGGAAGTAGTCTACAAGATATAGGCACAGGAGACCACTTCCTAAGTAGAACCTCAGTAGCACAGACATTAAGGGCAACATTGAATTAATGGGATGGACTGAAACTGAGAAGCTTCTGTAAAGCAAAGGATACTGTCAGTAAGACAAAAAAGCTACATTCGGACTGGGAGAAGATCTTCACAAACCCATCATCAGACAAAGGTTTGATCTCCAAAATATACAAAGAACTCTAGAAACTAGACACTAAAACTCTAATAAACCCAATTAAAAAAAGGGGTACTAAAATGAACAGAGAATTCACAGCAGATGAATGTCAAAGCACTAAAAGACACTTAAGGTCATGCTCAACCTCCTTAGTGATCAGAGAAATACAAATCAAAACCACTTTGAGATACCATCTTACACCTGTCAGAATAGCTAAACTCAAAAACATCAATGATAGCCTATGCTGGAGAGGATGTGGAGTGAGGGGAACACTCATCCATTGTTGGTGGGAATGCAAACTTGTGCAGCCACTGTGGAAATCAGTGTGACGGTTTCTCAGGAAACTGGGAGTCAACCTCCCTCAGGACCCAGCAATTCCACTTTTGGGAATATAACCAAGAGATGCCCTATCATACTACAAAATCATTTGTTCAACTATGTTCATAGCTGCATTATTTGTAATAGCCAAAACATGGAAACAACCTAGGTGCCTCTCAATAGAAGAATGGTTAAAAAAGGTGTGGAACATATACGCATTAGAGATTTACTCAGCGGTAAAAAACAATGACATCTTGAATTTTGCATGCAAATGGATGGGAATAGAAAACGCTTTACTGAGTGAGGTTGTCCCAGACCCAAAAAGAGGAATATGGTATGTACTCACTCATAAGTGGATTCTAGTCAAAGTTAAATGTATTTGAGTCTATAATTCTTGATCCCAGAGAAGCTAAATAAGAAGGTGAACCTGATGAATATCCTATAATTATCCTCCTGGATATTTGAATTAGACAAGATTGCCAGGCAAACTTGGGTGCATGGAGGGCGGGACGGGGTGGAAGTAAGGGGAGATGGTTAGGGAGAGGGAAGAGGGGGAGGATTGGGGATGGCTTGGGGGAACGGGAGGGGAGGAGGGAGGAAGGATGGTTATGGGAGCAGGAAAGTTTATATCTCTACTAAGGGAGCCATTTTAGGGTTTGTAAGAGACTTGATTCTAGAGGGGTTCCAAGGCCCAAGGAGAGGTCCCCTTTTTGTTCCCTGGGCAGCAGAGGAGAGGGTGCCTAAACTGGCCTTGGCCCATAACCATACTGATGAATATTTTGCACGTCACCACAGAACCTTCATATGGTGAAGGATGGAGATAGAGACAGAGACACATATTGGAACACTGAACTTAACTCCCTAGGTCCAAATGAGAAGCAGAGGGAGGGAGAACGTGAGAAAGGATGGCAGAACCAGAGGGAACCTTCATCTGATGATGGATGGAGACAGAGATGGAGACCCACATTGGAGCACTGGACTGAGCTCCCAAGGTCCAAATGAAGAGCAGAAGGAAGGAGAACATGAATAAGGAAGTCAGGACCGCAAAGGGTGCATTCACCCACTGATACAAGGGGCCTGATCGAATGAGAGCTCACCAAGGCCAGCTGGACTGGGATTGAACGAGCATGTGATCAAACCGGATTCTCTGAATATGGCTGACATGGGGACTGACTGAGAAGCCATTGACAATGGCACTGGGTCTTGTTTTGTGTGCATGTACTGCTTTTTGGGATCCTAGTGTGTTTGGCTGCTCACCTTCATAGACCTTGAGGGAGGGGGGAGGACCTTGAACTTCCCACAGGGCAGAAAACCCTGACTGCTCTGAGGACTGGAGAGGTAGGAGGAGAGGGAGTGGGGGGAATGGGAGGGTATTGGGAGGAGGTGATAAAGTGGAAATTTTTATAAATAAATAAGTAAATTAAAAAAAGAAAAAATGAAATAGAAACAGTCATCAAAAGTCTCCCAACCAAAAACCAGATCGTTTCAGCTATAATTCTACAAGATTTTCAAAGAACTAATACCAATATCCCTCTAAATATTCAATAATGGAAATGGAAGGAACATTGCCAAACTCTTTGTATAAGGCTACAATTACCCTGAAACCCAAACCACAGAAAGAGAATTACATATCAATCTCCCTCATGAATATTAATACAATAATACTCAATAAATACTAGCAAAACAAATTCAAGAACACATCAGAACCAGCATCCACTATGATCAAGTGAGCTTCATCCCAGAGATGCAGGGATGGTTCAAAATATGCAAATCTATCAATGTAATCCATCATATAAATAAAATGTGTCTTGTTTCGTCTGCATGTACTGACTTTTTGGGATCCTGGTCTGTTTGGATGCTCACCTAACTGGACCTGGAGGGAGGAGGGAGGAACTTGGATTTCCCATGGGGCAGGAAACCCTGACTGCTCTTCGGAATGGTGAGGAAGGAGGAGAGGGAGTGGGGGGAGTGGGAGGGTTTTGGGAGGAGGGGAGGAAGTGGAAATTCTTTAAATAAATAAATAAGGGAAAAAAAGTATCTACTCATGGTATCAAACATTGCTTGTGGACATCCAAATTGATATGCTACTTTGTGGCATAATTAGGTAATTTGGTAAAATCCTTAAAGCTATAGAAATCTTTGAACTAAACAATATTTTTCTACAAAACGTGTATCCTAAGGCAAACAATCATGACTTGCAATAGCAATATGTTAAAAATTACCAATATGTCTGTTAGTAAGGAAATTAATCATTAACTACTGTGTATTCATTCAGCCATTAAAAGTCATATCAAGCCACGCGTGAATTCACACCCGCAATTCACCTGCTGAAGAGGCTAATGTAGGAGAACAGCTGCTGTGGGTTCCTACTGAATTCCAGTCCAGTCTGAAATACAATGTGAAACCCTGTCTCAAATAATATAAATAAATTGTGTTAATGCTCCAGTGTAAGCTATAATAGTCATAATATCTTCTCATTGAAGTAGATTTATATATTTAATAAATATTTAAAGAATCGGGTTATAAAACTGCTCATTGTGATCTCAGTTTTCAGAATACATATGTCTAGAAACAAATGGAGACAGATGGTGGCGTTTAATCCCAGCACTCGAGAGGCAGAGGCAGGCAGATTTCTGTGAGTTCGAGACCAGCCTGGTCTACAACAACTAGTTCCAGAGCAGACTCCAAATCTACAGAGAAACCCTGTCTCCGGAAACGAAAAAAAAAGAAGGAAGGGAAAGAAATATGTGAAATGTGGATGTGGATCATGTTAATTGCTGAGGGCTAAGATGTGTTTTTTTTCTTGGTTGTTCTTCCTATATTTCTATAATCTCTCTAGGTTTTATATCCCTTCCTTATAGTCATAAAAAAGCTATCTTTAAATATAGCCACGATCTCCCCCAGTTAGTTTTCCAGTCAGTCAGGAGCACAATTGCAATGTCAATGTTTCTCGTGTGGTTTCAAAGCAGTAAGGTATACTTCCATTTTCTTTCCATTGATTTCAGTTTAAAAAAAGACAAACAACTTTATAGGTAAATGCCTAGGAACTTGATCCAAAATTTGCTCATATACAAGTCACCTATGTGAAGCCCTATTTTGATGACAAAGAACTCACAGAAAGGAAGAAAGAGTTTGAAAGAAACCATAATATCAACAGATTTGTTTTTCAGGCCCCTTATACCTTATAGGGCAAAAATCAAGGCTGCATAGAACAATAGAAGAGCAGTGTAAGCGCTAGAGCATCTTGACCAGTGAGTTGGAGACTTTGTTGCTTTTGTGTCTGCATTTGTACTTTCTCATACACACAGCTACTAGTTGGCCAGCAGGAACACGTAACTGAAATTTTAATCATTGTTATTTTACAAATTTATACAACCATGGCCTTGTAATAAACCATCATTTCCCCATATGTCACTCCTAATTGCTTTGAGGTGTCTCATAAAGATAAATTATCTTTTCAACCTGAAGCAGAAGGAACCAATTGGCACCCTAAGGAATTTTTCTAAAAAAAGCAGAAGGTGTTTTTCCTTGGATTCCACTAATTAAATGATTTTCTAAAATTGGTCTTTGCCTTTTTCATAGCTTCAAACTCATTTCCATATGTGAGAAAGAGGATTCCTATCAACTGTGAGCAGCAGGTGAATCTAAAACCAATTGATGTTGCTACTGATGAAATAAAAGATAAAACTGCAGAGCTGCATAAGCTTTGCTACTTGGTTGATGTGGACATGATTCAGCTTCAGCTGAAGCTGCAGGACTGCGTCTCTGTGCAGGTATGGTGCTCGCCCAATAAGGGCACAGAGCAAGCATTGAGTACAGTTGTGTGATATGTTTTTGGCATGTAAGAAATAAATCACATTCAGTTTATATGAATGGTGTATTATGTCAGAGGACTTTAACATAAACGTCTGAGACCAGCCAAGCCCCGTATTCATACATCAAAAATCATTAACGAATTTATTGGCGTATCATTTTATTAGAGTAATCCCTTTAGTTAATGATTTTTCACACAAACATCTCAGAAACATGATAAGTCGATAGTGAAGTCTGGGTTTCTTCTGTATCTTATTGTGTATCTGTTCTCCCTTCAGCCCTGGGAGGTTTTAGTGAGAAGAAAAAATGCAAAATCTCCTTCAGCTTACCTGCTGACCACACTGTCATTTTTTCTTTTCTGTAATTTAGGTCAATGTTGGTCCATTAGTCTATGCGAGGGCTTTCTTAAATGAAAGTCAAGCTACCAGGTCCAGGTACCCACCTAAGAAAGTGAATGAGTTGAAAGACATGTTTAGGTAAGTGTTAGTTTTCAGATCATACCTCTATTCTTTTCTTCCAGTTTCTAAAAAAACAAAACAAAACAAAACAAAACAAAAACAAAAGAAAACAAAAAACAGCAGTGGAAATGCTTGCCAAGTAAGGGCATTCTCTGTGTTCTGCATTTGCACAGATTAATTGACCTCCAAATGGCACTTTAAGTAGTCAGTAACCATGTGATCTATTTCATGCTCTGAGTTACTAACACTGCTCCTGTGACCCAAGGGATTAAATATGCCAGCTTACTTATTGCTTTGGATATTTTAAGTGACACAAACACAGGCCTACATTCATTATGTAATTTCCTTCTTTGCCCAATTGACCTTGCATTATGGACCAATACCACTGAAAGGTCGACTTGAGCACCCCTGAAAGAATTACATCACCCAATAAAGAGATTGAAGCAATTTGGAGAAAACTACACCCATATTTCCAAATATTATTTCTAATTTTTTATGTATGAAGGAAGATATGCTGTACAGATTTGCATGGGTTTGGATCTTGGCCTATTGATGCAAATTTAAGGTCATACTTGTTATATGTATATTTCTGTTCTTGATTAATGTATTGTGATTGGATTGTGTAGTTCATTTTAAAATGTAATGCATAATTAAGAAATATAGGTAAATAGAGAGTCATCTATAATAGTCAAGCTTGTAGTCATGTTAGTTAAATTTTCTAGATATATAGAGATATATTTCAGTTAGCTAGAGATTCTTCAAATCTTCAACAGTCTTACAGAATATGACATTTAAAATGTTTAAAAACTTAGAACTTTTCATGACAGTGATACACATCTGCCCTGGTGCACGAATCTACTTCAATCTACTTCAAGTGGAAGATTAGAATTGAAGAGGATCTTTGTAGAGTTTGTTAGCCATTTGACAAGAAACTGCTCTTTCCTAGACTGCTTGATGGTTTGCCATGTAAACTACACAGGCAAGACCCACAGAGAAATGATTGTTAGACATGCCTTAAGATAAGATCATCCATTGGAATTCCTGCTTCATGACAGAGACTGCCAGACATTCTGCAGGACACAGAAGAAAGTGGCTGACAAACTGCCAATATAGGCAGAACTGTCCTTGAATTTTCTGCTTTATGGAAAAGTCTGCTGGATACTATGGGCCTATAGGCTGAAGATGGATGCCCCAATGTTACAGAAGAACTTTGGGTGATTGTCCAGGCTAAAAGAAGTCTCTATTATTTCTAGAGTTTTGAAAGTTGCTTACAATGCACTTTCTGTCTTTTTACAAGACCCTTCTCTCTTTGATTGGGTTGAAGAATTTTTAATTATAGTTATAGTTTTTCTTAGTTATCATGAAAGATAAAGTAGATATAAATATTGTAACTGTAATTCTTGCTTGATATCTGTTTTATGCAATTTTTCTATGTTAAAGTTAAAACCTCCCTTTTTATTTAATCAGGAAAGGGGAGGTGATGTGCAATTCCCCTCTGAATGCTGTGAATTTCATTGGCTAATAAAGGAACTGCTTTGCTCCAATAGCAGTGCTATAGGAGAATAGAGCTAGTTGGGGAAAACTAAACTGAATGTGGAGAGAAAGGTTGTAGAGTCAGGAGAAGCCATGTAGCCCTGCAGGAGACAAATGCCAGAACTTTGCTTGTAAGCTATTACCATGTGGTGATACACAGATTAATAGAAATGTGTTAAATTAATATGTAAGAGTTAGTCAATAACAAACTATAGCTAATGGACTAAGCAGTGATTTAAATAATATGGTTTCTGGGTGACAAGAATAAACAAGCAACCCCTCAAAGAAGGAAGACTTCAATGCTATGGATAGGGTCTATAATATCCAGGGCATGTTGAAGTTTTAGAGGATATCAGAAAAAATAAGTTCAGGTAGCAGCCTTATCAGAGGAAAATAGCTCACACATTAATCTTTGGCAAGCCTAAAATTATGGCTTTAAACCTGTAAACCCCTTGTATACTAGGGACAATAAACCTCTCCTAAGGACCTCCCCATAAAACACTCTAACCGTTCTAAAGGCAGAATATAGGTCTATTCCAGACACTGTTCTACTATGTTAAAAGCCTCAATTTTGGAAATAAAATACAACAAATAGCTATCCTGTGAAGGTAAGCCCAGAAAAGTTATAGCCCCTTATTATTAAAATATATATTAACATAATCTCCTCCTATCTATGCTGTTTCTTGGATGAAGAAAACTACCTGCCTGGTTTTATCCAACCAAAACTCTCATGAGTGAGTTTTTTTTGTGAAGTGTGACTTTTTGTTATCCCTTGACACCCACCTGTCATGATATCATTGCATCTGAGCTGTAACACTTAATAAAACATTGCTGAAGAAAGGCAACAATGAAACACTCAAAATTTGTGGGATATAATTCAAAACTTTAATTTTTTATCATTTTATTTGTCAGTGAAGAGGATGTATACCAACTGTTTGATAAACTCTTCCACAGACTGTTTTCTGTGAGATGAGGAAACCATGACTTTGAAAATAGTGTCAGCGGCCAAGTCATTGACCATGAATTTGACTATAGTCTCTTTTGGGGAATCAACTGACTCCTAAGCTACTCTTGAAGTGGTGCGGGAGAATTATCTGTATTCTGTCAATCATATTTTAATAAAACGCTGATTGGCCAGGCAGGCAGTATAGGCGGGAAAGCCAAACAGGAAGTAGGGGTGGAGCAAAGAGACTGGGAGAATTCTGGGAAGCAGAGAGGTTCCTCTGCCATTCCTGTGCAGACCACGGAAGAAGCAACATGTAAGCTGTCACACTGAGAAAGGTAATGAGCCCATGTGGCTAACGTAGATAAGAATAATGCGGTAACATAAGTTATAAGAGCTAATAAGTAGCCTGACCTAATGAGCCAATCAGTTTATAACCTTATGGAGTCTTGTGCGTGATTTTTCTTTGTTGCTTGCCGGCTGTTGGGGTACTGGGCTGGACAGAAACCCCAACAAGCCGGCCCTCATGTTACATATGGCGCCCAGACGTGGATAGGTGAGTCCACGGAAGGCCTGGGAGAGTTTGGGAAAGAGTAGAGTGGGGTATGTTTTCTTGGTGGCAGCAGTTTTTCGGTTCTGCTCTGCTTGCTAGAGGCGGGCAAGTGCTCTCATCTAGGAGAGGCTTCTTGACTCAGCCTTGGCTGCAAAACCTTGCAGCTCATTGGGAGGTCCTGCCACGAAACACTTGGATGCTGTTGGTGGAGAGCTGAGCGCATGCTTTTCGGTCGTAGCAGGAAAAAAGCTGTGCTGTTTTGAAGTGCCGGCTTTCTGGGCTGTCCTGCCAGGACAAACTCTGACTCTTGCAGGCAGGCAGTCCGACTGAGTGTGGTCTGTGAGCAGAATGATGCAGCTTGCTTGCTAGCAAGGACCTTGAAACACGACAAGTTGTGGCAGTGAACACAGCTGTGGCTGGTATCTCAGCTATGAGTCTGGAAAGCTAAGGAATGAGCTGGATCTAGCTGTCAAAGCCACGGCTTCCCATATTGCTTTGTAAATTAAAGGCTCATGTGGTCAGAAAAAGAGAGATAAACAGTAAAGAGAGATTCAAAGATGAAGAAAACCTCTAAATGGTTTACAGTGTGTATATGCAGGCTAAAAGTTAAAGTTCTTAAAGTTAAAAGGAAAGAAAGAGAGTAGTTGGGTGTGGTGGTACACACCTTTAATCCCAATGCCTGGGAGGCAGAGGCATATTGACCTCTGTGACTTCAAGGGACAGAGGTAGAGATTGACCTCTGTGACTTCAAGGTGTGGTAGTGCACACCTTTAATCCCAATGCCTGGGAGGCAGGGACAGACAGATCTCTGTGAGTTCAAGGTGTGGTAGCATACACCTTTAATCCCAGCACTGGGGAGGCAGAGACAGGAGGATCTCTGAGTTCAAGGACAGCCTGGTCTACAGAGTTATTCCAGGACAAAGATATACAGAGAGCCTGTCTCAAAAAGTAAAAGTAAAAATAAAAGAAATAGAAGTAAAATAAAGCTGCATAAAGATGGAAAATACACAGAGAATCTTGATACTGTATGCTATTATGCTCTCTTTTAATTGTTTGAATGCTGAGGAAGGAGCAACAGTCACCAAAAGACTTTTGTTTATAAATGCTGCTGAACTAACCCAAGATAGACATTTTGAAAATACCTTGGCTTCAAAACTGAAGTCAAAAGGTATGTTACTTTGGAGAAGAGATTCTGCTTTTGTTTCCACAGAAAATGAGAGGCTATGGATTTATTCAGAGTTAAGAAAAATCATCTTTGACCAAGGGAGGCCACCTGAGAAATCGACAGGAACAGATGGCCCAGATGACAGAGTTCTACATCCAGAGCTGATTCAAGACTGCTGCCTGAGATGATCAAGACTCCCAGGATACTTCAGTCAGGACTTGACTATAACTCTAAATTTTCTTTAGGTCCCCTTAAGACTATCAGCGCCCCCAACCAGCAGGAAGTAGCCTGAAATACTACGCCCACATTCCCAACAAATGGATTATGGGTATTTTTCCTTTGTTTAAAAAAAAAAAAGAGAGGGAAATGGTGCGGGAGAATTATCTGTATTCTGTCAATCATATTTTAATAAAACGCTGATTGGCCAGGCAGGCAGTATAGGCGGGAAAGCCAAACAGGAAGTAGGGGTGGAGCAAAGAGACTGGGAGAATTCTGGGAAGCAGAGAGGTTCCTCTGCCATTCCTGTGCAGACCACGGAAGAAGCAACATGTAAGCTGTCACACTGAGAAAGGTAATGAGCCCATGTGGCTAACGTAGATAAGAATAATGGGGTAACATAAGTTATAAGAGCTAATAAGTAGCCTGACCTAATGAGCCAATCAGTTTATAACCTTATGGAGTCTTGTGCGTGATTTTTCCTTGGGACTTGCTGGCTTGTTGGGGTACTGGGTGGGACGGAAACCCCAACAAGCCGGCCCTCATGTTACATTGAAGTATTTAAAGTATACTTATACATGATACTAATACCACAAAAGAAACACTACATCTCAAATACTCCTTGCTTCTTTGCCCTTTATAAGATCAAGAAGACTCTCATTGGGTCTATTTTCATTCTTCTACATGCTGACAACAAGTTATGCGAGAAGCATTTGTTGAAGTTGCTTTTTATTTCATTGTATACTTTTAGGTTCTTTGTCAAAATTCAGGTGTACATATGTGTGTGGATTAATTTCCAGATCTTTGAATGGCCCAAAGATACTTAAAGAAGTATCCAACATCATTAGCCATCTGGGAAATGTAATTCAAAACAACTCTGAGATATCATCCTACACATGAAAGAATGGCTAAGATAAAAAAAAATATGTGGAGTTAGGGGCATGTTCCTCCATTGTTGGTGGAAATGCTAACTTGTACAACCGCTTTGGAAATCAGTATGGTGGTTTCTCAGAAAATAGGGAATCAACCTACCTCAGGATCCAGCAAGAGCACTATTGGACATATACCCAAATGATGCTCAATCTTACTACAAAGGCATTTGTTCATCAGTGTTCATAGCAGCATTATTTGTAATAGCCAGAACCTGGAAAAAGCCTAGATGCCCCTCAAATTAAGAATGGATAAAGAAAATGTGGCATATATACACATTAGAGTACTACTCAGTGGTAAAAATAAAGAAACAATGACATCTTGAATTTTACATGCAAATGGGTGGAATAAGAAAACACTATCCTGAGTGAGGTAACCTAGACCTGAAAAGGTGAATATGGTATGTACTCACTCATGAGTGGATACTAGCTATAAACAAAGGACATTCACCCTGTAATTCATGGTCATAGGGAAACTAAGTAATAAGGTGAATTCAAATAACAACATATATAGATATACCTGGAAAGTCAAACCAGACAAGATTGCCTGATAAAATTTGGAACATGGCTATAGGAGGAGGAAGGCTGCTTCTTTGTTTCCTGACCATTCAGCTGTGAGACAATCACATAGAAACTATATTATTTAAATCACTGCTTGTCCCATTAGCTCTAGTTTCTTATTGTCTAACACTTACATCTTAATTTCACCCATTTTTATTAACCTATGCATTGCCATGTGGCTGTGGCTTACAGAGTAAAATTCAATTCCGCTCCAGTGGGGTTACATGGCTTCTCCCTGACTCCACCTCCTTTCTCCCAGCATTCAGTTTAGTTTTCCCAGCCTACCTCTATTCTTTTGCCCTATCAGGCCAAGCAAGTCTTCTTTATTAATTAACCAATTGTATTCACAGCATACAAAGAGGAATCCCACATTACCTTCCTTTCTCTGTTTAAATAAAAAGGAAGATTTTAAACTTATCATAGTAAAATTACATATAACAAAACACATATCAAGCAAGAATTATAGTTATAAAATTTATATCTACCTTATCTTTAATATAACTAAGAAAATCTATAATAACTATTTATCTATTCTTCAAATCCATCAAAGTCTACAGAAGGATATAAAACTACCTAAGTAGATAGGATGTGCATTGTAAGCAATTTTCTAAAGTCTAAAACTAACGGAGTCATGTCACTACCTGGACAGTCACCCAAAGTTCTTCAGTTTGGTTGGAGAATTCATCTTCATCCTATACTCCCTATATTCCAGCAAACTTTTCCATGAAACAGGAAGTTTCAAAGACATTTCCACCTACATTGGCAGCTTGTCAGTTACTTTCTTCTGTATCCTGCAGAATCTCTGGCAGACTCTTTCATGAGGCAGGAAATCTGAAGGACCATCTCACCTTAAGGTAAGTTCAGCAGTAATTTATCTGTGAGTCCTGCATGTCCATTTCATAGCATCAAGCTGTCCGGGCAAAAACAGTTTCTTGCCCAAATGGTGAACCAACTCCATAAGGAGCCACTTTGATACCTATTGTCCTCTTGAAGTAATTGATGCTGCTCAGAGCAGATGTGTCTTACTTTCATGAAAAGTCTTAAGTTCTTAAAATAGTTTATTTTATTTTTTTTCTTAAAATAGTTTAAATGCCATATTCTGTAGTCTTTGAAAAGTTTGAAGAATGCCTATCCATATGAAATACATATGGGTACATCTAGAAAACCTAACTAACATTACTACAGGCATGACTACAATAGGCTGGCATATCTCTGTGCATTTGAGGCCAACCTGGTCTACAAGAGCTAGTTCCAGGACAGTCTCCAAAGCTTCAGAGAAACCCTGCCTCAAAAAATCAAAAAAAAAGGAAAATTGAGTAACATAATAGGTAATTTAGTGTGAACTTACACTAATAACATTCATAATAGTGAGTAATAGAGTGAATACTTGTGAGATATTATTTATGGAAAATTTACATGTGGATAGTTTCTTATATATATTGATACAAGTTCAAATTTTATTTGTTATTTTTCTTTACAATATTTGAACACCTATGCAAAGTTATTTTGTCATATTGCATGCATGCATGTTTCTCCCACTATTTAAAACATTTTGCATATTGATACAATTTTAGGATATATTTCTCATATTATATTAGATATTTCTACCTTTGATTAGGATATTTATACATTGTCTATATTTTGATGTCATTGTCCTCCTTTACTACACAGTTGTTTAAAGATTGTTTCTTATTTTGATATCAAGTTTTAATCTTTGACTTATCTAGGTATGAAGTTTTATAAGTTAATAGTCATTCATGTTTGTTATACTTTTAGTCAGACTAATTAAGTTCTTTAGATACATAGAGATTGTATTCTGCGTAGACAGGTAATTTTCAACCACTACAAAGATCTGTAGAACATGGCATTTAAATAAGTTAAGATTCTGTTGAGATGAGACAAGATTGCTCCTGGTAGCGCCAATCTGTTCTCTAGAGAGTGTTGAGCACCAAAGACACTCCACCTGGAGTTTGTCTTCTTCTTGGCACAGCTGGCCTTTGATCAAGAAACTGCCCATACCTCAACCAGTGACAAAGCACATGATGTCCAGACTAGACAAGCAGGATATAAGAAAAATGTTTCTCAAATTTTATCAAGACAGGGTAAGACAGTTTTGAAAGGTTTCCTGCCTCTGAAAATGGTCTGTCAGTTACTCTAGGTCTTAGCCAAATTTGGTTGCTTCAACATTGCAAATGAGGCTTTGAGTGATTGCTCAGGCAGCTATTTGTCTCTGTCATATTAAGAGCTGTAAAGGAAAAAGGTCAAGTAACATGTAAAGGTAAGCCTATCAGAATTACACCTGACTTCTGTATGGAAACCATGAAAGCCTGAAAGTCTAGGATAGATGGGCTGCAGAAACTAAGAGACCATGAATGCAAGCCCAGACTACTATACCAGGCAGCCTTTCTTTCACCATCAATGGAGAAAACAAGGTATTCCAGGATAAAAACAAATTTAAAGAATGCATAGCCACAAACTTAGCCTCACTGACAGTAGTAGAAGGAAAATCACAACCCAAGGAACCCAACAACACCCACAATAACTTAGACATCTAACAACCCTCCACAAGCGCAACCCAAAGAAGAGAAACACACAAACTCTACCACCAAAAAAAAAATAACCATAGTTAACAACCACAGGTCATTAATATCATTTAATATCAATGGACTCAATTCACCTATAAAAAGGCACAGGTTAAGACAATGGATGCAAAAGCAAGATCCAACATTCTTCTGCTTAAAAGAAACACACCTCAACCACAAAGACAGATATTTACTCAGAGTAAAGGATTGGGAAAAGGGTTTTCAATCAAATGGACGTAAGAAACAAACAGGTGTGGCTATACTAATATCTAACAAAATTGACTTCAAACTAAAATCAATCAGCAGAGATGAAAATGGATACTTTATACTTATAACAGGAACAATTCATCAGGATGAAGTCTCAATCCTAAATATCTATGCCCCGGATATAAAAGCACCCACATATGTAAAAGAAACATTACTAGAATTCAAAGCACACATCAAACTCCAAACACTAAAAGTAGGAGAATTCAACCCTCCTCTCTCACCAATGGACAGGTCAACCAGAAAGAAACCTAACAGAGAAATGAGAGAACTAATGGAGGTAATGAATCAAATGGACTTAACAGACATCTATAGAACATTCCACCCAAATAGGAAAGAATATACTTTTTTCTCAGCATCTCATGGAACCTTCTCAAAAATTGATCACATACTCGGTAACAAAACAAACTTCCAGAGATAAAAAAATTTTAATGCTCACCTGTGTCTTACCGGATCACCATGGAATAAACTCATGGAAACTGTACAGTCAACTACTGAACCACTCAGGGAAGAAATAAGAGAGAAATTAAAGTCTTCCTTGAATTCAATGAAAATAAAGACACAACATACCCAAACCTAAGGGACACTAAGAAAATATTCTAAGAGGAAAGTTCACAGCACTAAGTGCCCACATTAAAAAAGGGGAGAAAGCTCACATTAGGGACTTAACAGCACAGCTGAAAGCTCCAGGAAAAAAAAAGCAGACTCACCCAGGAGGAGTAGAAGACTGGAAATAATCAAACTGAGGGCTGAAATCAACAAAATACAAACACAGAAGACAATCCAAAGAATCAATGACACAAAGAACTGGTTCTTTGAGAAAATCAACAAGATTGACAAACCTTTATCCAAACTACTCAAAAGGCAGAAAGAGAACACACAAATTAACAAGATCAGAAATGAAAAGGGAGACATAACCACAGACACTGAGGAAATTCATAGAATTATTAGGTCTTACTACAAAAGCCTATATGCCATAAAGTTGGAACATGTAAAAGAAATGAACTTGTCTTTAGATAAATACCATATAACAAAATTAAATCAAGACCAGGTGAACAATTTAAATAGACCTATAAGTCATGAGAAGATAGAAGCTGTCATAAAAAAACCTCCTAACCAAAAAAAAAAAAAAGCCCAGGACCAGATGGTTTTAGTGCAGAATTTTACCAGAAATTCAAAGAAGAGCTGATATCTGTACTCCTCAATGTGTTTTAAATAATAGAAACAGAAGAGTCATTGCCAAACTCTTATTAATGAAGCTACAGTTACCCTGATACCAAAACCACAAAAAACTCATACAAGATAGAGAATTACAGACCAATCTCGCTCATGAACATTGATGCAAAAATTCTCAATAAAATACTGGCAAACCAAATCCAAGAACACATCAAAAAATAATCTGTTATGATCAATTAAGCTTCATCCCAGAGAAGCAGGGCTGGTTCAACATATGAAAATCTATCAATGTAATCCATCGTATAAATAAACTGAAAGAAAAAAACCATATGATCATTTCATTAGATGCTGAAAAAAATTTGACAAAATTCAACACCCCTTTATCATAAAGGTCTTGGAGGGATTAGGTATATAAGGATCATATCTAAATATAATAATAGCAATATAGAGCAAACAAACTGCTAATATCAAATTAAATGGAGAGAAACTCAAAGCCATTCCACTAAAATTAGGAACAAGACAAGGCTGTTCACTCTCACCATATCTCTTCAACAAAGTGCTTGAAGTTCTAGCAATAGCAATAAGACAGCATAAGGAGATCAAAGGGATTCAAATAGGAAAGAAAGAAGTCAAACTTTTGTTATTTGCAGATGATATGATTGTGTACATCAGTGACCCCAAAAACTCTTCCAAAGAACTGCTACAGCTAATAAATACATTCAGTGATGTGGCAGGATACAAGTTCAACTAAAAAAAAGAACAGTAGTCCTTCTATACACAAAAGATAGAGAGAAACAGAGAGGGAAATCAGAGAAACTTCACTTTTTATGCTAGCCACAAATATCATAAAGTATCTTGGGGTTACACTAACCAGGGAAGTGAAAGATCTATTTGACACGAACTTTAAGGCTTTGAAGAAAAAATTTAGGAGGGCACCGGTAAATGGAAGGACCTCCCATACTCTTGGATGAGTAGGATCAACATAGTACAACCTGCAGTTCTACCAAAGGCAATCTATAAATTCAATGCAATCCCTATAAAAATCAAAACAAAATTCTTCACAGACCTTGAGAGTACAATAATCAACTTTATATGAAAAACTAACAAACAACAACAACAAAAAACCAAGGATAGCCAAAAGAACCCTATACAATAAAGTAACTTCCGGAGGCATTACCATTCCTGACTTCAAACTATCACAGATCTACAGTAATAAAAACAGTTTGGTATTGGCATAAAAACAGAGATGTTGACCAATGGAATCAAATCGAAGACTGGAATATTAACGCAAAAAACTTGTGAACACCTGATTTTCACCAAAGAGCTAAAAGTATACAATGGAAGAAAGAAGGCATCTTCAACAAATGGTGCTGGCATAACTGGATGTCAACCTGTAGAAGAATGAAAGTAGATCCATATCTATTACCATGCACAAAACTCAAGTCCAAATGGACTAAAGACCTCAATATTAATCTGACCACATTGAACCTGATAAAAGAGAAAGTGGGAAGTAGTCTGCAACACATGATCACGGACACCACTTCCTACATATAACCCCAGTAGCACAGTCAACAAGAGCAACATTGAATAAATGGGACCTCCTGAAACTGGGAAGCTTTTGTAAAGCAAAGGACATCATCATTAAGACAAAAAGGCATCCTACTGAATGGAAGAAAATCTTTACCGACCTTGCATCCATCAAAGTTCTGATCTCCAAAATATATAAAGAACTCAAGGACCTTGACATGAAAATTCTAATTAACCCAATTAAAAAATTTGGTGCTGAACTGAAAAGAGAATTCTCATTAGATGAAGTTCAAATGGCCAAAAAACACTTAACGTCATGTTCAACCTCCTTAGTAATCAGGGAAATGCAAATCAAAACAATTTCGAGATACCATCTTAAGCCTGCAAGAATCACTAAAATCAAAAACACCAATGATAGCCTATGCTGGAGAGGATGTGGAGTAATGGGAACACTCATTCATTGATGATGGGAATGCAAATTTGTGCAACCACTTTGGTAATCAGTGTGGCAGTTTCTCAGGAAATTGAGAATCAATCTACCTCAGGATCCAGCAATACCTCTCTTGGGAATATACCCAAGAGATGCCCAATCGTACCACAAAAGCATTTGTTCAACTATGTTCATAGCAGCAGCATTATTTGTAATAACCAGAACCTGGAAACAACCTAGATGGCCGTCAATGGAAGAATGGGTAAAGAAAGTGTGTAATATATACACATTAGAGTACTACTCAGTGTTAAAAAAATAATTAAATCTTGAATTTTGCTTGCAAATGGATGAAAATAGAAAATACTATTCTGAGTGAGATAACTGAGACCCAAAAAGAGGAATATGGTATGTACTCACTCAGTAGTGGATTCTAGCCATTAAAAAAGGACATTAAGTCTATAGTTCACTAGCCTAGAGAAGCTACACAACATGATAAACCCAAAGAAAACAAGATTGCCAGGCAAAAGTTTGGATCATGGGGGTGTGGGTAGGGGTGGTGGTGGTGCTCGGGGAAGGGGAGAGGAGGAGAGAGAAGGGAGAAAGGAGAGACTGGAGAGAGCTTGGGGAAGTGGGAGGGTGGAGATGGAGGAAGGGCAGATACAGAAGCAGGGAAGTATCTATCTTAATTAAGGGAGCCATTTTAGGGTTGGCAAGAGACTTGACTCTATAGGAAATCCCAGGTGTCCACGGGGATGTCCCCAGCTAGGTCCTTGGGCAGCAGAGCAGAGGGTGTCTGAACTGTCCTTGCTCTACTATCACATTGATGATTGTCTCGAATATCACCATAGAACCTTTGTCCGGCGATGGATGGAGATAGAGACAGAGACACTCCTCAGATCAATGGACTGAGCTTTCAAGGTTCAGTTGAACAGCAGGAGGTAGAAGATGAATAAGAAGTCTGGACTGCGAGGAGTTGGTCCACCCACTGAGACAGTGTGCCTGTTCTAATGGGAGCTCACCAAGTCCAGCTGGACTGGGACTGAATGAGCATGTCGTCAAACTGGACTCTCTGAATGTGGATGACAAGGGGGGATGACTAAGAAGTCATTAATAAAGGCACTGGGACTTGTTTCTACTGCATGTACTGGCTTTTTGGGACCCTAGTCTATTTGAATGCAAAGCTTCCTAGGCCTGGATGTAGGGGGGAGGACCTTTGACTTTCCACAGGGCAGGATTTTCTGCCCTCTCTTAAGGAGGGAGGGGGACGGAGGTGGGGGAGTGGCAGGGGAATGGGAGGAGGGGAGGAAGTGTAAATTTTTGAATGGGAAAATAAATAAATAAATAAATAAATAAATAAATAAATAAATAAATAAAAACACTATGAATCAGCAGAACAAAGAGCAAAACCATGAAGAGTCCTTGGCCATGGCATTGATCCCCTAAGAGTATTATAGCTGGAAACCACTCTATCTAGTGACATGAGGTAATTGTTTTTCGTGTAGTCTATATGAGTTTCAGTCAGTGTTTTATCTAGTCTGTATTCTGAAGCTTCTCACGTAATCTATTACCTCCCCCAATTTTGGTGATGTAAAGAGTTTTATAGGATAAATTCATGGTATGTATAATAAATCATGGTCTCATCTGAAAAGTTTTCTTAATTTGTGTAAACTTCATTCAATTTATACACACACACACACACACACACACAACTTGGAAAACATTACTTTTTAAATCATTTTGTAATAATGATCAAACTTTAATATTATGGCTATGTTCTAATATGGGAATAAGGGAAATATATAAATAATACTTCTTCAACAATCTGATATTTTATGATCCTTAATTTGAATATCTTGTTTTTTATTGTCTATTGCATATTAACATCTCTCTTCCATCGTGTTATATTTTCTTTACTGCTTTTTTCAAAAGACAAATAACTTCTTGTGTTACCATCCAAACTAAGATGCAAATTGCACCTCTTACACCCAGATAATTTCCATTTAACAAGGAACCAAAATGTTATGAAAAGTAGTTATGGCTTTTATGGTAACTAAGTCTCAGGCAGCTGGAAGCTACTTTGAAAAGGAACATTTTTAAGTAGTTAAAAAGAATCAAGGACCACAGTCTATACAACAACCACAAGCATCACAAGAACTTTCATTTATTTACTTAACATCTGTTTTCAACTTCATTTTTGTGAGTTTCTTCTGACATCTACATGTACTTTGTGTAGTAAAGACCCAGAATAAATTGTTTTGTAATTTAAAAAATAAATAAAAAATAAATTAAAGAATCTCTTTGGGGTTTGGAGGCATCAGTTAGGATCTCGACACAAGGTGGAGTCCTGAAGGCTGATTGGGCTAAAAGGAGCGTTTAGGTTAGTAGGGCAGCCTGCCTGGGAGAGCTGGATGATGAGGACATCTTCACAGATTGTCCTAGCACAGGGTTGACACAGCTGGGAAGAGCTAGTTTGGTATTATTCAAAGAAGTAGGCATGTGAAGTCTGGCTTAGTCTGTTCTGTACTCCTGAAGCAAATTTAGGTACAGAAATTTGTTTCTCATCCTTTTTTTCTGCTAGAAGCTTGGATCCCAGCAAGAGGACCTGCTCCCATGCTGAGGGGATCCAGAGAGCCCGCCTTTTTGTCTGTGAGGTCCTTGGAACCTGGTAAGAAATCCTGCTCCCATGTTGAGGGGGTACCTGGAAAACCCATCTTTTTATCTGCAAGATCATTGGAGCCAAGCAAGAAAACATGCTCCTGTGCTGGGGGGATCCACAGAGGCCCTTGAAGCCCGGAAAAAGCCCTTGCTTCCATGCTGAGGAAATCCAGAGACCCCACCTTTTTTCTGTGAGGTCCTTGGAACACAGCAAGAAAACCTTCTCCCATGCTGGGGGGATCCTGAGAGGTCCTTGGAGCCTGGCAAGAGGCCCTGCTCCCATTCTGAGGGGATCTGGAGAGCCTGCCTTTTTTTCTGTGAGGTCCTTGGAACCTGGCAAGAAACCCTGCTTCCACACTGGGAGGATCCAGACAGGAAGAGATGGGCAGGAGCCAATGCAAGAATTCTTCCAATATCCTGAAAAACAACATGATTACATCAGAATTCAGCAAAGAGGCCACAGGAAGACTTGAATATCCTAAACCAGAAGAAGGAGAAGAAATTGACTTTAAACATAACCTTATGAAATAAGGATGAAATAGATGGAGACCCTTGTACAAGAAGTGAAAAACTCCCTTAAAGAAATGGAAGAGTAGACAAACAAAAAGTTAGAAGAAATTAACAAATCCCTGAAAGATACACAAGAAAAATAAGCCCTTTCCAGCGATGATGACCTCCCTACGAGAACATGCCTCTCGCAAAGGATCTCCTTCATCCCTCTCCAAAGGAGGAAAAGAGGAAACACAAGAAAAAGCACCTGGTGCAGAGCCCCAATTCCTACTTTATGGATGTGAAGTGCCCAGGATGCTATAAAATCACCACGGTCTTTATCCATGCACAAACGGTGGTCTTGTGTGTCAGATGCTGCACTGTCCTCTGTCAGCCTACAGGCGGGAAAGCAAGACTGACAGAAGGATGCTCCTTCAGGAGGAAGCAGCACTGAAAAGCACCTGATTCGAGATAAGTGGGAACCATCCCAATAAACACGTTTTGGATAAAAAAAAGAAAAAGAAGAAAAAGCAATCAAACAGGTAATGGAAACAGTTCAAACCTTGAAGACCGAAATGGAGGTAATAAAGAAAACACAAATTGAGGGATGGCTGGATATGGAAAGTCTGGGTAAATGAACAGGAACCACAGAGACAAGTATAACCAACAGAATATAAGAGATAGAAGAAAGAATTTTAGACACTGAAGATACTATAGAGGAAATAAACTCATTGATTAAAAAATAACAAATCCAACAGATTCTTTTCATAAAACATCCAGGAAATCTGGGATACCATGAAAAGACCAAACCTAGGAATAATAAAGGTAGAAGAAGAAGAATTACTGCTCAAAGGACACGAAAATATATTCAACAAAATTATAGAAGACAACTTTTTCAACCTAAAGAAGAATAGTCCTATGAAAGTACAAGAAGCTTGCAGAACACCAAATAGACTGGATAAAAAAAATCCCCTCACCATATAATAATCAAAACACTACAGAATAAAGAAAGAATATTAAGAACTGCCAAGGAAAAAGGTAAAGTAACATATAAAGGGAAATCTCTTAGAATTAGACCTGAATTCTCAATGGAATCCATGAAAGCCAGAAGGTCGTGGTTAGATGTGCTGCAGACACTAAAAGACCATGGATGCAAGCCCTGACTACTATATCCAGTAAAGCTTTGTTTCACCATCAATGGAGAAAACAAGATATTCCAGGACAAAAACAGATTTAAACAATACATAGCCACAAACCCAGCCTTTTAGAAAGTATTAGAAGGAAAACATCAACCCAAGGAACCCAACAACACCCACAATAGCACAGACATCTGACAACCCTCCACCAGCACAACTCAAAAAAGGGAAACACACAAACACTAACACCAAAAAGTAACCAAAGTTAACAACCACTGGTCATTAATATTTCTTAATATCAATGGACTTAATTCACCTCTAAACAGGCACAGATTAAGAGAATGGATACAGAAACAGGATCCAACATTCTGCTGTTTACAAGAAAAACACCTCAACCTCAAAGACAGATACTACCTCAAACTAAAAGGTTGGAAAAAGGTTTTCCTATCAAATGGACCTAAGAAAAAAGCAGGTGTGTTTACCCTAATATCTAACAAAATATATTTCAAACTATAATAGATAAGAAGAGATGGAGAAGGACACTTTATATTCATAACAGGAGCAATTCATCAAGATGAAGTCTCAATCCTGAATATCTAGGCCCCTAATATAAAATCACCCACGTATGTAAAAGAAACATTATTAGAAGTGATATCACACATCAAACCCCACACACTAATAGTAGGAGATTTCAACATTCCTCTCTCACTAATGTACAGGTCGACCACAAAGAAACTTAAGAGAGAAATAAGAGAACTAACAGATGTACTGAATCAAATGGACTTAACAGACATCTATAGAACATTCCACCCAAATAGGTGTGGGCCCATATTTTATACAAAACATTTATGGGCCCTGACATAATGGCACCCAACGTGGGGCTGACTACTAAACCCTGAGATGAAAGACAACATGGTGCTGATCACTGAACCCTGAGAAAATCCAGAGAAAGAACATGTAATATAAAAGAGAATGAGGTGTTTACCACTGAACCCCGAGAAAAGCTGAAGAAAAAACAAGAAGTACAAAAGAAAAATGAGGTTCTGACCAATAATTCCCGAGAAAAGTTGGAGAAAGGACAAGTAGTATGACAGAGACCGTGAATGCTGACCACACAACCCTGAGAAAAGCCAGAGAAAGGATGGAAGAGAATGTGAACCTGATCCATAAACCCCCAAAAGAAGGAAAAAGTGACCAGATGTGAGGATCCTGTGAGAAAAATCAGTGGATACATGAGTAATGTGTGATTTGATAACAAAATGGAACAGTAATATCCGGAGTAAAATTTTTAAATATAGAAATATGGGACAAGGAGAAAGCAATCAAATGACTATGCCGTTGATTGAAGATATATTAAAAGACAGTGGAGAGAGTACAGCAGCATCAGATACAGAAATTTTTAGAATTCATAGAGGAGATATGCCCTTGGTTTTCCCAGTATAAAACCTTAGACATAGCTGTATAAAAGGAAATAGGGATGAAAATCCAACAACATTATTGTAATTATGGACCAGAAAACATTCCTGAAGATAGACCTTATTTCTGGATGCTAATACAGGAAAGGTTTGACTCAAATCCTGACCAGCAGGAGATAGTTCTATCTGCTCCACCTGAGGGGTTGCTAGATACTCTTTCAGAACAGAGCAGTAACAACAGGCCAGAGGCTAATGATTCAGGCCTTGAAAGGGAGTCTTCATCTCTCTCACTAGCAAACAGCAGCATGGAGAGATAGGGATATGAGGACAGGGTTCAGAAAGAAACAAAAGTCTTGAAAAGGATGGTAACCTCACTATCACACAGACTAGGAACTACACAGATACAGGACTCTTGTCAGAAGAGTGATAGTCTTCCTACAGCAATGGCAGGATGTTCAGAGTACACAACAAGTAAAGCAGAGACATAACAATAGCTGCGAATCTCCTCTACAAGCTTGTATCAGAGAAGAATAAATGCAAGGATTTCAATTGTTTCCAGTAATGGAGCAGAGAGATATGCAAGGAAATCTACTTAGAGTAATACTCCTATATCATTTAAGTTTCTCAAAGAATTAAAAATTGCTTGCACTCAATATGGTATCACGACATCCTTTACCTAGACAACGGTGGAAAATAAAGCTGTAGAAACTTTGCCACCAGCGGGTTGGAAGCAGATGACCAATGCTTGCCTGTCATGAGGAGATTATCTATTGTGGAAAACTAAATTTATAGAACAATGTTAGGCCACAACTGAGAGAAACAGGACTCAGGTGATTCCTATTTCGTATGAGATGCTGACAGGCAAAGGATCATATATGGGAGCAAATCAGAAGTCAAAATATTATATGTTAGCATATGTCCAGGTCAGTGCAGTGACCAAGAAGACCTGGAATAAGCTTCCATCATCAAAAGAACAGACTGAGGAGTTATCTAATATAAGACGGGGATCAGATGAGTTATATCAGGACTTTGTTTCCAGATTAACGCAGGCATCTAATAGGTTGATTGGAGACGCAGAAGCAGGACAGATAATAATTAAACAGTTGGCATTTGAGAACGCCAATGCTATATGCAAGGTGGCTATATACCTTTTAAGAAACAGTGTAATGTTGCAGATTATATCCAAATTTGCACAGATATTGGCCAATAATACACAAAAATATGGCATTAACTGCTGCCTTACAGGGAAAGACAATTAATGATGTCTTATCCCAACAGGGAGACCTAGCCCAAGAAAAAAATGCAAGTTACAGGAATGCCTGGAGGCTGTTTTCAATGTGGTCTTATGGGACATCAGGTCAAACAATGTCTTGATAGAAGAGAAAGCCCTAGGAGTAGAAGAGAACCAGGATTGTGCAAGAGATTCTGAAGAAGGCATTGGACTAGCAAGTGCAGATCAAAAAGAGATGATCTAGGAAATCCCCTTTTGGGAAATGGATTCAGGGGCCAACCTCAGGCCTTGCAACAAATTTATGGGGCAGCCTAGTAATCTACACCCCCACAAGGAGATCTATACAGGACCTTTTCAGAGCCACCCCAGGTAGCACAAAGTTCAACCTCAGTTCAGTTGTATACATGGTTCTAACACCTGAGATGGGAATGCAAGCTCTGACCACAGAGATCTATGGGCCTTTATCAAAAGGCACTGTGGAATTACCGCTAGGGAGAAGTAGCTCAAACTATGAAAGGGGTCTTAGTGGTTCTTGGAATCATAGATGTTGACTTTGAGGGAGCGATCAAGATAATGATTCATTCACCTAATGGAGTTTCTTTAGTTAAAACAGGTCAGAAGCTTGCACAATTAATATTACTTCCAGTTGTGCAAACCAATAATCAGAGTAAAAAAAAGAGAGGAAAAGACTGACATGGTTCATCTGATGCATTTTGGATTCAGATAATAGGCCCTCAAAGACCAAAACTCACTTTGTTTATAAATAAAAAAAGATTTTCTGGCCTTCTAGTACTGGCACAGATATTTCAGTTATAACTGCCAGCCAATGATCTTCTAAGTGGCCAAAAATGGAGATTATTACACAACAACAAGGAATTAGTCGTACTAAAAATCCTAAACAGAGTAGTAATAAACTGCATTGGAAAAATGAGGAAGGCCATAAAAAACTTTTAAGCCATGTATTATTCCTTATTTACCTATAAACTTATGGGGCCAAGATATCATGTCCAAAATGGGAGTATATTTATATTTTCCCAGCGTGGCTGTTACAAATCAGATGTTTCAACAAGGATTATTGCCTAATCAACTTCTTGGCAAGGATAATAAGGGAAAGGTTGATCCTGTTGTTCCAGACAGTAGACCTCCTAGAGCAGGATTAGGGCCTTTCAAAGGTTATTAGGAAATATACAATGGCTAAGGCCTTATTTAAGGTTTCCTACAGGAGACCTAAAGCCTCTAAGTAAAATCCTTAAAGGAGATAGTGATCCAAATTCCAAAAGACAGACAGACACTCTCACAGATAGAGCAAGCTATACAGAAACAGCAGGTATGCTACATCGATTACAGCCAAACATGACAGACATGTATTTTACCTACAAGACTGGATCCTACAGCATTTTTATGACAAAACGGACCACTTCTGTGGTTGCACTTTCCAGTATCACCAGTTAAAGTATTAAATCCTTATTTTGAAGCAGTAGCATGCTTAACACAAAAGAACAGAATAAAATCTAAAAAATATTTTGACAAAAATCCAGCTGTAATCAATGTTCCTTACACTAAGCAATAAATTAAACGGTTATTTCAAAATAGTGATTCTTGAGCAATTGCATTTGCTCAATTTCAAGGTCAGATTAATGATCTTTTCCAAGCTGACCAGTTACTACAGTTTACTCAACAGCATTCATTCATTCATTTTTCCCAAAACTGTAACAAAAAATCCCATAAAGGATGCTTTGTTGATTTTCTCTGATGGCTCATCTAATGTAGTCAATGGTGAAGGACATGTAGTAAGGACAGAATCAGCATCAGCTCAAATAGTTGAGCTGCAGACAGTAGTTCTAGTGTTTAAAGATTTTTCTAATAAGGCTTTTAATCTATATACTGATAGCTGATATATTTATAGTGAGTTACAAATCTTGGAAACAGTGCCATATATAAAAACTAACAATGAACAAGTTAAAATACTCCTTCAGCAGATTCAAAAAGCCATACAATATAGAAAGTTATCATGTTTTGTGGGACATATAAGAGCACATTCAAGTCTTCCTGGTCCGTTAACTAAAGGTAATTCTCTAGCTGACAAACTTACAAAAATAATTGCTCTATCTCAGATTAAACTTGCTCAGCAATCACATGCTATACACCATCAAAACAGCTTAACTTTAAAAAAGCAATTTAAGCTGACCAGAAAAACTGCTCATCAAACTGGTAAACAATGTAAAAGATGCCCACAATATCTACCAGTGCGTCATTTGGGGGTAAATCCCTGAGGACTGCTTCCTAATCATATATGAATATATGTATGGATGGATGTAACCCATGTTACTGAGTTTGAAAAATTGAGATTTGTGCATATAACAATTGATACACATTCAGGATTCATGATGGCCACAGCACAAACTGGGAAAGCCACCAAACATGTAATAACTCATTGTTTAAAATGCTTTTTATACATGGGGACCCCAAAAGTAATAAAAACGGACAATGGGTCCAGATATGTTAACAAAGCTTTTCCAAGACTTTGTACTCAATAAAATATCATTCATAAGACTGGTATTCCTTATAATGCTCAAGGACAAGAAATTGTGGAATGTGCACATAGCTCCTTAAAAACACAGCTCCAAAAAATAAAGACAGGGGAGTTGTATCCTAGATGCCACACAATGCCTCAAATCATGCATTGTTTATGCTAAACTTTCTAAATATGGATGTCTATGAGCGATCAACAGCAGACAGATTATGGCGAATATGAAAAGGGCCAGATCCCATGTTAATATGGGGTCAAGGGTATGTTTATGTTTCCTCCCAGGATGAAAATCAAGCCAGATGACTTCCAGAGTGACTGATTCGGTGCATTCAGCAAAAGGACTACGGACTTGAGGACAGCTTAGCTGACAACCGCCTAACAGGAGAAGCAAAATAAGAACAACTCAAGTAGGAACTGGTGATCCACCTTTCCCAGTCCCCACAGAGAGGAGTGCGTGATTCGGACATGCAGATGCCAACATGCTATGCTATAGGGTGCCATTCTGCCTCCAGAGACTTTGGACAAAGAAACCCTGCTGAACCTGTTGCTTTAGAACTAAGATACAGACTGAACACTTGAGTGTTCTCAGTTTCTGGGACACAGAATTCATTTGGATTAAAATATTAAACTTAAGAACTAAGACCTAAGCTTTTCCCTCAGGGAAAGGAAGACTCAAAAGAAATGACTAAAACGCCTCTTCACTTAACAAGGGGGCAGACTAAGGGCTTAACAGCTGCTCAGGTACTGAAAATAGTATTTGATAACAACACATGGTATTATACTCTTCCCAGTAATGACCTGATATTTACAATTGCATATAAGATGAAAAAAAGATTTGATATTGACCAATGGTGCTAAAAAGTTGGTATTGATTGACAAAATATGAGATTATGATACAAAAAAGGATAATTGGAGAGTTGGTACTGACCAACAAAATATGAGATTATGATACAAAAACAGATAATTAGAGAGTAGGTCTGACTGACAATACAAACTATGATACGAAAAAAAGATAACTGGAGATTCGGTATTGATCAATGATGTAAAAAATCATGATTGTGACTCGTTGCTATTGGCAATTACTGAAAAGAGGTTGTGACAGTTAATGTTGGGAGTTGATGCATATGCTAAAAATGTTAGATCTAAGTGGTACTCTGAACCAGCAGAAAAACATTTTCAACTCAGGCGATTCTATTTCTCCTTTAAAATAGGAGACTATAGCCTTTGGGAACATAATTATTCATAAAACATTATAATTTATCCTGACAAAAAGGTGTGGCTATTGAGACACAGGGCCTAAAAGTATATTTCTCTCCACTAATCTCTTTTCTTTACAGAGATCCGCAATCGACGACAGGTTTGAAGCTTCTCCTCCCCAGATGCCTAAGACAGGAGCTCACATATGACAATGCCTGTTCTAAAGACGGGAAAATTTGGATAAAGGAAGAAGACCTTGCCCAAGCCAGGTGTGATGTATCTGTCTTGTTACAGAAGCACAGGGGTTATTAAAAGTTAATAAGAGAGAGTGGATTGTGGGCCCATATTTCATACAAAATATTTATAGGCAGGCTCACTGGCCACTAGGCAGCTGCAATCCTGCCAAACAAACAAGATAGCCACCTAACAAAGGTCAAGATATATGGCTCCTTCTCCTTTGTTATAATATAGATCACCTGGGGAGAAGTGTTTTCCAAAGCTGGTGACATAAGTTGCAGGTTTTCAGCTATCCCCGCATCCCCCAGAAAGAGAATATTAATGAGTATCCACCTTGGTTTACTGGGGGATAAAAGGTGTTTTGTATAATAAACGTGGGTAGATCTTCAGGATAGATGAAGCTTAAAATGCCCTTCCAAGATGACTGTGTGAACTGTGTCTTGTTATTTCACATGTCTCCCTACTAGTCCAGTTAGGGAAAATAGTTTCTATGCTGGGGCCTAAGGGCCCTGACAAAAAGGAAAGAATATACCTCTTTTTTTAACATCTCTCGGAACCGTCTCAAAAATTGATCAAATATTCGGTAACAAAGCAAACATCCATAGATACAAAAAAAAAAAAAAACTGGAGGAACCACCTGTGTCTCATTGGATCACCATGGAGTAAAGTCAGAATTTAACCATAATTCCACCCCCAGAAAGCCTGCAAACTCAGGGAAACTGAACATTCAACTACTGAACCACCCCTGCATCAAGGAAGAAATAGAAAAAGAAATTAAAGTCTTCCTTGAATATGAAAAAAATGAAGACACAACATACCCAAACCTTTGGGATACTATGAGAGCAATGCTAAGTGGAAAGTTCATAGTACTAAATTCCCACATAAACAAAACAGAGAAAACTCAAATTAGAGATTTAACAGCACAGCTGAAAGCTCAGAAAAAATAGAAGCAGACTCACCCAGGAGGAGTAGAAGACTGGAAATAATCAAACTGAAGGCTGAAGTCAACAAAATAGAAACACAGAAAACAATCCAAAGAATCAATGAAACAAAGAGGTGGTTCTTGGAGAAAATCAACAAGATTGAAAACCCATATCCAAACTAATCAAAATGCAGAAAGAGAACAGTCAAAGTAACAAGATCAGAAACTGAAAGGGGGACATACCAATAGACACTGAGGAAATTCATAGAATCATTATGTCTTACTACAAAAGCCCATATGCAACAAAATTGGAAAATGTAAAAGAAATGGACATTTTAAAGATAAATATCATATACCAAAATTAAATCAAGACCAGGTGAACAATTTAATAATTTAAATAGACCTATAAACAATTTAACAATTTAAATAGATTTAAATAGACCTATAAGTCTTGGAGTAACACTAACTAAGGAAGTGAAAGATCTATTTGACAAGAACTTTAAGGTTTTGAAGAAAGAAATTGAAGAGGAAATCAGAAAATGGAAGGATTTCCCATGCTCTTGGATTGGTAGGATCAATGTAGTAAAAATTGCAATTCTACCAAAGGCAATCTATAGATCCAATGCAGTCCCCATCAAAATCCCAACAAAATTCTTCACAGACCATGAGAAAACAATAATAAACTTTATATGGTAAAAAAACCCAGGATAGCCAAAACAATCTTCTACAATAAAGGAAATTCTGGAGGCATTACTGTCCCTGACATCAAACTCTATTACAGAGCTACAGTAATGAAAACAGCTTGGTATTGGCATAAAAACAGACAAATTGAGCAATGTAATCGAATTGAAGACCCAGCTATTAATCCACAAACCTATGAATACCTGATTTTTGACACAGAAGCTAAAATTATACAATGGGAGAAAGAAAACATCTTTAACAAATGGTCTTGCATAACTGGTTGTCAACGTGTAGAAGAATAAAAATAGCTCCATATCTATCACCATGCACAAAATTCAAGTCCAAATGGATTAAAGACCTCAACATATATCCAAACCCATTTAACCTGAGAGAAGAGAAAGTGGGAAGTTGACTTTAACACATGAGCCCAGAAGACCATGTCCTATGTATAACCTCAGTAGCCCAGACAATAAGAGCAAAAATGAAGAAATGAGATCTCCTGAAACTGAGAAATGTCTGTAAAGCAAAGGACACAGTTATTAAGACAAAAAGACAACCTACTGAATGAGATATGATATTCACCAAGCCCACATAGAAAAAAGTCTGATCTCTAGAATATACAAAGAACTCAAGAAACTAGACATTAAAATTCTAAATAACCTAATTATAAAAGGGGACACTGAACTGAACAGAGAATTCTCAACAGAAGAATTTCAAATGGCCAATAGATACTTAAAGACATGTTCAACTTCCTTAGCTATCAAGAAAATGCGAATCAAAACAACTTTGAGATACCATTTTACACCTCTCAGAATGGTTAATTGAAAAAAAAATAAAACCAATCGTAACCTATGCTGGAGAGGATATGGAGTGAGGGGAATATTCATCCATTGCTGGTGGGAATGCAAACTTGTGCAACCACTTTGGAAATCTGTGTGGCTGTTTCTCAGAAAATTGGGAGTCAACATACCTCAGGAACCAGCAATACCACTCAGGAATATACCCAAGAGATGAATATGGTATGTTCTCACTCATTAGTGGAGTCTAGCCATAAACAAAGGACATTAAGCCTATAGCTCACAAGCTTAGAGAAGCCAAATAATAAGGTGAACCAAAGAAAAGCATATATAGATCCTCCTGGAATTTAGAATCAGACAAAATTGCCAGGCAAAAGTTGGGACCATGGGATGGGGTATGATTGGGGGAAGGGGAGAGGGGAGAGAGAAGGGTGACGGGGATGGCTGGGGAGAGCTTGGAGGAGTGGGTTGGTTGAGATGGAGGAAGGACAGATATGGGAGCATGGAGGGACGTGTCTTCATTAAGGGAGCCATTTTGGGCTTGGCAAGAGACTTGACTCTAGAGGGGTACCCAGGTGTCCACAGGGATGTCCCCAACTAGGACCCTGGGTGGTGGAGGAGAGGGTGCCTAAACTGACCTCCTCTCATACTCAGACTGATGACTATCTTGACTATCACCACAGAACCTTTGTCTACCAAAGGATGGAGATAGAGACAGAGTCCCACACATTGGAGCACTGGACTGAGCTCCCAAGTTCCAGTTGAAGAGCAGAAGGAAGGAGAATATGAGCAAGGAAGTCAGGACCACGAGGAGTTGGTCCACCCACTGAGACAGTGTGCCTGATCTAATGGGCACATTAGATCACCAAAGTCAACTGGACTGGGACTGAATGAGCATGGGATCAATCTGGACCCTCTGAACGTGGCTGACAATTGGTGCAGACTGAAAAGTCAATGATAATGGCTCTGGAATTAGTCTCTACTGCATATACTGGCTTTTTGAGATCCTAGCGTATTGAATGCATACCTGCCTAAGCCTGGATGGAGCAGGGAGGGCCTTGGACTTCCCACAGAGTAGGATACCCTTCCCTCTCTTAGGACTGGAGGTGGGAGTGCAAGTGGGGGATCAGGAGGAAAATGGTAGGAGGGGGGAAGTGGAAATTTTGAATGATATTATTTCTGTCCCAACCTAATACATCTCCGTATTCTAAAGAAGCTCCAAGCACCTAAAATTCTCACCTTTTATCCTAAAATATTTTATACTAAGGGCACGATTTTGTATGACTTATGACTAATATCATTTCTACTCTCCCACAGCTACCTACTAAGATACAGGAAAGCATACATTTAAGTAAAGGTGTCACTATATC
The DNA here is from genome assembly GCF_982192425.1 of Myodes glareolus. Taxonomy (NCBI): domain Eukaryota; kingdom Metazoa; phylum Chordata; class Mammalia; order Rodentia; family Cricetidae; genus Myodes; species Myodes glareolus. Next base: position 124,217,110 of record NC_142053.1, read on the forward strand.
ATTGAAATAGTTTAAGGAACACTAAGACATAGTATTATTTTCTATATTTCATATCACCAGAATAAAGAAAGCACCACTCATATTCCTTTGCTTCATTCCATACCCTTTCACTTAAATAAAAACCTGTTTGCTAATACCTGTGCATCAACCACCTCAGATTTCTCATCAAGAACAACCTGAGTTCTTCAAACGTCTAATAATTTGTTCTGCACATGGTTGCTGGTCAATGGTCTTATCTGCTCTCACAGAAAAAATAGAAAACACTGCTGACAAGAATAGACATCTCTCCTATCTGTTCCATTGATTATAATCTGTGTTTACCTGGGCTCCTGATGAGGGTTGTATCTGTATATGGCCTGAGCTTTACAGCTGTGTTTTTTTCTGTCTTAGTACTTAGAAAGTCATGGTAGTAGATATGGTGTTCTACGTTTACTAATTTCAAAAATCAATCGAGATTTCTCCTTCAACTTTCCCTGTCAGAATTCATCTCTAGGAGGCAAACCCAGAAATCATAATCCTTAGTTATTTTGTGGAATTTCTTAAGCTGGAGTATTTTAAATATTATTTAGACATTATGCGAGTTATTATTCGACCATATCTTTTCAAAAATTACTGACTTGATTTACAATAGTATGGCTGGAAATTTTGTGAATTTTGACCCTGATGTTTCTGCATGGGTTTTTGACCAACAAGGAAAAATTGTCACCATATTAATACTGAGTCAGATATTTCAAGATGTATGTTGTTTAGGTTAGTCACAAAGGTAATGAAAGCTGGAAACAGCAATCTCTTCCTATTTCACTTGTTTTGAACATCAATTGATAACAACTTGAAAAGTGTCTTTCAGCTAATCCTCATACTGAGAAAATGCACAGTCTTCTCTTGGATGCCACATATCCACTGTCAGAACCTGATGCTTAATACATACATCAATCTTCAAGCTTTCTACAGCCAAGAAGTAAAACTGGGCCTGTTGTTTTCATTCAGAAACATTCTTTGAAATGTAGTTCATCCATTATATTTATCTTCAGCTCTCTTTTTGTGCCTGCTCCCTATGAAAGGATACCATGCTGAGCCTAGATACAGGGGTGAGGGCCTACAGGTTATGAGACAGATTTATTTTTTTTCTTCATGGGAGACCTTTGACTTTCTGAGGGTTAGTGGGGGTGAAAGCAAGGGATATATGGGGGTAGTGGAAAGAAAGCAGGGAGAGGGATAAAGGATTGGTATATAAATTAAAACATTATTTAAAATAAATAAATGAATACAAATAAAATAAAATTTAGAATTGACCAAAAAAATGTAAGAAAAGCACATACGCAAATTTATAAAAGAAACACTTGTAGCCAAGTGCTAATGGCACATACCTTTAATCCCAGCACTAAGGAGGCAGAGATTGGCAGATTTTTCAAGTTCAGTGTCAGCCTGATCTATAAAAACTAGTTCCAGGGCAGGCTCCAATGATAAGAGAGAGCTTCTATCTCATAAAAATCAAAAAGTAAAATAGAAAATAGATACATCTGTAGTTGAGAATAATAAAAATTAAATGATGGAAAGTTGGTAAAAACACATGAAGGTACAAAAGAAAAAGGAAGGAAGAATGGCAAAAGGCAGCAAAGATAGTTAACAGGAGTTATGTGTATTTACTAGGTGATGGGTACACACCTATATAATCATTAGATATTGTGAGAAGAATTACTAAAGAAAGAGGACATTAAAGTAATCGTAATAGAATATGTCATATTTCTAAAATACTTTACAGTATTCTTTTGTTTAAACAAAAAGTATAATTATATTGAGTAACCCATAGTTATCTGATTATGGAAATATTTCTCATGAACACAGTAAGTCTGATTTTCTAACAGATGTTTATGTACTGTGAAGGTCTCCTACTGTTATCCCTAAAAATATTGTAAAATCCATTGTCAGATTTCTAAACTCTTGATTTGGCTATCATATTCATGTTTACCCTGTCATACTGGTAAAATTTTATCAGAGGGTAGAGAAAAAAAATCAGAGGTAAATGGAAAGTATTCCAGATTGTAAAGCAAAGGGGAAACATTAATCTAAATATAATCTCAAATTAAAACACTTTGAGGGTTATTATAACTCATGGCCAGAGCCCAGAAAAGAAGGAACATGTGTTTTCAGTGGAAATCAAACAGAACGATATGGGTAACTGCCTCAGTAGAGGATAATACTTCAAACTTGAATCTCTATCCAGTCTAAAAAATGGATTACAAAATTGAGGTCCCTGAGGTACACTCTGGTCCAGGGCCACCCTCTGAATAAATTCAACTGCCACTTTGCACTCAGTAAAACACTCTAACTAAGAAGAAACTAGCCTCTGTATTTGCCACTGCCTTATTGTATTAATAGCTGAAGCTCAGGGCTAGATATCCCAATGATCAATACCATTAAAAACTATACTCCAAAAGTTTCGATATTCTCAGGTAAAGTCAAAATAATTTCTTCATTCTGTTCACACATTTTCTGCGATGAATCTTGTCCAAGTAGACACAGGCACCATCCTGGTTTTATTCCTCCCAATTACATTTTTGTGTTATTGTTTGTGGTTATGCTTTGTGATTTGTGACTTTGGGGTATTCTTTGACTCCCTCCTGAAAGAATCCTTTCATCTGAGCTGTAACACCTAATAAAGAATAGATGAAAGAAGATAACTTTGGCAAACTCAGCACTAGCTGGATGTCTCTGTGGTCAGTAATTTCTTATCTCAGTGTTTTACTTCTCAGTGGAGACGACATCACCAATAAAGGATTTGACCTTCTTTTTTTTAAAATTTACTTATTTATAAAAATTTCCACTTCCTCTCCTCCTCCAAATATCCTCCCATTCCCCCCACTCCCTCACCTCCTCCCTCTCCAGTCCTAAGAGCAGTCAGGGATTCCTGCCCTGTGGGAAGTTCAAGTTCCTCCACCCTCCCTCAAGGTCTAGGAAGGTGAGCATCCAAACAGACTAGGATCCCAAAAAAGCCAGTGCATGCAGACAAAACAAGACCCAGTGCCATTGTCAATGGCTTCTCAGTCAGCCCCCATGTCAACCACATTCAGAGAATCCGGTTTGATCACATGCTCGTTCAATCCCAGTCCAGCTGGCCTTGGTGAGCTCTCATTAGATCAGTCCCCATGTATCAGTGGGTGAACGCAGCCCTCGAGGTCCTGACTTCCTTTTTCTTGTTCTCCCTCCTTCTGCTACTCATTTGGACCTTGGGGGCTCAGTCCAGTGCTCCAATGTGGGTCTCCGTTTCTATCTCCATCCATTGTCAGACGAAGGTTCCCTTTGATCCTGTCTTCCTTGTTCACGTTCTCACTCCTTCTGCTTCTCATTTGGACCTAGGGAGTTAAGTCCAGTGTTCCAATGTGTGTCTCTGTCTCTATCTCCATCCATTGCCAGAAGAAGGTTCTATGGTGATATGCAAAATATTCACCAGTATGGTTATGGGCCAAGCCCAGTTCAGGCATCCTCTTCTCCGCTGCGCAGGGAACAATCTGGGGACCTCTCCTTGGGCCTGGGAACCCCTCCAGAATCAAGTCTTTTGCAAACCCTAAAATGGCTCCCATAGTTGAGATATATACCTCCCTGCTCCCATATCCATCCTTTCTATCTCCCCCCATCCCATTCCTCCAAGCCATCCCCAATCCTCCCCCTCTCCCTTCTCTAAAACCATCTCCCCTTACTTCCACCTCACCACCCCTTGTGCACTCAAGTTTGCCTGGCAATCTTGTCTACTTCAAATATCCAGGAGGATAACTACATGATTTTCTTCAGGTTCACCTTCTTATTTAGCTTCTCTAGGATCACAAATTATAGGCTCAAAGACAATTAACAATGCTAGAATCCACTTATGAGTGAGTACATACCATATTCCTCTTTTTGGGTCTGGGTTACCTCACTCAGTAAAGTGTTTTCTATTTCCATCCATTTGCATACAAAATTCAAGATGTCATTTTTTTTTTTTTTTACCGCTGAGTAAAACTCTAATGTGTATATGTTCCACACTTTCTTTAACCATTCTTCTATTGAGGGGCACTTAGGTTGCTTCCATGTTCTGACTATTACAAATAGTGCTGCTATGAACATAGTTGAACAAATGCTTTTGTAGTATGAGAGGGCATCTCGTGGGTATATTCCCAAGAGTGGAATTGCTGGGTCTTGAGGGAGGTTGAACCCAGTTTCCTGAGAAACTGCCACACTGATTTCGCAGTGGCTGCACAAAGTTGCATTCCCACCAACAATGGATGAGTGTTCCCCTCACTCCACATCCTCTCCAGCATAGGCTATCATTGGTGTTTTTGATTTTAGCTATTCTGACAGGTGTAAGATGGTATCTCAAAGTGGTTTTGATTTGCATTTCCCTGATCGCAAAGGAGGTTGAGCATGAACTTGAGTGTCTTTTGGCCATTCGAAGTTCATCTGTTGAGAATTTTCTGTTCAGTTCAGTACCCCCATTTTTTAATTGGGTTAATTAAAGTTTTAGTGTCTAGTTTCCTGAGTTCTTTGTATATTTTGGAGATCAGACCTCTGTCTGATGAGGGATTGGTGAAGATCTCCTCCCAGTCAGAAGGTAGCCGTTTTGTCTTGCTGCCAGTGTCCTTTGCTTTACAGAAGCTTCTCAGTTTCAGAGGGTCCCATTTATTCATTGATTCTCTTATTGTCTGTGCTACTGGGGTTCTACTTAGGACATGGTCTCCTGTGCCTATGTCTTGTAGACTACTTTCCACTTTCTCTTCTATCAGGTTCAAAGTGGTTAGATTAATGTTGATGTCTTTTATCCATTTGGACTTGAGTTGTGTGCATGGTGATAGATATGTATCTACTTTCATTCTTCTACAGGTTGACATCCAGTTATGCCAGCACCATTTGTTAAAGATGCTTTCCTTCTTCCATTGTATAACTTTTGCTCCCTTGTCGAAAATCAGGTGCTCATAGGTTTGTGGGTTAATATCCAGGTCTTCTATTCGATTCCATAGGTCGACTTCTCTGTTGTTATGCCAATACCAAGCTGTTTTCAACATGGTAACTCTGTAATAGTGTTTGAAGTCAGGGATGGTAATACCTCCAGAAGTTCCTTTATTTTATTTTGTTTTTTTTCAAAGTTTATTAAATTATAAAAGTTTCCATTTCCGCCCCTCCTCCCAACACCCTCCCACTCCCCCCACTCCCTCTCCTCCTCCCTCTCCATCCCTAAGAGCAGTCAGGGTTTCCTGCCCTGTGGGAAGTTCAAGGTCCTCCCCCCTTCCTCCAGGTCCAGGAAGGTGAGTATCCAAACAGACTGGATCCCAAAAATCCAGTATATGCAGAGGAAACAAGTCCCAATGTCCTTGTCAATGGCTTTTCAGAAAGACTCCGGGCCAGCCACATTCAGAGAATCCGGCCACATTCAGAGAATCTGGTTGGATCGCATCCTCGTTCAGTCCCAGTCCAACTGGCCTTGGTGAACTCTCATTATATCAGTCCCCTTGTATCAGTGGGTGATTGGACCTCTCCCGGTCCTGATTTCCTTTTTCATGTTCTTCCTCCTACTGCTTCTCATTTGGACATTGGGTGACTCAGTCCGGTGCTCCAATGTGGGTCTCTGTCGGTATTGCCATCCATCGTCGGATGAAGGTTTCCTCTGGTCTTGCCTTCTTTGCTCACGTTCTCTTTCCTTCTGCTTCTCGTTTGGACCTAGGGAGTTAAGCCCAGTGTTCCAATGTGGGTCTCTGTCTCTATCTCCATCCATCGCCAGATGAGGGTTCTATGGTGATATGCAAAATATTCATCAGTATGGTTGTGGGCCAAGGCCGGTTCAGGCACCCTCTCCTCTGTCCAGAGAACAATCTGGGGATCTCTCCTTGGACCTGGTATCCCCTTTATAATCAAGTCTCTTGTAAACTCTAAAATGACTCCCTTAGTTGAGATATATACTTCCCTGATCCCATATCCATCCTTCCTCCCTCCCCCCCATCCCAGTTCCCCATCTTTCCCCATTCCTCCCCTACTCCCTTCTCTCTAATCCTCTCCCCTTCCAACAACCCCTTCACCCCCCATGCACCCGAAGTTACCTGGCACTCTTGTCTATTTCCAATCTCCAGGAGGATAAGTACAAGATTTTCTTCAGGTTCACCTTCTTATTTATCTTTTCTTGGATCACGAATAATAGGCTCAAAGACCTTTAATTATGGCTAGAATCCACATATGAGTGAATACATACCATATTCCTCTTTTTGGGTCTGGGTTACTTCACTCAGTAAAGTGTTTTCTATGTCCATCCATTTGCATACAAAATTCAAGATGTCATCATTTTTTACCGCTGAGAAAATCTCTAATGTGTATATGTTCCACAAAATTTTTTAAACTGTTCTTCTATTGAGGGGCACCTAGGTTGTTTCCAGGTTCTGGCTATTACAAATAGTGCTGCTATGAACATAGTTGAACAAGTGCTTTTGTGGTATGATAGGGCATCTTGTGGGTATATTCCCAAGAGTGGAATTGCTGGGTCCTGAGGGAGGTTGACTCCCAGTTCCCTGAGAAACCGCCACACTGATTTCCACAGCGGCTGCACAAGTTTGCATTCCCACCAATAATGGATGAGAGTTCCCCTCTCTCCACATCCTCTCCAGCATAAACTATCATTGCTGTTTTTGAGTTTAGCTATTCTGACAGGTGTAAGATGGTATCTCAAAGTGGTTTTGATTTGCATTTCCCTGATCACTAAGGATGTTGAGCATGACCTTAAGTGTCTTTTGGCCATTCGAAGTTCTTCTGTTGAAAATTCTCTGTTCAGATCAGCACCCCATTTTTTAATTGGGTTAATTAGAGTTTTTGTGTCTAGTTTCTTGAGTTCTTTGTATATTTTAGAGATCAGACCTTTGTCTGATGAGGGATTGGTGAAGATCTTCTCCCAGTCAGAAGGTAGCCGTTTTGTCTTACTGCTAGTGTCCTTTGCTTTACAGAAGCTTCTCAGTTTCAGGAGGTTCCATTTATTCATTGATTCTCTTATTGTCTGTGCTACTGGGGTTCTACCTAGGAAGTGGTCTCCTGTGCCTATGTCTTGTAGACTACTTCCCACTTTCTCTTCTATCAGGTTCAAAGAGGTCAGATTAATGTTGAGGTCTTTAATCCATTTGGACTTGATTTTTGTGTATGGTGATAGATATGGATCTACTTCCATTCCTCTACAGGTAGACATCCAGTTATGCCAAACAAAGCACCGTTTGTTAAAGATGCTTTTCTTCTTCCATTGTATACCTTTAGCTCCCTTATTGAAAATGAAGTGTTAATACGTTCTTGGGTTAAAATCTGGGTCTTCTATTCGATTCCATAGGTTGACTTTTCTGTTCTTATGCCAGTACCAAGCTGTTTTCAATAGTGTAGCTGTGTAATAGAGTTTGAAGACAGGGATGGTTATACCTCCAGAAGTTCCTTTATTATATAAGATTGTTTTGGCTATCCTGAGTTTTTTGTTTTTCCATGTAAAATTGATTATTATCCTCTCAAGGTCTGTGAAGAAGTTTGATGGGTTTTTGATGGGGATTGCATTGAATCTATAGATTGCTTTTGGTAGAATTGCCATTTTTACTATGTTGATCCTCCCAATCCAAGAGCAGGGGAGATCTTTCCATTTTCTGGTATCCTCCTCAATTTCTTTCTTCAAAGGCTTAAAGTTCTTGTCAAATAGGTCTTTCACTTCATTGGTCAGGGTTATCCCAAGATATTTTATGCTATTTGTGGCTATCGTGAAAGGTGAAGTTTCTCTGATTTCCCTCCTTGCTCCTTTATCCTTTGTATATAAAAGGGCAACTGATTTTTTGGAGTTGATCTTGTACCCTGACACATTGCTAAAGGTGTTTATCAGCTGTAGGAGTTCTTAGGTAGAGTTTTTGGGGTCACTCATGTATACTATCATATCGTCTACAAATAAAGAGAGTTTAACATCTTCCTTTCCAATTCAAATCCCCTTGATCCCTTTATGTTGTCTTATTGCTATTGCTAGAACTTCAAGCAATATATTGAACAGGTATGGGGAGAGTGGACAGCCTTGTCGTGTTCCTGATTTCAATGGAATGGCTTTGAGTTTCTCTCCATTCAGTTTGATGTTAGCTGTCGGCTTGTAGTAAACAGCACTTATTTTATTTAGGTATGATCCTTGTATCCCCTATCTCTTCAACACCTTTATCATAAAGCGATGTTGAATTTTGTCAAATGCTTTTTCAGCATCCAATGATATGATCATTTGGTTTTTTTCTTTTTTTTTCCCGTTAGACTTGTTTATTCAAGTATCCGAAAACACTCTTTCCACATTTTCCCCTCCTCCCAATACCCTCCCGCTCCCCCCTCCCTCTCCTCTTCCCTCACCGTTCCCAAGAGCAGTCAGGGTTTCCTGTCCTGTGGGAAATCCAAGTTCCTCCCCTCTCCCTCCAGGTCCAGGAAGGTGAGCATTCAAACAGGCCAGGATCCCAAAAAGCCAGTCCATGCAGACGACACAAGACCCAGTGCCATTGTTAATGACTTCTCAGTCTTCATTTGGACCTTGGGGGCTCAGTCATCCCCCATGTCAACGACATTCAGAGAATCCGGTTTGATCACATGCTCGTTCATTCCCAGTCCAGCTGGCCTTGGTGAGCTCTCATTCGATCAGTCCCCTTGTATCAGTGGGTGAACGCACCCTTAGCGGTCCTGACTTCCAGTGCTCCAATGTGGGTCTCCGTCTCTATTTCCATCCATCATTGGATGAAGGCCCCCTCTGATTTTGCTTTCCTTGCTCACGTTCTCCCTCCCTCTGCTTCTCATTTGGACCTAGGGAGTTAAGTCCAGTGTTCCAATATGTGTCTCTGTCTCTATCTCCATCCATCGCCATATGAAGGTTCTGTGGTGACATGCAAAATATTCATCAGTATGGTTATGGGCCAAGGACAGATCAGGCACCCTCTCCTCTGCTGCCCAGAGTACAATCTGGGGACCTCTCCTTGGGCCTTGGAACCCCTCCAGCATCAAGTCTCTTGCAAAGTCTAAAATGGCTCCCTTAGTTGAGATATAAACTTCCCTGCTCCCATAAAATCCTTCCTTCCTCCCCCTTACCATTCCCCCAAGCCATCCCCAATCCTCCCATTCTCCCCTTTCCCTTACCATCTTTCCTTACTTCCACCCACCATCCCCCATGCACCCAAGTTTGCCTGGCAATATTGCCTACTTCTAATATCCAGGAGGATAACTATATGATTTTCTTCAGGTTCACCTTCATATTTAGCTTCTCTAGGATCACAAATCGTAGACTCAAAGACCTTTAACTATGGTTAGAATCCACCTATGAGTGTATACATGCCATATTCCTCTTTTTGGGTCTGGGTTACCTCACTCAGTAAAGTGTTTTCTATTTCTATCCATATGCATGCAAAATTCAAGATGTCATTTATTTTTACTACTGAGTAAATCTCTAATGTATATATGTTCCACACCTTTTTTAACCATTCTTCTATTGAGGGGCCCCTAGGTTGTTTCCATGTTTTGGCTATTACAAATTGTGCAGCTATGAACATAGTTGAACAAATACTTTGGTAGTATGAAAGGGCAACTCTTGGGTATATTCCTAAGAGTGGAATTGCTGGGTCCTGAGGGAGGTTGACTCCCAGTTCCCTGAGAAACCGCCACACTGATTTCCACAGCGGCTGTACAAGTTTGCATTCCCACCAACAGTGGATGAGTGTTCCCCTCCCTCCACATCCTCTCCAGCATAGGCTATCATTGGTGTTTTTGATTTTAGCTATTCTGACAGGTGTAAGATGGTATCTCAAAGTGGTTTTGATTTGCATTTCCCTGATTGCAAAGGAGGTTGAGCATGTCCTTAAGTGTCTTCTGGCCATTCGAAGTTCATCTGTTGTGAATTCTCTGTTCAGATCATTACCCCATTTTTTAATTGGGTTAATTAGAGTTTTAGTGTCGAGTTTCTTGAGTTCTTTGTATATTTTGGAGATCAGACCTTTGTCTGATGAGGGATTGGTGAAGATCTTCTCCCAGTCCGAAGGTAGCCTTTTTGTCTTACTGACAGTGTCCTTTGCTTCACAGAAGCTTCTCAGTTTCAGGAGGTCCCATTTATTCATTGTTTCTCTTATTGTCTGTGCTACTGGTGTTCTTCTTAGGAAGTGGTCTCCTGTGCCTATGTCTTGTAGACTCCTTCCCACCTTCTCTTCTATCAGGTTCAAAGTGGACAGATTAATTTTGATGTCTTTAATCCATTTGGACTTGAGTTTTGTGCATGGTTATAGATATGGATCTACTTTCATTCTTCTACACGTTGACATCCAGTTATGCCAGCACCATTTGTTAAAGGTGTGTTCTTTCCTCCATTGTATAATTATAGCTCCCTTGTTGAAAATCAGGTGTTCATAAGTTTGTGGATTAAATCTTGGTCTTCAATTTGTTTCCATTAGTCAACATCCTGTTTTTGTGCCAATACCAAGCTGTTTTCATTACTGTTGCTCTGTAATAGTGTTTGAAGTCAGGTATAGTAATGCCTCCAGAAGTGCTTTTATTGTGTAGGATTGTTTTGGCTATCCTGGGTGTTTTGTTTTTCCATATAAAGTTAATTATTGTTCTCTCAAGGTCTGTGACGAATTTTGTTGGGATTTTGATGGGGATTGCATTGAATCTATAGACTGCTTTTGGTAGAATTGCCATTTTTACTATATTGATTCTCCCAATCCAAGAGCAAGGGAGATATTTCCATTTTCTGGTGTCCTCTTCAATTTCTTTCTTCAATGCCTTAAAGGTCTTGTCAAATAGATCTTTAACTTCCTTGGTTAGAGTTACCCAAAGATACTTTATACTCTTTGTGGCTATCATGAAAGGTGATGATTCTCAGATTTCCCTCTCTGCTTCTTTGTTCTTTGTGTATAGGAGGGCAACTGACTTTTTGGAATTGATCTTGTATCCTGCCACATTGCTAAAGGTGTTTATCAGCTATAGGAGTTCTTTGGTAGAGTTTTTGGGGTCGCTTATACATACTATCATGCCATCTGCAAATAACAAAAGTTTGTCTTCTTCCTTTCCAATTTGAATCCCCTTGAAGTCCTTATGCTGTCTTATTGCTATTGCTAGAACTTCAAGCACTATATTGAAGAGGTATGGAGAAAGTGGACAGCCTTGTCTTGTTCCTGATTTTAGTGGGATGGCTTTGAGTTTCTCTCCACTTAATTTAATGTTAGCTCTCGACTTGCTGTATATTGCTTTTATTATATTTAGGAATGAACCTTGTATCCCTACACTAAGACTTAAACAATAAAGAGAATTACAGACCAATCTCACTCATGAACATCATTGCACAAATTCTCAATAAAATATTGGCAAACCGAATCCAAGAACTCATTAGAAAAATTATACATTATGATCAAGTAGGCTTGCTTCCAGAGAGTCAGGGCTGGTTCAACATATGAAAATCTATCAATGTAATCCATCATATAAATAAACTGAAGGAAAAGAAACCATATGATCATTTCATTAGATGCTGAAAAATTATTTGGCTTCCTACTTTTTATAGTGTTTGTATTTTTCTAAATATGTGTTTGCATTTTCCAACTTTGTGGCATATAAACTTTCGTAGTAAGATCTAATGATTCTCTGAATTTCCTCTGTGTCTGTGGTTATGTCCCCCTTTTCATTTCTGATCTTATTAATTTGCATGTTATCTCTCTTCCATTTGATTAGTTTGGATAGGGGTTTGTTGATCTTGCTGATTTTCTCCAAGAACCAGCTTTTTGTTTCATTGATTCTTTGGATTGTTTTCTGTATTTCTATTTTGTTGATTTCAGCCCTCAGTTTGATTATTTCCAGTCTTCTACTTCTTCTGGGTGAATCAGCTTCTTTTTTTTTCTAGAGCTTTCAAGTGTGCTGTTAAGTCTCCAATGTGTGTTTTCTCCATTTTCTTTAATGACCAGTGGTTGTTGACTCAGGTCATTTTTTTGGGTAGTAGAGTGTATGTGTTTTCCTTCTTTGAGTTGTCCTTGTGAAGGGTCGCTAGATGTCTGAGTTCTAAATATGTGTTTATCAAATGGCAGATCGAGGTTGGTGACAAAGCCTAGACGTTAAAGAAAAAGGGAGGAAATAATGGTTTTTATGCCACACATTTGATGGATTAGTTCATAATCTGTTCTTTTCTTGCCATCTTTTTTGTGGTAACCCAACCCTCCACCATTCCCTTTTTCTTTTCTTTTTTTCTTTTTCAATTAATTATAAGGACCTTATGCTACACCTAGTCAGGCAGTGCCCAACTCCTTACTGATAGCGAGGATGAATCTGCCAGAAGTCCCTGATTATGAGGTTACAAAGAGTATTGTTGATGTCACCTAAAATATTTAAGGTGAGGCATCAAGCAGTTCCTGCTAGTTATAACAGGCAATGAAGGAAAACAGATCCCAAACCCAAGACTTTTCCAGCTTGAATGCTGGATCCAGAAGCTGATGCTCCCTCATGCATTATGCCAAAATAAAAACAGGTACCTATGAGAATGATCATAAAAACCATATTTATTCTAATTGATAACATTGACATTACCTTCATCTTTACCTTTTCTATTATTTTTATTGAGTATAAATTTTTCTCTGCTCCTCTCAATGCCTCTCCTCTGCCATTCAACCCTCTTCCAAGATCTGCCTGCTCCAGATTTACTCAGGAGATCTTGTCCCTTTTCACTTCCCATGTAGATTCAATCTATGTATGTCTCTCTTAGGGTCCTCATTGTTGTCTAGGTTCTCTGGGATTGGGATTTGTGGGCTGGCTTTCTTTGATTTATGTTTAAAAACCATTTATGAGTGAGTACATGTGATAATCGTCTATCTGTATCTGGGTTACCTCACCCAAAGTGATGGTCTTTTGCTCCACCCATTTGCCTGCAAAATTCAAGATGTCATTATTTTTTTTGCTCTGTAGTACTCCACTGTGTAAATGTACTTTATTTTCATTACCCTTTCTTTGATTGAAGGTCATTTAGGTTGTTTCCAGGCTCTGACTATGACAAGCAATGCTGCAATGAACATAATTGCGCACATGTCTTTGTGGCATGATTATCTTTTGAATATATACCAAAAAGTTGCCTTACTGGGTCTTGAGGAAGGTTGATTGCTAATTTTGTAATACCCAAGGGGCTGTACCAGCTTGCATTCCAACCAGCAATGGAGGAGTGTTCCCTTTTCGCACAACCTCTCCAACATAAGTTGTCATCAGTGTTTTTGATCTTAGCCATTCTTACAGGTGTAAGATGGAATCTCAGAGTTGTTTTGATTTCCATATTTCTGATGAATAAGGATGTTGAACATTTCCTTAAGTGTCTTTCAGCCATTTTAGATTCCTCTGTTGAGAGTTCTCTGTTTTGGTCTGTACTATATATTTTATTGGATTATATGTTCTTTTGATGACCAATTTTCTTGAGTTCTTTGTATATTTTGGAGACCTGTCTGATGTGGGGTTGGTGAAGAACTTTTCCCATTTTGTAGGCTGTTATTTTTTCTTGTTGACCATGTCCTTTGCTTTAAAAAGCTTTTCAGTTTCAGGAGGTCCCATTTATTAACTGTTTCTCTCAGTGTCTCTGCTGCTGGGATTCTTTTAAGGAAGTGGTCTCCAGTGCCAATGTGTGTAAGCTTCCGCACTTTTCTGTGGACACCCGAACCTCGAAACAGGCGCGCGCTTTTCCTTACTCGAGCCCACGAGAACGGACAATTGTCCTAAGGGTTTGAACACATGACACACACACAAAGAGACCAGGCTCATCTGCCAAGGAGCAAGTGGCAAATGGCAGCTTTATTAAGCATAAGTCGGGTATATATACTGTGGGGCAGAAAGGCACCAGCCCCCCATCAAGAACAAGGAAAGAGAAAAGTCAGGGGGCCGCACCCAAGGTCGGAGAGCAGCTGAACAGAGAAAAGAGGAAGCCAGGTGGGCGTGCTCAGGCTCAGAGAAAAGCTGACCTGGGAACCTTGCCTGTGGCTAGAACCTTGCTTGCAGGTGGAATTACCATAACAGTAAAGGGAGAGTTCTCTCTAAGCTACACCCTTGGGCCATAGGCAAAATTAACATAACAGGAGAGGGCAGTTCTATGCTACACCCTCAAGCTGATGCAGTGGAACCAGGAAGCAGAACAGCCCTGCATAGCGCCTCAGAAAAATGGGGAACCTGTGTACCTACAAATGTGTTTAAGTGTACTTCCCACTTTCTCTTCTATGAGGTTCAGTGTGGCTGGCTTTTTGTTGAGGTTTTGATCTATTTGGACTTGAGTTTTGCGCATGGTGATAGATATGGGTCTATTTTCATTCTTCTACATGTTGATATCCAGTTATGCCGCACCATTTGTTAAATAAGCTTTCTATTTTCCATTTGATTTTTTTTGCTTCTTTGTCAAATACCAGGTGTTCAAAGGAGTGTGGATTAATATCTGGGTATTCTATTGGATTCCGTTGGTCTTCCTGTCTGTTCTTATGCCAATACCAGGCTGTTTTCAGTACTCTAGCTCTGTAGTAGAGTTTGAAGTCAGGGATTATGATGGCTCCAGAAGTTCTTTTATTGTACAGGATTGTTTTGTCTATCCTGAGTTTTTTGCTTTTCCATGTGAAGTTGAGTACTGTTCTTTTGAGGTCTGTGAAGAATATTGCTGGGATTTTTCTGGACATTGCATTGAATCTGTAGATTGTTTTTGGTATGATTGCCATTTTTAATACGGTAATTCTGACAACCCAAGAACATAGAATAGCCTTCCTCTTTCTGGTGCCTTCTTCAATTTCTTTCTTCAAATATTTAAAGTTCTTTTCACACAAGTCTTCCACTTGTTTGGTTAGAATTATTCTGAGATATTTTATGCTATTTGTGGCCATTGTGAAGGGTGATGCTTCTCTGATTTTATTCTCAGCCTATTTATCATATTGTGAAGGAGGGCTACTGATTTTTTTGAGTTTACCTTGAATCCTGCTACATTACCGAAAGTATTTATGAGTCGTAGGAGTTCCTTGTTAGAATTTTTGTGTCACTTATGTAAACTATCCTATCATCAGAAAATAGTGAGAGTTTGACTTCTTCTTTTCTAATTTTTATCCCCTTGATCTCCTTTTCATGTCTTATTATTCTAGCTAAGACTTAAAGCACTATATTGAAGAGATATGGAGAGAGCGGACAGCCTTGTTGTGTTCCTGATTTTAGTCGATTGGCTTTGAGTTTCTCTCCATTCAATTTGACGTTAGCTGTCGGCTTGCTGTAAATAGCTTTTATTATATTTAGGTATGATCCTTGTATTCCCAATCTCTCCAAGACCTTTATCATAAAGGGGTGTTGAATTTTGTCTAATGCTTTTTCACCATCCAATGAAATGATCATATGGTTTTTTTCTTTCATTTTATTTATATGATGGATTACATTGATAGATTTGCATATTTAGAACCATCCCTGCATCTCTGGGATGAAGCTCACTTGATCATGGTGGATGCTGGTTCTGATGTGTTCTTGAATTTGTTTTGCTAGTATTTATTGAGTATTATTGTATTAATATTCATGAGGGAGATTGATATGTAATTCTCTTTCTGTGGTTTGGGTTTCAGGGTAATTGTAGCCTTATACAAAGAGTTTGGCAATGTTCCTTCCATTTCTATTATTGAATATTTAGAGGGATATTGGTATTAGTTCTTTGAAAATCTTGTAGAATTATAGCTGAAACGATCTGGTTTTTGGTTGGGAGACTTTTGATGACTGTTTCTATTTCATTTTTTCTTTTTTTAATTTACTTATTTATTTATAAAAATTTCCACTTTATCACCTCCTCCCAATACCCTCCCATTCCCCCCACTCCCTCTCCTCCTACCTCTCCAGTCCTCAGAGCAGTCAGGGTTTCCTGCCCTGTGGGAAGTTCCAATTCCTTCCCCCTCCCTCCAGGTCCAGGAAGGTGAGTGTCCAAACAGACTGGATCCCCAAAATCCAGTATATGTAGAGGAAACAGGTCCCAGTGTCATAGTCAATGGCTTTTCAGAAAGACTTCGGGACAGCCACAGTCAGAGAATCCGGCCAAATTCCGAGAATCAGGTTAGATCACGTCCTTGTTCAGTCCCAGTCCAACTGGCCTTGTTAAACTCTCATCAGATCCGTTCCGTTGTATCAGTGGGTGATAGCATCCCTCGCAGTCCTTCTTTCTTTTTTCATGTTCTTCCTCCTTCTGCTCCTCATTTGGAACTCGGGGGGCTCAGTACGTTGCTCCGATGAGGGTCTCCGACTGTATCGCCGTCCTTCGCCAGATGAAGGATCTATGGTGATAAGCAAAATATACATCAGTATGGTCATGGGCCACGGCCGATTCAGGCACCCTCTCCTCTGTCCAGAGAGCAATCTGGGGGATCTCTCCTTGGACCTGGGATCGCATATATAATCAAGTCTCCTGTAAACCCTAAAATGGCTCCCTAAGTTGAAATATATTGTTCCCTGATCCCATATTCATCCTTCCTCCCCCCCCCATCTCTGGCCACCAAGCTTTCCCCATTCCTCCCCTACTCCCTTCTCTCTAACCCTCTCCAATTCCATCGACCCTCCCACCCCCCCATGCAGCCGAGGTTACCTGGGACTCTTGTCTATTTCCTACCTCCTGGTGGATAGCTAAATAATCTTCATCAGGTTCATCTTCTTATTTAGCTTCTCTAGGATCACGAATAATAGGCTCAAAGACTTTTAATTATGGTTGGAATCCACTTATGAGTGAATACATACCGTGTTCCTCTTTTTGGGTCTGGCTTACCTCACTCAGTAAAGCGTTTTCTATTTCCATCCATTTGCATGCAAAATTCAAGATGTCATTGTTTTTTACCGCTGAGTAAAACTCTAATGTGTATATGTTCCACACCTTTTTTAACCATTCTTCTATTGAGGGGCACCTAGGCTGTTTCCAGGTTCTGGCTATTACAAATAGTGCTGCTATGAACATAGTAGAACAAATGCTTTTGTAGTATGTTAGGGAATCCTTAGGGTATATTACCAAGAGTGGTATTGCTGGGTCCTGAGGGAGGTTGACTCCCAGTTTCCTGAGAAACCGCCACACTGATTTCCACAGTGGCTGCACGAGTTTGCATTCCCACCAACAATGGATGAGTGTTCCCCTCATTCCACATCCTCTCCAGCATAGGCTATCATTGGTGTTTTTGACTTTAGCTATTCTGACAGGTGAAAGATGGTATCTCAAAGTGGTTTTGATTTGCATTTCCCTGATGGCTAAGGAGGTTGAGCATGTCCTTAAGTGTCTTCTGGCCATTCGAAGTTCATCTGTTGTGAATTCTCTGTGAAGTTCAGTACCCCATTTTTTAATTGGGTTAATTAGAGTTTTAGTGCCTAGTTTCTTGAGTTCTTTGTATATTTTGGAGATCAGACCTTTGTCTGATGAGGGGTTGGTGAAGATCTTCTCCCAGTCAGAAGGCAGCCTTTTTGTCCTACTGACAGTGTCCTTTGCTTTACCGAAGCTTCTCAGTTTCAGTAGATCCCATTTATTCATTGTTTCTCTTATTGTCTGTGCTGCTGGGGTCCTACTTAGGAAGAGGCCTCCTGTGCCTATATCTTGTAGACTACTTCCCACTTTCTCTTCTATCAGGTTCAAATTGGACGGATTAATGTTGATGTCTTTAATCCATTTGGACTTGATTTTTGTGCATGGTGATAGATATGGATCTACTTTCATTTTTTTACAGGTTGACATCCAGTTATGCCAGCACTATTTGTTAATGATGCTTTCCTTCTTCCATTGTATACCTTTAGCTCCCTTGTCGAAAATTAGGTGTTCATAAGTTTGTGGGTTAATATCTGGGTCTTCTATTCGTTTCCATAGGTCTACTTCTCTGTTCTTATGCCAATACCAAGCTGTTTTCAATACTGTAGCTCTATAATAGAGTTTGAAGTCAGGGATGGTAATGCCTCCAGAAGTTCCTTTATTGTATAAGATTGTTTTGGCTATCCTGGGTTTTTTGTTTTGCCATATAAACTTGATTATTGTTCTCTCAAGGTCTGTGAAGAAGTTTGATGGGATTTTGATGGGGATTGCATTGAATCTATAGATTGCTTTTGGTAGAATTGACATTTTTACTATGTTGATTCTCCCAATCCAAGAGCAGGGGAGGTCTTTCCATTTTCTGGTATCCTCCTCAATTTCTTTCTTCAAAGACTTAAAGTTTTTGTCAAATAGGTCTTTCACTTCCTTGGTTAGAGTAACCCCAAGGTATTTTATGCTATTTGTGGCTATCATGAAAGGTGATGCTTCTCTGATTTCCATCTCTGCTTCTTTATCCTTTGTGTATAGGAGGGCTACTGATTTTTTGGAGTTGATCTTGTATCCTGCCACGTTACTAAAGGTGTTTATCAGCTGTAGAAGTTCTTTGGTAGAGTTTTTGGGGTCGCTTATGTAAACTATCATATCGTCAGCAAATAACGAAAGTTTAACTTCATCCTTTCCAATACGAATCCCCTTGATCTCCTTATGTTGTCTTATTGCTATTGCTAGAACTTCAAGCACTATATTGAAGAGGTATGGAGAGAGTGGACAGCCTTGTCGCATTCCTGATTTTAGCGGAAAGTCTTTGAGTTTCTCTCCATTCAGTTTGATGTTAGCTGTCGGCTTGCTGTATATTGCTTTTATTATATTTAGGTATGATTCTTGTATCCCCAGTCTCTCCAACACCTTTATCATAAATTGGTGTTGAATATTGTCAAATGATTTTTCAGCATCTAGTGAGATGATCATATGGTTTTTTTCTTTCAGTTTATTTATATGATGGATTACATTGATAGATTTGCATATGTTGAACCAGCCCTGCATCTCTGGAATGAAGCCGACTTGATCATAATGGATAATTTTTCTAATGTATTCTTGGATTCGGTTTGCCAGTATTTTATTGAGAATTTTCGCGTCGATGTTCATGAGTGAGATTGGCCTGTAATTCTCTTTCTTGGTTGTGTCTTTGTGTGGTTTTGGTATTAGGGTAACTGTAGCTTCATAAAAGGAGTTCGGCAGTGACTCTTCTGTTTCTATATTGTGGAATACATTAAGGAGTATAGGTATTAGCTCTTCCTGGAAGTTCTGGTAGAATTCTGCATTGAAACCATCTGGTCCTGGGCTTTTTTTGGTAGGGAGATTTTTGATAACAGCTTCTAATTCTTCGCAACTAACAGGTCTATTTAGATTGTTCACCTGTTCTTGGTTAAACTTTGGTATATGGTACTTATCTAAAAAAATGTCCATTTCTTTTACATTTTCCAACTTTGTGGCATATAAACTTTCATAGTAAGATCTAATGATTCTCCGAATTTCCTCTGTGTCTGTGGTTATGTCCCCCTTTTCATTTCTGATCTTATTAATTTGCATGTTCTCTCTCTGCCGTTTGATTAACTTAGATAGGGGTTTGTCAATCTTGTTGATTTTCTCCAAGAACCAGCTTTTTGATTCATTGATTCTTTGGATTGTTTTCTCTGTTTCTATTTTGTTGATTTCAGCCCTCAATTTGATTATTTCCAGTCTTCTAGACCTCCTGGGTGAATCAGCTTCTTTTTTTTCTAGATCTTTCAAGTGTGCTGTTAAGTCTCCAATGTGTGCTTTCTCCACTTTCTTTAATTGGGCACTTAGTGCTATGAACTTTCCTCTTAGCACTGCTTTCATAGTGTCCCATAGGTTTGAGTATGTTGTGTCTTTGTTTTCATTAAATTCAAGGAAGAGTTTAATTTCTTTCTTTATTTCTTCCTTGACCCAGGGGTGATGTAGTAGTTGACTGTTCAGTTTCCATGAGTTTGTTGGCTTCCTGGGGGGAGCATTGTTGTTGAATTCTAATTTAAGTCCATGGTGATCTGACAAGACACAGGTAGTTACTTCTATTTTTTTGTATCTGTGGAAGTTTGCTTTGTTACTGAGTATGTGGTCAATTTTCGAGAAGGTTCCATGAGCTGCAGAGAAAAAGGTATATTCTTTCCTATTTGGGTGGAGTGTTCTATAGATGTCTGTTAAGTCCATTTGATTCAATACCTCCAATAGGTCTCTCAATTCTCTGTTTGGTTTCTGTCTGATTGACCTGTCCATTGGTGAGAGAGGAGTGTTGAAGTCTCCTACTATTAGTGTGTGTGGTTTGATGACTGCCTTGAGTTCTAGAAGAGTTTCTTTTACATATGTGGGTGCCTTTATATTAGGAGCATAGATATTCAGGATTGAGACTTCCTCCTGATGAATTGTTCCAGTTATGAGTATGAAATGTCCATCTCCATTTCTTCTGATTGATATTAGTTTGAAGTCGATTTTTTTAGATATTAGAATGGCCACACCCGCTTGTTTCTTAGGTCCATTTGCTTGGAAAACCTTTTCCCAACCCTTTACTCTGAGTAAGTGTCTGTCTTTGTGGTTGAGGTGTGTTTCTTGTAAACAGCAGAATGTTGGATCCTGTTTTCGTATCCAATCTCTAAGTCTGTGCCTCTTTATAGGTGAATTGAGTCCATTGATATTAAGTGATATTAATGACCAGTGGTTGTTGACTCCGGTCATTTTTTTTTTTTTAGGTAGTAGAGTGTATGTGTTTTTCTTCTTTGATTTGTGCTTGTGAATGGTCGCTAGATGTTCGAGTTATTGTAGGTCGTGTTGGGAATGTTGGATTCCTTCGGTAGTGATTTTCCTTCTAATATTCTCTGTAAGGCTGGATTAGTAGCTTCGTATTGTTTAAATTTGTTTTTTTCCTGGAATATTTTGTTTTCTCCGTTGATAGTGAACAATAGCTTGGCTGGGTATATTAGTCTGGGTTTGCATCCATGGTCTCTTAGTTTCTGCAGTACCTCTATCCAGGATCTTCTGGTTTTCATGGTTTCCATAGAGAAGTCCGGTGCAAGCCTGATAGGTTTACCTTTATAAGTTACTTGACCTTTTTCCTTTGCAGCTCTTAAAATTTTTTCTTTAATATTTATGTTTTGTGTTTTTATTATATGGCGCGGGGATGTTTTTTTCTGATCCAATCTATTCGGTGTTCTGTATGCTTCTTGAACCTTCATAGGAATATCGTTCTTTAGGTTGGGAACGTTTTCTTCTATAATTTTATTGAATATATTTTCTGGGCCTTTGATCTGCAGTTCTTCTCCTTCTTCAATCCCTATTATTCTTAGATTTGGTTTTTTTATTGTGTCCCAGATTTCCTGAATGTTTTGTGAAGAGAATTTGTTGGATTTGCCGTTTTCTCTGACCAGAGCATTTATTTTCTCTATGGTATCTTCAAAATCTGAGATTCGTTCTTCTATCTCTTGTATTCTATTGGTTATGCTTGATTCTGTAGTCCGCTCGTTTACCTAGGTTTTCCATATCCAGCCGGTTCTCGTTTTGTGTTTTCTTCATTGCCTCCATTTCAGTTTTCAATTCTTGCACTGTTTCCTTTACTTGTTTGATTGTTTTTTCTTGGTTTCTCAGGGTATCACTCACGGATTTACTTATTTCTTCAAACTTTTTGTTATATTTTTCATCCATTTCTATACTCATTTCTTCAAACTTTTTGTTATACTTCTCGACCAGTTCCTTAAGGGAGTTATTCATATCCTGTTTAAGGGACTCTATTGCTTTCATAATGGCACTTTTTTCCACTTCATCTGGGTTAGAGTGTTCAAATCCTTCTGTTGTAGGGTCGTTGGGATCTGATATTTTCATG
This sequence comes from Myodes glareolus, assembly GCF_982192425.1. NCBI lineage: Eukaryota > Metazoa > Chordata > Mammalia > Rodentia > Cricetidae > Myodes > Myodes glareolus. The sequence goes on from NC_142053.1 coordinate 124,238,775, forward strand.
TTGTTTTTCAGATTGTTAGAGGAGGTCTTGCCTTGGCGTCTGCCCATCTCTTCGATCAAATGCTCTCTATTGGAACTTCTGGTATCGGGTCAGGTTCCCTTGTTGGGCAGGGAGTTCACTGATAGAATACCTACCTTTCCCCAGGCAGGGTATTGAAGCACAGGCACTCCCTCTTTCCGGGATGCCCCTACAGAGCAGGCCCAGTGTGCAAGGCAGCTGAACTGGGGAAATTTTATGGCCTCCGTGGGAGGGGAGAAATATAGAAATTTTTACCTGGATGGAAGCTGGGATGGCAGGCGGGAGAGCCTAGCAGGGTGGAAACAGCACTGCAGGCTGACCTGGGAGTCTATGGGGTCAGGGAGAGTCCTAGCTCCTCCTCGCCGGGCCCCTGCAGCGGGCCCGAATCACCTCACCACTCCGAAGGCCCTCTGGATTGAAGCTGGGATGGCTGGCGGGGAAGCTAGCAGGGTGGAGCCAGCAGAGCAGGCTGACCTGGGAGTCTATGGGGTCGGGGAGAGTCCTAGCTCCCCCTCGCCGGGCCCCTGCCGCAGGCCCGAATCAACTCACCACTCCGAAGGCCCTCTGGATGGAAGCTGGGATGGCTGGCGGGGAAGCTAGCAGGGTGGAGCCAGCAGAGCAGGCTGACCTGGGAGTCTATGGGGTCGGGGAGGGTCCTAGCTCCCCCTCGCCAGGCCCCTGCCGTGGGCCCGAATCAACTCACCACTCCGAAGGCCCTCTGGTTGGAAGCTGGGATGGCTGGCGCGGAAGCTAGCAGGGTGGAGCCAGAAGAGCAGGCTTACCTGGGAGTCTATGGAGTCGGGGAGGGTCCTAGCTCCCCCTCGCCGGGCCCCTGCCGTGGGCCCGAATCAACTCACCACTCCGAAGGCCCTCTGGATGGATGCTGGGATGGCTGGTGGGGAAGCTAGCAGGGTGGAGCCAGCAGAGCAGGCTGACCTGGGAGTCTATGGGGTCGGGGAGAGTCCTAGCTCCCCCTCGCCGGGCCCCTGCCACGGGCCCGAATCAACTCACCACTCCGAAGGCCCTCTGGATGGAAGCTGGGATGGCTGGCGGGGAAGCTAGCAGGGTGGAGCCAGCAGAGCAGGCTGACCTGGGAGTCTATGGGCTCATTTTTTCTTTTTTAAATTTACTTATTTATTTATAAAAATTTCCACATTATCCCCTCCTCCCAATACCCTCCCATTCCCCCCACTCCCTCTCCTCCTACCTCTCCAGTCCTCAGAGCAGACAGGGTTTTCTGCCCTGTGGGAAGTTCAAGTTCCTCCCCCCTCCCTCAAGGTCTATGAAGGTGAGCATCCAAACAGTCTAGGATCCCAAAAAGCAGTACATGCACACAAAACAAGACCCAGTGCCATTGTCAATACTTCTCAGTCAGCCCCCATGTCAGCCACATTCAGAGAATCTGGTTTGATCACATGCTCTTTCAGTTCCAGTCCAGCTGGCCTTGGAGAGCTCTCATTAGATCAGTCCCCATGTATCAGTGGGTGAATGATCCCTCACGGTCCTGACTTCCTTTTTCATGCTTTCCCTCCTTCTGCTCCTCATTTGGACCTTGGGGACTCAGTACAGCGCTCCAATGTGGGTCTCCGTCGCTATTTCCATTCATTGTCAGACAAAGGTTCCCTCTGGTCCTGTCTTTCTTGCTCACGTTCTCCCTACTTCTGCTTCTCATTTGGACCTAGGGAGTTAAGTCCAGTGCTCCAATGTGTGTCTCTGTCTTTATCTCCATCCATCGTCAGATGAAGGTTCTATGGTGACATGCAAAATATTCATCAGTATGGTTATGGACCAAGGCCAGTTCGGCACCCTCTTCTCTGCTGCCTAGGATACAATCTGGGGACCTCTCCATGGGCCTGGGAACCCCTCCAGAATCAAGTCTCTTGTAAACCCTAAAAATGGCTCCCTTAGTTGAGATATATACTTCCCTGCTTCCATAACCATCCTTCCTTCCTCCCCCACATCCCATTCCCCTAGGCTATGCCCAATCCTTCCCCTATCCCTTCTCTCTAGCCCTCTCCCCTTACTTCCACCCCTCCATGCCCAGTGCACCCAAGTTTGCCTGGCAATCTTGTCTACTTTCAATATCCAGGACAATAACTGGATTTCTTCAGGTTCATCTTCTTATTTAGCTTCTCTAGGATCACGAATTATAGGCTCAAAGACCTTTAATTAAGGCTAGAATCCTCTTATGAGTGAATACATACCATATTCCTCTTTTTGGGTCTGGGTTACCTCACTCAGTAAAGCGTTTAATATTTCCATCCATTTGCATGCAAAATTCAAGATGTCATTGTTTTTCACCGCTGAGTAAACTCTAATGTGTATATATTTCACACCTTCCTTAACCGTTCTTCTATTGAGGGGCACCCAGGTTGTTTCCAGATTCTGGCTATTACAAAAAGTGCTGCTATGAAGATAGTTGAACATATGCATTTGTAGTACGATAGGGCATGTCTTGGGTATATCCCCAAGAGTGGAATTGCTGGGTCCTGAGGGAGGTTGACTCCCAGTTTCCTGAGAAACCGCCACACTGATTACCACAGCAGCTGTACAAGTTTGCATTCCCACCAACAATGGATGAGTGTTCCCCTCCCTCCACATCCTTTCCAGCATAGGCTATCATTGGTGTTTTTGATTTTAGCTATTCTGACAGGTGCAAGATGGTATCTCAAAGTGGTTTTGATTTGCATTTCCCTGATCGCTAAAGAGGTTGAACATAACCTTAAGTGCCTTTTGGCCATTCAAAGGTCATCTGTTGTGAATTCCCTGTTCAGATCAGTACCCCATTTTTAATTGGGTTAATTAGAGTTTTAGTGTCTAGTTTCTTGAGTTCTTTGTATATTTTGGAGATCAGACCTTTGTCTGATGAAGCATTGGTGAAGATCTTCTCCCAGTCAGAATATAGACTTTTTGTCCTAATGACAGTGTCCTTTGCTTTACAGAAGCATCTCAGTTTCAGGAGGTCTCATTTATTCAATGATTCTCTTATTGTCTGCGCTACTGGGGTTCTACCTAAGAAGTGGTCTCCTGTGCCTATGTCTTGTAGACTCCTTCCCACTTTCTCTTCTATCAGGTCCAAAGTAGTCATGTTAATGTTGATGTCTTTAATTCATTTGGACTTGATTTTTGTGCATGGTGATAGATATGGTTCTACTTTCATTCTTCTACAGGTTGACATCCAGTTATGCCAGCACCATTTGTTAAAGATGCTTTCCTTCTTCCATTGTATAACTTTTGCTCCCTTGTCGAAAATCAGGTGTTCATAGGTTTGTGGGTTAATATCCAGGTCTTCTATTCGATTCCATAGGTCGACTTCTCTGTTGTTATGCCAATACCAAGCTTTTTTCAATACTGTAGCTCTGTAATAGAGTTTGAAGTCAGGGATGGTAATGCCTCCAGAAGTTCCATTATTGTATAAGATTGTTTTGACTAACCTGTTTTTTTTGTTTTGCCATAAAACTTGATTATTGTTCTCTCAAGGTCTGTGAAAAAGTTTGATGGGATTTTGATGGGGATTGCATTGAATCTATAGAAATCTATAGATTGCTTTTGGTAGAATTGCCATTTTTTTTTTAGAATTGCCATTTTTCTATGTTGATTTTCCCAATCCAAGAGCAAGGAAGATCTTTCCATTTTCTGGTATTCTCTTCAATTTCTTTCTTCAAAGACTTAAAGTTCTTTTCAAAAAGTTCTTTGTCTTCCTTGGTTGAAGTTACCCCAAAATATATTACGCTATTTGTGTCTATTGTGAAAGGTGATGTTTCTCTGATTTCCCTCTCTGCTTCTTTATCCTTTGTGTATAGGAGGGCAACCGAAATTTTCGAGTTGATCTTGTATTCTGACACATTACTAAAGGTGTTTTTCAGCTATAGGAATTCTTTGGTATAGTTTTTGGGGTCGCTTATGTACATTATCATATCACCTGCAAATAATGAAAGTTTAACTTCATCCTTTCCAATTTGGATCCCCTTGATCCTCTTATGTTGTCTTATTGCTATTTCAAGAACTTCAAGCACTATATTGAATAGGTCTGGAGAGAACAGATAGCCTTGTTGTGTTCCTGATTTTAGTGGAATGGCTTTGAGTTCCTCACAATTCAATTTGATGTTAGCTGTCAGCTTGCTGCAAATTGCTTTTATTATATTTAGGTATGATCCTTGTATCCCAAATTTCTCCAACATCTTTATTATAAATGTGTGTTGAATTTTGTCAAATGCTTTTTCAGCATCCAATGAAATGATCATATGGTCTTTTTCTTTAAGTTTCTTCATATGATAGATTACATTGATAGATTTGCGTATGTTGAACCAACCCTGCATCTTTGGGAGGAAGCCTACTTGATCATAATGGATAATTTTTCTAATGTGTTCTTGGATTCGGTTTGCCAGTATTTTATTGAGAATTTTCGCGTCGATGTCCATGAGTGAGATTGGCCTGTATTCTCTTTCTTGGTTGTCTTTGTGTGGTTTTGGTATCAGAGTAACTGTAGCTTCATAAAATGAGTTTGGCAATGACTCTTCCATTTCTATATTGTGAAATACATTAAGGAGTATAGGTATTAACTCTTCCTGGAAGTTCTGGTAGAATTCTGCATTGAAACAATCTGGTCCTTGGCTTTTTATGGTAGGGAGATTTTTGATAACAGCTTAAAATTCTTCGTTGACTAACAGGTCTATTTAGATTAGTTTGGATAGGGGTTTGTCAATCTTTTTGATTTTTTCCTAGAACCAACTTTTTGTTTCATTGATTCTTTGGATTGTTCTCTGTGTTTCTATTTTGCTGATTTCAGCCCTCAGTTTGATTATTTCCAGTTTTCTACTCCTCCTGAGTGAATCTGCTTTTTTTTTCTAGAGTTTTCAGGTGTGCTGTTAAGTCTTCAATGTGTGCTTTCTCCGTTTTTTTAAATTGGGCATTTAGTGCTATGAACTTTCCTCTTAGCACTGCTTACATAGTGCCTCATAGATTTGAGTATGTTGTGTCTTTATTTTCATTAAATTCAAGGAGGACTTTAATTTTTTTCTTTATTTCTTTCTTGACCCAGGGGTGCCTCAGTAGTTGACTGTTCAGCTTCTATGAGTTTGTTGGCTTCCTGGGGGTAGCATTGTTGTTGAATTCTAACTTTAATCCATGGTGATCTGACAAGACACAGGTGGTTACTAATATTTTTTTTAATCTGTGGAAGTTTGCTTTGTTAATGAGTATGTGGTCAATTTTCAAGAAGGTTCCATGAGCTGCAGAGAAGAAGGTATATTCTTTCTTTTTTGGGTGGAATGTTCTATATATATATATCTGTTAAGTCCATTTGATTCATTACGTCTAGTATTTCTCTTATTTCTCTGTTTGGTTTCTGTCTGATTGACCTGTCCATTGTTGAGAGAGGTGTGTTGAAGTCTCCTTTTATTAGTGTGTGTGTTTTGATGACTGCCTTGAGTTCTAGAAGTGTTTCTTTTACATAAGTGGGTGCCTTTATATTAGGGGCATAATATTAAGGATTGAGACTTCCTCCTGATGAATTGTTCCTGTTACAAGTATGAAATGTCCATCTCCATCTCTTCTGATTGATTTTAGCTTGAAGTCAATTTTGTTAGATATTAGAATGGCCACACCCTCTTTTTTCTTAGGACCATTTGCTTGGAAAACCATTTCTGAACCCTTTACTCTGATTAGGTGTCTGTCTTTGTTGTTGAGGTGTGTTTCTTGTAAACAACAAAATTTTGGATCATGTCTTCATATCCAATCTCTTAGTCTTTGCCTTTTTGTAGGTGAATTGAGTCCATTGTTTTTAAGTGATATTAATGACCAGTGGTTGTTGACTCTGGTTATTTTCTTTTTTCGGTGTGGGGGCGTTGTAGTATAGTGTGTTTGTTTCCCTTCTTTGAATTTTGTTTGTGAAGGTTTGCTAGATGTCTGAGTTATTGTAGGCAGTATTGGCAATGTTGGATTCCTTGGGTTGTGATTTTCCTTCTAATACTTTCTGTAAAGCTGGGTTTGTGGCCACATATTGTTTAAATTTGTTTTTATCCTGGAATATTTTGTTTTCTCCATTGATAGTGAATGATAGCTTGGCTGGGTATAGTATTCTGGGCTTGCATCCATGGTCTCTTAGTTTCTGCACTACCTCTATCCAGGACCTTCTGGCTTTCATTGTTTCCATAGAGAAGTCCGGTGTAAGTCTGATAGGTTTACCTTTAAAAGTTACTTGAACTTTTTCCTTTGCTGCTCTTACTATTCTTTCTTTAATCTGCATGTTTTATGTTTTGATAATTATATGGCGAGGGGATTTTTTTTTTGATCCAGTCTTTTTGGTGTTCTGTATGCTTCTTGAACCTTCATAGGGATATCATTCTTTAGGTTGGGAAAGTTTTCTTCTATAATTTTGTTGAATATTTTTTCTGGGCCTTTGGTCTGCAATTTTTCTCCTTCTTCTACCCCTATTAATCTTAGATTTGGTTTTTTTATTGTGTCCCACATTTCCTGAATGTTTTGTGATGAGAATTTGTTGGATTTGCTGTTTTCTTTGGTCAAAGCGTTTATTTTCTCTTTGGTGTCTTCAGAGTCTGTGATTCATTCTTCTATCTCTTGTATTCTTTTGGTTATTTTTTTTCTGAAGTCTCTGTTCGTTTACCTAGATTTTCCATAGCCAACCGGCACTCGGTACGTGTTTTCTTCATTGCCTCCATTACAGTTTTCAAATTGTGAATTGTTTCCTTTACCTGTTTGACTGTTTTTTTCTTGGTTTCCCAGGGTGTCATTTATGGGTTTACTCATTTCTTCAAACTTTTTGTTACACTTCTCTTCCATTTCTTTACTCATTTCTTCAATCTTTTTGCTATACTTCTCTTCCATTTCAAGTTATGCTTAGGGTCGATTTTTTCTATTTCTTATGGAGTACAGAGTTCAATTCTTCTAGCTTCATGATCCCTGAATTCTGATGATGTCATGTTGCCTTTCTGGTTGTTGGAGAAATTCTTGCATTGGCGCCTGCCCATCTCTTCCTCTTTGGATGGGATTCCTCAGCACTCTCTGGATAGAACTCCTCAGCACTGAAATAGGGACAGCTGGTATTCCAAGGACACAAGAGACAAAAGGGCAACAGTGGGGGCAGGGAAGATTCCAGCGGAACACCAAAGACCCTGCTGCAGAAATTGTAGGGGGGGGGCTGTGCTCTCTTCCGGAACAGTCCGCCCTGGCTAGCACACACTCACCTCTGGATAGAACTCCTCAGCACTGAAATAGGGACAGCTAGTATTCCAAGGACACAGGAGACAAAAGGACGGCCACTGTTTCTATTTCTTCAGCAGGTATAAATCGGTTTAATTTGCTTATCTGCTCTGGATTAATTTTGGTAAGTCATATTTATCCAGAACGTTGCCCATTTCCTTTAAGTTTGCCTATTTTGTGGATTATAGGTTTTTGAAATATAACCTGATAGTTCCCTGTATTTCCTCCATGTCTGTTTTTATATCCCCTTTTCATTTCTGATTTTGTTAATTAGGATATTCTGTCTATGCCTTTTGGTTAGTTTGGATAAAGGTTTGTCTATTTTGCTGATTTTCTCAAAGAACCACTCTTTGTCTCATTGATTCTATATATTGCTTTTTCCCCCTATTTTGTTGATTTCAGCTCTCAATTTGATTATTTCCTGCCATCTAGTTCTCTTAGGAGAGTTTGTTTCTTTTTGTTCTAAAGTTTTCAAATGTTCTGTTAATTCACTAATGTGGGATTTTTTTCCAGCTTCTTTTTGTAGGTATTTAAGGCTATGAACTTTCTTCTTAACACTGCTTTCTTTATGTCCCGTAAATTTGGTTATGTTGTGTGGTCATTTTCACTGAATTTTAGGAAGTCTTTATTTTCTCCATTTATTTCTTCCTAGACCCATTGATGATTCAAGTTAGCATTGTTTAATTGCCATGTGTTAGTGTGCTTTCTATTTTGACTTCTAGTTTTAAACCTTGGTAATCTTATAAGATACATTCTATTTTATTGCATTTTTTGAGGTTTGTTTTGTTACTGAGAATGTGGTCAATTTTTGTGACAGTTCCATGAGGTGCTGAGAAGAAGGTATATTCTTTCTTGTTTGGATGGAATATTCTAGAGATGTCTGTTAAGTCCATTAAAGTCATAATGTCTGCTAGTTCCTTTATTTCTCTGTTAATTTGTTTGTCTGACTGACCTGTCCAGTGGTGGTGGTTAGAGGGAAGTGTTGAAGCCTCTCACTATTAGTGTGTGAGGTTTAATGTATGATTTAAGGTTAAGAAGTGATTCTTTTACATATGAGGGTGCCCTTGTATTTGGGACATAGATGTTCAGTATTGGGGTTGCCTCTTGATGGATCTTTCCTGTGACTAATATGTAATGACATTTTTGGCTATGGTGATTGATTTTTTAGCTTGAAGTCTATTTTGTTAGATATTAGGATAGCTACAGCCACTTGTCTCTTAGGTCCTTTTGATTGAAATAATTTTTCCCAAGCATCTACTCTGAGACAATGTCTGTCTTTGAGGTTGAGATGTGTTTCTTGTATGCAGAAGAAGGGTGGATTCTGTTTTCATATCCAATCTGTTAGCCTTTGCATTTTTATAGGTGAGTTGAGCCCATTTATATTAAGGGATATTAATGACCAGTGATTGCTATCTCATGCTAATTTAGTTGTCATTGTTGGGATGTTAATTTGTGCATTATTTCCCTTCTTTGGAATTTGCTGCTATTAGTTCATCAATTACCTCTGTTTTTGATGTTGTAGCCAACTTCCTTGGGTTGGAGTTTTCCTTCTAGTATTTTGTGTAGGACTGGATTTGTGACTAGGTAGTGGTGAAATCTAGTTTTGTCATGGAATATCTTGTTTTGTCCTTCTATGGTAATCAAAAGATTTGCTGGGTATAGAACTCTGTGCTGACATCTCTGGTCTCTTAATGTCTGCATAACACTTGGCCATGACCTCCTGGATTTCATTGTCTCCAATGAGAAGTCAGGTGTAATTCTGATAGGTCTATCTTTATATATTACTTGGCCCTTTTTCTTTACAGATCTTAATATTCTTTCTTTACTCTGTATGTTTAGTGTTTTGATTATAATGTGTCAAGAGGACTTGTTTTGGATCCAGTCTATTTGAAGTTCTGTAAGCTTCTTGTATCTTCATAGGCATATCCTTCTTTAGGTTGGGAGAGTTTACTTCTATATTTTGTTAAATATATTTTCTGTGCTTTTTCGTTGAACTTTTCCTTCTCAACCTTTCGTTTTTAGATTTGGCCTTTTTGTGGTGTCGCATATTTCCTGGGTATTTTGAGTTAAGGTTTTGTTAGATTTAATGTTTTGTATAATTGTTGAATCTATTTCCTCTATTGTATTTTTAGCGCTTGGGATTCTCTCTTCCATCTCATATATTCTACTGTTCATGCTTGTGTCTGTGGTTCCTGATAGTTTTCACATGATTTCTGTTTATATAATACCCTCAGTTTGTGTTTTTTTTCTCTGTTTCTGTTTTCAAGTCTTGAACAGTTTCTTTCATATGTTTAATTTCTTTACTTGGTTTTCTTTGAGGGATTTCCTGATGTCTTTCAATTTTTTTTGTTTGTCTTTTCCTCCATTTCTTAAGGGAATTTCTCATTTCCTCTTAAAGGGTTTCAAACATTCTCTTGAGGTTACTTTTAGGCCATTTTTTTCTGCTTCATCTATATTTGGTTGTTCTTGCTGTGTTGTTTTCTGTGGTGCTGCATGTGTTCTTACCTTTTCTACTCACTTTTTCCTCTAATAGGTGTGGTTGGGTCTCTCTGAGATTCTGTTAAATAATCTTCTAGGAGCCAAGGACCCCAAAGCTCATATGGTTGTTCCTTGTGGTACAGTCAGTGCCACAGTTCTTGTTACCGCATTGGTTACTCCATGTTCCTGGAAATTGCTCAGTGCTCCTGTGCTTTTCTGCTCCCTTTGAGTTTGCTGTCTCTGGCTTTGACCTGTTTCTGTAAATCCTGTCTTGATCCTTTCCTGAAGAAGTTCATGTCTTGAAGTTGACCCCAAAAGGTTTCTGGCTCTAGTCTACTGTCTTGGATTTCTGAGGATTGGGTGTGCCTATAGCCACCCAATATAGACCTGGCTCAGGGTTACTCCCTCAGAGGTTACAAAAACAATCTATAGATTCAACTCAATCCCCACCAAAATCCCAACAAAATTCATCACAGACCTTGAGAGAACAATAATCAACTTTATATGGAAAAACAAAAAGACCCAGGATAGCCAAAACAATCCTATACAATAAAAGTTCTTCCGGAGGTATTACCCTCCCTGACATCAAACTCTATTACAGAGCTACAGTAATGAAAACAGCTTGGTATTGGCACAAAAACAGAGATATTGACCAATGGAATCAAATTGAAGACCCAGATATTAATCCACAAACCTATGAACACCTGATTTTCGACAAGGGAGCTAAAATTACACAATGGAAGAAAGAAAGCATCTTTAACAAATGGTGCTGGCATAACTGGATGACAATCTGTAAAAGGATGAAATTAGATCCATATCTATCACCATGCACAAAACTCAAGTCTGCATGGATTAAAGACTTCAATATTAATCTGATCACATTGAAACTGATAGAAGAGAAAGTGGGAAGTACTCCTCAACACATGGGCACAGGAGACCACTTCCTACATAGAACCCCAGTAGCACAGACAATAAGAGCAACAATGAATAAATGGGACTTCCTGAAACTGAGAAGCTTCTGTAATGTAAAGGACACTCTCATTAAGACCAAAAGGCATCCTACTGATTGGGAGAAGATCTTCACCAACCCCATATCAGACAAAGGTCTGATCTCCAAAATATATAAAGAACACAAGAAACTAGACTTTAAAATGCGAATTAACCCAATTTTAAAAATGGGGTACTGAACTGAACAGAGAATTCTCAACAGAAGAAATTCAAATGGTCAAAAGACACTTAAGGTCATGTTCAACCTCCCTAGCAATCAGGGAAATGCAAATCAGAACAATTTTGATATACCATCGTACACCTGTCAGAATAACTAAACTCTAAAACACCAATGATAACCTATGCTGGAGAGGATACACTCAACCATTGTTGGTGGGAATGCAAACTTGTGCACCCACTTTGGAAATCAGTGTGGTGGTTTCTCGGGAAACTGGGAGTCAACCTACCTCAGGACTCAGCAATTCCACTCTTGGGAATATACCCAAGAGATGCCCAATCATACTACAACAGCATTTGTTCAACTATGTTCATAGCAGCACTATTTGTAATAGCCAGAACTTGGAAAAAAACTAAGTGCCCCTCAATAGAAGAATGGTTAAAGAAGGTGGGGAACATATACACCTTAGAATTTTACTCAGCAGTTAAAAGCAATGACATCTTGAATTTTGTATGCAAATGGATGGAAGTAAATGTTTTTCTTCATATTTTCTTTTAATGAAATTTTCTCTTTATGAAAGTGCTGATATTTACAATTGTGCTATTAATCTTGATCAATTTTTGTGATCCAGTTCCATGTATTCATATAAAAAGGAGCTATGTAATATCATTTATTGAACAATTCCTCCTTTAGCAGAAACTTGTGATACTTGTCTTTATGGTGTAGTAACTGCATATACCCTTTGGAATTTCACAATTTTTTGCTATATTGTCATTTGATTATTTATTTTTATTTTTATGTTTGCCTACATATGAGTGCATGTTTATGCATGTTTATGTATGTGAAGTGTATGCACAATTATGCAAGCAGATTTATTTACATAGGTGCAAGAGAGGGAAAGCATGTGGTCTCCTCCACCTCTTCTTTCTCCTCCTCCTCTTCTTTCCTCTCTCTCTCTCTCTCTCTCTCTCTCTCTCTCTCTCTCTCTCTCTGTGTCTGTCTTTCCACTTTGAAGCAGGGTCTCATATTGAATGCAGATATCTAATGTTTTGGCTATACTGTTACCCAGGAAATTCCAAACACAGGTTTACATGATACTGGGGGCCTATCTCTCCTTCTCATGCTTGTGCAGCAAGTGATAAAAACAACTGAGACATTTCTTCAGCTCCACCTCATATACATTTAATATGAATCATCAAGTGGCAAGTAGTACTTTGCAATCTTAATATATTTTCAAATATGCCTTGTGGCTAGTCTTTTGCTCATAAAATTATGTGTACCCCCAAGTATATGTTAGGATAAGCTTATCAAATGACATAATTCTCACAAAATTCAAAGCTCTGTGATTATTTTACAAAAATAAATTGTACATAATAGAATAGAATGTAGATCTGCTTATGTCTAGAAACAGAAATCAAGGTAATTACAACTGTCCTACACATGATTTATATGTTACCATTAGCTTGTAAGTCTTGTATATAAAATATATCACAATAAAATATTAAAACCTATGCAGAAAAAATAAAGTCAAAAATAGGTGGGTACTTCCAGAAAGATTAGAGACTGAAACAACAAGCATGGGCATGCAAGGTACTGCATGGGGTCCTCTGCATATATGCTATAGCTGTCAGCTTGGTGTTTTGTGTGACCCTTAATAGTGACCCTTAAGTGTCACTTACTCTTTCACCTACTCAAGGGATACTTTTTCTCTTATTGAGTTGTCTTCTCTAGCTTTCATATGAAGACTTTGTCTTGGTCTTATTATATCCTGTTTTATTGTGTTTTGGTATTGTTTCTAGGAAGCCTGTTCTTTTCTGAAGCAAAAGGAGAAGATGATATGGGGAGAGGAAAGTTTGGGAAGTGTTTGGGTGGAATGGAGTGAGAGAAAACTGTGATTGGAAAATATTGTGTGGAAAAGAATCTATTTCCAATTAAAAATTAAAGAAAAAGAATGCTTTTAAAAATCAAGTACAAAATATTAAGAATTAAATTGTTAAATGGCAAAGAAAACACAACAGAAACTAAGATTGGTATACTTGAAGCAACGCCAAAACAAAATATTATATAACAACAGGGCTGGATTTATAGTGTAGTGGTAGTATACTTGTCTAATTTGTGTTAAATTTTGTATGCAATAGTCCTCTGATATATAAACAAAAGAATTGTAAAAGAAATGATAGAAAAAGAAGTATAGAACATATAAGCTAGACCATAATGATATGTCAAAAATTCATGTAAATTTTACTTTTGAAATAGAAAGAGGGACTACAAAATAAAGTGTACTTTAAAATAAGTAGAGTGTTTCAAGAATCATATGCCTTATCTTATACAGTGAAATCCAAATGAATTCAAATAAAAACACATGGATTATATCATAATGATATCATTAAGTATCAGGAATTAAGGTCAATGAATGTAGTAAAGTAAAAATATTCAAAGTAGCCATTAGTTGGGAAATGGTACATTATCTTAAAAGAAATAATAAAAAGCTGGAGAGTTGATGTTCCAAAAGAAATTTTGAATGGCAGAATCAATTCAACAGTGTTTAGCTCTCTTGGAAAATACTTCTGAACTAAAAATGTAAACATAGATCTATTCTAGTAAATTTAATAAATCAAACAGCTTTATTAATGGAAAGCAGTAAAAATCATGGGTAGAACATGTTTGTTTAAGGTAAATTCATGCCCTTTAATGATACTCAGTTATGGGAACAATATAGCTTGTTACACTTATTAGGACTCTGCTTTTGCCAAGGGTGGTATAGCATCAAATAACAGTAGACAGTTCTTTTCTCAGTGTGAACATTAGTACAGCTAGAGACTTTCATATTGTGATTGATGGTTTTATCAACCTGTGAAATGGAAAGAGATTTTGGCATTTCAATGTCGACAGCCAATGTGAACTATGTACTAAAGATACCTAATACATTCTTATAACAATTCATTCAATTTAATCAAAGAAACCCCTGGAAAAATAACAGGGATAAAATTTATATTACCTTCAATCCAACCCATCCCATAGCAAGACAGTTTTCATTTTGAAGACATGGAGAACTCACAAGTAAAGTAATGGTAGCATAATATCAAAACAATATGTATAAATCTCTGACTTCAGTAATCCCATAATATAACTAGGGATCATGCATTTTGTGTTCATTTTTCAGAGAGGAATTCATGCATGGAAAGTTTCAAGAGACATATCAGAGTGACTCCTGTAATTAGCAAATGTGGGAAAACACATTTACTACTAGGCCTCATGGAATTAACACAGAACCAAGAGAGATCTCCAGTGAAAACCATGTGTAGATACAATTCTAAAACAAATCACTGTGTAACAAAGTAAGAATTTATGTAACCCATAAGAGTGACATCTTCTCTTCTCGGCAGTATTCTATTTTTTTTTTTACATCAACTAAGCACATTGGCTCTCAACCATCATATAAGATAATGGAGTTTTGCAGACTCAAAGATGTTGGCAGGGACTAAGAAGTTGGTATTAATTTAAATGAAAATGTGCCAGCTAGGTCAAAGGAACAAGGATATGTTACTCTCCATTCTTCATATAGATCTGGAGTATATGGTCTACACAGAAGTGCTTATTAGTCTAATATTGGGGCATAGTGATGTCACTTGCATGTGTACTTTTCTGTAGTCTTATTATGAAGCTGTGGTTCATGAGAAAAAACATTTATTACTCACACAAATTTTTATACTCCATACAAAACAAATAAGGATTTCAGATGAGGGCCATAGATGGGTGGAGTTTGTTTAGAATATGGAGATGTATTAGAATTTGGAAAGAGATAGGTTTCTGTGTAGTAGAAGAAGACATCTTTAATCCCCATACTTGGGTGGTAGAGACAGGCGAATCTCTGTAAGACTGAGTCAACCTGGTCTACAAGAGTTACTTCCAGGACAGGTTCCAAAACCAGAGAGAAACCTTGTTTTGAAAAAGCAATAAAATAAAATAAAATAAAATAAAATAAAATAGAATAAAATAAAATAAAAAGAATGTCACAGACCCTAGGCTGTGAGATCATAAGTGTTGCTAGCAACCCAAGTTGACTCTATCTGCTCATTTGTAGGACCAAGATGTAGGGAGCAGCTGACATGTAATGTTTGTTTTAGAGGATTAGTATCACCTACAAGTGTCTTTTTGGCATCATTGGTGGAATGTGATTCTCTAAACAAGGCTATGACCAACTCCTTGGCTTATGGATTGCTATCTGGCAATATTCTCAACTTGTGGGTACATAATCTCATTAAATATCATCTCTGGAAAATATTTTCAGAAATTTTGTAGGAGAATGTCCTCTTCACTTCTGAAGTAAGAAATTAAAAGCCTCAGAGGTCTCCAACAATGATGAATTTTCCATTGCTACCTTCCATATCTATGTTTTATTAAGTATTACAGCTAAGATGGAAATATATCTGGGCAGGAGATAGTCAATGAAAACGAAAAAGTCATACCTCACATTAAAACTCAAAAGAGGACCTGAGTCAGCTCAGTGACATTCCTGGCCAGCAAGGGGCAGTGATCTTCTAGCAGACATCCATCGGAGGAGGGGTGAGTTTGCTCCTGGCCCGGGGCAGAAGCCCTGGCAAGGAGGAATTCAGACTTTCCCAGACCCCCTTGACTCTCTGGTCACCCTGCAGTGGTGGCTCTACCCTGCAGAGCTCTCCCACCTCCCATCCCAGCTTTCATCCAGGTACACTTTCATCTCTTCCTCCCTTCTCCCTGGGGAATTAAGATCTCCACAGCTCGGCTGACTTGCACGCTGGGCCTGGGCTGTGGGCACAACCCGGCAAGAGGCAGTTCCTGTGTTTTGATAGCCTGTCTGAGGACAGGTGGGCCCTGGGTCAGCTCAGCGACATTACTGGCCAGCATGGGGCACTGATATTCTAGCAGACATTCATTGGAGGAGGGGATTTCCCCAGCTCAGCTGTCTTGCATGCTGGGCCTGGGCTGCGAGTGCAACCCTGCAGGAGGGAGTGCCTGTGTTTCACTAGCCTGCCTGAGGAAAGGTAGGCCTTCTGTCAGTGATGTCCCTGCCCAACAAGAGAACCTGACCTGGTATCCGAAGATCCAATAGAGAGCATTTGAAGGAAGAGATGGGCAGATGCCAAGGCAAGAACTCCTCCAACAATTTGAAAAACAACATAAAAACACCAGATCCCAACGACCCTACAATAGAAGGACTTGGACACCTTAATACAGAAGAAGTGGGAAAAAATGCCATTCAGAAAGAAATAGAGTCCCTTAAACAGGATATGAATAACTCCGTTAAAGAATCGGATGAGAAGTATAACAAAAAGTTTGAAGAGATGATTAAATCCGTGAATGATACACTGGGAAAACAAGAAAAAACAATCAAACAGGTAATGGAAACAGTTCAAGAATTGGAAACTGAGCCTTTTTATAGGCGAATTGAGTCCATTAATATTAAGTGATATTAATGACCAGTGGCTGTTGACTCCGGTTATTATTATTTTTTGCTTGTTTGTTTAATACAGTTTGTATGTGTCCCTTCTTTTAGTTAAGCTCGTGAAGGGTCACTAGATGTCTCGGTTATTGTAGGCAGTGTTGGCAATGTTGGATTCCTTGGGTTGCGATTTTCCTTCTATTACTTTGTGTAAAGCTGGGTTTGTGGCTACGAATTGTTTAAATTTGTTCTTATTTAAGAACTTATTTAAGAACTAACTTCTAATTTGAAGTTAAACAAAAGTTTAACTTTATCCTTTCCAGTTTGAATCTCCTTGATCCCCTTATGTTGTCTTATTGCTACTGCTAGAACTTCAAGCACTATATTGAAGAGGTATGGAGAGAGTGAACAGCCTTGTCGTGTTCCTGATTTTAG
The DNA here is from genome assembly GCF_982192425.1 of Myodes glareolus. Lineage (NCBI taxonomy): Eukaryota > Metazoa > Chordata > Mammalia > Rodentia > Cricetidae > Myodes > Myodes glareolus. The sequence continues at coordinate 124,255,514 of NC_142053.1, forward strand.
TGGAAAGGCTTTGAGTTTCTCTCCATTCAATTTGATGTTAGCTGTCAGCTTGGGGTATATTGCTTTTATTATATTTAGGTATGATCCTTGTAAACCCAATCTTTCCAACACCCTTATCATAAAGGGGTGTTGAATTATTTCAAATGCTTTTTCAGCATCCAATGAAATGATCATATGTTTTTTTTCTTTCAGTTTATTTATATGATGGATTACATTGATAGATTTGCGTATGTTGAAGTAGCCCTGCATCTCTGGGATGAAGCCCACTTGATCATAATGGATATTTTTTCTAATGTATTCTTGGATTCGGTTTGCCAGTATTTTATTGAGTTTTTTTGTGTCAATGTTCATGAGTGAGATTGATCTGTAAATCTCTTTCTTGGTTGTGTCTTTGTGTGGTTTTGGTATCAGAGTAACTGAAGCTTCATTAAAAAAGTTTGGCAATGATTCTTCTGTTTCTATATTGTGAAATACATTAAGGAGTATAGGTATTAGCTCTTCTTGGAAGTTCTGGTAGAATCCTGCATTGAAACCGTCTGGTCCTGGACTTTTTTTGGTAGGGAGATTTTTGATAACAGCTTCTAATTCTTCACGACTGACAGGTCTATTTAGATTGTTCACCTGTTCTTGGTTAAACTTTGGTATATGGTACTTATCTAAAAAAATGTCCATTTCTTTTACATTTTCCAACTTTGTGGCATATAAATTTTCGTAGTAAGATCTAATGATTCTCTGAATTTCCTCTGTGTCTGTGGTTATGTCCCCATTTTCATTTCTTATCTTATTAATTTGCATGTTCTCTCTCTGCCTTTTGACTAATTTGGATAGGAGTTTGTCAATCTTGTTGATTTTCTCCAAGACCCAGCTTTTTGATTCACTGATTCCTTGAATTGTTTTCTGTGTTTCTATTTTGTTGATTTCAGCCCTCAGTTTGATTATTTCCAGTCTTCTACTCCTCCTGGGTGAATCAGCTTCTTTTTTTTCTAGAGCTTTCAAGTGTGCTGTTATGTCTCCAATGTGTGCTTTCTCCATTTTCTTTAATTGGGCACTTAGTGCTATGAACTTTCCTCTTAGCACTGCTTTCACAGTGTCCCATAGGTTTGAGTATGTTGTGTCTTTATTTTCATTAAATTCAAGGAAGACTTTAATTTCTTTCTTTATTTCTTCCTTGACCCAGGGGTTATTCAGTATTTGACTGTTCAACTTCCATGAATTTGTTAGCTTCCTGAAGGTAGCACTGTTGTTGAATTCTAATTTTAGTCCATGGTGATCTGACAAGACACAGGTGGTTACTAATATTTTTTTGTATCTCTGGAAGTTTGCTTTGTTACCAAGTATGTGGTCAATCTTTGAGAAGGTTCCATGAGCTGCAGAGAAGAAGGTATATTCTTTCCTATTTGGGTGGAATGTTCTATAGATATCTGTTAAGTTCATTTGATTCAATACCTCTAATAATTCTCTTATTTCTCTATTAGGTTTCTGTCTGATTGACCTGTCCATTGGTGAGAGAGGAGTGTTGAAGTCTCCTACTATTAGTGTCTGTGGATTGATGACTGCCTTGAGTTCTAGAAGTCTTTCTTTTACATAAGTAGGAGGCTTTATATTAGGGGCATAGATATTCGGGATTGAGACTTCCTCTTGATGAATTGTTCCTGTTATGAGTATAAAATGTCCATCTCCATCTCTTCTGATTGATTTTAGTTTGAAGTCAATTTTGTTAGATATTAGAATGGCCATACCCACTTGTTTCTTAGGTCCGTTTGCTTGTAAAACCTTTTCCCAGCCCTTTACTCTGAGTAGATGTCTGTCTTTGTGGTTGAGGTGTGTTTCTTGTAAACAGCAGAATGTTGGATCCTGTTTTCGTATCCAATGTCTTAGTCTGTGCCTTTTTATATGTGAATTGAGTCCATTAATATTAAGTGATATTAATGACCAGTTATTGTTGACTCCGATTATTATTATTTTTTGTTTGTTTAATAGAGTTTGTATGTGTCCCTTCTTTGAGTTAAGCTCGTGAAGGGTCGCTAGATGTCTGAGTTATTGTAGGCCGTGTTGGCAATGTTGGATTCCTTGGGTTGTGATTTTCCTTCTATTACTGTCTGTAAGGCTGGTTTTGTGGCTGCAAATTGTTTAAATTTGTTCTTATCCTGGAATATTTTGTTTTCTCCATTGATTGTGAATGATAGCTTGGCTGGGTATAGTAGTCTGGGTTTGGATCCATGGCCTCTTAGTTTCTGCAGTACCTCTATCCAGTACCTTCTGGCTTTCATGGTTTCCAAAAAAAATGTCCTTTGTAAGTATGATAGGTTTACCTTTATATGTTACTTGACCTTTTTCCTTTGCAGCTCTTAATATTCTTTCTTTAATCTCTATGTTTTGTGTTTTGATTATTATATGGTGAGGGGATTTTTTTTTGATCAAGTCTATTCAGTGTTCTGTATGCTTCTTGAAACTTCATAGGAATATCATTCTTTAGGTTGGGAAAGTTTTCTTCTCTAATTTTTTGAATATATTTTCTGGGCCTTTGATCTGCAGTTCTTCTCCTTCTTCAATCCCTATTATTCTTAGATTTGGTTTTTTATTGTGTCCCAGATTTCTTGAATGTTTTATGATGAGAATTTGTTGGATTTGCTGTTTTCTTTGATCAGAGCATTTATTTTCTCTATGGTATCTTCAGCCTCTGAGATTCATTCTTTCATCTCTTGTATCCTAATGGTTATGCTTGATTCTGTAGTCTCTGTTCGTTTACCTAGATTTTCCATATCCAGCCAGCCCTCGTTTTGTGTTTTCTTCATTGCCTCTATTTCAGTTTTTAATTCTTGAACTGTTTCCATTACCTGTTTGATTGTTTTTTCTTGGTTTCCCAGTGTATCATTTACGGATTTACTCATTTCTTCGAACTTTTTGTTATACTTCTCATCCATTTCTTTACTCATTTCTTCAATCTTTTTGTTGTACTTCTCCTCCAGTTCTTTAAGGGAATTATTCATATCCTGTTTAAGGGACTCTATTGCTTTCATAATGGCACTATTTTCCACTTCTTCTGAATCAAGAGATTCAAGTCCTTCTATTGTAGGGTCATTGGGATCTGGTGATTTCATGTTGTTATTTAGATTGTTGGAGGAGTTCTTGCCTTGTTGTCTGCCCATCTCTTCCTTCAACTGCTCTATATTGGATCTTCTGGTACCACGTCAGGTTCCCTTGTTGGGCAGGGACTTCACTGACAGAAGGTCTACCTTTACTCATGCAGTCTATTGAATCACAGGTACTCCCTCCTGCCGGGTTGCACTCACAACCCCAGCCCAGCGTGCAAGGGAGATCTTGAGGCCCCAGGGGGAAGTGGGGAAGAGAGGAAAGTGTACCTGGATGAAGGCTGGGATGGGATTTGGGAGAGCTCCGCAGGGTGGAGACACCACTGCATGGTGACCTGAAAGTCGAGGGGGGCGGGGAAAGTCTGAATTACTCCTAGCCGAAGTCCTTGGGCCAGGAGCAAACTCACCCCTCCTCCAATGAATCTCTGCTAGAAGTTCACTGTCTCTTGCTGGCCAGGAATGTGACTGAGCTGATTCAGGGCCTGCCTGTCCTCAAGTAGGCTCTCAAAGCACAGGAACTGCCCCTGCCCGGCTGAGCCCACAGCCCAGGCTCAGCGTGCAAGGCAGCAGCTCTGGGGAGATCTTGTGGCCCCAGGGGCAAGGGCTAGATACCCATCTTTGCCCAGTTCTGCCCTAGTTGTTTTGAATTGAAAAGGACAGAGGAATTCACCAGTGCTCCAAGACAGGTGGCAATCTGCCATCTAGCGAAATTATTTTGCCTATGCCTACAGCAGCTCCCCTGTGCTTCTGTGAACATGGAGTCAGGCTGGCAAAATAGTAGCTTTGGTGGTAGTGCCCCTAGTGCAATAATATGGTCTCATATGGTTTCCTTGACCCATGAGAGGTATTGGAGAAAGCTTGACCTCGATACTCATGCCAAGAGCCACAGCCCTTGGTTTCCTGGGCATGGGACAACAACCTCCCTGGTTCTGAGGACACCATTCTGGCATACTCAGAGAACCTCTCTGCAGGGGATTCTGCATCCTGTGCTGTCCCTGGCTTCCTGTTTCTACAGTCTGGTGCCAACCAGACTACATCATGTGCACAAGCCTTGTCAGGGAACAGCTAGCTTTTGGCTCAGCCTCCACAGCAGCACATACAGATCCTCTACAGTAACCACACAAACTGCCCAGAATTTCTGGCAAGGTGATCATGGTCTCAGGACCAGGTATCCATTGTGAATGTGTTTGTCACCACATAACTCCCTCCCATCCATCCTCTCTCTTTTCTGTCTGCATGGACCTCCCTGGCTTCCCTTTGCTTCCTCTGAGAAATGACTTTCTCCTTGAGCTGAGCTGGGCTCCCAGTTCAGGGACTGGGACCTTTCAGAAGAGGTTTCTGCTCCACAGCTACATCCCCAGAATCCTACAAGTATTCTGGAAGGCACCTCCTACCAACATCCTTATGTACTACCACCTTGTCTGTAACTAGTGTGCAACGAGCTCAATTCAGTGTGGTGGCTAGGGTGAATAAGAGTAGAAGCAGCCAGAATGGAGTGTGTAATGTAAGGTGCCCATCCAAACCAGGTTTCACTGCCCTTCCTCCCCTGACAAACCCCTCTTTTGATAAGGGACACCCATGCAGGCAGCACACAACTGCCTTTTCCTGCTTAAGCCACCTGCGTATAACCCATGGAGAACTCACAGGGTTAAGGGGTGAAAAGCCCTTTCTCTTGCTCTACACTATTCAGTATTCATCTCAGCTACAAGAATACTCAGAGATGTCTCTGAGTTTAACAGAGGGCACAATCTGACCTCCTTGAACTCCTGTGTGTTTGTGTGTGTGTTTTTTTTGGTTTATACTTTGTTCCTGACCAGGAAAGTTTTTCTAGGAGAGGCCTTAAGAAATGCCTGAGAGGTCACAGTGTTTAACAGTACTGTTTTCACCTCAGGGTTAAATGCGCAGGGCATGGTGGCACGTAGCTGCAAACCTTGGAGTCTCCATCCTTCAGTTCCAGCTCATGTGGGCATCAGTATGGAGTGGCCCAGTATATTGTGTATGTTTGTGGTGTGGGCATTGTCTGTATGTGTGACTCGGAGAACGAGAGTATTTTAGGGAGCCATAAAGCCTTATTACTGTTGGCTCTCATGGTATTTCTAGGAAATCAGAACATGGCACCCAACACAGACAAATGCCCACTCAGACAGACTGATTCCCTGAGAGCTCTATGTCTAACCTCAAAACAGATTCCTCTAGGAGGCTTCATATAGAGGGAGAGTTGAAAGAGGATAGACAAGGTTGTTTCCAGGAGGCAGGCAGAGTGGTCTTGTTTTAGGGGGCATTTTTGATATTTTTAGCAGTGTGGAAGTGTGGAGGTGGGCCCCTGAGTTCACCCAAGAGTAGGATTCTTATTGGGCAGTGAAGAGCATTTTCCAAATGAACAAGGTATATCACCTGTTGCCTAGCTGCTGAGGATATCATGGATGGCACTGTGTCTGGTTTCAGGGATGTAGACAGTCAGAGATAATGGAGCAGGTGGAGGCAAAGTAGATCTACATAGGTAGATCTATGGATAGAGAGAATTTGATGGTGTTGGGGAAGAGAGATGTGTGTGTGTGATGATGTGTGTTTATTAATGTTTGTTGGTGTTTTTCCATAGAGGTTGATGGACAGATGTACTCTGTCTTGGACACATGTTTCTGTTCCCTGGGTTTGAGCCCCTGGTGTTGACTATGAAGGTCCCTAGATGGTTGCCTGTGGGGACACCTGGAACCTGTTGGGATGTCATCAAGGAGGACAGAGGTGGGTATGTGCTGTAGGCATCCAAGTATAACAGGTGAAAATAGCTCATGTCTCCCTTGGTGTCTAGGTTGCCTGTCTTCCATCTACTCGAATCACTGTGCCTAGGCCTGTCCACAGGGTTTCATAGAGTATAAAGAAAATTCCATGTCAGTGGAGGTTTTGGCAACTTTGGATACAAGAAAGAAATTTTCTTGAGAGGTGACTGGTTTTCTATGGGTTGAAGGAGTTGTTTCGGGGGAGGGAGGTCTGTGGGGAGAGGAGAGATTGTGACAGTGCTGGAGGCAGGTCACAATGGGTGCCTGCTGATGCCTAGGAGGCATTTAGGATTGGGAGCCTGTCCAGGCCTGGTAGGCAAGAAGGTAGGTGGGATGGAATTTGTCTTTTCCTATGTGTCCTTCTACCTACAACAGGGTCCTGGGAGGCCTGTCTCTTGATGCCAAGTCGCAGATACCCCTGTCTCTCACTGGCCTAGCTGAGGACAATGTGGGGCTACAGCCATCTCAGGCTGGATGGCACATAGCTGGGGCCTGAAGTCCAAGGTTTCCTGAGTGTCTTCTCCTCTCCCATCAGAGCATGGTACCCATAGGACCATGGGACTTGAGGCTCAGGCCATGGAAACTGGAGCCCTTGCGAATGCACAGAGCTGCCTGCCCTTTGCCTCATTTCCATCCCGTTGCTGCCTTCTACCACGTGGGAATTCACTGCTGTGGCTTGGACCAAACTCAGGTGGGTGGTGGTCTCCCCTGAGGCATCTTCCTGTCTTCCCTTGTGTTCCTAATAGTGGACTGGGCCTCCCACTCTCTAGGTACTGCACTAGGAGCACATGTTCAGCCTAGGAGTCAGGACCCTTCTTGGCAGGCTGCCATGACCTGAAAGCTTGGATTCCTCCAGGTTTAATTTAAGGTGGCAGGAGACACAGGCCAACCTGGAAACAGTCATTTTCACGTTGGGGGTCAGGGTTAAGGAGAGAGTTGCTGGATCTCTGACAGCGGTATGGGTTGTCTCCCGCAATACTCTGGCTGCACAGGTAGGTAGTGACACCCTGCTCCTGCTTCCCAAGACCATGAATTTGAATTTGATTCTGAGACTCCTTTCCTCTGGTCCAGATTGGCATGCACTTGCTGTGGTGGCCTACAGGCTTGCAAGCAGAGCTCCCCCGGAACTGAAGGAGGAGCCTTCAGGGGCTGGCAATGGCACAAATCCCAGTGTCTCAGGGCAGAGAAATGGAAAAGCCTTTGAGGTCCCTGAAGCCCATCTCTAGACAGAATTCCTCCACCTCACAAGGTGCACAGGCCCTTGGAACCCTTGCAGCTTGCCTGGGTACCTATCTCTGGCCAGTCCTGGCCTAGTTGTTTTGCATTGAAAAGGACTGAGGGAGTGCACCAGAAACCCATGACAGATATCATTCTGCTATCTAGCAGAATTATTTTGCCTATCCCTCCAGCACCTCCCCCCATGCTTATGTGAACATGGTAGCAGGCTTGCTAAAGAGCATCTCTGATAGTAGTGCCCCCAGTGCAACTAAGATGTTCTCCTTTGGTTTCCTTGACCCACGAGAGATATTGGAGCAAGCGGAATCTAGGTGACCCATGCCGAGCTCCACAGCCCTTGGTTTGCTGGGCATAGGAAACACAACTTCCTTGGTCCCGAGGACACCATGTCTGGCAGAATTAGTGAACCTCTCCCCAGGGAATTCTGCATCCTGGGCTACCACTGGGTTCCCGTGGAGACCTTCTGGTGCGCGCCAGCCCACATCATGTTCACACGCCTAGTCATGGAACCTTTAGCTTTTGTCTCAGCCTCCCCAGCAGCACACACAGCTCCTCTCCATAAACTGCATACACTGCTCAAGTATCTCTGGCAATGTCATCATGGTCTCAGGACAAGGTATCTATTTTTGCAAAATGTCTGTCACCACATAATTTTCTCCAATACATCTTCTCTCCTCTCTGTCTACAGGGCACTCACTTGCTTTCCTTTACTTTCTCTGAGAAATGACTTTCTCCTTGAGCTGAGCTGGACTCTTAATTCAGGAACTGGGGCCTGCCAGAAAATGTTTCTGATCCATAGCTACATCCCCAGAACCCTAATAGGATTTAGGAAGGCACCTGCTACCAAAATCATCATGTATCCCCTCCGTGTGTGTACCTAGTGGGCACTGAGCTCAATTCGGTGTAGTGGCTCAGCGTAAATCAGAGTAAAAGCAGCCAGAATAGGGTGTGGAATGTAGGGTGCCTATCCTGACAATGTTTCACCCCCTTGCCTCCCCTGACAAACCTCTCTCTTTGATAAGGGACACTCATTTATACAGCATACACCTGACTTCTTCTGCCTAGGCCACCTGCATAAAACCCATGGAGAATCACAGGGTCAAGAGTCAAGAAGCCCCTTCTCCTGATCATTGCTGTCCAGGCATCCTCTCAGCTAAAAGAATATTCAGAATTGTCTCTGAAATTAACACAGGGTACGACCTGACTTCCTTGAACTCCTGTGTCTGTGTATGTGTGTGTTTATATGTTTGTGTGTGTGTGTGTGTGTATGTGTGTGTGTGTTTGGTTGTGTTTATACTTTGTCTCTGTCTAGGATACTAGTGCTGGGTGAGGCCATAAGAAGTGCCAGAGAGGTCAAAGTGTTTAACGGTTCTGGTGTTCATCTCCAGGTTAAATGAGTAGGGCAAGGTGGTATGTAGCTAAAGAATTTTAAGACTCCATCCTTCAGTTTCAGCTCATGTGGGCATAAGTATGGTATGTTCCAGTATATAGTTTATGTTTGTGATGTGGGCAGTCTGTACATGTGGTTTGGAGGATTAGAGCATTTTGTGGGAACTACATAGAAGTGGCAGTACCCTCATTATGACTGGCCCGCTTGACATTTCTGGGAATTCAGAGCCCGTGGCCCAACACAGTCAAATGCTCCCTGCCCTGACGCACACATTCCCTGGGAGCTCCATTGCTATCCTCAGAGCAGATGCCTCCAGGCGGCTTGGTAGAGAGAGAGTTGGAAGAGCATAGACAGGGTTGTCTCCAAGAGGCAGGGAGAATGCTTTTTTTTTAGGGGTCATCATTTATATTCTCAGGCGTGTGGAAGTGTGGAGGTTGGCCTCTGAGTGCCCACAAGGGTAGCATTCCTGTCGGGCAGAAAAAAACAACACTTTACAAATAAACAGGGTATATCACCTTTTTTCCTGACTGACCTAGCTGCCAAGTACACCATGGGTGGGATTGTGTCTAGGTGTCAGGGTTGGAGACAGTCAGAGATAATGAAAGAGGTGGAGGCAAAGTAGAGGTAAATAGGTAGATCCATAGATAGAGAGAAGGAGATGGGGGTTGGTGGTGAGAGACTATGAGGGGGGTGTTGGATGTTTGTTAATGTTTGTTGGTGTTTTTCCAAACAGGTTGGTTGGCAGATGCACTCTGTCTATGGTCAGGTGTTTCTTTTCCATGGGTCAGGGCCCCTAGAGGGAAATATGAAGGCCAATGGATGTTTGCTTGTGGGGCCACCTGAAACCTTTTGGGATGCCACTGAGGAGGACAGGGGTGTGTATGTTCTATAGGCATCCAAGTGTGAGAAGTGAGAATAGCTCACGTCTCCCTTGGTGTCTACATTGCCTGTCCTTGGTCTACTTGATTCTCTTGAAAGAGATAGGAGTCCCCTGTCTTCCTAGGCTGTCAACATGTAGGTGTGTGTCCACAGAGGATAAAAAGTTCCATATCAGAGGGGGTCTTGGAGACTTTGCAAACAGTAGAGAAAATTTTCCTGAGAGGTGCCTGGTGTTTCCTGTGGGTTGAAGTTGTTTGTGTGAGGGATGGAGATCTGTGGCGAGAGGACAGATTGTGACAGAACTGGAGGCAGGTCACAATGATTGCCTGGCAATGGCTAGGAGACAGTTAGGCTTGTGAGTCTGTCCAGGCCTAGTAAGCAAGGAAGCAGGTGGAATGAAATGTGTCTTCTTTCAATGTGTTACTGTGCCCACAACTGGATCCTGGGACTCCTGCCTCTTTGAGCGAGGTCGTGGATGTTCCCAGCCCCTTGCTGGTGCCAACTGAGGAAGATGTGTGGCCACAGTCACTTGAAACTGGATGGCAGGTAGCTTGTGCTTGAAGCCCGAGGTTTCTTGTGGCTCTTATTTTCTCCCATTGAAGCATGGTACCTATGGGGCCATGGGACTCAGGGCTCATGCTAGCTATACTGGAGCCCTTAGGATTGAACACAGTTGACAGACCTTTGCCTTGTGTCCATCCCGTTTCTGCCTTATGCCAGGTGAAAAATCAGTGCTGGGCCTGGGGCCCTACTCAAATGGTTATATGGGTGGTGATCTCCTCAGTGGCATCTGCCCATCTTCCCTTGTGTCCCTAATACATGGACTGGGCCCACCAATCACTAGGAGCTGCCCTAGGAGCATGGGGTCAGCCTGGGAGGCAAGCCCCTTCTTTGCTGGCCACCATGACCTAAAAGCTTGGTTCTGCCCAAGTTTAATTTAAGGTGTCCGCAGATCCAGTCCAGCCTGCCAACATTTGTGTTCATGCTGGGGAACAGGGTTAAGGAGAGAGTTGCTGGATCTCTGAAAGGGTTAAGCAGAAGCTCTCAGAATACTTTCTGCACAGCTATGTGGTGACCCTCAGCTCATGGTTTCCAAGACCACGAATTTGAATTTAATTCTGAGGCTCCTTACTATGGGCCCATATTTCATGTAAGATAATTTACAGGCAGGCTCACTGGCCACTAGGCAGCTGTAATATTGCCAAACTAGCAAGACAGCCACTTAACAAAGAACAGGATGTATTGCTCCTTTCTCTTTTGTTAAAGATCACCTGAAGAGAGGTGTTTGCCAAAGCTGGTGACTAAGTTGCAAGTGTTTCCCTAGCCCCACATCCTCCAGAAAGAGAATATTAATGAGTATCCACCTTGGTTTACTGGGGGTTAAAACGTGTTTTGGATAATAAACATGGGTAGATTTTCAGGAAGAGAGAAGCCTGAGATGCACTTCCATTATGACTGTGTGAACTGTGTCTGGTTATTTCTCGCACCTCCGTACTGGTCCAGTTAGGGAAAAGAGTTTTCTATGTTGGGGTCCATGGGCTCTAACATAATGGCTCCTGCAATGTGGTACTGACCACTGAACTTTGAGACAAAGAATACGTGGTGGTGCTGACCACTGAACCTGGAGAAAAGCTGGAGAAAGAACAAGAAGTAAGAAAGAGAATGTGGTACTGACCACTGAACTCCAAGAAAAGCTGGAGAAAGTACAAGACAAGAGAGACTTTGAATGTTGACCGCTGAACCCCAAAAGAAGCAAGAGACAGGCAGAGGAGAACTTGAGGCTGATCCCAGAACCCCAAAAAACAAGGAAGGAGTGATCAGATTTGAGGAACCTGCGAGAAGAAATCAGTGGATGTGTGAGTAATGTGTGCTTAGATAACGAAACAGGACAGTAATATCGAGGATAAAATTTGTAAATATAAAAATATGGGACAAGGAGAAAGCAATCGAATGGCTATGCAGTTGATTGAAGATATATATATTTTAATTTATTTATTAAAATTTCCACATCCTCCCCACCTCCCTTTTCCCTCCCCCTCCCCACCTCCCCCCCTTTCTAGTCCTAAGAGCAGTCTGGGTTTCCTGCCCCGTGGGAAGTCCAAAGTCCTCCTCGCTCCATCCAGGTCTATAAAGATGAGCATCCAAAAAAAAAACCAGGCTCCCACAAAGTCAGTCCATGCTGTAGAATCAAAACCCAGTGCCTTTGTTTTTGGCTTTTCAGTCAGCCTTCATTGCCAGCCAAATTCACAGTGTCCAGTTTGATCACATGCTCCATCACTCTGTTGGGAGAGCTTTGGGGAATGGGATGGGTGGGATGGAGGAAGAGTGGATATGGGAGCAGGGAAGTAAATATCTTAATTAAGGGAGCCATTTTAGGGTTTGCAAGAGACTTGACTCTAGAGGGGTTCCCAGGTCCAAGGAGAGGTCCCCAGATTGTTCCCTGGGCAGTAGAGGAGAGGGTGCCTGAACTGGCCTTCTCCCATAACCATTTTTCTATTGAGGGGCACCTAGGTTGTTTCCAGGTTCTGGCTATTACAAATAGTGCTGCTATGAACATAGTTGAACAAAGGCTTTTGTAGTATGATAGGGCATCTCATGGGTATATTCCCAAGAGTGGAATTGCTGGGTTCTGAGGTAGGCTGACTCCCAGTTTCCTGAGAAACTGCCACATTGATTTACAAAGTGGTTGCACAAGTTTGCATTCTCACCAATAATGGATGAATGTTCCCCTTACTCCACATCCTTTCCAGCATAGGCTATCATTGGTGTTTTTGAGTTTAGCTATTCTGACAGGTGTAGATGATATCTCAAAGATGCTTTGATTTGCATTTCCCTGATCACTAAGGAGGTTGAGTATGACCTTAAGTGTCTTTCGATCCTTTGAACTTCTTCTGTTGAGAATTCTCTGTTCAGTTCAGTACCACATTTTTTAATTGGGTTAATTAGAGTTTTAGTCTCTAGTTTCTTGAGTTCTTTGTATATTTTGGAGATCAGACCTTTGTCTAATGTGGTGTTGGTGAAGATCTTCTCCCAATCAGTAGGTTGCCTTTTTGTCTTAATGACAGTGTACTTTGTTTTACAAAAGCTTCGTAGTTTCAGTAGGTCCCATTTATTCATTGTTGCTCTTATTGTCTGTGCTACTGGGGTTCTACCTAGGAAGTAGTCTCCTCTGCTCATGTCTTTTAGACTCCTTCCCACTTTCTCTTCTATCAGGTTCAATGTGGTCAGATTAATATTGAGGTCTTTAATCCATTTGGACTTGAGTTTTGTGCATGGTAATAGATATGGATCTATTTTCATTCCTCTACAGTTTGACATCCAGTTATGCCAGCACCATTTGCTAAAAATGCTTTCTTCCATTGTACAGTTTTAGGTCCTTTGTCGAAAAATCAGTTGTTCATAGATTTGAGGATTAATATCTGGATCTTTGATTAGATTCCATTGGTCAAAATCTGTGTTTTTGTGCTAATACCAAGCAGTTTTCATTACTGTAGCTCTGTAATAGAATTTGAAGTGTGGGATGGTAAAGCCTCTGGAAATACTTTTATTGTATAAGATTGTTTCGGCTATCCTGGGTTTTTTTGCCATATAAAGTTGATTATTGTTCTCTCAAGGTCTGTGACAAATTTTGTTGGGATTTTGATGGGGATTGCATTGAATCTATAGATTGCTTTTGGTAAAATTGTCATTTTTACTATATTGATCCTTCCAATCCAAGAGCATGGGAGATTCTTCCATTTTCTGGTATCCTCTTCAATTTCTTTTTTCAAAACCTTGAAGTTCTTGTCAAATAGGTCTTTCACTTCCTTGGTTAGAGTTACTCCAAGATACTTTAAGCTATTTGTGGCTATCGTGAAAGGTGATGTTTCTCTGATTTTCCTCTCTGTATCTTTCTTCTTTGTGTATAGGAGGGCAAGTGATTTTTTGGAGTTGATCTTGTATCCTGCCACAGTACTAAAGGTGTTGATCAGCTGTAGGAGATCTCTGGTAGAGTTTTTGGGGTTGCTTATGTACACTATCATATCATCTGAAAATAATGAAAGTTTGACTTCTTTCTTTCCAATTTGAATCCCCTTGATCTCTTTATGCAGTCTTATTGCTATTGCTAGAACATCAAGCACTATATTGAAGAGGTATGGAGAAAGTGAACAGACTTGTCTTGTTCCTTATTTTAGTGGGATGGCTTTGAGTTTCTCTCCATTTGATTTAATGTTGGCTGTAGGCTTGCTGTATATTGCTTTTATTATATTAAGGAATGAAACTTATATCCCTAATCTCTCCAAGAACTTTATCATAAAGGTGTGTTGAATTTTGTCAAATGCTTTTTCAGCATCTTATGAAATGATTATATGTTTTTTTCCTTCAGTTTATTTATATGATGGATTAGGTTGATAGATTTTTGTATGCTGAACCAGCCCTGCCTCTCTGTGATGAAGCCTACTTGATCATAATGTATAAATTTTTTGTTTTTTTTTAAAGTAAATTTTATTAAATTATAAAAGTTTCCATTTCCGCCCCTCTTCCCAACACCCTCCCACTCCCCCCACTCCCTCTCCTCCTCCCTCTTCGTCCCTTAGGGCAGTCAGGGTTTCCTGCCCTGTGGGAAGTTCAAGTTCGTCCCACCTCCCTCCAGGTCCAGGAAGGTGAGTATCCAAACAGACTGGATCCCCAAAATCCAGAATATGCAGAGGAAACAGGTCCCAGTATCATAGTCAATGGCTTTTCAGAAAGACTTCGGGCCAGCCACATTCAGAGAATCCGGCCAAATTCCGAGAATCTGGTTAGATCACGTCCTCGTTCAGTCCCAGTCCAACTGGCCTTGGTAAACTCTCATTATATCTGTTTCCTTGTATCAGTGGGTGATAGCATCCCTCGCAGTACTGATTTAGTTTTTCATGTTCTTCCTCCTTCTGCTCCTCATTTGGACCTCGGGGGGCTCAATCCGGTGCTCCAATGTGGGTCTCCGACTTTATCGCCGTCCTTCGCGAGATGAAGGATCTATGGTAATAAGCAAAATATACATCAGTATGGTTATGGGCCAAGGCCGGTTCAGGCACCCTCTCCTCTGTCCAGAGAACAATCTGGGGGATCTCTCCTTGGACCTGGGATCCCATATATAATCAAGTCTCCTGTAAACCCTAAAATGACTCCCTTAGTTGAAATATATTCTTCCCTGATCCCATATTCATCCTTCCTCCCTCCCCCCCCCATCCCAGGCCACCGAGCTTTCTCCATTCCTCCCCTACTCCCTTCTCTCTAACCCTCTCCCCTTCCATCAACCCTCCCACCCCCCCATGCACCCGAGGTTACCTGGGACTCTTGTCTATTTCCTACCTCCTGGTGGATAGCTAAATAATCTTCATCAGGTTCATCTTCTTATTTAGCTTCTCTAGGATCACGAATAATAGGCTCAAAGACCTTTAATTATGGTTAGAATCCACTTATGAGTGAATACATACCGTGTTCCTCTTTTTGGGTCTGGCTTACCTCACTCAGTAAAGTGTTTTCTATGTCCATCCATTTGCATGCAAAATTCAAGATGTCATTATTTTTTTACCGCTGAGTAAAACTCTAATGTGTATATGTTCCACACCTTTTTTAACCATTCTTCTATTGAGGGGCACCTAGGCTGTTTCCAGGTTCTGGCTATTACAAATAGTGCTGCTATGAACATAGTTGAACAAATGCTTTTGTAGTATGTTAGGGAATCTTTAGGGTATATTCCCAAGAGTGGAATTGCTGGGTCCTGAGGGAGGTTGACTCCCAGTTTCCTGAGAAACCGCCATAATGATTTCCACAGTGGCTGCACGAGTTTGCATTCCCACCAACAATGGATGAGTGTTCCCCTCACCCCACATCCTCTCCAGCATAGGCAATCATTGGTGTTTTAGGGTTTAGCTATTCTGACAGGTGTAAGATGGTATCTCAAAGTGGTTTTGATTTGCATTTCCCTGATCGCTAAGGAGGTTGAGCATGACCTTAAGTGTCTTCTGGCCATTCGAAGTTCATCTGTTGTGAATTCTCTGTTAAGTTCAGTACCCCATTTTTTAATTGGGTTAATTAGAGTTTTAGTGCCTAGTTTCTTGAGTTCTTTGTATATTTTGGAGATCAGACCTTTGTCTGATGAGGGGTTGGTGAAGATCTTCTCCCAGTCAGAAGGCAGCCTTTTTGTCCTACTGACAGTGTCCTTTGCTTTACAGAAGCTTCTCAGTTTCAGTAGATCCCATTTTTTCATTGTTTCTCTTATTGTCTGTGCTGCTGGGGTCCTACTTAGGAAGAGGCCTCCTGTGCCTAAATCTTGTAGACTACTTCCCACTTTCTCTTCTATCAGGTTCAAAGTGGACGGATTAATGTTGATGTCTTTAATCCATTTGGATTTGATTTTTGTGCATGGTGATAGATATGGATCTTTCATTTTTTTACAGGTTGACATCCAGTTATGCCAGCATCATTTGTTAAAGATGCTTTCCTTCCTCTATTGTATACCTTTAGCTCCCTTGTCGAATATTAGGTGTTCATAAGTTTGTGGGTTAATATCTGGGTCTTCTATTTGATTCCATAGGTCGACTTCTCTGTTCTTATGCCAATACCAAGCTGTTTTCAATACTGTAGCTCTATAATAGAGTTTGAAGTCAGGGATGGTAATGCCTCCAGAAGTTCTTTTATTGTATAAGATTGTTTTGGCTATCCTGGGTTTTCTGTTTTGCCATATAAACTTGATTATTGTTCTCTCAAGGTCTGTGAAGAAGTTTGATGGGATTTTGATGGGAATTGCATTGAATCTATAGATTGCTTTTGGTAGAATTGCCATTTTTACTATGTGGATTCTCCCAATCCAAGAGCAGGGGAGGTCTTTCCATTTTCTGGTATCCTCCTCAATTTCTTTCTTCAAAGACTTAAAGTTTTTGTCAAATAGGTCTTTCACTTCCTTGGTTAGAGTAACCCCAAGATATTTTATGCTATTTGTGGCTATCATGAAAGGTGATGTTTCTCTGATTTCCCTCTCTGCTTCTTTATCCTTTGTGTATAGGAGGGCCACTAATTTTTTGGAGTTGATCTTGTATCCTGCCACGTTACTAAAGGTGTTTATCAGCTGTAGGAGTTCTTTGGTAGAGTTTTTGGGGTCACTTATGTAAACTATCATATCGTCAGCAAATAACGAAAGTTTAACTTCATCCTTTCCAATACAAATCCCCTTGATCTCCTCATGTTGTCTTATTGCTATTGCTAGAACTTCAAGCACTATATTGAAGAGGTATGGAGAGAGTGGACAGCCTTGTCGCGTTCCTGATTTTAGTGGAAAGGCTTTGAGTTTCTCTCCATTCAGTTTGATGTTAGCTGTCGGCTTGCTGTATATTGCTTTTATTATATTTAGGTATGATCCTTGTATCCCCAGTCTCTCCAACACCTTTATCATAAATGGGTGTTGAATTTTGTCAAATGCTTTTTCAGCATCTAGTGAGATGATCATATGGTTTTTTCTTTCAGTTTATTTATATGATGGATTACATTGATAGATTTGCGTATGTTGAACCAGCCCTGCATCTCTGGAATGAAGCCGACTTGATCATAATGGATAATTTTTCTAATGTGTTCTTGGATTCGGTTTGCCAGTATTTTATTGAGAATTTTCACATCGATGTTCATGAGTGAGATTGGCCTGTAATTCTCTTTCTTGGTTGTGTTTGTGTGGTTTTGGTATTAGGGTAACTGTAGCTTCATAAAAGGAGTTAGGCAATGACTCTTCTGTTTCTATATTGTGGAATACGTTAAGGAGTATAGGTATTAGCTCTTCCTGGAAGTTCTGGTAGAATTCTGCATTGAAACCATCTGGTCCTGGGCTTTTTTTGGTAGGGAGATTTTTGATAACAGCTTCTAAATCTTCGCGACTAACAGGTCTATTTAGATTGTTCACCTGTTCTTGGTTAAACTTTGGTATATGGTACTTATCTAAAATAATGTCCATTTCTTTTACATTTTCCAACTTTGTGGCATATAAACTTTCATAGTAAGATCTAATGATTGTCTGAATTTCCTCTGTGTCTGTGGTTATGTCCCCCTTTTCATTTCTGATCTTATTAATTTGCATGTTCTCTCTCTGCCTTTTGACTAATTTGGATAGGAGTTTGTCAATCTTGTTGATTTTCTCCAAGAACCAGCTTTTTGATTCAATGATTCTTTGGATTGTTTTCTGTGTTTCTATTTTGTTGATTTCAGCCCTCAGTTTGATTATTTCCAGTCTTCTACTCCTCCTGGGTGAATCAGCTTCTTTTTTTTCTAGATCTTTCAAGTGTGCTGTTAAGTCTCCAATGTGTGCTTTCTCCATTTTCTTTAATTGGGCACTTAGTGCTATGAACTTTCCTCTTAGCACTGCTTTCATAGTGTCCCATAGGTTTGAATATGTTGTGTCTTTGTTTTCATTAAATTCAAGGAAGAGTTTAATTTCTTTCTTTATTTCTTCCTTGACCCAGGGGTGATGTAGTAGTTGACTGTTCAGCTTCCATGAGTTTGTTGGCTTCCTGGGGGAAGCATTGTTGTTGAATTCTAATTTTAGTCCATGGTGATCTGACAAGACACAGGTAGTTACTTCTATTTTTTTGTATCTGTGGAAGTTTGCTTTGTTACCGAGTATGTGGTCAATTTTCGAGAAGGTTCCATGAGCTGCAGAGAAAAAGGTATATTCTTTCCTATTTGGGTGGAGTGTTCTATAGATGTCTGTTAAGTCCATTTGATTCAATACCTCCAATAAATCTCTTAATTCTCTGTTTGGTTTCTGTCTGATTGACCTGTCCATTGGTGAGAGAGGAGTGTTGAAGTCTCCTACTATTAGTGTGTGTGTGGTTTGATGACTGCCTTGTGTTCTAAAAGTTTTTCTTTTACATATGTGGGTGTCTTTATATTAGGAGCATAGATATTCAGGATTGAGACTTCCTCCTGATGAATTGTTCCAGTTATGAGTATGAAATGTCCATCTCCATTTCTTCTGATTGATTTTAGTTTGAAGTCGATTTTGTTAGATATTAGAATGGCCACACCCGCTTGTTTCTTAGGTCAATTTGCTTGGAAAACCTTTTCCTAACCCTTTACTCTGAGTAGGTGTCTGTCTTTGTGGTTGAG
Organism: Myodes glareolus; assembly: GCF_982192425.1. NCBI lineage: Eukaryota > Metazoa > Chordata > Mammalia > Rodentia > Cricetidae > Myodes > Myodes glareolus. The sequence goes on from NC_142053.1 coordinate 124,274,005, forward strand.
GTGTGTTTCTTGTAAACAGTAGAATGTTGGATCCTGTTTTTGTATCCAATCTCTAAGTCTGTGCCTCTTTATAGGTGAATTGAGTCCATTGATATTAAGTGATATTAATGACCAGTGGTTGTTGACTCTGGTTATTTTTTTTTTTTAGGTAGTAGAGTGTATGTGTTTTTCTTCTTTGATTTGTGCTTGTGAATGTTCGCTAGATGTTCGAGTTGTTGTAGGCCATGTTGGGTATGTTGGATTCCTTTGGAGGTGATTTTCCTTCTAATATTCTTTGTAAGGCTGGATTAGTAGCTACGTATTGTTTAAATTTGTTTTTATCCTGGAATATTTTGTTTTCTCCATTGATAGTGAACAATAGCTTGGCTGGGTATATTAGTCCATTGTTGGTGGGAATGCAAACTCGTGCAGCCACTGTGGAAATCATTATGGCGGTTTCTCAGGAAACTGGGAGTCAACCTCCCTCAGGACCCAGCAATTCCACTCTTGGGAATATACCCTAAAGATTCCCTAACATACTACAAAAGCATTTGTTCTGCTATGTTCATAGCAGCACTATTTGTAATAGCCAGAACCTGGAAACAGCCTAGGTGCCCCTCAATAGAAGAATGGTTAAAAAAGGTGTGGAACATATACACATTAGAGTTTTACTCAGCGGTAAAAAGCAATGACATCTTGAATTTTGCATGCAAATGGATGGAAATAGAAAACGCTTTACTGAGTGAGGTAAGCCAGACCCAAAAAGAGGAACATGGTATGTATTCACTCATAAGTGGATTCTAACCATAATTAAAGGTCTTTGAGCCTATTATTCGTGATCCTAGAGAAGCTAAATAAGAAGATGAACCTGATGAAGATTATTTAGCTATCCACCAGGAGGTAGGAAATAGACAAGAGTCCCAGGTAACCTCGGGTGCATGGGGGGGGTGGGAGGGTCGATGGAGGGGGAGAGGGCTAGAGAGAAGGGAGTAGGTGAGGAACGATGAAAGCTTGGTGGCCGGGGATGGGGGGGGAGGGAGGTAGGATGAATATGGGATCAGGGAACAATATATTTCAACTAAGGGAGCCATTTTAGGGTTTACAGGAGACTTGATTATATATGGGATCCCAGGTCCAAGGAGAAATCCCCCAGATTGCTCTCTGGACAGAGGAGAGGGTGCCTGAATCGGCCGTGGCCCATGACCATACTGATGTATATTTTGCTTATCACCATAGATCCTTCATCTGGCGAAGGACGGCTATGCAGTCGGAGGCCCACATTGTCGCACCGGATTGAGCCCCCCGAGGTCCGGAGGGGGAGCGGAAGGAGGAGGAACATGAAAGACGAAATCAGTACTGCAAGGGATGCTATCACCCACTGATACAAGGGAACGGATCTGATGAGAGTTTACCAGGGCCAGTCGGACTGGGACTGAATGAGGACGTGATCTAGCCAGATTCTTGGAATTTGGCCGGATTCTCTGACTGTGGCTGGCCCGGGGTCTTTCTGAAAAGCCATTGACTATGACACTGGGACCTGTTTCCTCTGCATATCCTGGATTTTGGGGATCCAGTCTGTTTGGACGCTCGCCTTCCTGGACCTGGAGGGAGGGGGAAGGAGCTGGAGCTTCCCACAGGGCAGGAAACCTTGACTGCCCTGGGGGACGGAGGGGAAGGAGGAGGGGAGTTGGGGGAGTGGGAGGGTGTTGGGAGGGGGGGCGGAAATGGAAACTTTTATAACTTAATAAAATTTACTAAAAAAAATAATTAAAAAAAATAAATAAAAAAAATAACAATTCGAACACCAGAAAGCCTACAAACACGTGGAAGTTGAACAGTCAACTACTGAATCATCCCTGGGTCAAGGAAGAAATAAAGAAAGAAATAAAAGTCTTCCTTGAATTTAATGAAAATAAAGACTCAACATACTCAAACCTATGGAACACAATGAAAGCAGTGCTAAGAGGAAAGTTCATAGCACTAAGCGCCCAATTAAAGAAAACGGAGAAAGCACATATTGGAGACTTAACAGCACACCTGAAAGCTCTGGAAAAAAAAGAAGCAGACTCTCCCAGGAGGAGTAGAAGATTGGAAATAATCAAACTGAGGGCTGAAATCAACAAAATAGAAACTCAGAAAACAATCCAAAAAATCAAGGAAACAAAAAGTTGGTTCTTGGAGAAAATCAACAAGATTGACAAACCCCTAGCCAAACTAATCAAACGGCAGAGAGAGAACACTCAAATTAATAAGATCAGAAATAAAAAGGGGGACATAAAAACAGACACAGAGGAAATTCAGATAATCATTAGATCTTACTACAAAAGTTTATATGCCACAAAGTTTGAAAATGTTCAAGAAATGGATTGGTTTTTAGATAAATGCCATTTACCAAAGTTAAATCAAGACCAGGTGAACAATCTAAATAGACCTGTTAGTCGCGAAGAATTAGAAGCTGTTATCAAAAACCTCCCGACCAAAAAAAGCCCAGGACCAGATGGTTTCAATGCAGAATTCAACCAGAACTTCCACGAAGAGCTGATACCTATACTCCTTAAGGTATTTCACAATATAGAAACAGAAAAGTCATTGCCACTCTCTTTTTATAAAGCTACAGTTACCCTGATACCAAAACCACATAAAGACACAACCAAGAAAGAGAATTACAGGCCAATCTCAATCATGGTCATTGACGCAAAAATTCTCAACAAAATCCTGGCAAACCGATTCCAAGAACACATTAGAAAAATTATCCTTTATGATCAAGTAGGCTTCATTCCAGAGATGCAGGGCTGGTTGAACATACGCAAATCCATCAATGTAATCCATCATATAAATAAACTGAAAGAAAAAACCATATGATCATCTCATTAGATGCTGAAAAAGCATTTGACAACATCCAACATCCCTTTATGATAAAGGTGTTGGAGAGACTGGGGATACAAGGATCATACCTAAATATAATAAAAGCTATTTACAGCAAGCCGACAGCTAACATCAAACTGAATGGAGAGAAACTCAAAGCCATTCCATTGAAATCAGGAACACGACAAGGCTGTCCACTCTCCCCATACCTCTTCAATACAGTGCTTGAAGTTCTAGCAATAGCAATAAGACAACAAAAGAGATCAAGGGGATTCGAATTGGAAAGGAAGACGTTAAACTCTCGTTATTTGCTGACGATATGATAGTATACATGAGCGACCCCCAAAACTCTAACAAAGAACTCCTACAACTGATAAACACCTTTAGTAATGTGGCAGAATACAAGATCAACTCCAAAAAATCACTTGCCCTCCTATACACAAAGAAGAAAGATACAGAGAGGAAAATCAGAGAAACATCACCTTTCACGATGGCCACAAATAGCATAAAATATCTTGGGATAACTCTGACCAAGGAAGTGAAAGACCTATTTGACAAAAACTTTAAGTCTTTGAAGAAAGAAATCGAGGAGGATACCAGAAAATGGAAAGATCTCCCTTGCTCTTGGATTGGGAGGATCAACATAATAAAAATGGCAATTCTACCAAGAGCAATCTATGGATTCAATGGAATCCCCATCAAAATCCCATCAAACTTCTTCACAGACCTTGAGAGAATAATAATTAATTTTATATGGAAAAACAAAAAACCCAGGATATCCAAAACAATCTTATACAATACAGAACCTTCGGGAGGCATTACCATCCCTGACTTCAAACTCTATTACAGAGCGACAGTATTGAAAACAACTTGCTATTGGCATAAAAACAGAGAAGTCGACCTATGGAATAGAATGGAAGACGCGGATATTAACCCACAAACCTATAAACACCGGATGTTTGACAAGGGAGCTAAAGGTATACAATGTAAGAAGGAAAGCATCTTTAACAAATGGTGCTGGCATAACTGGATGTCAACTTGTAGAAGAATGAAAGTAGGTCCATATCTATTACCATGCACAAAACTCAAGTCCAAATGGATTAAAGACCTCAACATTAATCTGACCACTTTGAACCTGATAGAAGAGAAACTGAGAAGTAGTCTAGAAGACATAGGCACAGGAGACCACTTCCTAGGTAGAACCCCAGTAGCACAGACAATAAGAGAATCAATGAATAATTGGTACCTCCTGAAACTGAGGAGCTTCTATAAAGCAAAGGACACCGTCAGTAAGACAAAAAAGGCTACCTTCGGACTGGGAGAAGATCTTCACCAATCCCTCATCAAATAAAGGCCTAATCTCCAAAATATACAAAGAACTCAAGAAACTAGACACTAAAATTCTAATTAACACAATTAAAAAATGGGGTGCTGATCTGAACAGAGAATTCTCAACAGAAGAACTCCGAATGGCCAAAAGACACTTAAGGTCATGCTCAACATCCTTAGTGATTAGGGAAATGCAAATCAAACCAACTATGAGATACCATTTTACACAGGTCAGATTAGCTAAAGTCAAAAACACCAATGATAACCTATGCTGGAGAGGTTATGGAGAGAGGGGAACTCTCATCCATTGTTGGTGGGAATGCAAACTTGTGCAGCCACTGTGGAAATCAGTGTGGCGATTTCTCAGGAAACTGGGAGTCAACCTCCCTCAAGACCCAGCAATTCCACTCTTGGTAATATACCCAAGAGATGCCCTATCATACCACAAAAGCATTTGTTCAACTATGTTCATAGTAGAACTATTTGTAATAGCCAGAACCTGGAAACAACCTAGGTGCCCCTCAATAGAAGAATGGTTAAAAAAGGTGTTGAACATATATATACTAGAGTTTTACTCAGCGGTAAAAATCAATGACATCTTGAATTTTGCATGCAAATGGATGGACATAGAAAACGCTTTACTGAGTGAGGTAAGCCAGACCCAAAAAGAGGAATATGGTATGTATTCACTCATAAGTGGATTCTAGCCATAATTAAAGGTCTTTGAGCCTATTATTCGAGATCCTAGAGAAGCTAAATAAGAAGGTGAATCTGAAGAAAATCATGTACTTATCCTCCTGGAGATTGGAAATAGACAAGAGTCCCAGGTAACCTCGGGTGCATGGGGGGGTGGGAGGGTTGTTGGAAGGGGAGAGGGTCAGAGAAAAGGAAATAGGGGAGGAATGTGGATAACTCGGGGGACTGAGAAGAGGGGAGGGAGGAAGGATGGCTATGGGATCAGGGAAGAATATATCTCAACTAAGGGAGTCATTTTAGGGTTTACATGAGACTTGATTATAAATGGGATCCCAGGTCCAAGGAGAGATCCGCAGTTTGTTTTCTGGACAGAGGAGAGGTTGGCTGAACCGGCCTTGACCTATAATCATACTGATGAATATTTTGCTTATCACCATAGAACCTTCATCTGGAGATGGATCGAGATAGAGACAGAGACCCACATTGGAACACTGGACTTAACTCCCTAGGTCCAAAAGAGAAGCAGAAGGAAAGAGAACGTGAGCAAAGAAGGAAAGACCAGAGGGAACCTTCTTCCGACGATGGATGTCGATACAGATGGAGACCCACATTGGAGCACCGGACTATGAAAAAGGAAATCAGGACCGTGAGGGGTGCAATCACCCACTGATACAAGGGGAGGGATCTAAGGAGAGTTCTCCAAGGCAAGTTGGACTGAGACTGAACGAGCACGTGATCCAACCAGATTCTCTGAATGTAGCAGGATTCTCTGAATGTGGCTGGCCGGGAGTCTTTCTGAAATGCCATTGACAATGACATTGGGACTTGTTTCCTCTGCATGTACTGGATTTTTGGGATCCAGTCTGTTTGGATACTCACCTTCCTGGACCTGGAGGGAGTGGGGAGGAACTTGAACTTCCCACAGGGCAGGAAGCCCTGACTGCTCTTAGGGATGGAGATGGAGGAAGATGGGGAGTGGGGGGAGTGTGAGGGTGTTGGGAGGAGGGGCGGAAATGGAAACTTTTATAATTTAATAAACTTTGAATTTTAATATCTAAAAAAATAAAATAAAAAGGGGGGGATTGTTGAGTCCCTTGAGGACATGCCTTTGCACCCCCACTTGATCTGTTTGGCACTCTTGTGGTTGGTTATTCTGAAAACAGGACCAAATACAGGAACAATCTTTTGTCCTCAGCAATGTTTTAAGGATGTTTACCCCTAAGTCATGAGAGTTACAATGATGAGCTTCCTGCTTTTCTGGATTGGCATCCCTTGATGAGGGCTATATATACTGTGTGAGAAAGTGTAATAAAGGCTTGTCTGCAGAACCTGAAGTTTTGCTGTGTGTTAATCCTGACATCCCTCACTCAGAGAACTACAGTTGCCATGCTGGCGTGGCATCTGTCTATAATCTGTTTTTTCTTATCAACATATTTTTAATGGTAACCCAAACCCCCATTCTTATTTTCTTTCATTCTAATGAACTTATGCTACAATTATTCAAGCAGTGCCAAGAGCACAACTCCTTCCTGATGGCAAGAATGTGTCCGTCAAAAGGCCATGATTATTATGTCACCATGAGTAGTGCTGATGTCAACTGCAGTATATAAGTTATGGCAGCAGGCAGCTCCTGCCAATTATCACAGTCAGTCAAGGGAAACCAGTTCCTTACCCAAGACTTCTCCAGCTTGCCTGTCGAATCCACAAGCTGATGCTCATCCCTGTCTGATGCCAAAGAAAGAAGGTACATGAGAACGACCATAAAAATCATATTCATTCTAATAGATGACACTGACTTTGCCTTAATCTTTTTCATCCTGAAGATACTACTTCAGGAAAGCTCTGTGTGGAAGGAGTCTGTCATATCATTGAAGTACCTCAATAGAAGAAGAGAAGTTTATGTTGTAAGACCATAGAAAGAGGAAAGGAACTTGTGGAAGAACATTAAATGCTGTATACCATTTTCATAGTGAATTAACATTTGATTTCTCTCACATGAGCCTCCCAAGCTTTCATCACAGTATTTTTAAGTTGTAGTAAATTAGAAGATAGAAATAGGTCACTAATAATCTGATCAAATTTCTATCAAACCTCTCTCTCACCATAGAGAACAAGAGAGCTGAAAGTGCTCATTCCCCACCACTAAATTCTCATCTTAAAATTGGGTCCTTTCTCTTGTTTTTGCTCACTTCTCTGATGGCAATCTGTCTAAATATAAGCTCACTTGTGTTTTTTAAGGTCATAAATAAAATGATTTTATAGTAGGATTAATGATATGTGGCTAGTCTAATAGTGAACTTCCTAAGGCAAGAATGCTTTACAAGTTAACATCCATGATTTCTTTTGATCTTTCCCTATACAAAACATCCTTATTATTTTCTCATATTTTTTAGGGTTTATGTTTACTGATAGTTACCTTTTTGTGTTGAAATATTTTAATTTTATGTAGTTTCATTTATTGATTTTTGAGAGTATATTTCCTGCAGTATTTAGGTTTTAAAAGTCCCTTCCTATCCTTTTAATCTTAGATTTTTCCCCCTACCTTTGACAATGTACAAAAAAATCAATTCAATGTTTATCAATATCTAGATCTAAAATAATGTTTCCTTTTTAAGAATCAATCTCTTTTCTTCCTTCATTTCTCTCATAGCAGTCTACTGTACCTCTCCCAGGAACCATGATACTCTTCCCTTTCCCCTCTATGGCTTTGGGTGTTTGTGTGTATTCCAAGTATGTTCTGCTCTAAATATGTATGTTGCTTTTGTTTCTATGTTTTGTTTTGGTACTTAAATTTGCAAGTAAAATGCTTTTAAATAAAAATAAAAAAGTGTGAGGCTACTGCTGAGCTTCCTGAGCAATGATACAAGGTGACATTCATTCTTTTCCTCAGTCTGTGCTTATGCAAAGCATACATGTCAGTCAATGTTACAGTTCAATCCATTACAATCTATATTTCCTGGGTTGACATATGTTCATAATTTTTGCCAAGTTATCATGAGAAATATTTTGGAGATTTCTAGGCTCCAAACAACCACAGAGTTGTAATTTCTTTCACTGATAATTGAGTATGAAAGCTCATCTGTTGTAATAAGGAGCGGCAGGCTGCATTCCTGCCCGGCTCGTGCACAGCTAGCTTTACACCTGAAATAATAACACATAAATTGTATTCTTTTAAACACTGTTTGGCCCATTAGTTCCAGCCTCTTATTGGCTAACTCTCACATCTTGATTAACCCATTTCTATTAATGTGTGTAGTACCACGAGGTGGTGGCTTACTGGGAAAGATCCTAACCTGTGTCTGTCTCGGAGAGGAGAGTCATTGCAACTGCCTCATTGCCTTCTTCCCAGCATTCTGTTCTGTCTACTCTACCCACCTATGTTCTGACCTATCAGGTCAAGCAATTTTATTAATTAACCAATGAAAGCAACACATAGAAACAAGACCCACCTACATCACTCATCCATCTTGAGACCCTCTGTACTACTGAGAGCAAAGCCTATTTTGTTGTTCAGAAGCACTGCTCTGAGTCTCTCACTCAATAACTTCAACAAGGCATTGTCAATACATTTTCCATGAACATTAACTAGCCTTTCACAAATAAATGATCATCTACGTGAACATTATAAAATGTCAACTGTACCAATTCTTGTTTGTGATGGGCCCACCTGATCTTAGAAATCCTAATTGGAAATTCTTTTCTGAGAATTTCTTTAGAAAGCAACAGTGGAAACAATCAGTAAAGGTCCCGGAATGGGATCAATTGACTTTGTTTCCTGCACATGAGTTCTTTTTTAAAGGATTTTGGTGCCGGTCAGATACACCAGACATCTACTACATTTTTTATTTAAGGAATCATTGTAAATACACATTTTATGGGGCAATTATTTAAAATATCATCATAAGAAATACAAGTTCAAATGTTGGGTACTTAACAGTAAGTTGCAGTTAAAAGTTACACCTGAGTAATAACAATCTGAAATTTAACCAATTTGAAAATTTTTGAAATCAAAGGATTGTAGTATAATATTGCAGTTGCCTACAATATTTATTAAAATGGTAGGAATTTCATTGGCCTGTTGTCTAGTTGGAAAACTACTCTTTATCTCACTGAATATATGTAGTAAGAACTAGAATTGAGTACCTTAAATATATTCATATTTATTCTTAAAACATACTTATTTTATATACTATTAACAATAGTTACCTCTCCATCCCCTCCTCCCACTCTTCCCACCTCCCACCCACACAGCCCCATTCAATTCTCAGAGAGGGTGAGGTCTACCAAAGGGTTTCAACAAATTCTGTGCCTTCACTTGATGCTGTTGTAAGGTCCCTTTCTTGTATTTAGGTTGAGCAACGTCTCCCTCCATAGGTAATTGGCTCCAAAGAACCATATTGTGCAGTAGGAATAAGTCATGGTTCTACAGCTGGATGGCCCTACAAACCATTCATAGCATACAACTGTCACCACCCACAGGCCTAGTTTTGTTTCATGCTTGTTTCCCAGCTGTCAATCCAGAGTCAGTGAACACACACTAGCTTGAGTCAGCTGTTTCTCTGGATAACCCCAACATGTCCTTGGTCCCTTTACTCATAATAACACTCCTCCTTCTCTGTAACTGTACTCCAGGAGTTTAACCCAGTGCTTGGCTGTGGATCTCTGCTTCTGCTTCCATCTGTTACTGGAAGATGGTTCTATGATTAAAATTAAGATAGACATCAATTTGATTATAGGGGAATGGAAATTTAGGTACCTTCTCCACTATTGCTTAACTTCTTAGCTGGGGTCATCCTTGTAGTTTCCATAATATCTGTTTTCAGGATACCCACACAATGGCTACTCTCTAAAGGTATCTCTTTCCTTGCTGACTCTTGGTGTCCTATACCCAACTCTATCTTCCCAATCCCTCATGTTTTTATCCACACTCCTTTTTGTCCTTCCCACTACCCTTCTGACTTTGCCCCTCCACACTCTGTCAACTTACTAAAGAGATCATATCTAATTCTTCTTCTGGAGGGGGGATATCCATGTATGTCTCTCTTACTGGTTTCCTTGGTTCCTGTCTTCTCTGGAATTGTAAACTGTGGTGTGATTATTCTTTGTTTTATGTCTAATATCCACTTATGAATGCGTCCATACTGTGTTTGTCTTTCTATGTTGGGGTTACTTCACTCAGAATGTTTTTATTAATTTCCTTCCATTTGCATGCAAATTTCAAAATTCTACTATTTTATACCACTGGCATCTAGGTTGTTTCCAGATTCTGGCTATTACAAGTAATGCTGCTATGAACATAGTTGACCAAATGTCCTTGTAGTTAGATTGAGAATCTTTTGGGTATATGCCTAAGATTGGTATTGCTGGGCCCTGCGGTATCTTGATTTCCAATTTTCCAAGAAATTGTCATACTGATTGCAAGAGAGGTTGTACAAGTTTGTATTCCCACAAGGAATGGAAGAATGTTCCTCTTAGTGCACATTCTCTCCAGCATAAACAATCATTGTTTTTTTTTTATCTTAGCCATTCTAACTGGAGTAATAAGGTATCTCAGTGTCATTTTGATTTGAGTTTCCAAGGTAGCTAAGGATGTTTAACATGTTCTTAAGTATCTTTTCGCCATTTGATATTCTTCTGTTGAGAATTGTCTGTTTAGTTATATACCTCATTTTTAAATGGATTGTTTGCAATTTTGTTGTCTAATTTCCTCAGTTCTTTATATATATTAGAGATCAGTTCTTTTTTCGATGTGGATTTGGTGACAATATTTTACCATTCTATATGCTGCTTTTCTGTTTTATTTTTTCTTTGCTTTACAGAAGTTTCTCAGTTTCAGGAGGTCCCATTTATTTATTGTTACTCTCAGTGTCTGTGCTAGTTGCGTTATATTTAGAAGGTGTTCTTCTTTGAATGTGACTTTCCACTTTCTGGTCTATCATATTCAGTTTTGTCAAATTTATGTTTAGGTCTTTAATCCATTTGTACTTGAGTTTTGTGAATGGGGATAGATATGGATCCATTTTCATTCTTCTACATGTTGTCATCCAGTTATGCTAGCACCATTTGCTGAAGATCCTTTCTTTTTTCATTGTATAATTTTAGCCTCTTTGTCAAAAATCAGGTGTTCATAGTTGTGTGGATTACTATCCAGATTTTTGATTCAATTCCATTGGTCAACCTCTCTATCTTTATGCCAGTAACAAACTGTTTTCATTACTTTATCCCTTTAAATAGTTTGATGTCAGGGATAGTGATGCCTCCTTTATTGTGGATAATGGATAGTGATGTTCCTTTATTGGTCAGGATTGTTTTGCTATCCTGGGTTTGTTTTTCCATATGTAGTTGTGTATTGTTCTTTCAAGATCTGAGAAGAAATCTTTTAGCATTTTGATGGGGGATTGCATTGAATCTATAGATTGCTTTTTGGAGGATTGCCATTTTTACTATTTTTATTATACATATTCAAGAGCAAGGGAAGTCTTTCCATTTTTTGGTATCTTCTTCAATTTCTTTCTTTAAGGACTTAATATTTTTGCCAAATAGATTTTTCACTTCTTTGTCCAGTGTTACCCCCAAGATATGTTATTTGTGCCTATTATGAAAGGTGATGTTTCTCTGATTTCCCTCTCAATTACTTATTTTTTGTATATAAAAGGGCTATTAATGTGTTAGAGTTGATCTTGTATGCTGCCTCATCACTGAAAATATTTATCAGCTGTAGGAGTTCCCTGGTGGAGTTTCTGGGGTCATTTACATATACTATCATATCATCTGCAAATAACAAAAAATTGAGTTCTTCCTTTCTAATTAGACTCCCCTTGATGTCCTTATGTTGTCTCATTGCTATTATTAAAACATCAAGGACTATGTTGAAAAGATATAGAGAGAATAGACAGCCTTGTTTTGTTCCTAATTTTAATGGAATCACTTTGAATTTCTCTCCATTGAGTATGATGTTGGCTGTCGCGTTGCTGTATATGGCCTTTATTATATGTAGTTATGTTCCTTGTATCCTCGATCTCTCCAAGACCTTTATCATGAAAGGTTGTTTGTATAAGGGTTTGACTATTTTGTTGATTTTCTCAAAGAACCATTCTTTCATTCTTTCATTGAAATGAAATTCAATTCAAGAAATTCAATGAAATTCAAGAAAATGAATTCTTTCATTGATTATTTGTATTGTTTTCATTGTTTCTATTTTTTTATTTCAGCACTCACTTTATTTCCTGTCTTCTACTCCTCCTGAGTGAGTCCATGTCTTTTTGTTCTAGAGGTTTCAGGTTTGCTGTTAAGTCACTAATGTGAGCTTTCTCCATTTTCTTTATGTGGGCACTTAGGGCTAGGAACTTTCCTCTTAGCACTGCTTTCATGGTGTTCCATGGGTTTGTATAGGTTGTACCTTCATTTTTGTTATATTGCAGGAAGTCTAATTTCTTTATTTCTTCCTTGACCCAGGTGTGCTTCACTAGTTCACTGTTCCATTCCATGAGTTTTTACACTTTCTGAGAGTAGTGTTATTGTTAAATTCTAACTTAAATACATTATGATCTGATAAGAAACAGGAGATAACTCCAATTTTGTGGTATCTGTGCAGATTCCATGAGTTTCTCAAAAGAAGGTATATTCTTTTGTGTTTGGGTGGAATGTTATGTAGATGTTGGTTAAGTCCATTTGATTCATGACATCTGTTAGTTCTCTTATTTCTCTGTTAAGCTTCTGTCTGGTTGTACTGCCCATTGGCAACACTGGGGTGTTGAAATCTCTTAATATTAGTGTATTGGTTTGATGTGTGATTCAAGGTTTAGTAATGTTTCTTTAACATATGTGGTTGCTCTTGTATTAGGGGATGTTTAGGATTGAGACTACACCTTGCTGGTTTGTTCCTGTTATGAGAATAAAGTGTCTTTCTCCATCTTTTCTGATTGGCTTGTTTGAAATTTCTTTTATTTGATATTAGGATAGACACACCCACTTGTTTCTTAGATCTATTTGATTTAAAAACAAAAACTTTTACCAACACTCTACTTTGAGATACTGATTTTATTTGAGGTTCAGGTGTGTTTCCTGTATACAGCAGAAGGCTGGATCTTGTTTTCATATCCATTTTTCTTAGGCTGTGCCTTTTTGTAGGTGAATTGAATTCATTGATATTAAGAGATATTAATGACCAGTGATTGTTAATTCCTGTTATTTTTCAGTAGTACTAGTTGTGTGTTTCCCTTCTTTGGGGTTTGCTGCTGGGGGGTTATCAGTTGGCTGTGTTTTTGTGGTTGTAGTTAGTTTCCTTGGGTTGGGGTTTTCCTTTTAGTACTTTCTGTAAGACTGAGTTTGTGGATTCATATTGTTTAAATACTTTTTTTTCATGAAATATCTTGTTTTCTCCATTGATGGTGATTGAAAGCTTTGCTGGGTATAGTAGTCTGGGCTTGCATTCATGGTCTCTTAATGTCTTTACCACATATGCCCAGGACTTTTGGCTTTCATTGTTTCCATTGAGAAGTCAGGTTTAATTCTGATAAGTCTACCTTTGTATGTTACTTGACCTTTTTCCTTTGAATCTCTAGATCGCCTCAGTATTGTTGCAAGCTCATATGTTCCCACAGTATTGGAGCAAGCTATGTTTCAGAATTTCCCAGAAGATGCTCTTACATCCATGCTCTACTGGAGCAAGCTTTGTTTCAGAGTTTTACAAAGGTTGCAGGAGGATATGTGAGTTTGAGGGCAGAACTGAGCTAGTAGTAGCTTGAAGGATCTGGTGGAAGGGGTTGTGTTTTGTGGTAGCCTATCTGCAGTAAGGTCTTCTGCTTGTTGGCTAGAAAATCCAAGCAGTTAGGGAAGGAGCCTTGGGTTTTTTCCCACTGTGGAGGTCCTAGAGTGGGGTGTTCCACTGTGTGGCTCTTCACTCATATCTTAAGTCCCTTCAGTATTGGAGCAAGCTGTGTTTCAGAGTTTCACCAAGGTTGCAGGAGGATAGGTGAGTGTGGGGGTGGGATGGGTTTAGTAGCTTGGGGGCTTAGGTGAATGAGATTGGATTTTGGGGGAAGCCTATCTACAGAAAGGTCTTCTGCTGGCTGTCTAGAAAAGCCAAGTTAGTTGAAGGAGGGGCCTAAGGTTTTATCACCCATTTGAGGTTCTAGAGAGTGGGGTGTCTCATCACATTGCTGTTCACTCATGTTCTAAGTACCCTACGTATTGGAGCAAGCTGTGTTTCAGAGTTGCACTGAGGGTGCAGGAGGATGGGCTAGTTTCAGGGATAGTAATTCTTAAATTATTTTGCTATATAATTTTCTATTGTGAATCTGTCACAATTTATTTATTCATTTTTAAAGAATGGATATGCACTTTAGTGTAAATTTTCTTCACATTTATGAATTTGAATAATGGAAACAATACTGGAAAGGCCATGAATAAGGTCATACTTATTACCATGCACAAAGTTTAAGTCCAAATGTATCAAAGATCTCGACATAAAATCAGGTACAACAACGAATATGAGAGAATAGATGTGGGAATAGCTACAACCTCATAAACATAGGAATCAACTTTCTGAACAGAACAAAAATAGCACATCACTAAGATCAACAATTAATAAAAGAAATCTTATAAAATTGAAAAACTTCTGTAAAGAAAGAACATCATCTATAGGACAAGGCAAGAGTCTATAGAATGGGAAAAGGTTTTACCAACTCCATATCACCTAGAGGTCTAATATACAAAAATATATAAAGAATTCAGGCATCTTGATATCAACCAAATCAAATAATCAAAATGAAAATGGGGTATAGATCTAAATAGAGAATTCTTAATAGAGGATTCTCAAATAACTGAGATACGTTTAAAGAAAATGTTTATCATCCTTAGTCATCAGGGAAGTGCAAATCAAAATTCCTTTGATATTCCAACTTACTCTTGTTAGAATATCTAATACCAGTAATACAACAGACAGCTCATGGTGGCAAGGATGTGCATCAACAGGAACACTCCTCCTTTGTGGCTGGGAAGAAAATTTAATCTAGGTTTATGTTTAGTAATTTGTTCTTGGTTTAAAACTCTAATGTTAGTTACAAAATTTATTCTTTAATATTTTCTTTTAAATACTAAAAATTGTTGATATTGACATATATGCTATTTATCAACTTTGATAAAAATTTTGTGATCTAGTTGCAGGTCTTCATATAAAAAGTGGCTGTATAGTTTTATTTATTGAACTGTTTCTCTTTCCTGTGAATCTTCTGATACCTATATCTATATCTATAGTGTAATAACTGAATATATATTGTGGACTTTCCATACTATTGAGTGCATGGGTACATATGTTGGTGAGGTATATGTGAGGTGTATGAGCAAATGTGAATACAGATTTATATACATAAATGCAAGAGAGACATACCAGGTGTCCTCTCTCTCTCTCTCTCTCTCTCTCTCTCTCTCTGTCTCTCTCTCTCCCTTAAAACAGATATCTTTCTTTTGGCAATGTTGTTATACAGAAAATTACAAGCACACTTTTACATGTTACCAGGATCCTATCTCTGCTTCTTTTGCTTGTGTAGCAAGTGATCTAAATGACTGAGCCATTTCTTCAACTCCATGTCATATATTTTTAATAAGCATTGTGAAGTTCCAAGTAGTGCTTTTCATTTTCTCTTTTCAAATATATCTGTGGCTAGTTTTTTGATAATAAAGTTATGTGTGCACCAAAGCATATGATAGGATGAGCTTATCAAATGACATGTATATTAACTGAATTATGCGTATAATTAGAATAAATATATACATTAATTCTCACACATTTAAAGCTCTGGGATATGTTTTCTATATACATAAATAGCACTTATTAGAATAATTTTTAGATCTTCTTTCATTAGATCAGAAACATTATATTATGTCTGGTAACAGAAAACTAGTTTATTACAACTGTTGTACACATGATGCACAGGTTAGTATTAGATTGTAAGCACTATGTATAAAATATAACAGAATAAGATATTCAAACACATGGAAAAAATGAAGTCATGAATATGTGAGTACTTCCCAAAAGATTGGAGACTTAAAGAAGAAACCTCAGATCTTCAAGGAGCTATATGTGGTCATATATATTATAGCTGTTAGCTTGGTGTTTTGTGGGGTTTTTAAGAGTAGGAGTTAAAATGACACTGACTCTTTTACTCTTTTTTATTCAGACACCTTTTTCCTTTTATAGAGTTGCTTTGTCCACCTTTCATATGAAGACTTTTTCCTGGTCTTGTTGTATCCTGTTATGATGTGTTTGGGTGTTGTCTCTTGCAGGCCTGTTCTTTTCTGAAGGGAAAAAGAGGGCATGTCTTTTGGGGAGAGAAAACATTGAGAAAAGCCTGGGAAGAATGGGGGGAGAGCAAATTGTGGTTAGAGTGTATCATATGAAAAATAATCTGTTTTCAATAAATAAATTAAAGAAGCAGAATACTTTTTAAATCAAATATAAAACATTAAGAATTAAATTGTTTAATGTCAGAGAATACACAACAGAAAATAAGATTAGTATACTTAAAGCCAAGTCAAAACAAAATACTAGGAAGCAACAGGGCTGAATTTGTGGTGTAGTGGTAGAATACTTGCATATCTTGTGTCAAACTCTAGGTGCAATAGTCATCTGAAATATAAAAATATCATAAAGATAAAAATGAAATATAAAACATATAAGGCAGAGCATAATGATGTTCAAAAGTCATGTAATTTTTACCTTAGAAATACACAGAGGGACTACTGAACAAAACATACTTTAAAATAAGTAAAAATTTCCCAAGAATCATATGCCTTATCTTTCACAGTGAAAATCAAATGGATTAAGAAAAACACACATTGCTTTTGTCATAGTGAATTTGTTAAGTATCAGGAATGAAGATCAATGAAGGTAGTGAAGTAAAAATATTCAAAGCACCCACAAACTGTGGAATAATACATTATCCTCAAAGAAATAATAAAAACCTGGAGAGCTTGTGTTCCAAAAAAAGTTATGAATGGCAGAATCATTTCAATAGTGTTTTTAAATCTATTGGAAAATACTCTGGCTTAAAAGCATAAATTTAGATCTACTCTAGTATATTTCTGAAGCAAAAAAGTTTATTAATGGAAATAAGTAACCATCAGCAGAAATGTAGGATCTTCAATGAGAGTCCCAGGCCACAACAGGTCTATGATCCATAGTGTGATCCTTAAGTACCCTGTCTCTGAACACAGAGCCAGTGAAAGAAACACAACTTTTATTGGGGATCTGAGCTAGCTAAAGAAATATTTTATTCCTGACTCAAAAGTCAGAGAAAAACACCCTGACTTGGAAACCAGAGCATATTACAATTTTGTGTAATCATCTTTTTGCTGTGTGGCTCGGACAAACAAGCAGCCTCTTCCAAATCCTATACCCAACTCCACATTCCCAATGTTCACTTTCCCCCAACTTTTTCTATACTTCCCACTACCATGCCACCTTTGCCCCTCTGATACTCTGCCAATTTACAACAGAGATTATGTTTATTTCCTATTCATGATGGTGGGGTCCATGTATGTCATTCTTAGTGTTCTCCTTGTTTCCTGTCTTCTGGCATTGTGGACTATAGTCTGATTATCATTTGCTTTATGTCTCATGTCCACTTAGGAATGCACGCATACTATGTTTGCTTTTCTGTGCCTTGTTTACCTCACTCAGGATGGTTTTTTATATTTCCATCCATTTGCATGAAAATTTTAATATGTCTTTTCTTTTTTACCAATGACTAGTACTCCATTGTATAAATGTACATTTTTTTTTATCCATTCTTCAGTTGAGGAACATTCAGATTGTTTCCAGATTCTGGCTATTACAAACAATGCTGCTACGAACATAGTTGAACAAATGTCTTTTTAGTATGATTGAGAATCCCTTGAGTATATGTCAAACAGTGGTATGGCTGGGTTCTGAGGTAGCTTGATTTCCAGTTTTCTGAGAAATTGCCATACTCATTGCCAGAGTGGTTATACAATCTTTCATTCCCACCAGAAATGCGTGAATGTTCCCCTTACTCCTCATCTTCGCCAGCATAAACACTCATTTGAGTTTTTGATCTTAGCCATTCCTACTGGCATAATAAGGTATCTCGGAGTCCTTTTGTATTGTATTTCCCTTATGGCTAAGGAAGTTGAACATTTCCTTAAGTGACATTTTGCCATTTGAGATTCTTCTGTTGAGAATTCTCTGTTTAATTCTATACCCCATTTTTAAAATTTAATTATTTGGAATTTTCATGTCTAATTACTTGTGTTCTTTATATGTTTTGGAGATCAGTCCTCTGTCTGATGTGGTGTTGGTGAACATATTTTCCCATTCTATATGCTGCCTTTTTGTCTTATGGACAGTGTCCTTTGCTTTATAGAAGCTTCTCAGTTTTAGGAGAGCCCATTTATTTATTTTTGCTCTCAGTGTCTGTGCTACTATGGCTATATTTAGGAAGTGATCTCCTGTGCCCATGCATTAAAAATTCCTTCCCACTTTCTCTTCTATCAGGTTCAGTGTGGTTGCATGTATATTTACAATTTTAATTCAGTTAGACTTGAGTCTTGTGCATGGGGATAGATGTAGTTCTGTTTTCATTCTTCTACATATTGACATTGACTTATGCCAGCAACATTTGTTGAAAATGCTTACTTTCTATCATTGTATAATTTTAGAATTTTTTTTTTTTAGAAATCAGGGTATTCATAGCTGAGTGATTAAGATCTTGGTCTTCAATTGCTTTCCAATGGTCAACAGCTCTGTTTTAATGTCAATATCAAGCTGCTTTTGTGACTGTAGCTCTGCAATAGAGCTGGATGACAGGAATGATGATGTTGCCAAAAACTTAAAATTTTTGTCAAATGGGTCTTTCACTTCTTTGGCTAGTATTACCCCAAAATAACTAATGTTATTTGTAGCTATTGCGAAGGGTGATGTTTCTCTGATTTCTTTCTAAAACTCATTATAATTTGTATGTAGTGGGGTTACTGATTTTTTTGAGTTGATCTTTTATTCTACCACATTACTGAAGGTATTTATCAGCTGTAGGAGTTCCCCGCTAGAGTTTTTGGGGTCACTTATATACACTATCTTAACATCTAAAATAACAAAATTTGACAATTTTCTTTCCAATTTGAATCCCCTTGACCTTCCTTTGTTGCCTTATTGCTATAGCCAGAAATTCAGAGATATGCAGAGAGTGGACAGCCTTATATTGTTCCTGATTTTAGTGGAATCATTTTGAGTTTCTTCCTAGTGAATTTGATGCTGGCTGTAGGTTTGCTCTATGTTGCTTTTCGTGTTTAGTTGAGTTTCTTGTATCACTGATCTCCTCAAAACCTTTGTCAAGAAGGGGTGTTGGATTTTGCTGAATTTTTTTTCAACATCTAATGAGATGATCATATGTTTTTTCTTTCAGTTTATTTATATGATAAAATACGTTGATATATTTTTATATGTTGAACCAGCCCTGCATCACTGGGACGAAGCCAACTTGATCATGTTAGATGATTTTTCTTTGATGCATTTTTAAATTTGGTTTGCCAGTATTTTATTGAGTATTTATACATCTATGTTCACGAGTGAGATTGGTCTGTAATTCTGTAATTCTCTTTCTTTGTTGAGTTTTTGTGTGGTTACGGTATCAGGGTACCTGTAGTCTCATAAAGAGTTTGGCAATGTCCCTTCTGTTTCTATTATGTGTAACACTTTGAGGAATATATGTATTAGCTCTTCTCAGAAATTCTGGGAGAATTCTGAACTAAAATCACCTGGCCCTGAGCTTTTTTTGGGTTGTGTGGCTTTTAATGACAGCTTCTATTATTTTACAGTTTACAGGTCTATTTAAAATTGACTAGTCTTGTTTTAATTATGGTATATGGTATCTGAGCACATAATCATCCATTTCTTTTACAGTTTCCAATTTGATGAGTACAGGTTTTTGTAGTATAACCTAATGAATCTCAGGGTTTTCTATGTGTCTGTTGTTATATCCCTCTTTTTATTTCTGATTTTGTTAATTTGGATGTTCTTTCTCTCCCTTGTGATTAGTTTGGTTAAAGGTTTTTCTTTGCTTCTTGGTTCAATCTTTGAAGTGGGTGTCTGAGTCTTTGAGAATTGTTCTTTGTCTGCTCAGTATTTCAAAGTCTGTGTCTCAGGGAGCCTCTAAGATCTCTCTTAGCCTGCAATCCTGCCTGGTATTCTCTCCTTTTTCCCTCTATTTGTCCACTCTGTGGAGTCACAGATGGTGTTTTACAGTTTCATTTTTGGTCCTTTATCTTGGTTCTCTCTCTTTTCTCTCTCAGAAGGAAATTCTCCTGCTGGCTAGCTAGATAAGACATAGCAGGTGGGGGAGTGGCTGGGGTTTGGTCCAAATATTGAGTTATAGAGTGTTGGGATCCCACAGGGTGACTGCTCACTAAACTATTGGTCCTCTCTGTATTGTAGCAAGTTGAGTTTCAGAGTTCCTCCCAGGTTGCAGGAGGTTAGGTGAGTTTGGGAGTATAATGGGGCTGGTAGCTTGCTGGGTCTGAAGCATGGAGGTGGGTATTTGGGGAGCCTACCTGCCTGAAATTCTTCTTTTGCTTTTCTAAAGGAGTCAAGGCAGTTGGGGTAGTATCCCAGTGATTTGTCCCACTATGTAGGTACTAGCTAGTGGGTTTTCCCCTTGGGTGGCTGCTAACTCAACTCTTTGTCCTCTCTGTACTATAGCAAGCTGCATTTCAGAGTTTCACCAAGGTTGCAGGAGGATAGGTTAGTTTGGATAAGGAATGGGTCTAATATGTTTCAGGTTCTGGCAAATTGGGGAGGGTTTTGTTGGGCCAGGTTACCTGCATGTGCCTTCCCACTTCTTACAGTGTTTGTACTTTTCTAAATGTATGTTTATCAAGTTACTGATGAAGATTGAAGCCAAAGCTGGGATCTCTAAAAAACAAAGGAGGACTTAATTCTTTTATGTCACACATTTGGTGGATCTGTTCATAATCTGTTCTTTTCTTACCATCTTTTTTTCTGGTATCCCATCCCCAAATACTCTTTTTCTATTTATTATATTGACCTTGTGCTACACCCAGTCAGGCAGTGCCTGGGACACAACTCCTTCCTGATTGCCATAATGAATCTGCCAGAAGGTCCTGATTATGAGGTCACAATAAGTTGTGCTGATGTCACCAAAAATATATAAGGTGGTGGAGGAGGCAACTGCTGCTAGTTATCAAAGGCAGTAAAGGGAAAGAGATTCCTAACCCAAGACTTCTCCAGCTTGCCTGCTGGATCCACAAGCTGATGCTCCCCCTTGTCTGATCCCAAAGAAAGAAGGTATACAAGAAAAACCATAAAGATCATATTCATCCTAATTGATGGTATTGACTTTGCCTCCATGTTTTTTATCCTGAAGGTACTACTACAGGGAGGCTATGTGTGGGAGGAGGCTGCCCTAAAATTAAAGTAACTCAATACATGGACAGAAGTAAATTTTGATGTTTATCAATATCTAGATTTAAAATAATGCTTTCATTTTAAGAATCAATCTCTTTTCTTCCTTTATTTCTCTCATAGGAACCTACTCTACCCTCCCGTGAATCCATGCTTCTCTTTTCTTCTCCCACCATGTCTTTGAGAATCTATGGACATTAAAGTATGCTCAGTTCTAAATATGTGGGTTGTTTTTTGTTTCTGTGCTTTGTTTTGGTACTTAAATTTGCAAGTGAAACACTTTTGAATAAAGATTAAATAAAGGGTTTGTGACTACAACTGAGCTTCACAAGCCAAGATGATACAAGGTGGCACCCATTTTTCCCTTAGTCTCTGCTCATGCAAAACATATATGTCAGTCAGTGGTACACTTCAACACATTCCAATCTGTATTTCCTGGGGAGACATCTGTTCATTATTATAGTCAATTTATCATGAGAAAAATTTTGGAGATTTCTAGACTCCAAACAACCACAGTGTTGTAATGTCCTTTACAGATAACTGAGTTTGAAAGCCCAACCAACTTGAGATTATCTATACTATGGAGAGCAACTACTATTCTGTAATTAAGAAGCACTTCTCTGAGTCTCTAAGTCAGTAACTTCAACAAGGCTTTCACAAGACCTTTTACATGAACAGTAGCCTTCCACAAATAAATGGTGATCTATATGAACCTCATGAAATATCAACTGGAGTAAATCATGTCGGTGAAGGACCCACCTCCCCATACAAGTTCTAACAGGAAGTCTTTTCTGAGAATTGCATTAGAAAGCAATAGTGAAAGCAATCATTAAAGCTCCCTTCATGGGATCAATTGATTTTATTTCCTGCAAATGAGTTTTAATTTAAAGGTGTTGGGTGTCAGTCAGATATTCCAGACATCTACTACATTCTTGTTTTTAAATAACATTTACATATACTTGTTAATACTTTTTTATGGGGTAATGATTTATAATAGGAATAAAGAAAAAGCAACTTCAGAAGTTGGATATTTTAAAGTAAGATGCAGTCAAAAGTAACAGCTGAGATATAACAATCTGAAATTTAACCAGTTTCAAAAATTTTGGTAATCAAAAGATTGAAACGTAGTATTGCAGTTATTTAAAAGTTTTCTTTAAATGGGGAGAATTACATTGACTTATTTTCTATTAGAAATAGTACCTTTTCTGTCATGAAATATATGTAGTGAGAGTTATCATGGGGCACTATAAAAATATACATTCTTTTATTTTTAAAACAATCTTGTTTTACATACCAATAACAAAGTTACCTTTTCTTTCCCTCCTTCCATTCCTCCCACTCTTACAATATCCACTCCTTCTAGAGTATGAAGTCTTCCATGGGTGTCAATAAAGACTGTCTCATGCCTTCAGGCTGAACCAAGGTTCTTCTCTTGTATCTTGGCTGAGCAAGGTATCCCTCCATAGGGAATGGGCTTCAAAAGGCCATATTGTGAACTAGGCATGAATACTGGTTCTACTGCTAGTGACCCCACAAAGTGTCCATGCCACACCATTGTCACCACCCACAAGACCTAGTTTTGTTTTGTGTTGGTTCCCCAGCTGTTAATCCAGACTCAGTGAAATCAGACTAGCCCAAGTCATCTGTTTCTATAGTTAGCCCCATCATGTCCATGACCCCTTAGCTCTTCATATCACTCCTTACTCTCTGTGATTGTACTCTGGGTGTTTAGCCCAGTACTTAGTGTAGTAAGGGGAGCAAAGGCTGTGCCCCACTGCCTGGCTAGCTTAGTCCTGAAATAATTACACAGAAATTGTATTAATTAAAACACTGCCTGGCCCATTATTTTTAGCCTCTTATTGGCAACTATTCCATATTAATTTAAACCATTTCTAACAATCTGTATATCACCATGAGGTCATGGCTTACCAGGAAAGATTCTAACCAGCCTCTGACCCTGGCAACTCTGTGGTGGCTCTCTCTGTCTCTGTTCTTCTTCCGAGCATCCAGCTCTGTCTTTCCTGCCTAACGAAGTTTCTGCCCTATCAAAAGGCCATGGCAGTCTCTTTATTCAACCAATGAATGCAACACATCCTACACCATTTCCCCCTTTCTGTTTAAACAAAAAGGAAGGATTTAACATAGTAAAATTACATGTAACAGGTATTAAGCAAGAATTACAATTACAATATTTTGATCTATTTTATCTTTTATCATAACTAAGGAAAACTATAACTTTCTATCTATTATTCAACTCCATCAAAGACTCCAGAAGGACATAATATTCCCCAAGTAAACAGGAAGTAAGCAATTTCCAAAACTCTAGAAATGACAGAGACATCTCACTGCCAAGACAGATTACCTAAAGTTCTTCTGTACCGTTGGGCATTCATCTTAGGCCTTAAGGCCCATAGCATCTAGCAGACTTTTCCATAAAGCAAGAAATTTCAAAGACAGTTCAGTCACTGTCTTCTGTATCCTGCAGAATGTCTTGCAGACTCTTTTATGAATCAGAAATGTGGAAGTATCATCTCACCTTTTGGCAAATTCAGCAGTCCTTTCTCTGTGGGTTCTTTGTGTTCAGTTTATGCAACAGTCCAGACAAGAGCACTTTCTTGCCAATATGGCTAACCAACTTCATAAGGAGCCTCTTTGAAGCCCATCTACCTCTTGAAGTAGATTGTTGCTGCCAAGAGCAAACGTGTCTCATTGTCATGAAAAGTCCTAATTTATTAAAATATCTTAAATGCCATATTCTTTGTTCTTTAAAAGATATGAAGGAGTTCAATATATATTTTGGAAATCAGACCTTTGTCTGATGAGGAGTTGGTGAAGATGGTCTCCCAGTCAGTAGGTTGCCTTCTTGTCTTAATGACAGTGTCCTTTGCTTTACAGAAGCTTCTCAGTTTCAGGAGGTCCCATTTATTCATTGTTACTCTAATTGTCTGTGCTACTGGAGTTCTATCTAGGAAGAGGTCTCCAGTGCCCATGTGTTGCAGACTACTTCCCACTTTCTCTTCTATCAGATTCAGAGTGGTCAGATTAATATTGAGGTCTTTTATTCATTTGAGTTTTGTGCATGCTGATAGAAATGGATCTACTTTCATTCTTCTACAGGTTGACATCGAGTTATGCCAGCACCATTTGTTAAAGATGATTCCTTTTTTTCATTGTATAATTTTAGCTTCTTTGTCAAAAATCAGGTGTTCATAAGTTTGTGGATTAATATCTGGGTCTTTGATTTGATTCCGTTGGTCAACATCCCTGTTTTTGTGCCAATCCCAAGGTGTTTTCATTTCTATATCTCTGTAATAGAGTTTGAAGTCAGGGATAGTAATGCCTCTGGAAGTACTTTTACTGTATAGGATTATTTTGACTATCCTGGACTTTTTGTTTTTCCATATAAAGTTGATTATTGTTTTCTCAAGGTTTGTGAAGAATTTTGTTGGGATGTTGATGGGGATTGCATTGAATCTATAGATTGCTTTCAATAGAATTGCCGCTTTTACTATGTTGATCTAATCTCTTAAAGAGTAAGGGAGATTCTTCCATTTTCTGGTATCCTCTTCAGTTTCTTTCTTTAAAGCCTTAAAGTTCTTGTCAAATAGGTCTTTCACTTCCTTGGTTAGAATTACCCCAAGATACTTTATGTTATTTGTGGCTATCATGAAAGGTGATGCTTCTCTGATTTCCCTCTCTGCTTCTTTGTTCTTTGTGTATAGGAGGGCAACTGATTTTTTTGGAGTTCATCTAGTATCCTGCCACATTAGTAAAGGTGTTTATCAGCTGTAAGAGTTCTCTGGTAGAGTTTTTGGGGTTGCTTATGTACACTATCATATCTTCTGCAAATAATGAAAGCTTAACTTCTTCTTTTCCAATTCGAATCCCCTTGATCTCCTTATGCTGTCTTATTGTTATTGCTAGAACTTCAAGCACTATATTGAAGAGGTATGGGGAGAGTGGACAGTCTTGCCTTGTTCCTGATTTTAGTGGGATGGCTTTGAGTTTCTCTCCATTTAATTTAATGTTACCTGTTGGTTTGCTGTATATTGCTTTTATTATATTTAGGTATGATCTTTGTGTCCCTAATCTCTCCAATACCTTTATCATAAAGGGGTACTGAATTTTGTCAAATACTTTTCCTGCATCTAATGAAATGATCATATGGTTTTCTTTTCTTCAATTCATTTATATGATGTGTTACATTGATAGATTTTCATATGTTGGAAGCCTATTTGATCATAATGTATGTTTTTTTGGATGTGTTCTTGGTTTCTGTTTGCCAGAATTTTATTGAGAATTTTTGCATCGATGTTCATGAATGAGATTGGTCTGTAATTCTCTTTCTTGGTTGGGTCTTTGTTTGGTTTTGGAATCATGGTGACTGTAGCTTCATAAAAAGAGTTTGGCAATGACTCTTCTGATTCTATTATGTGAAACACATTAAGGAGTGTAGGTATCAGCTCTTCTTGTAAGTTCTGATAAAATTCTGCATTAAAACCATCAGGTCCTGAGCTTTTTTTGGTTTGGAGGTTTATTATGACAGCTTCTATTTCCTCACAACTTATAGGTTTATTTAAATTGTTCACCTGGTCTTGATTTAATTTTGGTAAATGGTACTTATCTAAAAACAAGTCCATTTCTCTCACATTTTCCAACTTTGTGGCATATAAGCTTTTGTAGTAAGACCTAATGATTTTCTGAATTTCCTCAATGTCTGTTGTTATGTCCCCCTTTCCATTTCTGATCTTGTTAATTTGCATGTTCTCTCTCTGCCTCTTGATTAGTTTGGATGTCATGGTTTTTTGCCACTGTGTAAATGGACATTTTCTTTATCCATTTTTCAATTGAGGGAAATTCAAGTTGTTTCCAGATTCTGGCTATTACAAATAATGCTGCTATGAACATAGTTGTACAAATGTCTTTGTAGTATGGTTATGAATCCCTTGAGCTTATGCCAGAGTGTTATTTGTAAGTCCTAAGGTAGCTTGATTCCCAATTTTCTGAGAAATCATCATACTACTTGCCAGAGTGATTTTACAAGTTTTCTTACCCACCAACAATAAAGAATGTTCCCCTTACTCATCATCTTCTCCAGCAAGACACTCTTTGAAATTTTTTTGATCTTAGCCATTCTGATTGGTATCTCATAGTCATTTTGTTTTGTATTTCCCTGATGGCTAAAGATGTTGAACATTTCCTTAAGTGATATTTGCCATTTGAGATTATTATGCTGATAATTCTCTATTTAGTTCTGTACCCAATTATTTTAATTGGATTATTTGGAAATTTGATGTTTATTTTTTTGAGTTCTTTATATACTTTTGATATCAGATCTCTGTCTGTTGTGGCATTGGTGAAGATCTTTTCCCATTTTGTAGGTTTCCTTTCTGTATCATTGAGTGTTTGCTTATAGAAGCTTCTCAGTTTCAGAAAGTCCCATTTATCTATTGTTGCTCTCAGTGTCTGTTCTACTGGTATTGTATTTAGAAGATGGTCCCCTTTGCCCATGCATTGAAGACTACTTCCCACATTCTCTCATACCAGGTTCAATGTGGTCATTTTTTGGTAGTCTTTAAACCCTTTGGATTGAGCATTGTGCATGGGGATAGATATGGATCTATTTTCATTCTTCTACACGTTGGCATTCAGTTATGCCAGCACCATTTGTTGAAGATGCTTTCTTATTTTTTCCTTTGTATAATTTTAGCTTCCTCATGAAAAACCAGGTCTTCATAAGGTTGTGGATTAATATCTGCATCTTCAATTGGATTTTATTGGTCAACCCCTCTGTTTTCATGCCAATATTAAGCTGTTTTCATTACTGTAGCTTTGCAATAGTGCTTGATGTCAGGGATGGTGATGCCTCTGGAATTTACTTTGTTGTACAGGATTGCTTTGTCTATTCTGTTTTTTTTTAAATTTTGTTTACCATATAAAGTTTAGAATTGTTCATAAAAATTCTGTAAAAATTGTGTTGGTATTTTGATGGGGGATCTCATTCAATCTGTTGATTGCTTTTGTTAGGACTGTCATTTTTATTATTTTGATACTCCCTATCCAATAACACTGGATATCTTTCAATTTTCTCATAATTCTTCAATTCTTTCTTCAAAGACTTAAAGTTTCGGTCAAAAAAGTCTTTCAATTTTTTGGTTAGTGTTATTCCGAGATATTTTCTGTTGTTTGTGGCTATTGTGAAGGGTGATGTTTCTCTGATATATCAGTCTCTTTATCATTTGTTTATAGAAGGGCTCCTAATTTTTTTAATTGATCTTGCATCTTGCCACATTACTGAAGAAATTTATCAGTTGTAGGAATTTTTTGGTACAGTTTTTGGGGTCATTTGTATATACTGTCTTTTCATCTGAAAATAACAAAAGTTTGACTTCTTCCTTTCCAATTTGAATTCCCTTCATTTCCTTTTGTTGTCTTATTGCTCTAGCCATAACCTCAAGAACAATGTTGAGTAGATATGGCAAGAGTGGGCAGCCTTGTCTTGTTTCAGATTTTAGAGAAATTGCTTTGAGTTTCTATCCATTTTGTTTGATGTTGGTTGTCAGCTTGCTGTATATTGCTTCTATTATGTTTATATATTTTCTGTGCATCCATGATCTCCTCAAGACCCTTATCATGAAAGGGTGTTGGATTTTGGTAAATAATTTATAAGCATTTGATGAGATGATCATATGGTTTATACTTCCAGTTTATTTATATCAAGATAGATTACCTTGATAGATTTTCATATTTTGAACCA
Source organism: Myodes glareolus (assembly GCF_982192425.1). Classification (NCBI taxonomy): domain Eukaryota; kingdom Metazoa; phylum Chordata; class Mammalia; order Rodentia; family Cricetidae; genus Myodes; species Myodes glareolus. Next base: position 124,302,069 of record NC_142053.1, read on the forward strand.
TCCCTGCATCTCTGGGATGAAGTCAACTTGACCGTGGTGGATATTTTTTTTGATCTTTTCTTGGATTCATGTTGCCAGTATTTTATTGAGTATTTGTGAATCTATGTTCATGAGTAAGATTGGTCTGTAATTCTCTTTCTTACTTGAGTTTTTGTGTGGTTTTGCTATCAGGTAAACTGTAGTCACATGAAAAGTGTTTGGTAATGTTCTTTTTGTTTCTACTATGTGGAACACTTTGAGGAGTATAGGTATTAGCTCTTCTTGGGAGTTCTGTCAGAATTATGCACTAAAACCATCTGGCCCTGGGAGGCTTTTGATGTCTATCTTTTTTTTGAAAGTAATTTTATTAAATTATAAAAGTTTCCATTTACGCCCCTCTTCCCAACACCCTCCCACTCCCTCCCTCCCTCTCCTCCTCCCTCTTTGTCCCTAAGGGCAGTCAGGGTTTCCTGCCCTGTGGGAAGTTCAAGTTCCTCCCCCCTCCCTCCAGGTACAGGAAGGTGAGTATCCAAACAGACTGGATCCCAAAAATCCAGTATATGCAGAGGAAACTAGTCCCAGTGTCATTGTCTTAAACCTATGAGAATGGCCAAGATCAAAAACACTGATGATGACTTATGCTGGCAAGATTGTAGTGTAAAGCGAAGGAATCTGCCTTGCAGGAGGGAATGCAAGCTGCTACAGTACCTTTGGATGTCAGTGTGGTGATTTCTCAGAAAATTAGGAAACAACATTCCTCAAGACCAAGTAATATAACTTTTGGGTATATATCCAAAGTATGTTCAATTATGTCACAAGGACATGTGCTCAACTATGTTCATAGCAGCATTGTTTGTCATAGCCAGAACCTGCAAACAACCGAAATGCCCCTTGACCAAAGAATGGATAAGGAAAATGTGGTACATTTACACAATGGAGTATTACACAGCAGAAAAAAGAACATCTTGCATTTCCAGGCAAATGGGTAGAGCTAGAAAACATCATTTTGAGTGAGATAAACCAGACCCAGAAAAATAATTATCACATGTACTCAGTTATAAGTGGGTTTTAAACATAAATCAAAAAGACTAGCCTACCAATCTTGATCTCCGAAAACACAGACAAATGAGAACCCTGAGAAAGACATACATAGATCTAATCAATATGGGATGTAGAAAAAGACAAGATCTCCTTAGTAAATTGGGAGCATAGTAACCTTTGGAGAGGGTTGAAGGGGTGGGGAGAGTTAAAGAGTGAATCAGAGAAAAATGTAGAGCAGAATAAAAATCAATTAAAAAGGAAGAAAAATATACTCTCCCTCCATCTCTCTCTCTCTCTCTCTCTATATATATATATATATATATATCATATATATATGATATAGATATAGATATAGATGATATAGATATAGATATCGTCTGAGCTTTGATGCACTGCTGTTTTCACTAGAAGGGTGGTTGAGTTAAGTGGTAATGACATTTCTGTGAAATCTTTACATTCAATATCATATTATTGGCTCAAACTGGGAGACACACACTGGCTAGAAACGCTCAAGATAGCTGTCTTTCTTTTGCTAGAATGTAAGATGGAGGCTGTTTTTCAGAATTGAACCAAGTGAGTAAAACGAGGTAATAGCAGCTTGACTTCTTAATGATATATTACCCCAAAGTTGGTTTTACTGATATATTCATCACTTTCCTTTGTTCCTTCCTGAGTATTTGAATTTAATGGAGTTTTCATTTTGCAAAAAAAAAAATGTGGGTCCTTCCTTTCTTTGATATCTATCATGTTTTAAGATCTGTGGACTACACTGGTATGGGAGAATTGTCTGTATTCTGTCAATCATGTTTTAAATAAACACTGATTGGCTAGGCAGGAAGTATAGGTGAGTCAACCAGATAGGAAATAGAGGTGGCATGATGAGAACAGGAGTATTCTGGGAAGCAGGAAGCTCTTTCTGCAGGTCTTCCCAGAACACCGAAGAAGCAGGATGTGAGCTGCCCCACTGAGAAAGGTACCAAGCTATTTGACTAACATAGATAAGAATAATGGGATAATAAAAGCTCCAAGAGCTAATAAGTTGCATGAGCTAATTGGCCAATCAGTTTTATAACTTATGGAGACCTCTTTGTGATTTTCCTTGGGGCCTGCCGGCTGTGGGGTACTGGGCAGGACAAAAACCCCAACAAGCCATTCCTCATGCTACACTATTCTGAGCAGTAAAGTATTCAGTATAGATAAGAAGAACTATATAATTACTGACCATGAAGGAAATAAAATGAACAAGCTCTCACAAACTTTGTTGAATCAAAATTACATCAGTTCAGAAGCTATATATAATGATCTCAAAGGAAGGAGTTTGTCTGAGCTCCATTAAGGTCTTCTCAGTAGAGAACAGAGATACTCCAACTAAGCAGAGATTCATAGAATGATCCTGAGTGTTTCTTGCCTCTTTAAACACTCCCCTTCCTCATTTCCTGGAGTCTCAAAAAGTCCTGGTTATTCTGGACTCTATCCTTATAGGTGATGGTGTACAATAGTTTTAGCAGTGATATATAAATATATTGCTTTTTTGAGACAGGATTTCCCTATAGTTTTTGTTTGGGGAGCCTGTCCTGATACTAGCTTTTGTAGACCATACTGGCTCTAAATTCACAGAGATCCACTTCCCTATCCCTCCTTTATGCTGAGATTAAAGGTGTATGCCACCACCACACAGTGAGGTTTTTATAATTTTTGTGATTAGTATGTGATTATAATATTTATCCCTATGATAGAAGACTTCTACAATTTATGACTGAATGTTCTTTCTTTTCTTATTAAAATTTACCAGTATGACATACTCATCTATAACTAACTTGTCAGAAAACAGATGTTCCAAAGTGAACAGGCAAGTCACCAGGAGCTCTTATTGCAACTCATGGAAATAGAAGAGATTCAAGAAATCTGATAATGTTAGAAACAGTCTTCCAGAGAGCAGGTTATAATCTCCCGATTGGTATAGAGACATAGCTACTCTCCTCAATGTGGTTATATATTCATTTTTACTTCTAATTATTGTTCATTTTTAAATAACAAAGTTTTCCCTTTCCTCCTCTCTCCTGGTTTCCTCCATTCACATACTTTCAACTGCAAAGCCGAATACATATTTATTTCCTTGTATCAGATAGAATCAGGGCTCCCATTTTGAGGTTTCAAAGTATGACATATAAAGCTGAATTAAGGACCAAGTTCCAGCCACATGTTTAAAGGCTTGTAAAGGTATTCCAGCATATGGTATAATTTTCAAATGGTCATCTCATGCACCAGGATAAATCCTTTTCCAACTATCAGAGGCCCCCAAAACAAATAACCATACACAACTGTCAACAACTTGCAGAGGTCCTAATTAGTTATCAATAATCTTATCTTTTGTGACAATAGGAAAGACTAATGGCTAAAAATATAAAGATAAGTTTTCCTTACAATGAATTGTACAGGAACCACCTGTTGTTACCTCACAGTTAGTCTTTTTTTAATTACTTAAAAAAATAACAATCCAAATTTCCACTCACTCCCCTCCTCCCAGTTCCCTCCCTCTCACTCCACAGACCTTCTTCCCACCTCTCCAACCCTAAGGGAGTGCCATGCAACCTTCCCTGTGGAAAGTCCAAGGCCCTCCCTACTACATCTAGGTTGAGCAAGGTTCACATCTGAAGAGAATAGGATCCCATGAAGCCCGTATTTGCAAGTAGAGACACATCACAGTGTCACTATCAGTGACTGCTCAGTCTTCCCCTTCAGAGGGGCTTGGTTCTTCCCATGCTCGTTCATTCCCAGTCCAGTTGGAGTTGGTAAACTCCCATTAGTTCAAGCAAGCTGTCTCAGGGGATGACCCCTCATGATCTTGAATTCCTTGCTCATACTCTCACCCTTTCACTCTTTAACTGGATCTTGGGAGCTCAGTCCAGTTCTCTGTTATGGGTCATTTCCTCTGCCCCATCTGTTGTTGGAAGAAAGTTCATATTCATTTTTTTGGGGGGGGGTGGGGCTACCTCACTCACGAGAATGATTTCTCATTCTGGCCATTTGCATGCAAAATTCAAGATGTCATTTTTTTTTGCTGCTGAGTAGTACTCTAATGTGTAGATGTGCCATGCTTTCTTTATCCATTTTTCAGTTTAGGGGTATCTAGGTTGATTACAGGTTCTGGCTATTACAAATAATGCTGTTATGAACATAGTTGAACAAATGCTCTTGTAGTTTGATTGAGCATCTTTTGGATATATTCCCAAAAGTGAAATTGCTGGATCCTGAGGTAGGTTGATTTCCAGTTTTCAGAGAAACTGTCACACTGATTTACAAAGTGGTTGCACAAGTTTGCATTCCTACCAGCAATGAATGAGTGTTCCCCTTGCTCCACAACCTCACCAGCATAAGCTATCATTAGTGTTTTTGATCTTAGCCATTCCGCACAGACATTAAGAGCATCAATAAATAAATGGAAAGTCTTGAAACTGAGAAGCTTTTGTAAAACAGAGGACACAGTCAATAAGACAAAAAGACAGCCTACTGAATGGGAAAAAATCTTCACCAACCCCACATCAGACAGTAGATTGATCTCTAAAATACATACAGAACTCAAGAAATTAGACAGTAAAATTGTAAATAACCCAATGAAAAAGTTGTGTACTGAACAAAACAGAAAATTCTCATCAGAAGAATTTCAAAGGGCCAAAAGATACTTAAGGACATCTTCTTCTTCTTTAGCTATCAGGTAAATGCAAATCACAGTCTTAATGAAAAAAGAGCATGTGATTGCAACAAATGGGGATCCTAGACTCAGGTTGAATAACAGGGAGGCTATCATATCTTCAGTCACAGAAATGGTTATCTTTTTCCATGAATCTCACCAAAGTTCTTAACATTATTCAGTTTGCATCTATAGGATCATGAGTTCGAGAGGAGGAGAATTTTTATTGGGAAATAAAATGCATTTCTTAAGGAAAAGGGGTAAGTTACAAAAATCTAGAGAATATGTCAATTCTGGTGATATTTGGCATGATTCCATGTGTGAGTATGCATGTTTTGAGTATCACAGTTTTTTTTTGTGTCCTACATTTGTGCTTGTATGGATGTTTGTGTGTGTCTGTTAAGTAAATGTGTGTGTTTTCTGTTCTTCAGTTTGTGACTTTGTGTTTTGTGCTGTAATAATTATTCACACACCTCTTTCCTCCACTAAATAACACTATGTAAATAACACTATGCCTATGGTGTCAAGTTCCCCTAAAGATATGAGGAGGGAAGTATATTTATCTTCCCTTGAGATGCAGACTAACCCAGGAGGAGTAGAAGACCATAAATAATCAAAATGATGGCTGAAATCAATAAAACAGAAACAAAGAAAACAATACAAATAATCAATGTTAGAAAGAGTTGGTTCTTTGAGAAAATCAACAAGATAGACAAATTATTATCCAAACTAATCAAAAGGCACAGAGAGAATATTCAAATTAACAGAATCAGAAATGAAAAGAGGGAAAAAACAGACACTGGAAATTTAGGGGATCATTATGTCATACTCCAAAACCCTGTACTTCACAAAATTTAAAAACATAAAAGAAAGGGACAAATTTCTACATGCACACCTTGTATCAAAATTAAATCAAGACCAGGTGAGCAATTTAAATGACATGTAAGATAGACATCAAGACCGCGGGCCGGGTCAGGCGGTGAGTGCAAAGGGACGGGAGTCCCTTTGTTCTGATAGCCGGCCTGCAGCAAGCCAAGACTGCAGGCAGGGAGACCTCTGACCAGCGAGGGGCTATGATCCTGTGGAGGGGTAAGTGTGTTGACCGCCACACAAGTCCGGTTAGGGAACACACAATATTCCCGCCATCCTTATATCCCTGGCTACTCCAAAGGGGCAGCTTCCCCCAGCTAATACCTCTCTCCTGCTACGCCATCCCAGCTTTCTGCCTAGAACCTCTACCCTTCCCCTCTCCCTTTTTAGGGGCTTAAATTCCTCCATCTCAGCCGGGGTGGGCACCGCGGGTCGGGACAGGTGGTGAGTGCAAAGGGAAGGAAGTCCCTTTGTTCTAATAGCCTGCCTGCAGAAAGCTAAGGCTGCAGGCAAAGTGATTCCTGGATAGCAAGGGGCACTAATCCAGTAGAAGACCCAGCAGAGGGAAGAGCCATTGGAGAGCATCTGAAGGAAGAGATGGGCAGGCGTCAAGGCAAGAATTCCTCCAACAATCTGAAAAACAACATGAAAACACCAGATCCCAGCGATCTTATGAAAGAAGGACTTGAACGCCCTATTCTGGAAGAAATGGAAAACAGTGTCATTGTGAAAGCAATGGAGTCTCTTAAACAGGGTATGAATAACTCACGTAAAGAAATAGAAGAGAAATATAACAAAAAGATGGAAAAATGAGTAAAGAAATGGAAGACAAATATAACAAAAAGTTTGAAGAAATGAGTAAATTCGTAAATGATACCCTGGGAAACCAAGAAAAAACAATCAAACAGGTAATGGAATCAGTTCAAGAATTGAAAACTGAAATGGAGGCAGTGAAGAAAACACAAACCGAGGGCCGGCTGGATATGGAAAATCTAGGTAAACGAACGGAGACTACAGAATCAACCATAACCAATAGAATACAAGAGATAGAAGAACGAATCTCAGATTATGAAGACACCATAGAGAAAATAAACGCCCTGACCAAAGAAAACAGCAAATCCAACAAATTCTCATCACAAAACATTCAGGAAATATGGGACATAATCAAAAAACCAAATGTAAGAATATTAGGAGTAGAAGAAGGAGAAGAATTACAGATCAAAGGTCCAGAAAATATATTCAACAAAATTATAGAAGAAAACTTTCCCATCCTAAAGAGTGATATTCCTATGAAGGTGCAAGAAGCATACAGAACGCCGAATAGACTGGATCAGAAAAAAACATCCTCTCGCCATATAATAATCAAAACACAAAGCATTCAGATTAAAGAAAGGATATTAAGAGCTGCAAAGGAAAAAGGTCAAGTAATCTATAAAGGTAAACCTATCAGACTTACACCAGACTTCTCTATGGAAACCATGAAAGCCAGAAGGTCCTGGATAGAGGTACTGCAGAAACAAAGGGACCATGGATGCAAGCCCAGACTACTATACCCAGCCAAGCTTTCGTTCACTATCAACGGAGAAAACAAAATATTCCAGGATAAAAACAAATTTAAACAATATGTAACTACTAATCCAGCCTTACAGAGAATATTAGAAGGAAAATTATATCTCAAGGAATCCAACATTGCCAACACTGACTACAATAATTCAGACATCTAGCGACCCTTCACAAGCACAACTCAAAGATGGAAAACACATACACTCTATTACCCCCCCCCAAAAAAAAATGACTGGAGTCAACAACCAATGGTCATTAATATCTCTTAATATCAATGGACTCAATTCACCTATAAAGAGACACAGACTTAGAGATTGGATACGAAAACAGGATCCAACATTCTGCTGTTTACAAGAAACACACCTCAACCACAAAGACAGACACCTACTCAGAGTAAAGGGTTGGGAAAAGGTTTTCCAAGCAAATGGACCTAAGAAACAAGCAGGTGTGGCCATTCTAATATCTAACAAAATCGACTTCAAACTAAAATCAATCAGAAGAGATGGAGATGGACATTTCATACTCATAACAGGAACAACTCATCAGGAAGAAGTCTCAATCCTGAATATCTATGCCCCTAATATAAAGGCACCCACATATGTAAAAGAAACTCTTCTAGAACTCAAGGCAGTCATCAAACCACACACACTAATAGTAGGAGACTTCAACACTCCTCTCCCACCAATGGACAGGTCAATCAGACAGAAACCAAACAGAGAATTAAGAGATTTATTGGAGGTATTGAATCAAATGGACTTAACAGACATCTATAAAACATTCCACCCAAATAGGAAAGAATATACCTTCTTCTCTGCAGCTCATGGAACCGTCACGAACATTGACCACATACTGGGTAACAAAGCAAATTTCCACAGATACAAAAAAATATTAGTAACCACCTGTGTCTTGTCAGATCACCATGGATTAAAATTAGAATTCTACAACAATGCTACCCCCAGGAAGTCAACAAACTCATGGAAGTTGAACAGTCAACTACTAAATCACCCCTGGGTCAAGGACGAAATTAAGAAAGAAATTGAAGTCTTCCTTGAATTTAATGAAAACAAAGACACAACATACTCAAACCTATGGGACACTATGAAAGCAGTGCTAAGAGGAAAGTTCATAGCAATTGGTGCCCAAATAAAGAAAACGGAGAAAGCACACATTGGAGACCTAACAGCACACTTGAAAGCTCTAGAAAAAAAAGAAGCTGATTCACCCAGGAGGAGTAGAAGACTGGAAATAATCAAACTGAGGGCTGAAATCAACAAAATAGAAATAGAGAAAACAATCCAAAGAATCAATGAATCAAAAAGCTGGTTCTTGGAGAAAATCAGCAAGATTGACAAACCCCTATCCAAATTAATCAAATGGCAGAGAGAGCACATGCAAATTAATAGGATCAGAAATGAAAAGGGGGATATAACCACAGACACAGAGGAAATTTAGAGAATCATTAGATCTTACTACGAAAGTTTATATGCCACAAAGTTGGAAAATGTAAAAGAAATGGACATTTTTTTTAGATAAGTACCATATACCAAAGTTGAACCAAGAACAGGTGAACAATCTAAATAGACCTGTTAGTCGTGAAGAATTAGAAGCTGTTATCAGAAATCTCCCTGCCAAAAAAAGCCCAGGACCAGATGGTATCAATGCAGAATTCTACCAGAACTTCCAGGAAGAGCTAATACCTATACTCCTTAATGTATTCCATAATATAGAAACAGAAGAGTCATTGCCAAACTCCTTTTATGAAGCTACAGTTACCTTAATACCAAAACCACACAAAGACACAACCAAGAAAGAGAATTACAGGCCAATCTCACTCATGAACATCGACGTGAAAATTCTCAATAAAATCCTGGCAAACCAAAACCAGGAACACATTAGAAAAATTATCCATTATGATCAAGTAGGCTTCATCCCAGAGATGCAGTGCTGGTTCAAAATACGCAAATCTATCAATGTAATCCATCATATAAAAAAATGAAAGAAAAAAACCATATGATGATTTCATTGGATGCTGAAAAAACATTTGACAAAATTCAACACCCATTTATGATAAAGGTGTTGGAGAGACTGGGGAAAAAGGATCATACCTAAATATAATAAAAGCAATATACAGTAAGCCGACAGCTAACATCAAATTGAATGGTGAAACTCAAAGCCTTTCCACTAAAATCAGGAACACGACAAGGCTGTCCACTCTCTCCATACCTCTTCAATACAGTGCTTGAAGTTCTAGCAATAGCAATAAGACAACACAAGGAGATCAAGGGGATTCGAATTGGAAAGGATGAAGTTAAACTTTCGTCATTTGCTGATGATATGATAGTGTACATAAGTGACCCCAAAAACTCTACCAAAGAACTCCTACAGCTGATAAACACCTTTAGTAACATGGCAGGATACAAGATCAACTCCAAAAAATCACTGGCCCTCCTATACACAAAGATAAAGAAGCAGAGAGGGAAATCAGAGAAACATCACCTTTCACGATAGCCACAAATAGCATAAAATATCTTGGGGTTACTCTAACCAAGGAAGTGAAAGACCTATTTGACAAGAACTTTAAGTCTTTGAAGAAAGAAATTGAGGAGGATACCAGAAAATGGAAAGATCTCCCTTGTTCTTGGATTGGGAGGATCAACATAGTAAAAATGGCAAGTCTACCAAAAGCAATCTATAGATTCAATGCAATCCCCATCAAAATCCCATCAAACTTCTTCACAGACCTTGAGAAAACAATAATCAAGTTTATATGGCAAAACAAAAAACCCAGGATAGCCAAAACAATCATATACAATAAAGGAACTTCAGGAGGCATTACCATCCCTGACTTCAAACTGTATTACAGAGCTACAGTATTGAAAACAGCTTGGTATTGGCATAAGCACAGAGAAATCGACCTTTGGAATCGAATAGAAGACCCGGATATTAACCCACAAACCTATGAGCACCTAATTTTTGACAAGGGAGCTAAAGATATACAATGGAAGAAGGAAAGCATCTTTAACAAATGGTGCTGGCATAACTGGATGTCAACCTGTAGAAGAATGAAAGTAGATCCATACCCATCACCATGCACAAAACTCAGGTCCAAATGGATTAAAGACATCGACATTAATCCGTCCACATTGGACCTGATAGAAGAGAAAGTGGGAAGTAGTCTACAAGATATAGGCACAGGAGGCCTCTTCCTAAGTAGGACCCGAGCAGCACAGACAATAAGAGAAACAATGAAAAAATGGGATCTACTGAAACTGAGAAGCTTCTGTAAAGCAAAGGACACTGTCAGTAAGACAAAAAGGCTGCCTTCTGACTGGGAGAAGATCTTCACCAACCCCTCATCAGACAAAGGTCTGATCTCCAAAATATACAAAGAACTCAAGAAACTAGGCACTAAAACTCTAATTAACCCAATTAAAAAATGGGGTATTGAACTTAACAGAGAATTCACAACAGATGAACTTCGAATGGCCAGAAGACACTTAAGGTCATGCTCAACCTCCTTAGCGATCAGGGAAATGCAAATCAAAACCACTTTGAGATACCATCTTACACCTGTCAGAATAGCTAAAGTCAACAACACCAATGATAGCCTATGCTGGAGAGGATGTGGGGTGAGGGGAACACTCATCCATTGTTGGTGGGAATGCAAACTTGTGCAGCCACTGTGGAAATCAGTGTGGCGGTTTCTCAGGAAACTGGGAGACAACCTCCCTCAGGACCCAGCAATTCCACTCTTGGGTATATACCCTAGAGATTCCCTAACATACTACAAAAGCATTTGTTCAACTATGTTCATAGCAGCACTATTTGTAATAGCCAGAACCTGGAAACAGCCTAGGTGCCCCTCAATAGAAGAATGGTTAAAAAAGGTGTGGAACATATACACATTAGAGTTTTACTCAGCGGTAAAAAATAATGACATCTTGAATTTTGCATGCAAATGGATGGAAATAGAAAACGCTTTACTGAGTGAGGTAAGCCAGACCCAAAAAGAGGAACACGGTATGTATTCGCTCATAAGTGGATTCTAACCATAATTAAAGGTCTTTGAGCCTATTATTCGTGTTTCTAGAGAGGCTAAATAAGAAGACGAACCTGATGAAGATTATTTAGCTATCCGCCAGGAGGTCGGAAATAGTCAAGAGTCCCAGGTATCCTTGGGTGCATGGGGGTGGGTGGGAGGGTTATTGGAAGGGGAGGGGGTTAGAGAGAAGGTAGTAGGGGAGGAATGGTGAAAGCTCGGTTGACCAGGATGGGGGGAAGGGAGGAAGGATGAATATGGGATCAGGGAAGAATATATTTCAACTAAGGGAGTCATTTTAGGGTTTACAGGAAACTTGATTATATATGGGATCCCAGGTCCAAGGAGAGATCTCCAGATTATTCTCTGGACAGAGGAGAGGGTTCCTGAACCGGCCTTGGCCCATAACCATACTGATGAATATTTTGCTTATCACCATAGATCCTTCATCTGGCGATGGATGGTGATACAGACAGAGACCCACATTGGAGCACCGGACTGAGCCCCCCAAGGTCCAAATGAGGAGCAGAAGGACGAAGAAAATGAAGAAGGACTGCGAGGGATGCTATCACCCACTGATACAAGGGGTTGTATCTAATGAGAGTTTACCAAGGGAAGTTGGACTGCCACTAAACGAGCACGTGATCCAACCAGATTCTCTGAATGTGGCCAGATTCTCTGAATGTGGCTGGCCCGGAGTCTTTCTGAGAAGCCATTGACAATGACACTGGGACTAGTTTCCTCTGCATATACTGGATTTTTGGGATCCAGTCTGTTTGGATACTCACCTTCCTGGACCTGGAGGGAGGGGGGAGGAACTTGAACTTCCCACAGGGCAGGAAACCCTGACTGCTCTTAGGGACAAAGAGGGAGGGGGAGAGGGAGGGGGAGAGTGGGAGGGTGTTGGGAAGAGGGGCGTAAATGGAAACTTTTATAATTAAATAAAATTACTTTAAAAAAAACGGGGTACTGAACTGAACAGAGGATTCTCAACAGAAGAACTTCGAATGGCCAAAAGACACTTAAAGTCATTCTCAACCTCCTTAGTGATCAGGGAAATGCAAATCAAAACAACTTTGAGATATCATCTTACACCTGTCAGGATAGCTAAATTCAAAAACACCAATGATATCCTATGCTGGAGAGGTTGTGGAGTGAGGGGAACACTCATCCATTGTTGGTGGGAATGCAAACTTGTGCAGCTACTTTGGAAACTAGTGGTGGTTTCTCAGGAAACTGGGGGTCAACCTCCCTCAGGACCCAGCAATTCCACTCTTGGACATATACCCAAGAGATGCCATATCATATTACAAAAGCATTTGTTCAACTATGTTCATAGCAGCATTATTTGTAATAGCCAGAACCTGGAAACAACCTTGGTGCCCCTAATAGAAGAGTGGTTAAAGAAGGTGGTGAACATATATACATTAGAGTTTTACTCAGTGGTAAAATACAATGACATCTTAAATTTTGCAGGCAAATGGATGGAAATAGAAAATGCTTTACTGAGTGAGGTAGCCCAGACCCAAAAAGAGGAATATGGTATGTACTCACTCATAAGTGGATTCTAGCTATAATTAAAGAACATTGAGCCTATAATTAGTGATCCTAGAGAAGCTAAATAAGAAGGTCCACCCAAAGAAAATCATATAGTTATCCTCCTGGATATTGGAAGTAGACAAGATTTTCAGCAAAACTTGGGTGCACGGGGGTGTTGTGGGTGGATGTACGGGGAGATGTGTAGAGAGAGGGGAGAAGGGGAGTATTCAGGAGAGCTTGGGGAAATGAGATGGGTGGGATGAGGAAGGGTGGATATGGGTGGAGGGAAGTAAATATCTTAATTAAGGGAGCCATTTTGGGGTTTGCAAGGAACTTGTCTCTAGCGGGGTTCCCAGGTCCAAGGAGAGGTTCCTAGATTGTTCGTTGGGCAGCAGAGGAGAGGGTGTCTGAACTTGCCTTGTCCCATAGCCACACTGATGAATATCTTGAATATCACCATAGAACCTACATCTGGCGATGGATGGAGATAGAGACAGAGACTCACACTGGAGCACTGGACTTAGCTCCCAAGGTCCAAATGAGGAGCAGAAGAAGGGAGAACATAAGCAAGGAAGTCAGGATCTTGAAGGGTGCTTTCACCCACTGAGATGGTGGCACTGATCTAATGGGTGCTCTTTAAGGCCAACTGGACTGGGAGTGGTGGAGCATGTGATCAAAATGAATACTCTGAATGTTGCTGGCAATGAAGTCTGACTGAGAAGCTAAGGACAATGGCACTTGGTTTTGATTCTTCTGCGTGGTCTGACTTTGTGGGAGCCTGATTTGTTTGGATGCTCACCTTTATAGACCTGGATAGAGGGAGGAAGACCTTGGACTTCCCCCGGGGCAGGAAACCCTGACTGCTCTTAAGACTAGAGAGGGAGGGGGAGGGGAAAGGGAGGAAGAGAGGAGATGGAAATTTTTAAAAAATGAATCAATAAATAAAAAATTAACAAAAGAGCTAGCCAATAAGATGCTAGAGCTAAATACCATGAAGTCATTTAATTAAAAAAAAGAAACTAAAATTCTACAAAGGAAAAAAAAGAAAGCATTTTCAACAAATGGTGATGGCATAATTGAATGTCAATGTGTAGAAGAATGAAGATATATCCATATCTATCCCCATGCACAATACTCAGTCCAAAGAAATTAAAGACTACATTCTAAATCTGGCCACACCGAACCTGATAAAAGAGAAAATGGGAAGTAGCCTTCAATGCAAGGGTTCAGGGTGTGCTCTTCTAAATACAATACCAGTAGAACAGACACTGAGAGCAACAAGGGTTTAATGGGACCTCCTGAAACTGAAAAGCTTCTGTAAAAAAAGAACACAGTCAATAAGACAGAAAGGCAGCCTATAGAATTAAAAAAGTTCTTCACCAACCCCACATCAGACAGAGATCTGATCTCCAAGTTATATAAAACTCGAGATCCAACCAGATTCTCTGAATGTGGCTGGATTCTCTGAATGTGGCTGGTCCAGAATCTTTCTGAAAAGCCATTGACAATGACACTGGGACTTGTTTCCTCTGCATATACTGGATTTTTGGGATCCAGTCTGTTTGGATACTCACCTTCCTGGACCTGGAGGGAGGGGGGAGGAACTTGAACTACCCACAGGGCAGGAAACCCTGACTGCTCTTAGGGATGGAGAGGGAGGAGGAGAGGGAGTGGGGGGAGTGGGAGGGTGTTGGGAGGAGGGGCGGAAATGGAAACTTTTATAATTTAATAAACTTTGAAAAAAACTCAAGAAATTAAAAATCAAAATTCCAAGTAATCCAATTAAAATAATGGGGTGCATAACTAGAGAATTCTCATCAGAAGAAACTCAAATGGCAAAATGTCACTTAAGGAAATGTTCAACACTCTTAGTCATCAGGGAAATAAGAAACAAAATTGCTCTGAGATACCTTATTACACCAGTCAGAATGGCTAAGGTCAAAAACTGCAATGATTATTTGTGTTGGAGAAGATGATGAGTAAGGGGAACATTCTTCCTTTGATGGTGGGAATGAAAGTTTGTATAACCACTCTGGCAAGTATTATGACAGTTTCTGAAAGAATTGGGAATCAAGCTACGTTAGGACCTAGAATAGCACTCTGGCATATACCCAAAAGATTCTTAACTATACTACAAAGACATTTGTACAACTATGTTCGTAGCAGAATTATTTGTATTAGCCAGAATCTGGAAACAACTGGGATGTCCCTCAACTGAAGAATGGATAAAGAAAATGTACATTTACACAATGGAGTACTAGTCAGTGATAAAAGCAATAACATTTTGCCATCTTTATATTTATATTCAAAAGGATGGAGATAGAAAAAAAATTCCTCAGTGAGGTAATCCAGGCACAGTATATATGTATTCATAAGTGGCTATTAGACATTAAACAAAGCATAATAACCATATAGTTCACAATGCCAGTGAAGACAGAAAACAAGGAGAACACTAAGACATATACAGATTTTCCTCCCCTCGAGAATGGAAAATAGACATGATCTCTGTTGTAAATTAACAGTGTGTCTAAGGAATAAAGGTAAGAGTGTAGGAGGATGGGGAGAAGATCTTGAGTGATGAAGAAGACAGAGTTGTGTATATGATACCAAAGGTGAGCAAGGAAAGAGATAGTTTGAAATAGGTGGTCATCGTAGGGTTAGCTAGAATATACATGCCAGGGAATCTCACAAGTAACCACAAAGATGACCTCAGCTAAAAAACTAAGCAATAGTGGAGAGAGTATCTAATCCTCTCTTCCCCATAATCAAATTGATGACTACCTTAATTGTCATCGTAGACCCTTCATCCAGTAACTGATAGAAGCAGATGCAGAGATCTACAGCTAAGCACTATACTAAACACCTGGAGTACAGTCTCAGAGAGGAAGGAGTGATAATATGAGTAAAGAGGCCCAGAACATGATGGGGTTACCCACAGAAACAGCTGACTCAAGCTTGTGTGAGTTCACTGACTGGATTGACAGCTGAGGACCCAGCATAAAACAAATCTAGGTCTTGTGGGTGGTGTGGTATGGATAGTTGATTGGGTAACTAGCAGCAGAACTTGTGCCTTGTGTACAATATGGCTCTTTGGAGTACATTCCCAATAGAGGTATGTCTTACTAAGCCTAGATATAAGAGAAGGAACTTCAGGTTCAGCCTGAAGTTATGGCACAGTTTTTGTTCACACCCCATGAGAGCCCTTCCCTCCCTCTAGGTGGAGTGAAAGGAGGCAGGATGGGTGAGAGGTGGGAGGAATGGGAGGAGGGGAAGGAGACACAATGCTGTTATTGTGTTATTGGCATGTAATTAATATGGTTTTAAAAATAAACAATATATATTTTTAGGGTACCGTATGATAACTCTCACTACATATATTTAGTGACAGAAAGAGTACTATATCTATTATAAAATAGGTCAATGTAATCCTCCCATTTAAATGAAATTTATAAGCAATTGCAACATTATGCTCAATCTTTTGATTACAAAAATTTTTGAAACTAGTTAAATTTCAGATTGTTATATCACAGCTGTTACTTTTGACTGAAAATTACTTTAAAATATCCAAATTTTGAACCTGCTTTTTTTCTATCCCTATTCTAAATCATTACCACATAAAATAAGTATTACCAAATATATGTAAATGATTCTTTAAAAACAAGAATGTAGTAGGTGTCTGGAGTATCTGACTGACATCCAACTCCTTTAAATAAAAACTTATTTGCAGGAAACAGAATCAATTGATCCCATGCAGGGAGCTTACTGATAGTTTTCTCTATTGCTTTCTAATGGAATTCTCAGAAGGGATTTCCAAGTAGAATTTGTATGGCCAGATGTGCACTTCACAGACACAATTTACTCCAGGTGACATTTCATGAGGTTCATATAGACCACCACTCATAAGTGCAAAGCTACTGTTCATAGAAAAGCTCTTGACAAAGCCAGTTTGAAGTTATTGACTAAGAGACTCAGAGAAGTGCTTTTGAATTACAGAATAGTATGTTGCTCTCATTAGAGTAGAGGGTCTCAGGTGGATGGGTTTAGATACTCAGTTATCTATAAAAGATATTAAAACTCCGTGGTGGTTTGGGGCCTAGAAATCTCCAAAATCTTTCTCACGATAACTTGGATATAACAATGAACAGATGTCTCCCAGGAAATACAGATTGGAATGTGTTGAAGTGTAACACTGACTGACATGTATGTTTTGCATGAGCAGAGACTAAGGGAAAAATGGATGTCACCTTGTATCATTTTGGCTTGTGAAGTTCAGTAGTAGCCTCAAATTCTATATTTAATCTTTATTCAAAAGCATTTCACATGCAAATTTAAGTAACAAAACAAAGCACAGAAGCAAAAATCAACCCACATATTTAGAGCTGAGCATACTTTAATGTCCATAAATTCCCAAAGACTTGGTTGGAGAAGAAAAGAGAAACAAGGATCCAGGGGAAATAGAGTAGTCTGCTATGAGAGAAATAAAGGAAGAAGAGATTGATTATTAAAATGGAAACATTATTTTAAGTCTATAAATTGATAAACATTAAATTAATTTTTCTATAGTGTCAAAGATAGGGATAATAAGCCAAGTTAAAAAGTATAAGAAGGGACATTTGGAACAAGACTCTGATACCACAGGAAATACTCTTAACAGACAATAAAGAAAACAAAATTAAATTAAATTATTTCAAACAAAAAGGATAACTATCATAATCAGAAGCCCTGCAAAGAATGAGAAAATGTAAGGATGTTTCGTGAAGGCAAAAATTCAAGAAAATTCATGGATGTTAACTTGTAAAGCCTTCTTGCTTCCAGAAGTTCAAAATTAGCCTTGACACATGTCATCAACGCTACTATAAAATCATTTTACTTATTCAATATTAAAACAACACCAGTGAACTCACATTTAGACTTGGTACCATCAGAGAAGTAGGTGAAAACAAGAGAAAAGACCCAATTATAAGATGAAATTTTTTGGGGGGGAATGAGAACTTGAAGTTCTCCTGTTCTCTCATGGTAAATGAGGGATTCAGTGGAAAGTTTGTCAGATCATTAGTGACCTATGTCTGTCTCCTAACTGATCACAATTAATGGATACAGTGATGAATGCTTGGGAAGCTCATGTGAGAGAAATAAAATGTCAGTGCCTGATCGAGAGATTAGGCAGGAATTTATGTTCTTCCCCAAGTTTCTTTCCTCTTGCAGTGGTATTACAAAATACACTTCTGTCCATGTATTGAGTTACTTTAATGTTAGGGTAGACTCCTCCCACACAAAATCTCTCTGAGTAATATCATCAGGATGATAAAAATGAAGGCAAAGTCAATGTCATCAAGTAAGATGAATATGATTATTATGGGTGTTCTTGTGTACCTTCTTTTTTGGCATCAGACAAGGGGGGCATCAGCTTCTGGGTTCAGCAGTCAAGCTTGAGAAGCCTTGGGTAAGTGCCTGGTTTCCCTTGACTGCTTGTGATAACTGGCAGCAGCTGCCCCTTCTCCCACCTTATATATTTTTGGTGACATCAGCACTATTCATTGTGACCTCATAATCAGGGCTTCTGGCAGACTCATTACGACAATGTCTGACTGGCTGTACCTGAAGGTCATTATAATGAATAGAAAAAGAGAATGGGGGAAAGGGGATACTAGAAAAAAGATGGTGAGAAAAGAACAGATTATGAAGAGATCCATTAAATATGTGACATAAAAGCATAAACTCCTCCTTTGGTTTTTAGAGATCCAGGCTCTGGCTTCAATTTCCATTAGTAATTTGATAAACACATATTTAGAAAAATACAAACACTGTAAGAAGTGGGAAGGCATGTGCAGGTAGCCTGTCCCAATACCCTCCCCCATCTACCAGAGCCTGCAACCTATTAGCCTCATTCCTCCTCCAAACTTAACTATCCCCCTGCAACCTTGGTGGAGCTCTGAAACACTGCTTGCTACAGTAGAGAGAGGATGAAGAGGTGAGTGAGCAGCCACCCGGGGGAACTGCCCATTCACTAGTAGCTACATAGTGGGACAAATCACCAGGCCACTACCCCACTTGCCTTGACTTCTTTATAAGTGCAGAAGAAGAATTTCAGGCAGGTAGGCTGCGCCAATACTCACTGCCGTGCATCAGATCCGGCATGCTACATGCCCCAATTTTCCCCCAAACTCACCTAACCTTCTGTAACCTTGGAGGAACTCTGAAACTCAGCTTACTACAATACAGAGAGGAAAAATATGTTAGTGATCAGCTATGCAGTTGGATAACAACACTCTATGACTCTACAGTGGGGTAAAACCCCAGCCATTCCCCACCTGCCTCAGTTTGTCTAGTCAGCCAGTAGGAGAGTTTACTGTTGAGAGGGCAAAGAAAGACAACCAAAATAGAGGACAAGAATGGAAGTGAAAAAAGAATCTGTGACTTCAGAGTGGACCGATAGAGGAAAACAGGAGAGAATACCAGGATTGCAGTCTAAGAGAGACCTCAGAGACTCACTGAGGCACAGATATTGACAGTACAGAGAAGACCAAGAGCTATTCATAAAGACTCAGACATCCACTGCAAAGACTCAGCCAAGATGCAAGAACACTGAAGAAAGAGATGGGTAGGTGCAATGTAAAAAGTCATCCAACAACCTTAAAAGCAAAATGGTAGCTCAAGAACACAGTGGTCACAGAACAGGAAGAGTTGATCATCCTAACCCAGAAGAAGCAGAAAAAAGTTTAAATGTAACTTTATGTAAAAGTTGTCCACTCTTTCTATATCTCTTCAACATAATTTTTGAAGTTCTGAATATAGCAAAAGGGCAAAAAATAGAGATGAAGGGGATTTAAATTTGAAAGGAAGAAATCAAAATTTTGTTATTTTCAGTTTATATGATACTACATATAAGTGACCCTAAAAACTTTACCAGAGAACTCCTACACCTGATAAATACCTTCAGTAATTCAAGAACAACACAAAAATTAGTAACCCTTCAATATACAAATGATAAAGAAGCTGAGAAAAAAATCAGAGATGCATAACCCATTGAAATGGACACAATTTACATGAAATAGTTTGGGATAAAACTAACCGAAGAAGAGAAAGACCTGCATAACAAGAAATTCAAGTGTTTTAAGAAAGAAATTTATGAAGATACCAGATAATGGAAAGATCACTCCTGCTCTTGGATTGGGAAGATCAACATAATAAAAATGGCAATTCTACCAAAAGCAATCTGTAGATTCAATGTAGTCCCCAATAAAATCCCAACAGATCTTGAAAGTACAATACATAACTTCATATGGAAAAACAAATATCCCAGGAGAATCAAAAACTTCTGTACAAAAGGAACTTCTGGAGGCATCACCAACCCTGACATCAAACTCTATTACAGACCTACAGTAAAGAAAATGGCTTGGTTTTTGCATAAAAACAGACAGGTTGACCACAGAATTCAATAAAAGAACAAGATATTAATCCACACACCTATGAACACTTAATTTTTGACAAAGAAGCTAAAATTATACAATGGTGAAAGCAAAGCATCTTCAAGAAATAGTGCTGGCATAACAGGATGTCAACATATAGAAAAAGGCAAATAGATTCATAACAATCCCCATGTAGAATACTGTGGTTCTAATGGATTAAAGACCTCAATATAAATCCAACAAGACTGAACCTGAGAGAACAGAAAGTTGGGAGTAGTGTTCAGTGCATGGTAACAGGAGAACACCTTTTAAGTTCACCAAAAGTAACACAGACACTGAGAGAAACGATAAATAAATGGGACCTCCTGAAACTGAGAAGCTTCTGTAAAGCAAAGGACACAATCAATAAGATAGAAAGGCAGCCTACAGAATGGAAAAAGATCTTCACCAAGCCCACATCAGACAGAGGATTGATCTAAAATAAATAAAGAACATAAGAAATTAGACATCAAAATTCTAAACAATGCAATTAAAAAAATAGGTACAGAACTATACAGAGAAGTCTCAACAGAAAAAAAACCCACAAATGGCCAAAAGATGTTTTAGGATATGTTCAGCATCCTTAGTCATCATGGAAATTCAAATCAAAATCACTCTGAGAGACCTTATTACACCTGTCAGAATGGCTAAGATTAAAAACATCAATGATTCTTTATGCTGGAAAGGATGTGGAATAAGGGGAACATTCTTCCATTGCTGGTAGGCATGAAACCTTGTATAACTACTCTGGTAAGTTGTATGGTGGTTTCTCAGAATATTGGAAATTAAAATACCTTAGGACCTAGCAATACCACTCTTTAGCATATACTCAAGGGATACTCAAACATACTACAAAGACATTTGTTCAACTATGTTCATTGCAGCATTATTTATAATAGCCAGAATCTGGAAACAAATTGGATGCCCCTCAACTGAAGAATAGATGAAGAAAATGTACATTTACACAATGGAGTACTAGTCAGTGGTACATAACAATGTCATCTTGAAATTAGCATAGAAATGGATATAAATAGAAGAAAAACATACTGAGAGAGATATTCCAGACACACATACGTATATGTATGCATACAGTATGTATGCATTCATAAGTTGATATTAGATATAAGACAGTATAATCAGACTGTAATCCACAATGCCAGAGAAGACAGGAGACAGGAGAATACTAAGAGAGACATATATGAATTTCCCCCCTTTGAATGGGAGGTAGATGTGCTCTCTTATATATTGGCAGTATTGGGGAGGGGCAAATTTGGCATTGTAGTGGGGAGGGGAGAAGGGAGTGGGAAGAATATGAGTATTTGGGAATAGAGTTGGGCATAGAACACCAACGGTGAGCAAAGAAAGAGATAGCTTGAAAGAGGATGCCATTGTGGGGTTAGCCAATAAAGAGTTACTAGGGAAACTCACAGGGAACTGCAGGATGAACACAGCTAAGAATCTTAGAAATAGTGGAGAAGGTATCTAACCTGTACTTCCTATGTAATCAAATTGAGGACCACCTTAATTATCATCATAGAACCTTCATCCTGTAACTGATTTAAGTCAATTCAGAGATCCACAGCTAAGCACTGGGCTAAATACCTGGAGTACAGCCACAGACAGGGAAGAGTGCTAACATGAGCAAAGGGGCAAAGGCCATGATGGGGGTTACCTACAGAAACAGCTGACTCGAGCTAGTGGGAGTTCATTGACTCTGAATTGACAACTGGGGAACCAGCATAAAAGAAAACTACGTCATGTGCGTGGTGATAGTTCTATGGCATAGATAGTTTGTGGGGCCACTAGCAGTATATAACCAGTACTTATTCCTAGTACACAATGCAGCTCTTTGGAGTCCATTTCCTATGGAGGAATACCTTGCTCAGACTACATACAGAGGAAAGACTTCGGTTCAGCCTCAAGTGATGGCACAGACTTTGTTTCCACCCCATGAGAGACCTCACCCTCTCTGAGAAATGAATGGGGGTAGAGTGGGTAGAAGGTGGGAGGAGTGGGTGGAGGTGAGGGAAAGGAAGCTCTTGTTATAGATATGTAAAACAGTATTATTTTAAGAATAAAAATATATATTCTTATGTTGCCCAGTGATAGCTCTTACTATATACATTTAGTGACAGAAAGAGTAGTTTTCCGACTAGAAGACAAATCAATGTAATTCCTCCCATTTAAATAAAACTTGGAGACAACTACAATATTATGCTGCAATCTTTTGATTCCAAAACTTTTCAAATTGTTTAAATTTCAGATTATTTTATCTCATCTGTAACTTTTAACTGCAGTTTAGTGTCTCATAATCAACTTTTGAATTTGGTTTTACTGTATTATGATTCTAAATCATTACCCCATAAAATATTGTAACATGAGGGCCAGCTTGTTGGGGTTTCTGTCCCACCTGGTACCCCAACAAGTCGGCAAACTCCTAAGAAAATCAATCACAGGTTTCCATAAGATTATAAACTGATTGGCCTATTAGCTCAGTCTACTTATTAGCTCTTATAACATATGTTACCCCATTATCCTTATCTATGTCAGCCATATGGCTTGGTACCTTTTCCAGCTGTCAGCTCACATGTTGTTGCTTCGGTGGTCTGGACAGGAGTGGCAGAGGGAGCTTCCTGCTTCCCAGAATATTCCTGTTCTCATTGCCCCACCTCTACTTCCTGTTATAGATGTTGACCCATCTATACTTCCTGCCTGGCCAATTAGCGTTTTATTAAAATACATGATTGACAGAATACAGATAATTCTCCTGCATCACTTCCCTCTCTTTTTTTTTAAAAAGGAAAATATCCATAGTCCATTTTTTTGGGAATGTGGACGTAGTATTCCAGGCTACTTCCTGCTAGTTGGGGGTGCTGATGATCTTATGGGAACCTAAAGAAAATTTAGAGTTATAATCAAGTTCTGACTGGAGTATCCTGTGAGTCTTGATCATCTCAGGCAGCAGTCTTGAACCTGTTCTGGATGAAGAACTCTGTCATCTGGGTCATCTGCTCCTATCAGAGATTTCTCAGGTGGTCTTCCTTTCTCGACCTGATTTTTCTTAATTCAGAATGAATCCACAGCCTCTCATTTCCTGTGGAAACAAAATCACAATCTCTTCTCCAAAGTAGCATACCTTTTGACTTCAACTTTGAAGCCATGGTATTTTCAAAATATCTATCTTGGATTAATTCAGCAGCATTTATAGGCAAATATCTTTTAGCAGCTCTTGCTCCATCCTCAGCATTCAAACAATTGAAATAGAGCATAATAGCATACAGTATTAAGATTCTCTGAGTATTTTCCATCTTTATTTGGATTTATTTTAACCTCTATTTCTTTTATTTTTACTTTTACTTTTTGAGACAGGTTCTCTGTATATCTTTGTCCTGGAATAACTCTGTAGACCAGGCTGTCTTTAAACTCACAGAGATCTGTCTGTCTCTGCCTCCCAGACATTGGGATTAAAGGTGTGTACCGCCACACCCAACTACTCTCTTTCTTTTTAACTTTAAGAACTTTAACTTTTAGCCTGCATATATTTTTAACACAGAGTAAACCATTTCGAGGTTTTCTTCCTCTTTGAATCTCACCTTACTGTATATCTTTCTTTTTCTGACCACATGAACCTTTAATTTACAAAGCAATATGGAAAGCCGTGGCTTTGATGACTAGATCCAGCCCATTCCTTAGCTTTCCAGCCTCATGGCAGAGGTAGAGCTGGAGCCAATTTTATTGCCACAACTCTGTGGCGTTTCAAGGACCCTGCCAGCAAACAAGCTGCATCATTCTGCTCACAGACCACACTCAGTCGGACTGCCTGCCTGAAAGAGTCAGAGTTTGCCCTGGCAGAACGACCCAGAAAGCCAACATTTTATTTTTTATTTTTTTATCTTCTTTTTTTATTAATTTATAAAAGTTTACACTTCCTCTACTCTTCCCAATACCCTCCCACTCCCCCCACTCCCTCTCCTCCTCCCTGTCCAGCCCTAAGAGCAGTCAGGGTTTCCTGCCCTGTGGGAAGTTCAAGTCCCTCCACCCTCCCTCCAGGTCAAGGAAGGTGAGCATTCAAACAGACTAGGATCCCAAAAAGCCAGTACATGCAGACGAAACAAGTCCCATTGCCATTATCAATGGCTTCTCAGACAGTCCCTGTTCCAGCCACATTCAGAGAATCCAGTTTGATCACATGCTGGTTCAGTCCCAGTCCAGCTCTCCTTGGTGAGCTCTCATTAGATCAGTCCCCTTGTATCAGTGGGTGAATACACACCTCACGGTCCTGCCTTTCTTGTTCATGTTCTCCCTCCTTCTGCTGCTCATTTGGACCTTGGGGGCTCAGTTCAGTGCTCCAGTGTGGGTCTCTGTTTCAATCTCCATCCATCATCGGATGAAGGTTCCCTCTGATCCTGCCTTTCTTGCTCATATTCTCCCTCCTTCTGCTTCTCATTTGGACCTAGAGAGTTAAGTCCTGTGTTCCAATGTGGGTCTATATCTCTATCTCCATCCATCACCAGATGAAGATTCTATGGTGATATGCAAAATATTCATCAGTATGGTTATGGGCCAAGGCAAGTTCAGGCACCCTCTGCTCTGCTGTCCAGGGAACAATCTGGGGACCTCTCCTTGGACCTGGAAACCCCTCTAGAATCTAGTGCCTTGTAAACCCTAAAATGGTTCCCTTAGTTGAGATATATACTTCCCTGCTCCGTATCCATCCTTCCTCCCTCCCCCCATCCCAATCTCCCAAGCTTTCCTGAATCCTCCCCTACTCCCTTCTCTCTAACCCTCTCCCCTTCCATCATCCCCCCCGGTGCACCCTAGGTTACCTGGCTACAGATGGAGACAGAGACAAAGACCAACATTGGAGCACTGGACTGAGCTCCCAAGGTCCAAATGAGCAGCAGAAGGAGGGAAAATATGAACAAGGAAGTCAGGACCATGAGGGGTTGATCCATCCACTGAGACAATGTGCCTGAGCTAATGGGAGCTACCAAATCCAGCTGGACTGGGACTGAATGAGCATTGAATCAAACTGGTCCCTCTGAATGTGGCTGACAATGGTTGCAGACTGAGAAGCCAATGATTTTGGCACCAGGATTTGTCTCTACTACCTGTACTGGCATTTTGTGATCCTTCTCTATTTCGATGTATACCTTCCTCAGCCTGGATGTTGGCAGGAGAGCCTTGGACTTCCCACAGGGCAGGGTACCTTGTTCTCTCTCAGTAATGGAGAGGGAAGGGAGTGGGTATGTGGTGGTGCAGGAGGGAAGTGGCAGGAGGGGAGGAAGTGAATATTTTGATTGGCATTATGTATAAGTTAATAACATTTTTTTTAAAATTACATACAATAAAATTGATGTTTTTTTCTTTTTTTACCATGTAAGCAAACTCTTTTATTAAAAGGAAAGAATGCTAAAAAAACTTAAGCAAGATAAAAACATATGCTTTTACTGTTGTAAGCCAGTGACAAAATTTTGCCAACAATATTTTCATTTTTTTTCTCAAAGTTTATTAAAATACAAAAGTCTCCATTTACCCCCCACCTCCCAACCCCCTTCCACTCCCCCTACTCCCTCCCTACTCCCTCTCCATCCCCAAGAGCAGTCAGGGTCTCCAGTCCTATGGGTAGTTCAAGCTCCTCCCCACTCCCTCCAGGTCCAGGAAGGTGAGCATCTAAACAGACTGGATCCCAGAAATCCAGTATATGCAGAGGAAACAAGTCCCAGTGTTATTGTCAATGGCTTTTCAGAAAGACTCCGGGTCAGCCACATTCAGAGAATCCGGCCACATTCAGAGAATCTGGCTGGATCACGTGCTCGCTCAGTCCCAGTTAACTGGCCTTGGTGAACTCTCCTTACATCAGTCCCCTTGTATCAGTGGGTGATCGCACCCCTCGTGGTCCTGATTTTCTTTTTCATGTTCTTCCTCCTTCTGCCCCTCATTTAAACCTTGGGGTACTCCGTCCCGTGCTCCAATGTGGGTCTCCGTCTGTATCGACATCCATCGTCAGATGAAGGTGCCCTCTGATCTTGCCTTCCTTGCTCACGTTCTCTTTCCTTCCGCTTCTCGTTTGGAACTAGGGAGTTAAGTCCAGTGTTCCAATGTGGATCTCCATCTCCATCTCCATCCACCGCCAGATGAAGGACCTAAGGTGATAAGCAAAATATTCATCAGTATGGTTATGGGCCAAGGCCAGTTCAGGCACCCTCTACTCTGTCCAGAGAACAATCTGGGGATCTCTCCTTGGACCTGGGATCCCCTTTATAATCAAGTCTCTTGTAAAACCTAAACTGACTCCCTTAGTTGAGATATATTCTTCCCTGATCCCATGTCTATCCTTCCTCCCTCCCCCCTCCCAGTCCCCCGAGCATTCCCCATTCCTCCCCTGCTCCCTTCTATCTAACCCTCTCCCCTTCCAACAACCCTCCTACCCCCCCATGCACCCGAGGTTACCTGGGACTCTTGTCTATTTCCAATCTCCAGGAGGAAAACTACCTGAATTTTCTTCAGGTTCACCCTCCTATCCACCTTCTCTAGGATCATAAATGATAGGCTCAAAGACCTTTAATTGTGGCTAGAATCCATTTATGAGTGAATACATAACATATTCCTCTTTTTGACTCTGGTTTATCTGACTCAGTAAAGCATTTTCTTTTCTTTTTTTATTATTTTTTTAATTTTTTATTTAATTTTTACTGGGAACCCCTCCAGAATCAAGTCTCTTGCAAACCCTAAAATGGCTCCCTTAGCTGAGATATAAACCTCCCTGCTCCCCCCACCATCCTTCCTCCCTCCCCCCTCCCATTCCCCAAAGTCTTCCCCAATCCTCCCCCTCTCCCCTCTCCCTGACCATCTTCCCTTACTTCACCCCACACCCCCATGCACCCGAGTTTGCCTGGCAATCTTGCCTAGTTCCAATATCCAGGAGGATAACTATATGATTTTCTTCAGGTTCACCTTCTTATTTAGCTTCTCTAGGATCACAAATTATAGACTCAAAGACCTTTAAGTATGGCTAGAATCCACTTATGAGTGAGTACATACCATATTCCTCTTTTTGGGTCTGGGTTACCTCACTCAGTAAAGTGTTTTCTATTTCCATCCATTTGCATGCAAAATTCAAGATGTCATTGTTTTTTACCCCTGAGTAAAACTCTCACCACATTCATTAACCATTCTTCTTTTGAGGGGCACCTAGGTTGTTTCCAGGTTCTGGCTATTACAGTTAGTGCTGCTATGAACATAGTTGAACAAATGCTTTTGTGGTATGATAGGGCATCTCTTGGGTATATTCCCAAGAGTGGAATTGCTGGGTCCTGAGGGAAGTTGACTCCCAGTTTCCTGAGAAAACACCACACTGAGTTCCACAGTGGCTGCACAAGTTTGCATTCCCACCAACAATGGATGAGAGTTCCCCTCTTTACACAGCCTCTCCAGCATAAGTGATCATTGGTGTTTTTGACTTTAGCTAATCTGACCGGTGTAAAATGGTATCTCATAGTTGTTTTGATTTGCATTTCCCTGATCACTAAAGAGGTTGAGCATGACCTTAAGTGTCTTTGGCCATTCGAAGTTCTTCTGTTGAGAATTCTCTGTTCAGATCAGCACCCCATTTTTTAATTGGGTTAATTAGAGTTTTATTTTATTGTCTAGTTTCTTGAGTTCTTTGTATATTTTGGAGATCAGGCCTTTGTCTGATGAGGGGTTGATGAAGATCTTCTCCCAGTCCGAAGGTAACCCTTTTGTCTTATTGACAGTGTCCTTTGCTTTACAGAAGCTTCTCAGTTTCAGGAGGTCCCATTTATTCATTGATTCTCTTATTGTCTGTGCTACTGGGGTTCTACCTAGGAGGTGGTCTCCTGTGCCTATGTCTTGTAGACTACTTCCCACTTTCTCTTCTATCTGCTTCAAAGTGGTCAGATTAATGTTGGACTCCATTTGGACTCCATTTGGACTTGAGTTTTGTGCATGGTGATAGATAAGGATCTACTTTCATTCTTCTACAGGTTAACATCCAGTTATGCCAGCACCATTTGTTAAAGATGCTTTCCTTCTTCCATTGCACACCTTTAGCTCCCTTGTCGAAAATCAAGTGTTCATATTTTTGTTGGTTAATATCTGGGTCTTCTATTCGATTCCATAGGTCGACTTCTCTGTTCTTATGCCAGTACCAAGCTGTTTTCAATTCTGTAGCTGTGTAATAGAGTTTGAAGTCAGGGATGGTTATACCTCCAGAAGTTCCCTTATTAAATAAGATTGTTTTGGCTATCCTGGGTTTTTCGTTTTTCCATGTAAAATTGATTATTACTCTCTCAAGGTCTGTGAAGAAGTTTGATGTGATTCTGATGGGGATTGCATTGAATCTATAGATTGCTTTTGGTAGAATTGCCATTTTTACTATGTTGATCCTCCCAAACCGAGAGCACGGGAGATCTTTCCATTTTCTGGTATCCTCCTCAATTTCTTTCTTCAAAGACTTAAAGTTCTTGTCAAATAGGTCTTTCACTTCCTTGGTCAGGGTTATCCCAAGATATTTTATGCTATTTGTGGCTATCATGAAAGGTGAAGTTTCTCTGATTTCCCTCCCTGCTTCTTTATCCTTTGTGTATAGGAGGGCAACTGATTTTTGGAGTTGATCTCGTATCCTGCCACATTACTAAAGGTGTTTATCAGCTGTAGGAGTTCTTTGGTAGAGTTTTTGGGGTCGCTCATGTATACTATCATATTGTCTGCAAATAACGAGAGTTTAACTTCTTCCTATCCAATTTGAATCCCCTTGATCCCCTTATGTTATCTTATTGCTATTGCTAGAACTTCAAGCACTGTATTGAAGAGGTATGGGGATAGTGGACAACCTTGTCGTGTTCCTGATTTCAATGGAATGGCTTTGAGTTTCTCTCCATTCAGTTTGATGTTAGCTGTAGGCTTGTTGTAAATAGCTTTTATTATATTTAGGTATGATCCTTGTATCCCCAATCTCTTCAACATCTTTATCATAAAGGGATGTTGAATTTTGTCAAATGCTTTTTCAGCATCTAGTGAGATGATCATATGGTTTTTTTCTTTCACTTTATTTATATGATGGATTACATTGGTAGATTTGTGTATGTTGAACCATCCCTGCATCTCTGGGAAGAAGCCTATTTGATCATAATGGATAATTTTTCTAATGTGTTCTTGGATTCAGTTTGACAGGATTTTGTTGAGAATTTTTGCGTCGATGTTCATGAGTGAGAATGGCCTGTAATTCTCTTTCTTGGTTGAGTCTTTATGTGGTTTTGGTATCAGGGTAACTGTAGCTTCATAAAAAGAGTTTGGCAATGACTCTTCTGTTTCTATATTGTGAAATACCTTAAGGAGTATAGGTATCAGCTCTTCTTGGAAGTTCTGGTAGAATTCTGCATTGAAACCATCTGGCCCTGGGCTTTTTTTGGTCGGGAGGTTTTTGATAACAGCTTCTAATTCTTTGTGACTAACAGGTCTATTTAGATTGTTCACCTGGTCTGGATTTAACTTTGGTAAATGGTATTTATCCAAAAACCAATCCATTTCTTTGACATTTTCCAACTCTGTGGCATATAAACTTTCGTAGTAAGATCTAATGATTCTCTGAATTTTCTCTGTGTCTGTTGTTATGTCCCCCTTTTCATTTCTGATCCTATCAATTTGAGTGTTTTCTCTCTGCCGTTTGATTAGCTTGGGTAGGGGTTTGTCAATCTTGTTTATTTTCTCCAAGAACCAACTTTTGGTTTTGTTGATTCTTTGGATTGTTTTCTGTGTTTCTATTTTGTTGATTTAAGCCCTCAGTTTGATTATTTCCGGTCTTCTATTCCTCCTGGGTGAGTCTGCTTCTTTTTTTCCAGAGCTTTCAGGTGTGCTGTTAAGTCTCCAATGTGTGCTTTCTCCATTTTCTTTAATTGGGCACTTAGTGCTATGAACTTTCCTCTTAGCACTGCTTTCATTGTGTCGCATAGGTTTGAGTATGTTGTGTCTTTATTTTCATTAAATTCAAGGAAGACTTTAATTTCTTTCTTTATTTCTTACTTTACCCAGGGATGAATTAGTAGCTGACTGTTCAACTTCCTCGTGTTTGTAGGCTTTCTGGTGTTCAAATTGTTATTGAATTCTAACTTTATTCTATGGTGATCTGACATGACACAGGTGGCTACTAATTTTTTTTGTGTCTGTGGAAGTTTGCTTTGTTACCGAGTATGTGGTCAATTATCGAGAAGGTTCCATGAGCTGCAGAGAAGAAGGTATATTCTTTCCTTTTTGAGTGGAATGTTCTATAGATATCTGTTAAGTCCACTTGATTCATTACCTCTAGTAATTCTCTTATTTCTCTGTTTAGTTTCTGTCTGATTGACCTGTCCATTGATGAGAGAGGAGTGTTGAAGTCTCCTACTATTAGTGTGTGTGGTTTGATGTCTGCCTTGAGTTCTAAGAGTTTTTCTTTTACATAAGTTGGTGATTTTATATTAGGGGCATAGATATTCAGGTTTGAGACGTTCTCCTGATAAATTGTTCCTGTTATGAGGATGAAATGTCCATCTCCATCTCTTCTGATTGATTTTAGTTTGAAATCAATTTTGTTAGATATTAGAATGGCCACACCCGCTTGTTTCTTAGGTCTGTTTGCTTGGAAAATCTTTCCCAACCCTTTACTCTGACTAGATGCATATCTTTGTGGTTGAGGTATGTTTCTTGTAAACCGGAGAATGTTGGATCCTGTTTTCGTATCCAATCTCTTAGTCTGTGCCTTTTTATAGGTGAGTTGAGTCCATTAATATTACGTGATATTAATGACCAGTGGTTGTTGATTCCGTTTATTATTTTTGTGTGTGTATGTGTGTGTGTGTAGTAGAGTTTGTGTGTTTCTCTTCTTTGAGTTATGGTTGTGAAGGGTCACTAGATGTCTGGGTTTTTGTAGGCAGTGTTGGCAATGTTGGATTCCTTCGGTTGTGATTTTCCTTCTATTACTTTCTGTAAGGCTGGATTTGTGGCTACGAATTGTTTAAATTTATTTTTATCCTGGAATGTTTTTTTTCTCCGTTTATAGTGAATGATTGCTTGGCTGGGTATAGTAGTCTGGGCTTGCATCCATGGTCTCTTAGTTTCTGCAGTACCTCTATCCAGGACCTTCTGGGTTTCATGGTTTCCGTAGAGAAGTCCGGTGTATGCCTGATAGGTTTACCTTTATAAGTTACTTGACTTTTTTCCTTTGCTGCTCTTAATATTCTTTCTTTAATCTGTATGTTTTGTGTTTTGATTATTATATGGCAAGGGGATTTTTTTTGATCCAGTCTATTCGTTGTTCTATATGCTTCTTGAACCTTCATAGGAATATCATTCTTTAGTTTGGGAAATTTTTCTTCTATAATTTTGTTGAATATAGTTTCTGGGCCTTTGGTCTGCACTTCTTCTCCTTCTTCAATCCCTATTATTCTTAGATTTGTTTTTTATTGTGTCCCAGATTTCTTGAATGTTTTGTGAAGAGAATTTGTTGGATTTGCTGTTTTCTTTGATCAGAGAGCTTATTTTCTCTATGGTATCTTCAGAATCTGAGATTCGTTCTTCTATCTCTTGTATTCTATTGGTTATGCTTGATTCTGTAGTCTCCGTTCGTTTACCTAGGTTTTCCATATCCAGCTGGTTCTCGGTTTGTGTTTTCTTCATTGCCTCCATTTCAATTTTCAATTCTTGAACTGTTTCCTTTATCTGTTTTATTGTTTTTCCTTTATTTCCCAGGGTATGATTCACGGATTTACTCATTTCTTCAAACTTTTTGTTATACTTCTCATCCATTTCTTTACTCATTTCTTCAAAGTTTTTGTTATACTTCTCATTCAATTCTTTAAGGGAGTTATTCATATCCTATTTAAGGGACTCTAATATTTTCATAATCGCACTTTTTTCACTTCTTCTGGATTAAGGTTTTCAAGTCCTTCTATTGTAGTGTCTTTTGGATCTGGTGTTTTCGTGTTGTTTTTGAGTTTGTTGGAGTAGGACTTGTCTTGGCGTCTGCCCATCTCTTCCTTCAAATGCTCTCTATTAGATCTTCTGGTACTGGTCAGGTTCCCTTGTTGGCAGGGACTTCACTGACAGAAGTCCTACCTTTCCTCAGGCAGGCTATTGAAACATAGGCACTCCCTCCTTCCTGATTGCACCTACAGCCCAAGACCAGTGCGCAAGGCAGCTGAGCTGGAAAAATTTTATGGCCCCAGGGGAAGTGAGAAATATAGGATGGTATACCTGGATGGAAGCTGGGATGGCAGGCGGGAGAGCTTAGCAGGGTGGTGCCACCACTGCAGGGTGCCCTGAGAGTCTAGGGGGTCGGGGAAAGCCTGAACTCTTCCTCGCCCGGCTCCTGAAGCAGGCCAGAAGCAAACTCACCCCTCCGTTGGCTGTCTGCTAGTAGTCAGTGCCCTTTGCTGGTCAGGAATGTCGCTGAGTTGACACAGGCCCCACCTGTCCTCAGACAGGCTTTTAAAACACAGGAACTGCCTCCTGCCGGGATGCGCCTACAGCCCAGACACAGCGCACAAGGCAGCTGAGCTGGGGAAATTTCATGGCCCCGGGGGAAGGGAGAAATATAGGAAGGTGTGCCTGGATGGAAGCAGGGAAGGCAGGCAGGAGAGCTCCACTGCAGGGTGCCCTGAGAGTCTATGGGGTCAGGGAAAGCCTGAATTCTTCCTCGCCTGGCTCTCGCCACGGGTCAGAAGCAAACTCACCCCTCCGATGGCAGTCTGCTAGAAGTCGGTGCCCCTTGCTGGTCAGGAATGTCACTGAGCTGACACAGGGCAGCACTGTATTTTTGAACTGCATCCCCAACTCATTTTAATTAGAACAAAATGTTTTGAGATAAAGTCTGTCTAAGCATACCAATCTAGCTTTGAACTTTCTACCTTCCTGTCTTTATCTCTAAAGTAACTGAAGTTATATGTCCACATCACCATATAAAATTACTGATAAATATTTTAATTCATGTATCTTAATGAAGTTGGTCTGTTAGTTATTTTTATGTTTTTATATTTACTGATAATATATTTGTGTATCATTAAATATTTATATTCTATTCAGGGTGACTATGCTGAGAACTGAATCTCCTGTTTAAGCTATATCCCAGTCTCTACAACTATACATTATTCTCTCCATCTTTACATGTCATTATTAGTTCCCTATGCCATTTAAAGAACTACATATTGCTCAACATTTGATTAGAGCAAAAATAATAACTTTTTGTTCCAACAGGCTGACTACCTTATTCAAAGTAGAATCTGGATATCACATCATGTTTTACAAAGTTATAGCAAAGAGCTGTGTTTGTGTATTGAAGTTGAACTTTTCCCAAATAACCACACAGAAACTTCTTATTAATTATACATGCTCAGTCAATCACTTTGACTTGCCTTTTAGTTGGTTCAGAAAGCCTTAATTAACCCACTTCTATTAACCTATGTGCTGTCTCATAGCTTGCTACCTCACTTTGTAAGCATCCTGCTCCCTCTTTGTCAGGCCAGAATATTACATATTCCACTTCTCTTTTTCCCAGAATTCTTTCTGCCCCAAAATTCTACTTAAAAAATAGCCCTTCCATTTTTTATCAAAAATGAGAGCAAAAATTTGTGCCATAAGAACATGCACGTATCTATGTTCATAGCAGCATTGTTTGTCATAACCAGAACCAGGAAACAACCTAAATGCTCCTAGAATAAAGAATGGATAAGAAAAATATGGTACATTTACACAATGGAGTATTACACAGCAGAAAAAATAATGACAACTTGAGTTTAGCAGGCATATGCATGGAGGTAGAAAACATCATACTGAGTGAGGTAATCCAGATACAGAAAGACAGTTATCACATATACTCTCATAAGTGGTTTCTCAACATGAAGCAAAGCAAACCATTTCACAAATCACAATCCCAGAGAAACTCGACAGCAATGAGGACCCTAAGAGAGACATACATAGATCTAATCTACATGGGAAGTAGAAAAAGACAAGAACTCTTGTGTAAATTGGGAGCATGGGGACCTTGGGAAAGGGTTGAAGGGGAGTGGAAAGGCAGGGAGAGGAGCAGAGAAAATATTAGAAGTCAATAAAAACAAAAAATAAAAATTTCTAGTCTCATAGAAACAGGAGTCAAGCACAGATTCTTGTTAACACCATTTTTCTCAGATAGGCTCTATTTGATGTGGGAAATAAACCTGTGAACGAGTTACAGTGTTTAAAAAATATACATAGACTTGGGAGAGAGAAGGAGAGGGAGCGTGAGTGAGCAAGTAAGAGAGACAGAAACAGAGAAACAGAGATGAACAATATAGAAAAGATAAAATGAAGTTCTTAAAGAGACAGAGTACAGACTGCCATAGATTAAAGGAGTAAGAAAAATCAGTTAAAGATGGAAAATACATGGAGAGTCTGGATTGTGTTTATTATTGTGTTTTCTTTGATTTATTTATTTATTTATTTAATTTATTTATTAAAAATTTCCACCTCCAACCCACCTCCATTTTTCCTCCCCCTCCCCACCTCCCCCTTTCTCTCTAGTCTTAAGAGCAGTCAGGATTCCCTGCCCCATGGGAAGTTCAAGGACCTCCCCACTCCAACCAGGTATGTAAAGGTGAGCATCCAAACAAAACAGTCTCCCACAAAGTCAGACCATGCAGTAGAATCAAAACGCAGTGCCATTGTTCTTGGCTTCTCAGTCAGCCCTCATTTACTGCCACGTTCAGAGTGTCCAATTTTATCACATGCTCCATCACTCCCAGTCCAGCTGGCCTTGGTGAGCTCCCATTAGATCAGTCCCACCGTCTCAGTGAGTGAACGCACCCCTCGTGGTCCTGACTTCCTTGCTCATGTTCTCCCTCCTTCTGCTCCTCATTTGGACCTAGGGAGGTAAGTCCAGTGCTCCAATGTGGGTCTCTGTCTCTATCTCCATCCATTGCCAGATGAAGGATCTATGGTGATATGCAAGATATTCATCGGTGTGGCTTTGGGACAAGGCCAATTCAGGGACTGTCTCCTTTGCTGCCCAAGGAACAATCTGGGGACCTCTCCTTGCACCTGGGAACCACTCTCTTGCAAACCCCAAAATGGTTCCTTAATTAAGATATTTACGTCCCTGCTCATGTATCTACCCTTCCTCCATCGCACCCATTCTATTCCCCCAGGCTCTCCTGAGTCCTCCCCTTCTCCCTTCTCTCTATCCATCTCCCCTGACATCTACCCATCCACCCCCGTGCACCCAAGTATTGCCTGAAAATCTTGTCTATTTCCAATATTCAAGAGGATAACTACATGATTTTTTTCAGGTTCACCTTCTTTTTTTTTGAAAGTAATTTTATTAAATTATAAAAGTTTCCATTTACGCCCCTCCTCCCAACACCCTCCCACTCCCCCCTCCCTCTCCCCCTCCCTCTTTGTCCCCAAGGGCAGTCAGGATTTCCTGCCCTGTGGGAAGTTCAAGTTCCTCCCCCCTCCCTCCAGGTCCAGGAAGGCGAGCATCCAAACAGAATGGATCCCAAAAATCCAGCACATGCAGAGGAAACCAGTCCCAGTGTCATTGTCAATGGCTTCTCAGAAAGACTCCAGGCCAGCCACATTCAGAGAATCCGGCCACATTCAGAGAATCTGGCTGGATCACGTTCTCATTCAGTCGTAGTCCAACTGGCCTTGGTAAACTCTCATTAGATTAGGGCCCTATTTTACTACAAAAGCATTTGTTCACCTATATTTATTGCAGCACTATTTGTAATAGCTGGAACCTGGAAACAACCTAGGTGCCCCTCAATAGAAGAATGGTTAAAGAAGGTGTGGAACATATACACATTAGAGTTTTACTCAGCTGTAAAAAACAATGAAATCTTGAATTTTGTATGCAAATGGATGGAAATAGAAAACGCTTTACTGAGTGAGGTAACCCAGACACAAAAGGAGGTATATGGTATGTACTCACTCATAAGTGGATTCTAGCATAATTAAAGTGTTTGAGCCTATAATTCCTGATCCTAGAGAAGTTAAATAAGAATGTGAACCTGAAGAAAATCATATAGTTATCCTCCTGGATATTGGAAGTAGACAAGATTGCCAGGCAACCTTGGGTGCACGGGGCGGGTGAGGGTGTGGAAAGATGGGGAGATGGTTAGAGAAAAGGGAGTATGGGAGGATTTGGTATAGCTTGGGGGAATGGGATGAGGGAGGGAGAAAGTATGGATACGGAAGCAGGGAATTATAAATCTCAACTAAGGTTGTCATTTTAGGGTTTGCAAAAGACTTGATTCTAGGGGGGTTTTCAGGTCCAAGGAGAGGTCCCCAAATTGTTCCCTGGACAGCAGAGGAGAGGGTGCCTGAACTGGCCTTGGCCCATAACCATACTGGTGAATATTTTGCATATCAGCATAGAACCTTCATCTGACGATGGATGGAAATAGAGACAGAGACCCACATTGAAACACTGGACTTAACTCCCTAGGTCCAAATGAGAAGCAGAAGGAGGGAGAACGTAAGCAAGTAAGTCAGGATCAGAGGGAGACTTCATCCGACAATGGATGGTGATAGGGACAGAGATCCACATTGGAGCACTGGACTGAGTCCCCAAAGTCCAAATGAGCAGCAGAAGGAGGGAGAACATGAACAAGGATATCAGGACCACGAGAGGTGTGTTCACCCACTGATACAAGGGGACTGATCTAATGAGAGCTCACCAAGGCCAGCTGGACTGGGACTGAACGAGCATGTGATCAATCCAGATTCTTTGAATGTCGCTGACATGGGGGCTGTCTGAGAAGTCATTGATCATGGCACTGGGACTTTTTTTGTCTGCATTTACTGGCTTTTTGCGATCCTAGTCTGTCTGGTTGCTCACCTTCATATACCTGGAGGGAGGGGGGAGGAACTTGAACTTCCCACAGGATAGAAAACCCTGTCTGTTCTTAAGACTGGAGAGGGAGGAGGAGAGGGATTGGGGGGAGTGGGAGGGTATTGGTAGTATGAGTGGAAATGGAAATTTTTATAAATTAATAAAAAAGATATTATTTTCATTTCAAGAATGTTAGAATTTGCTTGCAATTCACTTCCTATTTACTTAGGTAATATTATATCCTTCTGGAGTCTTTGATTGTATTGAATAATAGATAATTATTAATTCAATTTTCCTTAGTTATGATAAAAGATAAAATAGATATAAATAATGTGTCTGTAATTCTTTTTCAAAATGGTTTTTTCATATGTAATTTTACTATGCTAAATTTAAAACCTTTCTTTTTATTTAAACAGAAAAGGGAGGTGATGTTGGATTTTTCTTTGTATGCTTTTTATTGCCATTAATGAATAAAGAAACTTCTTTGGACTTATAGCACGGCAGAACTTAGATAGGCTGGGAAAACTGAACTGAATGTTAGGAGAAAGAAAGGCAGAATCAGAAACGAAGCCGTGAAGCTGCTGCCAGAGTCAGATAGGATGAAACATTGCTGTCTAAACACTGCCACATGGTGATACATAGATTAATGGAGATGGGTTAAAATAATATGTAAAGGTTAGCCTTAAGAAGCTAGAGCCAATTGGTCAAGGAGTGATTTAAATAATAGTTTCTGTGTGATTATTTTGGGGCTTAGCAGCCAGGAATCAACAAGTGGCCTCCTCCTATACTACTGTTATTTCTTTGGGAGTAGTAGAGGATGCCCATACTCTTTTTGGAAGAATGGATATTGGAGCAGGAAAGTAAATATCTTAATTAAGGGAGCCATTTTAGGGTTGGTAAGAGACTTGTTTCTAGAGGGGTTCCTAGGTCTAAGGAGAGATCCCCAAATTGTTCCTTGGGCAGCAGAGGAGACGGTGCCTGAACTGGCCTTGTCCTATAGCCATATGATGATATGCATATCACCATAGAACCTTCATCTGGCAATGGATGGAGATAGAGACAGAGACCCACATTGGAGCACTGGACTTACCTCCCTAGGTCCAAATGAGGAGCAGAAGGAGGGAGAACATGAGCAAGGAAGTCAGGACCACGAGGGGTGCATTCACCCACTGAAACGGTGGGACTGATCTAATGGGAGCTCACCAAGGCCAGCTGGACTGGGAGTGATGGAGCATGTGATCAAAATGGACATATTGAATGTGGTTGGCAATGCAGGTTGACTGAGAGGCCAAGGACAATGGCACTGGGTTTTTATTCTGCTGCATGGACTGACTTTGTGGGAGCCTGGTTTGATTGGATGTTCATCTTTATAGACCTGGATGGAGGGGGGAGGTCCTTGGACTTCCCATGGGGCATGGAACCCTGACTGCTCTTAAGACTAGAGAGAAAGGGGGAGGTGGGGATGGGGAGGGAAAGGGAGGCAAGGATTAGGAGGAAATTTTTAATAAATAAATAAATAAATAAATAAAAATGGAAGAAAATATGAACAAAAAGTTAGAAGAAACTAATAAATCCCTCAAAGATACCCAAGAAAGCAAAGAAAAAGCAAACCAAACAGTTCAGGTCTTGAAGACTAAAATGAAGGTAATAAGGAAAATACAAACCAAGGGAAGGCTGGATATGGAAAACTTGTGTAAATGAACATGAATTACAGAGACAAGTATAATGAACAGAATACAAGACGTAGAAGAAAGAATCTCATAATTTCAATATACTATAGAGGAAATAGACCCATTGTTCAAAGAAAGCAATACATCCTGCAAATTCTTAACACAAAACATTCAAGAAATCTGGAACACAATGAAAAGACCAAACCTAAGCATAATAGGGGTAGAAGAATAAGAACTCCAGCTCAGAGGCACAGAAAATATATTCAACAAAATTACAGAAGAAAATTTTCCCATCCTAAAGAAGGATATCCCTATGAAAGTAGAAGAAAGCTTACAGAACACCAAATACACCGGAGCAAAAAAATCCCTTACCATATAATAATCAAAACACAAAACATACAGAAAAAAGAAAAAATAGTAAGAGCTGCCCAAAAAGGACAAGTACCATAAAAAGTTAAATCTCTCAGAACTACACCTGACTTCTCAATTAAAGCCATGAAAGTCAGAAGGTCTTGGATAGATGTACTGCAGACAGTAAAAGACCATGTATCCAATCCCAGACTCCTATACCCAGCAAAGTTTTCTTTCACCATCAATGGAGAAAATAAGATATTCCATGACAAGAACAGAATACATATATATATATATATATATATATATATATGTATATGTATATATATATATATATCTCCACACACCCGGCCTTACAGAAAGTACTATAAGGAAAACCTCAACCCAAGGGATATAACAATACCCACAATAACACAGACTTCTGGTGACCCTCCACCAACACAACCCAAAGAAGGGAAGCACACAAACACTACCACAAAAATAACCAGATGTAACAACCACTGGTCATTAATATCACTTAATATCAATGGACTCAAATAGCCAATAAAGACATAATTTGAAAGAATGGATACAAAACCAGAATGTAGCATTCTGTTTTTTACAAGAAATACACCTCAACCTCAAAGACAGATACTACCTCAGAGAAAACTGTTGGGGAAAGGCTTTCCAATAAAATGCATCTAAGAAACAAGTGGGTGTGGCTATCTTAATATTAAACAATAGTGTGGGAGGTTCTTCTGTCAATGTGCTGCTTTCATTGGTTAATGAATAAAGAAACTCTCTTGGCCTTCATATAAGACACAACTAAGGTAGGCAGAGAGGAAAGAACTGAATTCTGGGAGGAAGAAAGCAGAGTCAGGAGGAGACATGAATCCTCCACCAGAGATGGACAACAGTTAGGATCTCTGGTAAGCCACTGCCATGTGACAATACATAGATAATAGAAATGGGCTAAATCAAGATGTAAGATTTAGACAATTAAAAGTTAGAGCTAATGGGTCAGGTAGTTTTTAAATTAATACAGTTTCTGTGTGGTTATTTTGGGTGTAAGCTAGCTGGGTGGCAGGGAAAAATATAAGGGGACGTGCTCCTAGTAACAGCCATTAAAGACTAGGCTCACAACCAAAAATATAAGAGTTCAGTTCCCAGCACCAACAGCTGTCTCTCCAGCCACCAACAATTGGTGCTCCAACGTGGTCAATTCACTCCACATAAAACCTGAGTGGGCTTAAAAAGGAATTCTAGACAAGATAGATAGATAGATAGATAGATAGATAGATAGATAGATAGATAGATGGATGGATGGATGGATGGATGGATGGATAGATAGATAGATAGATAGATAGATAGATAGATAGATAGATAGATAGATAGATAGAGTTTAACACAGCTTTTTGCTGTTTGCTGGCAGCATGCTGCAGAGAAATTTTCCGGACTTAGCAGCTGCAGCAGGAAAATAGTGGCAGTTTTGAAATGCCAGCTTTCTGGTCTGTGCTGCCAGTGTGACCTGTCACTCTTTTGGGAGACAGAGTATTTGAATGGGATTTGTGAGCAGATTTCTCTGGCTTGCTTGATAGCAACTTGGATCAGCTGTGTGCTTGGAAGGTGGGAGATGTGCATGGCAAAGAGCCTCAAGCAGCTCCACCATGCTGGACATGTTCTTTTTCATTGAAAGGGGAGTATTATATAGATATGAATAATTTGCATTTGTATGGATCTTGGTTTATTGATACAAATTTAAGGTCAATTTTGTTATATGTGTATGTTTTTTTGATCTTGATTAATGTATTGTGATTGTGTAGATGATTTAAAATGTAATATATAATTAAGAAATATAGGTTACTAGATAATCACCCATAATAGTCAAGTTTATAGTCATGTTAGTTAGATGTTCTAGATGTACAGAGAAGTATTTCAGATGGATAGAGATTCTTCAGATCTTTCAGAGACCTTTAGAATATGCCACTTAAAATGTTTAAGAATTTAGGACTTTTCATGAAAATGAGACATGTCTGCTCCTGGCAGTACCAAGCTACTTGAAGGGGAAGATAGGCAATAAAGAGGCTCCTTAGCCATTTGGGAAAGAAACTGCTCTTGCCTGGACTTCTTCACTGGATATACATTACCCACAGAGAAATGACTGCTGAACTTGCCTAAAGATGAGATGGTCATTTGGGGTTCCTGCTTCATGAAAGAGTCTGCTAGACATTCTGCAGGATACAGAAAATAGTGACTGAACTGTCTGAAATTTCCTGCCTCATGGAGAAGCCTGCTGGATACTACGAGTCTGTGGGCTGAGGATGAATGCCCCATGGTACAGAAAAACTTTGGGTGGCTGTCCAGGCAGTGGGATGTCTCTGTCAATTCTAGAATTTTGAAAGTTGATTACATTGCACTTTCTGTTTCCTTAGGTAATATTATATCCTTTTGGAATCTTAGATGCAGTTGAAGAATTTATAGTTATAAGTATAGTTTTCCTAAGTTATGATAAAATATAAGGTAGATATAAATATTGTAACTGTAATTCTTGTTTGGTAACTGTTTTGTTATATGTATTTTACTATGTTAAAGCCTTCCTTTTTGTTTACACCGAAAAGGGGAAATGGTGTGGGAGGTTGAACATGGAGAGATCTGGCGCTTAATAAAAGGAATCCCACACTAGCTCAGAACTAAGAAATATACAGGTATTTATTAATAGAAAAAACTTACAAATCAGGATTCTCTGCATGAAGGATAGATAATGATGAGGTCCAAACAAACCAAACCAGAAAAATCAGGGTCCAAGGGAAAGGCAGAGAGGAAAAGTGTTGGACTTGCTTCTGTATCCAGGTAAATAGTCTATGAAGCCACACGCTGGTAGATGGGTAGTTGTTAGCTATACACCTTTCCAGAGCACCTCCCCCTTTTGTTTAAATAAGACAGTTCTAAACCTACTATAAAATTATATACAATAAGAACAAATGCCTATTCTAATTAGCTTAAGTCTTGTATAATTAATAACTTGGACAAGTTATGAGAGGAAAGTAATTACATTTATCTAGTTGTTAACCCCATGGAAGATCTGAGAAGGGAAATGTTACCTGAGTAATTAAAAAGTGCAATCAGACAACTCCCAAAACAAGCAACAAATCACAGAGACAACTAGCTGCCTGTGTAATCATCCAAAGCCACGTTTGCAACATTAAAGCAATAAACTTTGGCTAAGGCCTAGAATAACTGAGAGATTATTTTTAAAGGCAAGAAACTTTTCAAAACCATCTTATCCTGTTTTGGCAAGATTTGACAGTTCTGCTTATCCATTTCCGGATACTTTGCATTTTATCAGTGGTTGAGGTATTGGCAGTTCCTTGCCCAAAGGCCTATTTTGCCAAGAACAAGACAAGCTCCAAGTGGAGTGTCTTCGGTGCTCA
Organism: Myodes glareolus; assembly: GCF_982192425.1. Classification (NCBI taxonomy): domain Eukaryota; kingdom Metazoa; phylum Chordata; class Mammalia; order Rodentia; family Cricetidae; genus Myodes; species Myodes glareolus. Next base: position 124,344,534 of record NC_142053.1, read on the forward strand.
ACAATCTCTCAGGAATAGATTGATATTGCCAGAAGTGATTGTGTCTTGTTACCACAGAATTCTAAATTAAATTAAATGCTATTTTATACAGCTCTTTGAAGAGGTTGACAGTTATCTATTTATACAGAATATAATCTCTATGTATCTAGAGAACCTAATTAGTCTAACTATAAATATAACAAACATAGATGACTATTGATCTATAATTCTTAATACCTATCTCATTTAAAGACGAAAATAAAACACAACTGTGCAATAAATGAGGACATTGACCTCCAAATGTAAACAATGTGTAACTATCTTGATCAGAGGTAGAAATGTACACTGCAGAATGGTGTGTATATATATGTATGTGTATGTGTGTATGTATATGTATATATATATTAGTACATAATCAATATAAAAGTATTTTAATCAGAGGTAGAAATGTACACTACAATATGGTAATATATATATCAATATATTAAAATGTTTTAAACAGAGGTACAATATTCAATATAATTTGACTTTGTACCCATATACAAGAATCTATACCAATGTAATTGTCTATAAATAATAACTTACAAACACCAATCTATTATCCCATCATCCAATTCTCCTTCTTTGTTTTAATTTTCAAAAAGATCCCTGAGCTTAAAAAATTCCTCCCCCAACCCTCAAATGTATGCTAGTTATGATGAACCCCTAAATGATGTCCCTAAGCCTGAGGACAAACTTTGCTGGAAGAGAAGACATCATACTCTAGAATTACTTCCAACTCTCATGGGGGTAACGTTCTTTCTAGGGGATCCTGTGAAATTAAAATAGTGGTTAAATTTCAAAATTATTGTGTGATAAGATTTCAAATAGTCTCTGAGTATTTTGTTGAGGTCTGGCCAGAATATTGTAAAAGAGGTGCCCCATTTCAGCTAATGAAGTTGGAATGGTCTTCTGCAGCTGGTACCCAAAACAGGTTTTGTAGTAGCGTTATAAGTTTCATGACATCATATCAACCAGGTGGAGTTGCTGTTATGAGGCCCCATTTTCTTCCTGGAAACTTCAAAGATTACTGCTCGAAAATTCATTGTTCATTGTGGAAAACTTAAACATTAATTATATAGACATATAGAGACATATATAGTCAATGAACATATCATAGATATGAAGAAAAGCAAAACTATTTTCTAAGTTCTTTTTTCTTTCTGTCCCATATCATGGCTCCTGACATGAGACAGAAACTCTGGGTTTTTCTCTTAACAACAGGCTTGGAATTAGAAAGGGACTGATCCATAGTACAACTATAAAACCAACTCTATATAATTATGAATATAAATACACACATGTATATTTTTGAACTTATTTTACTTTCAGAACATATTTGATTTTCTTATTGACCTTTATTGGGTAGTAATGTTTTCCATATGCCATTGTTCAAATATCCAGGGTCCCTTGAATTTTTTTGAAGATGAGTGTTTTCCTGCAGAGATAGAACAGATCCCTGCCCCCATCCTATAGGTTTTTTTTTACCACCTGTATGATTATTTTCATTGTGGATGAGCTGTCATGTCTCCTTTCCCAGAGGTTTTCATCTTCAAATCGAACCTTTATTAAGTTTGATGGTATCCACAATTTTTCTTCTCCTGTGGAAATAAAAGCAAAACTCCTTCCCAAATGCAACACACCTCTTGACTTTCATTGCGAGGTAAGCAAATCCTTGAAACAAACCAGCTGATTTAGTTAAGCAGACTTTTCCATTATTCAGTGTTTTTCTGCTGCTGTTGCCCCTTTCTCAATAGCTTTAAGAAAATTCAAGGTTAATAAGGTACTATATAATCTATTTCTGGGACATTTTTCTACCCGTTTATGTTTCTTTAACATATCCTTTATAGTTTGATTTGAGCTTTCTATAACTGCTGGACTTGTAGGATTGTGTGGTATACCTGTAACATGCTTAATATTATAATAAGCAAAACACCATTTCATTTCCCTAGAATCATAAGCTGAACAATTATCTGTCTTTATTTGTGCAGGTATACCCATAATGGTCATAACTGATAATAAATATGTGATTACTGAATGAGCTTTTTCTGAGCTTAAAGCAGTTGCCCACTGAAAGACTGAATAAGTGTCAATGGTGTGAGTAAATATTTTAATTTTCCAAATAATGCAAAATGAAACACAACCATCTGCCAGATTTCATTCCTTTGAGTACCCTTCAGGTTAGTCCCTGCAGGTAGTGGTGTTTGGATATAGAAAGAACAAGTAGAGCATCTCTTTTTAATCTCCTTAGCTTGTTGTCATGTAATAGAAAACTTTTTCTTTAAATCTTTGCTATTGGTGTGATGTTTTTTATAAAATGCTGAGGCCTGCAACATGCTTCCTATTAATAATTGATCAATTTCTGCATTGCCTTGTGCGAGAGAACCTGGCAGACACATATGGGATAGAATGTGTGTTACATACATGGGATAAATCTTATTCCTGATTATATCTTGTAGCTGGATAAACAATGAAGTCAGTTCTGTATCATCTGATATAAATTCAGTGCTTTCAATATGCAAGATAACTCTTTCTGCATATTGTGAATCAGTAAGTACAGTAAGAGGTATTTTAAAATCCTTTAGCACCATAAGAATGGCATATAATTCTGTTTTCTGAACAGAATTATAAGGACTTTGTTCCACCTTACTCAATTCATCTGATTTGTAGCCTGCCTTCCCTGATTTATTAGCATCAATATAAAATGTACTGGCTCCAGTTATTGGAGCACCATGTACAATTTGAGGAAGAAATAAGAGGTTTTCTTTCTAAGCTTAAGTCTATCGCTTTTGGGATAATTGCTATTAATTTCTCACAAAAAATTGACACAAACCCTTTGTCATGGTTCATTGTCTTCCCATAACTTTTTTTATTTCATCAGTATTGAAAGGCACTATAATTTCTGCTGGGTTGACCTGCTAGTTGACAAAGTCTCAGATTACCTTTTATAATTAATTCAGAGACTTTTTCCACATAAGTTTTTAATTATACTTGGTGTATGGGATAAAAAAATCCATTCTAACATGGTATCTTCCTTCTCCATTAAAATTCCCTTAGGAGAAATTCTGAAAGGTGCTATGACTAGAATACAACTAAGATTTGAATTCACCACATCCACATGTGCCTCCTGTAATTTTTTTCCTCACCTATTGTCAGTTCATTTTCTACTTCAGCTGTTAATTCTCTGGGACTATTCAAATCTTTATCACCATCTAAGGTTTTGTTTAAGTGAATTATTAGATTGGGTGTTATACCAACTGCTGGTCATAGACTGGAAATGTCTCCTGACAATTTTTGAAAGTCATTAAGAGTCCATAATCGGTCTCTCCTAATTTGTGCCATTTGTGTTCTAATTTTCTGTAACCTAGGTAATTAACAGAACCTCATCTTTGAATCTTTTCAGGAGCAATTTGTAATACCCAGTTAGGCAAGACTTTCTGTACTTTTTCAAACATCTTTTCTAAAGTATCTATATTTGAATCAGATAACAAAATGTCATTCTTGTAATGGTAAATTATAGATTAGAAAGTTGCTTAAGTATTATTTTCAATGAATGACTTGCAAAGTATTGATATAGGGTGGGGCTATTGAGCATTCTATGTAGGAGGATAGTCCACTGATAGCTCCTAGTAGACTGAGAATTATTATAAGTAGGCACTGTGGAGGTAAATTTTTCTGTATCTTTTTCTTGTAAAGGTATAGTGAAGAAGCAGTCCTTCAAATCAACAAGTATAAGAGGCCATCCTTTGGGCAACAGAGAAGGCAGAGGAATTCCAGACTGTAGAAAGCCCATAGGCTGAAATCACCTTTTGACAACTCTTAGATCTGTCACCATTCTTCATTTTCCAGATTTCTTTTTTACAACAAACACAGGAAAATTCCAAGAGATAGTTGATTCCTCAATATGTCAAGCATATAATTGCTTCTGTACCAATCGTTCTAAAGCCTGCAATTTATCTTCAGCTAGAGACCATTGCTTAACCCATATGGGCTTCTCAGTCATTTTAAAGGTAGATGTGTTGGTACCTCTAAAAGATTGTTAGTTGCTTTATGTTCTTGGACAGCCTGAATGCCTGGTGACCATTGTACATAGTATCTTATTACATCCTTACCAGAATTATGAGTTTCTGGGACTACAGGAATGTTAATCTGAGTATTCCACTGCTGTAGCAGGTCAGAGGGCCATAAATTTATTGCAATATCAGCTACATATGCCCTTAGTTTTCTTCTTTGACCTTCTGGCTCAATACATTCAATCCATCTCGTGTTTTGTTTAAATGCAGATATGGTTTCAGTTCCTAGTAATTGAACATCTGCCTCTTGAAGAGGCAAATTTGGATGCCAAGATTCTTGAGTGATGATACTCACATTTGCTCCTGTCAATCAAGCCAACAATCACAATTCCATTTATATTTATTCTCAGCTTTAGTCTCTGATCATTTATAGAAGTTTGTCAAAATGCATGCTTCTTATTTTCTATTTGAATTTCTGACTGATTCTCCAAATTTGAGCCATAATTTAGAACATTATGGTCTTACACAGAAAGTTCTACAGTTTTCAATTTTCCAGTTGTGGCATGTCTTCCATGGTTACTGCGAACGACTGGGTCACTTCTGACTTGGGGCCCTGCAAGAGGCCCCTCAAGGAGTTTTCTGGTTGTATTGGGTTGTGTTGACTCTCTGTTATTTATCTCCATTCATTGGTCCAATGTTGTCCTTTACCTCACCTCCTACATATACCTGAAGATTGAGGTTTCTTATTCTAGCCATTCCCAGATGAGGTATTATTCCTTGAAATTCCTTGTCTGCAATCCCTTTTCAGATGTCCTAATTTACCACAATTAAAGCATTTGGCAGTTTGATGTCCCCTCATTGCTTTGGAGATCACTTCTCCTAACCAAGATTGATCACCGTAGGTAAACGCCTGAAAATTCATGGTATTCTGAATCCATTTACCCATAGGTGCTGATCTAGACCTTAAAGGCTTAATTATCATTTTGCATTCTAAGTTTGCATTTTCAAAAGCCAGCGATTCAAGAATTATTTGTCTAGGTTCTGGGTCTGTTACTCCTATGTGCAGAACCTTAATTAATCTTTGCAAAAAGTCAGTATAGGGTTCCCCCTGTCCCTGCCTAACTGGGGTATGTGATTCCACCTTTATCCCTAGTTCTGATATTCTATTCCATGCATTCAAGGCTGCTTTGTAGCATATGGACAATACTTCTTTGTCATAAAGAGCTTGGACCTGTGGATCAGCATATACTCCTATGCCAAGAATTTGATTCTGGGAAACCTCCACACCTTTTGCTCTTCTTTGCTGTTCCATATGTTTTGATTCTTCTCTGAAATAAATTTTAAACATCAAGGAAGTTCCATTATCTAACACCGCTGATGCTAACTGAGAGAAGTCATGGTGTTTGCCCTGATATTAGAAGCCCAAGTCCATTTCCATAACAAATGCAGAGTGCAAGTCATATGTAACAATACCATGCTTAGTTTATTTTAGATCGTTTCTCCTATTGGCGTTCAACTACCTTCTTTGACTCCCTTTGAGCATTTAGAAGTTGATGCTAACAACTTGGGTAAACCAGTTCTGACAGTCAATGGTGACATTGCATCCTGTCTTTGTGCCTTTTTACCCTGCTCATCAGCTCCAATAATTTCCTCAATCATTTCAAATCTTTTATCATTGTATCTCATAAAGCCTGAATCTCTTGACTTGAATATGTTTCAAGTGATTTCCCTAAGGTATCAATTTTCTGGTCCCCATTCTGCACCAGTGATTCCAAGGCCTTATTGTTTCCCTTCAAACATAATATCTCCTCCTTGAATTGCTATTGGATATTGTGTAATTTGCCATCCTGGAGGTACATTTTGTCTGTTACCTTATCAAAACTCTGTGATAACTTCTGAATGTCAAATTCAACAGCCTGAACCCTTTCAGGTAACTTCCTAGTACCTTAGATGTGGAGTCAATTTTGCCTATCATAGTATCCACTTGTTCAGATAACCTCTGATTTTCACTTATTTTAATCCTTTCAACTAGCTGTTCATTATCACGCAGCAGGAGGTCCTTCTATCAATGTACTGCTTTCATTGGTGAATGAATAACAAGCTCCTTTGGCCTTTTGATAGGGCACAACTTAAGTCACCTACTGAACCACCCCTGGGTCAAGCAAGAAATAAAGAGAAAACTTATACTCTTCCTCAAATTCAATGAAAATTGAGACACAACATATCCAAACCTATGGGACACTATGAAACAGTGCTAAGAGGAAAGGGCACAGCACTATGTGCCCATATAAAGCAAATGGAGAAAGCTCACATTAATGATTTAACAGCAAACCTGAAAGCTCTAAAAAAATAAGGAGCAGACTCAACCAGGATGAGTAGAAGACAGGAAATAATCAAAATGGGGGCTAAAAGCAACAAAAATGAAACACAGAAAAATATACAAAGAATCAATGAAACAAAGAGTTGGTTTTTTGAGAAAATCAACAAGATTGACAAACCCTTATCCAAACTAATCAAAAGGTGGAAAAAGAACCCAGAAATTAACAAAATCAAAAATTAAAAGGGGGACATAACAGCAGACACTGAGGAAATTCAGAGAATCGTTAGGTCTTACTACAAAAGCCTGTACTCCACATGATTGGAAAATATAAAAGAAATGAACATTTTTTTAAAAATAGATATCATATACAAAAATGTCAAGACCAGGTAAGCAATTTAAATAGCCCTATAAGTCATTAGAAAATTGAAGATATCATCAAAAAACCTCCCAACAAAAAAGCCCAGAGCTGGATGGTTTTGTTGCAGAATTCTACAAGAACTTCCAAGAAGAGCTAATACCTATACTCCTCAATGGTTTCCACATAATAGAAACAGAACAGTCATTGCCAAGCTCTTTATATGAGACAACACTTACCCTGATATCAAAACCACAAAAAGACTCAAAGAAGAAAGGCCTTTACAGACCAATCTCACTCATGAGCATTGAGGCAATAATTGATGATAGTGTATATAAGTGAACTCAAAAATTCTATCAGAGAACTTCTACACCTGATAAATACCTTCAGTGTTGTGACAGGAAAAAGATCAACTCAAAAAAATCAATAGTCCTTCTAAACATATAGGATAAAGAAGCTGAGAGGGAAATCAGAGAAATATTACCTTTCACAATAGCCACAAGTATCATAGAGTATCTTGGGGTAACACTAACCAAGGAAGTAAAAGAAATATTTGACAAGAATGTTAAGTTTTTGAAGAAAGAAATTTAAGTGGATACAAGAAATTGGAAAGATCTCCCATGTTTTTGGATACAAAGGATCAATATAGTAAAAATGACAATCCTATCAAAAGTGATCTATAGATTCAATGCAATTTCCATAAAAGTTCCAGCACAGTTCTTCACAGACCTTGAAAGATCAATAATCAACTTCATATGGAAAAGCAAAAAACCCAGGATAGCCAAAACAATCCTATACGATAGAGGAAATTCCAGAGGCATGACCATTCCTGACATCAAGCTCTATTACAGAGCTATAGTAAGGTAAACAGCTTGGTATTGGTATAAAAACAGAGATGTTGACCAATGGAATCTAATAGAAGACAAAAATATCAATCTATACACCTATGAACATCTGATTTTTGACAAAGAAGCTAAATTATACAATAGAAGGTATAAGGATTTCCCATCAAATAGACATAACATTCAAGCATGTGTAGCTGTGCTAATATTTAACAAAGTAATTTTCAGACTAAAACAAATCAGAAGAGATAGAGAAGGACACTCTATTCTCATAACAGGATCGATCTATCAAGATGAAGTTTCAGTCCTGAACATCTATGTCCCTAATAAAAGAGCACCCACATATGTCAAAGAAATACTTTTAAAGCTTAAACAACCAATCAAAACCCACACACTAATAGTAGGAGATGTCAATTCTCCACTCTCACCAATGGACAGGTCAACCAGACAGAAACTTAACAGAGAAATAAGAAACCTAACAGATGCCATATCTCAGAGGGACATAACAGACATCTATAAAATATTCTATGCAAACACAAGAGCATATATCTTTTTCACCATCTCATGTAACTTTCTCTAAAATTGATCACATACTCAGTAACAAACCAAACCTCCACAAATACAAAAAATTGGAGTAACACCCTGTCTCCTAACTGATCACCATGGAAGAAAGTTAGAATTTAGCAAAAACACTAAGCGCAGAAAGCCTACAAACTCATGGAAATTGAATAGTGCATTTATAAGTATTGTATCTGTACTTATTGCTTGATAGTTGTTTTGTTATATGGAATTTAATATGTTAAGGTTAAAACCTTCCTTTTTTATTTCAAGGGGAGGTGATATGGGATTTCCCTCGGTGTGTTGTGATGACCATGGGTTAATAAAGGAACTGCTTTGTACCTATAGCAGAGCTATAGGGGAACAGAGATAGGTGGGGGAAACTAAATTGAATGATCAGAGAAAGGTGGCAGAGCCAAGGGAGAAACAATCAAGCCATTAACAGAGACATATATGCTAAAACCTTACGAGTAGGTCATGTGATTCTTGGTAAAATATAAAATAATGGAGATGGGTCAATTCTAGATGGAAGAGATAGCTAATAATACATTTAAGTAATTGGCCAAGAAGTGATTTAAATAATATAGTTTATGTGTGATTATTTTGGGACTGAGCTGCTGGGAACAAGCAAGCAGCTTATTTATAATATTGAACCACATATGTGTCATGAAAAAATAAAAAAAATAAATTAAGAACTTCCTAGAATTCATTGAAAATGAAGTCACAACATACCCAAAACCTATGGGACACTATGAAAGCAGTACTAAGTGGAAATTTCATAGCACTAAGTGCCCATATAAACAAAATGCAGAAAGATGATACTAGTGACTTAACAGCACACCTGAGAGCTCAAGAACAAAAGGAAGCAGCCTCACCAAAGAGGAATAGAAGGAAGAAGATAATCAAATTGAGGGTTGACATCAAGAAAATTGAAACAAAGAGAATAATACAAATAATCAATGAGACAAAGAGAAAATCAACAAGACAGACAAACCTTTAAGCAAACTAATCAAAAGGCAAAGAGAGAACATCCAAATTAACAAAATCAGAAATGAAAAGAGGGACATAAAAACAGACACTTAGTAAATCCAAATAATTATTAGGCCAAACTACAAAAACCTGTACTCCACAAAACTGGAAAATGAGTTTTTTTACTGGATATATATGTTATACTACAATTAAATCAAGACCAGCCAAATTTAAATAGACCTATGCTGTAAGAAAATGTAAGTTGTTATTAAAAGCCACCAAATCCACAGAAAAAAATAAGGCCCAGATGGTTTTAGTGCAGAATTTGACCAGAATATCCAAGAAGAGCTAATACCATTACTCCTCAAAATTTCCACATAATAGAAACAGAAGGAACATTGTCAAACTCTTTTTGTGAGGCTACAGTTTCTCTTATACTGAAACTGCCCAAAGACTCAACCAAGAAAGAGAATTCCAGGCCAATCTTACTCATGAACATAGATGAAAATACTCAATAAAATAATGAAAAACTGAATCCAAGGACACATAAAAAATTATTGACCATGATCAAGTCAGTTTCATCCCAATGATGCAAAGATGGTTCAACATATAAAAATCTAGCAAGGCATTCCATCATATAAATAAAACTGAAGGAAAAAAGTCATATGATGATCTCATTAGATACTGAAAAAAATAATTCAACAAATTCTAACATCCCTTCATGCTTAAGGCCTTGAGGAAAACAGTAATAAAAAGAACATATCTAACATTATAAAAGCAATATTAATTAAGCCAACAGCTAACCTCAAATTAAATGGAGAGAAATTCAAGGCAAGTTCACTAAAACCAGGAACAAAGAAAAGCTGTCTACTATCTTCATATCTCTTCTACATAGTTCCTGAAATTTCGAATAGTGCAATAGGACAACAAAAGAAAATCAAGTGAATTTAAATTGAAAAGGAAAAAAATCAAACTTTGTTTTTTTGCAAAAGATAAGACAATATAAGTAAGTGACCCCAAAAACTCTATCAGGGAACTCCTACAGGTGATAAATACCTTCAGTAATGTGGCAGGATACAAGATAAACCCAAAAAATATCAATAGCCCTTCTATATACAGATGATAAAGAGACTGAGAAAAAATAAGAAAAACATTACCCTTTACGATAGTCACAAGTAGCATAAAATATCATGGGGTAACACTAACCAAAGTAGCAAAAGAACTATTTGACCAACACTTTAAGTCTTTGAAGAGAGAAAATGAAGAATATACCAGATAATGCAAAGATCTCCTATGCTCATGGATAGGAAGGATCAACATAGTAAAAATGGCAATCCTACCAAAGGCAATCTATATATTCAGTGCAATCCCCATCAAAATCCCAACACAATTCTTCACAGACTTTTCAAGAACAATGCTCAACTTCATATGGAAAAACAACAACAAACTCAGAATTGCCACTGCAGAGGCATCACCATCCCTGACATCCAGCTCTATTTCAGAGTTTCAGTAATGAAAACATCTTCATACTGACATTAAAACAGACTGATTGATAAATGCAATCTTATGAAAGACACAGATATTAATCCACACACATAAGAACACTTAATATTTTACAAAGAAGCTAAAATTATACAAAGGAAAAAAGAAAGCACCTTCAAGAAATGGTACTGGCATAACTGGATGTTAATATGTAGAAGAACTAAAATAGATTCATATCTATCCTCATGCATTATACTCAAGTTCAAATGAATTAAAGACCTCAATATAAATCTTACACTAAACCTGAAAGAAAGAATTTGGGAAGTAGCCTTCAATAGATAGTCACAGGACAATGAGTACCACTTCCTAAATATAAACCCAGTAGCACAGACACTGAGGGCAAAAATAAATAAATGGGACCTCCTGAAACTGAAAAGCTTAAGTATAGGAAAGGACACCATCGATAAGACAAAAAGGCAGCCTGCAGAATGGGAAAAGACGTTCACCAACCCCATATCAGACAGAGGACTGATTTCCAAAATATATAATGAACTCAAGAAATTAGACATCAAAATTCCAAATAACCCAAATAAACAATGGTGTACAGAACTAAAAAGAGAATTCTCAACAGAAGAATCTGAAATGACAAATAGTCACTTAAGGAAATGTTCAACACCCTTAGCCATCATAAAAATGCAGAAAAATGAAACTGAGATAACTTATTAAAGCAGTCTGAATGGCAAAGATAAAAATCTCTAATGATTGTTTTTGTTGGAAAGGCTGTGGAATAAGGAGAACACTCATCTATTGTTTCTGGGAATGAAAGCTTGTACAAACACTCTGGCAATTAGTATGGCAGTTTCTCAGAAAATTAAGAATCAGGCTACCTCAGAAACCTTCAATTCCACTCTTTGGCATATACTCAAGGGATGCTGACTCATACAACAAAGATATTTGCACAACTGTTTACAGAAGTATTATTTGCAATAGCCAGAATCTGGAAACAACCTAGATGCCCCTCTACTGAACAATGGATATAAAATGTACACTTACACAATGGATTACTAGTCAGTGGTACAAAATGATGACATCTTGAAATTTGTATTCAAGTGGATGGAAATAGAAAAAAAAAACACCCTGAGAGAAGTAATCCAGACACAGAATGTATACACAATATGTATGCATAAGAGGATATTAAAAATAATGAAAAATCCTCCTAGAGTCCACAATCCCAGAGAAGAATCCAGAGGCAAAGAGAACATTAAGAGAGAGATGAGTGAATTTTTCCTGCAGGAACAGGAAGTAGACATGATATCTGTTGAAAAGTTGAAGTGTGGGGGAGGGGAAAATGAGGCAGGGTTGTGGACAGCAGAGAAAGACTGGGGAAGATAACTTGAAGAATTGGAAAAGTAGAGTTGGGTATAGGACACCAAGAGTGACCAAGGAAAGAGTTACCTTGAAAGAGGTAGACATTGTGGGGTAGCCAGAAAACAGGTACTAGGGAAACTCACAGGAAACCACAAGGATGACCCCAGCTAAGAATCTAAGCAATAGTACAGAGGGTACATTAACTGCCCTTCCTGTTTAACCAGATTGATGACTATCTTAATTGTCAGAATAGAACATTTATCCAGCAAATGATGGAAGGAGATGCATAGATCCAGAGCTAAGCATTGGGCTAAACTCTGGGAGTACAATCGCAGAGAGGGAGGAATGATATTATGAGCAAAGGGGCCAAGGTCATGAAGGGGTTACCCATAGAAACAGCTGACTCAAGCCCATGGAAGGTCCCTGACTCTGGATTGACAGCTGGGGAACTAGCATAAAACTGGGCTTTTTGAGTGGTGACAGTTGTGTGGCTTGGACAGATTTGGGGGGGGCAATAGCAGTAGAACAAGTATTTGTCCCTAGTGCATGATGTGGCTCTTTGGATTCCACTCCCTATGGAGGGATACCTTGCTCAGCCAAGATATAAGAGAAAGACTTTAGGTAATCCTCAAGTGATGGCACAGACTTTGTTAACATCACATGTGAGACCTCACCTTCTCTGAGTATTGAATGAGAGTAGAGTGTTTGGGAGGTGGTAGGAGGAGGAGGAGGTGAGGGAGAGAAAACTGTGGCAAAATAATAATGTTTCTAATATATATTATATATGATATATATTAATTTTTTTTACAAAACTTGTAGACAAAATTTCCATTCTAGCAAAACTTGTAGACAACTGCAATATTAGCTGCAATCCTTTGATTCAGAAAAATTTTCAGTCTTTTTGCAAACTTGGGTGCACAGGGGGTGGGGAGTGGAAGTAAGGGGAGATGGTTAAAGAGAAGGGAGAGGGGGAGGATTGGGGATGGCTTGGCGGAATGGGATGGGGGGAGGGAGGAAAGATGGATATGGGAGCAGGGAGGTATATATCTCAAGTAAGGGAGCCATTTTAGGGTTTGCAAGAGACTTGATTCTGGAGGGGTTCCCAGGCCCGAGGAGAGGTTCCCAGATTGTTCCCTGGGCAGCAGAGGAGAGGGTGCCCGAACTGGCCTTGGCCCATAACCAAACTGATGAATATTTTGCATACCACCATCGAACCTTCATCTGGCGATGGATGGAGATAGAGACAGAGATCCACATTGGAACACTGGACTTAACTCCCTAGGTCCAAATGGGAAGCAGATGGAGGGAGAATGTGAGCAAGGAAGGCAGGATCAGAGGGAACCTTCATCTGACGATGGATGGAGATAGAGACAGAGACCCACATTGGAGCACTGGACTGAGCCCCCAAGGTCCAAATGAGGAGCAGAAGGAGGGAGAACATGAACAAGAAAGGCAGGATCGCAAGCAGGGTGTTCACACACTGATACAAGGGGACTGATCTAATGAAAGCTCACCAAGGCCAGCTGGTTTGGGGCTGAATGAGCATGTGATCATACCTGATTCTCTGAATGTGGCTGACATGGGGGCTGTCTGAGAAGCCATTAACAGTGGCACTGGGTCTTGTATTGTCTGCATGTACTGGCTTTTTGGGATCCTAGTCTGTTTGGATGCTCACCTTCCTAGACCTGAAGGGAGGGGAGAGGAACTTGAACTTCCCACAGGGCAGGAAACCCTGACTGCTCTTAGGACTGGAGAGGGAGAAGAAGTGGGAGTGGGGGGAATGGGAGGGTATTGGGAGGAGGGGAGGAAGTGGAAATTTTTTATAAATAAATGAATAAATAAATTAAAAAAACAGAAAAAAATTTTTTAAGACTTGGCGTGTTTCTCATAACAATAGAAACCCTAACTGAGGCAGGCAGGGAGACTTTTGACCAGCGAGTGGCTCTGATCCTGTAGCAGAAGATACAATGGAGGGGTAAGTGTGTTCCTGACCACCACAAAAGTCCAGTAAGGGAACACACAATCTTCCCGCCATCCTTATCTCCCTGGCTACTCCAAAGGGGCGGCTTCCCCCAGCTAAACCCTCTCTCCTCCTACACCATCCCGGCTTTCTGCCTGGAACCCCTACCCTTCCTCTCTCCCTTTTTCGGGGCTTAAATTCCTCCAACTCAGCCTGGGTGGGCGCAGCGGCCAGGATAGGGGTGAGTGCAAACCAGAGGGAGTTCATTTGTTTTAATAGCCTGCCTGCAGCAAGGTAGGACTGCAGGCAAAGTGATTCCTTGATAGCAAGGGGCACTAATCCGGTAGCAGAAGACCCAGCGGAGGGAAGAGCCATTGGAGAGCATCTGAAGGAAGAGATGGGCAGGCACCAAGGCAAGAATTCCTCCAACAATCTGAAAAACAAAAGGAAAACACCAGATCCCAGCGATCTTACGAAAGAAGGACTTGAACACCCTATTCCAGAAGAAGTGGAAAACAGTGTCATTATGAAAGTAATAGAGTCTCTTAAACAGGGTATGAATAACTCACTTAAAGAAATAGAAGAGAAATATAACAAAAAGATGGAAGAAATGAGTAAAGAAATGAAAGAGAAATATAACAAAAAGTTTGAAGAAATGAGTAAATTCATAAATGATACCCTGGGAAACCAAGAAAAACCAACCAAACAGGTAATGGAATCAGTTCAAGAATTGAAAAATGAAATGGAGGCAGTGAAGAAAACACAAACCGAGGGCTGACTGGATATGGAAAATCTAGGCAAACAAACAGAGACTTCAGGAGCAAGCATAACCAATAGAATACAAGAGATAGAAGAACAAATCTCAGATTATGAAGACACCATAGAGAAAATAAACGCTCTGACCAAAGAAAACAGTAAATCCAACAAATTCTCATCACAAAACATTCAGGAAATATGGGACATAATAAGAAAAACCAAATGTAAGAATAATAGGAGTAGAAGAAGGAGAAGAATTGCAAATCAAAGGTCCAGAAAATATATTCAACAAAATTATAGAAGAAAACTTTCCCATCCTAAAGAACGATATTTCTATGATGGTTCAAGAAGCATACAGAACACTGAATAGACTGGGTCAGAAAAAAACATCCCCTCGCCATATAATAATCAAAACACAAAGCATTCAGATTAAAGAAAGGATATTAAGAGCGGCAAAGGAAAAAGGTCAAGTAATTTATAAAGGTAAACCTATCAGACTTACATCAGACTTCTCTTTGGAAACCATGAAAGCCAGAAGGTCCTGGATAGTGGTACTGCAGAAACTAAGAGACCATGGATACAAGCCCAGACTACTATACCCAGCCAAGCTTTCATTCACTATCAACAGAGAAAACAAAATATTCCAGGATAAAAATAAATTTAAACAATACGTAGCTACTAATCCAGCCTTACAGAGAATATTAGAAGGAAAATTACACCCCAAGGAATCCAACATTCCCAACACTGCCTACAATAACTCAGACATCTAGCGAACTTTCACAAGCACAACTCAAAGAAAGAAAACACATACACTCTACTACCTAAAAAAAAAATGATCGGAGTCAACAACCACTGGTCATTAATATCACTTAATATCAATGGACTCAATTCACCTATAAAGAGGCACAGACTTAGAGATTGGATACGAAAACAGGATCCAACATTCTGCTGTTTACAAGAAAAACACCCCAACCACAAAGACAGACAGCTACTCAGAGTAAAGGGTTGGGAAAAGGTTTTCCAAGCAAATGGACCTAAGAAACAAGCGGGTGTGGCCATTCTAATATCTAACAAAATCGACTTCAAACTAAAATCAATCAGAAGAGATGGAGATGGACATTTCCTACTCATAACAGGAACAATTCATCAGGAAGAAGTCTCAATCTTGAATATCTATGCCCCTAATATAAAGGCACCCACATATGTAAAAGAAACTCTTCTAGAACTCAAGGCAGTCATCAAACCACACACACTAATAGTAGGAGACTTCAACACTCCTCTCTCACCAATGGACACTGTCAGTAAGACAAAAAGTCTGCCTTCTGACTGGGAGAAGATCTTCACCAACCCCTCATCAGACAAGGGTCTGATCTCCAAAATATACAAAGAACTCAAGAAACTAGACACTAAAACTCTAATTAACCCAATTAAAAAATGGGGTTCTGATCTGAACAGAGAATTCTCAACAGAAGAACTTCGAATGGCCAAAAGACACTTAAGGTCATGCTCAACATCCTTAGCAATCAGGGAAATGCAAATCAAAACCACTTTGAGATACCATCTTACACCTGTCAGAATAGCTAAAGTCAAAAACACCAATGATTGCCTATGCTGGAGAAGATGTGGAGTGAGGGGAACACTCATCCATTGTTGGTGGGAATGCAAACTCGTGCAGCCACTGTGGAAATCAGTGTGGCGGTTTCTCAGGAAACTGGGAGTCAACTTCCCTCAGGACCCAGCAATTCCACTCTTGGGAATATACCCAAGATATGCCCTATCATACTACAAAAGCATTTGTTCAACTATGTTCATAGCTGCACTATTTGTAATAGCAAGAACCTGGAAACAACCTAGGTGCCCCTCAATAGAAGAATGGTTAAAGAAGGTGTGGAACATATATACATTAGAGTTTTACTCAGTGGTAAAAAACAATGACATCTTGAATTTTGCATGCAAATGGATGGAAATTGAAAATGCTTTACTGAGTGAGGTAACCCAGACTCAAAAAGAGGAATATGTTATGTACTCACTCAAAAGTGGATTCTAGCCATAGTTAAAGGTCTTTGAGTCTATAATTCGTGATCCTAGAGAAGCTGGATAGGAGGGTGAACCTGAACAAAATTCAGGTAGTTTTCCTCTTGGAGATTGGAAATAGACAAGAGTGCCAGGTAACCTCGGGGTTATGGGGGGGGGGTTGGAGGGTTGTTGCAAGGGGAGAAGGTTAGAGAGAAGGGAGCAGGGGAGGAATGGGGAATGCTCAGAGGACTGGGAGGGGGGGAGGGAGGAAGGATAGATATGGGATCAGGGAAGAATATATCTCAACTAAGGGAGTCTGTTTAGGGTTTACTATAGACTTGATTTTAAATGGGATCCCAGGTCCAAGGAGAGATCCCCAATTTGTTCTCTGGACAGAGGAGAGGGTGCCTGAACTGGCCTTTGCCCATAACCAAACTGATGAATATTTTGCTTATCAACATAGATCCTTCATCTGGCGATGGATGGAGATGGAGACGGAGACCCACATTGGAACACTGGACTTAATTGCCTAGGTCCAATCGAGAAGCAGAAAGAAAGAGAACGTGAGCAAAGAAGGCAAGATCAGAGGGAACCTTCATCTGATGATGGATGGCGATACAGATGGAGACCCACATTGGAGCACTGGACTGAGTTCCCAAAGGTCCAAATGAGGAGCAGAAGGAGGGAGTACATGAAAAAGGAAATCAGGACCGCGAGGGGTGTGATCACCCCCTGATACAAGGGGACTGATCTAATGAGAGTTCACCAAGGCCAGTTGTCTGGGACTGAGTGAGCACGTGATCCAGTCAGATTCTCTGAATGAGGCCAGATTCACTGATTGTGGCTGGCCTGGAGTCTTTCTGAAAAGCCATTGACAATGACACTGGGACTTGTTTCCTCTTCATATACTGGATTTTTGGGATCCAGTCTGTTTGGATGCTCACCTTCCTGGACCTGGAGGGAGAGGGGGTAGCTTGAACTACCCACAGGGTGGGAGACACTGACTGGTTTTGGGGATGGAGAGGGAGGAGGGAAAGGAGTGGGGAGAGTGGGAGTGTGTTGGGAGGATGGGCAGAAATGGAGACTTTTGTATTTTAATAAACTTTGAGAAAAATAAACAAATAAATAAATAAAACAAAAAAAATTCAGTCGGTCAAATTTCAGATTGTCATATCTCAGCTGTAACGTTTAACTACAACTTACTGTCTAATAACCAACTTTTGAACTTGATTTTTCTGTACTGTCATTTTTAAGCACCACTCCATAAAATATATGTTAACAAATACATGTAAAGGAATCTTTAAAGACAAGAATGCAGGAATTGTTTGGAGTGTCCCATTGATACCCCACTCCTTTAAATTAAAACTCATTTGTAAGAAGCAAAATCAATTGATTCTATGCACAGAGCTTTATTGCTTGCTTCTACTCTTGGCTTCTAAGAGAATTCTCAGAAGTGATTTCCAGTTATGCTTTACATGACCAAGTGGGTCCTTTACAGACATGAATGGCTCAAGGTGACATTCCATGAGGTACACATAGACCATAATTAATTTGTGTAAGGCTAATGTCCATGTTTATAAGGTGCTAGCAAATCTTGTTGCAGGTATTCATAGGGATACTCAGAGCAGTGCTTCAGAATGACCTAATAGATGTTTGGCTCAGTAGTATAGGATATCTCAAGTTGGATGGGCTTTCATACTCAGTTTTCTGAAAAAGAAATTACAACTCTGTTTCTTTTGTGCCTAGAAATCTACAAAATCTTTCTCATGATACCTTGGGTATAATAACAAACAGATTTTCCCCCAGGAGATATAGATAGAATGTGCTGAAGTGTAACACTGACTGACATGTATGTTTTGCATATGCACAGACTGAGGGAAAAAATGGATGTCACCTTGTAACATCTTGGCTTTGAAAGCTCAGTAGTAGGCTCAAACCATGTCTTTGATCTCTTTAAAAAGCATTTCACTTGCAAATTTAAGTACCCAAATAAAACTTAGAAACAAAAAGCAACCCATATATTTAGAGTTCAGCACACTTGAAATACCCATAAACCCCCAAAGTCATGGTGGGAGAAAGAAAATGGAAAATGGAACAAGGGAGAGAAATAAAGGAAGAAAATAGATTGATTCTTAGAACTAAAACATTATTTTAAGTCTACATATTTATAAACATTGAATTGATTTTTGCACATGGTCAGAGAAAGGGAAAAAAATTCGAGATTAAAATTATAGAAGGGGATTTTTTGAACAAGACTATGATACTATAGGAAATACTCTCAACAATCAATAAATGAAACAACATGAAATTAAAATATTTCAATACAAAAAGTTAACAATCAGTAAACAGAAACCCTGCAAAATATGAGAATATATAAAGGGGTGTTGAATTTTATCAAATGCTTTTTCAGCATCTAATGAAATGATCATATGTTTTTTTTTCTTTCAGTTTATTTTTATGATAGATTACACTGATAGACTTTTGTATGTTGAACCAGCCATGCATCTCGGGGATGAAGCCTTCTTGAACATAATGGATGATGTTTTTGTTGTGTTCTTTGATTCGGTTTACCAGTATTTTATTGACATTTTTTGCATTGATGTTTATGAGTGAGATTGGTCTGTAATTCTCTTTCCTGTTTGAGTCTTTGTGTGGCTTTTGTATCAGGGTAACTATAGCTTTATAAAAAGAGTTTGACGATGACTCTTCTGTTTGAATTATGTGGAACAGATTAAGAGCTATAGGTAGTAGCTCTTCTTGGAATTTCTGGTAGATTTCTGCACTAAAGCCATCTGATCCTGTGTTTTTTTGGTTGGAAGTGTTTTTATGATAGCTTCTATTTCCTCGCAAATTATAGGTCTATTTAAATTGTTCTCCTGGTCTTGATTTAATTTTGGTATATGGTATATATCTAGAGAATGTTCATTTCTTTTACATTTTCCAATTTTATTGTGTACAGACTTTCTCCGTTTTCTTTATATGGGCATATAGTGCTGTGACCTTTCCTCTTAGCACTGTTTCATAGTGTCCCATAGGTTTGAGTATGTTGTGTCTTCATTTTTGTTGAATTCTAGGAAGACTTTAATTGCTTTCTTTATTTCTTCCTTGACACAGTGGTGGTCCAGTAGTTGACTGTTCAATTTCCATGAGTTTGTGGCCTTCCTGGGGTGGAAGTGTTGTTAAATTCTTTACTCCATGGTGATCCAATAAGATACAGGTGGTTACTTCAATTTTTTGTATCTGTGGATGTTTGCTTTGTTACTGAGTATGTGATCAATTTTCAAGAAGGTTCCATGAGATGCTGAAAAGAATGTGTATTCTTTCTGGTTTGGATTGAATGTTCTATAGATATCTGTTAAGTCCATTTGATTCATTACATCTGTAAGTTCTCTTATTTCTCAGTTAAGTTTCTATCTGGTTGACTTGTCCATTGGTGAGAGAGGAGTGTTGAAATCTCCTACTATTAGTGTGTGGGGTTTGATGTGTGATTTGAATTCTAGTAATGTTTCTTTTACATATGTGGGTGCTTTTATATCAGGGGAATATATATTCAGGATTGAGACTTCATCTTGATGAATTGTTTCTGTTATGAGTATTAAGTGTTCTCCATCTCTTTTGATTGATTTATTTGGAAATCACTTTTGTTAGATATTAGGATAGCCACACCCGCTTGTTCCTTAGGTCTGTTTGCTTGGAAAAATTTTTCCCAACTCTTTACTCTGAGGTAGTGTCTGTCTTTGAGGTTGAGGTGTGTTTCTTGTAAACAGCAGAATGTTTGATCCTGTTTTTATATCTATTCTCTTAACCTGTGCCTTTTTATAGGTGAATTGAGTCCATTGATATGCAGCAATATTAATGACCAGTGGTTGTTTATGTGTTTCCATTCTTAGGGTTGGGTCAGATGTGTGTGCTATTTTGGGTGATGTTGGCTTCCTTGGGTTGATGTTTTTCTTCTAGTACTTTCTGTAAGCCTGGGTTTGTGGGTACATAGTGTTTATATCTATTTTTGTCATGCAATATCTTGTTTCTAACAATGGTGAATACCAATGATAGTTTATGTTGGAGAAGATATAGAATAAGGGGAACACTCACCCATTGCTGGTGGGAATGTAACCTTGTGCAACCACTTTGGAAATCAGCATGGTGGTTTCTCAGAATATTGGGAGTCCACCTACCTCAGGATCCAGCAATACCACTCTTTGGAATATACTCAAGAGATGCCCAATTATGCTTTTGATTCAACTATGTTCATAGTCAGAACCTCTAAACAACCTAGACACTACTCAATGGAAGAATGAATGAAGAAAGTGTGATCCATTTACACATAGAATACTACTCAGTTGTAAAAAACAATGACATATTGAATTTTGCATGCAAATGGGTGGAAAGAGAAACACTATGCTGAGTGAGGTAATCCACACTCAAAAAGAGGAATATGGTATGTACTCACTCATAAGAGGATACTAGTTATAAGCAATGAATATTGAGCCCATAGTTCATGATCATAGAGAAGCTAAGTAATAAGGTGACCATAAGAAAAATATATATATAGATACACATAGATACTGGAAACAGAAAATATCGCCTCACAAAATTGGAAGTGTGGGGGTAGCAGGAGACGAGTTGGTGAAATTAAAAGAGAAAGGGGGGAGTGGAGGGATGAGAACTGGGATGGAATGGGATAGTCAAGACAGACATGGGATAGTAGTGGGACAGACATGAGAGCTAGGAAAGAGATAACTTGATTGATAGAGCCATTGTGGGTTTAGCTAGCAGTCTAGCTCTAGATAAATTTTCAGAAATCCACAAGGATCACTCCAGCTAAGATCCTATACAATAGAGTAGAGGAGGCCCAATCTTGACTTGCCCTGTAGTCTGATTGATGAATATCTTAACTATCACCATAGAATCTTTATCCAGGAACTGATGGAGGCAGAGGCAGAGACCGATATTGGAACACTGAACTGATCTCCTAAAGTCCAGTTGAAGATTGGGAGAAATAAGAGTATTAGCAAAGAGGCCAAACCCATGATGGGTTCACACAGTGAAATAGTCTACCTGTGCTAATGAGAGCTCACTAACTCCAGCCAGACTGGGAAGGAACAAGTATAGATCCAAACTTGTCCCTCTGAATGTGTTTGACAGTTGCCTGACTGCGGGGCCACTGGCAGTGTCACCAGGATTTATCCGTACTGCATGTATGGGCTTTTTGAGAACCTATTCTCTTTGGATGTATATATATATATATATATATATATATATATATATATATATATATATATATATATTGTAAGGAGGGCCTTGAACTTTGTCCAAAGCAATGTGCCTTACCTGCTCTGAGCATAGAATGGGGGTGGTATGGGAGGGTATGTGGACGGAATGAGAGGAGGGGAGGGAGTAGGAACTTGAATTGGTATGACTAAAGAAAAAAGTTAGTCATTTAAGAAAAAAACTAAAAAGAATGTCTAGCTCTATCAACTTTCTCCTAATGCCACAATTTAAGCAATCTTTTCATAGGAAAAAAATTCCATTGGATATACATACTACATTTTATCTATTTAACTCATAATGTAAAAGAATGGTTACACTTAACTATTTTGAACTATTGCTGTAACAAATATGAATTGCAAGTATGTCAGTAGTAAGACATAGGGTCTTTTGAATATTTGCCCAGGAGAATTATCTTTTGGTCTTATAATAATTCTATTTTCATTTTCTGAAAATCTATATGCTGATTTAAACAGTACGGCACTAGTTTACAATCCAATAGGTATAAAAACAGGAAAGGAAGATAACAAACAATACATATACATAGATAATAATATCTTGTACTTTAAATTCTTCAGTAGGAAACTCATATATAGACACTTTTAACAAAGTAGCAGGATACAAAATAAAGATTAAAAGAACACATGCTTTTCTCTATGTCAAGAAAGAACATGCTGAGTAAGAAATAAAGGAAATAAAGGCCTATTTCAAATAACATTAAAACCTAATAGTTGCTAGGGCATAGTTCAGTAGATTAAGCACTTGGCACACATATAAACAAGACTTTAGATCTCCAGTTCGAAAATAAATGTAAGTTTTTCTGCTCACCTGTACTCTAGAGAAGTAGAGACCAGAGGTCACAAGAGATAGGCTAACTAGCTAGAGAAGCCAAACCAAGTTTCTGTAAAGAAAAAAAAATGTGTAGAGTCTTCAATTACAACCAATATCAACATGAAGTCTCTACATGCACATACACACATATGGTCATATATTCATTAACATGTACACCTCCATATATGAAAACACGTTACACATTTATGCCAATAATGTTCCCATGTGTGCACACACATAATCACACAAACATGATGTGGGGTTAGAGGAGCATACATAGGCAGTGTAAATGAAGACAGGCTTCCTGAGAGGGTGTCCACTTGTTCTTAAAGACTTGCCAGTAGAAACAGCAGGAGGGAGCACAGGTGGTGTATTATAGAAATAGTGACACATGGGAGAAAGAAAACATTTGAAAGAGCTCAGATAGAGGGTTTTATTTTAGAGGAAAGTGAATGCAAAAAGTGGGGAGGGGCTAGGAGAGACTGGTTTCTGGGTGTAGGCCAATATTTCTACATTGAATAAAGGTCAGACTTACAGACCATAGTTTGTACCTGCCACACAGGAGGTGGTCACCTCCCTAACAAAGAACCAGGATATGCTAAAGTTGTTCTGCTCCTTTCTTTATAGTTTGAAGGATGCCTGTAAAGGGATGTTAATTTGGCCTATGTGAGAGAGTTGGCATGCAGAGCAGAAAGATAGAAATACATGACAGAGCAGGCATAGGTAGATGTGTGGGCATGACCACATACATTCACCTGGTTACCTAGGAAACAGAACACTAATAAATTTTCTGTTCAGTTTATGTTTTGTTGTATAAGGCTGTTTGGAGAATAAATACAGAGGAATTTTTAGGATGTGAATTCAGGATTTCTTAAGGGATCACTGAAATCTCCCTCCCGATAAAGCCATGTGAATTGTTTCTTTAATCCCACACTTCCCCTCTGGACCAGAGAAATAATTTAGGGTATGGGCTGGCACCAGACTACAATACTGGGAACAGAAATATCAGAATCAGAATAGAAGAAAGAAGAAAAAGGGAGAGAGAGAGAGAGAGAGAGACAGACAGACAGACAGACAGACAGACAGACAGACAAACATATACAGACAAACTGATGGAGACAGAAAGAGATAGAGAGAGATAAGAGGTAGACAGGGCCCTTTTAAATGGGAATGTAGTGAATGTCCACAGGAGGTGCTCTTAATGACTACAACTGAGGGCATATACCTCAAATTCAAGCATGTACACACACCTAAATACTAACAAGTGGATATCTAGACAGGACCAATACTAGAAAGAAAACAATCCGGGGAGTCTAGAAAATATCCATGTAAACATCCCCTTAACTTATTTTCTGTTCCAGGCTTCTCAATGGAAGGAGGAATAAAGTATTAATTTTGTATTCTATGAGGCTTGGCCATCTGTCTTTCCTGATCATCCACTTGTTTGTTCATGCCAAGAAATGAACTTGGCAGTCACCTAAGCAAAATTATTTACTCCCATAACACACACACACTAAATAAATCAATAAAAGCATATGTATGACACCACTGTAGTGAAACTCATTTTTTATATGATGACAAAATGAATAAAATATAAACACTTTAGTACAGAATGTTAATTACTGAGTTGAATGCTAAAAATATATTATTCAGTTATTTCATTAATAAATCTACTTTTCAAAAAAGTTCTTGTAGTTGAACAACTTTATCAAAGAAAAGACTTGAAAGCTATTAAATATTACAATTCTTTAAGAAGTCATTCATGTATGTATAAACTACCTTAGATATATTATCTAACTAAACATAGTCACTGTAAGTTAAATTGAGAAAGCTTTTTTATGTTAGTATTAGAATTGCCAAACTAATTCCCATGAAGTATATTTTATCTGAATTGATATTCGTAATTGTCTATCCATTGTAGCCTACACCAAGTTTTTCATTCCTAGAAGCATTATGCTGGTATGCAAATTCAACAACTCCAAGAACCTCAAGGAACCAACAGAAAATTCAGATAAATGTTTGAAAAGTATATGAGAGTTATGATATGTGCTAATACGCAGATAAACATAGTGAACCATAAAATTAGACAAGAAGTCAATTTATCCCAGATAGTAGAAAAAGAATGGGTTTCCTGGAGATATGTACCTTTCAAAATAAAATTAGTGAGATGAATTGGGCCTAAAGAAAGGGAGTGATGAAGTTTTTAGACATTCCAAGGAGAATGTCTGTGACAAATTACTAAGGCAATAACACAGGAAGATAGTTAGATGATAGAAAAATGCCTCAATACTTCTGAATGAAAGAAGATTTATTATCTGTGTAGCCAAAGGGAGACAGAAATCCTTCACAAAAAACAGAGTACTAAAATAAATAAGCAAAAGCCTTTCATCCAACAAGACCAAGAACTGCACAAAGAAAGATTGGCAAAATGTACAACAAGCAAACCAAGTTTCTTTATGAGTAAGGTGGCATATTCATGCATATTGTCAAATTTACAATTTCTCAGTATATCGACTGTTATATGAACATAACCTTTAAAGAATCAACCTGACTAAGGGTTTCAAAAATCATTCTGTGTAACTATACTTTAGCAGCATCATTAGAATGAAAGTGAATGGTCCATGCAGAGCCACTAATATGAGTCATTAGCCATATTGTGCCTTCAAGGGAATTATGTTTTTCTAAAACAATCCAAATATGTAAATGTAATAACACTCAACATGTAAACTGAGACAAAGCAATTGTTTAAGGCCATTGAACTTAACCAAAAGCTGATAAAAGTGCTTGGAAAAACACTTGCATCTGTATTATAAGGTGATTGTTTTTCTTATCCTTAGTCTCTGACACACACACATACACACACACACACACACACACATGTTAACATTTACATAATAATAGCACTGTACTGAGTACTATTAAGCAACCTAGAGATGTATTTCAGCATACATAAAGACATTCACAGAAGTTGTCACCAATTTACTAGAAAATCTCAGGATAGGCCATCCTTAAAATACAGAATACCATTTATAATATCAGTTCCAGGCATCCTCGATTCTATTCAGACAATATTGCTTGTTCTTTCCTGGTGTGGGAGAATTGTCTGTATTCTGTCAATCATATTTTAATAAAATGCTGATTGGCCAGGCAGGCAGTATAGGCGGGAAAACCAGACAGGAAGTAGAGGTGATGCAAAGAGGACAGGAGAATTCTGGAAAGCAGGAAGGTTCCTCTGCCACTCCTGTGCAGACCACCGAAGAGGCAGCATGTAACTTGCCCAGCTGAGAAAGGTACGGAGCCATGTGGCTAATGTAGATAAGGATAATGGGATAACATAAGTTATAAGAGTTAACAAGAAGCCTGACCTAATGGGCCAATCAGTTTATAACTTTATGGAGTCCTGTGTGTGACTTTTCTTTATTGCTTACTGGCTGTTGGGGTACTGGGACAGAAACCCCATTAAGCCGGCCCCCTTGGGAGAATTGTCTGTATTCTGTCAATCATATTTTAATAAAACTCTGATTGGCCAGGCAGGCAGTATAGGCGGGAAAACCAGACAGGAAGTAGAGGTGATGCAATGAGGACAGGAGAATTCTGGAAAGCAGGAAGGTTCCTCTGCCACTCCTGTGCAGACCACCGAAGAGGCAGCATGTAACTTGCCCAGCTGAGAAAGGTACGGAGCCATGTGGCTAATGTAGATAAGGATAATGGGCTAACATAAGTTATAAGAGTTAACAAGAAGCCTGACCTAATGGACCAATCAGTTTATAACTTTATGGAGTCCTGTGTGTGACTTTTCTTTGTTGCTTACTGGCTGTTGGGGTACTGGGACAGAAACCCCATTAAGCCGGCCCCCTTGGGAGAATTGTCTGTATTCTGTCAATCATATTTTAATAAAACTCTGATTGGCCAGGCAGGCAGTATAGGCGGGAAAACCAGACAGGAAGTAGAGGTGATGCAATGAGGACAGGAGAATTCTGGAAAGCAGGAAGGTTCCTCTGCCACTCCTGTGCAGACCACCGAAGAGGCAGCATGTAACTTGCCCAGCTGAGAAAGGTACGGAGCCATGTGGCTAATGTAGATAAGGATAATGGGGTAACATAAGTTATAAGAGTTAACAAGAAGCCTGACCTAATGGGCCAATCAGTTTATAACCTTATGGAGTCCTGTGTGTGACTTTTCTTTGTTGCTTGCCGGCTGTTGGGGTACTAGGACAGAAACCCCAACAAGCCAGCCCCCTCATGTTACACTTTCCCTAGCACAACAAGCAGTGATTGCCTGGTCTGAAAAGTCTTCAAGAAGCAATGGTCTGGATCACTCTTTCTCATTCAGTTATGTGACTTGAACAGACCTCACTGCAACACTGATGGCCTCTTGATAGCAGACCCTTTCCTGCTGTAAGAGGGAACTGAGGGCACAGTCTCTCATGTACCCCTTTCACTATCAATCATGTTTGTCCTACAACAGTCCCTGTTCTGGCCACTGACAGTTGGCACCAGGCTACCTCGTACTCTCAACCATAAGGAAGAGGAGAGAGTTTTTGGCACCCTCTTCATTCAGAAAGCTAGGGTGTTTTCCTGGCTTGTGTATGCAGAACTGCCAGCCAAGACAGCTAGGGACAGGTCAGTGCAGGCCCGAGGACAGCAATTCCATGGGTCCTTCTATAGTTTTGTTCAATTCCTGAGGCCAACAGTCACTTGAGTTCTGTGTGCTTTGCCTACGGAACGTGTCCACAGATCTTGGAAAGGAGAGCCTCTCTCTGAGGATATTGCTTAACTGCTGATTGCTGCAACTTATCACTGGCAAGTACATTTGCTGCCTTTTGTGAAGAGTAATTTGCCCTTTTCTTGTTCAACAACCTTATTGGTTAAATGTCCAAACGTGTGTCAAGAGGCCAGCTAGCTTTTGCCAGGACATTACCATCTGACCAGAAACCGCAGTTTTCCTAGCTTCCCCGACCTGGGACCCCCTTCAATCTCCCATGTCCTGGGACCCCAATCAGTCTTCCCCACTGGGATTATGACATCCGACTCCATTGGGGGAAGCACTTGAGCAGCACCTAATTCCCAAGGGATTTTGCACCTTTGGGGCTGTTTCTTATGTGGCTCGGCATAAGTTTAGGTTCCAAAAGCCCCATGAGGGCAAAACCATCAAAATTCCCATCACTGGTACTGTACATAGACTGCAGAATATTAGAGCTCTTATAAAGACTACATCCAGTAAGAAAACCCTGCATCCCTTAAAGGAGCTGAAAGAGATCAAAGAAGGACAAGTTCCAATTCCTCTTAAAGTTGTTGAGTGCACGAGTGACCCAATGAGTAGAAACCCAGGAACAATATGCCTTGCATTCTGTCACCAGAAAACGAGAGGCCCGCAATTTTGTGTCCAGACCACGGAAGGTGCAAAGAAGCCCGAATATATCTACTGTATTTGTATATGTCTAATGTATGTCTACTATAGAGTTTGACCACTTGGACACCAGAGTATCTGCAACATGTCCAAGTGACTGTGCTGGAGTCAACAGTAAAAAGTTCAGTAATGATGACACAGTGCCTGGGCTGTCTTCTGCTGACTCTTCCACTGACCAATGTGTAGTGGTAATTTTCCCCAATGTAAAGGGTCCTACAACTTTCTTCACTCACTCAAGGAGCTCTTAGATCTTCCACTTCTTCCAAAGATGCTCAGGGACTATCCCTATCCACCCAAGATATTCTGAGAGGAGCTCAATGCGATCAAGAGGCTATGGGGCGTTCCATATCTTCACAGGCATCCCAGAGATCTTGCCGTTGTGCTGAAAGAATAATCAAATAAATCAAATCCCTTTCCAGAATGTGTTTCAGCGGTCCATTCTCTCTACCCATGGGGTCACAGATCGTTCCAATTCTCCAACAAAGAGTTTTAAACAAACCCCTTCTGCTCAAGGGAACATCCAAATGACCCATTAGATAAAGAAGGTTCCAAACCTTATTCTCCAATGAGGGTCACAGTGATTTCTCATTTTCCTAAATTTGTTAGAGTCACATCACTTCTCCCCCAGGAAGTTTAACACCTTTGCCAGCTTCCAAAGTTGGTTGGAGAGGTATTCCTTTTCAGGAAAACAGCCAAGGGAGTTCCCCCTCTCCCCAAAGGGCACTAAGGAATTCAATCTGCTGAAGTAAGCTTAAATCCTGCCTCCTCTGACCAAGGAAACTTCATAAATTTCCACTTAAATGAAGAAGGCTTTAAATGACTTCCACCATTAAAAAATGGGCTCAAGTCTTCCCATACAGTCCACTATTCCCCAACTGAGCTTCACACTACTCATTCCTGCCCAAACAGAAGCAAAGCTATCCATATCTACATCAGGGGCTCAAGAACATTTTCCATCTTTAGAAGGGGCCTTAGAGAGTTCCACATATACACAAGAGGTGCTAAGAACTCCCAAATCTCTGCAAGGGGCCCTTGTACCTTCTCAAGATGCACAAAGGGCTCTAGCAGCTACACTGTTATCCCCATGGGTCCTGAGTCCCATCACATCTTTCAATGGGACTCCAGAATTGTCCACATCTAGAGCAGTGGATCAAAGACCTATTCTTTCTCAAAAGGGAAATTAAAACTTAACCCTGCAATGAAAAGAGACTCTATACATTCTCACAGTCACAAAAGGATATGGAGAGTTGCTCCCTTTAAACAGGGTGAATTCACAGTGTCCATATCAGACCAGTAGGGCTTCAAATATCCCTGTCAACCAAAAACACTCTCCTGCCTCCTCACGGGTCCCAAAGTAGCCTACCATATGTCAAGACAGTCCAGTTGAGCCATGGAAGTCCCACATCTCATGGTACTGAGACAAAACAACCCTCAGTATTTCTTCAAGGGTTTCTAGCACATTCCACATGTGTAGAATAGGCTCTTGGAATTTCTACATATATACCAGTTGTACCAGGTCATTCCCAACATGTCCAGCACTCTGGCAGAGGCTCCATGGCTTCTTCTCTGACTCTGTCTTTCTTTCTCCCAGCATTGAGTTTAGTTATCCCCACCACCCTAAATTCTGCCCTGCTATAGGTCCAAAGCAGTTTCTTTATTCATTAATGGTAATCAAAGCATACAGTGTTGAATCCCACATCACTTCCCCATATCTGTTTCAGTAAAAAGGAAGGTTTTAACTATAGCATAGTAAAAATACATGTAACAAAACAGCTATCAAGCAAGAATTACAGTTACAATATTTATATTTATTTTATTCTTTATGATAACTAAGGAAACCTATATTAATAACTATCTGTTTTTCAATACCATCAAAGATTCCAGAAGGATATAAAATTACCTAAGCAAACAGGAAGTGCATTGTAAGCAACTTATAACACTCTAGAAATAACAAAGACATCTCGTTGCTTAAACAGTTACCCAAAGTTCTTCTGCACAGTTGAGGCATCCAAACTTCAGTCCATAGGACAACTGTATCCAGCAGACTTTTCCATGAAGCAGAAAATTTTGAAGACAATTCTGCCTATATTGGCGGTTTGTCAGTCACATTTTTCTGTTTCCTGCAGAATGTCAAATCATCTGACCTTTAGGCAAGTTCAACAGTCATTTCTTTGTTGATGCTACATTTGCAGTTCATCAAGCAGTTCAGTCAAGAGTAGTTTCTATCCCGAATAACTAACCAACTCTTCAAGGAGTCTCTTCAGTGCCCTCATCCTCTTGAAGTAGACTTGAACTTTCAGGAGCAGATGTAGCTCACTGTCATGAAAAATTTTACCTTCTTAAAACACTTAAATGTCATATTCTGAAGGTCTGTGAAAGATTTGAAGAATACATATCTATCTGAAATACACCTTTGTACATCTATAAACTCTAACTAATATGACTATAAGCTTGACTATTATAGATGTCAATCTATTAAACTATATTTTTATTTATGCATTACATTTTAAATAAACTACAAAATCACAATACCTTAATTAAGAAGAGAAATATACATATAACAAGGTTGACCTTAAATTTGTTTCAATAAGTCAAAATCCATACCAATGAAAATCTCTATAGCATATCCCCATTTAAATGTAAACAAACTTATAAAAAATATTTGGGAATATGAGTGTAAATTTCTCCAAACTGCTTCCTGTTGTTTATTGGGTGAAGTATTTTGTCTTTGGGTATGTTCATAGAAAACTTTCTGGAAGACTTGATCCATCAAACCACACTAGTCTGTAAAGATTCCATAGGTTCTAATCCTCTGGGGAAACCAAAGGAGAACCTCTGTTCCAAAGCAACATATTCTTAGATCCATATTTCGAAATCAAGATGCCTTTAAAATATATATATTGGGTTAGCTAAGAAGCCCATACAATGAAATGTTACCCTGTACATAGCTCCTTCACAGTAAAAAAAAATTCAAAGAGAATACAAGTATATATATTCCAGATTCTCTGTGTCTATTTCCTCTTTCTGTGGCTTATTATTTCTTTAGTCCTTTTAATCTAAGACTGTCTGTACTCTATGTCTTTAAAGACTTTACTTTTTTAAAAAAAAACCATTTACTTCTTTTTAAAATTGTCTATATTCTTTTACTTGTCTCTTCCAGACCTGCCTACATTTATCCAACACTGTAATCCATTTAGAGGTCTTTTCTACTTGAATTTGTCTTTATTACAGATCTGTAATTCTTTACTCTCCAGGAGCACTTATTAATGCTATTAAAACCTTAATCTGAGTGCTGGCTCCATCCTGCTAAGCTCTCCCACATGCCATCCCAGCTTACATCCAGGTACAAATTCCTATATTTCTCCCTTCCCCCTGGAGCCATAAAATTTCCCCAGCTCAGCTGCCTTGCACGCTGGGCCTGGGCTGTAGGCGCATCCTGGAATGAGGGAGTGCCTGTGCTTCAATAGCCTGCCTGAGGAAAGGTGGGCATTCTCTCAGTGAAGTCCCTGCCCAACAAGGGAACCTGACCCCAGTAACAGAAGATCCAATAGAGAGCATTTGAAGGAAGAGATGGGCAGACGCCAAGGCAAGACCTCATCCAACAATCTGAAAAACAGAATGAAAACACCAGATCCCAACGACCCTACAATAGAAGGACTTGAACACCTTAATCCAGAAGATGTGGAAAAAGTGCCATTATGAAAGCAATAGAGTCCCTTAAACGGGATATGAATAACTCCCTTAAAGAATTGGATGAGAAGTATAACAAAAAGTTTGAAGAAATGAGTATAGAAATGGATGAGAAGTATAACAAAAAGTTTGAAGAAATAAGTAAATCTGTGAATGATACCCTGAGAAACCAAGAAAAAACAATCAAACAGGTAAAAGAAACAGTTCAATAATTGAAAACTGAAATGGAAGCAATGAAGCAAACAGAAACCGAGAACTGGCTGGATATGGAAAACCTAGGTAAACAAATGGAGACTACAGAATCAAGCATAACCAATAGAATACAAGAGACAGAAGAACGAATCTCAGAATCTGAAGATACCATAGAGAAAATAAACGCTCTGGTCAAAGAAAATGGCAAATCCAACAAATTCTCTTCACAAAACATTCAAGAAATCTGGGACACAATAAAAAAACCAAATCTAAGAATAATAGGGATTGAAGAAGGAGAAGAACTGCAAATCAAAGGCCCAGAAAATATATTCAACAAAATTATAGAAGAAAACTTTCCCAATCTAAAGAATGATATTCCTATGAAGGTTCAAGAAGCATACAGAACACCGAATAGACTGGATCAAAAAAAAAATCGCCTTGCCATATAATAATCAAAACACAAAACATACAGATTAAAAAATGAATATTAATAGCTGCAAAGGAAAAAGGTCAAGTAACTTACAAAGGTAAACCTATCAGGCTAATACCGGACTTCTCTATGGAAACCATGAAAGCCAGAAGATCCTGGATAGAGGTAGTGCAGAAACTAAGAGACCATGGATGCAAACCCAGACTACTATACCCAGCCAAGCTATTGTTCACTATCAATGGAGAAAACAAAATATTCCAGGATAAAAACAAATTTAAACAATACATAGCTACAAATCCAGGCTTACAGAAAGTATTAGTAGGCAAATCAGAACCCAAGGAATCCAACATTCCCAACACCGCCTACAATAACTCAGACATCTAGCGACCCTTCACAAGCACAACTCAAAGAAGAGAAACACACAAACTCTACTACACACACACACACACACACACACACAAACACAAAATAATAGCTGGAATCAACAACCACTGGTCATTAATATCACTTAATATTAATCTACTCAACTCACCTATAAAAAGGCACAGACTAAGAGATTGGATACGAAAACAGGATCCAACATTCTGCTGTTAACAAGAAACACACCTCAACCACAAAGATAGACATCTACTCAGAGTAAAGGGTTGGGAAAAGGTTTTCCAAGCAAATGGACCTAAGAAACAAGCGGGCGTGGCCATTATAATATCTAACAAAACTGACTTCAAACTAAAATCAATCAGAAGAGATGGAGATGGACATTTTTTACTCATAACAGGAACAATTCATCAGGAGGAAGTCTCAATCCTGAATATCTATGCCCCTAATATAAAAACACACACTTATATAAAAGAAAAACTTCTAGAACTCAAGGGAGTCATCAAACCACACACACTAATAGTAGTAGACTTCAACACACCTCTCTCACCAATGGACAGGTCAATCAAACAGAAACTCAACAGAGAAATAAGAGAATTGCAAGAGGAAATGAATCAAATGGATTTAACAGATAACTATAGAACATTCCACCCAAATAGGAAAGAATATACCTTCTTCTCTGCAGCTCAAGGAACCAACTCAAAAATTGACCACATACTCAGTAACAAATCAAACTTCCATAGATACAAAAAAAATACTAGTAACACCTTTGTCTTGTCTGATCACCATGGATTAAAGTTAGAATTCAACAACAATGCTACACCCAGGAAGCCAACAAACTCATGGAAGCTGAACAGTCAACTACTGAATCACCCCTGGGTCAAGGAAGAAATAAAGAAAGAAATTAAAGTCTTCCTTGAATTTAATGAAAACAAAGACACTCAAAACAACATACTCAAACCTATGGGACACAATGAAAGCAGTGCTAAAAGGAAAGTTCATAGCACTAAGTGCCCAGTTAAAGAAAACAGAAAAAGCACATATTGGAGACTTAACAGCACACCTGAAAGCTCTGGAAAAAAAGAAGCAGACTCTCCCAGGAGGAGTAGAAGACTGGAAGTAATCAAACTGAGGGTTGAAATCAACAAAATAGAAACACAGAAAACAATCCAAAGAATCAACAAAACCAAAAGTTGGTTCTTGGAGAAAATCAAAAAGATTGACAAACCCCTAACCAAGCTAATCAAACAGCAGAGAGAAAACACTCAAACTAATAAGATCAGAAATGAAAAGGGGAACATAACAACAGACACAGAGGAAAATCAGAGAATCATTAGATCTTACTACGAAAGTTCATATGCCACAAAGTTGGAAAATGTAAAAGAAATGGCTTGGTTTTTAGATAAATACCATTTACCAAAGTTAAATCCAGACCAGGTGAACAATCTAAATAGACCTGTTAGTCTCGAAGAATTAGAAACTGTTATCAAAAACATTCCCGACCAAAAAAAGCCCAGGGCCAGATGGTTTCAATGCAGAATAATACCAGAACTTCCAAGAAGAGCTGTTACCTATACTCCTTAATGTATTTCACAATATAGAAACAGAAGAGTCATTGCCAAACTCTTTTTATGAGGCTACAGTTACCCTAATACCAAAACCACATAAAGACACAACCAAAAAAGAAAATTACAGGCCAATCTCACTCATGAACATTGATGCAAATATTCTCAACAAAATTCTGGTAAATGGAATCCAAGAACATATTAGAAAAATTATCCATTATGATCAAGTAGGCTTCAATCCAGAGATGCAGGGCTGGTTCAACATACGCAAATCTATGAATGTAATCCATCATATAAATAAACTGAAAGAAAAAAAAAACCTTTGATCATCTTGTTAGATGCAGAAAAAGCATCTGACAAAATCCAACATCCCTTTATGATAAATGTGTTGAAGAGATTGAGGATACAAGGATCATACCTAAATATAATAAAAGCTATTTACAGCAAGCCCACAGCTAACATCAAATTGAATGGAGAGAAACTCAAAGCCATTCCATTGAAATCAGGAACAAGATAAGGCTGTCCACTCTCTCCATACCTCTTCAATACAGTGCTAGAAACTCTAACAATAGCAATACGACAACATAAAGGGATCAAGGGGATTCGAATTTGAAAGGAAGAAGTTAAACTCTCATTATTTGCAGACGATATGATAGTATCCATGAGCGACCCTAAAAACTCTACCAAAGAACTCCTACAGCTGCAAATCACCTTTAGTAATGTGGCAAGATACAAGATCAACTCCAAAATATTAGTTGCCCTCCTATACAGAAAGGATAAAAAGCAGGGAAGGAAATCAGAGAAACTTAACCTTTCACGATAGCCACAAATAACATAAAATATCTTGTGATAACTCTGACCAAGGAAGTGAAAGACTTATTTGACAAGAACTTTAAGTCTTTGAAGAAAGAAATTGAGGAGGATACCAGAAAATGGAAAGATATTCCTTGCTCTTGGATTGAGAGGATCAACATAGTAAAAATGACAATTCTACCAAGAGCAATCTATAGATTCAATGCAATCCCCATCAAAATCCCATCAAACTTCTTCACAGACCTTGAGAGAATAATAATTAATTTTATATGGAAAAACGAAAAAACCCAGGATAGCCAAAACAATCTTATATAATAAAGGAACTTCTGGAGGTATAACTATCCCTGACTTCAAACTCTATTACACAGCTACAGTATTGGAAACAGCTTGGTACTGGCATAAGAACAGAGAAGTTGACCTATGGAATTGAATAGAAGACCAAGATATTAACCCACAAACTTATGAACACTTGATTTTCAACAAGAGGGCTAAAGGTCTGCAATGGAAGAAGGAAAGCATCTTTAACAAATGGTGCTGGCATAACTGGATGTTAACCTGTAGAAGAATGAAAGTAGATCCATATCTATCACCATGCACAAAAATCAAGTCCAAATGGATTAAAGACCTCAACATTAATCTGACCACTTTGAAGCAGATAGAAGAGAAAGTGGGAAGTAGTCTACAAGACATAGGCACAGGAGACCACCTCCTAGGTAGAACCCCAGTAGCACAGACAATAAGAGAATCAATGAATAAATGGGACCTCCTGAAACTGAGAAGCTTCTGTAAAGCAAAGGACACCGTCAGTAAGACAAAAAGGCTACCTTCTGACTGGGAGAAGATCTTCACCAACCCCTCATCAGATAAAGGCCTGATCTCCAAAATATACAAAGAACTCAAGAAACTAGACACTAAAACTCTAATTAACCCAATTAAAAAATGGGGTGCTGATCTGAACAGAGAATTCTCAACAGAAGTACTTCGAATGGCCAAAAGACACTTAAGGTCATGCTCAACATCCTTAGTGATCAGGGAAATGCAAATCAAAACAACTATGAGATACCATTTTACACCGGTCAAATTAGCTAAAGTCAAAAACACCAATGATAACCTATGCTGGAGAGGATGTGGAGAGAGAGGTACTTTCATCCATTGTTGGTGGGAATGCAAACTTGTGCAGCCACTGTGGAAATCAGTGTGGCGGTTTCTCAGGAAACTGGGAGTCAACCTCCCTCATGACCCAGCAATTCTACTCTTGGGAACATACCCAAGATATGCCCTATCATACTACAAAAGCATTTGTTCAACTATGTTCATAGCAGCACTATTTGCAATAGCCACAACCTGGAAACAACCTAGGTGCCCGTTAATAGAAGAATGGTTAAAGAAGGTGTGGAACAAATACACATTAGAGTTTTACTCAGCGGTAAAAAACAATGACATCTTGAATTTTGCATGCAAATGGATGGAAATAGAAAACGCTTTACTGAGTGAGGTAAGCCAGACCCAAAAAGAGAAATATGGCATGTATTCACTCATAAGTGGATTCTAGCCATAATTAAAGGCCTTTGAGCCTATTATTCATGATCCTAGAGAAGCTAAATAAGAAGGTGAACCTGAAGAAAATCATGTAGTTATCCTCCTGGAGATTGGAAATAGACAAGAGTGCCAGGTAACCTCGGGTGCATGGGGGATGGTAGGGTTGTTGCAAGGGGAGAGGGTTAGAGAGAAGGGAGTAGGGGAGGAATGGGTAAAGCTCAGGGGACTTGGATGGGGGGGAGGGAAGAAGGATGGCTATGGGATCAGGGAAGAATATATCTCAGCTAAGGGAGTCATTTTAGGGTTTACAAGCGACTTGATTATAAATGGGATCGAAGGTCCAAGGAGAGATCCCCAGATTGTTCTCTGGACAGAGGAGAGGGTGCCTGAACCGGCCTTGGCCCACAACCATACTGATGAATATTTTGCTTATCACCATAGAACCTTCATCTGGCAATGGATGGAGGTAGAGACAGAGACCCACATTGGAACACTGGACTTAACGCCCTAGGTCCAAACGAGATGCAGGAGGAAAGAGAACGTGAGCATAGAAGGCAAGACCAGAGGGAACCTTCATCCAACGATGGATGGCGATACAGATGGAGACCCACACTGGAGCACCCGACTGAGCCTCCCAAGGTCCAAATGAGGAGCAGAAGGAGGAAGAACATGAAACAGGAAATCAGGACCGCGAGTGGTGAGATCACCCACTGATACAAGGAGACTGATCTAATGAGAGTTCACCAAGGCCAGTTGGACTGGGACTGAATGAGCACGTGATCCAAACGGATTCTCTGAATGTGGCCGGATTCTCTGAATGTGGCTGGATTCTCTGAATGTGGGTGGCCCAGAGTCTTTCTGAAAAAACATTGGCAATGACACTGGAACTTGTTTCCTCTGCCTATACTGGATTTTGGGGATCCAGTCTGTTTGGATACTCACCTTCCTGGACCTCGAGGAAGGGGGGAGGAACTTGAACTTCCCAGAGGGCTGGAAACCCTGACTGCTCTTAGGGATGGAGAGGGAGGAGGAGAAGGAGTGGGGGGAGTGAGAGGGTGTTGGGAGGAGGTGCGGAAATGGAAACTTTTATAATTTAATAAACTTTGGAAAAAAACTTTAATGTGCAGCATAGTTAGGGAATATATGATACTTCCTGCTTGCTTTGCACAGTCCAAATGGTGGAATTCTGATAGTGTCTGAGACTGCTGGGTGGGAGCCATCCTTACCATCTAAACTTTGATAACCAGTTTTCCCATGCTACCATCAAGTAACTTGCAGTACTCTGTCTACAAACTCCACTTAAGTCCTTTATAGCTGAACCTCCAAAGAAATCAGAGCTACACTCACTGCATGGCCCAGAAAGCTGGCATTTCAAAACAGTACAGCTTTTTCATGCTACTGCTGAATCAGGAAAACCTTTATTAAACGAGCCACAACATGCCCATGAGCAAAGCCCATTCAGGAAAATAAATGCTGCTAAACTTTGTTTTTTAGTGCCTAGAATTTCTTTTTAAGCCCTCTCAGATTTTACATGGATTTACTCCAACACATTGGTTTCAATTTGTCGGAGGAGGCTATTCGTTGGTTACCAACCACTTAGTCCCAAAATAACCACACAGAAACTGTTTTAATTAAATCAATGCTGGGCCCATTAGCTCTAACTTTCTATCTTCTCCAGGTCTCATTGATCCGTCAGAATCAGAATATTTTTGGAATGCTTCTTATGCAGAAAAAGATGGAGACATTTCTCTATCTGACACACTAGTCAAAGCAAATTCCCCCTCTTCTCCACATTCACCTTTTGCCAAAGAGACTGTGGAATCTTCACCATCTGGTCAGGTATCTCAAGGGTCTTTATTATCTGCCAGCAAAAGAGACTCGCCCTCTGTACCAAATGCACAGGAAACTTCTTAGTCTTTCCTAGAGAATACAGCACCATTGCTTTCTTCCCAAGGGCCTCACAAACCTTCCATATTGACAAAAGGTATGCCACATCCTTCAGCATCTACCCAAGAGTCTCCTGATACTTTGGAACCTTTTCAATATGTTGGCACTCACCAATTTGCCAAGAGGATTAATGGATATTTTTTTCCTGAGGTGAAGTCTGTGGAGGATTTTACATCAGTTTCAGGGACAAAGTAATTTCCCCATGTGCTCCTCAGTCTCTGGAACATTTTTATTTTTTTTCTTTTATTTTATTAAATTATAAAAGTTTCCATTTCAGCCCCTCCTCCCAACACCCTCCCACTCCCCCCACTCCCTCTCCTCCTCCCTCTCCATCCCCTAGAGCAGTCAGGGTTTCCTGCCCTGTGGGAAGTTCAAGTT
Organism: Myodes glareolus; assembly: GCF_982192425.1. Lineage (NCBI taxonomy): Eukaryota > Metazoa > Chordata > Mammalia > Rodentia > Cricetidae > Myodes > Myodes glareolus. The sequence goes on from NC_142053.1 coordinate 124,383,628, forward strand.
CCTCCCCCCTCCCTCCAGGTCCAGGAAAGGTGAGTATCCAAACAGACTGGATCCCCCAAATCCAGAATATGCAGAGGAAGCAAGTCCCAGTGTCATTGTCAATGGCTTTTCAAAAAGGCTCCGGGCCAGCCACATTCAGAGAATCTGGTTGGATCACGACCTCGTTCAGTCCCAGTCCAACAGGCCATGGTGAACTCTCATTATATCAGTTCCCTTGTATCAGTGGGTGCTCGCATCCCTCGCAGTCCTGATTACTTTTTTTATTTTCTTCATCTTTCTGTTCCTCATTTGGACCGTGGAGTGCTCAGTTCGGTGTTCCAATATGGGTCTCCATTTGTATCGCCATCCAACGTTGGATGAAGGTTTCCTCTGCCCTTGCCTTCTTTGCTCACGTTCTCTTTCCTTCTGCCTCTTATTTGGACCTAGGGAGCTAGGTCCAGTGTTCCAACGTGGTTCTCCGCCTCCATCTCCATCCATCGCCAGATGAGGGTTCTGGGACTCTTGTCTATTTCCTACCTCCTGGCGGATAGCTAAATAATCTTCATCAGGTTCATCTTCTTATTTAGCTTCTCTAGGATCACGAATAATAGGCTCAAAGACCTTTAATTATGGTTAGAATCCACTTATGAGTGCATACATATCATGTTCCTCATTTGGGTCTGGCTTACCTCACTCAGTAAAGCGTTTTCTATTTCCATCCATTTGCATGCAAAATTCAAGATGTCATTGTTTTTTACCGCTGAGTAAAACTCTAATGTGTATATGTTCCACACCTTCTTTAACCATTCTTCTATTGAGGGGCACCTAGGCTGTTTCCAGGTTCTGGCTATTACAAATAGTGCTGCTACGAACATAGTAGAACAAATGCTTTTTTAGTATGTTAGGGAATCTCTAGGGTATATTCCCAAGAGTGGAATTGCTGGGTCCTGAGGGAGGTTGACTCCCAGTTTCCTGAGAAACCGCCACACTGATTTCCACAGTGGCTGCACAAGTTTGCATTCCCACAAAAAATGGATGAGTGTTCCCCTCCCTCCACATCCTCTCCAGCATAGGCTATCATTGGTGTTTTTGAGTTTGGCTATTCTGACAGGTGTAAGATGATATCTCAAAGTTGTTTTGATTTACATTTCCCTGATCGCTAAGGAGGTTGAGCATGACCTTAAGTGCTTTTTAGCCATTCGATGTTCATCTGTTGTGAATTCTCTGTTCAGTTCAGTACCCCATTTTTTAATTGGGTTAATTAGAGTTTTAGTGTCTAGTTTCTTGAGTTCTTTGTATATTTTGGAAATCAGACCTTTATCTGTTGCAGGGTTTGTGAAGATCTTTTCCCAGTCAGAAGGTAGCCTTTTTGTCTTACTGACAATGTCCTTTTCTGGAACATTTTTAAATGCTACCAGTGACTTCAGAAATTTCTCAAACTGACCTTGAGATAGTGAGAACTAGCCTCCCTTCAGAAAGTACTCTAAAAAGGTGTCAGCTGCACGAGAGATGCTAACAAATTTAGCATCTGCCAAAGGGGATGGAGAAATTCTAAACAGTAAAAAACATAGAGTGGGACAGTCTGTATCAGAATAGGGCACATTCAGATCATCACCATGTACAACAGGCAATCTAGAATCTACTCCATATTCCCCAAGGAAGCCAGGATTTCTGCCATCTGAACAACAGGCTTTAAAATACTCTCTACCTCCTAGAGGAGATCTGGGACTGCCCATATCTGCAAAACAGACTCTAGAGTATTTGCTATCTGTTCAAGTCCTTACAAAAGACACCAGTCATATTCCAGAAACTTCTAGTAATTCTCTATTTATGCAGGTTCCTATGAAACATTCTCCATCTGCTTCAGAGACTGTGAGACCTTCTTCTAGCCAGGGAATTAAAAAGGCTCTGTTATCTTCCCCAGGGGCTTTAAAAACTTCTTCAAGTGCAGCAGATGTTTAGAAATCTCCCCATATTACATGAGGGTCTCTACCAACTCTGCTATCTGATTAAAGGCATCAAGAGCATTCTATATCTTTCCTGAGTATACTGAGTTCTTTCTCAACAAACTCAGGTTTTTTAAAACATTCAGCATGTTTCCAGTCAGTTCTAGGCCCATCAACATCTTTCCAAAGTAAGCTAGGGCACTTTCCTTGCATGGTAGAATTTCAGAATATATTGACATTTATCCAATAAACTAAAGGGCTTTCACAACTTCCCCTCAGGGACTATAAGAGATTTATACCTAGGCCCAAGATCTCAACAATCTTCTTCATCAGTCTCCACAGATCTGGCCTATTTTCTATCTTAGCAACTTTGCAGATCTACTCAAGGAACTTTGGGTCTTTCACCATACAGCCAACAGTTTCTACAACATTCAGACTCTTCCAAAGAGCTTTTGGCACCATCCCAGTTTGACCAGGGCACACATAGATATTTCTCCTTTGTCCCAGATACTTTGAGAATGTTTCCATGTGTCCCAATGGCTACAGACACATTGCCACATGTCCCAATGACTCCGGGACTTTCTTCACTAACACAAGCAAGTCCAGTTCCTTTACCATCTTTGCAAAAGGATGATGAATCTTGCCTATATGCAAAAGCAACTCTAGAGCTGAATACATCAGGAAAGAATTCTCTAAAACCTTCACTATCTTCTCGGGTACGTAAGAAAGCTTCCCTTTATGCATGAACCACATTGGGACAGCCCTTATCTGCATCTGCTGAGTGTACGGAAAAGCATCCAGATGCTGCCTCAAAGACTCTGGGATCTAATCAAAGTGCTCAGAATGAATTAGTATTTTTTTCCACCTGCCCAAGTACCTCTGATAATTTCCTTACCAGCACAAAGAACTGTAGAGTCCTATTCTTCTAAAGAAGAAACTCTGGGCCTTTCTCTATCTTACCAAGAATCTTTAAAACTATCCACACTCACACAAGGAACTGTAGGAAATCTTTTATCTTATCAAAAGTCTTTGAAACATTCAACTTATTCGCAGAAGGATTTGAGTTTTTCACCATTGGCACAACTTACTTTATAAGGTTCAGCATCTTCCACAATTGCTACAGAACCTTTTCTCTCTAGCCAGGAAACTCAAGCATCCTTTTCTTCTTTACCAGTGACCTTAGAACATTCACTTTATGCATGACATGCTCAGGGAAATCCTCTATCTCTTCCATGGACTCTAGGAACTTTGCTAGTTTCTAAAGGGCATATAGGAACTCTCCACAGCTGCAGCAGAAATTTTACCTATACACAGTTCTTTGCCATTCTTACTAAGAATTCTATAACTTTCAGTACATTCCTCAGGAGATTCGAGACAATATCAATACTCTGAGAGTACTTTGTGGCCTTTGCAATATGTGGGAGTGGGTGTGAAATGATTTCAGTCTGCTTCTAGGACTATAAAACTTTTGAAAACTGTCCTAGTGCTTCAAGAACATGCGACATCTACTCAAGATGCTGCACATTCTTTTGCCTCTAGCCAAGGGAAAACACTTTACCACCCTTTTACTCTGAAGTAACACCTGTCTTTGGGGTAGAGGTGTGTTTCTTGTATGCAGCAGAAGGCTGGATACTGTTTTTCTATCCACTCTTTTAGCCTGTATCTTTTTATAGGTGAATTGAGTCCACTGATATCAAAAGATATTAATGATAAATGGTTGTTATTTCCTGTCTTTTATCAGTGGTAGTGACTATGTGTTTCCTTTTTTTCAGGTTTTGTTGGTGAGAAGTTATCTGCTTCCTGTTTTTTTGTTGGTGAAATTAGTTTTTTTAGCTTTGGGTTTTCTTTCTACTACTTTCTATATTTCTGAGTTTGTGGGTACATATTGTTTAAATCTGGTTTTGTCATGGAATATCTTGTTTTAAACATTGATGGTGATTGAGAATTTTGCTGGTTAAAATAGTCTCGGTTGTATACCTGGTCTCCTAGTATCTGCAGCACATCTGCTCAGGACCTTCTTGTTTTCATGGTTTCTTAATTCTGTATAGTTTGCACTATGATTTTTTTATCCAGTCTATTTTGTGTTTTGTAAGCTCTTGTACCTTCATAGGGATATCCACATTTACCCTGGCAAACTTTCTTCTATGATTTTATTGAATATATTTTCTGAGGTTTTGAGCTGGAACTCTTCTTCCATCACTATTTCTTCTTAGGTCTGGTCTTTCCATCGTGTCCATGGTTTGGGGGATATTTTGTGTTAAATTTTCTTGGATTTAATGTTTTCTTTGACCTATGAATTGATTTTCTTTATAGCATCTTCAATGCCTGAGATTCTTTCTTCTATCTCTTGTATTCTGTTGTTTATACTTGCCTCTGTAGTTTATGTTTGTTTACCCATATATTTCATAACCAGAATTCCCTCAGTTTGTGTTTTCTTTATTGCCACTATTTCAGTCCTCATGCTTTGAACAGTTTGCTTCACCTGTTTGATTATTTTTTCCTGGTTTTCTTGGGCTTCTTTGAGGCATTTATTGTGTTCTTCCAAATTTTTGTTTGTCTTTTCTTTCATGTCTTTGAGGGAGTTTTTCATTTACTCTTTAAAGGTTTTCATGATTTTTATATTTTTTACATTTAAATATATTTTCTTCTTCTTCTTCTTCTTCTTCTTCTTCTTCTTCTTCTTCTTCTTCTTCTTCTTCTTCTTCTTCTTCTTCTTCTTCTTCTCCTTCTTCTTCGTTAGGATGATCAAGTTTTCCTGTTGTGTGACCACTGATTTCTATAGTTACCATGTTGCTTTTTAGGTTGCTGGATGACTTCTTGTATTGGTTCCAATCTGTCTCTTGCATCATTTTCTTTGCATCCTGATCCATTCTTTTCAGTGGCTGTCTGACTCTTTGAGAATTGTTCTTGGTTTGCTGTGCACTGTCAATATCTCTGTCTCAGGGAGCCTGTGAGGTCTCTCTTAGCCTGCTATTTTAGTTTTCTCTCCTATTTCCCTCACTGGTCTACTCTGTGGAGTCACAGATTGTGCTTTAGAGTTCCATTCTTGGTAATCTATCTTGGTTGTCTCTCTTCACCCTCTCAGCAGGAAACTCTACTGCTGCCTGGCTAAATAAGCTGAGGCAGGTGGAAGAGTGACTGCTATTTTGCCCCACTATGGAGTCATAGAGGGTGTGAATTCCACTGGGAGGCTGCTCACTAACCTATTTGTACTCTCTGCATTGTAGCAAGCTGAGTGTCAGAGTTCCTCCAAGGTTGCAGGAGGTTAGGTGAGTTTGGTGAAATGATGGGGCAAGTAACTTGCCAGGTCTGATGCATGACAGTGGGTATTGGAACAGCCTACCTGTCTGAAATTCTCCTGCTTTTCTAAAGAAGTCAAGGAAGTTGCAGTAGTGACCCAGTGATTTAACCCACTCTGTAGGTACTAGCAAGTGGCCTGTCCCCCTGGGTGCCTTCTCACTCACCTCTTGATTCTTGCTGTACTGTAGCAAGCTGTGTTTCAGAATTCCACCAAGACTGCAGGAGGTTGGGTAAAATTGGAGGAGGAATGAGTCTACTATGCTACAGGTTCTGGTACATGGAGGGGGGGGGGCGGGATATTGGGCCAGGCTACCTACATGAGTCTTCCCACTTCTTACAGTGTTTATATTTTTCTAAATATGTGTTTATCAAGTGAATGATGCAGGTTAAAGCCAAAGCCTTGATCTATGAAGAACAAAGGAGAAATTAATCTTTGTACGTCACACATTTGATGGATCGGTTCATAATCTGTTCTTTTCTCACCATCTTTTTTCTGGTACCCCATATCCCCATTCTCTTTATCTATTCTTTCTAAGGACCTTATCCTTCACCCAGTCAGGCAGTTCCCAGGGCATAACTCCTTCCTGATTGCCATAATGAGTCTTCCAGAAGGCTCTGATTATTAGGTCACAATAATTTTGGTGCTGATGTCACCAAAAATAAATAAGGTGTGGGAGAAGGCAGCTGCTGACAGTTATCACAGGCAGTAAAGGGAAAAATGTCCCTAACCCAAGATTTAGCCAGCTTGCCTGCTGGATCCACAAGCTTATGTTCCCCACTGTCTGATGCCAAATAAAAAAGGTACACAAGAACTACCAGAAAAATCATCTTCATCCTAATTGATGACATTGAATTTGCCTTCATTGTGTTTCACTCTGAAGGTATTACTACTGGGAGACTCTGTGTTGGAGGAGTCTGCTCTAACATTAAAGTAACTTAATACATTGATAAAAGTAAATTTTGTAAGACCACAGATAGAGGAAAGAAACTTGGGGAAGACCATCAAATGCTGCCTGCCCTCTCCATAGGGCACTGACATTTGATTTCTCTCACATGAGTTTCTCAAGCTTTCATCACTGTATTCAAAAAAGTTGTGGTAACTTAGAAGATAGACATAGGTCACTAATGATTTGATCAACTTTCCAGAGAATATCTTACTTACCATGAGAGACCAGGAGAACTGAAAATGTGCATTCCCCAACACCAAAGTTTCATCTTAAAATTGGGTCTTCTCTTGTCTTCTCTCACTTCTCTGATGTCAAAATGTGAGTTCACTGGTGTTGTTTTAAAGTCATAAGTAAAATGATTTTATAGTAGGGTTAATGACATGTATTAAGCCTCATATGGAATATCCTAGGGCAAGAATGCTTTACATGTTAACATCCATGATTTCACTTGAATCTTTGCCTGTATGGAACATCTTTATTGTTTTCTCATATTTTGCAGGGTTTCAGTTTACTGATAGTTACCTTTTTGTGTTGAAATACTTTAATTTCATGTAGTTTCATTTATTGATTGTTGAGAGTATTTCCTGTGTTATCAGAGTCTTATTCTAAAAGTTCCTTCCTTTACTTTTAGTCTTGGATTTTTTCCTATATTTGATCATGTACAAAAGTCCATTCAATGTTCATCAATATCTAGATTTAAAATAATGTTTCAGTTTTTAGAGTTGATCTCTTTTCCTCCTTCATTTCTCTCCTAGCAGCCTCCTCCACCTCTCCTTAGATCAATTTTCCCCTTTCATTCTCCCACCATGGCTTATGGGATTTATGGGCATTCCAAGTATGCTCAGCTCTAAATATATGGGTTGTTTTTTGTTTCTATGTTCTGTTTTGTTACTAAAATTTGAAAGTGAAATGCTTTTAAACAAAGATAAAGACAGGATTTGAGGCTTCTACTGAGCTTCCAAAGCCAAGATGTTACAAGGTGACATTCATTTTTCCCCTCAGTCTGTGCTTATGCAAACAAACATTTCAGTCAGTGTTACCCTTCCACACATTCCAATCTATATCCCATGGGGGAAAATCTGTTCATTATTATAGTTGAGTTATCATGAGAAAGATTTTGGAGATTTCTAGGCTCCAAACAACCACAGACTTGTGATTTCTTTTTCAGATAACTGAATATGAAATCCCTTCCAACTTGAGACACCATATACTACTGAGAGCAACTCCTACTCAGTCATTCAGAAGCACAGCTGTCAATCTCCCAGTCAATAACTTCAACCAGACTTTGCCAACAATTTTTTCATGAACATTAGCCTTGCACAAATAAATGATTGTCTATGTGAACTTCCTGAAATATCAACTGGAGCAAATCATGTCTGTGATTGTGATACAATTCCTAATTGGAAATTATTTCTGAAAAGTCCACTAGAAAGCAACAGTGGAAGCAATCGGTAAGATTACCTGCATGGTATTAATTGATTCTCTTTCTGGAAAATGAGGTGTTTTTTTTTTTTTTAAGGAGTTGTGTGTCAGTGAGATACTGTTGACACATACTACATTCTTGTATTTAAAGACTCATTTACAGCTGCGGGCCCTTTGTCTCCTGAGTCCTGGGAAGACCAGCTAGCCCTGTTGCCCTGCTGAGCAGTTCTTCCCAGAGAGGTGAGTGGGTGCTAGCCTTGGCAGCCTGCCTGCCTGTCTGGGAAGGGAGCACAGCCCTCCCCCCCTCAGCTTCTGCGGCAGGGTCTTCGGTGTTCCAAGGGACACCTCCCCTCCCCCCACTGCTGCGGGCCCTTTGTCTCCTGAGTCCTGGGAAGACCAGCTAGCCCTGTTGCCCTGCTGAGCAGTTCTTCCCAGAGAGGTGAGTGGGTGCTCACCACTGCCCAGGAAGAGAGCACAGCCCCCCCCCCAGCATCTGCAGCAGGGTCTTTGGTGTTCCAAGGGACCCCTCCCCTCCCCCCACTGCTGCGGGCCCTTTGTCTCCTGAGTCCTGGGAAGACCAGCTAGCCCTGTTGCCCTGCTGAGCAGTTCTTCCCAGAGAGGGCTGAGGAGCTCTATCCAGAGAGTGCTGTGAAGTCCTACCCAGAGAGTGCTGAGGAGTTCTATCCAGAAAGTGCTGAGGAGTTTCATCCAGAGTGGAAGAGATGGGCAGGCGCCAATGCAAGAATTCCTCCAACAACCTGAAAGGCAACATGACACCGCCAGAATCCAGGGAGCTCGAAACTAGAAGAATTGAACACCCTACACCAGAAGAAATAGAAGAAATTGACTCTAAGCGCTTCTTTATGAAAATAATAGAGGAAATTAAACAGGAGGTGAAAATCTGCCGTAAAGAAATGGAAGATAAGTATAACAAAAAAATTGAGGAAATGAGTAAAGAAATGGAAGAGAAATATACCAAAAAGTTTGAAGAAATGAGTAAATCCGTAAATGAAATTCTGGGAAACCAAGAAAAAACAATCAAACAGGTAATAGAAACAGTTCAAGATTTGAAAACTGAAATGGAGTCAATGAAGAAATCACAAACCGAGGGCCGGCTGGCTATGGAAAATCTGGGTAAACGAACAGAGACTTCAGAAACAAGCTTAACCAATAGAATACAAGAGATAGAAGAAAGAATCTCAGACTCTGAGGACACCATAGAGAAATTAAACACTCTGTCCAAAGAAAACAGCAAATCCAACAAATTCTCATCACAAAACATTCAGGAACTGTGGGACACAATAAAAAAACCAAATCTAAGAATAATAGGAGTAGAAGAAGGAGAAGAATTGCATTTCAAATGTCCAGAAAATATACTCAACAAAATTATAGAAGAAAACTTTCCCATCCTAAAGAACGATATTCCTATGAAGGTTCAAGAAGCATACAGAACACCGAATAGACTGGATCAGAAAAAAACATCCCCTCGTCATATAGTAATCAAAACACAAAGCACTCAGACTAAAGAAAGGATATTGAAAGCTGCAAAGGAAAAAGGTCAAGTAACTTATAAAGGTAAACCTATCAGACTTACACCAGACTTCTCTATGGAAACCATGAAAGCCAGAAGGTCCTGGATAGAGGTACTGCAGAAACTAAGAGACCATGGATGCAAACCCAGACTACTTTACCCAGCCAAGCTATTGTTCACTATCAACGGAGAAAACAAAATATTCCAGGATAAAAACAAATTTAAACAATACGTAGCTACTAATCCAGCCTTACAGAGAATACTAGAAGGAAAATCACAACCCAAGGAATCCAACATTCCCAACACTGCCTACATTAACTCAGACATTTAGCGACCCTCCACAAGCACAACTAAAAGAAGGAAAACACATACACGCTACTACCCAAAAAAATGACTGGAGTCATCGATCACTGGTCATTAATATCACTTAATATCAATGGTCTCAACTCACCTATAAAGAGGCACAGACTTAGAGATTGGATACGAAAACAGGATCCAACATTCTGCTGTCTACAAGAAACACACCTCAACCACAAAGACAGACACCTACTCAGAGTAAAGGGTTGGGAAAAGGTTTTCCAAGCAAATGGACCTAAGAAACAAGCGGGTGTGGCCATTCTAATATCTAACAAAATCGACTTCAAACTAAAATCAATCAGAAGAGATGGAGATGGACATTTCCTACTCATAACAGGAACAATTCATCAGGAAGAAGTCTCAATCTTGAATATCTATGCCCCTAATATAAAGGCACCCACATATGTAAAAGAAACTCTTCTAGAACTCAAGGCAGTCATCAAACCACACACACTAATAGTAGGAGACTTCAACACTCCTCTCTCACCAATGGACAGGTCAATCAGACAGAAACCTAATAGAGAAATAAGAGATTTACTGGAGGTACTGAATCAAATGGACTTAACAGACATCTATAGAACACTCCACCCAAATAGGAAAGAGTATACCTTCTTCTCTGCAGCTCATGGAACCTTCTCGAAAATTGACCACATACTTGGTAACAAAGCAAACTTCCACAGATACAAAAAAATATTAGTGACCACCTGTGTCTTGTCAGATCACCATGGATTAAAATTAGAATTCAACAACAATGGTACCCCCATGAAGCCAACAAACTCATGGAAGTTGAACAGTCAACTACTAAATCACCCCTGGGTCAAGGAAGAAATAAAGAAAGAAATTAAAGTCTTCCTTGAATATAATGAAAACAAAGACACAACGTATTCAAACCTATGGGACACAATGAAAGCAGTGCTAAGAGGAAAGTTCATAGCACTAAGTGCCCACCTAAAGAAAACAGAGAAAGCACACATTGGAGACTTAACAACACACTTGAAAGCTCTAGAAAAAAAAGAAGCTGATTTACCCAGGAGGAGTAGAAGACTGGAAATAATCAAACTGAGGGCTGAAATCAACAAAATAGAAACACAGAAAACAATTCAAAGAATCAATGAAGCAAAAAGCTGGTTCTTGGAGAAAATTAACAAGATTGACAAACCCCTATCCAAACTAATCAAACGGCAGAGAGAGAACTTGCAAATTAATAGGATCAGAAATGAAAAGGGGGACATAACCACAGACACAGAGGAAATACAGAAAATCATTAGATCTTACTACGAAAGTTTATATGCCACAAAGTTGGAAAATGTAAAAGAAATGGACATTTTTTTAGATAAGTACCAAATACCAAAGTTGAACCAAGACCAGGTGAACAATCTAAATAGACCTGCTAGTCGTGAAGAACTAGAAGCTGTTATCAAAAATCTCCCTAACAAAAAAAAGCCCAGGACCAGATGGTTTCAATGCAGAATTCTACCAGAACTTCCAGGAAGAGCTAATACCTATACTCCTTAATGTATTCCACAATATAGAAAAAGAAAAGTCACTGCCAAACTCCTTTTATGAATCTACAGTCACCCTAATACCAAAACCACACAAAGACACAACCAAGAAAGAGAATTACAGGCCAATCTCACTCATGAACATCGATGCGAAAATTCTCAATAAAATACTGGCAAACCGAATCCAAGAACACATTAGAAAAATCATCCATTATGATCAAGTAGGCTTCATCCCAGAGATGCAGGGATGGTTCAACATACGCAAATCTATCAATGTAATCCATCATATAAATAAACGGAAAGAAAAAAAATCATATGATCATTTCATTGGATGCTGAAAAAGCGTTTGACAAAATTCAACACCCTTTTATGATAAAGGTGTTGGAGAGACTGGGGATACAAGGATCATACCTAAATACAATAAAAGCAATATACAGCAAGCCGACAGCTAACATCAAATTGAATGGAGAGAAACTCAAAGCCTTTCCACTAAAATCAGGAACACGACAAGGCTGTCCACTCTCTCCATACCTCTTCAATATAGTGCTTGAAGTTCTAGCAATAGCAATAAGACAACATAAGGGGATCAAGGGGATTCGAATTGGAAAGGATGAAGTGAAACTTTCGTTATTTGCAGACGATATGATAGTGTACATAAGCGACCCCAAAAACTCTACCAAAGAACTCCTACAGCTGATAAACACCTTTAGTAACGTAGCAGGATACAAGATCAACTCCAAAAAATCAGTGGCACTCCTATACACAAAGGATAAAGAAACGGAGAGGGAAATCAGAGAAACATCACCTTTCACGATAGCCACAAACACCATAAAATATCTTGGGGTTACTCTAACCAAGGATGTGAAAGACCTATTTGACAAGAACTTTAAGCCTTTGAAAAGAGAAATTGAGGAGGATACCAGAAAATGGAAAGACCTCCCCTGCTCTTGGATTGGGAGAATCAACATAGTAAAAATGGCAATTCTACCAAAAGCAATCTACAGATTCAATGCAATCCCCATCAAAATCCCATCAAACTTCTTCACAGACCTTGAGAGAACAATAATTAAGTTTATATGGAAAAACAAAAAACCCAGGATAGCCAAAACAATCTTATGCAATAAAGGAACTTCTGGAGGCATTACTATCCCTGACTTCAAACTCTATTACAGAGCTACAGTATTGAAAACAGCTTGGTATTGGCATAAGAACAGAGAAGTCGACCTATGGAATCGAATAGAAGACCCAGATACTAACCCTCAAACCTACGAACACCTAATTTTTGACAAGGGAGCTAAAGGTATACAATGGAAGAAGGAAAGCGTCTTTAACAAATGGTGCTGGCATAACTGGATGTCAACCTGTAGAAGAATGAAAATAGATCCATATCTATCACCTTGCACAAAACTCAAGTCCAAATGGATTAAAGACATCAACATCAATCTGTCCACTTTGAACCTGATAGAAGAGAAAGTGGGAAGTAGTCTACAAGATATAGGCACAGGAGGCCACTTCCTAAGTAGGACCCCAGCAGCACAGACAATAAGAGAAACAATGAATAAATGGGACCTGCTGAAACTGAGAAGCTTCTGTAAAGCAAAGGACACTGTCAGTAAGACAAAAAGGCTGCCTTCTGACTGGGAGAAGATCTTCACCAACCCCTCATCAGACAAAGGTCTGATCTCGAAAATATACAAAGAACTCAAGAAACTAGACACTAAAACTCTAATTAACCCAATTAAAAAATGGGGTACTGATCTGAACAGAGAATTCACAACAGATGAACTTCGAATGGCCAGAAGACACTTAAGGTCATGCTCAACCTCCTTAGCGATCAGGGAAATGCAAATCAAAACCACTTTGAGATACCATCTTACACCTGTCAGAATAGCTAAAGTTAAAAACACCAATGATAACCTATGCTGGAGGGGATGTGGAATGAGGGGAACACTCATCCATTGTTGGTGGGAATGCAAACTTGTGCAGCCACTTTGGAAATCAGTGTGGAGGTTTCTCAGGAAACTGGGAGTCAACCTCCCTCAGGACCCAGCAATTCCTCTCTTGGGAATATACCCTAGAGATGCCCAAACATACTATAAAAGCGTTTGTTCAACTATGTTCATAGCAGCACTATTTGTAATAGCCAGAACCTGGAAACAGCCTAGGTGCCCCTCAATAGAAGAATGGTTAAAAAAGGTGTGGAACATATACACATTAGAGTTTTACTCAGCGGTAAAAAATAATGACATCTTGAATTTTGCATGCAAATGGATGGACATAGAAAACACTTTACTGAGTGAGGTAAGCCAGACCCAAAAAGAGGAACACGGTATGTATTCACTCATAAGTGGATTCTAACCATAATTAAAGGTCTTTGAGCCTATTATTCGTGATCCTAGAGAAGCTAAATAAGAAGACGAACCTGATGAAGATTATTTACCTATCTGCCAGGAGGTAGGAAATAGTCAAGAGTCCCAGGTAACCTTGGGTGCATGGGGGGGGGGGGGTGGGAGGGTTGATGGAAGGGGAGAGGGTTAGAGAGAAGGGAGTAGGGGAGGAATGGAGAAAGCTCGGTTGACCGGGATGGGGGGAAGGGAGGAAGGATGAATGTGGGATCAGGGAAGAATATATTTCAACTAAGGGAGTCATATTAGAGTTTACAGGAAACTTGATTATATATGGGATCCCAGGTCCAAGGAGAGATCCCCAGATTGTTCTCTGGACAGAGGAGGGGGTGCCTGAACCGGCCTTGGCCCGTGACCATACTGATGATTATTTTGCTTATCACCATAGATCCCTCATCTGGCGTTGGATGACGATACAGATGGAGGCCCGCGTTGGAGCACCGAAAGGAGCCCCCCAAGATCCAAACGAGGAGCAAAAGGAGGAAGAAAATGACGAAGGACTGCGAGGGATACTATCACCCACTGATACAAGGGGTCGGATCTAATGAGAGTTTACCAAGGCCAGATGGACCGTGACTGAACGAGCATGTGATCCAACCAGATTCTCTGAATGTGGCCGGATTTTCTGAATGTGGCTGGCCTGCTGTCTTTCCGAGAAGCCATTGACAATGACACTGGGACTGGTTTCCTCTGCATATACTGGATTTTTGGGATCCAGTCTGTTTGGATGCTCACCTTCCTGGACCTGGAGTGAGGGGGGAGGAACTTGGACTTCCCACAGGGCAGGAGACCCTGACTTCCCTAGGGGACAAAGAGGGAGGAGGAGAGGGGGGGGGAGTGGGAGGGCGTTGGGAGGAGAGGCGTAAATGGAAACTTTTTATAATTTAATAAAATTACAAAAAAAAATAATCTCATCTGTAGATAATAAGAGGCTTAAAAATAAACATTTTCCAAAAATTAAAAAAAAGACTCATTTACACATAATTGTTAATACATTTTTATGGGGTAATTATTTAGAATCACAATACAGAAAAAAGCAAGTTCAAAATTGGGTATTTGTCAGCTCGCTGTGGTTAAAAGTTACAATCTGAAATTCACCCAGCTGCAAAAAGTTTTGAAATCAATATTGCAGTTGTTTACACATTTTATTAAAATGGGAGGAATTACATTGACTTGTTTTCCAAAAGGAAAACTACTCTTTCTTTCACTAAAGGTATGTAGTAAGAGCTATCATTGGGAACACTAAATATATATTATTTTTAAACAATCTTATTTTACTTACCAATAACAAGAGTTACATCTCCCTCCCCTCCTCCCACTTTTCCTACCTCCCACCCACCCTACCACTATCCACTCCTCAGAGAGGGTAAGGTCTCCCATGGGGTGTCAACAAAGTCTGTCCTATCACTTGAGGCTGAAACAAGGTCCTTCTCCTGTATCTAGGCAAAGCATGGTATCTCTCCATAGTGAATGGTTTCCAAAGACGCATATCATGCACTCAAAATAGATACTGGTTTTACTGCAAGTGGCCCTAAAAACTGTCCATGCCATGCCACACAACTGTCACCACCCATAAGACCTAGATTTGTTTTAAACTGACTCCCCAGCTGTCAATCCAGGGTGAGTGAACTGCCACTAGCTTTAGTCAGCTGTTTCTCTGGGTAACTCCATCATGACCTTGTCCCCATTTGCTCATATCACTCCTCATTCTCCATGAATGTACTGTAGGAGTTTAGTCTAGTTCTTAACTATGGATCTCTGCATCTGCTTCCATCACTTGCTGGATAAAGGTTCTATGATGACAAATAAGATGTCATCAAGTTGAATAGAGGGGAATGTAAGTTTAGGTACCTAGTCTACTATTGCTTAAATTCTTAGCTGGTGTCATCCTTATGGTTTCCTGAGGAGTTTCCTTAGTACCTCTTTTCTGGCTAACCCCACAATGAGTATCTCTCAAGGAATCCCTTTCCTTGTTCACTCTTGGTGTCCTATACCCAATTCTATATCCTCAGTCCCTCAAGGTCTCCTCCACATTCCCTTCTCCCCTTCAGACTACATATCCAACTTTGCTTCTCCCCCTCACTGCCAATTTACTAAAGAGATCTTGTCTAATTCCACTTCTGGGGTTGGGGGACATCCATCTATCTCTCTCTTAGTGTTGTTCTCCTTATTTCCTGTCTTCTCTGGGATTGTAATTGTACGATGATTATCCTTTCTTTTATGTCTAATATCCACTGATGAATGTGCTCATACTGTGTTTGCATTTCTGTGTTGGGGTTACCTCACTCAGGATATTTATTTTTTCTATTTCTGTTCGTTTGCATGCAGATTTAAGATGTCATTGTTTTATACCACTGACTAGTACTCCAATGTGTAAATGTACATTTTCTTTATCCATTCTTTACTTGAGGGATATCCAATTTGTTTCCAGATTCTGGCTACTATAAATAATGCTGCAATGAACATAGTTGAACAAATATCTTTGTAGTATATTTGAGCATAGTTTGAATATATGCTAAAAAGTGGTATTGCTAGGTATTGCTAGTTTCTAAGGTATCTTTATTCCCAATTTTCTGAGGAACTTCCATACTACTTATTAGAGTGGTTGTATAAGCTTTCATTCCTACCAGTAATGTAGAAATGTTTCCCTTATTCCACATCCTCTCCAGCATAAATGATCATTGTTGTTCCTAATCTTAGCCATCATGACATGTGTAATAAGGTCTCTCAGAGTGATGTTGATTCGAATTTCATGATGGTTAAGAATGCTGAACATTTCCTTAAATATCTTTTGGCTATTTGATATTCATCATTTGAGATTTCTCTGTTTAGTTCTGGACCCAATATTTAAATTGCATTGTTTAGAATTTTGATGTCTAATTTTTTAAATTTACTTATTTATTTATTTATAAAAATTTCCACTTCCTCCCCCACTCCCTCTTCTCCTCCCTCTCCAGTCCTAAGAACAGTCAGGGTTTCCTGCCCTGTGGGAAGTTCAAGTTCCTCCCCTCTCCCTTCAGATCTAGGAAGGTGAGCATCCAAACAGACTAGAATCCCAAAAAGCCAGTACATGCAGACGAAACAAGACCCAATGACATTATCAATGGCTTCTCAGTCAGCCCCCATGTCAGCCACATTCAGAGACTCCGGTTTGATCACATGCTCGTTCAGTCCCAGTCCAGCTCTCCTTGGTGAGCTCTCATTAGATCAGTCCCCATGTATCAGTGGGTCAATGCACCCCCTCGTGGTCCTGATTTCCTTTTTCAAGTTCTCCCTCCTTCTGCTTCTCATTTGGTCCTTGGGGGCTCAGTCCAGTGCTCCAATGTGGGTCTCTGTCTCCATCTTCATCCGTCATCGGATGAAGATTCCCTCTGATCCTGCCTTCCTTGCTCATGTTCTCGCTCCTTCTGCTTCTCATTTGGACCTAGGGAGTTAAGTCCAGTGTTTCAATGTGGGTCTCTGTCTCTATCTCCATCCATTGCCAGATGAAGGTTCTATGGTGATATGCAAAATATTCATCAGTATGGTTATGGGCCAAGGCCAGTTCAGGCACCCTCTCCTCTGTTGCCCAGGGAACAATCTGGGGACCTCTCCTTGGACCTGGGAACCCCTGTAGAATCAAGTCTCTTGCAAACCCTAAAATGGCACCCTTAGTTGAGATATATACTTCCCTGCTCCCATATCCATCCTTCCTCCCTCCCCCATCCCATTCCCCCAAGCTATCCCCAATCCTCCCTTTCTCCCTTCTCTCTAACCATCTCCCCTTACTTCCACCCCCCACCCCCCGTGCACCCAAGATTGCTGTGTAGCCCAGGCTGGCCTCGAACTCGTGATCCTCCTACCTCTGACACCTTCAGCAAATCCTACCAGCGTGTGCCACCACAACCGGCTGATGTCTAATTTTTTGAATTCTTTATTTATTTTGGAGATCAGTTCTCTGTCTGATGTGGGCTTGGTGAAGATCTTTTCCAATTCTGTAAGTTGTCTTTCTGTCTTAGAGGCTGTGACCTTTGCTTTACAAAAGCTCCTCAATTTCAGGAAGTCCCATTTATTTATTGCTTGTCTTAGTGTCTGTGCTACTTTTTGTACTTATGTGTTCTCATGTTAGCATGCCTTGAACACCACTGCCCACTTTCTGTTCTGTCAGATTCAGTGTTGTTGGATTTATATTGAGATCTTTAGTCCATTTTGACTTGAGTTTTGTGCATGGTGACTGATTTGACTCTATTTAACTTCTTCTATATGTTGACATCCTATTATGACAGCACTATTTTAGAAGATGCTCTGCTTTCACCATTGTATAATTTTAGCATCTTTGTCAAAAATCAGGTGTTCATAGGTGTGAGGATTAATATCTTGGTCTTTGATTCAATTCCATAGACAACCTGTATGCTTTTATGCAAATACCTAGCTATTTTCTTTAATGTATGTCTTAATAGAGCTAGATGTCAGGGTTTGTGATGCCTCCAGAAGTTCCTATTGTAACAAACTTTTTGGCTCTCCTGGGACTTTTGTTTTTCCATATGAAGTTGAGTATTGTTCTTTCAGGGTCTGTTGGGATTGTGATAGGGATTTCAATGAATCTGCTGATTGCTTTTGGTAGAACTGTCATTTTAATTATGTTGATCTTCCCAATCCAAGAACATGGCAGATCTTTTCATTATCTGGTATATTCATAAATTTCTTGCTTAAAACACTTGAATTTCATGTTATGTAAGACTTTCACTTCTTTGGTTAGTTTTATTCCAAAGTCCCAAGGTATTTATGTAAATTATGGCTATTGTATTGGGTTATGTTTCTCTGTTTTTTTCTCAGCTTCTTTGTTATCTGTATATAACAGGGCTACTGATTTTTTTTTGAGTTGTTCTTATATCCTGCCATATTACTGAAGGTATGTCTGAGTTGTAGTTCTCTGGTTGAGTTTTTGGGGTCACTTAGATATACTGTCATATCATCTGAAAATAGAAAAGTTTTTAATTCTTCCTTTTGAATTTGAATCTTCCTTTGTTGTCTTTTTGCTATAGCCAGAACATCAAAAATATGTTGAAGAGATATGGAGAGTGGGCAGCTTTGTCTTGTTCCTGATTTTAATGGAATTACTTTGAGTTTCTCCCCTGCTTAATTTGATGTTGACTGTTGACTTAATGTATATTGCTTTTATTTTATAAAGATGCATTCCTTGTATCTGTGATCTCTCCACCAATACCTTTATCATGAAAAGGTGTTGGATTTTATTAACTGCTTCTTTAGAATCTAATGAAATGACTGAATGATTATTTTTCTATCAGTTTATATTTATCATGGAATATATAGATAGATTTCCATATGTTGAACAAGCACTGCATTCCTGGGATGATTCTTAATTGATCATGGTGGATGATTTATTGATGTGTTCTTGAATTTGGTGTGCTGATATTTATCTTTTTGATTTTTATTGAGTTCTACATTTTTCTCTGATCCCCTCTCAGTCTCTCTCCTCCCCCTTCAGCCTTTCCCCAAGGTCTCCATGCCCACAATTTTACTCAGGAGACCTTGTCTTTTGCTATTTCCCATGTAGATTAAATATATGTAAGTCTCTCTTAGTGTCCTCATTGTTGTCTAAGTTCTCAAGGATTATGGTTTGTGGGCTGGTTTTCTTTGCTTTATGTTTACAAACCTCCTATGAGTGAGTACATGTAATAATTGTCTTTCTGTGTCTGGGTTACCTCACTCAAAATAATGTTTTCTATCTCTATACATTTTCCAGCAAAATTCAAGATGTCATTATTTTTTTCTGCTGTATAGTATGCCATTGTGTAAATGTGCCACATTTTCCTTATCCATTCTTCAGTCAAGGGATATTTAGGTTGTTTGTAGTTTCTGGCTATGATAAACAATGCTGCTATGATCATGGTTGAGCACAAGTTTTTGGGGCATTATTGAGCATCCCATGGATATATACCCAAAAGTATTATTTCTGAATCTTGAGAAAGGTTGTTTCCCAAATTACTGAAATTGCAACATTGACATCCAAAGGGGTGGTACTAGTTTGCATTCCCACCAGCAATTCAGAAGTGTTGTCTTTTCCCTGTCAACTCTCCAGCATAAGTTGTCTTCAGTGATTTTTATCTTGGCCATTCTTATAAGTGTAAAATGTAATCTCAGAGTTGTTTTAATTTGGATTTCTCTGAAGACTGAAGACCTTGAACATTTCCTTAAGTGTCTTTCAGTCATTTTATATTCCTCTGTTGAGAGTTCTCTGTTTGAGTCTCTACTCCATTATTTATTGGATTATTTATTCTTTTGATGATCAACTGTGTTCTTTGTATATTTTGGAGATCAGACCTCTTTCTGATGTGAAGATATTTTCCCACTCTGTAGGTTGTTTTTTTATCTTGTGGACTATGCCCTTTGCTTTACAGAAGCTTTTCAGTTTCAAGAGGTCCCAGTATACTTCCTCTATTGTATCTTCAGCTCTTGAGACTCTCTCTTCCATCTCTCATATTCTGCTGTTCCTGCTTGTGTTTGTGGATCCTGATCATTTTCTCATGATTTCTGTTTCTATAATTCCCTAAGCTTGTGTTTTCTTTATTGTCTCGATTTCAGTTTTCAAGTACTGAATAGTTTTTTTCATATGTTTGATTTTTTTCTCAGATTTCTTTAAGTGATTTGATGATGTCTTCCAATTTTTTGTTTGTCTTTTTCTCCATTTCTTTAAAGAAATTTCTCATTTCCTCTTTAAGAGTTTCAAACATTCTTTTGAAGTAATTTTTACATCATTTTCTTCTGCTTCATCCATATTTGCTTGTTTACGTCTTCTGTTGTAGGGTCTTTAGGTTTTTTTACTGGTGTTGTTTTGCTCTTTTTGGTGTTGTATGTATTCTTACCTTTTCTACTTGTCTTTTTTTCTAATAGGTGTGGTTGGGGTTGTCTGAGATTCTGTTGAATAATCTTCTGGGTGTCAATGAATCCAAAGCTCAGAAGATTATTCCTCGTGTTACAGTCAGGGCCACAGTTCTAGTTATCTCATTGGTTACTCTGCTTCTGGAGTTTTCTCAGTGCTCCTGTGCTTTGCTCTGCTCCCTTAGAGTTTACTGTCTCAAGTCTACATTGACCTAGGTTTCTGGCTTCGCCCTGTTTCTGTCAATTCTGGTATGGATTCCCTCCTACAGAAGTCACTGGCTTGGAGTTGGACCTGGAATGGTTGCTCACTCTGATCTACTGCCTTGGAATTACCAGGCTCAGGTGAGCCTTGAACCGCAGAAGACCTACTTACTCTCTCAGAGGTCCCAGACTCATGCTCACACTGACAGAATTTCCATGTTCAGGCTTGTAAGAAGTCGCCAGGATGTCGCCTTGGCGAGATAGCGCCAACTGTCCTACAGCCTGGAGGTATACAAATCCTTTGTTGCTGCTGTCCAGGCCAGTGTGCTTGGGGCCTTGTTTTGCATTTCAGAGACTTGGCTCCCTGACCTGTCCTGTGGCCTTGGGCCCTAGCAGAATGGCATCAACCAATCAGCATTCGAGCCTCTCACCCTAGAAAAGCAGCTGCCTTTGGGTTTTTCGCTCTCTCTAATCTCTCTCCCGTCCCTGCACTATCTCTCTCTCGTCCCTGCGCTCTCTCATCTCTCTCTCTCTCTGGCTTCCTGCTCTCTCTAATCTCTCTTGTCCCTGTGCTCTCAGCTCGCTCTCTCTCTGAGTCTTTTCTCCCCAATTTTCCTCAACCGAATGCTCTGAATAAAGACGTGATAGGGAAGGAATCTCGTTTTCGTGGCCGTTCATTCCTGCTGGTCACGAAGCGCGCTGCACAGGCTTATTCCCTTTGATGTCCCGTACCAATGCCCAGAACCACAGGAGTCCTGGCTCAGGTCTATTCCCTCTGAGGTCCTAATCTCACACCTGGCCCTGCTGAGATCTCTGGTCCCTGCCTATTCCCTAGGAGGTCTCAACTTCACTCACGCCCAGACTGGCAGAGTTCTGGCTCAGGCCTAGTTCTTGGAAGGTCCTAGATTTAAGCCCAGATCCACTGGTGTCCTGATTTAGGTCTACTCCCTTGAAGGTCCCAGTTTCACATCTGGACCCTCAGAGGTCTCTGGCTCTGGCTCACTCGCTAAGCAGTTATGCCCATGTACCATTTCCAGTAGAGATCACTGACACTGAATCTGATCTCTAGCTCAATCCTTATCTGCCAGTGTCCTAGGACTGGGTTGGCTCCCAGGACTGGATTTTCTCCTAGCTTTTTTTATTTGATCTCATATTTTCTCAGTGTTTCTTTGACTCACTGGGAAGAAATGTTACCAAATTAAGAGTGTGTTAGTGATTTCAAGACAGGTATATAACAAACATCCATTTGTTATGTAATCAACACTGTGTGTGAAAACCAGATGCTAGAATCTCTTCACATTTTAATGGTTGATATGCAGTGGGTCATCACATAGACAGTGGATTGCCAAATGGAAGCTCTGGTTCTGAAAATGTTCGCCCTGAGTACAATAATTCTCTTCTATTATTTACCATGTACTTGACAATAATCTCTTATGGATAATCAGTTTCCACCTATACATCCATAAAAAAGTTGTATATGACCATTATATATGGTATTAATTCCTCAAAAGTAATGGTTACATCCCACCTGCTCCCTGGTTTTTTTTGGGGGGGGGCCCTTGAAATGGGCCTAGTAGAGAATCTCACTAGTTTTGCATTGTAATAGTAATGATCTCACAGTAAGTTACAATCTAATACAGTAACTCCATACTCTAAACAAACTCCAACAATCTATGACACCCACATTATATCATAATTTACTTCGTATTAAGAACAAATCTGTGTGTGTGTTATAACTATTTCATATCTTTTAACACACGGCTACCTATTATGCCTCTAGTAAAGCACACATGGGATGATAGTGTCACTTTACCATTAAAATTGATTGATGAGCAATTAGATATAGTTTATATTCTCAAGATAACATATCTCCAGAATGGAGACAAAACTGTCCATATTCCTCTGCCTTAGTCAAAACACTTTAAATTACACAAAAATTTTTGCTTAATCCCCGTGTATCAATCTTCTCTTAGTTCTCACCAAGAACAGTCTATGAACATCAGATAGTTTATAAGTTTCTGAACACATGGATGTAAGCCAATGGCCTTATCTAATCTCACAGAATAAGAGAAAACACACCTAACAAAATTATAAGCCTCTCTTATGTGATTTATGGTGTATAAATTCATTTCAAGTGGATTTCTGGTAAGTTTTTTCTCTATACCTGGCTTTTACTGATCTTTTATCTTATCAAATGTCTTTGAAACATTCCTGTGTCCTTGGAATACCAGCTGTCCCTATTTCGGTGATGAGGAGTGCCATCTAGAGGGGTGAGTGTGTGCTATCCCGGGTGAACTGTGTTGGAAGAGAGCACAGTCTCCCCCCTCCCACCAGCTCCTGCTGCAGGGTCTACTGTGTTCCACTCTACCCTGCCCTGCCTCCACGGTCGCCCTTTTGTCTCCTGTGTCCCTGGACTATCAGCTATCCCTGTGCCTGTGCTGAGGAGCTACATCCAGAAAGGAATAGTTACTGCTCCTGCACTGAAGAAATCCACCCAGAGAGTAAGTCACAGCAAAGACTGAAACAAGACACCAAGACTCTCCTGGCACCATTTGAAGGAAGAGATGGGCAGGCACCAATGCAAGAATTCCTCCAACAACCTGAAAGGCAGTAAGACATCACCAGAATCCAAGGATCATGAAACTAGAAGAATTGAACACCCTACTCCAAAAGAAATAGAAGAAATCGACTCTAAGCAGAACTATATGAAAATAATAGAGGAACTTAAACAGGAGGTGAAAAACTGCTTTAAAGAAATGTTGAAGACAAAAAAAGGAGATGAAATGAATAAATCTCTCAAAGATACCCAAGAAAATCAAGAAATCCAAAAAAGCAATCAAACAGGTAAGGGAAACAGTTCAAGACTTGACAAATGAAAGGGAGGTAATGAAGAAAACACAAACCAAGAGAAAGTTGGATATGGAAAATCTGGGTAAATGAATAGGAACTGCAGAGGCAAGTATTACTAAGAGAACACGAGAGATAGAAGAAAGAATCTCAGTCACTGAAGATACTGTAGAGGAAATAAACTCATTGATTAAAGAACAAAACAATTCTTACAACAAATTCTTAACACAAAACATCCAGAAATTCTGGCACACCGTGAAAAGGCCAAACCTAAGAATAATAGGTGTAGAAGAAGAAGAAGATTTATAACTCACTGGCCCAGAAAATATATTCACCAAAATTATTGAAGAAAACTTTCCCAATCTAAAGAAGGATATTCCTATGAAGGTACAAGAAGTATACAGAACACCAAATAGACTCAATCAAAAAAAACATCCCTTTGCCATATAATAATCAAAACATAAAACATACAGAATAAAGAACAAATACTAAGAGCTACAAGGGGAAAAGGTCAAGTAATATATAAAGGGAAACCTATCAGAATTACACCTGACTTCTCAATGGAAACCATGAAAGTCAGAAGGTCTTGGATAGACGTGCTGCAGACACTAAGAGACCAAGGATGGAAGCCCAGACTACTATACCCAACAAAGCTTGCATTTACCATTGATGGAGAAAACAAGATATTCCAGGAAAATAAACCAATTTAAACAATACGTAGCCACAAACCCAGTCCTACATAAAATACTAGAAGGAAAATCACAAACCAAGGAAGCCAACAACACCCATAATAACACAAGCATCTGACAATACTCCACCAGCACAACTCAAAAAGAGGGAAACAAACAAACAATAGCACTAGGAAAAATAACTGGAGTCAACAACCACTGGTCATTAATATCAATTAATAAGTGATAATATCAATCCAGGAAGAGCTAATACCTATATTCCTTAATGTATTCCACAATATACAAACAGAAGAGTCATTGCCAAACTCTTTTTATGAAGCTACAGTTACCCGGATACCAAAACCACATAAAGACACAACCAAGAAAGAGAATTACAGACCAGTCTCACTCAAGAACATTGATGCAAAAATTCTCAATAAAATGCTTGCAAAGAGAATACAAGAACACACACAAAAAATATACATTATGATCAAGTAGACTTCTTCCCAGAGAGGTAGGGCTGGTTCAACATCTGAAAATCTTTCAATGTAATCCATCATATAAATACACTGAAGGAAAAAACCATATGATCATTTCATTAGATGCTGAAAAAGTCTTTGACAAAATTCAACACCCATTTATGATAAAGATCTTGGAGAGATTAGGGATACAAGGTTCATTCCTAAATATAATAAAGGCAATATACAGCAAGCCAAGAGCTAACATTAAATTACATGGAGAGATACTCAAGGCCATCCCTCTAAAATCCGAAACAAGACAAGGCTGTCCACTCTCTCCATCCCTCTTCGATATAGTGCTTAAAGTTCTAGAAATAGCAATAAGATAGCATAAGGAGATCAAGGGGATTTGAATTGGAAAGGAAGAAGTCAAACTTTCATTATTTGCAGATGATATGATAATGTACATAAGCAACCCGAAAAACTCTACCAAAGAATTCCTACATCTGATCAACACCTTTAGTAGTGTGGCAGGATACAAGATCAACTAAAAAAAAATAAGTTGCTCTCCTGTACACAAAGAACAAAGATACAGAGAGGGAAATCAAAAAACATCACCTTTCACGATAGCCACAAATAGAATAAAGTATCTTGGGGTAACTCTAACCAAGGAAGTGAAAGAAATATTTGACAAGAACTTTAAGATTTTGAAGAAAGAAATTGAAGAGGATACCAGAAAATGAAAGAATCTTCCATGCTCTTGGATTGGGAGGATCAACACAGTAAAAATGACAATTCTACCAAAAGCAATCTATAGATTCAATGCAATCCCCATCAAAATCCCAGAGAAATTCTTCACAGACGTTTAGAGAACAATAATAAAGTTTATATGGCCAAACAAAAAACCCAGGATAGTCAAAAAAACCCTATACAATAAAAGTACTTCCAGAGTCATTACTATCCCTGACTTCAAACTCTATTACAGAGCTACAGTAATGAAAACTGCTTGGTATTGGCACAAAAACAGAGATGTTGACCAATGGAATCGAATCAAAGACCCAGATGTTATTCCACAAACCTATGAACACCTGATTTTCGACAAAGGAGCTAAAACTCTACAATGGAAGAAAGAAAGCATCTTTAGCAAATGGTGCTGGGATAACTGGTTGTCAACTTGTAGAAGATTGAAAATAGATCCATATCTATCACCATGTCCAAAACTCAAGGCCAAATGGATTAAAGACCTCAACATTAATCTAAGCACATTGAACCTGATAGAAGAGAAAATGGCAAGTATTCTACAAGACATAGGCAAAGGAGACCACTTCCTAGGTCGAACCCTAGTAGCACAGACAATAAGAGAAACAATGAATAACTGGGACTTCCTGAAACTGAGAAGCTTCTGTAAAGCAAAGGACACTGTCAGTAAGACAAAAAGGCAAACTACTGATTGGGAGAAGATCTTTACCAACCCCTCAACAGACAAAGGTCTGATCTCCAAAATATACAAAGAACTCAAGAAACTAAACACTAAACTCCAACAACCAAGGATCCTCATTTAATTTGAATATATATTACAGTGCAGAGGAGGGTTACTCATTGGAGATGAGTATCTCTGCAAACAGAGGATCCTTTTCTGAAAAATATCACCCCACAATGAGAGGTCAGCCCAGGAAGAAAAGCAGCGAAGCAGAGGAGGGTCACTCAGTTGAAAGGCAAAACTTGGTTGTTGGAGTACACACTACACATTTTGTTGTTGTCAAAAAATGTTTCCTATTATTGTAAAGGGGTTAAATCCATTTTGTGTATTGATTTGCTATTCTATATTTTAATTTAAATGAATATATATATTCATTTAATTTGTCTTCATTTGCATTTTTGATTTCCAACATCTTTTCTGTGTAGTTGAACCTTTAATTCTCCTTCCTCAACAGTTTAAGTGGCTGGGTTTGTAGGCCTTCACACCATTTCTGGTGTTTTCAATATGTATTCTAATCTTTCTTTTTAGTTTCTTCTTTTACACATTGTCATAGTATTTACTTTCAACAGATTCTAATTTCCTAAATTATGTAAATTTCCTTGTTATCAAATTCTAACTTCATTCCATCGTGTTTAAAGTGTTTTCTTAATTCTATACTTTTCTTTTCTTTTTCTTCTTCCAATGTATGATGTAATATGGAGAATTTCCTACATTGTCCTGATAAGAATGTCTGTGCTGGTACTCTTGGGTGGAATGTAGTATAGATGTTTGTTTAGGACTATTTGCTTCTTAGAGTTGTTCAAGTCTTTTATGTCACACTAACATTCTCTCTAGTCTCGTAACTGCTACTGAACGTATTTATTGAAATCTGTTATTAGTATTTTGAGTTGCCTATTGTACCTCTGTGACTTTTTACTTTATGTATTTTTTGTGGTCTTAGGCAATTGTAATTGTTTCCTCTTACACTCAACCCTTTGATCAATAGTAAGCTTAATTTAGCCCATAAGGTTTTTGTTTTAAAGTGCATTTTGTGACATACTTAAATTGCCACTCTGGATTTTGTAGGGTTGCCGTTTGTTTTCTCTATGGAAATACATTTCATTTTCAGTGATACAGAAATATATCACAGGTAAAAGATAATAGTCTCTATTATCTTAATTCTACAGATAGACCATAAAATTTTTCATACTCTTATAAAGTATAAACATCCTTGTACCAATGTGCAAGCAGTTTAGCATCTCAAAATACCATATCAAAGTACATTTGCATTTTATAATTAGATATAATGATTACAAATTATCCAAGAGAATCATTATATGTTTTTAAATTCCCAGCAATAATGTGTAGTAAATTTCCCACACTCTAGTTAACACTGCATGGTATCAATAATTGTTTTATTGATTTTTATTGAGCTCTACATTTTTCTCTGTGCTCCTCCCTGTTAGGCTTACAATTTATATCTTGCATGCTTTCCAATTTTTTTTAAACTTTCAGTCTATGTGTTTCTTTTATGTGATACACAGACTAATAGATTATCATCCTTACATTCTTGGGTTGAATCGAAATGAACTCATTGCCATGTTCAGAGTTTACCACATATGGAGGCAATGTAAAAAGGAAGAGTTAAATAACCCTATTCTTCTTCAGTGAAAATAGGCTGGAGATGACACCCTTTTTTTTCACCCTCTGAGTTGCAACGCCCTTAAATTGAGTTTTCCTCCACACCTTTGCACTCAGGATTGAAGAGTACGGTCCCAGTGATTTAGGCATAGAAAAAGTCAGAGGAAGTAGGACATATTAACCAAGAGACATTTTCAGGACATCCAGGCTTTAATGCTAGCACTGGAGAAGCAATAGCTTGGGGATCTGTGTGAGATCAAGGACAACCTGGTCTTTAAAAAAACGCCTCCTCCCCCACCCAACATGATTCCACAATGACATCAGAGTAGTGGTCCAATAATTTGGCTATTGAACATTGGATAATTTGCATAAGAATACCAATTGTCTTAAGGGCATAAGCCAGTTCCCACAATTTTTGTTTTTGTACAAATAGCTTCCAGTGAATCCTCGCTTAGTGCGGTCGGTTGGACATGCAGAATGTAGCTCCTCTAAATTCCTTATAAAAGAACTAAATTTTTGGACAATCCAGAGATATGATCCTTGTTGTAGAACTAATTCAGACAACAGACATTTGGGTTATATTTCCAGTCCATTTTCACAGATAATACTAGAAAACATTCAGTTCATTGGTTTTAATTAAATGATTTCTGACAGAAAGGACCTCATGTTCGTGACCAACATATTTGGGAAGGGGATGACTTTGGGCATCTCCTCAGTAAAAGGTAGCCTGCAGAGGATGGTTACTCATTCAAGTGTGGTAACTCAGAGGAGAGAGGAATATCTGCTGGTGAATATCGCCGTGCAAGGACTGGTCATCCTATAAAAAGTCATGCTGCTCGAAGGGTCCTTCATCTGAGAAGGGTAATTCTGCAAATATAGGATCTTCTCCTGTGAAATATCACCATACAGCGAGACTTTGCCTTAGAAAAGGAACCATGCAGAGGAGGGTTACTCATTTGAGAGGTTTAACTTGGCAGGGAGAAGACCCTCTGCAAGTGTAGATCACCCTGCAGGGAGAGGTTTTCCAATCAAAACCCACTGTGCAGAGGAGAACAAATCATCTGAGAAGTGTACCTGGGCAAAGAGAGGACCCACTCCTATAAAAGTACACCCCCTAGGTAGAGGTCTGCCTCAGAGTAAAAGACACCCTGTGGAGGATGGACGCTCAGTTGAACATAGTACCAGAGAAGTTAGAGTACCCTCTGTTGGTGAAGGTCTCCCCCTTAAAAGCTGCCATACTGCAAAGGGTCATTTATCTGAAAAGGGTAACTCTGCAAGTAGAGGATCCTCTCCTGTGATATGTCACCTTACAGTGAGGCTTCACTTCAGAAAAAGGTCCAATGCAGAAGAGGGCTACTAATTTGAGAGGGGTAACTTGGCAATGAGAAGACCCTCTGAAAGTGAAGATCACACTGCAGGGAGAGGTCATCCCATCCAAATCTGCCCTGCAGAGGAGGGTCATTCATCTGAAAAGCAGAACTCTGAAAAGGGAATGCCCTCTCCTGGGAAAAATTGCCACACAAGAAGTTGTCATCTCAGAAAAATTTACCCTGCAGAGGAGGGTTACTTATTCGAGAGGGGTAACTCTGCAAACAGAGGGCCATCTCCTCGGAAATGTCACCCCACAGGGAGAGGTCAGCCTAGGAAGAAAAGCCACCCAGCAGAGAAGGGTCACTCAGTTGAAAGACAAAATTTGGCTGCAGGAGGACACACTACACGTGTTCTTGTTCTCAAAAAATGTTTCCCACCATTGTAAAAGGGATAAAACGATTTTATATACTGTTTTGATATTCTTTATTTTATTAATTTCCACTCAAAACTCCATTATATTAGAACTTTTGTTTGTTTTGGGTTTATTTATTCCTTTATCCCAGTGTATTGAGAACAAAGGTCAGGTTTCTGAGCTGATATCTTTCTTTAAAAATGTGTGCGTTTGTGTGTGGGGGGTGTGTGTGTGTATATTTGTCTTTCTATGTATGAGCATGTGTATATGGGTGTTTGAAGAGCCCAGAAGGGATCACATCCCTTGAAGCTAGAGATGCAGATGGTTGAGACTCCTGAATTTGGCTTGCAGGACCCAAACTGGGTCTGTTGCAAGAACAGCAAGTGCTTGTAACTATCTTAAAGCAGTCAAGGTACATAAAGTTTCTTTTGAGAAATCTAGCCTTAGTTCTTTAGTGCCAGGTTTAACAAACACAAAGTCTGAACAGTAAATACGTATTGTTGATGTCAAGGACCCAAGATATAATGTGCACATGCAACTTGGGAATCCCATGTTCTATATAAAGAAGGTCTGTGGCTAAACTTCATAGCTGTACATCCTGTCCCACCCCTAACATATCTTTTGATCTTGTCTCTCTTTCCTCTATCCAAATAAACAAACCATGCTTACACGCTTGGCTGTAAATACTCATTTTTTAAAAACATCCAACTGCATTTTGAGAAACATTCATGAAAACAAAAACTCGTAGTGGTTTGATCATATCTTCCTAAGCCTAAAAGCAGAATTTATCATCTCAGAGTTCATGTAAATGTGACTTAAATATATTTGCAATGTGATTTCTATCAGTTTAATTCAGTGATATGCCTTAAATGAGAGTCGATTCATGTAATAATGTGTTGCCTACACAAATCACCTCCGAGAGGTGGCACTTTGAAATGCCATCACAACCAAGCACTTTAGTCATAGTGGAAAACACCTTCAATCCCAGCACTTGGGAGGCAGAGGCAGAGGCAGATGGATTTCTGGGAGTTTAAGGCTAGTTTAGTTTACATAGCAAGTTCTAGGCAAGCCAGAGATACATTGTGAGATCCTGTTTCAAAGCAACCAAAACAAACAGACAAACATAAAAGCAATATTTTGGTCGGTAACAACAACTTTTTAGTTTGTTAAAAGGCTTTATAATATGATCTGAAACATATGAATGAGCTTCAGGGAACCTGAAACCATATTTGCAATTTTGTATATATATCTACATGAATTTCTTGGTAAGGGATTTTATCATTAAAATGTCAAACATCTTGGGGTGTATCAGATCTTAGGAATTCCTGGTAAATGGGAACAACTGGGCAGGATACTTAAAATTGAGTCAGTTTTGAAAAGCGATAGGCACATCTATAGCATACATATCTCTTACGGAGTGAAATATAGAACTGGTTGCTGACGCACAGAAGACTTCAAGTTTTATCAGACTTACAGCTATGAATGTTTTCCCTGTGCTCTGAGCCTAACCACAGTCTGACATGTGCCAGTATTGAAAGAAGAGACAAGGGAAAATCATGAATGTCACCCTGGTTCTCTATTTTGTTCCCACAACATAAACATCAAAGTATTCTAAAAGGCACCTAATCTGCATCTTGCTTTTGAAGCAAAATTGTTGTCATGAACTAAGAGATATTTCTCAAACCATACAGGTGATAGGAAAAGACAGAATTAAAATCCTTGACCAAAAGATGATCTCTATAGGCAAAGGGACCACCAGCAGAAAGGTTAATAGAGCCAACCTCAGAACTAAACTTTGCATGGTTCTGTGTGTGACTCTGTGTAAGAATGAATGCAAGCACCCAGGACCTGTACCCTATGCCTTATTCTATCTGGAAGGGGTGAGTGGGCACAGGATATGCCAAAGAAAAAACAGATGAATTCATTCAAAGATCTGATTGTTCATCAAATGTATATGGAGCTCCCAAGGGAAAAGCTGTGCCAGATGGACCTACACTAACAGCATGTGGTTTGGTATCACCCACTTATATCTTTCTCTGAGAGGGGCAGCCCCTGCATGGAGACAGTAGGCTGATCAGGAGCTGGTACTGCATGTGTGATTAGTCACAGTGCACCAGTACCTAACTGCATTAACAATTAACATAATTACACACACAACTGTAGAATTGCCCCAACTATTTGAATAATTAGTGGGCTAACAACATAATTTGCAAGTGCAGTTGAGCAATTATGTACAGTTCCAAAGTGTAATGTGTATATTCAGAGGCTTGAATGTGTCCCATTTCTAAATCTTGTTACAAATTGACCATTTGGAACAATTTTATTATTAGAAGGAACAATACTCAGCAAGAACTATCTAATCCCGATGCACTGTAGCATTAGGTACTAAGAATTAGTTCACCTCATCACAATCCTCAGGTTTAGGTTTGAATCAACACAGGCAGTGCAGTCCCAAAACCCCTGGTCTGTGGACCTGTACCCTCACCTTTGCCCCTCCTGCATCTTTCTGGTGTGTTCTTCATAATCTGTTCTTCCCCATTATTCACACTCACTCCTTATATTTATTTCTATCTTGAACACATGCATTAGTTCAGGTGCCTGCTAAAAGAAAGAAGGAAATACAGAAAGGCAGGGGCCATGACTCGGTGTTATTCACATCCCCATCTAAATGCAGAGGGCAAAGCCAGGAATCAGCAGGGTTGTCTACTTATGGCAATGACTGTCAGGGCTCCTTCTCTGGCATTAAAGAACTTTCATCAACCTATTCTGCATTTGTTTCACCTCCTGGCCATTACAGTTACCTCTGGCACTAAGGAAGACTCTCAGTAAAGGTTCAAGTTTCACATGTGCACAGTGGCAGAACCTAAAAAGTCTCTATGATATTTATTCTCCCAATTATAGGAAGTTTGTCAGGAAAGGTAGAGGCTCTATTTACTGAAACCTGGGAGACAGCCATGGAGTGATATTCACTCAGTTCAAAAGGCCCGTAGTAGCCAGGCCTTCATTCACTTTTGGTCTCACAGGCCTCCGGAAGAGAAGCATGCAGTCATAGGCAGGTCTATTTACAGTGTCACAAGTCATTCCTAGACTACAGCTCTCTTAAAGAAACTTGAGGAGAAAACTCCCAATGACTCTACCTATAACCATTGGAAATTATCCCAAAGTTCAAGACAATTATTTATTAAGGATAAATCTTTAAAAATATTACATCTTAGATGGTTGTTACTGAAGTCCACTATGGGTAATTATAAAATGTGTATTGAGTGTCTGTGTTCATGAGAATGAGAGGTGTGACCCTGAAGTATGAGCACTAGGGTCTTTGCTAATATGCAGACTGTGCCCACTTTTCAGGCTACTAGGTACTACTGATAAAGTTTGAACAATGTTGTTTTGTTGCTAAACTTTTTTTCTGAATGGCAGCTGGCATTATTTCATAGCACAGAGAAATGATGATTTCATCTATCACCTAACAAACAAAATTCGAACAGGAAGACATGAAAATAAGGGGAAAAACCAGTTTGTTTTGTTTTACACATGAATTTATTCTCTAACATAGAAAACCAGAAACCAGAAATGAGCACAGGGCTGTTTCCACAGCTTCTAGAATGTTTATAAGTATCCACCCTGTTTTCTTATGTTGTGTTTTAGATAATTTTTACACATCAGGAAAATGAATGATGGTAGAATGTATGCTCTGCACACCACACAATTCTATCAAGAGTCCATATAACTGGAATTTTAGAAAAGCACATTTCAGCCACTTAAGTACCTTGTTTTGCAGGTCAGCTACATGAAAAATTACCTAACTTGTTCAAATAGATTTCCTGACCCACATATTGTTACATTAAATGGTGTGATTCAAAGCAATCTAACTAAATTAACACCAATTAGACAGGGTAAATTAAGGGGCACGTTACCAATAAATTTTATGCTAAACATAATTTATAATAAGAAGACTAAAATATATAACGAAATAATATATTCTCTTCATCTAAGTTTATTCTAAGCAATATCTAAAAACTTTTAAAATGAAATATATAAAGTAAAATTTCCATTTTCTTGCAGAGAAGCATGAAAACAAATCTGTTTTATTAACAGTAGGTTCTGATTTGTTTTACACTGATTAGTGTGATTTATTAATGGAAATTTGAAAACATCTCTTCTATAGGGGACCTAGTATCCCAAATTCTAAAAGGCAAAGGGCATGCCCAGTGATGTCCCAGTTTATCCTTGATCCAAGATAAGGTACATTTAATACAGCATTAGAAATAACACAGACCTAGATGGTACCTATATTCCAGGCATTCTCAGTTGTGCTGTTTATTAATTAGATAAACCTTTATGGGAGAAAAAAATACCATCAAAAGATATGATCATGTCAAATCCCGGAAACCCAAGTAATAAAGTAGGGGGAAGCACAATTGTTTTCTATGTATGAGAAAATGATGTGATCAGATTGATGGTCTGATCAGATTGATGGTCTTGAGAAGACTTATTTCTGGTATATTTAAGCAGTGTAAATAAAATTACTTGGATCTTTATAGGACAGAGGTAGAGGGAGTCTTGAGACACACACACACATACAAAGGAAGAGATGCACACGTCAGCTCTTTATGTGAAGAGGAAGTCAGAGAGTGGAATAATGAGTCCATAAATGAAGGAATGCCAGAAGATGCATAATTTATAGAACTTACAAATACAATTTGCAAGAAATTCTGAATCATGAGAAACTTTATTTCTCCTGGCTATCTAGTCACTCTTTCTAAGACATATTTTCTTTGATAGTAAATACATCTGATTCTACAGGAGGGGTAAATAGCATTCTACAGCATTTCACTAAGTGATTTGCATTTGCTTGAATAATGATTCAAAATAGGGATGTGTTGATTGTACATAATTACAATGAATCAACCAAAAGAGCTAAACTACACAATCAATAAAAATTCCTCTGCGAGTTTTAGTCCAATAAAGCCCACCTCACTCTTTACTACTCTAAATGCCCTAAGAGTACATTCCATGATGAAATAGTCACTACTGACTTTTATTTTTTCTGCTATTTGGCTGAAGAACAAGCATCACCATTGGACAATAGCAATGTTTACAGCCAGTTATTTATGAACTGCAGTCCCTCTATGTCATTCTGGACATGGTAGAACACACCTTTAATCTCAGCATTCAGGAAACAGAGGCAGGAGGATTTCTCAGGTTAAGGTCAGACTGGTTTTTATAGTAAGTTATCGGTCAGTTAGGACTATATAGTGAGATCCTGTCTCAGAAACACAAGCACCAAATAAAACAAAACAAACATCAGCATGTTTAAAATATAAATAAGATTGAGGAAAAGATTCTGGAATAATTATACATATTTTTAAAACATTAACCATCAGTATTACAATCGCAGTAGTCAAGTTATTCTTATGGTAAAAATACGGATAAATACTGATATAATATTAAATGATTTCTGGCAGAAAGTCAGCAAAGCAGGAAGGAAGATATGTTTGTTGAAACTGCTTCTCTTTAAACACATAAAAATTGTATTGTTCAATGTGTTGCCACATTCAATTATTTTTAGACTCTTGTTTTCTTCTATTTCACTCTGTGCTTATAGAAGGAATATGTAGTGGATTCATATGAGTACCACAGGTAAAGTGTTTCATTATACATAGCTACTACAGGCGAAGTTATTGGTAATGTGTATTCTTTATTTTAACTTTGTGATATTGTTATTTTAATTTTCTTTGACTCATATGATAGATTTTGACAAAAAGTTGAAGCATGAACTAATAATGTGAAGTTAATTAAAAATGACAGAATATCGGAGCTAGAGAAATGGCTCAGTGATTAAATCTGAGTACCGCTCTTGTGAGGGACCTTAATCCACAGAGGATAGCTCATTGTGCATTACATTCACATGCACATACCCCACAGACACATATAATTAAGAGTAGTAGAAATAAACCTATATAATATAAATGGATAAATGTGCCATTCCTGGCTAGTAATACTAGCAGATGTCTTTGTAACTACTAGAGATGAACAGATATTTACATAAAGGTAAAAGACAGAAGTGGATTAGATCTATCAAAAGGTCAAGCTGACCTACATAAAATAACTTATTAGAGCTGGGTTTTGACATACCTCTCACTTTCTAATCCTTCAAGACATGAACAACATCTAACTCCAATTGCTTATGGCAATCCCAATTTCCTGTGGAAACAGAGGCTTTGTTTCCACGTTTTCTATGTCTTCAGAATGTAGAGTAAATGTACATGACAAATACCTGCAGAAATATGGCTGCCTATCTTCTTTGAAGAAAGAAATTGAAGAAAATATCAGAAAATGGAAAGATCTCCCATGCTCTTTGTTGGTAGGATGAGCATAGTAAAAACGGCAATCGTACCAATAGCATTCTACACATTCAATGCTATTCCCAATAAAATCCCAACATAATTTTTAACAGACCTTGAAAGAAGAATACACATTTTCCAAAGAAAAAATAAAAAACTAGGTATAGCTAAAAAAAATCCTTTACAATAAAGGATCTTCCAGAGGTATCACCATCCCTGGAAGCAAGCTCTATTATCAAGCTACAGTAATCAAAATAGCCTGTTTTTGGGATAAATAGAGACAGGTTGACCAATGGTGTAAAATTGAAGACCATGATATTAATCCACACACCTATAAACACCTGATTTTTGACAAAGAAGATAAAATTTTACAATGGAAAAAGAAAGAACCTTCAACAAATTGTGCTGTCATAACTGGATGTCAACATGTAGAAGAATGAAAATGGTTCAATACCTATCCCCATTCACAGAAATCAAGCTAAAATGGATTAAAGACCTCAGCATAAATTCAACCACACTGAACCTGATAGAAGAGAAAGTGGGAAGTAGCCTTCAAAGCTTGAGCACAGAAGATCATTTCCTAAATAAACCTCCAGTAGCACAGACACTGAGAGCAACAAAAAATAAATGGGAGCTCTTGAAATTGAGAAGCAATTTCAAGTAGAGTAGAGGATACAGTCAATGAGCCAAAATGGCAGCATTCTGAATAGGAAAACAATCTTCACCAATCCTTCACCCATAGGACTAATCTCCAAAATATAAAGAACACAAGAAATTAACATCAAAATACCTAATAATCCAATTAAAAATTGAATACAGATATATGCATAATTCTCAACAGAAGAATCTAAAATGGCCCAAAGACACTTAGGGAAAAGTTCAATATCCTTAGCCATCTGTGAAATGCATATCAAAATGACTCTGAGAGACCATCTTACACCTGTCAGAATGGCTAATATCAAAACTACCAGTGATAGTTTATGCTGTATATGATGCATTCCCATTGCTCATGGGAATGCAAACTTTACAACCACTCTGAAAATCAGTATGGTGGTTTCTCAGAAAATGGGGAATCAACTGACCTCAGCACTCAGTACTTCCACTCTTAAGCTAATACCCAAATAATACTTAATCATACTACAGGAATATTTTTTCAACTATGTTCATTTGTAATATCCAGAACCTGGAAACAAACTAGATGACACTCAACTGAAGAATGGATAAAGAAAGGGGGTACGTTTTCACAATGGAGTACTACTCAGTGGGGAAAAAAACCTATGACATCTTGAAATTTGCATGAAAATGGATGGAACTAGAAAAAAAATCCTGAGAAAGTTAACCCAGACCCAGAAAGATGAGCATGATATGTACCCACTCATAGGTGAATATTAGCTGTAAAGCAAAAGATAAGGAACCTATAGTCCATGATCCCAGAGTTACTAAGTACCAAGGAGAACCCTATGAGAAACAGACATAGATGTCCCTGGGAAAGGAAAATAGATAGGCTCTCCTGAGGAAATTGGGAGCATGGGTGTGGGGAGAGAAGGAAAGGCAGAATGGGAGGGATGGAGAATTAAAGGTACAGGATGCTCGAGATGGGGAAAGGATAAAGACTGAGAACAAGGAAATTGATACCTTGATTGTGAGAGCCACTATAGGGCTAGCAAAAACCTGGCACTTCCCAGAAATCCAGAAGGATATCCCCAGCTAATACCCAAAGCTATAGTGGCGAGGGTGCCCAAAGTGGCATTGCCCTGTATTCAAATTGATAGCTTAAACGTCACCATAGAACCTACATCTAGCAACTGATGGAAGCAGAGGCAGAGATTCACAACAGAGCACTGGGCTGAGTTTCAAAAGTCCAGTCGAAGAATGGGAGGAGTGTGACTATGAGCAAAGAGCTCAAGAACGTGATGGGGACACCCACTAAAACAGTTTACTTGAGCAAATAGGAGCTCACCAACTTGACCCAATAGGAAAAGATATCGCATAGGATGTAACTAGGCCCTCAGAATGTGGGTGGCAGTTGCATGGTTGTGGCAGACTTCAAGGCCAGTGGGACCAGAATTTATACCTACTGATTGTTCTGGCTTTTTTTGGAACCTGTTCTTTTTAGAGGGATGCTTTGCTCAGCCTAGATATGGTAGCAGGGTCTTAAATCAATGTGACTTTCCCTGTGTGAGGAGAAGATGAAGGGTTTGGTGGTGGTGAAATTAGAGGGAAATGAAAGAGAAAAGAATAAAAATTAAATAAAAAGAATAATGTTTCCTACTATTAAAAAAGAAATATTTATAGGACCCAGCAGATAATGTACTTTTACCCAAGGTTTATGTTAGAAAGCACTATATCATGGACCTTAAAGGAGAACATACATTCCCTAAGTATTGTGTGAACAGTATAGGTCAGATAAGATATCCATTTTTTAAATTTATTTTTTTTTTATTTAAAGTAATGAAAATTTCAAAGCCAAGATTCCAGAAGCTAGCTATGGGAAGAACTTTCTTTTTTTTTTCTCAAAGTTTATTAAAATACAAAAGTCTCCATTTCTGCCCCTCCTCCCAACATCCTCCCACTCCCCCCACTCCCTCCCCTCCTCCCTCTCCATCCCCAATAGCAGTCAGGGTCTCCCAGTCCAAGCTCCTCCCCCCTCCCTCCAGGTCCAGGAAGGTGAGCATCCAAACAGACTGGATCCCAAAAATCCAGTATATGCAGAGGAAACAAGTCCCAGTGTCATTGTTGATGGCTTTTCAGAAAGACTCCGGGCCAGCCACATTCAGAGAATCCGACCTCAATCAGAGAATCTGGCTGGATTACGTGCTCACTCAGTCCCAGACAACTGGCCTTGGTGAACTCTCATTAGATCAGTCCCCTTGTATCAGTGGGTGATCACACCCCTCGTGGACCCGATCTCCTTCCTCATGTTCTTCCTCCTTCTGCTCCTCGTTTGGACCTTTGGGGACTCAGTTCAGTGCTCCAATGTGGGTCTCCGTCTGTATCACCATCCCTCTTCGGATGAAGGTTCCCTCTGATCTTGCCTTCCTTGCTCACGTTCTCTTTATGGGAAGAACTTTCAAGAAGGCGCTTTGCATGCAATTTCAGTGTTGCTATGCCAAATATTCTGTCCACAAATACACCTACACTTTACAAACTACAACCTCATTTTAAAACAGAGATGGTATCATAAAGGGGATACAAGAATATCTCTGCATCTAAATATTTTGCATGCCACAATAAAGATGGAGTAGCTTTCAATATTCAGGTTCTTTACTTGCTCCACCAAAGACTTCACCTGTTCTGGAAAACGTTATAGTGTTATGGGATAGTGAATCAAACTGTGAACCAGAGCTTGCATGTGCATTAATTAAATAAAATTAACCCTGTGTCAGGAGGCTGCCTTAGAAACTAGTTCATGGAAAGTATTCATAGACAGCCAGAGGGCAGCTAAGAGAGATAAAGTGTCACAGGAATCAATAGCGTGGGGTCTAGAGTTGTGCAGCATTTTGTGGTTTGGTGAAGTGGAAGCATCAGGCTTCCCTGAACACCAACAATGAGAGAGTGTTAGCTAGTTGCTACTCAGCTTCACTCAGCTTTTAGATTTGCACACTATCCATTGAACGTTGAGTATTATTCATAAATAAAATGATAGAAATTTAGTTTAAGCTACCTTTAACAGCAAGTGACAGGGTCAGTGCCTGAAGAAGCAGAATTCTTACCAGACTGTGGCCTGTGCAGGCAGGCAACCACTAGATAAGCACTCAAGTAACTGTATTGCAATTGCTGGCTGAGATGGCAGTAGATTAAGGTGTATCCACTGTGCTGGAGTTAAAATATTAAATGGGGAGCCAACCATCAGAGCCACATGGCAGAGGACCTGGCTGTTGCCTAGCAGTTTAAGGTTTGATTTACATGGTCATAGAATGCTACAGTGCCAGAGTAAAACAGGTCCAGATTGGGAAAAACATTTAAATGGGTTATAGAATGCACAAGTGCTTAAGAAAGAAAGAAAATGATTATAGACAGTAATAGAAAAAATAGTTTAAAAATAAGTAGTCTTTCATGAAACAGTAAAGTAATACAAAAAGAGTAAGCCAAATAAAGTTGGGAAATATATCAGTAGTCTGAGCTTTCATGGTGTAATTAAACCAGTCTATATGCATTATGAATGTCTTAACTTTAAAATGGAATTCAGAAAATGTATTGCATTGGGTAAGAGGATATGCTTTTTTTCCACAGGAAATGAAAGGTGTGGATTTCTTCAAATTAATAGACATCAGATTTTATTGAGGGAAAAAACATGAAAATCTTGGCTACAGACATAAAGAAATAAGCCTAGAAAAACTGCAGAGTACTCTTGACTTATCATTACATGTCATCTTTTCATATGGCATGGATAGAAGTTTGACTGACAGACGTCTTTTACCTGCCCCCCCAAAAATCATCTTTGGCTGTCTGGTGTACAGCAGAGAGTCCATACTTATATTAATGCAGGTATGTATGTTACCTTTGAAAGTTTGTGTGTTTTTAGAGCAAAGTGACCAGATACCAATGAAATTTGGTGGTCCAGGTGATTTAGTCCTTCATAGTGCCTGTTACATTTTCCTCAGTATTCTGTCCTTAGAACAATTTCAAGGCTGCTAGCTGAGATGGTCCAGTATCACAGACTAGTCCCGCCAAGAATTCAGATAATCCTAGCACTTTCCCATTTCACAGAGATGGGACAACAAATATTATAGCTAGTTTTCTTAGTACTTGACTATTATCTCAATTTTTTTCAGGATTTCCTGAGGATGTCATTGCTCCCAGACAACAGGAAGCAGGCTAGAGAATACAACACCTATATTACCAAGAGGTATGATAGGTGTGTTTTGGTCATTGAGTGATTATTGATGTTTGTCATAATTTAGTGGGGATAGCGTAATGTAGGCTAAAAATGTAACTATCCATCTCATACATTTCACATTGGTATGGGTTTTTGCATATTGATACAAATTTAAGGTTATTTTTGTTATAGTGTATATATATTTATTCTCTTATTTAAGGTATTGTACCTCTGCAGCTCATTTAAAAATGTCATTTAAAGTCCTAGTCCTTGAAACCTATTATTACAAACTGTTTAGGATAATTTTAAAATGCATTTTAGTAGTTAGTCATCTAGAGCAATCAAATAGCCATGTTAGCTATGTTTACAAGGTTGAAAAATATATATTAGATAGATAGGTGATTTTCAAACACTTCAGAGGTCTATAGAATATGACATTTAAGATGTTTAATAACTAAGGCTTTCCATGACTGAGATACATCTGCTCCTGGCACCACTAATCTACTTCAAAAAAGGATGATTGGCATTGAAGAATACCCATATAGCATTTGCTTTCATTGTGGTAAAGTATTACACTGGGCAAAGAAAGTGTTCTTGTCTTGACTGCTGACAATATGCTTTCCCAAATGGACGAGCAGGATACAAAAGAAAATGACTTCTGAACTTTGTCAAGACAAGGTAGGGCAGTTCTTTGAAATTTCTGCCTCACAGAAAAGATTGTCAGATATTCTAAGCATGTAGACCAGTGATGGATGATTCAATATTGCAGAGGAATCTCAGGTGACTATCTAGGCAGTCAGCAATTTCTATCATTTCTATAGTTTTGTACATTACTTATGCTGCACTTCCTGTGTTCTCAGGTAATATTTTATCATTCTTGGGTCTCTGATGAGGTTGAAGACTAGATAGTGATAGTTATAGTTTCCCTTGTTGCCAATTTCAGAAAAGAAACTTATTTAACAGATGTAAAATTTGTAAGGTTGAGAAATATAAAAGCTTGAGTTATTGAGAAAGATGTTTTGCTCTGTATATTTTGTATTTTGATTATTATGTGAGGGTACTTTCAGGGGGAGGTCCATTATCTTTGGTGTTCTTTAAGCTTCTTGTATTCTCATAGGCATTTACTTCTTTAGGTTGGGAAGTTTTATTCCATGATTTCGTGGAATATATTTTCTGTGCCTTTGAACTGGCCTTTTTTTCTTCTTCTTTCCCAATTATTCTTAGTCTTGGTCTTTTCATGGTGTCCTAGATATCTTGGATGTTTCATGTTATGACTTTGTTAATTTTAATGTTTTCTTGGACCAATGAATTTATTTCCTGTATCATATCTTCAACACCTAAGATTCTCTTTTCCATTTCTTGAATTCTGTTGGCTATGCTCACATCTGTACTTTCTTTTCATTTACCCAGACTTTTCATTTCCAGGATTCCCTCTGTTTGTGTTTTCCTTATTGTCTCTCTTTAATTTTCAAGTCTTGAACTCTTTTGTTAACCTATTTGGTTGCTTTTTCTTGAATTTCCTTTGAGAGATTTAAAGTGGGCTGGTGTCTTAAAGGCTATTGGCTGAAGAAATGGAAGAGCTCCTGCAGCAGAGATTTATTGATTTCTTCCAATTTTTGTTTGTCTTCTCCTCCATTTAATTAAGAGGATTTTTCATTTCCTCTTTTTTTTTTACTATGAGACATTTGTTTATTAAATTTCCCTTTTATTAAAAGTAGATTCTTTCCTCATACAATATATGCTGATTACAATTTTCCCTTCCCTCTCCTCCTCCCAGTTCCTCTCCACCTTTCCTCTCCTCAGGGTCCATCCTTTTCTGTCTCTCATTAGAAAAGAAACAGTCTTCTAAGCGATAATAACCAAACATGATGAAATAAAATAAAAGATAAAACAAAAACCAGTATTTCATGCTATACAGTGCAAATAAACAGAAGGAATAGGGCCAAAGACAAGGCACTAGAACCAGAGACCCACTCATTTGCACACTCAGGAATCCATGGAAACACTACCGAAAGCTGTAAAATGTGCACAGAGGACCTTGTGCAGACCCGAGCAGGCCCTGTTCCTGCTGCTTCAGTCTGAGTTCATATGAGCTTTGCTCAGTTGGTTCAGAGCCTTGTTCTCTTGGTGTTCTGTATCCCCTCCGACTCTTACCCTCTTTCTGCCTCCTCTTCCTCTGGATTCTCTAATCTCTAATGACAGAGACATTCCATTTAGAGCTCTGTGTTCCAAGGTTACTCTCTATGTGAAACATCTGGCTGTGTCTCTGTGAGTTTGTTTCCATCTGCTGCAGAGGGAAGCTTCTCTGATGATGACTGAATAAAAAGGGTCTGATCTATGTAGCAGAATGTCTTCAGGGGTCATCTTGTTGTTACTTTTATTTTTCTTTTTGAGCAGTAGCATTTTTTTTTATCCTAGTCCCTGGCGGCTGGTCACTCAAGCAATGCCACATATTCCAACCATACATTGGATAATTACTCCCACAATGCACTGCATTGTGCCACTGTTGAGCTCTATTATGTCACACAGGCAGGATAGAGTGGTTCATCATAGGTTTTGTAGCTGGGTTGGTGTATACATTTCTCATTTTGTAGCCTGTAGAATACTTCCTGTACCAAAGTTGCTAGATCACGGGTGTGAGGTTTATATAGGCACCAGCTAGATGTCTCCAGTCCAGTGAGTTGTGTGGGAACTGTCGTTAGCAATGAGGCCTTCCTGGCATTTAGTAGAATCAACCTACTGTCTTGGAAACAGCCTTGGGTTGTTTGGGGTCTTCCATGGGATCCCTTTGGCCAGAAACTCAATTGAATGAAGCCCATTCCTGGTACTAGAAGCTTCATTTAGTGAGAAGAGATGGCCAGTTGGGACCATGTATCCCTCATTATTTGGAGACTTCTTTTGAATTGCCTTTCTGTAGTTTCGGAAGTTTCTACTGCACTAGGTTTCCACACCAACACTAAATGCCCCTCAATTCTAACTGTCTCTCCCCACACTCTATCCCTCAAGCCCAACTCTCCTCCCTACTGAATCTCCCATTCCTGCCCCTCTGATGCCCCTACTCCACCCATGAACTCTATTCTATTTCCCCCTCTCAGGGAGATTTATATTCCCCTCCTACTACTTTTGTCGGTATCTAACCTTTCTGGGTCTATGGATTGTAGCTTGGTTATCACTTATTTAATGACTAATATTCACCTGTAAGTGAATACATGCCATGTTAATCATTTTGGGTCTTAATCACTCAGGATTCTTTTCTAGTTCCATCCCTTTGCCTGAATTTTCATGATGCTGTTGTTGTTTTTAAACATCTGAATAATACTCAATTGTATAAATGTAACACATTTTATTCATCCTTCTGTTGATGAACATGTAGGTCGTTTCCAATTCTGACTTCCATAAATAGAACAGGATTGAGCATGGTTGAGCAAGTGCCTGTGTGGTAGGATTAAGCATCCTTTGGGTATATTCCCAAGAATGGTATAGCTGGGTCTGGAGAGAGGTGAATTCCTAATTTTTTAAGGACCTGACACATTGATTTCCATAGTGGCTGTATGAGTTTGCACACCCACCTGCAATTGAGGAATGTTCCCTTTATTCCAACACCTCTCCAACAGGTGCTGTCACTTGTGTGTTTTTTTTTAAGTAATTTTATTAAATTATAAAAGTTTCCATTTACGCCCCTCTTCCCAACACCCTCCCACTCCCCCCCTCCCTCTCCTCCTCCCTCTTTGTCCCTAAGGTCAGTCAGGGTTTCAAGCCCTGTGGGAAGTTCAAGATCGTCCCCCCTCCCTCCAGGTTAAGGAAGGTGAGTATCCAAACAGACTGGATCCCAAAAATCCAGTATATGCAGAGGAAACTAGTCCCAGTGACATTGTCCATGGCTTCTCAGAAAGACTCCGGGCCAGCCACATTCAGAAAATCCGGCCACATTCAGAGAATCTGGTTGGATCACGTGCTCGTTCAGTCGCAGTCCAACTTCCCTTGGTAAACTCTCATTAGATCCGGCCCCTTGTATCAGTGGGTGATAGCATCCCTCGCAGTCCTTCGTCATTTTCTTCGTCCTTCTGCTCCTCATTTGGACCTTGGGGGGCTCAGTCCGGTGCTCCAATGTGGGTCTCCGTCTGTATCGCCATCCATCGCCAGATGAAGGATCT
Source organism: Myodes glareolus (assembly GCF_982192425.1). Lineage (NCBI taxonomy): Eukaryota > Metazoa > Chordata > Mammalia > Rodentia > Cricetidae > Myodes > Myodes glareolus. Next base: position 124,428,216 of record NC_142053.1, read on the forward strand.
ATGGTGATAAGCAAAATATTCATCAGTATGGTTATGGGCCAAGGCCGGTTCAGGCACCCTCTCCTCTGTCCAGAGAACAATCTGGGGATCTCTCCTTGGACCTGGGATCCCATATATAATCAAGTTTCCTATAAACCCTAAAATGACTCCCTTAGTTGAAATATACTCTTCCCTGATCCCATATTCATCCTTCCTCCATTCACCCCATCCCGGTCAACCAAGCTTTCTCCATTCCTTCCCTACTCCCTTCTCTCTAACCCTCTCCCCTTCCAACAACCCTCCCACCCCCCCCCCAAGCACCCAAGGTTACCTGGGACTCTTGACCATTTCCTACCTCCTGGCGGATAGCTAAATAATCTTCATCAGGTTCGTCTTCTTATTTAGCTTCTCTAGGATCACAAATAATAGGCTCAAAGACCTTTAATTATGGTTAGAATCCACTTATGAGTGAATACATACCGTGTTCCTCTTTTTGGGTCTGGCTTACCTCACTCAGTAAAGCGTTTTCTATTTCCATCCATTTGCATGCAAAATTCAAGATGTCATTGTTTTTTACCACTGAGTAAAACTCTAATGTGTATATGTTCCACACCTTCTTTAACCATGCTTCCATTGAGGGGCACCTAGGCTGTTTCCAGGTTCGGGCTATTACAAATAGTGCTGCTATGAACATAGTAGAACAAATGCTTTTGTAGTATGTTAGGGAATCTCTAGGGTATATTCCCAAGAGTGGAATTGCTGGGTCCTGAGGGAGGTTGACTCCCAGTTTCCTGAGAAACCGCCATAATGATTTCCACAGTGGCTGCACGAGTTTGCATTCCCACCAACAATAGATGAGTGTTCCTCTCACCCCACATCCTCTCCAGCATAGGCTATTGTTGGTGTTTTTGACTTTAGCTATTCTGACAGGTGTAAGATGGTATCTCAAAGTGGTTTTGATTTGCATTTCCTTGATGGCTAAGGAGGTTGAGCAAGACCTTAAGTGTCTTCTGGCCATTCGAAGTTCATCTGTTGTGAATTCTCTGTTCAGTTCAGTACCCCATTTTTTAATTGGGTTAATTAGGGTTTTAGTGTCTAGTTTCTTGAGTTCTTTGTATATTTTGGAGATCAGACCTTTGTCTGATGAGGGGTTGGTGAAGATCATTTCCCAGTCAGAAGGCAGCCTTTTTGTCCTACTGACAGTGTTCTTTGCTTTACAGAAGCTTCTCAGTTTCAGTAGATCCCATTTTTTTCATTGTTTCTCTTATTGTCTGTGCTACTGGGGTCCTACTTAGGAAGAGGCCTCCTGTGCCTATATCTTGTAGACTACTTCCCACTTTCTCTTCTATCAGGTTCAAAGTGGACGGATTAATGTTGATGTCTTTAATCCATTTGGACTTGATTTTTGTGCATGGTGATAGATATGGATCTACTTTCATTTTTTTACAGGTTGACATCCAGTTATGCCAGCACCATTTGTTAAAGATGCTTTCCTTCTTCCATTGTATACCTTTAGCTCCCTTGTCGAAAATTAGGTGTTCATAGGTTTGTGGGTTAATATCTGGGTCTTCTATTCGATTCCATAGGTCGACTTTTCTGTTCTTATGCCAATACCAAGCTGTTTTCAATACTGTAGCTCTATAATAGAGTTTGAAGTCAGGGATGTTAATGCCTCCAGAAGTTCCTTTATTGTATAAGATTGTTTTGGCTATCCTGGGTTTTTTGTTTTGCCATATAAACTTGATTATTGTTCTCTCAAGGTCTGTGAAGAAGTTTGATGGGATTTTGATGGGGATTGCATTGAATCTATAGATTGCTTTTGGTAGAATTGCCATTTTTACTATGTTGATTCTCCCAATCCAAGAGCAGGGGAGGTCTTTCCATTTTCTGGTATCCTCCTCAATTTCTTTCTTCAAAGACTTAAAGTTTTTGTCAAATAGGTCTTTCACTTCCTTGGTTAGAGTAACCCCAAGATATTTTATGCTATTTGTGACTATCATGAAAGGTGATGTTTCTCTGATTTCCTTCTCTGCTTCTTTATTCTCCATTTCTTCTGATTGATTTTAGTTTGAAGTCGATTTTGTTAGATATTAGAATGGCCACACCCGCTTGTTTCTTAGGTCCATTTACTTGGAAAACCTCTTCCCAATCCTTTACTCTGAGTAGGTGTCTGTCTTTGTGGTTGGTGTGTTTCTTGTAAACAGCAGAATGTTGGATCCTGTTTTCGTATCCAATCTCTAAGTCTGTGCCTCTTTATAGGTGAATTGAGTCCATTGATATTAAGTGATATTAATGACCAGTGGTTGTTGACTCCAGTCATTTTTTTTTTTAGGTAGTAGAGTGTATGTGTTTTTCTTCTTTGATTTGTGCTTGTGAATGGTCGCTAGATGTTCGAGTTATTGTAGGCCGTGTTGGGAATGTTGGATTCCTTCAGTAGTGATTTTCCTTCTAATATTTCTGTAAGGCTGGATTAGTAGCTATGTATTGTTTAAATTTGTTTTTATCCTGTAATATTTTGTTTTCTCCGTTGATAGTGAACAATAGCTTGGCTGGATATAGTAGTCTGGGTTTGCATCCATGGTCTCTTAGTTTCTGCAGTACCTCTATCCAGGATCTTCTGGCTTTCATGGTTTCCATAGAGAAATCCGGTGTAAGTCTGATAGGTTTACCTTTATTAGTTACTTGACCTTTTTCCTTTGCAGCTCTTAAAATTTTTTCTTTAATATGTATGTTTTGTGTTTTGATTATTATATGGCGATGGGATTTTTTTTCTGATCCAGTCTATTCGGTGTTCTGTATGCTTCTTGAACCTTCATAGGAATATCGTTCTTTAGGTTGGGAAAGTTTTCTTCTATAATTTTGTTGAATATATTTTCTGGGCCTTTGATCTGCAGTTCTTCTCCTTCTTCAATCCCTATTATTCTTAGATTTGGTTTTTTTATTGTGTCCCATATTTCCTGAATTTTTTGTGAAGAGAATTTGTTGGATTTGCCGTTTTATTTGACCAGAGCATTTATTTTCTCTATGGTGTCTTCAGAATCTGAGATTCGTTCTTCTATCTCTTGTATTCTATTGGTTATGCTTGATTCTGTAGTCTCCGTTCATTTACCTAGGTTTTCCATATCCATCCGGTTCTAGGTTTATGTTTTATTCATTGCCTCCATTTCAGTTTTCAATTCTTAGACTGTTTCCTTTACTTGTTTGATTGTTTTTTCTTGGTTTCTCAGGGTCTCATTCACGGATTTACTTATTTCTTCAAACTTTTTGTTATATTTCTCATCTAATTCTATACTCATTTCTTCCAACTTTTTGTTATATTTCTCATCCAATTCTTTAAGGGAGTTATTCATATCCTGTTTAAGGGACTCTATTGCTTTCATAATGGCACTTTTTTCCATTTCTGGTTTAAGGTGTTCAAGTCCTTCTATTGTAGGGTCCTTGGGATCTGGTGTTTTCATGTTGTTTTTCAGATTGTTGGATGAGGTCCTGCCTTGGCGTCTGCCCATCTCTTCCTTCAAATGTTCTCTATTGGAACTTCTGTTACCGGGTCAGGTTCCCTTCTTGGGCAGGGACTTCACTGACAGAATGCCCACCTTTCCTCAGGCAGGCTATTGAAGCACAGGCACTCCCTCTTTCCGGGATGTGCTTACAATGCAGGCCCAGCTCGCAAGGCAGCTGAGCTGGGGATATTTTATGGCCCCAGTGGGAAGGGAGAAATATAGGAATTCGTACCTGGATGGGAGCTGGGATGGCAGGCGGGAGGGGGTAGCCAGCACTGCAGGGCGACCTGGGCATCTATGGGGTCGGGGAACGCACAAGCTCCTCCTCACCGTGACCCTGCCCCGGCCGAAGGAACTCACCCCTCCGATGGCCCTCTGCTAGAAGTCAGGGCCCCTGCTGGTCAGGAGTGTGGCTGAGCTGGCCCCTGGTCCACTTGTCCTCAGGGAGGCCTTTAAGACCCAGCAACTGCCTCCAGCCGGGATGCGCCTGCAACCCAGGCCCAGCTCGCAAGGCTGCTGAGCTGGGGAAATTTTATGGCCCCAGGGGGAAGGGAGAAATATAGGAATTCGTACCTGGATGGGAGCTGGGATGGCAGGCGGGAGGGGGTAGCCAGCACTGCAGGGCGACCTGGGCGTCTATGGGGTTGGGGAACGCCCAAGCTCCTCCTCACCGGGACCCTGCCCCGGCCCGAAGGAAACTCACCCCTCCGATGGCCCTCTGCTAGAAGTCAGGGCCCCTGCTGGTCAGGAATGTGGCTGAGCTGGCCCCTGGTCCACCTGTCCTCAGGGAGGCCTTTAAGACCCAGCAACTGCCTCCAGCCGGGATGCGCCTGCAGCCCAGGCCCAGCTCGCAAGGCTGCTGAGTTGGGGAATTTTATTAACTCATATGTACCAGACATTACTTCCTCATAAAAAGATTGAGAATATTGAGAATATTGCTATCATTACCAGTTTTGTTGATTTGGGAAGATTATACTTGTGCTAATCAGCATTTTATTAAAATAATACAAGTGACAGGATAAAAGATCATTGTCCCACAGCTTGTTTACACCATTTTTCTTGACATTTTTGTCCAATTTTGTTCAAATTTATGTTACCTCTTTTGTATAGTTTGGTTCAGAATCTGAAATTTGTTGATCTCATTGAGAAATATACTCCCAGAAGCAAACTGTCCGCTAAATAAATGATCAGATAAAATTCATATGCATATATTTTAAGTTGCAATATTAAGAGGTAGTTGGTCAGACATGCATCTACTCTATTGGGTTGAAATCATTTCAGCTTCTTGAAGCAAAGAAAGAATTTCTTAATGCAGAGTGAAATGAACAATTTATTATAAGTAGATAGGTAATAGATACTTTTTTCTTTCTCAGCATGTTTGAAAACATAAAAATAAAAAAAGATACTAGACACAGTCAAGAATGAAGCTCCTAGGACTTGCCTTGGAAAGTAAAGCAAGTAATAAATAATATGTCTCACTTAAAATTTCACTCTCTTACTTGAAGATGTAAATAAAATGTTCTTTTGTGAATGAATATGTGGGAGTCAGAATAGCAGGAAAATATCTATTTACATAGTTTTTTATCAATATATTACTAACAAATAGTTTCCTACATCTTTTAGGGAGTAATTGATGACAACATTAATACTTAACTTTATAAATGAGATAAAAATTATGGGGAAAAATAAATGAACATCTTTATCTACTACTGTTACCGTTGGTACTCATAAAACATTCAAAAACAATAACCATAAATACGTATATGCCAAAGGGTAAAAATCAAGAAATATTTGACAAGATTTACAGATAGAAGATCATATATATATATTTATATATATATATATATGTGTGTGTGTGTGTGTGTGTGTGTGTGTGTGTGTGTGTGTGGTTATAGATTGGTAGATGGTTAAGGAATAGAGGAAAGGGATAGGGAAAGGAAAAGATAATGAGAAATAAAGGGAGAAAGAAGTGGAGGGGAGAAAGAAAAGAGACTAGGAGAAATAGAGCAGAGAAGAAAAGGGGAGAAAGCCTCTGTGTGTGTCGGGGGGTTCCCTAGAAGCCAGTGCTATATTTTCCTAATTTTTTGAGCAAAAAACTCCTCCCATTCATAACTGGAAAATGAATTCCTTCAAAGGAGAATTCAGCAGCCACTGCAGCTAAGAGTTCTTACTGTATTTTCATTGTCTTGTGTCCATATATATAGCCTCCTGAATACCCGTAGGCAATCATCGCTTATTGTGGCTGATCAATATTTTTCATGTCTCATTAAGTTAAATATTGATAATAAGCCTTATCTTACTGAGTGGTTTTGGGGATCAAAGTAAATTTTAAAATTCCCAAACAAGCAAGCCAATAAAAGCACTACCATCAGGACATACCCACTTATCTACTATTTAACTCTTCATGGGCTTGAAAGTCCAGTGAGCCAGCTGCATTGGACTGGGTTTAATGTGATACTTAGCTTCTCTGTTTTCACCTGTATTTGCTACTGTACAAACAGTACTGATGGTGGCAACTAAGCACAACATGTGCAAGAGTTTAGCAGGATTTCTAGAACATAGTGACTCCTCAGCAAGAATCACATCACTGGGGGTATGCCCTAGAAAGATACTTTGTGTCCCTGGAACCTTCCCATTACCTAACTACATAAATAAAAAATAATAAAGAAACTTTGTTTCATTATGCCCTTCTGCCATGAAGCTCTAACTCACTTGAGTACCAGAAGTATTAGAGCCAGTGGACAAAAGAATGAAACTTCTGAAACAGCAAGCCAAAATAAATCTTTAAGTTTTTATGGTATTTGTTTTAAGGTATTTGTCATAGTAGTATAAAGAGATAGCATACTGAGACTTTAACCTTTTTTTTAAAATCATGTTCTTTGATTAGAGAGGAAACGGTTCACAAATTTTACATATGTGGAACTGAATTTAGACCAGCGATTAAGATATCTTTAACAAAATAAACACTAGGACCATTTACTCATTACTTTAACTGTAAGACAAGAAATCTGTTTTCAGGACTCTGGCTAACTGGTGATCTCCTGTAGCCTCCATGAAAATGACTAGTATACTTAGAGGAATATTCAGAACTTCATACACAAAGAAAGATGGCCAAGAAGAAACAGTTATTAGACTGCTGAAACTTTCCTCTCTATTGCTACAATTAGAGTGCACTCTCATGCCCAAGATGCCAATACTTATGGCTTCTTAGATCTGCTGTAGTCTTTCTGCATGCTTCCTTGCAGTGCCTATTAAAGAAGCAACATATGATATCACTTTAACTTCAACATGATTTTGTTAGCTTTCTCCACAATTTGCAAACACATAAGAATTCAAAGTCTGAATCTTCTACTATCTAATAACAATACTAGGGCACCGCAAATGATTAATGGACAAAAGTCCTTGACAGTACCATTGGTACCAGTCATGGTGCTACATGCCTATTAGCAAGCACCCACAGGGTTAAGGCTGAAAACACAGTGAGTTCCGGGCCAGTCCAAGGTACATAGTGAGACCATATGTCCACAACTGCAAAACAAAATAAAAGAAAACAAACAACAACAAAAAACACCCAAACTTGGGTTATTTACACATATATTCTACCACGTCTGACTGAACTTTTCTGGTTTGCAGAGTTTCACTCAATGACAAAGACACAATACCTAAGAAAACAGGAGAATTGTATAAATATGAACAAAATAACGTTGGTTTCATATTGAGAAAGGAGAGTGGGTTTTAGCTGTAACAGCAGCTGTTGTCATTGATGAATAATAGTAATACTTGTTTATATAAGCAAATTGTACTTTTCAAAGTATAGTCACATTATTGAGTCACATACATGTGATCGGGGCCTGTGAAATAGAAGGTGAGGTAATGTCAACAAGCTGCAACTCTGAGGGGAAGTACCTTGGCCAAACTTACGCATATGTCAAGTACATCTGTGGTCTCAAATCCATGTTTCTGTTCTTGGACCACTTTTCTTCCCTTTCTACCAACTGCTTCATTTAATTTTCACTTCTGTATGGAGAACAATGACCCTAAGTCCATTTCATGGTTAAGAATTTACCTACAAAGAAAAGATGGCTACTCATAATTTCTTTATTGAGAAGAATCAGAATCACGGTTCGAAAATCTATCATTGTTGCCATATAAATGTATCTTTAGGAAAAATGAATCAGAAAGATGGTTATGATCTTTCTCAAAACACAATTTTATCAGTGTGCTTGTTCTTAAATTTTATTATACTGTAGAAACTTATTAAAATATTATTTCACTTAAATAGGTAGAAAATATATCCCATTTCATTGAGTCCTGAAGGGGCACATCCTTAAAGGAATCCTCTAAGCAAAAGAGAAAAGGGTAACCTATGAAGCAATATTTGGGCTTCAGGCATATAGGAAACATCTGCATTTCTTTTCCTCACCACAGTCTATGTGTCACCACTGTCAGTCTTGGAAGGTAGATCAATCATTTGAATCAACTATAGTAAGCAACCACCAAAATAGCAGATGAGGTAGACAAAGGCTGCCATATTTTCCCATAGCCCTATCTTTTCTCATTTCCATACACACTGCCTCCTTCTTTTCTTTTGAAGCTGCTGAACAAGTCTCCATTCAAAGGGTAGGGTGTTTGAAAGGAGAACATGTCTTTGAAGGACATATCTTGCAGGCTCAGCTCAGGTAGCAAATTTCTCAGTAACATCCTTCTTCCAACTCACCTCCACTGCATGATTACAGTTCCCCTAGGTTTCTATAGTTTTTCTAATTGAGGTAATATTACAAAGCATAAGTTTAAAGATGAATCATTTTAGAGTATTTAATTTAGCACTATGAGGCACATTCATAGTATTGTGTTGCCATTAGTACAGTCTAATCCTAGAACTTTCTCCTCACGACAAAAGGAGACTCTAACCTATCAAGAAGTCAATTCCTATTTCTCTCCTCCTAGCCCTTAGCAAGTACTAATCTCTTCTGATTCTTTGTACATGCCAGCTTTTAAATAGATTATATCGGTGTAATCCTACAACATGTTTTCTTTCATTGTGATCTTACACCTAGACTCCTATGGGCAGGTGAATATATCTTTTAGTATGTATTAATATTTCATTCAGATTTTGTGGCTAAATAACCCACTTTATATATAGGATATATTTTATGCCCAATTTATCCATTGGTGAATATTAGAGGTGTTGCCACTTTTTGGATTTTATGAATAATACTTTCAAAAGTCTTGATAGTTGGCTCAGCAGATTAGAGCACTTGTTTTGTTTTGGATTTGGTTTTTTGAGACAGGGTTTCTCTGTAGCTTTAGAGCTTGTCCTGGAACTCACTCTGCAGAACAGACTGATCTCAAACTCACAGAGGTCTGCCTGTCTCCCCTCCCAAGTGCTGGGATTAAAGGTGTGTGCCACCACCGCTCGGCAAAAGCACTTATTTTTACAGAGGGCCCAGGTTCAATTCTGACACCCACATGGTAGCTCCCAACTGTCCATAACTCCAGTTTTAGGAAATTCAGCACCCTCATCTGACTTCCACAGGCACCAATAATTCATGTGTATACAGACATGAGCAAATAAAATACATACACATAAAATAGTGAATATAAAATATTATTTAAAAAGTAAATGAAATACAAAGTAAAGGAGAAGATCACTGTTAACATAGTTTCCCCAACTCCTGGTAGCACAAGTACTAATTCTAGGACCCCAGAACCTTGAGGTTCGGCTTTCTTGCAAGCTGGCTCTTTTCCAGAGAGTCCTTTATTCTGAATTTCTGGGCTCTTTCTTTGTGGGACTACTCCTTTATGCTATGCTAACTGACCCTCTGTAAAATAGAATATTCTGGATGGAAAGTTTAAAGAAGAAGGAGGATGCCAAGATGGGCCCCAAGTCCATAGGAAGGACACCTGAAATAGTTGAAAACAACTATTGCCTACCTGGGCAGTTTTCTCTATCTCACTAGTAGGGTGGGAATAGTACTGTAGATTTGGTCCCCATTATGCTGAGAAAACTTCCCCATCATTTTCCTCACTATAGATTGAGTGCCATCTAAGGGTGGACATATATGCTGCACAAACCTATGGATGACATCATCATGGAGAATGGTAAGGTGGTGGGTGTGAAATCTGAGGGAGAGGTAGTTATGCCTTGTGCATTTGTTACTGTGGCTCAATTAAGGCTTAGTCTTTTTAGGGCTATGTTCATAGGGAGCCTTATGGCTGATAAGTTTGCTATTGCTTAACCCTGAGAGCCTCATAACTAGGAAATGGGTGATCAATAAAAGTCTACATAGCTATTCCTATTGGCAGAAAGTATCCTTCAAATTGCTAAGTAAGGTGGTAGGTGCCTGTAATTCCAGTACTAGGGAGCAGAGGCAGATGGATTTAAATCAAGACACAATCTTCAGAAGTCACATGCTGTGTCTGTTATCCTGAAAGTATTCTTTTGGAAAGGGTATCATGTATCCAAGGCTGGCTTCAAATAGTCTATATAGCTGCAGATGAACTCTTAATCCTTGCACTTCCACCTTCTTCATGCTGGGATTACGGGTGTGTGTCAATATACCTGGTTAATACAGTGCTAGAAATCTAACCTAAGGCTCTATGCATGATAGGCAAGCATTCTACCAACTGAGACAAATGCCCCCACCCCAAAAAGCATCCTTCATCCTGATATGGTGGTGCATGAGCAATGAGGTGGCTAAGGGAAGAAGATCCTGAGTTTGAGACCAGTTTGGGTCAAATAGACTCAAACAAAAACCCCATCAACAGTGAAAAAAAAGTGTTTGTGATCATTGTGTTTCAGCAGTAGGGTCACCACCTAGTCCTATATGTGAGAGTTCACCTCTCAGAGCTTCAAGAAAGGGGTTATGTGCATAGGAGGGATAGTATTGACAACTCAGCTGCCTGGCTTGACTTTTGACTTGGCTTACTACTACACAGGGAAAGGGGTAATCTGATAGGTGTAAAGTCTTCTGGTGCCTTCATAGGTGGCCCGCTGCAAGCAGCTGATCTGTGACCCTAGCTACATCCCAGGCCATGTACAGAAGGCTGGCCAGGTAATTCGCTGTATCTGTATCCTCAGCCACCCCATCAAGAACACAAATGATGCCAATTCCTGTCAAATTATCATCCCTCAGAACCAGGACAACAGGAAGTCAGGTACGCCAAGCCATGAAGGATTACCTTCGGTTTCTAAGCCTATAGTCTCACAGGAAGTCTTGGGGCTTCTTGTGACATTTTGTTATGGAATATACCTGGGTTTGGACGGCCTTCCCTTCTTTATTAGAGTGATAGTTTAAAGGTTTCTGCATGTTGGTCTGGGCAGGGGCAGGTGGGCCAAATTCCTATCCATTTCCTAAGTACTACCTTTTTATGTGGTCATTTCCCCTGGCATATGTTAACCGAGCGCTTCTTGGGGTCAGACATCTATGTGTGCATGATCTCCTATGCGCCGAACGTGGCAGCACAGGGCAAATACATCACCATTGCCAGCACCACCGTGGAAACTGCAGAACCGGAAAAGGAGGTTGAGTCTGCATTGGAGCTGTTGGAACTCATTGACCAGAAGTGAGGTGCTGAGCCAAATTGGGAAGGCTGGGTTGAAGACCAGGAATGGACAAGGCCTATTGTGTAACTTTAATCTAACTCTGTCTTCCATTTGCCCTTCAGGTTTGTGGCTATAAGTGATTTGTATGAACCATTTGATGGTGGTTTCGAGAGTCAGGTAAGAACCCTGTCTTAGTCAGCCCTGCCTTTTGAAGCCTACCCAAGATCCTCTGTCTGACTTCTCTAAGCTCTGGGGCTTTACCTATTTACAGGTGTTTTGTTCCAGCTCCTATGATGCCACCACACGCTTGGAGACCACCTGCAATGACAACAAAGATATCTACAAACACATGGCTGGGACTGCCTTTGATTTTGAGAACATGAAGCACAAACAGAATGATGTCTTTGGAGAGGCTGATCAGTGATTGCTGACTCCCCTCCTCCAGCCCCTACTACCCTCTCTCCAACAGGTATGTCCTTCTCTGGGGCAGGGAAGATAGTATGGCTGGGCACATCCCTGTTTCCAGCATCTTCTGTTTCCCCACCACATTCTGATCACCCACCTCACTGATTTGATTCACCAACCAAATCCTTAAGCTTAGCGATAGTTTGAGAGATGGGGGTTTGATAGTATCCTCTTTCTTGGCCTACCCTTGTTCTAGAAAAAGAGGATTCCTGTGTGTGTGTGTGTGTGTGTGTGTGTGTGTGTGTGTGTGTGTGTGTGTGTACATATACACCCTAAATCTGCTGTTTGGGAAGGAGTAGAGGAAAACTGTCTCTGTCCCCAGTGTTTTTACTCTCATTGTAGTGGCCTTTGTCTCCTCCCCCAACTCTTATGTGTTGGAGAGAAGGGACCCCTCCCAGCACAAAATTGCATTCCTTCTCCCCCTTATAAATTATTCTAATGTATTAACTATAGCCTACCTGTCTGTCCCTCAGCCTTTCTGTGCAGCCTGGGGCTGTAGAGTGAGCTGACCTGACCTCTCCCAGTCCTGGCAGAGTCTGGGTTGTGTGAAGGTTTAGGTATGGCCCCTTCTGGGGATTGATCTATTTTTAATTTCTTGTCTTTGTGTTCTGTTCTCTGATAAATGTCAAATAAGAGCCAAGCAGAAGAAGATGGGATAGTGGATGCAAACCCCAGTATGCCCTGCCCCATGTTTTTTCCTTTAGTGGTGGGAAACCCTTATCTTGCAAAGTGAATGTATCCCCTTCCTCAATCTCTAGTGTATTTCACAGCAAACAAAAACCTCCAAATAAAACTGTTGTAACCTGAATCTGTATCTTTAGGTTCTCTGCTCAAAGTTTATTGGGTTGTTTTGCAGGAATGCAGCAGTTTAGCTTCTGGAATTATAACTGTATCCTCAAGGGTGAAGTAGGTCGATCAGCAACTGTTGTTCTGTCATCTTTGCACTTGTGGCTTCTTTTTTATCTTTTTGGTATTTTGAGACAGGGTTTCTCTTTGTAACAGCTCTGGTTGTCCTGGAACTCAGTAGGTAAACCAGGTTGGCCTTGAACTCTGCCTACCTCTGCCTTCTGAGTGCTTGGATTAAGGTGTGTGCCACCACTGCCCAGCTGCAGTAGTGGTTTCTAAGTCAAAGTCAAAGAGAAGGCATCTAGGTGTGGAGACTTTGGGTTCAAGGCTATTCTGGGCTCTCTGAGGCAGGGAAGCACAGGTGAGATGACTCAATGGATGAAGGCACTTTCCAGGGAACCTTGAATTTGATCTTTGGATCCCAGCTCCATAATATGACCTCTGCACACGTTCCATGACTTTTGCACACACACACACACACACACACACACACACACACACACACACACAGAGAGAGAGAGAGAGAGAGAGAGAGAGAGAGAGAGAGAGAGAGACAGACAGACAGACAGAGAGAGAGAGAGAGAGAGAAATTTAAGATTTTATGTGTATGTGTGTTTTCCTTAGACAAACGTGCACCACTTGCATGTATGCTGTCGGCAAAGGCCGGTAGAGAGAGTTGGATCTCTGGAGTTACATACAATCTGTTGGGAGCTGCTATGTGGTTGCTGGGAATTGACCCTGGGTCCTCTGGAAGTACCTTTCCTCTAGTACCCATTACTGACTGAGCCATCTCTTCAGTCTCACACACAAATTTTCAAGAGGGGATTCAGAGCCAGCTTCATTCCTAGGAAAGCAAAGGGAGCTACACTTAGCCTTGGATGATAACCAAAAATCCAAGCCCTCAAGAGTTTGTGGTTCATGCCTTTAATGCCAGCATTTGGGAGGCAGGGGCAGGCAGAACTCTGTGAATTTGAGGCCAGCCTGGTCTATAGAGTAAGTTCCAGGACAGCTAAGGTTACACAGAGAAATTTTGTTTCAGGAAAAAAAAATCCAAGTTACCAAATAAGTGACAGTCTGTGACAAAGTAGGGGAAATAGCCTCAGAGTTATGAGGACACCTGATCATGAGACATAGCTCAAAGAGCTCTTAAGAACCAAGTCAGGGGAGCGTTGTGCTCAGTCTTGGGGTCAACAGGAGACTGTAAGGGGACTGTAGGTCTAGCTTAAGACAGCAGTTAACTTTGAGGGCTTTCAAGAAACTAAGGGACACAGCACTGTCACAAAAGTGCGAGCAGAACTGGTAGTTTATCAAAACACAGTAAAGGAAGGGCCCAGCCTCCTGTGGGGCGGGGCTGGACGAGGTGTGATCACAGGCCAGAGTCACGGGGGGAGGAGCATAAGGCATGGCCAGCGTCCATATGATTCCTGGTGGGTGACGTCATAGTCAGCTGACTAAACTGCCTTCCTCAGAACTCCTTCAAGCAGAAGTCTCCACCACCACGGCTGTTGTTGCTTCTCGTCGCTGCTCATAGCCACTGCCGCCACTACTGTCCCCATAGCCATAGCCATAGCCACTGTGGCTCAGTATAAGGGCGCCCCAAGCGAGGTGGGCCCTTCCATGCACCTGATGAAGAAAAAAAAGAAACAGCATGAGCAAATGGAGCAGAAGAAGCAGAGGATCGCAGAGGTATGGGCCAGGCCGGGGCGCCTCAGAGCATGTGCTTTGCGCAGGCCCTGGCAGTCTCATGCTGCTAGGCTCTGAGAGTCCCCTAGGCAGGCTAGGAGAGCCCAGAGGGTGGCCCCACACCAGGGACAGGACTTGCTTGTGCATCTCTGACTGGTATGGGAAGCCAGCTGAGACAGTGTAATCTGTAAAGTGGGCTCAGTGTTGGGCCCTGACAGAGATTGAGACCACTAGCTTGTGAAAACTTCAGCAAGAGGAATCCACAGTGGTGGTATTGATGTTTGTGAGACTTGAGCACAGAGTTTCATGTTCCCAGCCTTCTAATACATACAGGGAAGAGCTCATTTCCTGTGGAGAGGCACAGGAGTATTCCCCAGAGCCTTTAGCATCCCAGAGTACTAGTGTGTCCTTCAGGGCTTCTTCAGTGAGTGGCTACTGGATTCAGGGGTGTGGTACCGAGGAGACCTTGGTTTAATCCTTTGGGCAAGACTCCTGACAAGAGCAGGGCCTTAGCTCTCCAGGTGAGAACAGGCCCTATCTAGGGAAGTGAGAAGCCAAACCCAAGAACCAGGCATCAAATGGAGGTATCATCAACCCTCAGTCATGCTTGGATTGGCACATAGTTCTCTAGTTCTTACCTCATTGCCTTAGTGGCAGCTGGAAGTATACTTCGGCTGGCCATTCATTTGGGGGTACTGGTCAGAGAGGGACCTAAATGGTACCTATTAAGATAGGACTGGACTGAAGAACAGTGACCTGGATAGCTGCTGACAGCATCCTGGGCCAAAAAGAAGGAAAATTCTCACAGAGTTACCTCATTTTCTTGTTTATTCTTTTCTGAAATCCCTTGGTTTGGGTCTCAGGATCTTCAACTTAATGGTTGGGTAAGAAAAAAGGGCAAAGGTGAGTATGGTGGTGGCTGTAGGTTACTGAGGGAGTACTGATGCCCAGTTGGAGACCTGAAGAGGCCAGAGCAGCTTAGGGATGCCAAGGAAAGGATCACCTTTGGCCACTTTAGCCTTCCTAGCTTCATGGACCCTTCCACCCAGAAAAGGAAGGGTGAGTGTGTGTTTTCTAAGATTATATCATAGTGTGTCTGGGTACTGATCTGGGACCCACAGCTCCTCTTTCACTTCCACAGTGGAGTGGTGGATGGCCTTCACTGATGTGTCCCTCCCCTTCAGGAGAATTTAATGAAATCCAACATCGATAAGAAGTTTTCTGCCCACTATGACACTGTGGAAGCAGAGCTCAAGTCCAACACTGTGGGTAAGCAAGACACTTGTACCACCTTTTTCCAGACCCAGGAGCTACTCCTTCATTGACCCATGCCTTGGTAGGAAGCTAGAGAAGCTGTGAGAGAAGGCGTGCAAGAAGGAGGCCAAGTGCAAGTTCTCTTGCCTGTCCTTCACCTTGGAGGAAGAAGAGGGGGAGGTAAAGAGGAGGAAGAGGTGGCCATGCGTGAGGAGGAACTGGAGAGGGAATGTGAGGGCACTGCCAGCCAGAGCTCTGTCCTGGCATTTGGGCTAACATTTGGGCCAGCAAAGGAAGAAGCACACTCATTTTTTAGCCCTGGTCACCTACTGGGCTTGTGGTCCTCAGTTTCACACAGGGTAAGAAAAAAGAGAACTGAGGCAGTACCATGGTTTTAAAGCTAAAGTACAGAGGTACTGGCAGCAGGAGACTGAGTCAGAGCTAGGCCAGTAGTCCCTGTCCAGGAGCCACCAGTGTGGGAAGTTACCAGAGGACTAGTGCCTGGTCTAAAAGCATCCAGAAACTGTCCTTTGGGGCACACAGGATAAGTTGAGGGGAGAAGATAGCCTGCTGAAACTTTCTGAAATAATGGGAATGTTTGTGACTACACTACCAGGTATTGTGAGGGTTTTTTGTTTGCTTGATTTGGTATGGTTTTGGTTTTCCAAAATAGAGTTTATCTGTGTAATAGTCCTGGCTGTCTGGAACTCACTATGTAGACAAGACTGACCTTGAACTCACAGCGAACCACCTGCCTCTGTCTCCCTGAGTACTGGCATGAAAGTGTGTGCCATGCCTGGCCACTGCCAGGTATTATAACTGCTCACCACAGGTGGGCACTGGTAGCAATTGGTGAATTTCATCTTATACCTTCTGAAATTCAGTGCCTCTGATGTACAGCCCTTAGTGTGTATATCTGTTCTGTGCCTGGCCAGGCTACAAAGTCAGTATGGACTCCAAACACTCAGAAATGCTGCTTTCCTTAGAGCCCAGGGGAAATTACTAGATCTGTGTGAGAGATTGGGTCACATGGGGAATAGTTGGATTGGGTATGAAGGATGAGTATTTCATAGGACGAGTAGATAATGAGGTGAAACAGTTGGACTGAAATAACAGGACAAAGGACGCATTTGAGGACTTGGAATAAGTTAGGTAATAGCTGTTATCTTAGTCATGTAGGTCCCCCTTCCTGTGGTTGTTTCCTGCCACTGTAATTTTTTTAATTTATTTTATTGAGACAGGGGCTCATGTAGCTAAGACTGGCCTTGAACTTCCAATCCTCTTGATTTTCCTCAATGCTAAGATTATTAGTGTGTACTGCCACACTGGGCCTGTCCACTTTAATTTAGCAGTACATTTAACCCAACTGTATCTGAAATAATACCATTAGATAGCTTGTTGAGCTAGATATACATTCAGTAGTGCTCAGGGCTCTAGGTAGCAAGTAGTGCTTGATTTATTTTGAGACAGGGTCTTACGTAGCTCAGTCTGGCCTTGATAGTCATCTTTCCTCTACCTTAGGAGCAATTCTAGATTGCACAGGCTAGTGGAAAGGTTGTCAACCTCACTGTGTATTAGGGGGATCGTTGTCTTTCAGATAATCTTACTGTATAGCCTAGACTGGTCTCTAAATTTTAGAGCTGTTGCCTCAGCCTTCTGAGTGCTAGGATTACAGGTGTGTGCCACTATTCCGAGTTCACTGGGACTTTTGAAAAGCACTGGTGGCTCAGTCCAGTGCTCTAATGTGGGTCTCTGTCTCAATCTCCATCCATTGTCGGATGAAGGTTCCCTCTGATCCTGACTTCCTTGTTCATGTTTTCTCTCCTTCTGCTCCTCATTTGGACCTTAGGGGCTCAGTCCTGTGCTCCAGTGTGGGTCTCTGTCTCAATCTCCATCCATCGTCAGATGACAATTCCCTCTGATCCTGACTCCCTTGCTCACATTCTCCCTCCTTCTGCTTCTCATTTGAGCCCCCAAGGTCCAAATGAGGAGCAGAAGGAGGGAGAATATGAACAAGGAAATCAGGATCGTGAGGGGTGAGCTCACCCACTGATACAAGGGGACAGATCTAATGAGAGCTCACCAAGGCCAGCTGGACTGGGACTGAACGAGCATGTGATGAAACCGGATTCTCTGAATGTGGCTGACATGGGGACTGTCTAAGAAGCCATTGATAATGGCTCTGGGACTTGTTTCCTCTGCATGTACTGGCTTTTTGGGATCCTAGTCTGTTTGGATGCTCACCTTCCTAGACCTGGAGGGAGTGGGAAGGAACTTGAACTTCCCACAGGACAGGAAACCCTGACTGCTCTTAGGATTGGAGAGGGAGGAGGAGAGGGAGTGGGGGGAGTGGGAGGGTATTGGGAGGAGGGGAGGAAGTGGAAACATTTATAAATTAATAAAAAAGCACTGGTGGTGGGTTTTTTCTTTCCATCATTTTGAGGTCTTAGCAATAGGAACGGGACACCAAGCTCCCTGGCATCTATGATTATTTCTTTTAATTTATGCTTGTTATTTACTTAGGTTAGTAGTTCTGTTTTTTCCATTTGTTTTTCATTTTATTTATTTATTTTAGGGTTTTTTGAAACAAGGTTTTTCTGTGTAGTAGCCCTAGCAGCTCTAGAACTTGCTTTGTAGACAAGGCTGGCCTCAAAATCCCAAAGATCTGCCTTCCTTTGCCTCCTGAGTGCTGGAATTAAAGATGTGTGCCACCATCACATGGATGATTATTTTTAAGACAAGGTTTAACTACAGTTGTGGTATGTCTGGCACTCACTGTGTACACCAAGCTGGGCTTAAACTCTGATTCACATGCCTGTCCTCTTGAGAGTGCTGGGATTAAAGGTGTGTGCCACCGTGGCTGGCCAAATCAGTAGTTCTTAAAACATGTTCCAGTGGCATGAGAGACCTTACAGACACGTTCATGGAGATCAAAACCATTTTTAGTACAGGCATGTGCCACATGCTCTTAATCCCACTACTCAGGAGACAGAGGTAGGGACTGAAATCTCTGAATTTGAGCACGTCACTCAGGGTTAGATAAATATGACTGTCTAAAAACAAAACCACAGAATGGTTTTCTGAAAAATGGTAAGATGTTCTTTGTCTCATTGCTCTAGAGATCACCACAAAGAAAAGGAAATAGGGGAAGAACCCTGATGTAGACACAAGCTTCTTGCCTGACCAGATCAGGGAAGTAAAAACTGCCTGGCTCTGGTGCTGACTTTGGTATTGATCACGAAGTTGACCTTGGTGGAGACTCTTGCCCAGGGAGCGGCCCTGAACCTCATCCTTTGTCCATTTCCTCTCAGGAGGAAGAGAATCGGCTTCAAGAAGAGCTGTGTCAGGAATGGGAAGCCAAGCAGGAGAAAATCAAGAGTGAGTACTATATAGCTAGATACAGTTGGTTAGGCCTGTTATCTCAACACTCAACAGCTTAAGGCAAGAGGATCTAAAGTTTAAGGTCATCTTTAGCTACATAGCTTGTTTGAAGCCAGTCTTGACTACATGAGACACAATCTCTAAAAGTCAAAATCAAAGCAGACACAAAAACAATAAGTTCTAGTAGAGTTGAACATGTGTGATCCAGAGTTGGGGCAGTGAAAGAACAGGGCTAAGACCCAAGCAGTTCTCTTGCAAATATTCACCTTGGCTATGTAGCCCAAGGGAACTCTGGGCACTTGGGTCTCTAGACCAAGAGGCAACTCTTCTTTGTAGGTGAAGAGATTGAAATCACCTTTATTTACTGGGATGGCTCTGGACACTGGCGCACAGTTAAGGTAGGCTCCTTTGTCTTGAGTTCAAATAGAAAGCAGCTGATAGTCTTGGCTTGGGAAACCTCTGTGGGAGCAGGGTGGATCTTTGTCATTTTGGAAGTATTTCTTTGGGATGATGTCTTTCCTTCCCAACTCACTGGTATACCTGCTTCTGCAGATGAAAAAGGACAACACCATGCAGCAGTTCCTACAGAAAACACTCGAGATCTTGCGCAGAGACTTTAGTGAGCTCAGGTGAGCAAGCTATGCACTGTGTGCCTGTGTTATGCACCTGAAGAGCCTGCCTTCCCTGTCAGAGTATCAGACAACCAATGCTGACTGCTCCACTGCTGGGAAGTTCTTGTGCTGAGCACTGTGCTCCTTAAAGAGGAGAGTTGTGCTCTTTTTTCTTAACTTCCTGCTGTAGAGAGCTTAGGTGAGAGAGCCCTGCCTTAGTCATATGGTCCAGAAGTGGAGGACACTGGGACTCCTATCCCAGGTTCACTAAACTACAAAGCTTCCCTTAAGTATTAAGGCTTAAAGTATTGTGCCAGCTCACCGACTTCCAGGTTTTCATCCACTCCAATCTCTCTCAGGTCAGCAGGGGTGGAGCAGCTCATGTAAATCAAGAAGGACCTAATCCTCCCCCACATGAGTCCCTGAGTCATGCACACTGTTTCATAGGAAAGTCACTATACTCTTGTGCACTCTTCCAGGGCTAGTAGGCACAGTGGTGCCCGCTCTCACCCTATAGGTAGGAGTGTGGGGAGTAGTGGGTGATAGAGACCTAGATGGATCATCAAGCTTGCCTTTCCCACCCTCTGCTCCTAGCATCACAGCTTCTACGATTTCGTCGTCACCAAAGCACGAGGAAAGAGTGGTGAGTGACTCTAGCTTAGCTTAGCTTGCTCTAATATGTTGGGAAAGGCAGTAGTATGAGCTTGGGATCACTGCTTTTCCCCTCCAGGGCCACTCTTCAACTTCAGTGTTCATGACTGTTCAGTGATGCCACTGTGGAGAAGGATGAGGTATGATAGTGCCAGGGTACTGGGCAGGCAAAGATGCCCTGAGCCTAACATTAGGGTTATCCTTGGGGAGAAGTCACAGGAAGTCAAGGTCAGGAAGGATGGCCCTGAATCACAGCCTTCATTCCCCAATCACATGCAGGCAAAGTGGTGCTGAGGAGCTGGTGTGAGAAAAACAAGCACATCTTTCCTGCCAGTTGCTGGGAGCCCTATGACCCAGAGAAGAAATGGGACAAGTACACGGTGAGGAGGCAGGGAAGGCAGGGAGGAAGGTTAGGTCCTGGTAAGCCACTTCTTGGTGTCACAGTGCTGGTTCTGGGCAGTTCAAAGTCAGGGGATGGGAGTCATCTCAGCTTTTAGTGATCTGCAACCAGCCTGCCAGGAAACCAGAGATAATTAATCTGACATGGTGGAAATTACCTGTAATCTCTTCACAGGGGAGATTGAGGCAAGAGGAACACCAAGTTCCCAGATACACTAGGCTACATAGTGAGACCGTTATAACACACACACACACACACAGAGAGAGAGAGAGAGAGAGAGAGAGAGAGAGAGAGAGAGAGAGAGAGAGAGAGAATGAAAGAGGAGGAGGAGAATCAGAAGTGACATGCTAGCCTGCCCCTATTTATTTCCTGGCTTCCATTCCTTGTTTCATGTGTCCCCATGTTTTCATATCAGATCCGGTGAGCATCCAGAAGTGGGCATGACCTTCACTTTCCCCAGAGTGTCCCCCATGCCTTCAGGGCTCCAGGTGCCTAGATTCCCTGGGATCATGCCAGAGCACTCTGGGAGGAGGTTAGTTGCTATTCTCTCGCCCTAATACTGTCGTTACTGTTTTTCTCTTTTACAATAAAAAAGTACACATTGGAGGTAGAGTACATACATTATAAGAACCTGTGCTTTATTTTTAGGGAGTGAATAAATTAGTTTATTCACAATACGTGAATCCATTCCCTCCATATACGTCAAGATCATTTGCATCACTCCAAGGACTTCCTGGGTTTTAGCAGTCATTCCTCATCTCCAGGCCTAGACCTTGACAACCTTTAAGCTTTCTGTAGATTGGCCTCTTTGGACCTTTCCTTTCCTGGAAACAGAAAGGGATATTATGGGAACAAATCTGAGAGGAAAAGGAGGGCTTTCTGAGGGAAGGCCCAGGTGTTGCCATGGCCCAGTCCTCCCTTCCCCAGGACACTTAGACGTTGTCTTTGAATGTGCGGACATATCCTCAGGCTTGGCCAGGGCTCTAGAGTGAAAAGGGAGTACTTCCTTAGGCCTTTCTAGCTTCTTGTGTCCTCTTAGCTTCTATGGGTGCCTCAAAGTAACTGTTCACTTGCCACACCTGTGCCTACCCTGCTCAGTCTGCATGGGCACTGGTCACTATTACAGCAGTGGGGCAGAATCCATCTGGGGCTGGTCAGTGCTTCAACCTCCAGTACCAGTGACTCTACCATCTCAATGGCCAGGTCTCTCTGTTTCTCTTGAGTAAGCTGAGTCATAGTGAGTAGTCTGGCTTGGAGGCTAAGATTGCCTTTGTTTGGGGCCAGATGTTTGTCTGCACCATGGAGAGCCCCTTGCCTCTCTGGCAAGCATGATAGTGGCACTTTGTAGTGATCTTTGCTATGATTGACTCTGTTCCTATAGTAGAGACATCTGAGATCAGATTGAGGAGGGAAGAGAGTAGAACAGGTCAAGATATCTTGGGAGCACATTGTAGTAGGTAGTAAGACCAGACCATATCTACTCTTGATTTATGCTGCTGGGAGCTGCCCTGAATTTGAATTGTCTAGTCCTCTGTGACAACCCCATTCTGCCTTTAAAAGCCATCAGAAAAGGTACTGTGAAGAGTTTGCTCTCAGTTATCTCATTCACATATTAGTGCTTCAAATCCCCTCCTTAGCTCCCAAGCTCCCTGACTTCTATATTCATATGGATGAAGCCTAAGGGACTCTGAGCCTGATACCTAGATAGGAGCTATCTCCAGTTCTGCATCTTCTGGGAAGCAAACTCCTTGAAGTTCAATCATGAGTCTTCATGGAGGAAAGATCTAGATTGTTGGTTGTTTTTATTCTTAACTCTTTTGGGGACATGCCACCCAGCTTCCAAATAAATACACATGAAGTCTTATTACTTATAAATACCCAGCATTAGCTTGGCTTATTTCTAGCCAGCTTTCCTTAAATTAAATTATTCTAGCTACTTTTTGCCTCTGGGCTTTTTCCTTTTCTTACTTCTGCATGTCTTACTTTCACTCTTACTAAGTGGCAGGCTATGTGACTTGGGTGGGTGGCCCCTAGAGTCCTACTCTCCTTGTTCTCTTGTACCTTGATATCTCTTGCTCCCTTCTCTGCCTACCAGCCCCGTCTATCCTTTCTCCTGCCTTGCTATTGGCTGTTCAGCTCTTTATTAGACAAATCGCATGTTTTAGACAAGCACAGTAACACAGCTTTACAAATGCAGCAGATCTGTTTTCTGGAAACAACCCCAAGTGCCTGGGAAGTCCTTAGGATCAATACTAAGAGGACAAAAGTCTGTCATGGAAAGAGGCCAGTTTTTTTTTTTTTTGAGACAGTCTTTTTGTGTAGCCCCAGCTATCCTGAAACTCCCTATGTAGACCAGGTTGACCTCAAACTCATAGAGATCCACTTGTCTTTGCCTACACAGTGCTGAATTTAAAGACATATCAACATGGGTGGCTATAGAGGTCACATGTCACTTTTTTTTCCTTTTATATAAAACTGTATTTTATACTTTGGCACAGTGTTGTGGGAAACACACACTAGAATTTATTTATTTATCTTGGCAGACTTCCAATTTTATTATTACATATCTATTTTAGTCCTGAAGATGGAGTTTTGAATTCTTCTTTTTCATTTTTTCATATTTATTGAGCTCTACATTTTTCTCTGCCCCCTGTCCCTGCCTCTGCCCTCCCTCTTCAACCCTCCCCCAAGGTCCCCATGCTCCCGATTTACTCAGGAGATCTTTTCTTTTTCTACTTTCTACTTCCCATGTAAATTAGATCTATGTAAGTCTCTCTTAATGTCCTCATTGTTGTCTAAGTTCTCCAGGATTTTGGTTTGTAGGCTGCCTTTCTTTGCTTTATGTTTAAAAACCACCTATGAGTGAGTACATGTGATAATTGTCTTTCTGTATCTGAGTTACCTCACCCACAATAATGTTTTCTAGCTCTATCCATGTTCCTGCAAAATTCAAGATGTCTTTATATTTTCTGCTGTGTAGTACTCCATTGTGTAAATGTGCCACATTTTCCTTATCCATTCCTCAGTCGAGGGGCATTTAGGTTATTTCCAGGATCTGGCTATGACAAAGAAATCTGTAATGAACATAGTTGAAGACATGTCCTTGTGGCACGATTGAGCATTCTTTGGATATATACACAAAAGTGGTATTACTGGGTCTTAAGGAAGGTTGTTTGTTAATTTTCTGAGAAATATCCACACTGACATCCAAAGGGGTGTACCAGCTTGCATTCCCACCAGTAATGCAGAAGTGTTCCCCTTACCTCACATCCTCTCCAGCATAAAGTGTCATCAGTGTTTTTGATCTCGGTCATTCTTACAGGTGTAAGATGGAATCTCAGAGTTGTTTTGATTTGCATTTCTCTGATGACTAAGGATGTTGAACATTTCCTTAAGTGTCTTTCAGACATTTTAGATTCCTCTGTTGAGTGTTCTTTGTTTAGGTCTGTACTCCATTTTTTTTAATTGGATTATCTTTCTTTGGTGTTCCAATTTCTTAAGTTCTTTGGTGTCCAATTTCTTGAGTTCTTTGTATATTTTGGAGATCAGACCTCTGTCTGATGTGGGGTTAGTGAAGATCTTTTCCCATTCTGTAGGCTGTCATTTTGTCTTGTTGACTGTGTCCTTTGCTTTACAGAAGCTTTTCAGTTTCAGGAGGTCCCACTTATTAATTGCTTCTCTCAGTGTCTGTACTGCTGGGCTTATATTTAGGAAGAGGTTCTCTGGCCTAATGCGTGCAAGTGTACTTCCCACTTTCTCTTCTATAAGGTTCAGTGTGGCTGGATTTATGTTGAGGTCTTTGATCCATTTGGACTTGAGTTTTGTGCATTGTGATAGATATGGGTCTATTTTCATTCTTCTAAATGTTGATATCCAGTTATGCCAGCACCACTTGTAGAAATATGCTTTCCTTTTTCCATTTGATTTTTGCTTCCTTATCAAAAATCAGATGTTCAAAGATGTGTGGATTGATATCTGGGTCTTCTATTTTTTTTCTATTGGTCCTCCTGTCTGTTCTAATGCCAATACCAGGCTGTGTCCAGTACTGTAACTCTGTAGTAGAGTTCAAAGTCAGGGATTGTGATGCCCCCCCCCAGAAGTTCTTTTATTGTACAGGATTGTTTTGACTATCCTGAGTTTTTTGCTTTTCCATATGAAGTTGAGTATCATTCTTTCAAGGTCGTTGAAGAATTTTGCTGGGATTTTGATGAGCATTGCATTGAATTCTTTCAGAAATAGATAGAAATGTGTCTTTCTATTCTAAAACAGTGTAGTAGAGTTCTTTCTTTTTTAATATTTCAGATTTTTATTATTATTATTTCATTACTTTAAAAAAACAATCCAAATTCCCACTTTCTTCCCTCCTCCTATTCTGTCCACACACTCTCCCACCTCTCCCTCCTCCAATCCGAAGAGAGGGTAAGGCACTTTGCTTTGTGGAAGGTCCAAGGCCCACCCTACTATGTCTAGGCTGAGCAAGGTATACATCCAAAGAGAATAGAATCCCAAAAAGTTTGTACTTGCAGTAGAGACATATCCTAGTGCCACTGACAGGAGAGGTCACATTCTTGTTGTGGCTAATAGAGAGACAGAAGGCTGTGCCATGATGGAATACAGGATCCCTTTGTCTGAATTGTTGAGTGGCCTTGGGATATCTTTCTGTATGCTGTGAATATGCATTGCTCTCATTGGTTGATAAATAAAGCTGCTTTGGCCTATAGCAAGGCAGAATGGACAGGTGGAAAATCCAAGCAGAGATAAAGGAGAAGTAGGGTAGAGTCCTGGAGAAGCCGGCCAGCTGCTGAGGAAGGAAGACATGTAGAAAATGAGGTTAAACTATGTCCACCTGGCAATATATAGATTAAGAGAAATGGGTTAAGTTGTAAGAGCTAGTTAGTAAAAGCCCACGCTATTGGCCAAACATTTTTAAGTAATATTAAGCCTCTGAATGGTTACTGGGGAACTGGCCAGTGGAAAAGAAACATCTGGTTACATTGTGCTGTATTAGTTATGTTCCTTGTTGCAATAAAATGCCTGACAGAAGCACTTAAAGAAGAAAGCAGAATAGGGCTGGAGAGATGGTTCAGCATTTAGAAGCACTGACTGCTCTTCCAGAGACCAGGGTTCAATTACCAGTACACACATGGCAGTTCACAAGTGTCTGCAGCTCTAGTTCCAGGGGATCTCACACCCTTACACAGACATAACATAACAGGTAAAGCACCGATTCACATAAAATAAAATTTTACAAAAAGGAAGGGTTATTTTGGCTCAGAGTTTGATGGTACAGTCACTCATGGCAGAGAAAGCACGGTGGCAGGCGCTTGAGGCAACGGATCACATTGTGTCTACAGTCAGAAAGCAGAGTGAGGTGAAAGCTCGTGCTCAGCTCAGTTCCTTCTTTTATTATTTCTTGTACCCTGACCGGTAGGATGGTGTCACCCATACCCACAGAGAGGATCTTCCTATGTCAATTAACTCAATGTAGAAACTCCCACACAGACCCAACCAGAGGCTGGTCTTTTAGTGAATATAGAATCTAGACTGTAGATCCTGTCAAGTTGACAACATTAACCATCATGAAGCCAAGCTGGAAGAACAGGAGTAGAGGGTCCAGTTCCTAAGATTCCTGTGTGGAATTCAACTCTGGGCATCCCAGTGGACATTCAACTGTCTCCATATGGACCTCATTATTGGAAGCTGGTGCTTCACTGAGGAGGATTAACTAGGTGTGACCTAGGTACAGTAGGTCCTTGGGAGGTTCTCCGAGATGAATGTAGAGTTCAGGAGAGAAAACTGGGTTGCAGAAAGTAGGAAAGGAGCTGCTAGCAGATGCCATTCACTGTTCTGGAAATTCGTGACTTCATAAAGAAAGGGTATGGGTCATGCACAGAAGTAGTACAATGAGAAAGAATGCTATTGGTCCACTTGCCCAGGCTTCATTCCTGTTTCTTTTTGTTGTTGTTGTTTGTTGTTTTGTTTTTTGAGACAAGGCTTCTCTGTGTAACAGTTCTGGCTGTCCTGGAACTTGTTTTGTAGACCAGCCTGGCTGTGAACCCTGTGCTTCTTTTTTTCCTTTCCTTTTCTATTTTCTTTTGCAGTACTGGAGGTACTTTGAGAGTACTCTGCCACTAAGCTATGCCCTCAGCCCCGTTTTTCTGTCATTTTGTGATGTGGGTGTGTGTGCTACAAAGAAAGAAACAAAAACTGAAATAAAATGATGGGGCTTTTCTGGCATAAGGACATCAGTGACATCTAGCAAGATTATAGGAAGGTGTGGACAGGAAAATTATGCATTTGAGGCTAACTAGCATGGACTACAAAGTATAACCTTGTCTTACAAGGAAGGGAGAAAGAAGGAAGAAAGATTGAGAAAGTGTGATGATATTCAAATGACAAGCCACCAGGCAGATTTAGTGGTGCACACACAATTCAGAACTAGGGAGACAGAGGCAGGAGGATCAGAAGTTTAAGGTCACCCTCAGTTACACGGTCAGCTTGAGACTAGTCTGAACTACAAGAAACCCTGTCTTAAAACCAAACCAAGACAACAACAAGAAACCCAGAATCGTGTAGGAGACACTTCTAGGTGTGTCTGTGAGGTTGTTTTCAGAGAGGTTTAGGTGAGGGAAGGCCCTGAATATGGGCTGAAGTTCCAGACTGAATGAAAAAAGAAAAGAGAAAGTGAGTTGAGCACAAGCATACATCCCTCTCTGCTTCTTTGTGATCAGATACCTTATCATTGGGACTTTGTCTCATGCTGTGCAGTATTCTCAAAATGTAATCCAAAATAAACTATTCATTCTTTGAGGTCTTTTAAAGGTATTATGTCACAATAATATGAGAAGAGTAATTAGTACAATACTCTCCCCCCCCCACATCATTTACCTTGAGTGGTCAACCAGAAGCCAGCATGGATGGCAGATATCAAGGTATTTCATTCATTTTCAGCAGCAAGGTTCTGGGCCAGTCTTGTTCCCACAATGACCCCAACAATGGTTTGATGTGACCCACCTATTGAGTCTACATTCTGTCTCTCTATGCAAAGACAAGATCATATAGATATGCATCCTACTTCTCACCTTTCTATATAAAGTGCAGATTACCTACACACCCCTCTCCTCCTGGCCCCAGGGTTATTATCACTTGATAGCTGAGCATCTGCATTTTCTTTCTTTTTTTGGTGGGGAAGGGTGTACAAGACGGGGCTTCTCTGTAGCTTTGGAGCCTGTCCTGGAACTAGCTCTTATAGACCAGGCTGGTCTCGAACTCACAGCGATCTGCCTGCCTCTGCCTCATGAGTGCTGAGATTAAAGGCGTGTGCCACCACTGCCCGGCCATCTGCATGTATTTTCATATCATGTACATACAGACTAGTCATTTGTTATTATATCCCATAGTTCATATTGCAGATATTGGCAGTTTCCACCCAAGGCTTGTTCTATTTTGCAACACCAACAGCATTATGAAAGCACTGAGCTTTGCCTACACAGTGCCAGTCTCGGCACCTATTATCTAAGCTCAGATGAGAGACAAAGAAACAATGTCAGTGTGAAGTTTTATATATATATATATATATATATATATGTATGTATGTATATGTGTGTGTGTTTGTGTATATAAATATATATATGTATATATATATATATATTATATATGGTTGTTATGGGAATTCATTCAGCCAATAGTCTTATAGGTACTGGCCCATTAGGGCATGTTCTCAGGTACTATGAGTGTGGACTAATAAGTTCAGATGAAAAGCATGCTCACTCTCTTGACTGGTGGTCTGAGTTCTGTACACAGCTCCCAGCACTGACCAAGCTTAGGACTACAGTGGCTTCCTTACTGTGAGTGTTCACAAAATGAGTAGTTGTTATCCTTTATTCTGGGCTCTTGTGGACTTCCTTAATTATATACAGTCTGTTGTCCAACGTAGGGCATGAACCCATGACCCTGGGATTAATTGTCCCGTGCTCTACCGGCTGAGCTAGCTAGTACATCTGTAGAAAATACATTTACAGTTGGTTTTGAAGATTTGTTTATTTTTATTTATGTGTATGGGTGTTTTGCCTGCATGTGTATTTATGCATCTTGTGTAGTGCCTACAAAGACCAGAAGAGGGCGACAGATCCCCTGGAACTGGAGTTGTAGATTGTCGTGAGTCACAGTTTGGGTGCTGGGAACTGAACCCAGGACCTCTGCAAGAGTAGCAACTGATCTTAAATTCTGAGCCATCCTTCCAGATTCTCTTTGTTTTAAAATGAGGTTTTGTGTAACCCAGGCTGGCCCTGAAGTCATTTTTGTATCTAGGATGGTCTTCAACTCCTGATCCTTCTGTCTCTACCTCCCTTGTGGGGGGACTATAATCATGAACCACCATTCCCAGCTTTGGTGATCATTTTTTTGTTATGCTTCTCTATCTGTGCTTGAGTGTGGGTGTGAACATTGTCATAATGTATAGGCAGGCCAGAGGACAACTTGCAAGAGTCAGTTCTTTCTTGTTGTAATATAGGTTCTAAGCATCAAACTCACGTCCTCCGACTTGGCAGCAAGTACCTTTACTCATTGAGCCATTGAGCTATCTTGCCAGCCTCTCTAAATTTTCTCTTAGATTTATTGGTTTTATGTGTATCAGAGTTTTGTTGGCATTTAGATAGGTATCCATAAAGGCCAGAAGAGGATATTTGATCCCTTAGAACTGAAATTATACATGGTTTTAAGTCACCATGTAGATACTCAGAACCAAACACAGGTCCTTTGCAAGAACAAGTGTTCTAAACCACATAACTACATGTCTAGCCCTCCACCATTTAAAAAAAATTATTTATTTATTATGTCTCCAATGGTCTACCTGCATGAATGCCTGCATGCCTGATCTCATTACAGATGGTTATGAACCACCGTATGCTTGCTAGGAATTGAACTCAAGACCTCTCTGGAAGAGCAGCCAGTGCTCTTAACTGCTGAGTCTTCTCTCCAGCCCCCTTGTTTTTGTTTTTTCAAGATGGGTTTTCTCTGTGCAGCCCTGGCTGTCCTGGAACACACTTTGTAGACTAGGCAGGCCTCAAATTCAGAGATTCACCTGCCTCTGCCTCCCGAATGCTGGGATTAACGGCATGCACCACCACTGCATGGATCTAGCTCTCTACCTTAAAAAAATCCAGAATGTAGGTACCTTCCATGTATGAGGAAAATTAACCTTTGTGCCATCTAATAGAAGCATGAAAACATTTTTTCTGGTATTTCAAATATCTTAAAATGTTGATCTCCATCTTATTTATTGAGACAGTGTCTGCCAGTTGAACTTGGAACTCACTGGTAGACTAATCTACCTAGATAATTTACTCTTGGGATTCCCTGTCTCTCTGCCTTCTGAGTGCTGGAGTTAAAAAGAACCACACCTATTCAGCATTTGCATGGGTGCTGGGGATCTGAGCTCTGTTCCTCTTGCTTGTATAGCAAAACCTTTATTCAATGAGCCAGTTTCTCAAGTCAGAAAACTCCAAAAAATGTTTTGCTGGTTGTCTTTTGATTTCATGGTTTCTGCATTAGAAAGTTCTTCTGCAATTCAATATTGTAAATGAAGTGATTGCTATGCTGGCGAATTGTGCAGCCTTGGGGAGGATAGTTTCTGAGGGAAGAGAAGATAAAATTTTATAATGGGTAAGAAGGGGCATTAATAGAAAGAAGTGAAGGACAACTAAGGTGTTAAAAAGATTCTTATTTAGTTTTGATGTGTGTGTGTCTATGTATGGGTATGTGCTCATGCATATAGGTGCCTACAGAGGTGAGAAAAGTCACCAGGTCCCCTGGATCTGGAGTTATAGGCATCTGTGAACTGCTTGATGTGGGAGCTGGGAACCTGATTTAGTTCCCTACCACAGTAGTATGCATGCGTAACTGCTGAGCCTTCTTGTAAGCCCTAATACCTATACTAAGCTCTAGCATCTGTTCTGAGATGGGTTCTTGGTGAAAAGCATGTTCTGGGTGAACAGTTTTACTATTTGTGGACATGTTTTATAGAGATTCTTACCAGGTAGTCCAGTGGGACTGCCAAGCTGAGATGTGTATCTGTGAACTAGTGGTTCTGAAGAGACATTACAAGGCTCAGGAGAGATTTCATAGTTATTTCAAGAAAGATCTTATTTAATGCTGTTGAAGTAGAGATCGCCGTGGGAACCAAAGAATGGCACCTAGGCTTCCTGTGCAAGCAAATAAGATGCGAAAGATGGGACTGAGAAACAGATGTGACTGGGTGAGCAACTGTGTTTGGAGTTTGTGATATTTACATGAGAATGCTGAGTAACCACTGGTATTGGCCTTGAATCCCTCTCCTCAGTAATTACACAAGAATAACCTCTGCAGAAGCATACCCACTTCTCCTTCCCCACTCTCCCATCCCTCCCCTCCCCTCTTACTCTATGAGCCGAGGTATAAAACAGTGGGGTAAGCACTCTATAGCTCAGCCTAGCCCACCCCTGGATATTTGTTATATATATCTCTGTCCCCTTAGGTTTCAAAAATTTGTTTCTTGTGTCTTGGTTTTTGTTTGTTTGTTTGTTTTGTTTTTGAGACAGGGTCTTGCTATATAACCTAAGCTGGCCTAGATTCCAGGCTTGAGCCACCATGCTTGGCGTTATTTTAGGTTGAATATTCAACTGCATGTTCATAGGGTGAAAATCCAAGGAAATAGATCAGTGAAAACCCAGAAGGGTCACACCTTAGAAACAGGGCTACACTGACTGTTGGTAAAGGCTTCCTAGACTTGCCCTACCAAA
This sequence comes from Myodes glareolus, assembly GCF_982192425.1. Taxonomy (NCBI): domain Eukaryota; kingdom Metazoa; phylum Chordata; class Mammalia; order Rodentia; family Cricetidae; genus Myodes; species Myodes glareolus. Next base: position 124,459,310 of record NC_142053.1, read on the forward strand.
GCTTAAAAACAGAACTTAACAGAGGATCATGTGCATCTCTAACCATCTACCGAAGTCCAATATTCTTCAGGAAGACAACAAATCCAGACATTCAAACCACAAAATAATCATAAATGTTCAGCATGCAATAAAGAACTACCACATACTCAAAGATCTTTAGCTAGAAGAAACAGGATAAGTGAGACAGAAAGAATGTTCCTAAATGTAAAATTAAAAGAATATGGAGAGTCAGAATAGAGTCACACACCTTTAATCCTAGCACTCAGGAGTTAGCAAGGCAGGAGAATCAGGAGTTCTAGGCAGCCTTGGCCAGATAGAGGGTTGAAGTCTAGCCCTGTCTTTATGAACCCAAGCCATAAAAGTTCCAAATGAGCTGGGCATTAGTGGTGCCTTCCTCTAATCCGAGCACTCTAGAGGCAGAGCAGGCAGATCTCTGAATTCAAGGCCAGCCTGATCTACAGAGTAAATTCCAGGACCAAATAAACTAACAAAAACAAACAAAAAAGAAATGAATAAATAGATACAGTAATAAAAGGAAACTTGAGCAAGATGACATAAACATGTAATCCCAGCACTCAGAAGCCTGAGACTAGAGGATCATTATGAATGTGAGGATAGCCTGGGCTACATATTGATATCCAGTGTCAGAAAACAAACTAGGGTAAAGATGTTCAACATCAAGCCTAATAGCCTGAGTTCAATTCACAGGACTCACATACTAGAAGGAAAGAACTGACTCGTAAAAATTAAGTTATCCTCTGGCACACATGCAAGCACACCCACACATGGGCGTTCGTACACACACACACACACACACACACACACACACACACATTAAAAAAAGGCCTAAACAGCCAGACAGTGGTGGCATGTGCCTTTAATCCCAGCACTTGGGAGGCAGGCAGATCTCTGTGAGTTCATGGCCAGCCTGGTCTACAAGAGCTAGTGCCAGGACAGGCTCCAAAGCTACAAAGAAACCCTGTCTCAAAAAAGCAAAAAAGAGGCCTAAATAAGTATGTAAGTAAAATAAAATAAAAGGGAGCTGAGTGTGATGTGCACACTGGTAATCAGAAATTGGTAATACAGTATAAAAGACATTCTTTCACAAAGATTTCTTCGAAGCTGGGCAGTGGTGGCACATGCCTTTAATCCCAGCATTCAGGAAGTAGAGGCAGACAGATCTCTGTGAGTTCAAGGCTAGCCTGGTACAGAAAGAGTTCTGGAACAGCTAGGGCTGTTACACAGAGATATCCTGTCTCGAAAGAAAAATTAAAACAAGTGTAAACAGGTTCCCCTGTCCCACTGTGTCTCATAGTCGCTTGTAAATAATCATTCGGAGAATTATGTTAATTATTAATGGTCGACCAATAACTCAGGCTTGTTACTAGCTCTTACATTTAAATTAACCCATATTTCTATCTATGTTTTACCACATGACTCAAGGCTTGTTACCACATTTTCTCCATGTCCTGCTTGTTTGGCAACTGGTTGACATCTCTCTTCTTGGGCAGCTAGCTTGCATCTCCTCTGGCTTTGCCTTTCTTTCTCCCTGTATCCAGTTTGGCTTTCTTGCTTAGCTATATTCTGCCTTGCTATAGACTAAAGAAGTTTTTATTAGCAACCAATGAGATGAAAATATATTTCTAACGTACAGAAGGGTTATCCCACAGTAAAAGAGCTGAGTATAATGATGCACACCTTTAATCTCAGCACTCAGGAGGCAGAGACAGGTGGATCTCTCTGAGTTTGAGGTCAGCCTGGTCTACAGAGTGAGTGCCAGGACAGCCAGGTTTACATAGTGAGACCCTGTCTGCATTTTTTTCACTCTTTTGGGGACTACCACCCAGCTCTCAAATAAGCACACAGAAACTTATTCTTTTTTTTGAAACAGTTGTAAATGGTTTATTTTTTTCTTTTGAACGCTTTCCTTGGGATAGGATTTCTCGGTCAAGGTGTATATGTGCATTATGGCTGTTGATGTAGATTAGCCTTCAGAAGTTCTGTGTCAAGTTTCATTGAAGATGCCTGCCCCTTCCTGCTGGCCTTGCTGTATACAAGCTGTATATGTATGAAATGAAATTAGCACTGGTTAAATCCAGCCCTCTAAACTAAGCTACAGACTGGGTGACTAGCCCTGGTCATCTGATGGAGGCTTATTCTTACTTAAGAATGTCCCCCCTTAACTTGCCTTGTTCCTAGCCAGCTGTTCTAACTTAAATTGTCCCATTTTTCTTTAACTACATTTTGCCTCTAGACATCTTACCTTTCTTTATTCTATGCATCTTTCTTTACTGCTTACTGTGTGGCTGGCTCTGTGGCTGTATGACTGGCCCCTGGTGTCCTCCTCTTCTTCTTTTCTTGGTCCTTCTTCTATCTATCCTAGATTTCTCCTCCTGTTTATTCTCTCCACCTGCCAGCCTTGCCCATCCCTCTCCTGCCTAGCTATTGGACATTCAGCTCTTTATCAGACCAATCAGGTGTTTCAGGCAGGCAAAGTAGCACAGCCTCACAGAGTTAAAGAAATGCATCATAAACAAAGCAATACAACTTTACATCTTTAAACAAATGTTCCACAGCATAAACAAATGCAACACATCTTAAACTAGTATTCCACAATAAGACCCTGTCTCAAAAATTTAAAAAAAAAATTACATGTGCTTGTGCTTGCCTTTGAGTTAGTGCATGTGAATGTAGATATCCATTGAGGACAGAGGCATCACATGCCATGGATCTGTCGTTACAGGCATTTGTGAGCTACCAGATGTCGGTACTGGGAACTGAACTTGGGTCCTCTTGTAAGAGCAGTATGCTCTATTAACGGCTGAATCATCTCCTTAACACCCAGTATAAAATTCATTCTTAGGGCTGAAGAGTTGGTTCAGTGGTTAAGAACACTGGCTGCTCATCCAGGGGACCTGGGTTTGATTCTGCTAACTAATTACTGTCTATAACTCCTAGTTCTAGGGGATCTTGTGCCCTCCTCTGGCATCTAAGGGCACTGCATGCTTATAGTGCATCAGATAATATATAGGCAAAACATCCATACATATAAAATTTTTAAAAGTTTAAAAAATATAATTTATTTTTTCTGGGTGTTAAAGCATGCCTATGATTCCTGCAGTTGGTAAGCTGAAGCAGGGGAATAAAGTGTTTGAGACCAGGTCTGGAGAGCTTTTTTTTCAGCAGTAAAGAGCATTTGTTGCTTTTTCAGAGGACCAGAGTTCAACCCCCCAGCACCCACAGGACAGCTCACAACTATCTGCAACTCCAGTCCCATGGGTTGTGATGCCCTCTCTGACCTCCAAGAGGTGGTACACATATATAAATGCAGTAAAACGAATTATGTACATAAAATAATAAAGTAAGCTTGGCACACACCTTTAATCCTAGCACTTGGGAAGCAGAGTCAGGTGGATCTCTGTGAGTTTGAGGACAGTCTGGTCTACAGAATGAGATCCAGAATAGCCAGAGCAACACAGAGAAACCCTATCTCGAAAAACAAAAATAAATACATAAATCGATTTTGTGGCAGGTGGGGGGGACTGTTTGAGACAGGATTTCTCTGTGTATTAGCCCTGACTGTCCTTGAACTAGCTCTTGTAGACCAGGCTGATCTACAAACTCACAGAGATCTAGCTGTCTGTGCCTCCCAAGGGCTGGGAATAAAGGCATGTGTGTGTGTCACCATTGCCTGGCAATAAATATTTTAAAAAATACTTTGAGGCTATCCATCCCTGGTGGAGCAGATTTGTAATCCCAACTCATCAAGAGGCTGAGTCAGAAAACCTAAGAGTTCAAAGCCCGTGAAGGCTACAGAGAGATTGGAAGGCTATTCTTGACAGGTTGTCAAGAATTTGTCTTAAAAATGTAAAAAATGAGCTGGGTAAAAAATGAAAAATGAGCTGGGTGGTGGAGGCACATGCCTTTAATTCCAGCACTCAGAAGCAGAGGCATGTGATCTCCGTGAGTTTTTTTTTTAATTTTTATTTATTTATTTATTTATTTATTAAAAATTTCCACCTCCTCCTTGCCTCCCTTTTCCCTCCGCCTCCCCACCTTCCCCTCCCTCTTTAGTCCCAAGAGCAGTCAGGGTTCCCTGCCCCGTGGGAAGTCCAGGGTCCTTCCCCCTCCATCCAGGTATATAAAAGTGAGCATCTAAACAAACCAGGCTCCCACAAAGTCAGTCCATGCAATAGAATCAAAACCCAGTGCCATTGTCCTTGGCTTCTCAGTCAGCGCTCATTGACCGCCACAATCAGAGGGTCCAGTTTGCATCCAGCCTGGTCTTCAGAGCAAGATCCAGGACAGCCAGAACTGTTGCACAGAGAAACCCTGTCCTATAAAAACTAAAACAAAACAAAAATTAAAAAAAGCCTGGTATAATGATGCACACCTTTATTCCCAGCACTCAGGAGGAAGAGGCAGGCAGATCTATGTGAATCCCAACACTCAGGAGACAGAGGAAGGCAGATCTCTGTGAATCCGAGCACTCAGGAGGCAGAGGTAGGCAGATCTTAGTGATTTTCAAGACAGCCAGGGCTACATAGTGAGACCCTGTATCAAAACAAAACAAAACAAACAAACAAACAAACAAATAAATAAGAAGGGCTAGATGGCATCGATAGATTGCTCAGTGTATAAAGCACTTTCTGTCCAAGTGTGAGGAGTGGAGTTTGGATCCCCAGAATCCACTGGAATGCCTGTCAGCCATGGCAGCCCACCTGGAATTCTAGTGCAAAGATAGGATCCCTGGGGCAAGTTGGTTTGCTAGACTAGTTGAATTGGCAAGTTCTTAGTTCAAACAAGAAACTCTGTCTCAATATATACGATGGAACATACTTGAGGAAGACACCTGGCATCAATCTCGGACCCCACATACGCATTCCACACACATGTGCTACCACCCATGAAAGAAAGTATATGCATGAATGAATGCCACATACATATGCTCCCACCTCAAAGGGCTGAAAATCCAACTCAGTGGTAGAGCACTTGCCTAGTATGCCCAAGGCACTAGGTTCAATACACAATATTGTAATTTTAAAAAATTCAAGACAAGACTGGGCTAGAAACTATCTCAAAACAAGACATCTGGGACTTGGTAGACCTGTAATCCTAACTACTCTTGAGGCAGAAAAAATGATTTGTTCATGGTCACTCTGAGCTATAGAGTGAGTTTAAGGCCAACTAGGGCAATTTGTTGAGACCCTATCTTAAAATAAAAAGTAAAAAGAGTCATGGCTTGGCAGTGATGGCACACACCTCTAATCCCAGCACTCAGGAGGCAAGTTTGAGGCCAGCTTGGTCTGAAACATTAGACTAAATAATTTTAATAAAAACCAGGAGTCAGATACTGGCGTAAAAACCAGGAAGTTCAAAGAACTGGGAGCAGCTGCCAGTTGCTTGCTTTCTCTCTTCTTCTTCTGTCCAAAATGCTGAGATTCTGTTTACATCCCCACTTTATCAGTTCCTGTCCTGCCTCTACCTCCTGAGTGCTGGAATTAAAGGCATGAGCCAGGAGTGCTGGGATTAATGGCGTGTGTCACCACTGCCTGGCTTCTACGGTACCTCCACTTTCTGAACTTCAGATAAGCTTTATTTGTCAGGATACAAACAAGATATCACATAACACTGGTTTACAGAAAGAGTTTCAAAATAAACAGGGCCACACAGAGAAATCCTGTCAAAAAAATCCAAACAAAAAGAGGAGCTGTCAGGAGGTGGTGGTGCACACCTTTAACCCCAGCACTTGGGAGGCAGAGACAGGTGGATCTCTGTAAGTTTGAGGTCACCCTGGTCTACAAGAAGTAGTTCCAGGACAGGCTCCAAAAACTACAGAGAAACCCAGTCTCGAAATAACAAAAACAAAACAAAAATAGGAGCCAGAGTGATATTAAATGCCTCTAACCCTAGGATTTGGAAGATCACTGAGAGTTTAAAGACAACCTAGTTTACTGCTGTACTTGTGAGTTGCAGAGCTTTATAGAAAGAGTGTCTCAAAGATCCAAAAAGAAGGCTGGGGGCATGGTTTGGCAGGCAAGAACTTTTGCTCTGCAAGCATGAGGAAATGAGCTTGAATTTTCAGCACCCATGTAAATAGTCAATCATGGCTATACATGTGTCCACAACCACAGCTTTGAAGGAGTGGAGACAAGTGGAAATAAGCCAGAGAGCAATAGAAGAAGACATCAAATATTCTGCTCTGGTCTCGATGCATGTGCACAAGGGTACAGAGGGTTGCCATACTCATGTACTCATATACACGTGAATCCAAAAGGAAGAGGTGCACATCTGTGATCCCAGCATTTCAAAGGTGGTGAAGGCAGGAGGATTAGGAATTCAAGGTCAGCAGCCTGGTGGTGGTGGTGGTGGTGGTTGGCTAGGACTGTTACACATAGAAACCCTGAGATCCTATGTAGAAACAATGTATAGAGTCTTCCTACTTACATTATGAAAGATAGCCCAAAGAGAAAAGCAATTTTGGCTTATCCATGCAGCAGGATATTAGTTGGCCCAAAAAGAAAGTCTTAATCCATGGTTAACTATGTCAAAACTTGAAACTATGAAGTGACAGAATATAAAAGCACATATATTTATATTGTGTGATTATGATTGTATTTGAGATGTCCTGAAGAGCAACTCCATAGTCAGTAAGTACATGACTGATTCCCAGAGCTTGGATATGTATATGAGGGGAATGGAGAATGATAGCTAACTACTTACTACAGAGTTTCTATTAGAAGTAATGAAAATGTTTGGGAATCAGATAGCAGTGATGGTTGCACATCTTTGTGATTATATTAAGATGTCACTGAACTGTATACATTAAATACATGTCTTATATGAAAGGTGAATTATATCTCAGTAAAGCTGGTTATAAAGAAAAAGAAGAGGCTAGAAAGATGGCTTAGTGGGCCAGGTGGGTGGTGGTGCACCTAACACTCACGAGACAGTGGCAGGTAGATGTCTGTGAGTTTGAGGTCAGTCTGGTTTACAAAGCAAGTTCCAAGGCAGCCAGACCAGAGCTAAACAGTGAAAACCTGTCTTGAAAAAAAGAAAAGAAAAAAGTAAAAGAAAGGCATCTAGATGGTTAAGAGCACTTGCTATTGTTGCATAGACTGGAGTTCCTAGCTCTCATATTCAGTGGTTCACAACTGCCTTTAAGTCCAGCTCCATAGACTCTAATGCCCTCTGCTAGCCTTCTTGGGCACCTGAACACATGAGGCACACACACACGCATCGCACACAAATAAAAGAACAACTGGAGTTGTTGACAAACACCTGTAATTCCAAAAGATGGGAAGGTGAAGCTGAAGGATCACTGGAAGTTCATGGCCAGCCTGAGCTACAGTGTGAGGCACTGTTTCAAGGCAATGTGGGGGAAAAAAGCCAGCTGTGGTGGTATGAGCCCATAATAATCCCAGTATCGGGAGGGTGAGGCACAAGGGTGGTCAGTTCGAGGCCACACTGTACTAAAGGGAAAAGAAATGAAAGTAAAAAAAAAAGAGCAGAAAGAAAACAATGGATTTAGAATCCCAGATTCATTGTCAGAGTGGCTTGTTGAGGAAGGCGCTAGATGAAAATGGCTATAAGTTGCAGTACTCCAAGCTTTGTGCTAGGTACTTGTACATTATTAGTCCTCCAGTTTATGGACCATTGGGGAAAGAGCCCTGACTTATCCAGCAATCTTTGCTAGTATTTTTTATAGGTCCAAGCAAAATCTTGCTACTGCAGCAGGTGACCCAGGGCTCCCACAGGAGGAGCTGACTCATGCCTCAGGCCCTAGGGGGTGTGGTGCTGGGCAAGCAGGGATTCCAGGGTTGCTGGAGGGAGCAAGCTAGGAGCTGGGGGTGTGGAGAAGCACGCACCTAGGACTCAGACATTGAGCATCTGGGTCATTTCTCAGGAAGGGTTCCCCAGTGGCCCATGGGCGTTTTGCACTGTGCACTAGAGTCTTGGGCCCAGGGAACAGCGGCCTCATTCCCATGCACTCTGCCTCTCAGGCCTGGGTCCATCCTCCTTGAGTGCCCCCTCTTGGTGCTGTCTTATGGTCCAGGTTTAAAAGGCCCAGGCAGCCTCAGGCCAGCCCTGTGTGGGGGCGATGGCCATTGCAGTTTTCATTGCACGTGAGGTGAGGCTGAGTGGCCATGAGAGTGAGGCTGCTGTAGGGCACGGGGACACGTCCACATGGCCAGGAGTGGCCACCCTGTGTCAGCCACGTTGGAGGGACAGGTAAGTGGCCACCATGCTTACAACTTGTGTACTAGTAGTCTGATGGATGTCCGGGATTCAGACAGCCTAGGGGTCCAGACTGTTTCAGGGGTCAGGCCCTGTCCCTGCATCTCGAGGCTCACTAGGCACTATATGCCCTGAGTAGGAAGAGACGGTCAACTCTATTGTAGTCCCATTGCCTGATATGATCCTTTTGTAGAGGAGGAGCCGTATCTCTGAGCATTGCTGCAGCCCCTGCATCGACTAAGATATCCACGGTTCTGCCTAGGGGTGCCGCCAATGGGGGCAGGACTGGCTGAGTTGGTAGCACCATGGGGGAGCATTGTGGGAGAGCAGGGGCTGTGGACCCACATATCTGTATGGAGCTTTTCTCATTATCATGCCCTTTGCTGCCAGGGCTGTATCAGAGGGGTTAGCTGCATCTGTGATGCCTGAGGTTGCCACTTAGAGGTGGGGGCTGGGATGGGGTCTTTGGCTGCAAATCATGACTTTCCAGGTCTCATTCCCATTCTGTCCCTGGCCAGTTTCTAAAATTGGCTTTCTGCAGAGTGTAGAAGAGGTGAGGGCAGGATGCAGCTGCTTTTCTCTTTCTCCTTCCATTCTTCTGGCTGTTGCATGAGGGGTCCTGGATGCAGACCTGACAAAAGAACCCCAGAGAACTGATCAATCTGAGCTGAAACTTGACAGTTTCAAACTGGAATTGCTCCCTGTTCCGGCTTTTCTTTTTTCTTTTCGGTGTCTCCTTGCCCCCCCCCCCCATGCTGAGTCCCTCCTGTTTCCCTTGGGAATTAGGCAGTGAGAAGGTAGCACTGTGCTCTGCTCCATTGACTGCACACTGGCTGGGTGTGGCCTGGGGGTGAAGTGCATTTTCCCTATCCTTGTGGGCCTTGCCCTACATCCCTAAGGCTGCAATGGTATTTGGACATGGTGCTTCCTACATATAAGACTTCTGGGACTCTCAAAAGTAGGTAAGACCCCTCTACCCCTACCTCTCTCAGACTGACTTCTGGATCTTCAGGGAGAGCCACGCAGGGCTGACCGAGCATCTATCTGCCTGTATCTGAGCAAAGCTTGAATTACGTCTGTCCCTATGAGACTCTTGGCTTTGTGTTGCAGCAGAAAGGCCAGACTGCAGACTCCTGAATAGGCAGTCAAGGCCCTCCTGGGGAGAAAGCACTTGAGAGACCATGACCTAGAGATGTGGTGGCACTGAAACCAGCCTCAGGCCTTAATTCTCCAGAGCTTCGCTCTAGGACTCCTGTTAGTAGCACCACTCACAGAGAAGCATGCGATTATTCTCTCCTTGCCTTTCTCCTTCCCCAGCTCAGGCAAGGGGTATTTGGGTCTAGGCTCCCCTGTGATGTTCTCCTGTGCCATCATCTGCTCTCAGCCTTGGGGTGTAACGTTTGGGTCCCAGTTTTGGTATGGCCTCACACCCTATCCTTTTAAGCATCTGGCTCTGCTGCCCCCTTGGGTGTGGCCCAGTTAAGATAAGATTTCTTGGCTTCTTTCCAGTACAGGGATGGAGGATGATTGATGGCTTCCAAGCTTGCCTGTGGCTGTTATTCATTTGCCCTATTAGAGGCTCTTCCCCTCTCCCAGCCTCAGTTACCATCTGGGGTTCTGTCATGTTGGATGAGTTTTCCTGCCCCTCTGTGGCATGGAACCTGGCCAGCCAGGGTCTCTGGGCCGAGTAGGTCAGGGGGAGGGAGAAGATCTTGGGCCTGGGGTCTCTGACTCCCACTTGTTGTCTCTCCTCAGGCCTGTCCCTGGTACACCTGCTGATTATGCCCAACGTCTGACTTCTCCCATTGCTGTTCCTCACTATAGGAGTTTGCATGGGTAGCAGCAGGCCCTTTCGTACCTTTGTGGTGACAGATACCACACTGACTCACCTGATTGTCCACTGAGTGACTGGGGAGGTATTTGTAGGTGCAGTGAACCGAGTTTTCAAGCTGGCTCCAAACCTGACTGAGCTATGGGCACATGTTATAGGGCCCGTTGAGGACAATTCTCATTGCTACTCATCCCCTAGCATGCATGTGTGCTCTCATCGTCTGGTGCCTGTGGACAATGTGAACAAGCTGCTCCTCATAGACTATGCAGCCTGTCGTCTGGTAGCTTGGGGCAGTATCAGGCAGGGCATCTGCCTATTCCTGCATTTTGATGATCTCTTCAATTTGGGTGAGCCCCACCATCGCAAGGAGCATTACCTGTCAGGGGCCCAAGAGCCTGACTCCATGGCAGGTGACATTGTTGAACAGGGCCAGGGGCCTAGCAAGCTGTTTGTGGGCAGTGCAGTTGATGACAAGTCTGAATACTTTCCCACCTTGAGTTCCCGTGAGCTCATCGACGATGAAGACAGTGCAGATATGTTCAGTCTGGTGGGTGAGATATTATGCCTGTTCGTTCTGTCCTCTTTCTTCTCCTTCTTAGAAGTCCAGGCCCAATTCACTCCTTTCTCTCAGTCTTGACCCTACTTCTTGGGAAGGAAAGCTTTGATTTGAGAGGGAATTTGTGACCCTTCACTGACACAGAGATGCAGATCACCTGCTGAGGACAGGAAATTGGGCAGGATTCACCTGTGGAAAGCCTATATCTGGAGAGGCTGAGGTCACCTTTCACTCTGTGGCATGGATTACAGTAATTGCCCAGGCAGGGAAGGTGGGATATCTAAGGGGAAGCCTTTGGAAGGCCACATTGTTAGGTCAGGGTTGGGGAGTCAAGGGGGCAAAGGGAACAGGTCTTTATCCTGTACTCATACTTTGCTGTCCTCTCCAGGTGTACCAGGATGAGTTTGTCTCCTCTCAGATCAAGATTCCTTCAGACACACTTTCCCTATACCCTGCCTTTGACATCTACTACATATATGGCTTTGTCAGTCCCTCCTTCGTGTACTTCTTAATACTGCAGCTGGACACCCGGAAGACGCTGCTGGATACAGCATATGAGAAATTCTTCACATCCAAGATTGTGCGCATGTGTTCAGGAGACTGACAGTTCTACTCTTACGTAGAGTTTCCCATTGGCTGCTCCTGGCGTGGTGTGGAGTGCCACTTGGTGCAGACTGCCTACCTGGCCAAGCCTGGCCCAGGCTTTGGGAGTGCCAGTCGATGTGGATATCCTCTTCACTATCTTCTCTCAGGGCCAGAAGAACCGAGCCAGCCCACCTCGGCAGACCATCCTTTGCCTCTTCACACTCAGCAACATCAATGCCCACATCCGGCAGTGAATCCAATCATGCTATCGTGGGGAGGGCACACTGGCCCTGCCCTGGCTGCTGAACAAGGAGCTGCCATGCATCAACACCATGAGCCTTTGCTTGCCCTGCTGTCCCTGTGCTACACATGACAACTCTGTCTTTCTGCTTCTCTGCTGGGTGACTGTCTGTCCATACCCAGGCTTGACATGGTACTGAGAGTGACTGACACATTTGTTCTGACACCTGCTTTACCTTTCTTGAGAGCCTAACTCTGTACCTATGTCTTGGCCAGTGTCCTGTTCATATATTGTAACCTTCATTTTTCTGACTCTATTAATTCCCAGCTTGCTCTCTGCTCTATATCAAGTCTTGTAAACCAAGGTTTCTCCTCTCTCTCCCTGCTTCCTGTCACCAGTCCCATTTTCTCATGGGGTCCTAGGGCAAACTGTCAGGCATGTCTGGAGGGTAGTAGCTTCCAGGTTCTGCTTCTTTACAGATCTAATAGCATCTCTCATTCATCCCTCCTGTGTCATTCACCCCTCCTGTGTCACCAGCCCATGCAGATCAATGGAAACTTCTGTGGGTTAGTGATGAATCAACCATTGGGTGGCCTACATGTGATTGAGGGGCTACCCCTATTTGCCAACAGCACTGACGTCATGGCCAGTGTAGCTGCTTATACCTACCACCAGCACTATGTGCTTTTCATCGGTACCCACAGTGGTAATCTGAAGAAGGTTGGTCCTAGAACCCTTGTATTATGAGTTTGGGAATGTTTTTTCACACTATGGGAAGAAGGGCTGGGGAACAGAATGTTCACATGAGCCTAGGTTACTCTGAACAGGCTATGATGACTTCCCAGGTTAGGCTCCAAAAGCTGAATCCTGCTCCTTGGGTGGCTTCTCTGCCATCTACCTTCACCAGCATTTTCTTTTTAGCTGAATCCAAGATAGCCTTTGCCTTGGTCTAAGACTGTGGCTGTTATAGCTACAGGTCTTCTGACTGAGTGAAGGCTCAAAGAGGTCCTATCTGACCAGCTCAGCTGCAATCTAGAAAGTCCCTGCCTGGGTACTGGTAACTATGGTACGGTGAAGCTGGCTTATCATTTCTCTGTCCTGGTTTGTGGCTCAGTTGCAGGTTGATGGCTCTCAGGATGCCCAGCTGTATAAGACCGTCTCTGTGGTAGAGGGCAGTCCCATACTCCGAGACCTGCTCTTAGCCCTGACCACCAGCACATACACCTCCTGAGTGAGAAGCAGGTGGGCCCATGGTGGGTGGTGGTGGATGGTGGGGCAGGGGTGGGCTGTGTGCAGATGTGACTGTTCCCAGGTGAGCCAACTCCCTGTGGAGACCTGTGAGCAGTATCTGAACTGCGCTGCATGCCTGGGCTCAGGGAACTCACACTGTGGTTGGTGTGTGCTACAGCACAGGTGAGGGCAGTGGGTGATGGACATGGGGTGGCAGGGAGCTCCCTGGGGCCATTATCTTGGGAGACAGAAGAACTTAGGAGGGCCTTGCCAACTGGACAGAAGCCAGCCACACTTGCTATACTTTCTTTCACCCACCTGCTCTGTTTTCCCCAGCTTTGAGCTTTCCCCTCCCTCCCTTCTCCTCCACTTTGTCCAGCTAATGAGCAGAACTTCCACCCTGAGTGACATCCCTTGGATCTCAGGGGATGAGGCCAAGACACACTGTTGCCTGGCAGTAGGAGCTGGGTATGCTGTCCTCTGCCCCCCTCAGCCTCTTACAGCAACCCCATCTGGTCCCTCTTGGGACAGTGCTCAGACTGCTCTGGCCTGTCCCCATGCAGGTGCTGCCGGGAAGGGGCCTGTCCAGGTGCCTCTGCTCCACATGGCTTTGCGAGGAGCTGAACAAACGTGTACAGGTGTGTGCGGGTCCGGCCCAATAATGTGTCGGTGACATCCCCTGGAGTGCAGGTAAGTGATATGGTGGGTACTTGGGCCCATTATGCTTCATGAGGGAGGGGCTTATTCTGCTCTGACCTCTCTGCCTTCCCCAGCTGACCATAGCCATGCACAAAGTGCCAGACATTAGTGCAGGTGTGAGCTGTTCATTTGAGGAGGTGACTAAAAGTGAGGCTATTCTGCTGTCCTCTGGAGAGCTGCGTTGCCCTTCACATCCCTCCAGGTGCTCCAGACACTTACCAGAGGGCAATGTCAGTGGACTGGGGCTGTTTTGGGTGTTGTGGGGTAGGACAGGATCCCAGGCTAGTTGGTGATGGCCACCTGTTTGTTGCAGGGTCCACGCATACTGTGCAGCTGCAGCTGCTCTCCATGGAGACCGGTGTGAGGTTTGCTGGGGTTGACTTTGTCTTCTACAACTGCAGTGCCCTCCAGTCATGAGTACCAGGTCCAGAATCTGTCCCTAGGCCTGGGGATGGATAGGTGCTCTGGGATATATAATTCTTGCAGTGTGGTTGCCTCTAGGACTTTCGGGATGAATTTGTTCCCACATCTGTCCAATCCTGATGTGCACTGTGTGACTTACGCAGGTTCTGCCTATCCTCTTCATTTGTTCCCCGGTGCATTTTGTGGGAGGGTGAGAACAGGGTGGTGTAACCTTCTCTGTTATTTCTGAAGCCACTTCCCTCTCCAGGTTTATGTCCTGTGTTGGCAGTCCTTACCCCTGCCACTTCTGTAAGTACCGCCATATGTGTACCAGCCACCCACAGGAGTGCTCCTTTCAGGAGGGCAGGGTCCACAGCCCTGAGGTGAGGTGGTGCAGTGCGCTGCAAAAGATTGGGCTCCTTGGCTGGCCTCTCACTTCTTTGTTTGTTCTACCATTTCCTTGGGCCTGGAGAAAGGTGGGTAGCTCAGCATGCTCTGACTGCTGTTCTCCCAGGGATGCCCTGAGATCCTGCCTCGAGGAGACCTCTTGATCCCTGTGGGCATCATGCAGCCTCTAACCCTGCAGGCTAAGAATCTTCCACAACCTCAGTCAGGCCAGAAGAATTATGACTGTGTAGTCTGTGCACAGGGGTGACTGCCTCAGTTACCTGCAGTGCGCTTTACCAGCAGCAGTGTGCAGTGCCAGAATGCTTTGGTGAGGTCCAGGTTGGGTCAGCCAAGGACAATTGTTTTGTTGTTTTTATTGTTGTTGTCAGTGGTGGTGGTTTGTTGGTTTGTTTGTGTTTTTTTTTTGGTGTCTTCTCAGCTTACTGATCTGGAAGCCTCTGGTTGATCTGGTTGATCCAGGCAGGCACTTTATAGTCTTTTTTTTTTTTTTTAAATCGGGGATTACTAAATTGGGCAAGGATTTTGCTTACCTTACTTATACTCCTGTGGTTCCATTTTTCTTAGTATTTCTATGAAGGTGATGAGTTTGGTGACACCTACCTGAACTTCTCTGTGGTCTGGGATAGAGATTTCCCCATTGATAAGCCTCGCAGCTTCCAAGGTAAGGCATGACTTCGGTCCAAGGAATGTGCTCCTGGGACAGGGTTGACACTATTGGGGCAAGTCTAGAGGACCTAGAGCCTCCTGCTTCTCTGCCACTGCCTGCCCCATCAGTAGTCCTGTGTGCCTGCAGCCCTTCTATACAAGTGCTGGGCTCAGCGGCCTAGTTGTGGCCTCTGCCTCAAAGCTGATCCCTGCTTCAACTGTGGCTGGTGCATCTCGGTGCACAAGTGCCAACTCCCAAGAGCAAGTGGATGCACCCAATCCAGAAGGGTGCCTGATGCAGCCATCCCCAAGTCACCTACATTAGCTTCACATACTAGTCCTACCTGGCCTGCTGGGCATGTATGAGTCTGGCCTGATCTTCTTGCCTCTTATCCTGTTCCACAGATCCACCCACTCACAGGACCCAAGGAAGGTGGCACCCAGGTCACCATTGTGAGTGAAAATTTGGGCCTCACTTTCCATGAGGTTGGCCTGCAAGTAGCTGGTGTACGTTGTAACTCCATCCCCACCAAATATGTTAGGGCTGAAAGGTGAGTGTGGCCATGTTGAGTACCCTGTCCTTGTGTACCATGGCTGGTCCTGACCTTCTGTGACTCCTAGGATTGTATCTGAGATGGAGGAATCACTGGTGCCCAGCCCACCACATGATCCTGTTGAGCTCTGTGTAGGTGACTGTTTAGCTGACTTTTGCACACAGTCCGAGCAGCTCTACAGCTTTATGGTATATGGCCTGCCAGTCTCTTCCCCTACCCAAGTCCTCTATCTCCTCTATCTGGGGGAATGTGGAGTAGCCATTGAATGGGGCTGGCTTCTACCTCCTCTTAAGGGCTGCTTCTTTCCCAGACCCCAACATTGGACTGTGTGAGTTCTCGGGCCCCAGCTTCTAGGGGCACTCAGCCCACCATCTCTGGAACTTCTCTGGATGCTGGCAGCAGGGTCACAGTGATTGTAAGAGAAGGCGAGTGCCAATTTGTGAGGTGGGCCAGAGCACAAGCAGTCTGGAGTTGAGCATTATGTAGAGGGCTATGGGGACAAGGTAGTCGAAGGTGCCAGACCACCTGCTTCAAGCCTACCTGCTTTCTTATGTAGGAGAAATGCCGAAGCAATCGTGTGTAACTCACCTGTCTCCACCCTGGGCCCGAGTCAGGTGTCTATCACCCTTGCCATCGACCATGCCAACATCTCCAGCCCTGGAGTCATCTATACCTATACCTGGGACCCCACTGTCACACACCTTGAGCCAACCTGGAGCATCATCAAGTGAGACCCTGAGGAGGATTGGATTAAGGACTCAGTTGGGGCTCTTAGTGTCTGTCTTTGGGCCTTACATGTTACGAGGGCTTTGGGGCATCAAATCCTTCCTGAACCCACGACAGTAGGGGACACAGAGTTGTCCTGCCCATATAGAGCCTTGCACCTACTAAATCATCCAAATTTCGAGGCTCTGAGCTCTCAGAAAAACCTTGGTAACTTCAGGGTAGGGTGGAGGAGGGAGCCTGAGACCGTCCCCCATCTCTCTAGTGGAAGTACTGCCATCACTGTGAGTGGAACCCATCTGCTGACCATGCAAGAACTCCATGTACAGGCAAAGTACCATGGTATTGAGACGACTAATGTAAGTAGCAGCTTCCTACTCCACTCCCACCCTTTCTACTTATTCAAGGCTTCATGCACTGAGGTGATTGCCAATGTATTCATAGACATGCCAGGTGATCAATGACACTACAGTGTTATGTAAGGCCCCTGGCATCTTCCTTGGGCACCCTCAGCCTTGGGCCCAAGGTCTGATCATGTGCAGACAACCCACTTCCTCAACTGTTCTTCCTTCACCTACTATCCCCATCCCAGCTTTGAACCATTTGGGCCATCTGGTGTGCTAGATGTCAAACCTGGCTCACATGTTGTATTGAAGATGCTGGGAATAGGGATAAGGAGTAGAAAGGAGGGGAGGAGCAGAGACCTGGAGAGCTTGTCTATGTCTGTGTGGGTTATCTACTGTTAGGTCAAGAACCTGATCGCTGCTGTACCTGGCAGCTGCCGCCTCAACTATACAGTGCTGATTGAAAGACAGCTGTGTGCACTAACAGTTTCAGTACGCAAGTTCTGTGTGATTCCCCTAGCCAGACAGGCCGGCAGCCAGTCATGGTGCTTATAGGCCTGTTACTCCTTAAGTGAGGATAAACTTATCCAGCAGCAGATTGACTACAAGACCCTGGTGAGCGTGGGCCCATATGAATAGGAGAAGGGGTGGAGGAGCCTTGTTCATGATTGATGCTGGGGTTCCTTCACTCTTAGAATCTTCAATCTGTGTGCCTGGAGAGCGAGAACAGTGCTCAGGTCCCTGTGAAGGTTCTCAACTGTGGCATCATTTCCCAGGTCTAAGACAAGATGTTGAATACTATGTACAAGGGTATCCTTTACTCTCAGTGCCCCAAAGCTGAGGACATGGACTTGGGTAAGGTCCTTCCCCTTTCTCCTAGCCCCCCACTTTCCAAACCTTCCCAGGGGTCTCTCAGACTCTGTACCTGAGCTCTATTCCTTAAGAGAAGTGAGCCTAAGGCTTTGTGGGGTAAATGTCACTAAGAGCTGACTGTGGTCTGCAAAGTGGAGCCAGGGACGCATGGCCCAAGTCATCCTTCAAGATGAGGATGTCACTACAAAGATAGAGTGTGACTGGAAGAGAGTCAGCTCACTGGCCCACTACCAGGTGAGGAACTGGCAGCCTATTCACCCCCCAGGCTTCCAAGGAGCAGTGGCTAGGTCTGCTCCCAGCCCTTATCCTTATACTCATGAGTCCTCCTCATAGGGCCTTGGTTACCACTACATTGAAGAGCCTGGATGAGTGATGGCCCCTTGTCTTCCTGAACTGCTCCTTCTTTGTCTTTGGACCTCCAGGTGACAGATGGTTCCTTAGTAGCCCTGGTCCCGAAACAAGAGTCTGCCTATAACATGGCCAACTCCTTCACCTTCACCAATTCACTCAGTCACTATGGTAGGTATCCTCATCATGGTGACTTCTGCTGGCCTTGTGTCCTTTAGTTAAGGCTGTATAAGTCATCTTTGGAAGCCCCAAGTTCTTGTCTTGACCCAGCTGGAAAGACTATTATTTTGTGCACCCGTTCTATAGAGCCTGGTAGGGCAGAGTGACAAGAACAGATTGGTTCCACAAAGGCTCCTGGGCTCTTGAAGAGGAGTGGAGTAAGAGGGAGGGTAATGGCCAGGGCCTGTTGGGGCCTAAGGGTCCCATCTCTCTTCTGCCTTAGAGAACTTACTCCATGCTGCCAGCAGCCCGGATAACCTTCGTTCCCAAGTATCGATGCTTACACCTGACCAGGAGGCAGGCATCAAGCTGTGGCATCTGGAGAGAACCATCCATGATCATGCTGATCACTGAGAGTGAGACCTTGGCAGCAAGATGGACGCAGAAATATATCTGACAAGGCTGCTGGCCTCCAAGTTGTGGACCCACCTCAGGCTCCCTTGGTATCTACATAGATATCCTCTAGCCCAGTCTTAGCCGTGAGATGAGCTGGTCTTACCAGGTAGGGACCACAATCTCAGGACCTTTGCAATAGGACCTCTAGGCCTGAGGTCAAGAGCAGGTCCATTTTAGGAATTCTGACCCTTCAGTAAAGTTGTTTACTGAGCTTTTCTTCCCCTGTCTGTCAGGTTTGGGGAGCTTCTTGACATAGTGGCCTTACTGCCACTCATAGGACACACTGAAAATGTTTGTGGATGACCTATTTGAAACTGTGTTCAGTATGGCCCATTGGGGCTCAGCTTTACCCTTGGCCATCAAGTACATGTTTGACTTTCTGGATGAACAGGCTGACCAGCGTCAGATCAGTGACCCTGATGTGCGCCACACCTAAAAAAGAAACTGGTACTTATTAGCTCCTGGATATTGCTGGCCCTTTCAAGGATGGGTGGGAGGAAGAGAATAGTGACTTAGCCAAGGCCCAAGGCCCATGGAGGCAGGTTGACTGACAGTTGAATAACCTATCAGGCAAAAGGAATGAGACAGTGGCTTGGCCTGGAACTGAATATGAGTATATCAAAGATGAGTACTGCTGGATTGTTCAGATGGAAAATGCTAGTCTGGCACTGGAATTGACCATTTTCTACAGGGTTCTGCACGGGGGGGTAGAGATATTGATGACTTGGCACAAGTGGACACAGTGAAAGCTTCAGGGGTAGAGATTGAGGACAGAAAGCCTGAGTCGAGCAGAAAGTAAAAGAAAAAGTCATTTACCCTAAATGTGTCCTTCCTGTTACCTCAGGAATAGTTATGAGCTGGCCAGACAGGAAAAAGGTGTAAAGGAAGGCAGTGGGGGAAAGGGGGCCTATACAGCTACTGGGTAGTCTCAAGTGTATATCCTTCTGTTCAGCTTACCTCTGCATTTCTGGGTGAATGTGATCAAGAACCCGCAGTTTGTGTTTGACATCCACAAGAATAGCATCACGGATACCTGATTGTCAGTGGTGACCCAGACCTTCATGGACTCCTGTTCTACATCAGAGCACCATCTGGGCAAGGACGCCCCTTCCAATAAGCTGCTCTATGCCAAGGATATTCCTAATTACAAGAGCTGGGTGGAGAGATGGGCTCTGGGAAACTGCTGTGTGTGCATCGTGGCTGGCTGGAACTGCCTGCCTAAACAGCGTGTCTGAAGCTGGCTAAACAGTGATGACACATGAGTTTTGGCTTTTGTTACATGTGCATGATTGACTCACCCAGGGTTTCTACAGGTACTACCGAGATATCGCAAAGATGGCATCAATCAGTGACCAGAACAATCGTGCCTCCATGCTAATATGTTCAATGTCCTAAGTGCACTCAGTGAGCTCTACTTCTATGTCACCAAGTATCATCAGTAGGTATGTTGATGCAGCTTACAGATCCCCTGTTGCATGGTTCTGATGATGCAATTAGGGACAAAGGCAGGGAGGTTGATGGAATGAGGAGTGCCAAGGATTTGAGCAAGATGGAACACAGAATCCATCCTGTATCTTGTCTACATTCCATTCCTTGCCTAGGGCCAGCAAGGTTAATAATTTCCCTAGATGCTTGGATTTAAGGAATACAGGAGAGAAACCACTAGCTGGAGTATAGAATTACCACTGGACAAAAGTTAAAAGGCTGGAGAATCAGAAGGGGTAGGCAAAGGTTTATGGGTTGGGACCAGAGGTAGGTGCATCCAGTTATTAGCAGGGCCTGTGGCTTTTGTGATTGGAGATGCCAGCAGACAGAGGAACACAAAAGGGAATGGAGGCCTGGATTCATGTTCTGAGTAGCTGGATGTTGGTCACAAGCTGGAATCAAGGATGGCTGGCTCTAGCATGAATCTCTAGGGCTGAGATCTGGATGTGGTGTTGTTGGGGAGGTTACCATGCCAAGATGCCCCATCACACCTGGGCCCCCTTCATTATTGCCTTGCTTTGGGCCCTGCAGGGGGAGGGGAGGGGGTGATAGGACTATGCAATCTCCTACCAGCAGCAGCAATACCTCCACCCTCTTGCCTTGTGTTCCTATGTCAACAGAGCCCTTGCCCTCCTAGCTTTGTACACTCTACCCACCTATTTATTAGCCTAACCCTACCTTAATTTCCCTATGTAAATATACTTGTCCCATGGGATATTGCCAGCCTCACAGACCTGCTTCCTTGGTTGATCTGGGCCTTGCTTCCTGTCCTGCTTCCTTTGTGACATTGCCAGCCTTGGCTCAGCCTCTGGCATCTCACCTTTGCTGGAGAGCCTCTGTACCAGCAGCATTTGGGGTTGGATGATACATCGTGAAGCTGCCCTCAGATTGACTAGGCCTGGCCAGCCATTGTCCCTCTACAGATGTTTCAGGAGTCAGACCACACGTTCATGGGGCCTATTGTCTCTGAGAGAACTCTAACCAGGTTGTGCTTGGACGTGATGTGGGCCTGGGCTTCTGGAACATTCCTTGTGTCCCTACTGCCAAATTTCCTCAGTATTATAGGCACTTGCCCTGAACCCCTTCATTATCAGCTGCCCCATCATATCACCTAAGGGACCAAGGTGACAGTGCCTTACTGTTTTGTGTCTCCTGCCCCCTCTGAGGAATCTGACCCTGTCTGATGGTTCCAGACCCCCAGTCTACTCTTCTTTTGTTGCATGAGTTTTCCTTTGTTGTAGTAATTTTTTCCTAATTAAATGTTGGGAAATAGGGTCAGTGCATATCGTTGTCTTTGGGGCAGGTGGGTAGACCGGCTGAGGTGTGGATGAGCCAAACTGTGGGAAGAAATATAACTCTTTATAATATTTCTAATGATTTTAGGAAGATCATAGCAATGGGTAGTCCATTAGGCAATTCAAGTGGCTCCTATTTCAAGATTGAATAAATCTGCTTCCTTTTCCTTGCATTCACTATTTCTATTCAGATTTCCCTATCTCCCTGCTTCTACCCTGCCCTTTTAGCACATTATTAGTTGGAGTTGAAGAAAGAGAGATGCCGCGAATAAGAGACATGTCCCCCCGTCTTACAAAAATACTTCAGTGGGGGCTAGAGAGATGGCGGGTGGTTAAGGGTATGGGTTGCTCTTCCACAGGATCCAGGTTCAATTCTCAGCACCCACATAGTGTCTTACAACCATTTGTAACTCCAGTTCTGATACCCTCTTCTGGTCACCTCAGGCACCAGCCATGCACATGATATACATGCAGGCAAAACATGCACACATCAAACATAAAATCAAACTAATTTAAAAGAAAAACTTCTAGTGGTTTCACTTGTATCAAAAATTTTGAAGATATGGCAGCTCACTGGATTATAATTGCAGTGGATCAATCTGTATGTGAATTACCCCCATCACTTGTTAGATGATGCATATGTGATAAAGATATTGTACAATAAAAAAAGGATAGCTTGGGACTGAGGAAATGGTTCAGTGTCACACAAACTTGAGGACTGGAGTTTGGACAGCAATTGCAGCCTCAGAAAACAGAAATGAGGGTAGGTATCCTGGGACAAGCTGGATAGCCTTGCTAGTCATATAACCAAGTTCTGTTAACAACTGAAAAACCTTGTCTTTTAGAATAAGGTGGAGAGTGATAGAAAAAACTCAACATCAACCTCAGGCCTCCACACATATACAACAGGTTTCCATGTATATACAGGATCATGCATATACATACACATGAGAAAATTCAAATAAAAGCTGGGCGGTGGTGGTTCATGCCTTTAATCCCAGCACTTGGGAGGCAGAGGATGGCCAGGTCTACAGAGTGAGTTCCAGGACAGCTAGGAGTGTTACACAGAGAAACCCTGTCTTGCAAAACCAAAACTAACTAACTAACTAACTAATTAACTTAATAAATAAATAAATAGATAGATAAATAAATAAATCAGAGTAGCTTGATCCTGGTAGTTTGAAGCTGGCAGCTGTACGTTAAACTCTAGGCCAGCATGGGCCATATGAACTGTCATAAAACAATATGAAAACCACACCTGGCCTGTGGGATTCTTTTTTTTTTTAGCTAAAATGTTAAAGTCTTGTTTTTCGGCTGTAGCTGCCTCATAAGATCTGTACAAGATCAAGGTAACCATTAGTCTAGTATTAAGGGGGACCAGTTCATGAGCTCCCACCTATTACTGGGAGCTATTAATAGTGGATGGCTACTAGGGAGGGAAGATCAGTTTTCTTTAAGGGTGTGGCTTTTTATAGGTCTTACATGCTCCAGTGAATGACCCCACACCCAGAAATACATGGGCTGTATAAATTGGACTTGATGGTTATATTTAAAAAGAGGACACCATTGGGAAGGGGGCTAAAGAAGCAGGTGAATCTGGGAGGAGTTAAGGGTGGGGTGGGGGTGAATGAATTGCAATACATTGTATGAAATTCTCAACGAATTAATTAAAAATATTGTAAGTGCCTTGTTGGGAAGACTGAAGAGATGGCCCAGCCACTAAGGGTACATACTGCTGTTTTTCCTGAGGACTTGAGTTTAGTTCCAGGCATCCACAGCAGTGAACTCAGCTGCAGCTCCAGAGGATCTGTTGCCTTCTTCTGGTCTCCAGGGGCACTTGCACTCACATGGACAACTCAAACTTAGCACACATGTGCGTGTGCGCACACGCACAAGCACACACACAATTATTTTTTTAATTAAATCATGTGTCTTAAACATGGTGTCTTCAGTAATAGGGAGTTACATTCTTCTCTCCAGCCCCTGCTTTTAAAATTAAGATTAAGAAAAAGAAATATGAGAGAACACTAATACCAGAGCCCATCAGATCAATAAATGACACCAAGTTTAACAGATGAGACTCTGAATAGGAACTTGGAATGACTTTTGAATTCAGGGAAGAATAGTGAAGGAAAGGCAAGCAAGACAGAACCCTAGATGCACCCAGTGGGTTCTAGTTGAATATTACACAGGATACATGAGCACAAATGTGTGAGGAAAGAAATTGAGACCTGGAAAAAGGATCTGCCCCTGTGTTAACTGCCTAGCACTGAAAACAAGACAGGGACTAGAAGCTGACTCCTCTTTTGTGAGGCAGTGTCAGGGTCAGAAGAGTCATGCCTTAGTAGTGATGAAAACCTTCTTCTATACACAGGACATCTCCACTCCATGTTTCTAAGAAACATGATAACCTATAGTGAAAATCTAATGGCATCTACAGATGAACCACAAGGCTGAATGTAGCCAAGTTGCAAGACATATGTTTTATAGGGAGTTAATGTCTATCCCCAAATGCCAGGTGTCGGGCACTTTTCCTTGATTGGTGGAGAAGCTACAAAACCTAAGCTGTGTTTCTGGGTTATTTGTTCTTACATAAACAAAGTTTTTTTGAGCAGGGGTTATATTGCTATTTGGTTTAAGAGGGGGAATATCAGCAGTGTTAAGGAGTTGGAAAACCAGTATCTGGTGAGAAGAGACTGATTTTCAGTAGTGCAATTAACTAGGGTATGTCAAGATCATTCAAAGAAATCTTACTGATAGCTCAAAAATTAACCAAGAATAATGATGTGTTCAAACCTTTTTCAGTTTTGCAAGACAGGATTTCTCTGTGTAGTTCTGGCTGTCCTGAAACTTGTACTGTAAACCAGGCTGGCCTCAAACTCAAGAGATACTCCTGCCTCTGCCTCCCAAGTGCTAGGATTAAAGGCATGTACGACCACTGCCTATGAATGAATGAAATGAATTTTTAAGTATTCAACAATTCTATTAAATTGCATCATATATGTGTCTATTCTACAATGCTTAAAATTGCTTTTATGTGCTGGGTAGTGGTGTTTCACACCTTTAATCCCATACTTAGGAGGCAGGCGGATCTCTGTGAGTTCGAGGCCAGCCTGATCTACAAAGGTAGTTCCAGAATAGGCTCCAATGCTACTGAGAAACCCTGTCTCAAAAAACAAAAACGAGCAAAAAAAAAAAAAATCCCAGCACCTGGGAGACAGAAGTAGGTGGATCTCTGTGAGTTCAAGGCCAGCTGGGTCTAGAAAGTTTCAGCACAGGCTCCAAAGCCACAGAGAAGTCTCGTCTCGAAAAACAAAATAAACAAAAACAAACAAACAAAAAAACAACAACTACAAAAAAATAAGCAGCTGCTATGGAGTTTGTCACCAGCCTAAGCTGTGAGACCCTGTTTCAAAAAATGAAAAGAAATTGAAACAAATAGACTAGAAAGGGAAAATTCACTTTAGGTGAAAAAATACTTAGAAAGAACTACAATGTTAAACTTGCAAAAAGTTTGTGTTCTATTATTGCTATTCACTTAAAAATTTTATCTATTTTGTGCGTGTGTATGTGTGTGTGTGTGTGTGTGTGTGTGTGTGTGTGTGTGTGCACATGTGCAAGCTCTACCCAAGGTCAGAGGACAGCTTTTTGGAGTTGGCTCTTTCCTGTTACTTTGTGGGATTCAGGGTTTATGTTCAGGTCATAATGCTTTCATGTGAGTGCTTTCAAATTTTTTTTTTACTTTTATGTGTGTAGGTTTTTGCCTGCTTGTATGTCTGTGTACCACATGAATGAAGTGACCACAGAGGCCAGAAGGGAGCATTGGATGCTTTGGGACTGGACATAAAAACAGTTTGAGTCTATGAGCATGCTGCAGATCAAACTGAGGTCCTCTGGAAGAAAAGACTGTGTTCTTAACTACCAACCATCTCTACAATCCCAATAAAAAAATCTTAAACCCAGGTGGTAGTGGTACACACCTTTAATCCCAGCAAAGGCAGAAGGGACTTTGTGAGTCTGAGGTCACCCTGTTTTACAGAGCAAGGACTGCCACTGCTACATAATGATAGTCTGTTTTTAAAAAGTATTTTTTGACAATTTCATGCATGTTTATAAAGTACTTTGAGTATCTTTATCCCCTATTATCCTCCTCTCATCCTCATTGAACCCTTTCTTCCTAACAACTACATCTCCATTTTTATGTCTATCTTTAGTGCCCTACTGTGTTTAATTAGGGTTGCTTGCATAGCCATGGGTGTGGGGTTATTTACAGGAATATGAGCAACTTAATAGTGGTTACACTACTGAAGAAAAACATCTCCCTTTCCCCAGCAGCCATTAACTGCCACTATCTCCTCAGAAGAGGGGCCTCATGATATTGCTATACATTTATTATACTGATAAAATTCTAATACCAAAAGTTTCCCAAAGTGGAGGCACTAGTGAGCCTTGCATGAGAGGGTGCATGTAGTTTGAATTTTCCTTTATTTTTGAAATTGTCTTCATCTACTTTCAGTGTTGGGATTGAATCAAGGACCAAATACTTTAGGTGAATACTCGTATCTTGTACTAACAGACACCTGAATTCCAGAGTCTCTCTTCTGACACAAGGAAAACGTCAAAGAAATTCTAGAGGTGGAAAATAAACTCAAATACAGATTAGAAGCACAGCTTTATTTTCTTCAGCAACAAACATTTAAGCACCAGACTAAACAAGTAGCCCCTAAGTACCTGAAGACCAAGTCAGGCAAAAAATATTTAGCCCTGCATTTAAGTAGCAGCTACTATTTCTGGAATCTCTTGATTGTACTGCTTAGGAGGGCCGGACATAAGGTCAAAGCTGAGTGCTTTCTCCCAGCCAGGCTTACTGAGAAACTGGCGGCCCAAAGTGCTGTATGGTGTTCACCACTAGGGAAAGCTGGTCAAGAAAGTTCATGATGGAAATTCGGAGGAGGCGAGAGTCTTTCCAGATCCAGTGTCTAAGACAAAGGAAAAATATTATTGTTATTACGTTCAAAATCATAATTCCTATCTTTCCTTCCTTCCTTTCTTTCTTTCTTTCTTTATGTCTGTCTGTCTGTCTGTCTTTCTTTCTTATTTTTTTTTGAAAGAGAGAATCTCACAACGTAGCCCTGACTGGTCTGGAATTCATAGAAATCTGCCTCTGCTTCCTACCCTTTCTAGATCTCGCCTCATATCCTGCAGATAAAGACTGGTCCAGTGCACCAAGCCTCTCCTTAGAAGTCGCCATAGTGTTCCATTTCTAAGGAAGTTCAGTCTTGGGTGGAGAACTGCCCAGTCACCTATCCAGAATGCCAGGCTATTTCAGCACTTACACTTCCAGCATGCAACCGCTCACTTTAAGCTCCTTCCCCAATGGTCCTTGGTGGGGTTTGGGATCAGGAGCTATGGACACACAGGCGATTTCTGCCTCCAAATAGGTCGGGAAAGGCACTGCAAGGTTGCTGATGGAGAGTCAGGAAAGGTGAAATCTTGAATCAATTTTGCCTCCTTGGACCTCTAAAACCATCTCATCCAGTTTAAGCTCCCAGACTACATCTTTCCCACTACTTGGGCAATTCCTGCTTATTTCCCTCCACCCTCTGGTCCCCCTCCCCTGTTCTCTTCTCATGAACAGACTGCCCATGGTTAACATATCTCAATTACCACCACCCCCACCCCACCCCCTGCCTCCCGACTACCCCTTCCCCAACCTCAAGCATCCAGAAGGTGGCCCAGTTGTCTCTGGCAGGATACAATCTGTGATGTCAGGTCCCCGGCCTTTGGGTTAAAGGCATGGTTCTTTTGCTCCGGTGCTCGTGAAACAGGGTGATCTCCACTGGGAATAACTGCCACTGTGCCTGCATCGCTGGGACAACAGCGCCTAGTCAGTAAATCCACACCATTTGCAGTGTGGCTTAACCCTCTATGTGCTCCCTGCATGTCTACTGCTGCTCCACTTTCCAGCCCATCCTCTACCACCGCTGCAACCCAGAGCCCGCCTTATTCTCGAGCTTCTGCCCTTGATCAGGCTGCCAGTCCCCACATGCTCCTGCCCTAATGGCCATGCAACAAAGTTGCTAAATTGGGTCATTCCCACCTAGAGACCTCTGCCAGGATCTCTAAGAAGCTGATCTGGTCTGCATCTGCCTCCAAAGTGCCGTACCACGCCTAGCTTTCCCTTCAGTTTCTTAAAAGCGATCTAAGGAGTCGCACAGTGGTAGCACATGCCTTTAGTCCCGGCACTGAGAGGCAGTATGGGGTGGATCTCTGTGAATTTGAGGTCAGCCTAGTCTACAGAGCAAATTCCGGGACAGCCAGGATTACACAGAGAAAAACTATCTTGAAAAACCAAAAGAAAGAAAGAAAGAGAGAGAGAGAGAGAGAGAGAGAGAGAGAGAGAGAGAGAGAGAGAGAGACAAAGAGAGAAAGAAAAAGGAAAAACAAAAAGAAAAGAAGGAAAAGATGAAAAAAGTATCTAAGGGAATATTTACCCAAAACCAAAACAAAGCAATCAAAAATACCAATAAAATACTATAAACCAAAAAAATTGGCACAGTGGGATGTTGCCTGCCTGAAATACCAGCATTTAGGATAGAGGCTCTCATCCTGAGTGAGCTAACCCAGACAGACAGATAGATAAATAATCATGGTATACACACACTCATAAGTGGAAAAAATAAAATAAAATAAAGTGGTGTAGGATGGTCTTTATTTCTATGTGTTGCTTTCATTGGTTAAATAAAGAGACTGCCTTGGCCTGTTGATGGGACAGCAGTTTAGATAAGTGGAATAGTCAGAACAGAATGCTGGGAGAAAGAAAGCAGAGTCAGGCAGATGCCACGGCTCTCTTCTCCGAGACAGACATAGGTTAGACTCATCCCTGTAAGCCACAGTCATGTGGTGATATACAGATTATTAGGAATGGGTCGGGTCTTAGCTCTTCCTGGAAGTTCCGGTAGAATTCTGCATTGAAACCATCTGGTCTTGGGCTTTATTTGGTAGGGAGATTTTTGATAACAGCTTCTAATTCTTCACAACCGACAGGTCTATTTAGATTGTTCCCCTGGTCTTGGTTCAACTTTGGTATATGGTACTTATCTAAAAAAATGTCCATATCTTTTACATTTTCCAATTTTGTGGCATACAGGCTTTTGTAGTAAGATCTAATGATTCTCTGAATTTCCTCTGTGTCTGTGGTTATGTCCCCCCTTTCATTTCTGATCTTATTAATTTGCATGTTCTCTCTCTGCCATTTGATTAGTTTGGATAGGGGTTTGTCAATCTTGTTGATTTTCTCCAAGAACCAGCTTTTTGTTTCATTGATTCTTTGGATTGTTGTCTGTGTTTCTATTTTGTTGATTTCAGCCCTCAGTTTGATTATTTCCAGTCTTCTAGACCTCCTGGGTGAATCAGCTTCTTTTTTTCTAGAGCTTTCAAGTGTGCTGTTAAGTCTCCAATGTGTGCTTTCTCCGTTTTCTTTAATTAGGCACTTAGTGCTATGAACTTTCCTCTTAGCACTGCTTTCATAGTGTCCCATAGGTTTGAGTATGTTGTGTCTTTATTTTCATTAAATTCAAGGATGACTTTAATTTCTTTCTTTATTTCTTCCTTGACCCAGGGGTGATTTAGTAGTTGACTGTTCAACTTCCATGAGTTTGTTGGCTTCCTGGGGATAGCACTGTTGTTGAATTCTAACTTTAATCCATGGTGGTATGACAAGACACAGGTGGTTACTGATATTTTTTTGTATCTGTGGAAGTTTGCTTTGTTACCCAGTATGTGATCAATTTTCGAGAAGGTTCCATGAGCTGCAGAGAAGAAGGTGTATTCTTTCCTATTTGGGTGGAATGTTCTATAGATGTCTGTTAAGTCCATTTGATTCAATACCTCCAATAATTCTCTTATTTCTCTGTTAGGTTTCTGTCTGATTGACCTGTCCATTGGTGAGATAGGAGTGTTGAAGTCTCCTACTATTAGTGTCTGTGTTTTGATGACTGCCTTGAGTTCTAGAAGTGTTTCTTTTACATAAGTAGGAGGCTTTATATTAGGGGCATAGATATTCAGGATTGAGACTTCCTCCTGATTAATTGTTCCTGATATGAGTATAAAATGTCCGTCTCCATCTCTTCTGATTGATTTTAGTTTGAAGTCAATTTTGTTGGAAATTAGAATGGCCACAGCCGCTTGTTTCTTAGGTCCGTTTGCTTGAAAAATCTTTTCCCAACCCTTTACTCTGAGTAGATGTCTGTCTTTGTGGTTGAGGTGTGTTTCTTGTAAACAGCAGATTGTTGGATACTGCTTTTGTATCCAATCTCTTAGTCTGTGCCTTTTTATAGGTGAATTGAGTCCATTAATATTAAG